>NC_060069.1:68599624-73399624 GCF_922984935.1 Meles meles
TAAGAACCAGGTGCTAAGCAAATAATAGTAATTATTTCTCCTGACCTGAGAAAAACTTTTTTTTTTTTTTAATATTTTTTATTTATTTGACAGAGAGAAATCACAACTAGGCAGAGAGGCAGGCAGAGAGAGAGGAGGAAGCAGGGAGCCTGATGCGGGGCTCGATCCCAGGACCCTGAGATCATGACCTGAGCCGAAGGCAGAGGCTTTAACCCACTGAGCCACCCAGGCGCCCCCCTGAGAAAAACTTTTTAGAGAAGAATTAGATCACATGGATGACACAAGTCCCAGAGAACATAAAAAGTTCAGGTGTTTTACATCTTTAAAATGATCCTTCTTCTTTGATAGGGGGTTGGCAGAAGACTAGTTATCAACCAGAAACCCTGCTTTTAATGCTGAGATTTCATGTAATAAAGTTCTTAGTGTTAAGAAAAAAGGCAATTTCTTTATATCTAAATTTATATGATTGTAACAATATAATTTATATAATATTGATCAGAATTGCTATTGAAATAAAACAGTCCCATCAACCCATGGTGGTATATACCATTCTGTTGGCATTCCATCTTCAAGAAATATCAAGTAGTAGGGTGTAAGTACAGACTGCCGTCTATGTTAAAAACCCATATACTGAAAAAAGGAAACTGAAATGGATCTTAGGTTTTCTAGTATGAAGGATCAGGTTGGACTTTAGGAATCAAGGATACAAGATATCAAAAGGAGTAATGGATTTTTTTTTTTTGTTTGTTTGTTTCTCTCCAGACTGATTTTAGACAGTGTCTTTCTGGTGTAATTGTTTTCAAATTATTCATGATGTAGCTCTTTCTATAAGCTCCATTTAAACCACCCCCTTCCATGTGCCACTACAAAAGAAATTCATCTCATGAATGAGAGGGGACACTTGGTGACTAAGTGAATTGTTTGACATGTTCATCAGCATTCTCAAACCTGACCCACTTCCATCTCAGTTACTGACCCAGTCTGTCATGTAATGTGCTCATGGGGAGAAGGGGGAGAGATTCAAGAGTGTCCTCTCTGAAAAACTTCCTGTAGATTCTATATGTATGTGTGTGTATATATATATTTCAATATATATATAGAATATGAATATTAAATTTATAAAATATTTCTCTCTCTATTATATGTCAATTAAATACACACATTTTGTGTTCCTCCTTCTTCCTCTTTTGCTGTCTGTAATTGGTTTCCTTCTTTTTTATCCCAAACCAATAGTTTCTGGGTGTCCAAGAACATTACTTCCCTTAGCTAACATGTAGGACAACAGAAAGGTAGTGACTGCTCAGTGTTCTCAAGAGTGTGCTGGTAAATTTCCAGCTTTAAAACATTCAAAGACAATGGTCTCTCTTTTCTCTTTTTTTTTTCAGTGGCCAGAAATCTCATATATCTGCTCTTGCATTTTGGGCCAGTCTGCGGATTAGAATGAAGACCAGATAGGTCAGCAACTTGCAGATGAAGTAGTCTTTTTGATTACCGGGAGTTTAAAAATACAAATTCTGGAGTCTCCTTCCAGATGGTATTATTCATAAGGTCTAGGGTAGAAACCAGGATTCTGTATTTCCCTTTCTCTTTTTTTAAAGATTTATTTATTTGAGAGAGGGAGAGAGAGAGAGAGACAGAGAGTGTGTGGGCATGAACATGGGGGAGAGGAAGAGGTAGAAGCAGACTCCCCAGTCAGCAGGGACCCCAATGCCAGACTGTATCTGAGGACCCCAGGATCACGACCTGAGCCAAAGGCAGATTCTCAACTCACCGAGACACCCAGATGCCTCTGGGATTCTGTATTTCTTAAAAAAGCTTCTAAGATTATTCCGATTCTCATGCAGCCTCATCTGAAATCTGATGTTTTGCTAAGCAGCTATCTTTTTAAAGTTATCTCAGTTTTTTTGGTCACTCTTAAAAAGTTTCTTCCTTCTATGTAACACAGTGTCTTAAATACTTTAAGGAGAATACATGCTTTTGCAGAAATTCATTGCGAGATGAAGAGGCTGGTTTGGAACCACTGCTTTGGACCTCCTTTTGAAAACGAGTAGACTGTTGGATCCTAGGTCTTCTTTCCTTCCCTTCCCTTCCCTGTGGTGCATCACTGATTTTTAAAATTTTGACAACTGGCATGGTTTTTGGGTACTGTCTCTATATATTGACTATCAGACCATTACAGAGTAGGTCTGATAAATATTTTGATTGATACACGAGAAAATGTGACATACTTTTCTCTCCATAATAAGTAGTCATTATCATTGACCTTGCCCATGAAATTTTTGTTGATTGAAAAAAAAAAAAAGAGTAAGATTCCATGTAACTGGAACAATTTAAATAAACAATAAGGTTTATGTTATTATTATTTTCTTACACAATGTTATAAGCAACATTGAGTGACTGAATCTCTAATGGGGTAAGAAGAACTATTACAACCCTTCCATATGCAGTCGTAGTAGGATTTTTGTCATATTCTCCCTGCCCAGATGGCAGGAAGTCTAGCCCATCTATATAGCTGAAGATTTAAACTGAAGGTCCCGGACACATGGACAGCGAAAAATGTTTGCTACAAATAAGGGGGCATAAATAAAATTACACCATGAATGTAGGAGCACCCGAATGGAATCGCCAGGAAAAGTATTCAACGGAATGAATTGTATACATAGAAATGGGAAAAAGAGGAGGAGAGGCAGAGAAGAGAAATGAAAGGGGCTCTGAAGGACTTTGTTTGTCTTCATGATGATCAAAATGTGACTTCAGGCATTTTGATGAGGAGCTAGGAGGAAAGAAAAACCAGAAATTAGAGGCACATAAAAAAAAGAACACGGTTAACATACAGGACTTGGACAATTTACTGCAGTGCCACGGGAGCTTAGAAATCTAAGAGTAATGATTGCTCAGCTGGGAGAGCATTTCCTTCTTGCTGGATTCCTAGATTTTGAGCCCAGAGAACTCTTGACTTTTCTGAGGCATCTTAGTTTTATCAGTGTTCTCCATTATCTGATTAAGTGGTGCATCTGCTTCCATTTAAACATGTTTATTGAAAGCCTGCTAGGTGTGAGTTGGACAGAAAAGGGAATGGAATTTAAAGTAAGGACATATTCTCTGTGTGAGGCAAACTTAGGAGAAAAGCTGAAGCAGAACATAGATGAAGAAGTTAAAAAAAAAAAAGACAGGGCATTTAAAAGTTGCCTTACTGTAATGAAAAAAAAAAAAGCCTAGGGTCACTTTAGCTGCTTGAATATATCTATAAAACTTGAAAATGGGTGTGTTTTTTTAAAAGGTTTTATTTATTTATTTGACAGAGATCACAATTAGTTAGAGAGGCAGGCAGAGAGAGGAGGGAAGCAGGCTCACTGCTGAGCAGGGAGCCCAATGTGGGGCTCGATCCCAGGACCCTGGGATCATGACCTGAGCTGAAGGCAGAGGCTTAACCCACTGAGCCACCCAGGCACCCCAAAATGGGCGTTTTTCTTTAGTAGTAAGTTCCCTGATGAACAGCTAACTGTGATCTGTGATACTTAAGTTTCTTTTGTTCCCAGGTGATGGGTACACCAGATTCCTCATAATGTACACTCTGGTAATAGGATTCTCAAGGAATTTCTTCCTTTGTGGCTTACTGTACTTACAGATCAAATGCTGTGACTCATGATATCTCTGAATTTCTCTTCTCTGACCAGGAGGAGAACAAATACAATGTGGGTAGAGGGGGCCAGTGTAATAAAGAGCACTTTCCTCCCTCGTGCCTCTTCCCTCCCCTTTCTACATCTGCACACCTCACTCCCCTTTCATGGTAGAAACTGTGACTGTGGAGCTGTATTATTCTGCTGGCAGTGAGTCCCAACAGGAAGGACAGGGTTATTAAACGAATAAATTCAGAGCTGGTCACAAGGACCTCCGACGATCTGATTGTGGTTTTGCTCTCATCAGGGAGCCCCCTACTTTTCCTCTCTCCCATAAAACTAAATACAAATCTTTGGATGTCTTGCTAATGTTAAAGAGCTTCCTCAACTGCAGAGTTTAAATGTGGTCTCCTAGGATTTCAGGGCTTTGAAAATCTTCCCCTTCCCCTCATCTTTTCTTATGGCGGTGACTAGAGGAAGCTGGAATGCATCTTTCGTGACTTACTGCTTTACTGGAGCCCATCTTCTATGAGAAGAGTTCCGCAATGAGCTAGAAGTGTTCCAACTCCAAACTTCTGCAGAGTGAAATGATTTGACAAGTGATGTTATCCTACAGACTTGTTGGCCTTTGTGCTTCCCTACTGATAATTTTTTGAATTTAAAGGGAAACCCCTTTAAAGGAGGAGAGGATAATTCAGTAATTTATTTGAGGTTTGATTCCTCTGGAGCTTTAATATCATATCAGTTTCTTGGGAAAGCTAGCTGCTGGGAGGTTAAGCTGTGATGACCACAGGTCCTTGGTTGGGGGTAAATGAATGCCATGGGCATTTTCTGTTTTGTTTGACTTGATTGGGTACCATCTCCCATGGCAATCTGTGAAGCCAATTAATGGAAAAAATAAACTATATTAATCTCTTTACAGCTGTGCGTGAAAAAGAGTCAAATATAATGGGAGAAATTCTTCTAAGTGTGAAAAATTACCCACTTTGTCTATTTCATATTTCCTGAACTTGAGAATTAATGACTTCTTTGAAAAAAAAGTGTATATCTCTGTGGACACACAGAGTGTGTGAATGCAAGCGGGCATTGCTGGAGAGGAGGAAAGGAGGAGGGATTCTGCGTAGGAGAAGAAAAAGACATATTTAAGCATTGAAATGTACATTTTTCATACTTTCACCTGATTGGTTTTTCAGAAAGAAAATTATTGTGGAAAATAGCTTTTCTAAAAGGAGCTCCATTTAGCTGATGCTAAGATAGGTATGATGGAGTGGTGTTTTTGATTTTAAGTCACTCATAAGCTGATTTTGCTGGGTGTTGGCAATTCTACTTTTGGCTGCTAAAACTGCATCTTAGATGAAGGTTTCTAAGCAACTGCTAGAGTACTAGGATATTGTAGATAAAGCCTCTCTGCTGGTCTTCTACTGATAGTCCATATGATTGGCCATCTGGATATCTAATTATTTCATACTTTTTTATCTTGCTCATCTAGCTTGTTCTTCTGTTGGGACCACTTTCCTCCCCTTTACCTGGGGAAACTTGTTCATTCTTTAGGAATTAGCCCAGTCACCATCTCCTCCAGGAGTCATTCCCGAGGCTCCGGGCTGAGTTTAGTGCCTTTCTCTTAGGATCTCACAGAGATATATGGTCATCCTGTTACAGAATTTGGCCAGAATCATGATGACCTAGTCTTGTGTCCATTTCTACTGTTAGAATTAAATGCCTCTAGGCAAGGCCTTGTTTTGTTCTAGAAGAACTTTACATTCTAACATTCAAAAATGGTTTGTTTATTTTTGGAGTCATCCAAGATGATGGTTATAATGGAATTATGAAGGTCCAAAATCAGATTCCTGGGTGGCAGTCTGCTTAGGAAGCTCGGAGATAGTTGAGGGAGACAGTAGGACTACTTCCAGGCTAGTGGTTGGCTGTTTTTGCATGAAGGAAGATCACAGTAGTCATCAGTAAAGAAATTTCTTTCAAGAAATTGCTTCAATATGTCAGAAACAGATACAGCAATAACTACTACCATTATGTATTAGCAATAATCCCAGTCACATTTGATGGCATATGAAGAGCTTTTCACGTATTTGTTATCTCATTTGATCCTAATCACAACGTCAAAAACAAGCATCCCCTTTTATTCCATTTTGCAGGTGAGATAAGTGATGCTCGAACAGATTTCATTCATTCAATACCATTTTGAGTGGCTACCCTGAGCTGGGCTCTGGAACATAGGAAAGTGAATAAAGACAGATACCATTCTAGGCTACCCAGAGCTTATGTCATAATGTGAAAGACAGACATTTAAAAACCAGTTACATGATTAGTTGTTTAATTACAAGCTTGTTTAGTGCTATGAAGATATAGTACACAGTTGTGTGCATGAGCGAGAGAATGTGGGTCCAGTGGACCAAACTCGGTGTGAAATGTTAGTATAGATGCCTTGAGCAAGTGATGGCTATATTGAGCTAAGAGGGTAAGGAGCAGTTGTTTGGTGAGGAGAAAGTGGGAAGCAGTTTTGTGCCCTTGAGTAGCTGAAAGAAGTGTGAGAAGCCCTGGGACAGTGGGGAGAGACAGAGCAAGTGCCTGGGGAAAGTCTGTTTCTTCTGACAGTCCTCAGGGATAGGATGATGCAAAAAATAAAATAAAATAAAATAAAATAATATAAAATAAAATAAAATCCAGGGATTTTGATAGTAAGAGGCTGTTGGGTTTGTCCTTTACTACAGTTTCAAGCAATCGCTTTGGGGGAAAATGAAATAAAAAAGAAAAGTGAGTTGGCCATGAAAAGCAACCTCAGAGTCCGAGATAATGCAAAGCATCAAACATTTTCAGATTTCAGATGCCCTAACACATTGAAAAATTTTTATTTACATCCCTCTTCAGTGGTTGTTAAAGCTGACCCTGAGCGGGGCATCTGAATTTCCTTGCCACAAGTTTCTTTGTGGGGTGTTCACTCCAAGTTCTCCCAGGTCTGGTTGAAGCAGGCAGAAAACTGTGAACATTCCCAGCCTCATTTTAACTAAATTAACTAGACTTACAACCTCAGTGTCAGCGAACAATGAAAGCTTACCACCGAACATATGAAACAAAAATGAAATTAGCCAGCAGTAGGAAACTACAAACAGCTGAGGCATTCAATTGTTAGCCATTTGAAGGATTAACTTCTAAATCATGTAGAGCTCCCTTGGTAGTTTAGCTAGTTGGGCACTCAAGGGTATATAAAAACACACTTTAAAGTAGAAATGTATTTCTTCACCTATAAAATAGAGATTTACTGGCAGGTTGTGATATTATTAATACTGGATTTCCTTGCCTTGGCCCATGAACTTAATCATATTTTCTTTTGCTTTCCTCACTTGCAGCCTTGCATTGGGTTTCAGAACAGATACCAGAGAATCGACTATGTTCCTACGTCAAGTAGGACATCTCTTACTTGGGTGACTGCTGCAGAATTCTCTAAAAATCCCTGTTTTGTTCTCTGGATTTCTACTCTTGCCCTGTGCTATTGTTTCATGCACTTCAGATTTACACAGCTCATTGAATATTCAGCCAGGCTTAAAGATTTTGTTTGATGGTTATTTCAATAATAATTATAGAAGCTGCCAAGCTCTCCTTACCCTGTTAAAAAACAAACAAAAATTAAACCCGCCATCATAACACAATAAAATCACAGCGGTAAGATATTTTCATGATATCTTAGAACTCACTTTGGTGTTTCTTGAAGGATTGGTAGACCTATTCAGAACATAGAGCCAAAGTAACTCAATTAATGGTCATCACTATCAATTATTCTTACACATTTCAACAGCTTTTATTAAGAGCGCAGGAGCTTTCTTTAAAAGAAAGTTGTCAACTTAGATCTTAATATTTCATTAAAATAAGACCACCAGTTCACCTATATAAGTGTTTATTCAATTGAGGAGTAAATGAATAATAAGGATTGATGAATTTTATGTGTTTTTCTTTTTTAAACTAAGGTTAGAAGGCAGCTGGTAGAGACTTTTGTGAGCCTTTTAAATGTGTTTCTTGTTATTTGAGTCTCTTCTTTATATCTGTATTTTCCCCATCCCCAAATCAGTTTCAGGAAAGATCCACAAACTGGCGTGTCTTTTTTTTTTTTTTTTTTTCCTTTTTATTTAAAGGGGCTGAAGTGAAAGGAAAAAAAAAAAAGTGGAATCACCAAGAAAACCCTAAACAAATAAAGTGCAAACACAGAGTGACAAGCACACTCAGACCCTGGATTGGTTATGGATGAGACGACAAGTATATGATGAAATTAATGACCCTCTGTCAACTTTTTAGATCTCACTTTTAAAGAGAATGGACCAAAAATCAATAGCCCCCAAACCACCAGTACTCCAGTGAACCAGTCTTTCATTTATCTTGCTGTTGGCACTCAGATAGAAATGCAGCCAAGCACAGCACAGAGCCTTCACTGGGAGTCATCATCACAGGCAATGTTTGAGCACCCCAGTTAAGGGTCAAAGGTGTGCACCAAGGCTTCTTTGAGAAGGACCTGCTTCTAAAAACCAATACCAGTATTCACTTTATTCAGCTGGAAGCGTATTTGGTATATGCATATCAAATGTTTGAGCTTTTGAAGGTTATCTGTTAGACTGATGGATTCCTGGCCTACCAATGGCAATGGATGGCAGGGATTCTGTTCTGCCCCTGTTTCATACCTTGATTCTTCAAATGTTATAACTCAGATGTTCAGATGGCAGCAAAATACAACTTTAATATCTAAGTAAATTGTACACAAGTTTTAAAGACGCAAGTTTGTACAGGCATGTGCTTTTATACTATGACTGTGTCCCAGGCCCTAACTAGTGTAGTTTTTGAAGACTTCTTCCTAGAAGAGGATCTCATAAATTGTAAAGACTATATTCAGAATATTACAAGCTCAAACTGAAAGGATAAAGATAGATTCTATAATTAAGTAGAAGAAAATATTTACAGTGCCAGACGCGTTGTAATTGAGCTTGTAATTTTTATGGGGATTCTTAAAAGTAATCCTTTATCTCCAAGATTGAATTTTCTAGAAATAAAATCAGTTAGTATATCATGGGGCTTTTCCTATAGTGAGAAAGCCATATTAAAATGTGAAAGATAAATTAATCCAAACCAAGTGTTCAATAACACTGTTAACAGGAGGCCAAAGTGAAATGAAATGATGTCATTATGTTAAAATGGATGTCAACACACAGAGAAAAAAATCAGTGTAAAATGAGAGAGATCACCTTTTGATGATAATCTAAGACAAGCAAAGTGCTGGCCATTTATCTGGTATTGTCCAAATGGAATCTAATCAATGATTGTCTTTAAGCTTTTTATTTTATTTCTCTAACAAACACTTACAGAGAGCTTACTATGTGCAGTCACTATTCTGAACACTTTACACATTAACAATTCATTTAATCTTCATGGCAATACTAGGAAGTACGTATTATTATTCTGTTTTTACAGATGTGGAAACTAAGGCATGGGGAGGTTAAGTAACTTGTCCAGCGGCACATGGCTAACTAGTGGCAGAGCTGGGATTAAAGCCCATGGAGCTGGGCCGCAAAATTCCAGTTAATTTTTAAACAAGGCCACCTCGAAAAAATGAAAGAATTTAAAACATCAGAGAGAACTTAAATACAGTACAAATGGAGAGATAAGAAGAACTTAAACCAGGAAATTTGTTAATAGTGTGTTTGTATTTCCTTCTGATTCTAATATGATTAATTACTTTGTTGTAAGATATTTAAAGAAAAAAGCTCTTCCATATGAAGAGGTGAATTAAGGAAACATTTTCAAAATTTTTAATATCAAATACATTTGACATTGATCTCTGGAGCCTAACATAGTGAGAGTAAGGCAGAAGAAATTGGTGAGCACTCCTGAAAGGTTTTGTTATATAATGTTTGATTTTTTAGCACAAGAAAGAAGTTTCGAATATTCTGTTCTCAACATAGACAAAAGTTTGATGATTATGACTGTGAACAGTGGTAGAGTTGCTCTCTCTCTCACTTAACTGCAATGGGATAGCTGGGGCAGAGGGAAGCCACTGTATGTAATAAAATGATACAGAGGTAAAGATACCATTTTAGGGGCACCTGGGTGGCTCAGTGGATTAAGCCTCTGCCTTCGGCTCAGGTCATGATCTCAGGATCCTGGGATCGAGACCCGCATCGGGCTCTCTGCTCCGCGGGGAGCCTGCTTCCTCCTCTCTCTCTGCCTGCCTCTCTGCCTACTTGTGATCTCTCTCTCTGTCAAATAAATAAATAAAATCTTAAAAAAAAAAAGATACCATTTTAGGTGATTCATATGGCCATAGAGCCCAATAGATTTAAATGAGTAAAACAGTCATCCCTCAGTTTCCTGGAGAATTTTCCCCACATTTCCTCACTCAGTACTCTTCTAACTTGCTGCTCCTAATTCAGTAAGAATTAGGAAGAGCAGAGGGAATATGGGGAAATGAAAGTAATCAATGAACGAGGACCCAGGGTGCTTTCGGATAATCACAGTATGTGAAACTTGCACTGGTGGGCATCCTGAGGGACAACCAGCATGTATTTAGGATAGTGGCTTGAGATTTTCTTTTGTTTCCAATTCAACAAAGAGTATTGCTCTTAGGAAGACTATTGTAAAGATGTGCTTTACATTTAAGTGCATATGCCAAATGCAATTTATTTTTATAGGCTAAAATTTAACCGACAACTCTTTGCTATGTCTTCAAAACAAAAATTTCCCAGTGTCTCAATTATTTGTTTTGGGAATGTTAGCAAAACCCTAAATGTAAACTGATAACATGCACATATGTGAGAATACTTGAGCAAGTATGATCTCGTTTGATTGCTGGAGTGACGTCATTATCTTGGATGCACAGGCTCTGACATTCATTGCTCTCCAGGCTGCCCTGTAGCCAGGTTGGTCTTCTCTGCTTTTTTTACTTTATGGGTGTCTCTCAGCAAGCTTCATGGAAGTTTCCCAGATTGAGAAGGGTTCTTTGGTCAGGAGTATATAGAAACTATAACCACTTTTAGAAAAACAAGTATGAAGAAAATGTTTTCTCATTACAAATTTTCAATTCTCCTAATAAAATGGTCCTCAAAAATATAACTGGCATATCTACTTGGTATCTGACACCATGACAGTGAAGACACAAATTGCCATTTGAGAGGAAAGGGAGGCCAGCCTGTTGTACTCCCTTGACTGCCTTCAACTGTGGTGACAATTGAAGAAGTTAGAAAATTTAAGTATGTAACTTGATACATGGGCCTAGTTAAAGTTTCACTATCAAAGCAGAAGGACTTAAAGAAATTTTCTGATATGGCTAAATCATAAAAAAAAAAAAAAGTTAACATGTGTTTGGGGATGACCTTCAGTTTAAAAAAGAATTATTATCTTGTTTTTATTTTGTTTCAGCTCATATGCTGATGGAGTCTCATCTATCTGGAGACAGTCTCTAACTCCTTGTTCATTTTATCCTTTAAGTAGTGATGATGACAATCACCTGCTTAAAAATCTCAACAGTTTTAGCTAAACCAGATGCCAAGCTCCATTTTGTATACTTCTTCCCTTGGAATGACTAACTTAGCCATTACAAATTAATCTTTAAAACAAACCATCTGAACAACAACCAGAGTATGCCTAGAGAGCAGATGGAGTTTTTATGTTTTCACGTGAACATCAAGCTAATATCTGTGTAAGATGAATGATGCTGCACAGGGACCTGTGCTTAATCCTCCCATTTCCCAGTGGGGTGGCTTCTTATTGAGTACCCCATGCTTGGGAATGGGAGTCTATTTCATTATAGTTAAATTACATTGTGTGTGATTTTTTGTGCTCATAGACATATAGCTGTGTGCCCACCATGTCCATGAAATAGTTGAACTGAGCATTTGTCCAAGCACTCCATTGGTTTAAAGGATGAAAATGAGCTTTTATGCCTACCATCAGGGACACTTTCTGTTCTATCGAACCAGACTTTGAAAACTCGTTCCTTGTATCTCAGCTTCTGATTTGTTCAGTAAAATGTCAGTGTGTATGTTCACATACGAGCATGTTGTTCAGTTTGCTTTTTGCCCCCTTAAAGTCCATAAAAGATAGGTTAGGCACCGGAAAATTTTATTTTGAAGACATTTTCAAAATGATATTTTTTTGAAATGAAGACATTTCAAAATGATATTTCTCTTAGATCCTAGAATGTAAAACTATATTTGCATTTGGCATAAGCACTTAAAGAATGTATAAGGTATACAGTGTAAAGGTATACAGTGTTTTTTATGGAAGCAAGATTACTTGTTGAATTTGAAAGAAAAAAAATTCTCAAACCACTATCCAAGGCTATTCCCAGTTGTTTGTAAGGATGTCTTTCTATCTAGCATGATTTAGATAAATAAAATTAACACAGAAGAAGAAAATTTTATTTTTTTCTTCCTTAAATTGACTGACTTAAGTACCACCATATCAGTTTTAAGAGACACGTGTGGAGCATTTACTATGGGTCAAGCACTGTAGTAGATGCTTAATATGCAATTATGTAAAATCAAAAGCCTCCCACTCAGCTCTCGAGGAATTCTTAGTCTAGAACACTGTTGCCTTCTTTTCCCTCTCCCACCTGCTGGCAGAGATGGGAAGAGCCCTAAGTGAAAACATCTGGCTGACTGAGATGAGGCCCGTCATTCAGCATGTGTGCAATTTTCTCATCAACAGCTTTGTATTTTGGTGTAAGAATAACATCATATGAGTATAATGCTTGAATTTTGGCACGTCGAGCTGCTACCTGTTGATTGAAAGTCTATCCAAATGACGAGGCTCCTACTGGTGTCCATGACCACCTCCCTTGGATTTCATTGTTGGTGGAATGAGTCTCTCCCTGGGTCTCTGGATTTGTAGTAAATCTACTTCCAAGTCGTGCTCTTTGTGCATTGGAAAGCTGTCAGGGCTTGGTGATGGAGAGCCAGATTATAAGCTCTGATAGTGAATTTGGCAAAGGAAAACAAAGCTTTATAGGAAAGGTAAAGTAAGACTGTAGCTCTCCTTCAAAACTACCAATTCACTACGTAGGTGAGCATATATGAGGTAAAGGCCTGGCATAAAACCAGCTCACCAGGGTTCCTGCTGCCCCCATTCATTTGGAAGGTCTTAATTAGCTGAAGCTTTTCATTTCCCATAGGATACCTTAAATCTTGCCTATCTTTAGGAGTTAAAGAGCTCCCTTATCAGCCGTGAGTTCCTAGCTACAGTCACATTTGTACCCACAGATGGTTGTGATTAATTTATACACTATCACTTCCCAAATTCTATCTTTTTAAAAAAAATCAAGAGCAATATTTTGTTGTTGTTCAGCTGTTTTTTTTTTTTTTGTTTGTTTGTTTTTTTAAGACCTGTGTGAGCTTATCTAATATTTCTGGAAAAAGCACTGCAGTGGGAACCCAGTAGCCTGAGTCTTTCATTGCGTTTGACTGGCTAAATGACTTCCGCTAAATTTCTGAAAACCTAAAGCTTGCTTTTCTCATTTGTAAAATGAGGCAGAACCACAAATTTCTTTGCAGTCCTAAAATTCTAGGATCTCCAAAACAGTCTTGGGCATCAGCTTCCCCTGGGCAATAATATTATGCTTTGTTGTTTGTCAACATCTTTTCCCTGTCAAAATTTCTTTATAAAAACATGCAAAATCCATCTGCACCATTGTTTCTGTCCTAGGTGATGAGTCAGTTGAGACCACAGTTAAATCATTTTGAAGCCACTCACTTTACAGTCTTTCCGTTACTTTCTATGATAGATGAAATAAGAAAATAAGGGAGCTGAGGTAGGGGCAAGTAGAAATTTCAGACTCAGAGGAACTGAGCCGTTCTATCCCGTAAATGTGTTGTATCCAGGATCAATATGCCATGTCCTTGGGAGAAAGTCCTTTTGGTGCACCTGCTCATCTGTTTTAGAAAGAGTAGTAGTTTTCTCCAGGGAACCTCCAGCTTCTAAGACTGCAGGTTTACCGGCTGGAGGGAACAGGAAGTCAGGGAAGGCCAGTGGAAGATAAGAATTCTTTCCCAAAAAGGCCTTGACCAACTGATACCTGAATGTGGAACACGAGCTTCCCTATATCTCACTTCCTCATAGGTTATCTGATTCCACTCCATCGATGTTTTTGACCCTCTTCTTTCTTAATCTCGGTGTTGTGCTGGGCTCTGCTATCATACTAATCTCTTCTATTTCCTCTTTTAGCTATCAACAAAACCTGGACTCATGGAATCTGTCATGGACTGGTCTTGGCGGGAGATTGGGGGCAATGTGCATTGGTATTTGTTCAGTGTTTTGCAATGCAGTTGAATCCACTGTCAGTGAAATTTGCTCTAATTCTTTGGGAGGGCAGAAGCCAAGCCTCACCACGTAAAATAATACATGTGTTTCAGATAACACATCCTTGCACTTTTTTTCTAGAATAATTGGAATCTTCATACAACTAGATTTTGTCTCCTTATAATTTATTTAATTGCCTCTGTTATGAACGACTTATAAACATGTCCATGCTGGTTAATGTTTCTGATTCTCAGTTCGTAAAATGAGGGTGTTGAACTCTGTGATCTCTAAGGTCTTTTCCAACTCTGAAATTCTATGACCCGATACTTCTATTGTTTAGACAAAAAATAGGTCTGTTCTGAAATGTTCTGTTTTAGGCAGCAATCCAAATGGACTTTTTAAGAATTCACATAAGAAAAAAAATATTCTCACATAGAGTTCTATAGGATGAAGAGAGGGCCCATTCAGTACTTGTTTGCTCTCTGTGGGAAAGCTATTCTTTTTTTTTTCCTCTTTGAACAATATAAGGAAACAACTTATCTTTTACGATTTTTGGATTCAGTTCATGGAGGGTGTCAGTATTGTCTAGTGTTCCCAATGGGGACGTGGGAGTCAGAGATCCCAGGACTCGTTCCCAGCTTTTCTGCTCCTTGTGTGACCTTCAGAGACCATGAAACAACTCTTAAGACTCAGTTTATCTGCCTAAGAAATTGGGCTCCTCTTTCTTTCTTTCTTTCCCTCCCTCCCTCCCTCTCTCTCTTTCTTTCTTTCTTTCTTTCACCACAGGAGAAACCTAAAGTTTTTGGAAAAGGATTAGGTGGCCTAAAGGGTTAAAGTGATCAGTTTTAGTCTTTGGGAGCAAGGAGGTACTTCTCTGCTGCCTGGCACCCAAAGCGTTTGCACAAATGGTATGGGAGAGAGCATCACCAGGCCCAAGTCAGAAACTGTAAGAATTAAACCCAAATGGGGGGCCTGCACTGAAGAACAGATTTGCTATATGAAATATTAATAAATAAGTTGCATGATAAGTGAGTGCAGGGCGGAAGGTGTAAGGGGCTGGGACAAGCATAGTTTGTTAGAAGCTTCCACTCCCACATTTCCGGTAAGTATCTTAATCAATCTTAGCTATCGAGTAAGCTGAGCAAATTCTTCTACATAACTACGGATAGTTTCAGTGACCACCAACAACAAAAACAACCTTCCTCCTGTATTACTTAGCCAATTTTTCAGATAAAAGCACTTAGTAAAGTGTAAACCAGGACAACAAACTTCATATAATTTTACTGATCGTTCCAAATTAACATGAACTAGTGAAATCTTACTCCTGTCAGAAACTTGACACAACCTTGCTATTCCTAAAATCTCACGCTGAGTGGAAAAAATAATATTGCCTATAGTTTCATAGGGACACTGCTTGATTCAGAAATAGCCAGCATGTCAGTTTCAAATCAATCCTTCAAATTGCTCCACAAAATAGCGGGTCAGAAAAATAATTATGGCTTGAGGAGGAATCACTCAATTATGTTTTATGATCTAACTACGACGGTGAATCAACTCCTCAGAATGAGAGCACAGTTTGGCGGTCATTACATCAGTAAACATGAAATGAGCACTTGGATTTCCCAAGCAGATGTTCAAACGTGCACTTCTCCAAAGCAGCCTTCCCAGCATAGGTAGAAACTGTCATTTTGGATATGTACTCCTTTGGCTTCTGTGTAAGGGAATAGAGTCATCATTCAGACATGTTTAAATGCTGCACTTGAGCTACCTTTCTGAGAGGGGAGGACGTGCTGGAGTTGCACCACGATTCATCATATTAAACTTCATTTGTTGGAAACATTACAAGGGAATAGGTTCTCAGTCTCCTAGGAAGTGCCTGGCTCTACATTACTTCCCAATTGCCCTGCTTGCCATGGCCCCTTTATTTCTTTGTAGCCTGTACCCTTAGTATAGTGTGAGGCTAACGTTGGGACCAGAGGCCCCCATCCTGTGAAAAATTCAGATGGCTATAGTAGTAATCAAAAATACCAATAAAGTGTCACTAGTCCTCGCTGGTGATGTGGGATGGCGGGTGAGTGAGATATAAAAATGAATCATGAAGCAAGACATGATTGCTGCTCAGGCAACCATTTCCAAATGTGAGTGCACCCTGGTTGCATAAATGGTTCGGAATATTCTCCGTTAGGCCAAAAGGCTTGCAGATAAAGGCGTTAACTCATCAGGCTCCAAGGGCCCTGGGGACCTGGGAGGCAGAAGAGTTGTTGCTCAAGTGGTTGAGCCGAAAACATTTGTATCTGGGTCCTGTTGGGTAAGTGGCGTCTGCTGACAGGAACTGCTTGGAGTAAAGTTGATTTTAAAAAATAAGCACCACGGCCCTCTATGTTTAATACAGGAAGCTGTCTGAGGTGTAAAGAATGGTTAAGTAAATGAGTGGGGTACCATTAATCTTGGTTTGTTTCAGCACTACATCTTTAGCAGTTGGGGAGGGGGTGGGTGGGTGGAGCAAAAGACTTGCTCCTAGCTCATAACCTGAGTGTTAAAACTGATGTCCTTCCCATTAGGGCCTGTAAACTCATTAGCACATGGCAATTTATCCTCTTTTATTTCTTCTCAATTATCCTATCATCCATTGTATCTGGGTCTGATTACCCTTTCCCAGAGTCAAACATTATCTTGTAAATCATTTGCTTTAAGTCCAAGCCTGCCATTGCCTTGCCCGAGATTTGCTTAGGCAGGTAATAAATCAATTAGCATTAAACCTGTGGTGTCATCTATTTTCTTTCCTTGTTGGTGGGAAAAAAAAAGGAACACCTGAAAACCTCGCTTAGGTTTACATCACATTTCTGTGCACGCTTTAGAACAATACAGAGACATTTTCTCTGATTCGAGGGAGTGGGAAAGATAAGGGAAAACAAAACAAGGAATCTAAATCCTCAGTGTGTGCCTGTGAGGCTGATGGCATCACAGGTATGGGGCCCTCATATTTCAGAGGTGACACTTTTAGTAATAATTGGGAACATCTATTATTCAAACATAGGTATCAGAGATTCTGTTTAAGGGAGAGTCTCATTTTTATGTCCAAAACACAATTATGGAGCCAAAAGGGAGACCGCAGTTCCATTTTTTTCTTCTATTATTCTTTTATGTATATCTTGCTGCTTTGCACACATACAAATTGGTCTGATAGAACAAGGTAAGAGGAGCCAAATAGTTTTTAGGCCATTGTCCTGTCCCCTCCCCTTCTATTCCAAAGGGTGTCTCTTCTTCCTTTTGGTACTCTACTAATTTAATTATTCATTTTATCTTCATGCCTGGATCCAGTTTTTAATCCTTTGGTTGAGATTCTGCACAGAGATTCCAACCAAACAATTGTTAGCTCAGAAGTAAGTGCTATGGGTTTTTAGATTAAAGAAAAGAAAAATCCCCTTTCTCAGCAACCAGAAGCTTCTCTCAAATGATGCTGCACATAGGGGCTATAAATTAGTGGAGATCCCTGCCTCCTGGTCGGGGAAGAGGTGCTTGCAAGGGACTGTCACACGTGTGGCAGGGCCCCATCAGGGGAGCTGATTCCAGCCGTGGAGAACAGCGGTAGAGCCATGAACGGGGCTGAAGCACGACTAGATTGCAGGGATTGGAGGGCAATTAATAACATTTGGTTCTGGGTCTGGTTGCGTGGATAGCAACAGCTCCGCCCCCTGAATGTGCTTTCCTCTCCTGCTGGCCATCAGCCCCCAAAAAGTCCTCTTGCCTGTTTCCTGTGGTTCTTCTGGTTTCAGTCTTTAGCTTTTCACATGGCGAAAGTACATACAGAGAATGTGCATGGACTCTTCCTCCCCTGGTCAAAGGAACAGTACTAATTTAGTACCCAAATTTATTACTAATACTGGTTACGTTTTTAGTGCTTAATATTATGGTGGACAAGGGCCCAAAAGAATCATGTCACCATGTGGGTCCATCCTTACATAAGTGCTGGTGGAAACACTCAGGAGTGGTGGGAAGCCTGTCCTCTAGAGCAGAGAATTTGAATCATGTGATGAGGCTTGTTAAAATGCAGATTCTGACTCAGTGGGTCTGCAAAATTCTGCATTTTTCTTTTCTTTTCTTTTTTTTTTTTTTAAAGATTTTGTTTATTTGACAGTGGTAGTGAATGAGTGGGAGGGAGAGGTAGAGAAAATATGAAGCCGACTCTGTGCTGAGCACAGAGCCCAACGCCAGGTTCGATCCCAGAACCGAGATCATGTCCTGAGCTGAAACCAAGAGTTGGATGCTTAACCGACTGAGCCACCTAGGTGCTCCTAAATTCTGCATTTCCAACAAGCTAGTGTGAATGCTGAAAACCCATGGTACTTTATATCTTCTTGTAGCAGGAATAACTTTTCACTCCCTTATAGCCACTTACAAATGCATTCTTCTAGAATGTGCCCTACTGGGTACAAAGCTCCCTGCAAATAGGCCATAACTGCCTTAGTGAATATATAATAATTAATTGCTTTGGTTGGGCAACTAGGAGGTCTGAGATCTAAATCCACTTCTGCCCCAAACTAGTTTTGTGACATTGGCCACTTCCACTGAAATCCCCCCAGACCTCTATTCTATGCAGTGAGATTTGGACTAGACTGTGGGTATTGTTTAAAAGTAGGGTGGGGGGGGGCGCCTGGGTGCCTCAGTCGTTAAGTGGCTGCCTTTGGCTCAGGTCATGATCCCAGGATCCTGGGATAGAGTCCGGCCTGGGCTCCTTGCTCAGCGGGAGGCCTGCTTCTCCCTCTCCTTCTCCCCCTGCTTGTGTTCCTTCTCTTGCTGTGTCTCTCTCTCAGTCAAATAAATAAATAAAATCTTAAAAAAAAAAAAAAGTAAGGGTAGGAATGAGGTTAGAAATCACAGAGGGATCGTGGCAGATCCTGGAATGGTCATGATATTTAAATGGACTTCCTCCTCCTGTCTCCCTGCTAGGGTGGGGATCTTGTATTACCATACCTTACAAATTTCAAGAAGTGGGAAATATGGGTTTTTATGTATAAAATCCCGTGACATGAAAACTGATAATTAAGATGAGGTTTTTTTAGAAAGGGAAGAAACACACAGGGAGTAACATAAAACACTTCTATAGGCCAAAGACTGACCCCAGACCACCTGTTCGTAGTCCCTGGCCTTGACCAGTCTCAAAAGCTTTCTTCCACCAAACACCTAAGAACTATGTTCACAAACATTAGTCAAGCCAAGCCAATTGCGGTAGCAACATTTGTGGTAAACAAACCAAGCCAGCTATAAGGGCAGAGTGGAGGTGGCCAGAATTTCAGCTCTGTGGGATTTCCCGAGTTTGATACACAAGATGGATGGAGGGGCTGTATACTGAGCAGCAAAAGGTAGCATACTGGGGGATTTGCCCCAACCATGACTTATAATTGGCTTTGTTTGTGTCCACATTTCTGAGAGTTGTCAGATAATCTTCTGGTTTTTGAGGTGACAGTACTTACTTGTGAAATGCTCAGAGTTGTAAGAGTCTTTATCTCATAGAGATACTCATCACGAGATGTGGGTTGGTGGTAGCTCCTCAGTCACAGAGTAATGATCTTTGCCTTGAACTTCTAAGACCCTTTTCACAGGAACCACTCACCCCTTCGATGGCCAAGGTTTTTCCATTGACTCAAATACCAATGCTCAAGTCCTGATTTGAGACCATCACACTTTTTCCAGGGGGTGTCTCAGGATAAACAAGGAGATATGAATTATGTTGGCATGGACATGAACAGCCTTAAATTGTTGGGGGGGGCAGTTCCTATAACTTTAGTTGGTTGCAGAAAGGGATTCTAGGTCAAACAGTATTAGAAGAGATGTGTCCTTTTTTAAATTTAAATTTAACTAGCCAACATATAGTCCATCATATAGCCAATATATAGTCCAACATATAGTCCAATATATAGCCAACATATAGTCCATCATTAGTTTCAGATGTAGTGTTCAACGATTCATCAGTTACATGTACCACCCGGTGGAAGAGCTGTATCTTTGATAATTGTTCACAATAGGTGTATAGTAGTCCTTATTTTCTGATGTTTCATTTTCTTGACTTGAGTTCTCTGGAGCTAACCTTATAACAACCTTAACTCACTTAAAATTCCTTTTTTCACTCTTCTTCAGTTGTGTAATTGTTCCATTCACATTATGGAGATGTGTCATGTCCTGGAAAACATGTAGTAAGTCGAACTTGTCCAGACATGATGATACCACATAGACATGAGAGATTGTAAGAGGAGACAAATGGTTTAGGCTTAGATGTGAGACAAAAACTGGGGTTACTGGCAAGCATTAAATATTTATAAAGCAGCCAATCTTTGGTACTCATCAGGGAGTGTTTCTGCATGAGGCATGTCAGGCTCTATAATTAGTTATGGGACTTACTATTATTCAAGTTTTTCCATGCTATTTTCTTCCTATAAAGGACCATTATTTTAAATATGTAATAAGAAGAAAGAAATATTGTTTGGGAGAGTGGTAGCTTTTCATTTTTTGAACTTTTGAATAATAATTTATGTTACGGATTTAGTCTAGTAGTGACTTTGAGTTTTTTTTTTTTTAATCACATTTTCAACTACTAGGTTACAGTAAAGTGAAGAATGTGACCCTCCGTGTAATATGAAAATAATTCTAAATTCAGGTATCTTTGTAATGTCTCTTATAAAGGAATAGCAACATGGAATAACAAAAGGAAAAATAAAAACACAAAGAAAACAGAACGAGGCTCCCGTTTGCTTCTGACAAATCACCAGACTTTGATTATTAGCATTAATAGACTTATTAATACTTATGACATTTGTTACTATCATTAAGCAAGAGTTTCCTTTTCTGAAAGGAAGTTGTTATGCTACAAACCATAAGTTGTAATTCTTGAGGGAGAGGGGACAAAGAAAATCCAAACCCCTCAAACCTTAATAAAAGTTCCCAGCAAAACCATTAGGGATTTCAATTATGAAGCTGTTCTCAGGACTCTTGTAAAGGTTATTTGTTGAACAATTTCTCTCTAACAGTGTATGACAAATTACTCGCTTGGCACCGTAAATGATGCACAAGCCCTTTAATTAGAATATAGCACTTGATATCTTTAAGACCTTCTAACATTTCTTAGTTAATATTATTCCTCATATGCCTTTCCAAGGAAATGTGGACTTGTTTGCGGAGTCAAAATGGGTGATGGAGTAGGGTGGACAGGGATGTTGCACTAGGCTGGAAATATCCAGAAGCTACACAAAGAAAGGAAGGCTCTGACCCCAACAAGTTTTGATTGCAAAGGCGACTCTGATAACAGAGTTTTTTATTATCCATTGCTTTTAGCCTTATTTACCATCAGACTCTCTTGCCACAAGCATGCTTTTTAGTTCTGACAGCCCTGAATTATGGCCATTGTGGGATCCTATCTCATTAACTGAAATGGGAGAATAAAACATCAAACAATCATAAAAATAATTTGGCACTGTGAAACCACTTAGGAGCAGCTGTCAAACAGGTTGGAAGATAAACTTCTAAATAAAAAGAATAGAGAGAGCTGCAGTGTCCTGCCATATGCTTCCTCGGCATTATAGACTCCTTAATAATATGAAGTGCCTGTGTTTATGCAGAATAGTCCAGACACTCCATATATGATATTGATTATGCCTTAACCCCAATTTAGTAAAGACCTACCCCTCCTTTTCCTAATCAGATATTGCAGAAGCAGTTTTCTGGAAGAAAAAAAAAATGTCCCTAATGCCAAGCCATATTTTATCGGCGAGGGCTGTGGCGGGAGATAGGGCTTTGTCTTGCCTGTCATTGTGGCTTGGAGCCCAGTTTTAGGACAGCAAGGCCCCTCTGGGGCTCTTCTCCAGCAGTTTCCATCCAGCGATTCAAAAACATACATCTTTATCAAGCTGTTGTTGTCAGACAACATTAGATAATTAATAGGCCATTTGTCAGCCTGCACAAAACATGTTAAAATCCCAAACACAATCAGGATAAATATAGTTGCTTGCTCTCTGAAGGCTTTTTGTTCTGTCATGCAGCCATTGCAGGCAGATATTTGCTATTAAACGAGACTCATTATTAATCACATCTAATGTTAATTAATTAACCGCCTCTGTGTATTGAGGGCTCTCTGTGACTTTCAATTGTTTTAAGAAGCTAATTGGTAACTTAGCAGTTTACATCTAAGTTACTATTTTTCATTTCATTCATGTCAGGAGTTTACTCAATGAAATATATTTATTTGCATTTGAGAAGTATCCCATAGAAAGTCCGCTTTTAAGAATCTGTATATAACCGTGTGAGAAATGATAAAGGGGATGAAAGCCATAGAAAAGCATGTACCCACCTTTGCTTTTTCTTAGGCCTAGATTATTAACATTAATTTGATTTTTATATTGTTTTGCAAACCTTATAGAAAAATGGAAATATTCAAATGTAATTTTTAGGAGATGATGAAAAGGGGAATGATATAAGCAGGCTTAGCCAAACAAATGCAGTATTTTGGTATCCATTCATTCATTTATTCATTCAACAAATAGATGGTAAGTATATGGAGTCAATTATTGGTCAGTTCCAGGTCCAGTGGGGAACCCAGTCTCTCTGAAGGCAGCGCAGAGCTGAGTTTTAGTTGTTTCAGACTGTGAGCTATTGGAAAGCAGGGACCTGACCTCTGTGATAAATGTCCCCCGTGTGTTCCCTACTAGGCAGATGCTCCATTGATATTCCTTCAACTGAGTTCACTGAATTCAAATACAATAGAAATGTCTTCAGAATTCTGGTCTACTTCCAGAGGAAGATGGGTGATATAATTAAAGAAAACTAGGAAATCAACCTTGATCGATCATACATTCATACAGCACGTTTCCACTGACCAATGGCTGTCCCTCCTTCACTTACTTAATTTTTAAAGTTGTTATATCATTCCTGTTCTGCCAATCAGGAAGAGGTCTGTGATTCTTAACCAGATTCCAGCTTTATGTCTAGAACCTGGCCTGAGCTGAAAGCAGCTTTGCTTGGCAGCCTCCCAGGCTGTAGCTGTGTAGTTGCGCGAGCCGCAGGAGTCGTGGTGACGTGGCTTACCAGAGCCTCTGACGCTATAGATTGGTTCCTGGTGGAAGCTTTGATTGATTCAAAGATTTATTATTGGTAACTATTATTCGGGAAAGCCCACCCTAAGGGATCACAGATATAAAAAGAGTATTGTTGGACATACTTTGAGAAGAGAAATTATTTTAAAATTTTATTACATAAACAGGGAAGCAGAGATAAGGAAAAAAAGTAGTTCTTCATCTTCGTGCTTCCAAATTTTCAATTAATGATAGGGATTTATACTTCATAAGTCAAATCATGTCCTATGAGGATTTTTTTTCACATCCATTATAAAAATATGTTTAATGTCTTCTATAACTTCATTTATATGTATTTCATTATTTTTTAAAAAGAATTTATTTATTTATTTGACAGAGCACAAGCAGGGGGAGCAGCAGGCAGAGGGAGAGGCAGAAGCTGCAGGGCTCAATCCCAGGACCCTGGGATCACAAGCCAAGCTGGAGGCAGACACTTAACGACTGAGCCACCCAGGCATCCCTGTATTTCACTAAGTACTAAATATTTTGTGCCAACTGCATTTAACATGGAAATAAAACAAGAATAATCAATGATACCACACACGAAAGACATCTACATAAAATGTAGCATGCAAAATATAATTGATGGTAAACTGTTCACTGAGACCTGGAATATTTTCCTTCACTCTCAGGAACCTTGTAGAAGCAAGCATGAGAAGGAACAAGGAAATTTGCCATCGCTGATGACATAGATGGTAGAGTACCTGGAGATAGTGTCATCGTTGTTTTTTTCCCTTAAGATTTATTTATTTATTTGTGAGAGAGAGGGAGAGTAGAGGGAGGGACAGAGGGAGACAGAGAATTGCCAGTGGACCTCCCCACTGAACATGGAGCTGGACAGGAGCTCCATCTCACAGCCCCGAGATCAAGACCTTTGTGGAAATCAAGAGTCTGAGACTTAACCAACTGAACCACCCAAGTGCCACTGGAGATAAATCATATTAAACAGACAAACAAACAAATGTGTAACTAACAAACCAAAAGACTTAACAGTCTTTTGTAGAAAACCACAGTTTTCTACCTGCTTTCCTTTCTCTCTAAATTACTAGAAGCCTACTCATAACTGAGACGGTATTTTTTCAGTGTGTATCCTTATTTCTTTTTACAGGTAGAATATGTGTAGCCAAGACAGATATTTCTTAGTACCTTTTAAGTTAAGATGCTGTGCATTTGTCAGTGCTAGTCTTTGCATTTTTATTTAACTATCTCAACTCTAACAAATGAGAGGGAGGGAGGGAAGGGAAAAGAGAGTAAGAGAGAGAGAGAGGCATGAGTAATTTTCTGTCCAGATATATAAGGCATGAAAAGCACATGCACACATGCACAGAACAACTGCAGAGCTTAAATTGTTTTATCCCTGTTGAAGTACTGTAGTTGAATTATACGTAGGGTGGGGAAAGATGACTGGATTGAAAAATGTCCTTTAGCCAACAAAGATCTAGATTGGAATTTAACTTAAACCAGTCTGAGTGATATTCCAGAGGCTTTTATTGCTGGAAATAATATTGAATGGAAAACAGTTACACAAAGTGGAAATATTTTATATCATAGGTTGCCATACTCCAGATTACAATTATATGGCTTTTGAATCCAGTTCCCATTATGAGCTTGTGAAAGATCCTTTTCTTCTTATATAGATTCTTGGCTTAATTTGTAATAACAGCTCCTGACACAGAGCTTTTGTGAAAGTCTCAGCTTTTACTCCTTTAAGGTAAACTCAGTGGCATGCATGCAAGGAAGTGGGGAGACTGGCCATGTTGACTAAAGCCATTATGGAGGATCTGTGTGTTTTTCAGGTTCTCTCTGAAGTAAGTAAATGAAGGGCCCTTCAGGAGAACACAGCGTGACTTCAGCTGTCTTCTTTGGCCCCTCTTTTTTTGTCATCATTTTTTTTTTTTTTTTTTCATTTTGTCCTGAAGATGTAAGCTGCTGTTGTCTAGAGGGGGAGGAAAATGTTTCTCCTAGGGATGTTAATTTCAAGGCTGAGTAGTTTCCAGTCACCAGGCCTTGCTGGAAGTATCGGTCAAGATTTGCCTGGAGGCAGCAGGGGCCCATTTGTCTCACCTGCAAGGAACATGGTCTTGGGAAAACAGCAAGAACTTTTGGCAGGTTTTTTAATTAGCATCTTAGTATCTTTGACTTTGGACTGCTTATTTGCTAATTCTCATGGTGATTTTCTTCCTGGTGGTATGTGTTTAAAGCTTTACATTGTGAACCCTCAGTACCATTTTCAAAGCTTTTTACTTGAGTAGTCAGTTAGGTTTATATTAGTGTTTGGAGCATGACACATCATTTAGAAACAATATTTGTTTTGGCATAGCTTAATGACTATAAAATCAAGATACAAATCAGAAAAAAACAACAACAACAACAAACATTGAAGACCATAATGCTGTTTTAGGGGGAAATACTCTTTGGTCCCTGGACACAGCAAGAAGCCACTCTTGTCCAAATTATGAGTTGTGAAACCCTGCTTCAGAAAGCAAAATTGTTGAAATGTTACTGAGGCATAACTTTTCTCCCTAGAGTCTTCTTTGTTGTGAAGAGAATAAGGAAAAATAAAGCAGCAGCTATCTTTCTATAATCGTCTTACAGAAAAATAAGAAAATTGGAGAGAACAGGCTACCAAAGTTTATACCTGCTCTGCAGACTCCTTGGCCTCAGCTTATTAGACACCATTAAGAAAAACGAGGATTTCAGTCAATCACAGCTGGTAGTTCAGTTTTATTTCCTTTTTTTTTTTTTTTCTGGTAGAATCTCATCCTATATTTACATACTGCCTCAGACACACATGCATGTTGTTGGATAATGAGATCCTCAACGTGGCTTAAAATCCACCCTCCCTACCCCGAAATTATTAAGCTATTTCAAAACAAGAAATAATGCTGAGAGAAAATTTGTATTAGCTTGATTGATTATCTTATTTTAATCCATATTAAAGCTTTAAGTCTCTAGGCGTGGCTCTTTACTTCTAACACCTCATAAATTACAGCTATAATGAAGCAGTCATTTATCCTGGGCTGATGATAAATGGCTTGCCCTAGGAGGAACTAAAGAATAGGCAAGTAGATCATTTTCATATTTGGTGAAAACAATATTAAGTACCCAGACCTCAGTGATTGCCCTAATAAATGAATAATCTGAGGTGAGGGGCTTGGCAGTCAGTGTAAAAAATAACCTGAGCTTTCTCTGTCATTTGTCAGGCTTTGCTATGACAGCATGCATTATGGGTAAATGAGCAATCAGCAAGAACTATGTTATGGCTGGGATGTTTTTGAGAAATTTATCATATGCATTGCTTGGTACCTTAAGACCTTAAGGCTTAATGGCTATAGTGCATGACTGCAAGTGAGCACAGTTCCTATTTACCATGGTATGCTTCATTTGTGCTCCATCTCTCACCTTAAAGAAAGAAAGGACCTTTCCCAAATGAGCTTCATTTGGCTTTGGTTTGAAAACTTGAAAGTCTTTGTGGATGATGTTCTATCTCTGTGTTGACAGGCACTCCTTGTGGTAGACTGGTTTAAAGAGATTTTGGAGATCTGAACTCAAACAGAACTTTGGAAATTTATCAGTGCGTGGGGATGTCGAAGTCTGGATTCCAGTGCATTTGCAGCCAAATGTATTATGGAAAGTGATATTAACCTCCTGATAACACTATTAAATATTTAATGGTATTTAAGAGTTAAATGAGTTTTTCACCCTCCCTTAACCCACCCAACGTTTGATCTCTTTGATTTATTACCGAATCAGAAATAACCAAGGGTGGTTGAGATACAAATGCCTTATTGGAATTATGCAGTGTGTTATGACCATATCTGACTCATCATGGTTTGCTGCCATATGTGGTTAAAAAAAAATGGAACCAATATCTGAACAGCTCTTACCAAGCTGGGGAGCTCTCATCCACAGTCTTGTCCCATTACTGTGAATCTTATGAAATATTTGATGAAGGAGAATGTGACTTTATCAGTGACCTCTGCTTCCATCATATCCAGAATTCACAGGTGACTTTGAAGTTAGGTGCACATCAAATTCAAATTCTAGTAGTACCCCTACTTGGATACATTTGTCCATTCATTACACTGCCATCTTTTTCCTCCTGTGTAAAATGGTGAAAATACTATGTTGAAGGGTTGCTGTGTAGAGTAAATGAGCGAATATGTAGAAGAGGTTTATCATTCGATAGATACTCTATAAATATTCAGTTAGTCCCACATCTTTTTAACCCAGTCAGACAACTGAGCACTTTCAGTGTTCAAAGTGTAGATGGCATTTTAAAAGATACTCTACAAGGCCAGATGCCTGCTACATTAGAGCAAGATGTTAGTGGAACAAAATCAACTAAGTGAAAACCTTTGTTGAATGTCTACTGTGAGTCTGTTTCCAATGATGACATAATATAACCTAGTCATTGGTCACCAGGACCATTGTAATAACCTTTTCAATTTTCCCCCTCTCCTAGCTCTCATCCAAGAACTTTCCAGTTATCTTTCCAAAACGCAGATCTGATCATGTCATGATTCCTAGCTGCCAGATTATTTAGCATCACAAACAAGAGTTTCCATAAGTTTCAAACCTACCTTTTCTGCTTTGTATCATGCCTTCCCTTTTAATTCTATATTCTAGCTATACTGAACTACTCGCTGGTCCTTCAGTATATTAACCTTGTGCATGCTTATCTTAGCTTAGAATGTACTCATTTAGCTCCTTCAAGCTGTCTTGGCATAGCCAAACCTTCCTGCAAGATGTATTATTTTAAAATTTCAGCTCTGGTGTGTAACTTTCCTCAGATTTCCAAATTGGAGTGGTTTCTTCCTTTTAGGTGTTCCCTGAGTACTTTTTGGGTGATAGCCCACTCATCATTTTGTGCAGGAACCATCTGTTTGTGTGCTTTTCTCCTGTGAGTTCCTGAGGACAGGGACTGTGTCTGTTTCATCGTTTTACCCTCAGAAATTCACATAGTGCCTGAAATGCACTAGGTGCTCTATAAAGGGGCTCTGCAAGCATGGAATCAATGAGAAGGACATTCTGCTTGTCTTGGAACACCTGAAACTCAAAGTTAGGGCTACTCTGATGGGCACGTGACTAGTAGTACCATTAGTACCTAAGAGCATGGACTTGAGTTGGCCAGACTCAGGTTCAAATTCTGGTACTGACACCATGTGCATGATCATGAGTAAACTCTGTTGGTCTTCATCTCCTCATCTGTAAAGCAGAGGTGGTAACATCAACCTTGCAGTGGGCAGTGGTGAAGGATATAAGATAATAAAGAGAAATGTAAAGCCCAGCCCCCAGAATCAATGCCTACTTTATAAATGATCAATAATGGTAAGGATGGTTTAGCCAGTTCTGGGATTATGAACTCAGAGCAAGGTGGCTGTCTAGGGCAGGTCAACATTATTTGTGTAGAGTAGAGTGTGTCAGGGAAATTTGGTGGGGTGTGTATTGGGGTCTATAAGGGGAAGTACAGGCCATGATGGGAACATGATGGCGAAGACCTTCCAGTATCTTCCTTGATGTGAGAACTGAGAATCCTCATAGGATTTCAGAGTGAGGGTGACATGATTAAAATGATGCTTCTGGAAGAGTTAAAAGGATTTCAAAGTAGACTGGGTAAGAGAGCCTCAGACAAGGGAGAAGTTAAATATGTTCCCCAAGTCATCAGCTATCAGTACAAAAGAAGAGCCCTGTGATGCAATTAAGGGAAACCTCGAAAAGGGTGAGTTTGGGGAGGAACTTTGGAGATTCTATTAAGTGAGATTTATGAATGGAAAGGGCTCTCCTACAACAAGAGAGAGGAGAAGCCAGACTAAATATATAGTGCCAAGAGTCCTCTTCTGTCTTCAGAGAGAACTGAATTCTTAGGAGCAGCTGACCTCCTTCCTCTGCCTCCAAAGGGAGGACTGCAGAGAGAGAAACCAGACAGAGCCCTGTTGGGTTTCCTGGTGAGCAGGGCAAGCTGCAGACCCAGCATTGTAGGTGGGGAAACAGTGGTTGGGGAAAAGTTCATTTGCTTCCTGAAGAGTATAAGGAGGGGTCAACCTGGTCAAACGGGAGAATGAAGAAGAAAGATAAAGCCATTGGCTTGGATGGGACAGAGGCTGTTCGTAAGTCAGGTGTTAGCCTTTCCTATCTGAGGGCACAGAGAGGAAGTGTTCTGTTTTTTTTGTTTGTTTGGTTTTTTTTCCTTCCCTGGGTCTTAACACTGTGGTTGGCGGTTAAGGTGGGCAAAGATATTACAGTTTAATCATGATTGCTTACAGCAAATCAATTGCTTGGGTTATAATTTTAATTTTGGGCAGAGACTGGGACTATACTTTTTCTTCCTTCCCTCTTGCAATGGAAAGTAGTGGAGTGCCTTGTGCATAATAGGCATTCAATAAATATTTGACCACATGAGTGTAATGAAAGGTTCTAATATGGGAAGCATGACTGGAACCTTCGATGCTGGCTGTTTGGAAGAGAGTCAAGGATCTTGCTCATAGAGAAAAAACCGGGTAGAATTTCCATTTGCAATTTATTCTTTTCCATGGGACACCAGCAGATTTCAAAGCAGATGGGAAGGAGAGAGATACCAGTTCTCGTAAACACTTTGAAATATTATGAATAGAAAAATAATCTTTACAAACTTATTGTGAACAGTTGTTTTTGACACTGAAGAGAATGAGTTCTCTTTCAAGTGTCATTCATTAAATTTGAGAGACAGTTACTGAGCACTTACTATATGCAAGATACTGGTCTAGGTTCTGTGGTGATGTTAAAAAGAGTATTAGACCTCCCTTCAAATGACTGCAGTATGGAAAGATCTGAAAATAAAGGTATTGCTCCATTTGACTAACTGTATTCAGGATCAAAAATGGCAAATGGAAAAAATTGTGAGAGCCTCATCATAAGTGGTTTTTCCAAGCTTGTGGGGGCCCATAAGTCCAGAAATGGAAGAGAGGCCATTAAAAATGTCCCTGTACATTTAGCTACAATAGCCTCACTTTCAGGAAACTCTTGTTATTTATTTGATTGATTTTCTTTCTTCTTTCACTAACATCAGCAGTCACTGTCTCTGTAATCTCCTTAGTATATGGTTCCTCAACATGAAACATCTGTAACTTCCTTTACCTACATAGAACAAATTAAATTAGTATTCCCATGTAATTGGCATGCTTACATGCCTACTCACTATAGGTCATGTTACTAGCTACCTCTTATAACCTCTGTGCTTGCTAGAAAACAAAAGCAAAAGATTAAAGCTCTTTGATTCATATGTTAATGGCATATGGAAGTTACTCTTAAGAAGCATAATTGAGATGAAAAATCTTAAAAGCATCTTTTATTCCTGCTATTTCCATCTGTCCCAAGCCCTAAGTATATTTGATATAATTTCAGACAAATCCATTGGAACAATTTATTTTATATGAAAGTATTTCTGCATGGAAATAATACTGTGGTGTCATCCATAGAACAAAACATCTCAAATTTGCTAACGTTACACAAAATGAACACTGTTCTGTCTCCAAAGGAATTTCTGGTTTTTTGACAGAGACTGAATTCTTGGGTTTGAAGAAATGGGTTCTTACTAATATATGTCAGCAAATGTGATAAGTCTGTATTGAATTAGAGTTTTAAAAATGGTTGTAGAGGTGCCTAGGTGGCTCAGTCAGTTAAACCACAGACTCTTGATTTTGGCTGAGGTCATGATCTTAGGGTTGTGAAATAGAGGCCTGCATGGGATTCTGGGCCCATGGAGCCTGCTTGGGATTCTCTCTCTCCCTCTTCCTCTGCCCCCTGCCCCCTTAAATGAGGATCAGTTAGAACATTCTACCATAAATACTGGAAGTATTGCTTAGGGATAGAGTTTATTATTTTATAATTTTTCATTTGTTACAAAATCTTTGTCCAAGAGAAAGGTCATGCACCTTCGGGGATGAAGATTCTGTCCAAGGTGCGAATGCCTTGACTCTGTCCTAGAGAGAGCTATGGGTCCTGTCCTTAGCCAGGTTAAGCTGCTCTGCCAGTAGGCTCAGGAAACAGCAGGGCTGCTTCCCACAGCCATGTGTGTGACTCAGGCTGCATAGGCAGGGTCCAGTCGGGTTAGCCTCGTGGTCATCTGTGTTCTTCTTGTCTGGTGGTCTCTGTTCCTCTGAGTTATTTGAACTATTTGGGAAATTACTTATGCACCTAAGGCATAGTCAGCTTTGCAAATAGAGAATCATCTGGCCTCTGTGACTTTAATGGGATGAAATTTTCTCAATGACCCTGGCATTACATCCTTGACCCACCACCCAACGTGAATTTCTCTACAAATGCAAAGGTGACTACTTGACCTTTAGGTCTGGGGTGAGCTGTCCAAACTTGCAGAGAGAAGGCGCTAGATGTATTTAATTTCTCATCTTCCCTTTTCCAACTCCCCCAGTGTGAAAGGGGAAACAAAAGTGCTTTTTCCCTTAGAAGCTTTGGAGGGCATGCCATTCATCTCTGAAAAGATGAGCAACGATAGCAGGGCCCCTGAACAGCATGGAAACAGTGCCTTGCCACAAAATAATCCAAATCTTATTATTCACTCAGCAGTAAACTATCTGGGTGTCATCTCCCTCATGCCCATCTCCCCCCGACCCTGTTCTCCTCCCCAACCTCCCCTATGCCCTCCTCAGCACCCACTTCTCCCCCACCCTGCTCTCATGTCATGCCAGTGCCTTAAGTGACAGCAAATCTGCGTCTTCCTCCAATCCTTTCCTCATTTGGTTCCCCCTGCATGAAGGAATGCTTTCCTTGACCTCCACTTGGCAAATCACTCAGCTTTCAAGGCTTCTTCCATGAAGCCTTCTTGTCCTCAGTGTGGACTCCTTACTCCCTCTGCTGTGATTCACTTCTCTATTAAAGCACTCAGCATTTGTTCAGGAAGCCTTCCCCACAGGATTGTGAATTATGTAAGGTCAAGGATTGTTTTGTTAAATCATACTCTTTTATTAGATAACACTTGATACACTGAAAAGAGTGTATATAACATTATATATATATAACATATGCACAAGTAACCTAGTATAAAAATGAAATGAACACTTGTAAATATACTACTTAACTTAATTAAGAAGTGGCCCAAGACTGATTATAATTCTGTACATCCATCTTCCCTTCACTGTCTCATTCTCAGGGTAACTATTCTTCTGAACATTACTTTTATCATTTACCTACTGAAAAATGATTTTATTGCTTGTATATAGATTACCAAAAATATATTTTTTGGTTCTGCTTGTTTTTGAGTTAAAGAATAATCTTCTGGGTTTTGCCTTTCTTTTTGCAATATTTTGTCTCTAAGAGTTATCCATGTGGCTCATTTTCACATTATATACCACTTTATGATATGACTATACCACAATTTATTTATTCATTCTCTTGCAGATGTGCTTTCGGGTTTGCAGGGTTTTGATACAAACAGTGCTGATATGACTAGTCTCAAACATGCCTTCTAGTATGAGTATACAAGAGTTGCTCTAAAGTATATGTTTAGGAGTGGAGTGCTATATCAAGGGAGATAGCACAAGACAATACAACATTTTTTTAAGGTAGTTGTGACAATTTACACACCAGTAATGTGCAAGAGCTCCTGCATTCTTTGTATATTTAAATCACTTGATATTACCTTATTTGTCAACCTAGGGTATGTAAAATACTGTCTCATTATTGTCTTATTTTGTATTTACCTGACAACTAGAGGAATTTGGTGTATGTGTATACACACACACACACACACACACACATATGTATATATGTATATATATGGGCTTTTGTGTTTCCTTTAGTGAAATCCTGTTCGTGTCTATGGACTATATTTCCACTGGGTTTTTATTTAGTGTTTTTGTATTAGAACTTATTTTTATATTCCAGATACTAATCCTTGGTTAAGTAGATGTTTTTCAAATACCTTGACCTAGTTTGTAGCTTTCCTTTCCTTTCCTTATGCTATCTTTAAATCAATAGAAAGTCTTACTTTTAATGTAGTCAGTTTTATCAGTCTTTGCTTTCATGGCTAGTAATTTGTATGTCTTGTTTGACATCGTTTTTAATTTATATTTTAATCTCTGCCCCTGGCACCCAAACTAGATTCAAGATCACAATAAATTTTGGTTGGAAAAAAAAAGAATTAGTAAATAATATGAACAGAGGAGTAATAAAAACTTCATTTGATATGCTAAGCACACCTGGTCTTTACTGGATCAAACTCTACATACTGGAACAAGAAATCCAGATAATATCTGAATCATCTCTTCTGCATCTACTGGTTGTGGCCAGCAGTACAGAGGACCAATGCTCCATCCATATCCCCTCACCATTTCTATCATGCCAGCCGTGACTTCCAAATGGTTTGGCTGAGTCTGCTGGGTCTGAGCATGGGCAGGTCAGAAGTTCAAGGAATTACACCCCCTGGGATCAGCTCTCAGCAAATGACTGATGAGAACTGGTGCCTAAAACTGCCAGCTCCGTCACTTCAGCAGTGCTGATCTGTGCGTTTTCCTCAGTTCCTAGTGGTAACTTATTTGATAGAACCCTCTTTACTGACTTCTGCTGCTTCTCTAACCTGCTTTCTACTCCTCTGCCTATGCTTCCTGAAACTATCTCTGCCAAAAACTGCTTGCTCTCGGATTTCTGTCTCAGGAACTGATGGTGTAATTAGAAATGTGTGAATGTCAACTTTGGACACCGGAATTGGAATACTTCTAATTTAGGATTGGATGACTGTATTTTTTAAAGCTGTTTTTATGGTTATCCTACATTTGGGAGGCTATGACAAGGTGCAACACAGTATCAGTATGTAGATAGCTTAGGAATTGAGTGTGTGCGCCTTGAAGCTAGATGATGTGGGTGTAAATCATGGCTTTTTCATCACTGTCAGTCACTATTGCTTATTTCTACCTCAGTTTCATTATCTGTATAAGGAGGATAATAGTCATAGCTACCTCATGGGCTATTATGAGGATTAAAGAAGTTAATGTAAGCCAAGTGATAAAACTAGTGTTTGGTCCATGGTAAATGCTCAGTAAGTATTAGAAATGAGTTGTGTTATGCACCTTCCTGAGGTCAATGAATGAATAACATATCTCTTGATACATTCTAAGAAGATGACATGATTATGAATTTCTTGTCACTCTATGTAAGACATTGCAGTTAGGCTCTGCTGAAATCTTAGGAAGTCTGGTCCAACAATTCAAAAATAATTTTTCAATTGTTTTTAGAAAAAAGTTCCAATCTCATGAGTGTTGAGCTCTACTTTGAGATTATAATGGATCTCCTTTTAGTGCCTGGGGAGAAGGAAACATGCCAAATGAAAACAGATTTCTCTGTAAATCTATACTTTTCATTTTCCTTTAACTCAAGAATACCTTTACTCTTATTTGCTGGGGTTTGTGGTTGGGGGGAGAAGAGGGAATTATATAAAGAAGGTTTTTGTCCCCAGGAATAACATTTCAGAAAGCCTGATTCTGTTAAATGGATAGAGTTGTAATTTGAATCTGTGTGGTTACCAAAGAAGGTACTTCCATGAGCATTTTGTTCACTAATCTTTGATATTCTATCAGTGGATCTGACATGAGTTTCCTAAACTTTCCCTTCCTATGACTAATAATTGCAAAGAAGCTAGTATTTGGATGTCACCCATAACCTTTAATAGTATGACTTCCTCTATAGAAAGTAAGCTTCATGAGAGACCTGATTGCATAGATTGAGTCCACATTAACCAAGATATTTTCCTTATATTTGAAACTATTTGAGACAAGTCTTGGTTTAATGGTAAGAGAACTGAATTTGAAGCCAGAACACCTGGCATTGTCTGCCCCTTAATTAGACTTGTGATATTGGGGAAAGGTATTTTCATATCGTAAGCTTTGGGTTCCTCCTCTGGAAGATGAGGAAAATAATGAAATCTAGTTCAGAGAGTTGTATAAATAGTAAAATGGAATATAAAAGCTGGTTGGTTCTTAAGGAGGTTTTATTTTACTCATGGAACTTTTAAGTTATTCTAAAACTTCATTTGCTACAGCAAACAATTCTATGTATTTTTTCCCTTTACCTTCTCTATGGTTCCAGAAAGATGGCTATGCTTAAAAATATTCGTTGTAACGAATAACAAATAATTTCCGGTAGTTCAAACTCAAGTATTTCTGTTGAATTGATTTGGGCTGGTTAGCCAAAATATAAAAGTTAATTAAGAATAAAGAATTACTGAGAATTCTTGATATTTCTTATCCACAGTAATATTTGTTTTTCAATATAATTTATTTATTCAAGTCAGTCAGTCAACACATAGTTATTCAGCCCCAGTTATGTGTTAGTCACAGTATTAGGCACTGAAAAGTGGTTGAAAGAGAAAATTTTTGTGTGTGGTTATATGGTATCAATATCAAAAGAGAGAACCATAATTTCAGCAAGACTTTTTGCTAATCTAACTTGCATCAGTGAAACTGGCATGTAGAAAATCCATTTAGCTAGAATTTCCTTTTTTTTTTTTTTTGCATCATAGAGGCAAAACCAATTGCAAAATATGTGCACAATGCAATATTTTTTCCTCAGCTATGTAAACAGGAACATGCATACAAATAAGGGGCTATGGATCTTCTTACCATACTCAAAAATAGCCAGTTGTAGTCTGTTCCTTATGTCAACATATTGCAAAAGATAATTGAAATTCCAGCAAGTGCCTATGTTATTAACAGTGGAGTTGATGCCATTATAATCTTGTAAACATCCAGACAAATACAGCCAGATATATTGAAGAATGATTAAGTGTTGTAACCTACCATAGTACTTAATAATGTTACCGTTTTGGTCCATTATGGAATATTGTATCTGCTTGAATTAATGTTTATAATGGTGCTTTACTGCTATTGTCTGCTTGTTTTCATTCTGATTTATACAGTTAGCAGCCTGAATACAAATTACGTTGAATTTTTTCAAGAAATGCAGTTTAGTCGAAGCACAAATCCTTCTGAATAAACTTTGAATAGAAATATTAAAGACATAAAAGACAATGGTTTGGGCTCTCTAATTGTCTATGGCAAGAAAATGTATATTTTAAAAGGAAACATGGGTTCACAGGAAGATAAATAGACACCTAATCCAGAGGCCAGTTGCTGGCAGAATTTCTTAGTTTGATGTGACTCTCTCTTTGACAGTTCTCCTAAGGTAGGTTATTTTGGAGAAAACATATGTTTCCATTTTCTCTCCCTCTGCTTCCCTTTGAGTCCCCAGGCTCCACTAGGGTCACAGAAACATTAAGGCTTTTGTCACTGTGATTAATAGCTCTTAAGATCATCTTTAATTCACTCACTAATGACTGAGGGTCTTTCTGCTCTCCAAGTAATCGGGTGATGTATGAGCCGATAGCACACCTTGTGCCAGAGGTGAAAATCATTCAGGCAATGCAAATATTGTCACGGGAACAAATGTTTTCCCTGTTAATAAAAATTAATGAATTCTACCCAGGAGCTAGTTAAGGAAGCTGTGGCAAAGGAGATCCAAGCACAAATAACTTCTTACTGCTAAGAATCACTGACATCTCCCTTCTTGATATAGGAAAAGACCGTAATTGCTGCGTATCTCCACATTTCCTTAAGAGATGGAACGATGACAAACTAATTTAATTACAGAAATGCATTATGTAGCTTCTAAATTCATTTTCCTGGGTCTGGAGGATATTTAAAGTTGCAAACTTCGACATCTTATTTGTTTTAACCTCAGTTAAGCTGCAGGCTTTTAGCACTGTACTAACCCATGAATACATTCCTCTCTTCATAACCTAGTTAAAACCAAGAATTATAGTGATCAGGGTTTATAACTATAAAATGATGTAATGAAGTTTAAATTTGAAAAACTCCTTGTAACACATCATAAAAGATTGATGAAACAGACTGGAGATTAATAAGTGGTTTGAATAGTTTTGAGAGCAAAAACAAGAAAAACATTTGTTAACTCTGTCCTTATATTTATTGAATTCTTTAAAAATAAAAACATCTCCTCTCTTAAAAATTTGCCTCACATCATTAAAGATTTTCCCATAATATATTTACCTCCACTGTGAGTTTGTTCTGTAAGACAACAAACGTACACTATTCTGAGAAGGTGTGCCTACTCCTTATATGTTTAAACTTGGTATAGAGCAGAGTCTGTTGTCTTTTTCTTTTATTTTGATAGTTTACTATTCTTTCTTCTGGTGACCAAAATCCATTGTCTCAATGGAATAAATATTTCTGAAATAGCTCCCAGTCCTTCCTCTATCATTTACATCTTAGAACAAGAAAACAGTAAACTTTTAAAAGACATTATTTTACCTCTCCACAGTGCTTATCTACAAAGGAACATATTACTGAGGGGGAAAAAAAGCTTGACTTGTTACTATTATTTCTGGTAGGCACCCAAGGAGAGTAGCTAATTTGTTCTTCATCAATGCCAAGGACAAATTAAAAAAAAAACAAAAAACTAACTGAATTATGCATTTGTATTTTCTTGCTTCTAAAGTGTGCTTCTTTTCCTCAGAATGTTCAAATGGAACTATCAGAATTTTAACTGTATATTTTGTACATTATCTCAGAATCTATCTATGATATTTAAATGAACTGAACTCTGAAAATATTAAAGGACAAATGATGTTATTTAAATACAATAATTTTTAAAAAATTAAAGAATACATAAAATTAAATATTACTTAAGTTTTGAAACTGAAGAAGAGTTATAACTGAAGAGTCTCCTCTTGCCACCCTCCCATTATTAAGAATAAATCCATTTTTTCCCCCAAAATGAATTCGGATAGTATCTCTCCTATGTTGAACTTGGAAGTAGGATTTTTCTCTAGATTGGGTGCTTCTCCAAATGTACTCTTTGGATCACCAGCATTCAAATAACTTGGGGGGGGGTGTCACCCATAGTCACAGCGAACCTCTGGGAGTGGGGCCTGGGTATTTGTATTTTTAACAATCTCCCCAGACGATTCTCACACAAAGGTTAAGAACTACTGATTGCAGTGTTACTGGGAGGCATTTCATCATGACAACATTGGTTGTAATTATACAGGCTCTCTTTTTCTCATTCACATAAAATGAATTTTCCACAATTGGGTTTCACTGTTTCTATAAACTTTTATATCTTACCCTTGATTTTAAAAGAAAAGTGTTGAGTTTACACAGCTTCAGTACATACCTGGTGGGTAAAGGTTTCGGGCAAGTGCAGACAACAAGGAAATCAAATAGGAGCTTTTTCGCCCAGAGAAGTTCTAATCACATAGTAAACAGTTAGAATTTACACGAGCCTTTATTTAATTAAGCCTGAGAACCACTATTTAGTTGCAGCTGGAGCAGAATCTTGGCACAGAATAGAACAATCTAGCGTAGCCTTTAACCTTTTCCCTTTTAACTGGGCTTAGAAGAATGTGTGTGTTTCTTGAAGAAGGTGCTGCTTCTCTTGAAGCCCTCTTTGTAGTGTTTGATATAAGGGTCGGTTCACTGTGCACACATTTTAAAATTCAATAGTATAGAAAATGGATGCAATCGATGCATAGCTTAGCTGGACTTTTTATAATCGATAAGGTTGAAATAATTTTTCCATATGATGAAGTTTCATATTTTAGCATTTTCTGGTACTCTTTAATGAAGAATATGTGTGTGTGTGTGTGTGTGTGTGTGTGTGTGTGAGACACCTGCTTTGCTGTTTCATAGATCTTTTCCACTCTCATGCTTCCTTGCCGAATATTCTTAAGTCATTGCTTAGATCAGTTAAGGCTACATAAAATAATGAGAAGAAAAGAATAACAGTGGTACTATCATCATTATTCATGCCAAGGTGGCAGAATTAAATAGGATCTGTTGCAGAGCTCAAATCCTTGGCTCCTTGAGCCACATGCGACTTGCAGGTATATATAGCCTAGGTTAACACGATGTGTAAATCAAACAGACAAACTGGGAAACTTCACACAAGAAGTCACATTTCTGGTTTCTTTTTTTTTTTTTTTAAGATTTTATTTATTTATTTGACAGAGAGAGATCACAAGTAGGCAGAGAGGCAGGTAGAGAGACAGGAGGAAGTAGGCTCCCTGCTGAGCAGAAAGCCCCATGCAGGGGCTCGATCCCAGGACCCTGAGATCATGACCTGAGCTGAAGGCAGAGGCTTCACCCGCTGAGCCACCCAGGCACCCCTCTGGTTTCTTTTAAAGTATCAGACTATCTGGCTCCCTCAGGCCAACTCTGTATGTGACAACAGTCAGCCCTACCTAGGTAGGTAGTCACTGCCTACCTCAGATGAGGCATCACCTCAGCATCCCCCTCTCCTTCCCATCCGCTATTACCTTATGCCCCGTTTACCTTTTATGCTTGACCCTTGTAGGCATGATGTATGTGGGCACTAATCCATGTGAATGAACAGTGAACCCCAAGTAGGATAATCTGAACATCTCAAAACTATGTCTACCTGGCTTTAGGATTTGTGGCAGATCATTCTACCTAGTTGTATTGACCTTGGTAAATACTGAAATTAGTTTGCATACCTTTGAGTCTAATCAGATGAGTAAATCAGGAAATCCGTTTGGGAGTTACAAATTGGAGAAGCCAATGTAAGCTTAAAATTTGAAATATGAACTTTTTTTTTTTTTTTCCTGCATTTGGTTGTAGAGACCTTTATTTCTTCTCTGTGCCTCTTTGAATCCTGTGATTCTGGAAGGTACTGACTGGTCTTAATAATACTCTCCTAGCGACGGTGAGGCACTGGGCAGTGCCAGCTTTAGAAAACAATTATCAAGACATCTCTGCCAGGTATTTCAGCCTCTTAGTAACCACAGGAAGTTTCCAGTATCCCTGACACAAGCCTGAGTCTCCAAGGCCCACAGATCCCTGCCACTCCCTTCCTACCCCTCCCACTTGAAGAAAGGCCACAAGTTCAGATTCCCCCACCAGCTCATAATTTTGGATTTGTCTAACTCTTCTGTAAGCTCTTTGGCATAGTCCAACCCTGCTTCTTTCAGAGGACAAATCTTATCTCTTTATTAGCAAACAGGATGGCTTAGATATGACTTTGTGGGACATTTGTTGGAGCATAATTTAATATGACTCATTTCCCCTTGTATGTGAAGACAGTGACTGGAACAGACAAGGGGAAAACCAAACCCCAAAATGTTGGAAACTAACACTTGAAAATGTATAAAATTCTATTGGAGCTGAGGGATTTATTTAGAATGATTTGGCATTCTTTGCTTGGATGTCTAAATAGGCCTTGTGATACCATTTTTGGCCTCACTTTGAACCTAGTGTAATAAAGAAGGAAATGAAAGCAAAGGTAAACTTAAAGTATTGTTTTACTCTAAATGCTTTCAGTAAAGGGTCTTGTTATCTAATGATTGGTACTAGATGGCTAGTATAAATCGTACAGTCTGTTCTTTGCACTCATGGCTAAAGGAGGCAGAGGCAAAGGAAATCAATTGGAACTAGCAGGTAACAAATGACCAGTCTTAGGCAAACATAGCAGGTGGGGAAAATGGACTTGTGGACAAAGATTACTAGGAAACAGTGAGAGAGGACTTTTTCTTCTCTTCCAAAACCCAGTGCAATTATACAAAGTGACTAATTGCACAATTACGAAAGACAGGACTGTTTTATCTCTTACCACTATGGACCTAGAGCCTGAGTGCCACAAGGTTTTCCAAGGGTCTACTCCAAATATATGAGACTTGAAAAAACGTTCTGGCTTCAAAAGGTGAATGAAAATGGTACAATAGAAATTACTAAGCATTTATCAATGCAAGGCTGTGTTAGCCAGCCAACTATGGTTCCACTCATTGAGGCTGTTGAGGGTTGTGTTTGTATGACATTGAATATGGGATGTGGGTACATTTTAATTTTTTGATGTAATGTAGGATGCCATTTTCAAAATTAAGTAGCTAGAATGGGCAAAAATCTTAAAATGACCCTGATGAAGGATTACATTTTATAGCCATATAACATTTTTTTGCCAGAGGCCATCGAGAATATTCGAAATGAGGATTTATTGAAAAACGAATGACTTTTAGCTAGTTCTATGAATGGGATGCACTTATTGTTCAAAGTAGGATCCTGCTGAGACAGGCATCAATGGACTTTCACTTCTCACTTCTCTAAACTCATGCCATTCTTACTTATTTTTCAAAAAAATTTTTTTTCCATTTTATTTATTTTTTCAGCGTAACAGTATTCATTCTTTTTGCACAACACCCAGTGCTCCATGCAAAACGTGCCCTCCCCATTACCCACCACCTGTTCCCCCAACCTCCCACCCCTGACCCTTCGACATTGGGGAGGGTAAGTGCTATCGTGAGTGCTGTGAAGTGTGTAAACCTGGCGATTCACAGACCTGTACCCCTGGGGATAAAAATACATTATATGTTTATTAAAAAAAAAAAAAAATTGGAAGGGGAGGCGAACCATAAGAGACTATGGACTCTGAAAAATTTTTTTTTTCCCTCTCAAAGTAAGTGCTCCCTTTTCAAGTCTGCAAGGTACCAGTCAGTCAGCTGTGCATTGGTATCATTTGTCTGACCTTGTTTGTGAGGAATTTTTGTGCACATGATCTGATTTGAACTTTACAATAATCCATGGATATTGAGAAATGTTAGTAACACGGCTCTGTTTGACCAGTAATTCTAGGCCTGGTGACACAGTGTAAGTCACACAACTTTTCACAACTTGTATGTGGAAGGACCTCGAATCCAAATCATCTAATGTCAAATCCATTCAACCTGCTAACTAACAACATTCATCTAGGGGCTGGACATACATAGCTTAGGACATTTCTGGAGCTGAATTTTCAAAATATTTTCTCTCCATAAATTACATATTATCTGATAGAAAACAGGTTTATCCATGCAGCAAATATTTGTTGAACATGTACTGTGTGTTGGTTACTGTGCTAGGCTCCGGATTTGTGATGGAGGATAAGATAGATACCTTCCTTCCTCTTTGGAGCTTAATTCTAGTTTAAATTCACTGCTTAGACTAAATTTGAATCAATGTGATCTAGTATTTTACTGCAAAATTAATTACAGAAATGGAATCTCTTCCATATCACTCCTAAGACGGATGCGTATGTGTATGTGTGTGCATGCCTGTGCACACAGACACACAACAGAGGTTTGATGGGAGGCTTGACTGACTTGCTAAGCAGTTTTGGCATTTTTTTTTTTAAAGATTTTATTTATTTATTTGACAGAGAGAAATCACAAGAGAGGCAGGCAGAGAGAGAGGAAGGGAAGCAGGCTCTCCGCTAAGCAGAGAGCCCGATGTGGGACTCGATCCCAGGACCCTGAGATCATGACCTGAGCTGAAGGCAGCGGCTTAACCCACTGAGCCACCCAGGCACCCCAGCAGTTTTGGCATCTTATAGCTAAAGTATCAGAGAAAACTAATACATAGAAAATTTGATCAAGCATTTTGATTTCTCAGTTTGACCCTTATTTTTTTAAGATTTTATTTATTTATTTGACAGAGAGAAATCACAAGAGAGGCAGGCAGAGAGAGAGAGGAAGGGAAGCAGGCTCTCCACTGAGCAGAGAGCCCGATGTGGGACTCGATCCCAGGACCCCGAGATCATGACCTGAGCCGAAGGCAGCGGCTTAACCCACTGAGCCACCCAGGCGCCCTCAGTTTGACCATTATTAATTGCCAAAGTCACTTACAGAAGGGAGATTTCAGAGTGAGAGAAATTTGCACTTCCAGAGGGCTTTAGAGTTGACCCCAGTGTCTCATTTTATGGACTGATACCTTTCAGATGTCTTTAGTTGACATTAATTACACTCTGTCTGCTGTTGATACCGCACACTTCAGTTTTTGGCTTTGTGTTTTAGTTATTCGGTTATTTGGCTTCTCCCCTAGACTATGGGCTTCTTGAGGGCAGGATCTTTCTTCATTTTCATTGCATATATATATTTTTAAACCTTTATCCCTTCCCAGTTCCTGGCATTGAGCCTTCCAGGTGGTAGCAGGGTTAAAAATTGCACCCAGGGCCAGCTTCTTTCTTTGATCCCAATGTCCTTTCACACAGAATTGCTCATTAAAAAAGCATTATTAAAAAAAGCATCATTAAAAAAGCATCAAAAAAGCATCAATTGCTCATTAGTTTATTGCTATAAAAACGTGGATAAAAACCTTAAGAGTTTTGTCTGTAAGAAATAATCTGAGATCAAAGACTATTTTGCAAATGCAAAAAGAAAGTATAGTGTGGATATTACCACTTTGCTGGCATATTCTCCAACAAATTTCTAAGATTTGTATACTAATTTGCTAAGGCTGCCATAATGAAGTACTGTAGACTGGGTGGCTCAAACAACAGAAATGTATTTTCTCCCAGTTTTGAAGGCTGAAAGTACAGAATCAAGGTGCTGATGGATCTGGTTTCTTCTGAGGGCCTCCCTCTTTGGCTTGCTGATACATAGTCACCTACTTGCTGCGTCCTCAGGTACTCTCTCCATAGTGCATGCTTACTTTCTGTGCCCTAATCTTTTCTTCTTATAAGGACATTGGATTAAGGCCCACTTCAGTGATCTCATCTGTAACTTAATCAGCTCTTTATAGATCCTAGTCTCCAAATACAATCACATTCTGAGGTAATGGGGGTGCACACAATTCAGCCCACAACAATTTGATTCACCTCAGTTGTTACTTCAGGTACCTTTCAGTCACACATATTTTGCCCTGAAAAGGAGTTACAGTGGTAGAAAAGATAGTGATAATCCCTAAACTCCTCTCTGATACAATATTTTTATTTTAATAAATATTCTGTCCCTGATGGGGCGGGATACATGGGTGGCTCATTCAGTTAAGCGTCCCAACTCTTGATTTCAGCTCAGGTCATGATCTCAGGGTCATGAGACTATGCCCCATGTAGGGCTTCAGGCTCAACAGGGAGTCTACTTGAGATTCTTTCTCTCCCTCTGCCCTCCTCCCTCCCTCACTCTCTCTGTCTCTCTCTCAGTAAATAAATAAATAAATCTAGAAAAAAATATATTCTCTTCCTGGCTGTTCTATATTCTTCCCAGATGTTGTTACAGATAATTTAGAGTTTACTCCCACTTAAATTGAGATGTCCATTTGTTTACTATGTCAAGTTCATTGTAATTCTTTGGTCAACACAAGGTTTCCTTCTTTTTAACAGCCAGACTGATAGGATTCAGCTCTACCATTGTGTTTATAGTTAATAAGGATAGCAAATTTCTTTTGAATACCTGAAAAGGGTTTTTTTTTTTTTTCCCCCCTCTTATATTGAGAATAAATGTTTGGAAGTATGTATCTACAGTATTCATGACACTTCTTTCTTGGACATCATTAACTACTCAGACCCACCCAAATGAAGTGCGAATCTTTTACCTGGACAAAATGCAAAGCTATTATACTGCATTAAGAACTAAATGGAATAACATTTGATGAAGGATATTAGCATAGCTCTGTGACTTTACATGATAGTATGCATTGAAACATGATTTTGATTGAAAAAGAAGCAGAAAATTTCAGATAATAAATATTAGTATTTCTGTAATATCTGAGGAAAACTGAATAATGAGAAAAAGTTAAGAAGTTAATACTCAAGAAAGGGTTCACATTCTGAGGTGCTCTATTTTATGTATGTGTGCTTGTTATTTAAGAAACTTGGACCAGCGGAAACAATATAGACACTTTCTGTATAGAACTTTCTGGTTCTCAGCATCCATAAATTGGGGGTTGATTAATTTCTACTTACTAAGGTTGTCACAAAGATTTAATTTATATATGTCTGTTTTAGTGTCTGGCACATACTAGGCATTCATTAAATGGATCTCTTCCTCCCACATTCTCCATTTGCCTTAAGTTACTAACTTGGATGATTGTGTGATGTCAACATTTTATGGCTTCACATTTGGAAAAAAGGCTCCCCAAGACTGTGTCACACAATTTTCTCTGTTCCACGTACAGCTCAATTAATCTCAGATTAACTGTAATTACTCTTCTAGCCCTTTTACTTCAGTAATTACTGAACTTGTGACTGCTGTAAACTGGCTTTCATATGTTTCATGCTATTAGTGCAGAAAACTATTCATTTACCTCAAATCAGGTGGATTTCAAAAGGTGAAAAACACTTTTCAGCATGAGTGAACTGAGAAGGATGGAGGGTGAACACTAATATACTAACATATTTGGAAGCTTCAGGCATATGCTGTGAACACAGTGATGTCATATACGGATCTCCTAGTGATGTGTGTGAGCATAGGAGTTTCCTTCTTTCCATCTAGGTGCCCCACCATCTTGAAGTTGTGCTCTGCTTGAGTTTGAGTTGTGCCCTGCTTGAGTTTGAGTTGTGCCTCAAGACATTAAATTACTTTTACTTAGAACTGTGTCCCCCCTGTTCTCCCCAAGGATGCACTTACCTGGCAGAAATGTCAGGAAAAATGCTGATGATTTCTTTCTTCTAAGATTATTAAAGTATTTTAGCTGAAGTTTTCACCTGGGCTTTTAGAAATATCTGTGCTCCAGTGGATGGAAACAACTTAGCCAAATTATATTTCTGTGTTAGCAGAGCTATTGGCTGGGGGGAGTGGAGGTTGCCTAGGTAATGGGTGCCATTTTACTAACTAATTTTTCAAATGGAAACGTATTTCTGCAATATTTACTGTAGAATATTGTTAAAATACAAAAAATAAAGAAAAATATTACACTTAGGTTATCCTGAGAGATATCACTTTAGATATTTTGGGTGTGTAATCTTTTCATCTTTTGTCCTTTGTATAGATCTTATGTGACCAAAAGGGCATCACTCCACACTGTTTGTTTTGAAAACCTGCCTTATTTTTTTTTAATCCAATATGTTGCAAACATTTTCTCATATTGTATAATACCATTCTTCTCCAGTACATGGCTGCATTGAATTCCTTTGTGTATATTTTCCCAAAGCTTTCATTGTTGGATATTTGATTGCCAAGATTTTTCATTTTTATAAATAATGCTGTAATGCTCACACATAGTACAGTAGAGTGGTTAGGAATGTGGGCTTTCAGATACGCTCATCGATTACTGTTTGACCAAGGTAACGTTTCAAAACCTCCATTTCCTTAGCTTTAAAACTGTGGATACAGTGATAGGACCTACCTTATAGGGTTGCATTTACACACTGGAAATAAAGTCTTAAGACACTGCCAGCTTCATAATTAATGCTCAACAAGCATTATGTGTGATTTTTTTTCTTGATTAGGTACATTTTCCTGTACAGTCTTATTTCTAGAAATGGAATTTCTGGATCAAAGGTCACATTTATTTAAACATTTCTGATTCATAATAACAACAATGAGGCATATTTGGACAGAATTTGAGAGACTCCTTGTGTGTTAAATACAGGTTATATGTATGGGCAGCTTGAGTTTGTGATTCATAGTTCTGTTTTCTACTGGAAAAGGGAGGGAAATGCACATTTTCCCCTCTCTTAATTGATGAGTTATCCTGGTGCCATTGAAGTTGTCTGTGTAGGACATAAAAAATTGAAAGTGAGGCAAGGTCCTCTGAGACAGGAGAATTAAATTTTTATTCTGTAAGCTTATAAATTTTCATTGATTCCAACTGATTTTCTGGGGTATATACAAATAGAGAGTTTGTGCAAATGAACACTAAATATTAATTTTCCTCCTTTTCCTCTGTTTAGCTTGGGACATCTGGGCCTGGCTTTTCTTATTGTACCTAGGCTGACTATATGGTATTGGGTGTTTCTGTAGTGTATAACAGAGCCTTTCCTTCAACTGAATCTGAAATTCTTCCAAAGTCAGAAGGAGGAAAAAAAAACTAACCCTGAAAGAAATCACTTGTTTGAATGTAATAATCTACAGAAACTGGTTAAAGCATTAAACAAAAAATAAATGAATCAGATAGTTAGAACTAGTATGTCAGGAAAATAGAACGTAAAATGCTTCTGGAATCTGTAGGATATTTTCTGGTACAAGGGGGTTTCTGAGTCATGGTTCATTTACAATGTCTGTTTCCTCACTCAGGGAAGGGTTTCTAATAGATTCAAGGAGACGCTAAGCTTTGCAAATGTCTTGCTCAAATAAAGGCAGCTCTGTGAGGAATAGATTTGTTCTGTTTATGGAGAAAACTTGCCAGTCATGTTTCACATTGTGTACCCTTCAGAAGAACAACCGTCTTCTTTCACATCACGGTGAAGATGGAAGTTTGTACAATCGTGTCTTCGAGGTCTCTGATCAGAAGGGTCATGAGCCGTGACTTTTTTAGACTAACTGGAGATTGACCGCCAACTTGTTCCGGAAGTCGTGATAGACTTAGAGAATGTACACTAGTCAGATCAGAAAGACTTTGAAAGCCATCCCGAGGTTTTACTACCATAAAATCAGATGGAGGGTTTAGCGGTGCCACTGAAAGGATGCTATTTTCAGCTTTTAAACCAGAGCATCATGGTCTTTGCATGGTAGGAATTTGAAGAAACCTCAGCAGTCTTGAAGATGCTTGCTTTAGTTTTCAAGGTCAGAATAAGAAATTGAGCTCTTGAGCTGGTCTTGCAGGAGGTGGTCTCCCAGAACAGTGAGTTTTTCTTTATTTCAATTGGAATAACTACAGGACTGTCGAGAAGATGATGAAACGTCATGGGCTTAATGGAAGCTTTAAGCATTTGACTATAAATTCTGGCAGAGGGAGGAAAGTACATTTTTTGGCTTGTTTGCATCTCAGACTAAATCTCTGGGACCATTGGAAACCAAGTAAATATCATCTGACTATGTCAGGGCACATCTGTCTTCTACATATATCCCATCTTGGTTTTGGTTCAGGGTTAAATATTACCTCTCTGGCAATTAATGATGACTTAATTATTAAGCATAATGAGGATTCCATGTCAGAAAAAGAAGTTTTCAAAACTTAAGAGGCAGCTTGAATGGGACCTAGGAAAATTGACTGTTTTTGCTTGGGTGATACTAGTGAGATTTGACAAGTCATGAGCTTCCTCTGGACCTCAGCTTCCACATCTGAAACATGATGGAGTTCTATTTACTGACTCCCTGGTGTCCCTGCTATTGCTAAAGCATCTTACTGGGAACCTTGCTCAAAAATTCTCATAAGTGCCAAAGACCTTTATGAAAAATTCCCATCAAAGATAAATCTGTGTGATTATTCTCAATAGTTTTTCTAGTGCTAGTTGGCTTGGCCTGCTACAACAAAACACTGACTCCAGGGAGTAAATAATAAATATTTATCACAGTTCTAGGGACTGGGAAGTTCAACATCAGGGTGCCATCATGGGTGGATTTGGTAAGGGCTTTTGCTCTGGCTTATAGGTGACTGTCTTCTTGTTGTGCCCTCACATGACGGAATGAGAAAGAGCTCTTTTATCTCCTCCTCTTCTCATAAGAGGCCTAATCTCATTAGAAGGGCATTACCCTCATAACCTTATCAAAACCTAATTACCTCCCAAAGGTCCCATCTCCAAATACTATCACATTGGGGTTTAGGCCTTCCAGGTAGAAATTTTGCAAGGTGGGGGTGTGGGAAACAAACATTTTGTCCATAATTTTCATCTTGCGAAATGGGATGTGATTTCCTATTCATTGTTGCTAAATGTCTGCAAGGGCTCCTAGGTAGTTCCCCCCCTTTACAGGATAATCAACCAGGTTGGGGCCCCTGGGTGGCTCAGTCATTAAGTGTCTGCCTTCGGCTCAGATCATGATCCCAGGGTCCTGGGATTGAGGCTCACATCGGGCTCCCTGCTCAGCGGGAGGCCTGCTTTCCCTGTTAGGGAGCCTGCTGCTCCCCTACTTGTGCGTGCACTCTCTTTCTCTTTCTATCAAACAAATAAAATCTTTAAAAAAGAAAGGAAAAGAAAAGAAAATATGGTTGCATGTACTTAGGAAACAGAAGTTTTTAACGGAAAATAACTGTAGGCAAATGCTTTCTTTCCCCGAAACCTAAAGAGGCTGCTTGGCTTAGGGAGGTGACTTTTTCTATCTTCCTTCTTCTGTTGATGACCCCATATGTGAAGTCTTTTTTAAAAAATTATTATTATGCTATGTTAGTCACTATATAGTACATCATTAGTTTTTGATGGGGTATTCCATGGTTCATTGTTTTTTAAGAAACTTGTATCTTCTATGAATCAATTATGTTGTGATGATTCAGTGTCCAGATTCATAGTGAGCCTTGCTACTCGAAGTGTGGTCTATGGAGCAGTAGTGTTAGAATCCCCTTGGAACTTTTTAGAAATGCAGAATCTCAGGCCCTACCCATACCCACTGAATTGGAACTTGCATTTTTACAAGATCTCAAGTGATTTCTCTGTACACTGCAGTTTGAAAAGTGCTGTTAGAGTGTATAGATCAAGGACTCATGATCCCAGTCTAGTTATTTCCTCTGCTTACAAGAGCACTCTTTAAAAAAATAATAACGATAATGGTTATAATTTATTGTGTACTTTCTCTGCATTGTGCCAAGCCTCTTATTTTCAAGCTCTACAACAAGATGGGTAATATTTTATTTTTTATATAAATGTATACAGATTCAAAGATATAAAGTAAGGTGTCCAAGTTTGCTTGCTTGTGAATGACAGAACTTGGATTTAAAGTGAAGATTTTCTGACCGTAAAGTCCATATATTTTTCACTGGGTCATATGGTTTAGGTTTTATTTAATACACATTGATGTATTAGAGGGCCTGGGTAGGCAAAGCTCTGCTAAAAGTCAAATCTAATTTTTAGGGCAGAGATTTTAGTGTCTTAGGCCTTAAAAATGAGAATAACCTTCTTTTTTGACTCCATCTCATGGAGTCAAATTGTTTACACAAAAGAATATGATCTAGAATATTAGGCAAAGACTTTTGGGTTCTAGCTCAAAGAAAAGAAATGAACAAACTTGGAAGTTTTGTACTTGAAAAAAAGATAATTTACTCTTTTTCTGTGGTTTGCTTTACTTTGGGAATAATATTGTGTTTCTGGTATAAATTCAGCTGATTGTTTATATTTTTTTCCATATTTGATACTCCACTGAAGTTTTGATTATGTTAGGCACCATTCAGAAATGTAAATGATCATGGTGTTCATCTATAGTCTGTCTTCAAAACACATTAGTTTTCTCTTCATTATTACACTAAGTCTTGGTAAATTCTAACATCACACTCAGCAACTTGGGCAACAAATAAAATAACAAAGGGATATGAGTCTCCGCTATCACACTGACTTTCAAACACATAATTGGGAATATGTATTGGTATAAATGAACCTTTCACTTTTAACTAGGGAAACATCTGCTCTTTAAATGGGAACCAATATAAAGAGCAAAATAAAATACTTAAAATTTTTGTTCACATGACATAAAATATAATATTGGGAGGGATAAATTTTCTTCCTTGTAAGATTGCCCAGGTTCTCTACAAAAATTAATTGCCTGGTTCTTTACTGCATGCTTCTTCTCCTTAAGAAGCTTAGGTTTTTTGGATTATTTTAGATAATCTGTATTAGAGAAAAGAGAAGTTTAATCATATCCACCTATCTATTGCTCAGATCCCCCTTTTACCTCTGGAGAAGTTGTTAACTTAAAAATGCCTGAGAATTTCTGAGTCTGAGCAGTGACATCTTCCAACCTTAATTCAGGGAAGGATTGTAAACACAAAGAAGAAAGAAGTGAAAAAAAATTTTTTTTTAGAAGATGTACTGTAATTGGTTGGTTTGGTAAACAGAAGAAAGGAACATTCTTTCTGTTTAGCCTAGACTCTAAAAACAGGGCAGTGCAAGCAAGCAGCAAGAAGAAACTATGGCATCAAAGGAAAGCAAGAAAGAACATAGGATTTAAGAAGCAGAGCAGCAATCGCAGCACCATGTAAAAAGTACTAAAAAGGTGACAAGAATTGGACTTACCAAGAGTGAACCACTGACCAGCTGGTAGAGAAGATTGGCAGTGGGCTAAGGGGAAAAAAGTAGAAATTCCATCTAAAAACAGCACAGATGTCTGAAAATATACTGCAAGGCAAACAACCCCACATTCCTTAATGGTGTCCTGAAGCAGCTATGATCTAACATGTACAGTAATTGCTCTCACAAAAATGGGCAGAGAAGAAGATCATGCATTTTAAGAAGACATTTCATAGTAAATGATCAACATTTCAGAGCCATCAGAGCCCAATAGCATAGCCTCAAAGAATCTAGAAACCTTAGTCTGTTTCCTGATTGTGACATGTAATATAACTCTTCTTGCTAGATCATGTATTGCTTCTCAGTGAGTTCCTTGAACCTCATTCCCTAGCAGGAATGGAGTTTTTTTGACTGCAATGACTTCATGGGAGATGTAGTTACAAGAAAAATACTGTATTCTGCCATCATGGCCAAATCTGCCTACTATATATATTATGCCATGGGATGTTAAGATCCTTTATCGGAGATGAAAACACACCCTGCATAAAATTGTGTTCAATGAAACATTTGAGAAATAGTCTTTATTTTAGTTATCTTCAAGATTCCTCTGTACATATTAGTCTTTATTTTAGTTATCTTCAAGATTCCTCCGTACATATCTATTTTGTTTCAAAGTGCATGTTCTTTTCCAGTTATAGCATCTTTATGTAACTTTCTGGTGACCGTCTTATGTAAAAATGTTATGTTCTTAGGAATTATGTGCTTGGTTTGTAAGGTTGCAAATTCTTCATTTTTGAGAGAAATTGGAACTGAAAATGGAGTCATATGGCAAGCCTATTCCTTGAAAGTGATTCATAGTTGAACCAAAAGAGTGAGGCTCTCTTCTCCATTTTCACTACCTGTAATTGCTTTCTTGGAGGAAAATGCCTTGCTCTAGTCCCACAGATCAGCATCTCATGAGGAAATGTGTTTGCTAGATGGGAAGAAGCCACTGCCATGGTTTCTTCTGTTTCTTCATTTTCAACATTTCTCCCATAATTCACATTTCACATCCAAGGATTCTTAGAATTGGAAGGAAAACATCCAGCTTACTTACCATGAGAGGTTAATGATGTGGCCATTCAGAATTTGTTGCATAGGCTGGAGCCAGGACCCAGGTTTTCCAGGCCTGAGCTCTTGCTAGAACATCATTTTAGCTATGCCTGGGACAACTGCCAGACTTGCTTAAGAGTTGCTGATTGGTGGAGAGACCACTAGGAATTTGGAAAATGGAATGTCGGCATTTGATGTCTGATTTGGTTCTATCACTTTAGGCTTCAGTTGTTAAGAAGATCAAATTTGATAACTCTGTGGGTCACTTCTGGTTCTTGGTTTTGTTTCCTCAATCATGTGTTGTAACTAAAAGAGATGGGGCCAATTTCCACATGCCTAAGGAGGAAAGATGTGTGATTACAAGGATGTTTCTATTCCTGAATTTAATGGGTGAGGTGCAAGGAGGCCTCTCTGTGGTTTTATGAACTCTTCTTGGTTACTGTGCTGACATTTTGAATTACTCACTTTCACTTGGTGGTGCTTTAAGATTAAACCCCAAATCCTCACACCTGCCCTCAGGTATTGGTAACTGAAAACATGCTGAAAATATGCACCATCCATTCACTTCCACCTTTCTCCCCTTAATAAAATTGTCTTTTTTTTTTTTTACACTGAGAAGATATCTTCTATTTGGTCATCTTGTGCCTTGTGCTCATAAGTGTTGGGTTAAAAAACAAATAATCAGGGGGCACCTGGGTGGCTCAGTGGGTTAAGGCCTCTGTCTTTGGCCCGGGTCATTATCCCAGGGTCCTGGGATCGAGCCCCACATCGGGCTCTCTGCTCCGGGGGGATCCTGCTTCCTCCTCTCTTTCTGCCTGCCTCTCTGCCTACTTGTGATCTCTGTCTGTCAAATAAATAAATAAAATCTTAAAAAAAAACAAAAACAAAAAAGGGGCGCCTGGGTGGCTCAGTGGGTTAAAGCCTCTTCCTTTGGCTCAGGTCATGATCCCAGGGTCCTGGGATCGAGCCCCACATCGGGCTCTCTGCTCCACTCGACGGGGAGCCTGCTTCCTTCTCTCTCTCTGCCTGCCTCTCTGCCTGCTTGTGATCTCTGTCTTTCAAATAAATAAATAAAATCTTTTTTTTTTTTACCATTTTATTTATTTTTTCAGCGTAACAGTATTCATTGTTTTTGCACAACACCCAGTGCTCCATGCAAAACGTGCCCTCCCTATTACCCACCACCTGTTCCCCCAACCTCCCACCCCTGACCCTTCAAAACCCTCAGGTTGTTTTTCAGAGTCCATAGTCTCTTATGGTTTGCCTCGAGGCGAACAATAAATAAAATCTTTAAAAACAAACAAACAAACAAAAAAAACCAGATAATCAGAATTGGGAAGTGTTCACACACTCAAGAAATGCCTTTGACAGCTATTTAAACACCTGTTTAAGAAAGCCGGGCTTTTTTCTTATGAATTGCCATAGGATTTCTCAAGTTATTCTGCCATTGTCTCTTTTTACCTGCTTTAGAGACCACAGGTGTTAATGGCTCCCAGCAGCATTTCTGCTTTGCTTGACAAACCCAAGTTCCTGTTGGCCTCCCAGCCCCGTGGGATGTCTGGTCTGCTTCCTGGAACCCATCTCCTTTAGCACATTCCCTGATGAGCTCAGGTCCAGCCTTTTTTCTGTGGCTGCTTCTGTTTCTATTACTTCATCATAACTATGTGTTTTTGCAAGGGTAACCCAGTTTTCTTTCTTCTTTAAAACAATTTGAATAAAGTATAGAGGTTTTAAAGTCACTGGGCTTTCTTGACCACCAATAAAACACAAAAATAAGTGTTTAATAGTAGATAGTATTTCTGGAGGCGAAGTCCAGTGGTCACTGATCTGACCAGTTGAAACTTTTTAAAGAGAAAATCTCTGACCTGAACTGAGAGGTGGTTCCAGTCCTTGGGAAAGCTGGTGGTTGGTTTGCAGTCAAGTGGAGATTAGTGACATTCTGGTGTATTTCTGTAACATCACATTGTTGAGATTATGATGTTCCCAGTGTTCCTCACACGTGACTCAAACTTTTCTTTTTTGCCTTTTTTTTAAAGTCAAATATTATCGTAATTAATATTTAAAATGGGATTTTTACTGGGAATTGATGAGACATTTTGGCATTTGCCTTCATTTTCCTTGGAAGATGTTTATTTTCCTTGTCAGCTGCAGAGCAAGAAACCCACTGTGAAAACTGATAGAACCCCGCTGTCAGGAGCATTTGTCTGGGATGATTTTGATGGCATACCCATGGTATTGCCAAAGGAGTGTCACAGAAGCTAAGTGAGAAACACAGGGAACAGCATCTTTTTTTGTGGAAAACAGCATGGGCTTTCAAGAGTAAGATCATTGTAACAAAAATAACCCAAAGAAATTCTTAAGCCTAAATGTTTCTCTAAACTATGGATGACCACATCTGGCCTTGCAACTTTTCGGTCCTTTAGTACTTTTGCAGAGGGCATCGTTCTTGTAGTAGAAATGCCATCTGCAGTGATAATACGTAATTGGGAACAGCAGAGCCCTGTTACAGTGTAGACATCACAAAACTAGGCACATACTTTCTTCACAGCTTCCTCATATAGTCAGGAGGGAAATTCACAGTGTAGTGCTATCCTGGGGTTTTGGCCTGAATACTAATGTGTGATAAATGATCTTCTTTACAAAAGGATTTTTCTATAGCATAAAATATCTAATAGGGGGAATTACAAGAAAGTCATTTTTTTTAAAGATTTTATTTATGTGACAGAGAGAGATCACAAGTAGGCAGAACAGCAGGCAGAAAGAGAGGGGGAAGCAGGCTCCCTGCTGAGCAGAGAGCCCGATGTGGGGCTCGATCCCAGGACCCTGAGATCATGACCTGAGCTGAAGGCAGAGGCTTAACCCACTGAGCCACCCTGGCACTCCACAAGAAAGTCATTTTTATAAACATTCCTGCCTGTGGTTAGTTTGGGACCTGGATTCTTTGGAGAACAATATCTTTCTTCTTCGTTTTATGATCATCTTTTTCTTCATGCTTAGAAAGAAAAGAGTTTTGCCAAACTTTTTTTTTTTTTTCTTTTCTGGCATTAGTGTCTTCTGGAAAATGAAAATGGAAATGGCCCATTTCCTTTTAATAAAGTCTTCAGATATTTGCATGTCGCTTATTAGTTTCATCCTGAAAAAATAAAGCATGCTCTTCCACGTTTTTTTTTAAAGAGTTGAAGTGAAGATTTACCAGGTTGCTGTCAGTTCAAAGTCAAACTTCTCCAGTGGCATACACATACACGGATACATATGTACGAGTATGTATATATTCATATAGAGACAGACAGGATGGCTACGATGAGGAGAGGAGAGCAGGCAAAACTCTGGTTACAGTTCATTTCTGTCACAGAGTCCATCTAATGAAAGGACTAATCATTCCATGTCTTTATTGACAGCAGGTAGGTTCTTTTAGTTTTTGCTCCTAATTAGACAGCTCAGCAGGAGGTAAGATAAAACAGCGACAGCCTTTTGTATTGTCAGTTATGTTGTCCTGAAATAACTGTTCTGTGGGTTCATGGAAAACATTTAAAGAACCCTAAAATAATCCAAATATTATCAAAGGCAAGGGGAGACTGTATTTTGAGAAGGTGCAGTGGATGGGACTGGTTCAATCCAGCTTGAGATGTGCTGTTTATTCATTCCTCAGCACAATTCCACAGCTCACTTAGCTTCTTAAATGTGGAAGAGAAGTGTCAAATGATGTTTCTTATTTGTCCAGCACATTTCTTCTCTTTTCTGACAAGTATTACTCATGCTCTCTGTTACAGAAACCATGGGGTCTCAGTCTCTAGGGGGGGAAAGTTGAGACATTGCCATGGGCCTCCCTTATTGCCCTTCCTTCTAAGTAAGCATCAGTGTGCAAAGGACACAAAAAATGAGGACAGGTCTCCTAAGCTGCCAAAGGCTATGTCAATGAGATTCCAAAACAAAAGTTGGCCTTTATTCTATCACACTGTCACATCCAAGAAGGGATAGCTGATGGGCGACAAACATTTGATATTTCAAAAACTACCAGACAAAAGCCCAGTCTTTTCTCCACAAAGTTCTCCAAAAGTATTAGGAAACAAATTAATGCAAATATAATTCAAGTTAAAGTACTATTTTCGCATGGTCGTTTTGTCACAACTCTTTTTCTGGTGGTCATTCTTTGGGTAATTTTTGTGCTAAGCCATTCTGGATTTTGTGTGACATGTTGATGGCAGAGCGGTGTGTCCTATGTGTGTGGAAAACAAACGTGAAAAATGACTTATTGTTGCTCTCTGAAAGTGCCTTCATTTCTGAATTCTAAGGCAAATTAGGCCTTGGATTTCATTTTTGTAGCTGTAGTATCAGTGAGTGATAACGACTAGAACGTCTGAATTTTTCTATACCCATACACTTCAGACAAGAGGATTTTCTTTCCCCAAGAACAAGGTTAAGTAATTGTTAAGAAGTAGAAAACTTCACAATATTTCTGTTTCCCTGATTTGAGGTTACTTTCCTCCAAGTGGTTTTAAAATGATAAACTTGAGCCTCGCTGCTACAGGGTGGATGTTCTTGGGTCTCATGAACCCAAAGAGAAATTGTTAGCTGATTCAAATGGTATTTGCCACAGTCAGTGAAGAAAATTGCCCTATAAATAAGGTGCTGGTAAAGTCCTGAGAGTTCAGGACTAAGGGTTAAGAATGCAGAGTTTGAAGTACTGTTCTTGCAGTGCGTCTGTTTGGAAAGCAAATATATTTAGAATAAAACAGGTGAAAAATAAAATATTGCACACAACACACACACAGCTATCCAATTTAAAGCAGGTGCTATCTTGAACTATATATAGGTAGCAGGAGTGGAAGCCATTACAAATATACACACCTGTGATTTGGGGCTAGCTAGGTTGGGATGATTCTTTTAGACATTTCCTAACCAACAGCTATGCAACCATACTGTGAAAATCCTGCAGACTTGCTACATGATTTTATGCAGAGAACAGTAGTGATTCTTCTTTGGAAAAGTGGTAAAAAAGCACAAGCAAAATAAAACAAGAGAGTCATTTCTGAATTCCTGAAGGGATTGTGATGATTTCTTTTTTGGTTTTATCCAGTTGATACATGAGACAAGGTAAAAAAGCAACAGAATAATTTGCAATTATTGATCTAAACTAAAAGGAACTGGGAGTTACTCTTCTCAGGTTGGACCTACAGGTTGGTGAGATCCTAGTCGTTCAGCTTCACAAATGAGTTAACTGTGACCCAGAGAGACTGGGTGATTCTCCCACTGTCACACAGCTGATGTGATAGATAGAGAAGTCAAACCTAGAATATCCCCCACCCTACCCCCATGCACGTCTGAAACTACACTATTCTCTTTTGGTCTGTGAGTTTATCACTTAATGTATGTGGGCATCATCACCACATTTCTTAAGGGCTCACTGGGGTCAGAGCACTATGTTACAAGGAGAATTGCCGACTCTTAATCTTTGTTGAATATGACTGCCTACCTACTTTAGCTATTACTGAAGGCATTTTGCCTATTCCATTTTTTAAAAATTTATTTTATTTTTTATATATTTTTTAAAGATTATTTATTCATTTACATGAGAGAGAGAGAGCACAAGTGGGGGAGTGGCAGGCAGAGGGAGAGAGAGAAGCAGACTCCCTGCTGAGTAGGGAACCTGATGTGGGACTCATCCCAGGACTCCAAGATTATGATCCGAGCCAAAGGCAGACACTTAACCAACTGAGCCACCCAGGTGCCCCACCTATTTTATTTCTTTTAATTTTTATAAAACCCCTTTTAAAAAGTTTTATTGTTCTGTTTTTACAGACGAATACAGACCTGAGGCCCAATCTGGGTACATTACTTACCTGAGGTCTGTGGTTAGTATACAGCTAACTAGGATTAAAAGTCAGCTCTGGGGGTGCCTGGGTAGCATAGTCTATATAGCATCAGACTCTTGGTTTTGGCTCAGGTCATGATCTCAGGGTTGTGAGATCGGGCTCCATGTCAGGCTTCACGCTCACTGGGGAGTCTGGGATTCTCTCTCTCTCCCTCTCCTTCAGCCCCTCCTACTTGTGCTCTTTCTCTCTCAAATAATAATAATTTAAAAAGTTGTCTCTGTTTATGTCTGTAGTTTGTGCTCCTCTTATGATTTCTGAAATTTTCACTGAGGGAGAGAATAAAGTATAGGGCTGTGGCTGATAATTTTAAAGTTTCAATTATCTGACTAGAGAAAGAACCTTAGAACACATCTAAGAAAATAAAAACATCAAGACCCTCAGTTTTGGGAATCCTAAGTCACTTCTTAGTGAGGACTCTTAAACCCTGCTCTGTTGTCTCAGTGGTTAGGGGTTTTCCCTTGTTGCATATTAATTCCTGGTCCCTGCAGTCCGAGGCATTTCAGGAGCTGGAAAGGGCTGTTTGGCTCAGTGGGACTGGGCTGCTATTCAGTCTTCCTTGTTCTTACCTTACACGTCGATTGATTATCCTGCCTATCGTGTGTTGACATATTTTGCTTGCTGTACTGATTATACATTAGGAGTACTAATTCTTTTATTGGGTTAGAGTTCAAAGGTGCTCATCTGTCAGCAAAAAGTCTCTCATTTTGTGGTATGCTTGGCCTCCTCTTGTATCTGTCATTTTTATACTGTTTCAGAGGTTTTCCTCTTATTTCTGGTCCTAGTTCAATAGCACAGATCTTGAAGGATTTTCTTTTGTAGTGTGCTGTTTTGTACGGTTTTTGGAGACAGATTCTGCTCTTTGAAGATATGCAGAATATTGGCATTTCACAGACTCTGACTGAAGCAATGGAAATCACACTGTATCCTGCTCTTTGATTTTAACAACTCTGTCGGTGCAGATCTCCAAATCTTGGACTTTTCCCAAACGTGGTCAATTTCTGAGACCAACAAAAAAAGATATCCAAACTTGGGTTTTGCTTGTCTGTGTCACAGCATTCTGGCTAACCATCAGGAAATGGACTCCTGTGAAGAAAAGTCTGAGGAATGGAGATCTGATTACGTAGAACAATATGGAAGCTCACCAATACCCCAATATCTTTTTTATCACAGCTATAGAAATTATAGTATGCATATGTTTCCAGACAGATACTTATTTATTTCTTTTTTCTTTTTCTTTTTTTTTTTTTTAAAGATTTTATTTATTTGACAGAGATCACAAGTAGGCAGAGAGAGAGAGGGGGAGGAAGCAGGCTCCCCCCCGAGCAGAGAGCCCGATGTGGGACTTGATCCCAGGACCCTGGGATCATGACCCGAGCCGAAGGCAGAGGCCTAACCCACTGAGCCACCCAGGCGCCCCCTTATTTATTTATTATCCTAATTTGGAACTGGAGTTACATGTAGAAATAGCCTCCAAAGGTCATTATTTTGGATTACATATGGTGAAATATTTTGCAATGAGTTTGAGGTATTTGAGATACAATCCCTTTTTGACAAAAATGCCAGTGTGTCAAGAATACATTTGTTGTAGCTTATATTTCAACTTCTGTTTTTATTACATGTCACATCTAGAAGTTGACCAAAATAATAAAAGCAGGCATTATGTTATAGTAATAATAATTACAAGAATGATCTTTATGAATTGGTAAGATTGTCAGTGATTACTAGCTTTTACTCTAAATTCTTGTGATGTTTTAACAAGTTAGTCTTAATGATCATACAAAACATGAGTAAGCCCTGATTTGGAGAAGTAACTGAAGTTGGCTCTTAAGCAACTCAGCCTTCCAGAAGGGAGTGAAGTAAAGCCAAGGAGCTGCAGTCCCGCATTGGAAAAGAGAGGAACATGGGCATTATCATTAAATTATAATGAGTTTATTTGTCTTTTGATAGTTTGGGTTCTATGAATGATAGGATATGATAGAACTATTAGAATAAAATTGAAATAGGATAGTATGGGAATACTATGCCAGAGTCCAAACAGATTGATATATTGCAGACCATGGGTTAGACACACAAACTCTCTGAGTCGTAGTTTTTTTTTTTTTTAATTTGTCAAATGGGACCATTATCTATTTACACAGTAGGTTTTTGGGTGGAGAATAAATAAGATAGTGATGTAAAATGGATAACACTATGTTATCTGGTACATAGTAGATATTCGGTAAAAATCAAAACTTTATTGCTTTTCATCTTCTTATTGACTCTCTAAACCAACTTCACAATATGAACTTAAAATCCTATCTTCATCAGCCTTCAATAGCTTTTCTTGAATTTATATGCTCATGGTGCTATGCTGATTATGGCACAAAGCATGCTATATAGTTGTGGCTCTTTCTAGGAATTTACTTCCACAATCACACAGAGATTGATGGATTCATAGAATATGAGCTCGAAGGGACCCTGGGGGCTCTCTGCATTCAGTAATTTTACAGACGACGAAATAGATTCCCAGAGAGATGAAAAGACTTGCTCAGAATTTCCCAGTTAATTAGTGGCAGTGCCAGGAATGGGATCTGGGTTTCTAGAGACCTGGTCTATTGTTCTTATTTATTCACCTTTCTTCCTTAGGAAATAAAGATTGTGGCTGTATATTCTAAGAGTTGTTATTCAGGAAGAACTATTTCAAAATATTATAGTCTTTAAAGACGCACAGTTACTCAGGAAAAACAAACAAGCAAACACCCGAGTATGTATGAGGTAGGTAAACACCATTGCAATGTCGAAGTATGGATGGTGGGGCCAAACCACAGCATTCCCAAGCCTTCCCAAGCCACTCTCCATCCTCTTCTCCTGATTGTTTGGTAAAGTCACTACCCTTGTCCAATCAGATTCATTCCCATAAGCTCCTCTGATGCAGAAATTTTGAAGCCACCCCTGAGAAGTAATGACCAAATTTTTCTAATTTATTTATGCAGATTAGGAGACATTGCAAAAAACCCAAAAGCCACGACATTTGAAGGGTGGGAGGAGAGCCAGATACCCAAGCACTGAAAATTGGATCATAGTGAGCATTAAAAAGGACCAAGAGATTATATTCTTTGCTGCATGTTCAGCAGCTATGCTTCTAAATATGGCTGATTTGTGGAGTTCTGTAGACATATTTGGTAGTATTCATTGTGTCTTTATTGATCTGGAACATTCCAAGAGGCCAACAGTAGTCACTGATCTCGTGCTCTGCAAGTCCCAGGGTCTTTTCCCACTGTGTAAGCATAACCTTAAATGGAAAAAAAAAATGATTGAATAAGTCAAAGATCTCCAAATCAATTAAATTAAGTAGTACTACATTTTTTTTGTAGATACTCTCCATTATTATAAAACATAAATTTTCTTATGCATGTCTAGGTTTAATCCTATTACTTATCTGGTGTAGAATTTTATCTCCCAGACACCCCTTGCGCTTTAAGGACAGGGAAAGAGAGAGATCAGACAATAGAGAAGAAATGCTTCTGACCACATTGTCTAGTAGAGCAAGAGAACCTCAGGAAAGCTGTGACCTGATAGCATTCATAAACTATTATCTTCCCCTGGGAGAAGCTGGAGTGGCCATTCCACTGTGCTATAACTCTGGGTGTTCATTAAAAATTCATTCAAGGCTAAATCATATCACTGAACAATGAGTGTGGAGGCCCAGATCCGCGTGTCAAAGAGAGGAGGCCATATCAGGGCCAGGTTGCTTTATTTAGTGGGGTCTGTGTCAGGCAGACAAGGGGAATGGGAGGTTTCCTTGGAGGCTTTTGTAAAGCTCGGTGCTTCTTCTGGGGGCTCAATTAGAATAATCAGCAGCCTTGGGAAATTCACACGGTGTTGGTGGGGCTGTGATCCATCATCATCCATCATACTTGTGCGCTGGGTGACTGAGGAGCCAAATACCAGGCCGGCGGGGTGGCCAGAGCCCTTCTGCCTGGAGCTCTCTGGTCGGCAGGGCAGGGCTCCAGGAAGCCTGGCAGTGGGAGGGGTGCAGGAGGCTGCAGGGGGACTGAACCCTCAGATCAGCCTGCACTTGCGGGCCTTTCCTTTCCAGCAGTCCCTGCAGGTGATGGTCTAGGAGTTAGCAGTAACTGTACACTACTTTGAAAGAAATTTCGATTGTGTGCTTTGAATTTCCTCAGCTTAATTTGTCTTTTGGTGGCTTGTTTAAAGTTTATTTCTAATTTATTTTGCGTTTGTGTTTATTTGTAGGCCTTACCATTTAAAAAAAAAACTTTCTGTATTGTTTGCTGTTCGACCTTCTTTCTGTGTGCATTTGCTTTGTGGGAATGATTGGGTTTTGTCATTTCAAATAAGGAAAGACTGTCATGGTGTATATGTGTATTTGTGTGTGTGTGTGTGTGTGTGTGTGTGTTTGTGTATGTGTGTGAGTGTGTATGTTTTGCAGGGAGACAGCCAATAAAACCCCCATTATATATTCCATATATCTTTAACAACTTTTTCAAACTCTTTTTTAACCAAGGAAGAAATGTGGTTTTGGTTATTTTCAAAAAATGTTTCAAAATTCCAGAATTAGGAGAACAGTGTCTAGTTCTATAGAAAAGCATTTATTGCAATATGATCTCAGAGCCAGTCTGCTAGGGTCCTGTGCGAGATTGAGTTGCTCAGTGACTAATTTGGTTTCTTGGTTCCCAAGCAAAGAAATTTGGCAGCCAAGTGTATAAATTTTTGCCCATCTTCCATTTTGTGTTTTTCTCAGGAATCCAGGGAGAGAGTTGAGTCTAGGTGTGTGCAATCCCGATTTTATGATGTGTATCAGGAAGGAAAAGGTACTTAAAATTTGCCTTTTTCTGTTTCAGAGGGAAAATGGGATTATTAACTCTCAAAAGCCAAAAAAAAAAAAGGCAGTTCTTTCAAATTTTTAATCATTCAGGTATATGTTAATTAATATAGAGTCTCTGCTCTCTTGCTTTATTTTACCATATATTATCCTTTTTTATTTGCTTTTGTTGGCCTGTGGTAAGTGGTAAGCCTGTGCCCTCCACTAAAGAGATCTCTGGTCAGTCTCTTTTGGATGGTCCAGTAAGTCCATAAAACAAATGTGTCTTGTAGTTCATTCTTTCTCCTTTTATATTTCCTAAAATGAAAATCTGAAGCAGAACGCCTAGAAGTATATTGCAATTTGACAGGGTTTGCTTTGCGTACATACAAGAAAATATGACTCGCAAAAAAAGTAGAAGAGACGTATGTATACTGTGACGCTATTTTATCGGTATCTATTGCACCCATTGCAATGAGACTCCTGGGATGTTGGACCTAAATTAAAATAATCATAAATAATGTTAAACAATAATAAATAAAATCTAGCTTCTACTCTCTCCCTGTTTCCCCTTTTCTCTTTTTTTCCACTAAGAAAATACACAAATAATGCCAAGTAGACCAGCCCCTTTCAGGAAAGGAGGCACATACATGGCCTGAGGGATGGACCAGGGGGCCACTCCCACATGCCCTGGAGATTTGGAGTTCTTGGCGGGGAGGGCAAAGAAGGGAAGGGCCCTGGGTGGAGAATGTTGATTTTCCAAGATTTCCTGTATATTCACTTACTGGATTTAAAAATTTATCCTAATAAATTAGATTTATTGGCATTAAACTTTTTTTTTTCTCCAAGGTCTCAAATGTAGGGGTAAAATTACATTGAAGTCTAATTTTGCCTAGTAAATTCCTATGAAAACCATTGAGATAAAGGCTTATTTTGGAGCCTTTCCCTAGGAATTCTATCTCAAGGAACATTGAACAAGGAAGGGGTTGTGTATCTGGCGAGCACTTTGTGAAGTGAAGTACCTGGGCTAGGATTACCAAGACATATTGAACAACTTAAAGTGTAGGAACTAAAGAGCATTCAACTTTTAAAAGGATAGTTCCTAATTTGCAGGAATGAGGCCGGTTATGGAGTGGACATTTCTTAAGAGTCTGCCAGACCTAGTGAAGATGTCCTTGAATGCCTGATTTGGCATTTTCTCTGTTTGTACCTACAAGAACAAGATTTTTTTTTTCTCCTGTTCCCATGCTAGTCTTGTGAACTTTATGGAATCTTCCATCATGGGAAAACCCCTTGGTTCTATAGAGTCCACATTCTCCGAGGACCCAGAGTTCTCTTATTTCCTCCTGACTGTCCATGGCCCCTACTTTAATGTTGGGTGTTCCAGTCTTTCTGTTCGCATGCCCCATATGTCCCATTCCCTCAGAGTGACAGACTTTCCTGATCACTGATAAACTAAGTTGTGATATAGCATATTGGTTCATCACAGGTTATTTTATCCCACCCACTCCCTCACCAAACTCTTTGTTTTACTTCTTAAACCTCTCTTAGTCTTTATCTTCCACCATCACTGTCATCCTTTTTTTAAGAGCATTTTGATCTGAATGGACCATTGAGAGTCTATCTGACTAGTTCATCTGCCTCGAGTGTCATCCTTCTTAAATTTCCCATGTTCTTTGAATCAGTATGATTAGGCTAAAACACAGCTCTGACCTTTCCAGTCTCCTCCTAGGCCCCTTCACTGACACCACATGCATAAAGGAGAAAGACCAGACTCTGGAATATGGCATCGAGGCCTTTGGCTGTTTGGTTCTCACTTTTGGCTATTTCTTCACATCTCTCTCTGCCTCTTTCCTGCTATAAATCAGGCAATATCAAGAAACCCTCAGTTGCACGCACATACTAAGCTGTTTCATAGGTCTATACATTTCAATATGCTCTTTCTTCTTCTTGAAATAGTCTTTCTTCCCTTGTCTTTTCTCTGGGAAACTCCTTCAAAACCGTCTTTATTCTTCAACAGCCTTCTCACGTGTCTCCATCTCTGGGCAGCTTTTCCTAATATTTTTCACCATCAGAATGAAGTCCTTTCTTCCCTGCACCTTGTACATAGTTTATTGATCATGGGGACTTTATTTATTTGCATGACTTCCCTCTCTACTGGACGGTGGCTCTTGAGGCTAGGAATGAGGCCAGCCATTTTGGCTTCTAGAGTGCATCCCATCGCAGACGTTAAATGCATATGGAAAGAAACAAACTATCAATTGTCCGGAGGACTCTTGGAGATGGCTTTGCCTTAACACCAAAGAATGATGCTTTAATTGGGGGGAATTTCAGGTATGAGAGCAGGTTGGATCAGGGCTATATGTATTTTTTGGGTAGGTGGCCCAGCTTAGAGAAGGCCTTGGTCTACCACATCCATGGGAGCTGAGGGGAGGGGGTGCGTGTACATCACGTGGTGTCTGGGGTTTGGCAGAGTGGAGACATGAGTGCTGATGGTGCCCAGATCCCCATACTTCATAGCAGACCCCATAGGTTATTAAAGCTGAGAGTCTATCTAGGAAGATTAGCCGGAGGAAGTGCTTTAGCCGTGGAGCAAACAGGCAGTCGCTTGATTAGTGCCTCAGACACGGTATGGCCCTGTGGTGTTGGGTTTCCATCTGAACCATTACTGGGATATTTGAGATCTGAAGCTTTGGATCTAACCTCACCTTGAGTTTGATTTCTGAGTCCATACATCAGAAATGGGCCTTGCTCCCTTCTCTCACACTGCATTTTCCAGCAGTGAGTTTTGTGTCCCTTGTTTTTGGACATTTGAAAGGGATGCTGAGAATTAACCCATATGGTGTTTGTTTAGATGGAGAATCCTAAATAGCTTCTTGTCCTGGGAGAACACAGTAGCAAATATATTTTTACAGTAATGTGTTTTAAATCAAAAGGGCTCCATATTTTCCTGTGTGTTTGAATTTGGCATTCTCGATCATTCCAAACCCACCTGTCTGAGAACAGGAATCAAAAACAGGAGTCACTCTCAAATTTCACCTCTATTTAATCCATCACAGAAACATACTGGCTTTTCACTGTATATATATAAAAAACCACACCAGGACATTTAAACAAAGTGACACAGATCATCAGCAGATCAACTGGGAATGACGGCTCAATCAAACAAATGTATGTTGAGAATTTCCACAGGGCAGCTCTCACGGCAGCCAAGCCAAATTTGTTTAGTATACATGAGTTAGCTGCTTAGGAACATTTGCTATGCTGCATGCCAGATGATGACTTTTCTAGGTAAACATCCATTTAGCAGCATATACCCATCCATGAAAGTGTTGGCGTGATTTTGATCTATTCTCTTGGACTCCTGGAGTTATGACTTCATTCCACTGGCAGCCAAGTACCAAACCCACACGTGCACCATTTAGGTTAAAAAGGGGAGGGGGCAGGGGAAGCTACACACTTATTTCAAAATGTAATATAACCATCCAAAAGGTAGGAGAAACTCCATAAAATTGACAGGCCATTTCACTTTTCTGACAAGCAATAAAGCAAGCATCATTAAAATGGATGTCAAATTACAGGGCAGGGAAGCAGCAGGGAAAATACTTACCTCGTTCTTGGTATTTGAAATAGAATGTGGCATATTTATCCTACCTCAGTCTGAACTTGGAGGCATTCTTTTTTAGGGTAGGGGGTTACGGGCTCATTTATTAAACTGGAATTTCAGAATCAGATCCCAACTAAGTAAGAACATTTGGATTCCTCAGAAAAGAGCATTTAAAAATTCATTTTATTCATTCTTGTATTGGAGCAATTTACTTAGGTTTTTTTAAGGTGTCATTTAAAGAATAGAAGGCTCTACTGAGCACAATCTTTAAGACAGATCAGAAGAATGAAGTATGTATAGAAACACACAGAAACAAAACTCATAACTTTCTGGTAGAATTTTCAGAATCTGTGCTTACTCTCTCACTGGCTATTGTGAAATCCAGCATGTGTTGTGCAAGGTTCAAGCTCAAGGCTCTTGTTTATTAACCACAAGATTTTCTTTTTGATTGTTTTCAACTAGGGAATCCTCGAACTGGGGCGACAGTTTCAAACAGAAAGCTTGAGAATTCCCTTTCTCTACCAAGGGGTAATTATGTGAAATTTGTTGGAAGAGATCATTGTTTCCAAACTTTAACCTCCTTTAGAAGAGCACTTGGCAACTATCACTTGTTTGAGCAAGTATTTTGCATGGCCAATGGTTTATAAATCCTCTAGAAAATACCTCTTTTCTAGTGGTGGCAGTGACTTTTGTAGATAACAGCTTCCTTTGAAATCTGTTTAAGATTCAGAGCTAGGTGAATTACAAAGTTTCAAAAATGGAAACTGGGTATAATTAGCATTTTCTAAAGTTGGTTCAGTTTTTAAAGTTTTTTTTCTTAATTTGAGTACAGCTGACACACAATGTTACGTTATTTTCAAGTGTATAACTTAGTGATTCCGTAAGTGCATGTTATGCTGTGATCACCACGAGTGCAGCTACCTTCTGTCACCATCTGACACTATTACAATACCATTAACTACATTCCCTGTGCTGTACCCTTTTATTTGAATTTGAGCATCTACACTATTCACAGTACTGGAAGAAGGTATAAAGGTAATTGAGACATAGCCTTTTCCCACAAGTAGCTGAAAATCAAAATGAGGAAATAGACAGGAAAATAACTAACTCTAAGAGCTCAAGATAAATGATAGATGAATATATTCTGAGGTACATTTTATATTTTGGGGGATTCAACCAGGAAGGAGCTCAATCTTGTTGCGGAAGTGGTGACCGTGGTGAGCGGGAACCCTTAGCAGATGAGATAGCATCTGAATGAGATCTGAAGGAACGTCAGTGTATGAATCCTAAATGCTTCCTCCTCTGTGAGACCTTCACTGTAGTGAAGGTCTCCACTTTCCCTACTCCCACATTTCAAACTTTTTGGTTTTCTCCTCAGAACGTAGTACCATCTCATATTCTCCATTTTCTCCCTCTCCCTGCCAGACTGTAAGGTTCATGAGAGCAGGGATGTTGTTGGGCTTGCTCGCTACTTCATCCCTAGCTCTCAGAAGAGTAGCAGGCCCTCACTAAGGAGTCATGGAATGGAGAGTGAGAGAAGGGTGTTCTCAGTCAGAAGGTTATCAAGGAAAATAACACAGAGAAACCAAATTCCATAGGATATTCATGGACATAGAATAGGTTATTATGGACAAATAAGATGGGCAAGTTTGTTATAACCAATCACAAAAACATTTTCTGAGGTATCCAGAAAGCTATGGCCAATTTTTGAGAAGAAATTTGATGAGCTCTAACCTTCTGAAATCTTTCTAAAATGAGTGTCACTCTTGATAATCGAGGATAAAACTTTCTCGAGGGAATGGTACACCTTCAGCAGATAGACTCATCCACAAAAGCAGTTGTGTGATAAATTCTTCGGTCCCTGTTATCCAGGTTTTAAAAAATGGGATATGGTATGGTATGGATGAGTAGATTTCATACACTCATCAATATATATATGGAGTACTATGCAGCCATTAAAGAATGAATTTTTGCCATTTGCAACAACATGGATGGAGCTAGAGAATATAACACTAAGAGAAACAACTCAAAGAAAGAAATACCATATGATCTCACTCGTATGTGGAATTTAAGAAGCAAAATAAGTTGATGGGCGCCTGGGTGGCTCAGTGGGTTAAAGCCTCTGCCTTCGTCATGATCCCAGGGTCCTGGGATTGAGCCCCACATCGGGCTCTCTGCTCAGCGGGGAGCCTGCTTCCTCCTCTCTCTCTGCCTGCTTCTCTGCCTACTTGTGATCTCTGTCAAATAAATAAATAAATAATCTTTAAAAAAAAAAAAGAAGAAGCAAAATAAGTTGAGCAAAGGAAAAAGAGAGAGGGAGAGAAACCAAGGAATAAACTTTTAAAAAATTATTTTTATTAATATGTAATGTATTATATAGGTATATATGAACAGGTCTGTATTAAAGGGGTACGGTTCTGTGAATCATCATAAGAAATAAACTCTTAACATAGAGAACAAGCTGGTGGTTACCAGAGGGGAGGTGTGGGTGGGAGGATGGGTGAAATCGGTGATGGGGATTAAGGAGTGCACTTGTGATGAGCACCAGGTGTTATATGGAAGTGTTGAATTGCTATATTGTACACCTGAAACTAATATAACTATACTGGAATTAAAATAAACTTAATAAAAAATAAATAACATTAAAAATGGGATATAGGGAAGTTTTGTTTTCATTATTACTAAAGTGCCCTCAAATGTGATAAATGGGTAGTAGTCTTTCAGTACATAGAGAAGACAATCATGCAAGTGTACTTCAGTAAACTTGAGTGACTTCAGTTTGGGACAGAATAATCTTAGGACAAATGGGGATTTGTTGCAACAAAAGATTTTGTTTAAATATAAATAAAAAATTAGAACAATAACCTGCCAAGTTCCCACATGTATTTACTCCCATAGTGGTAAATTTTACACTGTCCCAAGAATACTGTTTATCAAAGCAGTTCCCAGGTATTGGGATGAACCAGACGCTTTCAAAGCGCTGACTGATCACTCTTTGCTAGCAGTTCACTAGGATTACACAGCCACTCCAAAATCAACAGCCTGAAAGAAAATGATATGAGGCTTGGAACAAAGGCTGGAATGCAAGTTAGCAACTGCCTTACATTGCAGTAAATACATCAATTAATATTCATCAACATCTAGAGACATGATCTGGTAAGAGTATGGAATGAACTGTGTATGACAATTCAATTTTCTATCTCCCAAAGAAACTTACTCCTTACTTTTGCACGATAGAATGGGGAGAGAACTCTGAGTGGGTCTGCCGTTCTCCCTAACTCCTGAACTTTTAGAACTCCTGGGAGTGTTATCGGGGTAGTATAAAGTATGTGCAGCCTGGGAGTACTTGCTTCCATCTCCATCCATCAGCTCAGACCTACGAGGTGTTTTCAGAGGTTCGCCAATTGCACCAAAGTAATGGAAGGGCAGCAAGAAAGTTTTTCATGTTCTTTTATTTGCCCGGTATTTCAAGACACTCTTTTTTTTTTTTTTTTTTTGAAGTGTTTTTGAACACTTTTTTCTTTTTTGAATTGTTGGAATGGGATGTTTGTAGGGTGAATTGAAGTGCCTGCCCCAAGAAATAGGGAAAGAGGCAAATTCATCCTGTGACTTTTCCTTCTCCTCTGCATCTTGGGTTAAAATCATGGGAAAAGTTCATCATTTCCCATCACCTCATCAAGTATTGCTCATTGTTCATTGACCAGTAATACCTCTTTCAAACAGAAACCTTCTTCTAACCTTATTTAATCCAGGCTGTTTCATACATCAACACGGAAATCCTGGCAGGGGAGTTTTAGAAAGAGCTCATCTTTTTGTATCATGTCAGTGACCACATTGATTCTTCTTTACATTTGATTTCAACAAGTGTTTATTGAGAGATTTATTGATAAGAGAGTAGTAGAGAATGAGTTATTCATGAACCATCACGTTTTGTTATCTGAATGCAGGTCGACTTGAGAGACACTAACCTTTAAGGGGTGTCACTTAAGACCTAGAGACATGAGAACCTTTCCCTATAATAATAACTAAAATAATAAAATGACTTTGGCATTTGTAGTTTCCTATAAATCTTGCAAAAGATGATCAAATGTATTATTTTTTCTGATTCCCACTTCCATTTTATGTCATAAATAGTTTAAAAACCACTTCTGTCTAATAGAAATATAAATGTGAGTCATATATTAATTTTAAATTTTCTGATAGGTAGCTACATTGAAACAGGTAAAAATAAACAGGTATAGTTAATATCACATGTTTAACCCATTATATCAAACTATTTCAGAATATAACTAATGTACAAGAATTATATATTTTATCATTTTCATACCAAGTTTTAAAAATCTGGTTGGTGTATGTATTTTTAAACTTACATCTCAATTTGGAGAAGCCACATTTCTAATGCTTTTTTTCCATATATATCTATGGGCTACCATATTGAACAAACATTGGATATGAATAAAGAAATGGAGGCTCTGATAGATTGAGGGGCTCTCCTGCCCCAGTGAATTTTTTAACATCATATACATTTGATAGAATTATAACATTTCCAGTCTTCTCTCTTAAGCAGTCAGAGCTTACATAGGTTTACATGGATCGATCCACAGTATATCTGAACAGGCAAGCATCTTCAATGTTTAGATGAGTAAACTGATCATTTTCTGGCTTCTTTAGCTCTTAAGTTCTACAATGCCATGAAAAATAAATATTTCAGTCAGTTGTGCTGAAGTCGACACAGGGCTGTCGATGAAGTGGTGAACAAAGCAGCGTTCTACCCTCATGAAACTTACATTCTACAACCTACAGGATATGGCTGGTTCATAGCAGGTGCTGCGATAAATGCTGGTGGAATAAAAATCTAATTGGCAGTATTTGATATTGCTCTACCAGTTTCCATTCCCAGGGGACTCGGTGAAAAATCTGAGAACAGGACAAAAATATGGGTTACCCGTATAGGGACTTGTTTGTCCATTTTTATTACTTTTATAACCAATATTTTTGAAAGTTTTGCAATGTGAGAAGGATATGGTACAAATACTGAATTGATTCCATTTGATTAAATTCATCTATTAGCATTGAGCGATTAGAGAGAGAGAGAGTGTGTGTGTGTGTGTGTGTGTATGTGCACAAATATGTAGATTCAACACGCATTTTCCCTTTCTACAGTGGGACATTTTTACAGTATCTTTAAATAGACTGAGAACACCATTTGTGTGACGCCTTTTGTAAATTCATGTTAGAATTTCCCAGTTTAGAGTAGGAAAGCAAGGTATCACTGACTTCAGCACAATTGACTTGCCTTGGCTGATGTTTTCAAGTCAACACATATACATTGAATTATCATGGGATAGAAAGTTCCCTGGATTCTGGGGATTCTGCAAAAAATCAGGCATCCGTACTCCCTGCCTTCCTTGCCTTATAGTCCAGTAGAGTTTTGAAGGTGGTGTCTTTAATAACCTTTCCCATTTGGGCTCACTCGAGTTGGCGTGTGCCAATTGCATGATCCTTTTTGTGAGTCTCCACACATTTATACAAGTTTTGTTTTTTTGTTTGTTGTATGTATGTGTGTTTTGGCTAGATGTATATAATGCTGTTTCTTGGAAAAATATATAATGCTGTTATTTTACACGGGGAAGAATGAAAGTCTGCTCAACTGTTTTTTCTTCAACCAAGTACTTTCAGTTGACCCTTTAAGCCAGCTAAACTGAAGAAAAATGCAGTTATACCCTACTGTTTGAAATGGTGTAGAGATCTAGGAGCATTAATTTAAAAATTCATAAATCCTTTGCACTATGCAAATTAATGACCTGTAACCTTTTTTTCAGGTGACTTAGTTTGACTGAACTATGTCCAAATAAATGTGTTTATTTAGGAGAGTTCAATGCTATCCAAAACTGACATTTAGCATCTCCTATGGCTCATAATATGTACAAGAGATGTGGACCACCCTCTGTTTTCTCATTATGCCAAATAATGGGAAGTGGAAATCACTCTAATCCTTTCTTCTGTGTCTGCTGTACCTCTGCAAAAATGATAAACTCAATCCAATTAAAAGTCATTACCTCTCCAGGGCTTTGCTGCAGTCTATAACCTTTATTTCACAATCATCCTGATTATCTGTCTTCCTCAGAAGTAGAATTTTTAGTCATCTTCCATTTCAGTTTTCTCTTAAAGAAGAGGAATCCACGTTTAGTGTTGAATACTGTAGTCCTTATTTTCTGTACCATTCACTTGACTGTATTCAATGCAGCCTTGTATTATAGAAGTTAATTTTCCTCATTTGTCTTATCTCCCTGACTAGATTGTAAGTCCTTTGAAATCAGCAATTTTACTTTATTCTTTGTGCTCTCCCTACCCAACCTTGCCATGGTGCTTGTATATAGACGTGTTGTTGACTAAATGATTATTACTGTGTGGTACATGTTGGGTCATAGTTGCTAAAATGTAATAGTGGGAATGAGTATTAAAAATTTAGATGAGGGGCGCCTGGGTGGCTTGGTCTGTTAAGTGACTGACTCTTGATTTCAGTTTAGGTCGTGGCCTCAGGGTCCTGGGATTGAGCCTCGGGTCAGGCTCTGTTCTCAGTACAGAGTCTTCTTGTCCCTCTTCCTCTGCTTCTTCTCCTGCTCTCTTTCTCATACATAAATAAAATCTTAAAAAAAAAAAAGTTAGAAGTAGTTACATTAATACAATGACAATAGCAACAGAAACAACAAAAACAACAACAGTACAAAGCTTGTTAAGTTACTGGGAATTATTCTGTAGACTGCTGATACTCTCCTGCCCCCGGTGAATTTTTTAACATCATATACTTTTGATAGAATTATAACATTTCCAGTCTTCCCTCTTAAGCAGTCAGAGTTTACATAGGTTTACATGGATTGATTCATAGTATATCTGAACCAGCAAGCATCTTTAATGTTTAGATGAGTAAACTGATCATTTTCTGGCTTCTTTAGCTCTTGAATTCTACAATGCCATGAAAAATAAATATTTCAGTCAATTATCTTGAGGTTTAAGCAATATGATGCCAAAATATTATACTTAACTAGAATAGCTACAACCTATTAAAACAAGCAGTTTGTAAAAGAACATTTATTGGAACAGAACTAAAAGATGATCAGCAAAAACATAAAACAAAGACACTGAGATTTTTTATTTTTTTATTCTGGAGAATGATACCTAGAGCTAAGTAAGGGTTATAATGTTGATATAAATGGGCACCAAAATATTTTATGCATATACTACTGAATATGAAGTCACAACTATGGGGGGTTTTGCCATTCCTTTTTATGAAGCACTTTGATGAGCAAATAGCTTTTTTTTTTTGGAGATTGTTTTTCACCTATAATTACAGCTCTTGAAATCTATTTTGCTACTTTGACTTTTGGTTACTTTAACTGTCATAGGCATAGATGGATATTATTTGGGAAGGTGCCATTGTCCGCTGTAGCATGAGACACCAGAAATAAGTTAGTACTGCTGTTTTCTCTGATGAGCTCTTGGTTTAAGTTGGAGGTTCCAGGGTGATCTGGTCAGTCTTCCCTCTGAAGACAGCACTGTTCTCAGGTGAGAACCAGAACTACCTCTTGTTTGTTTGGCACAATCTCAATTCATGCTGGAAGATGAATGCGGTGTGGGCCATCCATAGCTGATGGGGGTTTCACAGGCATCACAGCCTTTCCACCTGGTTCAAGGTAGGACTTTTGATCTTTTTTCAACAAAGTAGGTCAAACAAATACATTTTTACTACTTACATGGCAGGGAAACAATCAACTTTTCTGTGTGGTTTTCTCATGGCTTATTTTGTAATGGAAATGTAGACCATGCTGTTTTATAACCCTTTGGTTTCATCATTTCATGTGTTATTTAGAAGCACTGGGAGTAAGTCATTCCTGTTTTGATCCTTGCCTTAGAATCAAAAGGCTAAGAGTTTTTATCAGGTTGGCATGCCCAATTGCAGTTGCTTCTACTCAACTCTTAACATTCATCACTCTTCCTAACTTCAACTTACCCCGTGTTGGATTGCATTGTCACATACCTGGTACCATTTCTGTCTTCACTATTCAACTTGAAGAAGAGACTTGAGGGCAGGAAACGTATCTTATCCAACTCTATATTTAGCCTTAGCAACTTGCACAGAAGGCACAAGATGGTGCCAAATAACGTTCTGGAATAGACAAATGAACAAAAGTGAAAAGTAGCATCTTTGGCAAAGACCATCACCTCTACACTTCAGTTATCTAATTCTTTTTTTAATGCTAGAAGAAGATTGACATTTGGGAACTTTTGTGTCACAAATTCAACTGGAATGTGCAATTGAAGCAATCACACAAAAACTGGTAAAGTCTGGGGCATCTTTTTAATCCTTCACTTTTCATACTATGGAACCCATACTATGGGCTATTTCAAAGATTTTGAAAGTCAAATGTGTATTTATTCCATAGAGGAAACTTTATCAACCAGTGCAAAAGTTTACTGGCACTAGCTGGTGATATAATGGGTAGTTTAAATCCTGCTAACTGCAAATAATTTTTCAACAGTGTTTATGATTGTGGTAGAGTTTAGTGAGGTAGAAGTACAGATAACATAAATATTTCGACAAAAGCCGATTGTACTGGAGCCATAAATAAATTAGACCCAGTTTGTAAATAAATTTAGTTTTTGCCAGCAAACATTTATAATCCTCTCCTGCTGCAAACGATAGTAATTTATATAGAAGAGGTCTTGCATGCCTTTTTTAAAAAAGTCAGTCCTCATTAGGAGACAGTGCCTGGTGCCCGTCAAGTGTCTTAGACTGTGTGACTCAATTGGACATTGAGGGATACTGTACAGACCACCTAATGCTACTAGTTATTGTACATGTTGATAATGATAGTTTCCAGAAACCATACATAGTTTGGTAGTCTATGAAGTTGTCATATTATATCATTCCTTTAAATACCTAGCTTGTGTTACCACTTAGCAATGTTGAAATTACCCCCTCTCAAATCGTAAGTGCTACGTAGTATATGTATATACGTATGCATAGCACATCTGTTCATATTTTTCTGAAAACACTTTTTACCAAAGTGTATAATGTCTTCTCAGATTAAAAAACAACAACAATGTTCTTTTATATTTTTTAATGACATTCCATCCATCCCCATGGTTTTGAATGATTTTACGTTTAATATGATGTAGTGGTGGGAAATTCAATATGGGGTCCTTTCTGGCTTAAAATAGGGGGAGAAAATTGAACTCTTTGGAACCATATAAACTTGTTTTACACTGAAGACACTATATTTGCAATGGGGCCAGAGTCCATGCTGAAATTAGCCAAATCAAGGAAATTTTCCCACAGAATCACTCTGAGGTCAAAAGTCATTGTTCTCTTTGCTACCAAGCCCTGTGAGAACAAGGACCATTGTTCATTTTCACATAAAAACTAATTTTGAGACTCTAACAAAATCTCATTCTTTTGGGCACTCTCTGCTCCTTATCAAACCAAGAGTATGGTTAGAATAGTGTTCTATTGCTTGTTCACATTCCTTTTTATCAGCAAGCCATTGCTACAACTCCCTCTTCTGCCAGACATGCATAATTATTTTCTTTTCTTTATGTAGAACTCCTGGCTATAAGAAAGCCCTTCTGTTTTGTAGCAGTAGGAAAGAGTCTGCATCAAGTCAGCTGTGAGAATGAATGTGAACTTACATCTACATCTACACTGTTTAGTCAGTTCTGTTACACACCTATCTCTCTTTATTATATGGCAGAAAGTAGAACTTGATCCCATTTACTTTTTGATCTTCATGTTTTTGGGGTTGTTTTGAACATTTTCACCTAGTTTATATTAGAATTCAGTCTCCTTGCTGCAAAATGCCCCGCCTTCCTTTAACTTGTAACTCCTGAGTTTTGGTCTCTCTTTTGGAGGTAAGAAGGATCTCTGCCAAAAGCCACCAAGCCACACTTAGGTAATTATAATAAACAAGTTGGGGCTTTCATTTCACATGCAGAGCTGAATGAGGCAGCGCTGTGGTCAAAGGGATCCCAGTTGTTTCTCCATTAGCAATGGCACATTAATGTGTCCTCATGGTCCGTTCCCCCCTCCTTAAACACTTCTCTCTCTTCTCTCTCTTTTTTTTCTCTTTTTTAGGGAAGCAAATCAGGTCACTCCTTAGCATGGGAAGGGCTGCTGCTTTCTTCTGAAACCACCATCAACAACATAAACAAATTAGAGGTAGTAAACCACACGTTCTGCCCACACGTAAACCACAGTCCTCACCAGAGGGCAGTCTACTTAATGTGAGAATAACAGCCCAGTTTTATAAGCCTCTACTGGGAATAAATTCCAGTTTCACTGGTTACAGCAAAGTTAGGCAGCCAGAGTACAGTCTCTCCTAGGTTACATGTGAGAGAGACTAGACCAATTCTCACAGTGTCTTTTCAGGAAATGTATTTTATAAACTTTTGGTATACCAAACCTTGACAGTCCTTTTGTTTTTATAATGTGGAATCAGGATTGCTTGAGTGGAATGTACCTGGGGCTGAACTTGTCCAATGTGCCTGTTTCTGGATAGGGAAACAGAGACCCAAAAGAGCTATGGCGCTCGTGCTCTGACTCTTAAGGTTGCCCCAGGTGCCAGAGACCTGTTGCTGAATACGGATTTCGATAATGGGGCTTGTGCCTCTCCGGCTTTCCCCAGTTGCAAATGGCGTGGTCTACAATCCCCCGTCTCGACTCATGAGGGAACTGTAAAATATTCTCTATACCTTCCTGATGCTGATATGCATCCTTTCCTGCCAATGGTTAGTCCTCAACTAATGTGTCCAGCCCTAAACTAATGTGTTCCGTCATCAGTAAATTCCTGCTTGTGATAGTCTTTTCTTAAATACCTGTTTAAACAGTCATTTAGATAAGAGTGTCCCATTTGTGTGCAACAGGAAATGCCTGCCTTCTTTTAGATACGCTGGCAAATAATTACTGTAGATATGGCTTGAATACTGAAAGGCTGTACTCTGGTCATTTCAGACTGCCTGAGGAGTAACCACCCACCCAGTCTGCTGTACCACAATTTCAGGGCATTTCTGTTTTACCCTAAATGAATCTGAAGGAAAATCACTTTGGGGATATAAAAAAGTTTATGAGAAAAGCCATCAGGTCAAAGCTTGCCACAAGTCTCTTAAAATTTGTACTGCTAAAAGAAAGTTGAGGCCCAGAGTTATAATGTAAAAAGAACCCCTATCTGATCGGTGATAAGTCTGTTCTTACCTGGGCAGTCCAGTGGGTATTGGTGATGGGGTTCCCTGACAACTGACTAAGCCAAACATTAACCAGGCCATGTTTTTCCTTGGAGTAGTACTCATAGAGCTTTAATGTCTTAATTTAGCTGTTTTAGATTCTGTAAGTAGATACCAAAGGGCTTTACCGGTAACTCAGCTATGAATTTTCTGGCAATTTCTTTCCATAACCCTTTTAAAAAAGTTTAGTTCCACCTCTGAAGAGGAACTTTTGAAAGTGACCATGCCCATTTCATAATAGCTTAGAAGCTACCAGTTTAATTCACAACCCATACTTGTTTAGTGAAATGTCTATGAAATTCCTAGGAGAGCAGAGAAACTCTTAATCAGATTTAAAAGCCACAGGACAACCAAGAGGTATGCCACAATCCTATGAGCAAGATAAATGTTTGCTCATTGATTTGCTCCCTTACTTCCAATTCATGTGGTATTTTCTGCCACCTCCCTTGCTGGCCTCCCAACACTCTTTCATACTTTTTGGTCTTTTTGACAGCCCATAAATGAAATATTTTTAGGAAGCACTGGGGGGAAAAAAGTTCCGTAAGAAAGAAATGGAACAGCATGGTACAAGGAAGTAGCAAATACTTGAGGAGCAAGGAAGCTTAGAAGGTCATTTAAAAAATTCCATGTGCCAAGCCATGTTGATAGATTATCTTGCAAAAGTAATGGTCTCTGGAGACATGAATTCTACAAGCGTGGTTTAGCGTCAGAAGATTCCATGGAGGTCTTTTTTTTTCTCAGCCCTCTCTGGAGGCAGCACGTTCTGAAGACCATGTCTATCTGTAGCTCCCATTCTAGTAGATGCCTCTCTCTTCTAAACCTGTACCTCTGGACCCTGACTCCAGTCTTTCAAAGCTGGTTTAAGTCCCTTTTCTGGAAAAACGTTTTCCTTACTTTTACTAGTTTCCTTTCTTCCTTTCACTGGGATCTTAAATTTCATTATCTTGGGGCCATTCTCCCTGAATATTCTGCCGGGCAGGTCATAGCCACCTCCTTTGTTCTGTTTGTGCATCTGGCATTACTTGGGCTCCTCCCTTTTCCCCAAGCCCAGCAATACATTTATTGGTTGTGTTGCTGGTGCAGAAGAGCTGGGTCCTGAGGCCCTCTGCTTTCTCTCAAACATGCTGCTGGAACTGTTATGGAATTGTCCTAACAAGGGAAGAAGAGCACGTCCGGTTTGAATTTGGGGAGGAAATTGATGTCTTCCCCCTCCCTGCCGCCCCATCATTAGCAGGCACGGATGCAGGGACTCGCATTCCTGAGCTCACGTCCTACCAGGAGGTCCCTGGTGGGCCTTTGAGGTTTGGCGGTGCCTCCTCTCCTCCTGGAGCTGGGCACACATCCTCAGCTCTCAGCCACGTGTAATCCTTCCTGTCTGCTTGCAAGTTGGGCCCAAAGTGCTGGCGTTCCGGCCCACCCTCTTCTTTAGTAGCAATTAACCTTTACTGCAGAGCTTCCTTTGAAGTTTGCTCATGTTTTTATTACAAAACTGCAATGAGGAACATAATGGGGGGAAATGTCTAAATTTCTGAGTTACCTAATCTGTTCAATTCCCTAGCTGGTCTCCTCCTGGCAGTCGTTCCATGTAGTTATGATCTCAACCAGTCGGCCCGAGATCTCAAACCATGTTTCTGTCTCAGCCTATTTTGAAGATTAGCGAGCTATTACACACACGCACACACACTGCACGTGCACGTGGATGTGTGTATTATATGCATATGTGTGTGCGGCTGAGTCGAAAGAGCTCATTTCTTGCTTAATGCCTGCAGAAATCAGTCTTAACTTTATAGGCGGACTAAGTGTCTATATGCTTTTAATATAAAAATTAACCTCTAGTTAGTTGCTAAATGTTTTCTCTCAATGAGCGAACGTGAAGAATAGAGAGGAAATTATTTATGTTGATATCACTAATGATAATGCTGAGTGATAAGTATTATGATGGGTACTGAATGCTATTAATGGTGAAGCTTGGGATTTTGAATGGCATCTGCCCAGAAGATTTGCAGTTAAGCTAGGCAGAGAGGCCAAGTGAAACAAATGGTGAGTTATATAAAACCCACAAAAAGAAAAGGCATTTTAGGCCAGCCTTGCAAATAAGAACCAAAGAATTACGAGTGAAATGGCATTTTTTTTTCTCTAGCTCGCCGTTCACAGGAGCTCAAATAAATGAAATCATTTTTCTCTGCTTTTCACTCAGCAGTAAATCATTGGTAATCCAAGGTTAGTAGAAAAGCAACTATGGAACTCAAAGAAAATAAAAGAGAATCTCTCTTTCTTCCTTAGGATGGGTAAGGACTTTCTAAGAAAAGAAAAATGTAAAAATCACAAAGGAAAAAAAAAATAGACCTCCTTCCATAAAAGTTAAAATTTTTGTACAACACAAACCCATTAAAAAACCAAATGATAAATGATTTATAAGGAAAGCAGCACAAACTATATCTAAGGGGTGATTTTTTTATTATTTATAAGGCAGACCAATAAAAGCTCAATTAAAAGTGGACAAAAAGCAATGTGCGATTTGCAAAAGAAGAAATACGAATGACAAAAATATTTAGTCTCAGTGTCAACTGAGATGTGAATTAAAACAATACACATAGAATCTTTTCCATTGTATTAATGAATTTTAAAAGCCAATATAATAGTAAGTTCTAGGATAGTCGATGGAAATATAAATTGGTATATACCGCTGAAAAGCAATCTGTCAAAAATCATTCTTTTCTTACAGGAATCTAATCTAAGGGAATTAAAATGGACGAATATACATATTTACATGAAGTGGTGTTTATCTTCATGGTATTTATGCAACAGAAAGTTAGAAGTAACTTAAATAATTACCGTGGAAATAGTTCTTTTTTTGTGGGTCCACATAGTGGAATATTATGCTGCAATTAAATATATTTTTAGGAAATATTTTTTAAAAATGTAAGCGTTCCTAAGAAAATATAAGTGAAAAAGCAGGAAACAGACCATTTACACAGTATGGCCACAATTTTGAAACAAACTTTAAAACATATATTTAAAAAAAAAAAACAAATTGCCTGAGAGTTACAGATATGGTTGGGTTTGGACACCTACATTCCAGTCTCAGGTGATTTGGGCTATACTGCTTAGTATCCTGGAGGATCAGATTCCAGATTTGGAAAATAGAAGACTATTATCACCATGACTTTCTTACAGGATTGTGAGTTAAAGTGAGAACATACAGATACATCTTTGGAAGTTATCATTATTATTGCTGTTATTTCTGCAGTTTTCTCTTTGCAGATTCTGACATGCTTTCAGAATGGAACTCTCTCAAGTGCAAACCTATGTTAGTTATTCAAAGAGTCATAGAGATAAATATACCCCAGTCCAAGAGTGTGATCTGGCTTGATCTCTGGGGATATTAGAACACTTAAAACTTGAATCGAAGAGGCTGATTTCCAAGAGCATTGCCTAAGTCATTTGTCTCCTATCCAACAATAAGCTTGTCTTTCTGTCCTCACTCAGTTAATGATACATCTAAAGGATGCATGAAGCAAATTCCGGTAGCAGGCAGCTCAGCTCCAAGAAGTTACAAGGTTATTTATCTTTCTGAGACCACTGATATATACAGCAGTTTTTACTGATACTTACCTATTGTAAATGGGCCCAACTTCCCCCCCAATAACAGAGATTTAATGGAGAAAGGATAATTGAGGTGGTTTGTCATTTAGATGAAATGTTTTAGCAGCTTTTTGGATAGTTCTTAAGTAATGTACTGGAAGCATTAGTTTACTTTGGTTTATGCAAATATTCAGTGTGGTGTGCTAAACTCTATTTGCTGTTGAAAATTTCATAATGCTAGATTACAGTGAAATATTGTTGCATGTTTCGATATGTAAAACTCAGCAGTTTTCTATTTCTATTTTTTGTCACCACAGCCCTTTTTATATTTAATTCAGATGATACTAGATGAACAGATGCTTGAAAACAAATTGCCTGCGTTTGCGTATACATTTAATGCCTGCCTGTGGATGAATAGGGCCGAGAGTCTTTCTCCTGGCTTTGCGTGGCTTATATAAGTTGTTCTTTAGGTTTAATTGGAATTTTTTGCCATTGTAAACAGAATTGCATTCAGGCTCTAAATTCAAATTCTTCTGTGCAGCAGCCTGGGCACACATGTGTACTTTGTCTCTACAAGAATTGAAATCTAAATGCACTCGTTTAGATTATGCATTGGGAGAGTTTGTGGGTAACTCAAAGGTCATGAGGTCAGCCATGCCAGTGGGGGGGCCCAGATGGGTTTGTCTCTATCCTTTTTTAAGATTTGAGATCACTTTGATGGAACTGACAGTATGAGTGATTTAACCCTTTGAAGAAATAGGGGAAATTTTACTGACTTTTAATGGATAATTACTGGAGGAAATAGTTCTATTCACTTGGATGCCTTTTGGTTTCCTTCTGCTTAAGTGGACAGGTCTATAGATTATACAATACTTCCAATTTATAGCACTTCTCGAGAAAAACAAAGTCTGCACAATGTGTGATAAATCCCTTTAAGAATCTGTAAAATAACTCTGCATTTGCAGTAGTTAAATGTTACAATTCTAGAGAGATGGTTTTTTACATATTTTTAGCTGTTTCAAGAGTGCTGGTGAACTTTTGAAGTGCAAAATCTCCCTGAAGGATAGATTTTGATAGACTTTATCAAGGGCGTTTGGACCCAGAAGTGTATTTCTCTGACGGTATTTCTTTGGGGGCATAACTAAAATTGTTTCTTTCTTTTTTTTTTTTTTTAAATTGTTTCTTTTGATGCTGGGTTGGGAGAAAAGTTTATAATTTGTTGTGTTCTATTTCTATGGGTTTAAAGGTATTTAAAGGATCAAAATGGTTTTTTGCATTTGGTAGAAACATATTGACTTGGTTTAACGGTTTGATAAAATTATATGTTTAGGTTATCTACTTAGTAAGTATTTAGTAAACACCTTTATGTAGATCACTTGGAGAATTTCTAAGAGCTGTGAGTTCTGAGTCTTCCTTTTATGGGCCAGTTTCCTAGTTGGAATAACAGAGTCCTTCATATCAAACTAAAGAGCAATGCATGGCATTATTTGATCATCAGATTTGGGGGGGTGGATTTTTGTAGGGAGTCAAGAAAGGGGGATACTTGTGTTAAATGGAATGGTGAGGGGACAAGCTAAAGTTTGACCTGAGAGTACGACTACAAGTTGGATGGGCAGAGGGGTGGAGACAGGGTGACCCAGCAGGAAGAACTGCATAGGAAAAGCTCACTGAGCTTAGAAGACAGGGATAAGCATATTCTGGCCCAAGGTTCCTACGAGGAGTGCTGAGAATCAGAACGGGAGAATAGTTTTAAAATAAGAGCAATTTTATTTCAAGCCCAAGAACTCTGGATTTTCCCTGTGAACACTAATTACGAATTATTGGAGGGTGTATTGCATGGGAAAATGGGTGTGCCGGGAAAATAAATTTAGCAGCCTTGTACAGGCTCAGTGTTGAGGGATATTGGAGGTTGGAGGCTAGAGGTCTGGAGACATATTTAGAGGACTGTTAGAGAATTCAGGAATGAAGATGTGGATACAATGAATGAGATGAAGGTAAAAATCTTACAAGGGCAGCATTTAATGACTGTACAGATTAGAGGATGAAGGAGAGAAAATGTCCATGTTATTTTAGAACCTTGAACATGGATAATTAGGGGAAAACGGTATTCTTTTTTTTTTTTTTTTTCAAAGATTTTATTTATTTATTTGACAGAGAGAGAGATCACAAGTAGGCAGAGAGGCAGGCAGAGAGAGAGGAGGGAGCAGGCTCCCTTCGGAGCAGAGAGCCCAATGCGGGGCTCGCTCCCAGGACCCTGAGATCATGACCTGAGCCGAAGGCAGCGGCCCAATCCACTGAGCCACCCAAGCGCCCCGGAAAACGGTATTCTTAATAGACACGGTGAAGCAGGCAGGAGACTCAACTTGAGGACAGATTATAATCTACAAGATTTTGGATATAATGAACTTGAATGATAATGGGCTTGTATGTTCAGTTCAGATGTCTCATAGGAATAAGGTTGGGTTCTGGTACTTGGGTCTATGCTTGGTTAAAATGGTGTTGTCTTATCATTTGACTTAGGAACAAAGCACTTAATTAGAAAGATATTTCTGCATGTGATATCACTTTATACTTCATAAAACTTGAAGAGGAGTCAGTACTTGATCAACGATTGTTAATGAATGTCATAGTTAATAAATTTCCATAATGAATCCGAGAAGGAATTAGGACTAGAACTCAGGTTTTGTACCCCTAGTCCAATAAACTATCTTGGAAGGCTTTAATAATTAGTAGAACTGCAGGGTTGCTAGCATCTTAAAGGTCATCTATTCTAGTCATCCTCCAAAGCTGAAATTTGTCCATATTATTCCTAATTTATGGTTATCTAGACTATGTTAGAAGTCCATTAATGGGAATGTAAAGCAACTCTGGATGGATCTAATTGACATTTGTCTCCTTGTAATTTTAACTCATTTTTCTTTATTCTCTCCTTGAAGATCTACAAATCAAACAAATCGGTCCATAATCCCTGTAGACAAGAAATGTATGTTTATTTGCTTTAAGATAACTGAAATCCCCTTCAGCTGGTGAACTGGTGGGAAATTGAAGCTCAATCACAATTCTTTAACTCCCAGCAAAAAACGATTTTCGGGTCTGAAATGGTGCACTTATTTATTTCTGGTGGAGGTGCTATGCCGCCTTGTGGAGTCCTGAGAGCCCCCTGTGTGAAGTGTCCAGTCCCCTTGTTACTCTGCCTTGCTTTCCCCTCTGGAAAACTCACCTATTTTCTTTAATGATTTTGTTTTCACAAATGTCTAGAGGAATCACTAGCTTCAAGTAGCTTTAATTCTCTGCATAAGTTGTTGAGGCAAAGAATACCAATGTTGTCTCCCAATCTGGAGGCTTTGTGCAAAAGTGACGGGCAGAGTTTCCTTCGGGTGGGCATTCAGAGTCCTATGCTGTGCCTCCAGAGGCTCCATCCTGGAGGGCCTGTCAGCCAGGGCTTCGGGGACAAAAGTCTGCAAACACAAACTCAGGATAGGTTTCTGGGTGAGGTGATGGCAGGCCTGATCTAGGGACAGTGAGAGCAGTGCCATGGGATCTGAAATGAGGGCGATGGGGAGGCGGTAGTGCAGGCTTTTCTGTCTGGGTTGTGTGTCTCAGTTGGCCACAGAATGAAGTGGTAGCCTCACCGGGCCATGGGTGATTCTGCCTCTGCGTGGATTCTGCCTGGCTCCCACAGGTTTGGTGTCCAATGGTTTGGTGATGTGTTTGAAATAGGAAAGATAAAGAACAAACACAAAGTAATACTCCAATAAACAGTCCAGCTACATAGATTTAAGCCTTGTTGTCCATGGCAGCCCTTGGAATCTTTGACAGTTTTCTACAATGTAGTCTAAGATACATTGCATGATACAACTTTCCAATACATTGTATAATGATATCACCTTCCAATTTAGGATGGTTTGTGGGGCTGTAGGTACACATATGTTTACTTCTTATCTGTACTTTATTTAGACCAATAATTAAATTGCTGGTTGTTTCCCAACTAAATAATGGATTGGCTGGCGCATGAGAGTACTGGCTGTTGAAGATTAGCTCATTTGATTTATGGATTCACCGCAGATAAACCAAATTCCCCATCTGTGAACCACAGAGACTTTGATGCAGGCATGTTTTAACAATGGCCTTCCCTATTTTGTCTTCAAAGAACAACAACTGAGTACTGGTACTGAGCTGTGGGATTTTGATTCTTCTGTATTAGGTGGAATTCACAAAGTTATTATTTGTTCACAGGTAATGAGTGTGTATATGGCAGCTACCCTGAAATTCCTTTGGAAGAAATGCCAGATGCAGATGGAGTAGCCAGCACTCCCTCCCTCAATATCCAAGAGCCATGCTCTCCAGCCACATCCAGCGAAGCGTTCACGCCAAAAGAGGGCTCTCCATACAAAGCCCCCATCTACATCCCTGATGATATCCCCATTCCTGCTGAGTTTGAACTTCGAGAGTCAAATATGCCTGGAGCAGGACTAGGAATATGGACCAAAAGGAAGATTGAGGCAGGCGAAAAGTTTGGGCCTTATGTGGGAGAGCAGAGGTCAAACCTGAAAGATCCCAGCTATGGATGGGAGGTAAGGATACATTTTGAGTTTACACATTTACATTTATTCAGATGTGTGACTAATAGATCAGTTTTTAAAGTGGATATAAATTAAGCAATTTCCAAATGTTACCAAATGTCTTCAAATAGATCTTTAAAAACGAACCTCCTTTGTAATCTCCCTTCTTGTTATAAACAAAATGTTGCATAAAGGTATAGCATGATAGAGAAGAACTCAACTGATGAATGGTAAAGAATAGTGTCAACTTACAAACGTACCAGAGGAAACAAATGCAGTTTTTATAATTAGCATTGAGAAGCATCAAATGTGGCCATCCACATAGTATGTGGCATAAGTAAATAGATGTCATCATATGACAAGCTTATTGTATTTTATCTTTTTTTTGGCGGCAAGGCTTGGAACATTGGAGGAAACATTTGTTTTCTCAAGTTAATTTGGTTTTATTTTGTTCTACGTGGTCATTTTTCTCCGCGTTCTAATATATTTTGCTACTCTTGTGATAACCCTGCTTTGATTCTACATGTTTCTGGAACATGAGCCCTGTACTGAATTCTGTGATGGTTCTTCATATTCAAATTGATTTAATGAATAATTCATACATAAAAATGATGGCAAAAAACTATATGAAAATTAGTTGCTGGTTTTAGCCATGCTTTTCACAGAAACCATCTTGATAATATCTAAGAATGATAAGTTACAGTCTGATTACAAAATCAAAGTAAATTTTATTTCAGTAAGAACAGGTAACTATGTGATGCTGAGCTTTTAAATTTTGTACAGATTCTGTAGCTTTACCTACTTTCCATTTATTTTTATTACTCGAAAACTTACGTGGTTAAATGATAACATTATAATTTCTGGAAAACCTGGTCTATATCTGCAAAATGTATAGGCAATTTCGATATTAGCAAGGAAGTGTTTTTTGGAGACATGATTGACCCTTGGTTCAATTTCAGTTAGACAGAAATCAGATAAACTAGATTTATTTGGTATGTTCTCTTAATATTTATGGTCATTAATAGAATATATGGTCAGCATTTTAAATAGAAATAAATACACAGTGCCTTCAGGACTTAATTTCAAATTTTTGTCCCCTTGTTTTATATGTATCCTCTTGTAAAATCTGTGCAAAATGCCTCAATCAAAACAATTCCTGTCAAAATTCTAAAATGCCAAAAGTTAAGATCTGGATTTGACATGCTGACAAGTAAGAAATCCTTCCTTAGTTTTGTTCTTAGCCACAGCTCAGGTAAAGTTGTGTCTTGGCTACACTGCTTTTAGGCACATATATTGATAAGAGATTTTTTAAAAAATCACTGTAGCATTAACTGATATGTGAGTTGAATAAGTTTTTAACTAAATGCGTAGAACTTTACGTCATTTTTGTTCTCCTTAAAATAAAGGCTATAAACATTCTAGTAATAAGTAACTCCTTAAACTTTTATTACAAAATCTCCAGAGCTAAACAACAAGTTCAGTACTGCTCGAGATTATCCAGAAGGCTTGGGATAAACCAAGGCTTAAGAACAAAATAATTTTGCAGTTACAGTGTTGATAAATGCAGGACTATGTCTTCTTAAACAGGATACTTGTGGGTTGGGGGATGAACCTGGGGAAAATTCAGCATTTAGAGGAAATTTAAAAATAATTATTTTTCTCCTTGGGAGTAGAATGTCTTCAGTATGTACACAGGAAAATACTTACCTTGAGAAACGTAAAATGATTCTTTTCATTATGTTAAAACTGAGTTGTTTTATTGCTTGGAATTCAAGGTATCTCTATAAATAGTTCATGACTCTGGCTAAAGATCACCCATTTCCTCTCTCTCATTCAAGAATTCAATTGATAGTTAATTCAGTAATTTTCTGCACCATTTTAATTGTTGCCCTCACTTTCGAGAGTGTGGATTATCTGCTCTAGATGTGTTATGAACAAACCCAGGCAAAGGGCTTTTTGGTGATTTTGGCAATCTTGTTATCCATGGAGGAGTACTTGAGCTCTTGACTCTAGAGTGTCCCCCCCGCCCAAATCTTACCCTAGTTAATACAAAACCCAGTTGTGATCAACAAAGGCACTTTCACAAAGGCATCTCGCCCTACTCCTGCGTGCTCATTTTTAATCACTCTCCTGTCATATTTGCCCTCAACAATGGCTGATTTCTCTCCTGTTTGGTTAGACAGATAATTGTGACCGACTGATGTAACCTTGCTTTTTGAAACCCTTTCATTTTAAAAAATGATGAATTTAGGGAGGAAAAAACCTGTTAGGCCAAGGAAAATATACACGAACAGTGGAAGTCCATATTCAGCAAACAATCACTGAGTGCATACACTGCATCAGATTCTGCCCTGCTTTCCCTACCGGAACCCAGTCTATCATAACCGAACTAATCATTGCTATCTCTAGTACCATCCTTGCTCTTTTCTACTAACAAATTTCCCCTCCTTGAGTACTTCCTGTATAATAAATTGTATTACCATCTGTCCAGTTGCTGAAGCAAAGAAAATGGGTTATGTTTGACTACTCTCTCCCACACCAACCAGATATGATTCATAGTTCCCATGTTCTATGGGGCCTCCTTTCTTTGCACACACTGGTCTTCCTACCTGAGAACCTCCTTTTCCTATCCACTCTTAGCAAGTGTCTATTCATTCTTCAGATTCTTGCCTTCCATGACATTCTCCTTGACCTTTCTCATCAAAATTTAGTATTGCTCACATTTCACCTTACCACAGCACAGGTAAATCCAGGTACAAAGAATTGAAAGCACTGTATAACACTCAAATTTTCTGCCTAGCTTCCTTAATAGAGCAAAATATCCAGAGTTCTATCCTCTAAGTGTAGCGTCCTGATCGTGTCCTATCTGTGGTTCCTGTGGTACTGTCTCATGCTAAGTCCGTTACCTGAAACAACCAGACTGGATTAGTCACCTTAGGCTGCCCTAACAAAGCACTACTGATTGAATGACTGGGTGACTTAAATAGCAGAAATTTATTTTCTAAAAATTCTGGAAGCTAGAAGTCCAAGATCTAGGATAGTAGCTGATTTGGCTTCTGGTGGGGACTCTCTTCCTGGCTTGCAGATGGCCGCCTCTTGCTTTGTCTTCACATGGCCATTCCTAGGTGCATGTGTGCATATACACATGTGCACACGCAGACACACACAACGTAGGGGGCAGCAGGAGAGTGTTCTGCTATTTCTTCTTGTAAGGATACTATCGGACTTATAAGGGCCTATCGGATCAAGACCTCACCTGTATGACCTCATATAACCTTAATTACCACCCGACGGCCCTAGATATCCGAAAATATAGTCACATGGGGAGTTAGGGCTTCAACATAATGCATTTGGGGAGGACTCAAGCATTCAGTCCATAACACAGACATTTAATAAATAATTGTTTGGTAAAAGAATGAGTGAAAGAATGAAAGAGCAAATGAAAGAATGATGAATGGATAGAGGATTATGTGACTCATAAGAAAAGATAGGGAGTGGGGTTGAGGGAGTTCCATGGAAAAAGCTAGAATCTGGGTTTTAGACATGTGGAATCAAGCCTTAACTCTGCCACTGTTGTGCAGTTCTAGGGAAATAACTCAAAATTAATTGGTTCTTGCATTTTTATTTGACCCATGAGCCAATAACTGCCCTGCATCATTATTTGTTATATAATTAAAATGAAGTAAAGAAATACGGTAGTCTTTTCAAAGAAAGTTTTTAGGAGAGAAAGCTCAAAGATAATATTGTAGTTAGTGACCACCTTTCTGAACCCTGTTTAAATGGTTTTTTAAAAGTGTAATATATTTCCCCAAAAAAGACCCCTTTGGAAAAACATTTCAGTTTGTATTTTAGAAAAATTGCGTATTTTTGAAGATGGTTACAGACCAAAATACAGGGTTAGGTAAAATAAGCCATAGATATCAAAAAACATTATATGATTTCTCCCAAATAAGTATTGATTTAATAAAGAGAAACTTTAAAAATAAATGCTAGAGTCTGGCAGTGATTGCCACCTTGCAATGTATATGCCTTGTCTCTAACAAAAGGTTTTTGAAGACTGGGGAACACTTGATTATCTCTAGGACCTAAAAGTAATTAAGGATAGGACACTTACCTATCTTTACCTAAGTATAGGTTAAGAACTTTAGAGTTACTGATTGATTCAATAATAAAAACAGAAAATTCTGTTAGTTCAAGACAAGTGTTTCCTCTTATGTGTTCTTCTAAAAATGACCATTGTATGATAACATGGAAATTGCATGGAGAGCAGAGGGAATCAGGATTCTGGAGTGAGACTTCCCAGACTTATGTCTTCTTCAGGATTCTGTGTGCTAGTTGAGAGATTTGGGAAAAGTTATGTAATTGGTGCCACTCAGTTTATATATATGGAACATGGTGATAATAATTGTACCTATCCGATGAGGGTTGTAGTGACGATAAAAATTGACACTGTGTGAAAAGCCTACCAAAGAGCCTCCCACCTGCTAGAAGAGCTTAATAAAGGTGAACAACAACAACAAAAGCTTGGCTGGAATAGAGATCTAGCACAGAGTCATTAGATAGGGCAAAGGGCAACTATATTTTATTCATTAATTTTTATAAATTTTTGCTCTTACTCAAACTTCTTGTTTCCTGGAAGTTCAGTTATCTCTGGGATGGTCTAATTATGTGACTCTGGGTTTATTTGAAAAGGAACCACTGGTTGTTTTCTAATTAACAATTAAAACAAGGATTTGGAAGATATTCATAAATTTCTTTTTAAACAAAATAATAATTTGGGTGGCAAATTTTTAATGGCCTGAGATGGGTCATTGGAAAAATAACGTGAAGTTTTGTTTCCTTGTAATATTGTCACTTAGCACATTTTCTCTATTTATCTTTGTTACCACTGGTCATCATGAAACTCCTCAAGTAGATATAAGTTAGCTGATGGTGCATCTGTTAGGTGCCAAACCCTCTATTGTATCCTTCTAACCCGCAATTGATCCAGATTACATTGATCAGTTAAAAATGCCAGGTATGAGTTTAACTTTACTTTTTCTCTTTGTAAGCATACACATACTCAGAGGTAGAAAAATGAGGACATGAGTGGTCAGTAACTTTCTCTTGTGTTTTGTTAAATAGATGGGAAGGAATAGTAGAAAGAGATTTTGCTGGCATCAGAAACTCATTAAATAATTTTGATGCAGTGCTTTGACAATACATTATGTTCCAGTAATGTAATCCTGAAATGATATTAGAATGAATGTGTGCCTCCCTATATCACTTAAGAAGGAATAGTTCTCACATTTGTAAGTTTGTTTTTGAGTTCTGCAGTGATGCCTTGTGTATGGAAACACGCAATCTGTATGTTAACTGAAATATGAATATCCATTAAAACAACAACATCAGACTTTCAAGATACCTAACTAACATCTGAGTTCAGAGTAAGGAGGCTGAAAATCAAGTAATGTGTGTTTGGTAATAAAGAATAAATAGTTTGAGATGTCCTAACATCTCATAGACATCAAATATCTTTGAATGGCAATATTTCTCCCTTATCTCTCTCTAGATTTGCTTGAGCCAAAAAATGAGTTTTACAGTGATTCGTAGAATGAAATCAATAGTTTGGCATTGATTTTAGAGAAAACGTTTATTCATTAATGGGAAAGCAAGTACCCTTGACATGTTGCATATTCTTAAAGCCAGATAACTAAGTAAAGACCTTTGACTTAATAATTTTGAAATGAACTGATTCCAGTAGAGGGGAAATAGTATCAATTATCCAAAAGGATGTCTTTAATGGATAGTTAAGAAAGAGAAATGTTATCTAATATAACAAATGTACATTACCATAAAACCTTACATTACAAAGTATTATTAAGTTTTTGCAGTGTTATTTAAGGATGATAAATGTAGCTTGGATCTTCAATTTTACTTTGTGAAGAATAACAGAAAATACCAAGATAGTGATGCCTCGGTGGCTCAGTTGGTTAAGTATCTGCCTTCAGCTCAGGTCATGATCCCAGGGTCCTGGGATTGAGTCCCGCATCAGACTCTTTGCCCAGTTGGGAGCCTGCTTCTCCCTCTGTCTGCCCCTCCCCTGCTTGTGCTCACTTGGGCATGTACTCTCTCTCTCTGTGACAAATAAATAGATAAAATCTTAAAAAATAAAATATCAAGATAAAAAGTACAGCTTACTAGTAGGATCCTGAATATGATTGTCATTGGGGCCCAAGATCTTACAGACGCTCTTGGAATATAACGAAATCAAGAAAAGAAAATCAGTCTATTTGATTCATTTTGTGCTTCCAGCATACATATATAGTAGGAATTAAATCTCTGGCTATTGAAAGAAAATAGCAGTTTATTCTCCTGAAGCACCAGGAACTACCTATAGTTTTGCCCAGGGTTTAAGAGGATCCCATCCTGTTTTGTGAGGAGGTTAGGAGTCCCCTCACCCCACCTCCTACCCCTCCACGTATGTCCTGTTAATACTCGTGGCTTGCCCTTCTTGTGCTTTCTTGATGAGAGGTATTGATGGAGTTCAGCATGTCTACTCCTCTTATTGCTGTTTTGACAACCTCTAGTACTTTCAAAGTATAGTCAGGGATGTGGACAAGTCTGATATCAAAATTTTTAAAAAGTTTCCCAAGTTATCAGTGCACCTGTTGTGATGAACAGTGGGTAACATATGAAACTGTTGAATCACTATGTTGTACACCTGAAACTAATATAACATTGTAAAAAATAAATAAAAATAATATATAATTATATACCAGACAAAAATCAAGTAATTATATTAAAATTATTCATCAGTTAGGGGCACCTGGGTGGCTCAGTGGGTTAAAGCCTCTGCTTTCGGCTCAGGTCATGATCCCAGGGTCCTGGGATCAAGCCCCACATCTGGCTCTCTGCTCAGTGGGGAGCCTGCTTCCCTTCCTCTCTCTCTGGCTGCCTCTCTGCCTACCTGTGATCTCTGCCTGTCAAATAAATAAATAAAATCTTTAAAAAAAATTATTCATCAGTTAAAAAAAAAGTTAACAAAAGAGGGTGTGCTGTATTCTTCTAAATTTTCCATGTCATCAAAGGCAAGGAAAGGACGTGAAAATGTTCCAAATTAAAGGAGAAGAAAGAAACAGAACAACTAAATGTAATTATGATCTTAGGATTCTGTCATTTGGCAAAAATGGACTTTGGATAGACAGGATAAATAAAAACAAACAAAGCAGGAGTACCTGGGTGGCTCAGTGGGTTAAAGCCTCTGCCTTCAGCTCAGGTCATGATCCCAGGGTCCTGGAATGGAGCCCCGCATGAGGTGCTCTGCTCAGCAGGGAGCCTGCTTCTTCCTCTCTCTCTGACTGCCTCTATGCCTACTTGTGATTTCTGTCTGTCAAATAAATAAATAAAATCTTAAACAATAAATAAATAAATAAAAACAAAGCAGTGTGTTGTGCACTCAAAACTTACAAAATATTATGTCAATTATATCTCAATAAAAATTACAAATAATAATATAAAATACTCACTTTTCATAAGTCATGATTGTATTTCACATTGACATAGAGGAAAAACTGCATGACCACCTCAATAGATAAAATACTAATATATTTTCATCACAAAACCTCTGAGCAAACTCAAAATAAATGGTGCTACTTTGAATTGGTAGACATATATAAACAGGCTATAGCTGACATTACAATAATGAAATAATGTTGGACATTTTCCCTCAATGACATGTAAAATTGAGGCTGTCCCTATTAGTACTCTGTTCAAAATTGTCCAAGTCAGTGCAATATGGAAAGATGAAAGGAATGAATAATCTTTTTTTTTTAAGATTTTATTTATTCATTTGACAGAGATCACAAGTAGGCAGAGAGGCAGGCAGAGAGAGAGAGATGGGGAAGCAGACTCCCTACTGAGCAGAGAGCCCGATGCGGGGCTTGATCCCAGGACCCTGGGATCATGACCTGAGCTGAAGGCAGAGGCTTTAACCCACTGAGCCACCCAGGTGCCCCGAATAATCTTTTTTTTTAAAGATTTTATTTATATATTTGATAGAGAACACAAGTAGGCAGAGCAGCAGGCAGAGGGAGAGGGAGAAGCAGGACCCTGGGATCATGATTTGAACCAAAGGCAGATGCTTGACTGACTGAGCCACCCAGGCACCCTAAAAGAAAGGAATGAAAAGATCAAAAATTTGAAGGGATAAAGCAAAATGTCTATATTCATAAATGATATGATTTTTTAGAAATTTACAAATACTAAGAATAAGTAAATTTTAAAAAGTAAATCTGATAAAAGGTAAATATACAAAACTGAATTCCTTCACACTTGCAAAAGCAATTTGTGTAAGTTTAAAATACCATTTATGTCAAACAATTAAAATGTTTAATCAGAGAATTCAAATATGTAAAAATAAATACAAATATTTTAAAATACCGTCACTGAAAAATTCAAAACATAACAGAAATTTAAAGATGACCTATATAAATAGAAAAATCACACTCATTGATTAGACAAGTCTATGCTGTTAAGGTAACAAGTCTTCCCAAAGTAACATACTGACTCAGCACAATTCTAATCAAATCTTAGTATGCTTTATTGTGGGAATTTACAAGTTGATTGTAAACTTCATGTGGAAATATAAAAGACCTAGAATAGGAAAAAAAATTTCCCCAAGTAGCAAGAGTTTTTTTTTGTTTTACTCTGTGTGCCTTCATGGTCAACTAGAATTTGCATGTGAGTCACTTATTTTTCAAAAGAATATTGGGTTCTGCTGGCTGGCGAGGCTCCCAGCCCCTCACGGGAGCTGTCACCCAGGTTGATATCCAGGATCTATAAAGAACTTCTCAAACTCAACACACACAAAACAGATAATCATGTCAAAAAATGGGCAGAAGACATGAACAGACACTTCTCCAATGAAGACATACAAATGGCTATCAGACACATGAAAAAATGTTCATCATCTCTAGCCATCAGGGAGATTCATATTAAAACCACATTGAGATATCACCTTACACCAGTTAGAATGGCCAGAATTAGCAAGACAGGAAACAACGTGTGTTGGAGAGGATGTGGAGAAAGGAGAACCCTCTTACACTGTTGGTGGGAATGCAAGTTGGTGCAGCCACTTTGGAGAACAGTGTGGAGATTCCTTAAGAAATTAAAAATAGAGCTTCCCTATGACCATGCAATTGCACTACTGGGTATTTACCCCAAAGATACAGATGTAGTGAAAAGAAGGGCTATCTGTACCCCAATGTTTATAGCAGCAATGGCCACGGTCGCCAAACTGTGGAAAGAACCAATGGACGAATGGATAAGGAAGATGTGGTCCATATACACGATGGAGTATTATGCCTCCATCAGAAAGGATGAATACCCAACTTTTGTAGCAACATGGACGGGACTGGAAGAGATTATGCTGAGTGAAATAAGTCAAGCAGAGAGAGTCAAGTATCATATGGTTTCACTTATTTGTGGAGCATAACAAATAACATGGAGGACAAAGGGAGATGAAGAGGAGAAGGGAGTTGAGGGAAATTGGAAGGAGAGATGATCCATGAGAGACTATAGACTCTGAAAAACAATCTGAGGGCTTTGAAGGGGCAGAGGGTGCGAGGTTGGGGGAGCCAGGTGCTGGGTATTATGGAGGGCACGTATTGCATGGAGTACTGGGTGTGGTGCATAAACAATGAGTTCTGTTACACTGAAAATAAATTAAAAAAAAAAAGAATATTGGGTGATTTTCTCCCAGTTAAGTGGGATATCCTACCAAATATATCAAAAGTGAGTTTCTTTCTTACTCACCCCCATACTTGTGTATGAGTAGCTTAATCAGTAGTGAAACTCGTGGGTTCAAAGCATGAAATGTTTAGTGAAGATCCTCTTTTAATAGATTTGACAGTCAATTCTAGGTCATTTGGTCATTTCTTTATAATAATTTGTTATTCTGGAATACTATTCTAGAATACTTAGTTGGATCACTGCATCAGGATGTTTCATTCTCTAAGCCTTTTCCTTGAGGGTAAGTTTAGAAGCAGTGAGAAGTAATAAGAAATAACGGGTGGAAATTATCTTTGAAGGATAAGAGAGTGAATGAAGCTTCTTTGCTCCTTAGTTTGTTCAATGAAGCAGTATGGAGAGAATTTCTTCCAATGATGATAAGTAGATAATATGGAGAAATGGAGACACTGGGGGGATTTGTAAAATAAATAAAGATTGTATTAAGGTAGCATGCTGGCTTCTCAAAGCTTATTTACATTGATAGAATCATACAATACAAATTCTGCCAAAGCACTTTTCTTTATACATAGTTCTGTCCAGAAGTTTAGAAAAATGAATTTGTATTTCAGCTATAGGAAAATTCAGTACTTAAATGTTACCATCATTTTTGCTCTGCTGCATCTTTTGGCCCTTCGAAATATAGCTGAAGCTGAAGTATGTCAAATGTTGTGTGCTTTTTTAAGAGTATGTTCTACATGATAATCAGGAGAATTGTCAATCCAGAAAAATCGCAAACAGGAAGAAGTTGCCAGCTATCAGTATGACAAAGAATAATATAAAGAAATTTTGTGTGTGTGTATGTATATTTAGCAAATAGATACCAGCAGCTACCTGTTAGTTGGTCATTTCTTTCAAAACAAAAAAATACAAAAAAATATAATATAAAAATATAAAAAAAATAACAAAATTTTGGTACAGCACAGAAATTTCACAGTGCCTTTATTATAAGGGGACTTCTTGTGTTGGTAGAAGGTGAACAAAGAATACACACAAATAGCTTACCTCACTAAGGTACTCCATACCATGGTGGGTCCACATGACCAAAGGAGAAATTCTCAGAGTTATATTTATGGCTAGGAACAAAACGAGCAGGTTCAGAACAAAAGTTTATTCGGTGATTGTGGGTCATGCCACCTGTCCGCAGTATCTACTACTTCCAGATCCAAACCCTATCCCACTATTAAGCATGTATCCCATCAGCTTTCAGAACACATTTTTATTCCATCAGTCAACTGCTGTCCTAGGCACAGAAAATAATTTGTATCTCCTAGCCTACTCCTAGGAAGTCAGTTGAAGAGTGTCATCTGATACAGAAAGTGTCTCCAGAACCTGCACTACACAACCTTACACACACACACATGTATGACTTTTACAGTTTTTTCTTTTTAATTGATCATTTTGGAATCTAAATTTTGAATTTGGATTTTGAATCTAAGCATTTCAGGTGTTGGCCCTGATGCTTTCTCCTTGTAACCCATATAAAGTTGGGTACCCATATAAAGGCAGTCATTATAAATTTTTTTTTTAAAGGCCCAGTAACTCCTCCCCAGCCATCCAAAATTTATTTAAAAACTAAATCTTTTTCAGAGCCATCAAATGAGGATTTCATTTATAATGTTCTAAAAAACTTAAAGCATTTCTCCCTATATCTTTATCCTCCCTATTATCTATCATTCACCCTCTTACTCTCAATAGCTCACATATCCAGCAGGTGCTGCTCTCAAAGACTGTCTCCTCTCAAACACTCTTCTCACATCCAGGTCTCTCTGTCTCTCTTTAAATGTATGTGTATATGTGTGTGTATAATATATATATATATTTAATAAATATAGGTCATTAAATATATTTGTATATTTTATATATTTGTGTATAACATAATTATATTTATATATAATATAAAATATAATACATGTAAAGTATATATTTAAAATCATATTGATCAACTTCTCTGATATGGCCTTTTTCCATTTTAGTATTTTCCATTTTGGTGTAATATATTTTCCATTACCTAGTACCTGAATTTGGCTAATAAACAATGAGCCAGCCATCTATCGGAAAGGAAGGATGGGCAGGGGGTGATGATTACAGATTCCTCTGCTCTGAAATTTCCTCTCTTATTCCTGCCACACTTGCACCTAGAGTTTTCCTTATTCATAGGAAATATGTATATATTTTCCATGGCCATGACTTATATTTGCTGTGACCATTGGCCGGTCAGCTCACGTCACAGATTCATAGGAGATCCTTTGTGCCTCCTTTTTTTTTTTTTTTTCCTTTTTTCTTCTTCTTCTTTTTTTAAAAGATTTTATTTATTTATGGGACGGAGAGAGATACAGCAAGAGAGGCAACATGAGCAGGGGGAGTGGGAGAGAGAGAAGCAGGCTTTCCGCCACTTAGGGAGTCTGATGTAGGTAGGGCTCGATCCCAAGACCCTAGGATCATAACCTGAGCCAAAGGTAGACGCCGAAAGACTGAGCCATCCAGGCGCCCAACCTTTGTCCCTCCTACCAAGTAGCTGACAGTGGTGTTTTCCTCTGACACTCCAGCTGACCTCCTGGGCTTCCCAGGTGTGCACGGCCTGGCACAGAAACCTCCACTGGTTGGCAGCCACAGGTGCGGATGATTTGTTTTTTCTTTTTTCATTTGTTTAGATTCTTGTGGTAGGAATTCAGCAGGTGTGTAATGCCAGCATAGAATCTCCACCCTGACACAGAGACCAGCTGCCCTCAAAAAAAAAAAAAAAAAAGATGTTCTTGTTGTTCTTGCAAAGCTGCCAACTTGGATCCCTGTTTTCCTGGAAACCTCACCCAAGGGCAAGACTCTGCCTAACCAAGAAGTTAGGATAAGTTCATCTCTGTAGATGAGCATGAAGAGTCTCCTTATACGAACTTAATGTACAGGCAGGAGCAGGTTACCTAGTTTTGCCCTCAACTTTTTTTTTTCCTTCTTCTTTTTCTTCCTAACTTGAGCTGCTATCATTGCAATTACAGGGATATAGGAAATCCTGGACTTGGTTTCTAAAGAGATATAAACTATGTGTGGGTGTTGTTGACATGTACATTTCTGCTCATTTGATTGAGACTAAATAGTAGAAGCACAGATGGAGATAGTTCTACTGGGCAGGGTCCTTCCATCCTTCCTTCCTCTCCTCAGAAATCCGCTAATCCTGGGACCCAATCATTTCGGTATAGGGCCAGGTAAACTTGGAGATCGTCCTTGACCATTTCTAGCTTTAGCGGAGGGGCATGGGAGGTGAGCTGTGATTCCTCCCCAGTGTTGTGGGGGAAGCAGATGGTAAAGCCAAGAGCCATTGCCATTAGTCTGTCAGCAGTGTGGGACTGGGGCCAGAGAACATTCTCTGGAGGGCTAACTCCTTAAACTTGCCAAACACTTGTACTGTGGCTTCTCTTGGCTAGCTCATGAGTGCTAAAGAAACAGACGTGCACACAACCTTAGATTTCTCAGTTTTCCTTTGTCACGGATTTTCCTCGTTTTTCTTTTTAGAGTCAGACTTGGAGTTTATTTGGTGTTGTTTTTACTTGCAAACACATAATATAAGATGGGGGTTTAGGGGGCAGGGGAGGCCTGATTTGCCCTATGGGCCCTATACCTCTCCAAATACAGACATTGGTCATCCATTCCCTTCAGATAATACAAATACACTACAATGAAATGATGACACGTGTCAGAGGAACATTTGTCTTAGAGGGTGGCAGATGGGATATGTAAATCATACTTGGAAGCAAGGGGTATCACGTGTGAGTATCAGCTAGCCAGTAGGCTAGTCTTTCATTATGCATCTTAACCTCCCACAGTGCAGATATTTATGTTAATATACATCTGATCTAAGAGCACTAGCTGAAGAGAAGTCAAGGGTAGACATCATATGGACCATTACATTACATCAATTCCACAGCTCTGTATTTTTGTAGTGACAGTCATATATTCATCTTTAGCTATATTATTTTAATCATGGCATCTCTCGAGAATCTAGTTTTTCTGTAATTATATGTAAGATAAAATCTTGGCATGGAGCTCTGCAACTGAGGGTCGTGGATCATACGTCCACCATTTGATTAGGACTTACTTTATATCTAAATCACTGCCTCCCATTAAGAGATGAGGAGGAATTAAAAATAGCTCCATTGCCCAATGGATGATACTCCAAAAGAAAAAGAATTATCATTGTGTTTAATAAGAGAACTGACAAGCAATCATAATTCTTTCCATTAAGTAAATATGTTAGAAAAATTTATTATGAAATGACACATTATGCGAGCCAGGAATCAAAGATGACATCCTTGCATTAAATACGGTAGGTGCCATTAAGGAAAACAGTCAATATGTCACCAAGCCATGGCCTGTAAAAATTAAATTGATTTGGTAAATGTAAGTAAGATAGATCTGTTTGCTTTCATCATCAATTTTGAGTGGGTGAACAGGTGATGTCACCAACCTGGGAGCGATAAAGATGCAGGACCATCTGGAAAGGCAAGTGATGAATGGGGAACTGCTTTTGGATAGTGACAGTGCTGTGGTACTTTGTCACTTGGGATGCAGTACTTAATAACTTTTCAATACCATCATAATAAATTTCACTGCCTTATTAATATAGAAATGGTGAGTTATTACCATGATGGTGAGTGTAAATAACTGGAGATGCAGCCGTCAAAAGCTGATTGTTTGGGCATGTTTCTTTAAGCAACACGGTTGACTCGTGATAATCAACCTATGTCTATACCAGTGGAGTTTATTGCACTTGTCAAAGGAAAAAGTAGTATTATTCAAAATTATATGAAGTCGTAATAAACAAGTTTAATATATTATCAGACTTTTCCTGTAAGTTTCCAAACATGCGGCAGTAAATCATTTTTAATAATGTCTTTTCATGTAAAATAATGTCCTTATGCCGTAATAATGCCTTTTCTTAACTATTAACAAAACAGTCGACTTCTTTGTACGCGTTTTAAAGGGTATTTTTATTTATACTTTTCAATCATTTTCTTTTGCAAATAAAGAGCTGAGGCAGGAACCTTAGAACGTTTCATTAACAAGCTCGAAAGTTGCTGAGTGCAGGCCATGTCACACGTTTCCATTTTAATTGAACAGATGTACTTAAGAGTAAACCACAGCAAACGAAATACAGACGAAATTATAAACACGTGTCACTAAGAAGTAGGCAGGAAAGAGCCTCTGATGAGCATCTGTGTGTATTTTATGAAGCCAAAGACTGCCACTTCATAAGTTCGTCACTGATGTCTCCAGTTTAATGAGAAGAAACAAAATATGTAGATAGGTGTAAGTTGAAGATGAATTACCAGATCAATCACTTAGCACCATTCAGGGTGTCTGCCATTGCGCGGTGGGAAAATAATTAGATCTGAGATGCTGTTCTTATTTATATACCGGCTGTTCAATGTGGGATGGAATACGGGCAACTTCCTCTTTCATGTCACTGTGGTCTTTGTATTGTTTCTTGGCCGGGCTGACTTTTAATTCTGACATTGTCTTTCAGGCTGTAGTCTGCCAGCCTCTTTCTTAAATGAAATGCCTCTCCACCATTTCTATTACTGCTGAAAAGAGAGCCAGCAGTCTATTAACAGGCAATAAAGTTCAGGAAGCCCAGGACTCATTTCTTGGGTCAGAGGTGAAAATTGCATATAAATGAAACAAAGGTGTGCCTTGATCGCTCAAGAAGCAGCACCAGAAAGAACACACGTGTTGTTAGCCAGAAGTCTCCTACTTAAAGGGAAAGGAATAATCGTAGTAACGTTGGCCGATGGAGTTAAGTACTCAGTTGAGAGAAATTATATCAATCTGACAAATATAGCCTTCACAGGAGATAAAGTCTCTAATGACCTTAAATGCATATATTTATCATTTAATTCAACAAGCCAATTCCCTTGGGCTTTTGACCAACGATATTTCCCCTAAAGTTTAGAAATTTTTTACTAGCCCAGAGAATAATGGCCATTTGTCAGAGGGTTCCAAAGCTAAACGCAGTTGGAAGCAAAGAACAGGAGACGGGGGAGAAAATGGCTAATAGAGTCTTTCTACCTCAGAGCATATTAATATGAACTTTCATTGATGTGAGAGCTGTAGTATTTCGTAGCTGAACAGTAGGTGGCAGACATTGTAGTGAAGAAACAGGGAAATTTTAATCTAAGCAATTTTCATCTGATTTAATTAACTTCCAAATATGTCATCAGTGTGCACAGCACATTAATTTGCAAAAAAATAGGAACACTAAATAGTTGTGAAGTGTGCTAGTTGAATGTGGAAAATCAAAAGAATCCTACAGAAATAAAAGCAAAAGTTCTAATGTTTCATCAGGTAAAGTGTGTGTGAAGCAGGAAAGTCCAAAGAATAAAAGGGCCCTTGTGTATAGTGGGCTTTTCCTCACTGTTATTCTTGGTCTCCACTTGACGAAGTGTATTAGTGATATGCACGAAGCCCGGTGACTCCTGTATCTCCCTTTGTGAGATCGCCTCTGCCTTTGTCTGTGCTGTCAGTCAGTTGTTCTTTCCCTGGGCCAGCCCCATTGGTAACCACAGATCTACTTGCAAATAGATTTCTGTAAAACCATAGTGTCCTTCAGCCCTTTGCTTCTTCTCCCCACCCCCCCTTCCCCTCAACAATCTGGCCTTTCATGTGGCATGGCTCCCTGGCTTGCTGCTTTGTCAGACGGCTAGTGGTTTGCCGTTCAGGGAGGCCGCATGAGATAGTGGAAGGAACACTGGCCTGGGTGCCAGGAACCTTGAGTTCTTGCCCCAACTTGCACTTGCGACCTTGGAAAGTCACCTGGTTTTCTCCTCTGGAGTCTCATTGAGGTCTATTCCAGCTTTGACTTTAAGTTTCTGAGTTCCGTTCATTTACCCCCTCCTTTAACTTCTTTTTATCCTTATGGGCATGCTCTGTGTTGTTATGGTTTTAGAGACTGCATCTGGGGGGGTCATGTTTTGGCCTTTGAACCCTGGGGAGGAGATAAATTAACTTTAAGTAGCAAAGAGATGCTTGTTTTCAAATTTCTCTTGTATTCAACGAGCATAATTGTGGTTTAAACCTGAAATTAAATCTCCTTTGACATGTGCATCTCTTTTTGGATTTTATGTTGTGCAGAGAAGGCAGCTGAAGACCAAAGCCTTGTTTTGAGAAGGAAGTAAGTTAGTGAGAGGGAGCATTCTATTCCTAGCTGTCTTTGCAGAGATAAAGGTATACATTTCATTCTGTCCCTGGGGTTTGATTTTTAGAATACCCTCAACTGTATATTAAAGCAACGTTCAAAGATACCATCTGGTCATCTCAACTACAACACAGGTGTCATGGGCTCATCGCTTAAAAAAAGACTCAGTCTAATAGAGTGACTGACGGTGTCAGGTCTAGAAACAAATGACCTTGGTTCACATTCTCTATCATTTACTTTGGGACCTTGACAAGTCCATAAAGATTTTTTGCCTCAGTTTCCTCAGCTGTACTGTGGTACTAACAATAAGGTCTCCTCGTGGGATTTTTGCAACTATATGTTGTAAAGTATTGTAAAGGACTCAGAGCAGGGCCTGGTATGCCGTTGTAAGCACTTCAGAGCAAACAGATTGTGATCGTCTTCATCACCACGACCAGTCCGAGGCTGGGGATATTCTTTGCATCCCTGTTCTGAGGGAAGGACTGTGGAATTCAGTCTTTGGGGTTAGAGCTCTTTGGGTTTGACAGAGCTATCACACTGCAAAGTATTAAATATTGTCCCCTGTCTGAGTGGCGCGGGGACATGGCCTTCCTCAACCCAATATTCCTTAACCCACCAACACTGATAGGTGTTCAAATGGTTCTTTTACTGAAGACTAGAGGAAGCATTTCGAGCCAGGACAGAGGATGAGGTTTGGATTCCCATTTCTAATGAACTTCCACTCTCGTAGCTTGGTGGGGTAGAGTCGAGAGATGAAAATGTGCCCCTCAGCCCTAACCCTCTCCATGTAATCTTTCTGTGAAGGGCTCTCTCTCACTCCTCTCCTCATCTTCATCTCCCTTGGCCCTCCATACCCATGTGTCATGCTTACTCTGCCTTCTCAGCTCTCAGCTAGGTAATCAGGACTGATTTTCTCTACAGCAGGTTTGATCTAGTCTGTGGATTTAGGGACAATGGGTGTGCCTTTATTCCTGTTCATGATCTTCTTCAGTGAGGACTGTGGTGGTATGCTTTCAGAAAAACCCAAGAACAGACATGCCTCGTGACAGCATTTTTTTCTGGGGGGTGGGCATCATCTAATCTTGAGGAAAGCATATTCTGCCTATTCACAAACATGGACATAGTTTCATGTGAAAGAAAAGCCCTGGTCATCTCGTGGATTTGTCTTCTTCCCAGGCTCTACTGCATCAGTGGAATTCCCCCACAGAGTAAAAAATGTCTCTGAATCACCAGGGGGAACAATATCATAACTAAATAAATTGTGATTAAGTCTATAAAGCATTTCAGGTAAGTGGAAATACATATCCTAAGCTTTTTGTACATTGTCATTTGTTTATTCTTAAATTTGTCTTAAAAATAAAAGTGGCACAAGGTCAGTGGGGTTCTGAGACTTTCTGGGCAGAAATATAGGGATTCACAGATAAGGCTGCAGAAGACCCCTTATGAACTCTCACTATGTAAAAATTCACTGTTCACTGTTGCTTTTGAGCATTTTGGACAAGAGAGGTATCAAAAGTTGTGGGTTTTTAGTTTTCCTAATAAAGAAATACCAAAATATGTGCTATTGAAAACTGTGGGTAAGCTCTCTGACTCACAGGCTGTAAGGGGAAGGAGTATTTGAATTATTTGGTTGAGGATTTATGCCTGAACATGACACTAGCCTGAAGTCAAATGTACCTGCGTGTAGGTAGAAGCTTCCTGAAGGAAGGCTTGAAGGGTGTGACTGTGGTAGGGGGCCTCTGCTTTCCTGCGCCACTGTTACCTTCTCCCGTCAGTTCTCTTGAATGGTACAATGTAATGTCCGTGTCTTCTAACCAAATTGTCACCAAGCTGCCACATGCTAATGATTCTTCACTTACACAAACTCTGCTATATCCTAAGGTCTCTCTTCATGTGGGGGCTTCCATTAAGAACAATCTGGATTAGTAATACTTTTAATTGGAAGGTTTAATAAGAACTTAGGACTTTGTTTTCTTTTATAACTTGGAAAAGACAGTAATCTTAAGAAAACCAGATGTGAAATGTTTAAACAAGAGAATTTTCACTTTCCTTGTACCTTCCGAAACATGAAAATTGTCCTTTGAAGTTGTTAATTTTATAAGAATGTTGTCAGTAATATAAAGGCTGAAGTACAGTTGAATTTGCCTATAGATAGATGAGCCAGTCTACAAAATATGGAAAGTACTTGCTGAGATCGTGAATTACCATGACTTAAATTATGGAGCTTCATATGAACCCCTGAACATTGATTTGTCAGGAACATTATGAAGGGTATTATGGTAAGGAGGTATATAATGTCACTTGGTGGGCTTGACTCAAAAAGTGTTCATTTGAAGTTTTATTCCTTACTCAACCACCATAACTGATTGATAGGGACATGGATCTCCAATTGACTTTAATTTCTGCTCGACAAATCTTCCGTGAACCTCACGGAGAGTCTACGATGCAGTTGTAAAGCTTGGAGAGCTTGGGTTTCTACATATAATCCAGTGAGCCTCCAAGGACTGAGCCCTAACCGCAACTGTCCAAGTAGTGGCAAGAAGGAAAAAAAAAATCATTTTGCCTTCAGGTTCTATGGGATGGGGGAAAGGTGCTGTAACCAGGTAAGGCAACGTTGAAAATATTAAGACTTTTAAGTCACGAGAGGCAGAATTGTGATGTGACTTGTGATATGAATGTAGATAAGCACGGCCTCTTTAAACCAAATTCTGGTAGATGAGATTTAGTGTGGGTACGATGGGGCTGGAGAGTTAGTTCCACTTGAGCAAAAAGATTAGAGAAGAGTACTAATCACCACGATAGGATGTTAGAATTCATTACCTAGGACGGAAGAGGTTGAAATACCCCATAAATCAGGTGGCCCTCACCAAGACTCTGTTGGCTCTGAATTTATCTGTCATCATTTGAAGACCACTTCTGTTTTCAGGCTCGTTATAACTTTTATAAGTTTATCCTAGTCTCATGGAAAACCTTATCCGTATTTACTCATTCATTAAATAATACCTATTCATTTTAGTCCAGACCCCAAATCCTTCCTCCCTATGGAACCCGTGAGCTTATAAGTTTAAGAAGGACAGTTATCTTTTTGTCTGCTTGTCATAGGGCTCTAATCCCTTCCACCGTCTTCGTCTCCCATTCTCTAAAAAGAAAAGGTAATTTTCAGTGGCTCTCCACAAACCAGGAGCTACTTGAAGTCAAGAGCTGCATCTCAACAGTGTGTAAGCCGGGGCACTCATAAGCAAATTACAGAGATGTCAGGAGAAAACTACGCAGTAAGGAAAACTGGCCTAAGTTTTTAAAAAACGAGTGACCCTTTATTTTCAGGAAGCATAAAAACCTCAATTTAGTCCAAGTCCTTTGGTCACTGAGATGTGTCAGAAAGCTTGCCCTTTATTCTGGAGCGCTGTAGTGGTAGGATTGAAATGTAAACATAATAAACAGCTGACATTTTAGGCACAGACTAAACATCAAGCAAATGACATTACATCAAAGCTCTCGAGAGAGTCACAAGATGATGAGATGCCAAAGAAAGAGAAGGGAGAAAGGGTCACAACATCTCCGTTCGCAGTCGGGGTACTGGTAGTGTTAATGCTGTGTCCCTGATTCTTCCCTTAGGAAGGTTTTGTTTGCATGGAAAATTGTTTTTCACTTTGAATTTATATGAAGCACTACGAATGGCAGAAGATGGCATCTGGTTCAGAAATTCATTCTTACTTTTGCTTGTGACGAGTTGATTAATATATGAACTCCACAAGTTTGTCTACCGTGTGTCCTATCCTGTGCCCAGCGGTGACTGATGCCGGCTTGCCTTCCCTCTCCTCCTCCCTCCTTTTCCTTTCTTCCTCTCTATTTTCTCGTTTTCTTTTGGTTTCTTGTATATTTTCTTGTCCTTAGGCAAGTGTTAATACAACTCTCTTCACCTGATAGTTTCTGTTAAATTTATTTGGTATCCATCTAATATGTGTCACTTTCCTTCAGAGCAAATATGCCCTGGATCTGACCATCTGGGGGACAGTTAGTCATTTTGAGGATGCAGGTGGGAGACACACCTGTAGTTAGTCTCTTACAGGGGCGTTTGTCTATACCGAAATGATTTGCAGGTGTTAAGCATGTGCTTATGAAAAGAGAAATATAGGTATTTGGGGTCTAGAAGAAAATTTGCCTCTTAATTTAATGCTGTTTACCTCTTTATCTCCTGGTCACTTAGAAAACAAATGCATACACGTTTAACTTAATGTCCTGAATGGCTGCAAAAAGGAGATAGAAATGCAGCTTTGACTGTTTTATGTGGTTCATAAAAGCATTCTCCCTGGCTCCGAGGATCCATTTATATTTAGGCTTTATAGAAACAATGCTGTAAAGTTTTTTTTTTTAGTTTCAAGGACAAAATTGCTTATTAAAATCTGTGATATGTTGTATTTTAATATATTTCAGCCACATTTTTTAAGGCTGTTATGTAGCTGTTAGCTTTCCTAGTGTTTCTAATAAAGAACACAATTATCTAAACTATTTGATGATTACCAGTGAGTATTAGTAAACTCTTTTATGAGCTTTCATGAAAGCGTATTAACCATATGTTATGTACCGTGGCATAAAAAATAGAAACACTGAGAAATTCAGCGAGCAGGATCCCAAGACTCTGTCGACATCAAATTTGGCAGATTTTAAAAATTCTGTGATCACTTTTCTCCTTTGTGACACTATTCTTGTTCATTCTTCAAAAACATGGGCCCTAGCGTGGGGAATTCTAGATAATTTGATGCAACAGGTTTAAGTTACCATTTTCATAGTGAAAAGAATAGCTTAGCATGATCCCGATTTTCCTTGGTTTCCTCCCATTCTCAAAAGAAGCAGAGGTATTCACATTTCTTTGTCTAACAGTTTTATAATGTCTTAAGAGATTAACAGTGAGCATGAATGAGGGCCTACGGATTAGACAACAAAAAGCCTGGGACGTCCACTACCTTACTTGCAAATTTTACATTTTCCAGCATTGCTGAGAGAGTATAGAAACTAAGAAAAGATAATAAGTACCAGAGTCTCAAAAGTGTTTAGTGATTCAAAAAATTCAGATGACATGTCAGAACTGACAGACTGATGGAACCGTCTGTGGCAGGGCCCACTTTTTTGTCTTATGTTAAGCTCTCATACTGAGTGAATGCAGATGTTATCACGGTACCCCAGACAGACAGTCAGTGAAATGTGACAAGCTGTCAGCAAAGTTACACTACGTTGATTTTGTTAAAATATCCACAAGCTTTATAGTTTCTCTTTATGTAAAAAACTCTTACCTCATTTAGTCAGGAGAATGGAAGCTGCTGGAGAGGTGGTTTGGGCTTTCATCCTCAGAATACCTTGGTTTTTTGTTTTTTGTTTTTTTCCCCTTTTTCCTTGGGGGAAATTTTACTCAGTAAATTAAGTAGTAATACACCCCAAATATCGAATCTCAAAATATCTCAGAGTCATTTTTTTCCCTCTTTTGACTTGTTCTATAATTTTTTCCTCAATTTACATTGTACCTCAACACTTTGGCAAAGGATGTTTCAAGATCAGAAAGAGCGAATTTTCTTTATTTAAATTAGGAGCCAATGTGAGGTTAAAAGTCTGAAGGGCCACCTTAAACAAAAAAGCCTTTCTTAAAAGAAGTTCAGGCGTGGAAAATGAAAATGTGAAAATGCTTCATCAAAACCTGAGATCTTTGCTTCCACTCTTTTTATTTTTAAACACTGAAAATTAACACCAGCAAGAGAAACATCTCTGGTGAAAAACATTCGAGCAGCTCGTGAAAATCAATTCTGTTATTCATCTACGGTTCAGACGTTAAGATTTTCTACAAATGGGGGGGGCGGAGAGCAAAGAGGAATTCTAGAGAATCTTCAGTGCTGTAACATCTTTGTATCTCAAGATAAGTCTTGCTTATTAAGTGGTCATTTTTTGACATCAGTTTAGGATTCAGTTGAACCCAGGCATGAAGTCAGAACAAACACAACAATTAATTGAGCAAAATGAAATGAAGACCATATATTTGGAAACTGCAGCCTTAACTGTTGCTTTTAGCGATATTGATGCTATCTTTTAAGCTGAGGAAGACATCAGTTTTGACGTTTTAATTTACTATCGGCAGAGTTTATTTGTAGCCTCTGGGTGCAATAATTGTTTGCCTTTTTCCCCCACATTGAAGGGCTCCTGTTGCATATAATTTATTTAACTTCAAATTGCAAACTGTTTAGTGGAAGATTCCTTTACAGTCCTCGTTTCCACAGATTAACCTCTATTTATATATTCGCTTTTGCTAACTAAAGGTGAAAGGAAAACATGAGCCATACTTGTTTTGTTCAATTTATATTGTCACAGAGGACATTAACATACAATAAGAAACTGTTCTGTGATTTTGAAAAATGAAAAGTCAAGACATTTTGAAGATAGTATCTAGCCCAGTGTTTTTATAAAACACAGAACTAAATAATCAAACGAAATTATGCATATGGAGGAAATGATTTAGAATATGTTTCGCTGCTAATCGCACTCATGCTGAAGTTTTAAATTTCATCTGTCTGCTCAGATCTATTGTGAGCCATTAAGTGGCTTCCTTTTTCCCCGACAAATTGAATGCTGCAACTCCAAGGAGCTCTTTTGTTCTTTTAATTCAGTCAGCATGGAAATGATTTTCTCATTTCAGGCCCTTTTCTGTCCTCTCTTCATTGTGTCAATAAAATAGAGTTGTGCAGAGCTGCCCTAATCAGCTTAGAGTGCTAATTCAGTGCTCCGGGATGCTATCTGTGTTTGGCTACAGGTGGGCACTCTAAGGGGTCAGTCTCCAGGGGAGTGTAATTGTGTGTCTCCTGGGGCTTGTTTGCAGAATGACCTAAAGCTGAAGCCCTAGCTCGGAAAGGGGGGAGAAACTGAACAAACACATGCCCATGCAAACGTATACAGCTGTATTTTCACGGTGACCATTTGCGTGGTCTGACATTCTGAGATTCTAGCAACATTCGTTGCATTCTACCTCTTCTGGGTCTTCTATGATTTAGCCATAAAACATGAATTGTTTTAAATTTTGCATATGTCCTAAGGGTACAAGCTATACAGTATTTCCAAGATGCAAAGGAAAGTCTGGGCTAGGTTTAACACATGGGATAATATGACTAACTAAACTAAAAAAGAAAAACAGAAACTGCCAAGTTTGGAAAATATATTCTTTTGTGTCCTGTGAAAATAGCTTAATACATAAATATGGGAATATTATGAACTAGTAAATTAAACTGCATGGGCAGTGAGGAATTTCTGACAACTTTGGAGGAGAAATAATGATCAGTTGTTTGGAATAAGGGGAAAAATTTGTAGGCATGAGGTTTTTGAGAATTAACATGTCTTTGGGCTGTCTGGGAGGATGGAAGAACTTTCTGGGAGTATTGTCAGTGTGAGTGTCAAAAACACGTTGTGAATATGGTCTTATTTACTGGGTTTGACATTTTGGGTATTAGGATTAAAAAGTGCCACATCATCATCTTTTTTTCCCCTCTAAGATATTTTGATTTTTCCGCCCTCAGTACATTGGGATTAATTCCAGTCTCAATGGAAAACCTTCAAAACTTCATTACTAAGGTCATTATATAATAACCTTAAGTAGGTTTACAGAGTAGAAAGGAAAGAAGCGATAAAAGATTTCAGCCTTGTGGATCTACCAGTTAACTATAGAAGGACTGAGCAAATATTCTTTTATTTGCTTAAGAAACTTAATACTTGTCCAATATATTAGAGAAAAATGTATCCTTCTTATTAACTGAAGAATGGGGGTGAAATGCTTTATCACTTGAATAATTTGAGAAGAAATTTTTTAGTCTTCTTGTAATAAATTCAAACCAGCTTTAACTGGTTTTAACCAGCCAATTTATAGAGTTTATATTGTTTTCTATGAGGTTTGGTGTGAGGACAATAACTGGTTTGTAGAAATATCAGTAGTTAAAACAGACATAAAAAGGAAATTAGTTTATCTTCCAACACGTTTGGAAGACAATGTTCGGTTTTAATTCTGTAATTCTTTCCTTCTTCAGCTAACGTTTCAGCTACATAACATAGCTGGTTGGGTTTATCTTGTAACACTCCCGCTTACTGGAAAAGGTTCTAGATGTCACTTAGCTGTTTATATTTATGGTGTGAGGATTAGTTTGGGGTGGCATCAAGAGATGAAGGAGAAAATATGGCAACTTGAAAAACTGACCTCTTTCATTTTTCTTTTCCATTTGGAAATGTTCTTATGTAGGGCTCCAAGGTAGTCCGAATTCAAATTCCATTCTCTTTCCTGGAGTGAATTCTCTCATTTTAATGATAACTGACTACAAATGATTTCTCTGATTTAAAATTATATTTTCAGGCAAAAATTATTTGTTGTTTTATGAAACTGATGAGGTGGTTTATTTACTTTGTGTTTTAAAAGGACTTTTATTCTTACTGTTTCATTTACTTAGTTTTTCTTTCACTTCACGTAATTGAGTTTGAGGTCATTTTAGCGCTATCTCTTATAAATTGGCTGATGAAGTTAGACTTCTGTAGTATGAATCATGGCGTGAGTAGGAAAAAAAGGCAATGTTTTAATGACTTGCTATGGTAATTTTGATCTTTCAAAGAATAAATTCTGACTTCTTGGAATAAATTAAAATCAACAGTATGACTTCATTTTTGTGGGGAGGGTCTAAATCATGTTAGTTCAGTTTTGGTCCAGATAGCAGGAATTCTAACCCTGATTCAGTTCAAATGGCCCAACAAGGAAATCAGAGCACAGTGAAGACTATATGCTTGAAAGGAACTTTTTTTTTTTTTTAGTTGCATTCTCCCCTCAGGTCATCTATTTCACTAGTTCTCTTCTGCATTGAGTAGATTTGTCAGAAGATACATGTTGAAATGATTTGCCCTGATGCCCTGTGGCAGAATGCACTGGACATGGACTCCAGTGCCTATTGGATAAAATAAACTGGACTTGTCTTTGCTATTTATTATAACTGCTAATTGATGATCTTTTCATTCCTTAAATGAATAGACTTAGAAATTAAAATTTTGAGTTGAATGGCAGAGTATAACTATTGGATTGGTTTTTCTTCTGCCACCAATGCTTAAGGTTATAGAATGCTCTGGGGGGAAATACAAGAAGTATTTTCATGTGTGTGCTTTGAGTTGTGAAGTAGAGAACTCTATAGTTAGACTATTACTGTTAGAGTCAAGGAGCTAATTTTACAGTAAAGTTAACAAATTACCCAGATAGTCACCTTATTTTTTCTTTTTTTTCCCCAGATAGTCACTTTAATATAAGACTCCTACTTGGTTGTAGATACCTAGACTATGTGTCATTTCTGGCTTAACAAATTCTTTGTGTAATTTTGCCAAAAATGATCAGCTTCAAAGAATTATTACCTTAGCTTCCTGAGATGTATCTCTTTAAATCCAGCCTGATAAACTTCTTGAAGAACTCAATTATTTCCTCCTTTATGGGAATATCTACTTCTTTTCAACATAAGTAACTATGACTATATAGAATAAAATAGAAAATAAATGTAAAATTTAGCAGATTTGAATGATTGCTCCTCTTCCCCTTTTTGTTAAAAAAGATAAAAACAACACTTTTGTTTAGTTCTGTGGCTGGAAAAATGCACTTTTTTGGAAAGCTTGGCCTCCACAAAACAGTTTCTAGAATAAATGCTTAGCATTCCTAAATAAGAGGTCATCATTGCAATTTTCTGTGATTCAGAGATGAATGGGATCGGTCTATTATCAATTCCTCAAAAGGGAAAAAAGGAAATTAAGTTCCTAATTAGGTGAATTTGGACTAAAGAGGTGGAGCATTGAAGGGATGAGGAAAATTGAGAGGTGGTAGATGGCATTTCAGACTAATGATAGGAGAGGAAATGAAGAAGGAGGTGGGCTGGAGTTGAGCCTGAAAGGTCAGTGACCTTATTAGGACAAGGGTAGTGGTAGATCTTCAAAAGCTTTTACCTTTTACCTTGACAAGGTGTCAGGTTCTGGGGATGGACAAAGATGTAGATACTTGAGAAAGAGGATGGTAAAAATAAGATTGCATATTTTTTATAAGGAAAACCTTTGAAACTTGGAGAAGGGAAATGACATTCATCAGCTTTGTAGCTATTATTTCTTGCTCATTTTTCTATGTGCTGTAAAATACATAGACTCTTCCTCTCAAATGATGAATGAATTTACTTTCATGTAGGATAGATGATGCTTCTTTTAGAGATTGGGTTTCACTGTTAATTTTTAATGAGCATTTATCCTTTATTTGTACTAGCTGTAGAAAGATACATAATTTTATAAGTATACTATGACCTAGATTTACCATTTTAAATACAGAATGTTAGCTCTTTATTAAAACATCTACCATACAGATGTGCATACATTTTTATGTAACTGAAATATAGTTCTTTCTTAATAATCTAAATTATCTAGCTATTACCATTGCCAAACTGTGCAAAACTTTGGTCTTGAGCTGCAGGGCTTCAAGGTTCTCAAGTATAAAGAGATTCTTGAGGTAAAGCAATACATCTATCTAAAGAAACAAAAAAAAGATTTATAATCTTTTAGTTACAATCTTTTTACCAATGTTTTTCTATTTTTTACTAGTGTTGTAAAGAAAATAATGAGCAAATCATTCAGGTGTTTGGGAATGTAAATTGGATTAATAAGCTGAGAAAATTAAGTTATGAGTGGGGCAATTCTGGCTATTTAGGTTAGATGTTGATTATTAGTAATTTTATGTGACATACTTTTCAACATTTATTGCCCTCTATTAAGTAGCACTGACCTGTATATTTTTATCGAGAGAACAAATGATTATTCTTTTATTATTACAATGGCCCAACAAAGTGAAGATTTCAAATTCTTTCCATTGTAATCCTATCTCTGGAGTAAAAACACAGTCATTGTCCTAGCATTACATGACTGTCCATGGAATTATAACATGAGTCTCATGTATAATTTAAAATTTTCTAGTAGTCACATTTATAAAAAGGAAAAGGAAACAGGGGTAATTAATCTCAAGGTAGTTTATTTAGCCAGTATATCCAGAGTATTATCATTTTAAAATGTAAAACAATGTAAAAATAATTACTGAAATATTTTGCCTTCTTGGCCCTGAAGTTTCTGAAATCTGGTGTGTATACTTAAAACACATCTTAATCTGGACTAGCCCCACTCCAAGTGCAGAGCAGTCACATGTGGCTAGCAGCTACTGTTCTCAACACAAACTTCCAAAATCTTGAGGACTCTATCTTTCAGTGTGTTTCAGGTCAATGTTAGTTATCACAGAGTGTGAGCACTGAGAGCCACCATGAAGGCCATCTGGCTCAGACCACTGATCTTATAAATGAGGACACTAAGGGTCAGGGATGGTCAGCTTTTTGCCCAAGGTCACCTACTTTGGGAAGTCAATTTTAGACCCGACTCCAAGTCTTCTCCTGAACCTTACTTATTTTGAATTCTATTAGAACATGCTGCTTTTGCAGGCTGTTTGTGGAAAAGTGCTAAAATATGGTGACGTGTAAGAGAACAACTGAGTGAAATCAACAACCAGCCAACCAACCAAACAAATCTGGCCCTTGTTAAGAAAATAGCCTTGAAACTTTGCATGTTTGGGGGTACCACTTAGGTAAAGGATTATTTGTTAAGGTTTCTTACATGAACAGCAAATCAGTTTATTGGAATTTGTCATGTTTATACTGAAAGAAATATTTATATCGAAAGTAGGTATGTTCTTATCATTTTAGTCGCAATAGATCATTGATACTTATATTTCTCTCTGTCTGAAAAAAGAAAATATAGGCAGTCCTTTCATTTCAACCCACACTAAGTTATTCCCCTTTTTGCTTTGTTGTGATTGAAGCAATGATGGGAAAATGACTGAATCTGGCCCCGTATTTGTCGGCCCGCAAACACAAAGAAGGAAGCTTGATTGTTCAGATTTCTGCATTTTTCTTTCCTTAGTCAATATCTGAAATTAAGCCCCACCTGACAGGGTCAATAAAACGCTACTGATTACAATTTATCTGGAAAGCATAAACGGGAAAGATACGGGTCTTCTTTTATAGAATTGGCAGCTGATGCTTATTGAACCTGAGCTAACATTCCCAAATGAAATGAAGTGGGGCAGTGTGAGTCATATGATAACAATGTTGTCATCCTGGGGAACAGTCTCCGTATGAATCAGCACAGTGTGAAAATCAAACATGCGAACACCAAGCGGATGTCACAGAACCTCTCTCAGTTACAGGCGCACATACCTGTATCCATAGGAGGGCTCCCCACTAAACGGTGAAGTGGCCAGAAGTTCCCAAAGAAAGAGAAGGGCTGCTGTCACCGACTAGATGGGGTTTGTAATAGTATCGTCCTATTTTCACTCTCCACAGTAGAAAATTTCTACTAGGCTAACAAGGCAGAGGGTAATGAGAAACATGCCAAGTTTTTTTTAAAAAAAGAGCAAGAGTGAGGAGTCTAACCTAGGAACAGGAAACAAATGTGATCAATTACTCCAAGTGTGGAGCTCACAGATACCTTATCTTAGGGCTCCTTAAAATAAAAGCCTGATTGTTACCAAATGCGTCTAAGAAGTGGGGGAGAAAACACATTCATGGGGAGAGTGGGGAGGGGGCCGGGAAGGAGGGGGAGTGGGGTGAACATGACTTTATATTGATGTAAAAAAAAAAAAACCAACACGCAATTCTACTGTTTCTTGGTCTCCTGAAGTATTTAGAGAAGTGGTTAACAAGCAGTCATAGCCTTAACTGAGCAGGCAGTAAAACGGTTCAATGTTTGAAAAATAAAGATATTCTAACTAGGACGTGGGGCAGGGGCATAGACCTAAACAGTAATATATAGTGCTGCTAATGGCTCAGGCTAGAACATTTCTTCTCCATAATTATTTGTCTAAAATAGTTTAAAGAAGAAATGTTATTTTTGAAATGATTGCAAAGAAAAGTTCCTAACTGTAATATATATATTAGCTGTAACATATGTATATACATGCGCCCCCCACACACAGCATTAATTTTTGACTCAGAATTGAAATAGTCATTTTTATTGTTGAATGTCTGCAAGGGAGTCTACATGGAAGATGTTTAACTTATTCTCTGAAGTAAATAATAAAAGTAATTACAATGTTCGTAACACTCATTTTAAAAGGACGGAGTCCCCAACAAATAAGCAGAATCTAATGGAAAGGTATGAGTAAATTCTACTCATCCTCAACTAAGGAAGGAAATATCACGGTTAAGGCTATGAGTAAGAACCTCAGGGCTGGTGGATCTTGGCTACGCATTCCCCAAATTTCCCATAAGTGCAATAGAATTAACACTATTCCTTTCTTGGAGATCCTGGGTCAGTAGGTGTTACAGGATTATGTTATGAGGTGTGACTATAAAGTAGTGAGACTGTTTTTCACACTCCACACCCAGAAACAGCCTCTTTTTACTTCAGTGGATAAAACATAATAATTTTTTTTCTGAGAGCATTCACCTCATCTGCTCCTTCCACCCGTGTGTGTGCACACAGACAGGACCCGAAATATTCCCGTCTTTCTCCACTCTTAACATAAACTGTCACTGCTTTCTCAGGGAACCTTGGTCAGCAGACAGACTCGAATTATTTCCGTTGGTAGAAAGATTTTTTAAGGCTCCGTTTCTTTTGGAGGAAGATGCCCTGTAGATAAGCAGAAAGAAATAATCATCCATTTTTAGAGGACTTTGTTAGAGTGGTCTTGCCATCCTGTCCTCCCCATATTTTTCCAATTAAGTCCTCGCCTGTTGGAATCAAATGTCTTCATGGGATGGCAGACTGCTCAAGTAGGCTAGTTTGCACATATTCTGTAGCATGCTTAGCAATTGGGCCTGTCAGTCAGTCAACACATATTTATTGGGCGTTTATGTGGCGAACCAGACAAATCCGTTCCCTGAGCTCTTGCTCTTATGTTTTCAGGGCCCTGTCATCCACATAGGGATTCTAATTGAAATTTTCTTTTTCAAAGTGGCCTCATCTACATTTGAATTACAAGAAGGAAGGTGGGACTGTAGGAGTAACAGAATCCTTTTATTAGGGACCACTTTGACCCAGTTAAGGGGAGATACTTTACCTTATGGACACTTTCCAATTAGTTCTGCCCCTTCCCTGTTTTTGTCTTTTATTTGTGCTTCATATGTATATGGAAGAAACACGCACACTTAGTACAATTCAAGCGATGTGTTAAGCATGTCGTCTTTCTCCTGATAGACACTCCACGTCTCTAGTTTCAACAGTATCTTGTGTGTCCCTCCAAGAAGTTTGCACATGCACACACATGGACACGCACACACACGCATGTGTGTTGTATATATGTAGACAGAAATCTTTTTTGTTCAAAGTGTACCTACATATTCCTTTTTTGCTTTATTTTTGAAGTAATATTTGAAGATTGTTCTCTATATATCTTCATCTATGTATCTCTATGTAGCTACCTAATTCTTTAAAATATGTATTTAATTAACTAAACACACCTGTCTTCCATTACCTCACTTCCCTCCCAGAGGCACAACTGGTATTTCTCTCATCTCTCTTTCTAGATGTATGATACGCATATAAAAGTAAATGTGTATATTTTTTTCTCATACAAGTATTATGCACTAAACACATCACTCAGCAGTTTGCTTTTTTCTCACTCAACTATTGATCTTGCCGATTATTCCATATCAGTATGTAAAGAACCTCCTGATTTTTTTATATGTTGTATAGTATTCCACTGAATGTATGTACCATAGCTTATTATTATTATTATCACTTGTTACTTCAAACTGCTAAATGGAGCTGTGCGGGAGAATATCCAGGGGATAAATTCCTAGAAGTGAATGGATGGGACAAACGGTATGTGTGTTTATACTTATTTCAGGTTTTGTCTGTTTTCCATAACTGTACTAAGCAACGTTGCTAACAGCAACAGGTGGAAGTGCCTGTTTGCCCACTTTGCACATCGGCATGGTGTAGAACTAAATTACTTGACTTTTGCCCATCACGGATAATAAGTGGTGTTTCAGTGGATCTGTGATTTAAGCTTCTCTGATTCTGAGAGTGAGACCATTAACCATTTCATTTTCACACAGTTAAGACCTATCTGGATTTTTTTGTTTCTTAAGCTGCATTGATGTGAACAATTTTTTTTTCCCCTGTGCTTGCTGAAATAAAATGCCGTAAGGGTCACTTATCCAGTTAATGACAGTGGTAGGACTAGGATTCAGATCCTCTGGTTGTTAATTTAATAATTGAATTAATTTAATACATTTCCTGCTATAGTATATAGGGTAATATTTTCTATCATTTGAATCCTACCAACCTGGAGTTATTGTGAGGATCATATGGAGTAAGTTAGAATGTGAAAGCATTTTCAAAACGGGGGAAAAAAATGCTCTCCACAACGCAAGATAATGGTTCATTTAATTTTACAAAGAAATCACAACATTTATCACTCCTGAAAATATGCAGTACATTATGAAAATAGAGTAGGAGTGGTTTGACCCGGCTGTAGTCTAGGAGAGGTAAGGCAATTAGATTGTTATGAGGCATTCTGGACAAGCGGAGTTCTGATTTTACTAGCCTCGTGCTGACATGTATGCCTGACTTTTTTTTTCCTCCCCTAAAGAATGGAAAACATTGTACCTCCGCAGAGTGATGGCAGTCTTGCTTCGCTTAAAACTTCATCACCCTGCACAAGAGCAATTTGCCTTGCATTTTTAAATGGGGGTTGGAGGCAGATCCCATTTGAAGTTTCCTAGATATTTAGGTTGACCACATCTCTTCATCTGTGTGTTCTTGTTTATTAGGGGAAACGCCAAGCTTTTGGTAATTGGGTTTCATTGTTTTCACTCACGTTAGCTCTAAATAGCGTAGGGGTTATACATGTGTGCATATGTTTCCTTAGTTACTGAATCGCACAGTGTTGTGTAAAATCACTTGGAGGCCTTTAGTTTTGTTGTTTTTCCTATGGACTGGACAGACTGCTTATTAATTTTGCACGCATGTAGCTTAAAGACGTTAGCCGGTACACAGTAATGGCTGCCCTAACATCCATGTGCAGAAGTGGAATTCAGGAGATTAACTTGCATTTGACCTAATTCAGCTCTCCTGGTAATGAAGGGTGCAGGGGCACAGAATTAATCTCTCTCAATTTGTGGCTCTCAGGGGTGCTGCTAAGTGTAGAGTGCTTGAATTTTAAAAGTCTCCTGTTGTGCCAAGAAGTTTTTGTTACCCAGTAGAAGTCTATCCACTGTTGTGATGGCCGTGCTGGCTTTATCTGTTGCAGCGATATTTGTGGAGTATTAGGAAGATGTGTGGTGTAAGTTAATTGCATGGCTTGGTTCAGAAAGTAAAAGGGGAAAATCTTGGGTCAGACCTCTTAAGCCCTGATGCTTTCTTCCCTACCTATCCCTTCAAGTCTTAGTTTAGCCAAAAATACAAAAAGCTTTCCAGGTGCTTTACAATGACATCAGAAGCTGTCTGTTACCGTGTATTTGTTTTTCGGTGCTAAAGTGCTGCTGCTGGGAAGGTATAAGTCAAGTTGATATAATTTGGATTGATTTGCTTTTAAAAGCTTTGAAATGACAGTGCAATTATTGCTATGATGCAGGTCCCTTACAACCGGATTAATGCACTTAATGAACTATTTGACCACGTAATTTATTTCTGTGGAGTTAACGTTAACTATTAAATGTGTTTATTCCCTAACAGCCATATTAATACTGCAAGGGCGTGCAGCAGTAGCAGCAGGGGTAAACTCTAGAAGAACCTCTCAATCCTATTTCAGTTCCAAATTCTCACTTCATTCCTACCAGGTTTTATCATGTAGCAGATCAGTAGCAAGGTCTGTCGTGGGTTTTACTTCTCCTGCTCTCTCATCCTTCCTTGGGTACAGGTAAAAGGGCCTGAAGTCCATGAAAAGAATGTGGACCAGAAATCAAAGAACCAGGTGTCCCCAAATCTGCATAATGGCTTCTCAAATTTCAGGCAGTGGCTGGCCATTCATGTATGTGATGGTTTTTGTTTTAGAGAAGGCATTCTGGCTAAACTCCCTGATTATGCTGAGTGGGCCAGGCCCTCAGTAGTTTCAAACGAAAATAATTTTAGGTCTTTTGAACTGGTCCTCTGAGAGAGCATCCTGATTAACTCTTTGTTTTACTGATGAGGAAATTGAGGCCCAGAGAGGCTCAAGGTCATTTGCTAGTTGATGGTAAAACTGAGTCTAGAATTCAGGCTTCTTTGCTCTCAGGGCTTTTCTAGGCACTTGTCATAGCAGAATATTTAAGATTCCCCATTTTCACCTCCCACTATTTAACTTGAGCACTTCATACCTTTTGTCAGAAATAGGAGGAACAGTCAGTGGTTGATGTGGCTTTTTTCAAAATGTAAGGAAGGTTTACATTTAGCTCTATCTGGGAGAAACATTCTGAAAGATGAAATGCCTAGAAATACTCCTTGCTATATTATAGCACCAAGTCTAAAGTGATAACTTTACACAAACACACACATATATATAATTAACATGCTATATATACACACATAGAGTATAGTATTCTAAATTATGGACCTTTACAAGTAAAGGTCCTTTACAAGTAAATAGTGACAAGTCTACCAATACATAAAATTGTGCTTTTGTGCTAGGTAAAGATCTATCCTTTGATTTTTTTTTTCATGCCGGGGGGAAATACTAATATTTACAACATCTCCCAAAATGTAATGAGATTTTATATTAGTTTCAAAATTTTCAAGAAGTCACCAATTTTATGTCCTCAAGTTAGAAAAGTTAGGTTATTTTACATTAGAAAAGCAACACTTTGAGTCTCATCTGATAATTATAAGACAAAGGTTTTAGGCATCAATCTGAATGTTAATAATGTTTAATAATTTCCAGGATAATACTGCAAAATGCTTGACTAACTGAACTATGCTCAAACTAGGAATATTTTATCACTCCAACATACGTCGAGTTGGTCCCTCAAAACGATTTATTGAAATTAATATGTTCAGTAGAGTTGAGTGCCAAGTGGCATATATTTTTACATATAGAAAAGTAAATTTGAAATTGTGTAGTACAGAAGAGGTTTTGAAAAACAGTTATGGAGATTTATTTAGGCACTGATTTAAGTTTAGATTAACAGCAATACTGAGATTTAATTTTCGATTTGTTTAGCTATTAAAGAAGATAATTAACAATGTGTTTTGCAGGATCCAGCTCTTGAACCTTTTTTTTTTTTTTAATACAACATGCCCTTTTAATTCTGGTGAGTCAGAAGGAACTCAGGCAGCTCTGAGGACTGAGCCAGAGATCCGAGTTCACGTACAGCGGCCTTCCTCCTGCACCCTAAGATGCTGACTGCTTGCTGCACTTTTCAAGCAGCTGCCAACATTGTCAGCACTGATCTGTCAGTAAGGATTTCTCCTGGCAAAACTCTGAAGCTACTTTCTGACATCTTCAACAAACTAATTGTTGTCTCCTGCCTCTGTGAGCCCTCTGAAGTCCCAACGAGTTAGTGTCTTCTCAAGAGATGAGAAAAAGGACTCACGAAATCAATTTATCAGGCTATTACGCATTGTCATCAGCCCAAACAAAAACCTACTAAAGACAGGAGAAAAAGTAGAAGAAATGGGTCTCTGAGAAAAGGTTACAGAACATCCATCTTCTCTCCTCTTCTGACTGTTTCCTTTCTTTGCCCATTTTCATACCCGTTTCCCTCCACTAAAAGACACTTTATGACAAGCATTGTAATCTCTTTAGAACGGAGGGGAACCTCTTCTTTAGGACACAATCTTTGCAAGTTGTGAGTGACAGTGGGAAAGGGTCCAATTGCCACTGAGGACACCAGGCAATAAATCATCCTCCCCTGGCATCAGCTGGCTGGACGAATCCCCACTTCCTGAGTAAGTACCATGGTCTGGATGTGACAAAACAGCTATTGTCAGCTCCTAGTGGCCACATTCCCACTTTCTCTCTACTGAGATTTTCAGTTGACTTAAGACTTTTAATGGTGCAAAGCATACTGGGAAGAAATATTTGAATTGCTGCCACTAGAAAGCGAGGGAAATATCCTGGCAGTAGGTAATTATTACAACATCCACATAGGGCGAGAATTATTGGAGGGAACCCTCTGTTTTCATTTTACATATCATCAAGCAGTTGTTTTATCACTGTTAAAAATTCGTGTCTTTCCATTTTTTGACATTTTAAATATATAGGGTAGTCCTCAAAGTGACCTTATAAGGGCAATGTGCAATTAATTGGTCAGGTGAAATTTCATGAATAATATGGAAGGAAGGACAGATTGCTAGCGTAAGAATTTCCTAATTTGGTAGAGTTAGGGCATTTTCAAAGAAGCGTTTGCTTTCTTTACAGTGTTCAGTTTGTATATACTCCTATTGTTAACATGTTTGTAAAATGTAAGGGATAAACTGATTTTTGTTTTTTTTAATAGAGATCAAGAACCACTAAAAATGCCAAATACACCAGTTATTTTGTGTATCATTTAAAAATCATACAAAATAATGCAAAATTTAGTGGGAAATAAAACTTTGTCAAAACAGACTATATATATTTATGTATAATTTAAGTATGTTTATATATAAGCTTAGATGTGAGGTTATACATATTTCATTAGAAGCTTGGTTAACTGATGAAACCTAATATGACAGGATAAATATTCAAATCTGAGATTTTTAAATAGTCTCATAACTATTGAATTTATTTTTAAATTATCCTGAAAAATATATGAAGATTATAGCTATAGGGTGTTAACGTGTACTATTTTGCATGCTGAAAAGGATAAACTTTTCCCCTTGTTTTTTGAGAACTTATATTTTTAGCACAGTTTCCTCAATGAGAAAGAATAACTGAAGGTAGAGGAAATTTGAATAAAGAATTGGCCAAATCCTAATAAAAGTAGAAATGCCAAAGAAAAGCCCTTTATGTACATAATGCTAAAAAAAAATCTGAAAAAGTGAAAAACGTAGTCTGTCATCCTGATCTAGTTCATTACCATTTTTGATAATTTACTATGTTTACCTAATGTTGAGAATGATTCAGCATTTGTTATTATATTGACAGAAGATCCAGGTAATTGGCAGATCTTTTTGTGTCACCTGCCTGTTTCATGTAGATATAGCTCATCTCTGTTCCTCTCTGCAAAAATGTATTCTTGCCAAAGTTACCTGTCAGTCTCTTTTATGATTATGAAGAATACCTTGCCCAAGAGGTGATGGATTTCCTTTTACCTCCTAAATCATCTCTAACTGTCACATTCAAGTTGAAACACTTTCATTATCACAAAACACACACAGTGCCGATGATATGCCTTTTCACAAGTTTGTAACAAAAGACTAAATGTATTTTTAAAACATTTTAATTGTGTAAAAAGCCACATCCGGCTTTCAGCATTTTTTTTTTCCTTTTTCGTGTTGTAACAACCGCTGATTAACTGCTCTCTTTTAATATTTTTTGGTTGACAATGATAATACTGCAAGCATTCCGGCTCCATGTATTCATAGTCAAATGGTGACACCAACCAGACGAGATGATGGTGTACTGGCTCGATGACAGTTCTATCTCAGTTCATCATCTTAACTAAAAAATAATCCTATCTAACTTGAAATCCACAGCAGCTATAAGTAGAAAATAAATCCAAACCCCAGCTCAGACTTGTAACCTAACAGCTATCATAAATAATCAGAGCCTATTTGAAGGTGGAAGATGGGACATTAGAAGCTATTTACACTACTAGAGTGATGCCATCGATCAGTGGCGGCAACCCGTAGATAAGGCGCCTATGATGTCATGGTTATTTATGATGGGCATTGACAGTAAAGCTACTATGGAATTTTCTCCTCAGACAGCTTCATTCATTTTTGTTTGTGATGCATTTTGTTGTTAAAGAAGCAATCAATAGCAAAATTGTGGTGATAAAAGTATTACTTGTTAAATACATGAAAAATGTGCATGTATGTAGGAGTGTGGGACAAAAGATGAAGAATTTAAAAATTCTCTTGTGGTGCTTACGTGTTCTAGCTCAAATACACAGTGGATTCATTTCACATGTCTTGGGCTTTAAAATGTGGCCCAGTTGTTCTCACTCTTGTATCTTACTCTCTTGTTGGAAAGCACAGTTCAGACGTTATAGGGTTGCCCCACACCCACACCAAACATCTGACTTACTCTGGTGAGTGTAACATTTAATTAGAGAGATTTCATGTAAGAAAGCAAATACCTGTTCTTTTCTACAGGAGCCCTCAGCATAAGAGAGATGGGAGAGTTTATTTCAATTTTATTTCATTTTTTTTAAATGTAATTTCTACTTGTTTAGTTTTTTCTTCTCCCACAGCTCATCTTCTGCTACTCGAAGTATTCACTAGACCAGTGCTTCTTACGCCTTAATGTGTACATGAATCTCTTAGGGATCTTGTTAAAATGTAGTTTTTGATTCGGTAGGTCTGGAATGGGCCAAAACCCAGCATTTCAACTAAGTTTCCAGGCAATATGATGATGCCGGTCCAGGGAATCACACTTCTAGGAGCAAGAAATGAGGTAGGGTGGTTATTTCTGTACCTTTCAGGCTTCCTTCCAGATCATTTGCCTCTATTTTAAATGGGTGTTTCCCCCATAATGTAGAGCAGTGGCTCTCAAACGTGAGCTGTGGTGGGGAGAATGTGTTTAAACACGGATGGTTGGGGCACCGGGTTGCTCAGTGGGTAAGCCTCTGCCTTCGGCTCAGGTCATGGTCTCAGTGTCCTGGGATGGAACCCCACATTGGGCACTTTACTCAGTAGGCAGCCTGCTTCTCCTTCTCTCTCTGCCTGCCTCTCTGCCTACTCGTGATCGTTCTCTCTCTGTGTCATATAAATAAATAAGTAAATAAATATCTTAAAAAAAAAAAAACACAGATGGCTGAGCCCCACTTCAAAAGTTTCTGATTCAATAGGTCTGGGTGGGCCTAAGAATTTTCATTGCTAAAATGTTCCTGGGTGACCACATTTTGAAAACTCTTGGCGTGGAACCCTAATTTAGCATTGAATTCACAGAATGCATAGAGCCCATACATAATGCTGCCCAGGTCCTGGGTTACACACAAACAAATACACAGGGGAGAGGAATGAATGTACCTTTTGAGAACCTGCTGTGTTTTAGCTGTTATGTGAAGCTTACAACCTACATCATCTCTGTTATCTCAGTGACTCTAATTTATCCTGTATTTCTCATGGAGCTACTCTATTGATACATATCAGAAATCATATTGAACAAGTTGTGCCTGCCACAAAAACAGCTCTCTCCCTGATTTTTTCTCCCAGGATTCCAAACCTCTACCGGGAGAATGTGAAAAGATAGCTTACTCGCCTCATCCCCCCCCCCCCTTTTTTTTTTCCCTATTGCCCCTACCCTGGTCTGGTAAAACTCTATAGACAATGATCAAAAAGCTTATTTCCTGCCTTAGGGGTGTTGTCAGCTAGTGAGGGAGACGAGGACTCTGTGAAGGTGGCTGATGGTGTAGTGTCAGGATGAAATGACCCGGGAGGGAACTCAGCCCTGGAAAGATGAGAGAGCCACGTGATGCTCCTCTTCCTTTCCTCTCCTCATGCAAGGTTCTTGCTTCCCAGCACGTGCAGGCACACACCTACGCACACACTTCCCAGATGTCTAAAATGAACCAGAAAGAAGGGTTATCTTCCCTAAGCTCTCTTTGGCATAAATTACTCCACCTGCCTCACGGCTCAAATTTACATCCCAATTCAGGAGTCATCCATCTAGGAGGCGCCTATCTTCCCAGGTGCTTTGGGGCACAGTGGGGATGGAGATATAGCCTAGCCCTGTAGAGATAACTGCCTGGGGCTAGGAGACCCACAAGCAAAGGAACAGGTACATACAGAGCGATATTTATTACTACACTGTGTAAGGAGGGGTGCTGTGGGACCCAGCTTCCCTTATTAGGCGTCTGGGGAAACTTCTTGGAGGAAATGAGACTTTAGCTGGTGCCTGAAGCAGCAGTCAAAATTGAAGGGCTGGATGGTAGGATCTGGGAGATCCAGGTCTCTAGCAGCTGGAAGAGCTTGTTGAAGAGCCCTGGATTTGGAGAGGGTGTGTGAGGTATAGTGAAGATGTCCACGTGGTTCAGTGTGGCCAGATACAAACCCTATCTGATGATATCACTGCCAAATCAGCGCTGCGTTTCAAACCCACGCATTTTGTGAATGTACAGCATCTTGGAATTCTCTTGCATTCTTAACAAAGGGAATGTTTTTTTTTGAAAACCTGTTTTCCTTTGGTAAATAGTATTGAAAATAGTCACAAAGGACAGATAGGCTGTCATGCAGGGTTGATTGCTGATATCATCTTTACTTTCCTGTAATGGCTGGATGTAGATTATATTAAGCATTAGTCACCATGTGAAAAATACACTTGGACACACAGCTACATCTTTTCACATCTATTTGTGTAGAAAGCTGGAGGTCAAGCAAGGGGCGGTGTCCTGTTTTAACAATGCTCTCTTGCAAGGATTCAGTCCCAGGAGCATATCTTAGACACCTTATGAGTACACAGTATTTGACGGGCCTTTAGAGCATGGAGGTTGTTACGGAAGACAAACTTGGTCCACGAAGAGCCTGCATTCCTACTTAGGAGATGAGGTGGACAGATACTGCAGCAGGAAATCATTCCACAATGATGACACCATCCCCTGCCCCCCCCCCCCCCGCCCCACCTCAGGTCTGTAGCAGAACCATCAAATTTTTTTCTTATGACAATGACATTCTGAGATAAAAAGATGGAGGTTAATATTCATGTCAGTAAATGTGTTCTTGAAAACTAGCAAAAGCATGTGCATGTGTGTGGGTATGTGTCATTGACAAATAAATTGAAACCCCCTCTAAGCTTAAGCTTTTGAACCATAGATCTGAGAGGTCGCTTTCTAGTACGAATCACAGTCGTTAAGGCACTGGTAGAGAAATATACCCTCATGGAAAGAAAATTGAAGTTATTTTTCCTACTGAATTTCCTTCTTGCTTAAGAAAACACATTTATATATTGTGTACAGATGTTAAACATTAGCAGTGGTGGCATTCTAGATCTCTCCGTATGCTACACTTAGGCATATGCTCTTACAGGCTGACTAAAATAACTTCTAAATTAAACAATGATCCTACATAGGCATTTTTCTCTATAGGTGATAAACCTTGTCCACAGAAGCCATCATATATGAAGACAGAATCAGTTCCTATTTCACTAAAATTTACCAACCAGACTCAGCTACTTTTTTTTCTTTGGGATAATCTTTTTAGTCATTTTCAGAGTACCTTGAATTGAATCTCTCTAGGTAAAATTATCTAAAGTCACTGAGATTTTTTTTTTAAATCAAATTTTACTCTGTTATACTGCACATCAAACCTTTTATGGGTTCCCGATTTTAAAATAAGGATGGTATTTCTTAAAGAGAATGCTGTTTCTTTTTTGTCCTTTATATTAAATTTGTTTATTTTAGAGGTCATGCTTAATCATTTTCAAGAGCATTGTCAAGCTTGTAACAATAAATATTGGAGTTAATTTAAATGAGTCAAAGTTCATTCTCATTTAACAGCCATCTATTTAAGTAAATCACCTGCCTGGACATTCTTTTCTGCATAGCAATAAATGTAAATGGCTAGAAACCCATCACAAAACTTTTAAGGAAGAAATACAATGTTCTGATGGAGAATCTTTTTAAAGCATAAGATAAATGGTCGGCAACTGATGTGTATTAAACATGTATTTTATTTAAAGACTAATAAGGGAGTTATATTGTTTTTCCAGCCCTAACCTTATTGTGAGTATAAAAATAATATAACTTTTCATGTTTTCCTTGAATTGCTTGAAGTCATTAAATCTTTTCTCTCCAGGTTGTGAGGTAGTCCTTTGTGGTGAGCTTTTATTTGATGAGAGAGAAATGTTGTATTTATTAATATTTTTCACTTTTTATAGGAGGCTCTGCTTCTATGACTTCATAGGTCCCCCTGAAGGCTCCCTAGATTGTACTCAGGAAATGTTATTACAAGACTTTCTGTCATATTTTTTGAAAAGATGGCTTCCTGTGCCTTACGTAGAACAGTATGTGATTTCACTGGAATTTTAACATCTCCGTGAAAAGGGTAAAGAGGTCAGGTGGGTTACAATTACCATTTTATATAAAATAATCATTAGAAACAGTAACACACAAGATGGATTCAGGAAAGCCATTTTGAAATCTAATAAAACCAAATGTTAAGAAATAGTAAATTCTCTAATACCTCTTTTGCATAAATTCTGCCTGCACCTTATTTCTCTAAAGATTATTAAGTAATAAATAATATATAAGGACACCAACATTAAATTTTTTCTTGTTAATAATGGGTTCAAGTCATATGAAATCATCATTTAATAAAAATGAATTTATTTTTTAAAGTAAATTCATCAGCATACATATATGATATATAATATTATAATAATGGATCAAATGTCAGCACGAATTATCAATAAAACTGACTATTAACCTCCCTTTCTTCAAATAATTTCACATTATTTTGGATTAAGACAAATAGAAGAAACTTAAATAATGAAGATACCCAAACACATCATAACAAAAATTTCCAATTATATCAACTATGGGGTTCTGAAGTCAGCTTCTTTTACTGCGTGAATCCCAATTGCATATGTAAAGGTTAATATCAGAATATTCTGATGTCTCCTCTGCTTTTATTACTGGAACTAGTGTTTCCCATTTTATAAAGTTTCTTTTCTGCCCAAGATTTCAGCCCATGCTGAGCTCACCTCAGTTTTTGGCATGCTAAAGGAACTCTGAGAGGCAAAAAGAGGATACAGAGTCATATTCTGCTTCAGAGAAAGGACCAAAGAAGATTGACAGGAAGAAAAGAAGTAGCATAGGTGATGCAGAAAATGCCGTCCTTCCTAACTCAAAGTGAAGTCAGTCCACATCCTCACAGCACTGAACTCTCATCAAATAGTTCTGAGTTTCTTGCTAGCACAATTTCTTTGGGACCTGTTTTCTCTCTCTCTCTCGCTCTCTCTCTGTCTCTCTCTTTTTCTTACATGATGTGTCTGATATGTACGAACAGTTCTGTCTTGTGGCCAGTTTTGGCCTCCTTGTTCAATCCAGTAGTAGGCAGAATTCAGTGTTCATAGTGAAGAATAGAATGATCACCACCTAAGCACAGGGAAAAACAGACCCCTGGAAAAAAAAAATCACTGTGTCTCATATAAACTAGCAGAACCCATTTCTTTCTTATTTGCCACAGACCAGCAGAATTGAGCCCTCTTAGAATTGCAATACCATTTTCCCCTTTTTGAACTCTCTGTTACCTCTGTGGACAGATTACAGGTTGAGGAAGGGAAGTCTAAATAAATGTGGTTAGTTATGTAATTAAATTCCAAAGATAGATCCTGGTGATGGCTTCACACGCCTTAGCTGACGAGCAGAATATTCTTCATCAGATGGCTCCTTAGACAATTTTCAGAGGGTCATTTGGCTTCAAGAGACACTTGCCATCATTTATTTTTCTGCCATTTCCTTCCATCCTCTTATCCCCCCCCCCACCACCATTAATTCAGCAATTTCTGGAGCTCATAGATGAGTTGGAAATATTCTTCTTCCCATTGTATTTATATAGGATCAGTATCCTGCGTGGTCTCAACCATTTTTATTCTTGTAGTGAATGGCTTCCTCCCTCCCATCAACCAGTGTTCTCTACCTGTGGCTTTTGGCTGCACATTGCAATCAACTGGGGTGTTTAAAGAACTCCCATCTTCAAGGCCCATCCTGATCAATCAAATCAGAATCTCTGTGAGGTGGAGTCTAGGCACCAGTACTTTCTGAAACTTCCCAGATGATTCTAACTTTGAGAACCTTTCATAGATGAAATGACCTATTGGTGTTTCAAGGAGGAAAATCCAAATGAGTAGCTAAAAATAGTTGTGCAAACTGAATAAATTAAGATTAGATAAAACCAATACACTAATTCTTTATAGAGTCAATCCTATGAGAAGGCATAAAAGAGCCAGCAAAAATTTGCATATTTATTTCTAGAAAGTTTTTTTTTTTGAGAAAACGTTTAATAAAAAATTGAAAAGCACTCAGATGTGAGTTCAGAAAGATACCTCGAAAGAGTAAGTGAAAATACTACTGACTGGATTTGCTTTTAGGTTTTAAAAACAAAAAGAAGCAAGGAAGGAAGAAAAGAAGGAAGGAAAAAAGGAGAGGAGGGAAAGAAAAGACAAGAAAAGTATTGAAAAGAAAAGCAGTGAGGAATCACAATGGTTATGTAGATCTTCCTTTTCCCAAACGGTGCAAACCAAAATAGTGCCTTTGCTTCTTTGTTTTATTCAACTTTGATTTTTCTTTACTTGCAACAATTGTTTCTAAAATATTATATTATCATGATACCAAACAAAAAATTTTAAAAATCATGTCTATCCGTGATATGGGGAAACAATATTCTTTAAAATTTCTATTTAATCAGTGAATTACTTTTCCTTGGTTGGGATAGTGGGGGTGGTGCCAGACCTGTTGATTTTTGGGATCCAGCCTTTAAAATAAGAGATGGAATTGGGGGAGGGGTTTTAACTAAGCAGCTGATCAAATGAAAATTCCCCCCTCTTCCTAATGTCTGTTGTGGGTAATTACTTTGTCGTTGCCCTCTTATTTCTCTTATAATTCATTTAATTCCTAAAATATAAGGGCTGCTTTTCCTGTTGGCTTGGCATTTCCCAGCTGTTTGCAGCTTTGACACGGATCAGTCGGAGCAGTCGGTGTGGTTGATGGATTACCCCTTTGTGTCTCTTGTCCCTCTATCCACCCCCCCCCCCCTTCCTGCCTAACTTTCTCTAGGCTTTCTTTTTTTCTGCTTGCACGGAGCCTGATGAGCAACTGACGTTAGATTTGTGCTTCGTAAACACAAAAAATCTGTGAGAGCAGACCCTTATGTTTTTCTGAATATTTTTAGTGGCCAGGCATAAAGAAAGAGAATACTCAATTTCATAAAATGGAAAGCTATGTTTTTGTTAGAACGTCGTACTTATTCAGAATACTTTTTCTTTTCTTAAGAAAGGTTTTTTCCCTCAATGCCAAACTTATTTTTTTCTTCCCTAGTAGCTTGAATCTTGATGGCTTAAATTTCTTACTAAATTTATCCTCTGTGATTTGCATGCATGGTTTATCATGGATTTGGTTAATTTGCTTTGCCAGTGAAATTAACTTACTACCAGGTACTGAACCTGAATTGCTTAAGACAAGATTGAAATACAGTATAGATAACCAATAAATATGTTAATTAGTAAGCAGGGTTTACCATGGGTTTGTGTCGTTTCACAAACGCATGGGTGTCTATTCAAATTCTTGTGGTATTTTTTTGAAAGCTAAATGTGAACTATCAAATGAAATGTCTCGTGTGGTACAGACGTTCTATACGAAGTGTCTGTCTGTGTCTCTATGAGAATGTAGTAAAGTTGATTGTATTTTGCCTTGATATTGTGTAAGGCGTGCACATACCAAGACAACCTTATACTTGTTATATCCCTTCCTCTTGCATGCTCATTAATCACTGAGCACTAATAACACATTTTTTGTCATGGTACAACAAAAATTCTGGCTCTGACTCTTGTTCTGGCTCATTTACACTGGCCTGCCTGTCAGTTCAAAGCTTTAGGGAATTAATATTGCGAGATTAAAAAGCGAAGTCCCTTAAACATCCCATATTATAAACTTGTGGTTAGTTTTTTCTGAGAGAAAAAAAAATTAAACCTTCAAAGGGCAAGGGGCATTAAAGTTTCTTGATGAAGATTTCCCTTTGCCTTCTTTGCTCTCTTTCTCTGAATAACAGAAGCCCCCGACGTTCCACCACAACCTCCTCCCTCCTGGTAAAATGTTACTTTCTAAGGAGTTGCCCTGTGGGATATGTGGCTAAGATGCAATGAGCCGCCTGATTATTTTGGATGCCATTTCTCTTTAGTTCACCTATGATTCGCACTTTATATCCATTTGAGGATAAGAGTCATAGAACACCTCAGTTTTTTGTTTTTTGGTTTTTTTTTTTAATAAAAAAAGAAACATTTTCCACAACCATCTGGTTTCTGTGTAAATGTTCACAGTGATTCTGGAGCCATCCAAATCCCAGTACGCATCGCACTTCCTCACTGACTGGTGAATCAGAAGAAGAATCAAAAGCCTCTTTGAGGATTACAGAAAAGGAATTCCACATGTGTTAGTGTGTGCGTGTATAGGCAATTTATTTTAGAGAAAAGCTTCGCTAAAATCAAATGAATATAATCTAAACATGCTTTTAAAAGATTAAAATAAAAAAAGATGAATCTGGCAAGCCCTTTGAATTTTATAGTAGGGTCAATTTATGTGGTCCATCCTATGTATTTTGAGATCAGTCTTAAGTGGGACTTGAGATAAATGATGTTTTTAAGGTCTCTGTCATTTTCCAGTGTGTTACGACACTTGTAAAACTATAAGAAACACTTGCGGTGAACTATTCCTGTCTTCTATTATCATTTACTGAAAGTTATTTTTGTAGATATATCCTGTCTTCGAGTTTTTATTACACAAATCCTTTTATCACCTTTTCAAGGGGTTGATGGTTAATACTTTCATGGCTGTGTATATTTTATAAGTATTTTTATGTACAATATTGGATTCCATACCCAAAGCCATTTTCTTAGGTAGGTATGATGCCTGCTCCCAATTTTTAGAGGAGAAAACTAAGGTTCAGTGAGATCCAAACCTGTACACAGTTGGTTAAGCAGTCAAGTTGGGAGCTTGAAGTCACAAGGGTGTATAGATGGCCTTCCCTCTTTTTTTTTTTTTTTTTTTTTTTTTTTTTGGCCTTCCCTCTTTATTAGCTATGTGGCCAGTGACAATTTGCTTAACCTTTATAAGCCTCATTTGTCTCATTTGCAAAATGGGATTAATATTATCTTGTTGGTAATGGTATAAGGATTAAATATGTTATATATTTAAGATGTTTGTATAATACCTTGAACATAATAAACATGAAAAATGGTAAGTTTCGCTGGGTAGCAATTATTGTCAAAGTACAACGAGAGACAGAAGTAGTACTATTTGTGATGGCATCATAGTCAACATGATTATCTGAAATTAACCCACTTTCTATTTCGGCAAATTTACTCTTTAGCTGTAAATATATAGCTAACTGAGCACCACAGTTGTCATCTATGGCTATAATGCTTAGATCTGTAGGCAGAGGTATATATTCCATATAAATTTAGGGTCTGTGGGGACGCCTGGGTGGCTCAGTCGGGTAAGCATCTACCTTTGGCTCAGGTCATGATCCCAGGACTCTGGGATCGAGTCCTACATTAGTCTCCTTGCTCAGTGGGAAGTCTGCTTCTCCCTCTGCCTATCTCCCTCCCCTCAGCTAGTGCTCTCTTCTCTCTGACAAATAAAATAAAATCTTTTAAAAAATATATTTAGTGTCTATGAATATAGGTAAAATGATGAAATGAAAGCTTTATTATCTAGTTTAGTAAAATGTTATTTATAATGGAAGATGTTATATAAATGGAAATGTCACTTTTTTGGTTATATTAAACTTTTCTTTGGATTATATTTAATTTTATTTTGAAAAAATTAAAATCAAGAACAAATATATTCTTCCTCTGAGACTTTATAGAAATAAGAAAGAAAATGTTGTTTTTGCTCAGTCATTTCATACATCAATACATATTTTCATGGAATCAGTCATAGGTATCAATTATCAGTTTGTTAAATCATTATTTACTCTTGTCTAGTCTTTTAGACACAGAATTATGAAAATACTTAATAATATTTTTTCCTAGGAGCTCTGCTGTGAAAGTGCTCACTATTTTTTTTTTAACTTAGTCCCAGACTTGTACTCAATGTGATTATGTTGCCTTCAAGTAGTAGTTAAGTGAGCTTTAAGCAGATTCTTTTCCTCTATTTGCAATGCTTTTACCTTGCTTCATTCAGCTAATTCCTATTTGGCCTTTAAAATTCCTGTCCATCCTTTCTTTAAGAAGTCTTCACTCCTGAAATGGATTGAGATGTTCCTTTTTGGGGGGTTACATAAAACTCTGTAAATACTTTTCATCCTGGCACTTGCCATGCTTATTTATCTAGTTTTTAATTGCTCTTATGAATAGACATATTTTCTTACTCAGCTTCAAATGCTCATCATCTGGAATTTAGAAGATAGAAAAAAATTGGTTGTAGAATGATAAGTAGTAGCGCTTTTAACCATTTCTCCTGTCTCCAGAAGTTTTTTCCTTAATTGAACATATCATAATGAAATAGAACAAATCATGTTTTGCAATATAACATTAATAAACCATTTGTTTGTCATATTTTCCTATATTCACAGTTTTTATGGTTACCCTGTGAGGTAGATGGTACTGGGCAGGTGCAACCATCCCATGAAGGCATCAATGACCCAAATTCTTTCAGTCTTTCAGTCTTTCTGCCTCCTCATCCTCAGAATTGGTGCCTTTCATTCTCAAAGTTTTCTCAGAGTCACAGTATGGCCACCAGAGCTCCAACTACCACATCCAGGTTACAGATAAGAAAAAGAAGTAGGAAAAGGCAAAAGGCTCTCAGAGTCTTTTTAGGATATCCCACACAACTATTTCTGCTTACATCTCATTAACCAGGTTTTGATTGCACATGACCATTGTAGTCTGAGAAACATCAGGTTTTAGTTGGGCACATTGCTGCTCTCCTTAAGGCAAGGGGGAAAAGAAAGCCTGTTATTTAGGGAGGCAGGAGTCTATGTTACAGACATGGAGGAAGATTAAAATGAGTTCGCCTGCAGAGTTACGCATTCCCTCATATCATGGTACATTCAAACCTCTACCAGGACTCTACCCGGGTTCTTCCTAAGAGACTGGACAGAACATTGTAAGTGACAGACAATGATCTTAACTCCCTGGCTATGGAGCTATAATGAATGTAGAGTGTAAGTAGGTATGGAGAAAAGTGCGAAATGGAAGGCTTTTTTTGTATCCTGAAGGTCTCCGCGACAGGAGATCACTCAGTGAATGGGAGAATTATAAGCAAGTTCATCCATTTGACTGTGAACTGCATGATGGTCAGGATTAAGTGTTTCTTCTTTATTGCTATCTTCAGATTCCAGCAAAGAACATGGCCACCTGTCGGTGCTTGTTGATATTTAAGTTGAAGGCAAGGATGGAGGCCTTGGTTTGAGGTAGTTCTGAATTTATCAGCATAAACAGTTCTTCTTTCAATAGGTAATTCCTTCTCATGGTTATTTTCTGAAGAGCAGCATTCATCATTTCCAACCAGATCTCTCTCTAAAGTCTGTACAATGCCCCACTGACACTTCTATCAAAGGTGGCAGACGAGAAGCCATGGAAATATTTTGTCTTGTATCAATAGTATTGAGTTCATGGCCTGACTTTGATAATTGGGAGATCTCACATAAAAATTCTGGATTCTAGCTTACTGCATTGAAAGATGCTGGCTGCGTTGGGCACTCACAGTGGCCAGGTAACAATCATAGACCTTCCCATAGTCTCCAAGAAGCCAGAGTCAGTCATCTCCCTACCCTGCCTGGCCCTGTAGGACATCTGTTTTCTGGCCCCATTTCTGGGCTCCAGATACTACATGTGTAGACAGATGCTTTGTTCACTGGTTAGGATTTAACTCGCTCACCTAGTTTTTATTCTGAATGATTCTTCTTCTTGTCAGGTCTGGACCTGTTTGCTTATATAACAGACTGAAACAACTTCAGAATAGAAGTATCATAGGGAAATTCTTACCTTATTTTAACTCAGCAATGAAGTGTAACATCGCATAATTTCTGGGCTGGCTGACCTCACTGGCTCCCAGCACTTTTGGAATCATTGGAAGGTAACACTGTCATTTTTCACAAAATCACTTCTAGTAGGATGAATCTCCAATTTAAAAAGATGTTTCAGTTTCTTAAACCTAAAAGAAATTAAATTTCTGTGTTCTTTTAAAAAGAAAACCCATGTGTGCACTCACTACTACATTTCCATACTGATGTCAAATAACGTTTCCTCACCTGAGAATGGGGAGAGTCATGACCAGAAGTCCCCTTCTGGTGGTGGGATCAGTTCAGTGTTTCAAACAGTAAGAGGCCTTGTTCTAAAGTCGGATAGATGTAAATGACCTTAAGCCTCATATTTTATATGAATAGAGTTAAATAATTTATTCTGTGAAATATTTTAAAAACTTAGGTGATTATGGCTCTGGCATGAGGTACATCAGTCTTCTACCCTGTGGCTGGAGAACAGGAGACTGACCCTATTTTGTGCTACACTGAATTTGAGGCTAGGCCTTAGTCTTTGCTCCCTCTTCCTTCCTTCTTTCTCTCTCTCTCTTTCTTTCTTTCTCTTTTAAGATTTCATTTATTTATTTGAGAGAGAGAGAGAGAGAAAGTGCAGGCACACAGCAGGGGTTGGGGGAGAGGGAGAAGTAGGCTCTCTGCTGAGCAGGAAGCCCTGTGTGGGACTCAATCCTAGGACTCTGGGATCATGACTTGAGCCAAAGGCAGACACTTAACCAACTGAGCCACCCAGGTGCCCCTGTCTTCTCATTTTCATTTAGCAAGTGGGCACCTTCTTACAGCTACCACATCTGCTTTCTCTACCACATTGAATTCATGTTGCATTCAGGATTCCAATAGTTTTCATTCCAACACACCCTACTTTCATAGGCATTGGTTAAATGCCTATCAAATTTAAGTATATTTTAACAAACTAATAACTTCCTTTTCTATAATAGAATGTTTTAAAACACTTATACGGTGCTGAATAATTTAGTTCAGTTATATGATGACAAGACTAAACAAACTTTCTCTAGAGTTCTGGATTTTTCATTTCGTTACTTTGCTCTAAGCAAGCAAATAGAGATGAGCTATGAAATTTTAGGACTTCGCCTTGAAACATGATCTAGTTGACTTACAAAATTTGAGATGTTGACAAAATGTGCAGTCAATAATCAAATAAGTGCAGTTACTTCATTTTATGTCAACAGAGAAGGTGAAAAGTGCAACTTAACTGGCTTGGTGAGATTGGAAGGAGGGGCTGGGAACGCACAAGAGACAACAAAGAGATAGTTGGTAAGATTTAGAGGTTTGCTTCAGCAGGGGTGGTGAGAAGGCAGTGTGACAAAGTTCAGTCGGGTCAAACAAAGTGCAGAAACTTTCTCCTAGACATTGAAGGGAGAGTTGTAGCATGGACAGAAAATGTTCAAATGTTGTAATCTAGAAACAGCTCATATGATAGTTGATGTGCTGTTTCTGTCTCATCCTGCTGTTCCTTTTGATCCAAGAAATAGAGAAATCACCTTATCTCTCATGTACCAGGATGATATCATTAAAATAGGACATGTTTTTGAAGTGTGGTATTTAAGGGCTTCAAAGAAGGTGTAGAGTGCTCTAAGATCAGCACATGCCTACTTCTCAAAGACAGTTATGAGTACTCATTTATTTAGCGAAGACATCCTTTTGAAAGAACAGCCGCCTCAATAATGATAAAGTGTGTATGTAGAGTCTGTTGTATTACATACATTGCCTGAGAAATAGGGAGTTTACTCCCTGACCTAGGTCTTGGCAAAAATACAGGTCAGTGCTTTTTATGTTATTTTTTCTTTCTTTTTTTTTTTACTTCTGTGAGACAATATCATCCAATTAGCAAAAAAGTACTCAAGTTTCATTATATCTCCAAATCAAGCTATATGAACACATTATCTTAAATGCAAACAATGAAATGATTTTTCTTTTGCAAGGTAGAACATTTGTTTCAGATGAGCCATTGTGTTTGATTTTGTATATGTGGCTATTTGGCACGCCTTTTGTTTCTGACCCTATAGTTGACCTTGGAAGTGGCTTGCTTTAACCATGATGGATGTACCAAAAGATTTATTTTTGTCATGTAAGAGTTGAGTCTTAGGCTATAGGGAGCATAAAAACTGCTTATTGAAAGTAGGCTTGGCAAACCTTTGCTTTCAAATAATCTTCCAGAAGCTCATCTAATTTTGCTAATTAGCGAGAGATAAAATATACCCACATTGTCCTTTGCAATGACTTGAACCCTCTGCCCTTCCTTGATGATAATAGTATTAAATACATGTGTACTTATTGCATTGAATATTAATTAGCACGAACTGAAAAGAGAGGATTTTGTTACATACAAATAACACTTTCATGAAATTAATGTTTAATTTCACACAAGTACTTTAATACTCCTTTGAACTGGGAAAAATAACAAAGGCAACATGATTTTAATTTGCTGATCTACAAAAAAAAGTGTTTAAATAAACTCTGATTATGGAAGCCTGATTTTAATAAATAATTCAAGAACGAAAGAACCGTCATTTCTATGGGAAGCAAAAGGAGACCATTCAACTAGTAGTGACCTTGTCACTGAAAATTAAGCTCTCTCTCTGAATCTAAAAATCAAAGCTTAAAAGGCCACTCTCTCCATAATATTTCATTAACTTTTCGAAATGAAATACCTATTGATTAGATTTTCTTTCAGATAATAAATTCTACATGTCTATTCTGTCACTTCAATTACAGTATTTACTTGTACACAAGGAAAATGTTTTTACATCTGAAATTAATATACTTCTTCGAAACAACACACTGTAAAGGTTCAGGTGGGATAATTTTTTTCTATCTCTGGGTAGACTGTTGCTTCATTTACTCAAGAGCATTTGTGCATTCTCTTCTCATGGTTTCCCTGCACTGTCTTCTGCCTGCAGTACCCTTTCTCCCATTCCCTCTGTAGATCCTCAGCAAAATCTTATTCATCCATCCAGGCCTAGTTCAAGTGTTACCTCCACTGGGAGCCTTCTCAAGCTTTTCCGGAAATGCAATATCCCTCCTCTTCCTTGGGCTCCTCTAAAACTCTTGGTGGCTCGCACTGTTGGTTGTGGCCCCTGTGTGCCATGTTGCCTCAGCCCTTTGCTGGATTCGAAGCCATTATGGCTCATCACCTTCCTATTTTCCCCTCCAGTGCCTAGTTCAGGGCCAGGCACACAAGGTTGTTGAATGGAGTTTAGTGTTAACACATTTTTGGAAGCTACAGTGTTTGTTCTGACCCTTTGGTTTCTCTTTCTGCTTTGTAGAAATCAATGCAACTTCAGGGATCTTTATCTCTTCATAGTTTACACAAAATTTCTCACATCTGGCAGCTCTCACCCCCAAACCCAACCACATATAATATTCAAAGTAGTTATTTTACTTTCTTTACTAAAGGGAAGCTAGAAGGAGCAGCAGACTCTGCCAACTGGCTTCTAGAAAGGAAACACAGGCTACCGAGATGTCAAAAGATTGTATATGTTAGTTGATACAGTGCGTTCAGTGTTCTGGGAGGATCAAAAACCAAGTTAGCGTTGAACTCAATTTTCCCTCTTTTCCAGTAGTGGCTCAGTTTAGATCTGAGGTCTGTTGGTGTTAGAGGGCTATCATGTAAAATGTTTTGGGGCTCTCCATACCCGTGAGACACATTTACCTTAAACTACCCAATAGTGCCACATTTACCCTTTCAAGGGGGATGAATTGAATTATTATATACACCTTAAAGAGTGGTGGTAAGGGACAGATTTCATTTTTTAGTCCTTATGTCATGGCCCTTATTCAGTATTTCCAAGTCCTCTTGCAGAGAGCAGGGTTTATAAATGTTCACTTGAAATTTGACTAGCAGAGCAGTAACCCACTGACTCAAAGGCCATCCCAGCCAGACTGCAGTGGTTGCTGGAAAGATAGTCTAAGATTTGCTTCCGCAAGTGAAACACATGGACTCTTAGTCTTGTTCCTGTTTTGTGAATGGCCTGCCGCTGCACCATTGCATTCCATGCTTTTGTTTGCTTCCTGCCCAGAAGCTCAGTGAAAACCTTTACCTTTTCATAAGGGAGTTCTCAAAACCATGCCACTTTAGACTCTGCTCTGGTATCAAGCCTTCTGGATTTAGTGCTCCGCTGCCGGGAAAATATGAGCTGTGGTAGTGGTAGAAGTGGTACAGTCGGAGCCATGGTCTGTAAGGTAACAGCGAGGTGGACCAAGGTGGCTTGATTTTACTGGTATGAGAAAGTTGGCAAGGGAGGAGAGAGGGGAGAAGAGGCTGTGGAAATACCCTCGGGAAAAAGTCCCCACAGTTGAATCTTCCCATTGTCTGAACAAGTTCTTCCTGGCAGACTGCATAGTGGCAAGAGCCCCAGCCCATTGTCATTACCCTCTTCCTACCCCAGGGCCAGGGAGGTTTTTGGTTCTGGGTGTCTGTTGTGAGCTTAGTGCTGAGAGAAAATCTGAGTGGAGTGGAAGACATTGCATCAGGGAAGAAGAACCAGGAGATCAGTGCTGAGTTCCTTCTCTTCTGCTCATGAGCTGCGACTTTGGGACTTGGCCTAAACTCCCAGAAAATCATTTTCCACCTTTGCCAAATAATAATGAAGTCTACCTCCTCCGTGGAGTGTCTCTTAAATGAAGTTTTAAGGGATGTTTTCTGGTAAAATGCTTTGGAAACTGTGAAATCTTTTTTGACTAAATATTAAATGTATAGAGCAGAGCATATGCTTAAAATTCTGATTTTCTTAAAAGAGAAATGTGTATCTCCTTTCCTCATACTTTGTCTCTATCTTCTGACTTCTTCTGGGGCAGACGGCTGTGGGCAGAGCATTTGTCACTGCATCCGAGTGAGCATAGTTTCCTCATCTGTAAATTGGGAACAATAATAGCCACCACCCAGGGTTATAGTGAGGATGAAACAAAACAATTTCTGTCCACACAGAACGCCATGGGAGCTTGCTGAGCATTGGTTTCCGCACCCCTTCCCTCTCACCCCCACCCCCACCCTGCCCCGGCCTCTACTCCAGTGAAATAAAATCCTTCTTGTATAATGCAGGAAGCCCCAGGAACACATTCCTGCAAACCATGGAGGAAAGAAATACTTCCCTGTGTCCTGTTGAGAGAGCAGGGCTTCGGTTGGGCTGATGTCAGAGCTGTGCTCCTGACTGCCTTTTGGTCAAAAGAAATTTCAGTGTGCTGAAAAATCGCCAAGGAAGCCTTGTTCCCTCTGCATGGGAACGAAGCCATTTTTTTGTCCATCCTCCAAGTCCTCCCTGCACAGATTACTGTCAAAACCGAGCACTTCATTTATAAAAATGCCAACATACTCTGATTATTTGGCGAATTACCATGCTGCTGTCAGTGAAGAAACAGCACATAGAGTATAAAAACAATCTCCATTTTTATCATGCTTGTCACAGCTGGGAGGCCATGGAACAAGGGAGTATTGTTTGAAGGAAGGGCTGCAGAGGCAATGCTCAGATCCTTTGGTGGCCTCCTAGGCAGAGGGACTGTGGTCATAGTTGGTAAACAGTTACATGTTCTTTTACTGAAAGACATCAGTCTTGCCATAAATTAATTTCCAGATTCAATGTTGAGATCTTGACATCCTATCTCTTTTAGATCAGCTTTTCCTGGTCTGTCTGTCTGTCTCTCCTCTAATTCATAGGCCCTCTCAAATGTCTTTGTGTTTTCATGATACAGAAGGAATCAGTGACTGTGCAACAAAAGGCAGTCCAACATTCACTATTAGATTTCCAGTGACTTCAAATTTCACTTCCAAATGAAGCCTCCAGAAGGGAAACACAAACAATACTGGGAGTTGAACAGGGAAAAAGGGGATGACTCTCTACTGGGCATGGGTATCTGAACTCCTCAAGCCCGGTATTTCTGAGGCCAAGATGGCTGCGAAGGACAGTACTCTTCCTTTGTTTCTTGTGAGTGTGTGTGTGTGTGAATGCGTGTGATGACTCAGAACATCTTGAGCCTAACCAGGTTAGCTCTGGAGAACCATTTCTTTACAGGCTCCATTGCTGTATGAACTTGTTGATGAATGAATCTAGTGTCACCTCCCTTTAGTAGCCGTGAATTGGCATTTGTCACTTTTTAAGACGTTCTATTCTAGGATGGTGAAACATTCTTCTAGAGAGGATTGACCATCTGATGCTTTGCTTCTCAAAGACAGAACTTTATTAGAGTTGATTCCACCCTTGGTTGGCTATGGTCAGTCTTGGCAGAAGGAGTGTTGAATATAGTTTTTAATGAAGCTGCTCAGATACCTAGAGCTCGTTGAGATATTACTGGAGTGAGCCACCAGGGGATGGCGTGGACATAGGAAACAAAGCAGTCTACAAAAGACAAAGCCCTAGATCTTCCTAGTGGGTATAAGATAAGATTGGGTTGTTAGCCTTTGTGCCTAATCTCCACTCCTGTCAGACAGATGGTATCTTTTTACCTCTACTGGCAAGTTTTATCCCATCTCAGTAGAGAGTGGAGGAGAAAGACATTTGAGTCCAGGTAACTCAATAGAGTTAGAAATACTCTCAGCATCTCCTAAGAAAAGCACACAATAGATCCAGCCAATCCTCTTGCACACTCAAATTATCATGTCACACTGCTCAAGTCAGGTGTCTTCTTACAGCACAGAAATAAACGATTGAGCTGACAGGGGACACCATATACAGAGAGATTGACATTATTTTGTAACATCATGTAAACCAAGTTGAAACTGTTTGGAGAAACTGACCCTCAATGATCCCAGCTCTGGAAGGGACAACCTTGGAAATTGGGAAAAAAGATCTTCAGTAGGTCTCTGTTTCTTTCCAAAAGAAATCTAATTCATTAGTTTGCTATAGAATTAAGATAGCAACCATTAGGAGTGTGTTTCCTCTTTCCTTCCAATTATAGTTCTTCTGCTGTCTCTTCCTTGAGCCCCGCACCTCATGTTCTGGTAGCACTCAACTCTTCATTGTGCTACGCGTGAGATGTTCCCCAAGCCTTCCCTTGACCACCCTCCAACAAACCACACAAGGACCCATTCTTCCTCCCTGAAGAATCATTTCCGTACTCTACAAGGCTTTGCTTGGCTGCCTGCTCTTCTGTGACATATTTACTGATCAGACTGAATCAGTTAAACAAAAATATCTCTTCTTTTGTATTCTAACAAAATACAAAATAGAATACTGTCCATTCTAAACAGTACTCTGTCTACCCAATTTAGCATTTCATGATTTACTTTTAATTTAGCTCTTTATAACTTTATTTTACTTCTTCAAGCTTTATTTCTTGAGCATAGAATCCATAGACCGTATATCCTACCTGTGTGTTAGGTATAAAGGGGCTCAGCGAATGTCTGCAAACATTAGCAATGTCCCCAGATTTCTCATCAAATTATTTGTTGAGTTGTTTATTAAATTAGTAAAAATATTTACATATATTATATTCTAAATTCTCTCTATATTTATAAGATTACATATTATCTATAGATTACCTGTAGAGCATATTATGATCTATAGATTATATAGATTTTATATATATGATTTCTGATTGCATATTGCTCATCAAATTACTTGTCAAGGTTATTTATAAGATTAGTAAATATATGTTTTTATTTATTTATTTATTTATTTTTTAAAGAATTTATTTATTTGACAGAGAGAGATCACAAGTAGATAGAGAGGCAGGCAGAGAGAGAGAGGGAAGCAGGCTCCCTGCTGAGCAGAGAGCCCGATGTGGGGCTCGATCCCAGGACCCTGAGATCATGACCTGAGCCGAAAGCAGAGGCTTTAACCCACTGAGCCACCCAGGCGCCCAGATATGTTTTTATTTTTTATAAAAGTAGTAGATATTTAAATATATTGTTGTATTCTCTATATAGAATATGTACTGAGAAATATATGTAGAATACAAAATATATATACTCTTCATATATATTCTCTTTCTGTATATAAAATGTATAGATTCTTTATATTATATAATAAAGAGAGAAATATGTGACTCAGAGGGGGTTAAAATAACTTACTAGTAAAGGATCTACATTTGTAAAGATCATTGCCAGGGGATTTGGCATGGCTCTGTGCATAGCCATGCCGACATAGGAAGGTGATTGGTCTAATGCAGTTAGTGCTAAACCCATTTATACCTGAGCTACTTTCGGGCTGTACAGTCTATGGGTTCCATTTTCTCTCTTCATGTATGTCTGTATCTCTCTCTCTACACACACACACACATACACACACACACACACACACACACACACACATATACACACATCTTGAATCTAGCATAGAACCTGGAAAGTAATATGCACTCACTAAAGGACAGGTTTAGTCAAAATTTCAGAGTCATTTTATTCCATTGTCTCCTTGTGATAGCAAAGCAAAAACCAAAGTTAAAGCAAACAACTTCGTTCAATGTTCATAATTTCAAAATAAATATGTGGCTAATAAAAAAAAAGAAAGAAAATACACTAAATTATAATATTGACTATGCTTTTCAATCTAAGTCTTTCTCCCTAGAGAAATTCTAGGATATTTTCTCAGAAGTGAATGTCACCTCTTCTTCTCCTGGTTGACAATCCCATGCCTGTCCTCCCCTCCTCTAAGACTATGGTAATCAGTGCACTAAACTTTAAGTTCTCCAGGAACAGGGATGCAGCTGGCTTTTGATCTGTGTCTGGCACAAGGGATAGGGTTTAACCTTTTTATTCCTCTTTTACCTCTACCAACTATGCGTTTTCTCACCTCCCACTCTCTCCTCTCCTTAAGGATCTTGCTCCATCAACTTTCTTTCCTCCTGTATATTTTCAACATCTCCCTTTATTTTTAGGGTCATCAGGCTCTGTGGTTGGCCTGGGACAGTTCCAGTTTACTCCTGTTGTCCAAGCATAATTATTAATAGCATCCACTTTCACTTTCAAAAATGTCTGATTTGGGTGATAAATTATATAGTTTCCTATTTATATCTGACCTTGACCTTAAGCCCCAACTCTCCCATTCTAAAGATACTCAATAGACACACATTCCCAAACCCATACCCAATACCATAACTCTCCATCCTTCCTGTCACAGCCATACTTCTTGAAAGTATTGTTCAGATCCATTTTCTCAATTTCCTTCCATACTATTATTCTCCTAGACAACCATTCTTGTCTTCACCACTTTTCTAAAACTGCTCTGGTGTAGTGACCTCCTAGTTGCTAAATCCTTTGAGCATGTAAAGGATTTTGGTTAGGTGATTTACAGGTTCCTTCTCCTACCCTAATAAGATGCTATACTTTTGAATTGATTCCCTCATTCTCATTTTTTAACCAAGGTAATTTGTTGAGGTTTATCATCCACATGCCCACCATCATGTAAAACATGCTATCTCTCTTAATCCACCTGAAATTCTCTGAGGTGAATATCATTTTTCCACTTTACACACAGGGCAAGTGGGAGATTGAATCACTTTCCTACTTTCTCATAGCTAGTAAATGATGGAGCCGAGTTTCTAATTTCCAAAACGGATACTGTTATTTTTCCACTATACTATTGTACCTCTCTTCCTCTCAACCAAATGTTAATAGCTATGTACATCGTGACCCACACTGCAGGTACCAAAGACTGGTGAGCTGATATATATATATATATATATATATATATATTTTTTTTTTTTTTTAAAAGCACATTCTGAGAATTTGAACCACTAAGGATTAGGTATTGTCCTGTGGAATATACCTGGGAGTGCTGACAGTTACGGATATTTAAGCCAGGGATAAGGGAAGTGGCTGTTGCTATACAAGCGGTGAGTTTCTGGATTTCAGTAAAATAAACCAGGATTTTGTTTCTTGAAGTAATTATACTCTGGAGAGAGGAAAGAAAGATGGAGACAATTATGAATGACCTTGCATCTCTGAGCCGTTGAGAACTTCTGGATCAGTGGCTGATGTTTTCATAGCCTTTCAAGTGAAACCTTTCAGTGAAGTCTCAAGCCACAGACCACCAGTTAACAAAGGGAATTCTTTTTCCAGGATATTAACCTTAATCTGAGTGCCGTATAATGATAGTCATATTAACAAGAAAAAGAAAATCTCCAGTCACATTTTCTAATGCTGTTTAACCTTTCTGAAAACTTTTGAGATTTGAAATTTTTTAGTATCATCCTTTTTTTTTTAATAGGTACTGTCTTCTGAGTATAATCATTCCACTGACTTTTTTTGTCTTAAAGATTTTATTTATTTATTTATTTGACAGAGAGACAGAGAGAGCACAAGCAGGCAGCAGCAGGCAGAGGGAGAGGGAGAAGCAGGCTCCCTGCAGAGCAGGGTGCCTGATGCGGAACTTGATCCCAGGACCTTGGGATCATGACCTGAGCCAAAGACAGACGCTCAACCGACTGAACCACCCAGGTGCTCCTCCACTGACTTCTTTTTTGCAAGAGTTGGCAGGGTGTTTCTATCAAGCAAATAAAACTTTTCTAATAGCATAAGTCAGTAATGTTGTTAATATTACACAAGCCCGGGGCACCTGGGTGGCTCAGTGGGTTAAAGCCTCTGCCTTCGGCTCAGGTCATGATCCCAGGGTCCTGGGATCGAGCCCCGCATCAGGCTCTCTGCTCTGCGGGGAGCCTGTTTCCTCTTCTCTCTCTGCCTGCCTCTCTGCCTACTTGTGATCTCTGTATGTCAAATAAATAAATAAAATCTTTAAAAAAAAAATAATATTACACAAGCCCTCATCCCTGGGCCTTACTGCTCTCAGGACCATAGTTAAGTAAAGAGAACTATTTAATACCAAAACCAAACCCCTCCCACCCCCACCCTCTGACTTCTAGCACACCTTTTTCTTGATCTAGAGAGAAACAAACGTTTTGTAAGGTCCTGACACTGGAAAAGAGTTAACTCCATTTCTGTAGCTCTAGGATTATTCTCTTATAGGTCTAAATTTATTTAATATTACGACTGCCAATGTCATGAATGTTCTAAAGTAGATGTAAATGAGGAACAATGGGCAGAGTTGGGGGTTTTTTTGACTGCTGAAACTGTTTAATTAGAGTTACATTTCTTCAAAGTGGAAACTGCCTGGCATATCTGAAAGCACATGAATCCTGTCTGTGTGACATTTTTGCCCTATGCCTCATTTTCTAGAGGCACTGACATAAAATGAAATTACCAAATTTTGTTGATGTGGCTGGGTCAGCCACAGATGCATTTCACTGATGGCTGAAAAATATTTTTAGCTTGTCGAGGCATCCTTAAGAAACTTAAAAAAAAAAATTATAGTCTGTGTTTTTGGCAGGTAGTTTGTGTGTATTGTTTCCCTGTGTTGGGCCACCACCTTTTTGCAAGATGTGAGCAGTGGGTTAGCTCTGCTGTGTTGTTTTTGAGCTGTATATTTACTTAGCAACTTCATTCTCTGAGTAGTTGTTGAAAGAACAGAAGTTTGTAAATTATACAACACTAAACAGTGGATGCCATCCATGGCTTTTAGCCCAGACCCTGTCAAATCATTTTCTATTTCCTGGTCAGGCCTTAAAAATTGCTATGCATTACAGAAGCATTAGCATTTCTCAATTTAAATATATTGTTTCTTAATTAGTTTCTGAAACTCTAATTATGAAAGAACTTATTGAGCATGCTGGGAAAATAATTATTGACCAAAGGACAAACGACTTTAGTCTTAAGCATTTGGGTTCTTGTTTAACCATAGTAAGGCATACCCATATTAAGGCAATTTATGATGTTATGGGGCTATGACTAGTGATGACATACATCATACCAGAAATTACAGATTTCTTTCCACCTTGTGCTCTTTATTAGCTATTGTTAATGGCTTTCAGGAGCACTATGTTGTGAAGGATTCTGAAGTTCTATTCTGATTCATTGAGAGTGTATAGAGATCAGATAATAATGGTTACTATTGATGCTGAAGAGATACATGGTAGTATATGGCCATGAGTTTGTTAGTCCCGTTATGTACACACCCTGAAAATTTTGTCCAAAGACCTGACATACAAAGACATACAAGGATCTTAGCTTTTTTTTTTTTTTTTTAAGATTTTATTTATTTATTTGACAGAGAGAGATCACAAGTAGGCAGAGAGGCAGGCAGAGAGAGAGGAGGAAGCAGGCTCCCTGCGGAGCAGAGAGCCCCATGCGGGGCTCGATCCCAGGACCCTGAGATCATGACCTGAGCCGAAGGCAGCGGCTCAATCCACTGAGCCACCCAGGCGCCCCAAGGATCTTAGCTTTTTGATAACTTTTTTCCCGCCTTTAGTAAGATGGCTCATTTCATTTTCATCCTCCCTCAGAATGAGACAGAACATCTCCAGAAAGGGTTTTTTGTCTGTGTACATTGGTTCCCAGCTCGTGAGCACAACTATGTTTTGAAAAGAATAAACAGATACGTCCAAAATGAAGTGTCAAAACTGCCGAACAGGACAGCATGAATCTTGGATGAGTGTCTGGGTCCCATCTGCTTCACATTCAGGTCCTTGGGGTCGGGGAGCACAGGGCTGATTCTGGCAGCTCCTCTTGTCTCCCCTTTCAGTTTTCCCCGGCCTTGGCTTAGGAAGGATAGGGACTGTGACAAAGCCTTGTCAGCTGGCTCAAGATCTACCGTGTTCTGCATATCCTGATTGCAAAAGCAGCATGGGCAAGCATGGGTGGGTCTGAATCTGAGGCTCTGCAGTCCCCCTCACTGCATGTTTTGGTAAGTTTCTTAGGGCTTCAGTTTCCCTTTGTAAAACGAGAGTAATAGTGGTTGTGACGAATTATTGGCCAGGTGACTGTAAAATGCTCTGCACGGTGTTGTTCATGTGGTAAGTACTCAATAAATAGAAACTTGTTACTATTAATAAATATCTGTTAATATTTAGAGGAATAAAGGTTTACTATAAATATTCAAGAATTCTCCAGCTTCTTCCTAGAATTTCTGGACTTCTCTAAGTACTTTGTAAGTGATTTCTTTAATATCCCCTCCTTGTAACCTTCTCTTTGTCTTTTCCTGTCTGTCTGGTGTTAATGCTTTTTTCCTTTCTCCCTCTTTCCCTTTCTGCTTCTGTCTCATTCTCTCCTTTTCCTTCCCCTTTTCTTTTCTCCCTCTCATCCTACATTTCCCTCTTGGGCGTCTTTTCAGTTCTTTTTCCATTCCCTTCTCATTCCTTCTCACACATTCCTATCCAAAGGCAGTTCTGAGAATTACTAAGAGAATGAGAAATGAACGTAAAAAGAAATTGGAAAGCAGTAAATTTAAGTTATTAAATAGTAATTTTAATTAACTGATTACATTGATATTGTTATATTAAGAAAGGAGCAAGGACGGAGGCATAACCTATGAACTATGTATGCTATATAATATTCCCTTAGCACATTCCACCTCTAGAGATAAATGATTATGGATGAACTCATGATGGAGAGTTCATTCATTCACTCTATTAACATGTGCTAAGTAGGTGCCAGTCACCATGCACCAGTTTGTGGGGAGGATATTTACTGTGCAAAGTGGTCAGTGCGTGCTTGGCCCGCTTTGGAGGTGATCAGTAAATTTTGTGGAATGAATGGCCAGAGCAGAGAAGTGACCCAGTGGGGCTGACCTGGTGAAGAAGACAGGAGGAAGGATATTCTAGAAAACTGTAGCTAATTGTATCTGGTATATCACAAGGAATAAAAAGTCAGAAATAAGCTGGGACTGAGGCATAAAGAACCTTATATTTGAATTTTATGTTAAGTGGGGAGGCAGTAGTAGATAGATCCCAAAGTCTGTGATTTAATAAGATGGAAGGTTATTTCTTGATCACTGACTGTCCTGGTTGTTTTTTCTGGCTCAGCGGTCTTAACTGGTCTGGCCCACCATTTATAAACACTTCCCGGCAACTCTCCAACTTCTCAACTGGCTAGTCCCAAACTCTGGTTAAAACCAGTTCTCTACCTACTCTGCATCAGTCCTGAAGAACTACTGTGTAATCCATCTGGGTTGCTGTAATGAAATACCACCAACTGTGTTGCTTTTAAACAACAGAAATTTATTTCTCATCATTCTGGAGGCTGGAAGTTAAAGATCAAGGCACTGGCAATTATGGTGTCTGGTAGAGGTCTGTTTCCTGGTTGGTAGATGGTCATCTTTTCTCCTTGTCCTCACCTGGGGGGAGGGTCAAGGAAGTTCTCTGGGGCCTTTTCTAAGAGCATTAAATCTGTTCTTGAGGGCTCTATCCTCATGACCTAATCACCTTCCAAAGACCACACTTCCTAATACCATCATCTTGGAGATTAGGTTTCAACATATGAATTTGGGAGGAACACATTCAGTCCACAGCAACTGTTTTATATCTTTTTCTGTTCCCCTTAACTCCCATACCTCTTCTCTTTTTCACCATCAGCCAGTAACCATATTAGTTATTTCACTGAGAAATCAGACTAAGATAAGAATGCCCCATTCCACATCACTAAAGTGAGGAAACCTTCTATATCTGTCCGCTTTCATTCTGCCTTCTCCTCTGTCACTGTGCTCCTGACGTCCTTGCTCTAGTCCACGGTGAACTCTTTCCCTTGTGCCCTGGAGCCCATCCTCTCTCACAGACCTACAGACACACTCGGGCTACTCTCCCCCTCTCTCAGCAGCATCACCAGATTTTCTTTCCAGCTTGATCATTCTATCAATGTAGAAACAAACTGTATATCTTCCATCTTCAGGAACAAACTTCTTTTGACTCCGCTTCTGCTCCAGTTATTGCATTATTTCTCTGTTTCTCCTTAGAGCAAAATGCTGTAACCTCTAGTTTTCCTTTTTCTCTCATTCTTACCTTATGTCACTAAAGAGATTCTCTTTGTAAGGCCATCAGTGACCGCCATGTTGCCAAATCCAGTGGTCAATTCCCAGGCCTTATTTCATTCAATGTACTTTTAGAATTTGACTACAGTAATCCTTTCCTCTTAAAAACCAAAACCAACCAACCAACCAACCAACAAACAAACAAACAAAAATTTTAGTCACTTGAATTCCTACAAACCATTCAGTCCTGCTTCTTTTCTTACTGCATTGGTTGACCGTAAGACCCTAACGCTCTTTTGCTGGTTCCTTCTCTTTTTACCCTTTAAGTACTCAAGTACTGAGAGGCTCAGTACCTGGAGCTCTTCACAGTGGTCTCTTCCTCTGTCATAGCTTCAAACAGCAGCCCTTCAGATGACTCCAAAATGTCTGTCCTAGATCTTCCTTTAACTCCACCCTTGGAGTCCCAACTTCCAACTGACATCTCCATGTGGATGTCTGATAGACATCTCACTATGTACAGGTAGTTCAAAGACTGAACTCTTGGGTTTTTTCCTCCCTCCCCAAATTTGCTCCTTCTACACTCTTCTCCATTCTGTCAGGTGCTCCAGTCAAAAAATTTTGAAATCATCCTTGCTTCTTTTTATTCTCTTACACCTCTATATAATTAACCATTATAACACATCAATTCACTTACTCAAAATACATCTAGAAGCCATTTGCTTCTTGCCTCTTCTACCACCCTGGGCTGAGTTCCACCATTTCTGGCCTGATAAAGGCAATACACACCTAACTGGTCTTCTTGCTTCCACCTTTGTTGTACTATAATCTGTTCTCCATATTGCAGCCAAGCTGACTGATTAAGAACCTAAGTCAGTTCACTCCCCTGCTCAGAACCCTCCATTGGCTTCTCAGTTCCACTTGGAGTAAGATGCAAAGTTGCTACGACACTCACAAGGCCCTGGAGGCCCCATGTGGTTTGGCCCAGCTCCCCTTTGACCTCACTTCTTGTACCCACTCCTCTAGTAGCCTCTAATCAGTCACGGTGGGAATCTTCCTTCTCAAACACTCCATAGAGTTTTTACCCTTAAGCTTTTAAGTTTATTCATTAATTTTTTTAAGTGAAAATTTCATCTTGAACTGTGAAGTCAAATTTTCTTGGATCACAAACTCTTTCCCCCCTTTTTTGGGGAGCCACCTGTAGAACTCAAGGAAAAGGTCGTAAGTCTGACTTTTGATAAAGAATTTCTTAGAGGACATGTCTCTCCATATCCAGTTCCCATTTTCAATTTAGGGAAATATAACTTGTGAAAAACAAAAGTACAAGAAAAAAAAGTAAAATGTAAAAGAAACACTTTTTCCTTTAAGGCTTTTGACTTGATCAAAAAGACCAGGAACCAGATGAAGCCATTTCCTGTATTATGTAAACTGTGTCTCAAGAAGAAATATGTTTGCACTGTACAGGAAAGCATGGCATTGTCTCTAGTGCCATTTGACATTTCTTGCACTATGAAGCAATTGATATGTGTACCCACAGTAATCATTTGGGGAAGTGTTTTTGATTTTACTTTATTCAAATTTTAAGACAGTTATTCAAAATTGGGATATTTTCAGCTATTTGTTTATTTTGAGAGAAAGCTCCATTTAAAGAAAGTGTAACAGTGGTTGGATATTTTGAACTGTCCATGGTCTTTGTATTAACTTACCAAACTTTTCCCTTATTGTGTCATAATATAAACCTTATTATTCATTTTCCTGACAAATATTTTTTCTTTCCTAAAGCAAAGCTGGAAATTCACTTTTACTAAGTGGCATAACTAGAGGTACTGACTGTCCAGTGCACACAGCTCCCTAATGTGCTAGGTGTGTGATACTGTGATTTCTTTTTTTAGAGTCATTGTGAAGACTAACTTTAGAACATGGTATGACTGCCACTGTTGTGGCATGTGACAAATAGTGGCGTGGTTGGTGAGAAAGGTAGTATCTGTTTTTACATGGCTTTTGTGTTTGGATATTACTATATCTTTTTAATCAGATGTCTCCCCTTATAATTTAATTTATTATTCACTTGGTAATTTCTTTAAGATTTAATTTACTTATTTATTTGAGAGAGAGAGAATGAGAGAGCATGAGGGGGGGAGAGTCAGAGAGAGAAGCAGACTCCCTGCTGAGCTGGGAGCCTGATGCAGGACACTGTCCTGGGACTCCAGGATCATGACCTGAGCTGGAAGCTGTCGCTTAACCAACTGAGCCACCCAGTCGTCCCTATCATTCACTTGGTAATTTTGTTGTGTCTACTGCATACAACACCCTGGGATAGAATCTGTGGGTCATACAAAGAAGCATAGGCTTGGATGCGACTCTCAAGAAGCCTGAAACCCTTTTAGGAACACAAGCTTTGAGAAAAAGCATGTAACTAACTGTGTGAAGAAAAGAGAGAGTATCTTGTGATTAGAAAAGAGTACCAGTCATTTCTTGTGAGCATGCGCACACCATGCACATGCTTGCGTGTATCTCATGAATAACTTACGCTGGGGAGATTGTAGATCAGTCACTTATTAACTGGTTATGGAAAAGGCATTGAAGCAAACACTTAAGAATTGAATAATTAGAATGCGTGTTTCCAAACAATGACAACAACAGACAAACTCCCTCCAAAGCAAAATAAACAATGAAAATCCTTGTTAAGAAATTCTCTAGGACATCACTGAATGACATCATAAAATTTTCCAGAATGAATGGAACTTTCCTAGACGATGATAATTTTAAGTTCAGTCTGTTTGAAGACACAATTTGCTATAAAACTATTAGGTTGAGATACATGCAATTGCCATTTTGTGAGTCATGAAGGGTTGAGCAATTTCCTATGATTAACCCAGTGAAAGTGACTTGAGGGTAGGGACTGAGTGCTTTTCCTTTGTGTAGACCATGCCTAACACATGACTTAGCACATAGCAGGTGTACATCCAGTGTTTATGGGATGCGTGTTGAATGTGTGTTAATATGTGGCATGTGCCAAAAAACATGGATTATTTTTCTAATACATGGATTATTTTCTAATATTGTCTTTAATCTCATAAAGATCTATGTTGCTAAGAACTTAATTGCAGAATTGCTCAAGTGAATTTTGGGAGTGGCTTGGTTATTTTTAATAGTTATAGAAGTTACAGAGTACTGGAGGTATTGTTAGCTTTTTAAGGAATGTAAAAAGAGAAAGGGCTCTGAGGCTCTGAGGCTGTTCCTTGTTTAGAAAGGCCTCTTCTCCTGCCCCTGATGCGTAGTGTTGTAGAGTGTTTGGTTTTGCCTTATGGTGATCATAATGGCTGCTTCTGTGGCTCTTCATAGCTTCACATAGTATGACAGAGCTATAGAGATCCTCAAGTTCATGTCCTCACTTTGTGGGTGAGGAAACTGAGGCTCAGGGCAGCTAAATGACTTGGTCCTAATACAAGTCATGTGCTAGGAGCATAGGAACAGAGACTCAAGTTATAGACTCTCAGGTTGGTGCTTATTCTTTGCATCATGATGGTACAACAGAAGTTCAAGGCAGCAACTCCAAATTGCGGTATCAGTGGTTATTTGTGTCTAGGACAAGATGTGAGGCAGATATCCAAACGGGATCAATTCTAGTATTTGTAATGAAAAGCCCTAAGAAATAATAAGGCTTACATTTCTTTTTTCACTCCATATTTTACAGGTTTCTGTTTATATATGTAACTGTCATTGATTTACAGATGAAGTTAGCTCTTGAAAGATAAAGCTGGAAAAGAAATGAGAGTATGATTTTATCAATAGTTTATGCCTCATTGTGAATATTATTTAATATATTTTGAATGTTTTATCAGATTTCCTGATTTTTTTTATATTTTATTTATTTATTTGACAGAGGTCACAGTAGGCAGAGAAACCCTTTTAGGGTTTCTGCAGAGAGAGAGGGAGAAACAGGCTCCCCACTGAGCAGAGAGCCCCATGCGGGGCTCGATCCCTGGACCCTGAGATCATGACCTGAGCCAAAGGCAGAGGCTTAAACCGCTGAGCCACCCAGGCGCCCCGATTTCCGGATATTTTTGAGAGAGTTAAAAATATACCTGCATACATATTTTTATGTTGAATTTCATGATTGCTTTAACATTTTGTAATTTAGAGTTATATATGTCATCCAGGCCATTTAGTATTTTATCAAAAGAATGTTCTGCTGCCTTGCTTGAGATACAATTAGGAAGAATTCCTTTTATATTATTATTATTATTTTAGGTCTTGCATGTTTGTAGAGTGCAGTTTTAGGGGAATTCCTTTGGTAGTCTTCATTGAGTGTCAGCAAAAAATATTATTCTTGGCTTCTGTCCTGATTAACCCAGACATTTTAATGTGTGTTATGATGGGTTGTTTGATGGATAGTCACCTGTACCCTGTGATCAACTAAAACTTGGCCACTTGAGTTAAACCTTAGTAGCTAAATGTCATAATTTCCCATCTTTTGCTTGATTAATACTTCCTTTTGAGATCTGAAAGGGAAATGTCTGGAGTGTCCTTCGATGTACAGCCACACTCAGGATGAGAAGGAAGACGTGTCTTTTAGGGGGAGAGAATTCACAAAGTTGGTCATAACAAGCCCATTCAGGACAAAGCATTAGGCACCTCCCTTTTTTCAAAGGAAAGAAGAAATAAACACTTCACTTACACTTAAAACTGTTTTTTCCTAAAATTTTTATTGATTTGATGTCTTTATTTAGATTAAAAAAGTAATAGCATGTGCAAGAATATAAGTAAAAGCAGATTCTTAAGCAACAAATGACAAAGACCTTTAGTTACAATGCATGAGATTTTATGTGGTAGCCTTAGATTTATAAATAGATTGTTGTAAGATGTCATGTGAAAGTATGTAATTCTTATGTGCCCTTTAGTTTTGAAGAGTAGATATAGTATTTGTTGTGGTTGGAGGAGCCTTTGTGTACAAAACCGTGACATTCTCCAACATGTAGAAATTTTAAAAAAAATTCTACCTCTTCACTTTTTTGGAGGAGCGAAGAGTTCCTTTTATATCTCAATTTGTGTAAGGTGTTTCACAGCATCTATGAATGCAAATATTCAGGAAATGTCTAATTCAGGTCTTAGTGTTGACACAGATAGAAAGGATTTATTAATTCACTTCACTTAATATTCATTGAGTCTCTAAGATGGAGCCCCTCTTCTAAGTGACTAGTTGTCCCAGCTGCAGAAAACTAAAATACATAGACCCAGTGCTTGCTCCGCTGCAGCTGATCAGCTAGTGAAAAGAGAGAGTCAGGGAATGAGCAAATACATTGACATATACTTAGAACTTGTGACCAGTTTGCTAAATAAGCAAGGGAGGAGGAGAAACTAACTCAGCAAGAAATCACATTTAAGGAGAGACCAGGCGAGTAGAGAAGAAAGGGGGAGAGTGGTCTAGCTAAGGTAAAAATTTTGGGCAAATACTAAAGAATTTAGTTAACTCATGAAACCAAAGAAGGTCAGAGAGTAGAGTACAGTAAGGGAGGAGGAGCATGGAGTGAGAACGGAGAAGTAGCAGGGTCCGCTCCGGCTCTATTCATAGCCAGAGCAACATTATTTTGTCTTATTAAAATTGCAGTGGGGCTTAAGAACCTAGGACTGTGGTTATCTATGGGCGTGGGAGGGGACAAGGTAGGTGGGAGACAAGGCAGAGAGACTTTACATTGTTTCTTTTTTTATGCTCTTTATTTATTTAGAAATATTTGAATGTGGTACCTATCGTTTAACATTTAAAACATTCTAATGGGAAGACATACAGTCTTAAGTAGGGATGTGTCGACATGATTCTGACTTTAAAAAATTAATTTGACATCTATGTGGAGAATAGATTGGATGTGACAGGATTAGGAGTAAAACACTGTAGCATGTTCTAGGGAAGTGATGATCAGGCTGGGACTAGAGAGAGGATTGGAGAGTAGAGGGATGTAGGATTTATTTGTGAGAGAGAAAGAAAAGCTAAGAATTATGGGTAAGTTATTAAGGGTAAAGGAAGGGGGGAGGGAAGCTAAAGTATTATTTGTCCAATGAAGCCATGTCCCATGAAATAGAATACTGGGAGAGAAACCAGTTTGGGGAGGGTAAATCAGAAATTTGTTTTCTACTTGGTAAGCCAGGTGTGGCTGTGAAACCGTGAAGAGGTATTGTCAAGCGGGCAGTTGGATATGTAAGTCTGCACTGAAGGGACAGATCTGGGTTGGAGATTTGGGTTTGGGAGTCATCAATGTACACATGCTATTTAAAGCTTCCATAGTACATGGGACTCTCCAGAGGAGGAGAAGGGGGCAAAGGACTGAGCCCTGGGTCTTGCCCACCTTGGAGGCTGGAAAAGTAGGAGAAATCGTTAAGGAAGATGGACACGTACAGATGAAACAAGAGGAGGGAAATCAGGACAGTGAAGTGTCTTTGAAGTATTTGAAGAGGGGTGAGAATCCAGAAGACACTAGATTTCGTCTGCGTTCTGCTACTTTTTTATTTTCATTTTGGATAAGTCATCTAATTTCTTGGGATATTTCATTTTTCATCTGTGAAATTCGTCTTGTCTGTCCCAGAGGCTTGAGACGTTCATTGTTGATGAGATTGACTGAATGAAAATATTTTATTAATCTATACCTAAAGTACATATTAAGATATAAATATCTATTGTACTTATTGTATCATATTCTACTGTAATTATATGAAGGCAAATGAGAACATGAATGTCTTTATCTTGATAATGTTTCACTTAAAACACTTGTGCATTAGTGGCATAAAAAATTTAAATCAGAATTAGGTTACCAAGTAATACTGAATCAATATAGTTGCTTGGAAGGAGTCAGGATTAGCAAATTAACTAGATAAATTTGCAAAGAAAAATCTTTTTCTGAACTGGAGTATAGTGTTTGAAACCAAAATATATTTTTTTACATTATCTTTGTTAACAACTAATGTGTCTAGGTAGAGATTCATCCCCAATAATTGTGGCTGTTACAGGGTTAAAATGCTGAGTTAAAGTCAGACATTGGAAAGGGGAAAAAAAAAAAACACAACCTTTACACACTTTGTTAAAACAAGAACAAAGAGCCCATGGAAAGCACCAGGTGTGACATGGAAAAGATAAGGAACAAACTCTTCTGTGTACATATCACTCTAAGATTATTTAATGACTCAAAAGATGACCTCCACCGAAAGGTGTGGCATGAAAGTGAGCATGGAACAGAACACTAATCATATATTTCAGCAACTCTGATTTCCAGTGGGCCGGGCCTTGGCGCTGACAATCACTGTGTCCATTGTGAGACAGGTTTATTTCTTGCATAAGTTTACCATTATCCTGGAAGCCCCGGTTACCGGCAGGCACCCTCTGCCTGCTGTCCTCCATGCTTTGTTTCTTTCTTTCTCCTCCCCTGCTCTCCTTCACTGTGGAACTCAGATATCTGGTCTCAAGACTCCTTGTTTTTAAGTGCTTTGAGTTTTCTTGTATTGTGATTTGTTTTTCCAGCCCCACAATTAGGTAATCATTTATTAGTCCTTGCCTTGTAATTGAGATGCAAGTTATAATTCCCCTTGGCTTTCGAGATGACTTGTTGTGCCTACCTTTCCACCTCCTTATATCACGAGATTAAAGCATTAAGTGAGCTCAAGTAATGTAATAAAATCTGGAATTAATTAATGGCACTGAAGATGATTATATTATGAATTAAGTAGCTCCTTCTTAGAGCGCACTGTAACTACCACAATAAATAAACGTATAAAATGCAGTTTTCGGAGGGTTTAATTTTCAAAAGAGCCTTTACTAATTCTGTTAATATTTATTGAGTCCTATAGGTACCTTTGTATCTAACCTCATTCATTCTGATTAGAAATGTCTTTCCTTTCACTGTAATGCAAACTTACCAGTGATAGAATAAAGAAATCTTAACAACCCTCCCCACCCTCCCCACCCTGTCCTAGGATCTTCCCGTAATCAGTGCTTCTTGAGCACCAACCATGTACCAGGAACCCTAGCATAGTGCCTGGCATATAGGGAGGACGAGGTACAGCTTCAGGAGAGAATTCAGCTGGGAGGAGAGAGAGAGCACCGGTTAACAAAAACTCAGAGAGCATTTTAAGAGCCAAGATAGAAGAAAGTACAAAGACATAGGGGCAGGAAAAAAAAAAAAGATACAAAAGTTTGTTTGTAATCAGCCAAATAACTAAGGGCTTTCTTAATTATTTTATATTTTACATTGTGGTAAAAAAATGTTTTGGGAGTTACCTAAATTTTGAGGGGATTGAATAGAGTAATGTGAAATATTCTGTACAGTGGTTGCTTCAGGTGTCCTGCTCTTTGTCCTCTGTGTAGCCCAGTAATGCTATATTTAAAGTTTAAGGAAAGTACTTCGACTTCATAGTAGCCTGGCAGTTTTCATCACCATTAATTCACATTAGATCATTTATATTCAATTTACTTTTCATGTATTTCATTACCTGTCTATTGGCTCCATGCAGAGGAATATGGTTGGAAAACAGAAGCTGAGGATACATAATTTTTTTAAATGTGTTGATTGACTGTCTTGTTCTTTTGGGAACAAAAGACAAAGTAAGTCAACACTAAAGGTAATTTTTTTATATCAAAACCCCAACTGAACAGGTGATATATGGAGATGTGTGGAAATAGTGTAACACAGAAAATTCTTTTAAAACGTCACGACTGTCACTAAATACACAACTGGACTGACCATGACAAATTTTGCTGAGCCAAATATTATGCTGTTTATTTGATTCTATTGATTCACTGGGGGGGTGGGAGGACTGGAAAATTTCTCCAAAACTGATCTCTCATATATGAAAGGTGATGAAATTGCTTCCATTGAGCAAACATAAAAGTAACCTGTGGTTACTTTGCTTTCTAGTCCCTTGGGCTTAATATTTTTTTAAAACATCTACTTTTCATGTAGCCATTCCCCAGAGCCCTGATGTCTCTCCCTAGGTAGCTGGCAGTGTATGAGCTCATTGTTTAGAAACTCATCCTTTTCTTCGTAAGAAGGGACTGTTCATTTGGCATGCGGTTGATATAGCAAATAGGAGAGAGAAGCAAAACCAGAAAACAAATTAAACCAATAAACAACCCCATTTGATGGACTGGGACAGTGAAGTAAAATGGAGGAGACTGAGGAACATAAACCTTCCAATTCATTGGATTGGTGATAATGGAAACAGTAGATGACTCTTTGATTACTTGAAAAAAAAAAAAAAAGAAACAAAGAGGTTAGATGAAATCAAGATGGCATACTCACAGCTTGTGGGCTGGTTTTGGCAGGTGTTCAGAAGAGAAAAAAGAAATTGGATTTGGATCTCTTAAGAGGGCCCTGTGTTTCCAGTTTCACCCAGACCTCACCACTCTCTATTACCTTACATCAGACTCTTCCCACTGTGACGCTCCCTGCCCTGCTGCTAAGGCCCTGGAGATGGCACCGCCTGGTATGAATGCCTGGTAATGCATCTTCCACCTCTAGTGGTTCAGGGTTCTCTGGGCCAGGCACAGAGTTAGCATGCATAAACGTATGTTGAACAAATGAATGAACAGTAACAGGAAAAAAGATTTAGTCAGTTTAACCACATGGTCCATGAGTACAATTTTCTGAAGACACAATCAATGTGTGTCCTCATATGAAGAGGAAGGAATGGCAAGGAACCTTCTTGTCTTGTGGGATGTGAGCAGGGGGCACAGCTAGACTTTTGATGACACTATAGATTATTGATTTGGAACTTGTTGAGGAAATGGAAAAATAGGCTGTTTTTCCCCCCAGTCTTGTCACTGGAAATCCAAAGATCTCCCTTACCAATACTTAGAAGTCTCCTGTTATACATGCATTGGATTCAGCTTTCTGTTAAACCTTTTCCTCCCCACATTCCTTATCCTTATCCTCATCAGAGCAAGGCATTTATCAAGCTGATTGGTGACACAAATTAGTCAAATAGTATTGTTTTTCAAGTGACCTCTTTATGTGAGCATATTCTTAAAAAGGTAGAAGATATGTAAGAGTATTTGAATTTGTGCCACTTTTCTTCAAATAAGAAATTTTGAAGATGTGAAAATAATCTGAAAGAGCTCCTTTCATTGTGTTCAGGTTCTGGTTCTGCCTAAAAAAATAAAGGCTTTGGGGCCAGTTCAGCAGAATCTTGATTGTTTCTAAAATACTACGTTTTAAAATTTCATATTCTTTTACAACTTTTCATTTTTCAAAAGTATTTCTTTTATTCTTTCTGTATTTTTTTATTTCTTATTTTTTGTAAACATATAATGTATTTTTATCCCCAGGGGTACAGGTCTGTGAATCGCCAGGTTTACACACTTCACAGCACTCACCATAGCACATACCCTCCCCAATGTCCATAACCCGCCTCCCCCTCTCCCAACCTCACCTCCCCCCAGCATTCTTTTATTCTTTCAATAAATATTTACCAAGTACCCATAACATGCTAACTACCTGAATTTGTCAGATTTCTTCTTCCTTCGGTTTAACAAAAATGTCAAAAGAAAAAGTTCCGGCAAACAGGATAGGGCATGTGAGACAAACATCTTCACTTCCCAGCAGTAGGAATGGCCACCAGGAGTTCTTGGGCCCTACGGTTTGACCTTGAGCATTAGTGGGCAGCATGGGGACTTGACTGATTTCTCCTCTGTTACCTAACTCGTGCCACATTTTGAATAGGGCTTGGTACATGGATTTCTTTCTCCCTTTTTCTCTTACCTGCCTTGAAATCACAGATGTAGGTTCTACATGTTCAGGTCCAGCAGGTATTTCTGGTGTGTCTAGTACATGCCCAGTCCTGATCATGTTTAAAAAGGCAAAGTAGTATGACTCCCTCCATATTCCACATCTGAGAGGGAACAGTTTACAGGCATCCCTGACATCTAGAAAGCCCTGTATCCACTAAAAAGCCCTTGTCTTCCGTCTTCTGGAAAAGCCACATTCTTCTAAACATTGGCTATTTAAACAGGCCGCACTGATATTGGTTCTAAGCCCTCTCTCCTTTGTGTTGCTCCCATCCTATGATTTATACTTGAAGGAAAGTGACATAAAAGGATCCTGGGTTTAGGCTTTATAAATTTCACAGAACAGTTAGGCTATAAATGAAGGATTAGCTTGTAACTTTCACTGTAGTCTCAGTCTTAACAATATAAATTCTGTAAACAGACTCTCTTTGATTAACATGAGTGAAAACTGTTACCAAAATTAGCGTATCTTTTAAATATTAGAGGCATCTTACCTCTTGGTGATTATATTATATTGGCTTTCCTAGAGTAATGGGGAAGAATTTAATTTTGTTTAAAATATGAATAATGTTCACACCTGCAAGCCATTATTCTGCCTCCTTAAGTTTCAGGGTCTCATTCACATCATCTTACATTTCATTGCTTTGTTTGGGGATGGTGCTGAAAAAGTAAAATCATAGGACGTGCCATTATTGTTGATTCTAAGTGAAAAGCCATAGGCTATCAACACTGCTAGTGCTTATTTTCTGTATTATGATAGAAAAAATAAAAGACATATTTTCTCCCAGCTTTCCCTAGGGTGGATTGGGTGGCATCTTGCTTCATGTGATACGAATCATACATTTTTCTTCTATTCAGAACTCTGTACTCCTGTAATCACTTTGTCAACTTCAAGAGGGAGAGAAAAATGTTTTGATTGGAGGCAAAAATTCTGTTCAGGTTGGAAGTAATCTAGTCAGACACTCACCTAGGGCAGCTGTTTCAGTTTCAGAGAATAATCACAACACTGTGTAGAATGATGAGATGTGTTATTATCTAACAGAATCATACTGATGTTTAATTAATTCCACATTAACCAACATGGCAGCATATTACACAAGAGCTGTGGTCAAAGTTTCAATATTGAACCCACAGAACAGTTCAAGAAATGGAGTTAAGAAAGATTGCTTCAGGTTAATTCATTAACTAGTGACAGCACAAGAAACCCAAGAAAAAATTCATGTCCTAGTTTGGGGCTACTTATTGAGGTAGGCCTTGTCAAATCATAATATAACCCAACAAGGTGTTGGAGTGGCTATAAAAGCTAATAGAACCCCAGGCTCCAGTATAGAAGTACAGTGACCTGATTTAATGGGGGTAATGGTTAGCTCTGTTGTACACTCCTCTGGTTAGAGCCTGTTTAGGTTATTGTCCTCACTTTGGTACTATTTTAAGAGACGTATTCATGGATTGGAGTGCTTCCAAGGAAAGGACAGAAAGATAGCAAAAAGTGAGAAGGTCTTGTCAACGAGTTGAAGAACCTAGGGATATTTGAAGAAACGAAGGCCTAGAACATGAACACTACTTCAGATATTTAAAAGGTTGTCATATAATAGCATGTGTAGATACAGTTATTATTGCACAAGTAGGTATAGATTTAATTAAAACTGTGAAATCTAAAATTTTAAGGGAGCGTTGAACAGATTAAGAACTGGTCTAGTTCAGAAAGTCAGAAGATGGCATAACTGTGGGTATTTAAGCAGATGCTGCAAGCCCATTTGTCTTATAAGTAATCTTTTTATTTGAGTGGTTTATAAGAGAGGGTCTCATCTAAGAGCTCCTAGTTCTAAGATTCTAAGGCTTCTTCTAACTTGGCATGCCAAGTTTGATTATTTGATACGGACGATAATCATTTCTCTCTATGAGAACAGAAGCTCAGTGTTTAGTGGTTTGTATTTTCTTTATCGACAGTCAAATCTGTAGTTAGAATAATGGACTGGACTTCTCTTGAACAAAGGTTATGACTTCTTGGCAATAGGCTGAGGGTCAAGAGTTAATGATCTTATGGAGACTTGAATCTGAAGCTCTCCATGAAAATGTTGAAAGTCATTGTCAGAGTGCATTCATCTTAAGCAAAGCCCAGACTATGGATCTCTGAACCTTTGCAAGTCTTCTTTAAGGGACTCAGAGCTCTGTTGGGCATGTGGGGAAGTGGAAGGGAAGGCAAAATGATGTGGAAGGATTCAAGAATCAACAGTTTTGTGACATTTGAAATACACATCCATTTTCATATGACAGCTTTCTTTAGCCCATATTTAAGGAAAAATCAGGTGAGGGTTGTTTTTTTGTTGTTGTTGTTTTTTTCCATATGACTTTGGGGTGGTCAGGGAGTTGGGAACTGAATACATTAGCATTAGTACTCAAGATACAAAAGAATATGTCACTATGCTAATGAATTCACAATTCAAATGAAAATATGGGAGTCAGAACTCCCCTAGTGGTCTGAGCAGTGAGCAGTATGCTGGTCTATTTGAGATGGGGTTGTTCATTCAGCACGTTCTGCACAGAAGAGCTTCTGTGGATGAAATTCCTGGCTCTTGAGGACTTTGAGATGGGCTCTGGGCTGACTGGAGTGAACTTTACCTCCAAAGACATTAAATGATTTGCCTAAGGTCATGCAGCCAGTAAATGGCATCCTGGTCACATAACCCAAATCTGGAGACCTAACCTTATCCTCCACGCCTAGTTCTTCACTTAATTTTATCTCAAGAACATTTCAGTCCAGGTGGAATCAGATGAGGAAGGGAAAGGAACCACAGCCTGGGTGGGGAGAGAACTCAGGAGAAGCACCAGTGTGGGTGTGTGCCGGGTGGGGAGCCGCGGCCCCACCTCTTTGACTCAGTTTGGGTGCAGGTTTATAGTCTGTCTGCACCCTGGGAGAGCTGCTTTCTGAACCATTACCCAGCTGTCTGCAATAAACAGCCCTCCCAAGCGTGGTGTCTTGGGTCCCAATCCTTGAGTAATGGTTATAGGTGGAAAGTGTCTCAGAGGCGATTTCTTACGGAGCACTAGGAATCTTAAAACAGATCTGTTTATTAAAAACAAAACAAAACAAAACAAAACAAAAACACCCAACAGCGATCCCCTTCAACTGTCTTTGAGTGTTTGACTCTTAAATATTCATGAAATCTGCACCGACTTCAGATTTAAGATCTCCACAAGATGAGTAGTTCCTGGAATCTTAACATCTATGGTGGCATTTGGATTCATTTCGAAGTTTCCCTCGTAATAGTTTAAAATCCCTTTGCAAAGCTTGTATTGCTTTCATTTACTGAAAATGAACAATGCCCAGGCAGGGCCCTAAGGACATTGAAAGCTCATTCTAGTTCACTTCCTGAAACCGTGGATTTGCTTATCCTACAGGTAAAATCACTTCCCTGTGTGTATGGGGAAGTGTAGGGTTTCTCAGCAGGGCTGTGATGTCTCTCAGGTGGTATCTTTACTGAGTGTTGGTCGAATGAACAAATTCAGACAATCCGGTGCCCCAAGTCTTCTTGTTTTGACTTTTGACTGAATTTGATTCTTAGAAGAGAGATGGAATCTATGTGAAATGTTCTGTACTAAATATCTTTAAATTAAAAAAAAAAAAATCTTTAAATCATCATAGTACCCTAGGGCCAAATTCAATCTTTGATTTTAATTAAACACTATCATAATTAAATCGAATACTAGAATGATACAGTGAGACATAATGAGAGGAACATTTTATGTTGATTTTTGTATCGGTAACATTTAAAATGATATATATTTAGGAAGTACTTTGCTATCTTCTTCCATCCCATTGTACTTTATGTACAGTGGTGGCATATAAATACAGACACAATGACGTTAGTCCACTCCTTAAATAAAAGACGTTTTTTATAACACACAGATTTTTCCAAGCAGGAAACTGGTTCTTCTCCCACCCTGTAAATTGCTCAATACTAAAAAGAAAAGTATTTGTTCAGTTTTATTTCTCTCAATGCTGGATGATAATAGGCTGTAGATGATGTATAATCAGTTTTTATGGGAGATGTTCCCACAAAAGGAGTGGCTTAGAAGTGAATGTGTTAACCTTATAATATTCAAAGTTTTCACTTTGTCATATTAGACATTCATCTTATTCTGCTTCTCTTGGTGGTTTCAAATCATAAAGAACTTTTGGAAAAATTTACTTCAAGCCTTTGAGATGATAGTAAGTTTTTCACATTTTAAACTGAAACGCTCTACAGGATTTGTGTGTTGGTCATGAGGAAGAATCCCTATGACAACACAGCAGCCAAGTTGCTATCTGAGTTTATTTTTCTGAGGCATTCTTTCCTCCTAACCAAGTCAGTCATACTTGCTGTAGAAGTTAACACTGAGGTGTCAAAAGCTGATTTCTTTCTTTCTTTTTTTTCTTTTTTTTTTTAAAGTATGAGTATCAACAGCATTTGAGTCCTGAAAGAGACACCTCAAGTTGAACGGCAGGCTCGGTTCCCAACCCATCTTAGTGCTATTGCTACCATTAAAAAAAAAAAAAAAAAATCGGTTGTTACAAACTAAGGCAAAACAACTTTAGATTGTCAATAGGATTTTTAATTGCAAAGATTTCCTCTGACGTGAGTGTTAATGAATGTCAAAGCAATAACATAAAAAGACATTACTTAGTTTAATGATTGATAGAATAAGAAAAACACAAGGTCTTTTGTCAGATAAATGACTACGGTTTGGTTTGGTGTTCCTTTACCTTAGGAATATCAAAAGTGATCTCCAGATAGGCAGTAATGGCCCAGGAGCAAAGGCAGAAAGTCATAATGAAGCCTGTTATATAATAATCAAAGGAGGAAGACCCATTAGACTGAACTAGTGTACTTGTTTTCTCACTTGGCAACTCTGAAAATACTTGAGCGTTTTGGGTTTGTTTGAATTCTTTGTTGAAACTTTCTATTTCTGAAGATGTTAGGTAAACAGACGAAATGTTATGCAACTGGTTTTGTGCATATACAGTGTAAGTGTGTAACTAAAGAAAATAGAAATTTTGCTCCAGATTGTCGAGAAAGCATAGCTGGGAGTGTTTGGTTTTATACAGATGATGCTGCAACACAAATCCCCAAGAGAGAATGCCAGTGACAATGACAGTGTAACATCCAATAATTACCAAGGGGTGGTCATTAATGAGTTTCATTTTAAGCAATAGTTTAGATCCCTGGACTGTCTGACATTTGCTATGACATACTCTTAGCATGCTGGAAGAATTAATGATGACACATAGTCTGAATGATTAAAATCACTTTTGCTCCATGTGTTGTAAATATGAGAAGTACTATAGGTCAGTTCTCATGTTCATGTCAGGAAAACACCCTGAAGTTTCAAAAGTGCTCAGTGGATTCTTTTTTTTTTTTTTTTTTTTTTTTGAGGATTTTATTTATTTATTTGACACAGAGAGATCACAAGTAGGCAGAGTGGCAGGCAGGGGTGTGGGGGAAGCAGGCTCCCTGCTGAGCAAAGAGCCCGATGAAATGCCATGGGGGGCTCCATCCCAGGACCCTGAGATCATGACCCGAGCAGAAGGCAGAGGCTTAACCCACTGAGCCATCCAGGCGCCCCTCAGTGGATTCTTGTTAGTTGCTTTTCCTCACTCTTTTATGACTCTCATTTCATTAATTGTTTGTGAATCAAGTCGCTTTTTGCTCCTTGAAACTGACTGGTAAAAGCTGGTAAACAATGGTAGAAGGGATTTTAAAGGAAACTGTCATGGATTTCAGTTGCAAACTCTGCCAGTTCAGCTAATTGCTATTTGCTCAGAATGTCATATTCCCACTGATGGTCTCCAAAGAAGTTGTATGACTGCCATCTTGCAATTTGTATATGACAAATCCATGTCTGATACAAAGTAACTGTGGTTTCTTAAGGAGCTAGTTTATTGCAGCTATTGAGGGACCTGAGAAATGAAAGTTCCTTCTGTGTCATCTAGCCTGCTACCAAAAATATTCTTTGGCATGTTCAATCCTACTCCCATTCCCACTACCTCTGTTCTCCAGAGATCTAGGAGTGTTATAAGACACCCCCAACTAGTCCTGTTGATTCTTTCATGTCCTGTCTGCCAGTGTCATCTAAGACCATCACTGTGCACAAGGGGACAATGACTTTCAGGTCATATAGCAAGAGAAGAGGGGCAAGGGGGCACAAAACACTGGAGAGGCAGGTGATGTGGGTCTGGACAGAGAAGCAGCTGAGAATGGCAGGGCTCAGGTTTCATTTTCCCCTTTACTGTCCAGGTGCTTCACTTACTGGAAACCTATTCCTGAGTGCTAAGGGCGTTTTACATGAACAGAGTATTGTCGAATCAGGCCAGAGCAAGGTTAGTGTGGCTGGAGAGGACAAAACCAATGTATTACTGTTACGTGAAAGCTGAAAGGCCTGAAAAGGAAAAATCTGACTTTCTTCCTCCACTCCTCCGTGAATGTGTTTGTGGTTGATGTTGTACTTGTTTTCTATCCTCTTTGTGCAGTCATTTATAAAGGTCTATGGGAGGTGTTTTTGCTTTTGTTTTGTTTTGGTGGAGGTGGAGAGTAGCACAGAGAATGTCTCAGGAAATGAGTATTCATAGTGACTCTGAGAAAAAGAAATAAAACTTTTTCTTTATGTCTTTGAAGGTAAATAACACTGATGTTCAAACAGCAAAACAGAGAATTCTGCTTGTTTATTTCTGCTTTACTGCAATGTTGGTTTTAAGATTTTAAATAATAAAAATATTTTGTATAAATAGTATGAGATCCATACAACAAAGTAATTATTTTATGGAACTTTGATTTTCAAATGCTATCACATTGCATTTTGAAAGTGACTATGTAAAAAAAAAAAAGAAAGTGACAGTGTATTTTTAATTCATTTTTTATAATTACATTTAATCCTCTGAGACATTTCTGATACTTCTATAATTCTAGGATAGCAGAGTCAATGTAATCCTTCTGTTAAAAATGTAGATATTTGAAATTTGGGTATGCTGCCACCAGGTGGTGGCAAATCTTTTGAGTCAATTGTGGTTGCGATTTAATTAAAAGGTTTTTTTTTAACCCTTTTAGATAAAAATAGTAAAAATATTTCTTTAAACTGTAGCTTACTTAGAAGCCCAAAATAGGTAAATTACCAAATAGGTAAAATACGTAAAAATCTGCTAATTTACTACAGTAAAAATGAGATAGGAATTTTGAAACCAAGTATCTGTGCCCATCTTTTCTTTGAAGTTCTCTGAGGAATCATAGGAACACAGTTGGAAAATTGCCAATCTCAATTATAATACGCACATTTTATCTGGGATCGAGATATGAAACATTTTTAAAAATTAACAAAATTAACTAAGCTACTAAAATGATCACCTCCTAGAGCTGGAAGGAGAAACTGGTAAAGCACTTTTCAGAGCCAGGTGGAGAGGAAAGAGGATGTTTGTCAGACAGGACCCAAGATGATATGGTGAGAGGAACAGGAATGGGCTTGAGTAGAAATGTAAGCCCAGACTGCTGAGAGCCCTGTCCAAATAGCTCAAACTCTATTTGGGCCAAGTTAGAACATACAAGAACTTCTGGAAGAAGGAGTGGGGCAAGAGGATGTGATTCTCCCGCAAGTCAATGATTGACTGAACTTCTACAGATTTTGAGATTCTTCATTGTCCTGCTGGAGTTGGAGCCCAGACTATCAAGCTCTGGCTTGTTTTCTTTCTGTTTTTCTAGTGCTTTCTGTCTCAGGTGACTAGAGAAGACAGCTACAGAACAACTATATACCTGTCTGCTTACCCACTCCATGTGCTTAGTCTCCTCAAGACTATTGCTACTGCCCTTCTCAGGCCAGGTGGTGACTAATGTTTTTGCTTTGTCAGTGACCTCACAAAACTCCCTTCCACCTGATCAATACCTTAATTACAAGCAATTTTTTTTTCTGTCTTTGCCTATCTTTGGTTGTAAGTGTTTTGGTTATTTATCCTCCTCATCACATGGTTAATTGGGAGCTGTGACTTGCTGCCACCACCCAGAATGACAGGAGAGTGTTGTACCACATGTTGCTAGCTCGGGAAAAGATCAAAATTCAAAACTGGAAGTGTGGTTTCTACTGGATGTGTATCGCTTTTGCACCACCGTAGAGTCTAAAAATGGTAGGTTGAACCATTGTAAGTCAGGGACTGTCTGCGTGTATGGCCAGATTCAGTAATGAATTTTTAGGAGACATAATTGTCTGTGGTTGAGAAGAAGGAAAGTTCAGTAACTGAGTAAAATGGTAAGAAATGAGGGGCTGAGGACTCCACCTGAGGCCTGCCATAGGCCTACTTCAGTGACTCTCACCTGTTACCTGGGGCCAAGAGTGTGGATTCACTGATTCGACAAATACAAACCAAGTACCTCGTCTGTTCCATGCTGTGCTCTGGGGTTTAGATAAACTCCATGTCCTCCTGGAGCTTTTTAGTGGAAAAGAAGACAGTGAACACAAAAATGAGTCAATGTAAAACGCTTGGTGAAGATAACTGCTGTAAAAAGAAATGAAGATGGGGGAGAAATGAAGCTAGAGAGTCAAGGGGGGAGGGTATCCTGCAGAGGGGTGATATTCAAGGCAGGGACAGGTGTAGCCTCTCTCAGAGCAGACATTTGAGATGAGACCTGGAGGCAATGATGGAGTGAGCCATGGGAGAGATGTTAGAGAAGACTTCCAGGCTCAGGGAAGAGGAGAGAGGGCACAAAGGCCAAAGAAGGAACAGCTTCTTCTTCAAAGAACCAGTGAGCAGCATCTCCAGGCAGGAGGACATGAATGAGGGAAGAGTGGTGAGGTCAGAGAGGTAGAGCCTCAAAGGCCATGGCGAAGAGTTTGGATTAAGTGGGAAGCAAGGCCAGGGGAAGAGCTGACTACTGTGTTGAGGGAGAAAGGACTGTGGGGAAAGCATGGAGGCATGGCAGTGAGGTGGGAGCCTACTCTGGGAGTCCAGGAGGATGTTGATGGTGGTTTAGACTAGCACACACTGCTCATGCCCAGCAACTCTTCTCTGTGAATCTTTGAACACTATTGATTCATTACAGCTAACTCCTCCTGCGATAGGATTTTAAAGACAAACATTAGCTGCCTGTAAGACAAACATTAGCTGCCTATTTAGTGGTCATATCTGCTGTTGGTTATAAGATGGCCAGGTACTGAGATCTTGTCCAAGCCACTTCACCTTGCTGAGCTTAGGTGGTCCATGTATAGTCTTTCTCAGGTCTGACATCCTCTGAGTCCTAATTTTTGTGATTGAACCTTAATGAGCTCCACCACCCAAGGTGACCGCAGGAGTAATGGAAATCATTAGAATGCCCCACATGCCTCTGAATTGAATATAATTTGATCCAGATCTTTCTTCCACTCCCTGGGAGCTGGCAAACATTCTGCAATACCCAAATTCAGATCTTCAGTCTTCTGTCAGACTGATGTGGGGAACTCTGATGACAAGAATGGTCACTAGGTAGAGAAGTCCCCACGAGAAATCTCCTCTCTTCCCCTCCCCTCCTTGTACCCTAATCGCATGTAGCTTATGGCCCTCATGAGCTTCATAGGGCCCTTCTTAATGTTTGTTTGCATTTGACCTTGAGGTACTGAGAGATACCCTGGGACTTGCCTTCGCCTTCTAGGATTAGCACAGAGTTCACAGTAGGATTCTGGCATCTTCTTTAAAAAACAAAAAAATAGGGGATATCAACAAACTCTAACCATGAGTTTCAAGAAGGGAAACTGAAGGAACATTTCATCCTCCCACAGTAAATAGAGAATGTTCATGTATCAGTTCAATCTCCTTAAAAGGCAAACAACCGAATCAGTTGTTTAAGCATCTGTGGTCCGGTTTAAGGGTCACGTTTCAGCCCCATACACAAAAATTAGGCAATAAACTTAAAAATATGAATCTGTGGAAATAAATATCAGCTCTTAAGTTTTTGTCTGAAGTATGTGGCTCCCTCCGGTGTTAGTCACATGATCAAAATCTGCATATTGGGTGCCTGGTATTGAGGGTGATACTAATTTAAACCCAGAATCCAATGCCTGATATGAAATATGCAGAGTAGCCATCTCCTCCCAAAACAGCTAGCAAACTCTTACTGGGTCAGTGTGTAAGCACTGCTTAAAAAAAAAATTTCAGAAAGTTTCGTACATTTAAGACTTCAAATGCAGCCCACTTTTACTATAGATGCTCTGATGATGACTATATCAAATGGGTTAATTGACCTGCCTTTTAGTTTTCGCAGTCTTGGCTTAGGTTACAAGGGAACAGATTTCCCTGGTTTTAATGTGTTCCATACCAGACATTTGCCCACTTCTAAATATAAACTGATCTCCCTGTCACTGGCACAGAGGATTGAGCATTTCTGAAGCAGGCTGAGGTAGTCGAAGAGAAATTTGAGAATTTCCTGAGGAACTTGGAGGAAGGTATGAGCCAAGTTTTATGGTAATGGTATTTACTATTTAAATTAATAATTATTATAGTCTTATATGTAATGTTCTAATTAGTCATTGTATATGTCTAATTCTCCCAGGACCTCAGTTATGCCTTGATAGTGAGTTGAAGGTTGAGTATTATGGAGAAAACCCTGGGGAGCTAGGCTTATTCAAGTGGGGGAAATGAAGGATAAAGAGTGATTTATTAACTATTTTTAAATAATGGGTTTTTCTCATAAAGAGGATGACGTTGGACTACCGTTCACAGAAGTTTGAATAATATGAAATGAGCTTCAACTGAAGGCTGCAGGATTTAGGTAAAGTACACAGAAGGATTTCCTCATTGTAAATGGAATTCAGCATGGATGGATTTCTAGGCCACAGAGGGGGTGTGGTAGTAGGAAGGTGGCTGGTAACTGTTGAAAACGTGAGAAAAGCACCAAAAGCAAAATGAAAGCATGGAGCATAAGTTATGGTTTTGTTTGTTCTGATACATTCTACTAACTGAACAGTTTTCATCGGGATGAAATGTGAAAACCACCACCATATCCAAGTACAGTCTATGCTCCATTGAAGAGGGCCCCAAATATAGAGTGATAACTAACATCACCCAGCCAGAAACCCCCAAAATGACTTTTGGCCATTCTCAAAGGATGCTTGGAGTTTTTATGAATCTAGAGATACTGCTTTATTCCACTTTCCTGGCGTAATTGCATGTAAAAATAAGATGTCGGCATTACTAAAGTTTGTTGAGTCCCCCAACGGTTTCAAGAATAAATTTCTTCATTTGCCTTCACAGTATCTAAGAGATACCACTTTTAAGATAAGTATATGTGGCTGTCATTAGGAGGTTCATTTTTAGATACTGGGTAATCGTGTACAGGAGTATTTTTTTAAATGTGTTCTGTATATATTCATGGATTCTGCAAAGTAACTTCTTTCTATGTGACTTTAAGGGTTGTTTTGAAATCATGGTGCAGTTCATTAAACATTTGCAATTGTGAGATCATATCCAAAGGGATAGCTAATAAATCTGGGTTAAATATTAACTATTCTTAAAAATGACTCTATTATGTGACATCTTTAAACATCCAAATCAACTTTTGATTTCAGTTTTTCTTTCTACCTCATTTGTTTTTCCATAAGTACTTGAGATTTCCTCCCAGCGTATAAAGGGATTTTGTTAACATTTGAATATAGCATGCCTCCTCTCTTACAAGGAAAAATTTCAGGGAAAAGTCTGGTCTTTTATTCAGACAGATTAATTAAGACATCTGTGCTCTCACCAAAACTGTTTTGTAGGTGGTATCAAGGTTGATGTGCTTAAGGTTAGTGGTACTGGCTTCTAAGATGTAGCATAAGCAAAGAACCTTTCATTAAAGGGCAAGGCTACAGCAATTCAAAATAGTTAACACAGCTTCAGGAGCTTTCACTAGAAGGGAAGTTTGTCCTAGAGGCTGACTCCTGAAGTTACTTTTAAATTATATTTCGGTTTGATGAATCCAACAGATTTTAACCTCACTCAGTGGTAAGGTTTATTTTTAGGTTTCCATATATTAGACATGAAGAAAACTAGCTAGCTAAAGCTTCCCAACCTTGAATTAAAAGTTAAAATTCTTGCTTCCATGTCCTAAGCTAACTCCTCCCCCTCACCCCTATCCTAGCACTACGAAACTCGGCAGTTTTTGTTTTTTCTTTTTCCTCCCTCCAACTGGTGATCATTTGATTTTAGTCAAACTCCCAACTGGCCAATATAAATGCCTAGAGAGAGAGGAGGGTTGCATAGCCTGTCAGGAGTAGCTCAAGTAGCTGTTTGTTCAAAGAACTTGCTGGAGCAGAAAGAACCCTTTTTGTTTTGAAAGCATGTTAATGTGATAATGAAATGCACAAAGCAGAGAGGTTCATCCATATAAATGGGTCATTTAAATAATGAGCAAGGAGGAAGGATGTGGTTTGGTGTCAGTACTGATTAATTAGGACATAAAAATAAATAACCATCTCAACATTGGCTGCCTCCCTTGAAACTCACTCTATTAGTGGGCAATGAAGTTAATGCAATTGACAGTATAATTGCAGGTTAGTTAACAGAACAATCCATGAAGAGGCTCTTGCTTCTTTTACAGCTTTTATTAGCTAGATAGCATCTCTGTTAATTTTCTCATCTCTACCTTACTGATCTTCGGTTCTCAGAGAGAAATTGTGTTTTCTCAATGAGTCTCTTAGACTGTACTGGATACTAGGTATAAATATATATTATTGTTCTAAGTATTCAATTCAACCAAATTCTACTAAACGCACAAAAGTGACATTCACTGTACACAAACATGCTCCTAGGTTTACGGACCTCTGTTTCAGAAAAATGCAACAATGTTTGCCAGTGACTTTCTTCCACTATAATCCTTTTCTCTGGAATATTTGTACTTGTCATGGGCAAAGTTCACGTTTTCTAAGGTCTGATGTTGGTGGATTGTGTTAAAGTTGATGGCATATTGTCAGGTTTGTTCCCTCACCAAAGAGGTAAACCTTGAGGCAACTTTATTTGGTCTATTTTACACAATCATGATTGAGGATAATGCAGGGTAGTTGAAAGTTAATAATCAACTCTGTTTCAAACACTGAAGGAACACATAACTTGAGATCTATTAGCATCAGTAGAAGTCACTGAGACTACTGGAAGGGCATTTGGAAAACACACGCACTCTCACATATACACCAGGTTACAGGAAACAGTGATAAAATCCCACATTACACCACTTGAGATTCCTCCTCATCCTCATTGAATACCAATAAGTGTAAATGTGATTTGGTTCATATTTTCGTGGCTCTGTTAAATGATGAAACTGAGGCTGGTTTGGGCTGAGGACAAGCCAGCTCTAAGTTGGTGAATAATCTCTAAGAATTAATTCAACTCTGATAGAATCTTTCCAATATTATTTTCCGAAGCCCATTTTACCCTTCTGCAGTAGATGTAACTTCATATTATGAAATGAGAGAAGAAATCAAAATGAAATTGCGTTTTGGAGAATAAACAGGGGAAATGCTCTTCATGTTGCAGCAATGATACATGCCTTCAGATGACTTCTCCAAGATTTAGGCTTCCGTAGATTTATTTACTCAGTGATCCTGCATGTTCCCAGGTTTTCAGTTCAAAGTAAATTACCAAAAAAATTTTTTGACCCAAACTTGCCCCTTTCTTCTTTTTCTTTCCTTCCCCTCTCTCTTTCCCTTTTCCTGTTTCTCTCTCTCTCAGCGTAAAACATGAAGAAAGCAGAACTTTCTGTTTTCTTCACAATGGTTCATTTGTATTCTCTGAACCCAAGACTAAGGCAGGTTCTAATGTCTTACTGTTTTATGTCACCACTGAGGTAGCAGTGACATGCTGGCTGCTGATGAATAAATATATTTATCTGGCGTCTAAACCTGCATATACTGTGAATAATGAGCAGATGTTAACAATTACTCTAAATGTCCTGGATATTTTGTAAAACTTTTATCAAACTTGGTGTAGTTTATTGATTTAGTCAGAATCATGCCTTGGGCACAAAACATATTGTCATTTGGGATTCCACATGGGCAAAATGGATGTCCATTAACATTTTAAATTCAGACACTAAGGTCTTGCTTCTGAAACCTTCTGAACAATAGTTCTAATACGTTCTTACTCTTCCTGGATTAAATAAAATATCCATTGGCAAATTTTCCATAGCCTCACCTTTTGGGATGTGGCACATAGATATGAGGAATGGAAAATAATGAATATGCAATTTGAATACGGGCTTCATGCCTTTTAGGTAAACATTACAACCCAGGACAGCGAAAACTACCCAGGCTTGTTTTTCAAAGAAATGAACAAAAATCTATATTCCCATTTCTCTGGAGTTATGTTTTGCTTTTTGTTGTTGTTGTTCTTTTTTGTAACATCAGGCCATTTTAGTTGAATGATACAGAAAGTCACTTTGAATTCAAATATAAAATAAGGCCATCCATCATGTTAACAATTTAATTACCTGAGTATATATTTTTCCAGCAAAAAAACCCATTATTTGTTGTGTATCTTATTACTGAGCTGTTGCCTCAGGACAACTTGGCTGTCATCAAGCAGGCCTTGTGGTAAGAAATGGCGAGATAGGGAGCAGATAAGCGGGGCAGTCCTCTGCCTGGTTTCCAGGCAGGCTCTGTTCCGTGTTTGCTTGAGGCCTCACCTGTTAGAGTCCCTGTAAGCTTTGTGGCCATAGCGAAATGGTGACTTGTAAAGGCAGTGAGGCGTGGCAGAGAGAGTGAAAGGGTCGAATGAAACAGAAATGTGATATTTTCTATCTTCTGAGGGCCCAGGAAATAGGATTCCTGTGGCCAAACCCAGTCTGGCATTCTCTATCACACAGAGTGCAAGAAAGTTGTGAGGTTTCCCATTTACTACTCAGGGAAGAGAGGCAAAGCCAAACAATGCACTGACTTTCTCCACTTTCTGGAGCATCTGTCTTCCCAGGGATCAGGGATCCAGGAAGAATTTCGAATGAGGAGATTAGAATAAGGGAGGCAAAATGGGAAAAGCAGCTGATGGGTCTCCTCAGGGCCCTGGGGTTTGGGGCACCCCACGCCCCCACCCTCAGCACTCATCAGGTGGTGGACAAATGCTTGTGACAACAAATCTGTTGTTGTTTGTTTGCTTGCTTTTTAATCCCATGTCCTGACTGCCACCAGGAGCTAGAGCAACATAAGGTAATAGATGACGAGATAGCAACAATCCTATCTCCTTTGGGGGTTTAGTGGGCATAAAGTGGTAAGGAAACGTCTCCTGCTTTTATGCAACATGATGGTTGGTGGTTTTATTTTGGCCTGCTCCCTTGCAGCAAGCACTGTCAACTGAGGAGGACAGAAAACAAAGACCAGACTTCAGGCAACCATTTGTGCATGCTGCCTGTTTCCTGGCTGGGTAATGTTACAAGCCAGAAAGGTGTTCTTACCAAGGCTCTGAATCGAGGATAATTCTTGCATTTCAGAGCAGCGGCCTGATAAATGGTAGGGACAATAGGGCTTGGTCTACAACTCTGGGTACGAATCTCCCAGGTAGCAGGGGCAAGCTGCCTTGTGGAAAACTTTTCTTCTGAACCTTGTCCAGGTGGCCCTACTGGGTCGTGTGCTCGCTCTCTCTCTGTCTCAACTTTGGGACACGTAATTCAAGAAATATGCTCATTCCAGCTTTTGCCTGAAGAAGAGCTGCTAACCGTTTTATGACAAAACAAATGCATGGAAGTTTCTGTAGAGCACATTTCACTGGAGATGATTCACCAGCTGCTGCTGCTGCTGAGTAGGAGAGTTCCTCGATAACTTGACAAATGCATCTGATTTTCGCAGTGAACGCATGTTTTCATAAATGGAAACAAATAAAACAGTAGGCAAGGGCTTTCTCAAAAGGCTTGCCAAGTACATTAAACACACAAAAGTACATTCACAGCGAAAGTTGGTTGAAAACAGCTGTTTTAAAGGATTTTTGGTGAATGCAGTTAACAGCATCATCATTATAAGGCCTGAAGCAAACGTGTTACTGATTACACCCCATTAAGAAATTGGAATGTGTTCCCCCAAGGAAACACTACAGCACATGCTATTTGAAAGTAACAACCAACTCCAAAACACGCAGCTAAGTCTTTCTTATGGACTGTGCAGCCTATCTAGAAAGATAAAACTCTCAGGAAAGGGAGAGTACATCTTATCTTAAGCAATCAGAAGATTTTCAACAGTATTGTTTGCGTGGAGGTTTGCTTAGCGTCTTTCACCTTTCCTCCCGAAACTTCCTCCCTCTCTTCCACTCCTGCATTGTGTGGAAGTTGTGCAGAAAAACTGGGATTAAGGAAGTTTGGGGTTCGGTCCGCGACAGCATGGAAATCCAACTGTGCAGCTTGTTGGCGTGGGAAACATGATGCAATTTTAGGTCAGCTCCTTCTAGAATATGTGCGCCCTTGGAGCAGAGAGTGCTCTTCCGGGTGGGGCCGAAGGCTGTGGTGGGGTCTGTGGGATACGGAAAATTTAATAGGGACCATGGGATTTGTGCCGGGAGAACTAATGTTCATGTGTTGAAAAGGCACTGTCAGAATGCCACGTAAGCAGGGCCTGCTGCTTGTCTGCAGCTTGCCTGTGACTGTTACCTTGTGTCTGCACTGTCTGTCTGCTGCAGCACCAAAGGGCCTCGACAGACACTTTCCATAATGGCCCAGAAGCCTCCCATGGGCCCGTGGGGGTTTGTTGGGAAGGAATTTAAGTCCGGTACTTGGTAAGAAAAAAAGAGCGTTTTTTCACCCTTTCTACACATCTGAAAGAAGGGTCAGATTTCTCCTCGCGATGAAAGAGTCACTGCTGGGGACTAACCTCCTTTTACACTGCGGGGCTGCATGGTGGGTCATGTGAGGAAGGGCAGCCTCTTCTCTCCCACCCGCTGCAAGAGGTAGCCACCACCGGGGATGGTGAGAAGTACCGTGACACCTGTGACGGTAGGGGTGTCTGATACACACACTCAGGAAAATGAAAGTAATGCTAATATAAAAATGATATGATCATACACTGAGAATTTTGTTGTCATTGTTTCACCTGTGTGAGGCCCATTCCAGTCCCAGCAGTGGGACTTTGGATAAGTTCTGTCAACTCTGTGAGGCTCTGAGTCTTATTTTTAAGAAAATATTTTTTTTCTTATGCTTTCTAAATGTGCTTATTTTTAGAAAGAGCATATTTTTAGAAGAATTATTTTTATAATAAGATTGAAGTAATAAACTTGTTTTTATAATAAGAACTACCAAACGCAAGTTTTGTAAAGAAGCAGATACGAGGCAGATAGATTGATCAATGGACTAATCCATTGATCCTTAGGGATTTAGGGACCATTTGAGATCCAGATTGTGAGAGAAGCCTCATTGTTGATGGGGAGAAGGGCTCCTGGGAAAATCCTTCTCCTCCACATGTGTGGAGACTGCGAGGGTTAAGCTGAGGCAAAAATAGACTTTTTCGGCTAGTGCATACCCCTGCCTAGAGTGAGCAGTGATCCTAATCTAAACTCTCAGGATTCCCAAGTTGTCAGAAGAGGCTGCTGGAATGTGACCTAGGGATTCCTGAAAGCCTGTTACATACTCAGTTGTAATATCTGGAAGCATTAAGGCAACATAAAGCAGCTCCTTATGGGCAAACACGCATTCACCTTCCCTTATTGCATCACTCTCGGAGTGGGGAAGTCTCTTCCCTGGCGCAGTCTTGGTGGGGGAGCTCTGAATTCAACCGAGGAATCTGCTCCCAGAACCTGGCACTGGTGTGTGCACCTGAAGGAACTGTTTCTCATGGGGACACCCTTTACAAAGCACCTTTTGTCTACGCCAGCAGAGCTTGGGGGAAGCTAGTGGAATGGTGATAAGTTTATTACACCAAAACTTTGATGTAACAGATAAATATATTATTGATAACACAGCGACCGTGACTCTTAGGAAATGTTTTTGATAACATGACACAAATATTAGTATTACCAACTATCAGTAGAAGTCATTTGCCGCAAAGAAAATACAGTTGATTTTGAACAAAGGAAATAGTTGTAGGTGTCAGTTGGGAGGCCATGTGACTACGCCATCTACCGCCATTTCCCTTTTTCAATGAGTTGTGAGCGAGGTAGATAATTTTAAGGAATCTGCATGTAAGTGCATTTTAAAAACTATTTGATCATTTATAGTAAAATTAATTTATTGCCCATGAGAAAAAGAAAGGGAGCCCAGTAAAATTGTACCCAGAGATTCTGGAGATGAGAATATTGATTAGGTATTTCAGACAGCCAAATGGAAGTGAGCTGGAATATGGTTCTTCCACATTTGAATTTTATTCCGTTTTATTATTATACTACTAGTATTATTTTTATAATCAAGATAACCCATTTTTTTCATGGCAAGCAAGCTATTTTTTCTCTTATTGTATAAAAATAATTATTTTGTGTAATATATAATCTCTCCCTTCAGCCCTCATTCTTCCCTTTTCTTCTCAATTCTTATGGGAAACTGTGCATGCCACTTAATGCCTGGTCTTAGAAAAGGAGTTGTGGAGCCAACACTTGAAGGAACCTGAAGAAGACCATCTGGTCTGTCATTCCCTTTCTAGGTGGGACGATACAGACAAATGGGTTTGTATGCTACATTAAACAATCTCCACATGTCCCCCCAGAAACCTAGTTAGTTGCTGGAATTTGGGTGTACTTTCAAAGATAATGGTTATTCGACCAGGAAAAAATATGGTAAGGATGAGCTCCTTAGGCTTTTTGAATGAACAGTGCTTAACACAGCCATTCTTCCTCCTCTCATTTGTTTCAATAGAGAGGAAGATAGAGGTTTTGTGAACAAATGCAAGGGTTGGAGGGATAGCATATAGTCCAAAGGAAATAATATGCTAACAACAACAACAACAACAACAACAACAACAACAACAACAACAACTCCAGACCAGGCACCTCTGGTGACTAATGTTCTGATGTTTTTTTCTGCAAATATGTCCCTTTGACCATTTCTGTACTTAGGTTTCAAAGAATTCTTGTTACAGATAAATAAAGCATATGATTTTGTTTTGAGACAATATGATCACAATGATAAAATGAGCTTACATCTAGCGGGTATTGTACTTCAGAGTTCATGAAAAGTTTTTACACTGGTTATCACATCTGACTTATAGCTAATCAATGTATGTTTCCTAATTTTATGGAGAAAACAATGGAAAGTTCAAGAAGTAAGTGAGAGGACTAGGGCCTGGATCTTCCTAGGCCCAGAGATGTTTCCTTTACATCAGTACTCCTCTGACTAATGTGAACGCATTTTCCCTGGGAACTTGTTAAAATTCAGATTCTGATTCAGCACTTCTGGGATAGAGACTGAGATTGTATTTCTAACACGTTCATGGCTGAAGTTAATGCCTTTATCCACAGATCATACTCTGAATAGCAAGATTCTGCATCATAACTGGTTCCTATGTGATATGATTAAAGATGGTCTTGTTGAGCAGCTTGGTGTAGTATGTTTAGGATACTCAGAGCAAAAGTTTTGGAAACAGCATGCTTTTCAGCTGGGCTATCACAACAACCCAGACTCTGGTTAGCATCTCTTCCCTGCCCTCAGCTTCCCTCACTCCCCTTGGTCCTTTCTGTCTAAAACACAGTGTTATCGTGCCATTGCCAACTTTAAAGGCCCACATGATGCTCAATTTCCAAAAGGATGGATTGCACCTTCTGAGCATAGCTAGTATTAGGACCTGCATTCTTTGCCTTCCCCTTTTATCTCTATCTCCTGTCCTGGCCTATTCCATGGCCACACCCCTTTCCATCCTCATATGCTCTGCCCCATCTACTCCAAATATCTTAAACTTCCCAAATGGAGTATGGTTGCTCTTTTGCTTCCATGGAATTTCATTTCTAAATCTGTTCTAGTTCTTTACATAATCGTCAGTTTAGAAACTTCTCTCAAGGTTGAGAAACATCTATAAATAATTGTGTTCATAAACTTCTTACAAGCGAGTGATGGGGGCTTAAACTATCTGTGTGCATGCAAGTGTGTGTGTATGTGTGTGTGTGAGAGAGAGAGAGAGAGAAAGAGAGAGAACAAGAGAAAGATACCAGCACTGTTTCTTACATAATAAGCACACAATAAATATTTGTTGAATGGATACCCTGGATGCCTGATACAACCACAGTCATGTGGGATTAATATGTGAGATGGGTGAATAGTTTCAAAACCTGAAAGAAAGTGAATTAATTAGGCTCAGGTATTTGCCTGGATTTCACAACAAATTGTTCAGTGTAGTCGTTTTAGGATTAAGGAAATGCATGAAGATTGCAGGCATTGCAGAGCAAACGTTTAGTTAGCTGGTCCTGACCAGTGAATGGCATGTTTTGGCATGTTTAGAATAAGAGAGAAAGATGGCTTTAGCTCTAGATTGTGCCTTATTCTGTGGCATGTTCCAGAGATATTTTTTCTTTCTTCCTGCCAACTTTATTTCATTCAGAAGAGTTATAGTTTGGGTGACTTATGGCTGATAATGATAGCCAGTCCATTTGTCTTTCTCCCCTCTGCCTCTGTTCTATAATTTCTATCTGTGGGACTACTGTTCATTTCAAAGACATCTCTGTGGAAGAACTTTAAAGCGGTGGCACTTTTAAAAATCTCGACTAATTCATAACAACGATGACACACTAGTCTTTGGGTCTGCAAACAAAATAGCAAAGCTGTTGCCTTTTGGCAAGCAACAGAAATGACAACCATCAAAAGGGTAAGCTTGTTCTGTTAGAACATCAGTGTTGTATTTTGATGAAGAAAAGAAACAAAATAGCATCATCAGGCAACCTTATTGCTAATTAAGATATAGATGAATATTGAGTAGATCTATAAGATATACTGAATAAGTAAGTAGTAACTAAATAGCATTATCTTTGATGATGTTATTACGGAACACAACTATATGTGTATACATTTACATTTTCACACCCACAAACACATATTCTTGTACATATACAAATGTAAAATATCTTCAATTTGTCAGAATGGAATTCTCTAGCCTTTCTGTTATTAGAAATCTAGAGGGCTTTCTTTTACTTCCTTTTTTCTTCTTTCTGCTCCCCAAATTCGCCATTCTGAGCTTCTCTCACCACCATCCACTTACCTATTTTCTCTCCTCCCCACACGTGTATCACTATTTCCCCACTCAACAAATATTTAACAGGCAACCTGCTCTGGTCTTCTCATGTGTGGAGAGAGGAAGGAGTGGAGAGTGGTACTAAAGAAATTTACCCAGCAAATTCCAGTGTTCCAGCCAAGGAATAAGACCCTTGATTCTAAATACAAGGCAGAGGCGTGACTCAAACCACAAGATAGATTGGGAACTGCGGTCGGGTCCCAGCCCTACTCTAGGTTGCGGAGGTCCTGATTATTATGGTGGTGGATGAGGCATGGGGAAGCAGAGCTCCTGCTCAATTTGGAGAAAATGCCTAGAACTCCAAAGTGCAGATCAAGCTAGAAACATGCTTGGGTGAACCACAAGTAACCCTGAACTGACCACACGATCTAATTTCATCCACAGTACTATCAAATATTGGGCGTGAAGACTGTTCTTCTACCTTTTCGTTAAAAACTCATGCTGCCCACTCAAGATTGGACATCAGCGGCCCCCTCCTGAGAGGAGTTGGAACTGGCCAGTACTGCAGCATATTTCATGGTTGGAATGTGGTGTTTTCAAAGTACTGAGGGTTTTTTAAGTGTCTTGACACCTCTGGACAGAATCAGACAATTGCCAATATTTGACTTGTGTTTCAAGGTCCAGTGAATGCTAAAGCGGTGGATTAAGGCAAGGGAGAGTGAGTTGGTCACTCATCAGGAACCCTCACAGTGCCCGCTGGTTGGTGCTGGCTGAGACTGCTCAAATGGAGCTCCACTTGGCCACCCAGCTTCTTCTTTTGCTTATTTTGTTATCTGTCATTCTAGCATATGGGTTATCAAAGTAGAAGAGAATTGATATCAACAATCTTATAGTTGTATGGATGAACCTAAAAAAAACTTTGCATTGAACCTTTGGAAATAACCCTTAGAAATAATGTTTCTGAGATTATACAAAAACTTTATTTTCTGTTTTCTTTTTTTAAAAAGATTTTATTTATTTATTTGACAGAGAGAGATCACAAGTAGGCAGAGAGGCAGGCAGAGAGCGGGGGGGGGGGGGGGGGGAGAAGCAGGCTCCCTGCTGAGCAGAGAGCCTGATGCAGGGCTTGATCCCAGGACTCTGGGATCATGACGTGAGCTGAAGACAGAAGCTTTAACCCATTGAGCCACCCAGGTGCCCTAAAAACTTTATTTTCTATGTTGACAATTCTCAAATTTGGAAGCGTAATAAATTTTTATTGCATTAATTTGGCATACCGTGATTTAAATTTTATATACAAGCACTAAAAATACATTGGATCCCTATAATAGGCACTTAGGATTGAGTCCTGATGTATGGAACTGCACCTGTCCAATGTGCAGACTGACTACATCACCAGAGATTTTGGCAAAATTAAGACTTCCTTCAGGATGAGCACAGAATTCAGATGGTAGCAGAGGGAATAACAGGAGGGTTAAGGCTAATTAGTCCTTTATTTATTTTTAAATTTTTTTAAAAAGATTTTTAAATTTATTTGACAGGGAAAGAGAGTGAGCACTCAAGGAGGCAGAGCAACAGGCAGAAGGAGAGGGAGAAGTAGGCTCCTAGCTGAGCAAGGAACCTGATACAGGACTCGATCCTAGGACCCTGAGATCATGACCTGAGCTGAAGCCAGATGCTTAACAGGCTGAGCCACCCAGGCGCCTAATGTAGCCCTTTAAAAAAAGCAAGAATTAATGGAACATTTGTGTACACACTGGTACAGAGCTTGGAGAAAAATGTAAATTGTCACACAAATGAGATCCCTGTACATCATGTTTGTAAAAGCGTATGTTAAATAAATGTTTCTGGAGAGTTTACATTGCTCCAGGAACTGTGCTTGGTGCTTGTTTCTAAGGGTAGCATCTGTGATGCTTCTCCACGAAGAGAAACTCAAGTCAGTCCATTCAGAAACACTTAGAGCCAGGAGAATAATTAAGATTTCTTCAGGGTTCGAAAAGGAAATTCTGAGACTGACATGATTAATGGAATGGATTTGAATTTTGCTGAAGCAGATGGTACAGGGGCATCTCTGTGGGAGAAACCCTGGTTGGAAGTGAAGAAGAATGTTTTGTGATGCGAGTTCCCTTGCTACAGTCTTATTTAGTAGTTGGAGCGGAGTTCACGTCTGAGAGCCCTCTGAGAATTAGTCATTGTGGAGAATGGTGAACCAGGAGGAAAGAGAAGTAATGTATATTGAAAGGCTTCATCTGATCTCTTGGCTGTCTTCAAAGGAAGCTTCATTTGTAAAGGACATGCATGATTGTGGAGAAAGGACCCCCATTAGGCAATGTAAGAATAATGAAAGATTCTATGTCCAAAGACTTTGGCGCAGGGGGGTTGAGGGCCTTGCTCTGTGCCCAGTTGGGAGACTGATGGAGCGGGACTAAAATTGGCCTCTCAGATCCTCTGCTCAGTAGAGCACAATTCCTTTCTTTTGCTATAAATTAAGATTTATCTGACAAGAAGCTTCCACATGGAAACAGAGGAGTGAGAACCTGGCAGAGCTGGGTTCACGCTCATTCAGTTTTGTTCATGGCTTCTCTCCTATCCACGTCTTTGTTTTGGGGCCACAAGCTGTCATCCATCTGCTTATAGAGTCAAGGACAAAGTGAACTAGCCTTGAAGCTTCTAAGATGAGGGGGAGAGAAACACCACTGAGGCAGACAGATGCACTTACCTCTTTCCTGTGTTACTCCCTGGTGTTTTGAAAGTGTCCTCAATGACCGAAAAAAGAGGAGGAAGTCTTATGGAGAAAAGGGAATCTGAACTCCCAGAAAAATATGTGGTGTCAGTTTGTGTATGTGAGGGAGAGAGAGTGTGTGTATAACATAAATTGACTGATACCATAGGGATGCAGTTTGTGTCTTTCACTCAATATGTTTGTTATATAAATGTGTATAGGTATGCCCCAATATATCGGTAATAGCAAATGCTGTATATACAGTGCTCACTCTGTGTCATGTGTTTTCCAAGCATGTCAGATACTACAAATTATTTAATATGGACTTACCACATTCTTTTAAACCACAGTTTGGTGATTTCCTAGTTGCTAGATATTTATTTATCCCACTTTTTTAGTTGTTGTTATGAACACTGTATCAAATCTCCCTATGAATGCTTTCTTGGATATGTGTGAGCGGTTGCAAAACAATGAAGAGGTCTAGTACATATCATCTAATAACAGTGGTTGCCTCTGAGGAGGGGGAGGGGATGTGAACTGAGTTGCGGTTAGAGGGTCTTTAACCCTACATATAATGCTGTGTAAGACTTTCTAAGAAAAATGCATTCATGTATTACTCGGATAATTACAATCAATTTTTTTAGAAATAAACACGGGTTAGAAATTTTTAGGCACATACCCTAATCAGTCTGATCGTTTTCCCTCTCACTTCTAAAACACCACCTGCCATAAAATCCTGGGTGTGTGGTCATAGCAGACAAAGGCAGTGTGTGTTCAGTGTTACTATGTTTGTAAAATGCTTTGTACACTCAGTGTCACTTTGACTCTAACATAATTGGGTTTTAGTTAGCAGTAGAAGTATCAGAGGATCCACAAGTAGTAAATACAGCAGTGAGTGTTCTCTAGTTTTGACAAAGATGTTGTCCACACTGAAGAAAAAAAAAAGGAATTTAAATTGCGTTAATAGAGAATCAATTCAATAGGATAATTAATGTATAGTTTTGAAGTTTCACAATCACTGTGTGTAAATGCCAGCCCTTTTATTACAAGCGTACTAGTTAGAGGTAAGTATTCTTTTAAAAATTTGTATTGTGCATTGCAAGCATTTTAATCTGTACCTCACTCTGAATATATAGTTTCTGAAGCCTTAGTTCTGTACAGCTCTTATAACCATGTGACTACCCTAACTGTGTGAGCGTGTGGACACATACATTATCACATGCAAGCAGTAAAAAAGGAAAAAAAAAAAAAAAAGGAAGAGGGTGAAATCAAAGATTTCAATTGGTGTTTGTGCTTCACTGGAAAACTGAGATATTTACTAGGATATCAATGTTCCAGCACAGAGAATGACCTTGGGATGTTATCAAGCCCTTCTGCTCATAAGATATAGCATAATTTAAATACTGGAGGCAGGAGACCTTCCAAATACAGACCCAATGACGACAGTTGGATAACCATTGCACTCCTAAGTAAATTTCAGCGGTGGAAATTTCTTTAAACATCTACCCTCATAAAGATAGAAAATGTCTACTTGCTCTATTCTGTTTAAGAATGCCCCTTCCTATACCAGTCTGCTGTGAGGTTGGATCAAATGGTGACAGTTAGCTTTGACTTCCTGCTTTTTTTTTTTTTTTTTTTAAGTACTTACCTTAATATCACTATTCTGGGACATCCACACCATTTTGACAGGTCCTGCACTGCTCTGTGTAAGGTCATGCTCTGAATACCTCAGAGGGTGTTTGTAGGCACACACACACACTATACACACTTCTTATCTGTACCTTTTCAGGTTGAAGGAAGGATTTCAGTGTAAGCTCTCCTTATAACTAGGCTACTTAGCCTCAGTATTGCCCTTCTTGTTTTCTGAAAGTTTTTCTCCCTAAATAGGATTGGGCCAAAGCAAGAATAAACGTTTTTTATAGTTTGAATATGCCACTCCCTATTACGCACTTTTATGGAGTCATGGCCTTTTATTTTACCTCGTATTGTATATCTATGCTCACTTTGAAGTCCATTATGAACTCTGGAATCTGAGCTGTCTAATAGAACTTTCTGCAGTGATGACAATGTTTTACAATCTGGGCTGTCCAGTAGCACTTCCGTAGCCCCTGGTTCTAGTAGCTGTTGGACACTTGAATGAATGAATGTGACTAGTGCAAGTGAGGAACAAAATTTTTAATTCGATTCACTTTAATAATGTTCAACTGAAATAGTCAGATGTGGCTAGTGACTACCCCATTTGACGGTGCAGCTGTAGATCATGTCACATTCATTGAGATCTAGAAAATCTTCAACATTTCTATTGTGGTCTTTGCATGTGAAAATCTATCCCTTTGCCTCCATTTAGCATTATTTAATTTAATTAACGAAACCATTATGTAATTTGCCTGCTTTTAATCCCGGGTGTATTTGCCCTCGAGGTTTGTTTTGCCCCAGACTCCTGTTTTTTCCCTTGCTCAACTGACCATCATGCTACCTCAGCTAGTAGATGTTTTTGAGAACTTACATTTGGAAAGTGGTGTAATGCTGTGAAACAAGAAAGGGTGTTTAGTTCATGAAGTGTGTTATAAAAGTTTAGAGAAAACTTTCTTAGATTTCTAATTCTTGTGGTCAAAATTACTTGGATTTAAACAAATAATGTTTTTTGAACATGTATCTCTCATCTAAAATTAGCACTTATCCTCACTCATCTTTATGAAACTTTGGAGAGGCGTGACACTTTCCTTCCTGCCTGTCGGGTTTTGGGAACTGGCTGGCTTAGTGGCTTCCACACAGCCATGATTTAGCACTCAGTGACAAAGCCCATCTTCCTCCTGGGGCTTCCAAGGACTAAATCGTCAGTAAGCAGGAACTTCCTGCTGCCCTTGTGGAGCTTTTGAATGATTAGGATGAGCAATGATTCCCCAGAAGTGGGTAGAGTGTTGAAACAGTAAACACGCAGATCGCATGCCCTATCCACCCTTTCTTCACACATGCCGCCTGAGATAATAGTCTATAGAGAGACCGCAGCATTTTCAAGCTGTGCGCGCAGGGTCCTTCTCTTTACTTAGAGGCCAACCAGGATGCACAGAAAACATAACTGATAACGCCTAGATAATGATTGACTAGTTTCAGTATTAATGGTGTGAGCTGTATTCCTTTTCTCTTCCTGGTTATACGTTTCATTGATGTAGTTTGCTTGTTTCTATGTAGAAGCATGATGAATTTCACTCTCTGGGATAAGAACTTCAACGCCGGAGACAAAGGTAATTTGGTTGAGCACACCTACAGCGTCTGTGGTTTTAATGTTTTGAAACATTCCCTTGTAAATCTCTCTCTGTGACTGTGAATATGCAGGTGGGGGCAGATGTCCAGCATCGTCTGGCATATTTTGTAAACCTTCCCTTTTGGACAGATGTTCTGAATTGTAAAGATGCCTTCTTTGTGGCAAAGGGATGATGTGGAAAATGTGTTTTCATAACTATCTAGATGTTTATCTAACACACCATGTGGACAGCAGAAGCACAACTAAGTCAACCTCATTTTTGTTTCTGTTATTGGGTTTTTTTTTTTGTTTTTTTTTTTTTGGAAGCACTTTTTCTCTTCTGCTGCTGGCTACCCCTTTTTCTTCATATTCCTGCATCTCAGGCTAGATGTTTCAAGCAGAAGTTAATGGGGTAAAATGTTTCTCTTCGTCCAGTGGCTCTCCTCTGCCCCTGGCTCCTGCTCTTCCTTCAGCCCTCTCCACCTCCCCTCCTCCTGCCCTTGCCAGATGTGAGGAAGGGTGATCTGACCCTCCTGCACCTGGTGCCCACCCTATGACCCTTTTCTCTCTATTGGAAAAGTGTGAGGGATGGGATGTGGGGAATTACATTGCCAGACACAGAGAAGTTGCTCAAAAGTGAATGCTGAAGTAAAGATGTAGCCACTGACTTTCCAAGGTTATGGGGGGCCAGCCAGATGTGTAAATGATTTTCTTTCCCCTTTCTTGATACTTACACTGTGAAGTCATCAGCAGCCTCCCGCTTCCGTGATGGTCCCCTCAGTATCCAGGGATAATTAAAAAAAAAAACCAGAGTAAGACCTTATCAGAATGTTTTTGATACATAATACCTTACCTCCTTTTACTGTTATGGTTCTTTAATAATATATAATGATATCATTCTTCATAGCCAGATTCCTTCTCCCCCTATTTCTCTCACCCCAAAATATTCTGAGGCAGTGGAAAGAAAGCCAGAAGGATTTCCCCTCTCTAACTAGCTGTGTGCTACATGAAAAGGGCTATGCTAGGTGGTCACTAAGGTTTTCCTTAGATCCAGGAGTCTGTGATTCTATTCCTTCCAGAGCGTATGTCTCACCCTCAGCTCCTACCTCAGACTCTTCTTTTCCTTGATGGTGATGAATCATTTCAGACTTCCAGCAGTCCTAGGGGCCTACTCTGGGGACTAAGGCACTTTCACAAGCCTGGGCGGCAGGGGGGCTCCCTTTGTGTTTCGCGATGAGAATTTGTACTGCCAAAGGGTTAATCTTCCAAGACTAATAGCAGATTGGGTAAAATCAGAGAAGATCAATGGTTGTACCCTGCCACGAGTGGGGGTGTTCAATCATGCAGGTTTCCAGCCAGATTTTTAGAAATCTGCATCACAGAATTCACCTGGGCGTCACACCCTGAGGAACTCTGGGTTAATATGTGGTGAACAGAAATATCAAGTTTATGCCTATAGGGCAGTTTTCATTGGCATGAGCTTCAGCACAGAAAAAATGGCCTTGGTAGTGTTAATTTTTTTATGGGCAGTTGCACGATAGCTGGTCTTGGAATGTTAGCAGCACTGTTGCAGAACTAAAAATGTTACCTTGGGACATTTTAAAAGAGCAATGAATATCTGGTTTTAAAACACAGGCATTAAAAAATTATAAGCCTGGAAAGTCTTTTTTGGTTGTTGTTGTTGTTCTAACTCGGGAGTGTTAAAGCTACCTTTTCCTCTCTGACTTCTTGATAAGCAATTGTAGGGCTTGGTAAATTAGTGATGACTTGACTACTTTGACACTGGGATGTTTATGTTTCAAGAGGATACCTAATGTTGAGACTGTGTCCCCTTAAAAAGGACAATTTGGCTTCACCCTGTGAGGATGTGGCAGTGCTCAGGGCTGGGGTTCTATACTCTCTGGGCGCTGTGCCAGGAACAGTCCTTTGATGTGGAGGGAGTGGTTCTCAGAGAAGGCGGGCGTCATTGCCACACCTGGACTGCACCTGTGTGATGCGTGCTCCGGAAGCAATTTGCAACCAGGGGCACTTGGGGATAGCCGTCCCATGGGACTGACTCCCATTGGAGAAGTGACACCAGTCCTTACCACTGTCTACATGGAGAGGGTGTTTAGGCCAGGGAGGATTGTCCCTCACACTTGAAAGCGGCCAAGAAGGACTCAACTTCTTGTCATCGCTTTTAAAACACAGAAACAACATTAAAAAAAATTTAAAAATGGAAAACAATTTCTCTGTCTCAAGGAGAATTGGCTCTGCCTAATTAACTTTCTTGTAGTTTCAACATTTTCTCACTTGATATTTTACCATAAATGTGGGTCTATATTTCTGCATTAGCTTTATAACTGCTATTATAATTGTAAATATTAATCTATTTATGTATGATAATTTATTTTCCCCCTATTATTGGTTTCTTCCATGATTTATAATTTTACGCTATGAAATGTAATACCACAACAAATAAACTAATGAATACAGCTTTTCCTTGTTGATATATATTTAAGAAAAATTTCTAATAATGGAATTATAAAGAGAAAGAGTGTGTAAACATGATAATGTTTTTATACATATTATAAAATTTCTTTTCTTGCTTTCCAAAAGAGTTTTAAAAAGCCTCTAGCATATGAGTGTACTTACTTGTACTGAGTTTAATATTTAAAAATGGATTTTAATACATAAATTTAAAAATTATAATTAGATACATAAATCATATAAATTGGATTCATGTATATGTACAGATAGAACCTGGAAACTTGATATTTCTCTGTGATGTGCTTCAATAATCTGTGAAGGTGAGCAATTTGTTCATGTACTTAGAATTTGTTTTTCCCTTGTTTGAATGTCTACATCTGTCCTCTCTCTATTTAGTTTTTATAAACTTGACTTAGCAAGCTAGCTAGATGTCAGATGTTTGATACAGTTCATCTTTTAAAATTTACCATTTATTTTCCAGATTCTGATATCAGACATGAGGCTAGAACATTGTCCCTTTCTGATGGGGGTCAGTGAGTTTGTAACCACTTCATATTGTCCATTTTTATTGGGTGTGCTTGAATATGCACAACAAAATGACTGCTTTTTAAATGACTGTTAGGGAAATGCACGTAACACCTGTGCTTTGGGCCAAGTGAGTGTGAATTAAAGAGAAGAAAAATATATAATATATATCTAAATAATATTTGCATATTTATTATATATTTGTTATTATATATATTTATGTATACATATGCACACACACACATATATATATACACATATAAATGTAAATGAAGGCAAAATTTAGACAAAAATATTTCTGAATCCACTTAATGGCAAGCTGTGCTATACTGAAAATGTACTCTCTTTTCAAAGTCCAGGTAAAACTGAAGCAACGAAAGCTTTAATATAACCAAAAAGAACTAGAATACTTAGCTTTAGGTGTGAGAGAGATCTTAAATGAGTTGAAAACCTGCTTGAGATAGATTTGGATGCCAAAGGCAAATGATACCTTCATTTTCCTGGCATTGGGTGAGGGTAGATTAGCAATTCCTGTTACTGAGAGTGTGATTAGGATTTTTATTGAGCAGGATGCCAAAAAATTAGGAAACATGTTCTAATTTCACAGGAGATTAATGGATACCCAATTGTGGTTTCTGCCAAAGCTGGAAAACATGATAATCATTTTTATTTTCCAGTCACACCATGACTGTGTTTTGAGTTCGTTATAACTAAGTTTAGTGCATTCTAAGTAGAGTATTTTGTCCATATAACATTTAGAATTTGTTTGCAAAGACGTTCTTTAATAGGTAACTTCTATTGCAGTGAATCAGTCTGCAGATATACGTATTTCTTAAAGACAGATATAAAGATTCAGGATAGGGGCACCTGGGTGACTCAGTTGGTTGAGCATCTGACTCCTGATTGCAGCCCAGGGCATGATCTCGGGGTCATGAGATGGAGCCCCTTGTGGGGCTCTGTGCTCGGCAGGGAGTCTGCTTGAAATTCTCTCCCTCACTCTCTTACTTTGCCCCCATTCGTGCATGGGCACACACTCCCTCTCTCTCTTAAGAAAAATACAGAATAGAGAAATAAACAATTTTTTTCAAGGAGAAACAGTCCGGTGATTCCAGCTCTCATTTAATCATTAACTTAATATCCTTCCGTGGATAGAGCATTCAACAAACTTTCCATGCCTGAGCGTATTAATATCAAAAAGCAGAGAGCAAAATCATGGCAGCCTGACCACCGAGGAATGGCATTAGAACACAAAAGTAAACACATGAAAGGTGGACTTTGTGTGCACTGCGAGTCACACCACTCACAGATGCCAAGTATTATTAATTCTTGGATACGATAAGGTGCTTATTGCCTTTATTCCTTAAAGAACTCCTTGACAATTCAGCATGTTGGTCTAACAATTCCAGACCTGACTTGCTGCTGCTTATTAATTAAATTCACTTAGTAATTAGGAAGAACTTATGTGTCTCCCCCGTTCCTCTCCCTGCCTGAAATTCTTCTTCTTTTTTTTTTTTTAGATTTTATTTATTTATTTGACAGAGAGAGATCACAAGTAGGCAGAGAGGCAGGCAGAGAGAGAGAGAGGAAAAAGCAGGCTCCCTGCTGAGCAGAGAGCCCGATGTGGGGCTCAATCCCAGGACCCTGAGATCATGACCTGAGCCGAAGGCAGAGGTTTAACCCACTGAGCCACCTAGGCACCCCTCCCTGCCTGAAATTCTTAAACAAGCATTGGGTATGTGGTAAATGGTGCGTTTTAATAAATGTTTTGTAAAGGCCAATTATTCAGTCAATATTGAATCGTGTGATAGGAAATACGGCTGCTTGGCTACAGGGAAGATGTCTACATGCTATTGGCATCTGTTGGGTAGGTAATGTTCTTAAACCACCTGGCCTTCTTCCAAACTTTGATTATTCATAAATCTGTTGAGTGTGGCAAGTTGCACTATTAGCGTTTAATCTTTTATTGAAGCAAACTCAGGAGACTGAAATCTATTTGCTTTAGCAAGCTTGTTCACTGATAAATGTACGATTTAAAATTTTCCTTTTGTGAATTCCTCAGTGCAAGCAAAACACAGCTGGGCACAGCAGAGATCATATTTATCTTTTCATTAACTAAAGTACAAGAAGATAGTGGTGTTGGAGGCTTATAAGGAGGGCTTGCTAAAGAACAGTCCTCCTCCTGTTTGCACACCCACTTGAGAAAAGCTTTCCAAACAAGTCTTTGAGATACTTGCGAGAAAAGCTAGTTGAATTGTCAAAAGAAGACCAAGTGAATGCAGATGAAGTGGTTGGATTTCAGATAACATTTTCCCCCTGAGTGTTCAGATTGGTTAAATATTAGAGGAGGGAGATAATGACGCTGCTTGTCGCCATAAGTTTAGACATCTTTTTTCATAAGGTTGGTAAGAAAGGCGTATCAAAGATTTTCCATCCCAGATGATTTAGTTCCAGTGTGTAAAAGGGTATTGTAGGTACAGAAAGATTGCTTGGATATTAAGTGCCAGACAGGAACATAGAAACTTTGTAAAGAGTTTATAATAGAATTTTTTGGTCTTGAGTTAACTCAGTAAATGGATTGGCTGTCATGGGGGGGTTAACTATATATTTTTTAAAATTTTTCAACATTCTTTCTGCTAGAGGGAAGATTATGATAATTTTTTGTGAGATTTTAGGGTACTTATTTGCAATATGCACTAAACCAGGCCATCAGGTGCAATCTTCCAGAATGAAAGAAGTGACTTCTGGCTTGTATGTGTTAATAATAAATTCTCCACTTGAGAAAGTAAGGTGAAATTATAAGGGTCTCCCCTCACCCTTCACCTTTCCCTACATCCCTGGGTCATGAGGGCCAAGATTGCTTTTGTGTTTTTATAGTTCCTCCAATCCCTGGCAAAATGGCATGTACACAGTAGGTGACTAATAACTACAAACTGATTTGTGTATCCCTTTAGAGCTGCTGGGCTCTGCAAAGATGGACTGTGCTGTAGATCTGTTCTTCTGCCACCTTTTGTCACTCAAAAGGAATGGGAAGAACAGAAAAGGGGAAAAGGAGGCTCCTTTCCAGCCAAGTGCTATGAGGCTCCAAACCCCTTGAACTCAACTCTGACCAGGGTTACCAGGCATAGGGTAATGGCCCATTTATGAGTCAGACACAACCTGGGCTGGGGTTAATCTCTTTCCTATTGCCCATCCTTCAAGCCCTAGAGATGTCTTTCCTATGTGGAACCAGAAGCAGGCAAAGACAGATTTTCCTTGCCTTTACTTACCAGTCCTGTTTAGATTCTATGAGAGTTAGGACAAAACATTTTCTGTTAGTCATGGCATTTATTAAAACGTTAGCTTACTTTAATTAAAACTTTTATAAATGGTCATCTACTGGTTTATGGATTCTAAGGTTTATAACTTCTTGTCTTTATTTTTATTTTGTTTTAAAATTCACCAACCCAATACCAAGGTTTGTTTTTTTTTTTAATACGTGGACATTTGAAATGATACTGGAAATGTAGAGATGAGCAGTTGAAGAGCACAACTAGTGAAATGAAAGATATTTCCTTAAGATCATCCAGACCTGCTCACTTAGTATATAGAGAAGAGAACTGAGGTCAAGAGACAGGAAGAGAGCTTTTCAAATGCTACAGAGTTCATGGAAAGGTGAGAACTATAAAACAAGCTTCAAGCCAATACTTTTTCAATTTCCTTGTTTTATCTGAGTAACAGAGACTTCCAAAAACAGGGGCTTAAAATCTAAAGAAATATGAAGGCTGGAAACCAACTATTGCAGCTCTATGATGTCAGGAACCCTGTATCCTTCTAGCTTCCTGCTCTATGTACTTTATTAGATGTGACCTCCATCCTCATGTTCTCAAGACGGTTGCAAAGTGCCAGCCATCCTGTGCATATTCTAAGCAAGGTAAAAGTCGAGAACAAGAAAGAGTAGTGCATGCCAGTAAGTCAGCTCCCTCTGAAGAGCTTTTCGGGAAGCACCCAGCCAGTGATAATTGAGTATATCTAATTGACCAGAACCAGCTGCAAGGCAAGTTAGGAAATGTAGTCATTTTTTCTTCTTTCTTCGTTCTACCTTCCTGTGTTTCTCTTCCTCTCACTCTCTCTCTCCCACACCTTCTCTGTATCTCCCTATAATGCACTGAATGAAATTGGACTTAATTCTTAGTAAGATGAAATACAATTGATATTGATAGGCAACTTCGTGTCTTTGCACCATGCATTTCCTATTAAGTAATTAGGGTTTGGAAGTATAAGATTCTACAGCATGTTTTTCTCGCTAGCATTTCCTAGGTTAAGGAGACCAAACGTAGTATGGGACCAGAAATTCAGGTTGCTTTATGCGAGAGAAACAATGGGAGGAGAACTTAGGAACTGTCTTCTCTGACCTGTGCTTTGACTTCCCATGTTCAGTGAAACACAGCTCTATTATTCCTGTTGGCTTGAAAGTGAGCCTGGCAATGAATACCATGCAGAGTTCTCCTAGGCATGCTTCAAAGCTAACTAATGAAAACTGTTTAAATATTTAGAAGTAAATAGCAAATAGTTTACTTCACCCTGAATGTTTAATGCGTACACAATTTTCAAAAGCCTGAAATTACAAACCGTAGTAGGTAATTTAGGACCATGACTAACAATGACAGAATCACCCAGGTCCTGCTGAGGTGAAGGAAGCATACTCACATAAAACTTTACTAGCAGATACACCTGTGGGCAACACGAAAGAGAATTTATTTGCTCATATCTCATTGGTTATGAGATTTATGGTGCTGTGGCTATGAGTTTCTCTGTAACTAAAGTTTGTTTCTTTTGTTGAGTTAATTTATTTATGTTGATTTAAGTGTAAGATAATTATTTAGAGTAAGAGATTTGCCAGAATGAAAGCCCTCCTCAGTGTCACACTGGCGGCCATGTTACCTAGTAACTAACACACTCTCTGTATAGTGTTTGTTCTGGGCAGGTTACAGATTCGAGACCTCTAAAGACATCTAGAGATATCAAGAAGCAATAATGTGGGAGGACTCCTACACCTTTAAATCCATTAATGTCATTGTGTCCCCCTAAGTGAAGAATGGCTTTACAGCTCAGTGCTACTGACTCCTTTGCCCCTGAGTACTGTAGGACCATAGGTCCTGGAGAAGGGAAAGAATTGTGGAGAATTAGAATCTGATATTGTACCTGGTATGCATGGGAAAATGTAGTCAATGATGAGGACAGAACCCATCCTTTCCCATTAGACCTTTTCTAAAATACTGGACCTGATACGAATTCACTTACCATTTTATTCTCCTGGTGGTGTTTCATTGCACTCAGGCTGGCCAAGGGCCTTTGGGTTCCCAGCTCTCTGGTGTCACACATCCCTTCACTTCAGATCTGGGTTTTTGTTTTTTGTTTTAGATTTTATTTATTTATTTGACAGAGAGAGAGATCACAAGTAGGCAGAGAGACTGGCAGAGAGAGAGAGAAGCAGGATCCCTGCTGAGCAGAGACCCCAATGTGGGACTCGATCCCAGGACCTCGAGATCATGACCTGTGCCAAAGGCAGTGGCTTAACCCACTGAACCATCCAGGCGCCCCCAGATCTGTTTTTTTTAGAAGAACCTAATGACAAGTCTTTTCACCCTGAATCTTCGAGTGATTACTGCTGTTGTCATGTTCTAAACCTTCACTCACCATTTTGAAAATTGGACCTATAGATGTTAGCAACATTAATATTAGTATTCATAATACATTAGAGCTTCGTAAGTGTATTTTACCAGATAGTTGTTGCATATATATATATGTATATATATATGTATATACATATATATATATGTATATATATATACAATAATCACAAGATTCTTGCCCCATGGCAAAAAAATATATACATATATATATGTGTGTATATATATATATACATATATATATGTGTGTGTGTATATATATATAATATATACATATTTATATATATATATATACATATATATATGTGTGTGTGTATATATATATAATATATACATATTTATATATATATATAATATATATATATAATATGTGTGTGTGTATATATATATATAATATATACATATTTATATATATATATAATATATATATATATATAATATGTATATATATATATACATATATATATATACACACATATATATATGTATATATTTTTTTGCCATGGGGCAAGAATCTTGTGATTATTGTATATATATATACATATATATATATGTATATACATATATATATACATATATATATATGCAACAACTATCTGGTAAAATACACTTACGAAGCTCTAATGTGTAATAACACACATATATATGTATATATTTTTTTGCCATGGGGCAAGAATCTTGTGAATAGATGGATTTTCAAATAACAGAGTTTCTTTGGAGCCCATCTCTGTCTGCACACATGGCACGTACAGCCGTCTGTCTGGATTCCATCATGCCTGCCTGCCATATCTTATCAGTGCAGAGCCCTCTGAAGAGGATCCTATATATTAGCCACAACATGACCTGTGTAGCCAGGAGCAGCCCTAGCAATTATCCCACCGGTGGTGCAGTGATTTAGAATGAACAGCTCAAGGATGCCATTATTTACCATATATCATATCCCAAGATAAGGTTAATAAAATCTTCCCCCCCAAATTGGGGTTGATTTATATGTCAAGAATATTAGAAACCAAGCTTTTTCTACCTTCTTTTTGTTTTGCAGCTGCTTAAGTTGATCCTAATTGGTAGAGATCCTGACAATTCTAGCTCTGGACTAATATAACTACTTGAAGCAACAGTTAGCCCTGAGCACAGTCCCCAGCCAGGCTCCTGGCGGGAGTCCATGGGAATAATCTTCCCTTGGCAGCTGCCTGAGCAGCCGTCTGTGGAAAGGACAGCTGTGGGTTGGCAGAGTGAGAGTGGGTCTGTATAGCACATTAGGTTTAAATACTAACTGTTTGCATAGAAAGCTTCAAAAACTTGCGTAAAACACATAAAGCAAACTTATATAGTAGGTGATGATTTGGATTTCGTATTTGAAGCAAAAATACATCTCACAGTAAAAGGGGATGAGATGATGCTTCTCTGAGTCTGCTTTCTTAAGGGTTTTGGATTAGATAGCTTCTATGACCCTTTCTCTTCTAACATTCTATGGTTGCAAATCACTAGATAGTCTCAGATATGTAATCATATTTGTACCTGATCCTTTGCTATTTTTTAGCTATTGTTTTTTTTAATTTATAGCTTTATTATTTCCATAAAGCACTCAAGGCAACTTGCAACAGAAATACAGGTACAAAGCGGCGGGGGGTGGGGCGGGAGAGGGGACAAAGACAACCAGCATGAGATAAAAGGAGGAGAAGGAGATGGGAGAGAGCTGTATATTTAATTCTGAAGAGAGCTCTAAGAAACAATAGACTCTGTCTCTGAGCTTCCCAGTAGCCCCGGCAAAAAAAAACAACAGCACCAATTTATGGAAGAGAAGAGGACACATGTTTATATTCTTTTATTGCATGTTATATTCACATTTTCCCCAGAGATTTGGAAATTAAGTATATTAGAACACTTTGCATAGTCTACTTAGAGTTCAGATTTTAATTCCATAGCTATTAATCCTGCCCATAGAATACCTAACATCTGAATCTATCCTTTGTGGGAGTGATCATGCTCCTATTTAATCTATTAATTAATACTATTGTTCATTTTCCTATCTTAACATGTACTTTATTGAGCTGAGGGGATAGTGGGTTTCTTACGCATGGAATAAAAATCAATTTTCATTTGTTATCCTTCTGCTAATATGTTGTGAAATTCGATATATGAAAAAGAAGCAAAAATAATTTTATTTAATAATAAGTTTTACTGGGAGGGTAGGATTTGGACCCATATTCCCCCATTTCTCCAGTTCCTTCCTGCTAAAACAGGGGGAAGAGATTATTATGCAAGCAAATGTGTCCTTGTTTTTAGCTATTATAAATAATCTTTATTAATCTTTGATCGTCTAACCTCTCTTTAAGACAACAAACTTGGAATTTTATTTAATATTTCAGTGGTGAAATTAATTGGGATCTAGAATTAATGTATCTTTTTCTTTCAACCATCTTATTCAAATATTTAAAAAGAGACTGCGCATGCACGTGCACACATGGCTGAGAAGAAAGTGCTCTGTATATTATCTAAAGAGAGATTTACACAGAGGAGCTCCAGCTCTGTTAATTTTCAGTGGCAGGAACCTAAATGCCTTTTACCTCAAGAAAAAGTAACCCATAGCTAATGTAAATCCAACGTATTCTTTAAGGGAAATTTATGGGTTTTCTTATTTTGTGTCAGGAGAAAAGATAGGACAAAAGTATTAGGGAAAAAGTATTAAGGATAGAGACAACTGAACTGGAGTAAAGATGTGATTGTCCTCAGCTCTGTCCCCGGCCCTGAGATGGTAGCAACCTCAGGCATCCATAATGTCACTCCTCGTCTCCAGTATAAAAGATGTGCCTCTTTGGGGCAAAACTAAAATAAATTCATTTTTTTTCTGTCACTACATTAGTCACAATAATTAATGTCCGTTCCCTGAACAGATCTATCCCTTAATCTCATGGCTCACCACAGCAATAGTATAGTCTTGCTCAATCTGTGTTTTGTGCTGATGGGTGGGCAGGAGAGGGACAGGTCCAGAAATGGGCTTGCAGACCCTGGTTTTCTTGAGTGCTCCCATTGCAACACAAGGTTTCTTTCTTTCTTTTTTTTTTTTTAATTGTTTTTTATTAACATATAATGTATTATTAGCCCCAGGGGTACAGGTCTTAAACACTCCAGGTTACACACTTCACGGCACTCACCATAGCACATACCTTCCCCAATGTCCATAACCCAACCACTGTCTCCCTACTCCCCCCGGCAACCCTCAGTTTGTTTTATGAGATTAAGAGTCTCTTTATGGTTTGTCTCCCTCCCGACCCCATCTTGTTTCATTTATTCCTTTTCCTACCCCCTAACTCCCCAAGCAACACAAGTTATCCTGGGAGAGGAAGAGAGAGATGAAGAGGAATCACGGGGGCGCCTGGGTGGCTCAGTGGATTAAGCCGCTGCCTTCGGGTCAGGTCATGATCTCAGGGTCCTGGGATCGAGCCCCGCATCGGGCTCTCTGCTCTGCAGGGAGACTGCTGCCTCCTCTCACTCTGCCTGCCTCTCTGCCTACTTGTGATCTCTCTCTCTGTCAAATAAATAAATAAAATCTTAAAAAAAAAAAAAAAAGAGGAATCACGGACTCTAATGTGCCCAACAGAAGTCACCGTCGTCTTGGTTTATATCTCATCTGTCAAGCTCAGTCTTATGGCCCTAGCTCAGGGCAAGCAGAACTGGGAAGTGAGGGGATTAAATGCGGGAATTACTGTGGGATGAGAAAACTTTTCCTTGATATCTGAGAAACATCTTGTGCAACAAAATTGCTTTGCATGGTACATCAGAGAGGGCTTCCTGGAGGAAGCATTTGACTAGGGGTTTGGTCAAAAAGGGTACTTCAGTCACAAAGGCCTATTGTCCTATTGTGACAAATAGCAAAGTATGTGCTATGCTATGAAATAAAAGTGTATTGTTATTACTAAAATGCCTTTGGTCAGCAGCAAAGACTTTATTTTTAAACTTTTGGACCGTTGCTATTACTGGTTAGAATGGAAGCTCCTAGAGAACAGCGTGTTTCGTGTTTTTCATCTGATCTGTTCACTGACTTACCCAAGCACCTAGATCAGGGCCTGGCACAAGATAGGGACATGCCACAGATATCTGATGAACAAATAACAACTTACCAAGGACTCAGCCAGTATGCTTGTTTCCTTTTCCCCGTAAAACCAGAGGTAATAGGTTCTATTAAGATTGTCTCTTTAGGGGCGCCTGGGTGGCTCAGTGGGTTAAGCCGCTGCCTTCAGCTCAGGTCATGATCTCAGGGTCCTGGGATCGAGTCCCGCATCGGGCTCTCTGCTCAGTGGAGAGTTTGCTTCCCTTCCTCTCTCTCTGCCTGCCTCTCTTGTGATTTCTCTCTGTCAAATAAATAAATCTTAAAAAAAAAAAAAAAGATTGTCTCTTTACAGTCAAAGATGGAGTCTGGAGCTAGTATTTAGAAAGTAAATGGTCCTTCTGTGCTGCTTTTTTTGCGAAGATAAAACCAGAAAGCTGGGCACTACCCAGTCAGTGGTTAGAACCACAGTCTCTCTACCCTGATATATCCTCTTTTTCAAGTTTTTAAAAAACTGTTGAGGAGAAAACTGACTGCAGCTGAGCTACACAGAACTTTGAATATCTTACATCAATAATTTGACATGGTGCACAATTAGTCAATAAACACAGCTCTCCATGCATATGAAATCTGTTACTGAATAAGAGCCAAGGTAATAATTCTGATCTAAATTTATATATCTTCGGGGCACCTGGGGGCTCAGTGGGTTAAAGCCTCTGCCTTCAGCTCAGGTCATGATCTTAGGGTCCTGGGATCGAGCCCCGCATCGGGCTCTCTGCTCAGCAGGGACCCTGCTTCCCTTCCTCTCTCTCTGGCTGCCTCTCTGCCTACCTGTGATCTCTGTCTGTCAAATAAATAAATAAAATTAAAAAAAAAACTTTTAAATTTATATATCTTAGATGTTAATAAAGCTAAATTTTTTTGTCTTCTAGAATACCTCTTGTCTCTTACAATAAAGTTACATTTATTTAACTTTTATTTAGGAACTAATATTTCAGACAGAGGCTGTTCATGTTTATACTGTTTGTAAAAGAACAGCTTGAAAGGAAAACTTATTGTGTGACTAGGATCCCCAAGGGAATGAACAAACTATTTATGGAAAAAGTAGTCTATGATTTTGGAATGTAATCATTGTTCTTTTATCACATCTTTGGAGTCATTAGAACTAGTCGCCTATCTATACGCTGAATTCTGACATATAGTACATGCCATCTTTTTACTAATGATTTGTTAAAAATCTGTCCTAACTATGACTAAGTAGTTTAAAATATTCAGTAACAATACTCATTAACAAGTAATAATTAAACCTACTTCCTCTGCCTGCAAGGAAATTTAAGAATAACTTTTTAATCTTATCTTGTTTCTCTCAGCTACCCTCTATTGACCAACAAATAGAAAAATCTAGATTTTGTTTCAACATATATTATCATTCTTGACAAGTGCAGAAACCAAAAAGGGGGAAAAACAAGCTCAGTGTATAGCTATTTTAGCAGACTTTGATCATGTTGGAATATGGGCAGTGAATAGAGACTGATAAACTCATATAGTTCTTTGCCATGAAGTCTACTTTAGCGTGAAGCCAAAAAATGAGAGGGATAGGCTTACTTTTCGCAGATTTAACCAAGAACAATGACACCATTTGCAACCACAGCGCAGAGCCAAAAAAAATCATTGCCAGCATGCCAATGTATACTCCCTAGAGAATAAGTGGAAAATGAGAAACGCCTGTCAGAGATTAAGTTCTATTTCTAATGGAAGCACAGAGCAGACTGATGTCTTTTTAATGAAAATGAACATATCACAACAGATGAGTTTTATTTGTGAGTTCCAATGTGAGTTCTTTAGAACTCCCGGCACTGGATATATTCTTTTTAAAAGCAGATTTCAGAATGCAATGAGTAAGTTTAGCGAGTTGAGGAACCAATAGAGATGAAATGTTTACTGGACCAAGTGTTAGGGAATCTAATGTCATCTAAAAATAAAGGGACACAAACCTATTAAATACCAGCTAGTAAAAAATTAAAATTAGAGATGAATGAACAATTCCCCATTTTGTACTTACTATCAGTTGTAGCTGGTAACATATAAAGAGTTGCCTGTGTCAGTCACTATGCTAAGCACTTTATATGCACGAACTCATTAAACTCTCATAAAAATGCATTTGACAGAGGGGAACACTGACGCACAAAGAAATTAAATAATATGACCAAGGTAACACAATTTGTGAGCTACGAAGTTTAGATTTGAACACACAGAGTCAGGCTCCAGACGCTGTACACTTAACCCAATGCATTGCTCTGTTTTTAGTGAATATTTTCCTTGTTGAATACTTTGAGTCCATATGCCCTGGACTCTAGGAGGCTCTTCTTTGAAAAGTAGAATGTATTTTGAGGGAAAGAAAAGGAAAAAAAAAAATGACCACAATAGAACCCAAAACCCTACACGTAGCATTTAGTGATGTTCATGGGACTGATCTGGAAGTTAGTTATAGTGAGTAACATAAGATTTGAGCCAGTACCTTAAAATATGTGGGAAAAAGAAAGTGAACCATAGAGGGTTGAAAAGCGATAGGAGGACAACCTGATTTGTTTCTCTAAGAGAAAGCAGCCAGGAGGAGTTAAGAAAACAAAATCAAAAAGTGTAGGATGCTTTTCCCTCTTGTCTTGTCCTCTGTCTTGGCTCCCTTGACCCCATAGTGCTGCCTGTTAAATATGACACAACCCATTAGGGCAGACCTTGAGAGAGAATGGGCTTGGCCATAGTAGCCTAGTAGTTCAACTGGAAGAGTTCTCTCTGCCCATCGGTGAGTAGAAACCGCCTGAGATTCAGGATCCCAAGCCCTAGACTGTACCTTGTCAGTGTTCTATGTGTGGCCTCGGGCTTACCTGTAAAACTGGAATGCTAAAATAGCCACTTTATTGGGGTTATTTTAAGTATTAAATGAGATTAAATGTGAATACAGTGTGAAGGCACTTTTCAGTGAATACAGACAGTAGTTGATATTATTAAACTTAAGTGAGTTTGGGAATTATTTAGGGCAGCGGAGGTGCTTAAATTCTTTGTGACAAAATTGTGATTTAGTGGCTTTGCCTGGCACAGACATATTGATCACTCCCTATTTATAGGTCATTGGTATGGGTGTTCTCAGAGTGGCTAGACATAATTCCCGAGGTAATTATTATCTGAAAGGTAAGCAAGCAGAACCTAATCAAAACAACAACAAACATTTAAAGAAAGAACGGAAGAAACAAACAAACAAAAATACTCAAAGCAACAACAAACTTAGAAGCACAAAGTTCAGAGAGGGGAGCTGTGAAGGAGTTGGAGCAAGTGATGTTAATCCATGGTTTAATATGGCAACTGACTCAGCAGAATTTAGGAGAACCGCAGTGGAGAGACCAATGGATTTATCTTTTTTTTTTTTAAATGAGCAATTAAAAATAACCTATGACTTGGGCAAGTTGCCCCACTTCCTTGGGCTTCAATTTCAAAACTGAAAAAAAAAAAGTGTGATTATAATAAACTCTAAAGTCCCTTCTAGCTCTACATCCTGGTTTTTAAGATCTTTCTATGATGGGTTTGTCATGAGTTTTCTGAAATCTACTTTTCCCTTTTAATACGTTACCACAGCTTACACATGATAGGAGCCTTCTTGTGAAATAAGATAAGAAGGTACGTGTGTATCAAAATAAAATAGATAGGGAGCTCCCCTCTAATTGCTAGATGAGATGCTGCCTAATTCATGAATTGTTTAACAAAGCCAATTAAGTCTTCAAAGAAAAATACGATATACAGGTCTTATCTCTAAAGAAGTAGAAGCAATTATCTGCACAATTCAGGCAGCTTCTCCACAGCTCTCTGGTTTTACTTGATTGAGAAAAGACCAAAATATTATGTGATAGAAGGAGAAAAAGGGAAGAAAGAAGGGAATAAATGTAATTATCCAAGGTCTTTCTCTGGGGAAGTAATCATTTCACCCTCCTTGGCTGAGCTGCCATGTCCCTGAAATCGGAAGAATTAGAATAAAAAAATTGTGCAAAAATTAGTTTATACAGAGTTTTGGGATTTTCTTCAATGAGGCTTTGAATAAAAACCTGAAGATTAAATAGCTTCCTAGCCCTGGTCTAATGCTACATAGAATCGACTATTACACCAACATAAATATAGAGTGGTAACAGGAGATTGATCAACTTTGGTAGAGAATTTCAACTTTGATGCCAGAAATTCAAAATTATCCTGGCAAAGGAGAAGGATATACTTAATGTTTTCTGGAAGAAACATGCAAATTACCTCATTCTTAAACATTCCCTAGAGGCCATTATTATTTTTTTATTCCATTCCCAAGTATTACTCACAAAGTGGAAAGGGATGACCAATTTCTTAAAATGCTCTTGACACTCTATGGTGTTTATAATGTATATTGTAGCCTTAGCTGAAGGCCAGGTACATTTACACCATCTATTTATATTTCTCTGGCTTTGCTCCTCTTTCTTTTTCTTTCTTTCTATCTTTCTTTCTTTCTATCTTTCTTTCTTTCTTTCTTTCTTTCTCTCTCTTTTTCTCTTTCTCCATTTCTCTCCCTCTCTTTCCCTCTCTTCCTCCTTCCCTTCCTTTCTTTCTCCCTTTCTTTTTCTTTTCTTTCTTTCCCTCCGTCCCTCCCTCCCTCCTTTCATTCTTTTCTTTTTTCCTTCCTTCCTGATATCATTTTCATTGAATTAGTTTTAACCAACTATAAGATTTTTTAAAAAATCAAATAAATTCTCATTTTTGGACCACTTATGAGTCATTCTTTTTATATCTGTTATCTTTGTGGTTAACTCCATAGCCTCCCGTGAAGCTGTCTCTGTTTGCTCAGCTCCAGCTCTTACTACCCTAGGACTTATTTTAGGACAGTCAGCATCTTGGCAACTGGGACATTAGGAGATGGCTCTGCACTGGCTCTGCTAGGACTGGGACCCTGGCAAATCACGGTTCTTGGCCTCAGTTTCCACATCTGTAAACTCATTGAGATGAGGGTATGAGAAGGTAAGCGCAGGGAGTCTGGACCCTCTTTTCCATCTTTCCTGTCCTGTGGTTCAGAACTCTCCTTTCTGATCCCCTGCCAGTCATCCCCTGCTGATGACTGAGCATATCTGCTGGATCCAGCTTAAAACACTTTGGTACCAACATCCAACATCTCCTTCTGTGGAAACGTGTCATCCCTTAGACTAGCTCCATCTTCTGCCAACTTGTGATTTGTGCTATTGAATCTGCTTATTTTTGCCTTATATTCTCTCAGTAAGAGTCATGGCCTTCATGACACTTAATCTTCTAAATGACTAATAGGAATAAGTGATCAAAGAGTGAAATCACATCTTGGTGCTGCAATGTGTATGCTATAGGACTATTTTTATTTCAGGATAACTTATATATAACCTTGAATTTTAAGTTCAGTAGAACAGGCAATGTATTTGTTTAGAGGGCAGGACCATTAAAGTCAACTATTTTTTTTTCTTGTTTGAATTGGATAAAATTGTAATATATCCTTTCTATCACAGTAGCACCCTAGTGGTTATCATATTGCATTAGTTACATGAGTTTTCAGGGAACATTATACAGTATATACTGCCTCCAGTAAATACACCAGTCATGCTTATGGTTACATAGTCAGGGCCAGGAAATTTGGGATGACATTCCCTGCAGGTTAGTAATTCTACCCATTATTTATATTGGTTTGATTTGAAACTAGATGAGGCTAAGTATTTTTGAAGAATTTTCTGAGAGAATTCTAGAAAAACTAGGGAATGAGTATTTAAAATGGGTTAAATATCTTTGGATTCTTTTTTTTTTTTTTTTTTTTTTTTTTGGAGATCACCTAAATTTTGTCATAAAGTCAAATCATTGAGAAAGTCAGGACAGAGCATATTCTGAACATAAGATACAAACACTTCTCATCTATAAATTGAAACCACTCATAAATAAAAGCTATCATGGGTATATACTTCTGGCCTGCTCTAGGAGAGCAAAATTATTCCAATTCTTAAAGAAATGGAGAAAAAAATTAGTAATGAGACTGTGACAGAGTTACTGAAGCAGATGTGGAAATTGTGGAACATCATCTTGGCAGATGAAATAGCCTCACCAGCTGGATGTCTTCTGAAAGTGGGAATTTATCATGTTGAAGCCACAATACAGAAGTCAGAACTTGAAAATGGTTGTCATAACAGCACAAGATTTTGATGCAAACACTAGATGACTGTAATGAACTTGACCACTAAAGTCTGTGCTGCCATAATGAATTAAGACCAGATTATTCTGAGCTTCTAAAATAGCATCTTAACTTCCAAGGAGACCAAGCTTATATAGCTTATATATCTCAGGAGCAAACATAAAAGTAAAAAGGCTGATCAATGAAACTTCTTCTGAGCTACTCCATTGTGTTTAGTTCAATAATCTAATAATCTAATCCCTTCCTTGAGAAGTTCTCCATACCTAGTGTCTGGGAGAGGCAATACAAGCACAGAGAAAAGTTCGTTTTTGCCTGGTAAGTGACCAGAAAGGACTGCACTGCATTTTAATTTTAAAAAGTGTGATACTACTCCGTTCACAAGACTGGTGTGTTAGTTAAGCGAGATGCTGTGGTTTTGTGTTCTTGGCAATTTCTTTTCTCTTCCAACGCATGCCGTTTGCTTCTCTGTCATTTAGGAAAACCGTCATAAGTAATATGAAGAAATAGCAGCTGTGTGATTCTGAGCAAGTTAGCTAAAACTGGAAGAAGTGGATTATCAGGGAAGTCAAATGTGTTTCAACTCTTAGGTATCCTTTCTGTTGGTAGATCTCTGATCCTTTGGAATATTCCAGAAGTTGTGGTTTGGCTCCATGGCCTGCTAGCAGCAAGGCCAGCCATGTCTTGTGAGGGGAGAAGGACACTCAAGGGTTCTGGTTTTGCCACTGCTGACCTAGATGAACTCCCAAGACTCCATCTAGATCTGTCATTCTGCCCTCCTGCACCACCATCAGTTCTTCTGTGTCAACTTCCGGTTGTTTTCCTTGCCGTAGAACATTCTAAGTTTTCTGGAACTTTTCCGATTTTTTTCTCATTTTCGTTGTGATACCCAGTAGATATCTCCTTCCTTTTTCATACTTCGTGGGAGGTGTTTTCTGAAAACAAAACTATCATGTCGGTCGAGAACAGAACTTGTCACAAACAACAACACGTATTTGACATGAAAGCTCAGGAAAGTGTTGTTCACTGTGTTTTCTTAATATAAAAAAATGAAATATGCAAAAACATTTTCTCCTGAGAGAACAGGTTGTTAAGATTGTGAAGCCACTAGAATGTAAGCATCAAGTAGGCAAGAACTTTTATCATGAAGAGTGCCTGGAACCAAGTAGATGCTTACTACCATTTGTTAAATGAGTAAATTAATATCTGTGGAATAAGGTAGAAGAGACTCTTAGAACATCTCTTGCCTTGAGAATCTCAGGCAATGGGACTAGATCAAAAATGAGAAGTCAGTTCCTAGGTTTAGAGTTCAAGTCCATGGATGACACATTCCTAGAAAGGTATTTGGGTTATGATAGATGACATCCTATTACTATAGATCTCAGCCTTTATTTTGCTTCCCAACAAGATCTTCCAGTTGGTTACAGATGTTCACTCCAAGATTTTCACTTTCCCCTCCCCAAAATAGTCTGCTTAAGTTCTACCTAAATGGCCATGGGAATTCTGAAGAGAGAATTTTATTAATAAGAAAAGCCATCACTTGATTATTATGATGAATAACTTACACAAATTGTTTTGACAAGAAATTATTAAATATTTTATAGAAATTATAATATCAGTATTCTTTGAATCATCACAATACAACTTATCACTTTCACTTATCACTATTCAATTAAACTTAACCTAATAAGAATGTAAGGAGTACCTACCATGAACCTAGCAGTGTTAAATATGGTTGGGGACAAAGAAGTATAAAGTGTGATTAGGGTATGCAGTTTGATTTCTTCTTTGTTAGGGTTCCTTTTCTATATGCGTTTATGTTGACTTTATATGTTTGCATTAAGGTGTTTTAAGAATTATCTCTGCTTTTCCTTTTATCTGGGGAAAAAATTCTACAAATATGTAAATTCAGAAAACAGTATGTAATATGTATACCTATGTGTTCCATAAGCAATAACGTTTCCTTAAATAATATATAATTACATGTTTTCCTACAGTGAAAATATGTAACTTTAAGGTCTTGATGATTACCATATTTCATATTGGTGTGTGTTCTAAACAATTTTTAGAAAATGAAATCTAGGGGCGCCTGGGTGGCTCAGTGGGTTAAGCCTCTGCCTTCGGCTCAGGTCATGATCTCAGGGTCCTGGGATCGAGTCCCGCATCGGGCTCTCTGCTCAGCAGCGAGCCTGCTTCCCTCTCTCTCTCTCTGCCTGCCTCTCTGTCTACTTGTGATCTCTCTCTGCCAAATAAATAAATAAAATCTTTAAAAAAAAAAAAGAAAGAAAATGAAATCTAATAACTCAAGGAGAAAAGAAGCAACAGTGCTTGGACTTGTTGAGAATTCCTTTTGTGACATGCTGCAGAGATGTTTCTTGCCCCTCTCATCGGTCAGCTTTAGTAGTTTATTCTGTCAAACTCAAATTCTGTCAGTCACTGTCTAGATGCAGAAAGACTCACAAAGGTGCGCATGCATGTACGCACACACACATATATTTTAAATTGTGGGCGCTTTTATGAAGTTGCAATTTCCAATCAAATTCAAACCTTTTGACATTTGATTAACATATTGTGCTCATATTCATATTCATTTATGCTTGGCAGAATAGAATGCAACTTCCTATTTTGAGGGGGGGGGGAATGCTAAAAACCCCTAGTTTTTAAAAAAAGCTAAAAAAACCCTCTAGTTTTAAGAAAGACAAAGCTTTTGAATGTCAAATGGCTCTTACAGAAAAATATTTGATGAGTTAAGTGTAAAAAATAAGAAACATATGGATTAAATTTCACTGAAAATGCACATGGGCTTAAAAATTAAGGGAGAAAGTACTTGGCAAAATATGGTTTTGGTTTTGCCAAATCCAAAGTTTGAGAATAGATGAAGACATTGAACAAATCCAAACCATACCTGGTGTTAGCCATCTGCTAGCCTGCTGTCTACAAAAACCTTTTGATGCAGACTGGATTTCTAAAACTGTTAATGACACCTGAATTTGCTATGTGGTCTCTTCTATCTTCTAGGGCCTCTACAAGCCAGCTACCTTGATGGTGTAAATGTATAGACCTAAACTTTGTTAACAGATTTCTTGTGATGATACATCTAACGGTGATCTTTTTAAGGAAGAAATTAGTTTGAGAGGTGACTGTATTACTAATTCAGTGGATGTTATCTTTAAATATACAAATTGTTTATAAAGATATACATTATAATGGTAAATGCTATACTTGTTTTATATAAAATTAAATATTTGAATGTTACTATATTGAAATATTTTGCTATATTATAATACAGACTAATTTCTATTAGTATGTACTTGGCCATATCCCCCAAATTTCCACTTTCCAATGTACCAAAACACCTTTTCTGTTTTTCTCTTCTGATGCCTAGCATTTAGATCATTTATTATGGTTATCTACATGTGTAGCATCTCTCCTCTCTCAAACTAAAGTTCACCTTGTGAACAATTTCTGTCTAATGTGTATTCTTATTGTCAATGTTATCTAGGCTACTATATTTAAATAAATAACTTTAGGTGAAAGTTGTTACATGAACAGATAAATATTTTACAAAATATTTCAATAGTCTTTTAAAATGAGCTATTTTACCATCTTGTCCAGACCTATCTTTTCTATATTTCTTATATGTTTATAAATAGTGTAACTTTATATTTTATTAACACTACCATACACCCACTTCTGACCAGGAACAGGTTCATGTGAATTTCCAGTAGCACGATCTCAACCAAAGAAATGTGTGTGAAGAGCTGTACAAGAGGCATACATTAAATGATACACACAGTTTGGGCTGTCTTTCCCCTCTCCCAGTCTGTTTCTGTAAGGACAATTTAGCAGTAAGTTCCTATTCCGAGTAGTTAGACCTCCCCTGAAACATATATTTATGCTCCCACAGCCAACAGGACTTTTAATAAGGGAGCACCACTTTACATTGCAAGCAGTAGTAGGATATGCCTATATTTTAATTATACATGTATTCAAAAGTTCCAAGTCTCTCTGTAGTGCTGTCCACATTTCATGCTGGAGACACTTGGCCACGACTCAATTCATATGTCCTACAGGGTTACATATGATGTGGCTCCTCTCCCACTGGGTTACACAGGATATGAGCTGGATCCTGGCGGTTTCTGAAACAAGAATGAGAGAAGCTCTTGTGGAGTGAATTTAAAGAGAGAAAAAACCTCTCTCTGGCATTGAAGTCATTGGAAGTTTGGCATGTCTAACTGGGAGTAGACCTTGGCTCGCAGAACTGAAAGATAGCTAAACAAAGATTTGTTCAATTTGATAAACTCCCTGGCTAAGACTGCCTTGCCAACTTTCTTTCTAAAGCAACTTTCACAGCTGAATTATAAAACCTTGAAAATCAAGGGTTTGTAATGGAAATGCTGACAGATGCAACTAACGTAAAGTTGTGCCAACCAAGCATTGCTATCATATTTTATAACTGTCTGAGAAGCTCGTAGAGCGGAATGGTACATTTGCTTCATGGGATCCATTTCCTTTGCTAAAAACTACCAAATGGCCTCATGGTAGACTCCTTCACACTTAGAGCTGTCTTGATAGAAATGTATACAGATATATATTATGAGGAGAAGTGTCAAAACTATTGACTTCCTGTGAGGCTTGAAAGCAACTGTTGTCTCATTCTCTATTCTAGTTTTAAATTTGATAAAGAAAACTCAGACCCTACCATTGGTGCCTAAGTATTTCTTACATATTTTTGGAAAACTGGTTAAACTTTTTAACAGTTTTATGAAAACATATACTCATAGAGATGAACCTTCTTTGTAATTTAAGAAAATAGAAAAATGTACTCTAAAATCAAAATATCCATGGTGGGCCAGTAGGTCAAAGAAAATTTCAATGCAGAGTGTTACCATGAGCTTAAAAGTGGTCTACTCTGGACAGAGATATGGGCATTAAGTTCCACTGACACATCCTTTTGAATTCTTCTTGCTTTCTACTTAGTTGACTGTATTTCTTGCATACTCAAATTAGATTTCACCGAAAATCATTGGTTAAGGACCGCAGGAATAATTAGGAAGTAATTACTCACAAAAGTAATAAGCTACAGTGTTATATATCCTTCTGTAATAGCTGAGAGTTGACACTTGGATTTCTTAGACAATCGAGAAGTTTTAAATAGAATTTAAGTTTTAGAAAAATCCAACGGATAGAATTTGCTTTAAGAGTCAGGAGTGAGAAATGATTGCTCTGGAGGCAAAAGGAGGGCTGGTTGGTCAAATATTTGCCTTTTGTATAAATGCCTTCACTTGGTCTGTGGGTTTCTTAGCAGAAAGGAGAAGTTACAGTTAACAAATTAATGAAAACCAAGTGATGCCTTTGAAGAATTCTTAAGTGAACCTTAACCAATGCCTTGGGCTACATGTTCAATGTGCACAAAAAAATTAAGGTGAACTGGCCACTGCTACTAAGAGTCAATTGACAGAATGCATGGGTCATTAATTTTGTGTCCTTTGTTTTGTCAGTGTGTTTTCGTGAGGCCTGGTAAAGAAAGTAAAACCACTGAAGCTGAAAATTGTCTGCTCTGTAGCTCATTTCCCCTCCCAGCATGCATTGACCCAAGGGAGTGGGCTTCAGGTCAGCCGCCCCCATTTCCCTTCGAAACACTTCTGGCTCCTGCGAGTTTGATAACTGAGCCATTGGGCTGGTGGGGTGGTTAATTCTTGGCAAGTTTGTGCTTAATCATATGCAGAACGTAAGTACCAATAAAAATAAGATGTCTGCTCACACCGTTTTATTGTATTTTAAAAATAAACTCTGAAACAGGCTCTGTAACCTCACTTCCATTCAATTACAGAAGGGGAGAGAGTGAAGCTTAAATTGGTTGGTTCACCTTAATTCCCTGGTTTCATTACCACTAATCCCTGAGGGCTACCTTCTGGCTTTTTGTGCCATGAATGAGTGATATAAAATGCCCATAATATTGGGGTGGCATCGAAGGCTCTGGCTGGCTTTAAACTTATGTTCTAAGTCACTGTGCCCAAAATGTTATTGCTTATCAACTGTTCCGTAAATCTGTATCAATGCAATCCAGACTCTTTTACATTTTATTACCACATAACTTTATTTAAAAACAGATTTTTTAGGATCAAAGTTTTTAGAAGCTGGTTGCCATATCAGGCCAGATTTTCAAGTCTCAGTAACATTTTTACAGCCCTTAAAGTAGAAAAGACACACATTGGCCTGAATTAGAGTGAACATACTTCTCTGCCTTGGGCAGGGTGCCGTAGAAGTTTTGCAGATCTTAAGTAAAGAATATCTGTAGGTTTTGTTGATTGAATTGCTCATAGTAGTCCAGACATCACAGAATTGTGTGTTATGTCCTTTTCTTTGAATGTTTACATCTGTCTGCTTACTCATCAGTAGCGCAAGTTGGTGGCACTTCATGTCAGGTATGATCCAGTCAGAAATGGTTCTGTTATGGTAGTTTCTCTTTCACTTTTTTTTTTTTAAAAGATTTATTTTTATTTATTTGACAGAGAGAGAGAGATCACAAGTAGGCAGAGAGGCAGGCAGAGAGAGAGGAGGAAGCAGGCTCCCTGTGGAGCAGACAGCCCGATGCGGGGCTTGATCTCAGGACCCTGAGATCATGACCTGAGCCGAAGGCAGTGGCTTAATCCACTGAGCCACCCAGGCGCCCCTCTCTTTCACTTTTTATAGACACCTAGATTTCATTCATTTGACTTGGTAACCACTTAGGGGTTCAGTTGTTTATTCATTCACTCATTCAGCAATTGTGCCAGGTACACGGTAGATGTTGGGTAGACAGGATAAGTTAGATGGCCCCTAGCCTAAGAAATCTTAGTTTTGTGCACTTTCAGACACTGTAGACTTTGTTGAGAGGTAGGGTATTTGGGCAATGGGAGGAGCATGTGCCCCCCCCCCCGCCCCCACGGATGAGCCAGTGGATGGGGTGATAAATGTACTTGTATTAGTTTGTTAGGGTTACCATCACAGTACCACAGCCTGGGTGGTTTAAACAACAGAAAGAAGAGACAACTGGAGAGATACCAAATAGACATGAAACACAAGAGTATTCCCAGAACAATGCCTAGAAATTCATCCTGAAACATGTTACACCAGGTATACAAGCTTTATTCCAAGACCAAGAATTTATGCAGTGCAAATTGAGAGGTAGATTTAGCAACTTTCTATTTTATTAGATAATTGCATGTCTGCTATATGCAAATCGCCAAGCTAGGCATTGTTTTGTGTGGGAGGATACAGGAAGTAGCCAAAGCAAATCATTTAGGGGTCACCAATCTTCTGAATTACCACATCTTCATCAGACCTTCCTAATTTTGGCTACATGTGATGATTACCCCTGTAAATTCAGATTAATTTGTTTGGGACAATTTTCACAGATGATTCCTAATGTGATTTTAATAATGTCATACAGCTTAACACTTGTTAAAAATTCTGAATACACACACAATAAAAAATAAGGCTAACATACTATTTTTATTCATACCAGGTACTATATTAAGCTCTTACACATATTATCTAATCTTTACAATGATTCTATGTCTGAAGTATCATAAGAATTCCCATTTTACAGAAGGAATTGAGTGGCTCCAGTTTAATCGAACTCCACCACTTTTTTCACAAAGTGTTTTAGAGAAAAGCACGTTTTGTTTTAGACTCAGTGTCCAGAGATTCAGTTAAATGTATATCAGTAGGTTTTATTTACTTTTTTGAATGTCTCGGTGTCCAAAGTACTGTAGAATATCCATCACATTTCAGTCCACGTTTTAGGGGTCATGGGCGATTGTCTAAATTGCTATAATTTTTAGAAATCATTTTAAGGACTAAACTTAAAACACGTTACACTGTTACATTAAGGTATCTGTTAACTCCTGAATACAAGAATTGGGTAGAGAGCACTTTTTTTTTTCTACATGAGAATCTTTTTAAATGGTAGGCTATCACCTGAGAAATGGGGATGTTTTGCCTAATAATATGCATAGGGCCTGCAGCTGGCCCACTCATAAACAGAGAATTGGCCCTCTGTCTTTCATAGAATGAGACTGCTCAATGCAAAGAGAAATACGAAGCAAACAGGTTGGAGGAGAGGTAAACACATGAAAAGTGTATATGCCTTGTTTCAGTTAATAGGATTATTTATGTAACTTTCATAGGGATAGGATAGGATTTAACATATGTCAAAGAGTGATAGGCTGGTGTGCTGCCTCTTAGGAAAGTGATCCCATGACAGCTGTGGCTTGGGACATACCCATCCACGGAGCCTCTTGTCTTCCAATCAGGCATCATCTGCAGGAGAGATATGCAAACATAGCTTTTCAGCCTGAGACTGCCAGCCTCCTGACCACCCAATTCTGTCTTTATGTAGCTTACAGTGTGTTTTTCCAGAAGTTGGAATAACTTGTTCAATAGCCTTCATGATTTATCAAAGCAAAAGATGTTTTGTTGGTCTGATGGTGCTTTTAGAGAAATCGTTCTTTGTTGTTGTTGTTATTGTGTTATTGTTGTTGTTAGTTAGACTCAGAACTTTCCTTTATGATATGGATTACCTTGGAAAATATCATATTTTAATTGTATGCTTTCTCATTATCTATAAATCATGCTCAGGGTCAGTATCTAAGAATTCCCATTAATTCCAAGAAGGAATGCTCACTTTTATTTCAGGAAAAAAAAAAGGTCTTGGCAGACAAGTGGGGAAGTACCAGATGGAGAAGCCTTTGCCACATGGATTATAAGTTTTTCCCTCTCTTCTTATTGATGTCTTAAGTTGAACATGTTCCATCTGTCCACTCTCAATAATGAATAGCGACTTTTTTATTGTAAAGGTAACAAATTCCATATAGGATAAATTAATTCAAGCATATAATGAAATGTACAAGACTCAATGCTCTGTACTGTGTAGATTTTGAGGATTATGTGGGGAAGTGTGGAAATCCAATACAATTTCTAGAGCAAAGCATACTCCTACTTGGGGAAGGCATTTGAAAAATTCTCTTCCAAAACCTCAATTTTTTTTCTCTTCTGGGGATTAAAAATCTGAGTGATGGGTTGTAGGAATTGTTTGAATCTTATTTGTCTTATAAATTATTAATTCTATGAGAATGATCATTAAAATAATTAATTTCCTATTACCCACAGTAAATTATTTTCTTATCACACTAGTAAATAATTGAAGATTATTAAACCACCTTTCTTTTGGGTTGACTACTGTCTAAATCTAGCTTGTTAAATGCAATATATAGATAATGTTTTAAAATTTCTTTTTTCATAGCTTTGGTCTCTTTTAGGCTTACTCGTCTGGTTTGAGTCTTTTCTTCTCCCTTGTGGCAAGGATGGTGGTTTTTCTACATTCAAACCCTAGTATGGCTATTCTGTTGCTTTCTACGTGTTTCATTATAGATGCTGTTATTGATAATACTACCTATACTTTATAATAATAGCAACAGATACTATTTCAATTTTGCAAATTTTAATTAGTTTTAGCGGGACTAAATCTTTATTCTGTCTCTTGTTAAATGGGTGTCCCAAATGCTTCCAATGGAAAACCAATAAAGGAGTCATAAGATTCTTTTATTTAAACCAATAAAGGAGTCATAAGATTCTTTTATTTAAGCAGGATTAAAATTTAAGCAGCTGTTTGGCCTGGTTACTACATATATTTTTAAAGCCTTGTTTTTGGGGTCTGTGTGTATGTGTGTATACATCAACTATCCATGGCAATAGGCTTTGAAATGTTAACTTCTTAAATACCTCAAGGCCCTTGCTTTTAATTTTTGACGTGACAGTCTTTTCTTTCTGTGTGTGTGTATTTTCTGGTCCCTCTTAAATCTGGAATTGAAAGTTGCTCTTTTTTTTTTGCTTACAGATAATTGAAACCGACTAAACTTGTTAAAGTCAAAACCAACAACGCCATGCTTTATTACATGCTCCCATGTTTGGTCACAGACTTTAGTAGATCCTGCAAATGGCACAATTTATGCAGTGGCATGTCAGAAACTTAATGCTCTGATTTTCCTCTTCCTAATGGAGAATTAAGAATCTAAAGGGCCAGAGCTATTCACATGGACCGAATCCCCACGGCTTGGGTGCAGAGGTCTCACAAAAATTTAGTAAGTGAGAAGGAGAACAAAGATTCTTAGTTGGAGGGGAAAAACATTGGATCGCCTGTGGCTGAGAAGCTGAGGGGGACAGGTAGGCACAGTGGGGTGCAGGATAATGAGGCACATGGCAAATGTGATGTACAGATGTTAAGCCAACTGTAGCTCCGGCTCCCAAAGTGGTGCATGCCACAGCACCGTGCCTTGGGGCTATGTCTACACCAGAACATTTGGAGCAGTAAACGACGGCAACATTAGGTTCAAATTAATCTATTACTCCAGAGCTGTGAAATGTTGGTTGCTTGTTTCAGAATTACATTGCCTGTGGGTGAAATGTTTTAGGTAGATTTTAATGCAAGCTCATGGCTTGCTGAGGAGATTAAGAGGAGAAAGGGAAATTAGAACAGTTAGGAGAGTTGTGGAGGGGCACATTTCTGGTTAAAGTATATGAAAAAGTATTACATATTTCACGGGCAGGTCTGGTCTCCTGTTGGCCACCTGCTGGGACTGAAATACCCCACATCATAATGAAGGCAGGTTTGCAGAAGCCTTGTAAATACTTGAGCCCTGCAATTGAAGAAAGCAGACAAAGGAGGCTTTGGGGTCTCCTGGAGACTTTTGAGGGTTAGACCTGTCAGGCGGGTGCTCCAAATGAATTTGGTAATTTATTATTCTGCACTTGTTAAGTGGCACATGTAAAATTTTGCATTTAGGTTTTTACCTTATGAGTTTGAAGTAAACGTCTCAGTAACAGGTAGCCTTGTGACTTTTCGGAGGATGTTGCAAAGTAATCTTGTCCCCTCCCTCCGCCCTTGTTCCTTTACTGATATTGGCAGGTCCATTCTCTCAGACCTATGTGGGACTCAAACTCTCTATTTTCCAAAGTGGAAAAACTAACCCTTGAATTAACCTGGATTTTTTTTTTTTTTTGTCAATTAAATAGAGTTTATTCAATCAGAGGGGAAAAACTGTTTGGAAGTATCTATAAAGATTTTTTTTTTTTTACAATATTGTAGTTTTTCTTATAAAAACACTTAATTGAAATGCCTAAGAGCTGCCCAGCACAAAAGTCAATAAAAACCCTAGAATAGAGTTTATAGGGGTTGTCTATGTACATAATTAAATCCTTCAGGCACTTTAAAACTCTGCAAAATAAATGGTTATGCAAGAATAGCCTGCTGAGAGAAGAAATGCTTGTATCAGCTTTAACCAGCTGCCCTGTGTTCCATGTTTCTGGGTTGGAATGAGAAAGCTATTAGAACACTGGAAGACTGCAAGCCACATACAAATCATCTTTGTAACTGACACTTGGGGGAGTACTTTATAGTGGCTGTCAAGACCAATACAAAACATGGTTTGTGCCTGAAAAAAGTCAAGTGCCATTATTTAGGAAGATGTTAGGAATCCAAATAACTGAACAACATCAGGATCTTCACTGAGTTTAGCTACTATAGGAACAGATTTATTATTGGGTCGGACTTAAGTAAATTGACATGCAGGTTCACATTCTAGATTTGATGGAATAACAAAGGTTAATTACTTGCAATGATCTATGCTGGAATAGGAGTAAAAGGGAAGAACTGTATTTAGATTTAATTTCACCGATCTTTAGGGAATACTCTTGAGGGGATAGGATTATTATGGGGGGCAAAGGAAGGAGTGCGAAGGGGAGAAAAAAAGGCAGTCTAATGAATGTAACCAATAGAAAAATTGTAGGTTTGTTTCTCTCCCTGGCCCTCAAAGTTATGATAAATGATAGCACAAGGAAAAGATAACCTACCATGAGAGTAGGATCACCAAGGCCAAATACTAAAACTCCCAGCTGAATGGCCCATACACTGCAGCCTCTGTTCATGTTTATTTTTTCTGCTCACTCTTGGTTTCGTCAATCAGTATGATAGACGATAAGTCCTGACTAGAGCAGCCCGCGTCCTGCTCTCTCACGGTGGGTAGCATGTTGTGGTTGGCGCCGAGCAGTCGGAGGATCGCCCGCATCAGGAGCACCAAGGGGATGAGGTTCCGAGCAGACTTCCAGCAGCTGGCTCCTCAGAGAATAGCAGGCAGGAGCGTTATCAGCCGGGAGTGGAGTTGCCAAGAAACTGACCACACATTAGTAGCTTTGTTTGGGTAGAGTCTAAGGGGGCTGTAGCTCACCGACTTGAGACACTTTCTGTTAAATCATCCCTGGCTTTAAGTGTTAAAAGAAAGCTTGTTCAAAAAGAAACCGAGGCTGATTGCCGCAGGCAGTGATGTGACAAGGATCGCCGGTTAGGGATCTGTAGGGTTCCTGTGAGGAGTGCAGATGGACATCAATTAAAAAAGAAGAAGGGAAAAAAAAAAAAGGAAGAAGACTCCCTTCTTCGATGTGCTACTTACTTCTAAATAAACTATGTCCTCGTGTGCAAAAAGACATTAAAAATGCCTTTAAAAGAAATCTGTATGCACAATGGGGAGCTTTACTTAGTTGGTGACATATGAAACACTGCTCAGTAAGCCAACAGCTCATCAGATAAATGGAATTTCCTGAATGCTATTCACAGATCACTAATGTTGTTTATCTACTCTCTCAGTGCTAATGCTTTTTTACATTTCGTTCTAGAAGAAGATTTTTACTTTATTCCACTCATTGGGAACTTTCAGAAAAACTTTTAGTATTGCTCATTTTTTTTGGAAACTCATTTTGTCGAAGCTCAGAGACAGAAAAAAAAAAAAAAATCAAGAATGTCCTGACTTGATTCACTGAAGTAGCCAAAGTGAAATTCTTTTGATATCTTGTGATGCAACATTGGTCAAACATTTCCTGTTCAACATTTTTTTCCTAGGTATTACTGGTTCTTTTCCCAAGAACAAATGCTTTGGAAAGCTGGGGCTGTCTATTTTTGTGAGAAATTTCAAATAAGTGAGCAGCGTACCTTCACCCAAAGTAATGTTTCTTGATAGGAAGAGTAAGACAAACTTGACAGCTCTCTCTGTAGACAATTTTTCTCTGTTTTAGAAATTACACTAATACAAAGAATGTTTCCCCTTACCTTAAGGTACATTCCATAAACAAAATAAATACTTTCTGATTATAACCCTCTCTACGTGGTGTTATTGCTTATAACTTCTGATGTATGTTAAGGTGAAACTTAACACTGGAATATTAGTTTTATTTCAGTTAATTATGTTACTAAGAGCTCATGAACCCAAAGATTTAGGGTTGGTCTGTTTCTAGTTATCCTGCCAAGTTTTTTACTTGATGGAGGGGGTCTGTTTCATTCTACTTGGCCTCTCCACCTTTGTAACCCCTGGTTTCCTCTTTCCCTGAATCACAAGGCTACGTTCTCCCCTTCTGTGAGAAGATTGAACGCTTATTCAACTCCAAAATGACTATGGTCACAAAATATCAACAGTGATTTTTAATAGATCTTTGCCTATCAAAATATTGTTGCTGAATAATAGGGTAAAGGCAGTTGTGGCTGCTGATAGGAAGGAATCTGACTATTAATAAAAAGCAGACAAGGGTCTTGAAACAGTACTTCCACTGTTACAATTTAGACACTTTATATTACTTTATTTAGTGCAACACCTGCAGCTACTCACATTGCTGGTGGCTGAAATAATCCAGGTCCACACTGAGAGAGTATTACAATTTCATTGTGCTATTTGTGCTTACTGTTTAAGCCTTTCTCACAGGAGAAAGCATTAGCTAAGTGTACAGTAGATAATAAAAAGGGGGATTGGGGCTCATCTGTTCCCCTTAAATCTGTCTAATAAAATCTCCCTTTGTAATGAGTGTTTGACTCCTTCTCTACCCCTGGCTGGCACCTGGAGCTGGGTAGTGGTACAAAGGACTGGCATTTCTTGAAGTTTTTTTCAAATGTCCTCCCATTTCATGGTTTTATGGATTATGTCCTCCTCTGAGCCTTGGAAAGAGGATACACTTCCTAAGATCCACCACTGCTGATGCTATAATAGATTTCGGAAGATGTTTGCCATCTCAGCATAAGAAAGAGGGTGCCTCATTTTAAGGCAATAATAACAAGCCATTCTTCATCTTTAATTGGCAACTTAATTTAGATTTCAGACGGGTCCCTTTTAGTGATGCGCTAGTCTGATTTTTGACCTCAAAGTGCTGATAATCATGAATCCAGAGGCATGGTCTATAAAATGTTAAAGTTAAGCAAATTTTGACTTTAAGACCTAAAGATGTGGGGTAAAGGGTGGGAGCCTGTGGGCTGAAGCCAAGCCAGAGGTCATTTTTTCCTCATCTATGTTAGAAAAGCTCAGAGTTCAGGGGGATTCATACCCTTTTGACTTTAATTGCTCTGGGCCCACTGAGGCAAAGCAATGGTGCTCTATTTGTTTTAGGGTCAAGGAGGCAATCACAAAAGCTTTCAGAATATTTTCAAACATTTGGGGGAGATAAACAGTTTTCTGACATTTTATAATCATAAAACTAGTTTCTAGATAGTTGTCTAATTTCCTAAACCATGCTTGCTGAAGTTTATTTGGTTATTGAAACATTAAGCTTAACCAGTCATGTTCTTTCTACTTTATGAAAATGTAGACAGGAAATTATCAGCAAATTGCTCGTTTAGAATTAAAGACAGGAAATGAACTTCAGCAGTTGAATTCTTGTAGTAAAAAGCTTCTGCCTAAAGCATAAGTAAAGCCAGCAAACCTTGCTTTTATTTTTAAGTCTGGGCTTTGTTATATCAACACAATAGATTTAGATACTCTGTCCTTTTTCTCCTCGATATTTCCATATTGCTTTTTACAGTATCCACGAATGGTTCTGTTACTAATTTCCTTGTAATTTTTAAAATGTAACTTGTGCTTCCATACTTTACTTCTTTGGAAAAATACCATTTCTTGAATTACATTAATGGATTAAGGTAGGATGTGACTCAGAAATAGTAACTTTGCTAATTTATTTATTAGGGCATCCAAAAAGGTGAACATCTCCTTGTTTCCATAGTCATTTTTATCTGAAATTCCAGAACTTGTTATTGAAATTGTGATTATAATATATGTGAGTACATATTCCTAAGTAGTTAATAACTTTCCCTTGAGGTGAACTTCTGAAGTTATTCCTTGTGATAGTTATTACCTAGATTTTATTCTTTATATATTATATTGTTAGTATGACCAATATATCAGTGGTATCTACAAAATAATTCTTGTACTTAATTTTCTTTTATATTTTTGTTTTGCCATTTTTATTTCTTCCTATATTTCAAAGACTCTAATATTCTTTAAAATTCTCCTTATTGGTGTTACATTATTTAAATAAACCACAGACATAATTCTCCTCCAACAAAATGATTTGTACCATGTCTGACTATTTTGATTACCTTTAAGGAAAAATGAACTGCTTTGGATTAAACAAGAAAGAACCTCAAACTGTAGCCAAACTTTGAACCATTTACTCAACTTAACTTGAGGAAGTTAAAAAATTCTGGTTTTGTGATTAGTTTAGATTTTGCTTTTACAACAATTCATGTTTCTTAACACTTCATTTAGAATTTTGGAACCTGTAAGAGGTGAGAATTACTCTACATTCCAAACTATATATATTATTAATCTATTATTGTAGATTCTTATTGCAGATAAGTTATTGTGAAGATGTAATAGATTCAAATGAGATTTAAGTACTATAAGACATTCTTGGTATTTATTTGGTGTTAAAATTTTATAGGATCAATCATATTCAATTTTAGCACATGTCAGTTTATAATATTTTGTTAAATGACTAAATAGTGGATACAGAAATTCTTGATGTTGTTCTACCGCCATTTTGAAAGTGAAAACTCATGTTTTTCTTTCTTAATATTCAAACCAAAATTTCCTTTAATTGATTTCCTTAGAAGATCTTATTTAAGAGAAAGTTGATTTTCTAATCAGATTTGTTAGGTACGGTCAGCTTTTTGCCTGATGAAGAGTTTTATAACGAAGTCCAGGAAATATTCTAATTAAATCTTTGGGAGAGATGGTCTCCAAAATGTTTCATTTAGTAATTACTTTTTCCAGTGGCACGTTTGTAGGGTTTTTGTTTGTCTGTTTTGTGATTTCTGTTTGGGTTTTCCTTACCTTAATACGAAGTATATTGTAAGTTTTGTCTTGAATATGCCCAAGTATAATATCTTTGTGGTCATCTCAGGTAGCAAATTGTTAAATTTTATGTTTTCCAACATTTCATAACTCTTTTTTTATCACTATAAATTTAAACTAGTTTGCTAATATATGAATCCAGACATCTAATGGGAGAAACATGACTGTATTCTAATGAGCAAGAGGTTTGACTTATATCTAAAATTCATATTAGAGCTGGCATGTGAGGATAATTATCAACATTTATTAATTTAAGAGATTTTGTGGAAGTCTTTGTTTCTGTAGGAGAAAAAAATCTTAATGGTAGAAAGTAATAAAAGTGAAATTAGATGCTAATATTGAAAACCCCAGGATAAATTTCAAAGGGTATTGGACTTTAAAGAAAATGAGTGAGCTGTATTTATAACTTTCAGATTAGCTACTAAGATTTATTTTAGACTTTTGCTCTGCTGTACAGTTATGTCAAGTGATGTTTGGAGGGGACTCTTGTATTTATGGTAGATTTTTGTTCATTCAACAGATGTGTTCATTCAATAACTAGAAGATGATGATGGGGACTCGGCAGTTAGCAAGGCAGATGAACTTCTTGCTCTCACGAAGCTTATATTCTAGATGAGGGAGCCCGTGTATCAATAAAGATTAGTTGAGATAGTAATTTGGTGCTATGAAGATAGTTGAACTGTTACGGAAAGCAAGGGATTAAGAGTGATGAGCTAGCACTTTAAATAGCCCCGATTTTTTATGGAATACTATAGTGAGTTATGCAGTTCTTTTCTGGATGAAGTCTTTTCTTACTTACTTAGACAATAGCTCTGGCTCCCATGCTTGGGTAGTGAAATGATAAAATTCAGTGTTACTCACGTTAAAGCTGTTTCATTTTTAACTGAAGTTATTTAGTTTTTTCTTGTTTGTTTGTTTAATGATCAGATTAGAGAAATGTTCTCATGGAAGCTGGTTCTGAGGCTTTTGCTTGAGTTTAACAGTTATGAACCATTTTTTGATAATTTGATGTATCGTAGTTGTTTCTGCAAAGGTTATTTTCTACTAGTCTCATGTCATCCTAGTGGATATTACATTACTTACGAAGTTTTGAAATGTTTGGTTCTGTTTCATCTAGTCAGACTTAATTTAGGAAGAGCTTCATCCAGATGTTTTGTTTATTTGTTCCCCAATTACATGTATGAGATTTCAGAATTTATGAGATCACAGGTCAAGTGAAAGGTCACAGTTGAGAGGTCAAGTGAGAAGCTAAAATTTGCAAAACCAAAGAAATGACAGGACAGTGCCAAATGAAAGGTCAAAAGTCAAGTGACAGACCCAGAGTAGATGAAAGCCAATGGTGTTTGGTGAACGTCTGAGCACCCTGAAGTACCTCAATATTCGTGCACATGGAGTCAAAGGTTTGTAACCTTGGAATTCACAATTAATAATCATGTGCCACTAGTTATTATAGAAGTATATGTTATTTATTCACAGAGAAAAGTACCATTACATTAAGTAGAAAAGGTTTCTCATGTATTGATTATCATCAGTCAGGGAGACTCTTTTCCTGTGATAAACACTCTTCGAGGTGCACACAGAACACCCACATTTGGGAAATTCTGAATAATGTTTTCTTTTTGTCAGAGGTAAGAAATATACACATAGCAGATCCTGTGACATGTGAAAAAGCTTACGCAAAATCAGTCTGAGAATGGGTTTCCTCTGGTACTGACTTCAGATTGGTACTCCCATGTGGTTTTATTTCTTCTGCTTATATATTCATTTCTCCATTCAGTCATTTATTTAACAAATATTAATTGAAAGCCAGGTCATCTTTGGTTGCTTCTTTTGTAACACTCTAAGAGAGAGTTTACTTGGGAGAAAAAGTTTCGGCTTGAAATATGGTGGGGGCAGCCTTTCCAAGGTTCATGTGCTTGTCCACACTTCCTTGATAGTACTTATTTTTTTAAAAAGCAAAATGGTTTGATACTAGAACTTATGAGTGAGAGATGGCAAGTTTTTGTCATTTGAGGGAACTAAGAATGAAGATAGAAATAAAATATCTCTGTTTTACGTGACTATGACCTATATTACTACTATTATATTAATTTGTTTATTCTTACTATAAAGAAAATATTTTCCTCTGTCCTGGTAACAGAAACATGGCAGTCTATAGTTCCAATGTGGACATACTATTATTTATTCATACGGCCAATCACTTTTTTTGAGGAATAGTAAACATTATTAATATACTTGGGAACTGTGTGTGTGTGTGTGTGTGTGTGTGTGTGTGTGTGTGTGCGTGCATTTGTCATTAGCAATAAATGGTTCTTTGTGGTTTAGGGGTATTTTGTCAGTGATTTGTTTTTATAGGTCATACAAAGTGACCATTCTTCAAAAGCTAAGTATTTAAGGGAAGTCTCTTTCCATATTCTAGAAATAAACAGCAACATTTTATGACAAACCCAAAAGTGAATTAATGTGTCCAGGATCTCCAGCTCTAAAAGAAAAATTCACCAAAAAAGAACTTGCTTTATATAGAGCCCTATGCTGATAGAGCACATTAGGCTGGAAGCTTATTAGCAGGGAAAAGTCTCACTGATGATAATAGAAGTCAGTAGAAAGTGAGTAAGAGTTTAATCTCTACCAAACTATAAAATCAAGCTTTAAATCATAGAATAAGTACTATCATTGTCCAAAAGAAGTGTTTATTTTTCCTAAGTTTTGCCTTTCATATCAGTCTCATAAATTTTTTTTAATATATGCTTTGAAGAGTTAAGGGCAAGCCCTGAAGGGTGAAATATTGCAAACCAATTAAAAACAACTGAAGTGAGATTCTAAAATACAGGAGTTTTCCAACTCATGAACAATATTTAGAGAGCTGGTTAATTTTAATTCCTCTGGGAACCCTAAGTCTGGGCATTAATAGGGTTAGAGTGATAAAAAAAAGCCATATACTGTGCACATATAGATGGTGTTGTCAAAAAAGAAGCAATTAGTGGCCAAGAAAGCATAAGCATGTACACATATGGTGAGCAGGTTGAAATGTGAAATACAGCCAGGGATAAGAGCCAATGACAAAAAAGAAGTGGAAGCCAGGCTACTGTTTTCACTTACTTACACAATGGCAAATCAGTGATTTGCACACAAACGAGATCAGCTTAGTGATTGCAAATCATGATAGGACTTTCAGGACATTTCTTAGATGTTTTTCAAGCAACGAAAAATCTATCGAGTAGCTGGTTTGCTTTCACATCCTACTCTTTCCTTTCTCTGTGTTGCCTTCCTTTTCTTCTTTTTTTCTTCCCTAAATCGCTTTGTATCCTTTCTCCCCAGTCTTTCACTCTTTCTCTTCCCATGATTTCCTTGGTGACACAATGGACTAAATCGATAATTTAATTCTATTTGCCTAATTTAAAAGTACTGAAGAATCTTGATGGAATCTAAAATGCTGGTGTTTTCCAACCCAAAGAAGGCAGCAGAGATAGGGGCCAAATGACTTTTGCCATCTTTCTCAATGGTTACTGTTTGGATGACTCCCAGTACCTCTTTGGGGGATGGTAGGTGCACACCTCCCCGGGCCCCTGTCCATTGTTACGACTTGTGTGTCCATTCCGAAATCTGCCTCATCATCTTCTTTGAAGAAAATCGTACTTTAAACACATTTCTGTAAGAAGTTGACCTGATGGGACACATTTACATTTCAGTTTTTGAAATGTCAGTATAAAGTGTAACAGGCAGAGTGTAACCTTATCTACTATGTTATAGATTTTGTGTCACATTCAAGAGAAATAAATGGATGTGAAAAGGAAATACATTTAAAAATCTGATAACCAGCAACACATATTTTACTCCTCCAAGTCAGGAAATTGGGGGACATGCACAGGTTCATTTCCAGCATGAAAATCATATTACCGTGACTAATTGAGATGCAGAACGCACTTTACAATGGAAGGCACTATAGTATGGAATAAATAGGAATAATTTTGAGTATCATTCTCTGTCTTAACCCTGTTTGTTTTGGCTGTGCTTCTTCCCTGGGATGTCATCTTTCCCCAAACCCAATTGCTAAGAGCTGGTTTCACTGGCAGAGAAATAAAAAAGACAATCAAGAGAGGTTTAGAGAGCACTGCAATTAGTTCTGTGTGTATGGAACTGCTTATCTGCCCACAACTGGGTCTGAGGAAACTCTGCTTAGTATTTATTAGGAGTTAAATTTAAGAGAAAAAAAACAGATGCTCAATTTTGCTACCTTTCCTTTTAAAGTTTAATGCGCTGTAAAATACAAGGATCTGTACAATTAAGAAGAAGGTGCTTTACCCTTTAAGGTGTGCCAAATGCCTTTCGCCCCCACCTTTTGTGCAGATGCCCTCCTGTTTCTACAAAGCACCCGATAATAAGTCCATCTCCAGATGAGATTTCCAATACCATATGATCCAGGTTGCCAGAATGCAGGCGAAACGTCCTACAGAGTTATCCAATGTGATGCCTGGAATCATTTTCTGTATTCTCTGGTGTTGGCCCAGGATTGAGCACCATGTTGGGGACCCAGGTTCTATAAAGAGAATCCTTCAAAAGCAGCTCCAGGGTACCCCACAATAATTGAAATGTAGGAAAACCAGTATCAGACGTCAGTATCTTTCATTTGGATTTGAAAACAGGAAATGACTTGGCATTTCTAATCTTGACTGGGAGACAGGCCCTGACTCCACAATTACAGAGCATAATTACTCCAAGCTCAGTCTACGAAGAACCCCCAACTGCTTGTTGAGGACCTGCCAGGAAACTGACCTGGGTGAATGGTCTGGAAGAGAACATGAGGTGACAAGAGGCTGAGATGCCATTTTCAAGTAAATCTACATGAAAGGGCTGCTTAGAAAGGTAGAGGTTGTTAAAATCAGCTTGGCACTGGGACATACCAGAGTTTAAGCTGAGAAAAACTGGCAACATGCAGTGTTTGGGGCCTGAATCAAAGATTCATTGAAGCTTTGACTAGTGTGGTTTAAAAAAAAATCTTTTCAAGAATTTTATTTTTAAAAATCCTCATTCCCAAACCACACCACAAACATAGTTGAGAACGATGTATACACACATATATGTTTTTCAAATGATTCCTGGATTCCCATGTAAAATGGGGCCATAGTCTCTTACACTCCCTCTGTGACTCATTTCCTGCTGTAAGCATCTCACTCACTATTGATGTGTCTGAAGTTACTTTCTATGGATTCACAGCTCACTGTGGTTCTTATGCCAGTCGCAATACAGCAGTTCTTTGAAGCGTTCCTTTTTTTCTTTCTTTTTTTTTTTTTTTTAAAGAACAACCTTTCAGCTATTAAGTTGGCTCCTAACAAAAGCTTTTGTTGTGGTTTGCTTATATCATGCTTGGAAGGACAGCAAATAATAGGTTACAGTAGTGGAACTGGAAAATTTCAAAAGACATGATTCTTGTGTCCAAGTCGTTTTTCACTCTTCTTGTAGAATGGCCTCAAAACGGCGGGTTTTGGTATGCTTTTCCAGAAAGCCCACCGGAGTCTGGAAGAACTCGAAAAGGTAAATTCAAGAGAAAAATGAGAAAGCCACAGAACCTTGCAACTGAATTCCTTCTCACATGATCAGAGAAGAGGAAAAGCTTTGAAGTCTCTTAAGGCCTTGAGCCATGCCGACCAGTCATTTTAACTCAGAGGCACTGGGTAGGGGTAATGTTGTCTACACACACCAAGGCATCATACACGGTGGGCTGGACTGCTCAGAACTTGTGCAAGAACGACTTTAAAGGGGCATCAGCCAGTGTCTGATGTTGAATGCTGAATAGACACAGGATTAACAATTTAGAACTAGGAAAGAATACTGTTGCTGAACTTGGGCACACTGTTCAAGCTGAACCAAGTCTATGGGATAAATGCATACATTTGCACATTATTTCATTTAGCAAGCAGTAAAAAATATTGAGAACTTGCTTTAAGGAATAATGTTCAAATTCCTTTCCTGGCCATGGGGCCACAGATGATTTGTCTTTTACCTTCACTCACTTGCTATACTTCAGCCACATTGGCCTCCCTTCTGCTCCTCGATGATTTCTTTTTCTGCGATGCTTCTCCCAACTTTTGGTGTGGAAGGCTCACTCCCATCCTTCAGTTCTTGGCTCAAATATCACTTTCTCAGGGGAGACTTCTCTGACAGCAGCTGTCTGAAGTTTCTTACTTCTGTTTCTTTTAATCTCATCATCCTGTTTGCTTTATTTCCTTCATGGTACTCACCATAGGCCATAAGTATCTTGTTAGTTTATTTATGTATTTCCTTGTTATGGTGTGTTCCTCCCCTCCTGCCCACCCAGAATATAAGCTCCTGGAAGGCAGAAACTTGAATGTCTTGTTTTACTTCCTCATCTCCAATACTTTGCCTTATGTCTCTATAAGCAGGCGCTCAATAAATGTTTTGTGAATGAATGAATGAGTGGATGAATGAGAGAACAAAAATGTGCATAGATTAGTGCATGCTTTCTATTTCTTTTGAGAAGCTTTCAGTCTGATTCAATAGACACAACAAAAGGAAAAATAAGAGAAGAGAGTAATTGTGAGTAATTGGAGATATTAAGACTATAGATGCAGTAACATCCAGAACAGTAAGAAATAACATTTTGGCCAAGAGTATTTTCAGAATCCTTTGTAGAATAAATACTTCTTATGATGGAATGAAGGATAAAGGAAAATATTTAAAGAAAAAATGTCTATAAATGGTGAGTTAATAAACGTGGAAGTTGCAAAGGCAAGTTGAAATAGGCTCTATTATTCATTGTATTATCTTAACACTAAGAACAAATTCATACACATGGTGGGAGAAGTCACTGAAGATCCTCTTTGAGTGGGGTGTGTGTGTGTGTGTGTGTGTGGAGAATCAATTCTATATGTAGCTGAAACTGTCCTTACCCACTATGAAAATAAGCCAATGATTGGCCATTACAGTGACCAAGAAGGAAATAAAGTCAAGTAGGCCTAGCGTAAAAGTTAGACTATGAACCCTAAAAGGTGAAAACCCTTCTTTCTCTTTTCAGCAAAAACTTTGAAGCCAACCCAGCCAGTCATTACTGCTACAGGGCCCTTTCTGAGCAGGATTTAACCATTCTAGAAAAGACTTAAATATAAGAGCTGGGCTCTGAGGAGAAACCTTAATTTAGAGCCTGACACTTAATAGATGTTCATTAAACACATTTTGAATGATTGACTAAAAATAATGAGAAATTAAATAGTCATGAATTGGTATCTTGGAAATCCATCCAAACTTCCTTTAGAAAGATGGGTCTATTTATAACATCCCCATGAAAACAACCTTTGACCTGGTTTCCCAAAGAAAAGCTGAGGGTTCTACTTGTGAAATGCAATCACTGCGTCATCATATCATCAAGGATGCTAGATGCTTCCTATCCCATGTATCTCAAGAAAGGAAGAAATGATATACTTGATAAAGGGAGCCAGTACAAGACAGATTTTTTTTTTCCTTTTGACACAAAAAGAATACCTTCTGAGAAAGGCCAAGATGGTAGATTAAAGTAACAAAGGTTTGGCTTAGGGGCAATTGAGGTGACTGTGTGAGTCAGTGACTTCTGAGAAAAGGTAGCTGCCTCCAGACACCAAAGACATTTTCTGCAAAATGAGAGGTAAATTCAAAGAGAACATTTGTATATCCTATAAAGAGGCCCCTGAAGTAATTCTTCCTTGACAGAAAATGCTTTGGAGTGGAGGAAGACAACTCAAAAATGTAATTAAGTTGAGCTCTTTAGCAGTTTTTAATCTTCTTTTATTTGGGTTTTTCTTTATTTAGTTTTATCGTATTTAATCAACTCCATGTTTCACAAATGTTTTTGATCCACATAAGATTATGACCTGAAAAAAATTCATAGCTGAAAGACTAGAGAATCCTTACAACTGATTAGAAAACAGTCTCATGGTAATATGATAGAAAGTACAACAGTACCTGGTTGCAGAGGCTTGTGGGATACAAAAAATCTCACACTCATGAGCACTGTTTCCAGGGCATAACCAGAGTAGCCACCTTAGCCAAACCACAGAGAGGCCCAGCTTTTAATAGTGACCAGCAGGAGGGGACCAGAAGCTATGGAATGTGGTAGAAATGGAATCCACATCCAGAGCCTGGCTCCTGTGGGTCCCTTTCACCTCTAAGGACCCTCCCAGAACCCCCTGTTTGGTGACCTCCAGTGATCTGAAGTCGTATCCCCGCCTCACTGTGGATCCAGGATCAAGCCTCTCTAGTCACTGGCAAGTCTGATCTGGAGGCCAGGCAGGGGGTGCCATAGCCAATGGAGAACATAATTTCTAAGCTGTTGCTTTCCAAGTTTTTTGTTAGGATTCTCTTGTAGCTTCTCTGGTGTCTGGCCAGACTGCCTCTCCAGATGCATGGTTGCGTGGCTGCCAACCATTTCACAAACATGGATGGCACTTTCTAGCTAAGCATGTCAAATCCCCAAGTGGCCTAAGGAAGCCCTTCAGCTCCTTACGAGGGGCTGGTAAGGGTGGCGGTTTCTTTAACAAGAAAAGCATTTTTTTTCCGGAACCCCTTTGGAAGATTTCACTGTAAGTCAACGGACCATTGACCAGAGAGCCAGAACTAGCGTTTTCAATCCAGTGCAGTTAACACTCACATATACGTGAGCGTGAAAAGCTGGGGCCATATAACCAGCATGTGTTTTATCAAGTGATGTTGTGTTGTACTTAAAAACATTGAATCACATCTTCACTAAGTCCGATGGTATCACACCCAGTGAGCCAAAGTCTTAGTGTGCAGTGTGAGCTCCAAGAGCGTCCCAGTTTGGGATGTAAAAGGTACGTTTGAGTTAAGAGCATTAAAAAAAACTTAACCTTTTAAAACTGCAGACTATTGTATCCTTCTAACTCCAGAACAGTTCTGTCTAATGCTGTCCAACTTGGCAATAAAAACAAAATGAAGAAAGCTGAAACACTTTTAGACTCACACCAAGTATGCAGTATTTCAGTCTGACAGGATTATTCCTTGGCTGGAGTGACTTATGTTGGAAAGGGAAGTTTGCATGGAAATGCCTTTGAGGTTAATTGTAATGTCATTAGTGTGATGCTATAATCACATCTCTGAATTTCCTTTATAAATTTCTCTTCTATTTTTATCCCATTTTTATTTTTAATATACTACTTTCTTGAAAAAGTCTACTATAGACTTACAAAAATACACCCCTCTTTTTTTTTTAAGCCTCTTGAAAAACGGTCTCTGTGTAAATTATAGCTTAAAAGAGCATGGTGATCCATCCTCTGCTACTTTTCAGTTCCTTTTTATTCTTTGCTCCCAACATCCCCCTGCACAATGACTGATTTTAAATGATGAGAGGTGAGGGGCAGCCGATATGGCACTGAGGTGAGGAGAAACAAGTCACGTGCTCATATTTCTTTTTTTTTTTTTAAGATTTTATTTATTTATTTGACAGACAGAGATCACAAGTAGGCATAGAGGCAGGCAGAGAGAGAGAGGAGGAAGCAGGCTCCCCACTGAGCAGAGAGCCTGATGCGGGACTTGATCCCAGGGCCCTGGGATCATGACCTGAGCTGAAGGCAGAGGCTTTAACCCACTGAGCCACCCAGGCGCCCCACTTGCTCATATTTCTATCATGACTTCCCACGGTAGTATCACCCGAGATATGGTTAAACCACCATAGATAATTCTTTTTAAGAAAATCATCTGTTTAGCCAAATCTGTGGTAGATTTGTGGCACAGACTACCGTGGAGGAGGAACTCAGTCAAAACCACAGAAATTGCTCAGGAACTCTGCAAGATTGTCCTAATCTGATTGCTTTAAGCTACTTTGGTGGTTGTCCATTTTCTCTGTGGTGACGGAAGCACAAGGGCTTGTCGCTGGGTTCTCTGGCGTTCCCAGCATTGTCTGTCTGTTCCCTTGACCTTTGAATCCATTTGTCTCAATTGTTCTTGAGGTCTGGGAGAAAGAATCTCAGATGAGAAAACCATTGTTCCCATTGGGGACACTGCTCCAAACCCACGCTTTGTTTGGGCTCACTTTCAGAGTGACGAAGTCCCAAATTTGGCAGGACTGCCCCCTTTTGCCTCCTGCATGCTGAGACCCACTTTGGGAAATAGATCTTGAATGTGCTTCATCATGAAATACTGTCATGTTTCTAATCTTGTTTCCTTTTCAAGACAAGCTATTTTATCCCATGGCTTGCACAGTTCTGCATCTATATCAATAACTCTTTTCACTGATGTCTCCTCCTACCCCACTCCCCCGCTCCCGGCCCCAACCCATTTCCTGGGCAAAAGGCTATGTCTAGCCTGCTAGTTAGAAAGGGCAAAACTTTCGCTCAGGTTGCTAAGGGAGTGGATCTTAAGTTTTCATCACTCAGGTGTGCTCCTTTATCATCCGCTTGGAGTCAGAGCCTGTTCATGACATCCCTGTCCCCATAGCCAGAAAACAATTTGCACTAATAACCTACCAGTTCTCTTGTCTGATACAGAGAAATGAAAATCTGTACAGAATTTCTCAGAAACATTTATTTGCCCAGTAGACAAATTTACCCATTTGGTAAATGGGTTTCTAGTTTAGGAAAAATTGGATATTGTACCAAAACAGGATTTTGTGCCAAAATCAAAACAGGTATGGGACAGAATTTTAAAAGAATTGTAAAGTTCAGAATCCATTTTATATATGCTCTCCCACTCCCTTTCTCTCTGCGTTTAACGAATAATCAAGTTTTACAAAGAGAACTTGTATTTGTTGTTGTTTTTTAAGGTCATGAGAATTTTTAAAAATTTATATTGTTCTGTGAAAACTGTCTAGTCTTTTTTCCTGTTAGTAAATGATTGCTAATATTAGTAGTGTGTGTAGTCTTAACCTACTGCCTCCTTCTCCCAGCAATCCATCACAGACTATTTTATAAGATAGAATAATGAGTTTTACTGAATAGTGCAAATAATCTTTTTCAAAGAGGGAAGCTGCAGTGTCCAGGCAAGGTCACACAGTCAAGAAACTAAAGACTGATAATGTTAGGTCCCTCTTACACATAAGGGTAGGGGTTCCCTATTATGGTCTGTGAACATCCTCTCAAATCAAACAACTTCATCAGTTCTCCTGCTCATTGCCACATATACTACAAAACAAAAAACTTTCTTTGGTCAATGGGAAGAAATAGAACTGCTTATAGTGTGCTTTGGAGTGTAGCACAAGTCGGTGAAACTCCTGCTGTCGATAAGAAGTTTGTGTAAGATCTCTGTGTGTGAGCCCTGAAGAACAACTTTGAGTCCCCTTTCCATTACTGATTATTGCATGTAATCTCTTGAATAAAAAGACTACATCTGCATTGTATGTAAATGCATGAAGGGGAAAAAATGTAGTTCAATCCTATGTTAAAGTGTTAGTTTTGTGACCTTGGGCGAGTTACCTAAATTCTCTGGGACTCGATCCCCTCATGTATAAAATGGAGAGAAAAACAGCACCTCATTGGCACATAGTAGATGCTTGATATTAGCTCTTGACATGGACCCTATGTGGAGAAATGCCAGAAGGGTTTAAGAAATAAAATTATGTAATTCATGACATTTAAATAGATAAAAGACTTTACATGTAGTTTCCTCCCATTGCTTTATTCATCGTTATAATAGATCTAGAAAAAGAATGCCTCTGAGGGATGATGGGCCCTACAGGAAATCACACTATGCTTCCATCCCTTATTCTTTCTTAGCCAAGTGAAATTAGCTATAAGGATGCCCTTAATGGGTTCATGGTTACCCATAATGTTCATTTCACTCTCCTTGCACTTGCATTAAAAACCAAGTGTGGAGCAGGGATGACAGGGAGGGGGTCCACCTTGAAGAGAACAAGGAGATAGTGGGCCATCTGGGCAATGCATGATGGAATATGTGCTCAGAAATTGTTAGCTTAGTGAATGCATAAAAAGAGACAATGGAAGTGGAGTGCCTGGGTGGCTCAGTTGGATAAGCATCTGCCTTTGACAGGTGGGGGTCCCAGAGCCCTGGGTTCAAGCCCTTCATCAGGGAGTCTGCTTCTCCTTCTCCATCTGCCCCTCTGCCCCCTGCTTGTGCTTGCTTGCTCTCTCTCTCAAATAAATTCTTTTAAAAAGAGAGGCAATGGAAGGTCATATGTTGAAATCAGATGCCTTTTGGCAATTTCCCCTTTTTATCTCACATATACTTTTTGGAGCCATGTCCATTGTATCTACTAATTTCTTTTACTGATCTATGGCCTTTTGTGCAATGGTTTTAGGGTAAGCCACTTAATATTTCATCTGCATCTATAGGGTACCCTTGGGTACAGGTCCTTTTTTTTTGAGTTTGGTATTTTAGGAAAAGATACAGCTAAGACCACCAGCCCAGAGCTTTTTTTCTCTCTCCCATGTGCTTCAAAAACACAAGCAACCCTCCCTACACATATCGACCTTGTTCAACCTGCTCCATCTTCAGTGGTTTGGAGATGGTGACGTCCAGGCATGTACGTGTAAGCAGCTGGGCCAGTAGAACCCCTCCTTAGTTAACGTTAGCTCTTAACAGACAGACTATGGGATATTGAAAATGAAATCCCAGGGGCTCCTGGGTGGCTCGTGGGTTAAAGCCGCTGCCTTCGGTTCAGGTCATGATCTCAGGGTCCTGGGATTGAGCCCCGCATCAGGCTCTCTGCTCAGCAGGGAGCCTGCTTCCCCCTCTCTCTCTGCCTGCTGCTCTGCCTACTTGTGATCTCTGTCTGTCAAATAAATAAATAAAATCTTAAAAAAAAAAAAGAAAAAGAAAATGAAATCCCAGTATCTCTCTACTGATAATTTTTAATTTCCCCCATAGTTTATATGTTCTTACTGTTAGATAGTAGTGGTTTCATGCTAAAATTCACATTGATACTGAATAGTACCATTTCTCTATAAAACTAATTTAGAGTCTTCCAAATCAGTAAATTTGTTAGATTTGTCATTATCATCTCTGTCTTGATTTACCTGAATACTCTGTTCATTTAAGTTAAGCAAACATTTAAGTATGTGAAAATGTGACCAATGTATTTAACAGACTTTGTGAACTTTTTTTTTTTTTAAATAAAACTTGGTTTTGGGAAATACTCGCATACATTTTGCCAAGAACTTGCCCCTTAATGTTTAATCTTGTGGCTTTCAGGGGAAATCTAATTTGTATCCTTCATTTATGCTCAACTTAACAGATTGTTGCACAGTTAGCCAAGTGCTGGATGGCCTTACAGCCCATGGGACTTTCCAGGTTTCTTGATTCTCTGTAGGCCCCACCACCTTGCTTCTGGATCCCTGGTGGATCACAAATGTTGTACATTTTAAACCCAGTCCAGCTTTTTAAAAATTAAGTCACACTGTAAACAATGGGCTATCTCAGTATTTGCAAGGGTTGGGGAATTATTTCTCTCCCTTCATCCTATCTCCAGTGGCCTCACTCTGTTTTTACTGTGAGGTTTGTTGGGACAGATGGGAGTATGATGGCTGCGGCAGAGGGTTTCCTCCGAAGTGAGTGACTTAGGGTAGAACTGGGCTTTTCTGAATGTGGATGACTGTGAGCTGTTACATGTACTGGGGCTAGGTGTGGAGAGCTTCTCTCTCAAGCCCTTCAAACAATAAACCAACTCACTTGGGCTTTCATTGTTCTATGAACACCTGGCTCCTCGCCATTGCTTTGACTTTTCATCCACTCACCTCTTATTCACATGCTTCATCACTGCGGGCTTTTGTGTTCCCACAGACACTCCTTTGCCAGTCTAAAACATAGATAGCCATACTGTTGGTGGTGAGGGGTAGAAGGGAAGGAAGCCTGGCAATGGGCCCTGTGGGAGCTGACATTCTCCATCTTCTCTTAAGATTATTCTCCCCTTTCATGCTTCCCATCATGCTTCTTCCCATCATGCTTCTTAGTGTAGCTATCCCACCACATCCTAGATGCAAAGGCCCAGAGTTGGTGTGCATTGTTTGGTTTTTGTCTCTGAAATGTAGCCTTTCAGTGTTTGGGGGCAAGGACTTGGTATTCCTGCTACCTAAGAGGCCTCTTTCTCTACAAGTATCTGCATTTGGGGGTAGGGGGGATACTAACTTGGAAGAACCCTAGGGCACAGTAATCAAATAGAGCAGTGCAGAGGCTCAGAAGAAAAATTAAGAGTCACTGTTTTTCTTTTTCTTGAGACAGACTTCTGGGTTTTATGCCTGGCAGGACTTCCAGATCTCCCTCAGTATTTTCTTCCTATGCCCAGACCTTCCTTTGCCTCTTTCTCCTATCACACCCTCCGTTTCCACTGTTTTGCTTCCCTTGGCTGGACCCTACCCTTCTGGAGGTCCTACCTGAGGTCCTAGGAGGAGTCAGTACTAGTGGGTTGGAGCTTCAAGGAAGAGAGAAGGGCTACAGAGTCTTAAGCAGAAGAGATGCAGCTTCTGACATCTGGAGTAAAACATGAATTCTTTTCCAGTCTACTTATTGTTGAATCAAGTGGTTGACTCCTATAGTATTGTTACTACTAGTAATAGATTCCTTGTTCTGTCATGGTGCAACTATATTTCCTTGTCACGTGAAATAGTACTATGATGTACCATGTGTCATATTGTTTCTAAGGGAAAGTGAGTTATAATCTCCAAGCAATAAATAGATAGTGAATTTAGGCAATCCACCCAATCTTTTAATTGGGAGATATTTTGTCCCCAAACCTCATGTTAAAGATAGAGGACTTTGAATCTGAAATTTTCCAGTACAGAAGCATAGATCCTTATATCCATTCTTATACCACAGAATCAGTGATTACCATATCCAGTCCCACCATTTTATAGATGGATAAATTGAGGCCTGGAATGGTGAAGTCCTGTCTTCTCTGATTCCTTAATATTCCCTGGCTTTGCATTTTCTTTAAAAAAAAAAATGTAAAAAAAATCTAATTGTTCCACGGAAGAAGGCTGCGCTCATTCTTAATGGAATTTCTTTTTATTCAATTTTTTGGTGTCCACAACAAGATTATAAAAACAATAATTTGATTTAGAAATCTTTCCAGCTTCAGCAAGGTTACTTTGTGGAGTTGTAGATAAATGACCAGAAGAAAACCTCACAAAATTAGCGTTTACACTTAATCTGGCAATGAGCTATAATTTGATTGGTAAAAAATTCATTTGGTGTACCTCTGGCCCTTTGCTGCTGGATAATGAAAATTTATATCTGCGTTTCAGACATCTGGGGAGGACCTGACAGCTTTGGGGCCGGATGAAAGATGATGTCACACTGACCCCTGTCAGCGTTTCCTCACAGACTGGTTACCCAAAACCCAACAGCAGTCACACTTTTTTTTTCCCCCTGCCAGAGCAGACTCTCATTTTATTTTGGAAGGTTAATGACACTGTAAATCTAATAGGCCATTTTAGTGCCATCATGTGGATATTAAAAAATCATGTGACCAGTCAGGGTACCATATGTGGGGTTCGCTGTTGTCTAATGGCAGGAATAAGAGGCTGTAACAAGGCACTGAGGGCAGCCAGTGTTTGGAATTAATTTCAAAACTGTAGGTACCTTTAAACTAATTTGGAATCTCTGCTAATGATTATTGCTGGCCATTTCAGTTACATTTGGTTTAATAAGCTAGCTAATATTGGGTAATGATGGACCCCAGGAAATTCTTCCTTCCTTATAAATGCATCAGTTACTCATATTCTGTGGAGCAGCATTGACCAATAGAACTTTCCGTGATGATGGAAATATTCTTTACCTGTGCTATCCAGTTAAATAGCCTTTAGCCACATGTGGCTATTGAGCCATATTGAAATATGGCTCTAGGAAACAATGGCCTGAGAAAATGCATGTTTAAGTTTAATTAATTAAATTAATAAATTTAAATAGTGACATGTGGTTAGTGGTTGCCATTTGGGGTAGCACATCTATGGAGCAGCTAGAAGATAAGACTAGAATTATCAGAAAACAGCAACAACCAAAGCACTTCACTCAGACCTCTACTTTGTCTTCGACTGGTGCCAAGCTCCTTGGTGACACAGATGAAGTCTGATTTACCTTTGTGTCCCTTATAATACCTTTGTGAAGAGTCAAGATATGTATCACAAAGGAGTGGGTAAATGAAGGAGTGCAATGAATGCATGGGTAATAAATAAAGGAAAAGAAGAAATTTAAGTGATTATTCTCATTTTAACATTTTTTTGCTGCCCAAACCATCCAAAGCCAGACCATGAGACTTGCAGAAGCTGCCCACTAACCCTCCCTGAAACATCTCTTTCAGACCCTGGAGACCCCATGGGCCCAAATGGCCAAAGGCAGTGAGTGGACAGTTTCCGGGCACATCATTCAGATCCTTGCATAGAAAGAAGTTGAGGAGGGAAGAAACAGTTCTCTTTGGATAGCTGGATCATTGATTGTTTAGCCAGACAAAAATATGTAAAGAGAGACTAGAATAAATTGTGAATTGACTCTAAAATGTCATTTAATGAAGTAGGTTTAAGTAACCAGTCATGACTGTTACCGAATGTTATCTTCCTAAAATTATGATGAGGGGTGATAGTTATGATGATAATTGTAGTAATAATAATAATTGTTAACACATTCATTGCACTGTCTCAGAATTGGTGAATTCTATGCAAACATCGGTTATCTTATTTAAACCTCACGATATTATGAGATAGTCTTGGAATTTCCCCCATTTCACAGATGAGGAAAAGGAGGGAAGGTAAATAGCTTGCTTGAGTTTATGCAACTAGGAAAAGGCAGTTTTCCTAAATTGGCTTTTCAATCCAAACAGCTTAAAACTAGAATCTACACCAGTAAACTTATTTTATTCTGTCTTTCCTTAATCTTCCTCTTTGTTCTCATTGATTTGATTACTCATTCAGCAAATATTTTTTGAGCCCCAACTATGAGCCAGGCACTGTCTAGTCTCAGGAAATGTACTGGTCAACAAAACACAAATATTTCTGCCTTCTTGGGCTTCTCCTTCTATTAGTAAGGACAGATAATAAACAAGTTAAAAATATGTAGCTTATTATATAGAAATAAATGCTAAGGCAAAAAAGCAAGGAAGAAAATGAACTGCCCGCAGGTGGGGGACAGGTAGAAACTGTAGGTAAGTCTCACTCAACAAGTGATGTCTGAGAAGAGAAGCAAATGAGCTTTATTTTCTAACTCTTCAGTAAGCCTCCTGATTTTTATTTCTTTTTTCAGCATAAAGAATGTGAGTTATAAATTTATTTTGTAATCTGGAGATGACCTTAAGATTTTTTTGAAAGACTTGATCTAGAGTGAAGGCAGAACAATAGAAAACCCAGAACCTCTGCTTATAAAATTATTTTCAAGTGACTTCTTTGACTCTGGCCCTTGAGTGTTTGTTTTTATAGCAAGTGAAGATAACCGGCTGAATCTTACAGATGCTGCACAAAAGGCCATAGCAGCGACACTGGAAGGGACAGTGAACCACAGACCTGCCAGGTCCAACACAACACCAAGAGCCTGGCAGAGCTCAGTCCTGGAATAAAGCACACCCATGTGTGGGTGTGGGCAGCTGCTAGGGAAGGGGTAATAAGAAACACTCCGAAGAATTTGCATACCCACCCAAACCCATTCCCACGATAAATTTAAATTCAATACCGCACAACATGCTTGGTCAAAATAAAATCTTCTAAGTAATTAAAGAGAGAATATTTAAATTACCTGGAATGGAGTTAGGTGAGAAGTGTCAGGCTCTTTGCCTACCAGGTGCGGAAGGGTGAAATAAAAGTTACAGGTGACACAGACCTCATTCTGTAGTATTTCGTCACAAAATAGGAACTTTTCCTAATCTGACCTGGTATTCCACAGGCTTCAAAGTCAGTGTGGGAGACCACAGGTTATGGGCTTGATCTGAGAGACACTCTGCCTCCCCCTGCCTCCCCCAGGGCGCATAGCACTCCTTGGGCCATTAAGATAGTCATTCCAATCGAAAGGGAAGTGTCCTTTTGTGATCCCTGGCATCACTTCCTGTTTTTCCTTGTAAACTTCCCATCCAAGTTGTGGTATTGTTGGGATCCTTGCCTAAAGTAACTTTCCATTACATTGGCTGGTCACTAAGGCTTTTAGTTCAGGCATGCACCTGATTTTAGTGTTCTCCATTAAGATTTACAAGATTCACGGCAAGTTAAATAACAGTCTTGCTCTTATGATCACTTTGTTGAAAATTTTGTCTTCTTATATTAAAATGATATTTTTTTTCAGAATCTCAAAACCTGTCACACAACTTTGATTAAATGGATCATTTTTCTGGAACTTTCTTGAATTTATGGATTTTTTAAAAATTTATTTTTAAAGTACCCCATAAGACTCCTCTTTCCTTCATCATTACAATATAATTTCTCTTGTAGCTCTTCAACTTACAAGCTGTATTATGAAAGCTTTAGCCTGGCGTGATTTACAGTGGTCAAATTGTTACTGTCATAAGCATTAACTTCACTATACAGTTATTAAAAGGAAAAAGTATTTAATCAGAAACACTGAGAATTTAGGTTGTATAATGAAATTGTTGTCAGTGCCTGAGCCAGGCTGTAAAATACCGATTAGGTTTGTGGGTGAGTGAGATAAACAACTCTATGTCTGTATCTTTATAACTTTTCAATTATGGGCACTGTATTTATTTTGTTGTAAGCATTTCCTGTCAGTGGTGGTAAGTTTACATTAATTGTGAACAATTTATTAAAAAGCTAACGATTTTGCTACTTTATCTGGACTTGACCAGTATTGTTTTTAAGTCCAATGTTCTAGTTTATTACAAACCCCAAACATAACCCTGAATCTGAATCTTTCCTGTTTTTGTTTTATACCTTCATGCATCCACAGAAATATTTTATCAAAAATCAAAGGGAGACCCCAGGAAAATAAATCCAGGTCTAGCTATAGTTCACTTGCATAGGCAATAGGTGAGAAACCTATCTGTGGAAATCAAATAGAATTGAGCAACAGTCACGTGGTCAGTGTCTACTCTGGCCTCGTCGTCCACATTGTTCTGTCATGTGTTTATCCTCTAAATCTGCCGTGCCCATTACGTGCCCTGTGGGTAGTCCACCCTCCTGTGTGGGGATGGGGTGTTCTGTGAATCATTCTACATGGAACCATTCCTGTTGATTTGTGTGGCTAGGTAGGGATTAAATTAACCCATAATGTGTTTTTATGACATTGAAGTTATGGGGCAATATATTTATTCTGTTTTAAGTAGTTTTAAGTAGTCCATGTAAATAGTTGATATGGAGATGGCTTAATGTGCATTTGTTTGTTTTTTGAGAGAAGGTTTGCTTAAATAAGTAGTGCATTTATTTCTCTTCAGTTTAGAAATTAAAAAAAAAAAAATGAATGCAGGAAGCTGATGGAAAACCACACATTTGACCACTGATGACCTGGTGGCCAGTGGACAAATGTCATTTGAGAGATTTGGGAACATTTCAGCTCTTGCTTTTAAGATATATCTATGCCTTAGCTCTGCTACAAACAACACAACTGATTTCTATTTAGGGCTGGTAGGATACCAAGAGATGATTTTTACTTTCCAAAGAAATTCATCTAAGTTTTCCATATGCATAAACTCGGAATAAATAAGAGTAGTACTGCTGTGAATTTGATTGAAACAGTAAATTCTTGGAGGGGGGAGTTTAAATGGTGGTCATTTTGACATCAAACAATGGCAACCAAATGTTATTTTTGCCATCCCACCATTAGAAAAGAAAGACTTGGAACTTAGGCAGCAATGATAGCAGCCAGCAAACTTTCTTATTGTGCAACAAACAAGAGGTGGAAACACTGTTGAGCTGACTTCAGTCAGAGGTCCGGAAAAATTAAGGTTGACACTAAAATAACTTTGGCTTACATACGACTCACAGCAAATGCTAAATAATGAAAAAATATGTCTTTTAGGTCTAAAATTTTCTGGGTTGTGAGAAAATACGAAGCATAAATCATATCAAACTATTCCTGGCATTAGGCCTTCAGGATGCATTTGTTTGAAATCAAGGGCCAAATTGCCTGGAAGAGCGAAAACTGCTAGATGCCAGCCGAGGCGGAATGCCAGCCTTGGAACTGACACATCATTTCTGGAGAGATCCATATGCACGACCCTAGTTTGCCTTCAAAGTGGTTCCCTTGAATTGATTTTGTAAATTAACAATATTAGGCCTTCTGTAGGATAGAAAGTGCATTAGTCACACTGCTCTTACTTTACCCAGCAAGGAAATCTATTGTTCTTTTGTAGTAAAATAGTCCTGGGGAGGGGCGAGGGCGAATTTTGCCACATCAGGTAAAAGGAATCACATTCAGTTTTCAGGCAGGCTTAATGAGGAATTTTAATAATGAGAGTAAAAATCAATGAGCATAACTCCACTAAATGACTCTTAAAGGGAAACTGAACTGGCTCCTGTTTTTACAAGTGTATGTAACCATCGTTGAATGGGTGCCAAGCATCAATTGTTCCAAGTGAGTAAGGACATAGGATATGGCAAAAACTCGCAGCAATTTATTACCAGAATGTTTTAAAAGAAATGGAGGATTTCAGAAAAGGAGAATTTCCACGGATTCATGTTTAAATTCACCATAAGTGATTAATCTTTGTGTTCCATTTTTTGTCCAAGGTCGGTTTTACACACCATGTAAAATTGCTTCTTCTGGAAGAAAGTCTGCTGTTTTCAAAGAAGGAAAAGGGAGGGGTGGACATTGGGTCTCCCGGAAAGTACTTCATAAGTCCCCTTTCACATTAGTTATTTGTGCTTTATTTGTGGAAGACGTTAATCCACAAAATATTGTCTAAGGAATAATTAAATAGTGTGGGGTATAAGCAGAACTTACCCAGACATGGCTACCTTCAGTAAACAATACTGGCTTTCTAAAAACTGCCCTCCTATTTTCAGACGTCTGTAAGAGAAGCCTGGTCATTTGGTTTTCTGAATCTTCACATGCTCCCATTTTTGCAGCTGGGATTCCACCTAGATTTGTAAAATACATAATATGTAGTTTAGGTCTTAATGAATATTTTTCCTTTGTAAACTTTCAGACTGATTTATTCTAATGGTAGAAAATTGCAATATAAAATAAGAATTGTTGTGCTGCCATTTCTAGTTAACGAGAATATATTTACCAATAAATCCATGCAGAGATAAAGGTTTCCAGAATCATCTGCCAAGCGCTTCTTAAGATTCATATCTCATAACATTTATTAGTATTAAGGTATTTGATCACTTACAATAAGGGCCAAAGAGAGAGAGAGCTAAAAAATGAACAAACAAAAAAACCTTTTTTCCCTCATTGAAATGTAACCAGGAGTTTCTGAAAGCTAGAACTGAAAAAATATTCAAGAGTTTGTTGTTAATCAAAAGGAGTTTACTTGCATTAGGTTTTTTTGTTTGTTTTTGTTTTTTTAATATAAGAATAGATAGAGTGTTCCAAGTCTTCATTATTCCTGTTTGCAAACAAAAAAGTATGTTATGTCCCTTCAAATAGGTCTTTTCCATTATTTAATATTAAAGGCCTGATTATATAATTAAATTAATTTTGACCACTACGCTTCCCCCGGGGTGCAAGTTTGACAGAGCTGCAAGCTGAATGAGCCCTGCTTAATCCCGCAGACACCTATACGTGTTGCCTTTTTTTTTTTTTTTTTTTTAACGTTGGCTTGTACAAAGCCACAGAGGGGAACAAATATAGCTGTATTGCCTTCCTTCAACAAAATGCCTTAGCAATTGAACGATGGGGGCAGTGTAGACACTCAAAAATGCTTTGAGATCTTTAGATGAATGGTATCATACAGATGTGTATTATTGCTAATTCTTTGTTCTCAGTCACTTGTTTTCAAGGACACTAAAATCCATGTAGCCCCTTAAAAAGATAAATAAGGCCAAGTCACTTTTCTTCCTCCAGTCACAGACTAAAGAAATTATTTCCGATAATATATAGCCTTTCAGCCATGGGAGCAGGAAGTGTTTACTGCTGAAGTCGGGGTCCCAGTTGGTAAAATAAACAGAAACTTCTGGTTCAGTTTTAGGACCCTCTTTCAAATAAAAACTTCATTTTCTCTAGGCAAATAAATTGATTTATCTTGTATGATTGGCAAAAAAAAAAAATTAAGTTGGAACAGTTTTTAAGGAATTAAAAAACTCAAATTTAGCTTTTTTTTTTTTGCTTTAAGAGTCAGAGACATTTATTTAAAAAAACAAAAAACAAAAAACCAAACAAAAAAAATCCATCAAAACACCAAAAAATCTTACGACATTTTCTTCTCTGATGATCTTTAAAACTGGTTCAGGTCCATTGGTTTGGAGTTATTCAGGTGTGTCCAGAATGGAAAATGGACCCCCATGTTGCTATCTCAGCAGAGTGAAAGTTGAGACAGTAGAGTCGAAATGGAGCAAAAAATGATTAGTTCATATGGCATAAATTTTTTTTAAGAGAATGTAAATTGTGGAGAAAGCCAAGATATCATTAAGTTAACCAAGCTCTCATATAGTCCTTTCTAATTTTTTTTTTTTTGCTTCTTGCTTGTTTTTTTGCTCTTCCAAAATACCACGTGTCTGACACTAAACTGACTCTACTTTTCATAGGCATATCTCTCACTTTTCCATTGCTGTAGAGACCCATTACTTAAATAGGTATATTTTGAACACTTACATGACTGAAGGCTAAGATCACATATCAGGCAGATAGACAAAATCTTTGTCCCCATTGAGTTTCCATTCCTGTGGTGAAAACTGAAATTCTGTTAGTTAATAAATAAGTAACTCTTATTTATTAGAATAAAAAGTGTAAAGAAGGAGACAAAATAAGGTGATGTGAAAGTGCCTGCAAGTGAGCACTGTGATGAGGGGTTACTTCATAAGGGATGTGGGGGGAAGGATCCCTGAAGATGCACTATTCGGGTGAGGTCTGGATGACAGAAGGAGTTGGTGATGTGAGACAGCCAGGCAGGAGAGCATTCCAAGCAGAGTCAATAGCAGGGTCAAAAGCCCTGTGGCAAGAACAAGCTTGCCCTATATGGGGAACATCAGTAAAGCCAGGAGCACAGTAAGTGAGTGGGGAGTGAAACAGTTGAGGCCCTTGGGCCAATTGGAGGCAAGTGTAGAGGTCACATGGTGGAGGGATCCAGTGATTTTGGTTGCCTGTGTTGTTACGTCTTCACACTGTTTTGTTTTGTTTTGTTTTGTTTTTTTAAAGATTTTATTTATTGATTTATTATTTGACAGAGAGAGACATCACAAGTAGGCAGAGAGGCAGGCAGAGAAAGAGAGAGGGGGAAGCAGGCTCCACGCTGAGCAGAGAGCCTGATGAGGGACTCAGTCCCAGGACCCTGAGATCATGACCTGAGCCAAAGGCAGAGGCTTAACTCACTGAGCCACCCAGGCCCCCTTCACACTGTTTTAAAAGAAAGTATAAGTGGTCGCTTGTTAAGTTTGGTCTCCTTACAAGCAGTTGAACACATGATTTTCACCCTGTCCCTTTTATTCACTGACATAATAGTTAACTACAACCTCTGTTCTGTAGGCATGTGAGTATGGTGGGGCTGTACAGATCATGGCATAAAGGTTTTGGATTTTATTCTAGAGGCAGTAGAAAGCCATCAGTTTCTAGATTTTTTTTTTTTTTAAAGAAAGCATACCTCAAAAGCTTTTCTGATATATTTGATGCAGAGAGAGAAAAAGATTTTGAATATAACTCCTATGTGTTTGGCTTGAGAAAATGGATGACAGGTAGAGCCATTTTGGGGGTAGGGCTGGATGACTAAGAGAAGAGAGCATTAGGAGTGGGTGGGCAGGGAGGAACTTAAAGAGTTCTATGTGGGGGAAGCTAAATTTGAGATACCTATTAAATTTGAGATATCTATTAATTTGAGGTATCAATTAAACATCCAGTGGATATGCAAGGGACAACTGGATATAAAGATCTGAAAATCTAAAGTGAGATTCAGACTGAAGGTATATATTAGAGTCATGAGTATGGATGGTTTTTAAAGTCTGGGAACTGGGTGGAAACTCTTAAGAAGAGAGTGTGGAGTAGGGAAGAGGGTTTAAACCTAAACTCATATATATTGAGACAGTCCAAGCAGGAAAGGAGATGGAATAGAAGCTCTCTAGGAACTAGAAATCAATAGTGTTGTGTCATGTGAATCCATGGAGAGCGTATCTTAAGATAGAGGTAGTGGCCAGTGATTCTGCTGGAGAAGATGGAATCAGAGACGTGGTTAATTTGACAAAGAATGCAGCAACATGAGCTTTATCTTTCCTGCCAGGGGAGATAGCAGAAGACAAGCAGATACACGAACCAAATACTTGGGACAGTTGACAGGTAGAAGGGGATTTTATTTGAGTGTTTATTTTTTGTCTTTATTTTTTGCTAATCTCAGTGTGATCATTGAGTTCATGTCCCAAGCCCCAAGGGGTAACATTTAGGTCCATGAAAGAAAAATACATCTCAAAAGAGAGAGATCTCATATAGTCATGGTGGGTGTGTGAAAGAGGACTTCTACTTTGGAATACTACTCAGCAGCATAGAAACAAGCTATCGATATAACCCAGGGACTAGATGAATCTCTCAGACCCTTTGCTGAACTAAAGAAACTAGGCATGAAAGAGTATAGACACTCTGATCACATTAATATGAAATTCCAGAAAAGGAAATGAATCTATACTGATTCGTATAGGAAAGCTAATCTATACAGATCAATAATTGCCTGGGGTGGGTTGTGAAGAAGGGAAAATTGATGGAGAAGGGACACACAGAAGCTCTCTGGGAAGATAGAACTGTTCTCTATTGTTTGGAGGGATGGTCGCATGGCTCTGTACATTTGTCAAAGGTTATTGACCTACTCCCTTAAAATGAATGAATTATATCTCAATAAAATTGATTGATTGATTGAGAGAAAGTGAAATCACTGTTTCTCCTGATTAGGTTCTTTCGCCCTAAGTCATTTTCCTTTCACATTTGTAAGATATTCTCCTTCTCGATTACTTTGAGAACTCTTTTTTTACTGTTTTATGTCTGTCAGTATGTCACTCAATTACTGATAATCTATTGTATATTGTGTAGATTACTATCCATAGAATTCTTCACAGTAATGCCTCCTTATCCTTAGACACATGGCTTTTTTGATCCATACTTTAACATATAAGGTATTTTAAATAAAATGTATCTAGATATGTTCTCTGTTACCATCATCTGCATAAGACCTCTGTAGGAATGCTATTGACTTGGCATCAGTTATGATGCAAATACCATTGTATCTTCTCTTTTCTGATAACTTCTTGAATCAAAAATAGAGGCTATTATGAATTTCTATTTTATAGACAGATAAATAGAGGGAGGCTTTTTCTATAGGCCGCACTACAAATTTCAATAAATGATACTCAACTCTTGCTTAAAAAATTATATCATATATATAAATAATATCTAGAAGGATGTGTTAAAAGAAAGATTGAGGGCTTTGCCATAGAACTGGGCTTGAATCTCAGACTTGCTGTCAGCCAGCCATGTGAGCCTGAGCAAGTTCCTTACTCACTGGGTTTTAATTTCCTTATCTGTAAGAGGTAAAGTAATAATTACCTTTCTATCTTGTTATAAGGTTTAAAGATAACATGTATAAACTTTCTAGCATAGTGCGGGGCTTGTTAGAGGGGCTCAAATGCCAAGTTGAAATTCTGTATGTTGTTGCTTCTGTTATCACGTGTATTGTCAACAGGGGTGGGGGGTGAGGGAACCAGGAAACCTGCTTCTGAACGTCTAAAGGCCTATCGATATTGGATAAAAGAAGTATCTCTGAATTCTTAATTATAGCCTTTTCAGTGACAAAGCAGCATTTGATGGCTCCTAAAAGAAGACAGAAGCAATTAGGCGGTACCTAAACCTTCTGTGAAGTTTGTGATTTTTAAGCTCTTGATATAGAATATTAAAAGAAGTCTACACTATTAAAAGAACATCTACACTAGGAAACATTCTCTTGTTCTTTGATATTGATACAGATTTTTACCTTCCCATATAATGCATATCCATACACACCATGCACACATGCACACACACACACACACACACACACACACACACACGTACAGGGGTTTTGTTTTTTGTGTTTTTTTCTTAAGAAAAATAGATCTTTATATCAGGCACAGTCAGGATTCTGAAAGCTAATAAAAGACCCTGTTACCCTCTTAAAAGGCTTTCTTTTTACATGATTATTTCTAAAAGTTTCCTATATGAGTAACCGCTACTTTTCTGATTTTACCTGTTATTAATTACAGTTTATTCTCTGCTTAAGCTCAGTTGTTACTGTAAAAGTGACTTCCGTCCTCTGTGTATCTAAATGGGATATTCTGAGATAGTCACTTCTTCCTGAGGATGTGGGAGTCCTTTCCAGGAAACATTGAGAACTATTCTTAACCTGGAACTCCTATACATCTTGTGTCATCCTTCAGAGATACTGAACCTTTCTCCCATGCCTGCCCCATTATTTGTACGCTCACTGTTTATTTCCCAGCTATTTTAGGGAGACCTTTCTTCAATGATGAAAGCACATTCCCATGAATTGAGTAGCTACGGATAATCTTATAACTTCTTTGTTTAGGCAAAAGGTTACTATGTTTCAGGATATTTTTGTGATCTTAAACCTCTCTACCATCATTTTGCATATTTAGAAAAGTGCAAAATTGCTTTTAAAGCCATTTTCTATTACACATCATTTTCATACCCCCAAAATATGTTTAATATAATAGAATCATCAATTACCTTTTGGGCCAGTGTTCGTTAACCCGACCTACTCATTAGAATCATCTAGGGAATTTTTTTTTTCAAGTATTATGCCCAGGTATCACATTTAGAAATTCTGATTTAATGACTCTGTAGTGGGGCCCAGGCTTAATCATTGGAAGCCCTCTGCAGGTGATTCTTAGGTGAAGCCAAAGTTTGAGAACCAGTGTCCTGGGTGCAAAAAGTTTTTTTCAGGCTTTAAAACACCTTAGCCTTTGAAATAATAGAGGTTCTCTTGTACCGCTGAAGAGCCACTAAGGCCTCAAAAGAGATGCTCTTAAGTCAGACGGTAAGGAGCTAAATAAATCCATAGTTGCTGATGATCCCAATTTTTAGAGTTTTTCATTTCTTTTTCACTAGAGTCGCTTTTTTCTTGGCAGACAATTAACCAAGTGAGGAAGCTATGTTGGAAGATAATGTGTTGATAGTGCCCAGAGGGAAGTGTGTAAGATTTGACCTTCCCTTCATCTCAGTCCTACGAACAAGCTTAGAGTCCTGGTTGAGATCATTTCCAGACAGGATTCACAAACGTAAATGCAACAGGGGCTAGGAAGGTAAGGTGAATCCATAAAACCACAGGAGTGGACATTGGCACAGAGAAGGACTCACGCCCATCCTAATGGGGACTGCTTCTGCTCAGCCCTGGCCACTTGTTTCTGTGGGAGAATGCAAGTCAAGTGTTGCCAAATATTTCCATTTTTTTAGAGAGAAATAGAATTTCTCTCCTTTGGGATGAAATTTTCCAATTACTTATTATTGACACCATTAGATGCCAACTTTTTTATGTGCCTTATTCATATTGTGGGGCTTAATTTGGCCCTCAGCCCACCAGATTGCAACATCTGGGTTAAATGATTTCTAAAGTTCTTTTTATTCTGACATTCTAAGATTCTAAGAGACTCATTTGGACAAAACACAAAAATATTCCCTTAAGGTGGGAAACTGCTATTTGAGTATGTGCCTAATTGATTTTCTTTTCCTGAACCTTCCAATTTTTCTCCCTTATCCTGCTGGTCCTGGCAGCTTACATTTCATTCTGACCCATCCTAGACTTGACATCCCAAGAATTTATGCCACTATCACTAATATGCTGTATTTACAATATATAGAGGATCCTGGTGTTATGTCAGAGGAAAACCTTGTCTTAACTTTTCAGAAGGGAATGGAATGTACAGTACGGTGTGGCTTATAAATCATTTTCAAATTAGTATTCTGTACATCTGGAGAAGAGTACATTTCTACTCATGCATAAATTGCCTATGAACACATTTCAAAAACCTATGCTTAATCTTAGCAATGAACATTTCAAAAAGTAAATTAATATCTTCAAGGGGAAGAAATACAGTGTATTAAACAGGAACCCACTAGAAACTCGATAGTTAAGAGTCTGTCAGCATTTCCATTATAAGCCCTGTTTTTGAGGGGTTTATAACTCACTTATAAAAATTCATCGTAGCCTGGGACTTGGCATGTAAGGTCTCAGCCCAACAGCTTGACGTGATGCTAGGTCTGAAGGACCTCAGATTCTGGTCAAAGGGATACTATTTCAAAGTTCCAAGATGAGGTCTAAATAAAAAGAGAGGGAGTGATTTAAACTCTCACAGAATCTAGGAACTGCGAAGTAAAACTGAAATAACTGCTCTAAGATCAGCAGGTTGTGGTTCAGTTTTACAGAATTCCTCACCATTGTCCGCTCTGATCTTCGCATCTCATCTCGTACAGCATAGGGTGGAGTCAGCTTCGCTTTCTTGTCTGGGTCACACTCAATGCAACTTTCATTCTCCTTTTACTAGCTTAATATACTATCGGTTGAGGTTATAGGTTTAGATGAAAGTTTATAAATGAGGCTAATTAACATTGAACTTGTAACTCTTTTTTTTTTTCCTGTTCATTTGAAAAAAGGTATTCTTAGAATTACGAATAGAGTATAAAAATGTCTTAGGCCACTGTAAATTTCTTTTGCAGATAGCTCTGTGATGTGTTGCATGTTTAAATTAGCACAATATGTATTCATTTTAAATATTGATCTTTAAGGAAGCAATGTAATAAATCTGAATACTCTTTTGCATTACTGTTTACATTAGGTCTACTCCAGATTAAGAGAGACAGTTGTCTTGTAAATTTGCTTGCAGAGTAAGCAGTGGCATATAAATAATTCTGTTTCCAATTATACGAAACAATGATGATAAACTGTTGGGAGCTGGGACGATTGTGCAGAGCTTGGCTGAATCATAGACCCAGGCCAGGCCTGTGAGTAACTGATGTGCAGCTGGCAACTGGGACCATTGTTTAGATCAGGAAGCAAATGAAGAAGTGGCACAGAACAAAATCCTATAAATGTAGCTCCATTAAGATGTAGTTCCTCTCCAGCTGTAAAGTTTCTAAGGAGCTACCAAAACTATTTAAAAACATAAAAACACAATTGTTTGGCTTGGTAATGGTAACAATTTGTCTGTAACAATGTTAAGTATGTTGTGGTAACCTTCATGGGGGAAAAGCTGTATGGATGGACTTGGTTGTGGTTTGGGGTTTCCACCTTCTCCCAGTGGTGGTTCTTGAGTTGTGGCATGAACTGGCCTTTGAACCATTTGATAGCTCAACCAAATTTCAGCTAGGAACGTTAAAACATAATGGCTGAAGATTAAGAATAAATTTACACCTAGGCCGTATAATTCCAAGGCCAAGATCAACCCATTCCCCTTAACGTTCCCATCATCTATTCCAGAGTGCAAATATTCACATGGAAATGAGGTTGGTTGAAATGTTTAGCTTATATTGGAAAACATATCTGCTAAGCAGCTGAGAAATGTATTCATTTCAGTCTTTCCATTTGACAAGGCTCTGGCTCCCAAGTAAAATACTAAGAATGCAATGACAGCAGCTGAAGGCAGTCCATTTCCTCTCCTGCCTTTAATCTCTCCCTGGGAAAAATAGTTCTTGAAATGCTATAATGTGTGTATATTGACACTCTTACTTGGTTTTTTAAATGGGGTTGACTTTCTATTTATTCTCTATGCCTGGTGACTTTTTTTTTTTTTACCAGTTATTTAAAAGTGTGTTTATTATTTTCGTGACTGATAATGATTATTATAGTCATACCGTGCTTTCAGTTGATAAAGTGTGTTCATATGCATTATTATGTCATTACATCATTGCCATCATTATAAGAACTTCGAGAAATGGGTTGGATCAATATTATTTTTTTACCCCAATTTTTCAAATGATGAAAAGAAGTTCAGTGAGGCTAAGTGATTTGTTCATGTTTTTATAGCTAGTAAGTGTCAAACCTATACTCCAGTCTAGCTATTTGAACTCTGTGCCATGTTCTTTCCACTGTGGTTTTAAAATGCCTGTTGTGTGTGTGCATGTGTGTACGTGTGTTTTAAAGGGCTACATTTAGCACAGGGAGTCCTGTGGAAGATATGTGTAGATCGATTGGCATAATGCATATCAAGGCTTCTTGCTATTCATCTCTGCGTTGCTTCCTGTCGAGGTAGAGTAGGTGGTCTGAAGCACAGTTGGTTCTGAAATTTGGTTTTAATTAATGGCTATGACAAAGTCCGTGTGTTCATTTTGATCATGCGTATCTTCAATATAACATGAACATGCCTAGTAGAATAATGAAAAGGTGAGAAATGACAGGAAGTTGGTGAGAAATGGCATGATGATGGCTGTGTTTATCCCAACACGTTTTAGGTTTGCTGTTTTAGAATTTCATTTGCTCATTCCTTGCGGCCCCTTGTCCATCCCACGTTGGGATATGTGCCTAATAAATCCAGCAGCTTGCTTGGCAAAACTAATTTGGAGTCTCAGAAAGTTGGACTTAATTGTTCACTCTAAATTTTAGTAAAAAATATTTTACCAGATGATCTTGGTACTGAAGGAGCTTTGGAGGGGAAGGATTAGGGGGACTTCCGTGAGACGTGTTCAAAGAGAAGCAGTTCATTGTACGCTGTCTCCCTGGATATTGATCTCTTCCTCCACCATGGCTGGTTAGGGGCGACTGTAGCACAGTGATGATAACTCTGTAGGAAGTGTAAGGGCTGCTCTTTGAGGATCTCTGAGAGGTCAAGGGATTATATAACTGCATTGGAATAAAACTGGGGATGCTGGCACCTTGACCTAAAATAGCTTTAAACTTTAACAAATAATGTGGATTTTAGTCTATTTTGCTTCCAGCCTTAACTTAGTAAAGATTTCCTGGCCAACTCTAGGAAGGAAAACATTCTATAGTAAAATAAAACACTAATGACTCCAGAATACTACGTGACACCTAATTTAATGATTGCCACCCAAAATTATTTTCACCAGTTATAAATCAATTACTAGGCATAGTTATAATCACATTAATAACACTGGTTTGCCTTTTCAAATCCAAATATTATACAGTGAGGAATGTTCTGACTCTAAATGGTTTTAATTAAAGAACCAGCCTTTTTTTTTTTTTTTTTAAAGGTGGTAAGGAGGTATATTTTGTCCTTGCTTTTTGGTTTTTGTGCTCCTGGTTTCAAGAAAAAAGGAAAGTAATGATTATAGTAAATTACAGGAGTTCAGCAGTGGGGTAATTAACAGGTAATTATCAATAAACAATTTAACCACAAAAGCTTGGATCCCACCTACCACTTGTCAACAATAAAAGCTTAGTAACTCCACATGCCATTGGAAACAGAGTCCACAGGGAGCCCCAGAGAGGACTGCTAATATAAATAAACAATTCTTTCTTGGGAGAATACACAAGGGCCAGGCTGTAAGTGACCACATAGAAGAAGGAAAGAAAAATCCAGTAGACTGGAAAAATATTAGGAAACCAAACATTTGGTTTCAGATTTAGGAGAAAAATATGAATATCCTTGGTATGGGAGCCAGAAAAATTATCTATGAATGTCTTTCTCATCCCATACATAAATTTTGTGTTTCTTTAAGCATGGTTAGAAGTGTAAGATTATTTAGCCAAGCTGGCATTTTGACACAAGGAAAAAGTTGACCTTATCCAGGTTTAAATATAGTCAGCATACTTTATAGATTGAATAATTGGTGAATAATTCACCATAAAATATATTTATTATGGAAATCTACAACTAGGTTTTGAAGGCATCTCTAAACTTTATACAAACCTTGATTTGGAACCCTTTCCTCTTTAAAATGGCCAGATCTTTATTATCATAGCTTGAGGGGATGAGGGTTTCTAAATAGCTAGGGAAATAGCAACCCTTTAGTTCGGACAAGAAGACATGACGCCAAAGACAATGAATAATAATATGACTGACTATTTCTATTTCATTTTGGCTCTGTTAATGTGTTGTTAGGATACAATTTGAAAATAGCTAAATCATGAATTGAATTTCATTTTGGAGGAGGTTTTCTCTTTTTGAATTCTATTTCATCTACGCGCGTGAGCATGCGCGCACACACACACACACATACCACCCTCCCCCCCAAGCCCTGTGTGTCTAAAGTGACATTTGAATATATCAGAATCAAATGCACTCATTGATTAGTATCAACACCTGGTGACGTGCTTAGTTAGCATCATGCAGAGTGCATTAAGTAAATACATTCTTTGTTGTCTAAGGTATAAGAGATAAAACTGTTTTAGAACACATTTGAAAGACAGACATGCAACTGAATAAACACTGAGTACATATTCAATAAAGATTTCATTATCTTCAGGCCAAGGGGTAAATGTGTATTGTGGAGTGATGACAGTAAGGTGACCCGCGGGGGTTGCAAGGTTAGATAAGGGAGTCTTGAGGAGAGATTGCCATCCGACTGCGCACCTGTCAGGACAATCTTTGGGTGGAGGGGAGATTCCATGTGCCATTTGAATGGCACTCTGCAACCAGCCTGGCACATCAGGGTGGGCAGGCAATCCCTGAAAAGGGAAGGAAAAGCTAGCACAAAGTTCTGGTCTCAACAAGAGGTGTAGGTCTGGGCAGATGCTGCCCAGGGATCCAAGAAAGACGTCATACTACAGCAAAAATTTGAACGTTTAGTGCGATGTTTAAAGTCCTGTGAAACCTAATTGCCCAAATACCTGACTCTGCTGTGCTATTTTGCCTGAACTTCACCTAAGACCGTTTTCATTTTCTCTCTGGCCTGGCATTATGTCTGCCTAAATTTTTTCCTTCAGATTGCCCACATGCAATTGCATTCATTTGAACTTTGCTAAATGCTGAGTTTCCCATGGTTTTCTTAATTCCCTTTTGAATTTTTTTTTTCAAGACAAACCCAGATCTTGTTAAAAAACCCTCCCACTGTGTCTTCTGTTACTAAAAAGTAATTAAATAAAAAGTGAAGTTTGAATACGTCTATCATTTAATTTGAAATTACATATGAGTATAGAGAGCAAAAGTGACTTTGAAAGATCAATTCTCAAATTTTGACTTAAGAACTGTGTTATTAGCCAAAGTAATATGAACCAAGTCCATTCTCTTGACCTTCACAAGGTCTAACCTAGTCCATTACTGCAGCGGAGCTGGGAACCAAAGAACGGCTTTGAATCGGTCAGACCCAAACCGAGTTAAGTTTGCATGTGGTCAAATAGCCTAATTAGTTAAAAAATAATTAATGCTATCTTTGGCCTTTGAAATGAGGAAGGACATTCATAGTCCTCTCTGCCACTCCATACATGTGAATCAACTTAACTAACGTCATTACTTAAAATAGAGATCCTTTTAATGGAGCTTGATTTCAAATATCTTGAATAACTTCAATAAAGTTATATTCTTCCTAAATGGATGGTATCAACAAATTTCCTTGGGATATTTAGAGCACACCTTTTTTTTTCTTTTTTTATCGTTTACCAGATGATTTTTGAAAACATATATAGATATATAGATATATATTTGCTGTACGATATAACCGCTGATCAAATTTCTTTGGCGGTTATGCCAAGGAGCTCTGGGCAAGAGCTCCTTGGGGTTGTTATGAGAAGGTCATTGATTGTTCCCCTTTCAGGTTTTAATAAGACCCAGAAACGGGTGCAGTTCTGTTGTTGTGAGTGCTAGACACATAGTGTTTTAGGGAGGAATTTCTAAATTGTTTCACAGTCCTTTGCTACTGGAAAAAAGAATGACTTTTTTCTCTTCCCTTATCCTCCCATTATTTTTCCTTTTCTACCAATTACCATGACAATGTGAAGAAGGAAAACCCTCATTCACCATGAATTCCCTCAGCTGTTGCTGGGATAGCGACAGAAGGGAAAGAACAGAAGCATCCCCAAAGCAGGCTCTAAATAAACAGTTCTTACAATGTAGTTTTCATTTTGTTCTTCATTGTTTTCCAAAATCATTTCTAGTTCAGATATATTTGGGGGAGTTTAACAGGTATGCTCCATGTTTTCCCAAATAACAGTTTTAAATTAACAAATGAATAAGCCCTACAGGTGACATAGAAGATACAAAACAGACAGGCACATAGGAGACAATTAACTTGTTTTTAGTGAACAAATGAATAAATGAAGCCATCTAGGCCTTTATACATACCACTCCCGGTTTCCTAGTCCTTGTCTAGATAAATCTTGTTTGTCTGCTGGGTTCCCAGTTAATTGTTACTTCACAGGAAGGACTTTCCTGACTGTTCTTTGCATTCTAAATTATTTGTTACTGCAGCACACTGAATTTCTACCCCTTCTTCATCACATTTGGTGGGATTCAGTGTTCGTGCCTATCCCCTCCACTGTCTAGGTCTGTTATGTGTGGTGTTCTGTTCCCAGGGCCCGCTATAGCGATTGGCAAAATAGGTACATGAACCTGAACAGTTCAGAAGGAAGAATGGGTAGAAAGTAGAGTTCAACTGGAAATAGAGAAAAAGAAATGAATAGTGGGTAAGGTCTGTAAAGGAAAGAGTCCCTGGCAAAGGAAGAAAGGAAGAGATGCTTAGAATGGCACAAAGGACAGAAATCAAGACTTTGCAATGGCACATTGATGCCTAAGCCATGGAAGAAGTGATGGCATCAAAATAGAAGGAGGAAGTAGATAAAAAGAAAGAGAAACAAAGAATAATTCACAAGAATATTAATCAGAATTTAAAATAGAAAAAGTAACAAAGAGGATTTTGCCCAGTTATTTTCATTTCTGACCTTGCTTTCCCCCTAGGCAAAGGGAGAGCAAAGTGAAGTGAGAGTTTGATATAAAAGTTTGACTTAAGATATTTTTCCCCTATGTAAAACCCTATTTCATAATAAGTAAATATAAAACACTGAGCCATTGTAATAAAGAAGGCATCTATTGTTATGAATTGGTCTCAGCAACTTGACATCATCTTTTATTGTCATAAGTCATAAGTAGTTCACGTATCTTAAAATCAAGTCTTGTTTTTCTAGCATTCATATATATTTTTTTAAAATCTACTTTAATGTTGGTGAATAAAATCTATGTTTTAGGATTTCCATGATAACATGTTCTTTATGTCGTTTTGCAAAAAGGGGACATGATTTGGTATTTGTTTTAACCAATCTGTCATCTACAGAGACGTGCTTTACCATGGAGTTTTTACTCTGTCTCTTATTAGAAAACTATAGTTCATCAGAAATGTCATAGATCAATGATAAATCAAATGCGTGTCATGGTAGTACCTTGCTACCACTCCTCGGGGTGGAGGGCAAAATATAATGTTGGTTATTGCACAGTGTCACACCAGGGTTTTTATAAAGGTATAGTCATTTTCAGAATTCTTAAGCCCTTAGTCCTTATTGAACTCATCAGTTGACAAAGCATCACTTGACAAGCCAAAGCACATTCTTAGTTTGCACAGTTAGAATGAATGTGCACACCCTCATCACTCTGAGAGTTCATTTCTCTTTCTGTGGATAATTCTCAGAAGCACGTGGATGACTAGAGAATTTTGAGATTAAATTTCAGTTTCTTGGACTCTAATATGGATCAGCTGGCTTTAAAAGCACGCAGTGCAGAGGTCACTAACATTATCACTGGAATAGCCTTGTATTCACATGAGCAGGACTAAGATCTGAAGCTGCTAGAAAATCTGTCCGGGAGCCCAGGAAGCCTGTGGATGAACAGACACGGTCTGAGGCAAACTGGGATACACTGGAGACTCTATTCATTTATTACAGTTCACACATCCCACTTTAAAGTGTGATCACTTCTCATTTTTTTTTGTTCTTTTGCCATTCTTACCACTGCCTTGCAATCCTTGTTATCAAAATTTCCCAACAAGTAATTCCAAAAATAAGAAAAATGGTTGATGTGTGTAGTAAGCAAAAATCAAACAAGACCACGTCTCATTTTAAAGTTTTATAAAAATTGTGAGGCATTCTAAATGTAAGGGGTGTGTATTTATGGATGTATCACAAACTATTTTGTGTCTTCAACAACTCTGTTTTTCAAACTAAGGCTCAGTTACTGTTGTCATTTTTAAATTTTTCTTTCCCTTTACTTAGAAATGATAGCTCAGGACATAAGATACCTGAGAATTGGGAAGGAAACCTTAGAACTTCTGAGCATCCAGTGAGATAGAGATATAAAATGCTATCTCATGCAGGTCAGTCATATTTAAAATTATGTTTCCTTTACCGAAGAATGTACCCACCGATAAGCTATCTCACATAATCAATGGGCGCGACTTCCTGTGAACGCAGCTCCTGCTGAATCCCTATAGTTAGTTAATAGCGAAAGAGAGAAGGAACTTGAAGGACTCTCTTCTATTTCAGAACTACAGAATCCTGGCTAAGTAGGAGGCTTAGCCAGAGAGCATATTGGTTTCAGCAGACTATGGTAAAGTTAATTAAGGATGATTAATGGACCATTTTCCTTCCAATGATATCTGTGACAGAACAAAGCTGTCTGAGGCTTGTCAAGCAGAATTTGAGTTGAATGAGTATTTATGTGATCAAATCTGAAGGCTGCCTCTTGACAGAGCGAGGATTCATCAATCAATTGCTCTGGCTTGCAGTGGTGGGAAATTGGTCTATCCGAGTACATTGTGCTCCCATCCCCCATTTTTTTTTTTTTTCATTCAATCATCCCTCAGGCTACAATGCATCTTTTGCTTTTACCTCTGACCACCTTAAGGGCTATCAGAGAAAAAGTAAAGGCAAGAGCAAAAAACATCTATTATGATGGTTATTTCTCAGCTGAACTCCTACAACTGATTTCTTTGAAGCAGAGGGTTATAAAGTGACACAGGCCTGTGTGATGAATTAATTGACATTAACAAAAGTTATCTTACAGCCTGATGAGAAACAATTGTGGGCTTAGTAAAAAAAAATTAGCTGTCATGTAGCTGTACGCTTTTTGGGCTTATAACTTTTGTTCTTATAAAATTGTAGGCTATTTCTTCAGCTTTTGTAAAGTCCGCTAATTCTAAGAATAGACTAGAAAAGAAATAGAGCTTATGCTTCAGGTTTTTGCCTGTAGCTGTATTCTACAATCTGCCATGGCCAGGTCTGGATTCTCCATGTGGTGGTCACTGGTCCTGTGAGGTCAGGCACTGCTGGCCAGACCTACCTGCACAGCAGGCTCATTTTCACGCGGGATATGTGGAGTCTCGTTTAATTGCTGTGGAACAGTGTCAATGCAGAGGTATGATCAGGGATTAGCTAAAATAGAGTATTCATTTTGCAAGATTTATACAAGCCATTTCACATGCTTTATCCAATTTGATGCTCACAAAAAGTTCACGCAAACAGGGGAGCTATAAGGATTCCTACAAAACAGATGTGGAAATTGAGGTTGTAAGTGGTTTCATAACTTGCTAAAATGATGTGGCTGTACATGGCTGAGATGGGACATGGGTCTAATTCTGGGCACTCCCACTACACCCTTCTACCTCTTTTGTCGACTGTGTTCTTTCTGGGTCATGGCTAACTGCTTTATTTGCTTCTCAAATGAGGGCACAATACTTGCACCCCAAATGTAAGTAATGAGTGAGTTTTTAATGGTCAATGCAACTTGAGCAATTCAGTCTGATATTACATTGGCTGGTGCTCTATTTAATTCTGAAGCTGAATGACTAAAACTGGGAAGAGAATATTTCTGGTTCAGCAAGGCACTGGGGCTTTCGGTGATTTCAGGAGTGGCACCCAACTGCACAGACTCTTCATAGTGTCAGTGTGAGAAATACACAACTACAGCTTCCGGGAAAAGTGGCCCCAGGGATTCCTGAGTTGTGTTCGGGAGGAAAAAATATTATATGCATACTTATTCATATTATTGTTATTTATTGAGATGGTTATAAAGAACCATTTTTGAAGAGTTGTCTTCATATAGCAGAAAAGAGATCATCTTGGTCATTTATCAGAAAATTTCACTTTCCCAAATCATGCTTACTCATCTTGAAATGTTGTCATTGATTTTATAATCTACATTCTCACTATTTTGGGGAAGCATGTATGAGTAATGATACAATAACATACATAGTCAGTTTTACATAATAGTATTGGTATTTTTAGGAAGAAGTTTCATTTCTTTTGTTATATGTTTTCAGAGTGCAAAGTCAGATAAAAAGTAAAATGATTTAATAAAAAGATTGCCAATGGATTAGATCAATTTTAACTGATACTGATTTCTCTTTATTTATACATAAACACAAATGCTGATTAGGTTTTTTTACATCTAAACTGTAACAATGGGCTTAGATTTTTAAAATCTTTCTTTTTTTCTAAAATCTTTTTGAAATGGGTGATTAACATTCCAAGAGTTCAAGATAGGCCTTAGTTCTTCTGCCTTATTATCTTCGGAAATTACATTAAATATTTTATTATTTAATATTTCCTTCTTCAGATGTTCTTCTGTGAAAATATTGAAGGGTCTTACTTTTTTTTTCTTTTTTTTTTTTTTTAAGATTTTATTTATTTGTCAGAGAGGGAGAGAGAGCGAGCGAGCACAGGCAGAGTGGCAGGCAGAGGGAGAAGCAGGCTCCCTGCTGAGCAAGGAGCCCGATGTGGGACTGGATCCCAGGACGCTGGGATCATGACCTGAGCCGAAGGCAGCTGCTTAACCAACTGAGCCACCCAGGCATCCCGAAGGGTCTTACTTTTATTTGTTTTCCCTTTTCACTTATTTTTGTGTAATAAATGAAGGCCTATTTTCTGTTTGTAAATATTTTTAGATAAATAATTCTTTATTCTATAAAATGCTTTGGGATGCAATATTTATTTATTTTAACTTGGGAAAAAAGTGCAAGGAGCGGAAAGGGGTGATCCAAAGACAGCCACACAGAGAACTGAACTCAGTCCTTGATGTATTCACTTCACCCATTTGAGAATTGCCATTGATGCCAGAGATCGTTCAGCAAATGCAATGTGAAAAAAGCTGTTTTTTCCCTTGTTATGCTTATGATATGTCAGAGAATACTCTTGGATTGTAGCAGCTCTGCGTGTGATCCTATCACAGCCTGAGCTTCAGAACTTGCAGTCCACCCAAATCCCTACGTCCATGGCCTGTGAACTATTAGTAGGTCAGCTTTTTTTCTCCATTCAGTATTTAGGCAGTTAATTTCTTAGATGTAAGTGAAGCATTGTCACGTCTATAAAATTAAAAAAAATTTAATTTAAACATATAGCTCTGACCTTGATCTGACATCTGGGTTCTCTTGCTTCTTCGTCTTTCTACTTTAACCCCAGGCGTAATCCTGCCCTCAGGCTTATGTCACTTTGTTATCACCCTCTCTGCCCTCCATCCAAATCACTGATAAAAAAAATGTCTGAATGGAATAGGGCAATTTCCAGGTTGCTATTAAGCCATTAATTAATTGTCCCTGTTTGCATGTCCTTGAACTCAAATAACCTACTGACTCTAATCAGTAAAATGATAATAAACAAGATATTACTTTTATATATTAGTTGGAGGCACAATGTCATCTTCTAAACTTGTTTAACAGTAACAAGTTTAAAAGTAAACTTTTTTTTTTTTTAAATTAAGAGAGGGAACACAGCAGAGGAGTGGGAGAGGGAGAAGCAGGCTTCCCACTGAGCAGGGAGCCTGATGTGGGGCTCGATCCCAGGACCCCAGGATCATGACCTGAGCTGAAGGCAGACACTTGATGACTGAGCCACCCAGGCGCCCCAAAAGTAAACTTGTTTAACAGTAGGTAATAATAATTCAGGGTGGGTTTCTAAGCGGGTTTGGTAAATTGGACAGTAATTGCACTGTTGATACTCACACTATCTGTAAAAGGATCAGAGCACACTCAAATGGAGTAGACAACTTGGTCATTCAGTGGACATCATTAATTTTGGTGAACTGGACTAGTTTAACTAAGCTCTCTTGATTAATCCTACATGATCCAAAGTGATGAGGGCAAGATACTGGTTTGGCAATTGAACATTTCAAAATGAAAAGGAATGTCCGTATTTTTTTGCATATTCTTGTCCACATTCTTTTGTAACATCTCAACTGGGCTAATAATTAGAGGATATTTGAACGCAGTGTGTTCGTCGTAATTTTTATCACATGGAAGGCACAGGAGTATAGATTTTAAAAACTTGATTGAAATTTATTTGAAGTTTTGGAAAATGCTAAAAAAATTTCTGAGAGAAAAATTATGTATATATATTATGTTATATATATATATATATACACATATACACAATCACACATACGTGTCTTACTACCTTGATATATTGAACATATTTTATAAGATCATAACCAAAGATCTGGGCTTTGTTATTGTAATTCAGTATTTGTAGAAAAAAAATCTTCAACCAGAAATATATAAACAAACACTAGAGCAAGCGTTCTCAGTGAAAAAATTGAGACTTCATTTTGGGGTTAAAATAAACATTTGGCCGTGATGTCAAAATTTATGCCCAAAGTTGTTCGTTTTTAGGTTCCTGAACAGTCTGGTCAGTAAAACTTTTCATTCTAAGGCCAGACAGAATCAGCAGAGATGAACACAAGTTGATATCATTGAAATGGCACTCACAGGGCACCTGGGTGGCTCAGTAGGTTAAGCCTCTGCCTTTGGCACAGGTCATAATCTCAGGGTCTTGGGATCGAGCCCCACATCGGGCTCTCTTCTCAGTAGGGAGCCTGTTTCCCCCTTTCTCTCTGCCTGCCTCTCTGCCTACTTGTGATCTCTCTCAGTCAAATAAGTAAATAAAATCTTAAAAAAAAAAATGGGCCTCACAGACTTACTTTATCCATCCTAGGCTTTAACCCTGACACATACGCATTTTTTTCCTAATTTTATTGAGCAACCCAACGTGTGTGGAGTGTACAAAATCCCACCAAGTCAGATTCCGATGCTTTCCCTCATGTCTCTTCTTTGCGCACCATGTGACAAGGATATTTCTCTCCCTTTCCTGTTCATCTCTCTCCTTTCCCTTTCACTGTCTGCCTCTCTCCTCCTCACCCCATAAAAACCAAGCCAAAACAAACGAAACTACCCCAAATGTGATTCTCCATCTCACTTTCAGCATTTAACACTGGACACTGCCCTTCTCTATTTTATGGAAACCATTCCTACTGTCCTTTATGTTTCAGCTCAGACCTGCCTTCACTTGGGAAGTCTTAAAAGATGCACTCCCTTTGCCTTCTTGCCTCACCCGTGGTGCAGGCAGGTGCTCTCCTGTTGTACTCCCATACACCTGACTACATAGCAGCTTGGGAGCTCCAAGAAGTCTAGACCTGGGGCTGCCTTGTTTATGGTCTTATAGCTTACAGACAATAGGAGCTCAATAAAAAAATAGGAATAATAAGAAAAAAGGGGGTAGAGAGACAATGTTGTTTTATAGAAAATAAGTTTAAAAACTCTCTTAAGTGCATCTTGGGATGCAGCCAAGCCACCTATCTGCAGTAGAGGTGGGTCAGAAGTCAGCCTTCTCGATGGACACATGTGCTGCTGTTATCAGTGGCTGAAATAGTCTTCTACAGACTTCTTATTTATAAAATCAGTTACTTCCATACATGCTGAAAGTTCGAGAGTAGATATGGGCTCTAGAAACATGGATTGATATTGCTATACATGACTGGCCCCAAGCATCCATTTCCCAACTACCAAACTGGTTATTTGTACTGGCTTTGTGTTCTTACTTCTTTCTTACTAGCCATCTTCAGTCTGTGAGCTGGGGACCCAAATTGCTTTTATGTACCAAAAAATCTACTCCAAATTTTCCTGATGAAATCCCAGTTTGTTTTATAAATTGGCTGAGGTACCATGATTAAGAGAACTGACACCCATTTAGGAGACAAAACAGTTTGTTTAAATCTTGAGTCCATTGCATATTAACCTTGAACAAGGTCGTGATGCGAACTTGAACAAGTCACTGTGTTGAACTGAACTTGCTTCATATGTGCAATCAGGAAACTGGTCCTAGTCCATGTTTAGGTTCTTGACATGATTAGACTCATGTGAAAATCTGTTGTAAATTCTAAGTACTGTGACGTCACAAAGTGATATGAATTGACAACAGAGTCATGGACAGGAAGTTGTCCATCCAGAGCGATGTTGAGTTTTCATTAGCCAGGAAATAGATCTTTATGTCTGGAATTATGAGATGGGTTTTGCAATGGGGGATGGCTGGATGAAGAGGTATTTGTAGTGCTCCCTCTTGTTATGAGTACCTCTGGAAGACTTTTATTGTTCACTACTCTAAAAATTTATCCAGATTTCTAAAATACCTTGAGTTCTGAATGTTTAGATTTAAATTATATTTATATTATGGTTGAGTACCATTCTTTCCTTGCCTAGATAGTTGAATACTATTTTTGTGTGTGAGTAAGCTTAAAAATTGACTGTCTAAATATTTAACCAGAGTTATTTTAAAAGAATTTCATTATTTATCTTCTTTATGATTTATATTATCACATTCTGTGTCTGTAGTTATGGTTTATCATAAGCAGCCCATCTGCTACAACAGCCAAATTGGAACATTCATATAAGATGAGTTCAGATATCATAAACATGACAAGAGATGGGTTACATTCAGTCTTTCTCCATGTTTAACCAATTTAATTTGTTTCCTATGCAGAAGAGGCTCTAAATTTACTTAATATATGTTAGCACTTAGGAACATAGTTAGAAACAAGGCGAAGGTCTTAACCTATTCGTAAATAAATGAGAAGATTCCTGTCGGAGTGAAAGAGAGAGAGAGAATTTATGTCAAACAATCAGGAATTTAATACATAGTGGTCTTTTAGGATGTCCAGTTTGTGTACATACTCTTAAGGCATGATTACGAATAACTTCACTTCCTATAAACAATGTGACTGGAGAAATTACTCACAGATACAACAAAAAGGGGAAGAAAGGTAAGACGTTTTAACTAAAGCCAATAAGTGAATTACTTTCCCTGAAAAGGTTAAAAATGGCAGATTTATTTTTCGTTGCCATAATATTTGTCTGTGTTGGCCAGCTATCTGAGGTATTCTCCAGAAGATGCAGGGCTCCTTGAGACGTCACCACGTGACCCCAGGTTCAAAGTTATGGCAGAGTTGTGAAGGATTTTTCTCCTCTGTAGTTTGGGGACTCAAGATGCCTTAACCAAAGACTTCAGTCTGTTGGCTAAACGAAAGTATTGATACTGCTGTAGTGAGCACTTTCAGTGATTAGTCTGAATTTCCCTCTGCCCCTGGTAGAGGTCAAGTAGAGGACTTTTTAGTGCAAGCGAAAGAGTCATTCATTTTTCACTCTTTAGGTAAAGGACTTATGTCATATTATTAGTGAAAACGTGATTAACTGTTAAAGCAACATAGGCCTTAATGATCTACAAAGCCATTTCTCTCAAAGTTATGGATTCATTGCTCTGCAGTACTAAATATATGTTGTTCTAGGATCATGCAAGTCATGAATACTAAAAATAAAAATAAACATATTTCTTTGATGATGATTTATTACCAAACAATTTGGAGCTAATACATTCACATTATAGGATGCAAATACAAATGTGACATAAGCAAGTGGGCCTTTAAGATGAAGTGTCATTACTTTTGGAAATATGGGCAGTGCTTCAACTTCATCACAGCCTTTGTAACATAATGTTTTGAGAGCCTGTGACTGATGTTTCAACTTGCAGCAGTTTGGTTCTTAAATTCCATACTTAGCAAGAGAATGGTTTCATTCAGCTTCATTGATGACCTAAAAACCCATATGCGGGGATATTATATGCCATTGTGAATTAGTATGCGAAGCTGGTAAAATGAGATTGACCAGGGGTAGGGGGGTTCCTTTCTGGTAAGATGCTGAGTTCACAATGAGCACAAGGCAGAGCCATGGCAATGGCAGACCTAGCGAGGAAGGGTACCAGGAACCCACGCTGGTACGGGCAGGCATCATAGCTCCTCTCTGGCTCTGCAGAAATACTCCCCAGGAGTACTGATGCTAACAGCATGGTTATTTTTCTGTATCTGGATAAAGCTCTTGTTACTTGTGATCACTCAGCAAGCTAAAAAGCCGCAGGGAAGCTGAGCATGTGCATGTCAGGTTAACCTTTCTGTCCTTTTTCCTATCTCCGTCTCTCCTCCTTCCAGCCCCACATTCTCTTATCTGTCCCTTTATTTCTTTCATTCCTTCTTCGGTTTATTGTCTCCACTCCCCCCCTTCCTTTCCTTCGTTTGTTTTTCTTTGCCTTCTTCTTTTCCCACTTGATCGTGTTTCTTGCTTTCCACAGGAAACTAGGAGAGAAGCTGACGTTAAGTATTGTGGCGCTGTATTCTCGGCACTGTCAAGAACTTGCTTGGAGGAAAGGGGTTTTCTGGTATCGGGAGAGAACTGCATTCCTTGTGACAGAATATGAAATTCTCTTGCAGTTCTTGTATCGGTGTTGCTAATTTTATTACTGCAGTCTAAGTGGATCCGCTGTTTTCTTGGCGATTGCTTCTATGGCTACGATAGGAATAATAAGACAGTTAAAAAGGTATTTGTGCAAGGCCTTTAAGTAATAACTCAACGAGTTGAAAGGAGGACAAAGGAAGCAAATGATGGAGCAAAGTACACATTATATGAGCCCTGCACACGGCTCTACAAGTTAGACTGCCCCAGTGTGCGTCTAATTTATGTAGCTGATAACCCAAGTTAACAGAGACCCTGGCACTATTATGGAGGTAATATTTTCTCAAGGATGTACAGTCTTAAACAACTTCTTCCTGTATTAGGTTCATACATGGTTTTCTTTAACATAAAGCAGGTATGTCTGTTCTCTTGTTCCATTTCATTTTCTTGGAAAAATAAATTTATTACAGGCCCGCTGAATGGAAATTCTGCTTACTGTTTACGACTGAGGTTGCTCTCCCCTCTCCTGTATTACCCAGGGAATTAGTTCAATATAGAGCCTTATTCCACACCCATTTCTTTCTTTTTCCCCTCTCCCTCCTTTGCAGGGTTTGGTTTCAAAACCTATATTGCCACAGAGCAGCTGGTAGCATTTAGCAAACCACCTGCACAAGTAGTTCTGTTTCCAATGGAAGAAAATTTAGCTTACATAAGGCCAAAACCGGTAAGGTGTTGGCTTTTCCATTTTTATTTGTGTTTGTGTACATTTTCTTACTCATTGATGAATGTTCTGTTAAGTGAAACTCAACTCCTTGGTAAAGAATGAGAAACAGTATGGTGTAGCAGTCCTTTGTTTCAGTAAGGCTCTGGTAAATTGGAACTCTGTCAGGAAGGCGAGAGGTTGATCTTAGCCAGGAAGAGACTCTTAAAATCTGTAACTTCTTTGAAGGGTGAGAAGGCACCGTCTTGAACTAGAAACTCTGCTGTGATTTCCAGGTAACAGTTCCTACTGCAGACTAGGACAAGTGTCCCAGTGAGTCTTGGCTTCCCATGAAAGGCAATGTGCGGTCAGACTTTGAATATACCACAGTAAATAAATTACCTTCCTACTGCTTGGGAATAAGTTTAAATCTCAAAGATTTTATTAAATTGTTCACATAACTACACACTGAATATTGATCTGAACTGCACTAGCAGTGACTAATGTGTCAAGTGGTGACTTTCTTTAAATCAAGGTAGCTATTCTATAAATGAAACTCCAACCTGAAAACCTGGCCATCTACAAATAGTATCTGATGACTAACTTATGTAAGTGAACTGCAGCTCATAAGTCATTCTTGCTTACCTCTCTCATGTACTCCTCAGTTGGCATTTCTTTCCCCCCCTTAGGTAGAGGAACTGAATCAGAGGAAGGCTATGTGACTTGGTCAAGGTCACTTTGCTGGTTAAGAGTCAATTCATTCAGACTTCTAGTGTAGTCACCTTTCAAGGAGAAGAGTTTAACGGTTTGTATTGTTTCATATAGGCCTGAAATTTATTGAGACCCACATATATAGAGATGCAGTCATTGTCTCTAGGAAACTAGACCATGTATATACTATGCAGGATGCTGAACCAAAGCTAGATTTCTTTTTGAATCCCATCGTGAGATGGAAAGGATCCTAGAAGAAATTTAGGAGAATATCATGGCTTTATAAAAAAACAAATATATGTGACCAAGGTCGCCCACTGGCAGTGCTGAGACTTGAACCCAAATCAATCCCTTTGCTTTCTCTCCTTTTCCTCCCTTCCCTTCCCTTGTGTTTTCTCTTTCTTTTCCTTTTCATTTCTCTTTCCTTTCCTTTATCCATTTCTCTCTCTCTCTTCTTTCCTCTCTTCTTCCTCAAATACTGGAACCCATATTCTGAGCGAGTTTCTACTCATCCAAGCTAGGTGTTGAATTTAAAAAACCCGCTAATAGGGGCACCTGGGTGGCTCAGTGGGTTAAAGCCTCTGCCTTCGGCTCAGGTCATGATCCCAGGGTCCTGGGATCGAGCCCTGCATCGGGCTCTCTGCTTGGCAGGGAGCCTGCTTCCCTCCCCCCTCTCTCTGCCTGCCTCTCTGCCTACTTGTGATCTCTGTCTGTCAAATAAATAAAATCTAAAAAAAATTAAAAATAAAAAACCCACTAATAAGTAAGACTCGTCCCCTGCCTTCAGGAGTTTTAGTGAGGGATACAATTAACTGGAACAGTGCCATCTGTCATGGTGGAGGTATAGGATATTAGGTGTGTGTGAATCTTGGGAAGGATATACAACCAAGTCTAGAGGAAGTCAGAGAAGGTTTCCTTAAGGGAATATATCTTAACCAACACCCAATGGATGATTAACTATTCTAATGAAAAGGAGTTATAGAGTAGCAGAGAAGAATGTTCAGGTATCAGCCCAGAGGCAAGAGAAAGTATGGTGGAGTTTATCATTTGAAAGAAGTTCAGTATGAGTATAGGCGGGCAGAGAGCCTAGTGAGAGAAATACTGATGAATTCCCTTTAAAGATAAATTGAATTCAACATTAGATGTTTGTAAGACACCATTAGGAGCTATGAAGATTATTTAATTATAATTATATTTATATAATTATTTAATTATATAATTATAAAATTATTAATTATAATTAATTATAATATTTAATTATAATGGAATAATCTAGGATAGTGAATGATAAAATGGTAAGTCCCCCCTAAGAGGATACAGATTATGAACTTCTCTTGAGGTTCAGAGACAAAAGAGGTCATTGTTGGCCATAGTAAGTCACCATAGTAAGATACCAAAGGAGGTGTCAAGGAAGATTTTCAAAGATGAGTAGCATATCTGTAGATCATACTTTCTTGTATTCCTTCTGTCAATGAGCAAATAGTCTTTACCGTCTGTCTCTGTCACCTCAATTTCCATTTAGTCTTCATCTTAGTACAAGTTCTATTTTGCCCACAACACTTGAAGAAGTAGTAGTGACCCCCAACTGCCAAATCTAGTGCCCACTATAATGTCCTTAGGACAATTTTCTCCTTCTTAGACCCTATTCCTCCTCTGGCTTCTGGACCAGCACTCACTTCTGTGTCTCCCCTCTAATTCTGTCTTCTTATCTTCCCCTTCACAGACCTCAAATGTTGGTGTTTCCCAGAGTACAGACCTCAGCCTTCTTTCTTCACCTGAATAGTCTATCTATCCATTAAGGACTCCCAAATAGTGACCTTAATCTCCAAATTTACAATTCCATCCTCTTGCTGAACATCTGTACCTGACTATCTTACCCCACTTCACATGAAGTGAAATCCCTTCTTCCTCATCTTATTTCCCATTGTAGTTAATGGTTTCCCCGTGATTTTCAAGCTGGAATTTGAAAGCTTACCTTGACTTCTTGCATTCCTTTTCTCTTCACTCATGTCTAGTGATTTGCCAAATTTAATAATCTCTACTTCAGACATATTCCTTGATTCTGCCTGATTCTCTTAAAGTGGCACTGCTTTCCCCTTGATTCAGAGCTTCACCACCCATTGCCATGACTGCATGAAGAGTGCTGTCCCTGCCATCACCATTTTTTTCTAAACATCAGTGTTGAGATAATCTTTTATTTGCTTAAGGAATTACTTTGTCTCCTTCTTGTTCTGCTGAATTTCTGGGTCCCTTAAAGATGCCTTAAAGAGTAGCAACGGTGCGGGGAGGCTCCTGAGCAGCTCAGTAGGTTAAACAAAGGACTCTTGATTTTTGCTGGGGTAATGATCTTGGGTTAATGAGATCAAGCCCTGTGTGGGTCTTTGCACTCAACATGGAGTCTCCTCTCTCTCCACCTTCACCTCTTTCTTTAATATTTGTGACTTTATGCAAGATTTTGCTTGGGAAAACAAAGTTCTGCAGCTAAAAATTTTTAAAAATTAGAAAGTCGAACTCTAGTCTGATATATATGGCCTTTGGTGATTTGATTCCAAACCTTCTCTTTAGCCCCATCTCTTCCCTCTCCTTGCCCCTCACCCTAATCATCATTCACTCGGGGTTCTCCTGAAAGCACTGTTGTCTGTCACCACTCCATGTCTTTGTTTATGCTGATTTGCCTACTTGGAAGTCTGCTGTGTTTGCTCTCCATTTTCTTCACCTTCTCTACCTGGCAAATTCCCGATGATTCAACTCAAATCTTGCTCTCATAGTTGTCCCTGAGAGAGTAGTCTGCATGATCATAATCTCTTCTATAGTCCTTAAAACATTAGTCACCTCCACCTTCAGATTGTTTTCCCTATGGCCTCCCGGAGGGCAGAGAATGAGTCTTACTTATGTATTGGTAGCCCAGCATCTGTGATACCGGAAGTGCTGCTCAGTTAATGCCAGCTCTGGTTGCTTGCTTCTCCTTCTGCTGCTATTGCTATGATGGCAAAGCCAAAGGACATTTTTGAGCAAAGGAGTGAAATATTAAGAATGGAATTTAGGTGTTTAGGTGATTGATCTCAAAGTCAGGTGCAGAACAGAGAGAAAGGAAGAAAGTCTAGGGTCAGGGAGAGAGAGGGGTCTAAGTGAGATTCTCAGAACAGCATGGTATAAGTTAGATTAAAATCTACCACAGATTCATTGCTGAATTGGTGGATATATCTCAGAGGAGAACAATAGAAGACTAAAAAGTTTGTTCATTTTCTTTAGAAATCCTAACTGTGGCAATGAGAGTTTTGGTCCATTCCTTTGCTTTGTGTATTCGCTCTGTGGAAAGCAGATAAGCTACTTGGTTCTACCAGTCCTCCCCATCTCCATCACATAGCTGGAGTGGAGGCAGCAGAAACAACATGTCCTTGTATATGCCAGACATTGAGCTCTCTGCATTACATGCATAATCTCCAAGAGATAGTGAAATAAGTATTATTATTACCTTCACAATAGAGATGAGGACGGTGAGGCTCAGAGAGGTGAACTAGCTTGCACAAAGTCTTGTAACTGGGAAGTTGTGGACCATGGGTGGGAACTCAAATCTGTCTGAATCCAAAGCCTGACCTTTGTTCCTACTCACTACTCAATCTCAGAAGGCTCTGTTTAGCCAAGGACTTTTGGATCTAATATCTGAATACTCAACAGGAACTCAGGTAACATATTCTTCATTAATGCAAACCAGGGAGCTCAGAGTTCCAGAGAAACAAATTCCCTAGATGTATAAATCTCACTTCTTTGAGCCTGGTAGTTTCTATAATGTGGCCAAAAGGATGGAAAACTTTCCTGAAATCATGATTCCAGGAAACCAGATAACCGATCTTACTAGATTCTTGTCCTACATCAAAGTAAATTGGTGCTGAGTGACTCTCTCTTCAGAAAAGTGTATAAGCTCTGGCACGTGGGTTTAACCCCTGGGTCGTCCAAATTAAAGGCAATTTTCCTATACGTGTGAGTTCTCACCCAGGTCTCATGTAACTGAAGTTGTTTGATAGTTTCCAGCAGATGTTGACTCACAACTTGCTTCACAGCCTTAAACCAGTTGAATGGCAAACAGTTTTCAAAGTGTAGTGGACCACATGCATCAAATATTGGGATACTGCAGAGTTCTGGACTTAACCTCAGGTCTCCTGGTTTCGAAGCTTTGGGGCAAAGCCCCAATCCTGCTTATTTCTCTGAAGCAGAGCACGGTGAAGAGGAGTGTGGCGATAGTCCTTGGGATAAAGGGGAACTGAAAGTGCTGAGCGTGGTTGTTAAAATCTGCAGACATTTAATAATAATAATAATAATAATAATAATAATAATAACAGCTCTATTTTGTATTGCACCCCTCAACTGCCTTTCAGTAAGCCACCTTCTGTGCTAATTAATCATGAGCATATCAGCTCTGTAAATGTTTTGACTTTGTTCTAGCAATTCTCACAGCTGCCCAAGTGATCCCTCTTCCTAGGGTTCATTCTGTTTAGCCTTTGATTTGCATCTCTTATCTCCAAATATGTATAATTAGGTTTCTGAGGGCCACCTCTGAACAGGAGCTGTACTTGTGTTTCCTGCAAAGGCAACATTATTAGTCCCACTGCATACGACCCAACCCAGACTTCAGGAGCTTAATTGATGTGGCCAAGGTCATGGAAGGAGGGAACTGGAACTGAAGTTTGAACCCAGGTCACCTGCCTCCATAATTGTGACTTTCTTCAATGTGCCAGGTCACTTTATACCATGTGGCTTTTTTCTTGTTCGGTGCAGATACAGCTACCGGTTAAGGATCCTATCCAGGATGCGTGGGTAACACGGTCACCAGAACTGTTTCTGTGGCACAGATGTCTGTGCAACATCCGGAATCTTCATCTTAAGTTATAGCCCTGGGAAACATAGGAAAATTGTTTCACTTCAACTTCGAGGCATAGTTGAAGTCGGGAATTATTTTTAGTAGAAGTTTTATTTGTTGGTTGCTTATTTTTACCAATTGCACTAACCTAATTACAAGTCTTTTCTACCCCAGGCACCACAGCTGAATTTTTAGTCAGCAGTGACCAGTAGGACTTTCTGCAAATATAAAAATGTTCTAAGTCTGGATTGTTTGATATACTAGGCACCAGCCACATTCACCTGTTGAACTGTATGGCCAACAGGACTGAGGAACTGAGTTTTTCATTTTAATTAATTTATGTTTAAATGCACATGGCCACCTGTGGCTTGTGGTCACCATATTGGACAGTAGAGGCCTAAATGGGTCTACAGGAAGACAACAAATTTGGGTGGTGAAGGATTCAGATCTGGAGCCCAACTGACTGGCTTACTAGCCTGTATGACTTTGTGTAAGTTATTCAGCACGTCTTTTTTTTCATTACTTGAAATATAAAATGGCAGTAGTAAGAGTATGTGCCTCCCAATTTACTTGTCAGGATTACATGAGCAGTTTAATGTAAAGATTCTTAGCACAAGTCTAGTACTTAGTAAGGGCTTATCAATGTTAGTAGCTATTATTTTGACCATTACTAATTTTAGCTCAACTTCTAAAGAATTTGAAGTTTTTGCCTTTTTTGTGACTGGAAATCCACTTAAAAGTGTTGATAATGTGGTAGATGCTTAATAAATATGTATTGAATTAAGTTTCTGAAATCCCTGATTTAGGACTTTTGATACGTAGACTGAAGTGCATATGTAGAGAGAGTGCTGGGAAGAGTCTCAGAGAAGGCCTCCCCTTCTTCAGATATGCAATAGGAAAGTATGTCTGTTTGTCAAGACAAATGAGAAGAAAAGGAAATGAACAGTCACTAATATTTAGAAAAAACCTAAAAACTTTTTTTCTCATCTCTTTTCCCATGTGACTCAATACCCATGACCTTAAAAAGTCCAAGTTTGAAAAGTCTGAGGAGGTGATCAAGGGAAGGGCATTTTAATAGGACATGTGATAAGTAGTAGGAAATAGGTTCTGATCAGGTATACTATAAATATGGATCTTGATGATTTTTATTAGCCAGTCTGTTTCAAAATAACCACACACACCTAACCACACACACCTAAAGACGTTTGCGCACCACATTTTTTGTGTACGTGTGTGTCTATTTGTGTGTATGTGTATATAGATTAAGACTGACATTAAAATTAGATAGTAAAACCTTTTCATTTAGTGCCAACAAAGTCAAGCCACAATAAATTGAAAATGTGAACTGCTTTGGCATGCCTTAGCTTTATAAAGCCCTGGAAATGGCTATACAAATATTTTTCTAAATGGAAATCATATTAGACTTGAGGTTTAAAGTACTGTAGATAGGAAAGAGAGGTAAATAATTGCCTTTTTTTACTTTGTGACCATATTGTAAATGCCAGACAATGGAAAAACTAGTAAAATTAAAAAGGAATTCCTAAAGTGAAACAACATTCTGGCTCACAAATTGTCTTTCTTCATCATCGGATTCATATTGACTACGTTGCCAACGACTTAGCTGTGCAGGGAACAACTCAGGCTGCTTGGCTTGGGCTGGGCTGCACGTCTAGGACAGAGATGGCATGGAAGGTGGGATTCAAGAGCTACCATGCTATCAGTGAAGGCTTATGGCTGCTTGGTTGACAGCTTAAAATGAGACCAACTGCGCGACCAAGGAAATATAATATGATCTTTTAATGAGTTGAATGCAGAGAAGTGTTTGAGGAAAAGGAACCAAGGTCCTTCTGAAGGGATTTGGTGGTCACAGTCTATACCTTCATTAGCTGGTAAAAGGTGTCAAGCGTAGATATTTGGCAGTTTACTCTGAAGTAATTCCCTTCCTTTAAAAACTTTCAGGTGGCAGGCTACCAAGATGTCCCTATTGTTACCTCCTTGTTTAATTGTTGATTTGGTGTTGATTTTATTATTCAGGTAAGCCCCACCTATTGTTTCAGAGGTCAAGGAGCTTTTTCATTGCATTCAGTCTCAACTGTAGCCCCTGGTCAACCATACTCTTTCTTCCTAGGCAAACATTCTGTAGCAGCTGGGTTGGAAACTATCATTCCACACATCACAGCAAATCTCAGACAAGTTGAGTTTAATTATTCCCTGTTGACTAGCTCTGCCATTACTAAAATCTCTTAACATGCTGACATCTAGAGTGGAAGTGTAGGGTTTCTGAGCTCTCAGCACAATAGCTTTTGCATTAATATCTCACAGTTTATTTCATGGAGCAAAGGCCTGCTTGTAGTGTCTAAAATTTGTTTAAACATAAATTGCAAAGAAAGGCATGGTGACAAAATAGAGCTGTATATAGGGAAAAGAAAGCCTGTGGATAGGTTTAGGTATTTTTTTAAAAGTGCATTTCTCTTATAAAAAAAACTTTTTTTTTTTTTTGCCTTTCAAGTGCATGTCAAAGAGATTTTAATCACCCTTTTGTTTTTGTTAATTTTTATGTTTTATTACTCTGCTGAATAAATAGTATAGGTATAATGTATCCCAAACTAAACTTTTCATGATGTTTAACAAACTGTAATTTCATGATTAATAGTGCCTAATCTGAATGTCCCACAAAACTTTATGTGGTGAGAGGTGTTCGGCATTACTATGGGTTAGCAACCTCACAAAAGGGACAGTTCAGTGATTATTTCCAAGGAGATTTAAAGTCTTACGAGTTATGAGCAAAACAATAAAGCTTTGGCATTGGATATCTAGTATAACATGTCCTAGGATTGAGCACTACTTAGAAATTAAGTAATAGGGAAAGAACTGAATATTGTTTAAAAAATCATTTTGCAGTATCAGACATGGGAGAATCTAGCATGTGGGCACTATGGCTTTAAAGTTACATGTGCTTAATGAACTTCATCTTAGCTGGCCAACACCCATTTGTTCCACTAAATACGTGGCCCGAACCTTCTGTTTCTTTGCTGGCCAAATACTATTTTCCCCACCTAAGCTCCAGGCTTCCAAATTATGTCTGTGGGAGACCCTAAAACATAGCAGGAGTGACCCTGAGGGACCAAGGTCCTTCTTGATGGGATTACCTTGACTTTGCTTTATTTGGGGGTTAAGGCACATCACCAGTCACAAATAATAAAAAAAAAAACAAAACCAAATCTGATTATGTCTCTCCTCTGTCAAAAACCCTCCAGTGGTTTCCCTGCATTCATGATAAAGTTCAAAATTTATATCACCCCTTATGAGGTCCTCCATTGTCTGCTACTGCAAGCTCCTCAACCTACCTCTTCTTTCCATTCTTCAGCCATCTTGCAATTCTTCAACTTGCCTCCAGCCTCTCACACATTGTAAACATTCACTCATTTATTTATCCAGTCATTATTTATTGCATCCTGACTGTGCCAGGCACCATGTTGATTGCTAAGAGATTTGTCAGAGGGTAAAATAGACATGGTGTGTACCCCCCTGAAGTTTATCAACTAGTTAAGAAGCCAGAAATGGAACAAAAAACTATAAAAGCTGTTCTCTGAGACCATTTTTCTGTTGGATGTGGCTATCTCATTCTTACATTTCATGTCTTGTATTAAATATCCTGTTCTGAAGGAAACTTCCTTGATCCTTCCTCTAGATTATAACCTCTTAATACATGCTAAAGAAATAAAACAGAACCAAATTAGTAAAAATTAGACTTAAAGACTTTATAAAGGCCCAACTTGGCCTGTGGCTTCTGGATTCTTCATGAGTTTTCATCAGTCATCTTTACTCATTTGACGATTTAGCTCCTATGGCCTAAGGCCTTGCCTACCTATTTGGGGGACAAACAAGATAGAGAAGAAGCTCTAAAAGAGTTAGTAGGGATCATTTATTGAGTATGTATCCATCACAGATATTATTTTACTCCTATTTAAATACTTGATCTTTATACAAACATTGCAAAATGAGTACAGAAAAGCAGGAGAACATAGAACTACAGTCCAGAGCTCTAGAGACAGACCACTCAAATCTGCCACTAGGAACCCCCTGGTTTCTCAATGGTAAACTGAAAATAATAATATCTATTTCTTGGGATCATTGGGAGAATTACATGAGATAATATGCAAAAGCCCTCAAAAGATGTCTGCCACATTGTGAGTTCTGGCTTGTATTGTTATTCCCTTGTATAGATGAGGGAAAAGGCTTGAAAGGTTTAGGTAACTTTTGAAGATCATAGAGCTAGCAATATAGAAATCAACAGAGTCAGAATTGAGGCAGAGGTCTGTCCAGTTTCAGACCCTAGTTTCTGCTTTCTACACCAGAGCAGGTAGATAGCTACCCAGTGAGTGAAGGTGATAGAAAAGCCAATCAATAGTTACCAGAAGAGAAAGAGTCTGCTTTTAAAAGACTGAATTTTAAAATGTGTCTTCCAGCCTGGTTTCTGAGAATAAAGTTATGCTTGATTCCATACATAATGGACAGCGGTGGTCATTTGAGTAATGTGCCAGATGGTTGCATAAATCCCTGGGAAGCAGCATATTCTTCTGTTTAATTTTAAAATACAGTGTGTTGGGTTGAGAAGGGAAGATAAGAAAGAAATGACCCTGTCTTGTGCTGATAAAATTCTTTCTCTAAATTTACCTTTATTTGGATACCATTCCAAATGGTGTCTCTTTTCTTAGAAGGTACAAGGAGCCATGTTTTAGGGGAAAAAAAAAATCCCTGCATTAACCTGAAACTTTGATGTAACTGATACCTTTGGCATAAAGTTATCGAGTTTAGGTTTTTCTTTATACAAAGATATCTTTACTTTATGGTTTCTTTCTTCTTGCGTGGTGTTTTTTTATGATGTTACTTTTTCTACCCATCCTTTGCAGTAGTCCAGAATATTAAAAAGGAGACCTTTATAATTTTGACCCCATGCCTCCATTCCTGTCTGTTAGACTGATAATATCTAATAATGTTGGAAAGAAACACTTACTGCAAGAACCAATTGCAGTTTGTTCAAAATTTACTTCCACTTTAATGAAACATCTAATATGAGCCAGGGAAAAATGATGTGCAAGACATTTTTTTCCAGTCTCAGAAATCTTTGAGTTTAGTGGTAAATATATGTCAATAGATATTTTTAAGAAAATCTATGGAGACTTTTGGTTACCGGGCTATGGAAGCATAGCAAAATGCCCACCACTGGGAGTTTGGGGATTTGCTGCACATTCCTATAGATGAAGTCTTCAAAATAAGAATGAGTTAGTCAGTAAATAATGGGTAGAACTTATGTGCTGAGAAAGAGGGACCTGCCAAAGCAAAAGGCTCAGAACCTGAACCATGAGGGTGCATCTATACATTTACAATCTGGTTTATACTTCTAGATTGCAAAGAATGATGGAGGGAGTAAGAAGACATCAATTTGACAAGGTTGGTGGAGGCCACATGGTGCACTCTGCATGTCATATTAGGTTCCTTGGCCTCTAGACAGTCAGTCATGGACAGTCACTGAAAGATTTTATGTAGCAAATTAACATGATTTGTATGTAAGCTAATTCATTGGTTACATTGGTCAGAATGCATGTAATGTGGACAAGTCTGGATGCAAGAAGTTGATTGTGATAGTTAAAGATGGAGCAGGCAAGCAGTAGTGAGAAACAATGGATATCGGCAAATTTAGGGAACACAATTCATGAGGCTTGGGGATTGGTTTGGTTTGAGACACGAGGGAGGTACAGGGTCTAAGATAGTGCAAGTCAGAGATTGAGAGTAAACACAAAGTGTTTCTAGACCTGGCCACACTGAATTTAAGACACCTCTGGGACAACTGGATATACCACACTGGACTTCAGAGGGGATAGACGTCATTGTCAGAGAGTTACCAGCCCAGGGAGGAAGGGACAATTAGAGCTTTGAGAATGGTTGGAAGAAAACCCAGTGGGCATGTTATTTTTTAAATTTTTAAAAAAATTTTTTTTAAGATTTTATTTATTTATTTGACAGATATCACACAAGCAGGCAGAGAGGCAGGCAGAGAGAGAGGGGAGGGAAGCAGCCTCCCCGCTGAGCAGAGAGCCCAATGCGGGGCTCCATCCCAGGACCCTGAGATCATGACCTGAGCCGAAGGCAGAGGCTTAACCCACTGAGCCACCCAGGTGCCTCACCCCCCCCCACCCCCCAGTGGGCATATTAAAAGGAAAACAGGCTGAAGATGAAACCCTGGGAGAAACCCAGCATTTACTCAGCAAGGGGAGAAAATGACCCCAGTGGAGGATCCAGAAAAAGAATCTAGAGGAGCAGAAGGTAAGCCAGGGAAGAGTGAGTCATGAATGCCAAAGTAGACCATTTCAAGGAGGAAGTGGTTATTAAGTGTCAAATGTTGTAATTTTCACCTATATTTTATGTTTATTCCTATGCTTATTTTTTTACTGTGTTAGCTAATGATAGAAATAGGTATGCTATGAACGGAACCAGATATATATATATATATATATATTCTCTCCTTTCAGTAAACTATGGGGAGACAATATTGGCATGGAGATAAAATAATTATAGTAACAATCCTTTAATTGACAGTTCCATAGTACTTAGAGTTTTTTAGGTGCCCTGATATACAATATCACTCTACTTTCACAGGAATCCAATCAGATAAGCACTGAGCCCTTAGATTTCTCCCCCTCTTCCCAGTGAGGAAGCCAATGCACAGTGAGGCTGAGTGACTTGTCAAGGCTAGCTGCTGGTGAGCCGTAGAGCTTGGACGATACCGAAGTATGTCCTCAGCCTCCTGACCCGTCAGACATTCATAATGCCAAGTAAGGAATCCGAACATGATGAAACATAGCATAGCCCTTTAGCCTAGGGATAGAATATCTTCATATCCATTCTTCAGGTTTATTACTTTGCTCTTAGTTATTAGCAATCAAAATCTTCAAATTCATAAAATTGCAATCATTAAAATGTCAGTTAAAATTTTTATATAATCTCTTTTCTGTTCCATTTTCCATCCACAGAAAGAAATTTTCAATTCCAGTTTGTTTCTTCTGAGATTAAATTTATTTGGGGGATAATTGCTAGAAACTTATGTCTTTAATTACATCTACAGGCGTTATTACAGAAGCAAGTAAAGTAAAAACATATAATCCAATGGAAAGAAAGAAACAAAATTGACGTTTTCCAGATTTTGTAGGATGTTGGGAAACATTATCTTGAATGCAACAGATAATAATCTATACAAGACAACTCAAAAAATTAAATCCATATCTTGGGAGTTGGCATGATTGTATTAGTTGATAGAAGGTGTCTACCATCCAGCTCTTAAATGTAGTAGCATGTCGTGCTCACTTCGGCAGCACATATACTAAATGTAATAGCATGTCCATGCCAGGTCAAACTAAAGGCAGAAAGGCAGACTTTAGAAACATATATGTATATATTTTTTCATATATTCCTCTTAGCAAAAATTTGTAGCATCTAGAACAGAAAGAGCGTTCTTGTTTCTCATTCCTCAGTCTTGTCTTTTTGGTGTCGCCTGTTAGATTTCATGCAGGATTTCACATGAGTTTCCTCTGTCTTTTACTCCACTTTGGATAGAGCCCACTGAATGTTGGTTTAGTTTCCTATTGCTCATTCTGAAGTGACCTGGTGTTCCTTTTGTATTAATGTTTACTCTCCTGGGAACTTTCTATTTTGCTGGAGTCTGGTCTCTGGCTTCCCTTTAGAAAACAAGGCCAGTAGTTCCCTGCCCCACTGCTTCATCTACATCTTAATAGTTTTCTCGGGTACTTCGTCCAGGCCAAGCTTCCCTGTTTCTCTTAAGGGACTTTTCCATTTGACAGCAGCTGAGGAGTAACTTCTTATCCCTTTTATTCCATCATTTCCTTCCTCTGCCTCAGAGTGACATGGAATAAGGGCTCGACAAATTGACTATCAAATTATTTTTCCAATAATCACTTATTTTGTTTAAAATTATTTTCGCTTTCTTCTGGATCAATTTTTAAATACATTTTTAATACCATTTTTACACTTCTCCTTTTAATGGACTACAATGACCATGATATGAAATGTTAAGGGGCTTAATAACTATGTTACAAAACAATATTTCAAACTTCATTTTATCAAACATATACTGGGTACTTACTATGTACAAATCACTGGAGTAGGCATTAGAAAAGATTAAAAAAATGACAAGGGCGCTGTCTCCAATAAGAACAAAGCCTTACAGGGAATTCAGGGTGAAGGAAAATTGAACAATGTACCTTAATTATTATTGGTCATTAATAAATTTCTTCATGAGAACTAAAGCAATTTAATTAATTCTTATGATGTCAGCAAATGTCTCTAATAGAAAAAGACAGTAGCATTTTACTTGCAACATCTTCTTTCTCCAAACCTTCTCTATTGCTGTTTCTTTGCTAAAAAAAAAAAAAAAAAAAAAATTAATAATAATAGTAAAAATAATAATAATAAAGTATTTTCTGGTAGGAAATTGGCATGTTTAAAATTAAATTATGCCTGTACACTCAGAGAAGAAAATAGTCTTAAAATAATGTAAAGGCATTTATAAGTAACACAATGATATAAAAACAAAAACAAATTCCAGCAGTACATTTTGAAATTTTCTTATTAATCTAACAACATGGAAAGAGGAATATCCATTCATTCTAGAGTTTTAGCCTATGTGTATGAAAGACTGTTCTGTAATTTACAAATAAAACACTGTCCATTTTCTTTAGAATTTGTAATCTCCCCGTAAAGAATCAAAAAGTCTACAGGACTCATTGGAAAGGACATTATAGGTAGAATCTAAAAAGCACCTATGAGGTCATTTAAAGAATTGGTTAATATAGTTAGTTTGGTTTTCTTGTTAAGCTGCCAAGTTGAACAGTGTACTCTTTTTCAATAGTAATATAGAAAAATCATCCCCAGCTGCTGCTTTTATATGAGGAGACACTGAGTCTTCCAATCCTTGATAAACTGCAGGGTGAATTCTCTGTGAAACTTTGTGGAATGTTTCTAGAATTAGGGAAGCTGGCTTATAATTCAGAGTAAAGAAATTATCATAGCTTTAGCCACCCTGAGCTGAATGGAAAAAAACACAAACAAAAACAAAAAGAGGACAAGTTCACATTTTTGGCACCCACATAAGTGTGTATACCTTTGAATTGTGCCTTCGTGTGACCTGGCCTAATTTAGTACCTTGGGAAACAATGTAATTTGAAGTTACTTCCGAGAGAACAGAGAGACTTGGTGCTGACTCATAAGGTCTGGAACAGACAATTTTAATGATTAAAATAGATTATCTAAATCGACAGGTAAAATAGGATGACTCAGTCACAAGAGGGCTTGCAGTATCAGGCATGTGTATGAGATAGTTTGTGATAGTCTAGGGACTTCATTTCCAGTATGAAATATATAAATGGCTAAATATAATTTTTCTAAAATATTACTTCATTGGGTCAGTGGTAAGATATCATCTTGGCCTTTGTATTTTGGCTGGCTGACATTTTCTTCTTTCCCATGAAAAAAAAAGTAGAACTGGCCTCATATAGAATTGAACAGAATGGAGTGTCATGCTGCCCCTCTCTGTTTATTAAGATAAACTTCTGATAAGATGGTTATGCAGGAAGCTGGAACAGTTCAGAGAAACTAAAGGCTACTTCTGGCTCTTGCTCTCTAGGACATATTATTTTACATTTAGAAATCTATTTTGAAGGTTCCTTTTTTTTTTTTTAAGTACAAGATGTACTGAGTTTTGAATGATACTTTAGGTTTCTTTTTAGTGGATATTGAATAAGTGTGAAAAAATGTCAATATTTTTATTTGTATTAACACTCTGAGGTCAAAGCAAACATTTAGTAATAAGAGAGAAACTATGCCACTTGGGTTCTGGAATGTTTGCAAAGAACATAGCAGAGCACACTTGGAAGTGTAATTACCATCATTTCCATTTATGAATAATTTTTGTAGCATGTCGATTATTTCAGTCCAAATTAATGAGATTAAATTTAACCTGTTTTTGGTAACTCCGTATGTTGATTTTCTTATCATACTATCAATCAAATCTTTCACCTAGTTAACAAGTCCAAGTCAGGAAGAGATTTCACCTATGACCCAGGATAAGATATTAAGAACTATGTTTCTGCTAAAAATCATGTGTGATTTTTTCCCCTACGTTAAATAATAAAACAGAAAACAAATTCTTCTTAATAGCTATTTTTGTTAGCTAAAGCAAATTGTTAATTTAATTTAACCTAGGCTTAGGGAGTGGACTTACGCTAGATGAAGGAAAAATATTATCTATTACTTTTTAAAGTGTAGAAACCAAAATGTGAACAAATATAATTTATTTTTATCCACATGGCTTTTCAATTAATAATATATGTACATTTAATGCAGATGAATTTTAACTACACTATTCTAAACACAGATATTTTGCTTTTACTATGTTCTTTGAATTTTTATATATGTTAAAGAAGTTACATCCTTGTATGGAAATCTGAAATTTTTCCTCTTATTCCAGCTTTTCTGTGTGACTTGCCAATTGTCTGGTTTCAGTCAGAAGAGCTCTCTCAATGAAAATCAATGTATTATTTGGTTATTTGTAGCCCAGCCTGACTACAAGGTTTAAGCACCCAGAATCTAACAAAGTAGACTAATGAGGTTTCCAAGACAGTTTTGATATGGGAAAAAAAATTAGATATAGGTTCAGCATAGACCTTTAAGTTGCATAGGAAATGAATTTAGAATCTTTTTGGTTTGCCCATAACCAATTACAGTGCAATTGATGTTAACAAATCTGACCTAGCAGATTTTTAATCTACAACCTGGCAACATTTACCGATTTCACAGCTACAATTCTTTAACCTAATATCTCTCAGGCAAACCAAAATAAAATAATACCATAATTTAATAAAGAACCAACTAGTTCAATTTAAAGCAGCATGGGAAAAAAAGAGATAATACTGTAAGGTAGAAAGTTATCAGTGTTAGCTTTGGAATCTAAAGCATTTCCAACAAAAACTCATTATAAAAAGTCTAAAAGTGGTTTCAAAAATTCCTCTAAAAGTGATCAAATTATTTAACAATAGAATTGCCATTTTCCCCCCATTCCTGTCTTCATATGACAAGCTCCTATTCCCTTTCATTTCTCAGAGCTTTTATTTATTGCATTTATTTTATTTATTTCATTTCACAGAATATTTTAAAGGCAAATTCTCTTCCAGGATCAGAGTTTAGTAGGTAGGGGAATAATAACTCTGTTAATTGAAGTATGGAACTGGGAAGGGCAAGTACTTAAAAGCCATTTACACATTTTTGTTTCAATAAAAAATATTGTTTTATTAAAAACAAATTTGAAGCCACATGTGCATACACGCATACAGAATCATTTTCCTGCCTTAGGCTTGCATGCGGATTCGTGGAAGTATAGACTATCTACAGACGTAGAGTAAATTTTTGAATTATCCAAGAACAAAATAACTTTCCAGAGGAGGGATTGGAGGGTGATTACCCACGGTGAAAAGCAATCATAGACGATTTGTGAAAGCAGTTTAAATTACTGTTAATCATCTGAAATACTTGTATATTAAGAGTTGTTTATTATGTAAAACTAACTGCACAGTTGATAATAAACACTGCAGCATTCTACTATGTGGGACCTTGAATTCCCTAGCCAATCAGTTATGTCATATATTGGAGAAATGTCCTCTTCCTCTACTCATGGTACATCCTTAGCACCTAGAAATGGCTGGCCTCCCCAAAAGGCTGGAAAGCCCCAAGGTTGGCAGTAGGACCAGAGGAGTTGAATATGCAGCTGCAGAAACATTTCCATCCAGTTCATCCCTACATTAGAGACAAACTGACGAGAAGTAAAACATGCTAGAAAACAAACAATAAATAATAGATTATAAAAGTAGACAATGACATTTTGCCTATTTCATGCCAAACAGTATACATAATTTAAGTATATTTATGTATATAGATTTGCATGGTTTGCATGTTTAGTGTATGAAAACTTACAAACTATTGTTTTGAGTCTTTCAGATATAAAACAATAAGCCTGTTGTTTAATATAAGATGTACTTCACCTCAGTACATGTCCATCGTGTAATTATTTTACACCACTTTGGCTTTTTCTATTACGCTTGTTACTCTTGTTCACGTTGAATTGGCATTGTGCGTGATTGCCGTCCACACCCTCTTCACTAACCGTACTTCTTATAGTCACATAAATAAATACTGATACCTAGATGCATTTATGTACAACCCTTTACCTGGGAAGGACTTTGAAAATAATTGAAATGTTTAGCTGTCCTTCAAAAACTCCTTTTGCTTATATATTTGGAATGATGTTGAGAGAGTAATAAAAATTTAGGCAATTCAGATCATGTGTCCTGGAATGTTCAGTAGCACCTTTGAGAAAGTTACAAGGGGACCTGAAAATAAGAATGCAATCTTCCTCTCCCTGTCATCCTGTTATTATTATTCTAATGTAGATTAACCTGTTGCTTTACCACCACATAATAAATAGAAAACCATACACAGTTTTTTAAGGCAAAGTGTATGTTTTATTCAAGGATAAGTTCCAGCGATCACTGTTGTAAGCATGCCATATGAGAAAGCTGTGATAATAATGGGAAGCTATTAGGGGTAAGCCGCAAGAATGGGAAGAAAAAAGGGGACCTCTCTGCACAGTGCGGGAGAAGGGATCCTTCAATGAGAGTGGAATTCATGATATACATAGTATGGCCCAGCTGTTTGAGAACATTAAAAATCCCTTCACTTAAGCTGTTGAAAGCTGCAAAAAAGACCAAATGTTTTCCATCTCAAAACACATTTTACTTAGCTGTGTTTTGAAAGCTGTTATCTAAACATTAGGAGAGAAAAAAAAATCAGCGTATTCTAACATGATTTCTTCCTTGGGTGCAAATCAGCAGTTGTAATTTAATTTAGGAAAGAAAGTGAAAAAGGTAGAAGGAAAAAGCACATTTTATTCTCCTACCTTCTTGTTTATCTTTCCTTAAAGTATTTGAAGGACATAAAACAGGGAAATAAAAAAGTCACCAGCATACAGTTTTGTTAACTTATCTTGTGAACGTTAAACATTATGCCTCAAATTTCGTATGGTACATAAAGTGTTTCGCCCGGCAAGATCATGTATATAGCACTTCAAAAAAGCCAGTAGGACAGCTCACTAAATGTAATGGATGTGTAACAGCAGATCTTTAGATCTCTTGTATTTAGCATGACAACTTCGGGTTCTTTAGGTGCTTTAAACATGATATCTCAAACCCCGTATTTTTTTCCTAGTGATGAAAAACATAGACTAATTACAAACTTCTCGTATGCTCTAGATGGCTTGACCATCCGGAGCAGTTGCAACATTTTGATTATACTGTATCTCCTTTGGTTACTGAGGTTAATCAGTTTTACAACTTCACCTTGTTTTCGTGATGCATTTTCATCTTATTTCTCACTGGAGTAAATGCTCACTGAGCACGGTCATAGTCTGAAAATGCATTCTCTAATGGCACAGTAAACACTTCATTTCTATTCCCGGAAGGTTTTAAGGTGAAATCTTAGCTGCTATCTGATTGCATGCATCCATATATGTCTTCACTAAATTCTTGAAGAACTCTTGTTAAGCAGTTTCAGAAGGTATCTTAAAATAGAGGACCTGATTCCTACTTCAAGACTTAATTCTGTAAACCAACTTATTTCCTGCCAAAACTTAAGGTGGCTATTATGTAGAACAAACTTCTGTCAGAAAACTTTACTAGGAATCTGGCTTAGGGGGTCCATGCCTTGCACCCAGGATGCAGAGCACAAGTGGTTTTCGATGATAATAACACAAGGAAGTTTGAAGCAGTGTAAAGAATCAGATAAGGAAGCTGATAGCAAGGGCCAGCATTCTGGATTTAGGAGGAAACTGCCACTAATAACCCCAACCACCTTCCGTGGGCAAAGAGACATAATTATGGCTTAATGACATAATGTTAAACATCAAATTTCATTGTTTTTACTAGCATGCCTATTATGCCAGATGCATGGTTGTGGACAGAAAAATAAGAAATTGTTTTGTTTTCTTTTACTTTACCTTTATGTTTTTATACAAATCTAAGTGACGAACGTAAGATGAGGATAGGTAGGTGATATGCTTTCTGAGGTCACTTTTGAGAACCTTAGTGGATTAAAATTTTACTTCTAAGAAGTGCCTCTCTGTCTCGAGTACTGAACTTCTTTTTCATGTGTTTTTTCCTAATGGACTACAGTTAAAATATGTTTATCAATGAGAGAGTAATTGAAGAAAATAAGATGATGCCATAAACCAAGCACTGGTACAAATTTGTCCTTACTCTGATTATGATTGAGCCTTAGGAACATTATGTCCCTTCTCTGGCCTCCGTGTTCACATTTGCAGAATGACTGCATTAATTACTTAATATGTTCTATAGATTCACTGATGTCTCCAGAGTTTATAGTGGTCTTAAAAATGCCCCTTGTGGGCTCTTTCTTCATTTATCTAATACACTTTGTTAAACCGAGGTTAGCATCCCTTAGGCTCCCCGTCAGTCAGTGGTTGGCTCAGAGCGACCCTGAATTTCAACTCCCAATATCAGACAGATGACTTCTTTGGCAAATTAGGAGGCCAGTCTTTCTGGTCTTTATGTCTGAGGTAGTGCAGTCTGGGGAAAAGGATAGCAGAATATACAGTCACTATTGGTCAGGGTTTGATTCCCGTCTTTAATACTTAACAGTTGTGTGACTTAGGGCAAGTAATTTACTCAGTCTTATTGAGTTCAGTTTTGTCATCTATAAAACAAGGATAATAATTACTTAGAGCCTGTTAGTGAGTTATTAAAAGAAATGATGCATATAAGCACTTGACATAGAAGAGGGACTTAATAAATGATTGTATTATGATTATTATATGTCTTACCATCTTATCATTATCTCTTGCTTCTGCGACTTCAGTAGCTTGCTAATTGGTCACCTGGCATCCACTTGCTGCACCCCAGTTCATTTGCAACATTGTTGCCATTGGAGGTTTAAAGATGAGAATCTGGCAAAGATCATGTCTGATTTCTTCCCAGAATGAATGAATAAATGAGTAAAATTAACTAGACTGACTGATGTCAGAAAAAAAATATTTAAAGACACTTGCTTTAAAAGAAATAATGGATATTGGGGGCCTGGGTGGCTCAGTCAGTTGAGCATCCAACTCTTGGTGTTGGCGCAGGTCATGATCTTAGGGTCCTGAGATTGAGCCCTGTGTGGGGCTCCACATTCAGCAGGGAATCTACTTGAAAGAGTCTCTCCGTCTGCCCTTTCCTCTTCTCTCTCTTTCTCTAATAAATCAGTAAATCTTAAAAAAAGATTTATAATCAAAACCAAACAATTAATAAAAAAGTTAAATCCATGGGTTGATTTTAAAGTGATCACAACACACACACACACACACACACACACACACACACACACACACACCAGCAATGGGCAGATGTATGTAGGCATTATGCTTATAATTTCGAAATGTTTTATGATTTTTGTTATTGTTATAATTACTATTTGCAAATAGGTTGACTATGACATAGACTGCATCTTTCGTTGTTCAAGAGTATGGGAAACCCCATTCTCTGAAATCAGATATGTCTAGCTTACCTACAAAGCATTATACCTGGATATGTACCGTAAGGATGTTATCAGTTATTCTTAGGTTAATAAAAAATTACCCTAGAAATTTCATGAGTTATCTATTGCTTTTAGATTTTTACCAGAACAATTATTTTTCAATGTGCCTCGAATTTATGTTAACAGATTCACCCAGCACTGAGCATAAATCTGCCTGGTACGTTTGAATCCATCAAGAAAATTAATCTTTGCTTAAAGCACACACATGAGTATACACATACCTAAGTTACTATAATCATATTTTAAAAATGTATAGGGATGATTTTATACACCTGAGGAACAATAGAGATTCTGGGTTTTATCAAAGCAATGAAGCAAACATTGAAAATACATTTAGCTTATGTCCGGCACATAGTAAAATCCCCAGAAATACTCTTTTCTACTTTTGGCCAGACTTTGAATGAGTACAAGTGTCACTTGTCCCATAAAGCTTCTCTCTCATACCAGCCTTCACACATCTCTCTCCTGTCTGAATCTCTGTAGCACTTATCATTTGAGCCACATAATTTAGTACTTAATGACTTACAATCTTGTGCTATTTGCTGTTCTTTCAAGTAGCTTAGTCTTGTCTCTCTAGATAGATTGCATGGGCCTGAACAGCAGGGACAATGGTTTATATTAATTTTTTATTTCCTTTGGTTTCTAAACCTTACCCTGCAGCATATTTAGCTTGGTTATTTTCAACTGTGAATCAAGAGCCAAGGCATTGGAGAGCATGGTTTGTGATAGAGGAGATATTCCAGAGTTATTCTGAAACCTAAGAGTTCATGCAAAATGTGTGTGTGTGTGTGTGTGTGTGTGTGTGTGTACATGTGGTCTTTTGTATGCATACAGCAATTAGAAAAAGAACTTCAGATTAGACGTAGACTTCCTAACTTAGAGATTTTGATCTATTCCCACATTCAAGACTACTATGTACAATATAACTTTATTTTGATAAAAACAAATATAGAAATTTTTATAGAATATAGAAATATATAGATTTATTTTTTTGTGTGAGCAAAGAATACCACAAGAAAAACAAACTGGACTGAATATTGATTGCCTCTGAAAAGTCAAACACCTTTGTGTTGTGTTGTTTGGTTGACAAAACAAACATATTATTATCTTTGTAATTTGAAAAACTTCAAAGAAAATGTTTAAAAATGAAAACCACGAAGGAAATAACAAAGTGAAGTGGAGTGATAAAATTATCAGATTTTCTGGAAGAGAAAAAAAAAATATATATATATATATAAATCCAGCCTCTCTGCTGAGATAGGTGGAGAACCACTAGCACTATGGGAAAAGCATTTGCTAAGAATCAAAAAGTTCTGTTTTCTAGCCACAGGGCCAGTACTTACTAGCATTGGGACCTCAGGCAAGTTCTCTAATGTCTGCATCTCCTTTCTCAGTTTTATTATGGTGATAATTTTACTTGTCATGCCCTTTCATGGTTTTGTAACCTTAGCGGCTTAATTAATTTAAGTGGAAAGTATATCCCTTGGAAAGGATAATGGGTATCCCTACTATGCTCTGTGTCCCATCTGATATAGTTTGCTTGGTACTTAGGCAAACCTGGCAATCTCTCTGGGAGCCTCTGGGAATGGCAGCCAGCAGCCGCTTTATCAGAAGTGGTTGTAGCTCCTAGGAGAGTTCCTGCTACCTCGGGCAAGGGGCAAGGTCCTAGTCCATGAGGAGGGTGGAAGGGGAGAGAAAGAAATTGCTAGTGTTCTTTTTCATTGATGCATTTGATACTGATATGGTTGTATTGCCTTTCTCCTAGCTTTGGGATGGAACTGTGGGCAACTCCTGGTAAACAGTTTAGCAAGACACTTCTTTGTTCAAAGATCAACAGCTTAGTCCTTTTATAAAGACAACAAAAATCAGTCTGAATTTGCAAAGCAGCTAACCCTCGTTTGGTACATGTTCCCAAACCAGGATGTCCTATATGCTGGCTCTGGAGACAGAACACAAAACTTTCCGAAATCTTGCTATAATGTCACCACTCAGAAACTTGTCATAACTGCCTTTTTTCTGTTTTCAATCTAATATAGCCTAAAGTCCAATAGTCTTTGGAAAGCATCCCATAATTAGGCCTTATCAAGTCTTAGTCACTAATGCTTCTTAATTTTATGGCTTCTAGGGAGTCCTAATGAGGATATTGAGCAACAGTTCATGAGCAGAAATGGAAGTGGGTATTGTTAGATTAGAGCGTGAAAGCGCCCATTTGGAGCTACAGCCCACTGGAGCCAAGTGCGGGCTGGAGGTGCTCCTTCACAGGCCTTAATGCCCTGATGACTGAAGGTCAGGCCACTGAATTCTCCATAGCCATCAAAGAGCTTTGGCTGCTGTATTTTGTATCTATTGCGGCATAACAAGTTACCCCCAAACTTCGTGGCTCAAACCAATACTAAACAGTCATGATTTTCAGTTCCTATGGTTTAGGACATCAGAAGCCGCTTAGCTAGCTGGGTGGTTCTGGCCCAGGGTCTCATCAGGTTGCAGTGAAGATGGTGGCTGTGGTCATCTGAAGATCTGACCAGCTTTGGAGATACATTTCCGATGGCCACTCACTCACATTTGTGCACCCAGCCAACAGAACAGATTGACACGCTGCGGACTGCACTCCCTCGACTCTGATCCTCTGCATTTCACACCAGTGTCTCACTCTGCGTATATTCTTTCCTTTCCCTCCAATGTTTCATGCCCCATTTCCCCCACATTTTGAAGAATTGTTTTGTTCAATAGCTTAGTTCAACTAATGGCTGAACTATATTCAAACTTATTTCTGTTCAAGGTTTACTGTAAAAATATGTGTGACTTCCAGTAGAATCATGAAGACTCCTGTTTCTCTTCATGTGCTTTCTTTCACCTATCTCCAAGACTCTCTTCTCTTAGGAAATACTTTTCCTCACTAGCATTGGGAAGCTTAATTTAATGTTAGAGACCATAATGAATGTTTATTCGTATTGCTTCTTATGGTTACTCTCTGGTGCTCTGTGTTTCCATTTCTGTTTCTCTGAAACAACCTCTACCTGAGTGGCAAAAAATAAATTAGGAGACAAAAGGTTTGTCTTTGAATGTAAGGATGTCTGAGAAGAATAAACAGAAGGCATTTATATAGAAGATAACTATTTTACAATTAGGACTCCTTTTAATGATAGCTAATGTTTATTAGTGCTTACATGCTAGGTGCTGAGCTAAGTGCTATGTGTGGCTTATTTTATTTCATCCTCTCAATAGCCCTATGAGATACTATCATTATCTTCATATACAGATGAGGAAGTTGAGACACATGCTATTTGCCTAGCATATAGTGAAGCTGTGATTTAAATCCAGACTGTCCTACTCTAGTCTGCAGTTTTAATCACTACACTGTCTTTCCTCCTTATGAGTCTCTGCTATGCACCAGGCATTACATAAGTAATTTTTTAAGATTTTGTTTATTTATTTGAGAGAGAGAGCAAGAGCATGAGCCAGGGGAGGGCGTGCGGGAGGGGAGAGGAAGAGGGAGAGGGAGAGAGAAACCTAAGGCAACTCTGCACTAAGCATGGAGCCCAACGTGGGGCTCAGTCTCATGACCCTGAGATCAGACCTGAGCCGAAATCAAGAGTCAGATGCCCAAGTGACTATGCCACCCAGGTGCCCCAATATACGGTGCCCCAATATACTAAGTTCTTTATATACATTATCTCCAGTTTAATCCTGATAACCCATTTTAAAGATTGTATCAAGAAGTTTAAGCAACTGTCTCAGTATCATATACCTTGATGAAGAGTCCATCGCAACCTCCCACATCAGAGGACTACAGCTTAGTCGGAAACCATAGATGAGACTGAGGGCTCATGAGCCCGAGTGAGCTCATGTTTGCAGGGAGGGAGCTTGTGGTCTATTGAACCCTGGGAAGAAGATCTCCTTGCTTCATTCATTCAATAGCAACTTACCGCGTTCAATCCATCACCTTCCCTACTAAAGGATACAAGAGGCAGGTTATTTGTGAAAACAGACTGTTGACAACACATCCTGGGTGTGAGTGATTTGACAGCTGGTCATGTGAATCCTGCAGGATCCACCATATCACCTGGACACATTAAGCAAAATTTGGCAGGACAGGGAAGAATTAGGAAAGAAATGTTGCATTGCCCTCCCCAAATACTGTGGAATTCATTTATTTGTCTTGATTACTTATTTTGCCACTGCTTTGAAATATTTTTTAAAACCTAAACCAAATTTAATCAGTTTACATTTTATTGAGGGCTTAGATTCTGCAGTGAGCAAGTAATTGAAAATCAGGTGTAATCCAAATTTCCCTTGCTCAGCCCTTAAACCACCAGTGTTGATATGAGTCACCTTGGCTTTGGTTGAGTGTCAGAGAAAGTGATGTATAGTATTTGCATTCAGATACTGCATGGTGTGAGAAGTGCATATCTCTAAATGTGAGAGTTACACACTCAACACAACAAGATATTCATCACAAAAGGCACCTGATGCCTGATTCCTACTGAGAGAACAGATGATTCATGCATGTCTCCACCTCATTCTCTTTTCTGGATAAAAGACCAATCTCTCTCTCTCTCAAAACCCGTTCTTCTCTCTCTTCCTCTTCCCTTTCTTTCTCTTCACAGTAGTTGAACATCAGTAACTTGAATATGTATATGTTATATCACGATACTTTCCAAGATTAAAATTAAGCAAAATATATTTTGTCAACAGTCTGTTTTTGCAAAATATATTTTACTTATTCAAATGACTTTCCTGAAATATTTCAGAATTGATTACCAAGGAGATATGCATAGGAAATGATACACATTTATTATGATACTTTCTGCAGAAACAACAAAACCCACAAAATTAATACATATTACATAGCCAGAATATTTAGTGAATCATTTCAATTTGGTTCATCTACCCATTGTTTTGAGGACATACAAACTTTGCTAGCTTCTTGTAAGGGTGGAAGTGGGGAGGAGAAATATAAAAGTGTATAAGATACAATGTGATATTATACAAAACATGAGTTTAAAATTTAAAATCTGTAGTCATTTCAATCTTACCTTCCTAGGCTCATAATTTCAGTTTTCTCCATCTTATGCCTGGGTTCCATGTTTTATTTATAAATTTATAGTCCAGATCATATGGGGATAGAAATTATGTGTGAACCAGTATGCGTACTTTTCTTTCCTCTTTAAGTATTTCCATTCACATCCCTTTTGGCATTCTCCATGCTAGTTGTAGGGCACTGCATTAGCAACCCTGGATTTGTTTTCCAGCCAAGAACTACATATCAAAACACAAACACCTTTGAGAATCTGCATCTTGGAAGTTGACTAGTACTTAATTCTGGAGTTTATAGACAGACTATATTAGGATTTTATTTGATGCTGAAGATTGACTCAACAAAATTTACAGAAGATCTTTTTAAAACCATGGTTGAAATCAATGTCCATATATTCACACTGATACTGAGATTTTATTGGTACTTTAACCAACTGTTGGAATATTTTGACATTTTACCTTTGATATGTTTCAGAAGAGATGTGACACCCATTCAATGAATTACAAGCCTAACAGACTTTCCTGGCTCTTTTAATTTTTTTTTTTTATTGTTAAAGTGTCTGGCTGTGGCCATTGATGTAATAAAATGGAATTTTAGAATTTCCAACATAGAGAAAAGACAAATATTTCACTAAATCATTGATAAGAACTTAGCCTATTGTTTCTTAATAATTCTATAACAAACATGTCATAAAATCAGCACATACTGTCAAAGCTTTGGAGTGGAGTGTTAATTCTGGGGCCAGAACTCCCTGTTCAGTGTATGCCTCTCTAGTTAAAAAGCAAGCATTTCCAATAGATGACAAACTAATCATAGTCATTAACATTCTTTACAAAGAAGATTGTGTGGTCGCTCCTGTGAAATGTTCTGTTCCTCAGGATGATGAGTTAATTCATCTGGAACAACGTTAGTTCATCAAGGTTTGTGGTTTATCTAAAGATCAAATTCCTGTAATTTTGTATGCCATCTGATTTAATGTCCACTTAGTTTAGTGGCTAGGCAGCCATCTGCAGGCACAACACATGAATCCAATATCAAAAACTAGAAAAAACGCAAATTCTTAAACATTTAATTCAGGGATTCTTAGACTGAGATTGACTTGCTGCTTTTTTTGTTTCCCCCTCCTGGGGAAGTACAGATCTAGATAATGCCAAATCTTATTAAGAAAAGCCTAAATAATGTAAAACATTGTGTGTAAATATGCCCATGGTAAAATCTATGCTTGAGGAGTGCTTGTAATGGAAGAGGATAGGAAAGAGTGGGTTGATTTCAAAATGAGATTGCACACATTCCTTTGGAAGGTTCTCAGTACCATACTCTCAAATACAGTTAGAGCAGTTCACAGGGCGGGGATCAATTGGCTAGAGTTTACTGATAACCTACTTCTCTTGTGAGCTTGATAGACTTTTTAGATGCTTTCCATTTGAAAAGTTGAGCCTTGGTTTTTGTGTCTATTCCTCTATTACAATTTTGAAGTAACATTTTTTATCAAGAGTTAAAAAAAGTTAGCGGATAAAAAAAATATTTAGAAGAATACGTTTATACTTTGCTGAAACGGATGCAAAGTAACATAAAATTATTTCCCTTACGTGTCCCAGTGGAAAGGGCAAGGGGCTTTCCATTCATGTTTAAATATTTTTGTTGATGCCCCATTAAACAAGTCAAAAGATTTCTTTACTGAGGCTTTTGGAGTCTTAGAGCATTTACCATGTTGATGTTCATTGTGAAGCCCCAATGGGAGTTATCACCTTATTTAACCACAGAACACATTTCCAGGGAATACTGTTAACCAGTCACTGATTAGAAAATGCTGGGGTGTAGGGTGTTTCTTGCCATTAAACAGCCTATAGGTGGATTGGCAAATAACAAAAATATTCCAAATGACCCTAAATATGAGGACTGACCAGTGAATGATTTTAATAATGAGTACTGTAAGAATTTCAAGGAAGGGTGCCTAGAGCGCTGTGTATGAGCTTGACAAATAGAATTATTGCTATTGTTTCATCTCCTGAATGCTGTGACTATCAAAGAAACATGAAGAGCCCACATGAACACAGTTAAAGGACCAAATGCTTCTGCTTACATCCTTAGCTTTAAGCAGAGCTGAAGGGATTTGTTTAGAGGGAAGAATCAGGAAATGAGCCTAGAAAGATAAATTTGACACCAAATTAGAGAGGAGATTGTATTTGGGATTAGGGGCTTTATTCTCTAGCAGAATAGGGTCCATTGGATTCTTTATTAGCATGTTTTTTCTTTGTTTTCTACCTTTTTTTTTAAGGTAAAACATTTTTATAACTTCATTATTTCAGGAAGGCATATTTTTGGTATAAAGATGTCACAAAATTCAGGCCTACATTGACAGGGCCTCCAGCAGGCCAGTGCCAGTGGGAAGGTGAAGGACCCATGGAAACAACTGAACAGACTGACCAAGCCAATGACTGTTTAATGGGGATAAGGGAAAGGAAAGAGTCCAAGATGTTGTCCAGGCTAGCACTCAGGTAAAGAGCAGATGGTACAGGAACAGACATTTGAGTGATGGGGAGCAATGAAGTAGGTGAAATAGCAGTGATAGGAATTTCTATCTTTAAATTCCCTGAAAGAGACTTATGACTTCATCAGTTGATTCCCATGGGGAACAATGTTAAGTAGTCCAGTTGTCTTGGATAGTAAATGTAGCAATTCCTCATACATCTAGCTATGCTTAATTCACACTTGCAAGGAAAGTTCAGAGGTGGTTTCAGCCCATTATGAAAAGAAGCTGGTGCTGATGTCAGTATGAATAAAACTTGATTCCATCTTGATGAATCTTACAATGACCCTTCAGGAGGGTTTTTGATGATTTTAATAATGAACATTGAGGAACATTATAGATACTACTGTAAGGTAAGATAGAACTGGATATAAACCAGGAGGGAAGCACCGATGATTTGGGGTGAATGATAAAGATCAAACTTGGTTGGTGGGAATCACAGGGCATTAAATGGAGGGGTCTTTGGGAAGATAAGATTTTATCTAAGATAATCAAAGCAAAATGACTTGTAGGCTAAGGAACGTAATGATTATAATAACAATTATTTCAGTAATATCAATAATATTAACTATTTTTATTGACCATATGCTAGGCACCATGCATGATTCTAAGTGATTTTCATATATGGCTTTATATAATTTTCAAAAATGGAATGAGTTTATACTGCATCAGACAACTAAAACCCATTGAAGAACTTTAAACAGGGGAGTGATTAACAGCTGATACTTGGAAAGATGAACAGCATTGAGCATAAACTAGTGGGAAGGTAAGCTGTGGTCAGACGATCTGTTAGGAGGTCATTGCAGTAATTCAGACAAGAGCTAACAGGCATTCAAGCTGGGCTTCCAAGCTAGGTGGGAATGAAAATCAAGAAAGGTCCTGGTCTTTAGGGTAAATACCCAGTAGTGCAATTGCTGGGTCATAGGGTAGTTCTATTTTCAACATTTTGAGGAACCTCCATGCTGTTTTCCAGAGTGGTTGCACCAGCTTGCATTCCCACCAACAGTGTAGGAGGGTTCCCCTTTCTCCGCATCCTCGCCAGCATCTCTCATTTCCTGACTTGTTAATTTTAGCCATTCTGACTGGTGTGAGGTGATGTCTCATTGTGGTTTTGATTTGTATTTCCCTGATGCCGAGTGACTTGGAGCAATCTGGATGTCTTCTTTGCAGAAATGTCTGTTCATGTCCTCTGCCCATTTCTTGATTGGATTGTTTGTTCTTTGGGTGTTGAATTTTCTAAGTTCCTTATAGATTTTGGATACTAGCCCTTTATCTGATATGTCATTTGCAGGTGGTGGGTAGTAGGGAGGGCACGTATTGCATGGAGCACTGGGTGTTGTGCAAAAACAATGAATACTGTTTTGCTGAAAAAATAAATTAATTAATTAAAAAAAAAAGAAAGGTCCTGGTATATTTTTTCAGCAAGCATCTACTGAATACCTACTATATGCCTGGTGTTGAGTTAGGCTCTGGGCAATAGATAAGATAGACCCATCGCTATTCTGGCACTCAAAGCCCACCAGAGGACACAGGAGAGAATAAATTTCCTGGCCTTGGTAATAAACATTGACCTAAAACTAATCTAGATGTGTGTGTGTTTGGGTGTGTGTACGTGTGTGCATGCCTGCCTAATTTCCCTCTGCCTCAGAGCTCTCTCACTGATTGGCAGAGAAAACAGTGGGGGATGGGGGGGAGAACAAACTCAGCTGCAACCCAGACACAGACAGACATCTTTGGGGATACCACAGCTTGAGAGAAGAAAAACATTTTTCTTCAAATTCTTCTCTTCCATAGGTCAGGGTAAGGATTAGGGCAACTGGCATTGAAATGGAACAAAGAGGATAGAAAAATACTTATATTTTGCCATTCCTCAAAATACAGACTAGACTGTCTTCCTCACTGCATGTGTATGTAAGTCTATTCCAACCCAGTATCCCAACACCAATACTGCAAAACGTACAGTATTTTGACTTGTTCCCATGAACTCAGAGTAGTTCACACTCACATTATCCAGTTTATTTTCCCAACACTCCTGTTGGGCTGATATTATGAAACTTTCATGGAAACCAACTCAAAGGTTAAGTGACTTACCCACAGACACATAGCTATGAGTGGAGAAAGGAGTAGACAAATGTCTTCCAATTCACTTTCCCCACAAAACTGTGAGTCTAAAAGCACATTGGAATGGTGTTCGTATAGCCTCAGGGAAGAAGCTGACCCTAGAGTTATTGTGTAATGTGCTAAATAATGTCTTGAGAGATTGAATTAATTAAAATTAATAAAATAATTAAAAGAAGTAAATTCTTAAAAGAGTTGAGGTTAAGACTAAGAGCATTTCATTCTTTGAGCTAAAGTTATGAGTTAAAGTTAAAGAAGAATGAGGGATTTGGCTTTTTGAGACTAATTATAATCATGAGCCAAGTTATTGTCTATAAAAAGAAAATATAATAGTAATTTTTGCTCAGTGATCTACAATGCTTATTTTCCAAACAATCAGATTGATGTGTTTATATGTTCCTTGGTGAATATCTGTTTTTCAGTTTTTGTGAATGTTTATTTGTTCATCATTTTTAAGGCATATTTCAATGTATACACATCAGATCATTAACCATTTCTTTTTTGGGTGGATAAAGAAGAGAAAAATAATGGTGTTTTGTCTCTTTCTCTACCAAAATTTTACTATATTTTATTCAAGTTTTTATTTTATAACAGTGTTTTCATTTAAACTTGGTATAAATTTTTTGTTGTTGTTGTGCTTTACACACAAAATAACCACTCAGTGTAATAGCTTAGGCCTGAAATACATCAAAATAGCTCAACAAAAAATATTTTAAATATGGCAGTCTTAATTGGAGTTTAGGAAATAAATCTCTGACTATAGTAATTTATTGACTAGAGCTGTTGTCTCAGCAAAGTATTTCATCTTAGTTTCCAAAGAGCTGCTAGTCATTACTAAATATATTTAAAGTCAAAGAAAAAAAAAAGGAAAGAAAGAAAGAAAGAAAAAGAAATTCACTTTCCTTCCGGCCAAATATACTATAAAACACTCAACTGGTAAGCAAGTCATCTGCAATTTTTTTTCTTTTAAAGATCAGATAGGTGATTATGCTTGTGTAGTTAATTAATAAAATAAGAAGTAGGGGCGCCTGGGTGGCTCAGTGGGTTAAGCCGCTGCCTTCGGCTCGGGTCATGATCTCAGGGTCCTGGGATCGAGTCCCACATCGGGCTCTCTGCTCAGCGGCGAGCCTGCTTCCCTCTCTCTCTCTCTCTCTGCCTGCCTCTCTGTCTACTTGTGATCTCTCTCTGTCAAATAAATAATAAAAAAAAAAAAAAAAAAAAAAAAAAAAAAAAAAAAAAAAAAAAAAAATAAAATAAGAAGTATTCACTGGGGAAACTTTTATATCAGAGTATCTGTTATGAAGGATCCCATGCTGTAGGGACAATAACAGGGTGCTAATTCTGAACGCACACAGTGCCGTCCTACAAAGACATCAAGATTTGTAGGAAATCAACCCTCCAGCAGTCCTGGCAAGCCAGACTGACCCCAGCAAATGAAAATAATCAAAAGTAATTAGAAGCGTGCTGGACTACTCCTCGGAGAGCCAAGCGGGAGAGTAAACATGCCTGAATCCTCGAGCCACTGCAAAGGCCCATGTCTGAGCTGTTAGGTGCCCTGACCTTGTCCACATAAAGATGTGATTTATGAAGTGCAGGGCACAGCAGCAGGGCTTCTGTCTTCTCCTGGAGAACCAAATTACTGAGGTGGAGATTAACATGCTTTCAGTAGGGCCCATTTCCAGACCAAGGGAAATTTTTTATTTACATTTTTTTTTACCTTTAATTTCCTTTTTTCTTTTCTTTTTCCCCAAGTTTCTTCCCCCACACCCATAGATTAAAAAAAAAAAAAAAAGTCCCATCAAACGAGACCAGAAATATCTTTCCTGAGTAGTGATGATGTATGTTGGTGATTATAGACATTCAGAACCCTTTTTGTTTGTAAATTTATTGTGCTGGACTGTTTTGTTGGGGTCTACCTACCCAGATCACAGAATTCACCTTCAAATTTAGGGGGCCCGTCTTGATTAAAACATATAAACTAAAATTAAACAAAATATTACCTTTGATTCCATGGCTTTCTGATCTAGTTTCTCTTGCTAGATGTTATGCTTCATTACAAAGCTTATTCTTTAAGTAAAAGGATTTGGGAGAAGAACTTGTAGGTAGTCAAGAATTTGGAGGGAAAGAGGAGAGACAAATTGGAGTTTCTTATTGGGAAAAATATTTATATGAGAATCAGTGGGGAGTCTCTTCAATCCTAAACACATGTACTTTTTCTTATCTTTGTCTCAGTTAAGTCAAATTTTACAAAATCCTATTCCCATGTGGAAAAGGAAGCATCGATTTTCTTTTTAAACACACATCAATATCTATACATGAGGCTAATTTAATTAGCAGGCAGTTATTGTTCGGCCAAATGTCAATTTCTCAGATTATTTCATGCTTCTTGATGTGAACTGTATGAAACAAGATTTAACAGGATCTCCATGAATGAAACTGCACTTGAGAAATGTAAAAATGCACTTGTACATTCTTGAAAAGCTACAAAAAAACAGTGTTAAAACAAAAATGTCAGGCTTGAACTTCATGTATATTTAGCCACCTCAAGAAACCCAAAGCTGTGGAATTAAGGGAACTCTACTTAGGCTGAGGTTATAAAGTGCCTTCCTCTATAAACTAAAAACATAATGTTAGGGTGAATGGGAACATACTTTATTAACTTTATGGTATTGAAAACTGCCAGCAAGTTGTCTTGTTTTTAAATATTGTCCTCTGCAGAGTGTTACAGGGCTGTTTGTCCACAGGAAGCCTATTAAAAGTGGACAGTGCAGTTATTTCATCTGGCTTTGGCTGGACTGCTTTTCTTTCCTTTAATGATGTGCTGGAATGTACCATGCCCATAGGGTCTCCATTAGCAGAACTTTTACTTCTGGGACAACCATGAAGTTTCAGGCTTAAAAGAGGCATCAGCTTACAGTCTTGTGGGAATCACTTGAATACTGGAGCACTAACTTCTTACTGCTTTAACTAATATATTGACTTATTTTAAATAAACAGTTACACAATGAAGGCAGAGCCAGTGGCCTTATTGGAAATCTTTGAGCGTTTTAAAGATTCTGCAATCCACGCAGATGGGGGAGGAAGGAAGGGGCCTGAGGAGGGTTTATGCCCTTTTCAAACCAGGAAGAAAACACATTAACCTCTCCCACCTCAGCCCTGCCATCAGCCAAAGGGGGATCTTTACAGCTCCCAGAAAATCTATCAACTCACACTTGAACCTCATATTTTCCAGTGCCTTTTTCCTGGTAAACAGCAATTAACAGAATGAGACAGAGAAAAACAATATTTTAATTCCTTCTGGGAAAAAAATTTTTAAAAGTATGATTCTCTTTTTAAACTTTGCTGATGAATCACTCTATTTTCTGCTTTCCCCAGAGCTGTACATTTGTTCTAGTACATTCTTCCACTCCATCCCCTTAATATTTAGATCATTTGTCCTGATACATGTTTGCAAATTAAAGTTGGTTTGAGATTATAGTAAAACCATTATTTTTAATAGCCCATTTCAAGGGCAGCGCTAAACACTGCAGAACACGCATGTTACTGATTACTGCTGAGCAGACAGCGGCTTTTGCAGATTAATTTGTAACCGGGAACTACTGTAAACAGATTTCACCAGAAATCCCAAGGAATAAAGGGAATTGGTGGTGGTATTTGGCTCCTTGTATTTATTTATTGTTTTAGAAACCTCCTGATGGAAAGCAAGTTAACCAGGGAGAAAAAACAAGCCCCTTGCAGCAGTCTTCTCTGGCCCTCTGTCTCTTCTGTTTCACTTTTGGTGGGAGGAGGTGGGTCAAGGTCTTCTCCTAAGGGGTTCTTGAAACAGCAAGAGGCTCCTTCCATGAGAAATGAGGCCAATCTCACGACCCAGGGATTTCAGGACCCTACATTTAAACTTCCAGCTGTGTCGTCCGGAAAAAGTGAGGCGACTCTGTCTTTACACGACATTATTATATAATCAAACAAGAGAGGGGGCGCGGTGGCAGGGGAGGGGGGGGGCGCGGAGAGGGAAAGCTAGGGAGAGAGATTAATATTTAGTGTTTGCCCGGGTCCTTCTGATGATTTCCTTTAGCCTTTCTCACAAGTTATTCAGTAGAGAGCAAGACTGATGACGATATTAATAAAATAATGATGAGGCTAAATAATCCCCCATCTCTCTAGATAAATCTTCCAAGGTTTCAGAGAGAAGGCGTTAACTCTTTTGGCTCTGTTTAGAGAAGAGAATGTCTTATGCAGAGCGAGCCCTTGATCAGGCCGGTGTCTGCGTTGTCTGGACTGCGGGCTGCACTAGGCCAGCAGCTCGGGAAACGCGGGCCGGCCCACGCGCTAGGCGCAGGGCAAACCCCGAGGCTTGTGCCGTGCGGACGTTAGCCGGTTCACCTGGGCGGTTGGAGCCGAAGCCGCAGTCTCAGCGCCTTAATTCGGGGCGCAACGCCATCTACCGGACTCCTGCCGCATCTGCAAGTACCCAGACCTTGAAAGTCGCCCCGCCTCCCCCACCCAAACCCAATATAAGGGAAAAAAACTCGGAGGCCCTTTCCACGAAATCCTAATTTAGCCAGGACCTGCCACTGATTCTACCCGACCTTTTGTTTATCCACCGACGTTTCCTCCTTTTCAGACCCGCTTTGTAAAGGGCAAGGAGGCGGGGGGCCGCGGGCCTAGGGTGGGGGATTGGGGCACTGAGCTCTAGACCCCCTGATCAGGCCGCACTGTCTGAAGCAATCGGTTCCCCAGATTACTTGTATTTAATACACAATGCATCATAAAACAAATCCCTCATCCTGACAGGAAGAAAATAGAACAGCTCATAGCTTGAGCCGGTCCAATTTATGGCTAAATTAAAAAAAAAAAAAGGGCTCCGACAATGGGCAAGTTGAGGAAGGGCAGGAAATCAATGGCAGCAAACCGGGGGCTCTTAAAGGTTCTCAAGCGCCGAACTCTATGGGAATATCTGACCGGGTTTTAGGTTATTTACAAAGGATTTTTCCTGTCCTACCTACCACTGCTGTGCGATTTTCCCTCAAACAATGGCCATTATCTGAAATAACAGTTCAATGTCACAGATAACAGGCCACCGAAACGAATTAGTCACCACCTCTTGTCATTTTCTCTCTCCCACATCCCTCCCTTTTGTTACTATTTTTGTTTTTAAATCAGCATTTTGGGGAGATATACATCTACTAGATTTACAGGTCTGTTTGCACTTGGACAAAACAAAAAGGGGACTTGGCATTGTCCCCGTTTGCTGATAAAGTTTAACATAAGCGCGCTTTCCATAGCCTTTCCCTCCACCCCTCCCCCTCGAGGGTCCCTCGACTTGCTTACTTTGCTTCACTTTCCATTGTTGAGCTGAGAAGTTGGATTTGCTCATTTGTTTTTATGAATGGAGTTTTGTGATAAAAAGCATTTATTTCCATTTAACCGGTGGGTTTTACTAAATTTTCCAAGGTTAGCTAAGGGTAAATTCGTAGACTCTTATTTGTCACGCATTCCCTATATTCTTTCTCCCAGTTCTGTTTCTGAAATGTTTAGATAAAAATTGACCATATATATTAGAAAGTTATTAATCACCGTACAGTACTGATCCCCCAAAGCAGCATTTATAATGTTAAAGGTTTAAAAATAACCTGAGTTGTCAAACTGTTTAATTCCACTTTTAGATGTTCATGATGTTTTAATTAACGTATCACAGAATATGGCAAAAGCTCACCAGATAACTGTCAATCTCTCCAAGCCCTTAATATGCTATTTGGGCAGGTTATATACAAAAAATGTTTCAAATTTTTAAATTACTTCCTTTAAGAAAAATATGATTTGGAAAAGTAGCATGTTCTTCAGCTGACCTAACTGTAATAATAGAGGGAAGAGAGTATGAATTTCAGTAATAATCACTAGAAAAGGTGCTTAGCAGAAAACTGGAAATGGACAAATCAACTTTCACTGTTAGGCTGCTGTTTTCTGAGAATTTCTAAACTAATTACTAGGTTTAGCAGGAGCCAGTGTCTCTTTACCCTAAACTTCATTCTTGCTCCCTCCAGCGCCCCACCCTCAGCCTTGGTGCCTACACCCTCACACCCCCCAAAGCACTTCTCCACCCGCTCACTCCCATCCCCCATCTACAACATCTCCAACACCACACACACACACACACACACACACACACACACACACACACACCCCACTTGTACTTTCAGGACATCGAAACAGAGGGTATTTCCCAAGGGAAAGAAATCCTGCCTGGCGAGATCTCCCCATTGGTTGTTTACCCGGAGAAATCTACATGTTTAAGGGGGATGGTGTATCCATAATCAGTCTGTCCCTATAGGACTTGGGTCTTGGCGACCTTTTTGTGACCTCTCGCGCCAGAGGAGGTTGCTGTCACTTTAAAAAATTTACTGAAAGAGGAGCCCGTCTGGCTTCCGATCACTCTGGGCGGCGGGAGATAGCTCCCTTTCTCCCTCGCCCGGGGTTCTTTCTGGATGGCCGAGCAGATCCTCTTTAAAGAGACAGTTCATGAAATAGAAACCCGGCGGCTGCGCTTGGAGTTGCGAAAGGGGACGATCCCGTGAGGGTCCAGGACTGGGGAAGGCGCTGCGGAGGATCTAAAAGGGGGCTAGAGCTCCTCTCGCTTCCCCAGGCCCCCCACCTTTTCAAACTCTCCTCCTCCTGCCTGTTTTCCCCCCCTTGGAACTGGGGGAGAGAAGTGGAAGAAGTTTTAGTGGGTTTCAGATAACTTTCATTACACATCGGGCTGATAAGAGCAAGAGAAAGTGAGAAAAGAGGGAGGTGATGTGAACCAGAAGGAATAGCTCCGAGCTCATTTAGGAAGGGGGAAAAAAAAGCCAAAACACACCAAACCCGGGTCACCCAGACGAGAGGAGACTTCATTTCTGGTCTTAAAAATACACTGTTGGCGGACAATAAATCTGAAACGCGTGGTCCTGGCGAGCAGATCCTAGAGACGGACAAAGTTATCAGAGACCTATTCGGAAATCGAGACGCGAGGCTTTCTTTTTTCTTTTTCTTTCTTTTCTTTTTTTTTCTTTTTTCTTTTTTTAACATCCCGAAATGTGGTTCGGGATCCTTTGAAAGGATTTTCGTGCAGGAAAGCTGGGGGCTGCTGATAATTTTATTTTGTTTGTTTTAATTCTTCTGTGATTGCCTTTTATTGCTGAGTTGAGGCCATAGAAATCTTAAGGTAAGAGAATTCACTTTAAAAAAAAAAAAAGTCTTGGCGATGTGCATAGTTTGTAACTTCGGACAGTTTCCTGCCTTGGCACCCCTTCTGCGGGGCGCCCCCCGCCTCGAAACCCCCCCTCCCCCAGCCTTCTTTTCCTACTTGCCCGCAGTCTCGCGGAGCCCTGCTGCTTATCTACGTTGCTGGGACTGGCGATTTCCTTGTTCCTCCTGTGGAACGGTGCGGTCTGGACGCGTCTCCGGGGTGGGTCGTCCGGCCTTCGGTGGGTCTCTCTGCCGGCTGTCGGCCTTTTTTCCTCTCGCTCTTCTCCTGCTTCCCCTTCCTCCGTGTGTCTGTCCGTCGGTATCAGGGACGCAGAAGGTGGGGTTGCCAAAATCTGAATTCCTGGCACCGGCCACGCGACTTTGGAGCCGCTTTCGGCCGAGTTCCACCTTGCCAAGTAACAGCTTTGCTGTCCAACATCGTGTGCTGCTTCGCGAGAAAGTCACATTCGGACCCTTTGGCTAGATTGTGGGGATTTTTTTTTTTCTTTCCCTTTGCTGTTGGTTTTTTGAAAGGGCCTTTCTCTACAGTCCACCTAAAGGGAATTCTTTTTTTTTTTTTTTTTAACTATCTTTGGAACTTGACAGCTTTTAAAAACACAGGAGTGTGTTAGATGAAATGACGGAAGATGTGTTCTTACTTTATTTTATTCGAGATTTCCGAGACGATTAAGACATTTGGGAGACAAATGCAGTTCTGCTAGCAAATCAAAAGTGAATAATTCACCCGGGGGGAAACGTTTCTGGAGAAAGTTCAGCTTTTGTCTTGGGGCAAGAATATTGAGAGTAAGAAAGTTAGTATGTTGGTGAAATATTTGAATAATCATGCAACATATATGTAAAAAGACATTCTTTGGAAATGAACCTGTTTTTAAAAATTAATTTCACTGTTGACAGTGGCAATGGCAATAATGTTAACACGGAATAAAATTACATCTAGAATTTTTATGTGCAGTATATGCAATACCTAACTCCCTGCCCCCGCAGAAGGGAATGCTCAAAAGCTAAGGGGATAGATGATGCTTGACTTTGAAATTAACAAGTTTTCCACCTCTGTCTGCAAATATGAAATGGAGCTGGTATTGCATTTCACTGACTACACCTTATTTCCTTCATTAAATATTTCTCTAGTGTGTGAGTAGAACTGCCTTTTTTTCCCTGCTAGCCAAGAAAACAAGTAACAAAAGATAAACTAGAAACTAAACAGATAAAAAACAAAAGAGACAAAAATCCCAACTTTTTACTATTTTAAAACGTGTATTGCTACTGTTATTTATGCTCCCGTAGACATCTGCAGGGGTGGTGGTGGTGGGGAGCGAATCTCAAGTTGCTATTAGAGTCACTCAGCACTGAGAGTTGAAGAAAACAACTTAAAGTTTGTAATTTTAAAAATAAGAAATTGTTAATACCTGTCTTTCTCACTAGAAAGGGTATTTAAGGTAGACTTTCTGTTAGTATGAAGAGGTGTCTTGAAAAGATTTGATGTGTGTGTGTATGTGTGTGTGTGTGTAGCAATTATTATCCCTATCTTCTGTTTTGATTTTTCTTTTTTAAATTGTGGGACTACTTACTGCCTTTTAATTGCCTCATGGCCAAAGGCTTATTCATAATGCCTCTTGACTAAGAGCTCTCAGAGCACTGGGCTTCTTCTTGAAGTTTCTGGGTGAGTTAATGAGTTGAATCTGCAACTAGATTACCTGAATTCTATGCAAGATTACTTTTGGTCTATATATCCAAGAGTTTAGTTTTTACTTTCACATAGGTGTAGATACAACAGGGTTCTGTGGGAGTTATTTAATGCCTTATTTTTTGTTCTGGACTGTCTTATTTAGTCTGTGATAGGAAACTTCCTCAAGTTTGCATTAACTGATTGACATTAACATTAGCAGCCTTTCTAGTTACTTGCCATTAGGTCAACAACTCTGCCGTTTTTTAATATTGATGTTTAAAACATTATTGCTGCTAGTGAATCAGAATAGCTCCCTGTAAGTATGCAAAACTTTAAAAATGGACATTTCTCCTTTCAATTTTTGTTTAAGGTATCCTAAGTAATGATTAATATTCAGGATAGGCCAAATGTAAAATCTCATGAAAAATAACAACACACAACCATAGATAATGATGGTAATTTATTACAATATTATATTATATATTTTTTACTTGTTCACAAGCCAGTTTTGTTATTTTGCTTACTAAACATAAAATTAAAACATGTATTGACATGTGTTAACTAAAACATTAGATTGCCATATTTTACACAAGTGTTTACCAATCATTTGTTTTCATTTATTTTTCTTAAGTTTGGTCAGAAACAAACAAATATGAGACAAATCTTATTATCTTCTTCCATTAACGATGTGATTTAATTGTTTCCTGGTAGTGAAATGTAAAGTGAAAAGGAATTTAGTAATATTTAAAGTTTTTTAACTGAATTAATTTAAAGGGCAAAAATGTGAAAGTATATGCTTAATGGGAAGGTAATCTGAACCTAAGACATTGACTAGTTTAGAAATATTAGGTTAATATGTGCTGTTCAATATGATTTTTTGTAAAAATCACGTGGAGTAAAATTAAGTCAATAACACTCACTCATGCATAACAAGGAAACAAGCATTTTAAAAAATCAATTGATCAGCTTTTGCAATAATGTACAATTGCTTTGTTCTTTTAAAAAATAGTACATTGCTGCTTCTAAGATAACTTATTGTTATTCCTCCTTTATTAATATGCATACTGCCTGACTATTTTTTTGCAGGATTTGAAGAAGGACTATACACTTGAATAAAATATTTTCAAGCAATTAACCATTCTAAAGAATGAATTGATATGGAAATTGATTGTTCTCATCTTCTTCCTTCCAGATCTTAGATGAGTATTGCAATGTGAAGTTCTGCATAGATGCTAGTCAACCAGATGTAGGAAGCTGGCTCAAGTACATCAGGTTCGCTGGCTGTTATGATCAGCACAACCTCGTTGCATGCCAGATAAATGATCAGGTATGTTGTAAAGATTTTCTTGTCTTTCTTTGAGAGCACTAAAGTATCAGTGAAGCCTGAAGAATAAAAATAACAGTGAGCTGCAGTAGACCCTTGTGGCCTGTTTGTTGATATGCTGAAAGGTAATGCACAAATATAAGTGAGATGCAGAATAAAGTTATTTGCAGTACTGTTTTCTTTCAGTGCTACTTTTTTGGGTAGTTTATTCACTTTGTAACTTCATAAATGCTCCAGTTTTCTGAGTGTGATAGAATGTTCTAAAAACAGAGTACTATTTATTGCTAGCTTTTCTTTACCTTTTTTTTCTTTACCATCATAATAGGGAAACATTCATGGAAAGTATTGAGCTACTCAATAACACTTTATGAATTTGTGCAGAAATTGGAAGTGATGCACTTGATATATTATATAGGTTTTTACTTGAAATAGTAGGTAGATATGTGTATGTGTGTGTGTGTACATATGATCTACATGCAATCTTATCTGACTGCATTTTATGTTGATTTGTCTGTTTATAAAGGAGAAACACTTTTAGATTAATCAAAATACTCCCTTTTTTTGGTATATGTGAAAAGTTTAAAAATATCGCTGCTGGAAATTGCTTTACAGAGGCCCATGCAGTGAGGTTAACTTTAATAATAATAACTATGAAATAAGATCATGAAAATATCATGAAGCATATTTTACACTCAATAAAGTTAGGTTATGAATCTTGTAACTTAGTATGACAATACCTGAAACAACAAGAGGTTTAGCTTGTTAATTTTTGTTTTATAAACAGTGGTGGTTTAGAATTTAATTATGTTATCCATCATTTATTTCTTTTAACCCAATGGTTACCTAAATCAAATACATTTCAAAGACCATATTAAAATAGTTGTTTGGCAAATTTGCTGTGAAAATCCCCACCAAGAAAAAGAAAAGTTTAAATTAGATGTTTCCAATGAAAGCTGTTAAGTAATGTTAGCATCATATGGCCTAAGACTCTATTTCAATCATCATTATGAGATTATTCTTTGGCATTTTACCAGCTACCAGATAATTTTTACTGACTAAACTGTGTAAGAGGTAGTAAATTGTAAAATTAGGTTTAAATAGGTATCATTTAAAAATCTTCAACATACATCAAAAATAATAAACCAATTATTTTTTTTCTTTTGCTGTAAGAAAACAGAGACAGTATTGACAAAGGAAAACATTATTAAATTAGTTATTGATTGGGAGCAGAAAATATCCGAAGTCCATCATATGAGTTACTGTCACATCAACAACAAACACTTTTTGAGCATACACTATTTGTAGATGTGGGACATACATGGGTATTGTAAGTGAAGGAATTTTTCAGGTTATGTTTCCTGAAGTAAAGGAGCTGACAGACCTCAAAAGGCAGCTGTAAGAAGAAATAATGTAATTATATCATCATAATTATTTGCTGTCCATATTTACTGACAATAGAGGCCATCTCCTTGGACAGATAAAACTGTTGTAGGGTCAGTGAAAGGATGGTGGAAGAATGGGACTTGTGGCCAATACATTTTTTCTTTCAATAATTATGTGTCTCATATTTTTAATAAATACACTCTTTCATTGGAATCTTGATCGCATTAAAAAAGCAAAACAATTTTGTTTTATTAACTATGAATTAGATTGCTTTTTAGGGCAGGCATTTATAATTTTAACATAGTTACTTTTGAGGCACACATTGTAAAATATATTGCTTTTCAAAAGAAATTATGCTGGTTTCATACCATAATGAATAGCATGTTTACTGATTTTAATTAAAGAATGAAAGAAAATAGTTAATCAGGAAATCATAAAAGGCCAATATTAGACACAAACGTATTATTTCTGTAAGCACTCATTTTAAATTTATGTATTTTGCTGGCAGAAATCTAAGATGGTAACAGAGTACATATCAAATAACATAATGGTGAAATTGACATTACATGGTCAAGTAAGTTCACCCATAAACAATGAGAGAGGAAAGTCAGATTTGCGTGATAGGCAATATATGTATACAATCCTACTTAGCCCAGTTGACAAGACAAAAGAGAACAGATACCCCAATAATGTATGCATATTTTATAAACATATTCATCCGTAAGCTTGTATGCATGGTTCTAAAAGTTAATTAAGACTACAATTTCAGACAACTTTGAAATGTGAATGTTGGACTAGGTACAATGATAAAAGACTGACTAAAGAGATTCTCTAGGTCTATTTTTTTGCTCTCTTTTCCATGAGGAACAAGAGCTGCCAAATGGTGAGTAAGCACAACTCATCACATAATGAACACTCTCATGATGTGAAATATTATTTAATATTCATAAAGGGAGACCCTGGGCCAGGAGTAATTATTAAACAGGAAAAACATCAACTCACCTGCGCAACACAATAGCAGATGAAACACTCTCAAGAAATTATAAAAAAGTGTTTCTCTTTGCTCCAACTCTTAGAGCTCAAGTTTATAAAATGAATTTTAATAACAAGACAGGTTTAAGTCCTGGGCTACAGAAAGAAAGAATGTCAGATGAATCTTTCAACAGTAGTCTAGTCATTACAATAATTATGACGTCTAATAAAGAAGGGAAAAGATGACCCAGAATGAAACAAAGGTGTATAAATTATAGTTTATTTTTGCAAAGAGGATATTTTTAGAAATTCTCATGTTAAAAATCAAACTTAATCAATGTGGATCAGTTTTATAATGCTGTGGAGGGTTCTATAAAAGAATAAATGTTCTTGCTAAGATGATAATACAGGTTGGTAATAGACAGTCAAACATGTACTGGATAAAACCCATGTTTGATGTGTTTGGGGGTGAAGAAGTGCTTAGGAATAGCATGGATTTTGATTTTCAAGTGAAGTTGAAAAAAGATATAATCTGGTTTGTTTCATAAAAACAAAGGCCCTGCGATTAACATTTTTCCTAATTCCTCTATACAAGCATTTTATTTGAGGGGATTTTCCTGAATTTAAATTTTCCAGTAGATTTCTGTGAGTTATTTTAATTCAGGTTCTTCCCCCCCTACCCCTCAGGCCAGAGTGAGCTTTGTGGCAGTTTTCTTTTTTAATGCTTCCTAGAAAGACCCAAGCTTATTGTTTTTAGATGTCTCTTCAAGTTTTCAAAATTATTGCAGTGATGTTTTTGGAGATAGGAATTCTGAAAACACTGGGATGAATGCTTAAATCAAAATTTCTAAGTAGCTGCAGCTCCTGGCTGGTATCCTTTACCACTCCCCAGTAATAAAAAATACTGTATTAACTATAGTAATTTATCTCTGTAGAAGGCCACACCAAAGACACTAGTAAATTAAGTTCCAATCACATTCAAGTCATAAAATAGAAGCTCTATAATAATATCTAAGTTTCTTTATCCTGGGAGTCCTAATTATTTTCCCCATACTCCTTAAACTTTCTGTACAATATTACATAGCCACACTGCTATGGCAGAGCAGTTGGCTGGAAATTTTTATTGAGACAGACAATGCTTCACTATTTTTACATTTCAACAGTCTGAAATTGTCCCCGTTTGCTTTCAGGAGCAAGAGCTGGCACTGAGAGGTAGAGCAGGGCAGGAGCAAAAGCAGAGAGTTGGATGATGAAAGTTCTTTCCAGAATAGGTCCTCAAATATGCAGGGGAAGCATGAAAGCCGTTAATTATTTTGAGTTTCATTTACATCTGGAAACACCCATGTGTTGAATGTTAAGTAGGCACACATCTCGATGATTTGTTGAGGTTTTCTTTTTTCGTTCCTTTTTTATTCTGGATATTTTTGATGTTCTCTCCTTTGATGTCTTGTAGATACCTACACAAAAGTTCCACTGGGTAGATGTAGCACATTGCTTTAGCTTTGGCCTCACCCTGCTCTTAGCTTTCCCTCCATTCTTTGGTAAGTCCCCTCATACCTCCATATTTCTACACACTCATCTTGAACAAAGGCAAGGTGACCCATAGACCCCCTATCTACTTCAATCAAGGCCAGTTCTCATCTATGATATGTTTGCAGATTTGGGGTACTTATGCAATAGCTAGCTCTTTGAACACAATTTTTTTCCCTAATACTTCTTCATGGTGAATCCATATTGGTTGTAATCATCAAGGCACAATTCATTTAAGGTGACTTTATAGACTTAAGACCTGCCTTTCCGCTTTTAATGATTAGAATGATTTCTGCGTGTGCTTTGGGGAACATTTTGTATGTATGTATGTATGTATGTATGTATGTATGTATGTATGTATGTATGTATTCTGCATCCTGGAAAGGAACACGGTTTCATTCAAACTCCTGGCCTTGCCCTTAACATGGTCTATAACTGGAATAAAGTTCTCAGAAACCCAAGACATTATTAATCTTGTCATTTACACAAGGTGATAAGTCCGTTCATTTTTAAACAGGCCCTTGACAGCTGGTATTTAGTAAGTAGAATAAGAGAAGTCTGCTGTTCACTTTGAATAAAAAGAAATGTGTCAATAAGAGATTATCCAATGCCTGATGTATGTTTTGAAGAAATAGGATATAGAAGAATGAGCGCCCCTCAGAGAAATCAAGGTCAGAATTCACTTAGGGGATTCTGCCAGCTCTCTTGTGGTTAATGAACGGCAGCAAGATTCTACAGTGTTTTCAGTTGGAACAGGCATTGTTCTCGTTTTTGCTCTACCTTATAAAGTTTTAACTGCTTCCAGGACAATCATGGCTGAATTGGCACACCCCCTTTCCCTCTCCTTAGGTCCACGTCAATGGTTCTATCAGGCGGCAGGGACACTAGGGCAGTATTATTACTGCAAGCTTATTATGGGCTCAATTATCAAGTTATTTTCTTTGGCTTTTTATGGAGAAAAAAAAGTTTTCCTGAATTATTCAATTAATGCCATTTGTGCAAAAAAGCAGGGAAGACCAGCGGTGTAAAAAGCAAAATGTAATTTGTTCACCTCTTTCCACTTTTTAAAAATGTTTGCGTCAACTGTCAGGTAATTTGTTAATTTGCTCTTCCTTTACAAGGATTTCTGTCCACATTTTCTATGACCTCTTTTGATGTTAAAATTATTATTGGCTTTGGGCATTTTCTTTGCTTTCCTTTTAAGTCAAGTTCCACTTTTATACCAAAGTTATGCTCTGCTGTTTTAAGATGAATGCCAGCTGGCAATACCCAGAGACTGGCCTTGTGAACGGGGCCTAAGCTGACTTTGGGGGGATGTTGTCTGGCTGATAAGTTACTTCCTTCACCCGAAGATGAAACCGTCTTAGATACAGTTTGCCATTTGATATTCACATGATAAAATAAGCAGCCCTGCCCATCCCCTCCCCTCCCCCAAAATGTTTCCCTCACGTAATGACGCTCAGGACACAAGACAGCCATAACACTACGCAGATTAGAAATTTTATAAAGATTCACAGGTCACAGAAGTTGAAAAAGTGGATGACCTGAGGTATTCTTTGCAAATTTTAAGTAATTAGTGTTTACGTGTATGTCACACCTGTCATTCAGGAAGATCTCAAAGTATCACATCCATACTAGCTTCCAGCTCTTCTTGGAAGGGTGCCAAAAAGATAGTCATCAGAGTGCATTATGATCTGTCAAGGTGGAAAACATGTTGGGTCAAGAACACAAGAAAAGCCTCCAGCCTAGTAAAAAACCCAGAGATGATCGTTGGCTTCCTCATCATGTGATGATGGAACTCTTCCCAGGCATCCTGAAACCATTCAGAATGATCGGTTTGCATAGAATCAGATGAAATGGCCACCTAAAAGACAGGTGACTAGTGGGTATTTCTTGTGGGGACTGGAGAGGGATACTTAGAAACCATTTAATGGAAACTTCCAAGGTTTCCAGCCTGGGTACACTGTAGGCTCCAGATATAAGAGTAGGTGAATCATTATCATTTGCTCTATTTATACAAATTAAAACCAACAGTCAGTTCTCTGTTTCGTGTCATCCAATAAATTATATGTGGCTTTCTTTTCATGTTATTAATAAAGAGATAAAAATGGGGGGTAAATCTTCTCCTCCAATAATATGTTTGTCCTGAAAATGACAAGTGGTTACATATTTTTGGATATAGGTAGACAATACCTCATTATTTCTCAAAATATCATCTAGTCTTTAGACTGTCATCTGAAAGACGAATATGGTATACCATCTCTTTGGAGAAATTAAGGAAGTTGAGGGTGGTTTTCTTTGGCAGAACTTGGCCATGATAAAGCTTCCATTGTGTTGGACAAATAACTTTCCATTCTGTCATCAATCTCTCTGTCTCCTGAAGACACTTCTCGGTATCTCTTACCAGTTAGGCTGAGAATGTAAAATAGAGTCACTCTTGTTGAGGCTAAAAACTTGACATTACTCATGCCTTCCTGAACATTGGGGTTTCCACATCGCTATGGGTAGATCGGGGGTCCAGACTGTGTTTCCTAAAGCCAGCACATATGCACACATTGTCTTTGTGGACCTGATGTTACCTCTCTGCAGCACCAAAGCTGACAGATGTGTTCATATCTAATGTTGACTTTGTTCAGATATGCAAACTGTCACCTACCTCCCCTCCCACCTCGCTTCCAAATGTTAAAGTTCCACTCAGCTGTTCCTAGTCTTCTGACTGGTACGTTGCATGAAGCTATAGAAAAGAAAGTATTCAGGCTGAATGTTGGGAGCTGGGAGAGGCAGAAAGCAACTGTTAACTTCAAAGGGAGAAGACAGCCAATATCTGAAAAAGTTGTCTCTCCATACAGATTCTGCAGGGAGTACATTTCTCTATTATTTCAATTATTACAACTTCCTGAATAGGTTGAAGGTCATTCATAATTCACACTTCTGTCATTTTTAGACATGCCAAATGCAGTCTATTAAGCATAAATAAAACTTCAGTGCTTGACCAGGAAAAATAAACGGGATTCATAACAATGAGGCCTTGTTCATCTTTTTAAAAAGTAAATGATGTGTTTTCTTTTATTCTTGCTTTCCCCCCGTGCACTGAATTTCTCTTCTGTCTCAATAGTACAAGTACAATACTTTAAATTGATCCAAGCATAGCAAACTAGACTGTAAGTCTGGTCTGACAGATTCTAGATTTTTCTATTTTATAGGATAATAAACAAGAACCCACGTTATTACCATTTATAAATACAAATAGTAGCATTGTCTGTTTGATGGAGGACTAGGTTGAACACAGGCCTTGACAATATAAAACGGAATTCATCTGAAGTCTTTTATAGCCTATTAACTTTCCTATCGGAATGCTCGTAAGCGTCCATACTCTTTTTAGTGCTTGTGCTCGTGGACTTAAGTAACAAAAGAACATGAATATTTAATAAAATATGATTAATTCCAATTCCAACTACATATAATATATAACCGTATGTAACATATTCAATGTACTATATTTAATAAAATATATTATTACATATCCTGTATATGATACATAATTAGAATTAAGCATATGCCCTTAAACATTCATTTATATTAATACATAAATATGAGATTGCTAATATTTTATGCAAATTTAAAATTTCCCCAAGATGTATACTTTGCCACATTTATAGATCATATATAAAAGTATATAACATATCCAAGTACATACATGCTAATATGTAACATTGCATGAAAATACATCTTTTGGAAGTCTAAAATTTGTTAAATCAAATCCAGTCACCACTGCCCTTTATCCCTAGCTTACCCTTGTGAATGTTAACTGAAGGGATATTCTTTTGGCATTTGGAACTGGTTTCAGGGTTTGATTAAAATACATTAAGTCAATAATTATGTTTCAAGTAATTCCTAACTATATTAGTATATAATACTAAATTTATGCCTTAAATTGTGAATTTTACCACTGGTAAACATGAACTAAATTTAGGGAATTTCTAGTTTTATTTTCAAAATTGAATGAGTTAGAATTTTAAAAAGAACATATGTAGAAATTTCACTACTATGCTATCTTAGCAAATTTAGGAAATTTAAAAAATGTAAAATGATCCATTAATTAAAACATGTACTATAAATACTTGTTCTTATAAATTGAGGCATCCAGAGATCTAGTTATAATACCCATACTTACAAAGATAGAAAAATAGCTTTCTGGAAAAATAAGAGTCCTTGAAGATATTGGGAAATTTAAATTTTTTATATGATGAGATGATAAAACCACCTTAACTTTCAAAAGTGTCAAATGTACACACAGTTAGGGCATGGTCATAACATGTTGTATTTCTGGAATTTGTTATTTGCTACCAAAGAGAAAACTCTAGAGGAGTTAACACATTTTAAAAATCCTTATCATGACTTTTAAAAGAATGGAATTTTCATAAATTCCTATTTTCTTATACTCTAAGTTCCCGTTCCTCTTATCTTTCAACTTATATTGTGATAATTGAGGTTTTTTCCCTTCTTATAAAGCATTCTGAGAAAGACACAGGAAAATAATAAATCAAAAACCTTTTTTGTATCAGTTCAAACTTTTTCTCAGTCTTTGAGACTTTGGAGTCCCTCTTTATATACTTGAGTTGAATTCATCACAAAAATCCCAGATCCAGGACATTTTTATTTTGGATCCAGATTACTTTTTCCATAAAACCCCCTGATGGGAGAAGAGACCTTTTCTCTTATGGAATTCAACAGAATAATGATTCCCTTCTATTTTTCTCCAACTCAAAAACCAGAGAGGTTATATTGGTAGGATCTCTGCTTCTGGTACGTAACTCAGATGACATATAATTCATAGGACTGCAATAGAGCCGAGATTTTGAGAATACACTGAGTTTAAAGACATTATGGGTATATTTTTTATGAGCATGGCCAAGAATGCTTAATACACAAACCTGTGGGAAAAAGCTACATAAATCACTTCTGTTATTTATTGCATTTTTATTTGCTATAAGACCTATTTTATAATGTAAAAGCAGTGATGTGATATCTGATTTTCTGAAAGGTTTGATTCCTCAAAGATTACATTCCATCATTCCTCCACATAGTTGTTTTGAGGCAACGCATTGTCATTATGTTTTTGTTTAAATTCCTCCTCTCACTTCTCTAAGGCCTGTTGCTGGTATATGATTATTGCTAGAACATAAATTAGCTTTATATGTAGACCTCTCTGGATTCAAGTATTCAGATTATATTTTGGGGTCATTGTAATGATTGGTGGAAAAATACAATGTTACCAAATCTCCCTAAGGTCCTGTGAGATGAGGTACAAAGAGGATCACAAGTGGTAGCAGCACCTTGAAAAAACCCACTAAATTTGTATGGGTGTGGTAGATGGGACTTCGAGGCACATTCTTATTGCTATATGAGGAAGCGTGCCCAGAATCTGCCCTCATTACATCTGGCGCTTGCCAGTTCTTTTCAAACCTCAGTTTCATGAGCACCATAAAAATTCGCTTAAAATCGAAAGAACACCCTGAAGTTAAAACCCACTCTGCTTTGCCTTGCCTTTCACGGCCCGGAATGTCACCTTTTACCTCCAGTAAATAAAGCCAACACCAACACTCTTCTGTGTCTTTTATTTTTTATGCACTCAATATCCCTCACTTGACAATCTGGACACTTAACGGGAATTGCAAGGGCGATCAATGTCCTTGCAAAGAGAATTGTCTCTGTGCTCTATACTTATACAATATACCTATCATTTTCTTTTTTTTGGACTATGCACACTGCATTGAGTCTATCTGAAATGGAATTAAAAGAGACGTGATTAATAGCGGACCACAAAGAAATGATGATATCATAATACTTTCTTAAAATGACCTGGTGTGTGTGTCTAAGCAGCATTCCCCAACAGAGACAATGACCCTGTGTGACGATCTTGCAGGGTATTGTCTCTTTAACCTCACTATTTCCGAGAAGCCACCGAAAAGTTCTAATATGTCACAATTCAAATGTCAACATGTTGTTGAAAAGGAAGCTAATAAGTTAAACCTTTGAGAGATGCCAAAAAGAGGTGATTCAAACTGTTGAGAGAAGTCCATTGTTTTCTAAGGGGAAATAGGACTCCAGAATGAAATAGAGTGCTTATAAGCATTTAACTGGAAGGTTTGGGGGGGAAAAAAGCGAACACACCATCATTTTTTTCAACCTGATAACTTTTTGAACAGAACTGTTCCTCTCAGCGTACTTCCAAAACCAGGAAAATTGCAGGTGTGGGTTAATAAGATATAAACTGCACACTCACTGGTTTTTGTAGAAATAGCACATAACAAGGAGTAATTTCCTTGAGATAGTCTGAAGTCCCTCTATGGTTGTATATAAAGAATCTTGGGTTCTATGATAACATATTCTACCAACATTTTGCATTTGGCATTATTTTCTATACACCAACTTCACATGGTTAAATTACTGTTGAATGAAAAAAAAGATTTTATTTTGACAGGAAAGAAAGTAGGCAGAAAACACTCCTCACTGAGTGAGTTTTTAGATTTAGTACTATTGGGTGCTGTGATGTTTTTATAGAAAAATAAACAAGCGGGCTTTAGAGCCACCTACTGGAATAAAGAGGCACATGCTTATATTTGATGTCTTCTGCTTTGCAAAAGATAAACAAATAGATAAATACCATGAGAGTTATGCACATTTCTGTTGATCTTATAAGGTATTAATTTACTCAGTTTCTCTCAATTTGAAATGTCAAACATCCTGCAGGAAACCAACAGTTACAGAAATGCCCTTTAAAGATATATTCTCATAGTTCTTAGTAATGTGTGTTCTGTGAGTTTTCTCCCTATTGGATTGAGGCTGAGCAGGATTGAATCCCTAGGTTTTTTTTTTAAATTGTCTTTGTTGCTCTGGTGGTACTCTGTGTGTGTGTGTGTATGTGTGAATGTCACTGGTCTCATTTTCGCCAGTTAATTGTATAATTTCATTCTTTCTTCCTTCCATAACCCCTGTCTGGTCATGGAATTGTTGTTTAATAAATAATCTTAGAATAAGATTGAAAACTAAGAACTTTTTTTGTGGTAAAATGAAGAAGCACCTTAAATATTTTCATGATTAAATGCTTTTTTATTGAGATGTGATTGACGTATTAGTTTTAGGTGTACAACATAATAATTAGATATTTGTACATATTGTGAATGAAAATGCTTTTATACATTAAAAGAACCCTAAAACCTAGACAAGTAAATTGGACAATGACTTGCCTAAGGTAACAGAGCTGGTGAGGGGAAAGTTAGGCAGCTCTTAGAAATTATAGGTCCACATTTGCCCAACAGCTTTTTAGTTAGTCATTAACAGATCTATTAAATTTTTTGTCTCCTCAGAATTTTGCTAGAAGGCAGGGGAATAATATATACCCTGCCACCCTGACCAATGAATGAATTAAAGGCATACTGTCTACTTTCAGAGAATGGGAGTCAGGAGCTGGAGCGTGAGGGCAAGTCCTGGATCTGGGAGTACTAATGATTAGTGAGAGGGGAATTAAACTTTTTAAAAAACCAAAGATTCTCCTTTGACTATGTTCGCTACAGCTCAGCTCTTGATGCCATATCCTGCCAATCTACTGCCTTAAAAACACCTTGTTGAGAAGGTGGCTGCTTTTGAGAACATGTTAAGGGAGGCCATTGTGCCCTTGCCGCCCTTTGCAAGGCTGCTGCTGGGTAATGCCAGACATATTCAGCTCTGTGAATACCTGGGGGGTTCACTCAGAGAAGGGAAAGTCCTTCACCAAATATTACACAAGGTATATGTGACACAGAAAGCCTTGTATGAAGACAATTTGATTGGTAAAGTAGGATTTGGAAGAGATTTGTGAACTGGCATGAGAATCACAGCTTTCCAGTTATCATCAGAAGGCTAATTTTCAGGACACAAAACAGAAAGTCACACTTCTTCTGATAAAAATAAAAAGAAACATGTTTGTTAAGGTCTGAGAAAATGTACAGGTATGAGTGGATATCTTGTACTTTCTTAACATTCACTTCTTTCTCTCTTCCCACCGCCTCCATTTCTGGTCTTCTGAAGATATTTTATAGAGTAGTCGCAGACATTGCACCAGGAGAGGAGCTCCTGCTGTTCATGAAGAGTGAGGACTATCCCCATGAAACTATGGCGCCGGATATCCACGGTTAGTACTGCTCATGCCACCGCCCTCATTGCCCTCATTTGGTTGCGTGGGATCAAGCATCCCCATGAGTCCACTGCATGTGGCATGTATCAGTTTTCCTGGCTCTTCAATGTCAGCTTTAACAAACTCTTTCTCTTGCAACTGGCTCTTTTCTTGGCTTGACATCTGGCTAATGTTACTATGAAGCTTAAGTCAGCAGAGGTCTTCCCTAAAGTGGAGGCCAAAGGGATTTTGACTATTTCGACTGAGATACCGCATGGTTAATTTTTTTGTCAATGTCTTAGACTATGGGGAGAATCCTTTCACTGAACAGAAGTCATTTCAGGGAACTCAATTTGGATTTTCATAAATCTAGTGGCTCTATCTTTTCATCTAATGTTCTATTACTGGGAAAACTGTGTGAATGAGAGTAAAATCCTAGCCAGCATGACCATGTGGGAGAGGGTTGGGGGATGGGGATTGGGAGAAAAGTACACATGAGGAAATTTTACACCCAGAGAAATTTGTATTTGCCAGAGAACTATTCTAAATCAAATGAAGTAGGGATCAAAACAATTATAATTACTAGTTGTATACATATAGAACCGATAAAGAGAAAATTCTACCCATATTGATTTGTATCATTGGGATAAAAATGGAGTACTCTTTTCTTTCTCTTTCTTATTTCTCTCTCCTAATATAACACAATTTGGTTTAACATAATCTAGTGGTGACTTTAGAGTGTTTTGTAGTTGGAAGGACCACTGGGAAGGGTTACTCACCCCAACTTAGCTGACAGGTGGGGATCGATCCACCCCCCCATCCTTCTGGCATTCCCGACAGGAAAACCTCAGTCTCTGCTTCTGGAACTCCTCCGAAGGAAGCTACCAGTCTTGGCTGGCTCTTTACTTGAACGTTTTTTCCCTTGGCTGGGCTGCATTCTGCCTTTTTGTAGATTATAGCCGTTATATTTTAGGGAACCTTTGGAAATTATTTTCTTCTTAGAAACCCAGTGTTCTCAATGAGTCTGGTAGAGTTTCAGCCTGAATAGGGAGTCTGGTCCAACCAGGTGTGTGAGAGCTGAGGGGGCTTATATGATAAGAAATGGGCTTTCTCTAGTGCAAGGCAACTTTCATTGGTGAGTGTTAGTTCTAAAAAGGTTTTCAAACAATTATTTTAGAAATATAAATGTTCTAGGTATATAAAAATATTCTTTTTTTTTTTTAAGATTTTGTTTATTTATTTGACAGAGAGATATCACAAGTAGGCAGAGAGGCAGGCAGAGAGAGAGAGGAGAAAGCAGGCTCCCTGCCGAGCAGAGAGCCCGATGCAGGGCTCGATCCCAGGACCCTGGGATCATGACCTGAGCGGAAGGCAGAGGCTTAACCCACTGAGCCACCCAGGCGCCCCATATAAAAATATTCTAAATGTTCTAGATATATAAATATTTGAAATATTCTAAATTCTAAATATAAACGATTAGCAATATAAATATTCTAAAAAACTAAATAGAAATGGCTCTTCTTCTTTTAGGGCTCCCATTCATAAGTGACCTGCCTTTACAACACTCTTGAACCCACCAGTTGTTTTTTGTTTTTATTGTGTCATATCCATATCCATATATATACACATATATGTTATATGTAATGTTTATGGTGCTTAAGTGGTGATTTGTGTTTTATACTACCACAATTTCGCATTGCTTAGGAGAGAGAAAATAGAACATGCATCACACACCTACTGTATACCAGATATATGCTCTCCATTTATTATCTCATTTGGTCTTATACATAGATCAAAACTATAGGAGAGGAGTCATTTCTATTATACACATAGAAGAACTGAGGTTACCTAACACTAGGTATATTGGTCAAGACCACATGACTAGAAAGTAGAGTTAGCTTTCAAACTGAGGTCTTGCTGCTTCTAAAACCTAGGCCTTTTCCATCCATTCTGTGGCCTGGAAGTTTTGTTTGTGTTCAGACTGCTGGTGAGATCCTAAATGTAGTTTTTTTGGTTTTGTTTATGTTTTTTGTTTTTTGTTTTAAAGAGAGCGAGAGAGCAAGAGTGAGCAGGGGTTGGGGGGGGAGGGGGCAGAGGGAGAGAGGGAGAGAGAGAATTCTAAACAGGCTTCACGCCCAGCACAGGACTCAATCTCATCACGACGTTGAGATCAGGACCTGAGCCAAAATCAAGACTTGGATGCTTAACCAACTGAGCCACCCAGGCACACCCTAAATGTAGATCTGAAATATGTGAATAGTGTGACAGATTATAAGGAAATGTTTCCATTGCCTAAAAAATGTCATCGAGAAACCCGACTTTTGAGCTAAGGTGATTTACTTTAGAATACCCCCTTTTCCTTAACCCTCCACAGTCCAAAGTTGACATACATATTAAATCTACATACTGGTTTCTTTACCATCCTGGGCCCCCTGTTACTGGTTGAGTTTAAATGAAACCAGTATTGTGTGTGGGTTACAGCAGTCGTGTCCTATTCGACTTTACTTAACTTCCCATGCTACAGCTGGGCTATCTGACTTTCAGTGGCTTTCTGTTCCCTTCTTAACACAAGCCCCCGAAGCCCCTAGCGCCCTGCTACCCTCTCTTACTTCACTTCCCATTGCTTCCCTACATGCACCCTATCAACCTGCCCTGATTTTCCCTGTAGCTTTGCCTTCCCACAAGCTGCCATGCTCTTCCTTTCCTTTACCATTGGTCTAAGCTGTTTCCACCGCCTGAAACATCCTCCCTCATCACACTTCACCTGGCTGATGCTTGCTCTTACAAAGCCTTTTCTGAACCTCTCTCCCTCAGATTAGATGGATTAGACATGTTCCTCTGGGTTCCCTTAGGCTCTGTGCATGCATCTGTCATAAAATTTATCACACTCTATTTGTTCACATGTGTATCCCCTTGAGTTTCTTATATAGTCATTCCCTAGCAAAATGCCTAGCATTTGTTGGTGACTAAAATTTTCCCACAAAAACATTCAGTCAGTGAACCACTGGCTATAGGTCCTGGCTGTAGGTCTATAAAACAGGGATTATGAATCATGTTGCCCTGGGTGTCTTTTCATGATTGTGAGCTGTTTTCAATACCTCTGTGATTGTGTCTGTGTGATGTGTGCATAGTATGGCCTCACGAGTGGGCTAAAAGCAATTCAGAGGGAAAGAATAGGAACAATACCATCACTAGCTTGACACTTTATAACGTTGTTATCGCTAGTTCCCGCTACAACCATTTATTTATCTTACTGATTCAAAGTGCAAATTCATGATATGTTTGCTCTTTAACAGGGTCCTGCCAATTAGCACTGACCCTAGGGTAATGTAAATTAGCCTCGAAGGATACTGAAAACATCCTGTGCCCCTTTACGTGGTAATGAGGAATGTAATGAAAAATCCCACGTTTACTGCTATTAACTCAGGGATAAGCGGGACTCAGAGCGGGACTTGGTGTCCCATGTGTCCTCCAGGTAACATGGCACAGTGAGAAGGGTATGAGACACAGATGGATTCAAATCCTGGCAGAACCCTTTGACTCTGTAATCCCTGACTGCTTACTAAACTTCTCTGAGCTTTAGTAGCCTCGTGTGAGAACAGGATAAAAATCCAACATATAATTTCTCATGATCAGGTTTTGAGAAATATCAGTAATCTGTGAATGGGGTTGAGGAAATAGATGATGCACAGTCAGTGGTTATTATTACTTCTAATGTCCTGTGAATACTAACTCCTGGAAGGGTTTAAGCCATATTCTCTGGTAAAGAGGCTCTGCTGTAGGCAAAGGAACCACCTTATCCTGCTAGGTTGTGGCTCGGCTTCTCTACAGGTATTATTTTTAATTCAGGTTAAAATGGAAGTGGTGGAAATGACAGCTAAATCATTTCTCATACATCTTCCATAATTCGATAAGAACTAACTGCTGGTTTGTGGTTGACACTTCCTGATCGGCCCAGGCCTCGTAATATCTGAATTATTTTCACAGAAGAACGGCAATATCGCTGTGAGGACTGTGACCAGCTCTTTGAGTCCAAGGCTGAACTGGCAGATCACCAGAAGTTCCCCTGCAGTACCCCTCACTCAGCATTTTCAATGGTGGAAGAAGACTTTCAACAAAAACTCGAAAGTGAAAACGATCTCCGAGACATACATGCAATCCAGGAGTGTAAGGAATGTGACCAAGTCTTCCCCGATTTGCAAAGGTTAGAAGTGGCTTGTTGCACTAGGGAACATGTTTATTTACTCTGCCGTCAAGCATTGTTGTTATACAGTCGGTAGGCTGAATTTTCAGAATGTATGCAGATGGGAAATTGGGAACTGCGATGAGCCTGATGAAGTGTGCTAGCGACATGCTTCAGAAATCAGTTTTCACTGGAAATTCTTATCTGTAAAATACTTCAATGGAGTTGGAAATAGTTTGATGCTAGACAGAAAATAATGTGTTTATGTTTGTTTACACAGTGTTATTGGCAACTGAAAGCTTAACGTTGCAGCATAAAATATGACTTGGAGAATCAAGAATGCTGGAACAACACTGATGCCAATTAAAGTCATCATATACCAAACAGTAAAGCTGCCTCTAGAAACATCTAGATGATTAAAAAAAAAAAAAAGATTGGTTCTGGTATAGACTTAATGAAGGAACGATGATCTTTTGATAGATGTGTGTCACCTGTGGATTTCATTTCAATTATTTACCTAAACCGCACATATATAAAAGAGTAAGAAAATCATTCCCAATGGAGAAAATGTCCTGTTTCCTAAAAGGGAAAAAAGAAACTTGATCTAAATGAAATGATTCTTTAATCCTTATTTTTAACAAAGTAAAAATCATAAATCAGCAATATATTCATCTTGGTAGGCTTTTGAACTGTTTTAAAGAACATTTTTTAAAAAAATACTATTAGAGAAAACGGCAACTCTGGAACCTACCCTTGGAAAACTATATTGGTAATTTGCTACAGAACAGCCTTTCAGATCAGGGATGTATATAACCAGCTCATAGATTTTCTGTTTGTTCCTACCTAGTGGTTTTTTTGCCTCAGCCCACAAACGATTTTAATAACTGCATTGATTTCTCTGCTTTTAATCCAGAAATGATCCTTGGAACCTAGAATCAGAAATTCAAATGAGCATAATGTTGAATTTAAGTGGGAATGGTAGTGTGTGGACTGGCCTCACTCAGGAGTGTGAATTACTCAGGGTTTATCTTGGACACCTCATCTATTGTCCTTGACCATTTTGCTTCCTTTCTTTCCTTAGTGCCTTCCCTTCTTTTCTCTTCTCTTTCCCTCTCTTGGTTGCCCTGCATCCTCTTCTCTGGCTAGGGCTTCTTACAGGAAAGGATTTCATACAGTAGTCATTGATTTTAGTGCATAAGTAACTTAAAAAGCATCAAGTATAACCCATTCCTTGAGGAGACTGAGTCAAAAGAATGAATTTCTAGGTTTGAAAGTTCAGGCCTAATTTAGCTTTTAGAGAGTAAAAGGGAAAAAAAGGCTTTTCCAGTACCCTTTAAAGTCATCTTTGTTATTGAATATAAATCCATGTAGAGAATAAATCTACTATAGATGTTTGATAAAACATAAATTTGTAATAAAAATAAAGTCATAGCATGTCTTACAAATGTAACTGTGACCAATTAAAAAATGAAATGAAAGTAATAAATACCAGTGGATAAAGTATTTATATGTAAAGCAGTATCTCTGATGCCATGGATGAAGTATATTTCCTTCAATTTTGTTATCAGAGCTAACGGACAGCATTATGGAACAAAAATTGGTGGACTAAACACTAAAATGTAATTCCTACTTCCCATTAGAAGCATATGGCGACACTTAGTTGGGGAGAGGTTCTTACTCTGACTAGCTGTAGGATTGAGCCTGAGTCAACTCTACTTAATGCCAAAACCAACTGTCAGTTTGGTTCCTTCAATCAAACATTCAGTGGAAAACAATAAGGAAACCTAATTATCCGGTTTGGATGAACCCTCAAAACTTACTTTTCGATAGCTCAACCAGATGGAGCTAGCATGTCACTATGCAACCTGATGTTGACCATCTAAGCGGTATTTTTAGTTAAATAATTTAGCCATGTGCAGAACCTACATTCCCCGAATATTTTCCACTTTTTTGAATCCTATATTGTTGCTTTATATTTTAAACAAATGAGAAATCCTTTTTTGACATGGTAATTATTCCGTTCTGTATTTTTCTGTAAAATGTTGAGGAAAAAAAAATACCCCCTCTCCCTGCTATCCCACAAAAAAAACCCAGTGAGGAACAAAGGTTGATGTGCAAAAGTTTAAAAGAACCCAGAAAACTAGGCAAAGCTCTATAAATTAGGATGAAGTTCTATGGAAAGTAGAGAAAGAAGCCTCACTAAAAACTGACCAGATGGCTTCTATGTTTGTGGGAAAAAAAAAAGCACATTTTCTTCTATAAGAACCATTCGCTTTTTTATTCTTTCTGTCACTGATGAACTGATAGCTGATAATTCCATGGAACAGTACGGATTTTATGCTGGAGTAGAAGAAACAAAGAAAGGAGAGTTCCCTTTGCACTGCTATTTATTTTTCCCCCGTATGCCATGCAGTATACTCTTGAAACTCTTATCATTGGAGTTTAGGGCACAGGAATAAGACTCCATGTATGAGCCAGTGTCTACCATTGGACACACACACTGGAATATAATGTATGTCACAGAGTGGCATGCCTTCCTGGGTGGCTGAAGATGACAAGGAGAATATTAATCTATGCAGTGATTAGAAGATGTCCCTGACTCAGTTCAATGTTAACTGGAGTCGATGGTATCTCTCTCTTAACTCTCTTAATAACATTTCAACTTGTGTAGCAGAGGATTACATATTGTAGATAAAGATAGGGCTGTTCTTGTGACTCCACTCCACACACCTGTATGCTCCTGGTACCTTTTGTTCACAGAGATATCACCATTTGTGCTCAAATAGAACACCATTACAAAGTCGACTGACTCATGGGGCAGGAAAAGTAAGTTCATGTGCCACTATGAGTAGAGTTGTAGGGAGGAAGCTGAGGAAGAGAAAAAATAGGGAAAGATATTTCTAATTTATCAAATATGAGAAAGGGCACTTTTTTAAATGCACACTGCCATGCACACAGCCTATATGACTACTGGATACATTCTAGACACACAGACATCTTACTTGATCTTTGAATTTTAGAGTATTCATCTCACAGAAAAATAAAACTTGGGAAAGAAGGAGTGCTTACATGCTTAGTAGTTTTTTGTTTGTTTTTTTTTTTTTTTTAAGATTTTATTTATTTATTTGACAGAGAGAGAGATCACAAGTAGGCAGAGAGGCAGGCAGGAGAGAGGAGGAAGCAGGCTCCCCCGCGGAGCAGAGAGCCCGATGCGGGGCTCGATCCCAGGACCCTGAGATCATGACCTGAGCCGAAGGCAGTGGCTTAATCCACTGAGCCACCCAGGCGCCCCCATGCTTAGTAGTTTTTAAAAAAATATCTTTTTACTATGGAAAATTTCAAAATATACAAAACTAGAGAGGTCGGTGTAATAAACCCCCATAGACTCGGTTTCGATAATTATCATACAAGGCCAGTCTTGTCTCAGCTACACTCTTTCGGATTATTGAAACAAATCCTGGACATTATGTCATTTTATTCATAAACAGCTCAGTATGTATCTGTAGGGAAAAAAAGGACTCTTTAAAACACAAGTGTCAACACCACACTTTAAAAATAATGATTCTTTGGTATTACCAAATCTAAAATCAGTGTTCAAATTCCACCACTTATCTCATTACTTTTTGAGTTTTTTGTTTGAAATAAGATCGTGCTAAGGTCCACCAATGCAATTAGTAGGCATATCTCTTATGTCTCTTTTAATTTATAAGTTCCTCCAGTCAGTCTCTCTATTTCGTCTCCCTCCCTCCCTCATTAAAATTTATTTATAGAAGAAACTGCTTTTTCCTGTAGCATTCGGTCCAGTCTGGATTCTACTGATCATGTCCCCTTGGTGTTAAAAATCTTTCTCCATCTTCTCTACTTCCTGTAAAATATCCCAAGCCTCGATCAGATTTAGGTTCATTGTTTTAGGAAGAATACCTCACTGATGTTATGGTTTATTTCCTTCAGGAGGCAGAGGATTTATTTATGGATTGCCTAAGTGTATTAATTGTTTATGTGCTATAAAATGAATGTTTTCTACTATCATTCTTTCATTATTATCTATATTAATTCTATGCAGAGAGAATTTATTGTTTATTTGCTCACCCTGAAGTACAGTTCATATAGGAAAGGCAGGACACATGGGTGAGTTTCCCCCTTTATTTACTAGTTTTCAGAATTTTCCTAGCATCTTCCACGGGTGACCGGTGAGGCTTTGCTTGTGTGATTTTCAGTATTGTTTGTTAAAGGATGAGATTACTACTTTTGTTGATGCTTAAATTTCCTCACGTCTGGTCAGTGGGTGTCTTTTCAGGTTGGTACCTTAATTCTTTTGACACAATCTATAACTTTCTTGCAGTTTGCCGTAACAAGATGTTCAGGGCCCATCTTGTGTATCTCAGGCTTCAAATTTGAAACAGGCTGTTTCTCCAAGGAGCTCTGGTTACCTTATTTGGGGTAGTATCCCAGTGTGTTATCTGTTTGTACTTAATTAACAAATATGGTACAACCATCTGAGTATCACAGCAGTCCATTATCTATAATATTTGCTTTTCATTGCATTCCTGCAGATTTCACATACAAGTTTTAGAAGAGAGGGAAATATTTGAGAAGCAAAAATACCCTAAACTTTAAATCAGAGAAATTATGCTTATGAGAAACTTCTAACTGCTTTTCTTTTGTGGGCCTTTAATAGTACATCTGCTTATAATATTATACACTTTTCTTTCCTCCCTAATTCATAGGCAATATATATATACCCTTTTGTATCTGTGTATATCCATATGCATTCATCGGTTCATTTGCTTCACCATCCATCCAACCATCCCAGGGTTATATTGGGAAGTTGCTTGTTGAATGGTTAGTGTATAGCTTACTTTCCTATATGGCGATACGGGAAAAAAGTACCTTTTGAGTATAGAGGTTATAGACTTTAGATAGAATACCTGCCTGCATTTAAAAAAAAAAATAGTTTATTTATTTATTTGACAGACAGAGATCACAAGTAGGCAGAGAGGCATGCAGAGAGAGAGGAGGAAACAAGCTGTTTGTGGAGCAGAGAGACCGATGCGGGGCTTGATCCCAGGACCCCGGGATCATGACCTGAGCCGAAGGCAGAGGCTTTAACCCACTGAGCCACCCAAGTGCCCCTGCCTGCATGTTCTTAAGCATTTTTGAGGATCTTCTGTTTGAGTGTTTGTGTTTGAATTGAGTGGGTATGAGCAAAATGTGTTGACCTGAGACTGGTGTAGTGAATTGAGAACTGGACAAACGACTAGTCATTTACCATGCCCTTGAACTGGCAACTAATCCCTGATATCTGTATCCAATTTATTTTCTAACAGGGGTACTTCTCTGTGTTAGTAAGAGACACAGTCTAGGAGAAATACATTTTCTTTTGTCTGTTGCAGGCCTGTTTCTTCTTCATCTTCCTCACCTCACCACTTTTCCTTCTTTTCTCTTTAATTGCCAGTTGGATTACTAATAAAATGACATTCTGTTTATGAATGTGTTCTTTGTCACCATGTCTTATTAAATCAATTGTTCTCTTCACAGCCTGGAGAAACACATGTTGTCACATACTGAAGAGAGGGAATACAAGTGTGATCAGTGTCCCAAGGCATTTAACTGGAAGTCCAATTTAATTCGCCACCAGATGTCACATGACAGTGGAAAGCACTATGAATGTGAAAACTGTGCCAAGGTACAGTGAATTTGTAGACTACTTGGCCTCTCTCTGTCATCCTGCTCTCTCTTAATCCATCACTTGCTATGATATATAAAAACAAGCCTTGAGAGGGGAAACTATAAATATCTTGAGAAAAGTAGACTGAGTGTTGTATGCTAAAAGGCATTAGTACAGTGTATAAAAACACTTAGTGGGTGTCCTTTTATTTTTGTAAGGGAGGAAGTGAGGCTTAATGGTGAGTTCCAGAACTAGGTGTCAGACATCCTTGGTAAATTCCTGGTTCCGCTACTGGCTTGCCAGTGTGGGGCTGTTTTATAGCCTTATGGAGAACGAAAATTTTATCCAATGCACATTTACTGATTTCTTTTAATAGCAATTTGTGAGGAAGTCACATAAAGTTTCTGAATGCCTATTCAAAAAGAATAGGAGACTCCTGCATTTGCAGATTTTTCCACCCAAGTCCCTACCATAAATCATGACTTGGTTCTAATTGAAAGTGTAGTCCCTTAGTGGCCACTGCTGAACAGCATAGGGGTACAAGGAAAACACTCCATCTTGACCTTGACTCTGAAATATGAGAACAGTGGTTCACATCATTTAATCTTCACAGTTCTCAATTAACTAAAAGATGTCCTCATGTCATGAAAGTTGATTTCTATTTCTAAAAACTTTTCATGTCATTTGAATGTCTTTCTTCATATCAGGGGAAATTGTGGCACTGGAAATTATCTTTAGAGATGTTTTGCTCCCAGAAGTATAGGTGACTTTTTCTTTTTCTTTCTTTCTTTTCTTTTCTTTTTTTAGTACAGTGTTTAAAGGAATGGTGTTAGCTTCATGGTAACTTGTTGAAACACATTTGTTAGCTTTAACTCCTGGGGGAGCTCCTTGAATAGATTTGAGATACTTTAGTAAAATTCCCTCCCAATTTTGTACCCAGTGTGTCTTGGTTTAGAGGATGGAAATAGCACACCAGTTTTAATCATGTCTTGGCTGGCATTTTATTGTTCAACTCTAATCACTCTAAATGGGATCAAAAAGATCTTGAACATGGTCTAATCATGCCATTAATTATTTTGTTCAACTGATACTGATGGACATTTTATGCTAAGGATGCCGAGCTGAATAATTTACAGTCCCTATCCTAGAGGAGCTCACGCTTTGGAATTATGACTTTCTTTGGTCTTTGGGGAAAACAAATAAACAAAAGCAAAACAAATAAAATTCCTTCTCGAGTCATTCCTGGTCTTCTTTATTGTGTCCTTGAATTAAGTTTCCTGATTAATCAGTACTCATTTCCTAGCAGGTTTTCACGGACCCTAGCAACCTTCAGCGGCACATCCGCTCTCAGCATGTTGGTGCCCGGGCCCACGCGTGCCCGGAGTGTGGTAAAACGTTTGCCACTTCATCGGGCCTCAAACAACACAAGCACATCCACAGCAGTGTGAAGCCCTTTATCTGTAAGTTTTTCACACTCCAGCCCTCCTTCCTGCATCCTTCTCTGGTCCGAAAGGCACTGTGATCAGGAGAATGGCCGCGTGGCCGTGGAAGGGTCTCTGCATTAGTTCATTATGGTCCAGTCCAGTAGGGCTGTTTTCTGTTACAAGAAAATCTTTAACACCCAGATCCAGGGGTTTTGGTTTTGTTTGTTTGTTTGTTTTGTGTTTTTTTTGTTTATAATCCCCGGGGCGTTTTCTTTTAGATGAAATCAGTAATGAGCAGAGAAGGGAGAAGTCATTAAATACTGGATAGGAAGCCTCTCCAGGTTGTAGGATTTAATAGAGACAACCAGATTTGTCTCACGCTGAAAATGGCAGACACCACTAAAGGAGGTGAAGTGATAAAAACCTGTTCTGGATCAGAAAGGGCTGGAAGTACCCCACTTGGCAAGGAGGTTTAGGACTGTGTGTGTGTGTGTGTGTGTGTGTGTGTGTGTGTGTGTGTGTTGTGCTGGAGAGGGAATAAAATACCCCTTAATCCACACTTGTTACCAATCACAGACTGCCGGCCAGTAGTTGTCAGTTAGTTGAAAAGCAGAACATTCTCACTTTGATGCTGGACATGCTGCTTCTATAACCCACCGCACTAAAGCAAATTTACAGGTAGTGTGTGTTCAGGGGACATCCAGTCCGACCAACTACTTAGAACATCCCTGTACTTTTTAGTAACACGCTCCGCATAAAGTAAAACTCAGTGCTCGTTTGCTGCTGCTTCTGTCCACCCGCTCCTGTTCCCTGTATTGTGCTGAAATGTTTCGTAAGGAAAATCAGTTGTTTTCGGTTCCTCTGGGCAATGACTCTGGACTTCTTTTGATCCATTGCTCAGCGGGGCATACAAACACAGTGACTCACTGAGTTGTGCCACAAGGGTCAAGACTGATTTTGGATCCAGATGAGCGTAGAGCTGTTTGAAGCACACTCCACAGATGGCAAAACCTCTGACTCGGGAACCCTCATAACACATTTTATTTCTGATAAATATGTAAAATTCTGTAGTAGATGTATGAGACACTACTACAGGACCTGATGGGCAAAAAATATTTTTTAGTACCAACATGGAGATACCAGAGACTAACCCTCCTCCTTTTTATCTCGGTACATCCCTTTTTTGTGCTTCCATGCATCAAGGGAGTTTTTTATTTTTTGAGTTTTGTTTTGTTTTGTTTTCCCCTTTCCAGCTTATGCTACAGTCTTGTTTTGCTCCTATGTTCTTCTGTTCCCTGGGTGGAGTGAAGAGGACTAGTTGATAAACAAAAGGGTGCTCTAGTCTCCCTTGGGGAGGCTCTGTTGAAAGTCACGGGAAATAAAGTATACAATAGAAATTTTAGACTTCTTGTCTCATAAGGGCATTTCTGACTCTAGGTCGTAACGCCCTTAAAAATATACTTGAAAGCGTTACGGGCATAAATAACTCATTTCTTTCTGATTTCTCAGAAACAGACTTTAAACATTTACTGTGTTTTGGTGGGGAAAAAAATGAGACAAACGAATTATGATCACCCATTTAATGCTTTCTCTATTATTTAAACCAAAAGTCAGAAAATACAGATTCCTATCATCGAAGATTCTGGGATCTGGAATTTTAATTGTGTTGAAGTCAAGTGTTTCATTTTCAAGCACTATAGGGTGTCCCTTTCCAATCAGCTTGTGCAACTATTTGCCATGAATGCCTTTTCAGTAATTACTGGTAAATTTAAATAGCAGATGGCATTCTTCAAATATAAAATCTGACAGAGAACCATGGGGTAATTATGAATAATAGCCATGTAATTTCAGAACAAAAGAGGAGAGTTGGTGTGGAGATTGGGAGTAGAGGAGGTTCACCTAGAGTTGATATCTGTTTCTCACCAGAAGGCCACACACCACGATTTACCCCCACTGGTGTGTTTATGGCAACTGTCTCTTATTACAGTGTACCGCCAAGCTTGAGCCCAAAGTCACCAGTGCTAAGGTAATTACTCACTGCCTTTACAGAAACCTCCGGCCTTCCCAAATAGAAACCACATGCTCTAATAGGCTGAACATATTCAAAATACCTCTTAATTTGTTTAATAAGTAGAAAAATGCAATGTTAACTGCTGGCTAATTCCTTATTACTAAGAAAATTACAGTAGAGTATAGACTTCAACATCAATTGAGCCGTTCACCTGGACGCCTGGTGGTTTGTGGTGGGCCAGGCCAGACCTTCAAGTGAGAAAAACAAAGCCCCTGCATAGGGAAACATCCCAGATTCTCCGTTCTTAAGACCTGACACAGACATTGCTCATCTGTGTAACAGGGGGTACAACCAGGAAAGTCAAATGCACCTTCTGTTACTCCAAGATAGAGAAGGTCTTCATTTCTTAAATCCAGCCGGCTCTAAGAGAGAAGTCTAGAGAGCGACACTTCTTTGCCAAAAATTGCAAACCTTTCAAAAGTTTATACCGTGGTTGAAGACCCATCAAGACATTTTCTCAACGCCTTTTAATGCCCAGAGGAGAAGTGTTCCTTTCCCGATGAGTGCACTTTTATTATTCCAACGACATTTTATTTACTATTTCTTGTTATTGCTCATAGCTGAATTAATGTAACCAGTGAAAGCCTCATGTTTCTGCCCTCTACATCATATGGTTTTAATTAGTGTATCAAAGAATTTAAATAGCATGTATATTTATTGTATATGGTTAAAGAGTACATACTTTTAAAGCAGCCTCTGGTCAGTATATTCCAGTAGGATGATTTGAAAAGAAATCACTCACATCTTCTCTTCCCATTAAAATGCATGTTGTGGCCTCTATCATGTTATGAATCATCCCACAGCTGAAAGCTCGTTTACCATTACTAAGTACCCTGATATATGTCACAGTGCATTTTAATCATTATTAGTAAAAGAAATATTATGGGATCACTTGGTACTTCCTGTTTGGTGGTGTGTGGGATAATCCAACTTTTGGGTGAGTTTTGCATGACTGAACATCTATAAAATCTGCTTCGAATGTTTTTTTCTTTCAATTGTTACTGCTTTAACTCAGGAGCTCCACCATTCTGTGCTTAAAGATGATCATCCCATGAAAACAATAAATGTTGCGTTTTGTCTTCAATTTAATTTCTTATACAAATTTGTTTCAGTAACTACCGACAAGGTGTATCATGTTTCTGCATGTATTAAATGTGCCCAGAATCGTTTACAGTAAGCTCACACATAAAGTGGATTCATCTCTACTGAAGTCAGATTTAAAAATGTGATGCTTAGGAAACGGACACGATAATCCTGCCGAACTGCGAAGTGAGGAGGATTCGTACCGAACACCAGGGTTCTTAAAGGTTACAAAGCTTGGTCTCAAAATACACTTAAATCTGTTTTCACATACGTGGGGAGGAAGATGTTCTACTTTTTTGGCAAATGCCCCAGGAGGCGGGTTCTTTCCCAGCCGCACCCTGCCATGTTCTTTCTGGATTAGAGCACTCTAAGCACCCTCCCCGGCTTAACCATAATTGGCTAAACCCCATAGAAGTCAAGCCCTGAGATAACTGGTGAAGATATGACAACAAGTGGACATATTTCCCAAGGACGGGGGTTTCATAAATGCAGGAAGGTTAGCACAGCCGCTGGTGTGAGGGGAAGTCAGAGGACGTGATCATAGTTCATGGGAACCAGCAATGCAGGATGGGCCACATTCAATTTAGTTTCCTTTGCAGGCTTAAAATAGAGCCATTGTAAATTATGTCAGTCTTTCTCAAATCATGAAAATGATTGTTAAAAATGTCTCAGAATACACAATGTGCATTGTTGTGTGGCTTTGATGTGTGAATGATGAGAGCGTATGATATAATGCAAATTAAATAATGGTAGAACAGTCACAGGCTTTTTCCCCAAGGGGAGAGGGAATAAAGGTAAAGTTGCCAGTTGAGAGAAAGGCTGTTTTATTTTGTTTTCAGTGCTAAGACTTAGAATTCTCGAGGTGGTCTAAAAATGTAATGGGGTTCCTGGTATGTTTTGTGCTTAAGACATTTAATTTGTAAGATTCTGTTAGGGTAGTCATTGGGTGGGAAATCAATGTATGCTGGAATTGGACTTTTCTCTAAATATTTAAGTATACAAATATGATACAAAATATGATGTAGTGGGGATGACAGCATATTTATAATATTTATATATGGAATATTTGTGCTGCCTCAAGACATTTGTCAGGTTGGATGCCTTGCTTTGGAATCTAGTGAAATGGGGATTTTTGTGTTTGGAGCACCCAGATTGGTATCTCCAACAACTTTTCCTGGCTTCTTAATTGAAATTCTGGGTAAACCAATTGTGATACTTGCTCAATTCAGCAGCAATTGCCATAAAGCCTGAGATTCTCTTTTGTTGTTTGCACACAGGTGAGGTCTGCCATAAATCCTATACTCAGTTTTCAAACCTTTGTCGTCATAAGCGCATGCATGCTGATTGCAGAACCCAAATCAAGTGCAAAGACTGTGGACAAATGTTCAGCACTACGTCTTCCTTAAATAAACACAGGAGGTTTTGTGAGGGCAAGAACCATTTTGCGGCAGGTGGATTTTTTGGCCAAGGCATTTCACTTCCTGGAACCCCCGCTATGGATAAAACGTCCATGGTTAATATGAGTCATGCCAACCCGGGCCTTGCTGACTATTTTGGTGCCAATAGGCATCCCGCTGGTCTTACCTTTCCAACAGCTCCTGGATTTTCTTTTAGCTTCCCTGGTCTGTTTCCTTCCGGCTTGTACCACAGGCCTCCTTTGATACCTGCTAGTTCTCCTGTTAAAGGACTATCAAGTACTGAACAGACAAACAAAAGTCAAAGTCCCCTCATGACACATCCTCAGATACTGCCAGCTACACAAGATATTTTGAAGGCACTATCTAAACACCCATCTGTAGGGGACAATAAGCCAGTGGAGCTCCAGCCCGAGAGGTCCTCTGAAGAGAGGCCTCTTGAGAAAATCAGTGACCAGTCAGAGAGTAGTGACCTTGATGATGTCAGTACACCAAGTGGCAGTGACCTGGAGACAACCTCGGGCTCTGATCTGGAAAGTGACATTGAAAGTGATAAAGAGAAATTTAAAGAAAATGGTAAAATGTTCAAAGACAAAGTAAGCCCTCTTCAGAATCTGGCTTCAATACATAATAAGAAAGAATACAGCAATCATTCCATTTTCTCACCATCTTTAGAGGAGCAAACTGCGGTGTCAGGAGCTGTGAATGATTCTATAAAGGCTATTGCTTCTATTGCTGAGAAATACTTTGGTTCAACAGGACTGGTGGGGCTGCAAGACAAAAAAGTTGGAGCTTTACCTTACCCTTCCATGTTTCCCCTCCCGTTTTTTCCAGCATTCTCTCAATCAATGTACCCATTTCCTGATAGAGACTTGCGATCGTTACCTTTGAAAATGGAACCCCAATCACCAAGTGAAGTAAAGAAACTGCAGAAGGGAAGCTCTGAGTCTCCCTTTGATCTCACCACTAAGCGAAAGGACGAGAAGCCCTTGACTCCAGGACCCTCCAAGCCTCCAGCAACACCTGCCACAAGCCAAGACCAGCCCCTGGATCTAAGTATGGGCAGTAGGAGTAGAGCCAGTGGAACAAAGCTGACTGAGCCCCGTAAAAACCACGTGTTTGGGGAAAAGAAAGGAAGCAACATTGAACCAAGACCCCCATCAGATGGTTCCTTGCAGCACGCTAGACCCACTCCTTTCTTTATGGACCCGATTTACAGGTAAGGGAGGATAGGAGACAGTTCGACGTGGACATGTGTATGGAGGGTAGTTTTTACATTCTAAAGCTGTGTCTGGTAACAAATTACTTTTGTTATTATAATAAGGCAGAGAGTAAAGTTGTTTGATCTCATGAATTCATTTTTTACTCAGACAGTCAACTCATTAGGTTTGGACTTATTTTTGGATGTCTCTGAATTTGGGGTTTGGGATGAGGCCCACAGAGTTCTTTCCCTTGACAATAAATTTATTTTTAAACACATTTTTAAAGTGGAAAATATGGGAAAGCTGTATTTAAATCAAGTTGTCAAGTGGCGGAAGAATGAGGCTCCTGAAGGATTAATGCAAATATGTGTGGGGACTTAAAATGGGTCAGGATATTTGGAATGAAGTGGGACATAGAACAGCATGGGTTTTCTCTTTGTTAACCTACCAGTACATCCTTAGTAAGTACTGTTCACATTCTGTTGCTAAGTAAATCTCCCAGGAGCCCAAAGTAAATAAAATATTAGTCACAAAAATGTCTTGTATATAATGTGAATTGTTAGTTTGGAAGGAATGCGTCTCTTTATACCTTCATTATCCAGTTTTCTTTGATGCATCCAAAAATTCTTTGGGGGAAACATATATGCTTAATAAAAAGCCTCTTAGGCAAGTGTTCTGTAACACTCACTTGACATTCAGAACGATTTAGTGTTTAAATACCAGCTTTCTTTAAAAGTATGAGTAAGAGTAATTATGCTTATTATGTATTTTAAACATTACCAAGCATTTTCCCATTTACTTTCTCACTCAAGTCTTGAACATTGTCAAGAAATAATGGAAGTTGTGGATCATTCTTTATCGGACTTGTTTAAGAGGAGACTATTTTCACATTTTTACCTGATTCTCCTTTACAAACAGTCAAGTTTGTGATACTCTTTCATTCAACGATACTTATTGATTCCTATTGCTTAATAGGAACTTGAGCTGCAAACCCTTTTTCACTAAAATCTCCTTTTCTGCCTCCTATCATCTGTAATACAATAACTAAGAAATGCTGCCAGTATGTTGAGGGCTAACTGCACTGGAAGGAGATTAAAAAGGGCAATACAAAAATATCCCTGAGCCATCGGTATCATGCTTGGGCACTTTTTTCAGTTAATCATGTCTTGCTTTCTGTGGCAGTCCCAATAAGAGAAGGGAAAAGAAGGAAAAACAGCACTTCCCTATTTTGTGTGTGGGTTGGATTTGTATGGCACACATTGCCAGGAAAGTTGTGTTTCCAAATCAGTGATAGATCTCAGCCCTTTGTGAAGAGAACTGCTCAGACATTCTTTCTTAGACCCTCCCAGTGGCAGCGGGCTTTCAGTCCCTCCACACACCTGTTACACACTCCTCTTCACCTCCTAACCTTCCTCATGCTTAGTTGAAACTCAGTCTCCTCTCTGGCATTTCACTCTGAATTAAGGGCCTAGGCCTGTCATTTTACCAAAGTCATGAAAGACCTAAACACCGGTTTTAGTGTAAGACCTGAGTTGAAATCTCAGCTTTCCCATGTCTCAAATTTTTTTTAAAATCCATAAAGTGGGTATAAGAGGATCTATTTCAATAAGTGAAATAATGTATGCAAAATATAGCAATATACAAAATTTCAAGAAGTGGTAGCTGTTTGTATTAATTTTTTTTAAAGATTTTTTTTATTTATTTATTTGACAGAGAGATCACAAGTAGGCAGATAGGCAGGCAGAGAGAGAGGAGGAAGCAGGCTCCCCGCGGAGCAGAGAGCCCGACGCGGGGCTCGATCCCAGGACCCTGAGATCATGACCTGAGCCGAAGGCAGCGGCTCAATCCACTGAGCCACCCAGGCGCCCCTGTTTGTATTAATTTTGATTCTATTTTAAAAGCATACGTATTCAACAGTTCTTAAAACTACCAAAAGTTAGTGAAAGAAATTAATTTAATCCATGATCTCATTTCCTGTTTACTTAATGGTAAATAGAATGACAAACATTTCTAAAGGCAGAAGGGATATGTAGATAAGTTTTATATGTCTCTGTCTTCAAAAAGTTCCTTTTCCTTTACCCTCCACCCCCATTTGTCATCCGAAAAAAGACACCTAAACCTCAAAGAGTGGGTGGCAGGGTGCACAGTGTACTTAGAAACTCTCCTGCTGTCATTGGCAAGGATGGGAGACTGATGAATAACTTAGGGGAACAGTTTCTTGGTAGAAAATGACTTTTCTAAATGGAATTAGAATTAGAATTTTCAAAATGGACTCTGTCATGATTTCAAAATCATCCAGACTTCTTGTCTCCATTTGAAATAGAAAGGTACAAATGTGTGACCAATGCCTCTGGTTTCATGATTCTTCATTTTTTATATTTCCTCACTATTGTTATTACTAGCCATTCAATAAGATTTTGCCTTTATAAATAGGACCTTCTTTCTTTGAGTGCCTAGAAGTGCCCTGAGTATTCTTCAAGAACTGAACAGATGTCTTTATATTTTTATTAGTGTTCTTCCCAGAAACCTACCATTTGCTTTATTGTTAACTGTTTGAAATGTCAGTAATTATATGGTGATTGATATATGAGACTGATTCATCTCCAAAAACTAATTTTAACCTTTCAGAGTAGAGAAAAGAAAACTAACTGACCCACTTGAAGCTTTAAAAGAGAAATACTTGAGACCTTCTCCAGGATTCTTATTTCACCCACAAGTAAGTATTTTGAATTTGAGACTTCAAGCTTATAAACCAACTTGTTGATCCTGAAAAGCAGGTGCAATGAAATGAAAGAAATCCTGAGAACATTAGGATTTCCTATGACGCTGCTGTGGAAGAACACAGGAAATTCTAGCAGAATTAAAACCCAAACTCTTTAAAGAAAAAGAAATAATCTATGTGTAAAAACAGCGTGTTTTGGGGGTGTTAAATTATTGTCTGCTGTTAACTACTTATTGAGCCAAAGTGTATTTTGGAGTGAGCAAAGTTCAGTTAAGAAAATAATGCTGAAGTTGTCTTTTGTGTTTAAAAATTACTGCTAGTAAGAGACAGATCATACAGCGACTCGTCCCAAACTCATGAAGGTCCTTCAAGTTCCTTTAGTGCTCAGATAAAAAACAGGAAATGAGTCTACCTGACAAGTTGTTACCATAGAGGGTGAAGGAATTTATCTAGGGACCGCTGGGCATTCCAGCAAAGTTCTGTAATTGCACAAGAATTTACCACAATACACAGAGCCGTTTGCTGAATGGAGCTGTGTCCATTTATCAAAATATATATAGTTTCTCATCACAAGGAAAATGCAGAGTGGTGCCTCTAATTGGTTCATCCCTCTGTCCTTACATATTTGGTTATTTTTAAAAACTGGTTTATGGAGCAATCAAAATATGGAGAATTCTGTTGAAAGACCAAATATATAAGCATCTTAAGTGTGTGTTTTTTGACCTGATATTTTGCTTTTTATTTCTAATTTTTTTAAGGGTTTATTATAAACTCTGATCTTTATAGATGGTAAGCATAGTTTTTAGGAAAATGCTTAAAATCAGTGAACTAATTCATTGTTTTAATATATTCAAATGAAAAACTATGCTCTTCTAATGAAATTGGTGGAATTTTATGCAAGCTGTCTTAAATAATGTTATGAGGTAATTAAATTATCTGGGGATATGACTCTCCCTGCCCCTCTGCCCGCTCCCCCTCTGTCACCCTTTCTTCAACTTTTCAAGTACTTCCCCAATGTCCTGAACAACAGAGTATGAGAACAGAAGTATGTGTTCTGATTAGCTGGAGAAATCTATCATTGCTCAAAAATTCTCTCTATTTCAAAGCATAGAAAATATATGATTTAATATTAAAGGAATTAGAAATGTTCCAGGTAGTATTCACTTTTTATAGGAAAACTAAGGAATGATATTATTTAGATAATCACTTTATGGAAAAGAAACACATTATAAAATAGGTAAATGTTTATCAGGTACTTATAGTTTACATTTAGGTTGATTTAAATTGCACTTTTAGGCCTCATGGGCTAATAAAGCTGACATAACATGAATTTTGTGTCAGAGAGTGCTTCAAAGGTCTATCTTTCTTGAGAACTTACTTTCTAATTATAACTAACTGCTCATGGGGATATTATCGGTTTATACATTAGTTACAGTAATCAAATTGTTCTCATATTCTAATTATCTTTAAAATCTAGCAACTAACCACTTCCAGATTAAGTGCTATAGATACACGGTATAATGGAGGGGAAAAAAGACTGGGATTCAGGATCCTCAGGTGACTCGGGCTACCTGGCACTTAGCTCCTTATCTGTAAGATGGAGGAGCTGGGTGGCAAGTCCCTATTCTCTCTGATGTTCAAAGATTTCTAGCTAGCCAAAGTGAATTCACAAGTTCATAAGACGAGCAGCTTTGTCCCTAAATAACTCCACATGTGTATGCAAGTGTTAGACTATATACATATTTTTAACTAAATGATAGAAGAAAATCTACTCTCTTGATAGTTCCAAAGTGAGTGGAGGATCACAAAAGATGAGGCATCTGTCCAATGCTGGCAGCAGAACCCCACAAACATGCATGTAGGAACACAGTGGCAGTGTATGCTTCCTTCCGACACTGAGGGTCCCATCTCAGTGGGAGGGACTGCCTACTGCTGCTATTAGAATAAGACTTGAAAGTGATAATCGACACACTGAACACCCTGTGTGTCGAATCCTGACCAAGCAGACGGGACTCCTGGCATCCTGGAGCAGGATCCTGGAAGTCCTCGCTGTGCCAACTGCTAATGCTGTACTTGCTGGCTGGTGGGCTGCCTAAAGGGTCTTTGGAGATGCATCCAGGGTGGGAGGGGAACCATTCAAGGTTCCTGCCTCAGAGGCTATTTACCAACTGCTGCAGAAAGATTTTACAATTTTTATAACCATCGTGGCTGTTTTCATGTGTAATGGCTATGGATCCCTGGGGTACAGATGAAATAACCCAGAGAAGCTTGGGCCACCCCCTTTTCATCAAGCTTTCAGACCCAAGAGTCTGTTCTTTCAGAAAATCTGCCTCAGGTGTCCTAAAGTTTCAGCAGAATTCTTTCTAGTACTCCATCAATTCAATCCTAGCCCCAAGATCCACTTTCCCTTAAACAAACACAACAAACGAAGACAACCTGCCAGGATGTGGGGCCAGAAAGGACGGGCTTTCCTGCTTATTAGCAAAAATGCTTCAGTTTCGAGCAGTGTAGTTCATCTCTCTGAGCCTTCTCCATCAGCGTGATGGGAACGTCCCTTCCAGCCTTACCTGGCTGGCTGTGCGAGTTACTGTTCATGTACATAGCATGGTAGAACACATTCTGCCTGGCAAGAGGAAGAACGTAAATGAGGGAAAGCTTTCATTATTAGTGAATGCAGAAGTATTCCATTTTGAATGTAAAGGATGCCAGTAAAATACTCTCCTGCCATCCTCTGAGCCCAGCTTTGGTGGGACTATACATGGATCTAGAAGCCCTGGGAAAGGCCCTTACTATGTTCTCAGCACTGCCTGTTGGTCAGCAGTAAGGGTACCGCAGGAGGCCAGAATGGAAGACCTAGCCTCTGCTGCTCCCAGGGCTTGCCATAATTTTGTAGCTAAATAAATGCTTGAATAAGACCATTCATTACTCCATTTTCCATTTAAAGTACACTGGATTAAATCACACTCTCCCTCTGGGGCTTCTGTATCTTTGGCTTTCAAATGGGAATAATACTTTCCCTATGTATTTCTCAGGGTTCTAATAATAATATCATCATTGTAATGAAGGAGACCACATATTCTTAATGTTTTAGGGAAAACATAGATATAGGAATATAAATTTTTGGTAGTGGTATTCTATGGGCAAGCGTGATTTTATAATTTTTGTATGTCTTTGTATTCTACTCAGCATGACCCTCCCCAGGGCACATTTCCTAATCAATGAAAGGTGAATACGTCAATAGATACTTAGATATTTATTGAATTTTGTTGAAAGATTATCACGCCATCTCACTGCCTCTTGGAATAATAAGATATATTTTTAAAAATCTTGTCAAAAATATCCAGAAGAGGAACACCTGGGTGGTTCAATGGGTAAGCCTCTGCCTTCGGTTCAGGTCATGGTCTCAGGGTCCTGGGATCGAGCCCCACACTGGGCTGTCTGCTCAGCAGGGAGCCTGCTTCCACCACCACCCCCCACACTCTGCCTGCCTCTCCGCCTACTTGTCATCTCTCTCTCTGTCAAATAAATAAATAAAATCTTTAAAAAATATATCTAGAAGATATTGGAACACATATAAAATTAGAAGATAATGCCTCTTTTTTTTTTTTTTCATTCTCAGGGTCTAAATTCCTCACTTTGTTCCATTTTTTTTTTTAATTATTTATTTATTTTCAGCGTAACAGTATTCATTGTTTTTGCACCACACCCAGTGCTCCATGCAATACGTGCCCTCTCCATTACCCACCACCTGGTTCCCCAACCTCCCACCCTCCGCCCCTTCAAAACCCTCAGGTTGTCCCTCAGAGTCCATAGTCTCTCATGGTTCATCTCCCCTTCCAAGGTGCCCTTCAACGGACGAATGGATAAGGAAGATGTGGTACATATACACGGAGTATTATGCCTCCATTAGAAAGGATGAATACTTTGTTCCATTTTTAAAGAAGTATGCTTTCTGTGTCAGGCCACTAGGGGACTATTTAGATTTCTATTTTTCTATTATAAATAAGTTAGTTTAATATAGGTGGAAATAAGTACTGTAGAGGTTCTTCCTGGATACATGGTTGAAAATTGTGGGGTCTTAGTTCAGATAATAATTTTGAAAAGGAACAACAGTCGCAAGTAGGTGAGATGAGGGAATGGTATGAATGTGTGATCTCTGGAATGTCCATTTCATTGGACAATTTGCATTTTAGATACTTTGCATTTACACTGATGGCTCGTTTGAACTGCCATAGAAATCATTTGGTAGTTACGCTGTTGTAAAACCGGTTCTTATTCCTTGGATTGAGTTTCCTATACTCTAAATATGTTTTTGGTTGTTAATACATTTTATTTCCAGATGTTTGGTTTTGTATGCATCTGCAACAAAGACTCTGTTTTACTTCTGTTTCTGGCCTTTATTCACTCATTTTTATTTCCTTGTTTTTAAAGTGTCTGACTATCCTGTTACTATATCTCAAAGAACTTGGAAAAAGTTAGTCTTTTTCCAAGTTAGCATTCATATATTTATGTGAAAATCACTTAAGTTTCTTGTCCTTCATCTTCTATTTTAGCAAGGTATTTCTTTTTGTTACATTTCTTCTGCAACAAATTTTTTATCCTTAAAAACTATGTATCTTCCTTATTAAAGATAGCATAATTTATAAAAGCAAGAAATATCCCCATTAACCAAGCAAAATTATAATTTTAAGGATACAACATTTATGCTCCCTGGAAGTGTTCCCAATTGGCTGAAGTTTTCCCCGGTGATTCTTAAGTTGACATAGGTAACTATTTGTAGTTCTTTTAATTAATATCCTTATGTGTTTTGGCCATAATGATCTGAATCCCAAGCTAATAAAAGTCAAGCAGTGCATTTCCAAGTATATTACCTTTTTGTTACTCAGTGATTCACGTTTGAGTAAATATCTTATTTTCTTTGTTATTAACATTATATAAATGCAAGAGACTAGATTGGTTGCTGGAAATTGCTAAAGTTTTATTTATTGAAGTTTAGGACTTTTTCAATGAGTTAAAAACACATAAGAAGGAAGTATCTACTTTGCTTTTTAATATTTGGTAGTAGGTAATGTTTAGCTTTCTTGGAAAAAAACATTCTGGTTTATAACCTTGATGCTAAAATTTAATTTAGGTAAATAGAGGAAATCCAGCAGTGTTATGAAAACATTTAATTTTCATTTCCAGAGCCTTTACTCAAGGTACAGTTACATGATAAACAAAAATTACAAAGTCCATATAAATGTTAATTTCTCAAAGGATAGATTGCAATAAAGATACTGATACAGAAGTAATTTTTTGTTTTTGTTTCAATTTTGCTCCCAGTTCCAACTGCCAGATCAGAGAACTTGGGTAAGTTTCCTACTTATATTTTTGACTAAAATAATGTAGCATTAAAAGGAAAACAACTTATATTATAAAATGCTATGCAGACATAAAGAATTCTGAGCCGCTTTCCATTAAATGATACGGCTTCAGCGGATTGCTTTCCAGCTTCGTCAAGCTGCAAAATACTTTTCCATTTTAATTGGGCATTTAGTGTGCTATAAATTGTTTACAGAAAGAAGTTTATTTTATAAATTTGACCCATTTCATGTAATTATACCTTGATGTAGATCTGTTTCTCGGCACTGGGGAGTATGTCGTTAAAAGAGCCTTCAAAATGGGTCACTAAGTGGAAACAACTATTATTTGGGGGCGCCTGTATCAGCATGTTAAAGATGCTTTTGATAAAGCCTTCAAAAGGTTAAAACCTGAACTTACATGTAGACACAAGCTGACATTGGAATTCACATCCGTATATCCCAGAGCTGAACTTGGTTCTAGCTATTTGGAATAATAAGACTAAATGTTTAGAAATCCATATCTAACTAGTGAATGAATCTTTCAGCCTTGGGGCTCACTTTCAGTTGTTTCCTCAACTTTCAGTTGTTTCCAAATTCAGTCAGTTGACAGGTAATGATTCTAGGGGACATCTTTATTTTTATTTATTTTTATTTTTTTTGTTCAAGGTACAAAGAAGACTGCTTGCTTAGTTTTCACTCTCTGAACTTGAGTCGGAGATGCATATAAATAACATATATTACAAAATTTCCTCTGATTATATGTACTTCTACTTCTTCATTCTCTTCTTTACTCAAAACTATTCTGATTCTGAGATATGTGTAAAATCTTGGACTATAGTCTTTTTGGTCACCATATAATGATAAATAAATTATTTTAAGTCAGAGCGCTTTAGCACTTATTTTAGCACCTGTTTCCTCTATCTGACATTAGATTTTCTTTACCAGAAATTTCTCCATTTTATTTCTTCCGTGGAGTATGTGATGAGCTGTGATTTTTTCTCATTTTGATAGACATTTAAGGATTAAGTTCATTTATTCCAAAAGAGATTAAGAGAAGAGAAGAGGAGAGGAGAGAAGAGAAGAGAGAGGAAAAGAGAGAGAGACCATGAATTTCTTAGACAAATTTGTACAGCTGATGGGGTTGTGCTTGGATTACACTGTCTATATTTCCAGTGTTCCTCTTCTGTTCTCCCTGGCAGAGGTCCATTCTGAGTATTGAGGCACAGGGTCCTCATCCTTTCTAAGGTGGAGTGTTACTTGACAGTACCTATGTGGTTGGCTGCTTTATCTGTAAGATGCTGTCCCCTTCATAAATAAATGCCCAATGGTTCTACCAATTTACAAAACCAATTCAGATTTTAAGTTAGTCTCCCTTTCCTGCTAATACAATGGTATAGAAACTGACATTGTAATGCTTTGGAAACACATTCCCTAAATCATAGAGTTTTCAGAGCCATGGTTTATATTTGTATTTTAAAACATAGGTATTAGTGGAAACTACTAAAATATTAAAGTTTATAATTTTAATGGTAAACAGATTCTAAGGGATTTCATAATCATGACCGCTGAATGTGATACATGGAATGAGATAGCCATAAACTATGAATACTTACCTCTCCCCCAAATGGCCGTGATTTTGAGATTTCTCAAGATTATCAACTGAACAAATATAGAAAACAACCAAATCTACAAACTTTCCCATCATAAGTTATTTATGAAAAGTTAGTTGTTTTATGATAAAGGCATGTGTAATCTAATTTGTAAAACATTAGGTCACATAATTCATGGTGCCATTGGACATATCATTTCATATAATCAGATTGTCACTTTAATGGTTTTAATGAGAAACTTCTTTATGTCATCAATTATTGACTGCCAGATAATAAATGTTAAGCTAAGTGCTTAGGACCCACTTGATGATATCTTGCCTGCTGAAATGTTTTTAAAAATACTAACTTTATTTGACTAGAGAGATAGCTACATTTTTTGGTAGGATCTAGGGAATTCTGTCTAAATATTAGTTTGCGTCAGTATAAAGTTAATAGCCTCTTGGGGATGGAAAGGGGGTGCAATGACTTCCTCTTCCAGACATCTGGGCTGCAGATACCATCAACAACTGTTATATATATAAATAAAAATTACTGTTCCATAGAAAAAAAAACCTGTCATTTACTGATCAGAGATTAGCCTATGACATTAATAGGACACAGGGCAATGCATTTCTAAAATATATGATCTAATTTTTCCTCCTTTATTTTCCCCATTCTCAGCAAATTTCTTTTTCATAGTAGCACACATTGCCCTCTTCATTGGATTTTTCATAAATTGAAATATGCAATTAGCTAGATTCTGTTCCATTGATCCCAGTTCATGTTGATTTTTAACATACCAAGCCAGACTTCAAAACGAATGTCAAAATTTGCTACTTCTCTTGTAAAAAGCATGTTATTTCAGGAAGAATATCGTACGAGTCAGCGCACAGAGTGAGAAAGTTAGGGCTTGGACCCATGCACCAGATGAAGCTCATCTTAATGCAACACTTTAATCCAAGACAGAGGAAGTCTGATGCTGGTCATAGAATTGCTAACCTACCCAACTGGCAGATGTCTAAGTCACTTCTGTCTGTCCTAATGGGGAAACATATTCTTTTCAACTGAGGTCAAGTGCTATGAGAGCAAATCTTACAAAGATGAAAGGGAGGATTCAGTGGTGGCTTTTATGCTTGGTGGTTGCTCACTGGACAGAGTGGTGTGTGGGTGTGGGTGTGCATGTGTGTGCGCGCGCTCGTGTGTACACATGGTGTTAATAACTACCCTCGGCTCACTTCCCATCTTCCTTCTCTCCCTTTTCCTCACTCCTATTTAATCCTCTTTTCCTTTAACATGAGAAACCAAAGGTGGGTGGTGGCTTTTAAGAGAAGCATTCAGGTCACCCCCATTCTTTTTCCTGTTATCTTTAAGAATGTCACTGTTTAGTCATCAAGCCCATAGTGTATTTTCTTGTTTCTTGATAGTTTCCCCAAATTGAAATAGTTTGAGGTAATGTAATCACAGCAATCTTTCTTCAAAAGGAGGTATTAGCCACTACTAAAGCAAGACACATTTCTCAACAGCCACTTGCTCTTAAATAACCTGAAGAACTTGTAGTTTATATGTGCTAGAGATGAAAGCCGAGAATAATAGTCATGAGTAAGCTATTTCCATATAAAAGGCAAAGTGTTTCTATAAGATATATTACTGCAGGAATCTGAGTGTGTCAGCAGGGCGGACACTCAAATGATTTAAAACCTCTAGATAATGAAACTTTACTCAAATATTAAATGTACATAAATAAAACATTAATAATCATCGCCCATGCACTTACTCTTCCCAATAAATATATGCGATCATGACCCTGACCCTTGCTTGTTTCTGTTAATCAGCTTGAAGGCCAGAGGTCATTTTTCACTTAGACAATTTATTCCACGAAGGGTGGAATATCAAAATGATTTTCTGCAAGAAACAATTAGGAGGAATAAATGCAAATAAAATAGTATCATAAAATATTTCTGGATTGATTTTTAATAAATAAAACCCAAAGTAAGATGAAAATGCTAATGTTCCGGCTGGAGGGGGATAATGACCGTATTCTGCAGGGACAGAGTTTCCGCCAACCTCTCTGAGCAGCAGCATCATTCCATATCTCTGCCCTGTGATCAGTAGGTGTCAAAATCCTTCATAGTGACAAATGTGCTGTCCACTTGCATCTGTGGAGAATGTTTTAGCAGCTGAGTGATTATGAATCAAACCCCTGAGCTTAGAGCCCCTACCACCTCCCAATGCGTTCACATTTGTTGTCTGACAAGTAAATGTATCTTGACTTTCCTCTGAGATTTTTTTGCACGGTGTTTGATGAAAGACATTTGGCAAATTGGCAGTGGTACCCTGTACGTTGCAATTTGTAGCTAGCATTAGGAGTCCGGGCATGAAATGAAAGGGCAGGTTCTGGGATAAAGGGAAAAGAGAGAGCTAACTACAACATGAATAGTCATTTGAAGGATCGAGCATACACTGTTCCCTTTGTAAGAAAAGAATCATCGTCTGGCCGTTCCGTGAAGATTTTGCTTCACCATAAGGAGTCACTGGTATTCTGTCCAGCTGCACGGCCATGGAATAGAGATTTTGTTAATTTTCCTTTTCAGTGCAAAGTGTTGCGTTTTCTTTCTATCCTGAGCTCATAAATTAGGCCTTCAGTTCGGTCCTGCCATCCCATCAGTGAAAGAATCCTCCCCTTGGGTTAAGCAGTTGTTTGAATGTGCAGTTGTTACTGTTCTTGTCCTTGCGTGGAGTCTCCTGGTCTAACACCCCAGCTCTTTGAGAAACTCAGAGTGCATTTAGAGTGCAAACACCTTTTTAACAGCTTTCTGAGTTCTCCAGTGGCATAGTGCCTGAGAACCAAATAAATAATGGGTGAGTTGATTTAACAGGATGGCCTGAGAGTTTGCTTTTCTACTTAAAAATTCAGTAGTAAGCAGCTTCCAAATAAAATATGAGCACTAAGGAAACTTAACATTTTGGGAGGGTTGAAGGAAAGGGGAGAGCCCTTCTAACTGAGGATGGTAAGGATCAAGCTGGCTTTCAAAGGAAATGCCACCCTCCGATTGTGACTGTCATATGCATGTGCAGGTGGACAGAAACGTGAAAATTATAAGCAAAATAAATTAGGTTGTTTGAGGGGAAGAATTAGGCAGGATAGTGCTTTAAGATTATTTCTCTAAGAGTGTGGTTAGGCTAACCACTCCCCTTATAACGCCCGTGCCAAGTTCTATTACATGAAGTCATGATGATGTATCATGAACTGTCATTTCAACTCAGTCTTTGCTCAGAACAAATTAATATTTCTTCAAAATTCCTTGTATATGATCCCACTTAAAATCGTAGCATATTCAGATATTAAGTTAACCTAGTCTTGGGCGAAACATCTCTTACGCCTTAATTTTTTTCTTTTTAAACTACACACATTTGGCTTAAGCTGTAACTTTGGAACACTTGATGTGTTTGGTGCTATGAATTCTTTTTGTGGAATGCCATGCTTCCTATGGTTTTTATTACCAAGGCAAGGCATGCGGGACCTCTCTGTGAATGTCCAGTTCTCTATTGATGTCCATAATGTAATAGTAATGTTGTCTCTTAATTTAATAAAAAGCTTTATTATCGCTCATGTATTTCATTGCTCAGGTCTATATCAAATTATGACAAAATGGCCTAACCAAGGTCTTTTGAAGAAGTTCACCCAGCATTCTATAAGCGTGGTTCTCTACCTTTGTTATTTCCTAAATCATCAAGTCCTCTCATTGTCTGTCTATTTTTGGGACACTGTAGCCTTTTTCTCCAGTCCACCATGGTCAGCAGATGTGATGCTTCCCACTTCTTAATGATTTCTTGGTTTGCTAGAGATGATTATGGAAGAACAGACGTCAGACTGGTCCTTCATGGTCTTGTGCTCTTGCCTTTCAGATGTCAGCTATTGAAAACATGGCGGAGAAGCTGGAGAGCTTCAGTGCCCTGAAACCGGAGGCCAGTGAACTTCTGCAGTCAGTTCCCTCCATGTTCAACTTCAGAGCGCCTCCCAATGCCCTGCCGGAGAACCTCCTTCGGAAAGGGAAAGAACGCTACACCTGCAGGTGACCGCAGGGCCTATGACAGCCCGCTTTCCCCGGGTCTCTCCTCTGATTGCAAAAGGCCCTGCTGTTTGTTTTGGAAATTATTCTTGATTGGATGATTAATCGTGACCATGATAGATCTCCAGCACTTCAAAGTACTCTTTATTTAGGGAGATATAAAAATAGTGGTTTTAAAAAATTATTATTAAATGAGAATTGTAACACAGGCCATTTGGTTGTGATAAATGAGGTTGGAAAGAGTCCAAATACTTGTTTCACTTTGATATTTATGAATTTTCTTTCACAGTTAATTATTTTCATCTGAAGGTATAATACTACTGTCTTCGAGCATACATTTGTTAATTGTCATGGCATTGAAGAATAAGGCCATTAACAAAGGACGAATAAGGTCGATAAGTGAAGAAAGCTAGTTAATAAGTTTCTTGTTACCCATCAGTAATATAGTAAAGCTTGTTTTTCTTTCTTTTTTTTTCTTTTCAATAAATTGTGCTTATAATTTCTGAATTGTCTTCGGAAATTTGTGGCATCTGACTCAGGCATATCAATTTATCTGCTCTTTGGAAAATGTGTCACTTTCTTTCCAGAAAAGCTTTTATAGGAACATACCTTGATGGATGGGGTCTTCAAATCTTGTCTGATCTGATACCGCTCAATGTACCGAGTTGTCACTGCAGCTAACATGTAAAATGAGTTGAAACATTTGAAATCTGTTTACATCAGCCCAGAATCACAGACTCTTGTCATTTTCTTATCCCCTTGTCTGGTTCAGTTTTGCAACTATAAAGATACAGAGTTAATAAAAGAGGCTTATGGGGGTCATCAAAACTAAAGTCTATTTTCATAAAGTGCTTGCTTATGCATGAGCAAATTCAACCAGATCTCATAATGCAGCCTTTATTCTTGGAGTTATTTATATCTGTAGAATGGCTTTGTTGCAAATTTTAAATACCAAAGACATGTGAGTTCCATGCAAGATTAATTAAATCAGGAATCAGCATCTGGATTCTACGCGGCTTGAGTGAAATAAAGTCGATTGTGCTGACTTTCTCTTATAAACATCTTTCATAACAGATACTGTGGCAAGATTTTTCCAAGGTCTGCGAACTTGACACGGCACTTGAGAACCCACACAGGAGAGCAGCCTTACAGGTTTGACAATGATTTTTACTAAATACCTTGGTACATGTTATAGTAATTAGAGTGGATGTATTGCCATAATTTTAAAGGAGGCTATTTAGTGCATGTCTGTTTGTCCTCGCAATTTTGAGTCAAAGAAGAACTAACTAATAGCTAGGATAAAAGGTAGAAGAGTTCTAATTTTTTAAATCAAGGCTTTGGACATCTCAGTTTAAAAGGTCTAGCAGGGGGCGCCTGGGTGGCTCAGTGGGTTAAAGCCTCTGCCTTCGGCTCAGGTCATGGTCCCAGGGTCCTGGGATCGAGCCCCGCATCGGGCTCTCTGCTCAGCAAGGAGCCTGCTTTCCTTCCTCTCTCTCTGCCTGCCTCTCTGCCTACCTGTGCTCTCTGTCTGTCAAATAAATAAATAAAATCTTTAAAAAAATAAATAAATAAAAGGTCTAGCAGGATCTAGACCTAGGATCTAGATCTAGATCTAGAATAGAATAAGCGTTTAAGAAATGTTAGCTATTTTAAAGACCATTATTATTGTTTTAGTGAGAGAGAGTATGGGGTGGGGAGAGGCAGAGGGGACAGAGGAAGAAAATCTAATTAAGCAGGTTCCATGCCTAGCACAGAATCCGACACGGGGCTCGTTCTCACCACCCTGAGATCATGACCTGAGCTAAAATCAAGAGTCAGACGCTTAACTGTCTGAGCCACCAGGTACTCCCATTTAAAAAACTACTTAATGCTCTCTTTCCTCAATAATTGGTGCACTCTTAATTGACAGTAATCAGAACATTGCAGCCTCTCTTTCTCAAGTCTTAAATCTCTGTGAGGAGTTGACAAGTGGTATGTAACTTTATTTCCCTAATGTAGCTACATATGTATCCCCAGGTCCCATTAGGAGGTTTAAGGTATAGACCTTAAGCCTGGAGAAGTGGGAGACAGTAAGGAAGTAGGAGCAGAAAAGATGAAATAGACTATATTATAGGAAGAGGGGAAATTCTACCAACAATTTCTAAACTGTTTCTTGGCTTATTCTGTTAAATGTCAAAATCAGCCATGTGACACATGGGACATGTGTCTAACTTTAATATTATTGTTTACTAAAAAATGAAAATTATCAAGATCCTCTTCATTTTAAAAATACAATCTACATTGTTTTATGTGCATTGCTTTGCATATAGTGCTAGGTGGTCGTAAATATTTTTTAAAGAATAAATGTGATTTACCTTAAATCACATCGTAATTTCATTCGGCTTTGAAATTCTTATGCGGTGCATATGCTTAAGATTATTTTTGTCTGCATGTTCTCTCTTTCCATTAAAATCAATTATTTTTCAGGTTTCAAAGACTTTATTACATATAAGAAAAAAGAAAGTGGCAGATCAATGAATGCTTATTTGAAAAGAATTGACATTTTAAGAGAAAACTGGAGGGACTTAAGCTCAGCAAATAATAAAGTGTTTTCTTAAATTCTTTCTTTCCTACACGCTTTATAAATTACTAGTCAGAAATGATACTTCTACTTTAATAGAATGGACTTTATAGAATAAATCTCAGAGAGACTCAGAGAGATATAAAAATGGAAGTTGTTAGGTGATTTCACTTTTTGAGAAAAATTTCAGATCCCAGGAATTCTGCTTCAGTGAAGGAAAGATTTCAGCACTTACATTTTGTTATGACCAAGGATCTGGTCTTGACTATATAGTGCTCATTTTGCTCTGTTCTTGAATTTAGTGGTTTTAGTCTACTCCATAAATGGTATGTTTATTTTTAAAAACACAGGCCAGAATTTTGGCATAGCCAGAGATCTTAAACAATTATTTGTCTAGCTCCTCTGTTTTACAAGTGAAGAAATTCAGATGCACAGATGTTAATTGCCTTCTGTAAAGCCTGGTATTAAAAGATCCAGAATTAAAACCCAGACTTGGAGCTCCCATGTCAGAATTTTTATCTCACACCATGATCTCAAAGGCTCCCATGACCCCTGTGTTTACATCCAAATTCTTAATGAGCGTATTGGTCATGATATATGTATTCATTTTAAGAATTTTTAGAAACTTAGACTCCTAACTACCCTAACTAATTTATTGGAGCAGAAAGCAATGAATTTTTTTTTCAGTAGCACTCAAAACTTTTGGCCAAGACATTAGCAGAGGAAAGATACAAAAATAACAGATGATTATTGTGTAGAATGTTCTTATTGGCTGATTTTATCTATATTCGTGTAGATGATGTCTATTAGATTTGGAAAAGCCCCTTTGCATACGAGCAGAAAGCTGGAAGTATGTCAAAGGCAAAATCTCTCTAATTCATGATGTTCGTAGAAAATGTTTTGAGTGAAAAATGTTTGATGGGAGTATAAGTTTTCTCTAGTAGCGTTTTTTAGGTGTTTCTGCTCAGTACAGCACAATTGTGCTAATTGTATCATTATTCTCATTGTAGTGGGCCTTGGGAGTCAACAGAGTAATTGCAGAGGAGGCCATGACTCATATATATATTTTTTTCAAAAGCAGAGGCTAAAATAACACAAATACTATGAATGTGGGGTCTCTTGCATTTTTAAATTAATATTGTAAGTGAGAGGAAAGTTGAGGAACCTCATCATGCCAGGACAGTTTTTTAAGGGGGAAAAATGAAATCAGTCCTTGAGTTGGTTTATTGATACTACGCCAAAGTAACTAGTTTAACAGATTTATTTTCGCCACTGAACTAACTAGACTTCTGGCATCACGTAGAGACAGCCATAGAAACCCAAACACTTCGAGTGGAATGGGTGATTTCTGATGTAGAGCACTCGAACCATTGAGTCTATGTTCAGAAGTGGGAGAAAGACCCTTCACATATGGAAGTATAAGTTCAAGATTGGCTGCTAGGTTAAAAATTTTCACTTAAAAGTCATCTAGAGAAAGCTCTTTTTTTTTTTTTTTTTTAAGCAACACACATACAAAAATCCACACAAACAAATAATGCAGTCTTTACTTTAAAATACCAAAGGAGACTACCCCATAAGTTGTCACTTTTCTTCTTTATCCATAAGAGCTGGGGGGTGTATGGGGTGAGGAGGATACGTTTTTATTTATGTTTAAAGGAGAGCTTCAAAATAACTTACGATTTTTTTTTTTTTTTTAATCACATGGAAGGTAGAAACAATTAGCCAACCAATAACAAGTGTTTTCCTGGAAAAACCGGCCTGGTTCAGAAATGCCACAAACTCTGTAAGAACAGAAATGGAAAGTTGGGGGGAATAAGAAAAGCAGAGATAATGAAGACTTTATTTTATTCCAAAAGTGGAATTTAGTTCCACTTTTACTTTCTTTTTTAACAGTTTAAAGTGGAGGTGCCCGGGTGGCTCAGTGGGTTGTGTCTGATCCTTGGTTTCCATTCAGGTCATGATCCCAGTGTCCTGGGATGGAGCCTGCAGCCCACTCCATGGTCAGTGGGGAGTCTGCTTCTCTCCTTCTCTCTCTGCCCCTCCCCATTCACACACACTCTCTCTCAAATAAATAAGTCTTTTAAAAGATATAGTTTAAAGTTTATTAGAGTAAAGGCTCTGGGGGCTTGTAATCACTATATATTATGAACATTTTATTGTCTGGTGTTGAGATAAACTATTCATGTTGCCTCAGTTTTTAAAGGTTTGGATTCTTTACTGCTCTTTTTGAGAAGATAATGGAAGTTCCTATAGGTTTATCAATTGAGAAAGTGAATCTACCAAGAAACTGTTTAATCTGACTCTGCAATTTTGAATTTAAGAGTGATCTTTTACTTAATTTGAAGAATACGTGAATTTGTTTCATGTTTGTTTACAAAGGATTTATTGGTATTGTCCTAAGTAGAAGGTAAAACCACACTACTATTTCTTTATGTCCTTAATTCTGTGAGGTTTATTGAAAACATGAAAACTGATGACCCTAATAAATTTGGAACCAATCAAATTGTCGATATTTTATTATGGTTTTTCGTAAAGTCATGAAAATCTTTAATGGAATCAAAGTCTATTGGAATTGAAATCTTGCCTGTGGAAATAGTGTTCTTCCTTTTCATTTTCTCTAAAATGTTTTATGGATGATAATTTTGGATATCTGGCTTACGAGTCTTGAGAAATATCTTTTGATTTGCTTGCAAATATTTTCTTTGTGCTTATTTTTCAGATGCAAATACTGTGACAGATCCTTTAGCATCTCATCCAACTTGCAGAGACACGTTCGTAACATCCACAATAAGGAGAAGCCCTTCAAGTGTCACTTATGTGATAGGTGTTTCGGTCAACAAACCAACTTAGACAGACACCTAAAGAAACATGAGAATGGGAACATGTCTGGTAGGTAATCCATTGTGTTAGGAGCAGAAGACGGCTCAATTTTCTTATTTTAAAAGATAATCATGAATAATATTGTATGGCAACTATACTTTTTAAAAAAGAGATAATTATGACTTTTCTTCTCTCCTTTCGCTTTGACACCAGAAACAGATCCTAAAATTTGCAGTATATTTCCCTTTAGCTTATAGAGTACCGTGATTGGTGAATAATATACAACTCAGGGCCTTATTTGGATTGTTTTCTTATTCTCCTGGATTCATCTCAATTATGGGTAATCTCAAAGAGAACTATGACCCAATCTCATAGGAGAGTTATGAATCAGGATTTCCTAAATTGCAGGGAGCAATCTTTCCACATATTGGTGCAAAATGGAGACCCTGGGCATGGCAATGTTTCCACAGTGGCAGCCCCAGAATATTGTGCTCTGAATATTAACTTAGAAACCATGGCTGTGTTTGCAGAGGTCCTACAGTTCAGAGAATATCCCCAGGGTAACTTTTCAGAGATGAGTGATCGAAGATTGTTGACATGATCAGAGCAACCCACAGCAAACGATAGTGGTGTGTGGTTTGGGTCATAAATTCTGATATAGAATTGAGTTAAAAGTGGCCAAAAAATCCTAGCCTTCCCTTAAGTCAGACCTGCCAGCACAGAGTTAGCAGAAGAGATGGTAGTCTTTCTTGCCTATGGCTTCTAAGAGTTAGATAATGAATCATTAATTAGTATTTGCCAACTGGTATATGTGTTTGGAGCCATACTGTAGGGCTGTAATTTGTTTCAAGAGAATCAAGAAAATGCCTTGGGGGCAAGGGAAGGAGCAAGCAGTGGGTTCAGGAAAAGAGATTTTAAAAACAGGAAAAAGTTGAAGTTGTACAAAATGCTATTTTAAGGAAATTATTTTATTATTAATCCTTCTCCCCTTGTACACAGGCACATTGGTTATGATCTTGGAGGGCGACTACATAGAACTGTATTACTGTTTATTTCCCTCTAGGCCAAAAGTCAAATGACTGTGGTCTCAAGATACCAGATTTTAGAGACGGAAGTGTAAAGCAGTCAAAGTCTAAACTGGCCACACGTTCCAACCACGTGCACCCTTTTGGCATTTTCCCATAATTATTCTAATCAAAAGTATTCTGTTTTTGTTTTGTTCTTTTAAAGATTTATTTATTCCAGAGAGGCAGAGGGAGGGGCAGAGGGGGAGAGAGAAGCTCAAGCAGACTACCCACTGAGAGAAGAGCCCGATGTGGGGCTCGATCCCAGGACCCCAAGATCATGACCTGAGCTGAAGTTGAGAATTGGCTCCTTAACCAACTGAGCCACTCAGGTTCCCCTAATCAAAAGCATTTTGGAAAATAATTCAATGAGTTAAAAATGTGACATGTCTAAGTTCAATACTTGTTGCCCGAGATTATAATTTTATTCAGCTGAGAGAGGTTCTCCCCTCTTATTTTGGTCATCTGGACTACGAGGATGAACTGTTAGATTGTAGATATCTTGTGGGAAAGGTAAGCAGCATGAAGTAAGTGTTGGTGTAAATTTGATCACATATAAGTTGTTTATAGTTGTGTAAATTTATAAAAACCTCAAACACATCCTGTGAGAAGATATTCTGATTCTAGTTTTATAGTTAAGGAAGCTAAAAATCATCTTAGAATCAGCAGATCCCATATTGTCCTTTTAATGCTGTCCCACCTCAGTTTCTGGGCTGGTGTGCTAAGTCTACTCACTGCCTTACCCACCAAATCAGAATACAGAATTTTTGGCATGTTTTCAGCCTTTATTTGGTAATGTGCTTTAGCACAGGAGCAATAAATACATATTGCCTACAACCAGGACTGAGTATATAGTTTCTTCTGGAGGAATCTATTTGGGGCTTCTTTATAATTGCTTCACCCCATTTCCTCATTTTATGAGTGAAAATCTGCTCGTGTCACAGTGGGAATGGGAGGAAGCTGTGGGAGAAACATCTTTGGGAGACTGTACCACATGACTTCAGTGGTTCAGGATATTCCCCAAGGTACTTTCATCAGCAGGCGGGTGGTAATTTGGGAAGACGTTGGCCTCCTGAAGTTAACATTATTAATATTCCAAAGAGCCTGTTTTAGGAAACACTGATCAAATGAAGAAGGAATGAGGTTCAAAGTAAGTTGTTCATATCAATAGTAGTCTTTTCCTCAAAAGACTCTCTCCCCACAGGTACGGCAACTTCGTCGCCTCATTCTGAGCTGGAAAGTACAGGTGCCATTCTCGATGACAAAGAAGATGCTTACTTCACAGAAATCCGCAATTTCATTGGGAATAGCAACCACAGTGGCCAGTCTCCCAGGAACACAGAGGAGAGGTAAAGCTGAGTTTTTCCTTTTTAAACTCTCTGATTTCTGAAATAAGTATGTTCCAAATAGATTTTCTGTGCTCACTTTTGTGACACACTGTAACTTCTACCAGTGGTGGCTGGCATTTCTTTAGTGCAGATTAAATACTAAATGCTCTTCTAAGCACTTTCTGTGTATGAATTAATTTAATTATCATAATAGCCCAATGAGGCAGCTACTATTACTATGTAATTTTATCAGTGAAGGAATGGAGACATCACAGGTTAAATAACTTGCCAGAGGCCACATAAGTAATTAATAAATGGGATTCAACCTGGGCCATCTGGTTTCAGAGCCCATGCTTTTACCACCATTCTGTTCTGTTGTTCTTGATAACTAATTAGACTATTTTATCAAAACTTACCAAGCAAAAAGGAAAGCCACCGCAGGGATTCAGTTGATTCAACTGTGGCTACTATTATATATCATGTGTATATTACAGATAATATAATTAGATGTACGTGTGTGTGTGTGTGTGTGTGTGTATAAAATTTGTGGATATATATATATACATATCTGTATATAACATACCTATTGAATATCATTTAAATATCTTTTACCTAAAAAGCAGTTGAGACTTCTTGATATGATTCTGTCACTACCCATGGGCTCTCAGGTGGATATGCATTTAATTCTAGCATGTTTGTTTCAGTGGGTGTGATCATCTCTGTTTTTAGTGACCTGGTGCCTTGCTTACCTCTTGTCATTATCAATATCAAGCATATATGGTTTAATTCCTAAAGAAAAACTTTTAATACTGCTGATAATAATAAATACTTACCTAGTGTTTACATTTTATATGATGTTAATGAAAAATATTTTACCAAAATTACCATATTTAATTTTTCTTATCTCTAAGTTATAATTAAATATCTGATATTGAGAACTAGATCTTTTTTTAACATACCTATCCAAGGGCCTATTAAGTTAGGATGCTGTGTAGTCAATTTTAATGTCAAATGAAATAGTTCATGAAAGCTCCGTTACTTTTCATCACACAAGTATTATTGTTAGTGTCCCCTATTTTTTGATATTATTAAAAGTCAAATAATTGTTTAAGGTAGTTTTTACATTAAGCCAACCTTCACATAAACATTATTTCCCCAGATAAAATGATATATAAAATTCCCCAGATTAAATTATATAAGAGAAGAACTTCTGTTCTTCAACTTATTTAGGGGAAAAAGGAGAGAAGATCTGCTATTACATGACCCTTCCCAAATTCTAAGAATTCTGATAAGAGCTATGACTTTGTGCAGTTGGACATATCTTTTCCTCTGCTTGCGTGCACGCGTGTGTGTGTGTGTGTGTGTGTGTGTGTGTGTGTAAGACAGGCAGAGGATGGAGGGAGTGAGATGAGCATATGGTCAGAAATACAAAGTAGTGTGTAAGTAGTGCCTTACATTTTGATAATAACATTTACATGACACAAAAGAAGTGTTGAACAAAAACCACCATTTGGGTTCTGAGATGCCTTTTCAGATCTTCTAGCCTTTTCTTGGAGATTTGTGAGCCTGCATATAGCTGCGACATCTGGCCTCAACATGTCCAAACAGCACAGAAGTAAGAAGATTGAGTCATTTAACTTCCCCCCTCAACTCCTATTGGGCTACTTTTGATGAATAATTTATCCCCCATAAATTGCCACATTTGAAAGCATAATTAACAAATAGGTTTTCTTAATCATGTTGGCTTTGTTACTTTTGGTTTTCATCCATGCATTCTTTTGTTCTTTTACTTTTTCTTTCATTTTTAAAAAAAAAAACAGTTTCAATCCATTCAAGCTAACTAGTTGGCAGTGTATCTGGAAACTAATAATTTATGTCTGTGCAAAACATGTTTTCATCATTCTTTGATAAAAGTGGTTAAGAGATTGGCTGTATAAAAACATTAATAATGATAATATGACTACTTTTAAGATTTTTACTATGTGCATCTGTCACACCCAACATTGTTTTGTTTTATTTATTTACCCCAGAAAATCTAAGTATTTAATTATCTCTTTTTTTTTTAACATGGGGAAGTGATGGATTACATTACTGATACCTGATCTCCTATAATCTGAAAAATAGTTCTGTTAAATGTGAATAGCCCACATTTCTGTAGCAATAACTTAAATTTCAACAAGCTCTCTGAACTTGGGGGAAGTACCTTAATTTCCCTGGTCGCATATATTTAAAAAGAGGAGATTAGGAGGACATACTCTGTAGTTCAAAGCGTTTGTAATTAATTTGGAACTAAGTTAATTTTGACTTTTAAATATTACAATGAAACTTAAATTCAGTTATACATCTTTTTATTTTTTTAAGATTTTAATTATTTATTTTAGATAGAGAGAGCACAAACTGAGGGAAGGAGAGGGACAAGCAGACTCTGAGCTGAGTGTGGAGCCTGACATGGAGCTCGATCTCACAACTCTGAGATCATGGTCCTGAGCTGAAACCAAGAGCCAGGCGTGCTAAACCGACTGAGCCACCCAGGCACCCTTCAGTTTATATGTTCTTTCTGTTTATTTTAAAGCCTGAGAAATTTGTCCTGCTTTTATAGATGCTCTCAAATGTATCAAATTGGGACTTCTTTGTAATTAAACCCTTTTTTGTAATTACACATTTGAATCACATACTATAATCCTTGTGACCGCAGGCTAAAGAATTGCAAAGGACTTTTAAAATAAAATATTCTTGGGGCGCCTGGGTGGCTCAGTGGGTTAAAGCCTCTGCCTTCCACTCAGGTCATGATCCCAGGGTCCTGGGATCAAGCCCTGCATGGGGCTCTCTGCTCCGCAGGGAGCCTTCTTCCTCCCCTCTCTCTCTGCCTGCTTCTCTGCCTACTTGTGATCTCTCTCTCTCTGTCAAATAAATAAATAAAATCTTATAATAAAATAAAATATTCCTCTTTTGTATCACATTAGACATGCCTGCTAAGTAAGATTCAAAAGATATTTGCACAATTGCATTTTTAGATAATTGCCCACCCTGATGTTCTTCTGAGAAACAGGGAACATTGTTACATTCAGACCATTGAAGATAGTTTGAAAACAGTAAAAATAAGTGAGATCTCCATCATTTCCAAGCTTGAGCAGGATGTCTAAGTGGCATACACCACAAATGTCACCTAGACATATCAAATACCACGTGGTTCCTGACAGCTCTCTTAACATTTTCTTTGAACTCCTAGATTCACTCTAGGCGTGTGTGTTGAAGTTTTTGTCAGTGTTGTTCAGGGATATGAATTTTCCAGAAAACTATTTTTTTTAATGGTGGGCACTTATATGGTAATTAGGTAACATTATGTGGAGAAGAGATATGTGGGCTTTTTATATCATATATAACAGTATCATTTATCAGGCAAAGGTCGGATAAGGAATAGGAGCCTGAGACTGTTTTTCTAGCTCTGCCAGAAACCCCATTTATCCTTTGAATAATCACCCAATTATTATTTTCTTCATTCTCTCATTTGTGAAGTAGCATTACTTTCCCATGGTTGCCATAAAGCATAAACAATAAAAATTTCCTGTAGAAGTGCTGAAAATCCTGAACTATTTTTGGGAAGACATGAGAAGAGAGCCAGCTGCACGTTTACAAATGAAACCAATAATGGGACCTGTTTCCTTTTTTATGCTTTTGAAAGAATGAACGGCAGTCATTTTAAGGATGAGAACGCTTTGGTGACCAGCCAAAATTCAGATTTACTGGATGATGAAGAAGTAGAAGATGAGGTGTTGTTAGATGAGGAGGATGATGACAACGATATTACTGGAAAAACGGGGAAAGAACCAGGGACAAGCAATTTACATGAAGGAAACCCTGAGGATGACTATGAAGACGCCAGCACCCTGGAGATGAGTTGCAAAACATCCCCAGTGAGGTGAGCACCTGGGGTGACATTCGTAAATAAGTAGGCGTAGATACATATAGATGCTTGCAAGTCCTTCTGCTCTGTTTTTCCATTAGGGCAATATTTCAGGCCATGGCAGTTGATGAGCAGTGAATCATAAAAAATACATTTGAATTAGAAAACTGTATTTGGTGATTCCTCTTAAATGGGTGAAACAAGGTAGCCATCGTAATCCACAAGAATAGAAATGCATCGGTGTCTGTGGAACCCTGATTAACCTGAGATGAGAAGAATAAATGAAAATTAGATGAGTACCCAATCATTTATGTAGACTGTACTGTAAAACTCAAAGAAAAATAGAGATTGCAATATTATCTAATTCATTCAAAAATCTTGTATGTTATTAATCAAATATTAGTGAGATCAGTATCACTTAATTTGATATGTATGTAAACTATACAGGTAGATTTTTAAATGGGAAAAGAAATGAACCAAGTAGTTAAATTTATAAGAATATTCTATTTTCATATGGAGAGTGGGTGCTCACTAAGTCTTATCATGACTGGCTTTATTTTAAATGGACGTTATAAACTGTAAATTGTGTCTCCACTGCATTGCTGATTCCACACCATTGACTTTACCTCTTATCTACACTTGCTGTGGTTATGAAGAATCTTAAAACAAACATGTTTTTAAGATACAGTATGTGTAGACACTTTAAAGAACCCAGTAATCGATGCATGCTTCTTGATAGTGCAAATAAAATACAAAGTTTGACAGCTGTATGGATTCAGATGAAAAGTGATTTGGTTGGATAACAAACTGAGAAAGAAAGAAAAAACCCTCTGTGCTTTCCCATTGGTTCATTTTAGGTATAAAGAGGAAGAATATAAAACTGGACTTTCTGCTCTAGATCATATAAGGCACTTCACAGATAGCCTCAAAATGAGGAAACTGGAAGATAATCAATATACTGAAGCTGAGCTGTCTTCTTTTAGTGCTTCCCATGTGCCGGAGGAACTTAAACAGCCGTTACACAGAAAGTCCAAATCACAGGTACATGTTCTCCTGCAGCACAGCGTCATGGCGACATGGTGCCTCCGGCACCAAAAGGCAGATAGTCTCTCTGGGCAATGCTCTAGAGTCTGAACAGGTTCAGTTGCTTAACTCAAAACTTTCCTACCTTGACCCTATGACCGAATCCAAGATGGCTCACCAGCACAGCCATGAACCTGGCTGCCCTCCGCACAGATGCTTCCATGACAAACCTTGTCCTCCAGTAGCTTTTCCCTGACTTTGCAATTCTCTCACTTCTATAGAGGTAGTCCATAATGTTTGCATCTATTTCTGTATGACTTCGGAGGGATTTTTTTTAATTAGTTTGCATCTGTAATTCTTGTCAACCTAAGTGTATTTCCAGACTTTGGTCCCTTATTATGTGTAGTTAATTAACAAGTCATCTAATTTATAGCGTTTAAGAGTAAACTGAGGATCAGAGATGAAATGAGTTGCCCAAAGTCTGTAGCATCTTACTGGCAGAGCTGGAAAGAAAACCAATTTATTTTTAATTGAATGAATGAATGAATAGTACTCATGTTCATTGGGCTCTATGGTATTCTATCAGCACTGTGGAAACAAAAATAAATCCATTTAAGGATCCATAAATACCAATTAAAAGAGCCTCAGTTTTTTATCAGAAAATAAAGGAAGTCAGTACCTTCTGCTGACATCCCTACTCAACAACATTGTTCAGTTCATTTGGGTTAATCACAAAGAAGAAGAAGAAAAGAAGCTTCCTGTTATTACCATATTTGTTGGTCACTTTGGTCTAATTGAATGTGAGCCCACTTCGGAGGTGGCCTGACATATCAAACCACGTGACTGCATTGGCTTCTACATTTAGAAATGCTTTCCGATTTGGCTGAGATGTTTTGGCCTTAGCCATTTGCTCTTAGCAGCAAATGTGGTCATATCTCAACTAAGGTGAGAAAAACATCGTGCTAGTGGGATAATGTAAATTCTTAACTCTCAGTCAATTCAGTAAAATATTGAAGGTATCATGTAAGGTAATAATAGGCAAAAGGAATGTTCGTTTTGCATTGAAGTAGAGGCAGCTCCTTACCCTCAGAGCTTCTAGCTGCGTGAACTTAAGAACATCACATCAAGACTGTGGGTGCCAGTTCTTCATTGTAAAGTGGGATGACTAGAGGCCATATCCAAGGTCTCTCCCTGCTGTATGATTCAATGGGGATAAATATTAATTTTTCAGTTCCTAACATTAACAATAAATTAATAAGAATAGACATCTCATTTTTACTTGGACATAACCATCAGAGGTAGTGAGTATTTTCTTAAACCCTTGGTATCCCATTCTTCCTTCCTAACTGATCGGAGACAAACCAGGGGATGCAGGCTTCCTTTCCTTTCCTTTCCTTTCCTTTCGTTTCCTTTCCTTTTTCTTTCCTTCTCATTTCATTTCTTTTAATTATTCCACCAAAATGCTTATAAGACAACAGTACCTAAAAATTCCTGAAGCTGTCCGGAGTGATTGAAAGCAGAAAGGTCAGGGAACCCAGAGATGAGAGATGTGATCTGTTTCAGTACCAGCATTGTGACATAAAGTCCCTGCCTAGCTGGACTAACAATTACCATCACAAGAAATGCTAGTGTATTTCTTGTATTTTTCAGGTTACTTGATCATGCCGTGTATATCAGTTTAAATATGGTCAGGCCTTTTTGCAAACTAACTTTATTTCATGAGACTTTTTATTCATTCATTCAATTGTTATTCACTGTCAGTGATGTTCAAGGAGTGGATCTTTGTACATGAAAATGTGTATTTTATTTGATTACCAAAAGGCAAGTATTCTATATTTACCATTTTCTAGAATCTGAATAGAGATAGATGACTTACTCAAAACATTCATATATTTACTCTGATTTTTATAGTGATTGAATCCAAGATAGCTGAACAATACAACAGTGGCTGCATTCTGCATAGACACCTCTTTGAAAATTCCCATCCTAAAAATTGATTTCATGACAATAGGTAGTCTTTATATCCAGCACTCTACATTACTTAATCCTTATAATTCCTTCACAGCCCTTTTCGACAAGTTTTTGTTATTATGATCCCCATTTGGTAGGAGAAAAGTGACCTTCAAAGGTAAAGGAACTTCCCCAAGGTCACACAGCTAATCAGAGAGAGGTCAGTGAGAAGCCAGGAACCCAAAGTTTCCTTTCATTTTTCCAAATATTGGAATAGGCTTTGTTAAAGCCATTTCAGGATACTCTTTATCTTGATCTCTAAAAGCGGGTACTTAATAAATAAAAAGTTCAGTGAGTTCAGTGCTCACCTTACTCATATTTTAAACTCTTCAAAGAACAGGGACTGTATATTACTTGTCATTGATTCCCTAGGACCTAGCACAGTGCCTGGCGTAGAGTAGATGCTTAAGAGTTTTTTGTTATATGTCTGTTGAGATTTCGTAGAGGTCCAGAAGGCAAATTGCATACATAAAAGTCAAATGTGTACATTGAGAGCAATGACCCAGCAAATCAGAATCAGCCTACAAGGGCAGATTTTCTAACTGAATGCCATGATTACGGAAGAAACCACAGATTGGCCACATGTCTCAGCATGACTCTCAGAGATGAAATTCTGCTTAACAACAGAGGCATTTGGTCTTTGTTTACAGACAGTGGAATGTCTTTGGCAGGACTTTAATGATCCCACTGCAGCAGCATTTTTGACAGGCAAGTTTAGCAGTGGATGAGACCAACAATAGCAAATCAACAGTGAAAAGTTCACTCACAAGTCAAGACCAAACATTTCATTTGACTATTTTACTTGGCAGCAAATGGGAGATTCTCTGGAACAGTTACTTAGGATTGACATGATAATGGGGAAGAAAGAGCACTTCTTCACAGAGCACTGCCATGTCCTTCTGCTTGGCAGATACTGGAGTTCAAGTTGGTCAGAACGTTGTTGGGTCTTGTGTTGTATTTTATTTTTCGGTAAAGCTGACTTGTTCTACCTGAGCTTGCAAGGTTTTGGGTAGTCAACTCTGAATATTTCGAACATGGAGGGAGACCAGAGAAAGGACACTGGATTAAAAGCTGGGCAGAAATCACTTGTGCTTCTGCCTCTCCACTGTCTAGTTGAGTGACTCGGGGCAAGTTGTGTCACCTTCAGTGCTAGCCCTCAGTTATAAAGTGCAGGAGTTGATGGGAAGGTGTCCTCTACTAGACCCCAGTGCCATCAAGGCAGGTCTATGTCCCCTTCATAGTTGCAGTTTTGATTGCAAGCACACAATAATATTTTTGGTGGCTTGAACAGGTGCACAAACAGTGGCTGGATGACATATTTATGCTTGGGTAGGGGGATGACTCGTGTTTCTCAGTGCAGACACTTGACATTTTCGGTTGGACAATTCTTTTTTTTCTTTTTTTTTGGTCCTGTAGGACATGTATTTTTGTGGTCCCCAGGCACTGAAGACCAGCAGTAACACCACGTCATTACGATGACAAAAAGGGGCCCATGCTTTTCCAAACACATCCATGAGGGATGCTCCTAACTCTGAGTCCCATTCCCCCAACAATATTCTTCGAATTAAAAGTGATGTTTTTCAGTGCCACTTACTGAGTCTCTCCTTTTTACCCCAGGCATATGCTATGATGTTGTCATTGTCTGACAAGGAGTCCCTCCATTCTACATCCCACAGTTCCTCCAGCGTGTGGCACAGTATGGCAAGGGCTGCGGCGGAATCCAGTGCCATCCAGTCCATAAGCCACGTATGACGTTACCAAGGTCGACCAGAGTGGGACCAAGTCCAACAGTAGCATGGCTCTTTCATCTAGGACGATTTAAAAGACTGCCGAGCAGAATGCCTTAGAAACCTGAAGGGTCACTCATTTAAAGTCTGGTGACCTTAAACTGAATGCTTAAAAAAAAAAAAAAAAAGAAAGAAAGAAAGAAAAAGAAAGGAAAAGAAAGAAAAAAGAAGCTATTTATTCTCGATATTTTGTTTTGCACAGCAAAGGCAGCTGCTGACTTCTGGAAGGTCAATGCAACTTAACGTGATTCGGTGAGAATGAGCAACTTGCGGGCAGGAGGCGTCCTGGTCCGCCCTGCCCTGGGCTGTGGGCAGGCGCGAGGGCTGTGGGGATGGCGGCATTGACACGAATGAACACTCCGTAGAGACTGAATTCTCTTTTGTACAAGATCACCTGCCACATGATTGGGAACAGTTGCTTTTAATTACAGATATGATTTTTTTTTCTTTGTTAAAGTTTTATGTAATTTAACCCTTTGAAGATGGAAGTAGTTGGATGAAATGCACACTCGATTATTATAGAAACTGATAACAGGGAGTCCTCATTCCCCCTTAACTTTTGCCTTCTTAAGTACATTGTGTAAAACTAGGGAAAAAGGGTATGTGTATATTGTAAACTATGGAAGTTCCAGCGCTCAAAGAGGTTAAGTCAGTGAAGTAACCTGTTCATCACCAGTCCCGCTGTACCACTACACTAATAAAATGTTTGCCAAATCCTTGTAATAACATCTTAATTTTAGACAATCATGTCACTGTTTTTTTAATGTTTAATTTGTGTGTGTGTTGTGTGTATCATGTATTTATTTGCTGGCAAACTATTTTTTGTTGATTACAATAGCACTGTTCCAGTCAGCCACTACTTTCTGACGTCTGAGGCACGCCCCTTTCTGAACTGCAAGGACCAAGGTGACTCGACCTGTGTATGGGAGTGCCAAATGGTGTTTGGCTTTTCTTAACATTCCTTTTTTGTTGTTGTTTTGTTTTCCTTCTTAATGAGCTAAATATGAATAGATGCAACTTAGTTTTTGTAATACTGAAATCGATTCAATTGTATAAACGATTATAATTTCTTTCATGAAAGCATGATTCTTCTGATTAAAAACTGTACCCCATATTTTATGCTGGTCGTCTGCAAGCTTGTGCGATGTTATGTTCATGTTAATCCTGTTTGTAAAATGAAGTGTTCCAGACCTTATGTTAAAAGAGAGAAGTAAATAACAGACTGTATTCAGTTATTTTGCCCCTTATTGAAGAACCAGATTTGTTTTCCTTTTCTTTTGTTTGTTTGTTTGTTTGTAATCTCATTTTGAAATAATCGGCAAGTTGAGGTACTTTCTTCAAATGCTTTGTACAATATAAACTGTTATGCCTTTCAGTGCATTACTATGGGAGGAGCAACTAAAAAATAAAGACTTACAAAACTGGTTATTTTTTCCACTGTGTGATATTTTTCCTTCTTGTGCAATTTTAGGGATCCAATGATTTAAAGATATGATGTCTGGGAACTTGATGCCCTGATAGATACATGGAATGTCAAACATGGGTGTATTGTTTTGAGATGACATAGGGATAGACCTTGACCCACAGGAAATTGGGACTCTGACCCATTCTTCTGAACTTTCTCTGTGCAGCGCAGTCAGGGCTCATTTGCGATGTCACAGGGTCCTGGGTCTTACACCACATCCACAGCACCCATGCTAGTTAGTACAGAGAGTTACCTCCTGTTTTTCTACTCAACTTTATATAGTGCGTCCTAAAAGTTGTTCTGATTTCAACTTTTTTTTTAAAGATTTTATTTATTTATTTGACAGAGATCACAAGTAGACAGACAGGCAGGCAGAGAGAGAGAGAGGGAAGCAGGCTCGCTGCTGAGCAGAGAGCCCGATGCGGAACTCGATCCCAGGACCCTGAGATCATGACCTGAGCCGAAGGCAGCGGCTTAACCACTGAGCCACCCAGGCGCCCCCTCAATTTTTGTTTTTAATTACAATTACTGTTCACTGATTCGTAAGACCAAAACAAACAAACAAACAAACCCTTTAACTTTTTTATATTCCTTCTAAGTCTTTGTCCACATGCAAAATATCATTTTTATAGTTATAATCAGAGTATAGAAATGATGTTGTGTTTTCTTTATTTACTGTGACAAAAAAAAAGTCAACGCATGTTACAAATTCTTCAGATGAATAATTTAGCAGTCGCCCCATGTTCCATCAGGTTTGATATACTATAATTTCTTCAACTATTTCACTTTTATTGAAGATTTAAGTTTTTTTTTTTTTTTTAAAGAAAGAGATCACAAGTAGGCAGAGAAGCAGGCAGAGGGGGAGGGGGAAGCAGGCCCCCTGCTAAGCAGAGAGCCCGATGTGGGGCTTGATCCCAGGACCCTGAGATCATGACCTGAGCTGAAGGCAGAGGCTTAACTCACTAAGCCATCCAGGCGCCCCTGAAGATTTAAGCTTTCTGATATTCACTAATGCAAGCAGTGGAATTTTAATTTTCATGCACAAAATTGATTTTGTATGTTCGTATATGTACGTACAGAGGTGAAATGTGAGAAATAGTATTTCCATATGATAAATTCTCTGGTTGGGGAGCAATTATGAATTCTTCCTACTCCTTAAATATAATGTTGATTGTTTTTAGAATATGGGAATTTCAGTGTTCGCTGACTATAGAGATTTTAACAAGACCTGAAGAATAAATAATTATGACACATTGAAGAATAAATAAGTATGACCCATAGAAATAATAATAATTATTATAATAAAACTAATCTCTTCATTTACTCATTCTTAGCCACACTGCCAGATACAAAGAGAATCTCCTCACATTCTAAATGTCAGTAGTATAGGAATTAAATATATAGGGTATAAATATTGATCATTTTTAATAGAAAGCGTGTATAAGAGAAAACATTCAGGAAATCTACATAAAATATAAATCTGGCCTATGAAGAAGACTCTAATATTGGGGACATATTGGGGATCTGGAACACGCAGTACATTTTTCTTTCTTTTAAAGAATGTGCCTATAAATTCTGCAGCAGCTTGAATACTCTCAATGCTACTAAATTCTTGTTAGGTTTTGAGCATGACATTTCAGTTGTTTGCTAATACTCAGTCCCTCCGAATTCCAAAAAGGCTTTCAAGCCTTATGTTTCTGCAGTTTTTCCATTCTTTCCGCCAGCAGTCCTCCACCGCGGGCCCCTGTGGGGACTGGGGAGATACGGTAGAGACACTATTGGATTTGGAAACCCAAGGCCTGGGTCTGAGCTCTGGCTCTGCCGCTTCACTGGCTTCGAGGTCTTAGGCAAGTCACATACCTCTCAAAATCTCATCTATGAAACCGGGGTCATGACACTTGCTTCTGCTGCTACTGCTTTGGGTTTCTGTGAATGTCCAAAAACCAAAATACATTTTTGGAAAGATTGGGTAAGAGTTCTGTCCAAGCAAAGCATTTTATAATTTTCATGGTAGTCATTCAGGAAACATAATATATGCCTATATCTATCCATATGTGTATGCATGTGTGTATCTACAGACACCCAAACACAGACACTATGGTAAGAGAAAAATTTTAGGATATGACAGAAATGTACCCTAGACTCTACAGAACTGGATGTGTTTTCTAGGAAAAAAATGTTAAGAGATATTTCTTGAACAAATATGTGTCTTTGAAAACTAAAGCTCAGCCCTTTGAAAACATAAGTTTTCAGTGTAATTGTTGAGAGCTCTCAAAAAAAAATTTTTTTTTAAAGATTTTATCCATCCACTTGACAGACAGAGACCACAAGTAGGCAGAGAGGCAGGCAGAGAGAGAGAAGAAGGGAAGCAGACTCCCCACTGAGCAGAGAGCCCAACATGGGGCTTGATCCCAGGACCCTGGAATCATGACCGGAGCCGAAGGCAGAGGCTTTAACCCACTGAACCACCCAGGTGCCTCGAGAGCTCTCAAACAATTTAAGGAGAGTTAAGAAAGCATCTTCAAGGAGTAAGCACCTTCATATTTCTATTTTCAGATAATGTCCCTCAACCCGCCTTATTTCTGTACGGAATAAATAAGTTATCCATTTTTTAAATTGCCTGCTCTGTCAGTGTCCTGCTGGGAACGGACACATCCATGACCTCTGTTAGTCATTACAGTACAGGCAGCGTTCCTCGTTTCACAGATGAGGAAACCGGAGCTCAGAGAGCTTAAGGACCTCGCTCAAAGTGACCCAGCCGGAAACTGGCTGACATTCCAGGGGTGCTGGCTCTGTAGCCCACTCTTAGCCAAGAGTCTCAGGCCTCCTGATTTAGGCACAGCTAACAAAAGTCCAAAAGGAATGTTCCAAATCAAAGAAATGTGTCCACAGAGAGTAAAGCTGTCAGAGATGCAAATGTGCCCGGGAGACATTTAGGCGTCTGAGTCTTGGCTGTAAAGAGTTTGAAAGGTGAGTGCCAAGCACTGGGTTCCAAGCTTTTTCTATTCAGGTTATCTCAAGTCAGAACCAGCAATACCAGTGCTTTTTTGAATGATCCTAAATGCTTCCTTAATGAGAGAAGAGCCTTTGTAATCTTGTTTGCAAATTCATAGCAGGTGGCTTGAGTTTCCTCCTTACTCTTTTGGGAAAAAAAAAACAAACCTACATTTTGAAATTATTAACATGGAATGAATTAAGCCCCTTCTAAAATGGTTAGCAGACTCATCAGGAGAGAAAGCAAATGCAAAAGCAAGTGAAGTTAAGAAGTTTGGAGAGCCAAAAAAAAAAAAAAAAAAAAGAAAGAAAAAGAAAAGAAAGAAAGAAAAGAAAAAAAAATTTGGAGAGCCAGCCAGCTCTTCCCCCAGACACTGAGGCTGGGATTTAATTGTCCATTATATTTCACAGAACCCATTTCTGAATATAAGAGACTGTCCTTGGTGCAACATTTATTTAGAAAAAGGATGTAGGATGGCTACTATTAAAAAAAAATCCAGAAAATAATGAATGCTGGTGAGAGGGTGGAGAAATTGGATCCTTTGTGCACTGCTGGTGAGAATGTGAATTGGTGTGGGCACTCTAGACAACAGTACAGAAGGGCCTCAAACAGTTATAAATAGAACTCCCCTACGATCCAGAAATCCCAATTCCGGGTAGACACCCAAAAGGAGTTCAAAGCAGGGTCTCAAAGAGATATGTGTACATTCATGTTCACGGTAGCATCGTTCACAGGAGCTGAAGAATGCAAGCAGCCCAGATGTCTATTGATGGATAAAGAAACAAAATGTGTTGTAGCCACAGAGTGGAATATTATTCAGTCTCAAACAAGAAGGAAATTCTGACACATGTTCTAACATGGATAAACCTTGAGGATACGATGCCAGGTAAAATAAGCTAGTCACAAAAAGACACTGTATGACTCCACTCATCTGAAGCACCTAGAATCGTCAAATAAATAGAGATAGAGAGTAGAATGGTGATTGCCAGTGGCTGCGGGCAGGAAGGAATAGGGAGTTGTTTAATTGATAGAGTTTCAGTTCTGCAAGATAAGAGTTCTGGAGATTGGTTACAAAATACTGTGAATGCACTTGCCACTGCTTCAAAAGGGCTAAGAAAATAATTTTTATGTTAAGTATAGTTCACTATAATAAAAAAGAAAACAAAATAAAATCCTGCTCTATCCACATCATTCTTTAAGCTGAAAGAATCTAATTCTATTTAACTCAAGCAGAGAAGCAAATTACCAGAGGGATACAGGAGAGCTCATAACAATTAGAGAGCAAGCTGGGGAATCAAGCCTAGGACATAATCCAGAACCAGTGAGCAGGAGCCCATGGGACACCTCTTAAGCTGTCATCAGCAGGATGGATCAACTACCACTATGTTCAGTCTTTCTTGTCACTCTGTGTCCAGATTAAAACTCTAGGGATAGACCATGAAACTGGCCCTCCTGCAAACCCTTGACCTGCAAACCCTTGACCAAGAGCACCATTAAAGGTAGGGCACTAAAGGCTAGTTTCCATATAACTAAATTGAGAAGCTCCTCACAGATGAGTGAGAATGAATGATGGATGTCAAAAACAATGCATCTTCACACCACTTGATGATAGGGAAACGTAAGGAAGGTAATACATAAGGATCAAGACTTTCAGGGAAGGACACAGGATTTGGTAATTTTAAGGGCCATCAGAGGGATAACCTGATAGCATGTACAAAATTAGGACTGCTCCAGAAATTGAAAGACCTACAATTCTCACGGGAATAATTGTTCCAGAAAATTCTTGATGTAAAGATTTTTGTTAGAGTGTGTGTGTGTTCATACTTTTAATGCTTCCATCATGACTCCTACTGACAATTCTGCCAAGATTGGCAATAAAAGGGGTGCCTGGGTACTCAGATATTAATCGTCTGCCTTGGGCTCAGGTCATGATCCAGGGTCCTGGGATCGAGCCCCACATTGGGCTCCCTACTCCACAGGAAGCCGCCTTCTCCCTCTCTCACTCTCCCTGCTTGTGTTCCCTCTCTTGCTGTGTCTCTCTGTCAAATAAATAAATAAAATCTTCAAAAAAGCGGGGGTGGGGGGGCACCTGGGTGGCTCAGTTGGTTAAACGACTGCCTTCGGCTCAGGTCATGATCCCGGAGTCCTGGGATAGTCCCCCATCAGACTCCCAGCTCCATGGGAGTCTGCTTCTCCCTCTGACCTCCCCTCTCATGCTCTCTCTCACTCTGTCTCTCTCTCTCTCAAATAAATAAATAAAATCTTGGGAAAAAAAAAAAAAAAAGATGGGCAATAAAATTGTAGCCAAGTAGCCATGGGTTAACCAGAATTTAAGCAGACTGATTCATAAGAGAATTTGCAAACTTCCATGGGATGTATGAGTTGTCATGGTCAGTAAGAAACTGAAGCGTTTGAATCAAAAGCATCCAGTTAATCAATGTCTAGAAAGGAAACAGAAAGCGCTCTAAATATTTAAAGCAGAGAAGGATTCAAAGCAAACGGCTACACATAAAGAATTGGAAGTTCTGGAAGAGCAAAAGGAAGACTAGAAAATAAACCAGAGACCAGGAAGTGGCCCGCCCCTCCCCACACCCTCCAGAGTCCTGGAGGCACAGCCATGGTAGCTCCTACTGCCCCCGCACTGCTGGCACTGAAACGCTGGTGCTGCTACTCAGGGAGTCACTCTTCCTGCTGCCTTCTCAACTGCCCCCAGTGCCTTCCATCACACCTCACTAGAAGCCAGCTGGGGAAGGAGCTTTTCCAGCATCCAGCCCCCAGTATACAGAGGAACAGTGGGACTGGGGCTGAATACTAACAGACCACATTTGATATAGGACCAGCTAAACTGAGCAGATAAACTAGATTAGTGGAGAAATCCTCTGCTAACTTCTCATTGGTTTTAGAATGGTTATCAGCATATCAACATGGCCTCCAGGGCCCTCCATGTGTTTGTGCCTACCTCTCTAGTCTGGCCCCACTTGCCTGAAACCACTCTCGTTCAGCAAGTTCAACTTCACTTTCAAGGACTTCAGACACGGCAGTCTGCGAACTTGGAATACTCCCTCTTGTTTCTCTCTCTATCCAGACCCACTACCATCCGCACATTTTTGGTTGATTAAACTAATTTACTCTTCAGATTTTAACTTATCTGTTCCTTTTTGAGAGAAACTTTTCCTGATATCTTCGACTCCCCTCCACCTATGAATGTAAAGGACCAGTCCTGTTGTAGTCTCTCATCAAAGCATTTAACTACATATTTCATGCACCTGTTACAGTTTGTAACTGTATGTATATCCATGAATAATTTACTATCACTGTCCCTACAATCTTAAGATCCATGAATGTTCTATGTCTACTTTGATCAATGTTATACCCCAAGTAGTTAGTACAGAGGATGACACATTGTGACTATTCTATACATTTTACGTAATTAATGATCAAATAAATGAGTTGACCAAAAGGGTGTATATCAAACCAGTATCAGTGGTCATCTCTAAAATTGGAGTGGAAAAAACTTACTTTTTATGGTATATAGTTTTATTTTAATGCTTTCAACAAGAAAGAATTAACTTTTATGTTTAAAAACCACACATTTGGGGCACCTGGGTGGCTCAGTGGGTTAAAGCCTCGGCCTTCAGCTCAGGTCATGATCTCAGTGTCCTGGAATCGAGCCCTGCGTCTGGCTCGCTGCTCAGCGGCGAGCCTGCTTCCTCCTCTGTCTGTCTCTGCCTGCTTCTCTGCCTGCTTGTGATCTCTGTCTGTCAAATAAATAAATAAAATCTTTAAAAAATAAAAAATAAATAAAAATAAAAAACTCACATTTTTTGGATATACCTCCTGATTAAGAGACTCTCAATTCTAAGAATTCATCCTAAGAAGCTAATTAGCATTACACACTCATATTTGTACACATGGATGTTCACAAAAACATTAATAATTAAAAATGATTATCAGCATAGAGGTCAAACAAATGAGACTTGCTGAAGTAAATTCTGCTGTGTCTGCATGACTATGGTTAAGTAAAAGGACAGAAAGTGCTTACATATTAAATGAACAGTAAGGTACAATTGGCTAGAAGCTATATTTTGTCACATTTTGCTAGCTGGTAGAATTATGGATGAATTTTATTTGTCTTCTTTTTTTTGCTTATTTTCATTTTTTACATTATTTAAAAGTAAGCATGTGTTACTTTTTAAATAAGAGAAACATTATTATAAAGACAAGCAAAAAAAAATGTCTTCCAAATTAAGTAAATAGTACAAAGAGAAAAACAACAAAAAAAGGTCTTAACCAAGAGAGTGAGGGAGGTGTTTTTCAGATGGTCAATTGCGAGCTGACTGAGGCCAACCTGTTGACTATGCAAATGACAACAGTGAGATCTATGAAGAGAAATGCTGGTTTTATCCAAGGTCCAAGGTCACACAGCTGGTTTCAAGTCCAAACCCACTGCCTTCTGGAACACTATAGTGTGAACTGTTGTCTCAGTAAGGAGTAGGGTATGAGCACCGTAGGGTAAAATCCTGATGTCCAACAAGGGAGCTTAAGTCAAGGGTTTTTTTAATGAGCTCAAGTGTTAGATTACCTCCAAATATGCCCAAATTGACTCCATGCCCTAGGTTCTAGACCTTATTTGAACACGTTTTTATGTGCAATTAACAATATAAAAATGTCTTCAAGGTAATAAAGTTATTATACATACTAAAATTAGAGTTATAGTATCTATTTCCCATATTATTGATTTATGTTTATTACATTTTCATTTGGGGCTCTAGCTACTCATCAGAAATTGGGCTCCTTTAACCAGCTGAATGGTGTTGCGCTCATATAGGCAAGAAAGAAGTGGTCAAAAGCATCTTGTGTCAAAACCTTGCTCCAATTTGACATCTCAGAAGGTGGAATTGACTTCTAATGCTTTTTCTACATTATTGCTCTGCAGGATAAAATTTTGGCTTCTTTCAATCATCTCTTATAGACAGTGGTATCTTTAAATCAAGATATGTACATCAGTAGAACAAAGAATCAGAGATTTTACCAAAGAAGCAAAATTAACAAGACTAGCAGGAGGCCAGCTAGTGTCACGACCTTGTCAAAAAATATCTCCTCACCATCACCATTGAAGTCATCTTGGTCTGGAACAGTCACATTCTTTTCACCTAAGATAAACATGGATTTTTCTAGATGCAGGGACATATTAAGTGATTTCAGTCAGTATTATTGTGTCTTAGTGAATTGATCCTTTTCTCTGTGGTAGCAAGGGGAGGGGATATTTTCTGAAGAGATGACAGTAGGGTAAAAAAGGAATGTGAGGGGACAGATTGGAGGCCCTCTCTGAATGGAAAGGCTGGTGCAGATAAAACGGGGGGGGGGGGGGGGGCAGCAATCTAAGCATTCTATTTACCTGGGAGGGGAAAAGATTCCAGAAGGTCAAGAGGACAGTGCCAGCTTCTTTGTCTTGCTTTGCTTTGCTCTGTTTTTGTCAAGGACCAATTCTCTCATCAAATTCAGTTCCTAAAAAGAAGGGTGTGGACTAAGGTCTTCCATGTGACAGATTCAAATGAAGGTAATGGAAGAATAAATTGGGAATCTCAGTGAAAAATTTTTGAGAAATAAATTTATTGTGATAGCAGAAATATTCAATTAGATCTCTGGCTTTATAAACCACTTTTGAACAATGACAACAAAAAATATGGACTAAAGGGTAGAGACTTACAGGGCCACCCAGGTGGCTCATTTGGTTAAGCATCTGCCTTCAGCTCAGGTTATGATCTCAGGGTCCTGGGATCGAGTCCAGCATTGGACTCCCAGGTCATCAAGGAGTCTGCTTCTCCTTCTGCTGCTTCCCCTATTTATTCTCTCTTATACTCTCTCTCTCTCTTTCTGTCAAGTAAATAAATAAAATTTTTTTTTAAAACAAAGGATAAAGACTTGCATTATTTCACTCTGAATTTCTTCAGTGGTCTTTTTGGAAAAGCATTCCCCTATTGGCATTACTAATTTAGTGTCCACTGTTATTTAAATGGGTGATGTTTTCCATACTGTTCTTTCATGTACTTAAAATCAGTCCTTTTCCTCCTCATATTCTTCCAGTGAATGCAATACATTTTGTAGAATTAACTAAAAAGTAATTTCTAGCTCCTTTCATTTTTTTCCTAAAATGCCATCCAAAGATATAAAAAATTAAAGAATCATTAGAGAAAACGGGATTTTCTTTTCATTCATATTATAATCATTCAGAAAAGATTCAGGACCACCTCCTAGGCTTAATCGACTACCACAGTTCTTGCAAAAGCAAGAGCAATATGGAGAACATACTAAGGGAGAGTCAAAGAGACCTGCAGTCTTAGCATTTTTGCCACAAACTAGCTGTGAAATCTCATAGAACAGCAATTCCCAAATTTTAACCATTTATATAATACTGCTTTTTCGCTCTATCTATATACCATCAGTATTATTAACTTAACATTTTTTCATCTCGATTCATTTTTTACACCTTAATAATTTTCTTTTAGAAGAACTTGTCAATAGAAAGCCACTTTCCATAAATATCACTTGATCATAAAAACAAGCATAAAAATGAAGAACTATATTATCATTAGATTCTAGCAAGATACTTGTGGCTGAGGTCCTCCTTCCTGGGCACAGTGAGAACACTTTCCTGTTTGAGATGCTCACGTGACCAGTTCTATCTGATGGATTGTAAGGAGATAGACATAGCACTTCTGGGCCAAATAATTTAACAGTACTCTCTACTCTTCTTCCTCTGATGTGGCAAAGAAGAAAGCTGTGTGTTCTGCCCGCTGTAGCCCTAGGTGGTGGACTTCACCCTGGTTCCTGAGAAATAATGGCTTAGACCCACTTCCATTCTGAACACTATTATATCCATTAAGATATACACTTTGATAAAGAAATATACTTTTGATTAGCTCAGACACTGAGACTTTGGATGTCTTTTTTTGCCCACAGCAAAACTTAACCTATTTTGATTATGACCACTCTGTGGTCTGCCTAAGACCATGTTCTCTTCATCTACTTGCTCTTTATTCCAAAAGAGTGGTATTTGGAACTATGAGAGATGTTAGAGAAATATTAGCTCTAATTTGAGACTTTCTTCTTGAGTATAATAAAAAAATTTAAGAATAATTAAAATGAGGGGCGCCTGGGTGGCTCAGTGGATTAAGCCGCTGCCTTCGGCTCGGGTCATGGTCTCAGGGTCCTGGGATCGAGCCCCACATTGGGCTCTCTACTCTGCAGGGAGACTGCTTCCTCCTCTCTCTCTGCCTGCCTCTCTGCCTACTTGTGATCTCTCTCTCTGTCAAAATAAATAAATAAAATCTTAAAAAAAAAAAAGAATAATTAAAATGAGACTGATTTTCTCTCATGTACTTCAAACCTATCCCTATGCCTTGAAATACAGTAGGCAAAATATGCAAACTCATTGATCCTTGGTTCCCTTATCAGGGAAGTAATAAAAAGTAATTGGCTGTATGTTGATCAGAGAAAAACATGTAAAGATGGCAGTTAGCACATAATAAAAATTTTGGTGGCTCTTATTTTAAAGTTACATGACATTATAGCACATGGATATTTTGAACTGAAAATATTTATTTCGCACTGTTCTAGGCTCTGGGGGACATAGGAAACAGCATGTGTCTTGGCTGGGTCAAGCCTCTCTGAGCTGGTGACACTCAACATAGACACCTGAATGTCGGAGAAAAGTCCTCCGTGAACGATCTGGGTGCACTGTGTAGCAGTTTAGAAGGAGCAGTGTTTAAGAATCCCCAGACACCAGATATGAGCAGCAAAAGAATGAAATTGGGGAAACCAGATAAACCAGGGAAAAAATTGTGGAAGAGGTAAAGAAGTGTCTAAGCTGGATCATGTTCTAGAGGGAGAGTCGGTAGGACTTACTGATGGTTTGATGAATGGAGTATTCTACTAGTACCTAAAATAGTATTTGTCAGTTATCGAATCCTTAGTATGCATTTAGCTCTAAGGATAATGCTTTAATTTCTTTTAACCATGACAACAATCCTACACATGAGATAGATAGTGTTATCATTCCCACTTTATCATCTGGGAACCTGAAGCTAAAGAGGTTAAGAAATTTTCCCCAGATTACACATTAGGTTCATAAAGGAGCTGGGAACCCACCCAGGTGTATCTGACCCCAAAGGCTGTGAACTCTATCCCTCTTCCATTTTGATGACAAGGGATGCTATTTTATTTTTCCACTGAATAACCAGCAATTACATTTTTTCTATATCAACTGTATCCTGTTCTTTGTGTTTTAAATATTTGGAATTTGATCATGAAGACAGCCTAAGATATCCATGTGCTTAGGATTTTGCCTGTGTAAACAGAATACTTTGCAGAGGAATGCAAGGGTTGAGGGTTGCATGAACAGCCCAGCTATGCAGAGTAGGATGGATGCCACTTAACTTTGAACAATTACTCACATATGTCTTGAGCATGAAAACTATTTGTTGGTTTCCTACAATTATCCATGGAACAGTGCAAGGTTCTGGGTCACTTCATGGTAGGTGGTTGCTTTCCAAACAAAGTCATGTCTGTGTGTACATGGGTTCGTGCGAGCATGAGGAGGTGGAGAGGGAATGAAGAGGGGCAAGTGAAAAAATGGAAGGATTAAAAGCTTGCTAGTGCCATGTGGCACCATCAAAGTTGGCTTTAAAGACAATGGCAGTAAAATGTGTCATAGCAACAGTGCAAAACGCACATGGTTTGACCCAGACATATAGAGATAAGGATTACAGTTCTGTTATTGGTTCATGACTTTCTATGGGTGGGGGTTATAGTAATAACTACCACACAGTAGGGGAAAGAATAGCAAACATTTGATGTATGTGAAGAGTTTGGTGCATAATCCATGTTCAATAATAATAACAATAAATGGTCTTTATTGAGTTTCATTGCAATCTCTCCTGTTTTAATTTTTCTTTTCAATTTTCATTATTTCATTAATCTTTTTGCATAGACTGTATCTGCTCATGGTAAAAATACAAAAGTTATAAAAGGGATTAAAATAAAAATAAATTTTCTTTCTTCTCTTATATCCCAGCAACCCAGTTTCCCTTTACAAACAAATCCAGTTGTAAGATTCTTAGATATCTTTTCAGAAGACTTTGCATATCGCTCCTTTTTTTTCTCCCAGAAATGTTAGCATCCTACACACTCCTGGATTTTTAAAATTTACTTTATCTTGGATCATTGCATATAAATTCAAATAAAGTTCTCTTCTTCTTTTTCTCCTCCTCCCCTTCCTTTTTGTCTTCTCCTTTTTCAAGTATGTAATATTCCATAGTACCATTATTTGATTGACCAGTTCTCTACTAACAAACACTTAGCAGTATTCTGAATATTTCACTCTTGGGAACTTAAATGACTATTATGGTAGAAAGTCATAAAATTGCAAAGTCAAAAAGTATGGGCATTAGATTCATCTCTAAGGGGTTGTCATCAGTTTATATTCTCATCATTGTTTCCCTATCCCAACACAATACATAATACAGCATTTTGATCTTTGCCAATCTAAGATGATAAAATATAGTGCATTTTTACTATGAGTGAGGTTGTGTGAAGTTTTTGTATGTTTAAAAACTATTAATTTTTCTTTTTATGTTTCGTTATCTGTTCCTCTCTTTTGTTGAGATTTTTATTGAGTCATTGGTTTTGTTTTCTAAGGAGCTGTCTATTTAAATAGCCTTTTATTTGCGATATAAATCATACTTTTAACATCCTTTGTGATCTTCTGTTTCACCTGGCAGAGATGATTCCTGCAGTGAAGTTCATTCTCAACTTTCTTTCTTTCTTTCTTCCTTTCTTTCTTTCTTTCTTTCTTTCTTTCTTTCTCTTCCTTCCTTCCTTCCTTTCTTTCTTCTTTGCTCATACATAGAAATTCCATTCTAATTATTTTTAAATTTTGTTTTGATCCATCCAAATTCATTCTGTTGTAAGGAATAACAGGGATTCTGTTTAGTTTCCCACCACCTTTTGACAAAAATTGACCTTTTTACAACTGGCTTCAAATGCTGTCTTTTCATGTAGATTTCCATATAAACAGGGTTTATTCTGGGGGCTTTCACTCTTTCCACTAATTAGTCAAGAGGCCATTAACATGGTATTTTAATCAATAAGGCTTTTTAATAAGTTTTATGGTAGGGTCAAATCTATTCTGTATAATCACGTGAGTTTTACATGGCTCATTTTCAGAATCAGTTTTTTCATAAACTATAGGGTTAATGATGGTACCTTCTCTTTCACCCCAGGAATTGTTCAGTGCATAGCCAACACAACTAATGGACCAATCCCATGCAATTGTTTAACTTTTTCAGAATTTCCCAGCCATTACTGATTGCTTATTTTTTTAGGGAATTTTAGAATCAGCGTATACAGTTCCAAAAGTCTTTTTGACCTTTTTTTTTTAAATGGGACTCATTAAATTCACAAATTAATTTACAGAGAATTGACACATGCCTTACATCATACCTCAAATTAAAATCAAATCTAGGTGAACTGCATATCCAGAAGTAAAAACTAAACAACAAAACTTGACATAACATATAGTTGGGATATCTTCATGACTTTAACGTAAAGAAATTTATTAAATGGGATTCAGAGTTCTATCTGAAAGGATAACTGGTTAGAATGTTTTGTGTTCTTCAATCAATAAGGAAAAGGATGGACAACCTCTATAGAAAAATAGGCAAGAGACTTAATTAGACACCTCACAAAAGATGGTATCTGAATATTCAATACCCTCGAAAATTAAGGAAGACCAATTAAAGCTTTAGTGAGATATCCCTTACACACACCAGAGTAACTGAAATTGAAGACTAGCAATACCGAGGGTTGATAAAACCTGGAGCAATGGTAAGTTTCACACATTGCTGGTGGGAGCACAAGCTGGTACTACCATTTTAGAAATTGTTCAAACATTATATATGTTTAAACAGGTATTTAAACAGGTATTCCCTGTTTTTTGAAAGTACATGTTAGGCACTTTGCTTTTCCAAAACACCTCCACTGAACCTGTTTCTGCTAACTAAAAAGAATCCAGAGACGATTTCCCAGTTTTACTAAAAAAGATGAGGATTGTGTAACGTTCAGAGTTTGCTTTGCAGGGAGCGGTTAAAGAGGCAGCACACACTTCCAGAAGTGAGAGTGGCGCCACCAAGCTCCTTCCCTGGGAACTACACTTAGCATCTTGGCATCAAGCTGCCATAGCTTTGAACGGTGTCTGTGAAGCTCTGTGCTTTATCTTGATTTATTTTGTGCATTTGTTAACAATATGTATCTGTCCTAAAGTATCAGAAAAGCCTTAAAGCTTTTTTTGAATCTTCTAATGCTTAAAATTTTTTTCAATATAATTAATGGTAATTGTTTCTTTGTTGTACTCCATTTCAACTTACAAAAGGTTTTATAGGAATGCTCTACTTTCAGATGGTGGGGGAAACCTGTATATGCTATGTCACGTGAGCCAGCTCCTCAACAGAAATATATACATACATACACCATAACTAATGTACACAAAGGTGTTCACAGCAGCATTATTCATAATAACCCCAAACTGTAAATAATCGAAGTATCTATTAGCAGTAGAATAGATAAGTGCAACAGTGGTTGTGGTATTTGAAAACAGGTAAATATTATTTAGTCTTTAAAATTAATGACTGCAGCTACACCGGATAACATGGGTGAGTTTCACAAAAAATAATTTTAAGAAAAAGAAGCTGGATGCTGAGCTACTGGGTGACTCTGTCTGCTAAACATCAGACTCCTGATTTTGGCTCAGGTCATGATCTCAAGGTCCTGAGATCGAGCCCCACATAGTGCTCTCTGCTCAGCCAGGAGTCTGTTTGTCTTCCTTTCCCTCTGTCCCTCTGCCTGCTCACACACTCACCCTTTCTCTCTCTCTTTTTTTTTATTCTTTTTTTAAATAAATATGTAAATCTTAAAAAAACTGGATGTGAGAGAATACATACTGTATTATCTGATTTATATAAATTTTTAAAAAACCAGACACTACCATTCATTGATAGTAGTAAGGAGGCTTGTGGTCACTTTTGTAGAGGAGGGAAGTGTTCATAATGTGGAAAGTGAAAAAAGGAGCTTCTGGTGCTAGTATGTTCTACTTTTTAACCTAGATGATGCTTACATGGGTGTGTTCACTGTATGATGATTCACTGAGGGGACACTTACTGATATATATCCTTTTCTAACCATGCATTAAAATATATATATATATATATATCCATATATATACCTATAGCTATAGGCTTTTACTTTAAAAGCTTGTTATTTAATTATTTTAATTTTTAGAAGTCAAATTACATCTTATACATCTTCATAATAGATATTTTAAAAAATCTGTTGGCTTCCTGTCTGACTCCCTCTCCCTGATTCCACATGCACACAACTTCAAGCCTCTTAGGAGTTTAAATACTTGTTTATAAATACTATTTTATATTGCTATTTATTAATTGACTTAAATTTCAGATACTATCCTCAGATTCCTGCTATGGAAAATAAGGATCAAGCTACCCTGCATTATCTCTCCATACTTTTTCCTCCTATCTTCCCAACATAGGTAGATAACAATTACTAGGTAGCTCAAAACTAAGGGCTTAAAATTATGATAACAAGTATATTTTTGTATGCTTATATAAATATTATTCATAGCTGACCTGTGCATTACATTTTATTTTTTATTGACTCTTATTTTCCTGGAGCTGTTGCTTACCCTAAAATCTCTCAATTCTCTCTAAACTTAAAACTTGTTCTGACAGTTCTTCCTACTGAATTTTTTTCTAATTTGATATACACATTTTATAATTTTCTCTAACCTTAGTTTTCATATTTATTAAACTCTGAATCATGAAACTATTACCATTACATTGAAGACTCCTCAAATGGTTATATTAGTATACAAACTCAATTTATTGTTCTCCATAAAACTTTCTTCCATGATGTTTCCCCTGTACTTTGGTTTACTGCGTCAACTAATACAGACTCCTGCCTCTACCTGAGCTGCCACATGGAACCCAGGGTCTGTCAGCTCCTCCTCATTAAGTTCTCTTGTATATGCTCCAGTTCTCTTGTATATGCCCTTTTGTTCCTTTTTTCCTGCTGACTCTACATTATTCTAGTCCTCTTTGTCTCTGATCACTTACCTGGTTGACCAAGTAGACTTCTGTCTGATTTCCCTGATTCCAGTCTGTCCACACTCCCATCAGCCCTTCATCAGCAAGTTTATACTTTCAAATCACATGTCTGATTTGATCGTACGTTTTAAAGACATTTATAATGTTATGCTAAAAAAAATGAGATAATAGTTCATTTTTGCCCTTGCTTCCCTTGCCTTTGCCGATGTTCCTAGGAAGATGTAGCTGCAGCTGAGGTCGAAGAGGTTGCTGCCTGCATTCTCCTCAAGGATTTTGATGGATTCCTTTCTCACATTGAGGTCCTTCATCCATTTTGAGTCTATTTTTGTGTGTGGTGTAAGGAAGTGGTCCAATTTCATTTTTCTGCATGTGGCTGTCCAATTTTCCCAGCACCATTTATTGAAGATGCTGTCTTTTTTCCATTGGACATTCTTTCCTGCTTTTTCGAAGATTAGTTGACCATAGAGTTGAGGGTCTATTTCTGGGCTCTCTATTCTGTTCCATTGATCTATGTGTCTGTTTTTGTGCCAGTACCATGCTGTCTTGATGATGACAGCTTTGTAATAGAGCTTGAAGTCCGGAATTGTGATGCCACCAACTTTGGCTTTCTTTTTCAATATTCCTTTGGCTATTCGAGGTTTTTTTCTGGTTCCATATAAATTTTAGGATTATTTGTTCCATTTCTTTGAAAAAAATGGATGGTATTTTGATAGGGATTGCATTAAATGTGTAGATTGCTTTAGGTAGCATAGACATTTTCACAATATTTATTCTTCCAATCCAGGAGCATGGAACATTTTTCCATTTCTTCGTGTCTTCCTCAATTTCTTTTATGAGTACTTTATAGTTTTCTGCATATAGATTCTTAGCCTCTTTGGTTAGGTTAATTCCTAGGTATCTTACAGTTTTGGGTGCAATTGTAAATGGGATTGACTCCTTAATTTCTCTTTCTTCTGTTTTGTTGTTGGTGTACAGAAATGCAACTGATTTCTGTGCATTGATTTTATGTCCTGACACTTTACTGAATTCCTGTACAAGTTCTAGCAGTTTTGGAGTGGAGTCTTTTGGGTTTTCCACATATAGTATCATATCATCTGCGAAGAGTGATAGTTTGACTTCTTCTTTGCTGATTTGGATGCCTATCAAGAAATGGGCAGAGGACATGAACAGACATTTCTGCAAAGAAGACATCCAGATGGCCAACAGACACATGAAAAAGTGCTCCAAGTCACTCGGCATCAGGGAAATACAAATCAAAACCACAATGAGATATCACCTCACACCAGTCAGAATGGCTAAAAGTAACAAGTCAGGAAATGACAGATGCTGGCGAGGATGCGGAGAAAGGGGAACCCTCCTACACTGTTGGTGCAAGCTGGTGCAACCACTCTGGAAAACAGCATGGAGGTTCCTCAAAATGTTGAAAATAGAACTACCCTATGACCCAGCAATTGCACTAGGGTATTTACCCTAAAGATACAAACGCAGTGATCCAAAGGGGTATGTGGACCCGAATGTTTATAGCAGCAATGTCTACAATAGCCAAACTATGGAAAGAACCTAGATGTCCATCAACAGATGAATGGATAAAGAAGTAGTGGTATATATACACAATGGAATACTATGCAGCCATCAAAAGAAATGAAATCTTGCCATTTGTGATGACGTGGATGGAACTAGAGGGTATCATGCTTAGTGAAATATGTCAATCAGAGAAAGACAACTATCATATGATCTCCCTGATATGAGGACATGGAGATGCAACATGGGGGGTTAGGGGGATAGGAGAAGAATCAATGAAACAAGATGGGATTGGGAGGGAGACAAACCATAAATGACTCTTAATCTCACAGAACAAACTGCGGGTTGCTGGGGGGAGGTGGGGTTGGGAGAGGGGAGGGGGTTATGGACATTGGGGAGGATATGTGCTATGGTGAGTGCTGTGAAGTGTGTAAACCTGGCGATTCACAGACCTGTACCCCTGGGGATAAAAATACATTATATGTTTATAAAAAAAAATTGGAAGGGGAGGCGAACCATAAGAGACTATGGACTCTGAAAAACAACCTGAGGGTTTTGAAGGGTCGGGGTGGGAGTTTGGGGGAACAGGTGGTGGGTAATAGGGAGGGCACGTATTGCATGGAGCACTGGGTGTTGTGCAAAAACAATGAATATTGTTACGCTGAAAAAAATAAATAAATAAAAACAAAAAAAAATGAGATAACATGGGGAAATTCGTGTGATTTCATGTTAAAGTAAAATGTCAAAACCAGACCTGTATATATAAGTTGTCATAAATATTTTATAAAATTTAGCATATACACTGGAAGAAAATACATCAAAGTGTTAATTGTATATATGGGGCCTGGAAGGATTTGTAGGTCCCCTTATCCTTCATTGAGGAAAAACTGCTGACTACCATGAAACTGTGAATGGGCAGAGACACAGAATTCTACCCCAGGAAGTCTCAAGGTGATTCCTGACACCAACATGAAGTCCACATGATATGTAGCTCAGTGAGGCAGACAATGGAGAGAAACGCATTCTGGACAAAAGAGACAGCAGTAGAAGAGCCCAGAGTCATAAGGAAGAATGCTGGGTTCAAATGACCCAAATCCCTAAAGCTTTGTGAAGACTTTGGATTTATCCGGTAGGTGATCATGAGGAGCCATTACAGAGTTTAGCAGTGCCAGAATGTGATCAGATTTAGAATCCAGAAAACTCTCCCTAGGAGAAAAGACTGTAGTGGTCAAGACTAGAAACACATAACTAGTTCAATTAGTTCAATGGTTTTCAAGCTTTTGCCACTGCTATGCATAGTAACAAAAACAAAAACAAAACAGCAAAAAACACCAAAATAAACAAATAGAACTTAAACTGTAACTCAAGTGAGTCATAGTAAGAAGTTATATATATTTGGTCTCCATCTCCATTTCTGGCACAGAGCTCCTAAAACCCTTGGAATTTCCTAAGTGATGAGAAGGAGAAAGTCTCTTTGTTATGTCAATGAGATGAATTTAGGAAGCCCATAAGGATGCGGGCTGGTTGCGGGTGGAGCCAATCCTGTTATTAGCGGGTTGAAATTTCCAGTTCCACCTCCTGACTTCTGGAGGGGGAAGAAGGGCTGGAGGTTGAGCAGTTGCCAATGGCCAATGATTTAATCAATCATGACTATGCAATAAAGTCTTCATAAAAATCCAAAAGGACTGGGTTCAGAGAGCTTCTGGGTTGGTGACCATGTGGGTATTTATTACCCACAGAAGGGGGCATGGAAGCCCTGAGTCCGAATTTCCCTATACTTTGTCCTGTGCATTGTTTTCACCTGGCTTTTCCTGAGTTATATTCTCTGATAATAAACCAGTGATCTAAAAAGTAAACTGTTTCTCTGAGTTCTTTGGGCCAGTCTAGTAAATTAATCAACCTCAAGGAGGGGGGAGGTCCCTGAAAACTGCAATCTATAGCCACTTTGTCAGAAACACAGGGAACAACTTGGACTTATGTTGGGCATCTGAAGTGGGGGTCAGGGCAGTCTTGAAGGACTGAGCCCCTAACCTATAGAACTTAATGTTATGTTAGGGTAGACAGTGTCAGAACAGATGGTGTTAGAAAACTGCTTAGATGTGTGGGAAAATTCCCCCACCCCAAAGCACACACAGTGGAATTAATGTCCAAATCTATACTAGACAATACATATAATCTATGTATCTGTACATATGCATGTGTATATAGATAAGTATAAATGAATCAAAAGTTTCAATAAACATGCTTACCTCATGTACCTCACCCTGATACTTTCCTTTCTGTTTTATTTTATTCATTTTTTTAAAAGTGGCCATGATATACTTCAATGATTTGATAACCACAAGTAGATTTCATTTTAGAACATGATAAATACTGAACTGGAGGGTATCATAATAGTCTATGTGGGAAAAGGTGAGTATGTATCAAAAACTAAGCCTATCCTAAGAACTGTCTGGAAGAATGGAGAAAAGGGACTGACAGTCAGTTGGGATTTAAAGAGTAGTGTCAATGGTAGTTGGTAAAGGATTAGATACAACACATAAAGGAAAGAATACTCAAGCATAATTTCAGATTTTTGTTTGAAAAGCTAGGCAGATGTTTGTGCCATTTGTAGAATTAGGGAATGTGATAGGACAAATGTGTATGTAGGCAGGTGAAGTATGAATAACTAGTTCAATTTGGCCATTTTGAGTCTGGGGTGCATGTGAGACATTCAGATGATATTGCCAATGGGAAGAACAGTCTGGATATAGGAAAATGGGTCTAGGCTAAGACCCATTGAAGTAACTTATGGATTTGGAAATACAAATCTATAAACAATAGGGGAAATGTAGAATGAGAGGAGAATAAGTTCTAGGCTGGAACTCTGGGAAACATTACCATTCAGTTGAGTTATTAGACAAGACACCCAAGAAAGACAACTAAGAAGGGGCAGAGACAAAGGGGGAACACATAGAGATAGTTGTGGGACACTGAGGAAAGAGAATCTGGAGGAGGGATTGGCCAATAGTGTCAAATGGAAAGAACTGGAAAGGGCTCATTGATGACTAATAATAAGTGTTGCAAGAGAACAGTGATTAAAGGAAGCCTGTTTATGGCAGCTTGCAGTAGCAGAGCTGGGCAAGAGTATCAACGGAGGCAAACACACCAGAAGTCTAATATCCAAATCTGTGAATTAACAGAACAAACTGTTAAATATATTCTACCCTTTGAACTTGATAAAAATACCTGTATGGCCAGGTATTAGAAGACCAGACTTGGACTTTGAACAATTGAATTCTTCAGAGCTCTGCCCTGAAATGCAGTAGCTGGGAGAGGTCAACCCAGCTTACAGGAGCTCCTTCTTTTTCCCTTCCATCCCTATAACATCCAAACTGTGAGGAAACCTACATATATACATATGCGTGGCCACGCAGCCTGTAAGTGCAAATTCCATCCATACCTCTTTCCCTGCGAACATTCACTCTATTGCCACCCCTTGGCCCTTGGGGTGTGCCCACCAGTAGTGTGGGCTGCTCTCTAAAGAGCTGACTGCAGAAGCACCCCCCAACACACACACACACACACACACACACACACACACACACACACGCACACACCAAACAGCTGAGCAAAAGCATATCTACATGCCTGGGGGGCAAAACTAACCTTGGGGGAGCAGTTGAGAGCTTGAAAAGAGCGTGAGTGACTGACAGATCAGGTCCCTGTAGGAGATAATAGGGGTCAGGATGTAGCTCACAGCAGGAACAGGAAGAGGCCTTGGCCTCCACAGGAAGGAAGGGAAATTATGGATACAGGTTTATTTATAGGTGAGAGGGGTTTGATCATGCTCACATTTTATGCTTTCTTTTTCTCTGTGAACTAGGCAAGAGCAGTTGGGGTTATAGGGGGATGAAGAGAGGAACCCTGATGAATACAGTTGCTTTTCTAGAAAATTCTCCATTGCAGTAGCAGGGAAAGGTGCTCAGAGATGAGCAAAAGACCACCAAGTGGCTGGCAGGACCAAGAGAAATTTGGAATAAAAGGATTCCAGGTTGCTACAAATTGCAAGACTGTGGGATTTTTCTTGGCTGTGTAGGAATAGGACTCATAATGTTTGCTATAAGGTAAATGCAGGATCTTGTGCAAAGGTGGTTTGGTAGAAATTTAGTGGGTAATTACATGCTTGTTTTTGATATTTTTCCTTATTATTAAGTCACAGAAAATGGAAACGGAAAGGATCTCCTTCCTCTCCCCTAGCAAGATGACTTGTTGTAAGGGACTCCAAGAATGCATGCCTCATTTCCAAAGTCCAGCGTGAGGGAGAGATCTCCACTTCCCTTAGGAATTATTTCATAGTCTAACAGTTATTGTAACCAGGAAGCTTATTTTTTCTCTTCCTGATATTTAGGCCAAATTATATTCTTCTTAATTTCAATCTATTTTGTTAGTCATTTCCTCATGGTTAACTTAAGAATCTCTATCCCTTACTGGTATTTGCACCTTCCAAATATTATGTCGACTTATCACCTGACCTGGTGATAACTGTTTAAAAATATACATTTTGGGCTTATATATAGGATGATGGTTTTACATCCTATAAACACAGTATACATGGATGTCTAGGGACTTGAGAAAATACACTTTTGTGTGAGTGAAAATATGTAGGCCATATATACCTGATACATGTAATTACAATCTTCATAATCATTCATTTTAGATTTGCCAACTTGCACATGTGGAAATGTTCAATTTGTAATGTGATTATAACACAAAAACAAAGCATGTTTGATACCTGTGGCTTGGTCGTTTCATGGTAAGTGCAGAAAATTTGAAAAACCATGTTACATTTCATATTCCCGGCCAAGTCAAACTCTGAAAGTAGCTCTATAATTCTTGGGGAATCTCTTTAAGCAGACTTGTGTCAAGGCCAATTAGAATCCAAATAGCCTTTTTCTAATTGGGGTGAGGTATGCAGCTGAATAATTCTGTCATTAAGCAAACCCCTTATAAAGGTTACAACTCCAAGGCAAACCTCAGCCCCAGGGCTGAATAAACAAAGGAGGGTAGGAGTGCGGCATTCCAGGACTGGCACCTTCACCCCATGAACCCCGGAGAGGAGGGTTTTGGATTTCTTTCTACACTCTAGCCATATACTTCTCCCTTCACCCCCCTGCCTTTTCTCATACCTGGCAAAGATATAACAGAACGTAAGTGGAAATTTTCCATGAGCTTTTGCCTAGTCAAGAAGTCATATTGTTTTTTCTTTGGGGGGATAAGAGGATCTTGGGAATTCTACAGAACTGGTTCAACTTGGGGTAGGTCCATGTCTGCGGTGACCTTCTTGGCTTAGCCCAGTTTGAACTCCTCTTTTTCAGACTTATCTGCTCCTACCTCTCCTCTAGTTCCCAAACTCCAGCCACCATTTACTACTGCCTTTCCTGGAATATTATAGATACAAGTCCTCTATCATGTATCTATCTATCTATCTATCTATCTATCTATCTATCTATCACCTCATTATCTATCAGCTTTGTTCATGCTGTTGCTTTTGACAGCAATATTCAGGCATTTACAGAACTCACAGGCTTGTTCTGTGAACAAGGGTTCTGGTTCAAACCCTGACTCCATCAGTTACATGGCTGTGTGATATTGGGTAAGGTATTTAATTGACTTTCCTCAACTGTACTAAGATGACTTTAATATTAACCTTATAGTTTGTGTGTGTGTGGGGGGGAGATTAAATTATTTTATACTGAGTAGCTAATAATAATAAAAATAATAATACCTAATCCTATAGTGTAGGTTGGGATCTCTGAGAAAGAGACTTGAAATAAAGATTTATATGCAAGAAGTTTATGGGAAAGTGAAGTGTATTAGGAAGTGTTCTAGGAATCAGTAAGTTTGGGAATGAAGGAGGTAGGACTAGGGGGAGGGAAAGGTTGAACTGTGATGTAATAATGACAAGATTTCAGCCCGTTTCTGGAGAACTTTGGAGTTGCAATGGCCGTGAGAGTTGTCCCAAATTGTGGCAAGGGGACTGGTTCTTTATATCCAACATCAGCCAGTCATCGAATGAGGGCTGGTTCTAGGAAGGGAACATGGTCTGGGTAAGGGGCCGCATTCGGCTGACCGCAATTCCCAATACAAGAAGGACTGAATAATTAGTACCGAAGTGGGAAAATATGTGCAGCACATCACAGCATCCATAGAGACCACCTTTAGTATTGCTCAGATCTGGCAGTCATTCCTTCCTGATGCTGACGGACATGTTTTACCGGAGAAACTGAGAGGAAGAATGTTAGCACAATGAGCTACAGCTGCTCTTGCCACAGCTGGCATTGGGACTGCACTGACGGTAATCATCTCCCACCTCTATCACCTCTTCAAGCTCCCCCGGCTAGTACATATGCTGGTCTGTGTGACTTATCTTGTGAGAATGACCCAGACCCTCATCTCTTAGGCCTCGTCTCAGAGGTCAGATCTCACGGTCACTATGCCTTTCTCAGTCTCTGCTATTTAACTTCTTTCACCATCAAAGTTGGCAAGGGTTGTCAAGAGACACCCAGGTGGATCACATGAGTACCAAACTTCTTCTTCTTTGCCCTTTTTGTGTGACGGCAACTCTCTCTCTCTTCCTGATAATCAGGGTTAATTATCCCTGCTGGCAAAGTCTTCTCTTCCCACTGGTCTCTTGACATGACAAGCGCAAAGTGACTAGGCACCAGCAGTTCTCTAGTGAAAGCACTTCCCTGTGGGAAGCAGGGCCTCTAAACTTACAGGTATGGAAAGCAAATTTTCCCAAGTCACTTGTAGTCATGGTCATGGGGCCGCTCCTATTTCTACTCCTTTCATCTTGGACTCAGGTATTCTGTGTATTGAAGACAGAGCACCATAGAATGAGCGTTGATTTAGGCTACATACTGCATGAATGAGGATGGTGTTCCATTCTCTCAATGTAGATCTCCAAGCTCACCCCTTCACACACCCTTTCATCATTCTATCACACCAGCTAGGTGGTGCAGTATGTGATATGACCAGTGGATCCTGTAGTCTTGTGGCCAGTGCCATACTTCCTTGGCTGTAGAGTGTCCCTTTGTCCAATGGGATGTATGGGATCCAGCGTTGGTGGTGAGACTCTGTATACCCTCAGCTAATGGTGCTGGTGGAGGTCTTTGAGACAAAAAGGCAAATCCATACTTAGAATATTTATTGATTCTGCTCAAGATGAATTGTTGCCCCTTTCAATGTAGAGAAGATCCAGTATTATCAACTTTCCGCCAAAATTGTTCTCCTTGAAAGGTGGTACATAGAAAGAACTTGGTCTCCATTGATGGCAGTTTGGATGTTTGGCAGTGGCAGTCACCTTCAGTGGAGGAGAGCTCTTGCTTTTGGTCTTATGCAGAACCTCCATTCCTCCCATCAACTATTTCATTCATAAATCTATTGTGCAAAAACCGGGGCTGCCACTAATAGGAGGGGTGATGTTAACCGACTGAATCATTCTTTCTACTTTGTTGTTTAGGACCCCTACTGTGGCAAATGTCTTCCAAGTGATGTTATGTGATACAAAGACCTTCATACTTCATGACTGCTCATGCTAATCTATCCCTGTTCCTTTTTCCTACACCGCCCTGTTCCTGACTTGCTAAACTTTCTCTGTCAGGTTCCAGAATAACCAATCAATTCAGTTGCAAGGTTGTATACATTCTAATCAGGACTACTTAAGTTTTCATACAAAGTGGGTGATCTGGTGACCAAAGTAACTAGGTTCATTGCCCAGAGCTTTTCTCAATAGGAGAATTTCCTGTTACCACTCTTTTTCAGTATTTCCCATTAGTGAAGCAGTAGTATAGTTGTAATTCATTTTTGGCATATGGAAACAGCTTGAGCCAATCCATCTGCGAACCAGCCTCAGCAATTTCCCTCCTCCCTCACTGGGTTGTAAAGGATGTCCCTCCTCCCACCATTTGATCATAAATATGAGTTAAGGAAGAGATGCTTGTACAAGTGTTGGATACCATGGGGGAGTCGGGGCACACGCTTATGTAGTTTTCTTGTGCCTTTTGGTTTTGTCATTACAACCCCAGATGTTCCAGTTCCATCTTATAATAAATTGCTACTATAGCCATCCAAACTTATGACTTGGTGAATCTAGAAGAACCAGTTTGCGGTAGGCAGTTCTTTTTTTTTTTTTTTTTTTAAAGATTTTATTTATTTACTTGACAGAGAGAGATCACAAGTAGGCAGAGAGGTAGGCAGAGAGAGAGGGAAGCAGGCCCCCTGCTGAGCAGAGAGCCCGATGCGGGACTCGATCCCAGGACCCTGAGATCATGACCTGAGCCGAAGGCAGAGGCTTTAACCCACTGAGCCACCCAGGCGCCCCCTGCGGTACGCAGTTCTGATCACCTGGTCAATTTATATACCTTGACCAGGTATCTACTGGGGCCTAATAGCACGCCAGGAGCTAGTGTCTAAGAGGTATGTAATTCTCATTTACAAATGGCATTGCTTTGCATCAGAACATCAAGGATCTACCTTATGATATTCCCATTGGGGTTTGCCATGAAATTCATATAGCATCTCTACCTTCAACAGATACCTCTCATACCATAGGGTCTGAAGCATCATGTGGCCCAAAAACCAGGGCCACTTGCATCAAAATTTGTACCTTCTACGGAAGCATTTCCTGTTCTGGATTTATTCAAAGAGGTCAAACTTTTGTGTATCCTGGTATTTGAATCAGAGCAGTATTCCCAAATGTAGAATATGCTATCTCCATAATGCAAAGAGGCCTACAATGCATTTTGTTTCCTTCTTAGTGGTGAGAGGTAGTAGATCCAGTAATTTGTCCTTTACTTTGGAAGGGAAGTTCTGACATGTCCCATATCACTGCATATCAAAATATTTTATTTCTTTTTTTAGGATTGATTTATTTGAGAGAGAGAGGGAGGGAGAGATAGAGAGAATGGTGGGGGGGGGGCAGAAGGAGAGGGAGAGAGAATCTCAAGCAGACACCCTTGCCCAGAGTGGAGCCCAATACAGGGCTCAATCTCACACTCTCAGATCATGACCTGAGCCAAAATCAAGAGTTGGATGCTTAACCATCTGAGACACCCAGGCACCCCTCAAAATCTTCACTAATATGTAGAGCAGGTCTCTGAATCTTCGTTAGGTTTATCTCTAACCTGGAATGCGTGTGGCTCATCAAGATGTCCAACATATTTACCATTTCTTGATCATTCTGTGTAAAGAACATGACATTATCACTATGTGGGACCAATATGATTTTCTGCAGATTATCTATATGGTTCAGATCCTTTGGGCAATCCTCTGACGAGAGTGGCAGAGTTAACACAGCCCTAGATACAAGACTATACATATATACCATTGTCTGCTCAAGTGAATGTGAACCATTCCTGATCTTCCTTTGTGATATGATTAGAAAAGAATGCATTTATCTCATCAGCAGCCATACTCAATACACCTAAGGCTTTATTAATTTACACTAGCAAAAATACCATATATGACATAGCAACTACAAGTGGGGTTACTACTTAGGAGGGTTTCTTATAGTCTATTATCATGCTTTAGGATTCATGCTTTAGGATCCATGTTTTGCCCAGTTTCTGAACCTGAGCCCACACCATTCACTTGGAAAAAGGTGAAAAACAAACTTTTTGATAACTGTTAAATACACTCTCAGCTGCCTCATCAACCTTGATGGTCATTATAATAATTATTCTCACTTTGCTTCTGTTATAATTTTGGCTCCTATTGTCTCCATTATTATCAGGGAGCACAGTTCTATACAAATGTCCCTTACCATCAGCATGACCTATAGAGGACAGCCACTAGCTTCTCAGCAGTGCTGGTTCCCCTCTGACCTGTACATTCCTTATCATGTTGGGAAATAGTGTTCTCTGATCTTCCCACAAAATAGCTTGCCCATTTCTCCTGGCCATTTTTATTTCTTCTTCCTTATCTGCCATAATGAGCTGGTAAATATACTTCACTTAGCATGGATCCTATCAAAAAATTTCCAACAGTTATCTTAGCAGCATATTACTTCCATTCCCCAGGGTTGTGTGACAGGGTGGTAAGTCCTGTGCAATGGTAAAATATTCCCATGTTAATAAACTGTGGCTTATCCAACTTTGTATTCCACCTTCCTTAATCCAGCATCTTCAGGATCCCATCTTATACCTATGGATACATGTTGGTTAGGTCCTGCCATGCATTTAAAATAGACTGTTTCCTCCCTTAGCATACCCAGCTCTTCCTGGTTGGATAATATTGAGGCTCAGCTTTCATTTTTGGCATACCAGGAGGTAGATCTTGAGAGGGAATGGCTTGTCCTACAAGGTAGAGACATCTGCATCATTTTCAGGCAAGGGAGAAATATTAAACCTGAACATGGCAGGTGGGGGTTTGAGATGATGTTGGGATTTAAAGTGCTTTCATTCATCAACTCTGATATCTCTATCTCAAGTCTTAGCATCCCACTACTTCCCATCAGGACCCATCAAGGGTCCTGACCTTGGAATTACAGACCATCCATGTTTGAAAATTGAATCTTTTTTGGAGCTTTGTTACTCTTATAATTAAGTTCTAGGCCTGATCCTCATCTTTCCTGTCTTCTGGCTGCAGGAGCTAACAATCTCTTTATATGTTGCTAGGAAGACCCATTTATTTCTACACTTAGTTTTTAAGTGGTGAACAATCCTGGTGAGTCTTTTCTTTCTTTCCTTCTTTGGTCATATCAATCTCTTGCTCATATCAATAGCTATACCATTCGATAGTCTTTACAATTACCTTTTCCTCAGTACTTTTCAGACACCTTTTATTATATTGTGTTCTATCAGTATCTGCATCATTATCTATTATAACAAATTATCTAAGCATAACAAATTACTCTCCATGTTTGTGGCTTAGAGCAACAATAAACATTTATTTTCTCCCACAGTTTCTTTGGGTCTTGAAAAGAGGAGTGGCTTCGCTGGGTGGTCTCTGGCTTAGGGTTGTCAGGAAGCTCAATTGCATGTCAGCCAGGTCTGCACTCTGGTTAAAGTTTGACTAGAGCTGTGATATACACTTCCACATTGCTGGAAAATCATTGCTAGCTATTGGGGTTAAGCTGAAGGGTGTCTCTATAGAACTGTTGGGTATCCTCAGACATGGCAGCTGACCCTCGGGAAGAGTAGGTTTGAGATACAAGGTGGAAGCTTCAGTGCACTAATAACCTAGCCTCAGAAGTGTTCTAACCATCACCACAGCAGTGTTCTATTAGGCATAGGGGTTGCCTTGATTCATTGCAAGAGGGAATTGCATAAGGACATGGATAACAAGAGTTGAAGATCATTTGGGACCATCTTACAGGCTGCTTATCACAACAACACCTTATTTAAGTTTAATAAGAATGGATATTTTAATAATTGCATGACTACTGCAAGTCCAGGATCATTGATGTTCTCCTTATCATCCTTGAGGAGGTCTTCAAAGCCAATTAGACAGCAGTGATCTAGTACCAAAATTATATTTTTGAATCTGGATAGATAATAAATAGATGTCTGCCTATCATCTCTCTCTCTCCCTTCAGAATTTGACTACTTTCACCACCTCTTTTTCTCTTGTCAAAGCTACCACACTATCCTAATACAGTCCACAGTGGCCTCCTGATCTGACCTCCAGCTACCTCTCTCTGCTGCTCTCTGAACATGCTTCTCCTGACCCACTCCTCTCTTGCATAAATGTCACCTTAACAGACAAGTGATATCTCCCATCTCATCATAAATATTCTCTATTCCAAGAGGAAATATATTTTCTCCCCTATATTTTCTTTTATAGCATCGTCCCCATCTGACATTAATTAGACATGCCTTTATTTGTGTGCTATCCTTTCTTCTTCCACATGAGTTTAAAGTGAAGGTTTGTTTTATTCTATTCTTATCCTCAGTGCCCCAAACTGTGCCTGGTGTACAGTGGGTGCCCAGAACACATTTTGCAAACAAATGAATGGATTGACAGAAGATCTGTCAACTGACAACATCTTAGTGTTATCAGACACTGCTTCAATGACCTTTCTTAGACACATTTACGGGTTCTCATTGAACCAATGTGAGAAGCCGTATAACTCTTTTCTGCCCAGAATTGTCTTCTCTGAGTTAAATTTGGCTTGAATTTAAGACAAAAGGCAACATTCTATTCTTTAAGCGGCCTGATTTCCTTTTGCATTAACGTCCACTTTGGAGCACCTATTGTGCGTGAACTTTGCTCTTGCTGAGTCTATTGTTTGACTTGCACCAGCATCGAATCCCCTGGAAAAAAAACAAAAGAGATTAAAAGGGATATCATATCACCCCATTTTCCATGGTTTCAACTTTTGGCATGTGGATTCTCACGTATTCCCCTGACCAATCTGATGTGGGGACCTTCAGGCACCTTGTTCTCTCCATGATCTCCCTCCCACCCAGCTTTGTTCTTGTTCCTTGGCTTAAACCCCGGTTGTTAGGGGAAATGGAGAGAGGCAAGGTCACCAAAATTAACTTACTCCTAGTAAACTTCTTTGGTAGAATTGTTCAGTGTGTGATACATGAGAATCTTAGACTTCCCATTGATTTGACTGTTTAAGTTGTCCCAGTTCAAATAATATTTACCTATTTAGACATAAATGTCTGTAATGGCAAATCCACAAAGTTCTGGCAACCTGTGCTTCAACCTTTATCCAAAGTCTTATTCTGGTGTCTTATGCAACATCTAGGATTTTTTGTAGGAGATTAGTGGCTAGGAGAGAAAGCACCATTATTTCATAGGTTAACTTCAGAAAAAAAATTTTTTTTTCCCAAGCCAGGCTCTATCCAGCTTTACTAAAGACACGTTTTACAAAAAATACAATATTAACATGACATTTTAACAGGGCTTGGGCAGACAATCATTGACAGTATACAACAATATTCCAACTTCATTCTTCAGTGGACTACCAAAAGCAGTCCCATGAAGTCCCATGTGATGCTCTGAACAGAGAAAGTTCAGAGTGATGGTTGACAGTTCACATTTAACATGCTGTTTAACAACGTTTCATAAGTCGACCCTAACTTTCAGGAAATGAAAAGAAGCTGGCAGAATTACCAATATGAAGACATAAACTAACAAAGACATCCCTCGAAAAGGGATGCCATCTCCACAGTGACACTGTAAAGTCCAGATTGCCTAACATATTAGAAACCGTTTTGGGGGGGTCAGGGTCCCACCAGGTCTTGAGTTTAATGGATTCAAGTCTATGCTGAAGGCAGAGAGGGAGAAGAAGACATAAAAAGTAAATTTCAGGGATGCCTGGGTGGGTCAATAGTTATGTGTCTGCCTTCGGCTCAGCTCATGATCCCATGCTTCTGGGATCAAGCCCTGCATCAGGCTCCATGCTCGACGGGTAGCCTGCTCTCCCCTCTCCCATTCCCCCTGCTGTGTTCCCTCTCTGGCTGTCTCTCTCTCTCTGTCAAATAAATATATAAAATCTTTATAAATAAATAAATAAATGATTTATTTTAGTCTTCCCACACTACAAAGCATTTGTGCCAGTGTGGTTGATGTGTCAAAGTCCATGAATTCCTCTTTCTGAGAACTAAGAGGAAGGTTCTCTAAATTAGAAGGGAAATTAAATTAAATTAAATTAGAAGGGAAAGGTGTTTTTCCCCAACTAGCTTCCAGAATATTCTATTAGAGACCTCTGCCCTTCCCTCAAAGCAACAATGAACATAGCTTAAAATGAACATAGCTTAAAAATAAAAGTAAAACACAATTTGGCATTTTTATAAAACTGAAAAAAAATAGTATTTCAAACTTTACAGTCACCAGAAATACACAGTTATCAAAAACGTGCCCACTCCACTTGGCATCTCTTGCCTGTTCAGCTTCCTGTGCCTGGTCTGTTTTGGCATCTCCATTTTCTGTAGGGTTATTTGCATCCTTGCCAGCATCAGCTTTCCCCCTTTCCCTTTGGGTACCTTCAATCCTTTCCTTGCAGTGGTTTTTTAAGGCTGGGGCTCTGGCTTTGGGAGGAGCAGGTTTAGCAGATAACCCTGCAGATCTTCTCTGCAGCTTATCCTTCGCCTTGGCTTCACCTATAATGTCCTCTACCTCAGCCTTTCTCTCGGGTGTGGTGGCTGCAGCAGGCAGGATGGATGTTGGGATGCAGCAGTGGGGGTTTTGGTTGGTCTGGGGGGGTCTTTCTTGTCTCTTCTTCACACTGCTCCAACTTTAGAAGTTTTGAAGTCTTATAAAATTTGGCCAAGTTCGGGTAAACACTTCAGTGTTTTCATTCTTTGTCTATTTTTGTGTATTTATATTACTAGAATGTAAACTCCATGAACATAACCCACATAAAATTTTTATTGTTTTTCTTTTCAGTGAAGAAATAATCTAACACTTTTAAAAATATGCTCTTGATTTTAGAAGTTTTCACAAAGTGTCCTGCTTTCCCTGATCACAGTCATGGATTTTAAGAAGCGTGAAGTTTTCATCTCTGAAAATGTAAGACAATGAGAATTTCACATCTTCAGAATCCTTGGTATGAGACTTAGGCTTACCATTAATTCATACCCTCCAATAAGTGTTTATTGAGTTATAGTGAATGTCAAGCATTGCCTGGACAGTATTAGTAAGTGTCCTCATTGATCTGATACTCTCAGGGACAGCCAGACATTGCACTAGTGAATTCAGCTAAGCTGAAAGTTACAAAAGAGGAGTAACTGTGTGCAGTTCAACATTTCGGGTGACCACTCTGAAGACATAATATTTAATTTCAAATGTGAAGGCTGAGTTGAAGTTATCTAGCCTCAGAGTTGTATAACAAAGTGTTCCTGGTATGGAAAGTAGCAAATTCAAAAATCTTGAAGGGATAGAAAACTTGGTATATTTCCATTTTCTAAAGTAAACTATATGGCTGGAGCTCTGAGAGCAAGTAAAGTAGTATACAATGAGGCCAGAGAGATTAATAAGATCCAGACTATGTAGATTCTTGAAGGCTATTTGATTTTGAACTTGGAGCCTGATAAGTCTCACTTTGAACATGGGACACCATGATCAGAATTGGTTGGAAAAATTGCTCCAGCTGCAGGGTGGAAAATTGGGTTAATATGACCTTAGGAGACAAGTAAGGAGACATTTGAAATATTTCAGGTGAGAGACAATGGTGACTTGGACTAAGGCAGCATGAATAGTCTCTGAACAATGGGTTATTTGGGAGAGAGAATTGCCAGAACCTGTTGATGGATTAGATTTGGGAGTTGAAAGAAAAGGTGTCATCATGAGTGGCTGAAGGACTAAATGGAGGGCATACATAGTAAGATGAGAACACGAGGCTGGATAAAAGGGAGCGTGGTCAGTCATCTACTCTCTGTGATCCAAGAATGCACACAAATTTCCCTCCCAAATCTTGTGGGGAGCTTATGTTGAAGTTTATAAAAGGAAAACCTAAAAGTTGGAAAGATTTTATAGGTAAACTTCCAAATGTACATATTCCTACATACGTGTGAGGGGATGATTATTTAGTCTCTGTTCCACTTCTAACAGGAGGAAGCTCACTATCATGCTCTAGAAATACTGCTGATTATCCACGCTTCCTTCTAAAAGGATTCGCTGCCTGTCCTAGCACTTTGCTAAAAGTCTTGACTATACTGGTAACTGGTAGAACCAACCCATTTAACATAACAAATTGGATTAGGTTTGAAAAACTGGGCTCAAGAGGCTCCAACAAAATCTTCGTCTTCTTCTTCTTCTTTTTTTTTTTTTTTTAAAGATTTTCTTTTTGTTTATTTGAAAGAGAGAGACAGAGAGAGTGAGTGCACAGGTGGGGGATAGTGGCAGGTAGGAAGGGGAAGAGGGAGAATGAAAAGTCACATGGAGCTCCATCCCAGACTCCTGGGATCATGACCTGAGCTGACGGGAGACACTTGACCAACTGAGCCACCCAGGCGCCCCAAGGCTCCAACAAAATCTTCTTGGAAGAATTTGAACTATAAGACCCCGAAATGGCAGGGATGCTGTTAGATCCCAGAATGCTAAGGGAACATTGAGATGGTCATAGAGAGGATGTTGTGGCAAGCCAGGGCTGTAAGCAAGTTGAAAAGACGGAGTCACAAAAACCAGAAATTTCAAGGATCAATCCATTCTGTACAGAGAAGAATGTAGGGAATTTAAAGACAGAAAGAGGGAAGAGACTGTGTGGTTCTGGAAAGAAAGAGGTCGAGAGACAGAGGAAATATCTGACGTTATTTTGGTTTCCAGGAAGACTAACAGCATTGTCTGGAGTTGAGTTCTATCCGTGTCTCTTTATTCTTTTTTCTTTCAAGAATCTACTTTTTAACAAATATGCTACAGGGGAGTTTTGTTCATTGCAACCATTTGATGCCTGTCTCAGATACTCTCATAAAGAAGTTCTCATTTTTAACAGATCCAGTGGAAACAATTCTTTTTTCTACATATTGAGCTGTATCTCAATATGGGATATTAATAATATCCCATATTAATAATAATAATAAGGGAGTCTAATCACTCCGTTAAAGCCAGAGACCTTATTGGGACCCTGACCCCAAAAAATGTTTTCCAGTATATCAGGCAATCTGGACTTTACAGCATCACCATGGAGATGGCATCCCTCAAGAGTTTCTTTTTTAACTTGTGGATCTTCAGATTGGTTATTCTGCCAGTTCCGTCTCATTTCCTGAAAGTCAGGGTCAGTTTGTAAAAAGTTGTTAAACAACATGTTAAATGTGAACTGTCAACCCTCACTCTAAACTATCCCTGCTCAGAGCATCACATGAAGACCTCATCGGGTTTTAGACGGTCCCTCCTCTCCAAGTCTTCTTGTCACAAAATGTCCACAGTTACTCTAACTGTTCCTGGTACGATTTGATTTTCAAACCTCTCCCCTATTCTGCCATGCTCATCTGAATACCTTATGATTTGCCAATCCTTTTAGAATAAGGGACCCAGAATTAAACAGAACATGTCATATACGACTGGACGAGCTCAGAGAAGCATAAGGCTATTGTTAGCCATTGTAACTTTGCAGTTAACCTTTTTGGAAAGTTTCCGGATTTGAGTTTTGTTTTGTTTTGTTGTGTTGTGTTGTGTTTTAGCCAAAGTAAGTCTCTAGGAAAAATACCAGGAGAAAATAATTCCTTGGAGTTAAGACATTGTTGATTGGTAAAATAAAAGTACCCTTGGATGTCCTCTGGCAGGTAATGACATTTAGTTGTCATCAGCTACTCAGACCTTAGCTTTTGTCGTTGTGGTGCGTCAGTCGATATCTCCCTATCGAAATGAAATGTTCTACGGTTTGAGAGAAAAGAGCGTTCCTGAGCCAGAATCCATGCAACCATTCATGGAAGTTAGAGGGGGACGAAACTGCAGTCAGTTGAAATGCTGGGCGGACTGGCTGAATTTGGAAGAGGGATAATATGAGGAAGGACAGTAAAAGAGAGGTGGAAAGATACAGAAAAAACAGTTCAGTGAAGAGTAGCAGGTCACTGCTGACAAGGCACTCTCTAGGGTTACTTTGAGACAGCCAGCTGCCTTCTTACGATTAGTCCAGGGAGTGGAGAGTAGAGGGAATGCCGCTTTTGTACTTCTGGTCACACGTGGCTGCTGTTAATGAAAGATTCTTAAAGATCTTTAAAATTCCGGCCGTTGGTTATGGATCCATTGGTCTCTGCAGCCAGGCCTCACAAACCGATATGCCACCTTCAGTGCTATCAGACTATGATACTTTCCTATCTGATCCCCACAGCTCCTTATAAAGGAGAGTCAGTGATTGATTGTTAAATTTCATTTTCTTTGGTGTGTGTGTGTGAAACTAAGAAGCAAATGTGAGAAGCTTTTTTTTCCACAGTTATAGATGACTGCAGGGGCAGAGCCAAGAAATAGACACCCCTCTTGCATGCATAGTTCAATTTCCAGCCATGCCAAGCCCTGCCAATTGCAAACCGATCCGGTGTGTGCTGGCAATCTGTAGCAAGCAGGCAGTAAGCGATTGTGTGCCACGCTTTCTACAGAGAGGCATTAACATCCGCATCTGGCAAACGTTGCCTCTTCCAGTAGAATGGCTGAAGCTAAAGGAAATGCTGGGTTTGCTCACTATCTTTCTGGGTCAGATTGGCTTTAGGGGAGAAGGGCTTTGTTAAAATACGAAATGAAAGTATACCTCCTCAGGTCTGTCTTAAACCTTCTCACGTCTGTCTTAGAGACACTTTCTGGAGCTGTAGGTTTCATGGAGCTTTCATAAGGTTACAATGCTTAATCTCAGTAGGGTTATCAGTTCTGTCATGTATTATAAACCCTCCAATCAAGGCAGTGGGAAACAGTGCTTCTATTTAATACCCGGAGAAATGGTGGAAGTCAGCGATTGATACCAACACAATGATGGGAAAAAGTGTCCAGAGGTGCTACTCACATAATCTCATCTTACAACATCTTGAAAATTCAATAGAAAGGACGCCACTAACAATACCATTACACACTACTGATTATTGTTCTCAAATGTTCCTAAAGCTCTAAAAGCATAACTTAACAATAAAAATGCTCTATAAATACATCCCAACAATGTACGTAACTGTATTTTTTCCTTTAAAAACAAAAGCACAAGTGTTAGTCACAAGTCATATAATTTCACTTAAGTAATTTCTTGGCTAAAAGTACACTATCATTTTCTAAACATTATAAAATTATAAATGAATGAGCTAGTACTTGACATTGGAGAGTATTTCCAAATAATTTAGAAAAGGTGGAGAATATTGCACATTGGGTTAATTACCTATTTAATATGTGATCTTTATTGGAAGAGATATTTTGTTTATCATGAACCCTACATTATTTACAAAGGCGTTTGGGGAAAAAAACAAAACTTACTTGCAAAAAGCATTTACAGTTTTCAAATTTCCTGCTTAAATGTGTCAATAATTCTTGGTTTTATCTTTTGCCATTAAGGCTTTTGGAATAAGTATATTTTTCAAATGAGTTAAAATTGTAGGAAGTTACTACTATATCCTGTCCAAGAAACAAAAAACAAAACAAACAAACAGTTGAGAGCCATACATGCAAAATATGCTCCAGCTCTTGAAAAAAGATTTCAAACCGGCTTAGAAAAATATATTTTATGCTTCCTGTTTGTGCTCACACCATGGAACGAGGGGGGGGATACACACCAGTCTATGTTATTAAGAAAAAAACACTAATATTATTTCCCAAAAATATCATATTATTTCATTCCACAATGGAAAGAACTAACAATATATTTTCAGAAATGAATATTTTTGATTTAGCAAATTAAAATTAAGCTACTAAAGTAAATTAAGTTACTAAAATATCTAACAATGTTAGTGTTTAAGTTTCAATTTAAATTATTTTAATACTATTAGTAACACTAAATTATTAAGTTAGGAGGATTCTTAAAATGATTTTTAAAACCAATGGGGAAGTCCATGTCCTTTCAAATAATTAATATTTATATCAATACTCACTTTCAAAGTATCATGGAACCCTTAAAATTTGCTGATTTAAAAAATATAATGCAAATTAAAATTTAATAATATTTTTAAAATAAAATCTGCATATTTTTAATAAGGTTTTAATATATTTTATGTTATTACTATTATTAATTTCTGTCATTGAGAAATCTGGTATGTTATTAAACAATATGTAGAATATTTCTTCATAACTGGATTATCAGGACAGATTTCTAAAACATGTTTTCTACTAAGAATCTGTAATACTACCACCTTACATTTTATTTAAACACTTTTGAAAATGATTATTTTCGGTTATATTTCTAGATGGTAATTTTATGTATTCGGTCAGATTTGTTTACAGTTTTTATAAACAACATTTATTGGAGAATGCAAGAAGCATCAGAAGAGAAGTTTTAACTCCTTCAAACATAGTAAAATGATCAAACGTTTGGAATAGAAGCAAACTGTAAAAATGTGTCTTAACTGAGACGCTTTGCCCTAAGGAACCAAGCCTTTGTGTTTGATGATTCTTCCATAAACTTGAGTTTATTTTAAAAAATTGATCCTTTTAATGTAAGAAAGTCGATGGAGAAAGAATTCCACTTACAAGTTTTTCCACTAGACACTATAAAACTCCATCACAGCACCTCACATTTTTGGCATGTGCAGTTGAACCCCACAGCTGAATGTTGCCAGATCTTATTTTGAAAAACTGTGTTGTGTCTATAGGATGCAAATCATCCGAATGAAAATTCAAGTCAAATGGAAAGCCAGCTTGGTCCTAGATGCTCCGTTTGAGCTGAACAGTGAGAAGAACTCTCTTCTTTCCATAAATTTCTTCATGTCCCCTCATGTCCCTTCACTGGGACATGAAGAAATTTATGGAAAGAAAAGACCAAGAAAAGAGAGGAGAGGAGGAAAGGCAAGAGTAGAAAGAGAAAGCAAAGAGAGCTAGGTTTGATCCGGAAAGACAGATTCCATAACATGCTTCTTTGTTATCGTTCCACGCAAATAGCGTTGCCTTCCCCTTCCTGGTAGCTTGTCCGCAACTTATATAGACTCTATGTGATCACCCTTGTTGGAAATATTTGACAGGTGATCAATTTTTCAGTTTCTTATTTTTTCTTTAGATAGAAAACAGTGTTTCAATGCTTTGCTCTTTGCTGAAGAAATTAAGACTGTCACATATCAATAAAGAATGCTTTTCTAAATTAGGTGTTTGTATAATTTAAAAAGATACTAGAGTAAAACATTTATTAACTTGAAAAATATGGGTGGGGAAACTTTTTAGAGAGCTGTATCATCCTTGATGACTCTTAATTACATAAAAGCTGGAGAATTTTTTTGTTTCCACATACAATTCTTACAATGCAAAATTATTCTTTACTCTTTATTTATATTTATAAATGCGATCTGTACCTAAACTCTCATTTTACATTACTGGTTTACATTAAAAGTCGAATGAACTACGTATTCACCTTACTGACCAACTAAGTTCATCTGAAAAGTAAAGGCGATAGAGAGCTCTATTGATATAAATAGGAGGCGCGTGTGAAATTCTGTCTCATGCGTGCTTTATCTTTCTTGGGACAATGGTTCAAAATCAGCATTATGACCAGCAGGAGAAGAGGAGAATTACAAACTAAGGAATTCTAAATAATTCATGGATGTCCATGGAAATAATGTTTCAAAACTCAAGTCAGAAGCAGCTGTTGGGGGAATTTTTTTTTTTTTTTTAAGTCCCAGTCAACAACAGTCATATTATTTCAGGTTAGCTCACACCATTGTGTGCATTTACAATGCAACATTTGTATGTTTCCATTGGTTTGGGAAAGAAAACTTAGAAGACTCTAAACACACAAACAGCAAATATAAAGAATCCTTTCTAGTTCTCCCAGACAGTATGACGCAGTAGTAAGAAACACCATTCTGCTTGCAAAATCTATCTAAAACGTGATTCTATATTTTCAAAAGTAAATCCAAACCTTCCACATCTTTTAGGCAAGTAAGTCCCCCTTTCACAAAACAAATATAAAAGACAGTTATTGTTCCTGTTTTTGTCCCCATTGTTTATTTCACAAATGTCCCTTATCTTGACATAGGTTTAGGATAAGGGTCATTGGTGACCCTCGACAATAATGGAAAAACCACTCATTATCCAGGTAGGTCATTCACAATTCTAAGATTGAACAATGATGTAGAAGAAAATTATTTATTTTTCATAATATCTAAATTAGAGGAGTGAATGTAACAATGGAAAAAGGAAAGTAATCAGAACTGTTGGAGGATTAAAAAAAGTGTTTGAGGATAAACACAGAAATAAAACAGGATATTCTTTTAGATCTCATTTGGAAGGAAGACAACTGATAACTGTGTAAGTAGAACCATTCATCCTCAATTTATTTAGATTGGTTTTCCTCCAGCCCCCTTTTTCATGGCAAGAACTCATATTCTAGCTCCCTCGACTCACATAAAGATAATATTTATAAACATATTTACTGGATCTAGGTATAGATGAATATAAATTACCCTAATATCTCAAATAAAACCATAGATCATAGTGATGTAAATGCTTTAGAGAAATAACTCTGTAGTATCATAGGTTAAACAATAAGTTCATTAAAGTAAGTTTCATGTTAATATTTTAATATGCTAAATATTTTCATTAAATGAAGATATTGTTGACCCTCTTGTTAACTGGGGAAAAACAAACACTGTTCATCTTTAACTTTCAGGAAAGAACTAGCTTCTTTTCTCATATAACTCAATGAAAAATTTCCGATTTGTATGTTAATCTCTTCCTACCAGAGTATATGTTTGACCTATTGAAATCACAAGGTTATAAATAGTGTATCTTGAGGCTTTGGAAAGATAATGAGCAGATTAGAATAATTTATATGGTTGGATGTTAAAATGAATTACAGTATTTTAAGAAGTAATTATTTTTAATCAAGATTTTGTTTTATTTCTAATCAGGATTTAGCTCTATTTCTTAATTCACATTGCTAGCTAAAGCTCAGATTTTGGTGTCGTTTTATCCTGAACTATGTTCACTCACAAGATTGCAAATATGCAGAGTCAGAACTCTTTAAATACACACCTGAAGTTGCAATTTTCTTTTCTCTTTTTTTCCTTTCTAATCACCACAGGTATGGTTTCCTGATCTTCCTCGTTACTAGCTCTGATACCCCCAAAGAATCTCCGTGCAGTTGAGTTAAATCAATGCAAACATTTCATCGGGTCTGTGACTTCCATTAATCAGCTCTCCCATAAAATTACAATTTAAAACAATGCCAACTGCCCCCCTCCAAGTTGTAGTTCACAGACAAAAGCCACGGTGTGACACGTGACTTGGCAATAGAAGCATGGCGAGTCGGGGATGTGGAATTGATGCCGGCGTCATTGAGCACTTCGCGTGTCTATTTCGACCATCCTGTTACAGACTGGCTCGGCATTAACTAGCCTATTCAGACAATGTGTGCATGACACCGAGAAACAACCTGTACTTCTTCTTCTTCTTCTTCTTTTTTTTTTTTTCTTTTTCTTTTTACCATGTCCAGGCTTTCTGACCTTCCGTATTTCTCAGTCCGGGGGGTTCTCTCTCAGCCGCGTCTCTGGCACTTTATGTAGAGAGTGTGCCGCGAATGAGATCTACAGAAGCTGCCCTGTGCGTTTACTCTCGCACGAAAAACAACTCACTTCCATTTTGCACATGGGCCAGGAAGATCCAGGAGGTTTCATCTCCTCAACTAGCTTTCATCTCTCCGCAGCAGCTGTCAGATGAGCTCTGCGGTGAGCTCTCATGCAGGATCCGAGAGAAAGTGTGCTCTGATCAAACTGGAGATGTCCACTCGGGAGTGCAAAACTAGAAAAGTCTGCCTTCCAGACACCGACACAGAGATGGGCAAATGACCAGCTAGGCTCTGCCAAAAGTCAGAAAATGATTTTGAATTGTTTAGATGCTAATTTCAAAGTATCTCTGGCTGGATCTGAGAAAAGTAAAAACAAACAAACAAACAAACAACACTATACATAAAAATACATACATAAATTTAAAAAAGAATGCTAATTTTTCTATTAGCACTTTTTAAAAATTGTCTGATGATGGCTGACAACTGTAGGTTGGACTGCACTCTCCACGGTGAGCAACGTTCGGAGCTCACAGCGTTCCACAGACAGAACAGCAGGGACATTAAAAAAAAATGGTTACCTGGTCAAACATTTGATTTCAAGAAGAATCACTTTTTAGGTGACACCTGGGTGGCTCAGTCAGTTGAGCATCTGCCTTTGGCTCAAGTCATAATCCCAGGGTCCAAGCATCAAGTTCCAGGTCAGGCTCCTTGCTCAGAGGGAGCCTGCTTCTTTCTCTCTCTCCCTCTGCTGCTCCCCCTGCTTATGCGCTCTCTCTGACAAATAAATGAATAAAATACTTAAAAATAAATAAATGAATAAATAAATAAAATAAAACAAAAACCTTCAAAATAATCACCTATTGGTCTAAAACAAATGCGAAAGCATTTCAAGGAAACATTTACATATTCAGAAAACTGGTTATGATTGGGTCCTTTATTCAGTGACATCGAAGGCTTTTTCAACTTTGGTTTTCTTTCTGGTTGGGGTTCAAGTAGGGGGAACTATAGCTACTCCCACATTCTCAGAAGCAGACTTACCTACTTTCTTTTCCGAAGACCTAAGAAATCATTCAATTATTCTGATTATATTTATGGTTAGAAAGATTTCTTTCTACTCCAGGTCTTAAACCGTTGTGTGTCTTTTTACTTGGAGACATGACTAATGAATAGCCATTATATTTTTTTTTCTAATTTCTGTTCTCTAATTGTGTTCATGAAGCAAAGAGAGGAAAGGCCCTTCTTTCACCTAAAGAGAGTTGTAAATTTTGAAGTATGTTTTTGTAAGCTCTCTCACATGTATACAGTCACTATTTCTCATCAATAGCATATGGACAGATACAACGGCCACAAATGTGTCTGATTATTGGGCCATCAATTTCACTCTTACCAAATAAAGTAGTTTGACTTTATTATTTACATGATTCTTAAAATATGTAGGCCACTGACCACACAAATAAACACGTGCTTTTGGATCAGTTGAAAGCCTGGTGTTTATGAACAGGGTTCTTTGTATTTTTAACAATATTTGGCACATTTAAGCAAAACTCTACTGAAACATGGAGCCTGGATATTTGTGTGCTTCGTGATCTATGCTGGGCAGGGGCCCCAACCTCTGCTCTGTAGGCAGACAAGAGTACAAAAATCTGTTATTGCAGTTTGACGTTTTCTTTGCATGATTAGGTCAGTTGGTAAGTCTCCACTTTGCAGTTCTTAGAAGCCCCGATTTCCTGTTACAGTACAATGTGGTTCTGATTACAGCCTTACTGAAGCCCAGACGTTGTACCTGTGTTCTGTAAGCTGTTCTACCTCTCATTTTCCATGTTAACAAGAGCAACTTATCGACCCTTCATTCTTTTCCTTTGCCTGCAATGATTGGGGAGATTGAGAATCCAAGGGCTTGTAGTGAGAAAACTGAAGGCAGAGTGATACCCACATTTCAAGTTCTGGTATGATGTTCTTCTTCTTCTTTTTTTTTTAATAGTTATCACTTTCTTTTTTTTTTTTTTAAAGATTTTATTTATTTATTTGACAGAGAGAGAGATCACAAGTAGGCAGAGAGGCAGGCAGAGAGAGAGGAGGAAGCAGGCTCCCTGCGGAGCAGAGAGCCTGACGCGGGGCTCGATCCCAGGACCCTGAGATCATGACCCGGCCAAAGGCAGCGGCTCAATCCACTGAGCCACCCAGGCGCCCCTCACTTTCTTTTTTTTTTTTTTAATTTAATTTATTTATTTGACAGAGAGAGATCACAAGTAGGCAGAGAGGTAGGCAGAAAGAGAGAGGGAAGAAGGCTCCCCACTGAGCAGAGAGCTGGATGTGGGGCTTGATCCCAGGACCCTGAGATCATGACCTGAGCCAAAGGCAGTGGCTTAAACCGCTGAGCCACCCAGGTGCCCTCCTGGTATGATGTTCTTACGCTGGAGAAGAGAACTGGAATGAACTCAAGGCAAAAGTGTTTTTTCTAGTGTAGAGCTGTGGCTTTATGTTTCATGCTTTAATGCTGTTTCATGCTTTAATGCTGTCACTGCAATTTCATTTGATGAGACAACATGATTATCTTTCAAAGGAACACTTTCAAAAACCATACAAGCCTCCATTCCTTCCCAATATTGCTTGATGAATCTGGTCCATGGCACTTTCTTTGCTCACCTGACTCACACAGCTCCTGACATAAGCTTGCATGAGCCTGTATGCTGACATAGACAGCTTCCTAACTCATCTCCTGCCTTTCTTTCTCGCTCCCCTATCTTCCCTTCCTCACAGAGTAGCCTGAATTTTATTTCAAAAATGAATGTAAATAAGATTATTTCTCTCTCCTGCTAGAATCTTCCAGTGACTTCTCACTGTACTCGGATAGACTTTCACACTCCCTTCTGTGACGTCAAAGCCTGACATGATCCCGGCCGCATAATTTTCCTGACCTTGACTCCTACCACTGTCCTTCTCTTTGTGCTGCATTCTATGTGCAATAGCTTCCTTCCTAACCCTGCCTCAAAGCATGGATGGGCTGTTCCCTCTTCTCGAAAAACTGTTTTCCTGCCTTCTCGCAAAACTGACTCCTTCTCATTCAACCTTCAGGTCTCAGTTGACCCATCATGTCACTTAACTCAGAACTCTTCCTGGGCCTCTTGATCTACAGAATTCTCTGAGGGATTCTCTTTCAACCATCCATTTTATTTCCTGCATAGCACTCACTACTCTTCAATATTATCTAGCTGTTTCATTGACTTACTAGTTTATTTTTTGTCTTCCTCTACTGGAATGTGCACTTCGGAAGAAAAAGGACTTCATCTTATTCTCAGTGGGCCATTGCCAGGCATGGCAAGCCACTTGATATCCTTGTTGTTGGGCAGATAGATGAAAGACCAGTTATTGAGTTTATCTAAGTCCACTAACCAGAAAGTGTTCAGGACTGATTTCAGAGTTTTAATTTAGTACAACTAACTTAGAGTCCAGTAATTTTCATTCCTTTGTTTCTACAATTGTCTTAATTCTTGCCAGGGTCTCATATTCACTTCGTTTCCATTACCTTATATTCATAAATTTCTAGGAGCCCCCAGCACATGCTGGGTACTTCGTGAATGTTAGAACGAGAATCTGACATTTTATTTTAATTAATTTGAGCAGTCTCATACTGCCATATAATTTCTTAACTCTACTAAAAAAAGCCATTTTCTAAACATAAAGAGAGTAAGATTAGTAACAACATTCCCTTGGTTTAATGTCAACACTGTACATCACCATGATTCCTGAAATGTGAAGGCTAAGCAAGCTGAAAGATAAAAATAATACTTGGAGCTTTTATATGAACATCTTTCAAAGAGGTCTTGCCTATTACTGTATCTGCTTACATAGAATTTCTTCAAGGAAGTGTTCTTGCATCTCCTTTTTCAGACAGGATTAATGTTCAGTGACTCACGCAGAGCCCCGGTGAGCCAGTGGTAAAGGAAGTACCTGTGTTTCTAATCTCCCCCGCCCCCTGCCCCTCCCTTCTCTACCTTCCTGCCCGTTTGCCCTTTGAATGTTTTTTGCTGTTTGGTTCCCTTTGGATTTTTTTAAAGTTCAAATTTATTTTCTTGTTTTCAACATATGATTCAAAACATCCACAAACAAAAGCCCTGGGAATGGAAAGAGAGTTGTATTCGGGGAATAGGAAAGAGGGGGTAATGGGAGACATTGGGGTGAGAATCAGGAAATCTCAGAACTTCTAGAAACCTCTTCACCAAAGAGAGCAAAGGCCAGGACATGGTGAGGTCATTCCTTTTCAACAGTAGCCAGAAGGAAGCCTGGAAATGACCAGTGCATATACTCATCATTTATGGCAATGCTTTCTCTGGGTGGCAACCGGAACACCAATGCCTTGTTTCTAAGCCATCCCATGAGACACACCACTGAGGATCTTTAAAAGCTCCGGCTACCAAACACAATTTGATTGGCTGCTGAAGACTTACTTTCAGACATGATGGATAAAACAGAGGCTCTTAACTTCCCTTTTCTGGTTTTATATCTCCATGACACAACTTTTTTTCTTTTTCTAGGAAGGATAAAATGCATTTTTAAGGAGAGGTGTGGTTGTAACTGACCAACAAGGGTGGCAACCATGCCTCTTCGGATTTCACCAATGAAAACCATAAAGTACAACAAGTGGGCAATTACCTCAGAGCGATTCAGGCCAACAGGAGCAGGGGCTCTGACTGGCTTTCCCTTGCACCCACCACCGCAGCCTAACTCTCAATTCCAAGTTCAGGCAGAGAGAAAAATGACAAAACATTTTGGAATGATAATTTTCAAAGACATCTTATGGACTTTTTTTTTTTTCCGCATCTGGAAGGCTTCGGTGGTGAGAGGAAGATGGGCTTCAAATGGCTGAGGAAATGCTATAGAGGAAAAAGGAAGCAATTGGGAAAAAGGGCTTCTTCCATGCTAAGGAAAAAAAAAAGGAAAAAAAAAAAACCAACCACCATGCAGGGTTGTGGAGCTTAGTGCAGTGGAGCTTAGAGCTTAGTGCTTACTCCTAGATCCTCTGTGCCCTTTGGGCCAATGTGCTGAGCCTCTGTGTGCCAGTTTGCCATCTTTTGAGGATAATATTTATTTTGCGGTTTGTTTAGAGGTCTTATCTAGTACTAGGTTCATGGGAGATATTCAATAGCTGATAACTTTGAAAGTCATGGAGGTCATTTGAACAGGGTCAAAAATCAAGAATGGCTAGTAGCTTAGATAGGAAACACAGTATTCTTTTCCAGGTCCACAGTAATGGGAAAGTTATTACTACATAGGAGACCTTCAGCTAAACAGAAGCTCTATTTAGAAAAAAGCCCTCTTGAAAGATATCTCATTATACTAATTATAGGTTAAATATGGGTCTGAAAAATCAATAATGAGAACACGATCGTTTAAAATATCTAAAAGAAAATGATTTGGCTGTCAGCTGATTGGCGGTTCATGGGAAAAAGGAGTAAGAAAGATTCTTTTTCTCCTAAAAGCAAGGTCATTTATGTTATGAAGTCAATCATTTGAATGCTTTTTTAAAAAAAATCCTTTCTTTTCACCCAGTTATATTAGCAGTATAGAAACACAACCTGCATATACTCTGGTATTTTATTGCTACATATTTTTCTTTCTTATTATTAAGATAATGGAGATAATCATAGATCATATTTTCTTAAGCTGTTTTCATTGCAACTTGCTATTTGAAGAGTAAACTTCAAACTTCTTACAAATTCACCAAACCAATGTCTAAATTTTTCTAAGGATTTTTTCCCAATATAGTAGTATCTTTTTGTGTTTTTTAAACTGATTTTATAAGTAACTTGTGTTCATTGATTAAAAGCAAACAAACACACGTGCAGACTCCATAGGAAGTTCTACGGAAGAAAGAAAAAATCATCTGTGAGCCCATTACTCAGAGATAATTGTTTTTTGGTGGTTATCATCCAGACATTGTGTAGTCATTCCCAGTTTGTTCTGAAATGAAATCATGTTATGATGTTTTGAATCTCATTTTAACTTAAAATAAAACATAGTCTTTCAATACCAATAAATATTTATTTGCATTATTTTTAATGATTTACATAATAGTTCATTTGCATAGATATACTCTAATTTATTTAACAACTTCTTCTTTTGGAACAATTTAAGATTTTATTCCACTCCCTCCCCTCCGTTTTTTTTACTATTAAAACCTATACTTGTAATTGATTTTTTTCCATTGGGTTAATTCCTAACAGTGAAGTTCCTCCGTCAAAGAAATTCATGTTTAAAAATATTCTTATGTATATTTTCAAACTGCTTCATCAAAGTTGTTTCTAGTGTTTACAAGTGGCTTTTCTCTCTTGTGAACACTGGACATTATTATTCTTCTTAATCTGTGCTTATCTAGTAATAGGAAAGTGCCCCATTTAAATTTTCATTTCTTTGTTTACTGTTAAGCATGAATAATTTTTTCATATGTTTATTGGCTGAGATTCTACCTTTGTGAATTGCCTATTCATGCTCTTTGCCTATTTTTCTACTGGCCATTAATCTTTTTTTCAGACTGATTCTTAATAGCGTCTTACATATTGGGGTTATTGCTGGTCATTTTGTAAATTAATGATTTTTAAATTCATTTAAAAAATTCACGGCATCTGAAATTTCAAGTAAAAGAATGGCACAAGTTTGTGTGGGTGGAGGGCACATAAAGAAATAGAATGGGCCTTTAGGAAAGATCCAAGGTGTCTAAAATATTATTTGAAATAGTAGCTAAATTACAACATGAGAGAGTTGGGTTACACATGAAAATATACTTCCTAATAGTTAACAGTTTAAGGTGTTGGCCATGTTCTAGAACAGGATGCCAAGATCTTCTTCTGTGGGACTTTGCAAATGGGTTTCATACCTTTCTGTCTGGCTTGCATAATGCAAAAGGATGGGCCAGATGACTGCTCAAGATGTCAAAAGTATTTATTTTCTTTCATTTTCAGATATAAACTTGAGATTCATAAAAGCCCTAATTCAAGGTTCTTTTTAGTTAATTTACTAATGCTATGTATAGTGTTCTTCCTTAAAAATGAGAGATTCTAGGTCGTATTTTGAAGCTTAAGAACACATAAAAGCAGCTCTGTGTTCCACTTCTTCCTAATACATAAAGAATGACTATGAGTCATCTTCCTAAGCTTTAATTTCTTACTGCTCTCTTGTGGCCATTCAAATGAACTGTCCAGATTTTTTTTTCCTTAACGGATCCTATAAGGTTAATAAAAATTTTTTATCAAGCAGAGTCATCAAAGTTTGTTTGTGTAACAAATTTAGTGTCTCTGACACTTGAACATTGAGGTCGCAAAATAATTCTTCATTTTATTACCAAATAGTGAGATGGGGTTGCAGAATAAGAGAGGCCTGAAAATTTTTTCTTTTTATTGTAGAGAAACCAACCACATTGTGATTCATCTATGATATCATGAAAAAGCCAGAAATTGAAATAGTTCTGGCCATTCTGAAGGTTAAAATAATGCAATTCCCCGCTCCTTCCCTTCCTGTGGCTTGGGAATATCAGGAAGGTCTAGGTTCAGTCATTATAATACAAAAGTCTTTTTTTAGGAACAAAAATAACTCACAGCTGGCTAAACGTTAGAGCACAAATAAGATATAGCTAAGCACTAAAATTATTCTGTTACATTTTGGCCATGTAATACTGCCCAGGAGGAGATAGGGCCCAGGAATGGCAGTATCAGCAATCTTGAGAAGACAAGATGAATTGAAATTCTTTATTCACCCAGGCATCCGTCAGCAAGTTTTGACGTTGCCTGACAAACTTCTACTTCATTTGTCTTTGATTCCTGTGACCACATCTATTCAAACACGGCAGGTTCTAAGTGAGATTAGGTGCTACTCTGCCATAATTAGCATGTATATAGAGGCATACCTCATTTTATTGCTCTTCACAGATACTGTGGTTTTGGATTTTGTTTTTTACAGATTGAAGGTTTATGGCAACCCCTCATCCAGTTGGTCTTTGGGTGACATTTTCCCCACAGCTGTTGCTTACTTTGTGTCTCTGTCACATTTTGGTTATCTTCCAATGTTTCCAGTTTTTCCGTTATTATATTTATTATGGTGATACGTGACCAGTGATCTTTAATGTTATTATTGTAAATGTTTTGAGGTGCCATGAACTGTGCCCATACTAAATAGCAAACTTAATCCATAAATACTGTGTGTGTTCTGACTGCTCCACCAACTGGCCGTTTCCCTGTTTCCCTTTGCTCAGACTTCCCTAGTCCCTGAAGCACAGCAATATTGAAATTAGATCAGTTAATAACCCTACAGTGGCCTCTAAGTGTTCAAGTGAAAGGAAAAGTCACATGTCTCTCACTTTAAGTCAAAAGTTATAAATGGTTGAGCTAGTGAGAAAGGCACGTTGAAAGCCAAGACAGTCTAAAAGCTAGGCACTTGCATCAAACAGTCAATTTGTGAGTCAAAAGGAAAAGTTCTTAAAGGAAATTGTGCCATGGACACAAAAAAGATTGGAAAACAAAATAGCATTATTGCTGGGACAGAGAAAGTTTGAGTGGTCTGGACAGAAGATCCAACCAGTCACAAGGTTCCTGATCCAGAGCAAGGCCTTAACTCTCTTCAGTTCTGTGAAGGCTGAGAGAGGAGAGGAAGTTGCAGAAGGAAAGGTGGTAGCTAGGAGAGGTTGGTTCATGAGTTTGGAGGAAAGAAGGTGCCTCCATAACATAGAAATGCAGGGGGAAGCAGCAGGTATTGATATAGAAGCCACAGCAAATTATCCAGAAGATCTAGCTCAGATAATTCCTGAAGGTGGCCACACTAAACAACAGGCTTCAGTGTAGATGAAGCAGCCTTATACTGGAAGAAGATGCCATCTAGAACTTTCATAGCTAAGAGGAGAAGTCAACACCTGGCTTCAAATCTTCAGAGGACAAGCTGACTCTCTTGCTAAGGGCTAATATAGCTGGTGACTTTCAGCTGAAGCTAATGTTCATTTCCCATTTTGAAAATCCTAGGGCTCTTAAGAATCAAGCAAAATCTACTCTGCCTGTGTTCTATAAATGGAACCTCAAAGCTTAGATGAGAGCACATCTCTTTACAACACAATTTACTGAATACTTTAAGCTCACTGTTGACACCTACCATACAGGAGAAAAACAAAGTTTCCTTTCAAAATATTACCACTCATTGATAATGTACCTGGTCATCTAAGAGCTCTGATGGAGAGGAACAATGAGATTAATCTTGTTTTCATGTCTGCTAACACAATATTCATTCTATAGTTCATGTATCAAGGATTAATTTTGACTTCCAGTATTTATTATTTACAAAGTACATTTCACAAGGCTATAGCTGTCATAGCTAGTTGATACCTTTGTTGGGTCTGGGCAAAGTAAATTGAAAACCTTCTAGAAAGGACTCTCCATTCTAGATGCCATTAAGGATTTTTGTGCTTTATGGAAAGAGGTCAGATTATCGACACAAACAGGAGTTTGGGAGAAGTTTTTTTTTTTTTTAAGATTTATTTATTTATTTATTGAGAGAGGGAGAGAGAGAGAGAGCACACGAGCATGAGTCAGGGGAGGGGCAGAGGGAGAGAATCTTCAAGCAGACTCCCCATTGAGAACAGCCCAATGCGGATCTCAAGCTCATGACCCTGAGACCATGGCCTAAACCAAAATTGAGAGTCAGATATTTAACCAAGTGAGCCACCCAGGAAACCCATGGAAGAAGTTCATTCTAACTCTCATGGATGACTTGGAGGGGTTCACGACTTCTGTGGGGGAAGTAACTGCAGATGTGCTGAAAATAGCCAGGTAGAGTTAGAAGTGGAGTCTGAAGATGGGACTGAATTGCTGCAAGCTCATGATAAAACTTGAATGGATGAGGAGTTGCTTCTTATGGATGAGCAAAGAAAGGGGTTTCTTGAGACTGAAGCTACTCCTGGTGACGATGCTGTGAAGATTGTAGAAATGACAGCAAACTATTTAGAATATTGCACAACTTATTTGAAAAGCAGTGGCAGGGTTTGAGAGGATTGACTTTAATTTTGGAAGTTCTACTATGGGTAAACTATCAAACAGCATCACATGCTACAGAGAAATTGTTCATGAGAAGAAGAATCAATTGATGTAGCTAACTTCATTGTTATTTTATCTTTTTTTAAATTTAATTTTATTTTTTCAGTGTTCCAAGATTCATTGTTTATGCACCACACCCAATGCTTCATGCAATACGTGCCCTCCTTAATACCCACCACCAGGCATTGTTGTTTTATCTCAAGAAATTGCCACAGCCACCACCAGCCTTCAGCAACCGCCACCCTGACCAATCGCCTACAAACAACAAAGTAAGGCCCTCCACAAGCAAAAAGATTATGACTCACTGAAAGTTTAGAGGGTAGTTAGAATTTTGTTTAGCAATAAAGGATTTTTAAATTAAGGTACTGTCCATTTTTTTAGACATAATTCTATTGTATACTTAATAGATAGTACTGTATAATTTAAACATAACTTAATATATAGTTTAAATATAACTTTTGTATGCACTGGGAAACCAAGAAATTCCCTTGACTCATTTTATTGCAATATTTGCATTATTGTGTTAGTCTGAATTAAGCCTGCAGTACCTCTGAGGTATATCTATATTTATGTGGCTAATTCTTTTGTAAAATGAGGTCTATGCTATTCCAGAGGTGATGCTATAGAAATAGAGCTGAACTCAGAGTGTCCAGGGTTATGTGACTTCAACCAATATATATTGGAGCAGCATCTCTATGACAGGTCCTAGAAATACAAAGAGTAACCACGTTCCCCAAAGACATAATGTTTACAGTCTGCTCTATGAAGCGGACATAATCCATGAAGGAATGTAAAGCTACAAGCATGATAAATTCTACAAAGCAAAGGAATATGAAGAGTTTATCTGGTCAGGAGTGTTAGTTGAGGTTTTCTTGAGGGTGTAGCGATACAACCAAGATGGCGAGATGAATAGGAACTAATAAGGCTAAGAAGAGAGAAAAAGAAGATGGGCCAATGCGTGCAAAGGTCCTACAGCGGGGAGAGGGGAGCAGGAAACTTAATGAAATGAAACAATTGTCAGTGACTTGGCAGTGAGAAAGTAGGAAGAAGGATGAGATGATTTAAAGCAGCTGAGGTATTGTTTTGTGGGCTCTGTGAAGGGCTAAGTTTGTCTTTATTACAAAAGTATAAGAAAGACATCAGGATGCTCTAAGCAGATAATGTTAGGATGTCCTTGTGTTTGAATAGATTGTTCTACTTCATGTGCCGAGAGTGGAGAGACAGGGATCAGAGAGATGAGAACAGAGCACTTTGAAAGCTATTGCAATGGTCCCGGTGGGAGATAACAGTGGCACCGATGGACTATAAGGAATACCTGCACCAAAGAATATGGGAGGCATAATTTTCAGGACTTAGTAATGGATTGGCTATTGGAAGCGAGGATGACAGAAGTCTTCTGGGCGATTCCTTGGCATCTAGCTTCAATAACACATTGACTTCTGGTTATATTTATGGATACCAGAATACCAGAAGGTGACCAGTTGGGGGAGAAATACTGAGTTTAAGTTGTATGTGAATTATACAAGTAGAGATGGCAGGAAGGGATATGTCAATGGAAAATCTGGGGGGAGGGGGTTTGAGATCTGTAGTGAAAATATGTATTTGAGTGAACTTGGTATTTTAATGTGTGAATTTGATGAGATTTCCAAGGCTAGAAAACTAATAAAAAGAATGGAAATGGCAAGTGAAACTTAAAGACCTTAAAGATCTATTTGTTAAGTAAAAAAGTAAAGGAGAGAGAGTCTACACAGGTGAGTGAGAAAAATTATTGGAGAGGATAGAGTAAAATCATGAGAACATGGTGCCACATAGAAGATTATAGCTAATGAAGAAAAAATAGTTTACATATCCAGCAGCTTAGGTAACAACAAATAATAACAGCTAACATCTACATCATTTAATATGTGTCAGATATTTTCTCTGTGTTTTGCATGTATAAACTCCTTGAATCCTTACACTCGTACTATGACGTAGATACTATTATCATTCCCATTTTATGGATGAAGAAAGTGAAGCACAGAGGGGTGAAGTCCCTTGTTTGGGATCACACTAGTAAATAGAGGAGTCAGTAGTAACACCAAGGGAATCCGACCTCAGGGTTCCATGCTTTGTTTGCCGTTATGCTGTTCTGCCTCTTCACAAGTCAAAGATAGAGAAAAGGTATCTTTGACTTGAGTGACACGGAGGTCAGTCATGACCTTACCACAAACTGTTTGACTGGAATAATGGGTCCAGGTCAACAGCAGTGGATTGTAGAGTCGGGCCAGGGGAGAGGTGAAGAGGTGGATGCCACACTTAGAGACATCTGGATAAGCAGCTATTGAGAAGCACGGCTCTGAGAAATAGAGTTCGAATCAGTGCCCAGATAGAAGCATGTGGGACTCTTGTGTTGTGAGGCCAGGCAACGTTGGGAGATCCCAAAGACTAGGGGTCATCTCTTTCTAGACATGAAGCAGGTGTTCTGGAATGCACAGCTTCTAAGTTGTATTTTAGAGTGAGAAAAAATCACTGGGTTACCGCTGATATTATATTTCTGAGGTTAGAAACTATTTTTTTTTTTTTTTTTTTTTTGCGGGGTGCCTGGGTGATGCAGTCCATTCGGCATCTGACTCTTCATTTCAGCTCAAGTTGTAATCTCAGGGCTCCGTGCTCTGTGGAGTCTGCTTCAGATTCTCTCTCCCTCTGCACCTCATGCTCATGCTCTCTCTCATAAATAAATAAATAAATACATCTTTAAAAAAACTATTTTATTCATCTTATTATTACTCTTACTCCCCAACTCCCACATTTATTACAGCACTTTCTATGTAACAAAGAGAAATGGGAGTCTGAGGAAAGTCACTCTGGAGTTAAGAAATGCTCCCTTGTCCTCTACTGGCTGTGACTTTAGACAAATCCAAATCTCCTGGTTCTTGAGCTATAAAAGAAGAAAAAACAGCCTCCTCTCCGTGTAGTCAGTAAGTTTAAGAATAAAAATACTTTGCTAACAACACAATTCTATACAAATGTTAGGTGCTACTATAATAAACCGTTACTGAGGAGGAAGGAGAGAAGGGAGTGACCCTGATTTGAGAATTTCATCACACTAGAAGAAATCCAAGCCTACTAAAGAATGCGGGCACACAGAAAATGCCAATAACTATTTGTTGATGAATTAATTGATATTTCCATTTGGGAAGGGCTAGGAATAACAGCATACATCCACTGGGGTCAGAGAGAGATCGCCCTGACCTTTGTCTGAACACCATTCACATGGGCACAATGGCAAACAGGAGGGGAATGTCAAGCTAGCGATGGTGATAGAAGAGGCATTTAACAAAAGTATTTGTTGATTGATTGATTGAACTGGGCATATCATCAACATTGCAGCACAAAATGTTTCGACAAGGGATCTTGTGAGATTTTATAGGACTAAGCTTGCCAGCATTACGGCAGGCAGACATTTCCTGAGCAGTCACACCGCAGCGCCCCCGGTGAATTGCCCACCAGTGCCAATTAAATGGAGTTGTAGTTAAACCTTCAGGGTGGTAGAAAATGATCTTTAGGACAGCTTAGGATCCACTGGGGACTAGCCAGTTCTACAATGCTATCGTTTCACACATAATTTGAGCAAAAGATGAAGGAACATGAGAAAAAGTTGATGGATGTCTTCGCAGACTAGAGATGCTTCATCAAGAGCAAGTCTGAGGTTTAAGTTTCTAGAAACAGGGAGACTCGTAGCTCTTTCAGACATGACGCAAGGTCCTCTGAAGTTTTCTTCAAGTGCACACAACTCGTTAACCTATTTTTTTTTTAAGTATTAACTTTTCAAATGAACAAAACAAACAAACAGGAGCAGCAAAACCAAGAACAAACATAGCAAACAAACCAAAGGGAAGAAAAACGCAATGAACAAAGAATCTGTGTCTGTGTCTGACCGTGTTCACGCATAACTATTGAGAATTTTCCTCATCAGATCTTTAGACGAGTCGTCATTCCGCATGCTTTTGCACCCTAGAACATGACCAGATGTCCCCGACCGGGTTCCAGATGTCTCCAAGTGTGAAACCACAGGGATGCCTGACAGGATCCGGTGCTAGACCAGGTCAAGGTAAACTGTGAGGTTACTGTGCAGTTGCTGGTAGAGGTTCCGTAAAGGAGGGCTGTACGTTTCCCCCTTTCTTTTAGATACGCACTTGTTGTGTTGGCAGGGGGCCTTGAGAGAGCTGCTTTTTGGAGCCCAGGGTGTCACTCCATGCAAATTCTACTTTGCAAGGGGACTTTTTCTCTTAGGATGGAAACTGTCCACTAAACTGAATTAAGTCTGGAAGCCTAAAGTGAAAAGCTGGGTACAGCCACATATCACCAGTTGAATGGAGAACTCAATGTTTGAAATGTAACTGTGATGAGTTTTAGAAAGAAAATTTTCAAAGACTTATATGTTGCTGATATGTGGGGAGTCAAGCCCCTAAATGCCTTTGCGAAAAATCCTTGAATGTACACAGTGAGTCCCATGACGACCACATCCGTGTCTTCTCTTGTAGGTAACAGACACTGACCTGGGATTCCATGTGCTGGAAGTTACTGGTGGAATTGCTGCTTTTTCCTAACTGGAGCTCTTAAACCCAGATTCTTAGGACCCACAGGCTTGCAGAAGGGCCACTCTGTCCTCTTCTTACAACACCACCCTTTGCTTTGCTCCGTCCTGAGACTTTCTTTCAGGTTAAGGTCTCCTTTTGCCCCTATCTAGCTTGGCACTCTGAAATTTAGTGTGCTCTTAATTAACTCCCACCTGATGACTCCATGTTCTCTGTATAAATGTGCACCTTTTTACAGGAAAGAGAAAACCACTCCTACTTCCTTTTTTAAAACCAGATAACTAGATGATCTATCACATGTCTATCCAACTGTTAATGTCAGCTCTGGCATAGACTGTGTCATTTATTTTCCACTCAAAAAAAAAAAAAAAAAAAAAAAAAAAAGGAGGGCCTGGGTGGCTAGATGGTTACGTATCTGCTCTTGACTCACGGCATGATCTCCGGGTCCTGGGATACAGCCCTGCATCGGGCTCCCAGCTCAGTGGGGAGTCTGCTTCTCCCTCTCCCTCTGCCTCTCCCTTCTCTCTCTCTCTATCAAATGCATAAATAAAATCTTTTAAAAAATAAATTTAAAAAACCCCCCACCAGAATGAAAAATGATAAGAAAATGAAACAAATGATGTTTTAATTCAGATGATACTGAATCTGCTTTTTTTTTTTTTTTTTTTTTTTTTTTTTTTTTTTTTTCCCCTTTTTATTAATTTTTTCAGCGTAACAGTATTCATTCTTTTTGCACAACACCCAGTGCTCCATGCAAAACGTGCCCTCCCCATCACCCACCACCTGTTCCCCCAACCTCCCACCCCTGACCCTTCAAAACCCTCAGGTTGTTTTTCAGAGTCCATAGTCTCTTATGGTTCGCCTCCCCTCCCCAATGTCCATAGCCCGCTCCCCCTCTCCCAATCCCACCTCCCCCCAGCAACCCCCAGTTTGTTTTGTGAGATTAAGAGTCATTTATGGTTTGTCTCCCTCCCAATCCCATCTTGTTTCATTTATTCTTCTCCTATCCCCCTACCCCCCCATGTTGCTTCTCCATGTCCTCATATCAGGGAGATCATATGATAGTTGTCTTTCTCCGATTGACTTATTTCACTAAGCATGATACGCTCTAGTTCCATCCACGTCGTCGCAAATGGCAAGATTTCATTTCTTTTGATGGCTGCATAGTATTCCATTGTGTATATATACCACATCTTCTTGATCCATTCATCTGTTGATGGACATCTAGGTTCTTTCCATAGTCTGGCTATTGTAGACATTGCTGCTATAAACATTCGGGTACACGTGCCCCTTCGGATCACTATGTTTGTATCTTTAGGGTAAATACCCAGTAGTGCAATTGCTGGGTCATAGGGTAGTTCTATTTTCAACATTTTGAGGAACCTCCATGCTGTTTTCCAGAGTGGTTGCACCAGCTTGCATTCCCACCAACAGTGGAGGAGGGTTCCCCTTTCTCCACATCCTCTCCAGCATCTGTCATTTCCTGACTTGTTAATTTTAGCCATTCTGACTGGTGTGAGGTGATATCTCATTGTGGTTTTGATTTGTATTTCCCTGATGCCGAGTGACGTGGAGCACTTTTTCATGTGTCTGTTGGCCATCTGGATGTCTTCTTTGCAGAAATGTCTGTTCATGTCCTCTGCCCATTTCTTGATTGGATTGTTTGTTCTTTGGGTGTTGAGTTTGCTAAGTTCCTTATAGATTTTGGATACTAGCCCTTTATCTGATATGTCGTTTGCAAATATCTTCTCCCATTCTGTCAGCTGTCTTTTGGTTTTGTTAACTGTTTCCTTTGCTGTGCAAAAGCTTTTGATCTTGATGAAATCCCAATAGTTCATTTTCGCCCTTGCTTCCCTTGCCTTTGCCGTTGTTCCTAGGAAGATGAATCTGCTTTAATTAACAAGCAAACAAAAACATTAGCAAGCATTGCATTTTATTATCAGTAATCACTGGTGATACACTTCACAATTGATTGCGACTGTGGCTGAGTACAGTTTCTTAAGACAGGTGCTCAAGAGGAAGGTTTGAATCAGAATGAGAAGTCAGATCAGCTGATAGTTTAGTGTCCCTGTGCTCACCACCTCCCTGTGATTCTCACCTAGTAAGCTTCAAGGAGCCAGACTGAGGGAGAAAACAAGAGCTCTATAAATGTGGACTGTACAAGAAGAATCGGACAAGGGAAGGAAACGAGAATTCAGGCAGACTCTGACATTTCCATGCCTGGCCAGGCATCTTTTATTTTAGCTTATTACTCTCAAGATGTTATTGAATTATTTTTCAAATAAAAATTAAATTATTCACTCTAGTGAATAACATTAATCTATTCATCCTGATTATAATTGTGCCAAGAACTCTGAACTACCACTAAATACTTTTGTAGTACTTTAACTCTCATTCCCAACTATACATATATCCAAATATCAAATGATATTTAAGAAATATTAATGAGCATCTGCTCCATTCTAAACTGTCCCCAAGTTCTGCAGATGCAACAGTGAAGAGAATGGTCACTGTCATCACAGAGCTTACATTTTTTAATGGGCAAATAGATAATATAAAAAACAATTATAATAAAGTTTCATAAGTGTAATAGAGGGTAATCACCAGGCTAAAGGGACAAACAGATGAAGTCACCAAATCCCTTCAGCAAGAGAGGGTCCCGTGACTACCTGGAAGACATGAAACCAAGCTGCCATCTGAGAGATGACTAGGAATTAACCACGTAAAGGGTCAGAGGGTAAGGAAGAGAGTTCCAGTCAAACGGAAAGCCATATGCAAAGCCCCAAGACAAGGGAGAAATATCGCCTTTAAGGAACCAGAAGAGAGGATGTGTGCCTGGAGTCAAAAGTTCAGCATGGAGAAGGGCAAGATTAAGCAATAATCCAAGATGAAAGGCTTCTAAGCCATGCTGAGAATTTGGATTTTATTCTAATGTCAGTGGGAAGCAAGTGAAAACTTATACATGTGATAAGGTAAGATTTATATTTTAGAAAGATCCATTGGATTTCACGTGGAGAATACAGGGATTCCTTACCATCTACATTCTTGTGAGTGGAACTCTCAGGTGCGAGACTCAGATAAATTTTTAGATAAATCTCCACTTTCCAAACTTTTGTTAATCACTGTACCAGACAGATTCAGATAAGCTAATGTCTTTCCCTAAACTCTTGGTGCCTAAACTGAAGAATCAAATCTCTTCAGAAAATAGAGAGTTTGTCAATGTAAGTGGGGTGATAATGGAGGCTGGAGACATAAGAAAGGTAGTAAAATGGTAGTGACCTGAGAATCTGAGAGGTATTTAAAAAGCCTCACTAAGCCATTGGGATAGATTTGATATAAGGGGGAGGTCCAGAGGGATAGAGGCAGAGTGAAAGATGACACATAGTTAAGACTATGGTGATAAACATCAAGGAGTTTCTACAATGATGTTAGGAAACAAAAGAGTATGAGAGACTTTTCAATGAAATGGAGTTTGGACATTTTGTGATGCAGAAGATTATAAATTCTGTTTGGAAGCTAGTGAATTTAAGGTGTAAGAGGGAAACTGAACTGTCTAGTAAGCAGTTAGATGTTTGAGTCTGAAGCTAAGGAAATGCATCTGAAGACCCAGAATTTCTAGTTATTGACTTACAGATGGTGTGGTGGAGACTTCTAGTTGTCTACTAAAGTTCATCCTCCTGCCTGCAATTTTCCCTGCTGTTATGCCCAATGAAAGACCAAATTTCCCAGCTGTCACCATGGAGCTGTGTGGTCATTTGACCACACTCTTACCAGTGGAATGTGAATAGATGTAATGTATGCAACTTCAGACCACTCGTTTAAAGAGTAGTCCCTACTCCTGCACTTCCCTGTTTCCTTTTTCCTTGCCCAAGACCCTAAACTGAGCAGGAAACTAGCTTCAGACAGCAGGCAATGACTATCTAGATGGGGCAGGGATGCGGAAGAATGGAATAGGAGAAGCTGGTTCTGTGAGTGACCCCTTAGAGCAAAGCTGCCATCCTGAACCATGCACACCTTGGCTCCTAGGTGAGAGAGAACAACCTCATTCTTCAGGCCCTTCTTCCCCACCCCCCGCCCCCAGTAGCTTAGCCTTCACTCTAAAGAATAGAGATGGGAATCCTGTGAGAGTATATTAGATATACCAGGGGAAAGTATGCAGAGTAAGAAGAAACAGTCTATGATAGAACCTTACAGAACACCAACACTGGAAAAGTACATAGACTAGAATCCTGAAAAGGAGGGAGATCGAGTTTAACTTAAAATGTGGGAGGACATCAAGGAGTACATCTCTTCATAAAAGCTTGGGAAAAGTGTTTCAGGAGGAAGAGGGCGGTCATCAGTGTCAAGTGATATCAATGGATCAACAAAATAAACACCAGGGGATAGAACTCTGGGGACTGAGTGTCAATGAGGCCAAGGATGACCTCAGTAAGAGTAGGTTCCGAGGAGTGGTAGTGTGAAGTAATGGCAGAGAGATGAGGAACTGGAGACTATAAACACTGGCAGGATTTTAAAGAAATTTGGTGTGGCAGGAAGGAGAGAGATGGAGTCACAATTATAGGATCAGCAGCTAATCACTAATATTTTCTGAGTGCTTAGGAGGGGCCAGGTACTATCCTAACTCTTTCCACATAATTTCCCATTCAACTCTCACAACTACCCTATTAAATTGGTCTACTATTTACAGAAAACAAGGGCAAAAAATGTCAAGTAACTGCCTGAGACCCCACTAAGTTTTGGAGCACCCTTCGTCGTCCTGTGCTACAATGCTGGTCAAGCAGCCCAGGGATCTTATGTGTTTCTTGTTTTCTGTGCCTGATATTTGGATGCTTCCTGTTTTAAGTATTCCTGCTGATTGTAAGCTGAATTTTAACGTTAGGCCCAACAAAATGGTTAACATCAAGGCAAAGCAAATCAGTTGCTCCCACCTCAGTGAAAACCCAGAACATTCCTACTTGCCTCCATCTCTGAGCCCTGGTTGGTTAAAGACGGTGCTCTCAGATGTCCTACATTGATAATAATTGCTGTCGTTTGTTAGTCACAACATGAATTTAAAGTTGGTTTGGGGGTTCATTTGAAATAGCTTGCCCTGGATGGGAACATTAGTAAGTTTGTTTGTTTGAAATAAGTACCAAGGAATCTAAAAAAAGAGCTAGAAAAACAGAGAAAAAGGGATTTCTTGGAAGTGGTGAGGGCCCCTTTGCTGTTGGAGAGACCATGAGTTTATTGTGGCATTTATCTGCACAGTTATGTGATTTCCTCCGACTTATGGTCAGCCACTGAGGTGAATATGCTGGGAAGGGCGGCGCTGGAGTCTTCCAGGCTTGGACTTCTGCCAATAGATGATGGAAAAAACAATGAGTAAAGAAGTTAGGATATGAAAAACAGAGTAGTTGAAATGATGGGTCATGGGACTGGAGCAAGAGAATGAAGCAGGATTAAGGGTTTTGAATGTAAACTTCATGACAGTAGGCATCTCTGACTTCTCACTTTACTCCAGCCAGTCCGGTGTCTAGAACAATATAAAGTATGAAGAGGGCTCTTTTCACTCTTTGTTAAGTGGCTAACCAATGGGACCGAAGACTCAAGTATCAGAAATGATTAAGTGACATTCAGAAAATAAGAGTTCTGGGTCAAATATTTATATAGTCTGAATTTACAATGTAAGAGCTGCAGTAGCTTCAGGTAAAGATCAAGGTTCCAGCCTTTCAACTTGGTGGTGGGCCCCTGAGGGCAGCGCACAGGAAGATAAGTCACTGGAGATGAGGCCAACGTGCAGAGAGCTCAGGGTTTCTTTGGGTTGAACACACATCTTTCCAGGCACTCCGAATGATAACAGAACCCTTGGAAGGGAAGAGAACTGCAAGCCCAGGTGCCAAGGCAATCAGTAAGTGAGAGGGAAAGATTAGAAGGTCTGAAGGCAACACACTGTAAAAAACAGAATGGTATACAAGTCACAGATGGAAATTCCAGCTAGCTTCACTTAATAATAATAATGGTTAATGTGTTCCATTCACCTGGCTAAAGTGGCTGACAATGGATACCTTATAGTTCGATTTACCTGTTTTCATGGTCTACAGTGAAATATTGATTGCCCGTCTGGAAAATTATTTCATTCTGTGCCATATGACATGAATCTTGCTTTTTTTCCTCATATGCCAAAATTGGATGAATCTATAAAGGCAAGTTTATTTGATGCGAATGACCTATCAATCAATTAAAAAAAAACCCTCAAAGCAGTTTATGAACATGGATATTGTCTAATCTTTGCGTTTTAATATTTGTCTAATGTGGTTACAAATTCTTATTATTCACTATTCTTCCTAGATGAGAATTTTCTATTTATTCTTTATTTTCTTTGTGATGGCATGCATGATTTCTTTGCAATGGTATCCATGTCAAATATCATGTGTTGGTCATTTTATTTTTTTTTATTTTTTTTTGGTCATTTTATTTTTTATTGTTGTATATTTTTATATATTTATATTTATATAAATATAAGGTAGTTTGAAATTAACTTGGTTTAAATTTGACAATGAAAATATATCCTTTTTAAATGATCAATTCTATTTTGACGATACTATGTAAGATGCTAAATATTTTGTTGTATGTCTTGCAACTTAAATTTATCTCAGTTTTTTGTTTTTGTTTTTGTTTTCCTTACAATGTCCAGAAACAAATAAAGATCATCTGTTCCTTTGTTTGGTTATCTGGAAGAAAATAGAAAACTGAGTCAATCACACCAATAATTTAGGTATGTAAATCACTTAGCTATTTCTTTCAAAAAAGTTTTTTTTCCATCTGAGTTATCTGCACATTTAATTCTTCCCATTCCTCTCCTTTCACAGAGAGAGTGTATGAACCAGAAGTTAAAGAAAAAGTTTCTAATGCATTGGTTAAAGAATGGGTGGAAATGTTGTAACGTTTGTGCTGTAGGGTATAGAATGTTTCAGAGCCAAGAAAGTATGAACAAAGAATTTTTTACCTTGATTCTCAGTAGCGAGAATTTAGGAACAGAATCCAACCAGCGAGTAGACCATTTCAGAGAGCGTTTTCATGCTGAACTCTTGATTCCCCTGTCTTTGTGAAGCTGAAAGTCACCAGACAGTATTTGATAGCTTGTTCCACTATTCCCTATATTCCTTTCTTTTCATTATTTCAACTATGCTAGTCAAATAAGTTTCCATGGCCCTATCCTCAAAAGCTGTACAGGGCATGATGGCTTGTTTTGCTTGGCAAAATTCTCTAGAACGTGATTCATTGTCTGCAGGTGATTCATGGTTAGGAAATTAATTCTGAACTCTGCCAGTGATTGCGGTTGATTAAAGTCCAGAAGTCCCTGCCGTTTATTCACTAGCACTCTTTGTCAACTGGAATATTTCTATAATAAAAAGGGCCGAAAGTAGATGTGCTTGATGCGTGGAATTTACATGCGTGTTTGCATCTTTTGAAAGAGCTACTCAAGCCTACACAATTTTAACACTTGGCATGAAAATCATTCTAAAAGTGTCTGACTGAATGAATCACATTTTACAAATAAATATCTGTCAAATGGTGCAATTACTTCAGATCCAGTCATTAAGCAATAAAATAAAGCAGTAAATAGGATACATCTGCTGCAAAGTGCTATAGAAATGCGAGTTTCCTTCTCAAGTTACTTGTCTTTTAATATTTTAGCCTAATTGGTGGAATGATTCGCTAGAAACATCAACCATTCAATGTAATCACAGCACCAAAAAAGGAGGGGATAAAAAGGCTTTCTAAACCAGTCAATAGGACAAGAAAAAAAACATCCACTTACATGAGCACAGAAAGCAAAAAAAAAAAAAAAAAAAAGGCGGATGGGACCTAAAGCATTCCTGCTGTGTGCTATCACGGGGAGGGCTGGGAGGCAAAGGACCACACATCCTTTGAGAAGCAATAACAGCATGCAAGGTGCCATCTCGTTTCCTTCTGTACCAAAACACTTGTGTACATGCAAATGGAGTAAATCTAAGGAGATTGTTATCTTTCTATGTCAACTGAAATGCAAGTGCTTGGTTTTTCTTAAATGAAGAATTTAAACAAATAAACAGGGATGATATTAGATTCACAATTCTCTTCCACTATTAAGGTTATCAGTGGTTCAGGGATCCCATTCAAAGTCAGAGGGCACCTGGGTGGCTCAGTTGTTAAGCGTCTGCTTTCCGCTCTGGTCATGATCCCAGGGTCCTGGTGAGCCCCACATCGAGCCCCACATTGGGCTGCCTGCTTGGCGGGAAGCATGCTTCTCCTGCTCCCACTCCCCCTGCTTGTGTTCCCTTTCTCACTCTTTCTCTCTCTGTCAAAGAAATAAATAAAATCTTAAAAAAAAAAAAAGTCAGGCAATGGTTGGGTAATTATGATTATGATCTACTTACATATGGATGGACATCATGAAATATTCAGTCTTCTTTCTCTAGTCATTCTCCTTTCTCTATGAATTATTATAAAAAGTGACAAAAAATAGGAAACCTGTGACAACTCAGTTTGGCAAAATATTTAAACTAAAGTGTTTGCTAGGATTTGATTATGAAAGGTATATTTTTCGTGTAATTTCAGAAAGATAACCAGAAGAAATTAAAATTCACATCTAATCCTACCCTTCAGATAACTAATGTTCGTGCCGAAGCATCTTGGGATTTTCCTACATTTTTTCATTGTATATTCATATGCCTGGACCTAGAGCAGTTGTCTTTGTTTCTATTTTCTCTCGTGTACCTCTGTCACTATCATAAAAGGAACATGCTCAGATTGGCCTGCTGTTTTAAAGAGGATGAGAAACATGGGAAGCAGAGCTGCTCCAGCCCATCTAGAAGCCTATAGCAATGCGCACGTGCACGAGTGATATTACTGACTGTTGTTGGGGTCCTTTGGTGTGCAGCAGTAACCAAAGGTGCAATAGGCCCCTCTAGAGTTCAGAGCACAGTTGTGTCTATTTTCTTAGGAAAGATTCTTAAGAGGCAGAATTTGGGGGCCAAATATATAGAAAGGACAGCTGTTTAAACAACACCTTTTTTTTTTTTTTTTAAATCAGCATCTTAGCAATCATATTTTGGTAAAAGCTTTTTGTTTTGTTTTGTTTTGTTTTCCTTCCCTTTTTCATCTAACTTACTTGAGTCATCGGGCGGCCTTTCTAGATGAGGGTGAGGAAAAAATCAGTCTCGACGGTGCTTGGTGCGTGGCAACTTTAAACGTGGGCATGATTTCCCCTTAAGAAAGAAAAAAGGCTGTAACAACGTCCAGTATTGTATCATTCTCTCTTTTGTGCTTTTGAGGCTTCCTTTCATATCTGGTGAGCAAAGGTCGGTGCAGGTTCTCCTATGTGTGGGGGGCTTCACCCATCAAACTCTTCTTCAAAGGTGTAGATCCTTGGCTCGGTTCGCCCTCAAGTGAATACACGGTGTGGCAGAGTGCAGAGATTGTTAAACACAGAGGTTGAAAGTTCCGAAGATAGAACTTGTCATAGCCAGAGAGTGGTCAGCTTACCTGCTTTGTGGGCACAAGGCTGTTGTACAGTTGGAGGGGGACTTCTCAGTCTGGACAGGTTTTAGAGCAAAGGTCAGGAAGTTGATGAGAGGGACAGAGAACCTATTAGCAACCCAAAGAGAGAGTCAGCACACTATCACAGAGAGACTTACACCCACACCATTATACTGAACGTAACCTTACAAATGGGCCCAATTATGTCTGAACCTCTTCCTTCCTCATCTCTAGGGATCATTCTACAATGCAGACTTCACAGTGAACAAAGGCACTTGCTCCTCCACTTTCTGTGTTGTACCTATTCAAAGTATAATAGGCTTGTCAATCCAGGCTAATGCTATTCCCATATCTTACTAAGCACTGTATTTATTATAGCACATAAGTGATGGTAGGCTGACAGGTTTGTTTTTAGTACAGACACGAGATTTTTAACTATGCCCAATTTGTTTTAATTGATGTGTATTTCTATAGTTTGAAAAACTTTTGTTGGTTGTTTTCTAAATGTCACTAATTTTTGTTTTAATGCTGATATTATGTTCCATTCAGGACTGTAGCTAAGGAAATATAATCAGAAGAATTTAATTCCATCTTGATAGGTAAGTGGTTTGTAAAAATCAGAAAAGAAAAAAAAAAGAGGGGGTAGGTTTCTTTTAGTTTCGAATAACTGTAATTTTGGCTCATTCCTGATATGAGAATTGTCTTGAGCAAATTGAATATAACCCCTTTTAATGGGGTTGAAATATTTTCTCCAGGATCAGAATTTGATTCTGCACTAACAATAAAAGCTGAAAGGATGTCAAACTATGCCCTACCCCCAACACACACCTATGAAGAAGGTCACGGCTTGTCATTCTTTTAAGAAGTTGTGTTCCTTGTAAGCAGTCTAATTCAAACCAAAATTACAGTTGGAAGTACCATATTTCAGTAAAGATTTTCCCATTTATCCACAGACTTCAATTTAATAATAAAAAAAAGCCATTGGATTTTGAACAAATTAGAAGGGGAAAATGAAAAATAATACTCTCTATTTATGTTGGAAAGATTGGAGACATGATTCAGAACCTACCCTCATCCTATAAAAAAGATCAGATTTATACATACATTCAAAATGATATGAATAATTGAGCAATTATTCAGATATTTGGTCCGATATATTCAGACATATTACATAAAAGCATTTTGGTACTTTGGGCTTGCATCATTGAGGTAATTGAACCAATTCACTATTTCACTTTTCCTCTGTAAGTATAGTAGTACCTTAATTATAGTCTAATTTACAGGGTTTCTGTTCCTCCACAGACACTTAAGAAAACTGGATTTAAAATTAAGAGACATGGGCTTGATTCTCTTTCACCCTTATTAGCCTCGTGACCTTGGACAAGCCACTTACCCTCATTGGGTCCATTTCTTGATCAAGAACAAGACTATACTGCATACCTACATTTTCCATGAAGTTGCAAAAAGGCTAAATAATGTAATAGGAAGAACTGCCATTTATTGGTTATACATGATTTCATTTCATTTTTCACAATTATCACAATTGTACAGAAGAACTGATGTTTTAAGAAATTAAGAACTTTGCCAAAGTCATACAGCCAGGACTGCACAGAGCCCAGACTCAAACCTTAGACTCGCATTCCAACGTACCTGTTATATGGTCTCTCTAATGAGACAAACTCCTGCACATACACAAAGGGTTATTTTTCATATGATTCCAGTAAGTGCAGTGAACCAGACAACCTGCAAGGAGCTGGACAAACTTCCGTACTGGTGGGTATTTAAAATTTATAAATTTTTCACTTTTCTTCAGCAGTAATTCTAGGACACTTGAACAAATGGCTCTTAATGGTGTCGCTGCTGGGGCTGTAGCCATATGTTCATGAAGGACATGTGAAACCTGTTAGCTTTGGCACCATCATCAATAATAACTTTGCCATTTCCCTCAGCTTGGGAATCAATCCCTGGGGTTGGATTTGCTAACACCAGCATGAGGTCCCTTATCTAATCAGAGCTAGACCTAGCCATATTTCAGTGCATTTGACAAGGAATGATGTAATGGTCTTAGTTGAAAATGAGATATGCATTTGACATTTGAATGTCACACCGTAATACGATTGTCAACTGAATTGCCAATAATAGGTTTAGTAAAAGCATACTTTAAAATAGGGTCACAGTTTTACTCCAGAGCTTTTTTCTCTCCTGGTCACCACGTTATGTACCCACACACATGTATGTATGCGTTGACACACTTATATACTCACTTATCTATGAAATAATAATGATATGCCTGTGAAAACAACCAGGTTGTGTCTGTTTTAAATATGGAGAAGTCGCTATTTTTCCACATCCCAGATTTTCCCACATACTGATGAAAAAAAAAAAGAAATCTTCCTGTTTGGATTCCAGTGGTGAGAATTTCTCCATATGTTCACCATCTCTTTACCCTTCAGATATTGTGAAGGCAACAAAACAGTGCATTCCATCCTCTGTAAGTTTCCACCAAGCTTTCTCATCACAGATAAGGATTTCTAGGTTAATTAACCAGAATCCTACACAAAATGTATGCAAAATGCCTAACTACCATTTGTATAGCTTAAAAAGAAGAAATACTTGCAACTAACAGAGAGAATATTTGACCTTTCTAGAAATAATAGATAAGGTATAATATATAGCACAACTCCATGAAATATAGAAATGTTACATACAGGTTAATTTTATACTAAACTATTGCTAGGAAAACTGCAAACAGAGGTCAATCTTTGACAGATCTAAAAATACAACCATGTGGATCAAATTTTCCAGTCACAGCTTCATCTCTGTAGATTTTCTTTCATTTGTAAAAATCTTGCTGTTTCTGCAGAGGAACTGATTAGACTGTCCACTTTAGTGCTGAGCAATGTATTTCTGAAAATGAGCTTCAGCCTACAACAATGCAGTCTATTTACTGTGTGTTTTTTTAATCTATCCAAGACCAGCTTTTAGGCCTTACATTTCAGATTTGACAATTTGCCTTCGGCATAAACTTTCAGTGGCAGCAACTTGAATTTTTACATAAATAAATAGTATTCCAGTTAAGAACTGTATCTCTATAACCATGTCATTGGAACATACACTTCTAAGCCTCTTCTAATGATTAACATACATTTCCATGCATTGCTCTCACTGAGTTTTGGCTTGTGCCTCAGTAAAAGGGAATAGTATTACCCACTTTCACCTCAACTCATACTGTAATGCTTTACAACAACTGAGCTAGAAGAAGATGAAACAGATCTTGGAATGTTTTACAGAAATCTCTTAGACAAACTCGTTTTATTAAAGACGCAGTTTTTCACTAGGACCTCACTCACATAAGAAAAGACTTTGCTTTTTCTGAGTTTTTTCCCCTCAATTTAGCAATTTAATGCTCTAGTAATGCTAAGACACTGTTGGAAAAAGGCCTTGACTTAAATACGTGTTTTGTCTCATATCATTAAACAATTAAATGTCTGAAATAAGTATATCTTCTAGGTCATTGAAGTTTATTCCATTAAGTGCCCAATTTTTTATGTCAAAAATTTGTTCATGTTTTGGTAGATTTTACCAAAAATTTTCTAAAATTCGGTGGAGACCAAATGTAATAGATGCTTACTGTGGTGTCTCCCTGGCCTATAATTACCAAGTCTAGGCATGGCCTTAATATACAGGTTGGTCCCTCAGAGACCATTTTGATTCTATGCAAACTCTTTCTCATGGATACAACTGATTGTTTCACTGTTTGATGCTTGAAGTAAACTAAGTAATTAGCGTCCTTATCCATGATTTTCAAATAGGACTAAGACAAGGTGTAGTCCCTGGAATTTAGAGTGGCAGTAGTAGCTTCAGGAAGTAATGCCATGGTGGCAGCCATGTTATCCACAGCAAGGAGGAAACCAGTCTTCAGTAGGAGAAGATGACACTGAGAGAAGCCACAGTAAATAGAAGATGGAAAGAAAGATTCCTGGGCAAGACCAGTCATTTTGTCTACTTTTCTCTGAGGCTTAGCTATACCTCTGTCCTTCCGTGAGGTTGGAAAAGTAGGCTTTGAATGTATCCTTTATTGTCTAAGCTGGTTCCATGTGAATTTGAAACCAAACAATCCTGATGCCATTATCACATATCTATATTGTTCACAGCTGATTCAGGCAAATGTCTGAACTCCACCACAGAACACATTAAAGGACTTTTATGTGAACCTCAATCAACGTAATTTTCTGAAGCAACGGGAGCACAGGAATTTTTTCCTGAACAATGGCAATGGCATTGATCCCCTAGACATAGTGTTATGAACACAACTCCGTATTTTCTTTCTTACTTTTCTTTCTTTTTTAAGATTTACTTACTTATTGGAGAAAGAGAGAACATGAACACATGGAGAGGGGAGGGTCAGTGGGAAAGAGAGAATCTCAAGCAGACTTCCCACTGATCATGGATCCCTACACAGGCTCCATCCCATGACACTGAGATCATGACCTGAACAGAAATCAAGAGTCATATGCTTAACCCACTGAGCCACCCAGGTGCCCCTACACCTCCATTTTCTTTCTTTCTTTTTTTTTTTTTTTTTAATTCGACAGAAAGAAATCACAACTAGGCAGAGAGGCAGGCAGAGAGAGAGAGGAAAAAGCAGGCTCCCTGAGGAGCAGAGAGCCTGATGCGGGGCTCGATCCCAGGACCCTGGGATCATGACCTGAGCCGAAGGCAGAGGCTTTAACCCACTGAGCCACTCAGGCGCCCCTACACCTCCATTTTCTTGATGATGTAGAGCTTGTATACTAAAATGAACTTTAGTTACTGTACTCTTATAATTTAGTTACACATTCAATAGCTATTTGAAATAGGAGAGGTTGCTTGTATATACACTAAATGGCCCCAGACAACTGTGCTTTATAAGGTATTAAATCTGATTTACAGAAAATCTCTGTCATTCTTTCACTGACTTATTTTTGGCTCTCCTTTCTTGCTGTTAGAAAGAGGTAGTTTGAGAAACAACACAGCCATTGGAAGAGGATCTAGGTTGGACAGAATGTGTACTCTTGCTTTGTAGCTGTTGGACTTTAGGTGGTTTCTTTCAATGCCTGAACTTACTCCCTTCTTACAAAAGGAGAGATTGACTTAATAGCAACATTGTTCTAAAGAATAAATCAGATAATATATGTAAAACACATATTAAGAGTTCTATAAATGTTAGGTCATTCCTGGCAACAATTTCCCCCCCACTTCTAATTCACTACTTCTAACCTGTCCTGGACTAGGAAAATAAATCAGAGGATACAGAACCTGAAGATTTGATCAGGATTAAAGGTGACTCAGTTTTTAAAATCACTTTCAAGGGGTGCCTGGGTGGTTCAGTGGGTTAAGCCTCAGCCTTCAGCTCAGGTCATGATCTCAGGCTCCTGGCATTGAGCGCTACATCAGGCTCTCTGCTTGGTGGGGAGCCTGCTTCCCCACTCCCCACCCTACCTCTCTGCCTACCTGTGGTCTCTGCCTGTCAAATAAATAAATAAAATCTTTTAACAAAAAATAAAATCACTTTCAAGATTAATTAAAAGTTATCAGTTAAAACCACTTAATTATATTGAGTTCTCTCTACAAAGTCCCCATCATGTGCTTAGACAAATGCTTCCCCACTTGACCCCAAAGGATACCTATTTGTTCATCCTACACTTCGACAGCTATGATTATTTGAAAGTTCTACTTACATGGAAATCATTGCACAAGAGAGTTGGTTCCATCTACCATTGCCATAGAGGCGGAGGTGTGTGTTTTTCTATATAATGATTATTCAAACATTTGAAGGATACTGTCTTATCCTCAAATCTTCTTTTATGTAGATTAGAAATGTCTACTCATTTTCTTTCGTCTTCTTTAATCATCTTCTATTATCCAGTTTGTCATTTTTGAGCTAATGTTCAGAATGTTTTACCTGAGTCATTTGGAATAGAATCACATTTCTCTACGGGCAGCCCCAGATTTCACTTTTGATAACTAAGAGATAGCTCTCAAACAGAGAGATGTTTGTATTCTGAATGAGATCATTATTAGTGAACCTAAGCTATAGCCTAGTGTGCTTGGACAACTATAGATTTTCCATGCATCAGTTAGGAAATTTTCTTTGCTATCAATCAAAACTTGATCTCTTTTAATTTTTCCACAAATATATATGTACATACCAATTATAAAATCCCTTATCTTACCTAGTTTTGAAACTAGATATTTGTTCTTTTATGTGATTTTCTAAGATTACCACATGGTTTTGTTATCTCAGTTATAAGTGATGTTAGTACATTGAGGTGGATGTACTTCAGACATGTAGGATGTGATGTGTTCTTATAATCATTATTATCATTCTGACCAATGCTGATCTATTCGATTTGTGTTCTATATATTACAGTCTGGAAAAATTGTTTCTTTCTATGTCATTTACAAAAATTTCCCAGTAAAAAGCCAATATTTTCTTGACTACCTTTATTTCAATATCATTGAAAACTAAAAAACTAGAGTTAGTACCTTTTGTGTGAGTGTGTGTGTGTGTGTGTGTGTGTGTGTTTGCATTAAGGGTCAGGTCATTTAGGACTTTAAACTCAAATGACGAGTGTGAGGTTTTAAGACAACTGTAAAAGGTTAGAGGGAATAGTCCTCAAAACAGTCCATCCTCAGATTTGATCATTTGCTAGTAGGGTCTCAGAATTCACTGAAAGTGATTATACTCATGGTGATGATTTATTACAGGAGGATGATATAGATTTAAAATCAACCAAGGGAAGGAGGGCATAGGGCAGAGTCCAGGAAAGGTGCCAAATGTGGAGCTTCCATTATCTTCTTCTTGTGGACTCATAGATACATTACTTTCCTGGCATTAATGTTTGACAATATACATGGATTGATGACACATGGAATATTTCCAGCCAGGGAAGCTCACTAGACCGAAGATCTACCAGGGTCTTGATCTTGGACTTTCCAGACTCCAGAACTGTGAGGAATAAATGTTTGTTGTTTAGGCTATCCTGCATATGGCATTCTGTTACAGTAGCTCAAGCTGACTAATGTATTTGTCATTTTTCTCTATAGAATATGATACATAATATGTACTCAATAAATATTTTTGGAGGACATAAATTAATGTACATAGAAAACTTCCTGTTTTCACTAGGATCTTACTACATTTTTTTATGTTGAGCTTTCCTTATGTGTCTTTATTATTACTTAGAAACTCTGAGCTCTTTTCATATGAAACTAGATTTCTATCTTCTCCTGCGAAATCATAATCCCAGACAGAGTCCTCACTGGCCACAACTGCTGAGGCTGATGAGTGGCCATTCCGTTTAGGTGGACAACACCTCCAAGTTCACCACATGGTATTTTCTGCTGGCACTCATTTCTTCTTGATAAGAATGGGTTAGTGACCCCCTCCTATGACAAGAGATTCTGACCTATTTTCAGGTTTTAGAGATAGCCTCACTGTAGTAATAACCAATCATAATCCATTTAGAATGAGAAAAGGAAATACATTATTAAAAAGTCAAAAAATTGTGCTTAAAAATAAACTCAATAATATATTAAGAGTATCAACATGAATGTAAAATTTTATTGAGAAACTGGGTTAGGTTGATTTTATATAGATATATGTCATGCTTCTGAATGCAAATATTATAAGGATTTGAGTCTCTCCAAATAAATGTACAAATTTAAAACAATTCCAATATAACGGATCCTAAAGCTCCAATGGAAGAATAAATAAGCAAAAAGAAGCACCATAAATAACAAACAGAGCTGTCAAAATTAAATATCACATTATTAAAGCTTAATGACTCTGGCATGGTACTAGTGTAAGGACAGATAAATTAATGGAAGGGAGTAAGAAAACTGAGAAAGTGACCCAACACACATTCAACACTTTACTCAACCTGACTGTTTCAGGTCAGTGAATATCATATGATGAAAAGTTGAAATTCGGAACCCTGTTGGGATCCTTCTAACTCCCGAGAGCCTTCTCTGCATCCTTGCTTAATAAACTTGTCACCTTACTAAAAGAAAGAAAGCAAGCTGAAATTCATGCCATATTTGACTGAACATAAACATACTCTGTTGCATATAAGTCAAATAAAAAGGATGAGTAAGTAGCCCAAGATGGCAGAAGATATCCTTACTAACATGATAAAGAACCCATTTTAGTCAATGGGAAAGAGGAATGGCAAAATTGTTGACTAACTAGAAAATATAAAATTTCATATCCACCTCACAATATTTATTTAAAACTGCAGATAGATGCAAATGTTAAAAAGAATATAGTTTTAAACTCATAAAATCAGTTAAAAAAGTATAGATGAAAGTCTATCTGATTTCTTGGTGGAAACAAAAAGTAAACAATCAAAAACAGAAATGTTAATAAATACAAAAGTGTAAACATGAAAAGGCGGTCCCATAAAATAAAGTAGCAATGACAAACTAGTAAAAATAATTAAAAAATAAAGTAAAAATGAGGAGCAACTGCCCTTATTTATGAAGAACTGTATAAATTAATGTGGCACATTATTAGAGGAAAATTGTAGAAAGAAAATAATAAGCAATTCACTCTACAAGTTACAAAGAGTATGAGAAAATGTCCACGTCACAAAATAACAAAGAAGCGCATACTAAAATATTAATTTAAAAAGACTTTTCACATGCAACACTGGCAAAGATGAAAAAATGATAATATTCAGTATTGGCAAGGGTGGTGGGAAATGAGGACAGCCATAAATTGTTTTTAGAAATGTAAGATAACACAGCTTTTTAAAGGGTAATATGATGTAACAAAAGCCTTACAAATATTCACACATTTGAGCCAGCAAGTTCACTTGTAGGAATGTATTCTAAGAAAACAATTTGAGATATTAAAAAAGATTTATGCTCATTTTGTTCTTTGCAACATTGTTTATGCTTCCATGAAAATATTCAGCAGTGGAAGTATGGTTAAATAAATTATGGTCAGTGAATAAATTCAATATAACCAGGAGAAAGTGAGTTGAACAAGTAGAGTATAACCAAAGTTTTATAAGTAAATACATCTAGTTGACCCTTTAAAAAAAAAAGATTTTGTTTACTTATTTGAGAGAAAGAAACGCATAAGCAGGGGGAGGGTCAGAGGGAGAAGCAGCCTCCCCGCTGAGCAGGTGAGCGGGGAGCTGGATGTAGGACTGGATCCCGGGACTCCAGGATCGTGACCTGAGCTGAAAGCAGTCACTTATCCAACTGAGCCACCTAAGAGCCCATCTAGTTGACCCTTTAAGAGCACAGGGGTTAGGGATGCTGGCCTCTATACAGTACAAAGTCCACATGTAACTTTTCTCTCATCCAAAACTTAACCTCTAACAGCCTACTGGTAACTGGAAACCTTACCAATAATATAAACAGTGGATTAATATGTGTTTTGTATGCTATATGCATTATATAATGTATTCTTACAATAAAGTAAGCCAGAGAAAAGCAAGCGTTATTAAGAAAAATCATAAAGAAAAGAAAATACATTACAGTACTGTACTATGTTTATTGAAAAAATCTGCATATAAGTGGACCCACACAGTTCAAACCTGTGTTGCTCAAAGGTCAATTGTGTTACTAGCAGAAAATATACAAAATATTAAGAGTAATATGTAGAATTTTTTTCTACTTTAGAATGTTTTTCAAATTTTTACATTTTTTTTCTATTATTTATTTTTAAGTATAACAAAAAATACATAAATACCTTCCGATGTGGAAAAAACACCCCAAAAAACCAATGAAGTGAAATTACCCTACATCTTCACTTAATCCCATTTGTTTCTCTAGAAACAATTATATATATTTGTGTGTGTATGTATTTCTATAGACTTTTTATAAGAAATATGTGTTATCATTGCAATCAGAGGTAAAGGCTGAGTGAGTGTTGTGTTAGTTAGTGAGTGTTGATCCAGATAGGAGAAAATAATCTTTCTCCTTTACTCATAGGTCTAAATATTAAAGGTAACAACTATGACAAACTGTATAATGATATAAAGAAAGATATTTTGTATTATATTCGGCTAAATCACTAGCTTTGACTATCCCCATCTCACCACTCCTTAAAATAGACTTTCTTGAATGTTACTAAACATTCTCAGAATGTACTGAAATGCTCTAGCAGAGGTAGAGAACGCAACATTTCCAACAATGACCAGACACGTTATCAGGGAGATGTATCCTCAATCTGGGGGCTTTTGCCTTGAACACAAGAAACTTCTTGCATAAGTTACCACTCCCTTTTAAACAGAAGAAACATTTATGCAGACTGAGACCTCATTCTCCCCTTGTAAGAAGGCACGAGCAATGGGCAGACAGGTGCGGATCAACGATGGATTATCTCGAGCACTCTCTGACACAACTGCAGTCCAGGCACTTCTTAACACCACATGTTCACAAGTTTTTTTGTTTTTTGTATTTTGTTTTTTCAAATTAAAGAATGAGTGAGAAATGAGGGGATTACTATAATGAAAGGGCAACCAACGATGCTTTTAAATTGATCCTTAAAAATGGTCGCCTTGCCACAGGGAGTATTTGAACTTAGGTGCTTAAAAGCGAAGCACATGACTCAGCATTTAATTTTAAAAATAATATGATTATTTAAAAATAATAATATGATTATTATTATGATTATTTAAATAATATGATTATTTAAAAATAATATGATTAACTTCACTTTTTGAAGTGAGAAGAGAAAGAAGAATCACTTACTTTTTTAAAACCCTTATTAGTTGGATGTTTTCTATGTAAAATGCATCATGTTCGGGTCCAGAGTTATGGTGAGGAAGACGGAAAGTTCTTTGCCTTCACGGAGCATGTAGTCTAGAAGAGGATGTAGGGTTAAAGATTTCCAAAAAATTTAGGTACAGTAAATGCTTTGAAAGGGGTTCTGGGTGCAGTGGAAACACAAGAAAAGTCAAATGGTGCCCAGAGGAAATGATGTCTAAGGTAAAGAACTGCAGGATGGGAAAGAAGCAGGTAGCCTAGGGAGGTTGGGATAGAGAGGCCTGCTGGCTGAGGAGAGGATGTTCCAGAGAGAGGAAATGTCCGCCATTCCAGGAGGTGGGCAGAGGCATGCCACACTGTGAGAACTGAAGACAATTCCCTATGGCCGCAGAGACCAGAGTTATGATTGCAGAGGTAAGCAGGGCAGGTGACCGGTGGCCTTATACACCCATGTAAATAAAGCAGGTAGAACTTAATCCTGAGGGCAGTGTGGTGCCAGAAGGGCAAGTGACAGATCACATTTGGAATTCGAGAGATAACTGTGATGGCAGAGGGCAACTAGGAGGCTGTTGCTGGCCTAGAGGAAGACCACGTGGCCTCCAGGCAGTGGAAGGAGAGCAGATGGAGAGAAGCAGAGAAAAAGCTGCAAATACGTTCACCCTTTCTGTGACTTGCCTTTTCATTTTCTGAACAGTGTCTTTTGAAGTGTGGATATATTTCATTTTGGTCAAATCAAAATAAATTCATTTTATTCCTTTTTCTTTAATGGCTTATACTTGTCTTCCATCCAAGAAATATTTGCCTAGCCCAAGGTCACAAATACTTTCTGTCTTGTTTTCTTGTTAATTTTTACAGTTTTGCTTCCAAACAGGTAAGCTATTAGCCACTTTAAGCAAATGTTTCTGTATAGTGTGAAATAAAGGTCTGGGTTTATTTTTTCCCATATGGACATATGGTTTTTATAGCACAATTTGTTTAAAACACAATCCTTTTTCCAATTGAGTTACCTTAGTACCTTTGTCAAAAACCAGTGGATTGTATACATGTATCCATTTCTGGACTCTATTTGTCTATCATTGCACCCATACTTGATTACTGTAGTTTCTTCCCTTTTTTTTTTTCTTTAAAGATTTTATTTATTTATTTGACAGATAGCACAAGGGGAACAGCAGAAAAAGATGGAGAAGCAGGCAACCTGACGCAGGGCTCGATCCCAGGACCCTGGGATCACGACCTGAGCTGAAGGCAGATGCTTAACGGACTGAGCCACCCAGGAGTCCCAATACTGTAGTTTCTTAATAAACCTTGATATCAGGTAATATATGTCCTCACACTTGACCATTCTTTTGATTGCTCTACATCCTTTGATGTTCTGTACATATTTTGAAATCAGCATATTAATTTCTAACAAGGAAAAATGTGCTGCTGGGATTTTAGTTGGGATTCTGTTGTACATATAGTTCCATTTGAGGTTAATTGTTATCTTAACAGTGTTCAGTCTTCTGATCCAAAAGCATGGTACATATCTCCATTTTTTTGGCTCTTTAATTTGTCTCAGGAATATTTTCTAGATTTCAGTGTACATATTTTCATTGTTTTGATTAATATATTCCTACACTTTCTGATTACTTGATAATATTGTAAATGACATGATCTTTTAAATGTTCATTTCTAAATTTTATTGTTTATATAATGTGATATCCTTTCATATATTGACCTTGATTTTCCTGGAAACTTGCTAAACTCACTTATTAGGTTTTTTTTTTTTTTTAGATTTTATTTGTTTATTTGACACAGAGAGAGAGAGAGTGAGAGCAAAAGCACACAAGCAGGGGGAGCGGCAGAGGGAGAGGGAGAAGCAGGCTCCCTGCTCAGAGGGATAGAGGGAGAAGCAGGCTTTCCGCTGAGTAAGGAGCCCGACCTGGAGCTTGATCCCTGGACTCCGGGATCATGACCTGAGCCAAAAGCAGGTGCTTAACCTACTGAGCCACCCAGGTGCCCCTGATTACTAGTTTTAATAGCATTTTTGGAGATTCTTTAAGGTTGTCTATGTAGACCATTTTGAAACTGTAAACTTTTTTTCCTCTATTGCTGTACTGTGTTGGCTGGAGTCTGCAATGCAACATTGAATAAAAGGAACAGTGGAGATATTTGCCTTATTTTCAATATTTGCATGATGAGAGCAATAGGTTGATTCCTTTTATCAGGTTGAGGAAGTTGTCTTCTATTCTCAGTTTCCTGAAAGTTTTTATTACAAATGATGCTTAAACTTTATCAAACATAAAAACATCTTATCAAACATTTTTCTCCATTAATTAAGTTGATCACATGGGTTGTCTTTTGTGTTCTGTAAATACAATGAATCACTTCGACTGATTTTAAAGTAGTAAAACAACCTTGCATTGTTTAGTTAAAACACACATGGTCACAATCTATTGTCTTTTGTATATATTCCCGGATTTTTTTTTTTGCTAAAATTTTGTTAGGATATTCATGAGGCTTATTGATCTCTAATTTTCTTTTATTGTCTTTGTCTGTTTCGATTCCAGGTTGATATTGGCCATATAAAATGAGGTGAGAAGTATTTCTTTCTCTTCAATTTTCTGGAAGAGTTTTTATAAAATCGACAGTATTTCTTCTTTATATTTTTTGGTAAAATTGACAAGTAACATTATCTGATGTTGGCATTTTGTTTCCTTTTTTGAGGGGAGGTTTTTAATTGTGTCTTCAATTTAACAAATGGAGAGATATTCGGTTTCTGCTTCTTTTTCAATGGACTTTTGTGATTTGCATTTTAAAGAAATTGCTTTTTAAAAAAAAGATTTTATTTATTTATTTGAGAGAGAGAGAGAGTGAGGGTGGAGAGGGTGGGGGAGAGAGAATCTGAAGACGACCACACACTGAGTGCAGAGCTAACAGGAGATCATGACCTGAGCTGAAATCAAGAGCCTGACGCTCAACCGACAGCCACCCAGGCACCCCTAAAGGAATTTCTTTATTTCACCAAAGTTCTAAAATTTATCGACACAAAGTGGTTCATGTTTTTTCATTATTTTTTTTAGAATGTCAGTAGAATCTATCATGATGTTCTCCCTGTCATTTCTTATACTGATAATTTGTGTATTCTCTTTATGCTGGTTAGTATAGCAAGAGGTTTGCCAATTTTATCTTTCTTTCCGAAGACATAAATTTTGGTTCTATTTATTTCTCTATTCTTTTTTCTGCTCTTTCAGTGATTTCTGCTGTGATTGCTCTCATCGTTTGATTCATGCTTGCTCTGTGCTGAATTTACTCTTCTGTATTCAGTTTCATAAGGTGTAAGCTCAGATCATTGTTCATAGATCTTTATTTTCATTGGAAGCATTTAGAATGGTAAATTTTCCTCTAAGCAATGCTTCATGTAAAATGAGTCACTTGCTAGTGGTGTTCAAGTTTATAATGTTCCTAATTTTGGGTCCACTTCTTTCCATCCCCTTCTTCTTTGTGCACTCAGAAAGAGTGTTGAACTCCCCAGCTATAGCAATAGATTTACTGTTTATCCTGTCAAGCTCTTCTCTCGGTTATTACTTCCTGTATTTAGGTGCATACACATTTAGAAGGTCGATTTTGGTTTTGTCCTCTTGATGAATTGATCCCTTTAGTAGTGATCTTCCTTATTCTGATGTCTATTTTGTTTGGTATTAGTATGGTCACTTCAGGTTTTTGTTTTTTTTTTTTAATTTTTGTTTTCATGGTCAATCTTTACTCATCTTTTTACTTTTAACATTATTGTATTTATATTTTTGATGGTTAACTTTATGTGTCAACCTGACAGAACCACACAGTGCCCAGGTGTTTGGTTGAACGTTAGTCTGAGTGTGTCTGTAAGGGTATGTCCGGATGAGACTAAGGATAGAATAAACCTTAATAATAAGGTTAGAATAAACCTGAGTAAATCAGATTGTCCTGCTTGATAGGGGTGGGCCTCATCCAATCAATTGGAGATGTAAATAGAGTAAAAAGGAAAAGTAAGGAAGAATTCACTCTTCCCTGCCTGTTTTTGAGCTGGGACATTGGTTTTCTCCTGCATTTGAACTGGATGTTGTACCATTGGTTCTGATTCTCAGGCCTTCAGAAACTTTACTACCATCTCTCCTGGGTCTCCAGCTTGCAAATGGCAGACTGAGACTTCTTAGCCTTCACAATCATTTGAGCCAATTATACATGTGAGCTACATGTGGCTCATGTGAGCCAATATATGTACACATATAAATATATATATGTAAAGAGATTTTATATAGAGATGTATATATAATATGTATTTGTATATGTCTGTATATGTCCCATTCGTCTGTTTCCTGTTGAATTCCGATTAACATAATAACTGGATTTCTTGTAGAGAGCATATTGTTAGGTTTGGCTTTCTTTTTTTTTTTTTTTTCAAAGACTTTATTTATTTACTTGAAACAGAGTCAGAGCATGAACAGGGTCGGGGGAGGGTCAAAGGGAGAGGCAGAAGCAGACTCCCTGCTGAGCAGAGAGCCTGATATGGGGCTTGATCCCAGGACGCTGGGATCATGACCTGAACTGAAGGCAGTTGCTTAAGTGACTGAGCCATCCAGGCACCCCAGGTTTTGCTTTTTAATGCAATTTAAACCTCTTGTCTTTTTTTTTTTTTTTTTTTTGCAATGACTTTCCTGTTTCCTTGTCTGAAAATATATTTTAGCTAGTAAGAAAGTTGACAATTTCCTCCCTTCCTTCCAGCCTCTTTCTTCCAGCCCCTTCCTTCCTTCCCTTAAAAAATTTGCTTCATTATCTTCTGGCTTGCATAATTTCTGACAAAAATTCTGAAAACATTTCTGTATTTCTTCCTTAATATATGCAGTATTGCATCTTTTTAAACCACTTTTAAGACTTTATCACTGTTTTTCAATAATTTGATTATGAGGTGACTTGGCATGCTTTTATTAATGTTTATTTTGTGTTATATTCTTTATACTTCTATTGGTAGGAAGATTATTTGGATAAAATATTTTTAAAAATTAGCATTATTTCTTCAAATATTTTTTCTATTCCTCTCTTTCATCTGTCTCAGGATCCAGTTACATATTTATTAGACTGCTTGCTATTGTCTCATAGGTCATTGATTCTTTCTTCATATTTTTCAACATTTTTTTTTCTGTATTGCATTTTGGGTAGTTTTAACTGATATGTCTTAATAGTGTCTACTACTTCAATAATTTGTTTTCAACAGTCTAATGCTCTGTTTTTTCCCACAGTGATTAATATGCTCCCAATTTAACCCAAATCATTTTTCATTTAATGTCCATTTTTCATCTTCGGAAGTGGTCATTTTCATACCTTTAATTTTTCTTTTTGTCATATTCATGTGTTTTTCTACCTCCATGAATATATAGAGCACATTTATAACTATTTCAAATTCTTTTCTGGTAATTCCCTTATTTCTGTCATTTCTAGGACTATTTCTACTGATAGATTTTCTCCTGGTTAGAAATGATATTTTCCTGCTTATTTGCATGTCAAATAATTATTTTACTGAATGCCAGACTTTGTGAATTTTCTATTGTTGCTGGCTGGATTATATTGTATTCCTATAAATAGTGGTGGATTTTATTTTGGTATACAGTTGAGTTACTTGGAATCAGCTGGGTCATTCTGAGAGTTGCTTTTAGATTTCGTTGGAATGGAAGTGGAGGAGGTTTTGCTCTAGGACTAAGTTAGCCCCACTCCCAATACGTGGCCTTTCTGGGGATTCATCCCTAGTATTATAATATAATGCCTTTCCATTCTGGCTGGTGGGAAGGCACACTATTCTCAGACTGGTGTGAGCATTAGGAATTGTTCTCTCTACTCTTTTTTGGTGGCTCTTTCTCTGAATTTAGATCATTTTCTCGCAACCTGCACTGATTAGTACTCAGCCAAAAGCTGAAGATTGCCTCTGCAGATCCTTGGAGCTCTCTCTCGGTGGGGCTCCCTGAAGCTCCCTCCTTTCTGGCATTCCACCCCTAAATTCTAGATGCCTTGGCCTTCTGGAACTGTTTTCTCTGTTTCCTGAATTGAGAGAGACTGTAAGGTACTTTTCGGATTTTCCCCCCATTTGCATCCTAGAAACTGCCTCTAGGCATTAGGCTGATATGACTGCAGGGTTCACTTTGTTTCCCTTTTCTCAGAGATTATAGTCCTGTGGTTTTTCAATATCTGAAAAAAATAAATATTTTCTCCCTGGTTTTTTCCATTGTTTAAAATGGGAGGGTAAATCTGGGTTTGTTGTTCTGTTTCGGCTACAAGTATAACTCAATATACATTTTTTTATGATGGAAAATTAAATTTTCAAAAATAGATACTCATCTACAAAATGAATTAACCCAGGCACGATGCTTAACTGATGGAAACCTTAGTTTCCTTGCACATCAAGAATTAATAACAAGCTTCCCCTACTTGGTGAGTGGATTGTAATTAGGATCCAAATGTGACGGAGGAAGTCCTTTGTAAACTGCAGAGCTCTATGCAAATGACAATGTTGAGGGTTGGGGTAGGGATGGGGTGATGGGAATGTTAATTGCTTTAATTCCATAACTATTCAAGTAATAAAGCGGGGTTTTAGAAAGGTTTAACTTCAAAAAAATCCTGTGGATAATAGTAACATATACTCTGGGTCTTGTATGTAAGCAAACACCCTTACCCAAGCTGGTTTTAAGCAACGAGAGGATATATTTGCTCATTTACTGTGAAGACAAAGTGGTGGGCCAAGCCCAGCCAACTACAGAGTTCCAGCGCTGTCAGTGTTCTCCCTCTCTCTCTATGTCTCTGGCTTTCTTGCCTCTGCTGCTCGGCTTCCCTTGTAGACTTTCTCCAGGTGGCAACAAGATGATTGTTGACAATTCCACCTCCTGTTCCAACAGCTTGGCAAAATGAGTAGACAGAATGAGTCTTTCAACAATTGCTCTGGCAGAAAATTTCTGAGTCTTTTTGGGTGATTTTCCTGTTTCTGAACCAATCATTGTGACCAGGAAAAAGTGATATTCGAATTGTCCAGATCTCTGAAATTAGGGACATTTTATTAAACACTGGGGATTCAAAGCTCAATAGAATACAATCTTTGATCTTTTGTTAATAAAGTATTTACAGGGTAAGATGAGTCACAAAGGAAGTTATGGTTAGTTCTACTCAGTAACCAGAGAGAAGACCACAGTGTTTTTTGTTTTGGTACTTTCTTTAGTATCTTTGCTTATGCCGTGCTACTTTGCCATATGGATTAATAAGAAAACAGGCAACAGGTAAGCAAGCAAGATTTGACCAAAAAAAAAAAAAAAAAATCTTTACAGCAACAGAAAAATACTCAAAATCACTATACCCCATAAATTACATGACTAGAAGGGAAAAGCAAAGGTAGCATTGGCCCATCTGTCTTTTCTCTTCATATGTAGCATACTTAACTGATGCTTTTTGAATACTTGTTGACATTGTTTTTGTTTGTGCTATTTCTCCCATACTATTCAGTTAACTACTTGAAAGCAGGAAAAGATGGTGCCTTTATATATGTGTGTATATATATACATATTTATATTTATATTTATATTTATATTTGAATTCTCATCAGTCTTGACATAGTGCCTCATCCATATTAGGAGCTCAATGAATTATTTGTTGAATGAATGAATGAGTGGAAAGCTTATTGCATAAGGTATGTGAGGTATCATCCTAAGTGCTTTTTTTTTTTTTTTTTAAAGATTTTATTTATTTGACAGAGAGAGATCACAAGTAGACAGAGAGGCGGGCAGAGAGAGAGAGAGAGGGAAGCAGGCTCCCCGCCGAGCGGAGAGCCCGATGCGGGACTCGATCCCAGGACCCTGAGATCATGACCTGAGCCGAAGGCAGCGGCTTAACCCACTGAGCCACCCAGGCGCCCCCATCCTAAGTGCTTTACATGTATTTACCCCTGGTATCCTCCCAGCAATCCTGTAAGATAGATTTTACTTATTCCTTATTTTACCGATGAGGAAATTAATATCTAGAGAGGTTGTTACTTAAGAACTAGTAGGTAAGAATGGATTTCAAACCCAGGCAACCTGGTTTCAGACTGGCCTAGCTGCTGTCTTATTTCTTAAAAATAAACTTATTGAAATCTTTTATTAAAGAGTAGGAAACAAAAAAGAAAAAAGAACTTGTACATTTGAACAGCAACAGCAACTGGTCACCTGTGAAGGAACAGGAAGATTACACTTTGCTTCAAAATTGTCAAAGCACAAGGGAGTTATCCATTAACTGGATAAGTCAAATGATGATGCAAGGAAAAACTTAATGGTGAGCTAAAGCAGTCATCCAAATGGTTGTTAGTGTTGCACAAAGACTGAGAAATGATTCCCTTTTGTTCTTAGGTAGGCATGTAGAAATAAACAAAATTAAATGACAGTTTGTTTCAACTCTTGGTGATGCAAAAGAAACCACATTCTGGGTTCAGTAGACAGCAGATTATTTGACTCATACAATAAAGCTAAATAAACCTGGTTATCGTAGAGGAAACTCAAGGCTTTAACAATAATGGCAAAAAGAACACCACTAGCAGCATCAGGTAAGCAAGGGACCACCATTAGAGCAGCCTAGAACTCTGGCTTGCAACCATATTTGGAATTATTTTTTATTGTTTATCTCTTTGATCTGTGATTATTGCTTTGATCTTAACTTCTGTGTCTCAATAACTTGGGTCAAATCTAGTCAAGAATCCTGGAGGACTCCAGGAAAAATTATAATTTGAATAGTTTCTCTATGCTACTTCTCTAATCTCTTTTTCTTTGAGGATTGTCTTAGTATACTCTTGATTCTAAGTCACGAAACTAATACTTAAACTAATTTAAACAATAATACAATAATTGTACTCATGTTAGAGGAAGTTTAGAGGTAGGGCAATCTTTTTTTTTTAAGATTTTATTTATTTATTTGACAGACAGAGATCACAAGTAGGCAGAGGCAGGCAGAAGGAGAGAGGAAGAGAAGCAGGCTCCCCACCAAGCAGAGAGCCCGATGCGGGGCTTGATCCCAGGACCCCGAGATCATGACCCGAGCTAAAGGCAGAGGCTTCAACCCACTGAGCCACCCAGGAGCCCCAAGTAGGGCAATCTTTTGAGCCATCAGCTCACAATGTTATCAGAGATCTAGTTTGTTTTTATCTCTTTGCTCAGAGAGTCACGATGTTAGTCAACTTCTCAGGTGGATTCTCTCTCGGTCACAGAATGGCTGCCCATAGCAATTGCCATCCTTATTCATGCAGAATGGGTAAAAGAGTCTGGCTACCTGTGACAACACCTTGAGAAATAAAAAAGAACATATTGTGTGGAAATAATGACTACAGCCACAAAGGCCTTGGTTCAGTAATGAACACAATTATAGTTAAATTCATGACCATAAGTTGCAGTTACCCAACTAAAAACTTCAGTGAAGAAGCTTCTGATACAAGATTCTAGAAAATACAAAGTACTGGATCAGGCATTGGTCTTTGCCTGGGGACACAATATTAGGAAATGGGGAGCATGAGGAGTGATAATATTAGGGGGATTGGGAGTGGGGAGAGATGATATTAGGAAAAATTTACAACCTGTTGCCATAAAACTTAAATATATCTATAGTTAATCTGTGTTTAGTTATAAAAATGTTTCCATCTGTTTTGAGTGAATGGGTAGAGTTTTCCTGTTATATTCGAGGTTCATTTTAAAGTAATCTTCTACATAGTGATTTGAGTCACTGAGACATTAATTAGAATGTTGTTCAGTTTGCTGCAGAGAATTGTGTTTGTTCCCTTAACGTCGTAAACACTTTGTTATTTGAGGTTAATTTTGCTCACCAGGCTTGTTACGCATAAACGATGACCACACTGCTCCGAACAACAAATCGGTAGGTCAGGGTTGACCATTTTCTTACTGAGTCGAGAACACATTTTGAAAGCATTTCTTCTCGTGTAATGGAATGCACAACAATTAAAATAAGTGACTCTAACATTTGTTTAAAAACAATGCAAAATCTTATTTTTCCATACTTAGAAATCTTCAGCACATCTCTTCTCATGTATCATTAGCTATAAGCACACATGCCCAAGCCCTCTGCACAATTTAAGTAGCATGAGATAAAAAATTGTTTTACCTGTCTGATGTCCTATTTGGTTTCCAAAATCTGGGACTGAATGAGCTTGCTTTTACCTCTTAGAGTTGTGTTAAATGATAGAGATTGTGTAAGAAACAATGGTTGCAACATTCAAGGGCCTCACCATCTATTTCAGAAATAGAAGAGGAACTGATAAAATTGTTAAACTGTGAATAATTAATCCCACATTCTGTGCTGGAGATTTTGAATGCCACAGGCCATGACATTCCAATAAAGGAGTGGAGCTCCGTGCAATCTAGTGTCTCATGGTCTTTGAAACTCTCCACTCCAGGGGTTTCAATAAAGGCCTGAAATGGAAATAACTAATCATGTGTACGTGACATTAGGACCTGGATTCACAAATAAACAAAGGGACTTTTCAAATTGTGTGTTGTATGTTTAACCAGCATTAACAGAAAATAGTGACGACTAGACTAAAATCTAAACAGTGGAGGGAGACATTCTGTCAACTCGTTCTAAAGATACTTACTGTGCATCAGTGAGAATTATGGGTTTCATAAAATAAATATTATAAAATATATAAAATCTAAATGTGAAATAAATAAAAATATTTGATATTCCAAATTTTAAACAATTTTATTTAGTTATTTGAAAGAGAGGTAGAGAGAGAGAGCACAAGCAAGGGGGAGAGGAAGAAGCAGGCTCCCTGCTTAGCAGGGAGCACCAAGGGGGATTCAATCCTAGCAAACTGGGATCATGACCTGAGCCAAAGGCAAAAACGCTTAACTGACTGAGCCACCCAGGAATCCTGATATTCCAAATTCTTTATAATTTTGATTCTATATCAGTTAATGTATGTGATATCATTTTTTTAAGGGAAAAAAGTTCATACTTCTAGAAGGGAAAAATCCGTTAGCTACGAGTCATATACAAATCAATGATGTCAGCTGCTCTTCTAAATCAATAAGAAATAGAACACATCCTCCTTGCTCTCAGAAGTTGATAATCTAATGAAGGACAAAACAATGAGTCATTTGATCTCACAGGACAGCTGTAAAAAAAAAGTAAATCACATGTTTATGTGAAAAATTTTACTAATTCCAACTTTTTGTTTTAAATATAAAGTAATTCTGCCATGATTCGTTTTGCTTGCCTAATTATGGACATAGGCTACACCAGGATATTCTTGAGCCTGGGGAGTATTTGATTTAATAGTTATTTTCTAGTATTTATTTCCTCTCCTGAGTCTAAAAATTAATCCCACACCTAGATGTTAGGGGAACTTTAGAAGGCTTTCTATCGAAACTTCAGAGAAAATTCTTTATTTTATATGTGCTTTTCTCAGGATCCTCTTTGCTCAATCCTTGCTCCTACCATGAGCAAAGGTCAAATATGACTAATGTAAACTTTTCATTAGGGTTTGTCCTGTCTTTGACATTTAATTTATTTTTTTAAAAGATTTATTTATTTGAAAGAGAGAGAGAAAGTGGTGGTGGTGGGGGGTAGGTAGGGGCAGAGAGAGTCCCAAACAGACTCCATGCTGAGCACAGAGCCCCACCTGGAACTCGATCTGCCTGAACTGAAACCAAGAGTGAGGCACTTAACCAACTGTACCACCCAGGGGCTCCTCTCTTTGACATTTTAGATGTTGCTGTGAAGAGGTCTTGCAAGGCCTACAAAGTGTATCTATCCTGGACCTGCTACAGTCCCCCTGAAACTTTGAGTTGGCTTATAAACCAAAGGAAAGGAGAAAAGGAGAAATTAGGGAAGTAAGCAAGCATGAATTGGGCAAGTGCTCTGAAAGGTGAAAGGGTCTGTTTTTGTTCTATTTTGTTTGAGAGATGCGATGAGAGAAGGAGAAGAAAGTCATTGGCTCTCCTGCCCAGATCCCGCAAAGGGCCAGAGCTCACGGTGACAATAAGGACTCTGAGGGCTCCATCCGGGGCTCTAGCCACTGTGAAATACATTTTATCAATCCTACGCTTGTTCGATATGTAAAACGAATTTAATAAGCTTAAGACCCATATAAAAATAAAATATGATTTATCATTCAGAAGAATTTCCTGACCCAGGGTGCACTGCATTACCTTAGGAACATACCCCAAACCACAGCATTTCTCTAATGGTGCCTTTTAAAACTTCCTGACCTCCCACCACTTCTGCTCTCACAGATTTTTCCCGTTTTAGCAGTCCTCTCATCCTATCAAACAGCTTTCAGTGACATTATTTATTTGGGTAAAAATAACAGGATTGGAGATGAGGGACTCATCAATTCCAACTTAGACAGAAAAGCTGACTGGAATTATCTGGCTGTGGAGTTACTTTCTTTCTCACTTCATAAAACATCCCAAACATTCATCATATATCACCTTTCGAGTGCATTTCGATGTGACCACCGTGTTTGTCAGTTCGAAGAACTTGCAGGGTCCTGTCTCGGTCTGAAACTACTGACGGTGCCTTTGTTTTCGCTCCTGGTCTTCTGGCTCGTGATGGAGCTGCCCCATCTCTCAGGTCGGAGCCTCAGGAAAGAACTGCTCAGAGGGAACAGAGTGGTGGGTTTTGGATACAGTGGAATGTACTTCCAGACAGATCTGAGCACCTTCCAAGGAGAAAGCCGAACAAGGTAGGCAACTGGACAGAATGGGAAAAGCACTGGTCTGGGAGTGACCTCACTGTCCTGAGCACTGACTTAGTGTTTCTGACTCGCCAGCCCTTCCCCTTCTTAAAAGCAACAGGGATAACACGCAAGCCATAATTCCCACCCTGTTTACCTTGCTGACATTGCAGGGTGATCGCATTTCATCGTGTATGGCAAAATCTTTTTAAACTCTTAAGGATGTCACAAATCATCAGCTCTCATTAACGTAGATGCCCCGACACTGGTGAAAGGTTTGCCCTGGGACCTGGGCTGTAGCGGTAGCTTCCCTGAGTTCAGTTACATGGGTCTCTTCGTCCCCCACTCTACCCTACCGCCAGCCACCTGTAAACGCAGCATATGAGGTCTGTGTATATCTATGAGAAGAAGGCTGTTACCTTCTTCAAAACAAAAACCCGTCTGTTAACATTTCCTTTCATCTGTGGAGTTGGTTGGGGATAGTTCACACCCGGTGGTGTGAAAAGAGTCAACCCAAGGTGTTTCTCTTGGAGGAAAAGAATCAAGACATCTGTGTATGACGCACTAAGGTAGTCATTGGCAACCTCCCTTCCATTTCCGTGTTGGCTCATTGTTTACCTAATTGCCAGTAATAATATTTCATTGTGTAAAGAATGTTGGCACCCGGGGCCCAGGTTGCAGTTTATTGATGGCTCTGAGTTTATGAATTGATGCCCTCAGCAGGTTGCTGCCCTGATGAATGGCAATTACTGTGGCTCCCACAGAGGCAATTGTAGTCAGAGCATTTACTCCTTTCAAATAATTGCCCCTGAGAAGTTGAACAGGTAATTGTAACATCTGAAAACCATGCTTTTGGCTCCGAATCAAAGAGTATTAATCTCCATAACAGAGGTGTTTTGGAATGACCCAAAAGAGTTGTTAAAGAATGGTCTCCAGAGTGTTTAATTTTAAGATGAATTGGAGAAACCTTAGCAAGACCCCCCCCTTCCTAGCGAAAATTAAAATGTTGTAAAGACACCCAGATTGTCGTTGGGGTGCCCACCTTTTTGAAGTTGTGATGCTCTCTGGTGATTGGTTGATTTTAGACTTTATGCCTACCATTACTCCTCCTTAAAATTCTTTAAAGCACCTTGCTCCAGCCAGGCTAACCTGCCCATTAACCCCTGAAATGTCGTGTTCACTCTCACCCTAGAATATTTGTTCATAGTACTCCTTAATGCCATTCAATAAGTACGCACAATAAAAAAACGGCAAAAGGTAAAATTATTTGAATTACCATTTAATTGAATACTATGATTTAGGAGGATTTAGTTAATTACTAAAGGCCCTTCAGTACAGAGTGCTAAAATCTTGAAATCATGCATATGTCTTCTATAGAATCCAAAGATTACCTTCTACTCCAGTTGTTTCATTAGAACTTCTACTCCGCTTATTTTGGTGCCATGGGAGAAAGAGGAAATAGCCACATAAAATAGTTTATTTGTTTAAACTTCAATTTGGGGGGAACTAGTGCACTCAGTGGGAGAGAAATAGAAAGATACTAATCCATGATGTTTTGGGAGGTGGGTGGGGAGGAAAGAGTATCTAAGAAGAATGTAAGTGTAGAGTCACACCCACACCTTTGGACCCTTCATGTGGAATAAAGGTCAGAAATCTTTGGGAGATGAGACTGGAGGAAAGGAAAGAAATAAGAAAAAAGAAAAAAAATCCAAAATATACAAGGGTGTAGAAAAATCTTAAACGAGTTTTAAATTCTGGAATACTTGATGTTTAAACATGTATTCTTCTCAAATTTTGGCAGTAAATTCAGCGTGGCGAAAGCAGCCAGGTATCTCCCCTTTAAGGCAATCTGCCCATCATTATTCGAAGTGCCAGGGGTTTAAAAAGTGTCTTAGCACTGTCATATCTCAGCCTGGAAAGTAATGCCAAAAGAGATGGTTAGAAGACGTCAGACTAAATTATGAGTTGGTTCAGAAACAGGCAACAATTAGAATAAAAGCTATAAAAAAGTGATTAGGGGAGTAAATACAGGATAAAATTATGAACATAAGTAAACTCAAATATGAAGTAATTCTATGAAAACACACACACACACACACACACACACATGTGCATGCACAACTAGAAGGATCTAAAGGATACCAAAATAAAGATACATTTATCCATGCAACCTTAGACATAAATTTCCTTAATCTTGATTTACCTTAAGGCTTCAGTACTCAAGAGTTTCCATCTTATATAATCATGACCTTGTTCTGCTAATTAGATTATTGGAACTGAGAGTTTTATAGGCTCATAGAACTAGACATGAATTTTAGAGACCATGTATTCCAGACGTCTGCCTTGAGGCAGATAAATATCTGAACCAAGGATGACAAATAGGTTTTAACTTAGAAACTAATTCCAATCCATTTGTGGTTGACTGGCTAGAGCAATGCATTGAAGTGAATTCTGAGGCTGAGTTTAGCTCCAACAGAAGGAGTGCTGAGTCTGATTGATAATGTAGGGTCTAAACTGCTTAGGTCCAGAATAAGAGTCCAGACACATATTGAGATGAAGGCTGGCTTTACTGCCATGCATTTGTCCTTCACAGAGTAAACCAAGAAGGAACAAAGAAGGTAGCAAACAATATACATAGTAAGTATTCTGGGGCATAATCACTTAGTACAGAAATAGTTAACCTGCATTTTCGTTTACCAAAATTGTCATTGACATATTAGGGGATTTTATATTTGGCTTCTATATCTGGATGGAATCTACAAGTTTCATGCCATAAGCTCCTTGACCTTCATTCCTTAAGGTTTGGGAGTTCAAAAGCAAGGGGGCAGTGCAGAGAGTAAGAGACATGTTCTTCTCGTGAATGATGTGCGATGTCAATGGCTATTCTTGACCACGTGCTCTTGTCATTCAGATGACTACAGTCACCTAAGGCCTCCACCTGGTTCATAATTTTTTCCATAGCAAACTCAACTTAATGCTTGGTTAAACCATGCAACCACAAATGGTAATTACAGTCATTTATCCTAACTGCAAACTGTTTACACCTAATGATCACACAGCATAAGAATTACTCATACTAATGATGTGTCCAGTTCATTTTGTGCTATGCTTGATATGATCGTGACAATGATCTCTGTCGTTTCCAGCCCCTTTTCATAGAGGCTCATCTCTTTGGCATGATCTTCTGCCACAATTTAAAGCAATCAAAGGATGTTGAGGTGTGCCATTGAGTCTACTGACCCAGTTCTCATTCTCTTCTAGTCACCTGTTCATTCTTCTCTGTGTCCTTCCTTCACCTTCACTCTAATGCTTCTGTTCATAAATTCAGCAAACATTAAGCGATAATTACCTTTAACCAGTTTAAGTACTAGCCACCGCAACAGTCATGTTTTTATACTTTCTTTCGGTTCTTCACAGTATTCCAAAGAATTTGGCATTACTATTCCTACTGTATGATTGAGGAAATTGAGAATCAGAGATGTCAAGTAATTTATTCAGTATTTCACAATGAGGGAATACCCAGATTGGGATTGGAGTTTAGCAATCCTTTTCCCTGTGATCCTCTTTCACTTACAAATCACTGTTAAATATTATGATATCTACAGTATCACATAAGACATTATCCAAACTTTAATGGAACTCCAAAATTAGAAAATTATCTAGTTCATTATCTCCTTGTCTCACGTCCTGTATCTCCCCAATCATGTATCTCCATCTTGTTCCTTTTTATCAGCTCCAAGAGCCTGGTCCTGCCTTTAACACCTCATCATGGCTGGGATAAAAGTCTCTTCCCGAACACCCTAAACTGTGTTGTAACAGTCTTTCTCATATGTAATCTGCGTGCAGATTTTTTTTCTGCTCCAAAACCTAGAGTGCTATTTCACCTGGTTTGTCAGGAATCACTTCAGTGGGTATACTGGCAACTACATAATTTATCACATGTATTATTGATTTCTTTATATCATAGCCATTCATTTGGTAAGTAATTCTTGAGTATGTAGCTTTCATTAGGCTCTGTCGAAGATATGAAGTAGAATCATTTTTGAAAATCAGAGTTGAGGAAAGAAAGCAACTGAATCAATCCGAAATCATGAAGGAAGAGGTCTGAAGTAGAACTGGAGGGAATATGTTTCTGGCTTGTGGAAATGATAGAAGAGGCTGAGAATACGTTGTAAAGACACAGCTATTGGAGCTGAGAGGGTTGTTGGGGATGCCATGCAAGTCATGTGCTTAGAGTTGCTGGGGCATAGAGCACATTCTGCTTAGACCACTGAGCCATGCTGGGTGGAGGCCAGTGTTGTTCTTTGGCTTTTGAACACTCTTCATCTACCAAACTCTGCTTGTTTAGTTTCTGGAGTTCCCTCAAAAACTTTTTCTCTCTTTCTCTCTATTTTATTTTACTATCTTTTTTTTTATTTTATTTATTTGACAGAAATCACAACTAGGCAGAGAGGTAGGCAGAGAGAGAGGAGGAAGCAGCCTCCCCATGGAACAGAGAGCCCGATGCAGGGCTCGATCCCAGGACCCTGGGATCATGACCTGAGCCGAAGGCAGAGGCTTTAATCCACTAAGCCACCCAGACGCCCTATTTTACTATCTTTTAAAGATTTTATTTATTTATTTGACAGAGAGAGACACAGCGAGAGAGGGAACATAAGCAAGGGGAGCAGAGGAGGGAGAGGCAGGCTTCCTGCCCAGCAGGGAGCCAGATGATGCCAGGTTCCATCCATCCCAGGACCTTGGGATCACGACTGGAGCTGAAGGCAGGTGCTAAACCAACTGAGCCACCCAGGCACCCCGCTCTCTCTGTTAAACCATACCTAAGGTCTTTTCCTTACTCTGAAGAGTTTGATTCTATTTGGTCTCATTCATGTTGGTATCATTTCTGTGTGCCAATTGTCTTCCCAATTCCAATAGGCTCTTCAAGATAGAAATGCATTCTTTCTAATCTCACATAAACCAGAGCCTAGGGCTGTGCACGCAGCAGGTAGTCAGTAAACACTGGATGATTTATTGGGTCTTTAGTTATGAATAAATGAAACTGTGCACAGACAATGTGGTTAAAAAATTAACAATGTGGTTAAAAAATGTTAAATGAATGTTTCAGATTTATCTCAAATTGCTAGCGATGGAAAAAACTAAACATCAATTTAAGAAAGGAGATGATCTTCCCTAAAAAATTCTTGGTACACCATATTTCTGTTAGAGATATTTCTCCAATCAAAAACACTCATGTTGGACACTTATTGTGGTGTGTGTATCTGGCTTTGAAGATCTTTTTTTTTTTAAAGATTTTATTTATTTGTTTCATAGACAGATCATAAGTAGGCAGAGAGGCAGGCAGAGAGAGAGAGGAAGAAGCAGGCTTCCCGCTGAGCAGAGAGCCTGATGCGGGGCTCGATCCCAGGACCCTGGGATCATGACCTGAGCTGAAGGCAGAGGCTTAACCTACTGAGCCACCCAGGGCCCCTGAAGATCTATCTTAAGAAAATAGGAAGGGTGCCCGGGTGGCTCAGTGGGTTAAGCCTCTGCCTTCAGCTCAGGTCATGATCTCAGGGTTCTGGGATCGAGTCCCGCATCAGGCTCTCTGCTTGGCAGAGAGCCTCTCTCTCTCTCTGCCTGCCTCTCTGCCTACTTGTGATCTTTCTCTGTCAAAAAAATAAATAAAATCTTTAAAAAAAAAAGAAAACAGGAAAAAAAACTCAGTTATTTCAGTTTTAAAGCAACATTTTCGATTTTATGTTGAAATGATTCATACCTCATTACCTACTTAGACTGAATAATATGCTTTCTAACCAGAATTATTTCCATAAATATAAAGACGTCTATTTTGTCTTTCCCCATTGAAATTCAACTTCATTTATTAATGCAGAATTATCACCAGATTAAAATTTAGAATCTAAAACTGTTGGTAATTTACACACATTCTTTTATTGAAATCTGCCTATGGGCTCACCTTGGCAGAATTAAACTCACTCAGTTAAAAGAATAATTTATGTGAGAAGTGTCAGAAAAGATGAGAACCCAAATTATATAGATGCAACATGAACGCAGAGTGTCTGAGCTGACCGAGCAACTGAAAAGTTTCATGAGTCCTGTTACCTGAGAAAATTAAATGAAGAACACTGCATTCTTTCTCTGATTTATACTTGGCCTGATATCGATTGTTGCTGCCTCCTGACGAAGAATGTGTGTAACTCGCCCAGAGAATAATTACCTCTGCTCCCCAACCTAGCCATCTTCTAAATCTTTTCTCATGTGAGAGAAAGTTTTACAAACTACATATTTAGTTTTCAGTTTTTCCTACTGTTATTTATAGTTTCATGCATATTTTCTGTCCTCCCAATTCAGCTGTGACTTCTCTTATGGCAAAAGCCAGCATTTTTCTCTGTATGCCTATTTGCTCTGTCACAGTGTTTTGAACAAGGCTTATTAGTTTTTGTAGAAAACAGTAGAGGATAAAATATAACAACTTAACATATCTTCTAAAATGTACTTCTAATAAAAGTGACAAACTTTTTTTTTTTTAACTATTAACTAAGTCACATATCTCAAACCATTACTTATCTAGAAATGGGGCCCAGGACAAGATCAAACTATAGTACAATGGCACAAATTCTAGATCATACGAAAACTGTCTGCTACAGAACACACACTGTTCAGTTGTTGAAAATACACATCCAGCTGTTGGATGTATGCCCGGATCAAAAATGTTCAATGAGTTGGGAATTACTTGTTGTGGTTGAAGAACACTGCCTTTGGTTAAGTAAGTCAGGTTTTATCTTTTGAGAATTCTACATTTATAGTCTAATTTTTTTTGGTAGAGTGCTGTTCCCATGGCGTAACCACATGGATCAGATTAGAAGTGTGATACCGCCTCAGAGTTCCCCCTAAAACACAGTTAACCTTGAGCTAAAGCAATCTTGTTGAACCATTGATTGAGGTTCCTGGCACTGTTCTTTTACACCTTCTCTTTGACCTTGCAGTTTTATGGAAACTGCCTCTGCCCTCAAACTCTGTTCTAGGACACTCATATTAATGGAATATGTATTTTTCTTGCAGTTTGTTTGCCACATTTAGTTGAAATTAATTAAATGCACAAAAAATTGCAGGTAGTCCAAGGTACCTTAAAATATGCTTCAAGATGATACTAACCATATGTACATACAATTCAATTTTTCATCACAAACATAGTGCCAAATAAAGCACATCCCTGTGAGAAATACTTCTTAGATGTTCTAACAAAAGAGTATGTTTTACATATAGAATTATGAACTTAACTCTGTGTAGCGATGAGAACAACTGATTATGGAAATGATACAAGAGCTGGATATTAAAGAATAAGTGGGATTTTTCCTGAAGAGAGGGGCAGTTTAGACATAGGGATGTGCATGAGCAAAATGACCAAATGTTCAGAATAAAAACTTAAAAGTCAAAAAAATTCCATTAATTACATTGTATAAACTATGCCCTAAGAGTTGAGGAAAAACAATGGTGAATAAAGAGTGGTCCCCAGCATTATATTCTAGCAGAAAAAGTGATTTAAATATCTCCGTTTTAAGAACCAAAAATGATATGAGTGAGCAGTCATCAAACAAGGGTGAAAATATTGGGGGACTGTAGAGAAAGGATAGAATAGGGTAGAAATACAAGAAGGGTTCTCAGATAAGATGGAACCTGAGCTAGCCCTTGAAAGATGAGTAAGAATGTGAGAGGTCAAGCCAGGGGAATCTCCAAGACATTTCTGGGAGAGAAGAGTGGAAGAGTGAACTGAAGCATACCGAGAATGTTCATAGTTTGGCACAGATGCCATTGCGACAGAAAGTGGAGCTTTTTGGTTGCAAGGTGGGGATGGTGGGGGCAAAGTCATTGAAAACTGGAATGGTAGTTTGAAGTTGAGTGGCGAAATTGTTTGAGTCATGGATTGAGGACCTCTGTCACTGGGATGAGAACAAGGGTGTTATGATTTCTTGTGTCTTGAGTTCAATAAAGCCAAATATCCAGAGATTTGGGGTCATCCATGATAAATGATTAATTGTCTCTGTAGGAAGGATATAGCAAAATGATTGTGTTTAATGTGAGGAGACATGGCTGAAGATAGAGGGTGGGAAAGTCTTTCATACAAAGAGAGAGAAGTAGAGAAAAGGGAGAAGATTAAGAAGACTGCAAGGAGAGAGGAAGGAATATATTGCACACCAAATTTTCATTCTTTGAAAATATATCCAGACACATTGCCAGGGAATTTGGAGCACTTTGGCCTGCTAGACTTCAGCAAAGACCTGGCATGTGTGCTAAGCAATTCTTTGTAATGTTGGGATGGTGTAGGACCCTCTACTCCCTTCTTCTTTTTCATCTTCTCCTTCGCCATGTCATCACCCAACCCAAAATTCATTTGTTCTATCAATTTATGTCATCCTCTACAAACTCCCCATACATAATTTCGGAACAAACCGTAAGGGATGCTGCTGTATAACAACAGTTTAAGGATGTCCTTTGTCAATGTGATGGGCAAGAAATGACTAGAATTGTATTCTGAATAGTCCTAAAAGAAATTTCTTTTAGAGCCACAAAAAGTATTGATTTCAAATCTATTCTTTAGGGTACTTTAATGCCAAGCTAGTAATTTAGAACCCTTTTGTGTGAAGTCTTTTCTAGACATTTGCCTATTTATTGATATATTCTTTTATTCTTATTATTAATTATTGCATGATTTACCATTTTTGTTCCCAACATTGATAATTAATGATCCCTCTCTCTGACTGATTAGTGTTGCTTTATTATTACTAACTCTTATTACTATTTTTAAAAATAACGTTTGCTTCTGTTAAATTTCTCCATTGCATGTTTGTATCTATTTGATTTATTCCTGCTATTATATTATGATTTCTTTCACTTTCTTTGGCTTTTCTTTTTTTTTTTTTTTAAAGATTTTATTTATTTATTTGACAGAGAGAAATCACAAGAGAGGCAGGCAGAGAGACAGGAAGGGAAGCAGGCTCTCCGCCGAGCAGAGAGCCCGATGCGGGACTCGATCCCAGGACCCCGAGACCATGACCCGAGCCGAAGGCAGCGGCCCAACCCACCGAGCCACCCAGGCGCCCTTTTCTTTTTTTTTTTATTAATATTTTTTGAGATGACATTTAGACTTTTAATTTTTCATTCTTCTTCCTTTTTAATATATGTAATTGAAGGTATGTATTTCCTTCGAAGTGCGGCTTTAGCTATTGCATTACACAGTTTTTATAGTTAAGTTGTTACTACACTTTGAGAATACCATTCCTTTGGCTTCTGATCTTCATTATTGGCCATCTGTGCTATTGTTGCTAATTTTAGGGAGTATAACTATTTTCTTTGGATTACCTTAAGATATTCTCTTCATTTTGTTTTGAAGTTTCACTGTGATGGTCCTACATGTTGTTTCTTCCATAGTTACTGTGTTTGGAGTTCATAGTACTTTTGACTCTGCTTAGTGACATTTTTGTTAGGATTTAGAAAATTCGCTTTTCTTCCTTTCTAGGACTCCAATTACAACTATGGTAATTTCCTCCCTCCACCATGTCTTAAATGTCTCTTACATCATTTTCTGTTTCTAGGGATTTTGTCATTGTTGTTGTTATTGTTGTTGTTTTAAAGATTTTATTTATTTATTTATTTGAGAGAAAGAGGATGGGGGAGAGGAACAAGCAGACTCTGCTGAGAGCAGAGCCCATCATAGGGTTAGATCCCCCAACCCTGAGATTATGACCTAAGCCGAAATCAAGAGTCGGAGGCTTAACCAATTAGGTCACCCAGGCGCCTCCCACTTTTTTTGTTTTTTAATATTTTTTTCTCTTCATGCTTTATTCTGAATATAATTTTCTTTTTCTGATCTGTCTTCCATGTCAATAGTCCCCATTTCAGCTGTGTCAAAGTAGATGTTAACCTCCTCTATTGTGTTTTTAATTACAATTTTTGTAATTTTCACTTCTAGAATCTATAGTTTCTTATTTTTGGTTTTCAATTCTATGTTGAAATCCTCCTATTGTTTACTTTTTGATATATTAATTATGGTTATCTTAAAGTTTGTGCTTGATTACTATAACTGGACTTTTTTTGAAGTTTATTCCTCTTGTCTTCCCCCCCCAACCCTGTATTTTTGGGTCATAAGATCTTGCAGGCAGTTAAGGTAAGGACAGGTCATTTTAATCCTATTAGATGAGTAGTCATGCCAAGATCAATCTAATTCCAGTTTACTGCTGCACCTAAAGTGTGGTCCTCTGGGGTATCCCAACTAACAGCCAGAGGTCTTTTCTAGGACTCCTTGTTGGTAAGCCTAAAACTCAAATTTTTGCTACCAAGTCTTTCTAGTCTATTCACCCTCTCTCTGTCTCTTAGCTTCTTGTGATCAGTATATAGTGAGAAAAAATCATCCAGGACATTGGATTCATCTTTTTACCTCTATGCAGTTTTTTTTTTTTTTTTTTTGCACTTCTTTTATCTTGGAAATAATTTTGAATTTTGTTATCCTTATTGCCTTAGTAGCTATCCATTCCTAGACACAAAAGTTTATCTATCATATCTATTCATCCATCATCTATCTATCTATCTAAGAGAGATCGAAAGATATTTTTGTGTGTATATGTGTGTTTGTGTGTTTTCCAGTTTTTCTTTTTTCTTTTTTTTTTGGTGAAAGGGTTCATCTATGGTAGCTCACCATTACCAGATTATTAAAAGGCCTGATACAAACTCCTAAATATTCAGTTTGTTCAATTAAAAATTTTTTTGTAAAAGTAATTTGCAAGAGGTTCTGACAAGAGGTATCTAAAAACAGAAATCAAAAAAGAAGGTAAGGGAGAAAAGAAGAAGACAAGGAATTTTGTGAGAGATAGTTCAGGCAGAGAAAGGAAGATGAAAGAGAGGAGATACCGTGGTAGAGTTACCATGAGACAACATGAGACATGAGAGATACCATGAGACAACAGATCATTACAGGTCTCCAGTTGGGTTTCATGCTGAGGTTGCATTGTTTGTTTTGTTTTGTTTTGTTTACATTACATATCTTTTTTGCCCCTGTCACTTCTTGTCACTTCAGTCAACCCATCCAGGAAGCTGATGGCCACCCCAGTCACTGGATGCAACCCACTGTCCTTCATTTAGATTCTTTGTTTTACTGTAGATCTAGGGCATATATTACCAACACTTCTTGTACATACTCCAGCTGGAAATGGGAATGAATGCTCTCCTTTTTCCCTGCTCCACCTCTGACCCTCTTTCAGGCCTTTCTTGGTGTTCCTGGCCATCTGCCTGACATCCAGAGTTACTTGCATTCTGACAAGACAGAGTGGCTCACCTAGCTTCAGAACAACATCAGAGGTGCCAACACAAGTAGACCAGATACACTATCCAAAATACCCCTCCGTGGTTATTCCAAACTAGGACTAAGCCAGGAGTTGTTCCAAAAATATATCACTATGTTTTGGCCTGAGTGTCACTTCCCCACTTGGCAAGCAAGGGCTAGAGAAATTGGAACAGAGATTTCCTGTTAGCCTGTCTTATATTCTCTCCTCTCAGATATACATCTTTTACTTGTCCCATCTCTAATAAGAGACAGTTGCCTCAGCTTTTACAATTATTTATAGCATATCAGAAAGGAGCAGAAGCTCTACATTTTGTCTCTGACCTTCTCCAAAAGAATTTCAGCCAAACTGTTTCCTTCACACTCAACAAATGTTTTTGAGTGAATAAATGATCAGCTGAATGAGTATTTGCTGTTGTTTGTACTTTCATAACGTGGTTCACAGAACTCCTTAACCACGTGTCTTTTCTCTTTTTCTTGGCTCAGTGCAATTGTACCCATCCTTCTGGGTCATCTCAAATCTCAAATCTCAAAACCTCTGCTTCCTATCCCAGTCTGCTGAAAATCAAGTATTAAAACAGTTAATTTTTTGTTAATCATTGTGGTTAATCAAAAAACTTCCTTTAATTAGGACCAAACCACTTTATGTAAAGATACCTTGTCTCTAGAAATAGATGGGAAGCTCCTTTGGAGTAGAAAAACATCCTCCCCTTTTAATAACCTATGTTGGCTTCATGCCTATATTTATAAAGGATTATCATCTATTTAATATTGTTTTTCATATCCTCAAAAACAGAGTAAGGCAGAATAGTGGCCTTATTTCAGTTTTCAAAATGATGAAATTGAAGTACAGGGAGAATAAGTGATTTCTTCAAGGTCATGTCCTTGATAAATGAAGAAGCCAGGATACAACTTCAAAGCCAATGACTCTTCTACTGTAGCATACTCTTTTCCATTTTTTAAAACCCCCATCAGCATCCAATGAAGTCTTTCATGGGTTATAAGGACTCGACAGAGAATGAGTGGATAAATGAATAGATATATGCTTTTTCCAACTCACCATTCATACACCTATTTAGAAATATACCTAGTTGATATTTGTCTCAGAGTAAAAGAAGAATTCTCTGAGAGGATGGATTACATACATAAAGACATGAGCATTAATTGTTGAATGCATATATATAAACACAGGAGCATTAATCGTTGCAAGAAATAACTAGCAATAACTAAAAGTCTCAGTGCAGAAGATGGATTCCACGGTGTTGTCAATAGTTCTAAGTTTTGAATGAGACTGTTTGCAGACTTGGGTAAATGGGCTCATTTACAAACAGACCACCTTCAGATCTTGTGCCTTAACTTACTCTTACCTTATTTGGATACTCTAATAGGACTGCCTTGTGCACGGGCACGCATGTCGACATCCAGATAACACAATCAAACCGATGGCATGATTATCTTCCCTAACTCAGCTCTCTTAGAGATGCTTTCAGGCATTTTAAGTAAGTTCATACTACATAAAAAAAAAGTTGTTTTTGCAGCCTGAGAGCAGATCTTCCAGGAATTAGCTTCTCTAGTTCCTGGAAGGTTTTGAAAATGTTAGACCATCTGTACATTGCCTTCCTGACATTTTGGTAGAGATTGCAAAGTATTATCACCACCACGAATTTACTTTTCTGACGAAGAAAAGGTGTTCTTAAAAACATGGAAAAAAGAGAAAGAAATCCTAATGATAGGTTCTTGAACATTATCAGCATTACTGTAAATTAGCTTTTGTGCTAGAACAGCCTGTTTGGTGCCAGGAACAATTCTAAAGCTTCACAATACAAAACGGTGACGTTTTAACACAATGTCGTCTAGACAGAACTGGTGCGACACCACAATCAAATCATTATTGTAAAGTTAAAAAAAATAAAAGATGCAAAATTACTTTTAATTATTTTTTGGTGCCAGATCCCACCCTTCTAAACGAACTGATTTTTCACTGTTATTTCTTCTGTCCCAGAAGATTTTTTTCAAGTAACTACCCTGGCCACAGGCAGTGATTTAAAATACTAGGGTTGAGGCTACAGTTTTTACTTGTGCCCAAATTCAGATTGGCCATCAACTCTTTAGCTCAGTTCTACCATTGCCAGTTGTTCAATATACCTGTGTTGGGGAATTTAGACCCACAACCCTGCCAAGACCAGGGCCAATTGTTTCATAAGTTGGCAGGCTGGAGCTCTGCGGCAAGTCAGGACAGTGTCCTAGCAACCAAATGACTCACCTCTTAAATTATCTCATTATTCTCTTCCCCTAAATTGGGAGAAAGCTCATAATTTCCTTCCAATATATTTTCCTGCCACAATGTAGTTTCTCTTTTAATTATATGCAGGAAAAGAGGTTTTCATTGTGGTGGTGGCTTTCTTTTCCTTACCATTTAGAGCCTTTTAAAATAGAATACATTCCTCAATAAGTATATATGCATATATACATCTACATACACACACATACACATACACATATAAATTAAAACTTCATCTGTTGCTTCCTTTAATCTCTATTTTTTAAAAAATATACATTTTTTTTTGTTAGTTTAGGACCGGTTCCAACTTCCAATCCCCAATTTAGATTACATGCTCTGAAACTAACTCCAAACATTTACTGAGTTTGAAGGTCACAGTGCTATTGATTGATTTCTACTTATAATGTATGTTGTCCTAACATGAGTTGTGCTTTTTTCTATAACTTTGGGCTAAGTCCAAAAATGCAAGGATCAAAGCATCTGGACTTGTTGCTTTCATGTTTGGCATATAAAGGGGCTGGCAGTCACCAATGTGGTCTTGGCTGGGCCCTACTTGTTTTCATTCTCTGATGTGAAACAGTTGGGAATCACAGACCCTCCAACAACTAGAGTGGACTCAATAAAAATTGGCTTAATAATCTGCCAAGCATTTGGAAGTGCCAGTCTCCACAGTTTTTCAGCAGTTATTGGCCATGGCATGTTTCTTTCCTTTTTTTTAAGGAAAGAATTTGCTGTGAAATTAGTTTTGAGATCAACATTTGAAATAGGTAAACTATTCATCTCAGTAAACTGACTTTATCATCTTTGATCTCATCTAGTTCATTATTTTACATGTTCTATTTTTCTGATGTGATCATTTCTTTTATCCATTTGTTTGTCTGTTTCTCATGAAAATCAAACATGGAATACAACAAATAATGGAGAGGCTTAAACATTTGAACATTCTATCTAAAGTCCACTAATTTAAGAAACTTATCCAGTCATCTTAAACTTTCCAGTTCCTTAGATATAAAATATCTTCTATTAAATAATTGAAGTTTGATTCCAGTAAAAAAAAAAAAAATCGAACACACTTATAAAACACTATCAAAGTGTGAACATTTATTTTGATTAGGGTGAGGAATTTTCCAAATGGATTTCTTTTTCCACTAAACTCCAGGGCAATGCTATTCTTTGCATTGAATTTTATTGCTATGAATATATTTAAAAAGGTAGAATTGTTAGCTAAGGCTTATAAATATTTTCATTATTTACAAATTTCATTGGTTTTCAAGATAGTTTACAGCTCATCACCATTTTTACCTTTCTTTATTGCCTTGCTTTCCACCAAAAAAAATAGTTGTAGTTAACATACATTTGCTATGGATTATTAAGATCTTCCAAAAGAAGGCCCTGCCAGGGTAAATTTTGTAGTGCTAGAGATGGGGGGAGGATGGGAAAGAAACAAAATTGGGAAAGCATATTAATATTTTTGCAGTTAAATTAGAGTCCTAATTTGAATTTGAACTTATACTCAAGCCATTGCAATTGGAAAAAAGGAAACAATAATAAGCTTAAAGATTGGAAAGGAAAAATACTATCATTATTTGTTAATCATATGTTTATTTAAAAAATTTAAGAAAACGGGGGCACCTGGGTGACCCATTCAGGTAAGGTCTGCCTTTGATTCCGGTTGCTATTCTGGGGTCCTGGGATAGAGCCCCTGCCAAGCAGGGAGCCCTCCCCTCCCCTCTCCCTCTGGCTGCTGCTCCCCCTGCTTGTGCTCGCTCTCTGTCTCTTTCTGTCTCTCCCTGCCAAATAAATAAATAAATCTTTAAAAATTTTAGGAAAATGAATAAGACAGCTTCGCAAGCAATAAATGCATTTGTTAAGCTTGTTGAGGAAATGTTAATATTCTGAAATCATGCTAGACTGCTATAGTGGCATGTTAAAAGAGAAAATGGACACCCCTTTCACAATAAAATAATAGCAATCCAAAGTAACATATAGAAGAATAAATTAACAGGAAATGCATAAGATCTGTAAGAAAAAAAATCATAAGATGCTACTAAAGAAGCAATATAATATTGAAATAAACAGAATTGTGTGTAATGCTTTTGTTAGGGAGATACAGCATCTTGAAGATTGTGTCTTAATCTATATCTTTCATATTAAATGCATAAGAAAAGAATATGTTTTGGAAGCAGACAAGCTGTTTCTAAAGGTCATGCAGAAAAATAAATAAGCAAGAGGAGGAGGAAACATTCTGAAAAATGAAAATAACGAAAGGCCACGCCCAATGTTAAACCACATTATAATGCTGTAATAATTAAAACAGTGTGATGCTGGCGCATAACTAGACAGATTGATTAATAGAACAGAATTAAGAGGCCAAAAATAGACTCAGATATAGATATGCATTTGGTATAGAAAGGTGCCATTACAAATTAGTAAGGAGAAAGGGTTATTCAATAACTATGTTGGAACAATTGAGCAAACACCTAGGAGTAAGTGAAGTTGAATCCCTACCTCACATGCTATAGCAGAATGAATTGCAAAACGTGTCAAACACTGAAGTCCTTAGGAAAATGTTTTTATAATCTGAGTGGAGAAAGCCTTTTCAAGTCAGATGTGAATCTAGAGCCATTAAAAAAAAAATAAGACAAATTCAGCTGCATAAATGGAAAAGAATTCTGCGTAGATTCAATAAAAAATTGAAAGATAAAATACAGATTAAAAGCTAAGAATCTATAAATTACATAAAAATAAAGGAATTGTGGGGCACCTGGGTGGCTCAGCATTTAAGCAGAGGACTCTTGAGTTCAGCTTAGATCATGGTCTCGGAGTGGTGAAATGCCACCCAGAGAGATCTGTGTTGGCGGTGGCGGCTTTTTATGCTCAGCAGGAGTCTGCTTCTTTCCTTCTCCCTCTGCCCCTCTGTGCTCACGTGTGCTCTTATTTCCTCTCTCTCTTTCAAATGAATAAATAAATAAATCTTTTAAAAAAATAAATAAAGGAACCAGTTTTTCTCACATACCCGTTCTCCTCTGAATAATTAGGTAAAAATGAATGCAGTGAAAGTGGGGCAAAGGAAGTCAGAGACTGGATAATGGGAAATAAATGGCTATTTAACAAATAAAAAGATTTCCAACCTTCTTTACAATGACAGCAATTTAAATTAAAACTATATAGGGATTTGCGTTTTATCTTTCAGTTTGGAAAACAAAATTCCAAAACTTGATATGTCGCATTAATAAGAATGTAGGGAAACCTGCTTTTTCATAAATTAATGTCAATAAGCTGGAACAATTTCTATGGCAAGGGATTTCACAATACCTGAACTTATTAAATGTGTGCAGCCCCTGGACCAAGCGATTCTGCTTCAAAGAATTATTGCACAGATCTGAGTGTTCTACACAGAATGACATCTCTCCAGTTCCTGCAGAACTTCCTTTCCTGGGAGCATTAAAACAACCTAACTGGACTTTAGTGGGAGGCAAGACATAAATGATATCATATCCACAAAGTAGAATATTATGCTGCTATGAAAACGATGCAGTATAAATTAGGAATTTTATTTTTCTCACACAAAATCTTCTGGTATGCCGGCAAACATCCAGGCTGCTGCTTTCTTTCATTAATTTTCCCTGCATGGCTTACCACTTACTTACTGTGGAGGGTTGTCCCCTTCCTTATATCTTAGTCATATGTCAGGCAGAGAGAAGTGGAACTGTGCATTCTGCACCCTTCCAAAGAACACTCCCGAAGCCCTATCAGTATCTACTTTCCTTTCATTGGCCAGAACTCTATTGAATAGCTGATCAAATCACAAGGTATCTTGGAAATACTGTGTTTTAACTGGGCCTATATTTACCCAGAAGAGAATGAGCTTCCATTATAAGGAAGGAGAAACCATCCGGGATTGGCTAAAAAAAGGCGCGTGTGCATGTGTCCCCACAGGCAAGTGCATGCATTTGTGCACATTTAGATATGCAGTGGATATGTACGAGGAAGAATAAAAAACGGGGTTTTAGCTTCCTCTTGGGAAGAAAATTGAAAATTCTGGGTAAGAGTAAAGATTTCCTTTTTACTGTATCATCTTTTATAACTGTTGAATTTTGTACTTCAGATATATGTTATTTATTACAAAAATATTTTAATGAAAAATGGTACCTTGTTTTAAAGTGCTTTTCAATAAAATTCTTCAAAATTTCAAATTCACATAATTTCTTTTTTTTTTAAGATTTTATTTATTTATTTGACAGAGATCACAGGTAGGCAGAGAGGCAGGCAGAGAGGAAGGGAAGCAGGCTCCCTGCTGAGCAGAGAGCCCAATGCGGGGCTTGATCCCAGGACCCTGAGATCATGACCTGAGCCGAAGGCAGAGGCTTTAACCCACTGAGCCACCCAGGTACCCCTCAACTTCACATAATTTCTTAATCAAGTACTCTCATATTGAAAGTGTAGTATTACCATGCAATTTGCACCTTTAAAAAAAAGTCTATTAACCCTTTCAGGGACAGAAGGTTTTGGGCTAAAACTTCAGTTTTGTAGGTAATACGGCTCAGAGGAAATTACTGTTAGTTTCTCTAAGCTTCTGTTTTCTCATGTACAACACAGGATAAGGTTATTGTTGGAACATTAAAATGGATAACATATGTAAATGCATTTAGCATAGTACCAGGCAGGGTAGGTGTTTCATAAATGGTGTCGACTATTTCTATTATTATTATAATAATCACTGTTCCTGAGAACATTTATATGAGGTTGTGTATTTTCTCTCCAAATAACATTAAAAGGAATGATGATATAAAGATTGGCCAGCTTAGAAAAGGTACGATAATGGGAGAGCTATCATAAGGAACAATAGCCTCCCTTATGTCTTAACCACAATCTGAGAGCACTGTAGTTTCTTTGAGTTTTACTTCATGTGATATAAAAGTAGTTAAGTAAGTCACTAGGCTTCTGTAAAATGGATATATCCTCTATGTTAAGTACTATTAATGTTAGGCTTTAGACACTACAGTTGAACAATCAGTCTTAAACACATTTCTGCCAGATTAAAATGAAATTGAAGTTTCTGATTCAACTACAAATAACACTCTAACTTTCATTGGCAATTTGTTGCAAAACTGACTTACCAAAAAGTCAGAATGCCTCAAAATACAAAATTTGGTAGGCCCAAATTCTTAATACCATCACTGGAATATGTCCCACAACTCAAATGCAAAAGATAGTGATTAAGAAAAGTCATTCAGGGATGTCCTGGTGGCTCAGTCCTTAAGCATCCGCCTTGGGCTCAGATCATGATCCTGGGGTGCTGGGATCGAGTTCCGAGGCAGGCTGCTTGCTCAGCAGGGAGCCTGCTTCTCCCTCTCCCTCTGCAGCTCCCCCTGTTTGTGTTCTCTCTTTCTCTGTCAAATATATAAATAAAATCTTTAAAAAATAATAAATAAAAGACTAAAGCCATTTATTAAGCAGCTGGCTTTCTTTTGCGATCTATTTCCTACACAAGAAATAAAGATTTCTATCACCTGAAAAGACATTTTTGCCTATAAACGTGAAAGAAGAAATCAGCTGGACAAGTAGGTACCAGGTGACCAGTGAAGCTCAAACCTTTTTGTCCTCTCAGCTGTACACTACACCCACCAAATCTGTCTGTTAGGGTGGGAGGGAAGATGAAACATTCCATGCTCTGTTTCTTAAGGGTTGTCTGCAAATAGTGGAAACTTTTAAAGTCAAACCTTTGAAAACCAGGGGTCTGATCTACTGTTATAGTGTGCCTAGTTCAATATTTAACATGGTTGACTATTTCAGGATCTTACTGTTTTTCTTTTTTAATTAAATATATATTGAACTTGAAGAGTGTCTAATATTGATTTAATTCTACAAGTATATGAGGTTTCAGAGATCTTTGTAAATCAACAATATATTCAAGATTCCCACTCTCTTCAGAAATTGGAAATAGCATTTCTAATACATAAGCAAAGAAACGGAAAGAAAGAAATTTGATTTACCCCAAGGCTCTTGAAATGCTAGAGTAACAGCCTTAAAAATGTAACCAAATTTTAGTCAGTTGTTTAGAATGGTTGTCTTTAACCCTTGGCCAAAATATGCAAGTCTTGCAGTTTTCCAAACCATTAACTGTATCAGCAACACAGATACATAGGGCGGAATGTTGAAACTGCAAGGGGCTCAATATGTTTCTTTGTGCTCCCTTATCCCGTGTCCTTCACTAGCATGGCTGTGCCTTCTACATTTCAGTCTTTCAAGATGTTCAATTAGCTTCCCCCTTCCTCGTTCCAGTTTCCCTGGGGAGGGTTCTGAAGAGGGAAGGGATTGTAGTGAGCCCATAAGAAGGAAGCAGCTAAATAATAATCATGATAAGGCTTATGTATTCGTATACTAATATTGCTGTTTCTATAGCAAACATTGTGGCATTCATTTCAGATTCTTTTAGTAGATAAAAATATGAGGGTTGGAAGCATTTCTTTCATCATTCCTTCAAAGCATCAGCAAACTTTTAGGTTTTCACAATTTGCACAAATAATCCTTAAAACAGAAAGAGTTACCTCAGTGAGGGAGCATATGTGAGAAATTGGGAGGAGGCTGTGGAGGGAGAAGGGAAGAAAACAATGTTAGCTTATACAACTCTTGTATCCTTAAAGACAGCTTGGAGACATGGAAACCATATGTGAATTTTTAGCTAATAAAATAAAATGCCAAAACGTGGTGGCTAAAGCTATTGCACCCAAAATGTAATTGGACATATGCTCATTTACTTGCTTATAATCAAAACATTAAAAAAACTGTTTTGAACTCAGGCTAGGTGTAAGTATTGGACTAAATTAATTTATGTAATTATCTCACATGGAAAGAATGCATTTGTGCCATAGTGTTATTCCATTAAAAAAAGTAAACAATGTATAAGCTGGAATAGATAATACGTAAGCAAAACCGAAAAGTTCCTATTGCCCATGTTGAAAAAAGGAAAAGAATTTATTAATTTCACACAGAAACTATTTTCCAAAGAACATGCTACTTGGCTTGTGTGCTTGCGGTAGATTCATCATGTTCAGGCAAATGAATGTCAGTCTATTTAGGTAATCAATGCAAATTTCATTTCGTTAGTCAAAAATAGCAGCTTTTACAAGTCTGGTGAAATTGCCAGAATGTCAGACTTTGGTTGCTAAACTCAATTTATGTTCTGCATGGATCTAAATTTCTCATGTGAACTCATTCAAGAACGCCAAAATAGTATTGGGTTTCCCTTATCCAAAGGCCCTTTTTAGTCGGTCAATTAATTTATCTTTATTTACTTATTTGTTTGTCGGTTGATTAATTAGTTGTTTTATTAAGCACTTACCAAAAAACCCCCCACAGTTATTAAAAAATATGAAATAGGTTATATATACAGGCATTAATTAAGAATTAACTAGATTAGAAAAAGCAAAAGAAAAATCAGATTTTTAAAAAATTTAAATAATTATGAGGGATGATCAGGAATTTGACTTAAGAATACAGAACGGTTGACATGTTTTTATTATCTCATAAAACATTTAAGTAGGAACTTTAGAGGAGACCAGATGACAGGATTAAATGAAAAAAAATTAAAACTCAAATTTCCTTCCTCAAAATAAGGTAACATAAAAAACTAAACAAACACATATGAAATGTGTACAGATGTTTGTAAAGCAACTTTCAACCCATGTAAAAACAGAATCCAAACTGAATAGCAATGGTAGGATTTGACAGTACACTGTGCCCACATACTTCTGTGATGTCATGTCATCAATATCTACATACATGCCCAAAAATTCACAAACCATCTCTCTATATATAATCAACAACTCCTTGAAAACTTATTCTAGGGGCGCCTGGGTGGCTCAGTGGGTTAAGCCGCTGCCTTCGGCTCAGGTCATGATACCAGAGTCCTGGGATCAAGTCCCGCATCGGCCTCTCCGCTCAGCAGGGAGCCCGCTTCTCCCCCTCTCCCTCTCTCTCTGCCTTCCTCTCTGCCTACTTGTGATCTCTGTCTGTCAAATAAATAAATAAATAAAATCTTTAAAAAAAAAAAAGAAAACTTATTCTATATTTATGATACAAAGAATTATCACAGGGTGAAGTTTGTCAGCAGAAATAGTTTTGGAGATGGTCAATTGTAAGATAGATTGATGAGAGACCAGCAGTGAGGACATATCCCTGATGTGTGACTGTAGAAGGACAATCACAAGGCTGGGGAAACAACGTAGGATCTAGAAAGAGGAACAGTGGGAGGTTAGAGGAAGATGTGCATGCTAGAAGATAATGTTGAAAATCAAAGAACACTTTATGGTGTTCAGAAGAAAAAAACAATGAAATTGTCTTGACTTGAAATCTGAAAATAAAGCTGGTTGATTCGATCCTTTAAATTCTGTATTGAAGCTTTCAGATATATTTTTCTTTACACAACTGGCTGGACATGAGGACTAAGCAGCATGGGGTTTATAGAAAGAAGACATGTAGATGAGCTTATGGTTAATTTTCCAGTTTGATGTTCAAAATGGACTGTGTGGGGACTTTTCATGAAATGATGAAGGCATGTATTGGTTTGTGTCAAGTGTAATGGAAGAAAGAACTCTGTCTCCTACTGTGAAGCCATTGAATTAGAATTGTGTCCTCATGGCATCTAGAGCATAGAAACTCAACTGCTGAAAAGTCAACTGATGGATTGGAAAAATATGAATCAAAATACATTAAGAAAAATGAATCATAAGATCATATCAATTTCTAGCAAAGCTAAAGATGACAGAATAAGAATGAAAATGAAAAATAAGTTTATTTAATTTTCTTTTTCTATAAAAGAAAAAGGAACAGAGGGGGAAAAGACCCCACTCATTGCTGGAACCAATCTAGAGCATTGGTGTCATCTCTGAATTTATACTGAAAGGGGAGTAGATGTTTTTAAATCAGTGACCAGTGACCATGCGTCAAGTCTAAAGCTCTAACAAGAAATTTTCAAAGCTGAGTCAATGTTTACTGAGTGTTGCTCAAACTTCCCAAAGCAAACCTTGAATATAAATGACATACATTGAAATATAAATAATATATACATATAGGTTGCATTTTCCCATTTATTAAATGTTAATTATATGCCAGACAATATGCCAAGTGACCCAATCATATCCTAGGAGATAAGAATATGAACTTTTAGGTTAAACTGCCTACATGAAAATTCTAACTTTATCATCACTAATTTTGTTACCTCTAGCCAGGTGTCCTTTCTCTTATCTCCTCAGCTTTACAATCCAAATAATAATATTTGCTTTATACCTCAAAGGATTGTTGTGAAAATTAACTGGAATATTATAAGCAAAATGTTTAAAATAGTGGCCAACATACAATAAGCACGCAGTAAGCACTACATGCTAATCCTCACAATGCTACAAAGATGTAACAACTGAAGTTCATCAATTTTAAGAACTTCGTGCAAGTTTATCCATCTAGATAGTAGTCGGGCTCTAATTTTAAGACAGGTACGTCTGGCCAGCCCATCTTCCCCATGCTTCATTCCTTCATATTCACAACCTGGACCTCTGCTTTCCCCTGCAATGGCCTACCAAGTGTTGGTACACAGAAAAGGGTCAGCCTCCCAGAGCTCCATTTCCCTTCTGCACAAAGACTGTCAAACATTCCTTACTCTCCCCTGACCTCTGCAGAATTCAGTGAACCTAATCTACAGATCCAAAAACTTTAGCTCATTAAAAGGAAAGAGAGAGAGAGAGAGAGAGGAAAAGTTCATATTTCTTCAGAAAAACCAGAATAGTTCTTCAGTTTGTTTGTTTGCTTAGGATCATATAACCTTCCAAGGAAAACAGTTCAGATTTTGGAGAGAAGTTGATTTTTGGTGTTAAAAAAAAAATGACATGATAACTGGACAGAGCTGGCTCCAGAGAGGGCAACAGCATATAAAATCATGAGACACTTCAACCATCCTGTTAAAGTTAGAAAAATCCATTACCAACTTGTAGAAGGAAAACAACTTGCGGAAATATCATCGAGGGCCGACCGTTTCCAATCACTGGTACTCCATTCATTATATGCTTGAGTGGTTCCAGGAACAACAGAAGACCGTGCACTGTTACAATGCCAAGGACAAGAAAGGCAACTCAGCCTGTCGGACTGACTTCCCCTCACAGCAATCCGAACATTTCAGGCTTTGCTTCCCTTGCCCAGATGAGTTAGTCACTAGGGAAGTGAAGCCATGGCCAAGGACTCCTTTCTCAGAGAAGACTCACTGCTCTCTTGTGAACCATCGCCTGCTTTCACATTCTTCAGGTCTAGCACATACAAACTATTTGGAAGGGACAGGTATGACATGTCAATCCATCTTCATTCTATTCCCTTGGTTCTTTATTTTAAGAACCTCCATCAGGAGACCACTATCTTTAAATGGTATCACTAATTCTTATACTATCCCTACAAAACTGTTGCACTGTTTAGACAAGGAAGCTGATGCTCATGGTATTAAGTTTAAAGAAGCATCTAAGAGCAAGCGATAGAAATGGGGCTTGTACCCAGGTCTGCTGAGTTCTAAAACCCATGACCTTCCACACAGCAGTTTAGCATGTTTTGGTGGGACGAAAAAGGCAGAATCCACAGTAGAGTGTAGGAAAAAAAGTTGAAGTTTTGTTTGAGCACATCCAAAAAATCGATGCCATTGAAAAAGTGGAAAATTTCAGTGAGGACAATGTCTGGATAAGACAGAAAAAAAGTGTGTTTAGTAAATATTTTATCATAAAAGAATGGGTAGGACAAGGGAAGATAGAATTTCAGCTTGCCTGGGGGTCCCAGACATATTGCCAGTGGCCAAAATGAATAAAATATGCAGACATAATGAAGAATTATTTTTAAATTCTCATTTGATGTGCTGATTCATTTGTATTTAATTTGAACTTTTAGACTGAAATAGTTATTTTTGCTGAGCTTAAACACACACATCCCAAACTTACTTCATAAATTTAGTAATACGTTTATGAGTTCAATCTTTCTAATGAGACCTTAAACTTGGTGGAGAATCTTTAAGTATTAAGTTTGGGTATTATTTTGAAGTGAAGACCCTGATGTTAAGACTGTGTTAAGTCTGTTGTTAAAAATCACACATTCGGGGCACCTGGGTGACTCAGTCATTGAGGGTCTGCCTTAGGCTCAGGGCATGATCCCGTGGTCCTGAGATCGAGCCCTACGTAGGGCTCCCTACTCAGTGGGAAGCCTTCTTCTCCTTCTCTTACTCTTCCACTCCCCCAGCTTGTGTTCGCTCTCTCACTGTCTCTCTCTCTGTCAAACAAGTGAATAAATCTTTAAAACATACAAGCATCCAAAAATAAGAGAGCTAGTTGCTTAGTCTTGAGATGGCATTATTTGATACACATATTTGACAATGAGTGCTTAAATATGTTAGAGGCTTTTGTAAAAAGATAGCAATTGCAATTGGATGACTTAAAAGCTCTCCCTTACAGTATACTCCAGAGCTTTTTTTAGATGCCTATGTTCTTCTTCTTTTTTTTTTTTTTTTTCCAGAGAGAGAGGTGGGGGCAGGGCAGATGGAAGGGAGGGAGAGAAACTTAAGCAGGGTCCATACCCAACGTGAAGCTCGATGTGGGGCTCAATCTCACAACCCTGAGATCATGACTTGAGCTGAAATCAAGAGTCAGCCACTTAACTGACTGAACCCCCCAGGCGCCCCTAGATGCCTATGTTCTTATCACTGGTTCTGGACTCAACCATGGTTAATTTGTCCCTTAGTCTTTTTGTTCTGTAAAAAAATTTGTAACTTAGAATAATAAAATTGGCTTTATTGATTCACTTTCTATTTTCTACTCTTTTTAGGGTTTTGTCCTAATATCTTCAGCTCAAGAAAGAATAAATTTATGCAGGGCTTGACTTAGGGAACAGCTGGTATTGAAAATGTTTCTCTTCTTTAAGCCCTCTCCCTTCCTTATCCAAACAGAGAAAAGACAGATCTGTTTTTTCCTACTCAAAAGGAGTGGAGTGAAATCCAAGTCCTCCAAAAAAGAGACGGAATGCTGTTCTACCTCACTACTCACTCCTACTTCAAACTTTAACTTTTGGACTCACATCATTTTTAGAATGTTAAACCATTTTTCAAAGACATTAGGTTCCCAAGAGGTAGGCGAGGATTAGTTCCAGTTTAAGCAAAATTTAAACACACAAATTAAAAAAAAAATACCAAAGCAAAACAAGCAAGCTGGATACTCCTTTTCTCTTCCTTTTTAGACCATGAGTTACAACATTGAAAACAACCCAGAGTGTTCGCAGTATCGCAATCTGCACTCCTTCGACCCTCCAGTCTTCCAAAAGGAGGTTTGGGAAGACATGAGCTTTTGAGAAGTTGCCAGTTAAGAAGTCCGTTTGGAAGCCACTTTAAACCAAAGTTGCGTAATCAGAACTGTTGGTCTTAAGTATGTGTTTGAGTAATGTATTAAATGGCATTAACATGGACAGTAAAACTCTTGCATTATTTTCTTCCCTGGGGGCATATAATGCAAAACTTCATTGACTGGAGCCAGTTTGGTAAATGGGGCAGAAAATGCCTGTAGAACTGATGTAATGTTACAAAGAAAGTGGAGCATAAGATGGCATATAAACTCCTAATGGTATTGTTTCCTAGATTCTCCTTGCGCAGCAAAGTGAGTATCATGGCTGCTTTTAAGGGAACAGCCCGATTACAATTAAGGCACCAATGTGTGTGTTTCCTGGCACACATATGACTATGGGGCCCAGATTAGAATTCATTTCATCAAGCTTTAATTTCATATTCAGCCCCTTAAAAGTTCCATATCTTTTAAATACGTTGCCAGCAACCTGTTATCTGGTATAATGAAAAGCAGTGTAACCACTCACCAAATAAAATCCCATATAAAATCTCAACCTTAGTTTCACTTTTCAGGCGCTGGTTTCATTGTTTCTTCCATCCACCCTTTCTCTCTGCCAGAGCCTCTAATGAGCAGCAACTCTGGCCAAACCCTGCCAAGTGTGAGCAGGTGGGTTTGATGGGATGTGAAATGTAGTTTGCCTCTAACAAGACTACCATTCGCAGGCAAGACCACATGGATCTTAGGCAGAGAGCAAGAAAATCTAAGCAGATGTTTACAAATAAGAATGAAATAAATCACATGGTTTAATAATACTCCAGTATTCATTTAAATAGTACTCATTATATGTCATAGTATCTTTAAAGAAATATTTCTGGAAAGATTTCCTTTGTACTTGTTAAACGTAAAATAAGTGGACTTCTAGAGAGAGGAGCACGTTTCTTTTCATCTTCATAATGCCCAGGATAGCAGAAGCTGTTCGGATGATATATCATTATATCCATTCATTCATTCATCCATTTGCTTAAAAAAAAAACCAAAAAACTACGAAATTCCAAAATAATTACTTTTATTCGTTTGTTAGACAAATCAATGAATATAATTGTGGGATTTACAAAATGAAAACAAGATTATTTTATTGTTACTCTGATTTGACTATCAAGTAATTTTCTAACAGAAAGAACTTATATTTTCATAACTAATACTATGTTTGGTTTAAATTATGCTCTCTATATATTATGAGAAGAAAGAAATATGCTAAAGAAACTCAAGGCTGAATGTGAGAATCAAAACAGATGACGTGATATGGAAAGCATTTTGAAAGTGGTGAAACATTTCACAGACTTACAAGCTTATTATTATCTTTAGAGGTAAGATGGCGTAGGGGAGAGAGTAGACGGAGTGGGAAGTCAAGTACAAACTTTGTGACCAGCCAGTGTGTGGAGCTGTGCAGGTCATTTACCCTCTTAAAGACTTAGTTTCTGTTTATTTAAAAATTCCATGTAATAACTGCCCTATCCATCCACCACCCAGGCTTACTGTGAGAGTCAGTTGTATTTAAAATCACTCTTTTGAACTGCAAAGCACAATAAGTAATTTTGAAATTTGTGAAACATGTTCTTGATTATAGTCACCATTTAGGAGAACTACAACACAATTTCAGAAGTAAGGAAATTTCAGGAGCCCATGTCATACAAATGCAGGAATTCAAGTGCTTCAGAAACTTTCATTTATAAATGTGGTTAGTATTAGTAAAAGACTCTATCCACTTAAAGTCTTTGGACCTAGAGTATAAACACAAATACAAATACAATTCACAGATTTCTTAATTGACTTGCTATATATTGATAGTAGCTATAGCTTTTTAATTTCTAGTTTTCTTTTAGTTTCTTTAGCTTTCCTTTAGTTTTCTTTTAATTTTTAGTTTTAATTTTAGTTTTCTTTTTAATATGTATACAAGAATGTGTATAATATTAATGCATTGTAAAGTGATATAAAATATTATAAGAAATGTGTTATTAAGCACAAGAGTGTACCCAACAGTGATGAGCCTAAGAACTAGGACAGAAGTAAAAATGTGTATATTAAATAGTGTCGTGGTAGAAAGAGGGGAGATATTTATAAGGGTTTAACGGAAAAGAATTAATACTATACCGGCAACGATTAAGACTTTCCATATCTTCTCTATCTGCAGTTGACCCTTGAGCCACATGGATTTAGACTGTGTAGGTCCACTTTTATGTGGGTTTTTTACAGTACAGTACTATAAATGTACTTTCTCTCTCTTATGATTTCTTAATAATGTTCTCTTTTCTCTAGACTACTTTATTGTTAGAATATAATACATAATACATGTAACCTACAAAATGTGTGGTAATCAACAGTTCATGCTATCAAGAAGGCTTCCGGTCAATGGTGGGCTATGAATAGTTAAGTTTTGAAGGAGTCAAAAGTTATACGCAGATTTTCAGGTTAGTCAGCACCCTTAACCCCCACATTGTTTAAAGGTCAACCATCTTGTGTTGTCAAATTCTTAGTTTCTGCCAGTGGAGTGGATAAAATGACGGCTATTGCATTTCATTTTAATTTTCATTTCGCTTATTACTACTGAGATTGAACTACTTTTCATAACTTTGCTTACCAAAAATCTTTCTCTTTTGTGAAACTTTTGTTCATCTTTTTGCACAGTTTCCTATAGAGTGATAGTATTATTGACTTATTAGGAGGTTTCTTTTTAATATCTGAGAAAAAAATCTTCTTTTGGTTATATGTATTGTGAATTTTTCTCAGAGCTTGTGACTTGTATTTACATTTTCTTTTAAGGTGTAGAAATTGTTAACAGAATGATATTCATCAATCTTTTCAACATAGCTAGTGCTTTTTTGTGTTATTTAAGAAAGTCTTCTTTACCCTAATTTCAGAGCAATCTAATTTATATTTTTTTGGAAAAATATTTACAGTTTTATATCTCATATAGAAATCTTTAAATCATTAGCTTTAATATGATGAGAGGAGAGTCCTAATTTAATTTTTTAATATAACTGGACTTTTTAAGGCTACATTTATCAAATAGTCTTTCATTTCCTCAGTGATCTGCTAGGCTACCCTTGTATTTATCAAAGTTTCTTCTATGCCTGAACTTGCATTCTGTCTCGTGGGTCAATCTGTGTATCCATGGTGCCAATACCACACTTTCTTATTTAATAAGGCTTTATCTTAATATTTAATATCCAGTAGGACAAACCATCCCTTTTTATTCTTCTTCCCCATGAATATCATAACTAATGTTGACTCTTTTTTCTTCTATGTAAATATTAGAATCTGATTTAAAAATCCTACATAAAACTCTGCTAGAATTTTAATCAGAATAGCATTAAAGGTACAGATCAGTTTGGGGACATTTGATATCTTTATAACAATGACTGTGTCTTCATAGAAAATATCTCTCCATTAATTTAGGTACTGGTTAAATTATTAGAATAAAGTTTTAAAATATCATTATATTAGGTCTTGCACATCTTTGATTTCCTCTAAGAGATTATAGTTTTAATTGCTTTTACAAATGGCATCTAAAAACTATTTTCTGATCTTTGTTGCTAGTCTATAAAAATATTACTCATTACTACAATTAATTTAATATTCTGTTAACTTGCTATATATATTCATTAAATTCAACAACTCATGTTAGATTCTTTTGGTATTGTTCTTCCTTTTTGGTGTCTTTAATTTCTTTTTCATTTTCTTAGAGGATCATCTGAGATAGTTGAGGTTTGTCTATAGCTTAATATAAATGTAATCACTTTTTGTAAATACCATAATTGTGCTTAAGAAGAATGTATATGTTATAATTTAGGATGTAGATATATTTCTATATATCTCTACTATGTCAAGTTTATCAAAACTTTCCTATATATAATAATATTTTGTCTGTTTGACCAATAAATAAATAAATACATATATAATAAATAGATAAAGTCTTTTAAAAATAAATAAAATAGAATATTTTGTTATCAACTTATTTTAATCTTTATGCATTAGGAGTGTCTCTTATAAATTACATATAGATTTATTCCCTTAATTCAGTTTGAAAAATTTGACCTTTAACTGATAAATTACAATTATTAACATATTAGTTGATATAAATTTTTATTTTTGTGTTCAGCTTGTCTATCCTTTTTTAATCCTTTCTTGTCTTTTAAAAAATTGATTTGTTGAGGTAGAAATTTCTATTACCATTTTTCTTTTCTTTTTTTACTGTACTGCTTTGGACTTTGTAATCTTTTTTTTTTTTTAAAAACATATTTTACTTAACAAAATCTAAAGTTAAACAATGTGTTCATTCCCACTCTCAACCACAAATATCTTAGAGAATGTTAAAACTAACCATGTCCAGTTAGTCTGTAGTCCATATTATTTCTTCAGCGACATTTTCCTAGTTCTCTAATACAAATCAATAACACATGCTATGTTATTTATTTGAAGAATAAATGAGGAATACAATGGACTGAATGGTTATGCTCCCCCCAGATTCATACTTTGAAATCTTAATACCCAGTGTGATGGTGTTAGGGAGCGGGGCCTTTGAGAAGTGATTAGGTCATGCAGGTGCAGCCCTCACGAAAGGGATTAATTCTCTTTAAAAAGGACTCTAGAGAGCTCTTCTACCCTGTCTGCACAGTGAGGGCACCAAAGGAAGATGGTCATCTATGAACGATGAAGTGAGCTCTTGCCTGGTACTGGGCACCCTGATCTTGGACTTACCAGTCTCTAGAGTTGCAGGAAATAAATGTGTATTGTTTCAGCCCCCCAGCTTATGGTAGTTTGTTACAGCAGCCTGGATAGACTAAGCCAAGAAGGGAAAACATTGTGTTTGCTTGAACTAGAAAATTTTGGCATATGACAGCATGGATTTGGAGATTTTAAAATATGGGTTCCGATTCTGGCTCTATGCTTGTTATTTGACTTTGAACGGGTTCTTTTCAGCCACTAAGCCTAAGCTATTTCTGTTAGGTATGATGGGATCCATTATATCTACTATGCGGTGTTAGTGTTCATTTATTTGCTCACTTACTGATTGATAAATATTTGCTCAAACTAATATATGACTGATTTTGTACCAAATATTGAGTATGTTGAGATAAACAGAATGTACTTATTTCCCGTCATAAAATTTACAATCTTAGAAATACAGAATTAGAAGAAGAGCATACAGATAACTGAGACAAATTCTCAGAAGTAACTGATGTGCAACAAGAGGCTGTTTAAGGATATTGTGTATAAAATGTATGGAATTTAGTAAGCACTCAATAAATGATGATAGCTTTTTTTTATTTGTTTATTTACAGCATAACAGTGTTGATGATAGCTTTTTAATGAGAAATCATTTTCCATATCTTTGAAGTGACTAGCTGGAAGTGACTAATTTATAACTAATATGACTACATGTAATAAAATACTAAACTATGTGCTATAGTTTATACAGTATAGCCTCAGCCAAAACCAAGAATCCAACTGACTGCACCATGTAGGTGCCCTTATTATATTGTTTTTTAATTGAACGTTGCCATTTGTCCATTCAGCAAATACATATTATAAGACATGTATTATGTACCATATAATGTGTTATACCAAGAATCATGTGATAATTTGTGGAGGAATTTGAGAACTGAGCAGTTAGGAGGTGAGGGTAACCTAGAAAAAAAAGGAATACGAGATATTTTATGCAATTTATCAGATTATGAGTCATGCTACTTTGTGTTATTTTTGTAAAAACAGAATAGAAATACATTAATTCATGTATTCATCACTCATTTATCAAGTGTCTGTTATGTGTTAATATTGTTCAAGATTCTGGAAATAAAAAATTAGTAAGATACTCTCCCTGCTCTGATGTTAACAGCTAATTGGGAATTATTGATGGGTATAATCCAGTGTGATTTGGAAGATTAATATAACCCAATATGATACTTAGGATACTTTATTACAAGGATTCTAAAATAATTTTCAGACCAGGAGAGGTATGTCTCATCACGTTGCACACTGACTGTTACTCTGACTGTTTTTGTCTTCTGTAAAATACCACTGATTCTAAAATGGTGTGTTAAAACAATGTGAAAGAGGCCAGTCTATGTAAGGGACTTTAGAAATATGCATTTTGCTTATGATTGAAAGAAAGAAACAAAAGTATTTTAAAATATGATACTTCTTGGTATATTCAGAATTTTGTATCCAATTCAACTGGTGTGATCTCAAATTTATCTATGGTTTCAGTTCACACATTTTTAAGAAAGAGATAAATCCACAATTTTTCAGGGCAACTAAAAGAAATTTCTATGCATATCAACTAACTATTAGAGCCTTAAAGTATTAGGCGCCAAACCCAGCTCAGCCATGGCTTCATTTTTCAGGAATTAAAATTCACTGGAATATTTGAAACTCAGCATGTGTCAATTTCATCCCTTAAAATGAAAATGATTGGTTGTTCAAGTAATAGTTCGATGAGCCCAACAGTACAAATAATGACTGGGAAGACTGAAGAAGCCAACCAAAAAGGATAGACATTCAACTCACAATTATTTCTTGAGTTTTAGGCTGTGCAAATATATTGTGGAAGTTTTGCTACATTGAGTTTGCTTTAGGTTTAGTCATATATAGGTTGTGGTTCTTTATGGAATCAGAGACAATTAACATAATAACTACAAAAAAAATTTTTTTCAAAAAATTTTTAAACTGGGAAAAATAGGATTGATAATGAAATTACTATAAGATATTTTTATCCTGGACACCTGGGTGGCTCAGTGGGTTGAAGCCTCTGCCTTTAGCTCGGGTCATGATCTTGGGGTCCTGGGATGGAGCCCCGCATCAGGGTCTCTGCTCAGCGGGGGGCCTGCTTCCTCCTCTCTCTGCCTGCCTCTCTGCCTACTTGTGATCTGTCTCTGTCAAAGAAATAAATTTTAAAAAATCTTTAAAAAAGAAAATTTGAACCTTTTCATTTCTATCTTCATCGAAACTGTACACTTTTGTTTATTCTATATTTTCAATAAAAATGGGAAGTTTTATGGAAGTCATGAAGAGCTAAACGTTTTGTGGCAGTTTTATTTTTCCACTAAATAAAGTATTCATCATGGCTAGAATTGGTGGCTACGTAAATATAATACTTTTACTTTTTATTAAAGCACGGCATATCAAGAAAAAACTCAACAGCTGTTCTGGTTTTGTTTTTGTTTTTTTTTCCCCCTCAAATGCTATTTGGAAACTCCAGGATAGTCAGAGTCTAGATAATGGGGGATAGTGAAATATATTTCAAATTGAGCCCCAAATAATTTTTTGTAATTCCAGGCACCCTTCCCCATACCAAAGTTACATTAACAACAATAAAATAACTTTTGTTAAATTTGTTAATAACTAAAGACTGGAGGTTCCTGGGACTAGGGTTTAAGAAATGTCAGAATAGAGATCTGAACATATGACAGTTTCTAGATGATACCTTAAAGATTTGGAATAATCTTAGAGTCAAAGTTGTGGCTGACACTTGCCATTTATTCACCAAACTGTTTATCTTTCCTTCCTCAGCAGACAGACTACATTTCCCAGCCTCCCTTGAAATGTTCTGAAGATAGAAATAATGTGAGCCATTTCTTGAATTGGCCTGCATAATCTTCTCACTAATAAACCTTCATTCTGTCTCTACCTTTCCTCCTCATCTGAGGGTTCAATCTTGAGATTCTTAGATTGCTTCAATCTAAGCACCCAGAGGAGGGCAGAGCTACACAAGAGCAAAGCCACGAGAGAGAAATTTCTCTCTGAAAGAAAACCAGCCAGAAGAACCACTCAGCCCAGAACATTGCATTAGGCTATTGTATGCCTGAGAATAAACTTTTTTTATATTAAGCCCCTAACATTTGGAGTTGTTAGTTAGCTTATTATGACTAATTAAAAAAGATTCCAAGAATGAGAAGTGGAAAGGCTACCATCAACATCCTCGAATCTGTATCCTTTATGGATGTTATGGAGGGCTATCCAGATAGGTATCTTCCCTGGCTAATGTCAGAATTCCATACTACAGTGAGAATTCCTCCAATATTTTTTTTAAATGCAAATATTCAGGGAAAGGAAATGTGTTTTCCTGAGGCCATTTTCTACATAATAGGGGAAATGGGACTTCAGAGAAGAAGATGAAGTTTGGGAAAAGAAGAATAGTGAGATAGCAGGAAAAAGGTAAGAAAAGTCAGGTAGTGGCACACAACTTCACTTATTCTTTTTAGGGTCATGGTGTCAAACGTAAAGGAAAACATATGATCTTTCTAGTGTTTGTGGCTCCATGAATAATGGAAGGTGGTTTTGGGTGATGCCATCATTTCTAACAAAGTGGGTTATACCACTTGGTTACTGAAAATCTCTTGTATCTCCAAGGCTGGTTATAATCTTTGAGATATTAACTTGCATCTTTTATTTCTGTATTATTCTCCTTTTTCTCCTCTTCATTCCAGTAGACACCAAGGCTCTACATTACATCACTTGATAGACATTTATTTAGTAAATTTTAAATCTAAACAGAGAGGTACTGGGACTGAGTTTTGAAGAGACCATGCAGATGGGGGCTGTAGACTTCCTATGAATTATAGTATCTATGACCGCGCTTCCCAACCAACATCTTAGCAACCTTAACATATCCCTAGGGATAGAAAATTTGCTCAAATCCTATAGGTAAAGTAGCATTCCACATGGTGTAATGAAAGATCAAATAGATATATCCCATGACTCAAAGATAAGCCAAAACAGATTATCTTGAAATAAATGAATATGAAAAATATATAAAAATTTGTGGGGTGTAGCTAAAACTCTCATTAGAGGAAAAGCTATAGTCACAAAAGTTCCTATAAAGAGAAGAAAAATTAAAAAAATAAAATAAAATAAAAAAAAAGAGAAGAAAAATTTTCAAAATCACTTATTTGAGCATCTATCTTGAAAATATGAGTAAAAGAAGAGCAAATGGAATTCAACTTAAGCAGGAGAAAGGAAATAATATAGATAATAGCAGATATCAATGAAATATAAAACAGATAAATATATAATAATAATTGGATCAAAAGCTGGGTTTTTAAAATCTTGATAAATATTTTAAATAATTGATAAATCTTCAGCTAGAATGACCAAAGAAAAAAACAAAAAGATACCCAAATTACTAACATGAAGAATTCAACAGATGATATCACACATACCAAAAGTATAGTAAATAAATATTTTGAATAACATCATGATAATAAACTTGACAACTTCAAAAAAATGGACAAATTCTTTTAAGAGTTATTACCAAAACTGACTGAAACATACAGAAACAGTTCTATATTTATTAAAGAAATTGAATTTGTTATTAAAAGTCTTTCCAAAAGTAAACTCTGGACCCAGATAGCTTTACTAGTAAATTAATGCTCAAAACAAGGGTTTTCAAGAAAAGAAAAACTACAGACCAGTAACCCTCACAAACATCAACACAAAAATGTTTGACAAAATTTTAGCAAATCAAATTTAATAATTTTAAAATGGCTAATACATCATGTTAGGCTTTATCCTTGTAGTACAAATCTAGTTTATCATTTAAAAAGCAATCAGTGTAATTCACTTCGCTGTACCAACAGAAAAAAAAGAGAAAAACCACATGAACATCAAAACAGATGAAGAAGGAAGTGGGCTAAATATGTGGTGTGTATTAAGGATGAGAACTTGATGTAGCATCTAAATGATGAATAACTAAATTCTATACCTGAAACTAATATTACACTACATGTTAACTAATTAGAATTTAAATAAAAACTTGGGGAAAAAAATGAAACAGATGCAGAAAAGTGCACCTGGCTGGCTCAGTCGGAAGAGCATACAACTCTTAATCTCAGGGTCGAGAATTTGAATCCCATGTTGGGTGTAGAAATTACTAAAACTAACAAACAAAAAAAACCAAAAACAGATGTAGAGAACAAAACAAACATTTAACAAAATGCCACACCCATTCATTATTAAAACCACCAAAATTGAGAACTGATAGGAACTTCCTTAATTTGATAAAGGGCATCTAAGAAAAATCTATACTATCATCATACTTACTGATGAAAAATTGAAATGTTTCCACCAAATATTGAGAACTATCACTATTCAGTGTTGTACTAAAAGTTCCAGGCAGTTAAAAAGGAAAAATAAAGATAAGATACAAAAATTGGAATCAAAATTATAAACCTTTATTTTTTGGCATATTCATAAACCTTGAAGTTCATAAGGAATCCACAAAATTGCTCTTTGAGTTAATAAGAGGGGTTAACAATGACACAGAATGTTAGAATAAGAAAAAATTAATTATATTTTTATACAAATGCAAAAAAAAGAAAATTGAAATTAAATAGCGTTTACAATACCATCAAAGGTATAAAGTACTTAGGGGTAAATTTAATAAAATATGGGTAAAATACTTTGTACTCTAGAAAATATAAAACTTTTTTTTTTTTAATATACTAATAATATTTATTTTTTTTTTCAGCGTAACAGTATTCATTCTTTTTGCACAACACCCAGTGCTCCATGCAAAACGTGCCCTCCCCATCACCCACCACCTGTTCCCCCAACCTCCCACCCCTGACCCTTCAAAACCCTCAGGTTGTTTTTCAGAGTCCATAGTCTCTTATGGTTCGCCTCCCCTCCCCAATGTCCATAGCCCGCTCCCCCTCTCCCAATCCCACCTCCCCCCAGCAACCCCCAGTTTGTTTTGTGAGATTAAGAGTCATTTATGGTTTGTCTCCCTCCCAATCCCATCTTGTTTCATTTATTCTTCTCCTATCCCCCTACCCCCCCATGTTGCTTCTCCATGTCCTCATATCAGGGAGATCATATGATAGTTGTCTTTCTCCGCTTGACTTATTTCACTAAGCATGATACGCTCTAGTTCCATCCACGTCGTCGCAAATGGCAAGATTTCATTTCTTTTGATGGCTGCATAGTATTCCATTGTGTATATATACCACTTCTTCTTGATCCATTCATCTGTTGATGGACATCTAGGTTCTTTCCATAGTCTGGCTATTGTAGACATTGCTGCTATAAACATTCGGGTACACGTGCCCCTTCGGATCACTATGTTTGTATCTTTAGGGTAAATACCCAGTAGTGCAATTGCTGGGTCATAGGGTAGTTCTATTTTCAACATTTTGAGGAACCTCCATGCTGTTTTCCAGAGTGGTTGGACCAGCTTGCATTCCCACCAACAGTGGAGGAGGGTTCCCCTTTCTCCACATCCTCTCCAGCATCTGTCATTTCCTGACTTGTTAATTTTAGCCAAAATTAGAAAATATAAAACATTTTTTAAGAAAATAAAGACCTTAAAACTAGAGAAATTACACTGCGGTTTAGGTTGGAAGACTCAATATTGTTCAAATTGATACAGATTCAACGCAATCTAAATCGATATTCTAGTGGGCTTTAAACAAAAAGAAACCAACGAACTAGTTCTAAAATCCATATGGAATGTCAAAAGGTATAACATTGCCAAAAGAATGTTGTAAAAGAAAAAAAATGTTAGAGAACTTACACTATCTGACTTCAACGTTTACTTATTATAAAACTAAAACACCAAGACAAAGTATATTGATGTAAAAAATAGTTCAATGAGACAAAATAGAGATTCTAGAAATAGACCTATGCATATATGACCAATTGAGTTTGAACAAAGATGCTGAAGTAATTTAATGGAGAAAGGCTAGTGTTTCCAACATACAGTGCCAGAAGACTGGTTATCCATATGGAAAACAAAAACGAATACAAAAGAATTAACCTCACCTTCAACTAAGCAGCATGTAAAAATCATCCCCAAATAGCATTTAAATATAAAAGCTAATATAAACATTTCTAGAAGAAAATTTGGGGAACTTGTAGAAGGAAAGTTTTCTTAAAAAGAACACAAGAAGTATAAACAATAGAAAGTTGACAAATTTGATGTCATCAAAATTAAAAACTGCTCTTCAAAAGTCACTATTAAGAAAATAGATAGGCAAACCATGAGCTTGCAGAAAATCTTCACCATACGTATATCTGAGAAAGACCTATATTTACAATGTAATAATATGAAAATAAATCTAATCAAATTAAAAATTAACCCTAAATTAAATGGCAAAAATCCTGAGCAGACATTTTGCCAAAGATATGTAAATGACAATAAGTTTATGGGAAAAAAATGCTGAAGCCAATTTATTCTCGTGTAAATGAGAATTATAACCACAAGGAGATACTATTACACATCCACTCACATGGCTAAATGAAGACAATGCCAGGTATTGGTAAGGATGCAGATTTGCAGAACCTGGGACCTCATATGTTGCTGATGGGAATGTAAAATTGTACAACCCATTGGAAAACATTTATACAGTTTCTAATAGTTACATATACACTTATTATATGACTCAGCACAAGCGTACCTAGTAATTAACCAAAGAGAAAAAATATATGCATCCATACAAAGACCTGCCATAACAACATAATTCTATAACTGTAAATCATGGGTCCAGCAGATGATGATAGTAGCTGTACAATTAATACCATGTAAAAATAAGAAATACATTCCTGATATATGCAACAATGTGGCTAACTCTGAAAAAACATTTTTTTCTAAACAAATGACTCCAGAAATTGAGTGTTCATACTGTATGATTCATTTTGTATGAAATTTTTAATCATAATGGCATAAATTGGGTTAGTGGTTGCCTATGTCTTGGAATAGTGTCATGATTCACTGAGAGGGCACAAGACCATATTTTGGGATAGCAGAAATGTTCCAAATCTTTATTATGGAGGTGATTACACACAGGTATATATACTTTCAGGGATAGTTATACAGATGTATACCCTTAAATGGGTGTCCTTTGTTGTATGTATATTATACTTCAGTGAGGCTGATTTTTGAAATAGCTCTCAGTTAAATAACAAATGTATGAGCGTAAATAATATAGGAAATGATCATGTTATATCACACCATGCTCCTAAGACCATAAAGGCGTTACTCATTATAAATTTCAGCCTCTATGCCATTTGATTCTCTAGTTTAAAAGAATCCAGGCCCATTTCAGTGGCAGGTTGGCTCTCATGGGAGCCTGGGGTCCAGGTCTACCCTTGTGAACCCAAATTTCAGGCAGGTCCCTGGACAGAGGCTCCAGACCCACACTCGTGAACCTAAGCACCAGCCTGCCCCAGAGGACACTGATGACAAGCTAGTCCCCATGGACCCAGGCACCAAGCCTGCCTGCCCACAGTCCAAAGTGAAGGCCTACTTGTTCATGGGCTCTGGAAGCAGGCCTTCCCACCTTCTCTTACTGAAGCCAGTCTGTAACAACTAGAAAAGGTGACTATTTCTTCAAATACACAGATATCAATGCAAGGTAACAAAAATCACAAATAATCAGACAAACATGGCATTATCCAAGGAACCAAATAATAACTGACTGTAAAGAAAATGAGCTCTATGAACCACCTGAAAAATAGTTCTATATAATTGTCTTAAGGAAGCTCAAGAGAACACTTATAGACAACTAAATGACATCAGGAAATACTACGTAAAAAAAAAGTGAGAAGTTCAACAAAGATATACAAATCATAAAAGTAACGACACAAATTTTGGAGCTGAAAAATCAATGAAAAAAATAAAAAAAGCAATGAAAAAAATCAGCAGAGGCTTTCAACAGAAGTCTCAATCAAGCAGAAGAAAGAATAAGTGAGCTCAAAGACAGATCACTTGAAAGTACTGAGTTGATAAGAAAAAAAAATTGACAAACCCTTAGCTAACTACACAAAAAAAGAAGAGATATATATATAAATAAAATTATCAGTGAAAGAGAAGACATTCAATTGATACCTTGGAAACAAAGGATCATAAGAGAATACTATGTAAGATTTTGTGCCAACAGATTAACATTTCTCTAATGAAGACATACAAATGTTAAACAGGTATATGAAAAGTGCTCACATCACTAATAATCAGGCAAATGCAAATCAAATCCACAATGAAATGTCACCTGCTAAAATGGCAATTAACAACAACAACAACAACAACAAAACTAAAGGTAATGAGTACTGGTGAGGGGCACCTGGGTGGCTCAGTGGGTTAAAGGCTCTGCCTTCGGCTCAGGTCATGATCCCAGGGTCCTGGGATCGAGCCCCACATCGGGCTCTCTGCCCACCAGAGCCTGCTTCCTTTCCTCTCTCTCTGTCTGCCTCTCTGCCTACTTGTGATCTCTCTGTCAAATAAATAAATAAAATCTTTAAAAATAAATAAGTACTGGTGAAATGTGGAGAAATGGGAACCCTGGTATACTGTTGGTATAGAATGTAGATTGGTGAGAGTGTAGATAGGTACAGCCATCATGGAAAATAGCATTGAGGCTTTTCAAGAAATCACAGATAAAGCTAACATATGACCCAGCAATTCCACATCTGGGTATTTACCCAAAGGAATGAAATCATTGTCTTATAGAGATACCTGTACTCCCATGTTCGCTGCAACATTATTCACAATAGTCAGGATATAGAAACAAAGTGTCCATTTGTGGATGAATGGATAAAGAAAATGTGGTATATATAAAGAGTGGAATATTATTCCATCTTAAAAAAAGAAGCAAATCCTGCCATTTGTGACAACATGCCTGAAACTGAAAGACATTTTATCAAATGAAATAAGCCAAAGAAACACAAATACTGAGTAATTCTTTTATGTATATAATTTTAAATAGTCAAACTCATAGAATCAAACGATATAAAAGTGTTTTCCAGGGACTGTGGGCAGGGGAAAATGAGAAGGGGATGGTCAGAGTTTTACTTACATAAGATAAATTCTGAAGCTGTATTATGCAACACAGTGACTCTAGCTACTGTACTGTATACTTGTCTTAGTCTATTCAGGCTGCTGTAACAAAATACCACAGACTGAGTAACTTATAAACAATAGAAATGTGTTTCTCTCTGTTCTGGAGGCTGGGAAATTCAAAATCAAGTTGTGAGCATGGCTGCATTTTTGACAGGGCCCTCTTCCTAATTAAATGGGGGCTTTCTTGCTATGTCCTCCCATGATAGAAGGGACTAGGGAGTAATGGGGAATTTCTTTCCTAAGAGCAGTAATCCTATTTATGAGGGCTCTACCCTCAGGTCCTGATCACCTCCCAAAGGCCCACATCCTAATACCATCACATTAGGCATTAGGATTTCAACATCTGGATTTGAGGGGGGACATGAACATTCAGATCATAACAATATTTAAGATTTTCTAAGAAAATAAATCTTATGTTAAGTGTTTTTTTTACTACACCACCCAAAGTGATATTTATAATATAGAGGCTGGAGGAAACCAGGAGTGTTGGATATATCTATCTATGGCCTTGATGGTGGTGATGTTTTCGTTTGTGTTTATACTCCTAAACTTATCAAGTTGTATATATTAAATATGTGGAACCAGCTTAGGATTCTCTCTCCCCCTCTCCCTCTGCCCTCCCCGTGTCCCCCCTGCCAACACACACACACACACACTACTTGGGCTCTCTCTCTCTCAAAAGAAAAAGAAAGAAAGAAAAAAAAATTACAACTATGGGACAGTTGATTTGACAAGGTCATAGTAATAGAAAGTACTAGTCTTTACCCAGCTTAGAATCTGTTTTCCCTCTCACATAAGTCTTTTGACATGTGAGGGGAAGATGACGATGACATCAACATAAGAGGTAGCATTGAGAACATATCACACAGTCTTCTAGCCTTGCATTATGTTGACAGGTACTTGCACAGGGTTCTTTTCAGTGGGTAACAGTATATAGAGCAGAAACCTCCACTTACCCAGGAATCATATGCCAATTGATCTCATTCTCCAAACTGGTTCTTGTGGCCTTGTTTTACTCTTCTCCAGATGTCAGTGACATCACCAGACCCTTGTTGGGGTGAGTAATATGCACTATCAGCTCTTATTTCTCCCACAGTCATATTTATAAGAATTCAGGGAAATAAAAAAAATACATATTCATCAAGAGAAGATCAGCAGTGTTACTTCTGATGACTAGTACAGTCCTTGCATTAGCAGCAGACCCAAAGTATGGGGGCGGGGCATGCTGAAGAACACAGAGGCTATGCTAACAGTTTGTGAATTAGGCAGACTTAGGTTTGTGCCCTGACCTCTGAGCTTCCTAGCTGTGTGATCTTTTGAGGCCTGCTCCATATTTCTGGTGAGAGTTCTAATATCTACCTTACAGTATTTTCTGAAGATTCAAATAAATACAAAATGTGAATAACTGACTGTAGTTCCCAGGACACTATTCAACATACAGTAGCTTTGATTATCATTATAATCTTATTAGGAACGAGGACTCCTGACCTCTAATGTCCACAGACAGCTACAGCAAGCGACAATTCTCAACCTTTGTGCCCAAGTTTTCTTCTTTCTAAAGTGAGGAATAATGCCTTTCCAATCTGACTGGGATCATTAAAAAGGTCAAATATAAAAGAACGGTAACTGTTGCCATGGGTGACCCACAATGTGCCCAATTATTTTGTGTTTGTGTTAAGAAGAAGTTTGAGAGTCAGAAAAGAGTAAAAATTTTAAATAACTTTGGTTGTTGTTTTTTTTAATTGGATGAGAGAATATTTTGGAGAAGAGTTTGTAATTGCATAACTGGATGGAAAAGTTGGTTAGGACAAAGAAGGTGAGAAACAGGATTCTAATAAAATCGGAATTAAAAATCATGGGTTATCATTAAAGCGTAAACAGTATTGAACTCCAGGAAATTATTGCTTAAGACTGCTAGGAAGGGAAACTCAGCTTGGTTCTTTTTTTGGCCTACTTCAGTACACACACACACACACACACACACACACACACACACACAGAGTCTCTCTCTCTCTCTCTCTCAATTCCATGTGATTAAGTAGCTTTGTTTCTGTCATTTTCAGCATGCCACTGTTTCCCAGAACTTGGGAAGGCTCTGAGGGATAGGGCTCCCTGGTTCTCAAGTGCTCCTCCTTGCATAACTCTGGTTTTTGAAGAGGTATGCCAGAGGTGAAGTGCAGTCGGTGTCATTTCCAGGATTTACGGGGAACCAAAATGCTTGAGTCAGAAGTTGCCAAGTACACATTTCACTTTGATTTAAAAGACACTTAATGCCTAAAATTGAAAAGAACGCAAGTGATTACTAATGAAATAGGCCACAGGAACCCACAGTTGAGAAGGAGCCCACTTGTCCATGCAGCCGATGAGGCTGATTTACAATTAGGTGGCTAAAGCAGGCTCCTAAGAAAATGAGAATCGACTTTCTGAATTGATGATATTCTGTGACTGAGTGTTGGATCTTCTTTGAGGGTGAAGAGGCAAGTGGGGCGTTTTGATATGCTGCTGGAAAGATCATTTTCTCTAGCTGTACTATAAAGTTCTGTTCATACCCCTGACTTCAATGCCACAATAACTTGGCAAGAAGCTACAATGGCTCACAAATGAATGCTTATAGAGGCATTTAAATTGTCCAGGCTTCCTTGCAGCTTGTAGAAAAAGAAGGGGCGCATGGTTACTGTAAATGTGGACCTTTCCATTGAATGGTGATATATAAGACTGATGACTAATAAACATACCCTACATGGGAAACATTTGAGTGATGACATCTTTTTTCTTTCACCCTTTTAACTAGCCACAATGGCTGGGATTTTACTTAAGAAATATATGGGAAACAGACTAAGCCCCAAGGCAGATCACCCTGGCAGCTGTAGAAAGAGAAGGCTCTACTTTCCCATGCATGTTATCTGCATTTTTCTATCATTTTAACACCCACAGGAAGGTCAGCTTGGTCCTGTGCATGATGAACATTGAATGCCCGAGTCTTGCAGACAACAGCAGCTTCCTGCCCTGAGGGAAAAAAGACACGGACTCTTCGGCTGTGGCCCTGAGGTCCCCGCCACCAGCCCTACCAAAAACTGTCTGGGTTTTTGGACAAACATACTTGCCAAGTTTCCCAGGAATCCTGGCAACAATCCACCGTTAGGCCACCTTTCTTCCCGTGTCCCCAACAAGGAGGATGTTGGCATTTCTTTGATCCTCATAGGAGATTGATGGCAATCAAATGACAAGATGATTGTGACTTTGCAAAACGTAAAGCAAAATGCAAAACGTCATGTTATTGGTTAACTCCAAGGAAAGAACTCCAAGGAGTTCTTTATACTCTCTCCACGTGATTTGTTATGTCCAGTTACCTCATTTTTGCCAGCAGTTATCTACTTCTGTTGAAACATTAGCCTGGTTTGTCATTAGACTCCATCATATCACTGAGCATGTGGCTACTCTTTTGTCTACTCTGCTTTCTCCTGTGTTCCTGGGATTTTCCAAGATTTTTCTAAAGTAGTACCTATAGAATTGTCCCATTCTTTTTTATTGAGCTATAATTTACATATAATGTTGTATTAATTTTAAGGGCACAACATAACGATGTGGTATATGGTATACATTGCAGAGTGTTTACCCAAACAAGTGTAGTTAATATCCATCACCTTACATAGCTACAAATTTTTATTTTCTTGTGATCAGTACTTTTCAGATCTACTCTCTTAGCAACTTTCAAATATATAGTACAATATTGTTAACTATGGCCACCACACTGTACAGTACATCCCCAGGAGTTACTAATCTTAATAGCTGCAAGTTTGCACCTATAACTCCCTTTCTTATTTTCCCCAGCCACCAGCCCCTACCTCTAGCAACCACCAATCTGTTCTCTGTTTCGATGAGTTTTTTTTTTAAGGTTACACATATAAGTGAGGTCATATAATCTTCGTCTTTCTCTGTGTGCCTTATTTCACTTAGTATAACACCCTCAAAGTCCATCCATGTTGCAAAAAATGTAAGGATTTCCACTTTTTTGTTTTTAAGAGAGAGAGACCACATGTACTAGCAGGGGGTAGGGGCAGAAGGAAAGGGAGAGAGAGAATGTTAAGCAGTCTTTACACCCATATGGGGCTTGATCTGATGACCCTGAGATCATGACCTGAGCTGAAATCAAGATGCTTAACTGACTGAGCCACCAGTCGCCCCAAGATTTCCTTTTTATGGTTCAGTAATATCCTATCATGTATATCATATGATATACGTGTGTGTAGGTATGTATATATATGTATATATGTGTATATACTTATAAACCAAGCCCATATATAATATATATTATGTATTTATATTATTATAATAATGCTGCAATGACATGAAAGTGAAGATATCTCTTTAAGATAATAATTTCATTCCTATCAACTGTATACCCAGAAATGGAACTGATAAATCATGTGGTAGTATTATTTTTAATAATTTGAGGAACCTCTATGCTGTTTTCCATAGTGGCTGCACCAATTTACATTCCCATCAACAATGCACAAGGGTTCCCTTTTCTCCACATTCTTCTCAGCCCTTGTTATCTCTTCTCATTTTGAGGACAGCCATTCTAACAGGTGTGAGGCACTATCTCATTGTGGTTTTGATATGAGTTTTCCTGATAGTGATATTGAGCACCTTTCCATTTATCTTTTGGCCCTTTGTACGTCTTCTTTGGAAAAATGTGTATTTAGTTCCTCTATTTTTTCATGGGACATTTTTTTTGTTTGTTTATTTTCTTTTTTTAAAATTTTTATTTATTTATTATTTTATTTATTTTATTTTTTTATTTTCAGCATAACAGTGTTCATTGTTTTTGCACCACACCCAGTGCTCCATGCAGTATGTGCCCTCCCTATTACCCACCACCTGGTTCCCAACCTCCCACCCCCCGCCCCTTCAAAACCCTCTGGTTGTTTTTCAGAGTCCATAGTCTCTCATGGTTCATCTCCCTTTCCAGTTTCCCTCAAATCCCTCTCCTCTCCATCCCCCCATGTCCTCCGTGTTCTTTGTTAGGCTCCACAAATAAGTGAGACCATATGATACTTGACTCTCTCTGTTTGTTTATTTTCTATAGGGTTGTAAGAGTTCCTTTTATAGTTTGGGTATTAACCTCTTATCTATATATGATTTGCAAATGTTTTCTCCCATTCTGTACTTTGCCTTTTCATTTTTTTGATGAATTTCTTTACTGTGCAAGAGTTTTCTAGTTTGATGTAGTTTGACTTCTTTAATTTTGCTTTTGCTGCCTTCGCATTTGGGGTCAAATCTAAAAAATCATTGCAAAGACCCATGTCAGAAAAAGATTCCCCTTATGTTTTATTCTAGGAATTCCATGACTTCAGGTCTTACATTCAAATCTATAATCCATTTTGAGTTGATTTTTGTTTGAGTTATGATAGAAATCCAGTTTCATTCATTTGCCTGTGGCTTCCCAGTTTTCTTAACACCATTTATTAAAGAGATTGTCCTTTATTGTTTATTCTTAGATTTTTGTCATAAATGAATTGCTCATATATGTGTAGGCTTGTTTCTGGGCCCTCTATTCTATCCTGTTGATTTATGTGCTTATGTTTGAAGTCAATACCATACTGTTTTGATTACTATAGCTTTGAAAGATGTTTGAAATCAGTAAGTGTGGCACCTCCAGCTTCACTCCTTTTTCCCTCAAGATGGCTTTGGGCATTCAAAGGTCTTTTCTAGTTCCACACAATTTTAGGATTGTTTGTTCTATTTTTGTGAAAAATGTCCTTGGAATTTTAATGGGGATTGCATTGAATCTGTAGATTGCTTTGGGTAGTATGGACATTTAAACAATATTAACTGTTCCAATCCATGAGCATGGAATATCTTTCCATTTATGTGTGTCTTTTTCAATTTCCTTCACCAACGTTTTATAGTTTTCAGTATATAGATCTTTTCATCTCCTTAGCAAAATTTATTCTTGTGTATTTTATTCTTTTTGATGTAATTATTAATAGATTTGTTTTCTTCATTTTTATTTCTGATAGTTCACTGTTAACATACAGCATCACAACTAATTTTTGTGTGTTGATTTTGTATTCTGTAAGCTTCATTCATTCATTTATTCGTTCTAACAGTTTGGGGCGGGTAGAGATTTTTCTTTAGAAAATTAAATAACTTGCTTAATCTTATTTCCTTCCATTCCCAAAACTAAGATGAATTTAAGCACACAAGTAAATTATTCCAATTTTCTGGATTCTTTCTTCATCTTGCTTTTCTGCTACTGGAATCTGTCTCTTTAGAATAAAGAAGAGCATATACCTACATAAGGATCTGGTCTTTCTAGGGCCGCATTATTATTAGAGAAGGGAAAGGAAGTATTTCTTTGCTCAGATATACAGTCCTCTTATAGCAACATGAATATAAAATATGCACAGATGTCTAGAGTATCTCAAACTCTATGGGCCTTCTTATTTTACTTTCATTGTACGTAATTCCTGTAGCTCCAGGGTCCAGTCTTCTGAGAACTGAGTGGAAGATGTTGAGGTCAGCAATATTTAACATGACCAACAGGTCATTTTAAGGACTAAGTGCTAATCCCATGATCAACTCAAAGAATGATGCTGTCCCCTCTGTCCTTCCTTTGGTCCCATTTGTTGCTAAGACAAACATGCATTTAGAATCAAGATTGCCTATCTAGGGTGATGTAGAAAAAGAAATCACAAAGTAACAAAGTTAAAAGTTCTTGCTCCCTACTCTCCACTCCCCATCCTGCCCAACTACATAAACATTAAAATACTATCTAGACATACTTCATCGTGAGCCTGAAGAAGGTATGTTTCTATTGGCAAACAACTTCCTAAACATCACTGCACACCGATTAGGAAAAAAATCAGGATTGATGAAAACACAAAGGTAAGATTTGTTCTAGATGATTTATTCTTCTGTAATTTCTTCCAAGAGCCCTCGACCCTCAACACACACACACACACACACACACACACACACACCCCTTTTTCCCTTAAATAAATAATGAGCTTTGGAAGTCCTTTAACCTTTTTTTTTTCCTTATAGACATCATTCTAAAGGAAAATAGAGACCCGTGTATTCTGTAAGTTTATATAAGTTCCAAGAAAGGAGTCACTCTGGTGCAGTTTCAGCCCTCCCTGCAGCAAGTTTCTTTATGGTGAGTATGACAAAGGGCAGGCTGTGCTGCAAAACTGCCAGCCGTCTCTGTGTTCAAGAACCTTCTCTCACTCTTCTTGATTTGACATGAAATATTAAACACCAGTTACCAGCAAAAAGTTATTGAACACAGATGTCCACTATCACTTTCAAATTGCTAAAGTCAATTTGGGTTTATATATTTTCTTTACTTTAGCATTCGCATGCAACGCAAATGTTCTGTGACAGTAATGATTTCACAATATACCCTTTCAATTAGGAAAGCACATCGTATATGTGTTTTCAGTTTTAAAATGCCTATTTTTTCATTCAAAAGCTCTGTGTCCCTCACTAAAAATGGGATCTGGGACCGAAACATAAATAAAAAGAAAGAGCTCCACCTACTGATTCATTTTAAAAACTTTTTCTGCTCTCAGGTTGAATTGAAAATGTTTTGGCACAACGGGGATTTTGTGAGCATGTAGCTCAAACTGGTTTAAAAAAAGAAGAAGAAGAAAGATACGGGAGTTGCCCCCATGGAAAGGACTAGACTAGAAAGGAGCTCTGTCTCTGTAACTGAAAGAGCCTCCTACCCCCACATTTTCTGTGCCCCTCAGAAGCCCTAATTAATAAGTCTGCTTCAGGGTTAGTGCTCCCCAGGGATATGGGTTTAACTGTGGCATTCCCTTTTGCTGGATTTAACAGAATCCCGACGGGTCACACATTTTGCTCCACTACAATAATTGTATTCATGTCACTGACTGCCTTTTCCTTCTGAAGGACTTGGTGGGCCCTCTTTGAAAGGATTTACAGGGCCATGTCTCCCACGGGTGAGACTGGAATTGTTTAGCACCTACCATACTACTCCCCTGGCTCAACCACTAGACTCAAGTGATTTCAAAGAGGAAGTGAAGAAAAACATCCACTGGGAACCTGGGGGTAATTTAAGGAGGCCAAGAGTAATTACTTGAGGAGGAACTGCTGTGCCAGTCTCCTGGGGGCAAGCGTTGAGAGAGGCAGCTGGAACGGTGGCTCTCTGTGACGCCTGCCAGCTCTCACCCTGTTACCTCTGTTGCTGAGAAGCTTCCAGAACCATTTTTAATTCCTGCCTTGGAGCTTCTTTTGCGAAGAGTGCGTTCCCGTGAGTCTCCCATTATGTGTCAACCCAAGCAGCTTCCTGGGGACACAGAGAGATGTGACTTATTGGGAGGAATATCCTGGCAGCTTTGAAGGATCATAATGTTCTGTATTTTAGGTACCCACTGCTTCCGGCTTGGACCCTGCTTCCTGGACTACAGAATTTCTCTTAAGATGAATAAACGCCAGGCTGTATTCATCTCGTACATTTGAGCAGTGGCTATAGAAAATATTACCAATGGGTAACAAGATGATATCTGGAAACACACAATGGAGTAATTTAGATTAAAGTCTCCTACCTTTGAATCTGTCTGTTCAGTCATGCATTCCTATAGACATGATTAACTAACCATAAGACCCAGGAATTCAAAGTCTGAATAGAAAATGTCTATTCTTCCCCCAAATGAATCACACATCACCTATCAATGCAGAGTTGCCAAACTCTATGGTTTTCTTGTCAAACATAAATTCAATAGCTGACCAGAACCAGGGACAGAAATTTCTTATAAATCAAGTAACTACATACATTAGAGGGAGTTGCAGGGGACACACTGCCGCATTTCAGTCAATCAAAAATATATGTAATGAGTGTCTACGGTGTTCAAGGTACTGTGCTTGGTGTTGTGAGGGTATTTAATGAGATATGACCTGCCCCTAAACCTCAAGCAAGGAAACACCTACCTCACTTTGAGGCTCTGAGGATTATATGCAATTACCTAGCACAGTGACTGGCACATAGTCGGCGATAGGTAAATGGTCACTAATATCATTACTAGTAATGTAATGCAGTATTTAGGTAATATTTAATACATACATAAATGGAAGACTGTCACATGACTGAATGGTGACCAAACGGTTGACTTAGTCATGAACTGTGCTGAGATCAAAAGAAAGGGGAATTCCTGGAGTCTAAAGTAGGTGAGATAGCTTTATGCAGGTGGTTTGAGCCCTAACTGTAGTTTACCATTTTTGGAAGTTCATTAATGTCTAGGCAGTGGACTGATCAATTGACCATTTTATCTCTTTTTTACTTTTACAGTGAAGTGATGTAGATATAATCACCTTCATTTTACAGATAAGGAAATGGGGTTCTGGGAGGCTAAGTAACATATTTCATGTTGCAAAGTCATAACACTAATGCTGATGGTTTTTCTGCTTACCCAATGGTTGCCATCACAGAATTACAGACTGTTAGAGCTGGAAATGCAGAAACGAGGCTGTGCTCGTTGTTCACCTGGTAGATAAAGGAGCAGAGGTCCAGGGAAGAAAAGTGATTCACACAAGTTCACACACCTGGGTAGGGGTGTCACTGGAATTAGAAACTGAAACCCTGATTCCAAGCTGGTGCCATTTCCACTATTTTTTCCAAGTATTTTTCAAAATTTATCCTAAGTCAATAGCACTTTTTATGTACAAATATAAAAAGATTATGCTCAGAGAAATCTTTGGTCCCCAAGTCAACTTTACAACACCTCTCTTCTCTGCTGAGTAGGCACTTAACGATTTCCTGTTACTGAGAAATCATGCTCCACCTCACATTCCACTCAGCTCCATTCTTCTCTCTCTCTCTCTCTCTCTCTCTCTCACACACACACACACACACACATATTCACACTCAAAATACATACACTGTTTTTATTCAGAAAGTATAATGCAGGCTAAGTTTATGTGCACATCTGAAGCTTCTATTGTTATTATTTATTTTTATTTATTTGTTTGTTTGATTTTTAGAGAGAACATGAGAGGAGGGAGGGGCAGAGGGAGAGGGAGTAGGAGAATCCCAGTTAGGCTCTACATTGAGTATGACAAATGGCTGGATCTCCTGACCCCGAGATCATGATCTGAGCTGAAACCAAGAGTTGGACTCTTAACCGACAGAGCCACCCAAGAGCTCCTTGAGGGTTCTATTTAAGCCCGGCCTTAAACGAACCGTCCTGTCTTCAAACTCATCTCTCAGCAGAATTTGGAGCTGATCTTTCTCTTGGAATTGTATCATGTAGGATAAATATGGCAAATATCTACTAATTATAGATGCTGTGGTTGGAATGCTCGTTCTCCTACATGCAAATTTATCTGTAAAAATCCTACCGTCCACACTGATGGTATTGGAAGTTGAGGCCTTTGAGAGGTCATGAGGATGGAGGCATCCTGAATGGAATTAGTGCCATACAAAAGAGACCCCACAGAGCTCCATAGCCCCTTCCAGCACAAGAAGACACAGAGTAAAGGCACCAGCTATGAACCAGAAAGAGGTTCCTTACTGGAAGGTGACTATACTGATGTCTTGATCTTAGTCTTCCCAGACTCCATCAAGAACTGTGAGTGAAATTTCCTGTTGTTATAAGTACTCAGTCTGTGGTATTTTGTTTTAGCAGGCAGGATGGAGTAAAAAAATAGATATTAATAATTGATTACAGAATACTTTCTTTTTTGGTTCATGAATGGTTCCAAGATTTATCACAGTGCTTATCAATCAGAATGTTAAGTGAAATGAAAAGTTTTGCTATCCCTGATCACAGGTTCTTCTTCTTGGTCTGATATAATCATGCTACTTTGTATCCATCTTTTATTTCCTGTTACAGTGCTCTACCAATTTCTACAGTTGATCCACGCATAAAATCAAAAGAAACATATAACATTGCCATACTGTTGAAGGACATTTTCCCCACTTTTGACTATGGTAAATAATGCTGCTATGAACATTATTGTACATGTCTTCTGGTATACATGTCCTGCATTATCTTGAGTATTATATTAAAGACTAAAATTACAGGGCCATAAAATATGGTCAACTTGAGTAGATACATTTTCCCGAAGTAGTTGTAGTACCATCCATCCAATGCCAATATGCAAGATTCCCATTGCCCCCTAATATTTATTATTATCAGCATTTTTAAATCTCACCATTCTTTAGGAGATTTTAATTTGTGTTTTCCTGACTACTAATGAGGTTGGATATCTTTTCATATAAACCATATGTGATGGATGTTTGCTGTCATTGTGTGTATATGTATAGTGTCTTTTCAGTTTTCTTGTACTTTTTTTCTATTAGGTTGTCTACCTCTTTCTTATTTCTGTGTGGAAGTTCTTTACATAATCTGGAAAAAGGGTCTTTGCTAGTCATATGTGTTGAAAGCAGTTTTTTCCTCTTGATTTTTTTAAACTGTTTTAATGGTGCATTTTGATAAACAGAAAAATTTCAGTTTTATTAAATAACCCCATTTATCTATCTTTTCTTTTTTTTTTTAAAAAAAGATTTTATTTATTTATTTGACACATAGAGGGTGAGAGAGTGAGAGGACAAGCAGGGAGAGGAGCAGAGGGAGAGGGAGAAGCAGGCTTCCCTCTGAGCCAGGAGGCTGATGTGGGGCTTGATCCCAGGACCATGGGAGATGCTTAACCAACTGAGCCACCCAGGTGTCCCTATCTATCTTTTCCTTATGTTAGTACATTTTTTCTTATTCAAGAAATTTTCACCTACTGGGGCACCTGGGTGGCTCAGTTGTTTTGGTGTCTAATTCTTGAGTTCAGTTCTAGTCATGATCTCAGGGTCGTGGGGTTCAGCCCTGTGTCAGGAGTTGTGGAGCCCTTCAGATTCTCTCTTTTCCTCTCCTTCTGCCCCTCCTCTTCTGCATACTCTTTATTTTTCTCTCTTAAAAAAAATAAATTTTCATCTATGATGAGATTATAAATGTATTCTCCTATATTCTACATGTTTTCTCATTTTACTTTTCACATTTAAATTTACAGTGCATATGAAAGGCCAAGTTTCTCTCTTTTTCTTTTTCTACACATAGCCACTTTTCCCAATATCTTTTGCTGAAAAGACCATATGCTCCATTATTCTATTCCCCACATGATGTAAATCACATGTCCATATATGCAGTAGTCTGTCGATGAGATCTTGATTCTATTCATTTGCTCTACTTACATCTTTATAAATCAATACAATGGTCTCTTAATTACTGTAGCTTTATAAGTTTGACATACAGTAGAGCAATACCAACCATTAATGGTTATTTACAGAGCAGATGACTGCAGAAAATACACAGAAGTTATGTCAGAAGAAGAATAAAGATTAGGAGATGCTGGGCTTCTCCTATATCCAGGGTTTAGTCCTTGGACTTCTCCTCTTTTCTGCCTTTTCAGTCATCTCATCTAGTCTCATGGTTTCAAATACCTACAAGCTAATGGCTCAAAAGTCTTTGTCTCCAGCCTGGACCCTCCCCCCAAATCCTGGATCTAAATTTTCAACATCCTACTTGACATCTCCGCTTGAAAATATAATAGGCATCTCAAACTTAATATAACAAACACTGACCTCCTGATATCGGCCTCTCGCCATTAAATTTGTGGCTCCTTCTGTAGTCATTCCCATCTCAGTTAAAGAGTAATTCAATTTCTTCATACATCTTGATAGTATTTGTTTTGCTTTGTTTTGTTTTCCCTCTCTTTCTCATTCTTCACATCCGTTGCTTCAACAAATTCTCTTGGTTCTGCATGAAATTATACCCCAAATTAACATCTTCTTTCCACTCCACTCTTTACATCCTAGACACCATCTTTCCTTTCCTCAATTATTGCATTAGTCCGTCACTAGCCTCCTTGCTTCTACCCCTAGTTCTCCAAAATTTATCCTCTATCTAAAAAGTATAGTTATTTTCTTATTCTTCTTTACAAAAACACTTCATTAGGTTTCCACATCACTCAATGTAAAAACAAATCTACTATGTTGACAAATGACTTAAGTGATCTGGTTCCCTGATAAATCTCTGATTTCATCTCTTAACATCTTCCCCTTCATTCTCTCTGTTTTAGTTACCTTGGTCTCAAACATGCCAGGGATGCCTTCTCCTTAGTGCTTTCACATTAGCTCTTTCCCCTGCCTGGAATGTTATTGGATGTCTCCCTTCAGATATCCACATACCTGAATTTCTCATTTCTTTTAGTTCTTCACTATAGAGTTACCTTCCCAGGAGATCATCCCTGGACATCTTAACTAAAATTTCATAGTCTAACATCATTTCATGTTGCCTTTCCATCCTTTATTTATTTTGTTTTTAGCACTTATTACTATTTAATATACTCTCTAAAATAATGTATTTTACCTATTTATATTCTTTAATTTGTGCCTCTTTGAAGTGATGTGGTTCAAAGCCCAACTGGAGGAATTAGCCTTAAAAGGGAGTAATAGCAGGGGAGCCATTATAACAGGTCAGGGAGATAGGATAAATGCCTACATTAGAGGGTTTGTAAGTCTGATATGATACATCGAGGAATCCATGACCTACTTCATAGACAGTGCTCCTGACATGGTATCTCCAAAAGGCTGGTCTGGGCAGATTTCTTAGAACTCTGCATTGAAGACTTTATGATTGAATAGTTTTGTGCTTTATAATAATGTTCGAACACTGACTGTTGAATGTGGTTGGAAATGGTACAGATGGGGAAGTGAAGAGGGGACAAGAAGAAAGAAATATGCATATCTAAATTCAATGTGCTTCCATTCATTTGAACTTAAAAATTCTTGTCAATTTAAGAAATAGCTGGATGTTGTATCTGTAGTTTTAGCTGTGATTTTGTCAACTCAAATCTAGCAAAACCTGATATCTGGTTGGCCCTATGAATGGATCAGTAGTTAGTTAACTCCAATATCATTTTCAGTAGGAGCAGTTACAGACTTTAAGAAAATAGGAATTCTATCCAATTACCACCACTCTTATATGGTCTCCTAATGAGTGAGGTGATTTCCTAGATGAACAGACATTTATATTTCAAAGCCTGTATTTGTTATCAATTAAATTGCATCTCTCCAAAAAGTCTTCAGAGTACCCAGTACCTATGAACATGACTTTATTTGAGAATGGAGTCTTTGCAGATGAGCAAGTTAAGTTGAGGTTATTAGGGCAGAACTTAACTCAATCTGATCAGTCTCCTCATAAAATGGAAATCTGGGCAGAAACACACACACACACACACACACACACACACACACACACACAGAGAATACCATATGAAGATCATGGCAGAGATCACAATGATGCATCTACAAGCCTCAAATATCAAAGATTGCCACCAAACCATCAGAATCTAGGCAAGATGCATGCAACAGGTTTTTTTCTCACAGCCCTCAGAAAGAGCCAGCCTTGCTAACATGTTGATCTCAGACTTCTATCTACCAGAACTGTGAGAAAATTTTGTTGTTTAAGCTACGTAGTTTGTGATACCCTGTTATGGCAGCCCTAAGAAATTAGTATGGTCCCTATTCTTTTAAAAACAACTAGAGTATTAAGGAGAGCACACACTGCATGGAGCACTGGGTGTTATACGCAAATAATGAATCATGGAACACTACATAAATAACTAATGATGTACTATATGGTGATTAACATAACATAATAAAAATAATAAAAAAATAAAAACAACTAGAGAAAATAGATTCAAATTATGACCACAAGAATTTTAATTTGGTAAGATTTCCAAGGCTGAAAGTGTCATTGTTTTTTTTTTTTTTTTATTTGTTTGACAGAGATCACAAGTAGGCAGAACAGTAGGCAGAGAGAGAGGAGGAAGCAGGCTCCCAGGACCCTGAGATCATGACCCGACCCGAAGGCAGAGGCTTTAACCCACTGAGCCACTCAGGCACCCTGAAAGTGTCATTGTTTAAATAGGCTTTCCAATTTAGAACAATTTTAGACTTTAAGAAAAATTACAAATATACTACAGAGAATTCACACACACACTTTCCTTTAACATCTTACACACTTGTTACAAGTAGAAAACCGATAGTGATACATTATTATTATTAAAGTGTACACTTTACTACACTTTACTCAGATTTCCTTAGTTTTTGCCTAGTCCTATCCCATCTAGGATACCATGTTACATTTAGTTGTCATGTTTCCTTATGCTTCTTTTGCTTGTGACAATTTCTGACTTTCCTTGTTTTTTGATGACTTTGATCATTTTGAGGAATATTGGCCAGTGTTTTGTAGAACATCCCTCTGTTGGGATTTGGCTGTTGTTTTTCTCATGATTGGACTGGGATGGTGAGCTTTGGGGAAGATCAAAGATGTAAGGTATCATTTTCATCACATCATACACCACCATGACATCACTGCTGATGTTAACCTTGATCCCCTATAGCTGAAGTAGTATTTGTAAGATTTCTCCACCTTCTCATATGATATCTTTGGAAAGAATTCACTATGCACAACGCATACTTAAGTAATGGGAGTTATACTTCACCTCCTTTGGGGTGGAGTATCTGCATAAATTATTTAGAGTTTTTTTTTTGCAAAGGAGATGTCTCTTCTCTCCAGTCGGCATTGTAATTATCTGGAATAGCTACTTCAATACCCTAAAAACAGAGAGATTTTACAAAGAGGATAACTTAAAAATTTTACTACATAACTTCTCTTTAAAACAAAGCAAAACAGTATTAGTAGGTTATCTGTAACAAAGCAAAGATCCTGGTCCAGATAAATAGAAATAATAATATATACTTTTTAAAGGTTTCCTCTGATCATATGGTCTTAATTTCTCTCTACTAAAGCATGTATTCTCAATTACCAAGAGCATGAAAATTTGTTCCCAATTACAAAGGAAATTTATTATTGGATCACAAGATGTTTTAACCTCTTCCATTGTCACATGGAGGGTTTTATATCCTTGTTTAGAATACTGACCCAACACTGCCCTTTCTTCATGTTTATCCTCCTCCTGAGGTACAATACAGGATAGAAAGGGAAAAGCCTTGGGTTTCCCCCAATGGTAGACTTTTTCACTAACCATAGGGTGTGGGCTAAATCCAGATATTCCAGATATTGCCTTTAAAAATATGGAGTGCCACTCTTCATCTTCTTTCTCAGATAAAATTAATAAAGTGATATTATGGAAAAGTTCATGCTTCAAGGACTCCGATAGAGTATACTTAAAGCATCAATATTATTCATTCAGCAAACATTTATGGAAGGCTAGCCATGAAGGCATATCTTTGGTTCTGAGGAAACAACAATGAGAAAGTGTAGTTTAGGTCTCTGTTTTGACATAGCTTTAAACTTGGGGGAGAAGACTGACACTAAGTAAAAATTAAAAGTTTGTTAGGTCACATGATGAAATTAGGCTACTATGAGGGTATAAAATATGACCAGTTGGTGAGTGATGTACTAGTTAACTTATTGCAGAAAAACAGAAGGTTTCTTTGAGAAAATTATGTTTGGGCTAATTTCTGTAGTGTGCATAGGAGTCAAGTAAACATTGGGAGTCAAGTTGGGAATGATTATCATACTAAGTGGAAAAGTCCTGTTTTGTTTGAGCATTAAGTTTCTCCTTCCTTTACAAGGGACAAAGAAACTTTAGAAAAGATCTCAAATAAGGCTAACACTAGAGTTTAGAATATTTTTGGAAAGCTGGTTGAAAACTTCTTGCACTGGAAATTTCTTATAGATAGTTAGGGACAACGCTTACTGGTAACTTCTCTTCAAAAAACTACATGGAAATAACAATACAATACATCTATAACTAATGTAGCGATTTACAATATCCAGGCTCTCATGCAAATGGCAAAACTGTGTGGTTGTCAGGATGCTTGCTACAAAGGCAGAGAAAGTCTGAGACAGCAGTTTCCCCAGTCGTAAAAGAATATTTTACCTTATTGTTATGAATATATTAATCATTCCAGTGGTTTACTGTGAATATCTTTTACCATATATAAGAAAACATCTGTTATGACTAGATGAATGATCAGCTACAAAGGATATAGCAATTTTGTTCTTAAGGATTGCCTTATAAAGTACTCCCATTTCACCCTTCACTTCATTCAGGTGCATGTATAAAGACAGAAGAGGACATTTCCAGAATTTTCTGGGCCAGTAGAAGCAAATTCTTGAATAAGTTAGTAAGATAAAGTTTTTGCTTTTCTCAGAATTTGAGTATTTCTTGGAGATCACTCTATCCCATTTTCAAAAAGTTCTATCCTCCCTCTCTGGCCACTTTCTAGGACTATCTTCAAGGTTAATGTTTAAGTGTTAATTAAGCCTAGCCCTCTCTTAAGAGATAAGTAAGTAAACAGGCTAGCCCTGATAACAAGGTTTCTAAGACTGGACATAAAGGAATGTTAATGCATAGTTCATAATGGGAGCAATATATTTATAATCTTAGACTTAAAGTAACTATGGTTACAAAGCCTTGTGCTGCCTCACCTTTACCTGATTCCTTTCACTGGGGATCCACCTCTGTCATCAGGTGAGAGTCTCCTTGGCTAATGGCACTCAGTGTGTCACCATGAGAATACAAAGATTAAATACCTTGTGAATAGAGAGTGCAAAAAATTTTTTTATCTGCTTCAGAAGTGTCTTTTCAAGAAGGAAGACTTGGTCAACAAAGAAAGAAGTGTTCTCTTTCTTTGGTTGCTTTAAACCAACTTTCTAAATGAAAAACATCGGTTTTCTATTGTACCTGAAGTGCTTTGTTATCAATGATTACCTAGCGAGTACGACAACTCTTTAAACCTATAGTCCTAATGTTGACTAAGTGCTTCAAAAAGAATTTCTGCAGATACTTAGGGTGAAAGGGTCAAGAAGAAGATATTATCAGGATACAATTTAAAATACTGGATTTAGGATGAATTGCTGCAGACATCTCCTCAAAGAGCGTTAAGAACATAGGAAATTGCTCAAAGCGTAACATTAGAAACAAAGCAGTACTCAAAATGTATATATAATCTATTTTATAAAACAATATAGAATGTATAAAGATGAAAGGAGGTACAAGAAAACATAAGTGGTGGTTATTTCGGGGTGAGATTATGGGTGATTTGCCTCAATAAACATATATTACTTAAAAAAATCAGGAAAGGAACACTAAGCTTTACATAATAGTCTATTTTGAACAACAACGGCATCTTTGGAAATTAAGAAAGGGACTCACTGTTAATCTGGGACACTTTTAGAGGAGGTTGGCAAATGATCTCAGGAACTGTGAAAGCGCTGATGACTTTTCACCTGGAGAAAAACAGAGTAATGAAACATGAAGGCTGTCTTCAACCAGCCAGGCTTCATGTAGGTAGAGGAATATCAAGACTCATTTTCCAAACACTGGAAGTTTTATGGAGTCAACACTTGTCTCAGTTTAAGAAAGACGTTTTTAGGAATCAGGGAAGAATCTGATATTCAAAAAGAAGTTGGATGGATGTCAGACATACAGTTATAACATTGATGTTGAGTGAGAACTAAGACTATCGGATTCTTAAGGTCCTTTCAACCCTTGGATTCAATTACTTTAAACATTGCTAACATATTTGCCCAACACTCTAAGGGTCAGAAGTCTTAGTTTTTCTTTTCCTCTTCTCTTCTCCCTACCCCACTCTCACTTTCCTCCCATATTGACAGAAAACACTGGCTTGTCCAAGGAATCACTGTGGCAAATTGCCCTTGAAAACAATGTTAAAGGAATAGTCAATTCCTCGTGATAACACCTCTGATTTAAGTAGAATAGAAATTCCAGAATATGGTGACATGTCCAATTTACCAGAATGTGTCAATTATGCACCATGAATAATAGGATGGGGTTTCTTTGTCTTGGGGTTTACAGGGGCTTAAGAAAAATCACAAAGAATAAGATGGGTTCAGATTTCTACAACTCATTTGATCACACATTTGGACATGACTCATATTATCCATTCTTTTCTCTATTTCATCAATTTCCATACTATGTTACTCAAATATGGTTCAAGAGATTCTGTAACCGAGCTTCCCAGACATCTCAGTCTCCTAATTCATGATGTCCCTTGTGCAATCCCCAATGAGTGTGACATCCTCATCTCTTTTTGGCTTTAAGTAGGAAGCAAATATTTTTGTAATACCATTCTTCTAGGAATTAGAAAACAAACAGTATTAGGATCCAAGTACCAATAGCCATTTTTCTGCTGGTAAAAATAGCAGAATATAGATATTTAGAATTTGGGACAATTTAGATACTTAGAAAACTTATTTTACTCAAAGCCATAAATGCTACAGGAATGATTTAACCCTTTGGATATGTTTCCTTGATAAATATTAAAAATGTGATTTATTTAACTTTTCTTCTGAAATATAAAGATATTCCATAGAAGGAAGAACTATAATTCTTTATCCTCTGTTTTCTGAGAAAGGCTCTAATTTCAAATATATCATGGTACACTTTCCATGGTCACTTCCCATATTCTGATTTTTTTATTTGGGAAGTGCTGTCCTGTACAAGACAGTACTTGTAAGAGACTGCAGACTCGTTCTCTACAAATGAAAGATCAAAACAAGAGTAACTACCACAAGGGCTATTGCAGGCGTGTTAAGAGAACTCATACACGTACAGTCTTAGGCAAGCTTTCCGCACGAGGTTAGAATGCTGTTTTTGTTATTATTGTCACTGGTATTGCTGTTAAAAGGCTTAGAGTACATAGTCCATATTCCACTTACATTTACAGAGAATCTATATGGTGCAGGTATTGCACTCTATTTTTATTTAATCTTCTTGGTAACTTTGAGTCTTCATTTCACTTTGTCTTTCTCTGTTCAGATCAGAGATGGGCTAGATGGGTGATGGGAAATAAGGATGCCACTTGTTATGATGAGTGTTTAACTAAGTGACGAATCACTGATTTCTATGCCTGAACTAATATTATACTGAGCTAACTTGCTGGAATTTAAATAAAAACTTGAAACATAAATAAATAAATAAATACACAAACTCATTATGGGGATAAAATAAATAAATAAAATTAAAGATTAGGTATTTTGCTTGGATTACACAGCTATTCTTTCCTGGGATAGACATGTTAAAACACTATCCAAGATACTCAATCCGTACAGGACAAATGTGAGATTCAAAGTCATGTTTCTGCAGAGTTCTCCATCCTGCTGTGATGGGGAATGCTGTGAAATATTAAGGAAAGCAATATATATCAATAGTGACAAGACCTCAAACCTCTGATTATTTATGATGTTTTGGCCTTTAAATGATGTTCCTCATAATTAATTTTTATCAATAGAGTGTATGTCTTTTTTAACCATTAAAATCCTATGAACGAATTCTATTTCCAGTAATCCTATTAGTAGAAAAGGGAAGGAAAAAAGCATTGGTAAAACAGAAGTCCAAAAATGGAGACAGAAAATGTTGGCCAAGAAAGAAGAAAGAGGGGCGCCTGGGTGGCTCAGTGGGTTAAAGCCTCTGTCTTCAGCTCAGGTCATGATCCCAGGGTCCTGGGATTGGCCCCGCATCCGGCTCTCTGCTCAGCAGGGAACCTGCTTCCCCCCCACCCCCCGCCCCCCTGCCTGCCTCACTGCCTACTTGTGATCTCTGTCTGTCAAATAAAAATGTAAAATCTTAAAAAAAAAAAAAAGAAAAGAAAGAAAAAAGAACAGGTGTTTGCCCTTATCCCACACTCCTTCAGACTGGAATATGGAAGAGCAACACTCTTGTTTTTGTGGATATTTGCTAAAGAAAACAGAAAAACCCAGCCAAGTTGTGCAGTGTGTCTCACAAATATATAGAGAAGTGTTTACATGTCTTGAATTGAGAATGGAATTCTAGTCCCCTTAGACTGTGAGCCAGATTTTAGAAGGCCAGTATAAGCCCACTTGCATTGTCTAATCATTTTCTCTTCTGGGAACATTCTAATTTAGCTAAAACCAGGATTTGGACTTTGCCTAGCTATAAATTAAAAGAATACTCCATGGCTATGCGGCTCTGCTCAAGAGTTTATTTGCTCTTACATTAAAAAATAACTCAAGTCACTCTCAATGGATTCATTAAAAACCTGATTTCTCCACTTTATAGCTATTTTGCCTGGCAGATGGGATCTGTTTTTTTCCTTATGCTGCATTTTTTTGAACTAAGTATATATGTTGGGATAGCAGTATACTCTCCCGCCAACAAAAAAGCCACATGCATATTTCAATAAAATCACATTATTTGGCATCTACTGTCCACATATGTTCATTTGGCTATTGCCAGTCCAAGCCAATTATAGCCACAAGGGAAATGAGTGTTTGAAATTTAAACAAGGAGCTCTAAATTTTGTAAGAGAGAAGAGGCCTCCTGACAGGTAGATCAGTCTCTAATTCATTTTTAATGCTGTTGACAATTCCATAAATCATTGTTTCTCTCCCATTATGTGCCAGCTTTGTGCTGTAGAAGTTTGAAAAGAAAACTCTATACTTTTGGGTGGGGGTTTAGGGCTAGGTAAGACTCCTTGAATGATCTTTTAAAGATGAATAATTCACCATGTAGAGAATAAAGAGGATTTCAGACAGAGGGAATGGTATGGACATATGGTGAGTTCAGGGGTAAAGCAATTCTTTGATGTAGCTGGAGGGCACAGGGTGGAATGGATGTAGAAACCTAAGTGAGAAGGGGATGGTAGAGATGATGGATTCCTTGGTGCAAAGAGTCATCATCAAAAGTTTTTAAATGAGGAATGCAAGCTCTGTCTCTGTGAGTTCTGAGAAACAAAGTATTATGTTCCCACAAATGTAAAAGGAAAACCTGATGCCCTCATCCCAATAAAGAATTTCTGTAACAAACATCTGAAATTAAGTGGACAGATAAGTAGGGGCAAAAGTTACCTGGAAATACTGTCATAAGCAAAGAACTAAAGCACGCAATATCTTAGATTAATCAAGGCTTTTTTTGTTGTTGTTGTTCTGATTTTTAAGGATCTGGTTGAGAACTGGGAGAGACTAAGGTACAGGTGAAATTAGAATGAATGTTTTTTGTATAAAGTCAAGGTCACTTGTAGAGCATAAGGAATAATATGGAGGACATGGGGAGATGGAGAGGAGAAGTGAATTGGGGGAAATCGGAGGGGGGAAGACAAGCCATGAGAAATTGTGGACTTTGAGGAACAAACTGAGGGTTCTGGAGGGGAGGGGGTGGGGGCGTTGGGTGAGCCAGGTGGTGGGTATTAAGGAGGGCACGTATTGCATGGAGCTCTGGGTGTGGTGCATAAACAAAGAATGCTGGAACACTGAAAAGAAATAAAATAAAATAAAATGGAAAAAAAAAGTCAAGGTCACCCAGAGGTAGCACTTGTTTATAAGTTTCTTATATACATGTCAAAAAAAGTGCACACATACATTTCTTACACAGCAAAATAATGGTGGTTGAAAATGTGACTAATTCTGTGTGTCCGAATCAGCATCTGGAATATGAATGCACTCTTACTTGGATTTACCAAATTTTTATTGCCTTCCAGCATTTTCAGTGATAGATTTTCAGTCTATATGGTAGTGTTTTAGAATTGCATGCATAGTATAGTCAAGAGCTTGGCTCCCAGAATCAGGCAAACCTGAGCTTTGCCCCACTTAGGAGCCACAGGACTTCTGCAAGTTATCTGAGTCCTTTCGGTATCAACTTTCTCAACTGTTAAAAAGAAAAATCAGATGCAGACTCATATCTGCTAAGTAATTATTGTGATGATTAATTAAATTGTTTGAAAAATACTTATTATAGTGTCTGGTGTATACTAAGACTGTGATAAATGTCATTAACCAATTATATAATTATTTTCATCACCCAAAGATAAACACATGCAATCAGTTTGAAAAAAAAATCTGTTAAACTACTTTATTTATACACTGAACCTGTTGATTCGCTGCATTTTGCTTGATTAAATAATGATGTGAAGGATAATAGCATCCATATAATAACTTTAGTGTCTAAGAAGTATTCCCTCATGAACAAATAATTTGGCATCAAACCTGTGAGTTAGAAAAGATAAAATATTCTTGTTGTTTACAAAGAAGAAGAAAAAATCAGGATAAAACATTCAAGAAAAATATACCCATAAATGCAAGAATAGACAAGGAAATAAAGAGAAAAGCAAAGCCCTTCAAAAAAATTAATTTGTTGCAACAAATGCTTTCAAACAATCAGAGTGGGAAAGACATCATATCAGCCAGTGAACTGACATTGTCAAATCAAATGATGGGGAGCTAACAAATATAAGACTTATTTAACCTTTTTTTTAATAGCTAGCTACTGATTTCTTAAGTTTATATAATTCATTCCAAAAGTATTACTTCATTTATGCTTATGACTTTTCACAGAATATCATCACCAAAATATCATAAAAAATTTATTTAAAAGAAGCACAATTTTTATGATAGCTAAGTTTGTAAAAAAAAAAGGTACATGATTGAATAAACTTTTAGGTTCTCTATTTTTAAAAATTATACATTTAGAGATTGAAATATAGCCACCGTATTTACCTATTATTTAATTATTGATCCATAAACTATAATGTAGACTTTGAAGTGACAGTTCCCAAACTTTACAGCGGTGTGCTGAGAGTGTGGAGAAGGGTTCCATCATTTAGTTGAATGTGGCCAGTCATTTTCCAAGTTCACATTTAACTGGATTTTCTTTTTAACACTATGATCACTAATAGTTCTTTTTTAAAAAATTGATGTCCGGGACACCTGGGTGGCTCAGTTGGTTAAGCATTACCTTCAGCTCAGGTCATGGTCCCAGGGTCCTGGAATCAAGTCCCCCATCAGGCTCCCTGTTCAGCAGGGAGCCTGCTTCTCCCTCTGCCCCTCACCCTGCTTATGCTCTCTCTCTCTCTGTGTGACAAGTAAATATATAAAAATATTTTAAAAAATTGGGGTCCAAGAATTGTTGAGTCTGACAAAGTGAACATCCAACTACCATAAAATAATATTGATGGAATTTCTCAGAAAGGTGATTGTGCCTGAACTGAACAGTTAATAAATTTTTGTGGTCATATATATTCATGCTTAAGATTTTTATTTTATATACCTGTAATAGACTTATGGTTTTCTAAGTAGTACTGATTCCAGCTCATGTAATATGATTAAATGTTCCAATAATTCATATTCCACTTTGACTACTATGATAGTTGTTCTGCTTCATGATCAAGGCTGGTAAATGTTGCTTTAGAAGTCCATACATATTCAGATCATTTTTATTGAATTATTCTAAATTTCTCTGAATTGCTGAGTAAGTAAATAAAAGGCAGTACACTTGGTTAGTTAAAGTTGTACAGAATGGATGCATTGGTATTCCTGGGATTTCTATCCCAAATGCTCTCACACGAATGAGAAAAAGAAAAAAGTTAATGCAACTTTTCCTTATGGCTACACATGGGTGTATTAACCAATTGGTGTATTAACCAATAATATTTCTTTGAGGTTGCTTTGGCACGTATCTGATAAATAAATAATAATTCATGTAAATTAATTTATGTATATTAAATGAATAATTCATATATATGTGGCTTAAATCTAGGAATTATACTTACCATTCATTACAGAAATGGATAGCTGTGGCAAAATAAGATATTGTTAAAATTTGTAGGCTAAACAGCTTTTCAAAATATGAAATTTGAATAATATATGCTGAAGAAATATAAAAACCTTTAAAATTCAGATCGTTTTTCTTGGAACACGGTGAAACCATTAGGACCATGAACTTCTCATTGGCTTCAATTCCTTATAACTGTATTTAACTACTGCTCTCACATACAGTGTAATATTCAAAAAAGGAGGACACTGCAAGTTTGGAAGTTCTATGATACTACAGCTAGAATTCAAAGGGATTTCTGTAAAGCAAAGTTCACTGACCCTTCCAGCCAAAAGAATTTCTCACATGTCTCAGAAAAGGCAACAATCAAAAAGCAAAAGATGAAAGACATAAGACAAGAAAGTCTTCATTCTGTGATGTATTCACTGTGGGACCTACTTTTCGGAGCCTCCGTTTCCTTGCCTATAAAACAAAAAGACTAGAAAGGCTTTAAGATATTTTCCAGTTCTGTGCTTCTCAGCTTCCAACTAATGCAACATCCTCTACTCTGTTTAAATGCCTCTCCCTTGTTTTGATTAACCTAACATAGCTAGGTTAGATCTCATATTTTGAAGAGAGGGTTATTTTAGCCTGGTCTTCTGTGAACTGATTCATACTACTATTTACTAATTTTAAAATTTAAGTATATATATCAAAGTCATGTGTTACTGGAGGTTTTTGTTAGTGAGAAAGATGATTTTTCTGAATGCTACACTGTGTACATTCATTTGTAATAATTTGGAATTTTAAGTAGAGTTTTAACCAAAAAATGTCTTAAATATACAATCCAAAAGGAAATTCTCCATAACCTTTTACCAACAACAAATAGGTCTTTGTATGTATCTATGTGTGTGCACATAGACCTGGAGATAATTTATGTTAAGCACTTAATAAATGATACAAAGATTTATACTTAGATAATAATACTTAGATAATACTTAGATAATAATAACTCGAGGATTACTAGAATTTACACACTTCAATTACGACATGACAACAGCTCATGCAACCATTTAGTGATTCTCAGAAAGGAATTATATTCATTCCAGTGCGCTACTAAACATTCTCTTTGGAATTTTTAAATCATTTAAATAATCCCCAGGGGTCATTCAAAATATGGTATGTAAAACTACTATAAAATGCCCAGATGTTAGTAAAACTTTGGTCTTTTATTTTCTAATACATATTCCTATAAAACTTTTATAATTTTTCATTTAAAAAGAATATAATTTATTTTACATCTTCCTAATTGTCCTTAATGTTTACAAAATTATTTACTCAATTTTTCATATGAATCAGAGAAGCAAGAAAGGAAGACCTCTTTAAAAGAGCTTTATCAGCATTTTACTTTGCATTTCCAAAACTCCCTTTTAAGAAATACTTACTGGCTCACAGCAAATCCATGGGAAACTATAAAGTAATATAGGCCTTGCTCAGAATTCTCTCAGGCAATTACTAGAAACACCATAAAAATATGTGATCGGGGTATCCAGACCAAGGATTTTTCTGAGGGATCACTCGACTATATATTTATTCCCATTTTTCACAAAAGGTGTTACCTGGGATGCTAGTTTTTCAAAACAGTCCTGAAGAAAGGAACTCCTAGTTAAACAATTTGGAATTCTTTGCATACTATGTCTGTTCTACTGAAAATTCACAAATCACAATGGAATATTGAGTTCCTAATAAGTATTGCTGTAGAGTCTACTGTTTATTTCCATTTAAGAAATTAGACAACTAGAATCTCTTAGTTGTTAGTGTTGTTTTTTACTCTAAGATCCAAGCAATTCTCTCCCTTTCCCCTTTTCTCCTTACCAAATGCTATGACTCTGCATTCCATGGAATACTGGTTGGGACTTGCTGCTGATGGCCTCAAGGCTTTGGGAACCTCTATCCCATGGCCTTGAAGCAGTCCGGAGAGGCTTCCAGGAAGCAGGTATAGGAAAAGGGTACAAAATCTCAGAAATTCATGAAGGTTGTTCACAATGGAATTAAAATTTGATTAATATTTCATAGAGCCCAATGAATTTACTGATTGTGTAATTTTTTTCAGCATGTTTAGAAATATATTAAAGTGGATGAGCTACAACTGATATGCACAGTGAAAAATGATTGGTCTTCTAATCACTGTATTATTATTATTATTATTATTTATTATTGTTGTTTAAATGTGAAAAAGTATTATTGTTTAAATGTGAAAAATGCCTTTGCTTCAGGCCTTGTGAATAAGAAGAAATTTACAGAAAATATATTTTCAAACAACCAAAGTGTTTACAGAATATGAAAACTGTCTTAAGTAAGGGCAGTACATGAATTAAGCTATTTAAGTAGACGAACAACTCGCACTGCGGGCTCTAAATGCTCAGTTGACATCAGCGAATTCCACCTATATAAAAAAAGAATCCTGGATGATTACAGCAGAACAATGTGGAGGTACTGAATGCCACCAAACTGTACAATTAAAATTGGTGAAGATGGTGATTTTTACATTCTGGGTATTTTGCCACAATATAATAAAATAAATAATTTGACCTTGTTTTAAGACATCACTAGAATAGCAAGATATTTTTTTAACGCCTGAGAGAATTACTTGCTTTGTAATAAAGGCAGATTCTTGGAAACATCTAAAAACCCTCCTCTATCACCGGGAAACACTCTCTTGACCAAAAGAGAAGGCAGTAGTGGATGCTGAGGAGATACGCCCATTTTCAGAATAAGAGAAATACTCTTTTCTTCCTTCTACTTGCACTACCTCAATCCCCATGCCATTACAGTTGCAATAACAGATTTGAAAGTAGACTTCCATTTTACATGGCAAAAAATAATACAGTGTTCTATAAATGTAAAATGGTATTTCACAAGTTTTTAAAAAAAATATTTCATTTCCTGTAGTGGCATTAAGAGTAAAATCTGCTGTGTGGATTTTTAAGGTTAGGTGGAATACATTTGACTTATCAAAGTATGAATTAATATAGGAGAATTAACAAATTTGTGAGAAATAGACTTAGCGAAGGATTAGTGAACTATAAAAGGATTGATGAACTATAAAACTCATTGCAAAGCTAAGAATGTTGAAAAACCATGGCTCTTGTTGGCTCGTGTCGACTACTAGACTGTAAGTTTATGAAGGCAGGGAACACATCCATCTTGTTCACCACTGGTTTTTTTCATGCCTCTAACAGTATCTAGTGTTGTAGACACTTAATAAATATTTTTGAGTGAGTTAGGAAGGTCAAGATAGAGCTAAAATACAGAAAGTTGCTTTTCAGGCAGTGATTAAAAGGTGACACTAATGAAGGTACTTCTCAGTTAATAAATGATTCAAAACATCACCAACTGAACATTTAGATATCTAATACGTCACAAGTTCATTATTCATGTTAATTGTTTGCTACAATATCCACCCAAACCTTACATATGGAATTTTACTCACAAACCAATACTCTACATTTCAAGAGACCAATATTGTCAACACTTAAGTACTTAATATTCAATTCTTTACATGAAACTTTCTGTCTGATGGACTATTGCTGAATTTTTCTTGTGAGGTCTGGGCAATAAAACTGTACTTCATAGATATCCTTATGTCCTTTTTAAATGGAGGCATTGTTATTACACTTTCCCTATAATATTAAAGACATCCAATGGAAAAATATTAATTAAAATGTTAATATTCATTATTTAAATTAATTTTCTTTGAAATTTAAGCAGTTTGTGCATACATATTAAAATGGCAAATGATTAAATGGTGTTTCATGCTCATTTTATTAGGATTCTAATAAAAGATTTAGAGATGAGAGAGTTTTTATTTGGAAGAATATAAAAAAGAGGTATCTGTGGCTTTTAAATATATTTCCTGGACCTTAATTATTGAATTTTGTGTTTTTGTATTTAGAAAAACTAAATATAAGCAAGAAAAATAGAACATAGTTTCCACATGATTAGCTAAAAATGGTCAAAACTTTGGAATCACTCTGAAATCTATTTTAAAAGCTCAGCTACTTTGATTTTGTTTCTATTATAGAAACATGAAAAGTTATTTCAACTGAATTGCATACATAACTCCTAGAGTGTAGACAGTTGCTATTATTTGTTCACTTCATCAAAATGCTTTTTTAAATTCTTGCTACATCTGTATTACCAGGTCCTGGAGAAACCAAGGTGAAAGAGGCCCAGGAGAAGCCAAACCTTCTTTGCTATTTCTAACAAAGGAAATGCCATTCTTGCCACTAACTCTTGGAATGATTTCCAAGTTCTCTAAAAATAATTTAACCTGTGTCAAATAGCTGTCTCATCTGGAAAACTCAATAAATGAGTGTAGAAGTTAGAAAGAGTAGGGGGGAAGTTAGGTGTTAAACTGAAATGGTATATCCCACGCATGTTAGATTGAAACTCTAAATTAGCCAGCACGCTTCCATACATCTGCTCCCTTTTCTTTAAACTTGAGCTATATTATTGCAGAAAAGCATAATAATCCCCTCTCTGATCTTGCATTTCAAGGGAGAGAGGCTGAACCATCACAGCATAAGCACTTTTGTGAAGGGGTATTATGGGTGGATGAATTTCTTTTGAGGTCAGCATTTCTGCATTCAAAGGGCAGATTATATAGGGAGGAAAAATAAGAGAAATATAAATTATTCTTCCCAATGACAATGATTCTAATTTGATGTTGGACTTTAGTTTAAAGAAGGTATGCCTAGTAAATCATTCTTCATTTTAAACAATAGTTGAATTCTTTAAAGTTTTGTGCAAATTATTTCTTAGAAGCCAAATCACCCTTCACTGTACCTGAATAGCTCTCTTGTGTAGAAAGCTCAGATAAATCCTTATAAAAGCGAAGAATATGCTCTATTTATTTGTTCAGAAATGTGGGTCATTATATATTATTTTATTAATCTGAAGCATTCTAACATAGCAATTATTAGAAAATGAATTTTAAAGATCAGTTATATGATTTTCTAAATCTAAAACAGAATTTTCTTGCTATTAAATTATTTAAGATTCACATTTAGTATATGTTGGTCCACAGATGACATGGCATTCCCTGTAATGATTTCAGACATTGGCCACTAGTGTCTCAAACAGAGGGACTAGACAATTTTGTAGAGGGATGACTTAGCCTATGACTACTAACTTTTGCAGGGCACCACCTGAATCAAGATTTTTCAAGCCGACCCAAGGTAAAATGGAAGCATTCTGGACTTTAAACATTTCTCTATTTTCTTTTTTGATGTGAAAGACAACCTAATTTTTTTTTTTTTTGTAAAGAAATGGGGCTATAGTCCCTTGCATTAGTTTCTGTTGACTAGGATAAGGAGGAAAGTGAAAATCAAATTGTCTAATGGGTCATGGGATAGTGCAAGTACAGGCACATACTTTGACTTTGCTTGCCTACTGTCATAATTTGTGTTAGAGCCTGGAGTGGAAAAGGGGGTGAAAGGAGATAATATATGGACCACCTGACATCAGCCAAGAACTGCACTTAACAGTTTACACACGGTTTCTCATTTATAAAAAGTTAAGCAATATATAAGGAAAAAAACTCAACCAAAAAAAATCTTACTCTTTCTTCCTCCCTGCTAAATCTACAGTTTCTTGTCTGTCTTAATAGGAGATAACATCTCTAGTGTGAAAGAGAAACCTGGTTTCTTCATTTTTTTTCTCAGAAGTCACTGTTTTAAGTCTCAAAATGAAGGGAGTCCAGTGGTAAATGGCAGCCCAGGAAAGAATGCTGCTTTTATATATCTTATACTCTTTGCAGGTCAGATGGGAATAGCTAAGAGAAGCTTAAAAAAAAAAAGAGGTAAGGAAAATTAACAAGTACTCTGAATACTCATAGTTTTCAACTGATTTGATAAAAACCATTTAATGAATTTAAATATAAGCATAAAACTTTAATTCTAAATACTGTAGATAGAGAAAAAAGGTAACATCATCATGACTCTTCTCAGACTAAACCAAACTTAAGAGTAATCTCCTAAAAAATAACTTATCAAGTCCTTATATCATTTAAAAACATTAAATTTGGCATGGCTGCCTATTGGAGGTGTGCTATATATCTGTTAAGTGATAAAGGAAATGTTAAGATCAGATCCCATACTGAATTGTTAACACCAAGTATTTGGTATAAATACTTCAGTCAATTCTGTTCCAAATTAGTTTTGATTTAAAAGCTGTTCTAGGGACCCCTCAGTGCTGTAGTCATTTGGGCAGCTGACTCTTGGTTTCTGCTTGGCGATGATCTCAGGGTCCTGAGGTCAGGGTTGTGAGATTGAGCCCCATGTGGCACTCCAGCCTTAACCTACTCTCAACATGGAGTCTGCTTAAGACTCCGTCTGCACACAGTCTCCGCACCCCATTCTTGTGCACGCTGCTTTCCCTCTCAAATAAATAAATAAATCTTTTAAAAAGCTACCCTAGACATTATGCATAAGTCAAATATCCAGTCATATAATTTTAATATTTTCTATTTTTATCCCAATAAAACATGGATAACATGAGTAACATTTCCAATCAAAAAAAATATTCTTTCTAATGTGAATTAACCAATAATTTCACATTTTAGATGTTTATAAACTACTTGAGAGCAAAAAATACAATCATATTTATCGTTGGATCTTTCTTGAGCTTATTATAGGGCTCATGCTTACAAATAGCTGTAGAGCCAACCTGAATGATGAGGAATTTAGATGAAGATGACCCATGTGGATTAAAAACCCGATTCCCAGCAGGCCCGACTCTACGGGAAATCTGTGTCTCCCAAAGCTGGTAAAGAACTTGCCTTGATCACTTCTGCTCACTTTTTTCCCTGGTGCTGACCAGTGATGGGGAGAACACCACCAAACATTTTGATGATTCATTATAAGTGTGCACGTCATCCTTTTATGCTGATTTTTATGTGGCAAAGTCTTAATAGTCTCCCACACCAAAAGTCATGTTTGAAATTCAATACATTAACAATCTGAAGCAGACTTAGCTGTGAAGCAGGATACTGAGAATAAATAGATGAAATTCTAGACATTTCTAAGGAGGATCCAGCTACTTAATAGCCACTGAGGTCTTCAGTGAATAGGTGTGAATATTTCAGTGCAGTCCAGCCTGAACTGAAAAGCAGTTCTTAGTTCCAAATTTAAATACCGCCTGTGCATATAAAAAGAGAGAGAGAGAGAAAGAGAAAGAGTTTTATTTATTAGTCCAGAATGTTACTATGATTGGGATCTTGAAAAAACATTCTCTTTTTCTTGGGCATGTTCTTCAGCAAAAGGCAGTTAGGAAGGGGAGCCTAGAGAAAGGAATTGTGCTTGGAAGCCATAAAGTTGAGATGTCCTGTTTTTCACCTCACAAGAGGCGCAGTTGGGCTGAAGATAGTTGAGTAAGTCCATTTCTCTGCCAAAGTTAAGATGATGAACCATTGGTGAACCCTGGCAGAATCCTATTCGCCCACTGAAAAGCTGTTAGTATTTGCTTATTGAGGATCCTCTAAATCATTTTCCTCACAAGTTGGACCCATTCTCTTTGAGGGGCAAGTGCAACTCCTGTCACGAGGGTTACAGTGAGCTCTGTGGCTGCACCAACACTGCTGAGCGCCTTGAGGTCCATACTGGCCTGACCTGCCTTCTGTGAGGCTAAAAAATAAAAATAAAAGCAATTCAAATGTACTTTTTTATCACACAGTCTTTTTACTGCTGGTTCTCGGAACTGAATAGGATAATGATAGACTTGTAAAAAATTCTGGTTAACCGTGTAGAATCTTTTCCCCGTGCTAGAATGTTATATAATAAAAGTAAGGACTTTAATGGAAAACAGGAGGAAGCTGGGAGTGTCAAGGAAGTTAGTGACAAAATTGAAAAAAGGAGAAGGCAGGACAGCAACGTGGATTTTTAAAGTGCCTTCTCAGAATTAGATTATTCAGTAGAGCTTATAGCAGCAGCATTCTGAGGGACCCAGGGAAAATGGATTAGTTGTCTTGAGGTCAGAACAAGGCAACACTCACTCAGAATACACAATATATGAAATTTGTCTTTAGGTTGAAAACACAATTATTTGAGCTCATGTTGTTGAAAATGAAATGGCTTTAAATTCAACTCTTTCATCTCTTAAAATATGTCAAAAGGGCCATAGATCCCCTGTGTACCTAACTCCACAAAATCCTGCTATATGTACTAAAGGGATATAACTATCTTTAGATTGAATTGCATTGTGATTGCAACTGGTAGAGAAATAAAGTGAAAGGATAAAAAGTGTCAGCTTTATGAAAATAACTAAACATGGACTAAAGGGGTAATGCAAACATCACACCCCAGCCTGGGTGCTTGGTATTAGTCTGAAATCCGGCAGAGAATTAGCAGAGAATTAACAGGCTCTGTCTCTGAAGGATTGTGAGTTGAGGGAAAAAGTCCCACGCAGTCCAGTCTGTGGAAACAGAAAATGCATTCATATTTCCTAGTCACTTAGGCAAGACTAGGAATTAACTCAATTTACCAATATTTAAGGACCAGAGGAATTTAACTTGCAATAATAACAGTTACCGAGCTCTACGCGATTCACAAATAGGTTCCTGATTATTTCAGTCGGTCCTAACAAACACTTGTGAGGTGGGCAAGGCCGTGAGAGAAGTTCTTTCATTCTAGAGACAGATAAACTGAAGTTTTCTATGCCTTAAGAAACCTTCTTAAATGTTAATATCCCAGGTAGGGGCACCTGGGTGGCTCAGTGGGTTGAAGCCTCTGCCTTCGGCTCAGGTCATAATCCCAGAGTCCTGGGATGGAGTCCCAGTCTCTGCTTGGTGGGGAGCCTGCTTCCTCCTCTCTCTCTGCCTGCTTCTCTGCCTACTTGTGATCTCCGTCTGTCAAATAAATAAATAAAATCTTTAAAATATATATATTATATCCCAGGTAAATGGCTGGGCTGGATTTCTAAGTTCTCATCTACTGCTCATTCATCACTCTGCACTACTATATAGAAAGACAAGATATCAAGTAAATATATAGAAGAAAGTCCAAATAAGAAATCAGAAAGCTGGGGTGCCTGGGTGGCTCAGTAGGTTAAGCAGTGGACTTTTGCTTTCAGCTCACGTCATGACCTCAGGATCATGAGAGGGAGCCCCAAGTCAGGCTTCATGCTCAGCGGGGAGTCTGCTTGAGATTCTCTCCCCACCCCCCCCGCCCCTCCCCCTGCTCCACACATGTGTTCTCTCTCTCTCTCTAAAATAAATAAATAAAATCTTTTTAAAATAATTTAAAAATTAAAATAAAAGAAATTAGGGAGCTATAAAGTGGAAAATGAAGAAAAAATTATATATGCATAGGTGTGTGTGTATATACATATATACACACATATATATAAATTATAAATGGGAAGATATAGATACTAGAACAAATTCTGAGTCTGTAGGCAAAATTTTGTTAAACATTTCCTTATTGCCTCAAAATTCTCTTTGCTGGGTTGGAGATTCAACCTAAATTTATCATGAGCAGTTGGTATTTTTTTCCTCCTTTGGACAATGGAGATTAGTTAAGAGGTGGATTAGCTCTCTTGTTTCAATTAATTCACTAGTTTATTCACTAGATTTTAAATATAATGTGAATGGAGACTTAGAAATCAATTTTGCAATTAGTTGTTTTTAGTGATTATTAAGGAGTAAATTCAATTCCTTCCTAAATGAAGGTAAAACAGGGAGGTAAAAGCAGCTTTGGAGGAGATGCAAATGCTGCTCTGAAATGAATCTCTTCTTTAAAATTCAGACTTTATAAAAGTAAAAAGATATTCTGTGTTATTTCAAATTTAAACTAACACATCCACCTCTGCCCAGTGTGTGGGAGGATTACTTAGTTTGGTGGTAAGACCTAGTGTTCTTGTTTGAAAAGGAGTTATGAATCAGGATCTCTCCTGAGCAGTTCAGAATCTGATTTTAATTTATAAAAATACCACATTTTCATGTTAATAACGATGTGTATTTAAGACATCTGTTTGAATGTCTGCAAATGTTAATTTACCAAGAGGGTGGGGAAATAATCCAATAAAAAGTTGTTACATTCTTTTATGAATTAACATTATGGCTGTTTAATAGGTCCTTTACCAGAGTTCAAATTAAAATGAGGTCTTTTATCTTTATAGTGCCTGCATAGACACAGCTGCTCACAGTTAATGTCACAGATGAACTGTGCCTAATTGAAAATAAAAATGCAAATAAAAGACCCTGTAGTACATCTGTGGAGGTTGTGGGTACCCTCAAAGAGCCCATGACAAGAGGGCCTTGCGGTGCCCACTGAGAATGGACACATTAATACACATGAGCCACTGTCACGTGGTAATTCACTTGTCGATGAAAGAACCTATGTGATACAGGAATTTAGGAATTCCATAGAGTGAGGCTTTAATTCCAATCTGTCCATCAGCTCTCTTGGTTTGGTGGCTAGTGTTAAGCCACTGCTGAGCACTGCCCACTAGAATTTTCTGCAAAAATGAAAATGTTCTCTACTGCACCATCAAATACTGTAGCCACGAGCTCAGTGTGGCCACTGAGCATGTAATGTGTGACTGAGGTGAATTTTAAATTAAACCAAATTTTAATTAAAGAGCCACCTGTGGTTAATGGACAAGACATATTAGGCAGTGAAAACAGATAACCAAAAGCAATTCCTCTTTCTTTCCCTTGAGAGGTAACTTAGTGGGGATGTTAAAGCATGACTCTGGACCCAGATTCTGTTTCAAACCTCCACTCTATCATTACTAGCTGTGTCACCTTGGGCAAGTTCTTAATTCTTTTGTTCTTTAGTTCCTTCATCTATAAAATGGAAATGGTGATGATTGGAAAGCATAAATTAAAATGCCTGGCACATAACGTGCATTCAAAAAACACTGGTGGTTTTCTTCAGTGTTTAGATGAAACCACAAATGCTGTAGGGGCTCTGTCTTTAGTGAGCATTTCATTGGTGACATGGGTACTGTGGCTTTACCAAGGTGTCATGTAGATGTTTATTCTGACATAACTTTGTTTAGATATGGCAAGTTTCAAGTATTTTTGTCTACCATGACTCCATGAAGAATGCCGGGAAGAAAAGCCAGAATTCCTTCAACAAAAATTTGCTGAAGACTATCATGTGTTAGAACTTGATCTAAAAGACAAATAAAAGGCTAATAAACACTGATTCAGCTCACAAGCTTACAGTACAGTGAAGCACAAGGATTAGATATTTAAATGGAGGAACTTTGCAAAAAAGCAATGTCCAGACCAATAAGCTCCTGAGTTGGAAGATCCCAGAAGATGCCAAGTCAGGATTCCTAACCCTTTAACCTTATTCTAAAAGTCTATAAAAAGGGAAGAAAAAATGCTAGGTAACGATATAACACTCTTGATGAGCTACTGGAGGTTCCTTATTCTAGCCAATATATAGCTATTCACACATACAGTATTTTCCACTAATGGCATCACCCAAAATCTGCAACCAGACTGCCTGGGTTCAAATCTTGGTTCTGCCACTTACTACCTTTCTGTGCTTCAGTTTCTTCATCTGTCCAATAGGAATAAAATCAGCAACAACCTCAAAAAGTTGTTAAATGAATGCAAGCAAAATGTTTAAGATGGGACGAGGTAATAAAAAAATAGCTTTTATTGCTATTTCTTAGAATTAAGGTGGGGTGGGGGAGATGGTACTGGGCAAGAAGCACTCTCCTATATCCTGGAAGGTTATTCTGGTTTTCTTAGAATTATTGAGTTTCCAAGTTAAAGAATCATAGATTAGGCCTGGAAGTGATCTTAGCAATACATAACTTCAACTCTTCTTTTTGGTAATGAAGAAAGTAAATTCTGAGATTAAATGCTCTACTTTGGGTCAAAATCTGTGGCAAGGAGAGTCCTTCAGAGCTATTGTGAAATGTATAAAATGTTTTCATCTAGTAAGGATCCATTAAGTTAAATAGCAAGAGATGAGTCAATTCAATCCACTTTCTCCTGTTTTTAAGACAGTCCCTGAAGATTTAGGACTTTATATTCTAGGTCATTCTTCTTGGGGGTGGAAAGGACAATAAAAGATAAGTCTCAGTTTACAATGAATAGGTGGGAACTCGACTCTCAAGAATACTATCTAGATTGTGCCTTAACTGCCTTAATTTTAGTTATATCTCTGAATATCTTTTGTGATCAGGGTGTTCAACTGCATCACTCTGAGGTACTTACAATGTGTCCTCTCTTAGTCGTGGTGCTGGTTTGGGATGCCTGAAATGCAAAAGCTCATACCACAATTAATCATACTAAGGGAAGGTGAAAAGCAGTGGTAAGGCTCTATTTTCTAATTGAGTAATGTTTTTACATGGAAATATCTAAATATCTCTGGATAACCCATGAATCAGAGGAATGTCATGAGGTGCTTTGGTTCCCAACAGCATCACATCTGGCTCCGGTATTCTCAGGTAGACAGAAGCATTTTCCAGCTACTGGGTGGCAGGAGCTTTGTCAATCACAATCACAAAGTTGATGGCAATTGTCTCCAAACATTCCAGGTGAACACTTTACCAAGGAAAGAGAAAAGCTGAAAATTTAATCCTTTGAGCTTTCACTGATGCACCTAACATGAGATTAAAGATAACAGTTTCCTCAAGATAAGTCCCAAAGAGAAAGTGGGGTGGTAACATGATAGTTGTTTGTCAGAAGGAGAGAGGGAAGTTTTGGAATTCTCAGAGAGAAGCTGCACTGCGGAGAGGACTTCACGTCAGGTCTTAAAATGGATTTATTTCAGCAATAGTTTGTATCTGTTACAATGTGTGTTCTTGAAGATAGGAATTTGAGGAAGGAGACTGATTCTACTAGCTAAGTGTATTTAATATTTTTTCCTTAAAATGTTATTTATTGTATATCTTCTCAGAAGACTGTAAGCTCCATGTTTTCTGTTAGATTCCCAGAGTTTAATGCAGAAACAGACATGTAACAACTGCACATTATTGAATCACTAAATAATAAATGAATAAAGGATGGACAAGAAATATTATATGTAAGACTCCAGTGACATATGTGGATATAGTGTGGGACGAATATATAAATCTTTTTTAAGATTTATTTTAAGATATTTAAGATATAAGATATTTAAGATTTATTTTAAGATAAACTTGGTTCACATAAAGTCAAATTATCACTATCATTATATCATCACCATAGTTGTTGTAATCATATGCACAAGAGTGTACATAATACATAGGAAAATTGGACTTAGAATTTTTTACTGAGAACTGTACAGTTTGGCACTGTTTTAAATTAGGCTGATCGGTCTTCTAGGATTTTATAATATTTTATATTAAACTGAGTAGCCCAAATTCCCACCTCTATCTCTTCGTCGACATTTATGGCTGCCACTACTTTCTTGTGATAAATGGCTATTTCACATTTTTAAATATTTTTTCATAAAGACCTTGTATTTATTTTAATACCATTGAACTCAATGCAGTCTTTTAAAAACATTTAGTAACATATTTTTCATTCAGAGGTATCTTCTTTGACCATTGAAAACTAACAGCTTAGTGATGTTTCAAGATATTAAACAACTTCATTTATGGGAGGCAAAACATTTTGACCAATCAGCAACAAAACCAGAAACAACCACGATATTGGCACAGAATGAGTTCCTGTATCCTAAATGTCCAAGTCCAAAGCTTAGGTGATTATTCCATGTTTTCAATTTGAGTTTACATTTTTGCCCTCTGAATAAAAGATCTCATAGTCATGCAGAATTCCCACATGCCTAACAATGCCCTAGTTATACCTTTATCACTCTGGCTGCCATGGAAACCTGCTGGGCAAATGCACTGTCCACTCGTTGAATCACAACTGGCTCCATTTTTGCTGTCACAGATGTGGGCACAATTCAAGCCATAAAATCCAGGAAGGCACACTAGAAAATGGAAATGTCAAAAGGCTATTTTGGTTTTAAGAATGAGTTAAAGGGAAAATTAAAGGACCTGCTCCGGTCTTCCCTCCACACCCAGAACCAAAGAAAAAGATAAGAACAAAGCATTAGAAAAGAAGAAAAAATTATTTGGACACAAATATTGACAATAATTTAGTCATATAGGTAAATGAATATATGAAATGCCATTCTCTAACAAGTAGTCTAGAAAAAAACCATAAGAAAATGTAAAACATCTTCAAGTAGATATAATTTGCTATGATGTGCTACAGTCTTACAAAGACCTCACCAAAACCCTCTAATACCCTAAACACCTAAATGTTTTCGAACTTCAGATTCAGGCTAAATTTAGTGAGAATGGTTTCTCAATTAAATTCTTGAAGTAAATAAGAGTATCTGTGGAAAGTGATTCATACAGCTCTTGATAGCTGAAGTCCTGCGAATGTATGACAAAGGTGGGTATGAGGAAAGCAGGGGAGGGAAAGAAGAAGGAGAAAGGGAATAGAAAACAGAATATAATGTATATATAATATATAGTAGATTAGCATATTATGAGGAATTAAATTTTAAAGTCAGTGAAATTCAGTATTTGGAAAATTTCCTTAGATGGCCCATAAAGTTCAATATAGAATTGTTTTTTAGTTCTTCTCCTACTATGTTGAACAGCAGTGGTGAGAGAAGACATCCCTGCCTTGTTCCTGACTTTAAGGGAAAAGCTGTTAGTTTCCCCCCATTGAGAATGATATTCGCCGAGGGTTTTCAGCAGACAATAAAAAGAAATAAAAAGGCATTAAAACTGGCAAAGAAGAAGTCAAACTCTCACTCTTTGCAGATGATATGATACTTTATGTGGAAAACTCAAAAGATTCCACTCCAAAACTGCTAGAACACATACAGTAATTCAGTAAATTGTCAGGATGTAAAATCAATGCTCAGAAATCAGTTGCATTTCTATAAACTAACAATGAGAAAGAAGAAAGAGAAATTAAGGTGTCAATCCTATTTGCAATTACACCCCAAACCATAAGATACCTAGGAATAAATCTAACCAAAGAGGCAAAGGATCTGTGCTCAGAAAACTATAGAATACTCATGAAAGAAACTGAAAAAGACCCAAAGAAATGGAAAAAAAATTCCATGCTCATGGTTTGGAATAACAAATACTGTGAAAATATCTATGTTACCTAGAGCAATCTACAAATTTAATGCAATCCCTATCAAATACCATCAACTTTTTTCACAGAAATGGAACAAATAATCCTAAAATTTGTATGGAACCAGAAAAACCCTGAATAGTAAGAAGAATGTTGAAAAGAAATGTGGTCACATCGTAATTTTGGACTTCAAGCTCTATTACAAAGCTGTAATCATCAAGACAGTTGGTGCAGCCACTCAGGAAGAATTCTCTGGAAAAATACCTACTAGTGCAATTGCTGGGTCATAATGTAGGTCTACTTTCAACTTTTTGAGGAAGCTCCATATTGTTTTCCAGAGTGGCTGCACAGTTTGCATTCCCACCAACAGTGTACGAGGGTTTCCCTTTCTCTGCATCCTCACCAGCATCTGTTGTTGCCAGTGTTGTTAATTTTAGCCATTCTGACCAGTATGAGCTTCTTGTGGTTTTGATTTCTATTTTCCTGATAATGACTGATGCTGAGCATATTTTTATGTGTCTGTTAGCCATTTGTATGTCTTCTTTGGAGAAACGTCTTTTACTTCTTCTGCCTATTTCTTGACTGGATTTTTTTGTTTGTTCGTTTGTTTGTTTCTTGTGTGTTGAGTTTGATTAGTTCTTGTTCTTTCTTTTATTTATGTAGTGTATCACACTGATTGATTTGTGGGTGTTGAACCACCCTTGCAGCTCAGGAATAAATCCTTTTTGGTCATGGTGAGTAATCTTTTTAATGTACTGTTGGACCCTATTAGGTAGCATCTTGTTGAGAAGTTTTACATCCATGTTCATTAGGGATATTTGTCCATAATTCTCCTTGTTACTGTGGTCTTAGTCTGGTTTTGGGATTAAGGTAATGCTGGCCTCATAGAATGAGTTTTGCAGTTTTCCTTCCAAAATCAACTATCCTTTATCTCCTTTATTTTAATTATATATAAAACTAAGCTCATAAATGTTGCTTTGCTCAACTTTTCTATTTCTCTAAATAATATTATTATTCTTCTAGGCTCTCTGGCTTAGAACTTTAGAACCATCTTTTATTCCTTCATTTTCCTGATCTCCATCCAAATCAATTACCTAATACAGTCAGTTGTTTTTCCAGAATAATCTTCTTCTCATTAATTCCCATTTTTATCCCAGTCTACATTTTTAAAATCCTAGACTATCATTATAACTTCCCACATAGACACTACTGATGACTTTTTTCCCCAATAATCAATAAATGTACACACTTTCACTTTGTTTCACTAGAGTGATATCTCTTGTCTGCTGAAAATCTTCCTTGATAACCCACTGAATGTAAGATGAAACATATCTTGTACTGTTTTTTCCTCTCTTGAACTGTTACTCCAATTTTGAAAACAAAACAAACAAAAACCACAAGATGTTTGGCTCCATACTTTCTGACCCAAGAAACCTCAGAGTAGTTGGCAAGAATCTAAACCTCAAAAGGTTTAATAAGATTTATTCCTGTGAAATATGTTTGCCAGGGCCTAAAAACAAGTTGAAAGACATGGGAACAATTTTTAAACATTAATATTATTTCAGGAGCTTAAAAAATTCTTTCCTTCTAAATGACATTTTTCAAGCTTTTGCACATGCCTCAGTGCTAAATACTTACATGTATCTTCTTATTTAGTCCTGATGATAATCTTTTAGGGGAGGTGTTATTCTTATCCCTATTCTACATTTGTTGAAATTGAAACTTACAGAAGTTAATAATAGTTTATATACCTTTTATAAGACAGATTTAGGCCATATGTAACTAACTCTACAGCCTAAGCTCTCACATCTTAATTTGTTAACTTTTTTGTCCATCAGGGATACTTGATGCCTATAACAAATTATTGCATAATTCCTCCTTTTTCTAATTTTAGATGAAAATATTGAGTCCAAATGAAGAAGTGATATAAATATGTTTAAGGAGAAACTGAAAGCAGACATTTCAGAATTAAGCCTATATTCACATGAAATAAGCAGCTTCCTTGTCTATATTTTACTTAGAGGCAGCCAGAAGAAGGAGAATAACTTTGTTCAAAAAGTTTGGCAGCTGACTTCTCTGACTATGTATACTCCAGATGCTCATGGAATCATAGAATTGTTTTTTGGACAAGAGTTACAATGAACAAGTTCAATTACTGATTATGGCATTTGTCAGCATCTAGAACTTAAATTAGAGATATGAAATCCATTGTAAGAATACACATTAAATCATTAACAGTTTACCTAATTTTACATAATGTGAAAGTATTATTTTTATGATTTAAAGCACTATTTAAAGCTTAAAACTTGTCAACACCTTAATATGCCCACTCATTATCTCTGTTTCCCGCATTCACAGTCCCTTCCATGGTAAACTTGGACGCACAGCTTCCAGAAAACCTACTGCAAGTTCCATTGTTCTGACATGAGCAGTTAAAATGGCAGACCGGGTGATAATAACCAGGAGAATATTCTGAAAAACAAACCACCAAAGCATTAGTTCTAGTAAGACAAGTGAATTTGTTGTGATGAGTTTAAAGACAGAAACAGTAGAATCGATCAAAGAATAAAAGCAGACAAACCATTAGCTAACCTAATCAAGACAAAAGCATAAATACACACAATTTTTTTTCTTTTTTAAATGTGGAATAACAGGACACCTAGGTAGCTCAGTTGGCTAAACGTCTGCCTTTGGCTCAGGTCATGATCCTCGTGTCCTGGGATAGAGTTCCATAACAGGCTCCTTTCTCAGTGGGGAGACTGCTTCTCCCTCTGCCTGTCACTCCCCCTGCTTGTGCTCTCTTTCTTTCTTGCTCGCTCTCTCTGACAAATAAATAAATCTTTTAAGAAATGTGGATTAACCATCAAAAATAATAAATACAAAAAGCATAGTACAAATAAGTATAAAAACCTAAATGAAATGGAAAAGTTACAGAAGATAGCTTATTTGAGACAGAAAACTTAGATAAGGTAATTATATTACAAAAACAATAAAGAAAATAGTAAATAGTTTCTGAATTAAAACAGCAACAAAAATCCCACCAGTCCTAGGTTTCACATGGAATTCTATAAACCTCTGCAGATAAGATTATCACCTTACTATATATCTTATTCCAGAGCATTGAAAAGGAAGAGAAATTTCAAATACATTTTATTGAGTATAATATCAATTTCCAAACTTGGCAAAATACATAAAACTAGAGCCTAATTTTACCTATGACATTGATGCCAACTCATAGAGAATATAAATACACAGAAACCAGCAACATATTATACCATGACTATCATGAAATAGTAGTATGTGTTCCAAGAATGTAAGGTCATTCAAATTAGAAAATTCATTAATAAATCCATCATATTTATCAAGCTAAAGAGAAAAATCACATTATTAATTCTGTAGATGTAGAAAATACATTTGAAGAGAAATTCATGAGGTGCCCAGGGTGGTGCAGTCATTTAAATGCCAACTCTTTGTTTCAGTGGATCATGATCTTGGGGCCCTGGGATTAAGCCCCATGTGAGGCTCCATGCTCAGTGTGGAGCTGATCAAGATTCTCTCTCTCTCTCTTCCCTTTCCCTCTGCGCCTCCCTCTCGTGGTCTCTCTCTCTCTCTCTCTCTCTCTGAAATAAGTAAGTCTTTAAAAAAGGAAAAAAAGAATAAATTCATTTAAAAATTCAGTAAAAGCACTGAACAAACCAGAAAATTAATAGCTTATCTCAATATGAGAATTAAAACCCAGCATTTTAGTTAATGGGAAACAAAAATATTGAACAAATAAACAGACCATGTTTGTCCTTGGGTAAGTTTAGTTAATATCATAAATATGTTAATTCTCCCCAACAGAGTAAATAGAAAGGACAATAAAACAATTTTAAAAAAACTTAATTATTTTTTGCATTTAGAATTTTTTTTTTTTTAGATTTTATTTATTTGATAGATCCCAAGGAGGCAGAGAGGCAGGCAGAGAAAGAAGCGGGGCGGGGGGGGGGGGGAGCAGGCTCCCTGCTGAGCAAAGAGCCCGATGCGGGGCTCGATCCAAGGACCCTGAGATCATGACCTGAGCTGAAGGCAGAGGCTTAACCTGCTGAGCCACCCAGGTGCCCCTGCATCTAGAAATTTAATTATAAAATTCATTTAGTAGGCCAAAGGAACAAAAGTAAAGTCAGGAAATTTCTGAAAAAGAAGAGCAATGAATGGTGGTTAACCCTGTCAGTATCAAATACATATAATAAAAATTTATAATAAAAAGCATTTCTTCTGCATATAAATAAACAGACCAATAAAACAGAACATCCATAACTATACCTAATTGCAAATACATGTTTAATATTTGATGAAGTCTGCCTCTAAAATCAGTGAGGAAGATAGACTTGTAAAAACTTTATTATTATGGTAACTGAAAAGCCATATAAAGGGAAAATGGATCTATTCCTTACACCATATACCAAGAAAAATACTTAACATTGACCAGAAAGTTAAATGTCAAGAATGATATCATACAAGCAGTAAAAGAAAACATGGGTGAATTCCTATAAAACTTGAAAATGAGAAATATATTTCTAGTTATGACTCAAAATTTTTAAAAATTAGAGGGAAAAAAGATATATTTTATCACAAACAACAAAAAATTTCAAATCATGGAGAATCTATAATCCAAAGATCATCCTTATAAACCATATCCTCTGGGATTCACACTCCTGTGCTGCCCATCCTGCATGGAATCTGGGCTGATCCTATGACTTGCTTTATCCAATAGGAATTGGTGGAAATGATTTTACATCATTTCCAAGCCTTAGGAAGACCTGATGACTTCTGCTTCACAAAATCAGCAATCAGCTAAAAAACCCAATTATCCTATTGGAGAAAAAGGCCATACAAGGGAGGGTGGAATTTTATGATGGGACTAACGTTTTTATAAGATGAGACATGAGAGAGCTTTTCCACTCTTTCTGTCTGCCATGAGAGGATAAAAATGAGAGGAAGGTCATATACAAATCAGAAAAGAGGGTTTTCCCCAGGAACCAAATTGGCCAGCACTTTAATATTAGATTTCCCAGACTTCATAACTATAAAAACTATAAAATAATTTTTAAATCACCTCATTTATAATATTCTGTTAGCAGTCTGAGTTGACTATTACAAGGAGAAAGAATCCACATGGAAGAACAGTGAGGTGGCAGATGCATAAAAAGAGGTTATCTTCTCTATTCCCACCCAGTTGAGTGTCCAAAGAGCTCTAACCCCAGCTATTATCTGAGAGGAGAGTCACTCAGCTGAACCCAGTTAATCCTCAGAATTATGAGAGAATAATAAATTGTTTTAAGAGTCTAAGCATTTGGATGGTTTCTTATACATAGACAATAACCAATCAGGTGGCAAACATGCTGTAGACATAAAAAGACAAATAACAAATTTTCCCAAATTAAGGTGAATGATTCACAACAAAAATTTAATACCATATATATGATATTAAATTTTTGTATATATATATGCTAGGGTCCGTGATCAAAGGAACGAGACTGACACAAAGCGAAAGTCAAGCAAAGCTTTATTTCGCGCCACGCATCAAAAATCAAACCAACCAGTCTGGCTGTCTCTTACAAAGAGACGACAATGACCAGGACACCGACCCTGACTACTTCCCTTACCCGACCATTCCCCCACGATTCCCCCTACCTGAGGACTCCTGCTACCCGATGACTCCTGCTACCCTATAGCTCCCCTACCTGATGATGACACTCCTGGTGGCACTGCTGACCAAGGCCACTTCCTGATGATGACGCTCTGGCAGCGCTGCTCCCCGGCAGGTGAGGCTGCACCCCGGCTGGCGAGGCCGCTCCCCAGCAACGCTCATGACGCTCCCGGCGAGGCCACTCCCTATGACTATGCTTCCCCTATGATGCTGCTCCAGACAATCCCGACGCTACTGCTCCGGATGCTGCTGCTCCTGATGTTCCCGACGCTATCACCACTACATTACCTGCCTCACATAACCTTTATAGAGGTGGTTGAGCCCGGCCCACACACAGGTGGCCAATGAGATTGCAACACACAGGGAAAGCTGCACAGTCATGCTTGGTCAGCAATACGGGTGGCCAATAGAATTCCAACCCACCACAGCAAATATGTATGCGCACCACTGATTGGATGTCTCCATCCGGATGGCCCGCCCCTACATCTGGGACCTGAAAGCAAGTTCCTCCGGGAGAGGCAGGGTCAATCCAAGCCCACAACAAAAGGGCTCCCTCTGGCCAATCAAGCCCCTATGTATATATATACATGTATATATGTGTATATATATACACACACACATATACACACAAACATAAAACTTCTAAAATTAAAGAAGAAAAAGCCAACAACCTTATAGAAAAATTAGCTAAGATTATTTATAGGAAAAAATGTAAAAGATCCTGATCCATTAGGGAAGATGATAAAAATTTTCATAATAATAAAAATGAAATGAAAACCCCATTGATATAACATTTCCCACCAAAATTTTGATAACATAATCTTTTGATAAAGCTATGAAGAAACAGGCATTCTATATATTTCCCGTGAGTAAGCGAAATGGCACAAGCCCACATGGAGAATTTTATAATATGTTGCAAAATTATATTTGTATTTACCCAATGACTCAGCAACTCTTCCATATGTTTGAAATGTTCCATATTGACAGTTTAAGTGATAGAATCAAAAGTTAAAATATCTCATATTCCAAAATGCCAGAGAATTATCCAACTTGGAATTTAAAAAAAATATATGAACATGATGATTCTATATTTAAAGTACTGCTGTTATTCTGATCTAGTAATCTTAAATATCACAAAATTGGTAAGAACAGTTTTCCACATGGGGTGTCTAGTGGCTCAGTCAGTTAAGAGTCTGACTCTTGATTTTAGCTCAGGTCTACGTCTTAAGGTCATGAGTTTAAGCTCTGCATTGAGCTCCATGCTAGGCATGAAGCCTACTTTAAAAAAAAAAAAAAAACTGTTTTCCATGAATTAGGAGAATATCCATGTTAAAAAATAATCCCTGAAAAACAATCTTCGATGTTAGATTTAGAAGCGTTGTCATTTCAAAGTGTCTTTACCCTCACTTCCAGATGGGAAAACCATATCATGGGAAGACTGATATTCCCAAAGGCATGGAACATTGTTATCAGCAGTGCAGGAGTTAGCATAGGGATCTAACCACTCTCAGGGCAAGGTACCATCTGATGACAGTCAAATTAATGGTAAAGGATGGTGGGCCACAGATCTAAAGAGTAATAGCCCCATAGGTGAAACCATTTAGGTGAAAGGTTTTGTTTTTTTTTTTTTAGAGCAAGACAAAAACTTTAATTAACAAATAAATAGATTTTACATAGGCTATTCCATGCCAAAAAATGCCCAGAGCTAATGTTAATTTATTTTAGCAATAAAAGATTTTACTTTATTTTAATAAGATGTGTTTTTGATACTGGATTTCAAAGTTTTGACCACTTTTTACTAAGATTTATAAGTCTGTGACCATTATTAGTGTTCATGATTTATATGTGAGATAAAAAGCACCAGAACATAAAATAATAAACCACAGAAGGGTATACTTTCTGACAAAAATGCAAATAGATTACATCAAGATGCATATAATAGTAAAGATAGCATGAAACTATCATAGCTAGTGCCTTTCACATTAGAATTTCACACACACGCTCAACGTACACACACTCACACGTACACACACTCACACGTACACACACTCACACATGCTTGTATTTAGAACACTTATCATGTAGGAAAAGAAGAGAGAGAAAATTCCAGGTCAAGTAAAAAGGAAAGGTATTACCAGAATCTAAACATTTTTGGCAGGGCTTCTAAACAGTAAGTGAACTATATATCCAGAATAAATGAAACTCCATAGAAACACGTAATCCTTGCCATTAGACAATAAAGTTGTATTAGATTACTTCTTTTAGATTACCATATACATATTTACAAAACTTTCATTAACATCAATCCCATTAAACAGCCCAGAAGCTGATCCTGAGTGGATTTTTTTCCACTCAGGGTACTCCAAGGTTAGGTGTCCACACAATAGTCCTACCCACCCTCTGCCTCATCATCAGAACCCTTTCTCTCTATTCTGTCAAAATAAAACATCATCTCCTACAATAGCGTGCTCTAAATAGGTAGGATACTCTCCAGTGTTGCACAAAATCATCAATTGTGGTTCGGAAAGAAATGAGAATAACCACCAATATTTATCTTTATTCATTCTTTATCAATTTAAACCTTTATATATGTTTTATAATACACATAATATGTTAGTTGAAAAGCACATGCATGTCACTTATAAATAAAAAAATATTCTTGGTGGTACATGAATACTTTTTTCTTTTCTTTTTTTTTTAAGATTTTATTTATTGACAGAGATCACAAGTAGGCAGAGAGGCAGGCAGGGGGTGGGGGAAGCAGGCTCCCCGCTGAGCAGAGAACCCGATGTGGGGCTCGATCCCAAGACTCTGGGATTATGACCTGAGGTGAAGGCAAAGGCTTAACTCACTGAGCCACACAGGCGCCCCTGAATAAATTTTTCTGAATGAAGTGAAGGTGGGAGACCTCTATTCCCAGAGTCCTCCTCTTGACCCCTTGTAGCTGGGCCTACTCATTTTATTTTTTAAGATTTTATTTATTTATTTGAGAGAGAGAGAAAGAGCCCACAGGCAGAGTAATAGCCCCCATAGGTGAAACCATTTAGGTTAAAGTTTTGTTGTTTTTTTAGAGCAAGACAAAAACTTTAATTAACAAATTAAATAGATTTTACATAGGCTATTCCATGCCAAAAAAATGCCCACAGCTAATGTTAATTTATTTTAGCCCCAGAGGAGCAACAGAGGAAGTGGGAGAGGCAAACTCCCTGCTGAGCAGGAGGCCAGCCGTGGGGCTCAATCCCAGGACGCTGGTATTATGACTGGAGCCAAGGGTAGATGCTTAACCAACTGAGCCACCCAGGCACCTCTAGCTGGGCCCACTCTTAATGTGAACTGAGTCAGGGCCCTGCATCTTCCACCCTGCCAGCCTCAATTCCTCTGTGGTGGTTGAGGGTCTTCTGTATCATGCCAAGAAACTCAAGGTCCAGCAAACCTGCCATCCACAAGACTTCAGGCTTAAACAGAGCTAGAGGGGGAATGGGGTTTAAGTCTCATAAAGGCTCTTTCACATTAATTAATGTTATTTCAATTACATAGGGGTTTTAAGGATTTTCATGTGTTATTTTGATAAGGTAACAAAAATTAATCAATATTAACATAACATTACTTGTATTGGAAATGGAGTCATAATTATAAATAGTTTTCATGAGTTTATTGGAAAATAGCCTGTTCACAGGTCTTTACTATATTTTATCAAACAATGGCAGTTGTCCTAGAATTTTATTGAATAAAAGAAGGTGATAATCAACTTACCTTTTTCATAGTAATTTCCTGTCCATTCAAGACCACAGGTAAAACTTCTGTCCACAAGACTGCAAAGTCCACCATTTTTCAGGTACATTTAGCTCACAGTTTGGGCCATACATTGTTTGGGGACATCCTACAGTAAGAATAAAACATACATATATATACACATATATATGTATAAAGATATGTATACGTATGGGTATGTATACTTATATATATGAAACTGAATAAAAATATCACCTGAACAAAAGTTTTTCTCTGTTTCCAATGGAGTAATCATATTTAATAACAAAAGCATAAGAAAATATTCAAATTAAAACAACTACTCAAAAGTTACTATAAGGTAACAAGGACGACCATTTGTTTGTTTTCAATCACACTACGCACTTTCATTGTGCGTATAACTATGTGCTTGGTATACTTTGGGAACTGGAGATGGCCTAGTGAACAGAGGTCAATCCCAGATTGGCATAGGAGCATTTTATATATTTAATCTCAAAATTGATAAAGAAGACAGACAAACAGCTTACTCCTTGATGATTTTGTGCTGAAATCTGAAAAGCACTTTAGCATACCGTGGTGGGAGATATAGTGAAAAACCACTGTGAAGAGGGGGTAAGATGCAAGGAGAAAATCTAATCAGACATAAGAGGGAGCCTTCATCGTCAGGAGAAAATGACTGAACAATGGGAAGTGCCCCAATAGGAGAATAAGCACTACTCACCTTTAGTTGGTTTTTCCATGAGGAGTATGGGCCCAATATAGCCAGCTAATATGATTTTTTTTTCAGGAAATTTGAAATCTACTTTATATGAAATCATTTAATCTTTGAAAGTTGGCAACTAATTAAATTGCTTTATAGCACTGTGGAAGCCAAAACAGTATCAGCCAATTCAAACACATTTGCGGCTAGATTTGGCCATAGGCCTGTCATTTATACTTTCTAGCTTATAGTATTTTTACATAATGATGTTTTCCACATGAATTATCTCATTTAATGCTCACAACTATCCCTCAGATGTGGGTAACAGTATTCTTATTTACACTTGAGAAAGCTGAAGCTTAGAGACTTAATTCTTTCTCAGGCTTAAATAGCCAGGAAAGATAAAAACCGAGATTCCAATCTAGAACTTCTGATTTCTCATCAACCTTTCTTTCTATTCCAGCTAAAGGAAGAGACATTAGAGATTTTTTTTCTTATTTTCCCAAAGACATTTAATACACACCAGAGTTCTTACTTGAATTCAATCTGTATGACACTTTCTTTTCTGCCTTTATTTGACTTAATGTAAGTACCAAATGAAAGTTTTAAATTCAGTTTGTTTAAAAGACCATTACAGCTGTACAGTTAATGGTGGAATCGCCACTAGATTTAAAATTTCAACCCACCAAAATAAAGTAAAATAATAAAATACAATTTCAACCCATAAACCTCTCTGGAGTCCCACATCATGCTCTGTGTTTTTCCCTTAACATTGCTTTATTCCCTTTTAACATACATATAACTCACTTATTAATTACATTCATTGTTCACTCTCTTCTCCACTAGAAAGCAAGACTGGGATATTATGTATTTTATCCATATGTTCCATAGGTTTAAAACAGGCACTGGCATTGAGTTGAGTGGATAAATGACTGAATATATCCAGAAATAGTCCATACTAGTAAAGCATATAAATGTTTATCTCTCTTACCCTTTAACCCTTTTTTACCCAAAAGGTTAATATACATACATAATACTGTGAAATTTGCTTCTTCTATAAGTAAAATTTCCCAAGATTTTTAAAATTAGTGCATATAGTAGAGCTGCATCATTGTTTTTTTATCAGCTACATAGGACTTACTGCATCTAACAAGATTTATTTTACCACACCACTATTGATGGGCAAGTAAGTTGCTTAAAATATTTTGCTACTATGAGCAGCACTGTAATGACCATCCTTTGGAAGTCTTTATTCATATATACCATTGTATCTGTGGGGTAAGTCACCAGGAGACTTTTTTTTAAATAAAATCATATGGGTTCTAATTTGTGACAAATAGTATCAAATTTCCTTACAAAGATATTTGCAAATTTAGTAAGAAGGATTACCAATGTACCATTTTCTTTTGTCAACCTTGTATATTATAAAAATCTAAAGAGGGTTGCTGGGGCGAGTGGGGGTAAGGATAAGGTGACCGGGTTATGGACACTGGGAAGGGTATGTGCTATGGTGAGTGCAGTTAATTATGTAAGCCTGAGGATTCACAGACCTGTACCTACCCCTGAAGCAAATAATGCATTATATGTTAATTAAAAAAAAAACAACAAAGATGTTATATACACGCAACTTTAATTTGGATTTCTTACATTATGCATGGTGCTAATCATCTTTTCACAAGATCCTATGGGTATCATAGATTCTTTCCTTACTAATATATAATAACTCCTAGCTTATTTAAAAAATTTGGTCTTTTTTTCTTCCATTTAAGAAAAGTTTTTTATACTTTTTATGTCTTGAAGAACTTTTTTGTTTCTTTTAAATCAAAACACCATTGATTATTTTTTTCTCTTTTATGGGTTCTGAATTGGTTCTGAATTTTTGTCAAGATTTATAGTATGGCTTTCCAAAATAACTTTTAAAAATCCTAATGATAATTCTAGTACTCTCAGAGTTTTTGTCAATATCTTTAAGTACTTTATACACTTGGAAGTAATTTTGGTGAACCAAATTACTTTTATAAGAGTGACTTTTTGTCTAGTTGCTGGTCATTTGACTTAACATAACTTATTAAATAATTCATATTTTCCCTCTGTTTTACTTTAGTCTTCCTCATTTTTACTTTATTTTATTTTTTCACTTATTTTCATCACTTTTTATTTACTAACACAAATATTGTGGAATATAAATTTTCCTCTGTTTTCTGAATTGGCTCTACCCCATGGGATGTGAATGTGCTTACTACTGCTTTTAAATTTCTGCAATACTGGTTTTGTTTGCTCTTTTTGAGCCACTGGTTATTTAAAAGGGAGATTTCAAAATGCCGAATGTAGCACAGTGTGGCTTTTTTTTCCCCTGATAGGAAGTTAGTTTTGTTATTAGTTCTTATTTTACTACTTGTGATCACAGAAGGCCATACATCATACTTTTTGGAATAGACTGACTTTTTTTTTTCAATTTTTGTGAATGTTTCATGGATACTTGAAAAAGAAACAATTTTTTTTAGGGAACAAAGTTCGTTTTAAACAATTAGACATACCTTACTAATTATGTTCAAACTTCTATAAACTTATTTTTTCCTGCATATGTGTATGCAGTTTTATGTGTGTGTGTTAACATTAAGGAATTAGTCTACTATTGATAAGCTCTTGCTGTCTATTTCTCTTTTTATCGCTTATGGCTTTTGCTTTATGAATTTTAATACTATTACTGGTTTTATACATATTCATTACACTTCAATCTTCATTATCAATTTTATGCTCTATTATTATAAGTGTCCTTCCCAATAGTTCCTTATTGCCATAAAATTTAACATTGTTCGATACTGATATCATGACCACTGTTTTATTTTTCTCATATGTGTTTTGTGTGGTTGTACCCATTTATTTACTATCATTTTATTTTGGAGTCTTTTTTTTCTAAGCTAACATGGGTGCTATTTCTCTCTTGTTGCTTTCAATACTTTCTTCTTTGGTCTTTAGAAGTTGAATGCAGATTTCTTTAAGTTTATCCTGTTTGTCATTCACACAGTTTCTTGAATCTGTAGGTTTATATTTTTTGTCATGTTTAGGAAATTCCAATCATTTTTACTTTAAATATTTTTCAGTCCTATTCTTTTTCTCCTCCCCTCTGGGATTTGGATGACAAGAAAAAAAGTTAGATCTTTTTTAATACTTCCACAGGTCTGGGGTGCCTGGGTGGCTCAGTGGGTTAAAGCCTCTGCCTTCGGCTCAGGTTCTGATCCCAGGGTCCTGGGATTGAGCCCTGCATCAGGCTCTCTGCTTAGCAGGGAGCCTGCTTCCCTTCCTCTCTTTCTGCCTACCTGTGATCTCTGTCTGTCAAATAAATAAATAAAATCTTAAAATAAAAAATAAAAATAAATAGTTCCACAGGTCCTTGAGGCCTGCTCTTTCTTTTTTTTTTTTTTTCTTCTTTTTTGTCATTTCTTTCCTTTTCCCTGTCTATTGTTTAGATTGGGGAATTTTCTACTGTTTATCTTCAAATGCACTGATCTGTCCCTCTGGCCTCTCCATTCTGCTATCAAGTCCATTCATTGAGTTATATTTGGTATATTTTTTTTCTTTTCATTATTGAATTTTCCAATTCTCAAGTTTCTATTTAGTTCTTCCTTATGCTTCTTAGTCTTTGTTTTATTCTTATTCTATTTTTCTATCTTTCTACTTAATCTACCTTTTAAATTTGTTTTATGTATGGCCATAGTTGCCCCCCAATCATTTTTACTTATAATGGCTTATTTAAAATTCTGATCAGATAGTTTTATAATCAGTATAATCTGAATGTTAGTGTCTGTTGATTATTTTCTTGTTCAAGTTGAAATTTTCCTGGTTTTTGGTATGGTAAATAACTTTTAATGAAATGTGGATATTTTGAATACTATGATATAAGATTCTGGACCTCATTTTAGCAAGTATCCTATTATACTGTACTTGCAAGGAAAGAGGTTCATCAAATAGAGTTCTCTACATAGCCTCCCTGTGAGAAGGGACATAAATGTGCCTTATTCCTGCTGCCAGTGTGAGTGATCAGTCTTCCCATGAGACCTCTGTTGGCACCTACCTGACAGAGAGGTAGAAGCACCTCTTACGGTTTCACACTCCACCTCCACTGACACTGCACAGGGTAGCTTTCTTGTTATTTGGTGGTTGTGAAAGTCCTGACTGTCCACTGGATCTCCTGTGACACCACCTTGAAGAAAACAGTAGTATCTCCATAGTCTCTGATGGGGGTGGAAGTTCACAGTCTCCACACAGTTTCTACTGACATTGCCAAGGCAGGGGACACATTCCAGTGTGGCAGGGATGAAAGTCTCAGCCCTTTCTCCCACACCATCTTGGTGCAGGGCAGGGGTATCTCATATATCCCCATGGAGTCTGAAGAGTAGGCTCTACCTGGTCTTTGCTAGTGGGGTTGGAGTCAAGGATGAAGTTTTATTCTTTAGTGTTTGACTGGAGTATTTACCTGTCATTGTCTAAGAGTTTTCTGTCTTGGTTGGCTGTCCTTTTCCTTGTCTTTATTTAGAGAAAACAGGCATATATAGGACTTTTTTTTTTTCCTTTCACTTTTTGTTTGCACCCATTGGTCTTCTGGGTTGCAGCTTCTCCACCATCCGGCCCAGGATATATGAGTCAAAAATGGAAACCCAGGGATGTCACCATTCCCGTTCCCTAAGTCTCTGAAGTTATTAGTGAGTCTGCCTTGTTCTCTCCACATCAGAGATTTTTGTTTGTTCTAGATATAGTGACTAGAATTTTTACTCTTTAGAGGGAGGAACATGGAAAAATGTCTGTACTCTTTCTCTAAGTTAAGTCTTATAATTTTATACAATCAATGGACTCTTCTTTAGACAAAGAATATATTATTACATAGCAAAATTAATTTCTTTATTCAGCATATATTGGCTCAGCAGCATGAGTAGTAATGGAATTAATATGATTCTTTCTCTAATTTTTCTCATTCCTCTCCTCCGCCTGATTTTAGTTGGCTATGTTTTTAATCTTAAATTCTCAGTTCCAGCATTTTATTATTTTTTCTGATGAAATGCTTATTTTATTTTACTTCTTTTCTTTTCCTTTTTTATTAACATATAATGTACTATTTGTTTCAGGGGTACAGGTCTTATCAGTCTTATACAATTCACAACACTTACCATAGCACATACCCTCCCCAATGTCCATCACCTATCTACCCCATTCCCTCCCACACACACACACCCCTGAGTGTGTTTCCTGAGATTTATTTGTTTCCTGAGATTAAGAGTCTTTTACGGTTTGTCTCCCTCTCTAGTTTTGTCTTGTTTCATTTTTCTCTTCCTTCCCCTATGATCCTCTGTCTTGTTTCTCAAATTCCTCATATCAGTGAGATCATATGATAATTATCTTTCTCTGATTGACTTATTTCACTTAGCATAATACCTTCTAGTTTCATCCATATTGTTGCAAATGGTAAGATTTTATTTTTTCATGGCTGCATAATGTGTGTGTATATATATATATACATATATATATATATATCACATATTCTTTATCTATTCATCTGTGGGTAGATATCTAGGCTCTTCCGATATTTTGGTTATTGTAGACATTGCTGCTGTGAGCATTGGGGTGCACATGCCCCTTCAGATCACGACATTTGTATATTTGGGGTAAATACCCAGTAGTGCAATTGCTAGGTCATAGGGTAGCTCTATTTTCAACTTTTTGAGGAACTTCCATACTGTTTTCCAGAGTGGCTACACCAGCTTGCGTTCCTACCAACAGTGCAGGAGGTTTCCCCTTTCACTGCATCCTCACCAATATTTGTCATTTCCTGACTTGTTAACTTTAGCCATTCTGACTGGTGAATGGTGGTATCTCACTGTGGTTTTGATGTATATCTCTGATGCTGAGTGATGTTGAGCACTTTTTCATGTGTCTGTTGGCCATTTGGATGTCTTCTTTGCAGAAATGTCTGTTCATGTCTTCTGCCCATTTCTTGGTTTGTTCTTTGGGTGTTGTGTCTGATAAGTTCTTTATAGATTTTGGATACTAGCCCTTTATCTGATATGTCATTTGCAAATATCCTTTCCCATTCTATCAGTTTTTTTCTGGTTTTGTTTGCTGTTTCCTTTGATGTGCAAAGCTTTTGACCTTGATGAAATCCCAATAGTTCATTTTTGCCCTTGCTTCCCTTGCCTTTGGCAATGTTTCTAGGAAGAAGTTGCTGCGGCTGAAGTCAAAGAGGTTGTTGCCTGTGTTCTCCTCAAGGATTTTGATGCATTTCTGTCTCCCAGTTAGGTCTTTCATCCATTTTGAGTCTATTTTTGTGCATGGTGTAAGAAAATGGTCCAGTTTTATTCTTCTGCATGTGGCTGTCCAATTTTTCCAACAGCATTTGTTGAAGAGACTTTTTTTCCATTGGACATTCTTTCCTGTTTTGTCAAAAATTAGTTGACCATGGAATTGAGGGTCCATTTCTGGGTTCTCTATTCTGTTTCATTGATCCATGTGCCTGTTTTTGTGCCTATACCATACTGTCTTGATGATTACAACTTTGTAATACAGCTTGAAGTCCAGAATTGTGATGCAACCACCTTTCTATTCTTTTTCAACATTCTTCTGGCTATTCAGGGTCTTTTCTTGTTCTGGTTCCATACAAATTTTAGAATTATTTCTTCCATTTCTGTGAAAAAACGTTGATGATACTTTGATAGGCATTGCATTAAATGTGTAGATTACTCTAAGTAGCATAGATATTTTCATAATATTTGTTCTTCTAATCCATGAGCATGGAACGTTTTTTCATTTCTTGTGTCTTTCTCAATTTCTTTCATGAGTATTCTATAGTTCTCTGAGTACAGATTCTTTGCTTCTTTGGTTAGATTTATTCCTAGGTATCTTATGGTTTTGGTGTAATCATAAATGGGATCAACTCCTTAATTTCTCTTTCTTCTTTCTCATTGTTAGTGTATAGAAATGCAACTGATTTCTGTGCATTGATTTTATGTCTTGCCACTTTACTGAATTCCTATATGAGTTCTAGCAGTTTTGGGGTGGAATCTTTTGGGTTTTCCATATAAAGTATCATATCATCTGCAAAGAGTGAGAGTTTGAATTCTTCTTCACCAGTTTTAGTGCCTTTTATTTCTTTTTGCTGTCTGATTGCTGAGGCTAGGACTTCTAGTATTATGTTGAATAGCAGTGGTGATAGTGGAAATCTCTGCCATGTTCCTGATATTAGGGGAAAAGCTAAAAGCTTTTGAGAGTGATATTTGCTGTGGGTTTTTCATGGGTGACTTTTATGATATTGAAGTATGTACCCTCTATCCCTACACTGTGAAGAGTGTTAATCAAGAAAAGATGCTATACTTTGTCAAATTTTTTTCCTGCATCTATTGAGAATATCATATGGTTCTTGTTCTTTCTTTTATTAATGTATGACATTGATTGATTTGCAGATGTTGAGCCAAACTTGCTTCCAGGAATACATTCCACTTGGTCATGGTGAATAATCCTTTTAATGTACTGTTGGATCCCATTGGCTAGTATTTTGGTAAGAATTTTTGCATCCATGTTCATCAGAGCTATTGGTCTGTAATTCTCCTGTTTGATGGGGTCTTTGTCTGGCTTTAGGATCAAGGTAATGCTGGCCTCATAAAATGAGTTTGGAAGTTTTCCTTCCTTTTCTATTTTGTGGAAGAGTTTCAGGAGAATAGGTATTAATTCTTCTTTAAATGTTAAAATACCCCCTGGGAAGCCATTTGGCCCTGGGCTCTTGTTTGTTGGGAGATTTTTAATTACTGCTTCAATTTCCTTACTGGTTATGGGTCTGTTCAGGTTTTCTATTTCTTCCTGGTTCAGTTTTGGTAGTTTATATGTCTCTAGGAATGCATCCGTTTCTTCCAGATTGTCTAATTTGCTGGCATATAGTTGCTCATAATATGTTCTTATAATAGTTTGTATATTTCTTCAGTGTTGGTTGTGATATCTCCTCTTTCATTCATGATTTTATTAATGTTGGTCCATTCTCTTTCTTTTTTGATTAAGTCTGGCCAGGGGTTTATCAATCTTTTTAATTCTTTCAAAGAACCAGTTCCTAGTTTTGTCAATCCGTTCTACTGTTCTTTTGATTTCTATTTCATTTGTTTCTGCTCTGATCTTTATGATTTCTCTTCTCCTGCTGGGTTTAGACTTTATTCATTGTTCTTTCCCCAGCTCCTTTAGGTATATGGTTAGGCTGTGTATTTGAGACCTTTCTTGTTTCTTGAGAAAGGTTTGTATTGCTATATATTTTCCTTTCAGGACTGCCTTTGCTGCATTCCAAAGATTTTGAACAGTTGTATTTTCATTTTTGTTTCCATGAATTTTAAAAATTCTTTAATTTCCTGGTTGACCCATTCATTCTTTAGTAGGATGCTCTTTAGCCTCCATGTATTTGCATTCTTTCCAACTTTCCTCTTGTGATTGAGTTCTAGCCTCAGAGCGTTGTGGTCTGAAAATATGCAGGGAATGATCCCAATCTTTTGGTACCAGTTGAGACCTGATTTGTGACCCAGGATGTGATCTATTCTGGAGAATGTTCCATGTGCACTAGAGAAGAATGTGTATTCTGTTGCATTGGGAGGAATGTTCTGAATAGATCTGTGATGTCCATCTGGTCCAGCATGTCATTTAAACCTTTTATTTCCTTGTTGATCTTTTGCTTAGACGATCTGTCCATTCCAGTGAGGGAGGTGTTAAAGTCCCCGACTATTATTATATTATTGTCAATGTATTTCTCTGACTTTGTTATTAATTGGCTTATATAATTGGCTGCTCCCATGTTAGGGGCATAGATATTTAAAATTGTTAGAGCTTCTTGTTGGATAGACCCTTTAAGTATGATATAGTGTTCTTCCTCATTTCTTTTTATAGTCTTTGGTTTAAAATCTAACTTGTTTGATATATGGATTGTCACCCAGCTTTCTTTTGATGTCCATTAGCATGGTAAATTGTTTTCCACCCCTCACTTTAAATCTGGAGGTGTCTTTGGGTCTAAAATAAATCTTTTGCAGACAGCATATCAATGGGTCTTATTTATTTATTCAATCTGATACCCTGTGTCTTTTGATTGGGGCATTTAGCCCATTTACATTCGGGTAACTATTGAAAGATATGAATGTAGTGCCATTGTATTGCCTGTAAAGTGACTGTTGCTGTATATTGTCCCTGTTCCTTTCTGGTCTGTAACTTTAAGGCTCTCTCTTTACTTAGAGGATGGCTTCAATATTTGGTTTGGTGTTCAAAATTCTTTTAGTTTTTGTTTGTCCTGGAATCTTTTTTATCTCTCCTTCAATTTTCAATGACAGTCTACCTGGATATAGTATTCTTGGCTGCATATTTTTCTCATTTAGTGCTCTGAATATATGATGCAGTCCTTTCTGGCCTGCCAGGTCTCTGTGGATAGGTCTGCTGACAATCTAATATTTCTATTTTTGTAGGTTACAGACCTCTTTTCCCAAGCTGCTTTCAGGATTTTCTCTTTGTCTCTGAGACTTGTAAGTTTTACTATTAGATGACAGGGTATTGACCTTTTTTTATTGATTTTGAGGGAGATACTCCATTCCTCCTGGATTTTGATGCTTGTCTCCTTCCCCAAATTCGGGAAGTTCTCCATTATAACTTGTTCCAGTATACCTTGTGCCCCCCTCTCTCTCTTTCTTCTTCTTCTAGGATCCAATTATTCTAATATTGTTTCATCTTTTAGTATCACTTATCTCCAGAATTCTCCCCTCATGATCCAGTAGTTGTTTATCTCTCTTTTTCTCAGCTTCTTTATTCTCCATCATTTGATCTTCTATATCACTAATTCTCTCTTCTGCCTCATTTATCCTAGCAGTTAGAGCCTCCATTTTTTTATTGCACCTCATTAATAGACTTTTTGATTTCAACTTGGTTAGATTTTAGTTCTTATATTTCTCCATAAAGGGATTCTCTTTTAACTTCTATTCTTTTTTCAAGCCCAGCTACTATCTTTATAATTGTCCTTCTGAACTCTAGTTCTGATATCTTACTAATGTCCATATTGATTAGGTCCCTGGCAGGTGGTACTGTCTCTTGGGTTTTCTTTCTTTCTTTCTTTTTTTGTGAGTTTTCCCATTTTGTCATTTTGTCCAGAGAAGACTAGACGAATGAGAGAACAAAATGCTAAAAGGGTAATAATGACCCCAGAAAAAATATATGCTAAACAAATCAGAAGAGATCCAAAACCAGGGGAAAAGGAAAAAAGAAAAAAGAATATGAGCAGGATGGTGACTAGAACAGAGCCACACACTAGATTCTGGGTGTGTTTTGGTCTTTTAGAAGAAACTGCCTCCCAAAATTTTAGAGAAAGAAAAAAATATATATATATATGGGTAAATATGATGAAGGGATGGAATATGATGGTAGAGATGAAAATTTAAAAAGATTTTTTTAAAAAGGAATTGATAAAATAAGAAATTGGTTGAAAAAAGAAAGAAAAAAATGAAATGTAACGATTTTAAAAAAGAGAGAGAATGTAATCATTCTGAATGAAACTAGAACAAAACCATATATTAGATTTAAGGTATATTTTAGTCTATTGGAAGAAACTGTATTCCAAAATTTTAAAGGAAAGAAAAACTCCTACCCCTCCAGTTCTAGCATTTTAAATTCCAGCATTTACCTTTATACACTTAAACATGCTTATTGACTTGTCATATTTAAACAATACCTTTTGACACAGATCTGTCCCTCCCATTCACAACTTCTAATGAAGAAATAAGATCAGTATACTCAACATCCTCCATCTTCTTTCCTTTTAGTTTATGCCCATTTTGATAAACTGTCAAAATTGGTATAATATTAAATATTTGTATATTTATCATATCATGTGGCCATAATTCCCAAATTTGTTTTAAAATTAGCCCAAATAAAAGTGATTTAATACCTACTAATTGTCTTTTTACCAGAGATTTTCCATTTGCTCAACTTTATCTTCTACAGTTTCTTCAGAAATATTTTATGGCTATTATATCCTCAGTAACTTTTTATTATTAAAAATATTTATTTTCAGTCATACTATACTTGAATAACAGTTTAACTGTGTATAAGACACTTGAGTCACATTTTTTCCCAAAAACTTCATAGGCATTGATTAACCACATGCTAGCAATGGTTTTGATTATTGCTGTGAGGCATGAGGCCAGACTGATTTTCCCCTCTCTTCATATAAGATCTCCCAGTTTTTTTTTTCTTTTATCCCCAGTGGACTTCTCCTTGCTTATGATCAATCTTCACTAGAGTTTCTGGGAATAGAATGTATTCAGTCTGTAGCATCAGATCTTCTTTCATTTCAGAGAAACAAAATCTTGAATATTATACTTAAATATCTTCTTTTCCATTTATATATTTGTCTCTCTATTTTTTCCATTTCTTTGTTTCTATGTTCCTCAAGCTTATTCTCCATTTACCTGGCTGTCACATAAGCAGATTCAATCCTCCTATTACCTGTGTTCAATATGGTCTTCATTTATATGATGTGAGGTTTTAATTTTCATTTCCACTTCTTTCTGAGCTCTACCAGCTTACTTTTTCATTTCCCTTTGTTGTCTTTTCATTTATTCCATGAACCCTTGTATCTCTGCATCATACTCTCAAGTTGTAGAGAACACTTTTTCATTATGTCCCTCGAATTCTTGGAAAAAATTCTGGTTAATATTTCCATGTGCTCCATAGCAAACTTTTCTGCTTTATGTCCATCTGCATTTTGTTTTCTTATTCTTTTTCTCCTTCACCCTCCTTAAAAAATTTGCACTTAAAAGGTAATCAAAGCTTTGAATAGTTTCATATATTGTTTCCAAAATGAGAGGAGGGTTTTTCGGGGGTCTTTTTATGCATCGAGTTTTTGTTTTTACTTTCATTTTCTTGTATTGGGTTAGTTTTGTGTGCACATTATTTTGGGGGACAGTAGTATGGATCTGGGCTAGAAAAATTATTTCAGCTAGTTGGAAGCCTCCTGGGGCTAGAGTAAAACTCCATATGACACATAGTTTTGGGGTGTGTGTTTGTATGTGGGCTTCTTAGCTCCCTTTGGCTGCAAGGTTGCTTATTGCCACAGATAGCCCTCTATTCTAGTGCAGAGTTGAAAATATGCTGGTTCTGTGCACTTCCTGGTTTTATCCTGTTTTTTTTTCTGCAACTCTGCAATGTCTGGTTCAAGGTAGCTCTTGCAGCATACTCATGCAACCAACTCTTCTCTTTTAACAAAGGGTCACAGGTTTTGCCCCTCTGTGTGTGCAATGGAGAAGTGGTTCTCCATATGTCATTTCACTGAACTTGAGATTTCTTCTATTGTGATTATTATTGTGGAAGTAATGAATAATATGATTAAGGACAAGAAAGTTTTATAGTTTTAAACAAAGATCATGTTTCTTTCTGTCTCTCTTTTTTCTTATAGCTTTCACTAGGCTTCTGAAAGTTGAAGAAAATCTAAAACTTTTCAGTTTTTACAATTAGACATCCCTAACACACAATTTTAGGCAGCTTTACAAAAGTTAACCAAAGTTATTTCAGAATTTGCTCCTACTCAAGAGTATACATAAATTATTCTTTGTTTTTGTTTTCAATTCTTGTTTACCCTCCAGTAGGCTATTTCCTATATGACTCTACAAGAGTGTGTACTTTCATGTTATTAAAGCCACATTTAAGAAGAAAGTGTTATAAACAATGCCCATTTTATTATATTTCCTGGCACCAATCTGCTCTCATAGTGTAGCTTAGTTAGTGCCTTGATGGACAACGTGACCCTGCAGCCATTGTTACCTTGCTGATACCTGGCTCCCATTTGGCCAGGTGGGCATGGGCACCCTCCAGTCACTGGGTCACACTGTCCTGAGCCACAGGAACACTGCTGGCCACAGTCCTGCCCATAGTGATCCACAGGACAAACTGCAGGAAGGAGCAAAACCAAAACCAGATTTTTCTTATTAAAATGTTTTGCCAGTCAAGACTTTAAAAACCTTGTAAATACACAACCCTTTCTTTTAATCAAATAGGTTTCCTTGTCTTGCCTTCACTTTAGTTTTCAACTTAAAAGGTTACTTTGAAAAAAAACAAAACAAAAAAAGGAACTGTTCAAATTGTTGCTTACTTAGTGCAACTTTGGTTGACATCAGGAATTCCAACCAAATATCTAGTGTATGATATATATATGATATAAATGACTCTTACAAACTCAGTCTTGCTGCCTTAGCAAATATGTATGTGTGTGTGCTTGTTTGCCTGTATGTGTGTGTCATAATCTTGAGTATGTTCCCTCTTAAAGTCCACTCTGGAATTTCAGCTTACACTTCAATGCATCAATACAGAATAATCAATTATGCTCATTTCTCCAAATATCATTTATGTATTCAACTTATATTTAAATTTATTCTTTATTAAAATCAACAAATTTGTTAAATTATCCTTTTAAATTAATTATATTAATTAATATTAATTAAATTTTAATTTATTAATGTAGTAACACATTTGTTAATTTGTCTGTTTGCAACTTTATTCCACAAATTCTTTGAGATACTTATCAAGATACAGATAACACTCAAAGATAAAATAAATTCCTGTGAGAATCAAGTGAAGAAAAAAGTATAGTTACAATGTAGATATAAATGAATATCACAATTCTTTGAACTTGTAAGAGGTGGACTGCAAATTGGTTCTGATCTACCTCGCTGTCAAAGCAAAGAAGGAAAAGTACTCAGGTATAAGATCACAGCTTTTTGAAGACAAAAATACTCCCAATATTCAGAGAAATCAAAACTCTTGAAGATGCTTTGGCCTGAGGAAATAAAGAAATTCTCTCAATGATTTTCTTTGAGGAACAAAGGGGTCAATTAGAAACTTCCTTAGGAGATGTTTATGGGTTGGCTTTAACTCAAAGACAACTTGGCTGCTGAGGCTTCAGAGGCAGTATTCACTAGGTTTCAATTTTCCACTACATGGAGCCAGGACGTTGTCCTACTTGTCTTTTGTCTTCAGAACATCAGGGTACTGAGGTAGGATAATTAAAATTGCCCTCATACAAAGAAGACAGAGAAACTATCTGCCTGGGCAAAATAAACATTTGGATGTCTTTACCACATAGAAACTTGGTGCCCTGCCTGATCACCAACTTTGTTATCATTCTTCCAAATGAAAGAATCTTGTTTGCAATTACAGCACTTCTTTTATGAAAGATCTATTGATAGGGCTTTAATTCTTTTAATTCTAAAGTATAAAATACAGAATAGTACACAAGAAACATAAATGTGCAGCTCAGTAAAACATCACAAGTGAACACCCTCAAGAACAACAAATAGGTTGAAGAACACAATAGTGCCAGAACTACCTTCTCATCATGTACTCTCTTCGGCATTGCTCCTCTAGCCTCCCTAAAAATCATTATGATCTTGGAAATTGCCCAAATACTTAGAAAAATCTGATAAGATCAAAATGTATTTGTTAAGAATACCTCTATGGTGTCCAAGATAGTGCATTCTTAAGGCATATTTAATTTATACCTTGTCCCTTAAACTTTATGTAAATAGTTGTCTTTGTGATGGGTAGTTAAGTCTTTAAATTTTAGGGAACTGTTTAATTTTTGGTAAGTAGGGGAACTACCTAATTTTGAGCTGGATATTGCTGAGGATAAATGAAATTGTGAGACTCGAACCAATGAGTTTGACATTGTGTACACAGGTATTGTGTACCAGACCACTCTTATCTTATGGAACAGATTTTCTTTTCTTTTTTTTTTTTGTATTTAAATTTATTTATTTTTTTCAGCCTAACAGTATTCATTGTTTTGGCACAACACCCAGTGCTCCATGCAATATGTGCCCTCCCTATTACCCACCACCTTGGAACAGATTTTCTAATCCTGACTTGAGGTTAGCATTGCTGGGATATGAGAGATTATGACCAAAGGGTTCTCTTTGGCTGCCTTCACTGCTTCAACTCTCAGTCAAACTCCTCACGTAAGCACTCTTCCACCTAGAATGTAGGTCGGTTGGTGTTTGCTGTTACCACAGTAAATTATTAAGTAATAATTACAACATTGAACTCTGTAAGTACAGTTCTTAAAAACTCTACTTTAACATATATACTTCATAATTGGTAGACTGACTTACTTTGACTGCAGTCAGCCCCAATGAAGCCAGGAGGGCAGTAACAGGTGCCAATCACAGTGTCACAGCTGCTGCCATTAAGGCACTTGCACATCCTTTGGCAATTAAGACCTTAAGTGCCTTTTGGGCATCCTGTTGAAGGAGAACAAAACCATGTGTGATATTGTAACTTAAAGCATCACTGTTTAAATTCATACCCATAGACATGTTGCTAACTCACATTCCAAATACTGTTCTTTGGTATTTTCAGTTACCTTCAAGCTAGTGATTCAAGGCATGGACTTATCTGAAGAGATGGGATGATATAGATAGATGCCTTAGTAATATGGTTGGGGGCAAAATGTTCCTGATGCCGCTCATTAGTAAGATACAGGAAACTTAACTTTGAGTTTCTTTGGAAATCTGTCCACTTTTAGAGAGTGCTCAGAATAGGTGACAATTTGCCAAAGTTACTTCATTCCAGCCTAGATGAATTCATTATTTTGATTAATGTTTAAGTGTCATCATTTGTCTTGTCTGGAATGATCTGGCTTTAATACAAGTAAGAATTCAAAAATGGCATGAAGTATCAAGAAAGAATCTTCATTTTCTGTCAGTTTCTCACTTTCTTATCCATAGACTTATGGTCTACTATGATACCTGTGTAACAAACAGATAAACGGCCAGAACTTAAGATAAAGGGAGATGAAACAAGACAACGAGCAAGCTGAAGACCATTATCTGTGCAATGACTGAAAGACTAGGGGTGTTTATTCAGGAGAAAAGAGAGCTAGGAAGACAGAAATGTCTTCAAACATGAAAAGGCAGTCCTGTGGAAAAGAAGAAAGGCAGATTTTATCTCCATAAAGAAATACTTTCTGGAAGAGCTGTCCAAGATTGGAATAAGCTTTTTTCAGGAGCCATGATTACTCATCTCTGTAGGAGTTCAGAGACAGGATAAGTATACAGGCGAGAAAATATAGAGGATATTCAAGTTGATTAACTTTGAAGCACTTCCATCTGTGACATTCTCTTATTCTATGAAATGCCTGATACTTTCAAGTCTTAAAATTATAAAAGTTTGAGTTTCAAGAGACCTCATGTCCATCTGGTTCAATTCTTATTTTAAGATGATGAAGTTGAGGCCTAGAGAGTGAGGTGACTTGGAATATAGCACAAAATTCTGTCACCTGTTAGAGATAACCATCTTTATCCTTGCCACATGTTTAAATATGAGGCTGTAGGAAATTTTGAAAAGACTGTGATTTAAAACCTATATACTTCACTTATTAACATTGTAGCTTTAACTCCTTTCTTTGAACTTCTGGTTCTTAATTCCCAAAGGGGATAATAATAAAATCATGGCCCTGTGGTGGTGACTGGAGTGAACAAGTACGTCACCAAACTCAGCTCCCATGTCAGTGGTGGCCATTATTTTCATTAATGATGGCAGTGTCAATGCTAGGCATGCAGCAAAACCCTTTCTACCTGCTTGATATGAGCCAAAGTGTTAGGCATTTGCCTTAGGTCCTTCCTCTTGGAAAATCTTTTCATTTGGAAACATAACTCTAAAAGTGACCAAACTATACCAGATGGTACTAGTTTTCTTCTTTTTATCTTGTGTTCTTATGTAAGAATCAGACAGTAAGGACCACTTTTTAAGAGTATTTCACAGGTAGTATGTTTTAGAGGTAACAGCAAAGAATGGATCTTATTGAGATTCAGATTGTTTATAATCCCCCTATATGTCTTATCCTAAATTCCCGAGTTCCCACCTTGAGTCTCAAACCCAAAAAATGGCTGCTTCTTTCTTCTAGTTTTTTTTTTTTAATTACTTCCCCTAATTCTTTTTTTTTTTTAAGATTTTATTTATTTATTTATTTGACAGACAGAGATCACAAGTAGGCAGAGAGACAGGCAGAGAGAGAGGAGGAAGCAGGCTCCACGCTGAACAGAGAGCCCAGTGCCGGGCTCAATCCCAGGACCCTGAGATCATGACCTGAGCTGAAGGCAGAGGCTTTAACCCACTGAGCCACCTAGGCACCCATCTTCCTTCCAGTTTTAAAATAAAGTTCTTTGTAACGGAGATGGAAAGCCAAACACTACAGTTATTCATACCAAAGGTTATTTCTGTGCTGTAGTTGTTGTATTTCTTTATTCCTCTCTATTAAAAATGATGACTTCACTTTACAGTCTCTTCTGTCATTCTCTCTTCCCAAGGAATGTCATTCCCATAGCTCATTGTCCCTTCTTTGGTATATAACATTCATTGGTCCTCCTAAGAACTTCTTTTTTCCTTCACAAAAAATTCAATAGGGGATACCTAAAAACAAAATTAGTGATTAAAAAAGTCTCCATCTCTTCCTCTTCTCTTATTCACCAAGATATAAAATGCTTTCATGTCCATTTGGGTCAGAGTTGTGGAATGCAAATTTTTATAATTTTTTTATCCCCATTACTATGTGTGAGGCCTAAGACAAATGTCTGCTTGACATTAGAGAAAATACACATAAAGCAAGCTGGTGGTATGGAGTCTGAAACAATGAAGTCTTGTGTGTACTGCTGCAATGTTGCTTCCCAAAGGAGGTTAAATTAATAAGAGTTGATTAGTACAGAAAATTCTGTAGTTACATTGCTATGAAATGAAAATTGCCATGAATTTCGGTGCAAATAAGAAACAGAAAAACACCTAATAATGTGAAATTCATATACTTATTAATGAGGAAAATATCAAACTATGGTTATAATCATAGATATAAAAAATTAGCATCTCAGTTTAAATGGAAAAAAGCTTGTGTGTAATTACATGATAAATTTAAATAACTGATATATATATTTATATTATCTTTGTCATTTATGTGTCATATATTTTGGGGGGATCACTTTCATGTGAGGTGAAATTACTTGGGAGAAATAATTTCCCTTTGACATATACTCATTTTGCAAACTATCTTAGTGGTGGTTTCATGTTGGATAGAACCTTCCTGCATTGTTCCTTCTTTGTACACAGAAAACAAAAGTTACGTGAATATTAGGCTCCAACTATATTATCCTTTTGAAACTGGGACACTGAATAGATAAATTTTATCTTCCAAAAAGTATGTCATCTGTTGAAAGACAAGGTGTGTATAACCTCTTACCCTCAAAACTTATTAAATTTACATCAAGGGTACAGTGTATGTTGACAAAAGTGCCTGTAACTTTTCCCCCCAATAATAAGTTATTTACTGACAGTTGCACTTTCTCTTAGAATTCTGTAGCAACGTGAAAGTTTGACTTCTAGAATCATGTGCACATCCTTTGCTCAAACATTTCCTATATTCTACAAGAGAACACATGCTCGAGACATAATAATTCCACTTGGCTGAAATGAAATTCGTTCTCCCAGACTCTTTTCCAAGTATTTGACCAGGCTACTCACATATTCTAGCGACAGTCACACAATTTTATTCTATTCTTAAAAAGAGACGCTAAGGTTTGGGCTGTCTGAATTCTTACTACTATGAGAAAGAGCAATGAAGGCAATCTTCTACCAATGTTTTGATGTCTTCCTCCTGGAGCAGGTGTAATATTCTATGGCCTGTGCTTCTCCAAGCATTCTATACCAAGGGTGTTCCTCTGAAAATTGTCAAAAGAACTGCCCTTGCTTTTTAGAGGACCCCAAAGCCTTAAATGTTCTCAAAGAGAGTTATTACAGTGGGTATTACCATTTGGAGAAATAAAAGATTTCCAGGGTATGGAGTTACTTTGTAATTTCTCATTGGTCATAAAATACATAGTATGATGAGTTTCTATCTACTGAGCAGTTTGTTTGTTTTTCCCCACATGCCGTCCAAAGGCTGAGACCAAACTGCCCATTATAAATTATGGACAAGTGGTGAGATCCCACTACAAGTTTGTCTGCTTCCTCTGACCTCTGCAGAGAGAAAATTTTGAATCTCCACTCCAAACTCGAGAACATGAAAGCCCAGTTGTTTCTGGCCGCTGAAACTTTTGTTTTTGAGCCAGCCACACCTTTTATGGATATTTTCTTGAACCCTTTTTCATAGTTCTGTAATGACAGTGGATGTTGCCAAGAAAATTTTGCTGCAACTCCCGACCACGTGTTGCCTGGAGCTAAGCCAATCTGACTAGTTAGGGAGCTAGTTAGGGAGCCGCTCACCGCTGAAGGCTTGATTTTACAAGGTAGAGCTCCCCTCCTTCAGCCCAAGGTAGCTTGCCTTCTGACATGCAAGTCCTGCCAGCTCTATGTAACTTGGTTTTTAGTTTTGTTTTAAAGATTTATTTTTTTTTATTTGAGAGAGAGAAAGAACAAGCATGTGAGAGGGAACAGAGGGAGAGGGAGAGAGAGAATCTCAAGCAGACTCCCACTGAACGCAGAGCCCCACCCCAGCGGCTGGATTCTATGACCTTGAGCTCAAGACCGAGGTTGAAATCAAGAGTCGCATGGTTAGCTGACTGAACCACCTAGGTGCTCATCCATGTAACTTGGTTTTATTACATTAAGATAAAACATCACTTGATATCAAGAAGAAATTCTTCCTGAGATATGTGATGAAATTAAAAGTGAAGAAATAAATATAAACTGATTGGTATCAATCAATATACAGTTCTTCCATTATAATATACAATTTCTTCCATTATAAGGGTGCTTGAAATTCACCATAACAAAAATATAATTGCAATTTTACTAATGTTATATTTTAATTATTCAGTTTAAGTTTGTATACCCACAATGATTACAGGTTCCAAACAAAGTACTAATTGAAACCATTTTGTGTTTTTAGCTGATAATATTTAAAATTAGGGCAAAAGTGAGAAGTAATATTCAAAATATACATCCTATGGCTTGTAAAAATTAAAATCAATAGCTTGACCATAAGTCTGTTTTATAGGTGACATATGAGTGTAGAATCCAAAAATCATCCATATATTTGCAGAATTAAGAAAGGAAAGTGGAAGGAATCTGCTACAGGAGTGACTAGGGAGAAAAGAGGAGGGGTGGCGGCCAAGTTGGGGGAAAAAAATGAAACTGAGGCCAAATCATTTTATTTTTAAACCTATAAAAAGTACATTATAAATAATTACAAGCTTAAAAATTAAGTAGCTGACTGAACATTTTAACATGCTCCTTGGGACATTTTATCGTGTGTTCCCCTCTAACCATTTTCAATGTTAAAATGTCCTAACAAATCAATATAAGGTGTTTGGTCTAGGGACTATCCTTTTTTATTACACAGCAGTGAGCCAACTGGCATTTTGTCCTTAAACAAGGTACTGTGTTCATTCCAGAATAACAATTTGTTTAATTTGATTGTTCCTAAGCAGATCCTGGAACTAACTTTATGAATCACTTTAAATATGTTCCCATTGGCTGTCTATTGATTGATATCAATCAGTTCATATTATCTTTGTTCTTTCTTTCTCTATTTATTTTCTTTTTCTGGGGGATATTTGGAAGAGAAAAGGCAACATAGGAGAAAGGGTTACACAACAAAGTGTATGTTTTCAACCATTCCAATAAACATTCTCTCAGGACTTGCTATCAGTTAGAAGCTTGAATTAACATTTGCCCTTTAGCATTCTGACGGATGATGCACCCTACTGGTGTCTCTTGGATAAATTACAACAAAAGCATGGGCCACACTTACGGAGATGACAGCGGTTTCCATGGTAGCTGGGCAGACAGGTACATCTCCCCGTGACTAGGTGACACTCTTCATTCTCAGCTGAACACTGACATACCTGTTTACAGTCTTTCCCATATGTGCCTGGTGGACAAACTAAGGGAAAGAGGAAATGTAAACCCAATGAATTAAATTTGTCTGTGTAAATATAGCTCTAAAAGTGAAAGCAGGGAAAAATTTATTAAATAAGACCATTGCCTACAGAAGTGCGCTGCCCTTTGGGATTTAGGTTTCATTAAATTTACTTGGGGATTACTTCACTGTTTGATTTTGTTTTGTTCAGTCAATTTGTGACCGACTGTGAAGGGCCGGCTGCAATTTTCTTGTCACTGAAAAAAATCATAGGGTGATGTCAGGTAAAATCAACTAAAATAATAGTATAATTCATGAGGGACCACATATCTGGATAAAGATATTTTTTCTGGTGCAGCCGGTTTAAATTCTCAAGGTTGTTTCTCTCTGCACATTAGCACATACTGTATTTGTGTCACTTGTCAGCTACGTGGCTGGGTTGTGCTGTTTTCTTTTTAAGGCCAGGCAGTAAAAGCTTTCCCTCCAACTTCTAAATAATATCATGCCATTTTGTTAAGAAAATAAAAAGGTTTCTGGGTATTTTTCAGCTGACCAAAACAGAGTCAAAGAGACATTTTAAGTCTCACTGTTGTGTCCAAGGACAATGCAAACAAACTCAGTAAAAAGAAAAGTCTATTAATTTGGTTGTTATACGTCTGAGGACCTAGGATTGAATAACAACTTCTGGATCAACTTTTTATTTATCACCTAAAGGGTCTGGCATCATGGAAGAGTGCACCTGTTTGAGAAAGTTCTTGTCACACTGGGGAAATTATTGACTCTTTTGGTCACCGCATCCCTGTTTAGTGTTGGCTGTCCCGTGCACCTATGGTGTCACCTGTTTCCTTGGTGTCCTCTGTCTTTAAGAACATTGCATCTTCTGGTTTCCTTTAAGTAAAAGTGACAGCAGTGACAGCAATTCTAACTTCAAGGGCCATTCGTTGCTTGCTTAGTATTAAAAACAAAGACTAATGAAACAGAGGGCAATTAATCAAAAAAGAGGGTTTTTTTTTTCCCCTTCTTGACTGGGATATATAAAAATTGGAGAGCATTATGTGGAATCTAACTCAGCACCTGAACAGCTATTTAAATAGTCTGTTGTTGGTCTAGACATCTTTTTTAGCTTAAGATTCACCAACTGCTCAAATATATATCAATAAAGCAGTTATCTGGTATGCCAGAAAGCACATCTGGCTTTACTGCCTGAAAAGCTTATTAACTTTTGCTTGTTAATAAGTGGCTAAGCAAGAAAACCTGATCATGGTATTTCAGACGTGACTGAGAGTGCATGTTTATAGACGCCTACTTCCTTCATCTTGTTCGTCAGTACACACATGAGGGCATCACTTACATTCCACTGTGACGTGATGAAAGGGAGCTCCCCACTGGAAGTTTTCGAACACGGAAGGCTGACAAATAACCAGAAAAATCAAAATATGTTTCATTAGAGGCTTCCAATAACTTTAGAACCTAGAGCTGCAGTTATTACAAATTCGTCCCATCACTGGGAAGACCTATGTTGGCCACAGGGTTACATGAGCAGAAAGCTTGGTCTCTCTGTGGCAAATATGACCACAAAGCCCTGTGCTCTGTGGAGATCAATGACATTGAGAGGTCCAACGGGCTGTTGAACACAACAGGATTTGGGTAGTAAGTTCCAGTATCCCAATATACTTAGTCATTTTCCATCTTGAGGTTTGGGGCCCACTGGCATAGGGTTCTGAGGAACATGACATTCAGGCTGGTTTGCTCTGAGAGAGAGCCATCATGAATATTGTGCAGATCTGCAAGCATCCATTGAAGGTTGTGTGGTCCAGAGGAAATGGTGTGAACCTTGAGTCAGTTAAGTATAGCACTGCCAGTGGCCTGATCTCTAGTTCTAAACAAACTACTAAAGCTCTAAGAACCTCAATATGCTCTTTTGTATTAATTAATTATTAATTAATGTATTCTTAATTATATTACATATAATTACAATACAATCACAATACATGTAATGTATTCTTAATTACATCTTAATTAATGTAATCTTCTGTATTAATTAAGGGCTTAATAAAGGCTATCTCACAGATTGTTGTCAGGAGAAGCTGAGGGACAGAGTAACATACAGGAATTTCATAGTGCCTCAATAAAATTTCTTTCATTTCCATTGAAACCCTTATATATAAAATCAGACTCAACTGCTCAACAGAAGTGCTATCTCTGGCCCAACACTATGGATAGATACATTCAGAATAATTATGAAAAATATATCTAATATTTAGGGAGCATCTTTACATGTATCTGCATTCAGGAAAAATTATTTCTAAGGGAAAAATTTTTTTTAAATATTAAAATCACATGACAAGTTTCTGAAACACAAACAGGTAAAATTTGTCAATACTCTTACTAACTCCCCAATGTTTTGAGGCTTCATAACACCATTCATAAATGTTAATCGCTTCTCCATCCCAAGAGCTCAGGCACATCCTTCATTTTGATTCTTGAACTTCAGAGGAATCAAAATCACAGAAGATATAAATTATCTTCTTGGGCAAAACTGACCTCTTAAAGCTCTTGAAGTCAGTTCTCGAATGAGTGTTTAAATGTCACTAAAGGAATTTACAATTTATATTGCAAAGCAATAAAATGAAGATGGAAACAAAAGCAAGAAAAGGTACTCTGAATGCTACCCAAAAGAATTTTTGAGAAATATTGTTGTATTTCTTAGATTACATATTCGTTTTGAAAAAATGTCAGTTGTCACCTATGAAAAAATGATGACTTTGACTAAGACTTCAGAGGAAATCAAAATTCATGTAAAGCCTGCCTCATGTTGTCTGAAAGAGATTGTGGTATATTAGTTTATTGCCTCCTGATCCCAGATGGACTGCGTTATGGGCATACTTTCAACCCATCTTACAAGACAAACAGAATTCTGGAATATTCTCATTCAGCAAGAAATATTTTCTGGATATCTACTATGTGCCAGGTTCACAACAGTGAGCAAATCTAAACATGATTCTTATACCTATCAAGCTTGCATTGGTAGGGAGATAATTACAATAAAATAACCACCAAATAAACATATAATTTAAAAATATTATAAGAGTGCTGCAGGGTGCTATGAGAGAGTATAACTCCACTTTAGACTAACAGGCATAGAATGGGGGGGTGTTTAGTTCAAGATATTCTCTTTGTAGAGATCACTGACTAAGATCTGAAACACTAGAGAGTATATGTAGTGGAGAGTGAAGGGGAGGAAAGAAAGAGTAAGGAGAAGGAAAAATTTCAGAGGGAAAGACCCAGGTGTATATGAGTTCCTGACACTATTCCTAAAGAGGATGTTGGCAATAGTATGCCTGTATATTAGACAGTGGTCAGGCTTACCTTATTTTAAGTGTTTCTGTATCAGTTCCCTATGGCTGCTATAATAAATTATCACAATTCAGAGGTTTAAAACAATATAAATTTATAATCTCACAGTACTGGAGGTCAGAAGTCTAAAATCAAGTTGTTGGCAGGGCTGTGTTCTTTCTGGAGACTTGTGGGCTGGGGTCTATTTCCTTGTCTTTTCCAGCTTTAGAAGCTACCTACATTCCCTGGCTTTGGCCGCTTCCTCCATCTTCCAGGCCAGCAGCATAGCTTCTCTTTTCTCTGAGTGCCTGTCAACCTCTTACAAGAACCTTTGTGATTGCATTGAATCCACCCACGTAATCCGGGAAAATCTCCTCATCTCAAAATCCGTAATTTAATCACTTCTGCAAAGTCCTTTTTGCCATGTAAGAAAACATATTCACAGATTCTAGGAATTAGAACATGGATATCTTTGAAAGGACATTATTCAAACTACCACAATCTCTTTATTTCCAGATGTTTTAGGTAGCTTCTGATTTATTCTTTAGAGAACATGGTATCATAAAGAGTCATGTTTTTAACAATAACCTGATGCACAACTCTTCGTAGAAATCAATACAAATATCATATTTTAAAAACTATGTAAAATTTATATGGAAAAAAATGTGTGTGTGTGTGTGTGTGTGTGTGTGTGTATTTCCAAAGGACTGCTTTTGACTTGGGATTTTTTGGAAAAGATCAGGACCTAGAAATAACTTGGGAAGGAAGTTGGATACCCAGAGACATCTAAAGGGACAGGAAGAAGAGACTTCTCAAGGGCTAAAACTCAGAGAAATGAAGGACTAACTATAGAACACAGTGGAAGTTTCTAGACCATGAGCTGCTTGCTCTTCTTAGCACCCTATGCAATAACATTTTATCTCTGCTTAAAAATAAGCAACTTTAGGGGTCCTCCCCACCCATCTATAGAACAGTACTTGTTTTTATGCATAAAGTACTCCTTTAAGCAAATGCTATTATGCCCATAATAAGATAGATAGACATTAGACCGCCTGGCCAAACAACATGGCTAATAAATAGCAAAACCGGGAACAGAACCATGGCGTGCTTAGGTTAAGCTCTAAGATATTTCCCACTCTCTTTAGTCTTCTTAGGAGGTGAGAGGGATGTTGTGTACTATATAGCATTGAAGGGATTACAAAGTTGGTCAACAGGGAAAGTTGTGGTTTAACTTATTAGGTAGGAAAATCAGCCTGGAAAATTTTATGCTGGAAATTTCTCGTTTATCTTGTTTACTAATTAGCCATCCAGAGCACTGGAAGAACTGGTCAAACCAGTTTGGAAGTGCTGTGGCTCTTTCTAGCTAAAATTATTCTGGGCAACCAAATGACCACAAAAACTCTGCAGGGTGATATTTACATGGATTTAAGCAGATTCTCCATATTAAACTACATTTTACTGTTCGAATTAACCAGTGAATATACTCAAAAATAAGAATGGATCAACAGTGCCTATTTTTCAGTTAGGCAGAATTTATACTACTTTGAACATGAAGATATGAACTGAATATACATAAATACCCAAAAGATCCTGGAAAGGGGAAAAATTGTATTTTCGATTTGGTTACCTCTGATGACTCATAAACACTACACCTCACATAGTTTTACTACAGGGTAAACGTTCTAATAGTACTTCTTGCTTTGAAGAAATAAGAACTTCTTAAAGGTGACTTCTGAAAGGTGATTGCTATCTTTACTTTCCCCAATAAATTTAAAGATAAATGAGACATCGACTAGAGAATTTAATGAATTTGTCTTTATTTAATTGTCTTATCTACTACCTTCTATAATTAATCATTTTCTGCAAGCAGTAGATCTGGCTGGCAAACATTTCATGAGATAGCATACAGAACTCAAGCCATACATATAAGAAAATGCAAGGAGCTGACTTCTTGTTTGGAAATTCATGACTGTCTGAGCATTTGACACGACACAGAGTAACTTCTTGCGGGAAGACCCTGTCTAGCCTGGCAAATAGATACATTGCACAGTCCCACGCCCACGATCACAGTCTTTCCACTGTGACAGTTACAAACTCCAAGGCCATCTACCCCAGCACGGTGTCCCTGACAACCTAAATAAGTATAAGCAAAAAAGTGTTTTATCCTGTCAAAAGGAGCATCCACAATCCCACCAGTTGCAGGGGAAAAAGAAAAGCGTATGGCTCTCAATGATGGGCGGAGAGCGCTATTCAAATTTCATCTAATACTTTGCTTCTCACAAATTGGGATTGACCTTCCATGGCTTATGACAGCATATTTTGCTCAGGTCTTTATCAAAGGCCTGGTGATAGATCAGCTGTCATCCACCCGTTCCTCGGAATGTCTTTGTATTAAACTAATGGTCTAGCAGAGCAGCCAGCCTGACAGGCGGGTTATTTATTTGCAATCTAGTAAAAGAACTGACAACTTCATTGTTTTAATTGTTCATTTTTCATGGGTTGATGCATTAGCTCACCCGCATCTTTGTGCCTTAGTCAGAGAATAAATATATGGGAGTCAGGGCATCAGAATGACTGGGTCCATCTTAAAGTTCAAGAAGCCGAGGATAGTCTTGGTGATGGCTGTGATTATCAGAGTCCCACAAGCATTTGGGATTTTTTTGGTTCTTATCTCTGTTCTGCATCTCTTTCCTCTCTTTCAGGAAGACCTATGATGTCAGCTACTGATCTGATTGTTTCTTGAAACAATGTTCCTTGTTCTCACAGACTGTTAAAGGAGAAAGACTGGAGTGGGCCTAGAGTCTCCATGTCTCAGTTAATGTGGGGGCTGCCAGACAGAAGCCCCCAGACCTCAGCTATCAAAACATCAAGAGGAGTCACAACTCAGGTCAGAGCCTCTCAGAATCATCAGGAAGTTTTTTGCTAAATAAACATGGGCTGGTCTCATTCTACGAGATTTGTTCTAATCCAGTGACTCTTTGGTGAGGAATAAGTATATGTATTTCTAAATCCTATGATCCTGGCAGAGAAGCACTGAAGTAGAATTAGATCTATGCCCTCAATTTACAGATAAGATATCCTATAGATTGTAGATTGAATCATTTGCCCAAGGTCAGAGCTGTTTAGTAGCAGGGCTAAAACTAGAACCCAGAGGTCCCAACCCTCAGATCAATGCCTTTTTCATTCTCCACATCACATACCATTCTCCAGAGCAGTTTGAGAGACATCCTGAAGAAGTTCCCCCAATAGCACCTGCCCATGCTAATGTGTCAGGGCACAATATGGAGGTGATCATTTGTACTCAAGGCTCATCTCCAATGCTGGTCTTTAGAGAGCAGAGGACATTTCCATGGCCCAGTTATAAGCATGAAGGGGATTCCTATTAAGATACTGGGTCCCAAATTAAATTATTACCTTGTTACTTGTTTCTTCTCATTAAAATTGAGAGTGCCTCTAGGGCAGAGACAGTGTTTTATTATTTTTGATGTGGCTCATATCTCACATAAACCAAGAACACAGAAGGTACTCTGTAAATACTTGATGAAGGAAGGAAGGAAGGATGGATGGAAGGGGAAGGGAAGGAAGGAAGGAAGAAAGGCAGGCAAGCTTCTCTAGCCCAGTACATAACTGTGTGAAAGGCTGATCCTATATAAAAAGAGAACACGGGATCCCTATATGGCATGTTGTATGTTCTTTTGCTTGTTAAAAAAAAGACATTCAACATTTATAATTATTTTCAAGGCCCTGTGCTGATGATATAAAATTGAACAAGACTAGTACCTGTTTTCAAGAACCCAAAAGACCAATTTAGGAAGACATGTGAAAAATTGATACAGAATAATCTGACAAATGCTACAAACGTGTTAAAAAAAAGATGAAAGCATATTAAAGAAAATAGCTAACCCTATCATGAGGGAATTGGTATCTCCTCAGAGAGGTGGCGTTAGAACTGGGCCTTAAAGAATGAGAAGTTCCTTAGTCAGAAAGAAGAGAATTAATGAAAGGGATAGGTACCTTTGCATCATGGCTAGAGAGCAGGGTTTGGGAATAAGTCTGATGTCAAAGAGTTGTTGGCCCTTAAAAGTGAAGTATTTTTTTATGTCACATTGAAGGCTTAATCTAGGTGATTATAGAAACAACATGATCAGACTGTTGACGGTGTGTATGTTGGATTAGAGGATGGAAGCCCAACTAGGGGTCACTGTAGGCATGCTACTAAGACAATGAGAACCTGACTTAGAGATCTGAAAAGGGATGGAGATGAGGAATTGTACCAAGATTTTCTTTGAGGTGGATTAGATAGTACTGGATGACAGATTAAGAGACCAGAGGTAGGACCTCTGCCTGTTCCTAAACATTTCTTTCATTGCTTTTTGTTTGTTTGTTTTTGCCATACAGTGTTTCTTTTCCAGAATGGTCTAAAATTCTCACATTCCAATTACAAATGGGTTAAAAAATATTAAGACACTGACTTCAGAAGGCCATAGCAAACAAGCAAATCTGAATCATTACATTTTGGAAAAGAAACCTTTTCAGCTTACCTTGGCAATCGTAGCACTGGCTGGAGAGGGCAGGCTGCCAGGGAAGTGGCATCATAAGAGCTAAAGATTACAGATACTCTAGCGGCTCCAGATTGGAAAACAGCATGAGAGTCTGGATCAGAAAAGAGAGATAATCCCAAGACACTGGGGCTGGGACAGGTCCTGGAAGCGAGTTCCACCAGGTTTATTTCTTTCAGGCTTGCTTTGTGAGTATATGCTCATATGGAGCACACTCCCTAAGGACATATTTAGAGTGTTTCAGTGTTGAAGTCAAAGCGATGAGGTTCCTTGGAATGGACACCTTATATACCATTGTCAGCATGGTATCCCACTAGGGCATTAATGATGGCTGCTGTCCTTATGGGAACTTGGTGGTTGCCATCTACCAGATATGAAGATGGTATTCATAAATGGCTAGCAACATTTCCTTTTCATCAGTGCTCCAGATAAAAGATAAACAATAAATCACAGTTCTAGAACTTCAACATTTCAATTCAATGCTGATGGATTATATTAATACCCACAGAAGAAATAAATCTATTTTGAAAAACCAAGAGTTAAATTAGTCATGCCTGTTTTTCAGTTTTCTCATGTGTTTTGTCCAGCTACAAAAAGGTGAAAATAAATAGCGTAGTTAAAATTGTGGATTACTGTTAGGAGGCTCTTACCTCCAGTAGATGTTTGGAATACAGGAACTCAAGTTGAGGGAGAGGGAAAAATTTGCAGAAATAGGAGAAGGTTAAGTATGACCAGGTAACAAGTACCAGAAATGAGGGTCTTGGAAGCCTGAGGAATGGGCCATGGTTAAAGAGCTGACATTTTCTCTATACCTAAAAGGTGCCAGAGCTGTTCTACACCCTCTACTGTATCACCTCCTTTGATAATGGAAACAACCCCATGAGAGAACAACCATTATTTTCATTTTATAGAAGAAACTAAGGAATCCAAAGTGAAGTCATTCACCCAAAGCTTGTAGAGCCAGAGTCAGCATGGAAACTCAATGTCATTTTCTTACACATGACATTAGTCTTTTTCTCAGGAGTTACTACATTAACTGGGGAATATGAAAATGTACTACTGGTTTATGGATCCTTACAGAAGGACTTACAACCCATGTCCTCACCTCATTTCACAGAATCAGGATAGAGCAGTGAGAAAGAATCTGGACAGAGCTCTAGGAGTTATCAATTCCTAACCATGTTACTCTAGGAAAGTCACCTCCTCTCTGAGCACCAAGTTGAATTTTTCCATAGTTCTACTTATTTTTAAATTTCAAATGCAGTTTCTTGCAAAAGTGATCAGTAAAACATCTTGAATGGTGGAAGTCTTGTACTTTCTACTTTAGTATGCATGTATCATAAGGTGGCTAATGCTATATTTGAAACCATCGTAACTTATAAGTAAGATTAGATCCTATAATTTTCAGTGCCTGTATGAAACAGTTAGCTACTAAATTTGAGATGCTATGTCACTAATCACTGCTTTTTCAAGATCTATAGAATTTAAAGGATAGGAGTAGTATACAGATAAAAATCCCCTGTCTAATCATACATAATATAAGAATTCTTTTTTGTAATGGTAGTGAGAGGTATCAGTATTATCCACTTAGAACTCACAGATTGGATGATGAGCAATATGGTGATTTGACAAAGAGAAGGTGCTTACATAGGAAGCTGAAAACCCTGGCAGACAAAATGCTTAAGTGTCCATGCTTATGTTCAAGTATTGATGCTCCCTTAAATGCATATACAAGATAAAGTTTATAGAATCCAGGGCAACATAACTAATCGTAATTATTTCCTTTTTTTCAGATTTTCTACCAGAAGAGAGGCAATGCTTTCTGACTATTATCTTAGAGTGCTAACTTTGGGCATCCATGTAAAATGAGTCCTTAATGAAAATTTTCTTTATATCAACATTAAGATCAATGAAGAACAGCAAATAATATTCAAATACAGTAATGAAACATCTGCATCAATGATCAGTTCAAACCCTGACCTGACAAACAGATTTCTATTTGGCTATCCTGAATGTTCGTCCTCTTTTATCACAATAGAAAAAATAAAGCATCAAAAATAGAAACACAAAGGAAGCAGTAAATACTATTTTGGATGATACAATAAAATGAAATAACTGTAGCAGAGTAACTAGATTCTTGTCAGTTCAAATCATAAAATCATTGCTTTTAGGTCATGGCTTGTGAAAACAAATTCCTTTTCTTAAGGCCAATATTTTAAAGACAGATACAAATATTCACCATAAACAACGACCGACATCTTCATTCACTCAATTTGCAGTATTAATTCGATGCGTAAAATGTGGCAACCACTGTTTACTTAGAACTCAAAGTTGATCAGATCTTGGAGTTTTCTTTATTTCAAAGTCATCACTTTGTCTGAATTTCTTAAGACTAAGAACAACAAGATGTTTGAGGAAAATTGGCCCCTAACTTCCATGAATTGTTCATCTCAACTTCAACCATGTGAACTGCCAACTCTCCAAAACAAACTCCAATTCAATTAGTAATAAAATATTGCAACTCTCCGTGAAGCTCTTTCTCTTCCTAATGGCAGCGTACTTGGTCCAAAGTAAAGGACTGAAATGAACTACTTCATTGTATCACTCTCTCCTTACATATTGTCCTGAATAAGTCACATTCCTTCTTAATAATTTGAAAGCATTTTCATTCGTGCCCTGGGAATGACTAGAAGAGCTTTTAATATTATTAAGTCTAGATCAAATCAATCCAGTCTAAATAGGGCATGGGACTAATGCCTCTTTAACCACCCCTCCTTCTAACCAATTATTCACAACTATATTGGTGGCCTTGTTAGAAAATCCTTGACATCCATGATCAGAGGTTCCAGGCACAGGCCACTTTCATACATTTTGCTGACAACCTTTGAACCAAGCTGCCAAGTGAAAGCTTACCATAATCTTAAAATCCCAAATGGTGATTCATTGTTTGCAAACAGAGAGACAGATTACCATTGTTAACTTGACCTCAGCCTCTAACTCTGAGTCAAAAACGCTTGAAAACATGGGCATCTTAACTAGAGCAAGACATAAATCAAATTACCTTCAACACCACAGAGAAATGAATGGCTGGCATCTTAGAACTGTGAAGTGCAGTGGATTTTCCTTGGAAGATGAAGTTGAGACTGATGACAAAAGACCCCATTACTTAATTGAGTTTAATAAAATATGGAGGAACAAACTTTACCATGGTTTCAAATAGTTTGAGGAATAAATAGAGTAATTTTAAGAGCTTGCTAACTGCACAGTTTCTGGGAGTGAAGTTTTTCTAATAACTGAGACAACAAAAGGGGACTAGCCCGTAACATGGATAATGTTGTCTTAATTTCCTTGCTGCAGCAAAATCAAATTAGTGGATTATATTGTTTTAATGGGTTTACTTGCAGGCTTTAGAGCAAGGCGAAAGTAGAAAGAAGGATTAAAAAAGGCACTACAAGGGAGACAAGGGGAATGAATTTGTTCCCAAAAAGACAAACAATTTTGGTAAGTGAAGGAGTTGTAGTGAGGTTAGGCAAGAGCTAAGGCCAGGCCAAACACGATCATCAAGGAAGAATTTTATGAGCATGTTAAATCTCATCATGTCACAAGTTAGACTGCAATTTTATTAAATGTCGGGTGAACTGAGTTGAGGCAGCGTGTATCCACAACTGAGGAAAAGGAAGACTTGGAAGTTCAATAATAATAACAGATCATTATTGGTTTTGGTATATGACACCAGCTTGACTTTTCAGTGAATTTTAACTAGAAACTGGAGGTAACAACTAATGTGCATATATAATTTTTAAAATGCTTATAAAATTCAGTTTTAAAACCAGACTAAATTAAAATTAGATGTTGAACACGTCTATTACTAATGAGCTAACACCAATCCTAATACTTTAGATGGTTATATTTATTATTTGCTTTCTACTTCAGATCTGGGAGGGGAGGGAAGTCTGTATAACAGTCCAGAAATGTGTGACTATTCAATATTATTGCTTTTAATATCGCCACAAAAGTTCCGATTTTGCAAAACACAATCTTTTTGAAAATTGTTCTGGAATAAAAAGCACTTTTCTACACAAACATCAAATGAGTTCTTCAGAGAATTCTACCCAGAGTGCTCTGGAATTCAGTGTTTCCAACAAAAGATGATACATCCCAGAAACGCTAGAGACATTTTCTCCTAGTTTGCCAAAGTGTAAGCTCTGTGAAATAGGAAAGTTTGCAACATTGGCACAAACTAGTTATTTAGAAACATAAAAACATTTCTTTGGGTTTCTGGAGAATGCAACTTAATAGAAAGTGGCATCCATGTGTACCTGTGGAAGCTAACAGCATGGTACCCACCTAAGAATACTGGCAGGGCACAAACTCACCGAAGGATACAAATGCATTCCTGCGCTTCTTACTGAGACCTTATCAACCTGCTGTCAAAAGTGCTGGCTGAAACAGGAAAAACTCAATAACTCACTTGGTTATCTCGCCTACACTAATTGGTCTGATTTTTTTTCCTTCTGCATTAATTGAGCTGATTAGTTGTGTTTGTGTTTTGGAATTGAGCTTGTATCATTTTCAAAGATTATAAATATACAGCTTCTTTCCCACAATAACAATTTGAAGATAACGTTTTGAAAATAGATACTTTCACAACTCAACACTAAAGTATAAGAAACACTCATATTCCAGTAGATGTTTATTAACTAGAATTTTACTCATTTTAAACTATAGGAATCCACTTGAAAAAAAAAAGAAAGAAAGAGAAAAAAAGAAAGCAAACAAGGTTAAAGGTTAAAAGGTCCAAGTATGATGCCCCAAGGGGTATGGCGTATGGGGGAGAATTGGGTGTTGGGGTAGAACTGTTCTGTCTACCTCCAAAGTTGCCTTTGACTCCAACCCAGTCAGGGAGGTAGCAGGATGTCCCTGGGATCGACTGTCAGGGTAACACATGTAGTGACAATTCAACCCTAAAAAGTCCATGTGGACAAGCTGAAAATGACAAATAACAAATCAACATCTCTCTGTCTCCTTTCTTTCTCGCTTTTCCACATAGCTCCTGTTTCTCTGTACTGCTCTGGTGCTTAGTAAATGAACCAACTCTATTTCTAGGCATCTGGACATAAACTTTCAACCACTGGGATACTTTTTAATATTTAAAAAAATTTTCCCCAATTATATTGAAAAGCATTTGACCCTCTGTCAAATTATTCCTTACCTCTCTAATACAGAGCATGGAAAATTTTATGCACAATGTCTGTTATGGAAAATACACAACAATTTCAAAATATTCAGGCCAAAGGTTATTATATACAACTGATAAGACATTACTACACACCTGGAATTTTATAATCTAAAATCACATGCTCGACCCAGAAAGTTACAGCACCAGGCAGAAATAAATTCAAGTTTATCTACACAAATCTCTTTCCTTTCTGGTTTGTATAAATGCATTTTTATTAAATTATTATTTCTTACAATAACATTCTCACTCAGGAATTCATCCCATATACTTAACTCATTTTTCACACACACACAAAACCATATCCATGTACATAACTAACTCATTTTCCCTGATTGATAGGTATTTTCCTTTTCTAGCAATGTCATATTTTTCAAGTTTATAAGTTGGCAGCTAATAATAACAATTCTGCCTCACTTCACCAACTTTATTTCAAGTATATTAGTTAATAACTAAAAGTGGAATGCATTGGACAACGTAAAAATTTAGAGACCTCAAAATAAGAAATTATAGAGATACATAAATCACCTGATTATTCTCTGGTTGGAGTAGGGAACAGAAGGAGGGAGCTGTTTCCTCAATTAGTACCGGCCAGAGTCCAACAAAATCCCATCCCCAGGAAAGCTGAAGTGTGGATTTAAAAACATTCTATTCTAAAGCTTGAAACATGGCTAACCAAAACCAAACCACACACAGACACACACGAACACGCGCGTGCGCGCGCGCGCACACACACACACACACACAGAGAAAAATAGAGCAAACCACTAAATTGAAAGAAATAGCGACCCTCCTCATACATCTAATGGTTCCTTGTTACTTTATTTTTCTACATCTGAAATTTCATATGTACACAGGAGCCAGAGATGCTCCATATAAGTAGGCATAGAAACCAACTATAAAATATTCTATGCTTGAAAATATATCTCACCACCCACTACTCCCTAAATTATCCCCTTGAGAGAAACTCTACTTTGAGTCTCTGAATGTTCTCTATTTATATGCACTCTCCACACCCTGGAAGACATATTCAACTAACATTGAAGTGCAGAATATCTCCCTTCCTGTGCAGATTACTGGGACAAAGCTAAACACAGCTAGGTGGAGGGTGGAAGGAGGAAAGGAGTATTCAGATGGGGAAAATATGGTGGAGGAGAGGGAAGGGGGGAGGGGAAGGGAAGTAGACAAGCCTTGCATGCTAAGCAATTTTCCAAGGTGGGCTTGGCCCTTGGTGGGATATGTTTGGGTCCTGTGGGATATATATGGCTATCACCAAAAGCACCAGTTTTCTGTCGGCGGAAAATGAACAAAACTAGTACAACAAACTAGCCAACTTCTGTTGCGATTATTTTCAATCTGATACTTGGGTGTATATTTAACCTCGTAATAAAAATACTTTGTTAGGGAAAAAAATACTTGACATTTCAGCTCTGCGCGTTTTGTTCTTTGCTAAAAACTGAGAGGAAAGGGAGGGTTTTGCACTTTAGAATGAAGAGAAAGAATGGGCAAATTGCGATAGATAGTCGCTAAGGAAAAGGAAGAGAGCTTAGAAGGTGAAGTCAAATTCAGATAAGAAACTTTAACATTTCTCACTGAAGTTCTTTAACCTGAAGATCGTAACAGTGAAGAAGCAGCACGAATACTGTTCAAAGATGAATTCCCATCTATTCTTTCTCCTCTGTCACGTCTGCCCACTTCACTTTATAGAATTTTATAACAAAAATTTTTCAACAATAGGAAAGTATTGGGGAAAACATGAAATATTTATTTAGATCGCTAGTTGATGGAAACCAGTGATTTTTTTCTGCAACTATTAACAACTGGTTATCTTGCTTCTACCTTCTGATAAAAATCTGTGTAACCATTTTCACAAGTTTATTTTTTTCAATTTTAAATTTAGTTCTCTGGTTGAGGTTATCATAGACCTAAACATTTTTAAAACTACTATCGAGATGTTATTTTGCCTTTGACTGATTGACAAAGATTATAAGGTTTCACATACCCAGTGTTTGCCAGTGTCAGGGCTAAAGGTACCGTCATGCATAGTGTAATTCTAAATCAGTGCCAATTTTGTGTGGTTGTGGTGGTTTGGAGATAGATATGACTTGCAACATCCATTAAAGTTGTAAATAAATAAGCCCTCAATTATGCCGCGGGAGATTTAACTTACGAAGGAAGTCTCAGATCTGTGCAAAGAAAAAAAAAATACAAGAATGCTCACCACAGTCTTTTTTAAATAGAAAAATATTGAAAATAATCTTAATTTCCATTCTTAGGAGATTTAACAATCACTCAAGAGGCTTACAAAAGAGTATTCTAAAGCCATATGGAAGAAAAGTCAGCTATGTGTGAACTGATAGGAAAAGGTGCCTATGAACAAGTAATGAACAAGTAAGTTTATGAAATGAAATGAACAAGTTTAGTAAATGAACAAGTAGGCAAGACACAATAATAATGTTTGGTACAAACATATTTGTGTAAAAATAAAACCTGAGGTGGATGGTGGGAGGGGAAAAATAGCAGTGAAGCTTTTCACTCTACATACTTCTGCAACATTATTTTTAAAAAATATTCATGCTTTTCACATATTTATTATACATATAAGATCTATAAAACAACAAATTTGAGAGAAAAATAATAACATCGTAACATTTACTTTTTTTTTGTTTTTTTGAGCCTTTGCCCAAATCCATGCAGGGAAAGAGGGAGCTATGGCCCTCTAGTGGAGAACTGCAACAAAGCATTTCTCTTAACACTACTTCATCCCACATTCTAAAGAAATCTCCACCTCTGAATTCATTATGGATAGAATTAACCAAAATTTTATATCAAGAAATATCACAAAATATGTACAATTCAGTGCCCTTGAATTTACTCTTACTTGAAAAATTCTGGAACCACCCTCTGATAAAATCTTAATGCATGATGTCCTTTCTGTGTGCCCGCGTACTCAGTTGCATTTTATGGGAAAAGTCTGAGCGTATCTGTTTGCTGAGAAGTTTATTTGCTAGCATGGATGCTTCAGTTCCAGGAAAGGCTGACTTCTAATAGTTACAAAAGTTTGTTGCTAATTAAAAACCAATCATTTGCTTATGCCAGTCTCTAAACTAGGATCTATGTAGACAACGGTCCTCCTCAAAACCAAATCACTGTGTGTGAATGATAAGGGTGCCTATTTTCATGGGCTAATCTAAAACATTTCTAACAAGAAAAACTATTTCAAAGCTATATATGGCCGTGTCAACCGCCAAATTCCCTCGGTCCGGTTGAAGGCATGCAGAGTTTCCTGTCAACCTTCCCTCTGAAGCAGAACAGTCTTCAACTGGACCACTGGGCTTGCTCCATATTAAGTATTGGCTACCTTGGAAATGCACCGTCTCTCAGTGTAAAACTCCCCAAAGGGCAATTCAAATCACATTTAGAATTTCCTATTTACATTGCAACAGCCATGGCAGAAGTTTGAATGTCACAGTACGAATCTGGCACCAAATGCTGAGCATGTTCAGCGGATTCAGTTTCAAAATTCACTTCACATGAGCATGTTTTCATCAAGTGTGAGGGGGAGGGAGTGTCATGGGATAAGTTCATGTTATGAACTCTGGTCTTAAACTCTTTATCATCTTGAACAAGTAAACTAGTGTTTTTGCCCTTGCAAAGAAAGAATTTACCAGACTGCCTCACATAGGAACCTGGCCTTTAAATGCTTATGCAGAAAGGCTATCAAGCAAGGACAGACCGTTATTATTTCCAGTTAAATCTCCCATGTGAGAAAGGGAAACTGGGTTAGAACAGCCTACCAAGTAGAGGCAATTTCTAAAAGAGGCAAATTTTTTTTTTTTCTAGACAAATAACGAAGATTACTAATAAGCTTTCTTTCCCAAGCTGTGTCCACGTGATGGGGAAATGTATCAGGACACTGTGTTTATCTTCCGGTTTCTCCTCCCCCTCCTCCCTCTTTTTCTTCTCCTTCTCCCTCTTCTTCTTCCCCTCTTCCTCCTCCTCCTTCTTCATCTTCTTCAATATATGAATTTATAGAGGTAGGTTTTTCAAAATAATCAGATGTAATATTTAATTTTGTTTTGTGTACTTTGTTTTGCCTCTTCTTGGTTGTTACAAAAAGTGGTCTGCAAGGAGAAAATGTTTCTTCCAAGTGAACACAGCCACACACAGGCATACCATCTAAATCTCCAGATCCCAAGTCTGCCCAACTGAGGTGAACTTGAAAGAGCTCTTCCAGACCAAGCTGGAAGTTACCAGGCAGTGAGCAGGACCCCTTCACATCACTATTTAGTGACTGGAATGTTGAGTTCACATCTGCCCAAGGTTCCCTAGTTCACCCATGAACATTTATTTGCAGTAAATCATGATATTCCTAACAATTTATTACAATCTAACGTTGAAAAACTTACTCTGACCCAACTATCTTGAAGTTAGTTTAAAAATAAAGTGTACTTAAAGGCTGCATGAATTATCATACACTTCTAGACTCAGGAAAAAAAAAAAGACATTATTTGGTCTTTGTGTAGTTATATAAAAAAATAACATAAGCATCCCTTGGTTAAGCCTGCCTTTGAAAATTCCTGAATTGGAGATGTAAATTGCTTCCTTAATTTGCAAACTGATAGAATTCATTTGGGGCCAGGACTATGGTGTTAACCAGCACAGGAAGCACAAGAATTCACAAATATACTTGAAGAGACCTCTTACTCTGTGGAGGGCTCTCACTCAGGTAGAAGAAAATAAGATGTTCTTCGTTACTTATGGTCCACTGGGGTTTCCTTTTTCAAAAGTTTAAATCTGTTGGAACACTTTGAACTAGTTGTTTACTCTGGGTTTTGATAATACATTAGCATATCAGATTAGCATATTAGATTGAAACTACACTTGCCTAACGAATAAGGATAAATCTTTCTAGAGACCCAAAATTCATCACATAAATTTTGTTTCCAATGCCAAAACAAACAGGAAAAGAGAGGAAACCGCTTTTGTTATATGCCAGCTTCAAAGATAGAAGCTGAATGGTTCAGAATTCATTTAAGTTAAAATAATTATTATTTCTTTCTAAATTTTAGCATGGCTTTATGTATCATTCAGTGCCATCTTGTTTTAATCATCACTGCAGTCTAGTTAAGAGAAACACTATGGCCGCCCTGCCATACACAGCGGGCCCCCTAGTGTAATGGAGTGATAGGGACCTGCAGTTAGAAAGATCTGGCTTCTCTGTTAGCGCTCCAAAATGAAGACGACGCTACTTTCCGAACATGGCCCTGACAGGTACGAGAGTTCATATTTAAACAAGAGCTGGCCCAGGGCCTGGCATAGAGTTGGCAACAACAGCAACGAGCAGCTTTACTCCCAAGTGGCAAGTGGGTAAGCGAGGGATGGAGGTCAAAGGCAACAACCCAGAGCTGCCAGAGAAAACATGTGGAGCTCACAGAACTCACCCTGCTGATCCACAACCTAAACCTTAGTTGTTCATTCAAGCACAAGGATTAAACCCATGTCAGTGTTTCCCAGTCTTAGTCAATCTATAATCAGATTGCTCCCACGGGAAGGAGGGATTTGGCCAAGTTGCTCTTTATGTAGAAACAATAGTATGTAAGCATTCGAGAATTTATCACGAGTAGTCCTTTTCTACATAACCCAGCAGATCATGTCACTCCTTTGTATGAAGTCCTTCCGTGCCTCCCCCATTTCATTCATCTGAAAGCCAAAGTCTTACCATGGCCCACAAGGCCCCATATAACAACCCCCTGCTTTTCTAATTTCATCTCTGTAGTTCTTCTTGTCTGTTTCTCCACTCAGGCTGAACCCCCTGGCCTCTCACTGCTCTGGAACTCTCACTTTGACTCAACTCTTGCCTTCTCCAGGAGACCCACCTTGACCACCCCTTAGTGCTATCAACTGTTTTGCCTATCCTGTATTCCCGATTCCATTAACTTTACCTGTTCTACTTGTTGTTGGTTTTTTTGTGTGTTTTTTTTTCTTCCCACAGTAGTACTTATTACCCATCATGTACAGATTATAATTGTTTGGGTGTTTCTTGTTTCTTATCAGTTTTCTCTCACTAGAATGTAATCTCGAAGAGGACAGTGTTCTTTGGCAGTTCCTGGGTACATCCAAAGGGCCTTGATCAGCGCTTGGCCCATAGAAAAATGGACATTAATCAACAATTCATGGAAGAATACACTTGAGGAGACAATGTATACAAAAATGCAAAACCTCCACCAGTAATCGAGGAGAGGCAAATAAAAGTAATATTTCCGTTGAAAGTCTGACACAAGTTAGACAATAGAGTAATGCAACAGCAACTCCTACTAGCTGGCTCACCTAATTTGGACAGCAATTTGGCATTATTACACAAAGCTGAAGATGCAGTGTCCCATTCCCCAGCAAAGCCACATGAGTAGAAACCCCATGTAAATCCTGACACACGTGTACCAGGAGCCGGGCACAGAGATGTTTCCTGGAACACTGCTGGCAGTGCAAAACAACTGGAAACAGCTGGTGTGACTTTTGTTAGAAGAGTGGAGAAAAAAGCGCTATACCTTCACACAACAGGGGCCTTGCCTTGTAAGCCCTCAGAGGGATGCAGTCAACATCTCACAATACAAACCAACTTCCAAAACCACAGTTGAGGGAGAAATCGGGTTACGCGTTGGGAAGCACCGTATGATATTATTTGTCGATGAAAGGCGCAACGTTTGCAAAATGCTACTATCTGTTGCTAGCTGATACGTGATCAACTCCTTCACTCTGTAAAACGCCCTGCACTTCAGGAAGCACTGTCCTCCCCCAGTATGGAACATTCCCTCTCATCCTATTTCTGAGTCTGCTCCGAGTTGGGATGAAGTTCAGTGATTCTGCCCCATTTACAAAGAATAGCAAGTTGTGTCTCTGAACTGTGTCTACCTTGGTATGACATACACAGGCTTGCTTGAGTTGACTCTCGTTGAGAGCTGCCCTCAATCTCCAGAGTTGCACACAATGTTCGCATTAAATAATCTAGGTCATTAGAGTTCAGCCATGACATTTCTAAAGGGCTGTTTTCATAGGCTTTATCTTGTTCCATGTGACATATCTCCAGCAATAGACCATTTTAGTTGTTATTTGCAGATACGGCTCTCAATTTTGGAGGAAATAGAACCATACTATGGTTCCCAAATGCTACATTATCAGAAAGAGAATAAGATTTTTAGATACGATCTAAATATGTGAAGCTTTAAGTATAAAAATAGTTAACTCATACACTTTTCTAGAATGCCAACAACTTCATTTGTTATTTGAAACAGGACAAAACAATGTATCAGGTTTTATTTTATTTTTTTATTATTTTTTTTTATATTTTATTTATTTGACAGAGAGAAATCACAACTAGGCAGAGAGGCAGGCAGAGAGAGAGGAGGAAGCAGGCCCCCTGTGGAGCAGAGAGCCCGATGTGGGGCTCGATCCCAGGACCCTGGGATCATGACCTGAGCCGAAGGCAAAGGCTTTAACCCACTGAGCCACCCAGGTGCCCCTGTATCAGGTTTTAAACGCTCCTTAAATCTCCCCATTTGTCCCCCTTTCAAAACATTCCAGTTCTTTGTTAAATGCCTTACTTAGGATGGAAATAACCAAGAAGCTCCCTGGCACCCAGCATAAATTCTTCTCTTTTTAAGTGGGGACCTGTCCCTTTTATAGTCAATGTGGACAAAATGAGATTAGGGTGGGTCCTAGGCAAAACAGTTAAGAAGAAGCATTTTGTGCGTTTTCTTCAACTTCATCAAAATGCTTTCCCTCACTCTAACTCCTGGTAACAAAGATCCTCATCTGACTTTCTCTAAATTACTTGTTAGCCAATTTGGTGTCAGGGGTTATTAACTTGACTCTGTGAGTTCATAGTTAATCTCAGTGGTTTCATGATCTCTCTGGAGTTATTAGTAAAAATGAATGTGCACATATGTTTTTCTAGGAAGAATTTCCACAGCTTTTGATGGATCCTCAAAGATGTTAATACCCAAGAAAGTAAAAAAATTATGTTTTATGAATTGGGCCTTGCTTCCAGCTGTGGTTTTCACAGAGTGCAGAGCATGACGATTCCTTGGCTCACTCTCTGAAAGGTTCTGATTCAAAGGACCTGGGTTAAGAGTCAGAAATCTGCATTTTTAAAAAGTACTTCAATAGCTCTTGATGACACGGATTCAAAAGATGACACTAGTCCACAAAATAAAATTTAGAGTTTTTAGTGTTGCCTTCAAGGTCTTTGTCCCTAACTAATCTTTCTACTCTTGTTTTATTTTGTCCATTACTCATACTGCCTTACAAAACACAAATCATTCTTCCACTCATTTACTCTTGCATTTGAAGAATAACTATTGGATTCACTACAGGGACCCTGTGCTGTACTTCAAAGACACCGTGACTGACACATACTCTAGTCACAAGAAACAACCAACTTTTCTTCACATTTTATTTCCTCCTCCTTCACCAGGTTAAGTGCCTATTAATCCTGGGAGGTCCAGTTCAAGTACTAACTACTTATGAAAACCTTCTAGATCTTTTGAGACAGAGTTCTTGTTTTTTGTTTTGTTTTGTTTTGTTTGTTTTCCCCTCAGAGAAGTCTGAGCCTTTTTTTTTTTTTTTCCCAAAAATAAATTATACTTTCATGCAATTATTTTTTCTGGCTCTTGGTTTCTGTGCTTCTCTCGGTCATGAACTCTGTAGAAGTCTTTTTTTTTTTAAAGATTCTATTTATTTATTTGACAGACAGAGATCACAAGTAGGGAGAGAGGGAGGCACAGAGAGAGACGGGGAAGCAGGCTCCCCGCTGAGCAGAGAGCCTGATGCAGGGCTCGAACCCCGGACCCTGAGATCATGACCTGAGCTTAAGGCAGAGGTGTACCGCACTGAGCCTCCCAGGCACCCCATCCCTATAGAAGTCTTAAACATACCCGTCCGGCTCTCTTTGATTCCAATGCAAAATTTCCAATAAGATTTCTGAATGGATGAGAAAAATACCATGTTTTCTTCCCTACCAAGAGGAACATACATTTTGTTATGATATTCTTGAAACCCCAAGACGCTGAGAAGAAAAAGTACAGCATTCCTATGGTCAGAATCCTAAACACAGTGGTATGCTATGGGGCAAGATATTTTGGTTACTGAGTCTTCATTAAATTGGCAACATATCTGAAGAACTCGCACCCCAAGAGAGTCTCTTATTATACAGAAGGGAGGGAATACATCTAGGCACTGGCCCCTATGACTAGAATACTCTTCAGCTCAGAGTGAGCATTGTTATCCATTCCAGAACTAGTTCTCCTACCAGACAATCTTGAAGATATCATCACAAGGGAAGACACTTGGAATTTTACTAGATTTGGAAAGAAACCACAAAGGAAAACCAAGAGCCCATCTAAAGTTGGTTTTATCCTTCATGTCTTTGAGAAAATCTATGAGTTGCAAGGAAGTAAGGCAGCATTTTCTGAATCTTGGATGCAGTGACAACAGTGAGGGTCAAGCTAGAGGGTGTCTGGTAAAGAACAGTCATGTGGGTGACATCTGATCACTCTTCCATTAATTCAGCAGCTATCTTTAAGCACTCTTTCAAGAGCCAGGGATTTTAAAAATATACAATTAAACCATGATTTGGGCTCCAAATTCATGCATAAATACATTTGGGAGCTTGATTTTTTTTGAAGTATTTTATATGTTCCTAAGAGCAAGCCGCATTACAAGTAATTTGTGTATACTCAGTGCTTTTATTCTCTGTATGTTGTGACATTGGTAAGATCTAGAAATGTTGTGAAAGCATACTTCACATTAGTAGAAATATCATATATTTTCTTAAAGCGTGGCACTTCAAGTGATGTACTTTTTAAATTCAGGCACCTTTTAAATTTTTTATCTTAGTTTGAAGCCCTCTATTGCCGAATAGAGCATTTCCCTTGTGTGTTGAGACACTGGATGTCCAGGCTTTGTATAAATGTATTTATAGAGAGAGAGAGATGAAAACACACAGATGCAAATTACAAGACACTTACATACATGTACACAAAGTACAAGACACGTCCGTGGTCATAAATGTATTTGAGGTTGCCATCCACAGTTTTCCTTAACAGGTAGATACGTTTTCATTTTTTAAATTAAACATGTTCTTATGATGAAACCCATGCTTAAAAATTGGAGTGTTTTACATAAAAAATCTGATTTCTAGGCTTTTCTTAAAAATCAGGAGTCCTGGCAGCCAGGGATCACCTTTCTTGCACAGCCACAGCCAGTGGAGTTGGGAGGCAGCTCAGTGGCCGACCCCTGTGACAGGGCAGGGAATCTTCCGACCATCCCAATATTCTTTAATATTTTTAGACCCCGGAAGACTTTCACATATTTAGCTTCTCTTCTTTAAACTGTATTTTTAATGTCAGAAAAAGGGGCCTTATATATAATATCCACTCATATCAGACTGCTGTCCCAGTATATTCCAATAATCCCAAAAGGCTGAAAGATTTATTCTTGATCGACTATAGCATTTCCTTCAGGTGGAGTTAAAGAGGACAGAAAGCGTTGACATAGCAGATGATGGGACTGGGAACCCTCATAGCTGCTTCTTCCTTCCCAAGGGCAGCTCCTGGGTGCAGAGAGACCATATTCATGAGAAGTCCTGGGACCTTTCTCTTGCATCTTTCTTTGGAATATTTTTCAGAGACTAGGGGCAGATGCTGCTAAATTTAGCTCTATTAGGAAAATATGTGCTAATCTACCTCAAGACAGGTACGATTGTCTGTAGCAGCTGTTCCTATGCTTTAGCAAACATTAAAATGTCCTAGAGGGCTTATTAAAACACAGAATTGCAGGCCCCAGGGTTTCTGACTTAGTATGTGGGATGGAGCCAAAGAATTTGCATTTCTAACAAGTTCCCCAGGGTTGCTGACATTACTGGTCCGGGGACCTCAGTTTGAGATCCACTTGCCTACAGATACCTATAGGGAATGTTTCCACTTCCTCTGAACACTGTAAATGCCAGATTTATGCAGAAAAGGTCAGTGAAGGTAGTATCTCCTAGCAAACATCTTGACGACATTCACTAGGCAGAAGCTGAACCCTTCATGAATTATGCAGAATTATTAGCATCATACCTATACTACCGACAGGCTCTATGTTGTTGTTCCAATCCCCTCCCACCTACAGTACTCCACAGAGTAGCTGCGGGGTTGTAACTGAGGAGAAATGAATGAGAAACACAGAGACAGTGCTTAGATTATTAGCCTTTGGTTTTTTGTAAGAGATCATTCCTTTGGATACATATATATAGTTTTTTATTGAAAGGGATCCTTAAAACCACACGGTGGCAGTGTAATCACATGAGTGACACTTGTCACGGTGCCGGAGTGGGGTTTCTGAACCCATTACACATTAAGAGATAATTCTGAAAGCTAAGCATTTGCAGTTTTGGCTTAACAATTATTGGCCCGTGAAGTGTAAATGACAAGCCGTAGTCAGATACCTCTACAAAAAGCCTCCGTCGGAGCTTTCAATATTTTTACAATGCCTCAGACAGAATACATTTTTCCCCTCTGCGTTTCGTAGTGTGAAAACAACTTCACAAGAACAAGCAACAGATCATTTCATGCATGAGCTATGTAACAAATTCAATCCAAAATAACTCCTGCTTCAGTTTAGCAAATTACTGTGTGATCGCAAATTCGCTTCTAGACTTTAATCATTTTTGAAAAGTGAATTTGTTTTTTCTCTAGCATTGCTTTATTTTAGATATATGCATGTCTACAGGCTTCTTAACAACTGAGTAAAATTGAACTTTCCTAAATTTGTTTCCTAGAGTATCTTCCCACACCTTTTTCTTTCTATAGTGAGATTTCAAAATGACAGTAAGTCTTTGGTGTATTTTAATTTGGCTGGTTGGCTATTAAACTGTACTTTATAATCTATATAAGCCCAATAAAATATAAGGAGTACTGGATTCTTAGGATAACAGGGTTCTGGCAAAGCAAAGGACACTATTTCTCTATTCTGCTCTCTGTCCTAAAACAAAATATTCTGTACTGTCGGCAGAAATGTCAGGTTCTTGGTGGTGGTGGGGGGGGTTGGGAGGGATGCCTTAGTATTAAATATAAAAAATGTTTCCTTATTTGCGTCTTGATATGGTGTTTCTCATCCCCTGAGCAATGGGAACCGTCAAGTAAGAGCATTGTGAATGCAACGGATAGAGGAGTCACAGAAGGCAACAAAGAATCTAGAAACCGTCCCTGCAACACGGAGTGCAGTTCCAGTTTGTGGACAAAATAGGCCTTTGCCCACAGTGATAGGACCTAAAATCCTCAGCAAGCAGACCGGGTGGGAAAGGAGGACACATTACTTTTTCCACAAACCATCCCTGTCCAACCTCCTGAATATGTTCAGACTTCTCTCACCACCACTGACAGCCTGATTCTGGTTTTAGCAGCTGACCTTACATTTTGGATCAAAGAATACCCTCTGGACATTCTAAATCAGACAAAATACTCTCTGGGAAGTACATTGTCCCTAATGCAGGGATCTGATGGGAAAGGTGTTTTAACCTTAGAGAAAGACAAGACTCAAGGTCTAAAATGATTTTCCCAAATGCAGACTAGAGAAGTCACTCAAACGTTATTTTGAGGATGTAGCTATTGCTCTAATGTGTGTAACATGCGCCGCACTTTATGGCCACGTGTGTTAGGTGGAATGGGAGCTCAGAGAGCCCGCTAGCATGCCGAGCTTCACTGTACAGCGCCAGCGTCTAGAGTTGCAGAGGTTACAACTCCCCAGGTCCTCGTTGTGATTGATGGGCTGCACACAGTGTTCAGAATTTCCAATTTGCCCCACATCGGTTGAGTTTTTAACCTGCTCTCCTCATTCAGCTACTCCATAGTCAGTCAGCTTCTTTCAAGGAGTTGTCCAAGTTTTAGTCTATTCCAGAATCTCAAGATTTAGAAAAAATACACCCTACAAAACAATCAGTCCTCTGCATGCGTTCAGCCATACGTGGAGCCACGCCTGTTGGGAGGATGTCGGTTATTATTATACCCACTTTGGGTATCAAGAAACTGAGGCTCAAGAAAAATCAAGTAACTTGTCCATGGATCACAGAGTCATTAAGTGCTAGTGCTGGGATTCCTACTCAGGTTGGTTTGGTAACCCTAAAGCTATGCTCAATGATTAACAAGGTTGGAAGGACTCAGTCATTATACTTTTCTACCTTCCAAAGAGTTATTCCTTCTCTCCTACATACTCCTTCCATATGAGGACTATAGAAGAACAAATAGTCTATTGTCTTTGTCTGAGTATAGATTACATGTGGTTTCAAAAAACAGGTTCTTGGGGTGCCTGGACGGCTCAGTTGTTATCTGCCTTCAGCTCAGGTCATGATCTTAGGGTCCTGGGATCCAGTCCTGCATTGGGTTACCTGCATGGGAAGCCTGCTTCTGCCCCTTCCACTCCCCTTGCTTGTGCTCCCTCTCTTGCAGTATCTCTCTCTGTCAAATAAATAAATAAATAAATAAATTTTTAAAATCTTAAAAAAAAAAGTAGGTTCTTTCTCTATGTAAATGCTACTTATTTTTTAATACTGACACATATGTTAACACTTAAAGAATATTCCATGTAATATTTATATGCATAATATGTCCTAGAAATATGATGTTGGATAGTTTTAATTTTATCAAAGCACAATTACGAGGATTACTATATGAGCTATAATTCTTTTTGACAATTCAATCAGGCTTCAGAATTTCAAAAAGAAGCTTAACTTGCCTCATTGATTGATTTTTTTTCATTATTTATACTCTATTTTTTTAAAAAAGAAGTTTTAAAATAACTTTCAAAAAGGAGAGAGCTATAAAACAGAATCATTAAAGCAAGAATGAAAGAATGAGAAGCGTGCAATAAAAGGACAAGAGAGCTGTGCCCAAAATCTTGGATTCAAGAAAATAACTGTAAACAGACATGCTTTATTCATGAATTTCCTGAGATCTAAAGCAAAGACAAATGAACAAATAAAAATATAGTTCTCTAACTGATAAGAAGAATACTAAGTTTTTAGAAAAGCCACTTATTTTTGTACTATTAAAGAGTTTTGACTTGTGTATGTGACGTGAGGTAGGAATAAAGATTCTTTCTCCTGATATGATTATTCAAGAGGTCCAGTACCGTGACCATCGCACGTTCCCTGTGCTGTAGGGGGACTGTTGTCAGAAATCAATTGACTCTGTATGAAAGGGTCATTTTTCTTAACTTTTTATTATGTTCTGTTTAACTGTTCATCTATACTGAAACGATACTGTATTATCTTACTTCTATAGCTTTTATCTAGTATTGAAAATTCTCTAGCTCGATTCTTATTCTTCAAGAGTGTCTTGGCTCTTCTTAGATCTTCACTTTTCCAAATGCATTTTATAGTCAGCTTGCCAATTGAAAAAAGAGAGAGAGAAAGAGAGATTTTGATTCTGATTGGGTTGGTACTGTGAATCTGCCAATCCATGGCCTTGGTATATGTCTTCATTATTTAGTTTTTAAATTTCTCTCAATGATATTTTGTAGTTTTAAGTTAGAAGCATTATACATCTTGCATCTAATTTGGTTTTTTTTTTGATATTTTATATTCTCTAATGCACCTGCTATCTTTTTAAAAATTTATATTTATTTGTTTCTGGTCTATAGAAGTGTAATTAGTCTGTTCATTGATATAATATCCAGTGACATTGATAAAGTTACCTACTTATTCTAACAGTAGTTAAATTCTTTTGTTTCCTAGACACACAATCGAGTCATCTAGGAACAATGGCAGTTTTGTATCTTTGTCTTCAGTAAGTCTTTTTCTTGACTTATTGCACTGGATAGGACTTCAACTGCTATATTGCAAAGAAGTGGTGATAGCAGCATCTTTGTCTTGTTTTCTTAATCAAAGGGGGTGGTTTAAGCATCTTACTGCTAAGTATGATGTTTGTTTTACATATTTTTTAAAAATCAGATATTTAAAAATAGGTAGTTCTTTTCCTCATTTGCTAAAAGAATATGTGTTATGTGTGTATGCCTGTGTATGTATTTTATTATAATGAGTGTCAAATTAATTATGTACTTTTCTGCACATTTTAACACGATCATATAATTTTGTTCTATTTATTCCCTAATACTATAGTGTACTACTACACTGATTTTCAATTGCAAATTTACTTTTGAATTCCTGTTGGGAACCTCCTTGGGCAAGATATATTATCCTATATATATTTATATTGCTAAACAGATTGTAGATTTAAATGTGAAAGATAACACAATAACGCTTTCAGGAAAAAACATCAGCAAATTTATACATGAGCTTGAGTAAGCAAAGGCTTATTAAACAAGGTTCAGAAAAAAAAGAGAATGACAAATTAAACCATATTAAAATTAAGAACCTCTGTTCATTGAAAAACATTGTTAAAGGAGAGCAACTGTATGCCACAATGTGGGAGAAGATATTTATAATACATACAGCCTACCACAGACCATATTCAGAATATGGAAAGAATTTCTATAGGCCAATAATAAAAGGCAGGCAACCCACTTAAAAATTAGGCACAATACTAGAATAGAGATTCACAAAAGAGAAAATCTAAATGATAATAAATATACGAAAAAGGAATAAATTATCATTACTGGTCAGAGGAGCACAAATTAAAATCACAATGAAGTACCATTATACACAACCCTGGAATGACTAAAATGGAATACACAGTATTAGGTATTTTCAAAGATGGAGCAGCTAGAGTATTAGAAAAGTAGAAATTATTATAAACACTTTGTAAAACTCTTTGGTACGACCTTCCTAAAGGTAAATGTCCCTATAAGATGCAGAAATTCCACCACTAGGTGTATAGTTAAGAGAAATGCATAGTATCCTTACAAAATCTATGAAGGAATGCTCAAAGCTGCACTATTCATATTAGCCACAAACTGACAGCTATTCCAGTGGTACTGTGGTCGCCAGCCCCTGAGACGGCCTGCTATGTTCCCTGCCTCCTGATATGCACACCTTCTTGTAATCTCTTCTCACACTGTAACAGGGCTAGCCTGTGTGACCAACACAGACTTGTTGTGGCTTCTGAGATTCCTTATCAAAGCCTGGAGCTTCTCATCCTCTCTCCTCCCCTCCTATTCCCTCTTCTCACCTACTCCTCCCCCTCCTTCTCCCCCACCCCTTCTCCCTCTCCTCTCCTTCTCCCACCTTCCCTTCCCTTCTCCTTTCATCTCCTCCCATCTCTCTCTCACCAATGTCTAGGAGAAGTCAGCTGCCACATCGTGAGAAGAGAGGTGTGGTGAGAAACTGAAACCTTCTGTCAACAGACACACAAGTGAACTTGGAAGCAGATTGCCTCAGTCAAATCTTCAGAGATTGAGCCTGGCTGGCACTTTAAAGACAATCTCATCGGAGCCCCTGAGCGAGAGTCCCCAGCGAAGTGGCTCCCAGGTTCCAGAACCTCAGAAACTGTGTGAGATAGTACCTGTTGTTTTAAGGTGCAAACTGTTACAAATTGAGGTAGTGTGTTACACAGCAATAGAAAACTAATGCATCCGGGGCGCCTAGTGGCTCAGTGGGTTAAACCTCTGCCTTCTGCTCAGGTCATGATCCCAGTGTCCTGGGATGGAGCTCCGCATTGGGCTCTCTGCTCAGCGGGGAGCCTGCTTCCCTTCCTCTCTCTCTGCCTGCCTCTCTGCCTACCTATGATCTCTGTCTGTCAAATAAATGAACAAAACCTTTAAAAAAAGAAAACTAATACATCCGTCAACAAGAGAATGGAAAATTGTAGAATAATCATAAAGTGAAATACTAAACAGCAATGCGAATGAACAAACTGCAACTACATGCACATTATAGATGAATTTAGTAAACATATTTAACAAAAGAAACCAAATACTAAAGAGTACATACATTATCATTTCATTTGCATAAAGATAAAAAGCTGACAAAACAATGTATGGTGATAGAAGCCAAGATAGTGGTTACTCTTCTATGAGGCACAAAAGGGCTCCTAGGAATATCAATAACCCTTTAGTTTTTGGTCTGAGTATTGTAGACATGGATGTATTCATGTTGAAAATTTATTTTTCTGGACACTTACTATTCATTTACTTTTTAAAATGTATGTTATAATTAAACAGCTTAGTTAGATTAAAAAGAAATGTATCATGATTCCAGTATTAATGAACTATTTTTTGATGTTAGTTTCTTAAGAGTACAGAATCACTTTACATGTTGTCATTTTTGATACTGATTCTTGATAAAAAACCAAGCACAAAACAGTGAATCACAGTACCACAAAGATGATTCTCTAGGGAATTAAATTAACGCAGTCCCGGTATATAGTTTTCTAATAATCAAATTTAATTTTGAGATAAGCTTAGCAGTGTTTCTCAAACTTTAATATGCATAAGAAATACCTAGGGGATTGACTTAAAATGGAAATGCACTGCCTCCATTCCCAGAGCGTCTGATTCAGCAGGACTGACAAAAGGCCGTGAATTTGTATTTTTAACAGATATGCCAGTGAAACACTTCGCAAAATACTGAAATAAAATCGTACAGGTGTTTTTTTGCAAACCTTTGTACTTACTTGCTTTTCTGAATTCCAAACAGAAACTAGTTTAAAACCAGTTTAACTGCAAATACACATGGTTATTTGATGTACTAAAAAAAAAAAAAAAATCAAAATGGGGGAAGATGGAAATTAAAGCCTGAATATAAGAGCTCATATTTTAAATGCTTTTGGAGAGTAAAAATGATATGAATTTAAAAGAATCACAAATACTTTATGATTCTAATGTATAACTTCTGTTGCATGAGAGGGATGATATTTCTAAAAGATACACACCTGTTATACACTCAAACGTCACTCTCATGTGAACATCTCCCCTGCCCAAAACACACACACTTAACTTGCACTCCAAATGGCCAACTCTGAATCTTCAATTACCAACGACAAATTAGAAACCCCACAAATTTCAGTAAGATCGCAGTGCTTTCTTAGAAGCTTGTCTGTCCCCATGTTGTGTCCCTCATTACAGTTTGAAAGTCTTTCCTTGGCTGTGGAAATGACTCTGGCATGGAAAGCACAGTGACTTTGACTTGGGGGGAAGAATAAGCAATAGCTCTCAAAGGACAAATATCCAAATAACCTGTTTTCATGCAAATATACTCATAACAAACAAAGCAAGGCAAAAGGAATCCTGAAGACATAAGATGTGTAGGCAGAATTATTTATAAACTGTATTATTCTGAAACTGCCCAAGAGGCTTCAGCAAGTCTTTAAAGGTCCCTTATGATCACTGTTATAAGTACTGCTGGAAATAACATACAGCTGTAATAAACCATGGGTAGCTACAGAAGCAGGCATACCATTTACTTTACCAAATGGGGTTTATTTTTCCTCTGTAGTCTCCTCTTAATAATATGAGCCCCAAAGTGAGGTCTGCGTCTAGATTTATGAAGTCGGTGAAAATGGGGGAGGTCCCAGGTCCTTGAGTACGCCAGCAACTCTGTAATCATGCAACAGCTTGCCAGGCAGGGGATGTGGCTACCTCTGTGTTCTGTACATTAGCTAGGCCTGTTGGTGCTCATTAAATTCTTAATGGGGATGACAACACTGTAACCGATGGAGGGTAATAAATGCAGCTACCTCAGGTGCAAAATTATGGGCCAGATTTGAGGTCCTTGTTGCTGAGGTTATGGATTTTCTATTAGAACTACCACATGAAGGGATGTATAAACATGCTTATTAACATCTTCACCCTCTATAGAGTAACTATTTGATCCTGGTGAGGCAGGTAATATCTCCTCCTCCTCTGTTCAGTAATCTTTAGAATCATCAGTAATCAAGGTAGTGCCTCAGAGTGCCAAAGAAGAACAAGGATGCTAGCTAGCATGGTGGCAGAAGCAGAATAGGAAATAGGTACGTACGTACATACATACATACATGTGCATTATATCCATACTTATACACACACATTTATACACACACGTGTATCCATACACACACATCTATGTACTCATATATATGGAAGAAAAAAGAAAGAAAAATTGAAGAAACACTTTCAGGACAGGATCTTTTAAAAATCAAGACTCCATGTCTATGTTAAACCGATGTAGAAATGTATTAACTAGCGTAAAATGGCAATATGGAACCATTTAGTTATTTTTCTCAAATGCTAACTTCATCGAGGACTACAGAGAATTCAAAATCTGACATCTCATTTTTGGCCTGTGGAGCGTACCATGAGTAAAAGAGTCGGTACAATCCAGTGTGTGAGGGGCTACTAACATTGCTCCTCGTAATCTGAGAAAACAATTGTCATTGATTAATCACAAAAGTGTCCCAGATTCTCCTACCAGCCTGGTCCCCCTGCCTTTTGCAATGTGGCATTCAGTTCCTTCCTTCAAGTAGTGGAGTTCATTTCTCCATCCCTTGCATTTTGGTGCATTGTGACTTGCTTTGGCCAGTAGACTGCAGCAGAGGTGATTGTGTGTCCCCTCTGAGGTTAGTCCTAAGAGGTCATCTTGGGCCAGCCAGCCATGGCTGACTTGCCAACTGACCACAGACAGGAGAGTCCAGCGAGGTCTAGCTCAGAACAGCACAACTGCCCAGTCTAACCGTGGACTCATGAGACACAATTGTTAACTGTTTTGTGTCATTAAATTTTAAGGCAATGTGCTGCACAGCCGTAGTGACACAATCTTGGCTGACATTATGGTGAATGATTAATGCTCTAAATAAAAGATATTTTCTTACATTCCTTTTTGGTCATAGATTACAGCCATTATTATTATTTTTGCTATGTCATGTGAAATGCAGTTCTCAGTACTTCATACTATTAACTACAATTAATGGCTTTAAAATTCTAGATTTTTGGTGTAGTGTGTTACATAATAGGAGATCTGAGTCTAGCCACAGTCTTGTCATTGGCCCTCTGCATTAGAAATGTAGTTCAAAGGATCAGCACCATTACAGGAAGGTGGTGGGAATATTATAAGTGATCCAGGCATGGGGTGACAGGATCCAGATGAAAAGTGAGGTACATCATGAATAGGCAAACTCTCTAGCAACCTTTTCATCCTCAATTGGCACTTTGAACTGAAATCAGCCTCAAAAGCTCAAGATGAAATGCATTCAGAAAAATGGCTAGTATCTTCAAATCGTCATGAACAGATACCAGCCGGGACATTGACCCCAGAACGCCAATGTTCTTTTGTACATGAGCAAAGACAAACATCTTAATACTCTTTCTTCCTAAAAACCAAAACCTAATTGCTGAGCAGCCTGTATCTAGGCAAAGAAATCTGAAAATAACCTGGTATCCACTCTTACATTATTTGAATTCAAATGATAGAAGAAACCATATACTTTTAAACATGGGCTCTCAAAAAACACTGGTGATCACAACACACTGGTCATCAGAACATATTCTACAACTTGGAAGAGACTGTAAAATAATACCAAGACAAAAAAATTCTGTTCTCTTGAGCCCTGCAGGATGACTGTTCTGGCCCAGGGGTAGCATCCACACGAACTCTTTTCATGAAGACAGAGGCAACAGTGGGAGAAGTCACAGTTCTTACTACTTTTAACCACAGTCACATGCGTTTCCAAGGCCCTGTCCGCAAATACCAGCATCACTAGTTGCAAAGAAACACAAAATTTTAAATGAGAGTCAATTTCACACTTGAGGCAACAGGCAGCTTTACATTTGGATATGACATTCAGAGCTATGTTAAAATACTACTTTGCATACAGATTATTGAATGCTTTGTCTTGGAAACCAATTCATGCTCTGTACGCCAGGACCAAGGGAGAACTGGCGATGCTGACTGGCAGAGACATTCTTTTAAGTTACAGAATTCCAAGAAGAGATAGAATCTCCCCCAAAGTATTTTTCTTATGAAGAAAAGAAACGGGTAAACCTTGGGGATTGAGTCACAACACCTGCAATGGGAGTAATATAACCTTTGAAAGACATAGAAAATTTCCCCAAATTGGTAATGAAATAACTATAGAAATTTACACATTCATCCTAAGTAACAAAGCACAGTCCACCAGATTATATTTTTTAAAAAACTTAAAGTTCTTGGAAAGTAATGTCTGAATACTTAAAAAAATTAATTGTCATAATAAGTTACTAACTATTGAGATCTATCATTTGAAAATTCGGTTCTACAGTAAGAACCTTAAAAAATAATGTTCTACAGTAACCTTACAACAACCCATCAACAAAGATATTATTGTTATTCCAATATGAAACATAAGGAAAATGTTGGGTAATTCACCAGAGGTCCCATTAGAAACACATTACTGATTTAAATCAACAGTTTTGAATTAAACCATTCTAATGCTGTTTCTTTGTTTCGTTCCACTTTCATCTTCATTCATATTTTGCTGGCTCTATGATACATCAAATCAGACTCCTTTAAGAACAAAATAGACTCCTCTAGACTCTTCTTATAGTTCCCTTCTCTCTTTTCTGTGACCTCACAGTTCTCAAATTCTTCTATTCTTCATTTAGATAACTGATTTTTAAAATTTATCTTCTTATTGTCAAGCTCTTACTGAGTTAAATTTTATACACTCCATGAAAACAACAGAAAAATTTTGGACAGTGAAGAGTTCGTCACGACTGACATGCCTCTATTTGGTCCTCCAGTTAGTAAACTATGTTACCCAAGGTTCAAGAGGTAACCTGCCTTCTTTGAGGACATCCATCTGTACCAATCTTCTTTACCAACATGCATATTGCCATCAACTTATCATTCAAATATTGTCAAAGACTCTTGAGTTAATGTTTATGTATATGTGTTTCCAGAAATAAGAATTTAAGGTCAGTGAAGATGGGAGTGGGTCTTATACTACGTGTTCTTTTCATAGCAGATACATTGTTAATTCGGATAACTAAAAACCACTCAAACTCTTTGACCTCAAAGCAGACATGTAATTAATCTTTAATGAGTTATTAACATTCTATGCAAAATTTTATAAGGCCTCACTAAGGATTAATAAAATTATTAAAACTTGAAAAATTAGTCCTGAACAGATGAGTGGGATATTTTACTATCTTGTCAGGTGGATAATGCACTTGAATATTAAATGTGTGGGAACGTGCTACTTTACAAAGAGTGGCCTTTACAAACGTTTGCCTGGTGCTCTTAAACTATTCATCATCTGACACATAGTTTTTTCATATGTTTTCATCCAGAATTGTCTCACTTTAAAATTTAAAAATATAAAATGGAAGAGAAAAAATATATAAAATTCAAGAGAGTACAATATTAAGACTGCACATTGATTACCACGAAGAACACATAATTCAAGATTGATGGCAATAAAAATGTAAAAGACGAAACACAATTGGAGTTGGCTTCTTTACCATTTCAACAGCACTGATATTCAAGTGGACTTTATTATTTCCTTTTAGCGAATTTTCCAAGTTTGAACAAGACAACGGACTGTGAAAAATCGTTTGTAAAGCATAAGACATTAAGCAGTTTTTATCATGATATGACTACTAGAATGTAAATCAGACAGCTTGATCAAATAGTTTAAATTACAGACCTTCCCCATACAAATGCAAACTTCTAAGTCTACCTTAAATGGGGTAAGGCAGTTGGCACTATCATTTTGCAGTCTCTCAAATTTAAATTAAAATTTAGCAATATCCAGTGAAATCTACGATGGAAATGCTTCAGATTCTATAATATAATGAAATATAATTCCCTGGTAATAGCTAACACACATTATTCTTGTGGGAATACACAGGCAATTTCAAGGATATTACAGAACTTCTTCCTTAACGTTTGAAAAGTTTCAGACTCAGCTTCCCAAACGCGCTAATTATGTGGAGACTCTCACTAAGGTGGACATCCAGGAAGTCTGAGCTCTTGGCTGTTGTGCTAAAGTGAGGCACATTAAGTGATCTGCAGGCTTCCTTCTCTTTCTTCTCTATATTCAGACAATTGATTGATGGTGGCACAAAACACAGTTAGTAAGATCGGCTGTATCTTAAAATAGCAGGATTCCACCCCCCACACCAGTTTCTTGGGTCTGTCATTTTATTCTAGAAAAAAGCAAATAAAGAGTCTCTGACTGAGCATCACCATTGTCTCTGAAGCCAGTAGGCAGTTATTTATCTCAACTTGGAAATAACTATTATGATCAATCAGACATTTAAAATTGAGGCCTTTTAGAAGGGCTGTTTGAAAATTGATTAATATGCATATTTCATTTGATTTTCCCTTCATATTCTATATCTTTTTGGGCCCAAGAGATAGAAATTATTTATAATGTAGTCACAGACACTTTGTCCTGGTGCGGTCCTAGAAAATAGACCACTGGACATTACAAAGACTGTATTGTTGTGCTGTCAGCTAGTTTTAGAGATGTTAAAATACAAAGAGAATTGTAACTTAGAATACAGGACATAAATATGGTAACATGTGCTTATGTATGTGGGGGGGAGGAAAAGGATATATTAAAACAATAGAAAAATTCCATGAGTTAAAAAAGTTACTTCTCAAAGCATCTATCAGCACAATTATTTAAATACATTCTTTGCAAGTTTTTGTGAAAGCAAATTTCCAGGTATTTGATTTCGTTTCAACATTAATAATTCTCATGGATTCTGAATCCTTTCTATCATGATTACATTGGATCTGACCTTCTAGGGTGAAAGGGATTAAGAATGAATAGGCTTCATCAACAGGGATAATGTATCTTGGAAAGGCAAAGAAAATTTTAAGCACTCTGTTGACAGAGAGGGGAAAAAAAGACACGTGAAAAATTTTGTTCCCGTCATTGGTCAAGCTTTCTCTAAGAGTAGTCTACAGGTGCTATTTTGTGTGTGTGTGTGTGTGTGTGTGTGTGTGTGTGTGTGTGCTTTAAATACCAAATCTTTAAAAAAACAAAAACCAAAATTTAAGTCACAAATCCTTTGTTTTTCTTCCCTTCCTCCACCCCTCTCCCCCTTTTAAGGAGCATATGAGACAGTGACTATCTCTTCTTCTTGGAAGTCCTCCTTTTCGGGAATTGGATCTCTAAGTTTTTCTATTTGCTCATCACCTCTTTCCACCTTTCTAACACAGGAGTAACAAACACAGGTTCCTGAAGCCCAGGCAGGAAACAAGCAGGAGTAAGCAGATGGAGACTCAGCAGGTGGACACCAGGGAGTGATAGAGACCACAACCAACTGGAAAGTGCCTGCCCCACCCAGGGAGGTATGAGCTAACTGAAGGTAGGCATTTGTTCCCATGCAGGAATATGGTCCCAGTGTTCCCACATCTCCTGATTTTTAAAAAATATTTAATCATGTATTTTAAAAGGAATTTGCCTGCCATTCAAAACACATCTGCAAGTCAAATTTAGCTCTAAGCCTGCCAATTTGTAACATCTGCTGTAAGTAAATCTCGATCTTGTTCACTGGTTTCCCCTTCTGCAGTCCTTCTAAATGTAGGGTATTTATTGATTTCTGCTCATAGTCTCCATAGCTCTTATCTTTACTGTCTTCTCCTTAGTTCTCTCTTCCAATCTGTCTCTATGTTGATGGGTCTCACATCTGACTCCTAGTTCTGATCTTTCTTTTGAGTTCTTAGGATCTGATTTTCAACAAATGATTATTTATGTATGTCCTGCTCAGCACGTCTCATACTGTACATATCAAATCATGGTCAGACTCAGTCATCTTTCATTTTCCACATCTATTTACTGAAACAACTTGTGGCTTATAATATATATTTTAAAATTTTTATTATTTTTAATTTATATTACTTTGTATATATAGTATGTATATATAAACATGTGTATACATACGTGTATATATATTATTTTTAAAGCTCTTATTTATTTATTTGACAGACAGAGATCACAAGTAGGCAGAGGCATGCAGAGAGGAAGAGGGGGAATCAGGCTCCTTGCTGAACAGAGAGCCCGATGCGGGGCTCGATCCCAGAACCCTGAGATCATGAACTGAGCCAAAGGCAGAGGCTTTCACCCACAGAGTCACCCAGGTGCCCTTACATACATATATATATTTGAAAGCTAGCATCGTGTAGTTGTTAAGATCAGTTATTGGAATCAAACCACTCAGGTTCTAATCCTAACTCCCTCACTTACTAACCATGTAGCCTGGGGCAAATCACTTTACCTCTGTGCTTCACTTTCCCTATCTCTGGGATGGGGATAATAAAAGTACCTACCCCACAAAGTTACAGTGAGAATTGAAAAATTATGGACTGGATAGTAGGATACAAAATGAAACTTTTTGTTTTCCCAGATTTGCGAAAGAGACTTCAATGTGTGACAGGCAATTTATTCAGGTTTCACTAATGGAGTGTTTAGTTTCAGAATTCTTAGCTTTTAAGTTACATTGAGAACCTGTAGCAAGTGCTATAGATTAATTTTTAAAGATTAATAGAGATTTTCTTTTCTTTTTCTTTTTATTTATTTATTTGACAGAGAGAGATCACAGGTAGATAGAGAAGCAGGCAGAGAGTGAGAGAGAGGGAAGCAGGCTCCCTGCTGAGCAGAGAGCCCGATGCGGAACTCGATCCCAGGACCTGAGATCATGACCCGAGCTGAAGGCAGCGACTTAACCCACTGAGCCACCCAGGCGCCCCAGTAGAGATTTTCTTGAAAGGAAGAGGTTTTATTAGCCTATAACTCACTGAGTACAGCTATGTGCTAAATGCCCTTCCAAAGGTATAATATATATTAGCCTATTTAATACTCTTAATCTGGTAAGTGTTTTATTAGTCCCATTCTACAGATGAGGAAACTAAGGTAACTAAGTACTCACCTAATGCAACAGAGAGCCTAAGTGAAGGAGTGTAGGAGGTCTGGTGGTCTGACCTGCACTGGACAGCATCCTTGGAATTGTTAAAGAACTGCTCTGTTCCTTGTCCCCTTTCCATGAATAACTTCCCTTCAGTTTATGCCCAGTATAGTCCTCAGAGAGAACCTTTTGAGAGACTGAGATGCACCTTCTGGAAAGGGGGAGAATCGTGAGCTGGCATCAGACCCACATTTGAAGATGAGAGACCAGAGATAGACATTGCCACCAAAGGCTAATTGCAGGAACACCTTTCCCAAAGCCCAGATGTCCACACCATAGAGGGCATCTTGAAGTATGATCCACCAAGAAGAGGGTGGAGAATGAAAGCAGGAGAAGAGTAGAGTGAAGAGGCCACCCTCTGTCTCTTGTCTACTTCTGAGCTTGAGACAGGCCAGGGCTAGCTAGGGAACAAGTTTAAATTGGATTAGGAATTGAAGTTTTGATAAGAGAACTATACTTTTAATTGGGTGATGCAATAAAAACTGAGAGCAACGAGGAAAGCCTAGGGATCTTTCCGGGGCCTCATCCAAGAACAAAGGGAAATGAAACCACAGAGAGGCTGACCAGAGCAGGTTTGCAATGATGTTCTGTACCTCATGACTGAGATCACATTCAGTTACTCCTCAAAAACATTTAGAGTCCTCCTATTTATTTCCCAAAGAAGGACTGAATCTTCTAATGTGTCATCTGGGGCTTGTCACCATCTAGCCCTATTCTATCCCTTTCACCTTTTTCTCACATTACAACCAAACTAAATCCAGTCATACTCCGTTCTGCAGGTCACCCTGCCTGGCATAAACTTCACATCAGATAAATCTTCAGATTTTTACTCATTATTTAAGATTTGGCCGATATCTTACATTTTTAATGAAGACTTAAGGATTTCCCCTAATGAGATTAATCACAACTTCTTCTCACACATCTATTATCTCACCCTCTCTTAAAATATAATTAAAATTAGTAGTTTATACACCTTTCTCATCCACTAAATTGTAAATGAATTCCATGAGGGCAGGACGACGCCTTATCTTTTTTTAGTATCCTATACAGCACTCAGCAAATGGAGCATGTACACAGAAGGCACAATAAACAATCACACAATGAAAACTTAAAGAGTATTATGCCCTGAGACCTTTCTCACTTTCAGAGCACTTGCAAAATTCTCAGGACAATCTACATCATGTGGGCCTTCGTACAATTTTTGCTTAAAAAAGAAACAGTGATATCCAGACACATTGGTATCAAAAAACAAATTAGAAAAGAAATTGTTCCACATGTCAGACTGCTCCTTATATTTAAATATTAAACAATTACAGCACTAGAATGAATACATATCAGGCAAGTAAAAATAAATATTCAGCCATAAGTAGATAAAATTCCAGAACATCGTGAACCATGAGCCCAACTAACAATGCACAAAGGGTCTATGTGTGTGTGTGTGTGTGTGTCTGTCTGTCTGTCTGTATGAAAGTTGTGTATGAAAGCTGTGTGTATTGGAAGGTAGAACTTCTGGAGGACTCGCTTTGTAGAAGTAAGAATTTATTTTGTACTTTGCCAGATATTCAATTCAAGACTTGGGAAGCAAGCAGCAAATGTAATCATGGATTACTGTAGGCAGCTAGCCAGCTATATTTACCAACACACAAAGAGAATTTTAAACAGTTAGATTGGACAGTCCTATAAAACAAAAAGGACTGAGACCACTTAGCATCTGCTGAATGCAAAGAAATTTTCTGGGTCATTATTTACATTAGATGATGAACAGGACTTATTACAGACAGCTTCTGACTTACAGTGTCTGTCATCAGGCTCGGTCCAGTTGGACAGGCAGGTACACGGGCTCGTATCAAGGTCCCACGGAGAGCTATCATTACTGATGTGGGGCAGCAGGCGGCTTCGGCTGTAGAAACAGGTTGGACAAGCTGTATACAGACACACAAAAGCCTTCTCTCTCCATCGTTAAATTGAGCATAAGCTCGTTTGGCATTTGACATTTCAATGACGCTTTTAGCTACAACAGTCAGTCTTTTTGTAATCTACAGATGTGGTCCCAAAAGGAGAACAATTCTAATCAAACTTCTTGACTACTTGGAAATTTTGTTGGCTTGGGAATTAAATCTTGGCTACAATGTTTAATATCAGTAACTATTGCCTCATTTTGTAGATAGGTACTGTTGATATGGACATTACTGATAATCTAGTCCTCAATCACTAATTACATGTCCTCGGACAAGTTACTTAATTCTTCTGGATTCAGCTTCCTCCTTCATAAAAAAGGGGATAGTAATAGTATCTAGTTAGTTGTTCTGAGGATTAAATGAGTGAATTGATGAAAAACACATAGCATAGTGGACATAGAGTGGGCACTTAATTAGCATGAAAATTGGGTGGTATATTTTCACTATACTGCATATGCCATATAGTGCTGTTATTTACTACACATTGACTTATATATTGCTATATAAGTATTATGTTTATATTATACAAGTATCATTGTTTAGTTGAACTACTTTTGTATACAGAAACCAAGAGCCAGAGCCATTTATTCATTTTCTTAAGATGGTTCTGCTATATTTAAAAGAAAAGACTGCATACATTAAAGGTGAGTACAGAAAAAAATAAATCTAACATCTTGAGAGGCGGCTAAAGAATTATAAAAGCTTATAAAATTATAAATTATAAAAGCTTATAATTATAAAATTATAAAAGCTTCATTTTCTGGGGTCATTAGTCTTCTAATCTTTCAAAAGAGCTTCTTCTGAAAAGTGCTTTCATAAATGAATAGAGACCAATGATACCGTGGTGCTGGGCATGTAGCTAAAGCTTTTCCTCTCTTCTTTGCCACTGATTTAATCTTAAAAGGTCTAACAATTCAATCCGATTTTGTGTAGGCTACTGAATATTTTTCAGTACTGTAAACTTTGTGTTTCTCATGTTTTCTTTTTTTTTTTCCCCCACTTAATGGGTATGAACCTTTAATCCCAAACTTCTTTATTAAATTGTCAAGAATGTTCTGTAATTCAATCTAGCAAATCTTTAACAAGCATTCGTTATATATCAAGAGATAAAAAATGAATGATAGTTTTAATCATGTGCAAACAGACAATTATAATACAATCTGATGGGTGTTGCTATGGAAGGAAGAGATTTAGTATTTTTGCTTTTGTTTGCTTTATTTACACCATACCAGAAAATGAAAATCCCTGAAAACTTTTAACAGTCCATAGAAATGGAGGGAGAAAAAAATTCATTAGTGGGAAGAGTAATGAATAATGGCACTACATTTTAGAAGTACATGATGCTGGGGGAATGAGTAAAGTATGCAGGATATGTGTAAGAATTGCCAAAATGCTGCTCAGGACAGGTTGATGGTGGTCATTTAGTGCCCAAAGGTCTTTAAGGGATTTCCATTTTGTCAGGGAAGTCATCAGCAGGTCATTGAGGTTGATAATGTAATAACAGGATTAACTGTAAAGATCTAACTGAGATATTGTAGAAGGTGATAGGGGAATAGGGGAATAGGGGAAAGAGCAGCTCCTGGGTGCCCTTGAGTGCATATGCTAAAAAATAACAGCCAATTTGAATATTAACTCTTTGAAAACAGGGAGATAAATCTAAAGACCAGATTTACTATTCCTCAACTTAATGCCTTTATATCACTGCACGACAACTCCCTTCCACTCCCACAGACAATGGGGAGATGAACCCATTGGTAATGACATTCCCATCAGTCCTCAACCCCATCCCTAGCTTAACACTGCATTTGCACAATAGCTTTTTGAAAGGCCTGTCACTGCTTCTGTGTGGACTCTTTGTTGCACTTCTCTGTGGGAGCTGACATTTTGCTGATACTTCATCAGGCTGGACTGCCTGCTGAGAACAAGATTGGTAAGGGATATGCATCTCACTGCTGGAAAGGATGGGAGATGTATTATTTAAATACAATTTATTTTATAGCAACTTTAAAAATCAGATTTAAGATTGCTTCAGAGAGATTAGAAGCATATTATTGCATCTCACCTCTTTAAGTCTGGGGATGCTTAAGACTTTTAATTGTTCTTCTAATAGTTTTTTAATTTGTATTGTTTTATATGTACTTTTTTTTTTTTTGCCTTTGATAACTGTCTTCTTGTTCACTATAGTGCATCATAAAGGAAATGCCAGCCCTGATTTATGGTAGGTGTGTTACAGGAAGTTGGGAAATAGCTTAGAGGCTCTGTAAGGGAACACATGGTTCCCCTCGATGTGAGTCAATACTCTAACCACATGAATTCCAGAGAAAAAACTGAGGAGATCGTGTCTACACAAAAAGCAATGCAACAGTTTTTTTGTTTTTTAAATCTTTAATCAGTTCACCCAAGCAATTAATTTTTGCTATAAAAATAAAATAGGCTTGGCTAAATAGTAAATTTTTTGTTGGCTGGAACTATTTGTCGGTTAATTTAATTCAACCAAAAAGGTCAGACTAGTTATCTGTTTAGAAACAGCAAAGTAGAATGGACATCTGAGAAGTAATCATTTCTTAATATCAAAAGGGAAAGTAAAGGTTAAGAAATCGTTCGTGTGTTCAGAATAAAATAATTTGTCAGCTAGTGGTATGCTGGAATTGTTACCACAAGCTTGGGGAAACCCACTGTTAAATTCTCGGGAATTTTCCAAGCCAGTTGATGTCACACTGGTGGCTTGAGATCACCATGATGGGAGTCTTACACTGTAGAAAACAGTTAATACTACAAGACATGGGCTTTATACTTCAGAGAACCAGTTGTTAAATGTAACCAGAAGGTTCCTACCTGTATTCAATATGGTTTTCATGATGTTTAATGATGTTTCATTATCATCACTTTATGATGATTAATCATTTCATGATGTTTGATCATACGATGTTTAAAGCGTTAAGTTGGAGTTTGTATCTTCCTTCTAGTGTCTTCTCCCCTATTCTTTCCAATTTTCTTTCCTTCAGTAGTGAAGGGGTCAATTGTGTAAACGCTCATGAAAAACACGGTAGAATTCAGAGAAGTCATAACAAAATATCTGAGGGATAGAAAATGGAATTGCCAAAGAAAGGGAAATGAAGAGTTATGAGGAAACTGTACCTTGTTCTTGTCTTTTTTTTTTTTTAAAGGCTTTCAGTGCTGCTGTTAAGCTATGCTCAATATCCGTGTCATATGAAATAGGAGAAAATAGTCTCAAATTAAAAGAGCAGCAAGTTTAATTAAACTAAAGGAAAAACTTCTTCACTGTTATGGATACAGTGAAGGCCACCAGACAACCATTTTACTTGGGTACTTAGTCAGTGGTTGGTCTGAAGATGATGTGTTTTCCCCCAATTGTTCAGGGGGAAACTGGTGAATTAGTGAATACGGATAAGACAGGAATGTATGAAGGAGGAAAATAGCCACCCACAATTCCACCATCTACACATGGCCACTGTTAACAACTGCTTATCCTTCCTGCTGTACTTGCCCATAGAGATAGATGGGTCAATGTTCTTAGAAATTTGGGTCATTCTGTACGTACATCATGTAATGTCAGATTAATGTCAATTCTCCTGACATTACACATTCTTCTAAAACATGAATCTTAATAGCCTCAGAATAGGCCACTTACATGTTATGTAATTTGTTTAAACATTTTCCTTCTGGTGGATGGTTAAGTTGTTTCCATTTTGTACTTTTTGCTATTACAAATAGTGCTGGGATAAAGAAGAAACTGGGACCTCATCTCAGATTATTTGGTAAGAGGCCTGATACATACGGTTAACCTTCACAGAGATGATGCATTCTTATCAAGGGTGGGAGAGGATCTGTCAAACCAAGCTGCCACCCCCTCCTCACCCCCAACACCCTTTAGGAAGTAGGGAAAAGTGCAACCTACCATAATGTGGATCATTTTCTAAAACAGTGAAGTAAACCCTTTAAAAAAAGAATTATTTCCCCCAAGTATTTGTATTTATAACTACCAAAAATTGGAATTTATATAAAGCCAATATCTTTAGAAATAGCTTTTTGGTCTCTCCTGCCTTGAAAACATATTACCTTGTATAGCCTATAAGTATTTTTACAGTTCATTATGCAAAGTAACTAGGTTTTAAAATTCTGTAAGCACCGTAACAGGATATTTAGAAAAATGCTGCATGCATTTTTTCAAACACAAGCCCCTTTTTAAATGCTACACACATTTCTTTGTGGACTATGCATGAAGCATTTTTAATGTGTCCTATCCTTTGGTTCCACTCATTTTTCTAAATATCTTATTATGATGATTACATAATTTTTGTTTGTGTTTGTGTTTGTAAAATCAGATAATAACATATAACACCAAAATTGATCTGGATGAGGAATTGGTGAGTATTTTTGCCTATTCAATTCAATACATGATCTCATTTATCAGGTTGCCAATAAATTTCAATACTGTTACTAATCACCAAACATCTCTCCCAACTATCACGGTATATTCTCATGGGGTTTGAAATCCTGGAATAGAAGAGTCATAACATAACTATTAAGATTAATATTTTGAAAAATGAGCAGTTTATATGTCTCTTCACTTGTTTTTAAATAATCTATTTATATCATCTGACAATTGGAACAGTGTAAACTTTATTACGAACTGCTTAATAATTATTCCATTAAAGTTGAGTCAGACAAGAGAAAATGTCACTTCGTTGCACAAATAGCTAGTAACTACCTTTTGAATATGTAAATTCTTACCTTTAAGCTTTTTTTTTCAAGCAGAAATATAAGTTAGGGATGGCCAATGGCTGCTCCAGCAAACTTTATGCTGCTTGATGTGGTTGTCAACAGTGCCAGAATGACAGTCCTCAAATAAAAACTACTAGTTATATCCAGAAGAACCATCAGGCAAAGACCTTAGCCTATCATTCTTGCTTGAGTTGAGGGTTATCCTTAGGGGCAGCAAAGCATTTCCCCCAAACAATGGGATGATTAGCTAAGTGCCAAATACTATGCTGGAGTTACGTTTTATGTTTATGTTTAAGTTTCTGGTTTTATTTGCTTGTTGGTTTATAGGAAGTCCTAAGCACTGAAAACTAACTCAGATCATTGTTTACACCTTATAAAACCATAGACGATCACAAGCAACAGACTCTTGTTAACCTTATCAGACACCTTTGAAATAATAGTGTAAAAAATACAGGCGCGGTCCCCCAGCTCACAGCTCCCCTGAGCTCTCTCAGACTGTTCTAGCAGAGCGGAATAGAGAAGGTAACACAGGCAGGGTTAACAGGTTATGTAAGAATCACAAACGCAAAGGAAGATAAGAGGGTAGTAGTTCTACCAGCTCTTTGAAGCCGGTTCAGTTTAACTAGTCACTTTTGATGAGTCTATAATCTGCTCCCATTCTGACAAGAATGATAAACACAGTCTAGTAGATCCTGAAAGTGCCTTTCAATATTACTGGAAATAGTACACGGTGGTACATTGGTTCCAAGGATGGCTCCAAACCCATCTCCCTCCTTGCAGGTCTCTTGCAATGTGATTTTGCTACTCCACTCGTCAGAAGGTAGAATTTTTCTCCTCCCATTGAGTCTGGCTGGCCTTCGGACATACTTTAACCCATAGAATTTGGCAGAAGTAATGACATGTGGCTTCTGAAGCTAAGCTTTTTGACATATTATAGCTTCTGCTTTTATGCTTTGGGATGCTGCTTCTTGGATTGTCACCTCGAGATTGCCGTGCTATGTGAAAGTCCAATCTAAATTGTGGAAATGCTGTGTATAGCAAAGGCAGGTTGAGAAGCCCAGCCAAGCCTAGTTCCCAGATGATCTACTTATGAGCTAAAAGCACAGGGACCATCTTACTAACCCACAGGATCAAAAGAAATAACAAATCATTGTTTTAAGCCACAAAGTACTGGGAATGTTCATTATACCACAACAGATAATTGAAAAACACCCTAACACAATACTAGATAGAGCAGTTATGAAAAAAAAGAGAGAGCATTTGTAAAGCTAACAGCTTTACTGACTTTGTCGGTTATGCTGTATAGGTTAATGACTTCTGTGTGGTACGGGCTTTTCCTGTGTAAGCCAGAGGACAATCACAGCTTCCAGTTTTTGTTTTTGTTTTTGTGGTGTTGACTTCCATGCTCACAAGGCCCACTCTGGTCCCCAGAGGCCAGCAGGGCAGGCTCGTGAAATAAAAATAGAGACAAAGAAAGGAGTTAAGGCTTATAATGAATCTCAAGATGCTCTCCAATTTCTTCTGTCACCTCAGCGTGTGTGCGTGCGTGTGCAAGCACGTGTGGTGTGTGTGAGTGTATCTGTGTGTGACCGAGCTGTAAGGAAAACCACAGTCGAGTAGTCTCCATGGATTTACAGCGCTTCCGAAAACATTCCCTGAGGAAATCAACACGATGCCAAACCTTGTCACTTTGGAAACATAGAGACAGAGGTGGCTTTTTGCTGAAAATGTGGTTTTTCAGACAGTAACAATAGAAGCAATTTTGATGTATATCTTTGGAGGCAGTTGCACAGAACAAAACTGAAAAATGAGATGTCATTTGTAAAGGAAGCTTAGGACGTGCAGAGCTCGGGAAGTTGTCCCCAAATGGTTGCCCGAATCCTGTCCCAGTCTTTGTTTCTTTTGTAAGGCACAACCATCACCTCAGAGGTTTATAATTTGTACACTTTATCAGAATGTGCAATGCATGAAGTGGGGGAAGAGAGCATGTGGTGCTTTGTTGATCGCCCTCTGAACTGGAAAGGATGGCAGGTGCTGCGAGGCCCCGTGCCGGCTCAGTTAGCGGCTCCCCTATCTGTCCCACCATGGAAACCGCTGCAGTGAGAGATCTGGTGGAAAGCATTCTTTGAGCACAAGGAAAGCCTGGGAACGTTCCTAAACATATGACAATTGTGGAAAGTTGCATCAATCTAAGCTGGGCTGTGAAGTATCTTCTCATCCTGTAGCACAGAATTACAACATTTTCTGGGATGTTCGTACCATTCCTGGCTATTATCAGTTGATCAATACTCAGTGCCAAGCACTTTACATAAATTAGCTCACATTTCCATAAATACCGCCATGTGATATAAACAGCTTTATCTCCTTTTTACATAAGAAACTGAAGCTCAGAGAGGTAAAGTGACTTATTTTGAGTCATCCGGCTAATAAGTAGCAAAATTAGGGTTTGAACCCAGATTTTGTGGCCTTTGGAACTGAAACTCAGCCCCCACACCCACCTTGGCCACAATACTAGGTCCTTAGCACCTCTTGAGTAAATTCATTTGCTTTCAGAGACCCACTGGAGCTCAAGATTTGAAGTCCATCCAACAAAAATCTGTCCTCCTAATGGGGACACAAGGCTTGACTCCTTAGATGGATTCAGTGGGCTCTGTGGACCAGAGTCCTCCGTGGTTAGAGATCTGCCTGCAGTTAAGGTCTGAAATACCACAGGCTACAAACTAATCAAAATAACGAAAAGACACTGACTGTCTTTTTCTCCCCCTCTCTCTTTTGCTCTTTCATAGATTCACATAGAAACTAGCTCTTCTACTCTTAGAAGTCATTGCTGATGGGCTAAATAAAGCCTGGTGCTGATTATGGAGAGCACTGTTCATTAGCACCATTGAAACAATTTGCGGTCTTTAATTAACTATTCATCGGCAATCTAGACACAGGTCTAGAGTTAAGATTTTTAAAGATATGTCTGGCTCCAGGAGTACTTGGGCTACTTCACTCTTTTAAAAAAGATAAAGAACAACAACAGGCCTGATTTTCATCATGCACAACTCTTCGAGAGCTCTTTTTGCCTTGATTTCAGCTGCCAATCATGGCGATCCCATTCACCTGCTCCAGTCTGATTCATAATTTCATTTTGTGGTTAGACAAAAATATCAAAATTGGACAAAGTTATCTGATTGAAAAATAATATGTTTTCCAGAGATTATGGTGACCTCTCTATTTTGCTAATTTACATATACTTTCAACTCATTTTCCTTCACAGTGGGAATCTCAGAAGCATTTTCCAATATAGTATATTCAGCAGCTGCTTTAAGAAAATGTTATCAGAATAAATTAAATCTACCCAGGTGTGTGGGTATGGTATTGTCTCCTCATGCATTGACTTCCATGGCATGACTTCTTTAGTGGGTTATTGAATAAAGGGCTGATTCTATGTCTAAAAATCAGTTAAAAGAGGAAGAGTTTTGCAGATTGGCATGCCACCTACTCTTAGATGATGTTAAACACATTTGTGTTACGTCAGGCTTCTGTTTTCCTAAGTTCTTTTCCTCTTTGCCTAGAAAGTCAAAATCCGGCTATATAGATAGTCCTTTCTCTACAAGATCTAGGTGGGACATTGCTACTTATGTACTCCAGTTCATTATTAGCCATGGGACAACCTGTTAAGACACATATTCCCATTCTGTCAGCTCCAGAAAAGTCCTGAAGACCGTCTGAACTTAACAATGCGAGGAACAACGTGTAAAACTTGAAGGCGAAAGACAACCTTCAATCCCAGGGCCTGTCTCTGTAAGTGGACCCAGTGGTATGACCACTTCCTTTCTCATCTCTTCACTCCTCCCGATTAAAAAAAAAAAAAATGATTGTCGTTTGGATTACTTCAAAACCAGAGTTCACTTGCCCTTTAGTTTTGACAATTTTATTCGTTATATATTCAGTCTTGCTATGTATGAAAGAAAAAACAATGCTGTGATAATTTCCTCTGACTAAAAAAGTAACAAGTGCTTAATTCAGAATACATAAGAGAGATGTATACATGTTATGTTTATACAAAGCATGAAAAAATTTATAAAGAATAGAAACGGAACCATGTACTTTTATGTATTCATTTAAGGAAATTCTTACTGAGCAAACTCCTGTATGTCAGGATTGCACTAGGAGTTTGGTAATACTTTGGTGAGCAAAATGGGCAGACAAACTTCCCATGTGGGAATGGGCTTCTGGCAGGAAGGATAGGCAATAATATTAGACAGAATAATAATTGGAATATGTTATACTATAGAAAGGATAGCAGGCTAGAAGATGACTTTGAAAAAATTGTAAAGTTCAAGGAGTTTCACAACTTGCAATTTTAAGACAGAACTGAAAAGATTCAGTGAAAAAAGACATAAAACTTAGTGAAAAAGTGAGAGAGCCATCTAGGTAGATATCTTGGGAGAAGCATTCTATGAGTCCGCAAACCAGGGATAGCTATTACTAACATCTCAGAATGCATTTTCCCAAATTTTATATGCATGTACATACACACATATCCATATATGTTACTTATAATTGGAATTATGCTGTACATAAACTTTAATATTCATGGATTTGTTAAAAAATACTTATGCAATACTTAGGGATTTGATAAAAGATGACACTGATAACCCTATTTAAATTTTCCAAAACTTTTTTATGGTCAGAATCTTTGAATTGGATTTGTTTAAATGATCTACCTTCAGGTATAAAGAAAACAATTCTTTAACTCTGTAAGCCAGCAGTACTGTTGGTTGATTACTTCAGCTCAAAGAGGTGATTGGCCAGCTTTAATCTTCTTAAGATAAGATTCTCTTGCAATGTGAACTTTTTTCTCTCGCTCAAGCTAGCCGCAAGACGCCTAACAGCAGAGGCTGAGAAGACAAGGTTAAATAACTTCATCGCCATGTGTCTCAGTTTCCTCACCTGCAAAGAGGGGATTAATAAAGCTTATCCGTCTCCTGAAGACACCAGTGGGTTAACTAATTAATGATCATATGGTGCTGAACAAAGGCTGAACATTGTTATTAGAGAAGAAAGAAAATTTATCATCAGATTATACCTTTCTGGCATCTGTTGCCTTGGTAACCAGATTTGCAGGTGCAATTGCCATTTTTGGCACTGCTTTCCAGGGTGTTCTCCTCCATGCACTGACATTCTGAAGAGCGGCCAGCTCCACAGACCCCCTTGGGACAGTCTGTAAGCAGATTGAGGCAAACCAGTCACCTGAAAACCATGCTTTGTTTCTCTTAAATTGTCAGTGTACAAGCATGTAGTTCTGTGGGGCCTGATTATGGGGAAAACAAGGGGATCATCCTGACTGCCAGAAAGAAAGAAAGAAAGACGACAGACAGACAGAAAGAAAGAAAGAAAAGAAAGAAAAAGAAAAATGTCTTTCAAAATAGGCAAATCATTTGCTTTTTGGCAACTGGATGTGAACAGTGAAGCCTGAACTACGTAAAAGGCTTTGGTGCTTCTGGGAGAGAAATTGCTTCTCAATGTCTCCATTGGTGCCTATAGTTAATATTCTCCAAAGACTGTTAAGTTCTGCCAGGCCCTACATTCATTGTGCCACGGCAAGGTGATGGACAAGCACTGATGGAAAGGCTTGACTTGTTTCCATTCCCTTTCATGATGTGGTAATCGGAATGAATTTTACATCATGTAGATTACACACAACTTTCATCATGACAGCAGCATTTTCTTAGCTACATTTTTGGCAAATGGCGTTTGCCTTTCCTTCATTATTTTCCCCATGCTGTTGAGTCTTAGGGATGATAGTCAGTACAGAAATTCTATTTTGAAGAAGTTCCACCTTGCATTTAGGAAAACATACCCTTGATTCTATCTTTGAGGAATTATTTACTGTAATTCTATTCATTTTCCAAAACCTGTCATGTTTTTTTCCTCCCCCATTATAAATGACTGAGGGACTTTCAAGATCCTTCAAGTAGCTTCCAAGCTCAAGGTAATTGCCCTGTATGCCTGTAGAGGCTTTGCTGTCAAAAGCTGTTTGGAGAAAGCAAAATAAGCCTTTCTGCTGAATGGAAATTATTAGCATCTGCTAATATCTGCTATTATTAGCAGAGATAATTTAAAGTAGTGGTTACAATGCTACCATGTAGCTGATCCTTATCCCAGTAGCCAGGGACAGAGTTACCCCTAAAGAAGAACAGTTTTATTAACAGGACCCCTTTTCACTGTTCAATAATATTGTCCCATTTAGATGATAAATTATGTGATCCTTCTCCCATTCTTTCTGTGGCTATTGAGTACTTTCCCAGACCAACAACATCTCAGAGCCTTCGTCTTCCTTGATAAGCCTCTTGCTCATTCCAGAGCACTCCCTTCCCTGGGTTGGCTTCCATGCCTTACTTTTCCTGGTTCAGCCTGTAGAACAGTGGTTCAAGGAACAACTCAGGCATGATAGAATGCTGAAATATGACAATTGGGTATATTAAGAAGATATAACTGTGAAAATATACAGAGGAAAAAAGGAAAAATGGAAGAAGCAACGTCTTTTGCCAATCCAACGTCTACTCAAGGTTCATTATGTACTGAGATGTGTCTTCCAAAACTCATACGTTGAAGTCTCTACACTTAGTACCTCAGAATGTGACTTTACTTGGAAATTGTGTCTTTGCCAATTCAATGAGTTATGATGATATCAAACTGGAATGGGTTAGGTCTCTGATCTGCTATAACTGGTGTCCTTAAAAATAGGTGAAATTTAGGCACGGAGATACTCACACAGGGAAAATGCCATGTGAAGATTAAAGTTGAATGATCACAGCCAAGGAACTATGGGAAGCTTGGAGAGTCCCAGGACTGATCGTTTCCTATCACCTTCAAAGGGATCATGGCCTGCCAACACCTTGATGGCTGACTACAAGACCCAGAAGTGTGAGGCAATAAATTTCTGTTGTTTAAGGCACTCACTTTGTGGTGCTTTATTACAACAAGTCTAGAAAACTAATACAGGACTGCAAACTCTAGCTTCTGGTGGCCAGGCAAGTGGCATAAATAATCAAGGAAGCTTTGAGTCCAAGGAATAAGAATCCTGAAGAACTGGAGTGTGTATTTTTTTAAAGGTGGTCACACTCAAAATGGCAGCCGCCCTCACTACCACCACCACCTGATCTTTGACTAGGATGAATTATGATCTAAAAGGTTTTGCCAAAAAATCTGATTTTACCTTATAAACTATTTACAAATTATTACCAAAAATGGGGTGTGTCTTGTTACCCAAGAGGAAGAATAATAGAAATGATGCTGTCTTTGTTTCTGGGTAAGTTTTCTTCTCCTGGCATGTTCTAGGTGGTATATGACATTCTGGAACACACCATCTACACCCACATTGTTCACATTTACATATGCCTTTTCCCCTTCCCTTCTGTTTTGCTTATTCAAGCCTAACCTTTCCTCAAGGCCGAGGTTCGGTTTTCTATGATGCCTTCACTGGCTCCCTTACTGGAGTATTCACAATTACTCTCTGTTTTCAAGAGGCATGCCTTTTATAAAGTAGATCAGATCCATGGGTATTCAACTAAAAATACAATATAAGACTCTAAAAGGTCTATGTTATTAAAAAACAGGCCATGGTATTACTGAGGTTCACAGAGGAAGGATTCCCAGAGGAAGGCGTGGGAAAGAACAGGGTAGAGATTTCTGTAGGCTCACAGTTTCTTGCACACAGGTTCAAGATGGGGTTGTGGGCTTCTGGCGCTGATCTAGTGGGAGAAATGCTAAAAGCTACTGATGGGCTGAAGTGTTTAGTGGTGATTGCATTTTCTCATGTATTTTGCAAAATGTGATTGATGGTCAGAATGCAAAATGAATAGCCTGTTTTAGAAATTTTAAGGAATGATATTGCTTTGCATTATAATACAGAAATAAAAGAAGCTAACCTTGGGCCCTTGATATTCAATTCTTGTAAAGTGTCATTTAAATGAACTAGTGAAATCCTCTTAAGGTAAATAACTAGATTCAGGAATAGTTTTCTTTCATTCATCAAAATCTAGATTCTGTAATGTCAGGAGGCTAAATAAAGACTAGAACTAAGCCATCATATATATGACTATATAAAATGCTACGTTTTTTTTTTTTTTTACTCTCTTCCTCTAACATATTTTGTGCACTTTTTGAGCCTTCTCGCTTCATGTAGAGAGAAAATTATTTTTTTAAAGATTTAATTTATTTGACAGAGAGAGAGAGAGAGAGAGAGAGAGAGACAGCACAACCAGGGGGAGCAACAGGCAGAGAGAGAGAGAAGCAGGCTCTCTGCTGAGCAGGGAGCCTTACAGGGATCTCAATCCCAGGACCCTGGGATCATGACCTACGCTGAAGGCAGACACTTAACTGATTGAACCACCCAGGTGCCCCATCATGTAGAGATGTAGAGAGCAAATTATTGCCCAGGACTTACTCAACCGACAACCCCTCCCATAGCACAATGGCTCTTACAGACAAGCACTACACACTCTGTGGCAATGGCCATTGTTAGTGTTGTTACATTTCCTTCTGCAGTTCTTCCCAAATAATTCTTCTGGGGGTTCCTGGAGGGTCGGAAAGACATACAAAGCAAATATGAACCCGCATGCCAAACTTGTGAGAACTGTTGCTATATATGAAATAAGGAGACTGTAAAAGGTAAGATGTTTCCAATGTAATTGGACTGAAGCTAGAGAAATCCTTTTAAAAAACAAAGGTACAATTCCATATCTTCTGTCTAAAACTCTACAATGGCTTGCCATTGTTGTCAGATTAAAATCTCCAGACTTAACAAGACCTCCAGGCTGCTGCACCAGCTGACCTCCTGCAGCATGAACATCTCCCTGGCTGACTTTTCTCCACCAGCTGACCTTCCGCAGGTTCCTCAGGTCAACCTCACTCTTTCCCACTTCAGAGTCCAACTAGAGGAGGCCCTCTCAGTGTAGAATGTTCTTGCTTTGCTCTTCCCCTGTCTCATGTCTCCTCCTTTCTCTGCTTCCGCTTAAATGTTACTTCTCCAGAAGTTGCTCCCTGGCTCACACAGTCTGCCTTTCCCTCCTAGTCTGACCTCCAGTATTAATTAGTAGTACCTACCAACATTTGTAACCTATATCTGCTCTGGATAGAACAGTAAGTTCCACATGGAAAGACCAGGGTCTTCTTTATTTTTCATCTATTTTGTTACCATACCATACTGCCTGGCACACTGCCTTGCTACCACTTTGTGTGTATCTTTTGAATAAGTGAATAAACATTGTTCAGGGGGATGAATAACTGGGATGCCAACAGGAGACCTCCTACATCTCTCAGAGAGGGAAGTAAACTTGGTTTCCATGTCCCCAGTTCTATGATCTGTGAGAATCCAATAAACTCCCCAGGATTTCTGGCAGTCCCCAGAGACTTTTATCTTCATTCCACTCTCTGCATTCAGCTCTTGGGCTTGTACAAGCAGTTTCTTTTTTGTGCTCTATCTGCTTATGCTGAGAAGGTGGCCTTTTTCACTGGTTTTCATGTAAAATCCACACACAGTGCTCATAGGTATTTTGTGAGTTTTTCATCCGTCATTTCTCCTGTCTTTCCCTCTCTCCCTCCTCTCCTTTGCTTCTCTGGTTTTCATCTCTCTTCCTCCATGGTTCGCCAAAGCTCCATCTTTTCTTCCTTCTATTATGCAGGGCACATAAATTCCCCCTAGTTCTTATGTCTAAACACAGACTCAACTCTTTGCTCAACAGAAGAAAAAGGCTTTCTCTGTATCAAGATTTATCATACTTCAATACATAGGTCATCAGTCAAGGCAACTGTACTCTTGTATACATAGACACCTTTTTTCTTCTTTAGAAAAGGCTACTTTAAAAAGTACGGATGTAATTTTCTTTCTTATTTTTTTATTTATTGGAGAGAGAGATAATAGAGAGAGCATGAGATGGGGGAGGGTCAGCAAGAGAAGCAGACTTCCTGATGAGCAGGGAGGCTGATGCTGGACTCGATCCTGGGACTCCAGGGTCATGACCTGAGCTGAAGGCAGTTGCCCAACAAAGTGAGCCACCCAGGCACTCTGTAATTTTCATTTAAATATTTTATTTATTTATTTGAAAGAGAGAGAGTGAGTGAGTCGGGGAAGGGCCAGAGGGAAAGAAGCCTCAAGCAGACTGCCTGCTGAGTGGGAAGCCCAACAAAGGGCTTGATCCCATGACCCATGAGATCATGACCTGAGCCAGAATGGAGTCGACCTTCAACTTACTGAGCCACCCAGTCACCCCTAGATGTAATTTTCATTTAATTTCCTATTAAGAACTTGAAGAACGTAAAGATTTATGTCACATGACCAGCAGCAGTCACTTCCTATTATTTTCCCAGGAACGAACTCCTAGGGGTAGGGGGACTGGCCCTGCCCAGAGAATCACAGGTGCCTTCATTCTGACAATCACATGCTTTCCTGTGGGTCTCTGGGGAAAAGGCTAAGAAGAACGTAGAGAAAGAGAACAAGCAGTGTAATATACTCATGATACAAATGGAGAAAGAATAATTTGTCTTTTTATTAGAATGGAGACCAGGTAATTAAAATCTCTGTGGTCTGCAGACCCAGAAAGAGTCACCAGCATGCTTCTATTTTGGATAGCATAATCATTCCTGTGGAGGGGGCGGGCAGGAGTGGATTACTGATGCAGCTAGTTAAAATGATGGTCACTGAAAAACCAATAATAAGTGTTGGGTCCATCATCAAATGAGCGAGACTGATACAAAGTGAAAGTCAAGCAAAGCTTTATTTTGCGCCAAGCATCGAGAATCAAACCAACCGTTCGGGGCCACCTCTTACAAAGAGAGCGACCCCTCCCTGCCTTACAGATTGACCTTTATAGAGCAAAGTGGCCACATGCAGGTGGCCAATGAGATTGTAATACACAGAGAAAGCTGCACAGTCATGCTAGGTCACACACGGGTGGCCAATTGAATTACAATTCACCCCATAGTAGCTATTTGAACTAGCCTATCACCTTGGTCAGAATTGGCACCCAAAAGGTGCCCAAAAGGCGGGGCCCACGCTCCTTGGTAGCTAGGGAGACAGTATGCACGCCCCACTGATTGGATATCTCCACTTGACCCAACTCATCCCTGCATCTGGGCTCTGTTATCTCTACCTGACCTGACCCAACCTTGTATTTGGGCTCTGTTATCTGGGACTGGTCGACCATATTTTACTGGTTTCCTAGACTTGCTTTTAAGTAGGTTCCCCTTGGAGGGGGCGCAGGGTCAGTTTAAGTTTTACTGCATAAACAACAAAATCACTGTTTAACCGGATGGAATTGCTCTGGCTAAATAGGCCCTTACACAAGGTTCACATGCAAAATTTACGTTGTTCCTTAAACTAGAATGCTCACATTGTCACAGCTACTTAAACATCTTTGTTGTGTAACTATCGCAAACCCTAATGAGAAACAAATGGCACCTTCTATTTTGAAAAATGGGAAGAAAATGTAGGAAAAAAATGCCATATATCTTTAACTAGGAATGAATGCAGCTAAGACTATGTTGAATGTCCCAAGGTATTTTGCATTGTCAAAGATCAATGAAGTCAAGCAAACAACTGTTTTGGTTTTGGTTTTGGTTTGGGTTTGTTGGTTCTTTAGAAGTGTTTAGTATTACATTTAAAAATAAACTGCGGGGACAGGGGGCACCTGGGCTTCTCGGTCTTTAAGCATTTGCCTCTAGCTGAGGTCATGGTCCCAGAGTCCTGGAATTGAGCCCCATGTCGGGTTCCCTGCTTGGTGGGAAGCCTGCCTCTCCCTCTCCTGGTTACCCTACATGTGCCTCTCTCTTGCTGCCTCTGTCAAATAAATAAATAAAATCTTTAAAAAATAAAAAAAAATTCTAAAAATAAATTGAGAAAAATGTGACTTTAAGTTTAACTTGAATAAATACAGCTGTTGAGATGATTTTTAGTAACCATTTTAATTGGCATTTTATCATAATTGGCTGATTATTATAAAACTACATTTATATCGCCTCCTCTATCTAACCACCCACACCATTCCAGATACTAATAGGGAAACTTGGCTTCTTATTGACTTTTTTCTTTTCTGTTAAACCTGAAGATACCATGCACAGGAGAAGGAAAGGAAAGAGAAAAACAAAGGGCTAGGAAAGAAAGAAACTGGCAACATTGGTGGAAATCTACATTGTTAATTTATATGTAGTAAGCTTTTTGAATTCTTACAGCAAGATTTTCCAAAGCTAAAGAAGAGGTCATCTGATGTTCATTTCAACAAGTTGATTTTCAATATTTCTATGTTAATTTTGTATCAGAGATGTTTTATTCTGATATATTTGAGATATATTTTTAGTTTCATTTCCCATGCTGCCATGTTAGAAATCAAGGGTTTGGAAAATACATATTTACCAACGAAACTGACATAGGGAAGTATTTAGTTCCAAATAGTCATTCAACCACATTTATTTGATCCCAGTCATATATACTTGAGTCAAGTTGCAGGTCAAAATAGCTGGGTGTCTTAACACTAAGTTTAATTCATTTGTCTATTCATGCACTGGGTGCCTTCACTTCAGGGAAACATGAATAGGCCCTGGTCAAGGAACTCTCAGTCTAATAAAGGAGATAGAACAGGAGATAGCTAACTCTAATTCAATGTAGAGAGAGAGACAATGGCTTGAAACCCGGCAAAAACATAAGTAGTGTGGCTAGACTGGAGCCATCAAACAAAGCTTCATGCAACAAGCAGCAATAGACAAACATGGCAGTTCAGCAAAAGGCAGGAAAGTGCAAAGCATTAAGCAGTGAGCAGTTTAGTTTGCTGGAAATGATAAGTTGAGCAAAAAGCTGTGATTAGGATAAAAAGAGAAAAAGTTTATGAGGGTCTGATTGTAGATGGTTGCCAGTGCTAGATTAGAAGTGTGTGCTTATGTATCAGGAAATGCGTCACCCTTGAAGTTTTTTGAGCAGCACTGAAACACGATCAGAGAGAGGCTTATGGAAGATCCTCAACACCCTAACTAGTAATTTTAGTAAACCACTTCACTGTGTTCTGACTCAAGTTTCGGCTCTATCTCAGAAACAATATTTGTCATCTTTCTTCCCATATGCAAGGGGTTCAAAAGAAAATCTGTTCATATCCTCTTCCAAGCTAATCACAAAAACTAAGAAAACACTTTTACTAAAAAAAATGTATAAGGTAAATTTAAACAGAGAAAGAGGAAACAGTCAATATATTTTGATTTCAGTACTTGGCAGTTTTCTTTCCAGCAAGTGTACCTCCATTTAAAATGTAAAGGGAATGGTTAGTTCAAGGTATTTTTCAAATCTTTGATTTTTCTCATGAGAGACATAAAAAACTTAAAAGTGTCATTGGCTTATATTAACACATTTTGTAAAGAAAAGGAAAAGAAAACAAAAACACAGACAAAAAGCAGCAGTCAAGTAGTTCCATTAATTGCACTTTGTAACATAAACCCTTTTTTTCTTCATTGGGAATAGCTTGCCAGGGCCTAATGATTTATTTAAATGGAGGGATTTTTATAGGCCTAGCATATTAGGATCCTTTATTAACTTTTATGTTCCAGGGATAAACAAGAGACAGCACATCAAGTTTCCCAGGTAACACAAAATCTCCCCTTTTAATCACATGTTTAAAACCTTAGTGTTTCATAAGCATTCTTTATGCACAACACATAAATTGGTTTCTCACCATATCAATTGCTTACCTTGTTAAAACATTTTAGGGAGAACACGTATAAAGAAGAACGCATCACAGTAATTTACCAGTACTAAAGATCTCATTACCCTTTTACCAATTCTCCAGAGTATGACTTACTCTCATCGCGAAGATTATCTCTCCAGCCATCTGGGCAAGAGCACTCACTCCTTCCTTCCTGGCATCTGCCCCCATTCATCAGGTCCTCATTGCTCACACTGCAATTGTGTCTGAAGGTGTGATTTTCACCGATAGAACTATGATACCGTCTTAGTTGGCCCATACTGTCTACATCACTGAAAGTGTAAATGAAACCCTTCATTTTTCAAAACATTCCCCCCCCCAAAAAAAATAAAAAAGAAAAGGAAAAGATCCTTGGGCATATTTCCTAAACAGACTCAGAAAAAGACAACAGCAAAGCAATAGCAATCATATCTTTTAAAAAAGAGCTTAGAATACAGATCCTAAACAATATTTAGAAGGTTTAAAAGAGTAAAAAGGTAAAAAGAAATTACCATTGATTCCTGAACACAAAAGTAATGAATGTTTCCAGCACTTTGGTACTTTTCCTTCCAGGCTTGCACCATATACATATATATATATGTACATATATACATATATATGTATTTATATAAATGTTTTACTTATTTATTTGAGAGGGAGAGAGGTAGAGAGCATGAGCACTGGAGAGGAGCCGAGAGAGAGGGAGAAGCAGACTCCTGGCTAAGCAGGGAGCCCCATATGGGGCTCAATCCCAGCACCCCAAGATTATGACCTGAGCCAGAGTCAGACGCTTAACTGACTGAGCCACCCCAGCACCCCTCTTGCAAGGTTTTTTTAAATGCCAAGTTATTTTTTTCTTCAAGTAAACCTTTTTATTTAAATTTAATATTCATGCAAACAAGTGCATAAAACTCAAGTGTACACTCCATACTTTTTTCTCCACGATGTAAATAACCCCTTGTAAATGGCACCCAGGTCAAGATACAGATTGTTACCAACATTACAAAAACTCAAGGGTGATTTGATGATTTCTTAATCATTAGCCTCACAAACTGAGCACTATCTTGATTTCTGTCACCACAGATTATTTTTTTCTTATTTTTGAACTTCGTATAAATTAACTTTATATAAAGCCATCTTTGGTATCAAACTTCTTTCATTCAGTAGAAATTTTGTGAAACTTACCCACATTGTGTGCATGCTAGTTTATTTCTTAATGTCTGTGTAGTTTTCTATTGTATAAATATACCGTAATGTGATTTTCCTTTCTATTCTTCAGGTAAATTATTTTAATTTGAATGGAGAGATTTGATTTCAATTATTTTAAGGAACTTTCCATTTCAAGTTTTGCTCCTGTTTCTAGGTGGGTCTTTCAGACTTCCTAATGGAAAGCCTGTCACATTTAGCAAGGTCTCTATTCTGTTTCTCTTCTGACTTTGAGTAGCCAAAGAATCAGGATTTTTAATTAAGAAACAACAAAGCATTTCCATTTTTATGCAGACACATTTATTGATATTATTCTTGATAATTATAATTATTATTATGGACTGACCATAGCATAAAAATGTTTGCCATTTTAACCAGCTCTTTCTAGAGCAATCGTCCAGCTTTGATAGTGTTAAAATACCACAAATAGAGGGAGAACAAAAAGAGCAGTTCTGTTTTACAAAGAAAAGAAAAAAGAGGCAGCAGACGGCTGCAAACTGTTACTTTTGAGAGAGGGTATGCTAATTTATTTTGATCAGAAGTGATTTGATGCTTCAGTTCTGTTGCGTGGATGTATAAGAGAAACTGCTCCCATTTTTAAAGATATTTTTCTTGGTCCACTTCAGCATAATGAACAATTGCTTCTTGGCATTTTAATATGTAGAAAGAATCTAGATTTTTAAGGCTATTTGAGGTAAATTTCAACTACATAATAGTGACTTCTAGTGGAGCTTTAATAGTTAGAAGAAGAACTACAAGGTCCCAATCCAATCTTTTCCCTGTTATGCTAATTTAAAGATAGTGTCCAGCTCTATTTCACTGTATACATTTTAATAGCCCCCCACACCCTGCACCCACACTTCTACAAATACTTACATAGCAACCTTTATTGTGCAAAAGGAAGACAAGTATAGGATGGTGAATTTGATAGGAAGCAGTGAAGAAATAACTTTGGCTCCACTTTTTTTGTTAACATGTTAAAGCATCCAATGATATTAAATATCGATAGTGAAATTGCCTATAAGAGAATTTATGAGAATTACCTAAAAATAAAGAGGTGAGTATAATGAAATAAAATCTTTAACTCACCGGTTTTACTCAAAGCAGTCAGTTCTCCTCAAATATGTGTTTCCTCACCCTCCTCATCTTCTTTGTCTTCATGGGTGGGAGACATCATGAAGCAGTTGAGGTGGGCTCTTGAATAGAAGGACTGGAAACCTTACAACTTCTAATTCTTCTTCTTTTTCTTCCAGCTCACCATCATCTAAGGCTAAGGGCACACAGAAAAATGCCTGGATTCACCATCCTGGTTAAAGGAAGGAAAAACTGAGCAGGGGTTGATGAGAGAAATAAGAGAGTTTGAACCAGACAGCCAGGGCAGGGGGTGACTGGAAGGTACAACTCTTTGAGAAGGCGTTTTCGAAAAGACTTTTGTATATGCAGGTGAGAAGCAGCAAGCACGAAGTTGAAACTGCAGCAGACTGAACAAAGGGGAAAAGAAGAGCTCAGTCTGTGCAGACAGACAGGGGAGGTCAGGTTGAGTTAAGGGTATGTGGTCTCCATTGTTCTCCAAGAACAAGATGAGGGTTGAAGTAGTTTAGAAGAGATAACAACAAAATTCTTCACAGTGACTTACACATGCAAGTTTTTCCCTCACTTCCAATTCTGCAGCTTTCTTCGTAGGAATAGTCCTATGCCCCCACTGAGTTCATACACAGCTGGTCACAGACAATGCTGACATGCAGACACTCAACCACATCTAGGAAAATTTAAACAATGGCAGTTATAAGGTGTTGAGAGATAAAATAGCCATTATAAACTCGTGGGCATACTTGTATTCCCTTGTCACCTTTATTAGTCAATAACATGGTTTTGCCATATAGAAGACATTGTCCCCAAATTCTTCCTCAATTATACCCTGCCAATTATTTTTCTTCCACTCATTTCCAAGTTTAATATAGTTCATCTACATAGACAAGTTCTTCCTAAAACCTTGATTGCAAGATTTTGATGAAGAATTTACAACTTAAGAGAAAGTCAATGGTCTGAGCGTATCACTTTATAGAATGTTCATCACTCTTGAATTATTCAGTATCTATGGTGAAGCATTTATTTCATGTGTAATTCTGTACAAGGCTTGTAGAGAATTTTAAGATGGAAGAACCCCAGTCCTTGATCTCATTTGACTTACTGATGATGTGTGTCCACATCTGAACCCAGACTTTGGTCAATGTGTTAATGATACTAAAATATCATTAACCAAGCTGAGTTTCTAAGTTTCGCTTCAGATTTTGGATACCTTTTCCATTTGGATATGTGTACCCAAGTATGTACATTCACGCCATACAATCATCTCTTGGCTCACTGTACTTAAAAGCAGATGGTACGTGAAATTCAATTTTTTTTTGGCCCTGTTAATTGGATAGAATGTGGTAAATGGTAATATACTCTACTGTGTTTAGAATATATAGTTTTGTATTCTTTGCTGTTATCTACATTGCAAGGCTGGGGAGCTTGGCTATCTATATGAAGAAACATATCTACCATTCTCAACAGAATGCAGTGATTTGTTTCTTTAAGCAAAGAAATACTATTCTCTCTGAGGCATTAAAGCCTTCATACATAATTTTATCGTTGTTGAAATGGATATCAATTCCCTAACCTTTATTTTTATTTAAAAAAATTTGGTTCAAAATAATGGCAATAATTATCATAAATGACATTAAAAGGTTGTATATTTAAGATAAACTTTAAGAAATAAATTAGAGCAATGACTTACATGAACCATTCTTAATAGTATAAAAAAGGAGACTTGATACTACTCACTGAATTTCCCATGATATTTATATAGCATATATATATCATATATTATCACATACATATATATATCATATATTATCACACATCATACATATCATACATCATATATCACACATACATACATATATCATACATATTATCATATATCATACACATACATCTAAATCACATATATATGATTAAGAAATTGTCTGAAAGTGAACCAATTTTAATAAACAAGTTAGAAGATTATAAAATGATTCATCTTAAAACTTGCATTAGCTAGATTAATACCAGATATGTAAAGGATTTCAGTATGGATTTGGACTGTGGCTCATGAATTGGCAATCCTTTCACTTTGACTCCTTAATCAAAATGACTTTCAGGAACCAACTTTAATTCCAGTGAAGTTTGCCCTGAGTGATTCCTATGGCAGTGTGCTATGGCTTGCCCAAATCTCTCACTTGTCTATATATATTAAATTAGGTAAAAGGGATTACGGGCCAATGAATATTATGATAATAATAACTACTTTTAGTGGAGTGATTTCTTGATGTCAATCACCGTACTAGGCACTTTACATTTATTACTTTATGTGATTTACCCACTAACCCTATTATTGTCCTCACTTTACTGATGAGGACCTGAGGCTCAGACCAGTTAGGGTCACCCAAGTTCACACAATAGTAAATGGTAGAACCACATAAAATCCAAGTGCCTTTAGTGTCAGAATCTTCCCTTTCCTCCCCTAACCCTTGGCCTCAGATGTTCTTCCTGCATGGATTGGCCCATCACATAATGATTTCATGTTAGATCTCAGGAATTTACCTTCATATCTGCCACCATCAGAACTGATAAAGTGCTCCTGACATCGACATTTATAGCGTCCTAAATAGTTGATGCCGAGTTGGGTACAGCAGGCTTCTCCACTCTCACATTCATCAGGGTCTGCAGAGAACAAGGACATTTCTGTTATTTAAGAGATAGGAGTTGAACCAACCAAGAGAAGTGCCCATAAGCCTCACTTTCAAGTGACAACTGTTCTACTAATCATTTTCTGTTTCTCAGACTACACAGTACAAACATCAAAGAAACTATAACACAAAAAGATTGAGGCCCACATTTGGATTTATGTTTCTTGCATGCTTCTCCTATGCTTGTTGTTTATTTTTAAAATATGGAAATAATCTCCCAATGCATTTACAAGCACAGGAAGGAGGTACCTGCTATTTTCCCAGTTTAAAAAGTAATCTGACTGAATCAACAGAGAACCTGAAGAACAACAACAACAAAAACAACTCTACAAGAGCCAAAAAATTCCATTTAGTGAACATTTCATAGCTGCAAAGAGGAGGTAGTCTTAGCCTTCATAACGTGTTAGCTCTTCTAGAACTTCAGAAGAGCATTCCCAAGCAAAAGGAATCCATGAGATTGGCAAGAGAAGGGGTAACTGCAATTCAGACATATGTAAATATCATATTTTAAATGACAGAATATTTCAGGGCATTTGCTTGAACTCTTTGATGATGCTTTGACTAGATGCTTGAGCAGGGTCCGGAGGGTTTTATCACCACCAGTGACACCATTACCCCAGCATGTCCTATCAGCTAAACAATTTTCTAAGTGATGGTCTTTAAGTCTCCTTTGACACCACTATCCTAAAATTCTATAATCCTGAATGTTGTTTCCTAAGACATAATTGCCTGGAGGAAAATAAACATGCACCAGAAGGTGTCAAATTGAAAGCTTACAGCTACAAAATAATTTTGTGGTGATCATTTCTAACATAATTGGCTAAGGAGTAGGAGAGACTCTTTGCCCCCTTTTTCCTTAGGTAGATACTTGGGGTTGTATGGTCAGGAATTTTGGCTATCCTTGGTTCAGTTTGACTCCCTCTGTTTGTTGAGCTGTTAAATTGGGTAGCCTGCAGCCCTGACTTTACTAAATTTCACTGTTCTGTAACTACATGAGCAGTCATAGATATAAAAGTTCAGTGTCTCAATTAACCTTGGAAAGGGTACCAGTGTAAGAAATGCAGATAAGAAAAAAGAGAGAGAGGAAAATGCAATCAATCAGCCAAGGTGAAAGGTCACCATAAAATATCTAAATGAGGGTCATTTGGACATAAAACACTCTTCCTCCTGCCAAATGTCATAAATAGTGCTGCTCACAAAATTCTAGATGATATTTTTGCCTTTTTTAAAATATTAAACCTTCCTTTGTCCTTTGTATTAAGGAGCATGGATATAGGGAACCAAAACTCTTTTTAAAAACTCAGTTTCATTTCATCTAAAACATTGTCTTTTAGAGTTGTTTGTTTGTTTTTTTTTCTTTTCCAATTGCAAGATTTTTTTAAAGTCTTCTCAGGTACCACCAGAGCCTTTAAACATCCTGGTCTCAGAATTCCCTGTTCTCAACTAGCAAGGAGTAAAACCACATCCTATAACTGGAAAATTAGTTCCTCAGTCTGACTATCATTTTATGATCCATTTCGGATTCTTCTTCTATTATCATGCCTCTGGGGTTATTTCTAGCTTGTCTAATCTATAACACTCTCAGTCTGGAACTCACCTGAAACCCCATCCTCTCTACCTCATAAGCCTTTCTTAAAATGACTTTTCGCTTCAATTTTTGCATCACCTGTTTTCCAAATTTCTTGATTTTTCTTTATCTTATTTGGTGAGATTTTGCTTGCTTATTTTTCCCTTTTGATTTTCCTCATCTCTATTCTTTCCTACATAGATCAATATGCCAGATATTGCAATGTAACAGAGAAGTTCACCTGTACATAAAAACTGAGCCCTAATAAAAAACAGAACTTCAATGGTAACCAAACAAAACAATTTGACATTTTAGCTCTAATTTCAGAAAAGCATCAAAAGTAAACCATAAAAGAACTTGAGTTTCTGTCTTTGTTCTTCATATATAACCACTGAATAAAGCTACAAAGGTTAGAAATTAAAAAAATATATATATTTTCTAGGGGTGCCAGGGTGGCTCAGTCAGTTAAGTGGCCAACTCTTGACTCATGACTCATGTCATGTTCTCAGGGTTATGGGATCCGGCACAGCACTGGGGGCGTCTGCTTGAGATTCTCTCCCTCTGCCCCTCCCCCTGCTTATGTGCTCTTTCTAAAATAAATAAATAAATAAATAAATCTTAAATATTTTCTAATAATTGCCAACTGTTAAATGTAGTGAGCTTATTGCTGGTCAAATGCTCACATTTTAGAAAGTTGCCTTTCACATTATATTAACACATCTCTAGGTTTTAGCCCTAATAAAATTTGTATTTGGGTAAGGCTGAACATTTGCAGATTGGATGACTGATTTTCACATTTATTTGTATATTCAAATATATTTTAAAAAGTTAATCTTGAAATAAGCTAAAAGTTATTTAATTTCCTTTATGCATGAATGTTTTCACAAAGCATCCATGGCTTTAATCTGTTCTCAGGTAAATAAACAAAGTATGCATATGTACACTCTGAACAAATCATTGCCTTTACTCTAGTGAATATTTGGACTTAAGGAATGTGTATTATTTATTGTTGGAAGTGAAATAAACTTGAGCCATAAATAACATAACATCATGTTGACTGCTGAAATATCATAAATATGCACTACTCCACATTTTGACCCTGGCAGATGTGTTTTGTTTGTTTGTTTTTTTAGCTATAAATAAAAGCTTTACTGAATTGTACTTTTCAAAGAATAAGGAAAGACCAGATTGTAAGTTGCAGAGGTTTAGCAAAATTCCAGTTTCTCTTATTCAATAGTCAAAATAGGAAGATAGGTAGGAAGGAAGAAAGGGAGGGAAGGAGGGAGGAAAGAAGAAAGCCCTTTATATTTTTCAGAGATAAAAACATTAGCAAGATAGAAAAATATAAACCTATTTTTCATTACATAAAAATTGGCAAGGGAAGCAACTGGTTTCCTTAAGTTAACCACCATAGACTGGGAAAAAATGCAGAAAACAATGTTGGATCAAGAAATAACTGGGTGGCTCAGGTCATGATCTCAGGGTCCTGGGATCGAGCCCCGCATCGGGCTTTCTGCTCTGCAGGGAACCTGCTTCCTCCCCTCTCTCTGCCTGCCTCTCTGCCTACTTGTGATCTCTCTCTGTCAAATAAATAAATAAAATCTTAAAAAAAAAAGATTAAAAAAAAAAGAAATACATATAATGATATTGTTTTGGTTAAATAATTTATGAAGCCAGAATACTTCAAAATCACTTTAAGCTCACTCTGTCATATTATAGTGCAAAAAAAAAAAAAAAATCCAAATACTTATTAGACCTCTGAAATTCACCTCCTCTTTTATGATACTTCAATTTGTCTCTAATCATATTGAGTAGTATGAAATGGTCAAAGACATTTTTCAATAATCATATTATGATTTTTAAGAATGGTGACTTAAAGTATCAAAAAAGAAAACAAGCTAATATGGTATCAGAATTCCTGAATAATGGCAAATCACTTTAAGGGCTTATAGGTTCTCTCTGAACCAAAATACATGGTAATACAATCTTTCCCTGTTTTTAGCAGATATTCTTTTTTCTCAGAAGCTCTAGATTAAACATTTCATATGGAACAATGTTAGGGTGGAGTTTATTCTTAGTTTCCCATATGATAAAAGTTCTAATAATATGTTAGAAAAGTTATACACTAAGAATGGGTTTGAATTGGGATTTCCAAAGAATAATATCTTTTAAAGTTTTCTTTTGAAATGTAGCTACTCGCCATATCAAAGTTGAACATGCACCCAAATCATCACCAAGTTAAAAATCAATGCACATTATTTAGTTTCTGCTTGAGGTAGAGTAGGGTATGTGTGTTGTTTGAATTGCAAATTACATTAAATGGTTTGGTAGGTCTTGCAATATTTTCATGACATAAACTATTAAATCCATATATTTTGTTAGCGTGTTTCAAATCTCCTTTAACTTCAAAGTAACTGTCTAAAGGTAATGATGTCTTCTGTCAAGTAATCTTTCTTTTGCATTTGTCCAGTAGCCAGAGATACCATTCCATTTACTTCTTGCAGTTTTCATATTATAGTTGTAAGTATGTATTAGAGAGGAAAGGGCTAAATGAATCCTGGGCAAATTCTGAAGATGACATTTAGCATACATTATCTATGCCTGCTTTCCTATTTGAATCAAGCTGGTGTCTATGGTTGCAGGAACAATCCCTCCCATCCCCCTGCCCAAGTACACGTTCACAATGAGGAAACAACCATGATTGTCCTTTTCACAGCTATTGACAATTTCCAATACAAACCCTTTCCAAAACAAACAAAAGAGAGTTATTAGCATAACAACAGAGAAACCTGAATATCTGTCAATAATGGGTACATTCTCTGTTAAGAGGATGGCAAACTTCATTGGAAATTTATCAACACTCCACACATATAAAAATAAAAGTCTAAGAGCTATTAGTCATTGTAAATGACTATACCATATCGAAATACTAATAAACCTGTAAATAATGTTAAATTGATGAAGTGATACAGAAAAGTAATGAGTCCACCAGTGGTTATTACACTCTTGTTAAAAGACAGTTACCTCTGAGAATTCATAGTATTTCTAGGATATTAAAAAATATGCATATTGAATCAATGATCAGAACGCAAATAGGTTGTATGCCAATTGACACATCTGTTCTCCAGCTAATGGTATGTTATTATCTGTCCTTTTTAGAGGCTATAAGTACATGAAAATACTGTTAAAAATAGCTTTAGAACAAAAACGGGAACACAAAAGCAACGAATGAGCGGATCATATGTAACTAGTATCATGCAGATGTGCTAATCAGATTTGATGCCCATGAGCATCACTTACTATATAAACATACGGTTACTTTGAAAAACAATTTGCTGATCCCAGTACATGCTACTAATTGGAAGCATTTGGGGGGACTTAGGTCTCATCATATGGATACCAATTGTCCTGAGCACACAGGCACTATAATCCATCATATTCTTATGAGGAAATGAGAAATAAAGAATGCTTTGAATCAATGTTAAAATACAGAATTTGGGGGTTGCCTGGGTGGCTCAGTTGGTTGAGCATTCAACTTTTTTTTTTTTAAATTTTATTTATTTATTTGACAGAGAGAGATCACAAGTAGGCAGAGAGGCAGGCAGAGAGAGAGGAGGAAGCAGGCTCCCTGCAGAGCAGAGAGCCCAAATGCGGGGCTCAATCCCAGGACCCTGAGATCATGACCTGAGCCGAAGGCAGTGGCTTAATCCACTGAGCCATCCAGGCACCCCAAGCATTCAACTCTTGATTTCAGCTCAGGTCATGATCTCGGGGTTGTGAGGTCCAGTGCCAGCATCGGGCTCTGCGCTCTCAGTAGACTCTGCTTGTCCCTTTCCTTCTGCTCTTCCCTCTGCTCTCTCTCTTCTCAAATAAATAAATAAAATCTTTAAAAAATATGAAATTTGGGTGCTCTGCTATTTTCACCATTGACCTCTATTGTTCTTCATTTGTGTTGCTTGGACAAACCTCTTCTTAATGAGAGTGTCCACATTGGTTCTTTCCTTACATTCTCAACACCTGAAGAAGAGAGACAGGAAAAAACAGGGCGAGGGTACTTGTGATCGTGGCACTCCTTGAAGGTCTCTATTACCATTCAAACTGCCTAGATATCTGCCATAGGTCCTGTACAGTAATAGCACAGATCCTCCCTGATCCCCAGCCTCTACTCTACCGTAGGCAGCTGTCTTATGTGCTCCCAGAGCACACAGGGCGCATCCCTGTCATTGGGCTCCTCCTCCTGTGCCATCATCATCTTGCATTACCAAACTCACAACAGATGTTCTAAAATGGGTTTTAAGTGATTGAATAAACCAAAGAAGGATTATGCTAATCAACTTACTATTGAAAATAAGAACCCCTTTGGGTTTAGAAACAGTTACTTTAGCACAGAGGAAAATTAGAAAGCTAAAGGAAAGATTGAAATAATGAAGAGAACTGATATTTTTACAATATGTTAACATATACTCTTTAGGGAGACATTTTAAATTTGGGGTCATAATCTTGTTATTTCCTGTTGGACAATGTAGTTCTAGGACTGCTGGTGGTAATTTAATCTAAATATAAATTACACTGTTGTAACCTTATTAAAAAATGCATGGGACTAAAAAGTGCATACTTACATCAATTGCCCACTAGAAGTAAGCTGAGATTTTGTGTTCTTGATACAAGTGTAAATAATTCTTCAACCATCCTACTTTGAAAATATATATACTTTAAAAAAACTTTAAAAAATGATCCCTTTATTTTCTCACAGTAATAATCATTACTACTCAACATATTAAATATACGTTAAATATGTATAGAATTTAAGTTCAACTGTATACAGCTTGGTAATTTGGAGGAAGGCTTAACCATGCTGGATCTGTAATCTTCCCATTTCTAATCGCAAAATAGTAACAGTTCGTTTATAGCACTCCACGAAGATTTAATGCTTATGTTATACAGTGTTTTGAGAGCCTCTGGGGAGAAATTATGTAAGTCCAAAATATTGTTTTCCTAAGGAAAAGGTAGGACAATCTTTTCCTAGAATGTACTTTTATCTGAAGGACACATAATTCATTCTTAAACATCACCATGTTCTGAAAACACCTACTCCACCTACCGGGTTTGAAACAACTCAAAACACCAGTTTTCACCAAGAAAGTTTTCTATGTCAGTTAGTAAATATTGAGGTCTGGTGAGAGCTACATAAAGAACTTAGCCAAATATTCACATAAGGGAAATAAATGTAAAAATATACTTCTACCAAATGTATTCAACTCTGGGGCAAATTGCTTTCCCAAGTAAATTCTGCAGAAAGCCTGTACCTCATAAGTCATTAGCAATAGTGGCCCCCTCTTTCATGATAACTGAAAATGCACAGTCAGATTGCGAGATTTTATTTCAGACACTTGTTAGGTATACTCATCTCCTAAACCCCTGGCTGCATTGAAAAGTCAAAATATTAATAAGACAGAAAAACCCATCCACATTTCTGCTTGAAAGGACTCCTCGGGGCACTGGGAGAAAAGATTCACTTAGAAGTTGTATCCTAATTAGTAGTTAATTCTTCTCCCCTGTCTTATTTAGTTTGCTCTTTAAAAGACAAATATCAGCATAGCAAAACTGCCTTGTCTTTAAGCAATAAAAATATACCATCAGGCCTCAAAGCTACATTAACAACCCCAGCATTAAAGAAACACAGAGTTTCATACAACAGAGGAGAATGAAGAATTTAGTGACCTTAAGAATGTCTCTTCGTGAGAAAGCTTAGAGAAGAACACACAATTGTTCATTCTATCACTATCAATACTCTTCTTCCTTCATTAAATTGATAAGTAGATATACAACATAGACAAATACATGAGACAGTTGAAAGGACAGTGTGTTTGGAGCCTAAAGACCCCAGTTCAAATCCCAGTGCTGGCACTTACTAATTTTGTGTCATTGAGTTTTTGTCTTTGACATTGAATTTATTAGTTCCCTAAGGTGTGAACTGTGAAGAGCATCTTTGGAACTGAAACTGGAAATCAGCAATTCTGTTTGGGGCCTGCCAAGTTTGTAATGCCTATCAGTCAAGCAAGTGGAGATGTTGAGTACATATTTTGATATATTCACATGTAGCTAAAGGAACAAGAGAAATGAAATATAAGTTGGACATTGAGAGAGAGGTCAGGGATAGAGAAGAAAACCAGGAAAATGTGAAAACATGAATAAGAAGGGAAGTGTTTCAAGAAAAATAGGGGTTAATCCACTGTGTGGAATGCTGCTGAGAGGTTACCTAAGATAAAAACCAGAGATATTGATAAGCTGTCTGGCAACGGGGAAGTTACCTGTGATTATGGTTGGGTAGAGATGGAGATCTGATTAGTCAGGGACAATGAGAGAGTACAAGAGGAGGAGGGAACAATGGGTAAGATGAAAAATTTTGATGTGAAGGGGATCAGATTGAAACTGCAGTAGGGAGTGGCTCATAGGAGGGTTCTTTAAAGATAGGAGATACTGGACCAAGTTGACATGCTGATGAGAATGATCCATTAAATAACTGCAATCAATAGCAAAGATATTGAGACAATAAGAGAGAATGGAATCTGAAGTATAGGAGAGAAGATGGCCTTTGGTAGTCCTAGGACCATGTCCTTTATATTAACAGTGGTGAAATCCTTTTCTTGAGATTCTATGGGGGTATTTTCAGTCAATTGTTAACTTGACTGGTAGTTTGCGTTCTCTTCCTTGATGATGTATGAAACAAGGTGAGAATAAAGGCAAAATGGGGGAGGTATAAAAATTTGGAAGAGAAAGAGAAGGTGTTAGCATTCATTTTGTTGAGGATGGAAATAGACCTATTCTGATAGTATAGATTGGTCCAGTCATGCTGCATAATCATTTCAAATTAAGGTCCTGAATTTTAAAGTAAAACTAGCTAACATGGTTGTGTTTGAACACAACAATTTGCCTCTAAGTTATAAACATGAAGTAGAGAAAGAAGGTAAGAAGTCACTAAGAGAAAGGTAGGGTCTAAAGATGAAATAAAATGTATTGTTGACATACCATGATTACATGAGAAGCAGAAGTTGGAAGCCAAAGAAATAAGAAAAAAAAAATTCTGTCATTTGAAAATAGAGGGAAGAAGAAGCATTTGGGAAATACTGAAGTTGAGAACATAGAATTGGAGGGAATTTTTATCAGACAGTTTTAAACTTAGTAAAGCATGGAGTATATTATTTATCTAAAGTTTAAGCAGTGGACCACGGAAAAGACATGAAAACAAAATAGCTGTAATAGTTATTAATAGCAGCTAATAATTCAGCATAGTAAAATTTTAATATATTGCTAGAAAAAGATATATTAAATTGTATAACTGACTCCAGGTGAGGAAAGACTAAGGTTAGATGACAAGGATCATTTTGTTTTGAGATAAAAGAAGGAAAGGGGTAGAGGGATGAGCCAGTGAAAGAGAATGCAGTGAGAAGAGGCGGCTGGAAATGAACAGAAACGGGAAAGGGAGAAGGGCTGACAGGAAACGCACGCATTAGAGTATCCAATGTGTCAGGCGTGGTACTTCAAGACTCCTTGAGTTTTACATTGGAGCTATCAGTGTTCAATAAACATTGCATAACAGAGGTGATGAAGGTAGGCAGACTCTTCACAAGGGATAGCTGTGGGTCCAAAAGAGCCCCAAGTCACAAGACCTGAGACAGTCCTTGCTATCTACATTGCGGTTTATTATGCCGAATATTTTCTATCAACTCTGGGCCCTTGTTTCCTCAAACTACAATGAGGGTGTTAGACTTCTAAGATCCCACTCTCCCCCCCCCACCCCCACACAAGCTTACTGAATCTATTTACTCTTTCTTTTTTTTTTCAGTACTCCAAGATTCATTGTTTATGCACCACACCCAGTGCTCCATGCAGTACGTGCCCTACTTAATACCCACCACCAGGCTCACCCATCCCCCCACCCCCTCCCCTCCAAAACCCTCAGTTTGTTTCTCAGAGTCCACAGCCTCTCATGGTTTGTCTCCACCTCCGATTTCCCCCAACTCACTTCTCCTCTCCATCTCCCCATGTCCTCCGTGTTATTCCTTATGCTCCACAAGTAAGTGAAACCATATGATAATTGACTCTCTAAGATCCCACTCTTCCCCCACCCCCAGTGGAAAACATTTTCAGGAGCTTCTGCTTTGATAACTTATTCAATATCGTTCTTTTTTATATTATTATTCTTGTTTAATACTTATAAAATGCTACACATTTTGTGGGCTTCTTTTGCGGCCACATACTGGAACTCTGCTTTCCATCAGCTTCTAGCTCAAAGCCAGGGTGGAAGGCAACAATGAAAGAACCCATTGTGTTCCCACAGCGATGGCTGCAGGGAGCCAGCCCTCCAGCATGCTTATTCATATCTGTAGGAAAAAGATATACAGCAGCTATGTCTTCAGAGCTCAAATTAAGATTTATCTGTAAACTATAAAAATTATCTGAAGTATTCTCTTTCTTTCAACCCTAGATATCAAGCATAACAGTAAAATACTACATAGGTACCATATTTGCAAGTAAACTAACTACTAATGATATCAATTTAAATGTTGATCTAATGCTCTCAAAAGCTTCTGTCTATGAGAACCTACTAATATTTATTAATCGGGAGAAAGAAAAGGAAATAACTGAAAAATATACTCTATCTTTCCCTAATAATACAGGTAGAAGTCATTGCAATTTGTCTTTGGAAATATACATCACATTCTCCTTTCCTTTTAAAGATTTATTTATTTATTTATTTATTTATTTATTTGAGAGAAAAGATACATACACACATAAATGGAGGGAGGGGGTAAAGGGAGAGAATCTTTAAGCAGACTCTCCCTGAGCACAGAGCCCCATGTGGAGCTCCATCTCATGTCCCATGAGATCATCTGAGCTGAAACCAAGAGTTACACACTGAATCAATGGAGCCTCCCAGGTGCCCCAGTCATATATATCACATTCTTAACCAAAAATAGTATCTCCCTGATTTAAGGTAAACAGGACATGTGGACAAGGGAGACTTGGGGTCTTCATATGTAGCAATCCATGGCGTATGCTCTACCTGAATGCCATGGGGGCAGTACCATTTAAACAAGAATGCCCTCTCTTTCTCCTGACACTGAGAACCAGTTCCATTCAGTGCAACTTCTTTCTATAACTCAGGTAGTCTCTGCTCCCTCCCTTCATGTCTCTAGGTCTCAACATCATTTTTCCTGACTATTACTTCCTCCTGTACTATCCTGCATGTCATCTCCACACTTATCTATATATATGTATATATTTGTCAATTTTCCACAAATATTTTGTAAGATCCTATTCTGTGCCAGAAAAGTTAAGGAAATGCTATGTGAACAGAGGACCAAAGCAGAAATGTTCTCTGTCAGAAAAGTATATGAACACAATCAACAGACAATTGTATCTTAGTTTTGGTTTAAAGAAAAAAAAGAAACAACTAAACAGTAATTTTTTTTAAAGATTTTATTTATTTATTTGACAGAGAGAGAGAGTGAGAGAGGGAACACAAGCAAGGGGAGTGGGAGTGGGAGAAGCAGAATTCCTACAGAACAGGGAACCTGATGTGGGGCTCCATTCCAGGACCCCGGATCATGACCTAGGCCAAAGGCAGATGCTTAACAACTGAGCCACCCAGGTGCCCCTAAACAGCAATTTTTATATCTAATTCTTTTTCAGTTTCTCAAAGTGTTTATCCATCTCATAAGTCAGGAAATATTTTGGTATTTTCATAATTAATCCAAAAAAACTGTTTCTCATTTCATGAAAATGTCATGATAAAAATGAAGGATTCTGTGATTTCTCTGAAGTTAATAAAACAAAGACTGTCCCACAGGAATGATTTCAGTTATTAGCTCTGGTTATGGATTAATTTGTCACTTTCATCTTTGAATTGAAGTATGTCTGTTTTGCTATTTCTAGGAAAAAGAAATATGTAACCTTGTATTTATAGTTTCTTTTTGGTTTTAATTATTTCTAACTTCTGAGAACACTCATTTGCACATACTTGCATTTCAAATGTTATCCCCCACCTTCTGTAGGCTATAATAAAAAAACTCCCTGTGTAGTTATGGAAGATTTTGAATATTAATTCTCGAATTCACTTCATAATGAGAAACAGAAAACAAAAGGCATTAATTCTGAAATTATATCAGACCATTTTTTTGGTAACTAAAAATTTCCCTGAGTTTTCATAGTTTCACAAAAATACCTTTCAGAACAATCAAATAAGAGTATAAATGTTCTTTTTAAAGCATAAATAAAAACACCTTTCTCCTAGCTGTTCTGACTATTCAAAACTGAATTACCACAAAATATGAAACAATTACACAATTAAGCCATCAGTTTCAACCTCCTACCTCTACAGGCCTTTTTGTCGTTAGACAACTGGTACCCTGGGCGACAGACACACCTGGTCGCACCATTCTCACTCTGACAGATGTGGGCACATCCATTCTCACCTGTGCAGGGGTCCATCTCTGAAAGCAATTAAACACTGATAGTTTATAATTCATTAACTTCAGAAAGATATACAAAGTGGAAGGGTAGAGAAAGTAAAGAGGGAACTGGGACCATGGGGTTTCTCATATAAAGATGGTAAGGACTCTGGAAAGTCTTTTCTCACTTTCAGATGGAACAAATTCCACAAAAAATTACCCATTTTGTGATTTCAACTCCAAAATCTAAACAAATATAAACATGGATCAGAGCCAAAAGAAGAATTACTTTAATTCACTCTTCTCAAAAGCATGGCTTCTGCCCTCTGATACCCAAAGTTCAACAAAGTCAGCATGAACTCTATATATCATACCCTTTTTCATTTTCTCCTTCTCTCTCAACCCTTTCTACTCCTTTGGGCATCAAGGCAAAAACCTCCTCTGGGTTACTTTTGCTTTTGGATAAACCACCACAGTGTGAGAAGAAGTCAGGCTGAAGCAACATGGGAGAGTCTTAGCCATAGCTGTCATGGAGAGGGAATGCAGGTTAGATCTTCCAGGCTGTAATGAACCTTCTGTAGAACTTACAGTATAATGTTGAATAGAAGTGGCATGAACAGACATCCTTATCTTCTTCCTGATCTTAGAGAGAAAGCCTTCAGGATTCACTATTAAGTGTAATGTTAGCTGTGTGTTTTTCACAGGTTCCCTTTATCAGCTTGAGGATGTAGTTTTCTATTTCTGCTTTGTTGAGTTCTTTTATCATAAAAAGATGTTGGATCTTGTCAAGTGTTGTTGTTTTCCTTCCTGCATCTATTGAGATGATCATGTAGTTTTTGTAGTTTATTCTATTGATATGGTATATAGTATTAATTGATTTTCAGATGTGGAGCTAACCTTGTCTTCCTGAGATAAATCTTACTGGATCATGGTGTATAATCCTTCTATATGTTGCTGGATTTGGCTTCCTAACATTTTGTTTAGGATTTTTACATCTACATTCATAAAATAGGTTTGTCTGTGGTTTTCTTCCCTGTGATATGTTTGTCTGGTATTAGTGTCAGAGTAACTCTGATTTCATGGAATGAATTGGGAAGTGTTCTCTTCTCTTTTATATTTTTGAAGAATTTGTAAAAAACATGGAATAATTCTAAAATATTTGGTATAAAATTCACCATTGAAACTATCTGGGAGCTTTTCTTTTTGGGAAGCTTCAAAATTATAAATTTTATCTCTTTATGTATTATATATATAACTGGATTTTTTACCTTTTTCGGAATCTAATTCCAGTAGTAATTGTCATTCTAGGAATTTGTTCATTAATCAAAAGTACGTAATTTGTTGTGATACAGTTGTTTCTAGTATTACCTTCTCATTTCTCTCTTTTTTTTTTTTTAATTTTCCTAGGGTCAGTAGTGATGTTTACTCTTTCACTTTTGATCTTAGTCGTTTGAGTCTTCTCACTTTTTTCCTTTGCCAACCTAGCCAAAAGTTTGTCAACTGTGTTGAACTTTTTTAAAAAACAACTTTTGGTTTTATTAATTTTCTTTCTTGTTTCTCTATCCTCTACTTCATTAATTTATATACAAATCTTTACCTTCCTTCTTTTTTTACCCTTCCATGTTCCTTTTCTCCTTATGTTACTTCTTACCAGTATGAGCTTTCTAAGAATCTCTTACATTTGAGTAAGACACACTGCAGAATCAGCGTGTCCCCCCAACTTCACACAAAATAAAATTTGATGGACATTTTTGGTTTTGTTTTCTTTATTGCATCTGTATGTTTTGTCACAAGTTAAGATACTATGTAGCTACATTAATAACAGAAATTTAATTTATTTAATCTATATCCCCCACTACCAACTCTCAGGGCAATGGAATAGATAACTTCTCGGAACTCTGGAAAATGAGGGGTCATTCCCACCAAATACAAAATTACAAAGTAGATTGCAGTGATCTTTGATATGTTCTTCTCATTAGCCACTGTCTCTGGGAACCTCTTTTCTAAATGTATTTTATTTTAATCATCTATTGCCCTAGTGCCTTCTTGATGCCCAGGTCCCCAAATAAGAAGGTTTACTCCTCAAGAAATTGACTAGATATAATCTCCCTATAGTAAGCCTTACTACTATCAGAGATCCCTTTTGTTTCAGGGACTGATTGTAACTGTAGTCTTAAGCCAATTGAATTAAGCATTGAAGAACTATAAAGTAAAACTTCCATAATGTAGAATTTGATAAAACTTACAACATTTATTCTCAACAGAAGGACATTTAAAAGTAGCATGTGGGACACAGGTAATATTTCCAGTCAAATTTATGATGTTTTATTTGTGTAGAGCACCCTTTTATAGTAGCACTTAAATGGGACCTATTCAAATTTGGCTCATGATCATGAAAGAGTAACCATGATTGGGTTTACCTTCCACCATAAACAACTAAAAAACCAGAGTAAAAATACATGAAACAACTGTAGATATTGGACAATAAACAGCAAAAGAATGGGAACCCTGAGTGAAGAGAAAAAAAGTAAGCTAAATTATTGTTTTGGGTTTTGCTGGAGCACCATTTCTGGGTTACAGCACATAAATAGAAACCAAAAGAGAGCTCAATGATCCTGCTAAATTAAAGAGACAAATCAGAGCTCATGATTATCAAGGAAATTAGAATTTGTGGAGTGCTAGAAGGGGCAGACAGAGGTGGGGAAGAGAGTGTTATACAGAGAGAAAAAACAAAAACAAAATCAAAAACACAACACTCCAGAAATCTGTACACTGATCCTCTTGAATCTTGACTAAATATTATTGCATATCTAGATAGGGTAAATCTCCATGAGGCCAGGCAAGAACAAAGAAGAATTAAGGAAGCTGTAAGCCAAACAATTCCCAAAGCATACAGAGGGCCAAGAATCAGATCTTAGCAGCCAGAGTGGGGAAATATTGTTTAACATATTGCAGCTTCAGTAAAGATCCCGGAAGGACCACGACTCAATAGTAGAACCAATTTAACCCCAGAGTAAAGTTTATTCTAGATTTACCCTAACAAATATTCAAAACAGCATTTGACAGATCAAACTGATCTGTGAATAACTTAGCTTGGCATCCAGAAAGAAAGCACAATACTTTTTAAAGGAGAACAAAAGCTAGCACTCAACAATGTAAAATGAATAATGTCCAAAATCCCATAAAAGGTTGATAAACATGTGAAAGTATAATCAAATATGACCCATATTCAGGAGAAAATTCATTTAATCAAAACAGAAATAATAGAGATGATGAAATCAGCAGATAAAGACATTAAAATAGCATATAAATAAATTTAATATGCCTCATGATTTAAAGAAAAATATGCATTTAATGAGGAGAACAATAGGAGGCATAAAAAAACTTCTAGAGCAGAGGGATATGAAATCTGAAATGGAAAGTTCACTAAATGGTATTATCAGCAGATTACATAATTAGAAAATTATTGAACTAAAAACTTGGCAGTATAAATTATCCAAATGAAGAGCAGACAGAAAAAAAGGACTAAGCAATTTAAATAAAGAAGTCTGGTGACCAGTTGAGCAATATTAAGCAGAGGATAGCAAATAATTCAAATTTTGGAAGGAGATTCTCTAGTCAAAGGATTAGGAAAAAGAGTTTAACAAGACAGAAAACTTTCAGAAAATGAGTGTCATGCTATAGCCAGACACCACAGAAAAAAAAATCCCCACCTATGACACCATTGACTGAAGGGAGAACCTAGACTTTCCTCCTCAACAGGCTGTAATTGGGTATTTCTTTTCCCCTTCCCACTGGGGTGACGTCAGAGGAGGCATATCAGAGAGTCAAGATTTCCACCACAATCTGATAATGAGGCCACCCTATTATGATGTCTATGAAAGCCATGTGGGAAGAGTAAAAAGGCAAACCTACACCTCCTGGCCAAGTGGTACCAATAGAGAGCTAGAATTCGATCCTGCCCAGAAGTAAGGAGGCATCCACTTCCTACTTGTGAGTCATTAGAAGTCAGGTGGTGGTACACTTGGACTTCTACTCACAGTGAGCAGTAAAAGTGGTTTTCCTCCACCCTCTTTCCCCTTCCAGAGTAGTGTCAAAGGAAAGCATCTAAATATAAGGTTTATATAAGACCCAGAGTCTAATAACATAATATGCAAGCTTTCCAAGTTTCAGTAGAAAATTACTCATTATATCAAGAACTAGGAAGATCTCAAAAAGATTGAAAAAATGAATCAATAAATGCCAACACCAAGATTTTAGAGATGTTAGAATTATCTAAGATTTTAAGCAAGCCCACTAAAATTATTTTAATGAGCAATTACAAACATGCTTGAAACAAATGAAATAATAGAGTCTCAGCAAAGAAATAGAAAATTTGAAGGAGAACCTAATAGAAATTTGAGAACTAAAGGAGATAACAACTGAAAAACTCAATAGAGGGGCACCTCGGTGGCTCAGTGGGTTAAGCGTCTGCCTTCAGCTCAGGTCATGATCTTGGGGTCCTGGGATCAAGCCCTGTGTAAGGCTGCCTGCTTAGCAGGGAGTCTGCTTCTCTGCCTCCTTCTGCTCCTTCCCCCAACTCATGCTATCTCTCTCAAATAAACAAATAAATCTTAAAAAAAAAAAAGTGGGGTACCTGGGTGGCTCAGTGGGTTAAGCCTCTGCCTTCAGCTTAGGTCATGGTCTCAGGGTCCTGGGATCAAGCCCCACATTGGGCTCTCTGCTTGACAGGGGTCTGCTTCCCCCTCTCTCTGCCTGCCTCTCTGTCTACTTGCAATCTCTCTCTCTGTCAAATAAATAAATAACATCTTTAAAAAGAGAGAGAGAAAGAAAATCTCAATAGATAGGCTAAATATAAGAATGCAGAGGACAGAGAAAAGAATCAGTGAATTGGAAGATAGAGCAATAGAAATTATCCAACTGAACAACAGAAACAATAGACTAGAAAAAATTTTTTTTTAAAGAGAGAAAAGAAAGAAACAAAAAGAATGGAGCCTTACAAACCTACAGAAATAGAACAAATGTAAAATATTGTGGCAGTGTCAATATCTTAGAGGCTAAAAGAAATAAGGTGGGGCTGAAAATGTGTTCAAAGAGATAAAGCTGAAAATTACCCAAATCTGGCAAAAGATATAAATCTATAGATCAAAGGAACTAAGTAGAGCCCAAGCAAATTAAATTCAAAGAATTCCACACCAAGACACGTTCTAGCCAAACTTCTGAAAAGTAAAGTTAAAAGAAAAATCTTTAAAGCAATGAGAGAGAAATAACACTTTATTTGTTAAGAAAAATGTAAAGTAATAGATATTTCATCAGAGATCAGGACAGCTAGGAGAAAGTGAAAACATTTTTCAGCTAATGAAAGAAAACAACCCAGAATCTTATATGCAGCAAAATTACTCTTTAGAAATGAAGGGGAAACTGAGACATTCTCAGATAAAGAAAAACTAAGAGAATTTATTACTCTAAATTAACATCTAAAGGAAGTTTTCTAAATAGAAATGATTAAAAAGAAACCAATTATAAATATCAGGGAGAAAGAGAACAAAAGTAAGAAAAAAATCCAATAAACTTTCCTTCCCCTCTTGAGTCTTCTAAATAACACTAATTGGCTGAAGCAAAAATTATAATATTGTCTAATGTGGTTCTAAATGAACACAGAAAAAATATTTGAACAATTATATATAAGTGGAGAAATGTAAAGAGAAAGGACTTTTAAGGGTTCTACACTTCACTTGAACTGGTAAAACTATGGCATCAGTAGGTAAGTTAGTTATACAGAATGTAATACCTGGAGGAACCAGGTGAAAAGCTATGTAAAAGATAAACCTGTGAAAAACTATGTAAAGAGATTCCTTCAAAACTGCTATGAATAAAACAAAATGGAATTCTAAAAAATGTTAAAGTAACCACAGGAAAACAATATAGAAAAATTTTTAAAACCCCAAAACAATAAACATAAAAAAGAAATAGATAAACAATAACAATAATTACAAAATGTAAATGGTCTTCTATACCAATTAAAAGGTCCAGATTTGAATAATGGGTTAAAAAAAATAAACCAACTATAGAATGTCTCCATGAAACTCACTTCAAATATAATGATATAGACAGATCTAAAGTAAAATAATGAAAAAAATATATAGCATGCAAAAACTGATCAAAAGAGAGTAGGAGTGGCTACTTTATGTCAGATAAAGTCTACCTCAATGCAAAGAAAATTTCCGGAAATGGAAGGGACAATATGTAATAATAAAAGGGTCAATCCACCAAGAAGACATAATACTCGATATACATGCATCAGACAACAGAATTATAAAATATGTGAAGCCAAATCTGATGGACATGAAGGAGAAACAGACAAATGCACAGTTATAGTTGGAAATGTCACCACACTTTCACCAATTAATAATGGAACAACTAGACAGAAAACCATCAAAGATAGAAGTCAAGAACAGCATCAACCCACAAGATCTAGTTGATACTTATATAATGCTCTACTCAACAACAGCAGAATACTCATTCTTTTTGAGTGCCCCCAAAACATATACTAGCATCAATTACATCTTAAGCTATAAAACAAACCTAAAAAATTTTCTAGATTGAAATTAAATATAAGGTATTCTCTGACCACAAAGCAATCAACTGACAAACTGATAACAGAGAAATAGGAAAATCTCTAAACACATGAAAACTAACCAAGTCATTTCTTCTATGCAATCTATGGGTCAAAGAGAATGTCCCAAGGAAAAATAAAAAAGCATCAGACTGAATAAGAATGAAAATTCAGCATAAAAATTTGGAACAGGGGCAACTGGATGGCTCAGTCAGTTAAACATCTGCCTTTGGCTCTGGTCATGATCCCAGAGTTCTGAGATCAAGCTTCGCATCAGGCTCCCTGCTCAGTGAGGAGTCTGTTTCTCTCTCTCCCTCAGCCTTCCTCCCCAACCCTGTTTGTGCTCTCTCTTACATGCACTCTCTCTGTCAAATAAATAAAATATTTTTTAAAATTGGGGGACAAACCTATAACAGTGCTAAGAGACAGATTCATAGTACAAAATATATCCCCAAAAGTTAAAAGCTCCCAACCCAAGAATTTAGAATAAGAGCAAAATAAACCCAAAGTAAGTAGAATGAAGAAAATAATAAGGATAAGAACAGAAAGCAATGAAATTGAAAACAGGAAAAAAAGGGAAATATTATTGAAACAAAGAGCTGGTTTAAAATCCTTGTCTTACACAAAAATTAACTAAAACTGGATCACAGACGTAAATATAAAACATAATACTGGGGCGCCTGGGTGGCTCAGTGGGTTCAAGCCTCTGCCTTCGGGTCAGGTCATGATCTCAGGGTCCTGGGATCGAGCCCCGCATCGGGTTCTCTGCTCTGCAGGGAGCCTGCTTCCTCCTCTCTCTCTGCCTGCCTCTCTGCCTGCTTGTGATTTCTCTCTGTCAAATAAATAAAATATTAAAAAAAAAAAACAAAAAAAACATAATACTATCTTTACAACACTTTTAGAAAATATAACCTTTATTAATAACCTCTAAAATCTGGAATCAATCCAGGTGGAAATGTTTAAGGATATCCATATCTTAGAATACTATGAACTACTGTTACATGCAATAACTTGGATGAATCTTCAGAGAAATATGTTGAATGAAGAAAGCCAATCCATAATGGTTATATACTCTTTGATTTTTTCTATAACATTCTTGAAATGTCAACATGATAAAATGGAGAACATATTAGTAGTTGCCTGCAGTTAAGAAGGAGATAGGTGTGGAAGGAAAATGTGGCTAATAACAGGGAACATGAGGGATGCTTGCAGTGATGAAAATGTTCTGTGTTTTGACTGTATCAATACCAATATCTTTGTTGTGATATTGTATTATAATTTTTTAAATGTCACCATTGTAGGAAACTAGATACAGCTATATGATATCTCTCCATATGATCTTTTAAAATTTTATGTGAATCTCAAATTATCTCAAAAGAAAAATGGACCAAAGGTAAAAAACAAAGAACCCCCCCAAAACAAATCTGTTAAATGAATGAATATTTTGGCTGAACTTCAATCTAAATCACCTCTTATAAAAAACAAGACAGAGAATTGACTTTACTCATATAACTTTCATTCAATAAACATTGTTAAGGGAAAAAGAGAGAGAGAGAGACACCCAAGAGCCTTGATTGTTGAAGAAGTCTTTGACCCCCATCAGGCACCAAGTCTAAATAGGGACTGATAGAGTAACCAGTATAAAGCTGTCATGTCAAAATGATTTTTGGGTGTGGACTCTCTCCACTCTGGAGGGTATGTAGGTGGTTCGGAATGAGCTGAGCTCCAAAGGGCTGGAAGGCCTGGTTGCCCAGGGCCTGGAACAGGCATCTGTTGGGAGGAGAGGCCAGTCACTCACACACACTCACACAAACACACACACACACACACTCTCTTTCTCTCACACACACACACACACACACACACACACACTCTTTAGTGAAAGAAAGCAAAGCCATATGGAAACAAAATGAACAGTTTCAGTGACCAGTGGGAAAATGTTGAAAAGAACATATCATATAACTAGAATCTCAGAAAAAAAGAAAGAATACAAAAAAAAATTGAAAAAATAGTGACCAAACATTTTTGAAATTTCATGTAAACTCGAACCATATATCCAGGAGTCTCAATTAACCCAAGCAGGATAAACACAAAGAAAACTGAACCATAATATATTATGATCAAATTGATGCACATCAATGATAAAGAGAAAATTTTAAGAGTCCAAAGGACAAAACTATATTACCAAAAGAAGAAAGATAAAAAATAACTCCATATACCTTGTTGGGAACCATGCAGGACAGAAGACGGAACATTTTTAAAAAGCTGAGGGAAAATAAAAACAAACAAACAAACAAAAAATAGAAGTACATAGCCAAAGTGGATATGACATAAATGGAGAAAGCATAAAGACATTTTCAGAAAAAAAGGAGTAAGCTTAAAAGTACTCATCAATACAGATCAAAACTCAAGAAATGTTGAAAGAAATCATTCAGGTAGAAGATAAATGACAGCAAATGGAAATGTGAACCTACACAATTGAATAAAGAAAGCAAGGCATTGTACATGTGTGGACAAAAATAAAGATAGTTTTTGTCATTTAAAAATATATCTAGGGACACCTGGGTGGCTCAGTTGGTTAAGCAGCTGCCTTCGGCTCAGGTCATGATCCCAGCGTCCTGGGATCGAGTCCCACATCGGGCTCCTTGCTCGGCAGGGAGCCTGCTTTGCCCTCTGCCTCTGCCTGCAACTCTGTCTGCCTGTGCTCGCTCTCTCTCTCTAATAAATAAATAAAATCTTAAAAAAAAATATATATATATCTAATATATATCTGTATAGGTTAAAGCAAAACAACATAGTAGCAATGTAGCTGTAATTTTATATATGACAATTCTATTAAGCAGTGAAACATCAGGAAATGCAAGTGTATTGTTGTAAGGTTCTAACATTATACATCAAGCAGTAAATAATATTTTCAAGGCAGACTGTGATAAGTTAATAATAAATATTACAAATCCTAGAATAATAATATTTTAAGGAGGTATAACTAATAAAGCAATATCAGAGATAAAATGAGATATAAAAATCTTTAATTAACCAAGAAGTTAGAAAAGAGGAAAAGGGAATAAAGAATAAGTGAGACAAATAGAAAACAAGTAGCATTCTCACAGATTAAAATCCATATTGAAAATTACACTGGGTTTGGTGCATAAACAATGAATCTTGGAACACAGGAAAAAAAGAAAATTATAATAAATATAATTTCTCTAAACATTCATATGAGAAAATAAGGATTGGCTGGGTGGATCAGTCAGTTCAATATCCAACTCTTAATTTAGCTTGCATTGGGTTCCACACTCAGCATAGAGTCTGCTTGAGGTTCTCTCTCTCCCTCTTTCTAAAATAAATAAATAAATAAAATCTTTAACAACAACAACAAAAAAGATTGGGCTTTTCAGACTTGGGAAAAAGCAAGACACAGCTATGTGCTATCTACAATAAACACATTAACTATAAAGAATAAGATATAATTTAAAGGGGTAAAAATATATATTATGATAATATTACCCAAAAATCTTATTGGCTGCATTAGTTTTGCACAAAGTGATTGCAGACAAAGTAGATTAGTATGACAAGAGACATTTCATTCTAATCAGGTAATCAGTTTTTCAAGAAAACACAAAGCCATTTTAAATGTGTATATAACTAACAACAGAGCTTCAAAATACATGAAGCATAAATTGATATAACTGAAAGGAGTAGACACACCCATACATACAGTTGGAGATTTTAATATTCCTCTACCAATAATAGATAGAATAGGTTAAAGAATAGTAATAGGCCTGTAGGCATGACTTAACAACTGCCAAATAACTTATACTGACATTTATAACAATTTCAATCAGTCATTGCCAAATATACATTTTTCGAGTATATAGAGAACATTTAACAAGACAAAATATTCTGAGCCAAAACCAAGTTTCAATAAATATAAAATGACTGCAGATATACAAAGTATATTTTCTAATCAAAATGGACTTAAAGAATACAAAATAACATTTGGAATTTACTCAAATGTACAGAAATTTAATAATGCAATTTTATTATCCATGACTCAAAGGAATTAGAAAATATTTTTAAGTGACTATAAACATTATCAACATGTGTAGGGGAAAACTAAAGCACCGTGTTAAAGGAACATATAGCTTTCAGTACTCATATGGGAAAAGAAGTAGGTCTAAAAGTTTGAAAGTTAAAAAAGGAAGAGCAAGTTAAACTAAAATAATTAGAGGAAAAAAAATAGAGTGAAACCAGTGAAATAAACAATAAACAATAGAGACAATCAATAAAAGGAAAAGTTGGATTTTAAAAGTCAAAGAACGGGACAAACCTCTAAATTAAGCAAGAATAAAAGATATGACACAGTTAATAAGGGGATATTATGATTAATTTCTCCAAATATATTTGACAGTTTATATGAAATAGGCAAACTCCTTGAATAGCACATTGTAGTATGTCAAAACTGACTCAAGAAGTGATGGAAAGCTTAAATAGCCTTATGGCAATATTGAAAATTATATTAATAAATAAAAATTTTTCCTTGGGGGTGCCTGGGTGGCTCAGTGGATTAAAGCCTCTGCCTTCAGCTCCGGTCATGATCCCAGGGTCCTGGGATCGAGCCCCACATCAGGCTCTCTGCTCAGCGGAGAGCCTGCTCCCCCCACCTTCTGCAAGCCTCTCTACCTACTTGTGATCTCTGTCTGTCAAATAAATAAATAAAATCTTACAAAATAAATACATAAAACTTAAAAAAAATTTTCCTCAAAGAAAAGTCTAGCCAAAGAGCTTCACTGGGGAATCGTCCTAAATGTTTAAATAAGAAATTATAGTAATTCTATACAAACTCTTGAAGAAAGTAGACAGGAAAGAATGTTTCTGAACTCACTTTACTAAGCCAGAATTACTCTGTACTAGACAAACACTACAAAAAATAAAACTATAGAAAAATAACCTTAATTTAAGATAGATTCAGAAATTTTACATATTGTCTTGACTAATGGTTCTGAGTTTTAACAAGACAGCAGAACACCTAGAACACTCATAATGTGTGGAAATGTAAAGTTGCAAAACTCTGGAAGATAATTTGCCAACATTTTATAAGACTAAATATGCACTTACTATATGGCCCAACAATTCTAGTCCTAGGTATTTACTTTGTAATAAACTACTCTGCAGTAATAAAAATGAATGTGCTACTAATATACACAAAAATATAGGTGTTTCAAAATCATTAGGCTAAGCTTTAAAAGAATACAAAGATAATTACATGCTGAATTATTCATTTTATACAATACTCTAGAAAACACAAATCTAAATTATGTTGAAGGAAAGCAGATCATTGGTTGCTAAGACTGAAGATAGAGTAATTATAAGAGTAGATTAACTAGGAAAAGAAAAAAAACTTTTGGAGAGATAGAAATAGTCACATCTTTATTGTGGCAGTAGTTAGATGGCATGTACATTTAAGTGTGCAATATTAAAGTTGTATTTCATTAAATATAAATCTTACCTCTAAAATGTTGAGTTTAAAAAAAGATAAATAAAAATATCAAAAAAAGAGGACTATTTTTGTTTGGTTGTGGTCTATTAAAGACAAATAAATTGATAGGAGTACTCAATTCTTTGTATATATCCCAATGGATTTTGAGCCCCATTCATAGCAAATACCAGATCTTATTTATTCATCTATTCTAAGCCATCCAAAATACTTGTTTGACAAATGAATGTTAATGTTTTAAAGAAGAGTGTCAATAAATAACAGGCTTACTTTCTTTCATAAGAAAGCAGTGGTTACAACCTTACTTATATCTTGCTCTCCTTGCCCAGACACTCATTATCCTGACTGCCTGATTGACTAAGACTTTTTCTTTTTCTAAGACCCAGTCCTAGGGACTACCTCCTCCATAAAATCTTTACCAGTGATCACAATGACAGTTTCATTATTGAAAAGAGTTTTTTTCCAAACAGGGTTCCTTACTGTAGTAGTTTTGGGGGATGATAGATGTTATATGATAAAAGTTTCCAACACCAAATAAGCTTGTGAATGTTTATTCAGCAAAGCTGTTTTCCCATTGAATTTCTCAGAGCTTTTAAATGCTATAATGGACTAAGGTCATCCAAAAGATGATAGGGTATTTAGGTTTCCCATGCTTGTTTGACCATGACATTCTTTTTATTATAAATAAATTCAATAACTTAGTGTTTCATAGAACAAATATGGGACGTGATGGATGATGCCATACATTCAGTTCTTATAATAACCCATCTTAACTTTAAGAGATCAATAACAGGACACATTTTATTTCTTTGAATAATTTACAATTCCTTGGAAGCAGGGACCTGACTCATATAACTTGATATAAACATCTGTCTATAATCTATATAGAAGCTGCTTCAAAAACTGTAGTTTGATGGAAAGAGAATATAACTATTAAAAATTTGGTTTCAAGTATTGGTCTGTAAGTTGCTAATAAATCACGTTACCTTGAATGACACTCAATAGATCCATAGTGGTAGATTCTTGATGAATAAGATTGAATAGGACCAAGTTCCTGTCCTCACAGAACATTCCTTCCAGCAAATGAGATAGACAGTTTATGAGTAAGCAAAAAAAAAAAAAAAAAAAAAGTCATCACAGATTACTGTGAGTAATGAAGGAAGTAAACAAGATGGTGTAAGAGAGAGTAGCTGAAGAGGAGAGCCTGACTGGAAAAGAGAATATGGGGCAGAGGTCTTGAGATATTGAGATAGAAAAGATATAGCATACTCAAAGAACAATAAGGAAACTTCTTTGTCTGTATGTGTAAAACACTGTGGTCCATGGTAAGGGTTTGGGAATTTAAGTTCAATACTAAGACACTGAAGATTTTGAGTAGATAAGTGGTAGGGTCACAAGTAAAATCCCAGGTCTACTGATTCTTGGCTCAATAATTCTTTCCTCTTTATTAAAGATTATTAAAATATGTGCATTTTATTAAATAATGCTTCAAAATGGTAGCCCTGAAACCACATAGGATAAAATCTTTCACTGACTTTGCAATCTTAAATCCCTCAGTATTTTGCATGCTTATACACAGTTAAGGCATTTCAAACTCAAAAGAAATTGCTGTTTCTTTTTCCCTTCCTATGTAACTTGGAGAACATAAATAAGAAGGTAATTTAGATGGATGAGTTGGCATGGATTTCACTAATATGTTAGTTTAGCAGCAGTTTAAAATAATACATGGTAATTTATCTTGAACATCTCAAACTCTGGCTGAAAATCATTTTAAGGACTTGATTATTAGTCACAATTTTGGAAGATGCTTAAGTGAAAAAAATATTTTATGTATTCCCAATACAATTTAAAATCTTATTTATGTTTTTAACAAATATGAGATTAAAATATGATTTAAAAATTCAGAACTTTGGCTGGTTATATTAACCTCTAGTGAGACTTTGTCATATACTTCTGTTTTCCAAAATATGTATTGAAGAAATTGTTAGAGATATATTCTTGACTTAATTGCTAAATTAAACATATACCTACCTTTGAACTATACGAGCCAATTTACACCTCTGAACTCAAGAAAAACCTCTTTTCAAACCTGCACAAATGTACACTGAGGCAGCTAAATGTTATTTTATTATAACCAGTGGCACAAATTTCCAGCTTAAGCCCAGACTTTTTTCTCCCTTAGAGATGCTATACTACAGTTCTTCAGGTTTTCCAGTGACCAATCTTTTGATGGTTCAAGGCAGATTAAAAATGCCATGGAAGGGGTGCCTGGGCGGTTCAGTGGGTTAAGCCTCTGCCTTCGGCTCAGGTCATGATCTCAGGGTCCTGGGATCAAGCCCCACATCCGGCCTTGGCACAGCAGGGAGTCTGCTTCCCCCTCTCTCTATGCCTGCCTCTGCCTACTTGTGATCTCTCTCTGTCAAATTAAAAAAAAAAAATTCCATGGAAAATATATGGGTAGTTTTGTTTTTAGCATGACTACCTCCCCAAATAGCCATGTAACACTGTCCCAAAATCATTTTCTCAAAAATATATGTTGGTAACCTCCATATTCCTCCGCATTGACCCCAGGGTATTTGCTAAAGGTATTCATTAGTCAGAGTCCCTTGATTTTACCTCTACCTAGGTTCTCACTTCTTGACTTTTCAAAGTTACTTGAAAGAAAGTGATTCTACTTGGAAGGTTGATATACTCCTGTTTAAGAAAGCATTCATGTGGCTGAACAGTCACATCTTCCTGTATGATGGTTTAGTGACATTTTACTAGGAAACAAGTTCTGATCCAAGATATATGTCCCTAGAGTGCCTGGGTGGCTCAGTCATTAAGCGTCTGCCTTTGGCTCAGGTCATGAACCCAGAGTCCTGGGATAGAGCCCCTCATCTGGCTTCCTGCTCAGAGGGAAACCTGCTTCTCCCTCTCCCACTCTCCCTGCTTGTTTTCCCTCTCTTGCTGTGTCTCTCTCTGTCAAATAAATAAATAAAATATTTAAATATTAAAAAAAATATGGTCCCAAATAAAAAAATTAGTTGGATATCTGGCAATAAAAAAATCCACTCTAAAATCCAAATATCTTCCATAATTGTTGATATTTGAAATATAATAGGCTAATTGTTCAGTAATCCTATAATGTAGAAGATGTCTGGGACCTTGACACCGCCCTTCCCTAGATTCATTCCTACTCTCCTCCCAAAATTTAACTTAGGTGTTATCTCTAAAGCATTCTCTGAACCCCTTTAGGCTGGATTATGTGCTATCCACTGGGGTTCCTGCAATATATTACGCTCATTTTTACCACTTTGCTGCTACACTCTTTATTTATGCATGTGTATCTCCTCACTAGATCATGAGCTTCTTGAGGGCAGGGAATTGTTTATGTATCGAGTTCTTAATTTCCAACGCCAGTGCCTGGCATATAATAGGAGCTTTAAAAAACACCCCTTGCATCAAAGAAATGAATGACAATGCAATGTCTGAGAGAATGAGGAGGAAGATAAGCAGATTTTCCATCCAGTAAAATACTAAATGACTATCCCAAGCCTGAAAGAAATACATCCTCAAAGCAAAAATGAGATAAAACAATCATTAGGTACATGATCTTTAAAGAGAGATAGAATATCCCCCCAAACCTTTAGGTTTTCAAGTTTTGCTCATTACTAATATTATTCATTTCATATACTCACTCTAACTGCTCAAGTCCCTCAGAGAGTCAAGACTTATTTCTAGCACAGCATTATGGATCCCTTTCATCTAAGTCCTAGATAAAACTCAAGGAATCTATTTAGTTCATGTGGAGAAGTACGACTGCCGTTGGAGTTTCTACGTGCTTAATAAACTGCATGTGCACTTGAAAGGCTAATCCAAACCAACTAGAGTTAGGGTCATTATGAGGCTTGCAAGGGCACTCAGACATGAAATGCTCACTAAGAATCTAACTGAGATTCATAATTGACAGCGTCTCGGTTTATGGGACAGTGAGATTGTATTCATCAAAGTACAATATAAGACTTTGTATTGACTGAATGAAGAAACTAGCCACCTCTTCCTATGCTGCTATAGTTTAGTCTAGCTGTCAATTTGACAGTTCCTGGGTTGCAAATCGTGGACACTATTGCTTAACATTCATGTCTGGTTCACATCCCAGCAGTGGCAGTTCACCATCTACAATCATGTTTCCTAACTGCAGTCCAGCCCAGCTGGAGACCCAATTTCCAGCACAATTGCAGCCAGCTCTGACAAGAGGTCTGGTAGTCAAATGCCACAGTCTCTGAGGTACTTGGAGGCTATCTGTTTTGTGAAGTATTAATAGATGCCACAAGAATACCAATGGAATGAGAAATTAAACATTTTTAAGTTAAGTATATTATTTAAAAAATTCTGTTCTTCAGAATTGTTATAATAATTATTGCCTAGACTATTCATGTTGACATTTAATATGTTCAACTTTAAAAATGGCATAGAGAAAAGATCAAAGAGACATGAATTTATAACCCGTCACTGCCAAGGCCAGTAGTTCTGTGATCTTGGAACAATCACTTGACTTCTAGGAACCTTAAGACCCTTATCTGTAAAACAAGCATGAAAACAACTATTTCGTGGGACTGTTGTAAATACTAAGTGAAATAATGTGTATAAAGCAACCAATTCAGTATCCGGAATATCATAGGCACTCAATAAATGTTGGGCATTTCTAGTATGAATATAGTAAAAAAGAGAAATTGAAATGGATAAAAGAATAATAAGCTAAACATCAGAAAGAGATATTTTAGAATTTAAGATACTTGAAGTAAAACAATTGTGAGTGGTATGAAAAGCAAGAGTATATTCAGGCTTGTGTATAGCTAAACCTGACTGGAATTTTAAAAATGAGAAAATCTTTATGTAGGGACTTAAAGTATTATCCAGACAAATACTAAAGTCAGCAAAGATTTACCACGTTCCTACCGTGTTTAAGATACTGGGACAGAGAAATAAATATGGTATACCCACTGCCCTCAAGGGTCTTACTCCAGTGGGGAGATGAACAAGTAGGCACATGTGGGAAAAGATGTAGAAAGAGAAGATCACATATTAGCAAAAGATCAGAACTAGGAAAGAATGGAGTCTCAAAATCCAAGAAAGGGACTTTCCAAAAGAGAGTCAAGGTCAAGGGAAAATGAGGTCAAATACTGAAGAGTTTGAGGGTCAACATAAGGGGCTGGCTTTTTTTTTTTAGTGCTTCCTTTGTGCTAAGCATAGTTTGAGATACTTCTCTCATATTCAATACGTCATTTGATTAATATAAGGAAAAGTACTGGATGATAGCAAAGAACAAAGAGTTGAATTTGGGAGAGATCACTAAGCTACATTTGGAAATCTTTAAAAATGATAATAATTATGGATAAATGGTTAGTGAAATTATACATGCTTATTATATAGTGCTTAGTATGTTCCAGGCACTGTTGTAAGCATTTCATATTCATTTATGCATTTAATCTCCACAACAACTTAATGAGGTAGGTAAAATTGAAACATCCATTTCATAGATAAGGAAACTGAGGCAGGAAATGTATTTAAAGACCCAAAGCTAAAAAGTGACAGAACTGGGATTTGTGGAAAAAGACTGCTTCAAGTCCGGGAGGCTGGATTCAGAACCTGTTTCTTAACTCCTTCACTATACTGAAGGAAAAGAGGTTTGGACTCTTTCATGATAGCTGTAGAGATGGGATGCTTACAAAGATAGGTTATAAAGATGATGCGCCCAGATGATGAGGGCTTCAGAAGATAAGCGATAAAGACACAAAGGGAGTCAAACAGCAATGACTACAGAGAATACAGAGAACAGAAGAGCTAAAGTGGAAATGGGACTTTTGTTCCTGGAACAAGGGGGGAATGCATTGAGGAGAACTCTGAGGATGTACAGGAATTGAGGTCTAAGTCTCAGTAAGCAAACACTAAGTGGCCAGCCAGGAAGGAGAGGTCTGGGAAGCTTGCCCCGGGTGGAGGATATATAGTGTGGGGTGCAGGATATGGTGCCATCGATAACTCTGAATTCCAGTCCTCACAATGTCAAGAAATAGCTTTGTAACCCAGCAGCTGAAAATGTATCCATCTCTGCTTTAGGGTTCCAGCAATTTTTTGTGAGTCAGGCAACTGATTAACCTCTTTCCATGAATAATTTATTTAATCTTTATTCACAACCTTATGACATATGTATGATTATTATGTCCAAATCATAGATGAGGAATACCTGTGAGTTTAATAACTGTTCATCATCACAGTAAATGAGGAAGCCGGGACTCCCACAGAAACCTATCTGACCCCATCGTCCTTTATACTACTGGATTGTATTGCTTCTGTGATAACATGGTGTTACATATGAGAAAAAATAGGTTTGAGAATTTTGAACTCAATCCACAATTGTGGTGCACAGATATAGGCAGGCAGGAGATGGAGAACAATGGCAGCAGCAACAGCTGAGGATCTGTTATTTAAAACTGAGTAGTGTGTAGCCACCAACGCCAATGACTCAGTGTGGTGCTTGCTGGGGAAAATTCATTCCCAGTGTTGCAAGCAACTTTTAAAACAAGGGCATTTATTGGGTGGATGGTGGAGGAAAGTGATGTGCAGGAGTAATTTGGAGAATTCAAGAACATTAGATCATTTCAAAACTGAGAAAACAACCATGGGTCTTCATTGCTTAGCCCTTCCTAAATGTGGATATTGTTTCACAAGAGCTTTCCTTTTAATGGTGCAGGGAGAATATTGGCACACTGGTTTACCACTAAGGATACGAGAGAAGTTAAATTTTCAAGTATATATACAGATGCTAGAACTTTTATTCTAATTTTTGGTTGGGGAAATGTTAAAATACAAAAACTCAAATTGTTTCCAAAGTGCTACTATAGCTTAGTATCTGCCATCAATAATTTCCATTATAAAGGTATTTCCAGACATACCGCCATTGAAAACAGGCACACTTAGAAATTCTACTAAAGCAATGGTAACTATAATTCCTTAAAGTATTTGCAAAAAGTAAATAAGTCAAATAAAGACCATTTTGACTTTAATCTCCCAATATGTCATTTATTCAGCTTCTAGACGTAATTATCAAAGATTCAAGCAAACAGTTCCTTAAGTCAAATATCACAAAAAGAGGAAACACAAGACACTTTCCAGATTTGGCCTAATCAGCCATCAAGCCATTACTGAGTGGTCATTATATATGCAAGATATTTGCATCTTAAAAATTTTGTCAAATCTGGGGCGACTAGGTGGTTCAGTGTGTTAAACCTCTGTCTTCGGCTCGGGTCACGGTCTCAGGGTCCTGGGATTGAGCCCCGCATCGGGCTGTCTGCTCAGCAAGGAGCCTGCTTTCCTTCCTCTCTCTCTGCCTGCCTCTCTGCCTACTTGTGATCTCTGTCAAGTAAATAAATAAAATCAAAAAAAATTGTCAAATCTGAATTCATATGAAGCATCTTTTAGACTTCTAAAATATTTCATAACATTAAGGTAAGAACAGGATTGTTAGGCTTGTTTCCCACAAGATACACAGTGGTGCTAAGATTTGCTAGAAATCAAAAGGGTTTGAATTTAGTATTCTATTGCTTCCAGTTTTCTGTTTAAGCTTGCATAAAAATTTGATGTCATGAATTGTACAAATAACTCTTAGATCATATCAACTTAATCAGTGAAATTTATCTTATGGAAATGATCATGTATGGGAGTAACATTTATCTGTAGAAATATTTATTATAATTTTCTTCAAAATACTTAAAAAGTGAAAATCTACATGTCCAACATTAGCAAATTGTAATAGTGCAATTATAAAGAAATAACGGTATGCTAGGGTTATAGAGTCAGCTTGAAAAATTTTGGGTTCCAGGATTCCAGTCCCTACATTCAATCCCTGTTTCTGCTATTACCATGCTATGAAATCTTGGGCTAATTATCCAACCTGTGCTGTGCTCCATTTCCTCTTCTGTAAAATAAGGATGGCAACAGTGTCTACTTTATATGGTTGCTGTGAACTTAAATGAGACAATGAACATAAATTTATTTTCCAAAAGTAACTAACACAAAGGATATTCTAAATAAATATAAGCTATTATTATAGTACAGTCATTAAAAAATCATATATAGAAAATTGAATTATGATGTTAAAGAATGCTTTAAAATATTTTAATAAAGCAAATTGTATAACAACAGGTACAGTCCTAGTTTCTAAAAATATTTTGTAAAAGTAACTTTGCAAATAAAGTAAAAAATAAAAAGTAAATTTACAAATAAAATACTTGAAAAGATTTAGATGTATGTTAAAAATTATTACTTCTCTATGTGATATAGATGGTTTCTACTGTTTTTCTTCTGTATTATTTTATTACTCAGTTTTCCCAAATTTTCTTCAATGAATATACACTGCTTTTATGAGAGAAAGTGTAAAGCCATAACAATAAAATAAATTGCATGGCATATATTGATCCATGACAAAGTTAAAAGGACCTCAGTAGAAGTTGCTGCTATCAGTATGTCAATAGCTCCTGAGGCAAGAGATGCTAACGACACCAACTTACCATGGGGAGAGGAGAAGTGTGGAGGGGGATCCAGTGTATAGAATTTAAGGTTGATGAGAGGAGGACCGAAAAGTCAATGTCTGCTGAAAACACAAAAGGTGCAATTTCAACATTAAGATCACTACCACTGAAGTACAGAATATTGTTTCAAATGATCTGGAATAGAGTGGTTTTAACGTGAGTTAAATATGTTAGGCCCTGATTAAATTCTATAACGTTTTCATGCTTTCTTTGGAATTGTTTTTATTTTCAGTTCAGTTTTAGAGGTATTTCAGTGTCGGACAGGTCCACTACCATGGTGAAAGGCAGGGGATACAACACTGGAAGAATGTCTGAGCTGAGACACTGCTGATCCAGGACCTGTTGCTCCCTAAATCATCTTATTAAGCATTTCTATACCAGCTTGTGTGGTGGTTATGACCAGTGTCTGTTTCCTCCCCTTGACCCTTTGGTCTTGTTCACTGCTGTACTTCCAGGGCTTATGTCAGTTCCTGGCCCAAAGCGGGCACTCACTGAATAGTCACTGAATGAATGAGCAAATAGATGAGTTTCAACAAGTTATTTAATCTCTCTGAGACTCAATTTTTTTCCCATTTATAAATGTGGGATTACTAGTCTTAAATCTTTTAAGGCCATCATAACCTATTTTAAACAAAATCTTACTCAAAATCCTGATCTATTCAATGCTTAAAAAGTGGAGGGGTGCCTGGGTGGCTCAGTGGGTTAAGCCGCTGCCTTCAGCTCAGGTCATGATCTCAGGGTCCTGGGATCGAGTCCCACATCGGGCTCTCTGCTCAGTGGAGAGCCTGCTTCCCTTCCTCTCTCTCTGCCTGCCTCTCTTGTGATTTCTCTCTGTCAAATAAATAAATAAAATCTTTAAAAAAAAAAAAAGTGGAGTTTCTCTGTAATACCAGATGAAAATCCTGGAACAGCTCCACATCCATATCCTCCTCTTCACCCACATGTACACACACATGTACACTTTTGTGTGTGTATACACACACACAAGCAGTATCTTCCTTGAGTCACATTTTTCAAAGTCTCCAAATTCTTAAATTCAGGTAAATTTCTGGGAACACTTAATTTGGAAATTACTGAACTAGGTAATCTCTAAGAGTCTAGTTCCGATGCCAACTGCAAGTCTATGATTCTATGGTCTATCAACATATGATAGACCCTATGATTTCTATGATTCGAGGTTTCTCAACAAAGGCTGTTTAGCTATGTTTTTACTCTCCAACCTCTCAACAAATTAGCACAAACTTATGTTCTAACTTTTGGAAAACTCAGTCCATTAGCCCATTTCTATTACACTTTGGTTTGCAATGCCAGAAATGCAAGCATATCATGGAGATATTCTTGAGTTCTTGCCCTGTTTAACCCACAATGGGTCTACCATGCAGATATTCTCCCCACCTCCCTCATGCCCTATTATCTTAAACTCAGCAGTCCGATAACCTCTTTCCTACTAACTTCCCTGTTGTCATAGTATTACTATCATTTCCTGACTCACCAAAAGAAAACCCTGAAATGGTCTTCTCTTTATGTTTAATCTCTCATCACATTGTCTAGTTCCTTCTTCAACTCAGCTATAATTCCTCCTGTTACTTCATTGCTGAAATTTACCTAATTACACCTGAATTATTACAACATATTTCTTAATCATTAAAGTGATTTTCCTAAAATATCAACTTTATTTTCAAGCTAACAACAGATACAGTCTTCTTTGTTTTTTTCCTACATTAATTCAAAAATCAACTTGACCTCTAAGACTTCCTAAAATTTGGTTCCTCCACTCACCTTACCAAAACTTCACACATACAATTACAATTTGATAAAATTATTTTTTTCTATCTATATGCAAAATAAACAAGAATGACAATATCCTGTATTGGTGGATGTGAAAGAACTGGGTCTCTTATTTACTGATGGAAATGAGTTAAACAGGTTCCCTTTTCTTGAAGACAGATTAGTAAGTTGTATCAAAAGCCTAAAAAACTGTACATATTTTACACTCTATTCCATATTTAGAAATGTATCCTAAGGAATTAACATAAATGTCCAGAGATTATGTGCCAGTACATTAATTAAAGTTTCCATTTATCAGGAACCAGTCAAATAAACTATGGTAATTGTGATATTGGTTATAACAAGAAATATATATTTGGTCTTCAACCTCTGACTCCTAGAACAAGAAACTTTTAAAATCCTTAGCATTTTCTGAGTAATAGAGATGAGAGAAGCATCTTTTGTTATTCATAATAATCCCCTTTCAATCATACCTGAGTTTTTGCTAATGAGGTTACTCTTGGTGAGTCCCTAGATAGCTTCAGGATGGGAGCTGGTTGCCAGAGGAACCAACCATGTGATTAGAGGGTTGGAACTTTCCCTCCCTCAACACCCCCACCCCTGTACTCAAGGGAGGGAAGCAGTGAAGAGGAGCTGAAGACTGAGTTAATCAACAATGGGAAACTTTGTGCCCCTTGTCCCCAATATCTTGCCCTAAACATCTCTTTCATTTGGGTATTATGGAGTTATATCCTTTATAATGAATTGGTCATAGTAAGCAAAGTGTCTTCCTCAAGTATATGAGCGATTCAACCAAATTATTAAACATAGGGAGAGGATTCTCGGAAATCCCAATTTATAATCAGTTGGCCAGAAGTACAGGAAGCCTGGGACTTGCAGTTGGCATTGGAACTAGAGGCCGTCTTTTGGGACTGGGTCCTTAAATCTGTAGGGTCTCTGCTAATGCCAAATAGTTAATGTTATGATTGAGTTGACTTGTGGGACACCCAAATGATGTCTGAAGAAAATTTGAGAATTGCTTGGTGTGGAAAACCCACATATTTAGTGTTAGAAGTGTTGTGAGTATAAATAGCTCATAGCAATCCATACACTGGAACACTAAATACACAGAAAATATTAGGAAAAACCCATATTTTTATCAAGTATCAAGAAATACAGTTTTCACATATTTAAAGTTTATTATTAAAACTTTCCATATTTTAAAATTCATATTTTGGTGAATATGAAATATTTCAGTGTAAAATTCTATTTGGAGGCAAAACATAAAGGAAAATACATTCCATAAAAGAAAACATCTCAAGGGGCGCCTGGGTGGCTCAGTGGATTAAGCTGCTGCCTTCGGCTCAGGTCATGATCTCAGGGTCCTGGGATAGAGCCCCGCATCGGGCTCTCTGCTCCACGGGGAGCCTGCTTCCTCCTCTCTCTCTGCCTGCCTCTCTGCCTACTTGTGATCTCTCTCTCTGTCAAATAAATAAATAAAATCTTTAAAAAAAAAAAAAGAAAAGAAAACATCTCAAAATGGCAAGAACTTCCATAAGCTGTGTAAAAAATGATAAATTGGAAAAATATTGGAATATATGTTAACATCTAAGGGGTTTATTAATATTCACAATATATGATAAGCTCCTATACATCAACAAAAAGGTACATACCCATAGAAAAATGGCAAAATGGCATAAAAAAGCAATATAGTATAGAATTTATTCAAAAGACCAAAGAGTACATACAAATTTCAGCCTCCTGTACAAGTAAACAGGAACAATAATCAGATACTGCTGGATACATTGAATGGTGAGATTGAGAATAAATGGTACTCTGATAGTCCTAGTAGAATGAAATATGGCTTCATGATTCTAGTTTGCTATATATCACTGTCCTATAATTGCATAATTACATTTTCAAGAATTTAGCCTAAGAAAGTAATTGAAGATGCTTATAAAAACAAATTGTTCACTATAGCATTATTTTGAAAAAAAAAAAGTTAAAAAATCTTGTTATTTGATAGCTGGAAAATGAGTAAGGCTATTTTGCTATAATCACTGAATGGGACATTATGCAGCTATTAGAAATTATGCAGTAGATTTAACTGACACAGAACAAATAGGTTTCATAAGATAGTAAGTAATTCAAATAGGAAAAAAGAAATAGGTTAGTTTACAAAGCCATACAATCAATATGATACCAGAATTGATAAAAGCAAAACAAAACCAAAAAAGTACATATCTTTGGTTAGGTTTATTCCTAGGTATCTTATAGTTTTGGGTACAATTGTGAATGGGATTGACTCCTTAATTTCTCTTTCTTCAGTCTTGTTGTTGGTGTACAGAAATGCAACTGATTTCTGTGCATTGATTTTATATCCTGACACTTTACTGAATTCCTGTACAAGTTCTAGCAGTTTTGGAGTGGAGCCTTTTGGGTTTTCCACATATAGTATCATATCATCTGCGAAGAGTGATAGTTTGACTTCTTCTTTACCAATTTGGATGCCTTTAATTTCTTTTTGTTGTCTGATTGCTGAGGCTAGGACTTCTAATACTATGTTGAATAGCAGTGGTGATAATGGACATCCCTGCCGTGTTCCTGACCTTAATGGAAAAGCTTTCAGTTTTTCTCCATTGAGAATGATATTTGCGGTGGGTTTTTCATAGATGGCTTTGATAATATTGAGGTATGTGCCCTCTATCCCTACACTTTGAAGAGTTTTGATCAGGAAGGGATGCTGTACTTTGTCAAATGCTTTTTCAGCATCTATTGAGAGTATCATATGGTTCTTGTTCTTTCTTTTATTAATGTGTTCTATCACATTGATTGATTTGCAGATGTTGAACCAACCCTGCAGCCCTGGAATAAATCCCACTTGATCGTGGTGAATAATCCTTTTAATGTACTGTTGAATCCTATTGGCTAGTATTTTGGTGAGAATTTTTGCGTCTGTGTTCATCAAGGATATTGGTCTGTAGTTCTCTTTTTTGGTGGGATCCTTGTCTGGTTTTGGGATCAAGGTGATGCTGGCCTCATAGAATGAGTTTGGAAGTTTTCCTTCCATTTCTATTTTTTGGAACAGTTTCAGGAGAATAGGAATGAGTTCTTCTTTAAATGTTTGGTAGAATTCCCCTGGGAAGCCGTCTGGCCCTGGGCTTTTGTTATACACAGAAAATTATAAAGTACTCATGAAAGAAATTGAGGAAGACACAAAAAAATGGAAAAATGTTCCATGCTCCTGGATTGGAAGAATAAATATTGTGAAAATGTCTATGCTACCTAAAGCAATCTACACATTTAATGCAATCCCTATCAAAATACCATCCATTTTTTTCAAAGAAATGGAACAAATAATCCTAAAATTTATATGGAACCAGAAAAGACCTCGAATAGCCAAAGGAATATTGAAGAACAAAGTCAAAGTTGGTGGCATCACAATTCCGGACTTCAAGCTCTATTACAAAGCTGTCATCATCAAGACAGCATGGTACTGGCACAAAAACAGACACATAGACCAGTGGAACAGAATAGAGAGCCCAGAAATCGACCCTCAACTCTATGGTCAACTAATCTTCGACAAAGCAGGAAAGAATGTCCAATGGAAAAAAGACAGCCTCTTCAATAAATGGTGCTGGGAAAATTGGACAGCCACATGCAGAAAAATGAAATTGGACTACTTCCTTACACCACACACGAAAATAGACTCAAAATGGATGAAGGACCTCAATGTGAGAAAGGAATCCATCAAAATCCTTGAGGAGAACGCAGGCAGCAACCTCTTCGACCTCAGCCGCAGCAACATCTTCCTAGGAACAACGGCAAAGGCAAGGGAAGCAAGGGCGAAAATGAACTATTGGGATTTCATCAAGATCAAAAGCTTTTGCACAGCAAAGGAAACAGTTAACAAAACCAAAAGACAGCTGACAGAATGGGAGAAGATATTTGCAAACGACATATCAGATAAAGGGCTAGTATCCAAAATCTATAAGGAACTTAGCAAACTCAACACCCAAAGAACAAACAATCCAATCAAGAAATGGGCAGAGGACATGAACAGACATTTCTGCAAAGAAGACATCCAGATGGCCAACAGACACATGAAAAAGTGCTCCACGTCACTCGGCATCAGGGAAATACAAATCAAAACCACAATGAGATATCACCTCACACCAGTCAGAATGGCTAAAATTAACAAGTCAGGAAATGACAGATGCTGGAGAGGATGTGGAGAAAGGGGAACCCTCCTCCACTGTTGGTGGGAATGCAAGCTGGTGCAACCACTCTGGAAAACAGCATGGAGGTTCCTCAAAATGTTGAAAATAGAACTACCCTATGACCCAGCAATTGCACTACTGGGTATTTACCCTAAAGATACAAACATAGTGATCCGAAGGGGCACGTGTACCCGAATGTTTATAGCAGCAATGTCTACAATAGCCAGACTATGGAAAGAACCTAGATGTCCATCAACAGATGAATGGATCAAGAAGATGTGGTATATATACACAATGGAATACTATGCAGCCATCAAAAGAAATGAAATCTTGCCATTTGCGACGACGTGGATGGAACTAGAGCGTATCATGCTTAGTGAAATAAGTCAATCGGAGAAAGACAACTATCATATGATCTCCCTGATATGAGGACATGGAGAAGCAACATGGGGGGGTAGGGGGATAGGAGAAGAATAAATGAAACAAGATGGGATTGGGAGGGAGACAAACCATAAATGACTCTTAATCTCACAAAACAAACTGGGGGTTGCTGGGGGGAGGTGGGATTGGGTGAGGGGGTGCGGGCTATGGACATTGGGGAGGGGAGGCGAACCATAAGAGACTATGGACTCTGAAAAACAACCTGAGGGTTTTGAAGGGTCAGGGGTGGGAGGTTGGGGGAACAGGTGGTGGGTGATGGGGAGGGCACGTTTTGCATGGAGCACTGGGTGTTGTGCAAAAAGAATGAATACTGTTACGCTGAAAAAAAAAATAAATAAATAAAAAGGGGAAAAAAAAAAAAAAAAGTACATATCTTTTCTGGAAGAAACCATAATATAATAAAAGTGAAACCGCTCTGGAAAACAGTACAGAAGTTCCACAAGACACTAAAAATAGAGCTACCCTATACCCCAGGAACTGCGCTACTAGGTATTTACCCCCAAAATACAGATGTAGTGAAAACAAAGGACACATGCACCCCAAGGTTCATAGCTGCAATGCCTACAATAGCCAAACCGTGGAAAGAGCTGAGGTGCCTTTCAACAGATGAATGGATAAAGAAGATGTGGTCCATATATACAATGGAATATTACACAGCCATCAGAAAGGATGAATACTCCCCATTTGCATCAACATGATGGAACTAAAGGAGATTATACTAAGGGGAATAAGTCAAGCAGAGAAAGATAATTAATTACATATGGTTTCACTCACATGTAGAGTATAAGGAATAGTGTGGAGGACCACAAGGGAAGGAAGGGAAAACTGAAAGGGAAGAAATGAGAAAGGGAGACAAACCATGAGAGATTCTGGACTCTGGGAAACAAAGTGAGGGTTGCAGAGGGGAGAAGGGTGGGAGATGGGGTAACTAGGTGATGGGTATTAAGGAGGGCACTTGTTGTGGTGAGCCCTGGGTGTTATATGCAACTAATGAATCGTTGAAGACTACAACAAAAACTAATGATATACTATACAGTGGCTAACTGAAAATCACAAAAATGATAGTAATAATAATAATAATATAAATAAATAATAATAGCTACTCTTGTTGAGGTGTTGGTTTAAAGGTGGAATTTATTTTGGTTGGTTTAAAGGTGGAATTATTTTTTCTTTTTCACCTACTGGCATTTTATAGTTTATCTTCAGCAAACATTTATCATTTGCTTAATAAAGAAAAAAGAAAAATGCAAAACAAGGGTGGAAACATGAAAGTCAGAAATAACCTACTTTAAATAATAGTTGAATGGAGGGAAGTATAGTGTAAAAATTATTTACGGAGTCTATGGGGAGGTTTGTGTTGCATGTTTGGGAAAGCGGAATAAAGGCTTGAAGGACCATGTGACTGAAACTGGTGACTGCTATCTTTCTTGCTCTTGGGCTCTGGTGGCCATATGTCAGCTCCAGGGGAATGTGAGTCTATCATGCCAACCCTGTTCTCTGCTTCATTCTAGCTCTCTTTATCTATCTTTCCTTCTGCTTGGAGATCTCTATAGTTAGTTTCTTGTTTTCAGTTAACAGAGAAATTTTAGGACAAGCTGGTAAGGAGAAACTGAGGAACAAGGAAAGGCAAAGTCAGTAATTGATAACACAGAAAACACATGAGATCTAGAGAAAAAAGAAATCTGTTTCCTGCTTTCCTTACTATGCTTTATTCCACCTCCAGGAATGAAGAGATAAAATGCCCATTTCATAAAATACTGGAAGGGCTTTGCTGGTGAAGCAGTCAAACCTTACACAAGTCCCTCTGAAGCCAGTGCTTTCCTGTGTGGAATGGAGGCCAGTTGGTGAGGCCCTTACTCTCCAGTCATTCACTCTGCTACCAGATGATCATCTGAGACCTTCAGAGTTGGTTTCCCTTAGTTATCTTTAACCGTGATTTTTTCCACACCCCTTTGACGACACTAAACTGTTTGGTAAAAAGCACTTCTGGTATCTAAGACTTAATTTTTTTTTTTTTTTTTAAATCACATCCTTGTTGCTTTCTCTCTACTACTTTGGACAGTGACACATTGTCAGCAAAATCACAGCCCTGTGTCTGTGAGCACTGCAAATGTCTTGGTAACTGACACATGATTTTTTTTGTGGGCGGTTTTGGATAAAAATGCAGGTAAACTGCAAATCATCCTATGGGACTTAACATTAAAGTTATCTCCCTTACGCATGCACAATTGCATGGTTTTAGACTTCTATTAAAAATAGGACAAATCAATGTGATTAAATCAATGAAACCTTAGCCATCTGACTTTGTAAATGGAAACAGAAGTAAATATGATCTAAATTAATCCCAATAGCTTTTGGTAGAAAAAAATATGTATCACAGCAAAGTCCTAAAAATTAACTTGAAATAAAGTATTTAATCCACGAGGAGATAGTCTAAGTCAAATGTCAGACGAAGTCCCTACTTCCCGCCCAGTTTATTCAGCATTCCATGGTCTACTTCTAGGAAAAGAGGTGCTGCTACCAAACTTCCATTTACAGGTGAACCAGTCTTTCAACTGTGTTTATAATGAAAGCCTTCCAGGAAAAGAAAAATCACTCTCCTGCACAGTGCCAAACAAAAAGGAGATGATTCACGATGTTTGTTGAACAAATGAAGAAAAGTCTTCCCATCTTTTGTTGGGATTAGGATTAGATGGCTGTACACAGAGAATCTGCTTATGTCAATACAAAATTTAATTAAGCAGAGTAATTGTTAATGTTAATAGTGGTAGGTAGTTTTTGTTTGGAACTATTGGAATTTTTTATGAAATGTACCATGCTATCAGAGGAAAATGACTCTGTCTTTGATTTCATCCCAAGTATAGCAAAATCACAGTTTTGGGAAATTTGTCTATGTTATATAACACATCACTTTGGTTCATCCACATATTTCTATAAGCGACAAATCTTAATATGTTAATTTTCTTCCTCTTTTACTTCCAAAATTGCCAGTCATTACTAATTCATTGCTGGCAAACAGTGGACCTTACAGGTGATGAAAATTAAGAACCAAAAGACCATGAACTTGCACTTGTAAATTCAGACCCACCTTCATTGGTGCCCAGCAAAATGACACCTGCTATTCTCTATTGACTATGCTGACTGACTTCCCCCAAATCACCCACAACTCAAAACATGTATGGCTATGCAGAGAAAACATGTGTGATTTCAGTTGCAAAGGACAATGTTCTTTGTCAATTGCGTTAAAATAGCTAAGGTACTTTTCTTTCAGTATGCGATAGCAGTCTTTGCCTTACCCTACCACCTTATAGTATTAAACTCAATTCCAATTGCTCATTAGTCTTTTGCTCAGGAAAGTAAATTCTAGGGTGCATGAAATGTTGTCATTCCTTAGCATAACTTCAAGTAGCCTAAGAAATATCCCTAATCCAGGAATCCCTAGAATATGAAGGGAGTTCATGTCTTTGACAGAGAAGGTTTGGTGATATAGGAGTTGTAATACAGTATGAAGATCCCAAAGGAGGTTCATAAGGAGACATTTGTTGCCAACTTCGAGATATGGTGACAAGGAGACCAGAAAGGGGGAAAACAAACAAAAACCATTAAGAAGTTAGAAAAAGAAAAAAAAAATACCTGAAAGAGTTAACTTGGGAAAAACAGCTATACCCATCTGGGGAATGAGAAGTTGTGGTCCCAGAATTGCATTTTCACAGAAGCAAGGACCCAGTTTATATTTAGATTGTGTCCTAGAGGTTAATAAAAATATGAAAGTTTTAAAGGATAGTTTTATTTACATTTTACCTAGTACTGAGAAAAATGTATTGCCTGCCTTAAAGAAGATACTTATCATTTGAGGAGTAAAATTAGGGAATGGGTGAAAATTATGGGAACCTCCCTTCGGCACCACTACTGAATGAATTGAGGTTAGTATGCCAAGTCTTTGAAGAGAATTTTAATTTATTAAATAAAAATAAATGAGAGAAGATGTACTTTTTATTAAAACAAAATACTACTATGACTGTGTGTGTGTGTATATATATATACATATATATATATTTTTTCTATTGAGTCTGTAGACTGTTTCTTATTGAGGCACAGTAACAAAATGCACAATGGAGAATAAAAATCTTCACCCCTCTTGCTTTATTTGTGCATTTAAGCATTTTCCAGAAATCTTTGTTTGGGATTTCTTATAAACTCAATGGGACACTTAACATCACTTCATGTTCTTGAATTCTGTCACGGCTCATCACCATGAATCATATCGTTACAGCTGGCTGCCCTTCCTTAAAAGAGAGTGAATAGGAACCTAGACCCACAATGGTTCCTGAGACAAAAGAGGCAACAGCTGTTTATGGAAAGGAACATGCGAAGGAGATTATAGGGATGAAAAAAAAAAAGATTATTTCACACACACAATCTTGCATAATGGTACATAGTGCTGGAAAAATTTTATTGCTCTCAACATGTTGTTCCTTTGCAGCAGGTAATATGTGCTCACTGTGACTTTCTCTCTCAGTGTTTGCTGTCTCATTTCAGCTGGTGGTGTGGAAGGCACCAGGGCTTATAGTGTTCATCAGTGATCAGAACATACTCCAGCTCATAGCCCCCATTGTTAACAGAGCAAGAGCTGACAGCTTGAACACTGGAAAAGGCAAGAAACAAAATAAAACAGATGTCAAAAAATCCAGTGCTTGTTTGAACATAACTAGCATGCTGAGGAATCTGTTGCTAAAGGAAATCTATTTCTGCCTATTTTTTTACCTACTCCTGAGGGTCTCTGGCAAATATATTTTGATATTATCCCCTTCCCCAAAAGAAAACTAGCACATATATATTAGTCTCCAAATCAAGACAAACTGCACAGTCATTAACTACAAGATTCTTATTCTAATAAGACATGTTTCTTCCTTAGTGACAGTGCTTCTCACATTTGGAGGACAATATCCTTTCAGGGAGTCAGATTAATGAGAAGAAAATTTCCAGCTGCTGCTACAAATCATAGTACATACATGCTCAGCATAGATAGGAAAATACCCTCTGCAAAGAATGAGCCTTTATACTGCTTTATTGTGAATGATTTTTTTAATGATAAAAATAAGGGGCGACTGGATGGCTCAGTCGTTAGCATCTGCCTTCGGCTCAGGTCTTTAACCCAGGGTCCTTGGATCGAGTCCTGCATCGGGCTCCCTGCTCAGTGGAGTGTCTGCTTCTCCCTCTCCAGCTCCCCTGTCCTTGTGCTCTCTCTCTTGCCATCTCTCTCCGTCATAAATAAAATAAATTCTTTAAAAACATGATGAAAATAAGCCACTAATTTTATCTCTACCCAGCTCATAGTAGGGTGTGCTGTACACAGAGGTTGTTGAGCAAATTCTGCTAAGTGATTTTCCAAGGAGGTGGCAGCTGAAAAACTATCCTGAGAATTGGGGATAAGTGTAAAGCAGTCAAATTTTGCAAACCAATTCCGAATTAGAGAAGATAATAGAACACGATTCAAGGAAATGAACTGGCACCTCTATGCTTTCATCTACTTGGACTCTGTGAGCTCCACCAAGGAAGGAACCATGGCTGCCAGTGTCCTCCTTGCTGTCACACCACTGCCTGGCACAGGGTTATGGGGTGGGTTCAGCCAGCTTTGTGGATGTTAAACCTAGGCGTTGCAAAATGGTCCCACTTGTGGTTATCACTACCTTGCAATTCTTAGTCTTTTTTTTTTTTTTAAAGATTTTATTTATTTATTTGACAGACGGAGATCACAAGTAGGCAGAGAAGCAGGCGGGGGGCAGGGGGTAGGCTCCCTGCTGAGCAGAGAGCCCGATGCGGGGCTCCATCCTAGGACCCTGGGATCATGACCTGACTCGAAGGCAGAGACTTTAACCCACTGAGCCACCCAGGCGCCCCTTAGTATGTTTTGAACAACAGACCCTGCGTATTCATTTTTGTACTTGTTCTTGTAATTACATAGCCAGTTCTTCTCTCAGTTACATGTCTAGAAGGAATAGAAACAAATTAAAAAAAAAAAAAGGAATGACTACTTAGCTTTTTCATTCTACGAGTTCCAAAATTTTCAAGCATGTTCAGAGATCTTCAAATTTATAACGTCCTTGAAAGTAAACCTAACCTAGATATTGAAAGACTTATCAATGTCATTTCTTTAGGGGAAAAGAAAGGAAAGGAAAAATGCATATTTATATGTCGTTTTAGTGTATTTTACATTTTTTCATATTCTCCTACCTCATTGTGAAGTATTCTAGACATAATTTATAACTTATAGAAATCAAGAAACAAGGAGTTGATACAGAAAGGAAGTGATCATCTCGTTCTTCAAACCTTAATTAATATTTATTTTTTCATGTGCTGAAACATGAAATAGAAAATATAAGGAATTTTAAAAGAAACATGCAGCTCAATGTTTTCAAAAATTAACTGTAAAAAAAGAAGAGGAAAAAAGCCAAGAGCGTGATACTTTAAACTACATTTAAGCATTTGTCAAGTGGTGAAATGCATAGACTAATAGTCAAAAGGAAAGAAATACAGACGAGTTTATATAAGAAAAGAGAGTAAAAGTTCAGGTATCTAAAATAACCATGATCACCTACTTCCGTATCAATCATCTGTTCACTCTGGTGGGTAAGTTCAACTGAGTGGTAAGCCATAACTATAAAACTATAATAATTTAGGCAATTTTTTGACGTAAGTATCAGCAGATTGATTGATGAAAAGAATATTGTATGGACAATCCTGGTATAAAAAAACTTAATATACTTAATATATTACATAGAAATCTTAAATTCATTGAAGAGGAAAAGAATCACTCAAACATGGTGCTGGGGTAATTGTTGAATTATCTGGAAAACACACATAATTGAAGCCTATACCATACACCAAAATAAATTCCAAGTAAATGAAATATTTAAATATAACAAAATAAAACTATAAAACTACTAGATAAAATTATCTGTATTTCTCTATCAGCTAGATAAAAGACTCTTAAAACCCAGATGGAAGAAAGAAATGCAAAAGAAAAAAATAAATTCATTGTGCTATATAAAATTTAAACATGGATGTATTGAAAAACAAAAATTGAAAAACTGGAAGTATTTACAACATATGCAACAGGAAAAAAACCAAATTAACAAAGTGTTATCTACATAGAAAAATAGAAGAAAGAAATATGCAAGCAGTTCAAAAAGAAGGAATACATATGTTAAATAGACATATCAAATAATACAAATCACTATAATCATGAGAAGCCATTTAAGCTGCTGTAGGGGGTACCATAGCGTGGTGCCCAAATTCCATTTAGGGACTGAAATACTCATTCCTCAGCTGCTGGGAGTGTTAGCAAATGGCAGATTTCAGTGGAATCCCTCTCTAGAAGTGTCACTGACTGAAGAGAGATACTTTGCCCAAGGCCACATCCCCTACTCCAGAGGAACCTGCACCCATAGATTGGTTGGATTCAAGAATAATAAAGTCCTGCTGCTTTGTGCAAAGATGGAGCCAATATGGAAAACCATTCCAGCTCTGATGTTCCCACAGAACTGCCTGAAGCAGCTGTATCTCAGCTCAACTGCATCTCAGTTCTACTCGTCCATCTGCCCAGTTTTCTCTCCCTCACCTGTCACCTGTGTTGTTCCCAAGAGCACCCTTCAATAAACGTCCTCTATGCACATCTCAGAGTCTGTTTCCCAGAGAGCCATACCAATGGCAGTTGGTAATGGAAGTAGAGTAAAAGAAATCTAAATTGTAATGAGAAAAAGGATGTTGAGTCTCAGTTTCAGCCTCAAGACCAGCAGTGAAAAAGACTGTAGTCATTTCATTAAACTTACTCTTGCAAATTTTCCTGGGGAACAAAATAATCAGAATCCTGGAGAAGCTGTTCCCACAAATTATTATACAAAGCAAGTAGATCTGAGTGGTACAAAGCATGGACTGCAGTTGAAGCTCCGGCAACACTGCCCAGTTTTCCCCTTTGGAACCGCACTCACTCCTCAACTGCTGGCCATGTTGGCTGTGTACTGCTCATGGCCAAGTTGTTCTCCAAAATAGTTAGCCCTCAACTAAAGAGAACCTCCTCATCCAAGGTCATGCTCCATCCTGTGCAGCCTGCAAATTGTTACAAGGGTATCAAGTCCCAGAACCCTGGCCTCAAGACTAGATAATTTTGAAGGAATATTCCATCTCTCTAAAGACTGGTAAACCCTTGTTGTAAGTTAATTGCACTTCAATTTTCCTTCATTGCCTTATCCTGCTTCCCTAACCGCTCATTTGTGTTGCTCTAAAACAAAAATCCTAAAGTCTGCTTTTTGGGGGGAACCCAATGCATGACACGTATCATATGGGGGGAAATGATAAAAGACAATGTGTAAGTTTTGCTTAGGTGTAAAGAAAAAGGACATTTTTTTTCCCCAAAATGCTGCTGATAGAAATTTAAATTGATATTTCCTGGAGGATAAATTGATAGTAAACATAATTTTTGATATAGTCATTCTGTGCATGTTATTTCGTTCTAAGGAAGTAATTCTGGAGATATTCATAGGCTTGACTATAAATGTGTTCATCAGTGATGGAGTTCATATACTAAAAGATAGGAAACACAAAAATGGTCACTAAGTCACTAACAGGTAAATCATTAAAGAAATAATTTATTATGAAATCTATTATCAGTCATTTGCTTAAATATATAATGGCATAGAAAATATATGCTAAAACTTTAAAAAGAATTTCTAAGATTCATAGAAACTTTGACTTTGTTTCTTTTAGAAAAGAAAAAAAGAAGTGTAAATTCACATACAGCCTGGATACCTGGGTGGCTCCGTCAGTCGGTCAAGTGTCTGCCTTTGCCTCGGGTCGTAATCTCAGGGTCTTGGAATCCAGTCCCATGCCAGCCTCCTTGCTCAGAGAGGAGTCTGCTTCTCCCTCTGCCTGCCACTTCCCCAGCTTGTGTGCACTCTTTCTCTCTGATAAATAAATAAATAAATACAATGTTAAAAAAACAAAACAAAACAAAAACTTCACAGCCAAGCCTCCCAACTTGTCATTTTTCCCTCCTTGTGGGAAAAAGATGGAATGAGCAGACTGAGGACACTGTCTCCTTAAGACTGGTGTACCTCTCTTAAGCAATTATCTCTTGTCTATATTAAAAATAGGGAATTCTGCATCATTTTTACCGGTCATTTTTGAAAGCTGACAATCACGCTTTCCTAATTGTTCTCCTCAGAATTTCCTCTTTAATACCAATGCTTTTAGGCACTTCTAAAAATCTACACATTTCTACATAACACCTTGGAAATAATTATCTACGACTGTCCCGAAGTTTAACAATATAATGAATTAATCTTACTGTAGGCCTTTAATTTGTTGTCCTGACAGCAACCATGTAAGGTCAGACATTTTTCTCCATTTGAACAGTTGCTTGGATGTCCCTGCTTAGAAAATCTTTGTGGTTCATATTCCCTCTGTGAAGAATTTCTTCTACGCTAGCTCTGAGGTGCTAGGAAGAATCCCACTGGTAGGTACCACCTACATCAGGACCAGAGAAGCACGGCATTGTTAGAATTAGGAAGTACAAAGTGCTGGAATTCTTTAATGAGTCTTTCCCTCGAAGTCCCCTGTTTCCCATTTCATTCCATTCAAAGAACTGAGGTATAGTCCCATCTGCTAAGAAAGAAGGGCAGAGAGTCCTAGTCTAAAAACTCTTAAAACCATAAAGATGATTGATTGATAATGGATAGATAGACAGATAGCAAAAGTGCTGGAAGTACATAGGCTCTTTATTACCTCTGTCTCTAGTTCTGGCCCAAGCATATGTCCAGGCCTCAGTACTCATAGTCCCACCTAGTACAATGAAAATACTAAAACATGGGGTGCCTGAGTGGCTCAGTGGGTTAAGCCGCTGCCTTCTCAGGTCATGATCCCAGGGTCCTGGGTCCAGGGTCCTGGGATCGAGTCCCGCATCGGGCTCTCTGCTCAGCAGGGGCCTGCTTCCCTCTCTCTCTCTGCCTCTCTATCTACTTGTGATCTCTCTCTGTCAAATAAATAAATAAAAAATCTTTTAAAAAAAAAAAAGAAAATACTAGAACAGTTCAATTCTGGGTGGTGGTGGTGATACTTTTTTACATTCTTCCCTTTAAAAAAAAAAATATATATATATATATTTATTTATTTATTTATTTGTCAGAGAGAGAGAGAAAGCAAACACACAAGCAAGGGGGAGCAGCAGGCAGAGGGAGAAGCAGGCTTCCCACAAAGCAGGGGGCCCAATGTGGGACTCCATCTCAGGACCCTGGCTGGGATCATGACCTGAGCCCAAGGGAGACACTTAACCGACTAAGCCATCCAGACATCCCTACAGTCTTCCTTTTTTTTTTCATATATATGTATTCTAAGTTGCTATATACTCACGTTGCTTTTATACTCAGAAAAAATAGGACAATGTATTCATAATCAGGATGACAAACGGTTATTAAGTTTGCTTTATAAAGTAATACATATTGTTTTAAAAGATGAAATTCACAATTTAAAAAAAGTTAGCAAAGTATCTTAGCAGCAAACTCATAAAAGTAAATACAAATGACACATTTATTTTTAGAATCTGAACTTAATGAAAGAAGTAAAATGATCTGCATGGTTTTATTTAATTAGTAAACACTGAAAGAGAATAAAATTTTGTGCCAGGAAGACAGGAACTTTAATGTAGTCGTAACAGATTAACAAATTGTCTTAAAATTTGGAAAACATTTTGACAATAGGTATCAAGAATTTTTTAAAATATGCTTTTTTTACTTCTTTTATACTTCAATCCTCCTGCCTGAAATAAAACAATAAGGTATCTAGATATTTGATATGCAAATAAATATGAACATCGACATTATCTGGAAGAGAAAAAAGATTCCATGATATAGATGCTTGTTCACATATATCAAAAGGTATTTGCCCCAATTAAAGTGCATTTTACGAATAGTTTTAGCTTAACACAGATTGAGATGTAGGGGTGTATGGGTATAATATGTGGGCTGTTACATGAATCTGTCACAAAAAGTAACATGGTCTCAATTACGAAGAGGAAAACACATGCAAATAAAAGACCGGAAAGAAAGAACTCAAATGTTAGCATGGTTGCTTCTGAGTGGTGGGTTTTTGTTGCCTATTCTCTCTTTATTTATGCTTTTTTGTACTTCCACTTTTTTTTTTTCTTTGACCCTAAGAATGTAATCCTTATGAAATCAGGGAGGGAAAAAAGTAAAAGAACAAACAACAATTAAAAAAAATATCTGAGCTTTCCATTCAACCTCTCATTAAGTGTATTATAAAACTAAATAAGGTATTATATAGTAATTAGCTCAATAGATTATTATTCAAAATATCTGGATTTTAATCCTTGCTCTGACAATTTCTAGCAGCATGACTTCAGTCTCTCTTATTTACTGATTGTTTGATAGTAGGAGATTTATTTAATTCCTCCAAGCTTCAGTTTTCACATCTTTAAAAAGATTATAATGAATATTTCACAGGATTGTTGAAGGGATTAAATAACTTTAAAAGGGAAAGCACCAAGCAATGTTCCTGGCACCCTCTAGGGGTTCCATTAATGTTTGTTGAAGGTAAAACAGCTGGGTGGTTCCATCATTGAAAATCACATTTTTTTAAAGTGTAGAAACAGCCTTACTTCACAGTTCTGGGTCACAATCCCCTACCCAGACAAAAGAATACCCTAAAAATATCTGAGCCTCTGGAAACTAATCAACTCAACAGAGCAATGGCAGTGGGAATATCAGTCCCGGCTTCAAATCCTTTTTCTCTTTTATTTTCTCTCATTCTTTCTTTTCTTTTTCTTTTTTCTTTCTTTTTTTTTTTTTTTTTTTAAGTTTTGTTGTTGTTGTCTGCTTGCCTGATTTGGAGACTTATTATTCAGCTTGAATTCTCTCCTTAGGATTTGTCTTATTTTTTTTTTTTTAATATATTAAGTAATGGTGAGCTTTCATTCATTGTTCATTTGAAGTGGTATTATTCTATGTATTAAATTCATATAAGAATTTTTTTCTTCAAAAAGGAGGAACAAGGAAATAGAAAAGGAGTGCCATCTGTATTCATTTCTGGACATTTTAGACATGGTAGTTCCAAAGGACTGCGAACCAGAAATTAATCCCACTGCCTGTGGAGTTCTGAGGACAAGCAGGGCAGCAGCTCTCATTTAGAACCCTCCTTTGCCATCTATTAAGAAGTGAGCATGGTAAAGCTGGCCATGGGGGAGGCTTTTTGAATCTCAATTCCTCTGAACATTGTCAGTGTTTAATCAATAGCTAGTCCGGGCATCATTAAACATGTGCTCTCAGTTCAAGGTCCTCTGATCAGAATGGCTGAGGGAATTGCTCAGTTTTGCTGTCAAGTGCAAAAAGGGGTGCCTATATTCAGGTTAGCTTACTTAAAAGAGATACAGTTTTAAGCCATATTGCATTAAATGAAACCTGCTTTACTGGGTCACATGGAATATCAATTATTCTTGATCTCATAATTTGTGCTTCCAATGTAGGATATATCCTACTGAATTTGAGACTCTGCATTTATTAATTTATGCTTTCTACAAGGAAAAGGGTTAATAAATGTGTCAGCCACTGGAATGGAGGAAGCCTATTCTTCCATATCTTAAATTCTGTAGTTGGATGATTCCATACAAGTTAGATAACTGTAATAAAGCAGGGTAGTCTGTTTTGACATTTAGCGTGGGGCTGAAGAGACCTAATACACAATGTTTTGTTTCTAGTTTTAATCCATTATTCTGGTTTGCATGGGACATGGCACTTAGGGAAAGCATTGCTAGTTTCATGGAAATACAAGAGATGAAATAATGTAGTTCTTAAACCACCGGGTCTCATAAAAGTTATAATGAGAAATAAGGAAGCTTATTAAATCTTTTTCCTTTTTTTTTTTTTTTGAAATAAAGCCAAGTTGAGACTAGACTGTTTTTAAGTTTAAAGAATTTAAAAAATGTGATTTGTAGGAATCAGGGTATTCTCCCCAGACAAAAGAGGACTAATTAATCGGCTTGGTATAAAAACAAATTTGCATTTTTCCCCTGAATCCAAGAGAAATACTGAAATCTTGAACATTTTTTTCCAACATACAATATAGAAAATGCTAGAGGCAGAAAATCAATCAAACCTTTCCATTGCAATTATTAAAAGTTTGAGTCATATACTACATTCTCTTTTAAAATAAATTAATGTGGGCACTGAGATTATGGCAGAGCAGAACAGGCAAAGGCACTCTTTTTGCTATTGGTTTATAATCTATGAATTTCATTTGGTAGGGACCAACATGACAAAGGCTTCTAGTAAATATGAAACCATACAATATAAAACCTTCAAATCAAATTTTAAACAATCTCAAACTAGAATAAGTTTTGGAACTCCTTTTTTTTCCCTCCTTACTTCATTATAAGTCACTGAATTGTTATTAAATAATATAGCCAAATGTTAGAATTCGATGCAAATACTCATGCACTTATAATGTATATTCAAATGAGAACTGACTTTGACACAACTAATTTTCAAACTGTGAAAAATCAAACTACAAAATTTTATATGGTCTATATGATATTATTTTTTGTAAAACAGAATTCACATGGCAGAGTATTCATGGGAAAAAGGACTGCAGCTTCCTGGCATTCCATCTCTTGACTGTCATTAATCCAAAGTGACAGGATTTCTCACCAGTCCAGCCTTAAGGCAATAATCTCCTGACGGGTTCTTTCTGATTCTACATGTGCCTAACCCATTTTCCATACAACACTGTTACGGGAACATTTTAAATTTTAATTGGTTCATTTTCCTTCCTTAAAAAGCTTTAACAATAAAATCCAAATGCTTTACATTTGAATAGAGATTTTTGTTTATTTTAACACAGCTGGATTTAATTGATCAGCTATGCCCAAATAGCATATTTTGCATCTATGATACAAACTGAGTGGCCTCCCTCAAGTTGCTTAGTCTTCCTACCTTTCACCCCCCCCCACCCCCATATTGCTAAGATAGTCATACTAGCACCCACCTCACAGGATTTTATGAGGTTTGAATGAAACAGTGAATAGAGAGTGCTTAACGCTGTGCCCCAGTAGATAACAAGCACTCCATAAATATGAGCCATCATTATCATTTAACAATGTGCCCACGTTCGCACTGCTAGTTGGTGCAAAGCTGAGATTCTAACTTAGAGCTTTGAGGTGCCAAAGCTTCTGATCTTTCTGCTGTGCACTCTGTATATCTGATGTCTTAAGGGAGATTTAGATGAATATTGGCTCCCATTCAGTTCACAGTCAGATCCTCCAACACAGGCCTGTAGTGCAGAATTTGTATATTGTCAATTGAAGTGAGAGCCATAGACTTAGATACCAGACGCTGGGGAGACAAGGTTGACATTCTGTTATGAAAGCTTAAGAGGCTGACTTGTATTTCTTCCCAGACAGAAGGCCAACCCACAATGGCCCCGACCATCCAGTGTGGGGTATCTACAGAATGAGCCAACTTTTCATTTTCCAAGAGAGAACACAGAGAAAACTCCCAAACTTGGGCTGAAATAAGACTCTCAACTACCATATCACATAGCCTGGGAAAGAGAAGTTTAGCAAAGGTTACAACGGCAGATGTACGCAACCGTCTACTTGTCCTCTTGTTCCCCTTTAAGAAGTATAAAGCAGCCTCAGTATACTTCCCCATGATGTTTACTCATCACAGAGAAGTAATCTATAAGGCTGCAAATCCAAGTCTGTGATTTCAAAGCTATAATATTAACCTTTGAATCCCAGTTTCAGTACCTTTAAAATGAGAATATCAATATCTCCCTCTTAAGGTTGTTGTGAGGATTGGAGATAGTGTTTTTAAAAACATAGTAACTATTAATACTAATGGTCACAATCAAAATTACTCTAAACTTCCTAGATTCTAGAGTTTAAATCTCTGGACTAATTACTGTGTCCGAAAACAGAGTACTTGGACGATGCTTGTTCAGCCTCATGGTGACACATCAACACAGAAGACCAAACTCTGAGAACTGACTTTCTCTGGGAATGCTCCAATCCGGTAATCTCAATCTACCCAAACCAGCAAGGCTGCAGGGGTAGGAAACATTTGGTTTTGATTATTAGGTCAATGGTTACACTATTGTTTTATGTCTACTAAAGAGATTCTCCTTGAAGTTTTCAAGGTCAGAGTTCAAGCTCCTTTTCTGCCTACTTTCTTATCAGTGGCCCCAATTTTAATCTTAACTTGGACTCAGATTTATGGGCACAATCTTCAACTTGCCTTCAGAATTCCAATTCTCAGGGCCAGTATGTTTACCTACCTATGATTTGGTATTCAACCTGAACTTCCACAAAGTGACCCTAGCCCTGTTGTAGGCTTTGTGTCTGACCCTTGCTCTCATCCTCTGATTGGAAGTGGCACCCTGGGTCCTCACTACAGCTTTGCCCTTGACTCCTATTAATAACCATATACAAGATATATCCTGTCTTTATAAAGTGGCTGCTCAGCATCAGGCTCTAGGCTTGGTGAAACCCTAGGTAGTCTTCCCACTCTGCTGGTATGGAGGCCAGTCTTTGTCTTCCCAACAGGTGCCATCTACCTCAGGCCTTGGAGCTGACAGTGAGACCTGGGATTGTTGAGAACCAATATCCAAACCATCCAACTGAATGGCAGGTTCACATCTTTGTTACATCTAGGGTTTAAAATATTGTCCATGATGTTTTTTCAGGGATCCAGGTGATAAGTCTAGGCTTGAATTTAGTTAGTTTTATTACCTTTATATTTCATATACTTCTAAAGACAATTTGAAGCAATGTACAGTCTAAAACACATCTACAATAGAACCACTAAAGCTAAGGTTTAAAAGGAGGGAGGGAAATACAAAAATAACCACTGCAGCCAAACAAGGACCATGTTATGAAATGGGGTAGAGATAGCTAAACTAGGAATATAGGTTAAAGAGAGTCCCTGCAATTAAGACTTTAACATAGTGCTGGGTTTCCTAGGAGGCAGAGCCATGCATTTATGTAATTCTTCTTATCTATAAAGAGAAGATCATAAAAAACCAAAATGCTCCTACTTCTAAACAAAGCATAATTTATTGCAAGCATCTTTATATTTTAAAGTCTGAATGTATATAGAGTCATTTAATAAAACTGAACACTTTCAGTTACATGCTAGGTATTGATGACACAAAGGAGATTAAAGCCTAGTGGGCGAGGTAGACAAGAAGAGAAACCTTTCTAATCCATTGTGAGAGGTTTTATGTTAGAGATGTGCCCTTGGCTCTATGTGGTGGTATAATATAATATTCACAGTGTTATATTGACCCAGTTTTTAAGTCAGGGCTCAAAACTCTCAGTTCCTCTTCACAGACACTTTGCTAAGACCTTACCCCAACTTCTTTCTTTATGAGGCACACATACCCAACTGTGAGAGGTTCCCAAATACTTAGCACCCAGAATGACCCCTTCTCCTTTGTGTTTGTGAAATTATTCAAAATACTCAATCCCAGGAAGAGAGTGAGTTTAACCTAATCTCACACTTGTCATAAATAAGCTACCTCTTAGAGTTCCAAGCTTGCTGTTACCCTGTCTTGGATATAACCCATGAAGCCTTAAGTGGTACCTTCTCTCATTTGTAGCTGTAAATAATCAAGTGTTTTTCCTTTCATCTATCTTACTGTCTTTATGTTGTGTCTCATCATTAAAAGAATCTTTAAAATCTTATAAAATAGGTGACAAATTTGGTTTATAGGTGAGAATAGACCTGGGACGTCTTTCCAGAAGAGGTGATTCCAAATTTGGTTTTGAAAGACAAGCAAAAGTTAGGCGAAGAGAGGTGGAGAGGAGGGAATATGAGGAGAAAGGAGAAAGTGTGGACTGGCAGTCAAACCCAGGGACAAGCACGTGCAGGAGCAGGAAATGTCTGACAGACTGGATACTAAGAAAAAGGTAGAGGGATGCGGAAACTTCTGGTACACCTGAGGAGCTGCAAATGTTCAGTGTGTCTAAGCCTGGAGTATGAATTATGGAATAGAAATAAGTCAGGTAAGAAAGAAGTAGCAAAGAATTAGATTGTGAAGCATTTTGTAAGCCATAGTAAAAAGTCTGAATTAATTCTGAAAGCTACATCAAGACAGTAAATGGTTTTATTTTATTTTATTTTATGTTTTTAAAGATTTTATTTATTTGTCAGAGAGAGAGAGAGAGTGCACAAGTAGGCAGAGAGGCAGGCAGAGGCAGAGAGAAAAGCAGGCTCCCGCTGAGCAAGGAGCCTGATGCAGGATTCGATCCCAGGACCCTAAGATCATGACCTGAGCCGAAGGCAGTGGCTTAACCCACTGAGACACCCAGGCATCCCTAGTAAATGGTTTTAAAGATGATAAAATAATTGCTTAAATTATATTTTCTTGAGATGTCTTGGCAGTATTTGGGATAATGGATTCAATGGGGCAAGTAGGGAGGATGATACCATTTAAGAAACAATTATAATATACTTTTCTGTAAGAGATTATGAGGACCCGAATGAAAACAGTAATGATGGAGTCAGCTCTTTGGGAGGATATTATGGAGATTTTGCCCACTGGTCTTACTGGAGAACTAGATGTGTCGAATTCGAGAAAGATGAGACATGAACAACTCCAGTGTACTAGACTGGCCTGAAGAATGGGTGGCCTGAAGGGGAAATGCAAGAGAAGAGGAAAGTGGAGGAGTCCAGGGCAGAAAGGAAGATATATTTAGTTTTAGGTCTACTAAGGTTGAAATGCTAGGGATATCCTTAAGGAAGGCCTCACACAGTAGCCAGATCTATAGGTCAAGGGAACAAAGAAAGTGATCTGACTTAGTAATATCGATTTAGACATCATTCACTTCTAGCTGACTGTAGTACATAAAGCTTTGTAAGTGGAAAAGAACATGGGAGAAAGTGGAGAAAAGACCAAAATCAGAACTCTGAAGATCATCAGAATTTTCAAAGGTGGGCAGAGGGAAAAGACCATATGAAAGAAGTTAAAGAGTCATCCCAGAGATGGAAGAGAATCAACAGAAAGTTGTGTCCTACAAACCAAGGAGACAGAATGACCAGAAGGAAAGAGGGGTTATTATTTTCAAGATATTAAGCAAAGTAACTGACAAGAATTCCTTGAACCTAAAAGTGGGTAATTCATGGATATGTCTGACAAAACTAGGTTTAGGGAGGAGTCTGGTGTTAAGATGGTGTTAAGATGGAGAGAAAGAGATTGATGAAAGAGGGGATAAAGAAAGATGTAATATCAGGAGCAAAGTTCTAAGGAGAGTGCAGGATGGGATTAGCCTGAAATAACAGCAGGGCACTTTTTCTCTGAGTAAAGAAGAAAGCAGACAGAGCAGAGAGTTAATACCAAAGTTGGATGGAAAAGCTGGAAGGTCCTTTAGCTGAGGATTTTTCTCTGCAAAATACAAGACATATATTCAGTAATATATTTTGAAATCATTGAATTAAAAAATGTCTCTATGATTGTTATTAGAGAATGCACATACTCTGAAACCATTTGTCTCTTTTCTTGAAGCAGCTAGAAAACTATACTAGGATACTAGATTTGGATTTAAGTTTTATGCTCATATCTAGTGTTTGCAAGCACTTAATCCTTCTGCCTCTTTTAGATGGAAGCAGTACTATTTTGTTTAATGTCTTTTTGCACTCCCTACCCTGTAAAAATGTATAAGCTTCCTTGAAGCTTGTCCCCAGTGCTTTTGGAATGAGGGAGATACAAATCATCAATCTAGTGATGATAAATGAGAATGGGAAATTTTACCATTGAGTGAAAATAGTCATGTATATTGCTTTAAAATTCCAAAGGCATTAAAAATTTAAAAAGTAAAATGGGTGTTAAAAGATTCACTGAATGTACATTTACTAAAAACCCAGCAACAAAGATGTTCAGTGGAAGATATCTGATCACCAAAGTGAGTTTTTACTATGGTGTTGGACCCTCCATATTTTTTGGTAGCCCTGTAACAATAGTCAATGACAAGTATGAAAGTAATTTAAATATTAGTTAATATTTATTGAGTGTTTGCTGCATTAAAGATTTCACCTATCTTATATCTTTCCCTTACCACCCCCTTCATATGGAGAAACACTTACTCACAGGACTACCTCAGTTACCCAGCTTGTATATGGGATAACTATGTCATAGAGTTCATACTGTTATGCTGCAAAGAGTAATTTTTTCCAAGATATGTTGTTCTCAGGTTAGCATTATTTTTCTCACAATCCTAAATCCCATGCTATTGTTTCATAAGTGAATAATTTAAAGCTAGATTCTTGTACTTCTAGTTGCATTTAGTCCCACATCTCCCATTCTCAGTATCTCTGTGTGCTGGACAAGTACTCTGATTGTGGGAAAATAATGTAAGAGTACACACACAATCATCAGTTATTGATTCAAGCCACCATTTATTGGCCATCCACTATGTGTCAGGTACTACTTTAATCTCTTCATATCTAAGTTCATCCTCTACAGCAGGTATTCTGTAATGCACTATGGAATTGTTTAGGAAACACAAGAAAACACAATTACTAATTTTTGTTTGACACAATATCTTTATAAAAAATAACCTTTAAAAATATTTCACAAACATAACTAGAAAAAAATCCTAGAGATTATTCTGAAGGAAGACATGCAAAGATACTTTCCACACAGAGAGAAAGAGGGAAAGGAACGACAACCAGCAAGTATTAAGGCCACTGGTCTAACATTTCATTGTCTTGTTCTATTTTGTTTTAACCTTGGATATAGAAGGTAGAGCTCACCATAATGCTCAGTTCAAGGAAAATTCTCATCCACCCCCTAGTCCTTGGAGGGACATCCTTGTTTGATATGTTCACTTTTAACCCTAGAGTTCATTCTCAGTCTCCTCCAGTCCCCATGGGCAGCCATTCTAGTGTGTTACATACTTTCCTTTTTATAAAGTATGTGTCTTTGTTCAATGTATAATATTGATTTTTGTGAATTATTATCCTGGTTTTATTAGGTATAGGCACAGATAGAGACAGAGATAGAAATGATACAGACCCTGAAGATCAGAGAGACTAAGAAACTGGGCCAAGATCACACAACTCTCATGTGATACTGTAGAATTTAGACCTCAGTCTGCCTCTGTCTAAAATTGTCAGTCTTACCTTCCCAAGTCTTCAAACTGTGGGAAAACTATAGAAAAAAAGGAAAGTTTCTAAATGTATTCCTGAAATCCAAGTAGTTGGAAAAAGGTTTTGAATTGGGTTAATAACAACATGGATGAAAACTTGGGAAGTTCATGATTTTTACCCAGGCTACAGAATGGCAATGAGGAGGGCAGAGGGGAGTGTTCCTTAAATTCAATTTTTGGGAATTAAATTTATCATCTACCACACAAAAGTGATTAATATTGCAAGGGCGAGGAACCTGATAATGACTGAGAGATGCCATCAACCTGACAAACTAAACAATTTTTTTAACCTGACATACCCCTTTTCAAGACATCAGCTGTCATCTGAAATGAATTCTGTTTCTAATTTGTCTTCATAAATAATGCAACTAATTGAAAGGTAGTTACAATGAAAGTCTTCAACCTCTTTCATCTCCAATTTTAGGGCAATCTCTTTGCATTCCCTGGGAAGAATCTTCTACTCCTTCTATCGTATAAAACCCAGACATTACTGATCAGAAAAATGAGATCAAAACAAAAGAATCCATTGTGCAAAGACCACCACATCTAATGGCTTTCTCGGCCTTTTTTTTTTTTTTTTACTAAGTTTAGCATTAATTTAAAATGTGAAACTCATAAAAATCTGATAGAAGAAAATTTATTCAAGCTCAAAATTTTGCTAAGGTTATTTTTATTTAATCAAGCTTCTGGGTTGTCCTTTCCTCCTCTTCTTGCCACCTAACTGCTGTTTGTTTGGAATTAAAAATAGGACCTCTTACTCAGTCACACACTTGCTCACATGGAAAAAAATCTTTGGTTCGCTGCTTTCCCATTCTGTTTCTTCTTTCTTTCTATTCCCCTCTCATGTAGTGAGACTAAAAAGGAGCCATTGAACCACAATAGATTCTGACCATTTCCAACAATGACAAATGAAGAATTCTTGTGTTAAAAACTAAAATAATTAAAATGTTATTGATCTGAGGTTTCTCTGTGGAGACAACAGTGATTCCATTTGTTTATTCGTGAGTGTAGATGTTAATAATCCTATGTGCTGAAGGCACGAAAGAGAGGTAAGAGAACTATGCGAGCATTAAAACTTCCTATCATTTAATTATTTCACCCCTCTGGAAAGGGAGATTTCAACAAATATATCAGGGGAAGGACATGATTATGAATGCAGATTTGAGCAGAGTGTGTTTTGCCAGGTTGCTATTAAAAATGGAAATTTATGAGAGATTTTGTGAAGTATACCAAATTATAGCTAAAACCTTACAAGTCATTTGAAATGTAAATTATACAGTTAAAATCAGGAAACCTGGCTAATATAAATTATTTTGGTATCTAGCCCCTGGCTGCTAAAAAATATCCACTAGCAATAGAAGTTTAGTTACATTATCATTACCACTTATATTTAGTAATATTTACTAAAGTCTGTCTCTCAACAATGAGCAAACCACTAATTAAAAGCTATTGAAGGATAATATATTTTGTAATAGAGAATATTCCAGCAAAAGTCCAAAAGCTAGAACTACTGCAATGAGCTTGAGTTTTTCCCAATAAGCAAATCCACCTGGGTAAAGTCCTTGTATTTTTTAATGTTCTTTTATAATAATAGCTAACATTTAATAAATACTTGCCAGGTGTTTTGCAGGTATTGACTTATGTCTAAAAATAGAAGAGAAGAATGGAGATAAATCAGAGAAGAGGTGAATAAAGGAGAACAATGAGTATATTTGTCTGCCCAGGTGCCATTACAAAATACCACTGATTGTGTGGTTTAGCCAACAGAAATTTAATTTGAAAGTCCAAGACCCAGGTTCCAGGAGGGTTCGGTTTTTGGTGAGAGTTCTCTTCTTGGCTTCAGATGGCCACCTTCTAGCTTATTCTCTAATGGAGGAGACAGAGGGAAGCTATCTTTAAGATAGGAGATTGAGCTAGATTATTTCTCAGATTCTTCTCTGATGTAATTATGAAAAACAGTATTTTCAAAAAAGGACTAATGTATAATTTTTTTAATAAAAACACTTAAGTTACATACTCATTTTTATTATACTGGATATAAAATTCTTACCCTGTTTCTATACTTGGACTTTCTAAACTCTAAGTTCTTTAAACACCTTTCAAGTAAAATTAGAGCTCTATAGAGCAGTTATTATACATAGTTCAGTAGAGTTTTAAAAAATATACGTTAGCCGATGATTTGTTATGAATTGGTAATTTTAAAAACTCCATAAAATTTAAACACTTTAGAGATGTGGTAACTTTAAGGCCACTTTGTCCAATTTTCAGATTTTACACATAAGGAAACCAGGGTTCAGAGAAATTACATGATCCATAGACGTCCACATGCCAATTTGTATTTTGTGCTCCTGTCCCTAATCCATAGACAGAGGTAATGGTAGAGTGGTAAGAACATCAACACATCTATCTGATGATTGCTACAAAAGATGATTGCTAAAAGTTTCCATTTTTTAAGCACTGGTTTTCCAAGCAAAATAAATTTTAAGTGTTGCTTGATAATACCTGTGTAATGGAGACTCTGAAGAGCAAATAAAATCTGTCAAGAATTCCATTTTTGTCTGCTTTCCAATGCTGTGTCTGTGCCCTTCTACCAACCAGGCATTGCTGTGGTCCTCTTCCCATGTAGGACATCTCAGACTGGCTTTTCTGATGCTGTCTCTCAGGAGAGGTCATAGTTGGTCAGCAATAATGCTACTCAAGGACAGGGATCCAGGACACTGGCTTGAAATTCTATCATAAAGGAAGCTATAGAGAAACAGTGGGCTTTGCTTTAGACTGTATGACAGTACTGTGAGATAGTACCATGGCATGTCAGTGTCATGATATCCTCCCATGTATACACCTTATAAAGAACTGCCGTCATAAGAACAAAAAGATATGTGGAATATTTTGAGCTGTCACAGACACCTATAGGAATCTGATGAAAATAATAAGACCTATCCCCCGGAAAAATGCATGCATTCCAAGAATTTAGAGACAAATTCAGAAGCTCAAACTGAAGTCCACTGGGGCTAAGTTTTCCAGTTTTGCTGGGATCACATTTTATCAGCAGTACAAGAACCCTTTAAAAGGAGGCAAGTGGCCCATACACTCATACTTCTTGCCACGGCTGCCAACTATGACAGACCCGTTCTCTCAGAGCATTTCATGCGACTTTTTCATTCTGGCAGAGCCTGACTGGTTACTGCTGGCCATATATCACCACAAGTGCATAATCCCTAGAGAAGGGGCCCTTAAAAAAATGAAATCATCTGAAACTCTGTAAATATTTAGGGGTGCAGGGAGTTTACTTTATTGTAGCTGTGATTAAGAGAAAATGCAAAGAGCACCAGAGCTATAATTCAAAAAGTCACACTATGACTGATAGGCAGAATGGGGCAAAGGAAGGAAAAGAAGAGAGGGAGAAAGGAAGAAATGGAGGCAATTAATTTTAAGTACTCCAAAGTAGTGGAATCATAAAATTCCATAACGCCATCTTTTGTCCTATGACTCTACCATGAGTCATGATGAATTTCTGTCTACTACAATTTTGCAGCAAGCACCAACCACCATTTTCTGTGCCCTGTCAGGTAAAAAAAAAAAAAAAAATCCCAAAGGGAAAGGGAGCTAATTTAATTTTCATGTTTTTTTTAAAAAAATCTAATCTTTCCTACAATATAACCCAAAATACAAACCAGTATCAGACTCAGTTCTTTACAGTAAACCTTTTAAAAAAAAAACAAAAACAACAATAAATAATCAAATAGTTCTTATCCTTAAGCTGACATTATTAGTCTTTAAACACAAAGTGCTTAAATTCTTCTTGAACTCATTTTAACAAGAATGCTGTAATTGTTGTCAACTGAGATTGTTCAGACCCTTCAGTATGTGAGAGAGGCATCAGGATTTCCACCAAGATCAAGTTCTGGTCTCAGTCCAGTACCTTCTGTAGAGTAACATCCAAGGGGTTAATGCTTTTAAAAGATTATAGCCATGAAATCCATATTTCTTATCAGCTTAATTTGTGCCATATTATATGTGTATATATATATATATACACACACATATAAATATATACATACACATATACATATGTATATATGCTGAAGTTCTGCAGGAGAAGATAAGCATAAGAAAATGTAAATAAACTATAACCATGGTGTCCGTGTATCTGCACAGTAGGAATTGGCTTTTAAGGCATAGAAATAGAAAAAATAAAACACAACATCCTTATCCAACTCCACTTTTGACCTGAAGTCATTACAACAAAAAATTAAAAATTTCAAGGGCACTGGTTGTGAAGAATAAGGAAAACACTTAATGATTTTACTAAGAAATAGCTATTAAATATTTAGATAATTACACATGTGTATTTAATTTACTTGGTTATTAAACTGTTTATTTGGCCTTTTCATAAAGGCCAGATATCATAGATTAATATAAATCATGTCTTTGCTATAAAGAACTCCTCAAACTCAACACAAACAGATAATCACATCAAAAAATGGGCAGAAGACATGAACAGACACTTCTCCAATGAAGACATACAAATGACTAACAGACACATGAAAAAATGTTCATCATCACTAGCCATCAGGGATATTCAAATCAAAACCACAATGAGATACCACCTTACACCAGTCTGAATGGCCAGAATTAAGAAGACAGTAAACAACGTGTGTTGGAGAGGATGTGGAGAAAGGGGAATCCTCTTACACTGTTGGTGGGAAGGTGCAGCCACTTTGGAAAACAGTGTGGAGATTCCTTTAGAAATTAAAAATAGAGCTTCCCTATGACCCTGCAATTGCACTACTAGGTATTTACCGCAAAGATACAGATGTAGTGATAAGAAGGGCCATCTCTATCTCAATGTTCATAGCAGCAATGGCCACAGTCACCAAACTGTGGAAAGAACTAAGATGTGCTTCAACGAACGAATGGATAAAGAAGATGTGGTCCATATACACTATGGAGTATTATGCCTCCATCAGGAAGGATGAATACCCAACTTTTGTGTCAAGATGGACGGGACTGAAAGAGATTATGCTAAGTGAAATAAGTGAAGCAGAGAGTCAATTGTCATGTGGTTTCACTTACTTTTGGAGCATAAGAAATAACACGGAGGACATGGGGAGATGGAGAGGAGAAGTGAGTGGGGATAAATTTGAGGGGGAGATGAACCATGAGAGACTGTAGACTCTGAGGAACTAACTGAGGGTTTTGGAGGAGAGGAGTGGGAGGTAGGGTGAGCCTGGTAGTGGGTATTGTGGACGGCACGTATTGCATGGAGCACTGGGTGTGGTGCATACACAAAGAACTCTGGAACACTGAAAAGAAATTTTAAAAATAAATAAAAATTTTTAAAAATGTTTAAAAATCATGCCTTCACAAAATACTTTTTATCAGATATAAAAACTCACCAGTTCAGTCATTAATGAAAAATACCTTATCTGTATGTATCAATAATCCCACTGCTTCTAAACATTTTGTGACTGAGAGAAATTAGAGCAGCAATTTAAGGATGTTACCCTGAAGACCCTAGGGGGTTCTGGATATGGATGGGAAAGGGATTCCTGTTGCTAAAACCAGTAATCCTGCAAAAAGAAGGGGTTATTTGGATGACATAAATATGCATGTGCTGCTGTCCCACCACTTGTGCCTGCTGTAGAAATAATCACGATATTGAGTTCCCTGGTTGCTAGGGTATGACTTCTATCTGTATTTTCACTCAACTTTGGCAAAGTCATTTTTTTTTTGCTCTCAGGACCCCATTTTCTCACATCAAAATCAGACCTATGAGTAGAACATTTGTACCTGTCTCCCTTGGTCTTTTCTCATTTCCTATAAGACATGTCCAGAAAAGGAAAGAGGGAGTACATGTTATGAAACCAGCTGAAATTCATCAATACCTCTTCCAAGTTTCATAACTACAAAATACTAATATTTTTTAGCAAAAGTACTAGTGAACAAGCCTGATGTAAGTTAAACCAGCAATTAAATTGTGCTGAACAAGATGCTACTTTTTTTTTTTTTAAGATGCTACTTTTTAAATATAACAAATATTTTTAAAAGAGACCTTGAGATGAAATGTGCATGATTCCATATGGGGATCTGTTCAATTAAAAAAACCACTTTTGGGGCGCCTGGGTGGCTCAGTGGGTTAAAGCCTCTGCCTTCGGCTTGGGTCATGATCCCAGGGTCCTGGGATCGAGCCCCACATCAGGCTCTCTGCTCCGCAGGGAGCCTGCTTCCTCCTCTCTCTCTGCCTGCCTCTCTGCCTAGTTGTGATTTCTCTCTGTCAAATAAGTAAAAATTTAAAAAAAAAAACACTTTTATGTAAATTAGTAAAAACAACAAAAAAAGAGCATATATAAATCATACAGGGAGGACAGTATTTTAAGAGTTAATATTCTATTTTTTCTGTGCACATACTTATTTTAGAAAATTTATAAAATTCTGTAATGCACAAAGAGGATTGAAAATAAGAACCCAAGCACCCAAAACTGATATCTAAGAACACTTTGATGTACAACAAATTATAGTAACCTCATATTTAATGTGTGTAGTTTTAACTATTCTTGAACAACCCTAAAATCCTTGACGTATAATCTGTTATAATTTTTACCGTTACAATCATGAGCCCAGTTCTGAGTCCGATCCGAAATGAGTGAACCTGTGGCTAGTGACTGTAATAGTTCAGCATCCTCTCTTCATTGTGGCCCTGTGCTGCTTTATTGTTAGCAATAACTAGCAAATTTATATTTCACTGCATATGGCAGAAATTATATTCTATGGAAATAGTCACATTTAGGGATTCAAGTTTTGCTTATGAATGTTAATTTCTATATTTCTTTCCACATCTTTTTTGTCTTTTAGTCTTTTAAGAGCAAAATATATATTTTTTATTCTAAAAAGACAGATTTATACTTGAAAACCATCAGCTTCTATAGATATTTTTACAATAGGAAAACCTTTCCTTCCTGTCCCTACATGGGCAGGTCGATTTTCATTGAAAACGGCTTCAAGCTGGTTCTAATATTTACTCACTTATGCAGGTGCGTTCATCAGCATGGAGTCCGTATCCCGTATCACATTCACAGTGGAAGGTGCCCAGAGTGTTAATATAGCACTGCTGGCAGCCTCCATTCACCACCACACATTCATCGACATCTAGAGGAGAAAGACAGATGGCCAGGATTACAATGTCATTCCAATGTCAGCTTCAGAGAAGTGGCACAATATTTCTTTGATACACAGTATGTGTTATATTGCACAAAGGCACTGTCTCCGTTGCCACAAATCTTTGCTTGTTTGATCCATTTTGCTCCACAGTGTAAACAAGAGAATGTAGATAGAAACTTTATTGAGCTTTTTAAAGCCCAGCAACGATGAGCATAGGGATTGTCTCACAGTTTTCTATTCTTCACATACTAGTTAATTAGACAGATCTGAGATATAGATATTTCCTTGGGGAAGGAAAACCGGAGGGGAGAATTTCAATGAGCTATTCTATCTGGAGCAGCACACGCTGGTAGATAAACACCTATTATTGGTCTGATGCTGCTGAATAAAGCCAATAATAGAGTTAAGACCTTGAATCTCCTTCTCATGTGTTATGGTGGACATCAAGGCAAAGATAGATAAATTCAAATAAAATCTTGGTTTGGAGTTCTTCAAAATACATCAATACATTTGCTCCATTGATTCAACCTTCTTTCTTTTCACTCAGGGTTCCATTTTTCTGAAATATTTAGCATGTTTATGTGAAGGTTAATTTTGGAAAAAAAATGAAAACTGATCAAGACTCATGGTCACCTATGTCTAACGATCAGTCAAGGTCATGATAAAAATCATGTAATATTCATCTTTCTTTAGGAAAGGAAAATAAATTCACCTCTCAGAATCTCTCTTTCCTTATACCCTATGTAAATCAGTACTTATGTATCTAAAATTATGAAGAGAAGATACCCACAAATGTGGGGAAAACTTTCCAGGAAAAAAAACGCTTCTAATTTTTTTTTGGAGAGTTTTTTTTTTTTAACTTGGAATCTATGTCTTTTGGCAAGTGTCAAAGTAAAAATCAGGCAGAGGTGGAGATTTAACATAGGAAAGCTTGTGTCTCAGGAAGAAAATATCCCTGACGTCCCATGAAAATATCCCATGACATCAGAATGTTGGATATGAATATTCGTCACGAAAATATGTTATAATGATGTACAATTAGCTTTACGTCAAGTGAGATTAATTCCACAGGGAAGGATCCTTACTTGGGAAGACATCAACATTGGCAAGGAATACTATTGCAATACCTTATCATAGGACTTTTTCGTACTAAAACCATCTGATCTGTAATGAATGTTTTGTACTGTAGTGAAAACTATAGACCTTGACTTGAGGGAAACAAAAGAGGTTTCTTTCATTTGGCTTTGCTGTGTGTCAGTGTGTGAGAGAGAGAAAGAAAAAAAAAATGTAGTATTTTCCTTCTAAATTTAGCTATTCTGCAATAACTTCTGATATTTTAAAAGGAATCTTGTTTTGGAGATAAGAACTACTAAGTTTTCAAAGTATCGGGATTTTTATTAAATTGTGAGTCCGTGATCAACAAATATATGTCTTTTTCATATAAACTAACAATGATTCAGAATTCTCCATTTGTTATTTGTACTTTATACAGGGCTTTTACATTCACGCTAGCTAAATTTTTATCTTTCTAGCTTTAGGATATTATTGCACAGGGGTTGAGATAAAATTTTGAATTTTAATTCTGTTAACCACTGAATTAGCTACCCTTTCCAGGTCTTTAACTTTAGATCTACAAGTAAAACCCTTAATTCTCAAGAGTCATATGTTTTATATGATAAAAGCATAAAAAAATTCTATAAAAGTTATAATATACTATACACATGTATTAAGTACATAAAAATATCCTAAAGTGTGTGAACAAATAAAAATGATTACTTTCGAGGTTTGAAGAAAGTCATCTAGATTGAGTGGAGTGCAGGATGTGTGTGTGGGAGGGTGTTAGATAAAGAGATTTTATCCACATCTCCAATGTTCTAATTTTGTATAAGAAAAAGTTATTCTGGTATTACTGGTATAATACAGTGTAATTTTTAAAATTCTTTTTAATTCAACTATAGTTGACACACAATGTTACACTAGTTTCAGTTATACAACATACTGAAAGGACGGGTCTGTATGTCGTGCCATGATCCCCACAAGTGTAGTTACCACCTATCACCATTCAATGCTCTTCTAACACTCTTCCCTTTTCTGTATCTTCCCTATTCTGTACCTCTTATTCTTGTGTCTTATTCATTCCAAAACTAGAAGCCTGTATCTCCCACTCCACCCTACCCATTTTGTCCATCTCCCCATTCTCCACTCCTCTGGCAACTATCAATTTGTTCTCTTGTATTTATGGGTCTCTTTTTGCTTTTTGTTTGTTTGCTCATTTGGTCTTTTAGATTGCACGTGAAGTGCAGCCATAAGACATTTGTCTTTCTCTCTCTGGTTTATTTCATTTAGCATTAAAAAGTAATTTTAAGGGGCGCCTGGGTGGCTCAGTGGATTGGGCCACTGCCTTTGGCTCGGGTCATGATCTCAGGGTCCTGGGATCGAGTCCTGCATCGGGCTCCCTGCTCTGCAGGGAGCCTGCTTCCTCCTCTCTCTCTGCCTGCCTCTCTGCCTACTTGTGATCTCGCTCTCTGTCAAATAAATAAATAAAATCTTTAAAAAAAAAAGTAATTTTAAAGAAGTGTAATATGACCACCTACCTTTGCCCTCCTCATCAAGCTTCATTAATTTTCTGACAGAAGAAACCAAATTAATGTAAAAAAGAATAATCATTGAGTTTATTCCAAAGATAAGAATGGACATCAATTCTGAGATCGAGTCTTCTTTCCGTATGTTGATGTGTTGATATTCTAAATCTGCCCCAAAGCTATGACTAAAGTACTATAAGTTATTAAACACACACACACACACACACTCAACCAGATTGTCCCTGGACTTTGAGTTAAATAATCTTGGGGAAAATATCTTAGCGTTGAAACTTACTGGCCTGTCACCTTGGTCTCCGAAATGACATTTGCTCATCTATAAAATGGGACAATAGTGATTGTCATATGTACTATGCTATGATTTGTTTTTGCCTTCCCTAGTCATGCATAAGATTTTGAAATAGATTGCTAATGACTGAGATTACATGTAGACTATAAACAGAAGGCAATTTTATTCCACTAAATAGTGGAGCTAACAATGTAAGACCATAAAGTGAGAGTGCAAGACAGAAATAATACAGAACATGGGAATTCAGAGGAAAAAAATCCATTTGGGGCTAGAGGAATAAGGGAATGTTAGAGGGTAAACACTGAGCAGTTAAGAGCATGCGGAAGAGGGTAGGTAATCCAAAGGTGCACTGGTTTGAATGTGCACAGTGTCTGAGATTCAGCATTCAGATCTGTCAGGCTGGAGAGTAAGGTTGACAAAAGGAAGTAAAGTTGAAAAACAAACCTAAAACTCCTTTTAATTAATTTGGCAAAGTGTTCCTCTTCTTAATTTACAATACAATACACTTCTAGGCAGGTTGAAACATAATAGACTGTGTTCACACAGGAGCTAAGCAAACTTATTAACAGTTAAAAAAATCAATCATTTCTAGAGTGGTACCAAATACAAAGTAATTGGTTTGACTTCCTTTTTCTTTTATGCCTTTTCAGAATACATTGAATGTACTGATTGTGTATTGTGCAACTAATAGTTCTCGTCCCTGCCAGCATGCTAGAATCACTTGGTGAGCCCTGAGTATTTCTTCTACCCTTTAAGAGGCTCATTTAATTGGTCTGGAGTAAGACCTGGGAATAAAATATTTTAAAAGCACCCTAAGTGATCCTAATGTGTGGCCAGAGTTGAGATCCCCTGATGTAGGGGGATGCTTTAAGCACCTAGGACCTTGTTAAAATGCAGATGCTAATTCAGTAGATCTGGAGCCGAGGGGCTGAGATTCTGCATTTCTACCTAGATCCAAGGCAATTCTGATGCTGCTGGCCTGTAGAATGTACTCTGAGAAGCAAGAGTGTAGACAGTCCTCTGTTCATGTAAATGTCACATGGATCACAAATGTCATGATTTGGTTCAACTTCTCAATTGTTTGGCCAAAGCAGACCAATTCAGTTCAAGTGGACAAATCAATACTCTGACCAAAATTATATATATGTTTTTCTATATATTATATAATATATATTTATATATTTTCATGTGTTCTATATTTTTATTTTAATGATTTATATGTTAATTATCTACCAAAAACCTCTGAAAATAAAACACCAATATTTCCCACAATATTCTTTCAATAATAGTTAATAATTTGGATTATTTTAGCACCATTTGTTATAAGAAATTACTTGCTTGTATAAACATGAAGGGCACTTCAGTTCTTTTCTGATGGAATACCTCTGATATAAGATAAAACCGGGTTAAATTGCTATGATATTAGACACTCATGTTGAAACCATCACAAGTGATTTTCTTTTCCATCAAGATTCTGCCCAACAGAGTTAAAAAACAGAAATGTCAATATTACATTAAAATGTTATTATCAAGTATACTTCATGTGAATAAACTATTTCTCCAAAAATTCTCTGAGTTCTATCATCATGTTAGATGCTTAAAGAAAGCCCTGCCCTTAGAATTGGAGCTCTGGGACACTGCGGGGAATAATGATAAAGTGATTAGAATTTTTTAGCATTATCTCTGTGATATGGACCAAGGATTTCATGATTTTTATACTATAAAAGAATGTCAAAAAGAATCAACTATGTCTGCTATTTTTCCTTTTAATGTCCTTTCTCTAAATATTTCTGCTGTATTTATTCCCAAAACAATTTCCCTAAATGGTCACAGAATATAATAGCTTAAAAGAATTCACATTATTATCAAATATATTTTGCACATAAAAGCTCCCTGAGACAACAATGATCTACTTTTGTTTCCAAACAACCAAAATTGTTTCATAGTATTTTCTTAGAATGTATAACCAGGATACGATAAATTATTCTTCCATTTCCCTTTTAATATATTACTCTCAGAAAGCTGTTGATTGGAAATGGTTGTTCCTCGATTGCTTTATGATGGAGAATGTGAACCCTTCTACAATGTAGAAGTGTTAGGTTTGGAGGAAATATTGGAGGGCGTAGTGAAGATTCCACTAGATTTTCCATGTGGCTTTATTTTCATTCTGTTCTACCATAGTACATTCACTCTGATATACTACAGGTTATCAAAACTTCTAACTAGTCACTCATAATTCTGTAGTGCCTGATTGAATGAACTCCTTAAGGTCAGAGTTTCTGTTGTATTGGGCTTTTCTGGCATAGAGTCGATATTCTATAAATGTTGTATGAATGAATGAATGAATGCGTGACTTGAGAGCCGTGCACAGCATTTAGTCTTTTCATCTTTCCATGTTCACCCACAGGAATTCTTAGAATTGGACTTACCTCTCTTTACCCTTGCAGTAGGATGCTTGACATTTATTTTGACCATTAACAAGTAGCTCTTAAAACCCAGGGCACAGAATAACTTCTAAGTTTGCAAATGAATAAATTTGAACTATGTCTGAGGTGAATATTTACTGATCTAGTTAGTAGTTAGGTATATCATCTGTTTTTATCCTCCTCACTTATACTAGACAACCCCAGGTTTTCCTTTGGGGAATATTATCTCTTCCATTTTAGAAAAGGCATATAGTTTATGTGAGATTGATGAACACAACTCCTTTCTCAAATCCAAGGTAGATTCTACTTCACATTATCTTATCTCCATTTGCCATAATGATTGAACAAGGTTATCTCTTCATTAGCATACAGCTTTCTCTTGAATGAACTTTCTCTATTGAATGAATTTGTTCAGATGTGATCCAGTCATTATGAAGCTCAACATGTGGGTTGGGAGTCCTGGGACATAGATGTCTTCTTGCTCTAGAAATTATAACATGTGGATGTGAACCATTTTGCTCTTGTGAAAGAAACTGCACTAAAATAAAGCCAACAAACAGGACAGAACTGAAGGACTCACAGAGAACCTCAGTTGAGACCCTGATTGAACTATGCCTGAAGTCCTCCCCACCACTAGACTTCTCAGTTAAGTGATCCAATAACCCCTTTTTATTGTTTAAAATTTTGAGTTGTGCAATTCAATCGTTTATAAACAAAATCGTACTAACAGATCCAGGTATACTGTAAAGATGGTATGCAGGAGGAAGTCACCAAGTGCAGCTCAGAATCAGCACACACTTATCAAAAAGATTTACTGTCCTCTAATCAGCAACATGTCTTTTTTTTTTTAGATTTTATTTATTTATTTGACAGACAGAGATCACAAGTAGGCAGAGAGGCAGGCAGAGAGAGAGGGGGAAGCAGGCTCCCTGTTGAGCAGAGAGCCCGATGCAGGGCTCAATCCCAGGACCCTGGGATCACAACCCCAGCCAAAGGCAGAGGCTTAACCCGCTGAGCTGCCCAGGGGCCCCTCAGCAACATGTCTTAATCTATATTTCATCAAGGGTCAGAAAAATTCATGTAGCTCTTCCTTATAGCATTTACTGGGATCATTACATTCTATCAAGATTCTAATGAATTTGGGGTTTGTCATAATTTTGGTTCATTATTATAACAAATGTTAAGAGTTTTTCAAACTGCCTGTGTAAAGTCATGATACTGTGATAGTACCAGAGAGGTCGAAGATGATACTGTCTTTAATGGTTTCATCATAATCTCCCCTTGATTGATCCTTCTCTAGTTTTTCCTCCAACCCTCGGCCTCTACTTTCCCCTTTTGTCCTTTTCTTCTTAGCTACCTCTGGAAGCTTGACGCTCAGTTAGTAGGAAATAAATACATACTGCTAACTTTGCAGATACTATTGTTTCCCTACTTTCTATCTTTTTGTAAAAAATAAAAATTAAAAAAAAAAAAAGTTACCAGTTTTCTAGCCCAGACATTCACCCAGCAGTAGGGATGGCCTTTCTCAGCCATCTAGTTCAGAAAGAGGCAAACAGGATGGTTATGTGTATTTTAAAAAGAATTACAGTGTTAGGAAGGGGCAAAGCTCAATTGACTTGTTATCTTGTGCTGAGGATAGGACAGTATATGTTTTATAGAAAATGGAAGCCATTTGGTCTTGTAAAGTAAGGATTAAAGGAAAAAAGAAACACGGCTGGTGCCTGATCATGGAGGGGTTTTCTGCCATACCAAGGAATCATTACTTTATAGACAATGGGCACCAGCAGAGTGAAGAACAGATTAGAGAAGTGGGAGACTGAAGGCAGAGAAGCCAAGGAATAAATATCCCCAGAATCCAGATGAAAGATGATGAGGACTTGATTAAAGGTAGGAGCAGTGGAAATAGAGAGATGTTGGCAGATATAAAAAAAAGATGTTAAGGATAAAAAAACAAACAAACAATATGAGTTGGTTCTAAACTGGATGTGATGGAGAAAAAAGAGTCAAGGTCACCTGCCTTGATGAATTAGATGGATGGTTGTGGCATTCACTGAAATAGCACAAGAGGAAGAACATTTGATAGAACAGTTCAGTTTTGAACATAAATGATTTGATGGGCAAGTGAGATGGGAAGTTGGGAATATCTGCAGGCAATTGAGTGTGTGGACTAAAATCAGAAGAGAAATATGGGCTGATTTTTCAGCTACCGTCTATCTACTTAAAGAAGTCTAAAAATTAGGAATCATCCTTGATACTTACCTCTCCTTCACCCATACCTAATCTAGTAACCAGATTATACGTCAAACTTACCTCCTAAAACACCTCGAATCTGTCCACTTGTCATCTCCACTGGCATCAATCTAATCCGAACTGCATCGATGGTTGTAATAGCATACTAAATCTACTTCCACATCCACATTGGGCCCTCCAATATCTTCATGCTGGACCACAGTGATGTGAAAGAAAGAAAAGAAAGAAAGAAAGAAAGAAAGAAAGAAAGAAAGAAAGAAAGAAAGAAAGAAAGAAAGATCACCTACTCCCTCACTCATGTCATAGTTTTACTCTCCAATCATTTTCCATTGCTCTTTGAAGTAAACTGAACAATAACATGGTTGGCAGGTCCCTGCACCAGGCTCTCTGGTCTTTACTTCCTTCTCTAAATCTATCTTGCTATTCCTTTTCCCTTACTATGGTAAGGGAAAGTTGTAGATCTGTGTGTGTGATTATTTGATATCTGTGTTCCTCATTAATGACTAAGTCCATGAGAGTAGGAACACTGCCAAGTTATGCTCACAACAGTAATCCATGTTTGACACATGGAATATGCTTTATAAGTATCTGTTAAACATGTAAATGAATGAGGTACAAAGTATTGGGCATTTCCATATATATAGTAAATCAAGACACAGGAGTAGACAAGAGCACTAAACAAAATCATGTAGATAAGAAAGGCAAAGGGACTCTAATAGAGAACACTGGAGAATATAAACATTTAAGGCAGGCTATTTTAGGACACACAAAGTGTCCCCTACAGGGACCAAGAAGGCCATACAGAGAGGTAGAAGGAAAACCAAGAGACTGGCATCATGGAAACCAAAGAAGGGAGGGGTAAAAGAAGGAAATGTGGGGGCACCTGGGTGGCTCAGTGGATTAAGCCGCTGTCTTCGGCTCAGGTCATGATCTCAGGGTCCTGGGATCGAGCCCCGCATCGGGCTCTCTGCTCTGTGGGGAGCCTGCTTCCTCCTCTCTCTCTCTGCCTGCCTCTCTGCCTGCTTGAAATCTCTATCTGTCAAATATATAAATAAAATCTTTAAAAAAAAAAAAAAAAAAAAAAAAAAAAGAAGGAAATGTGGTCAACACACAGATGTCAAGTAGGAACTGCCATACTCATTAAATTTAGCAAGAAGAATTTCACTGATGACACTGAGGAGGAGGAGGAGGATGCTAATAATAATAATCCACCTAACAATTACTGAACACTTACTATTTGTCATGCACTGTTCTAAACTCTTTACATATATTAACATATTTATGACTCAAAATGCCCGGTGAAGTAGATACTGTTATTACCCCTACCTACAGGGGAGGAAGCTGAGACATAGAAAACTGTTTCAAGGGGCGCCTGGGTGGCTCAGTGGGTTAAGCCGCTGCCTTCAGCTCAGGTCATGATCTCAGGGTCCTGGGATCGAGTCCCGCATTGGGCTCTCTGCTCAGCGGAGAGCCTGCTTCCCTTCCTCTCTCTCTGCCTGCCTCTCTTGTGATTTCTCTCTGTCAAATAAATAAAATCTTAAAAAAAAAAGAAAACTGTTTCAATGGAGTAGCGGATACATATCCCATATTAGAGTGTGTTGGACTGAAGAAGAAGGGGAAGACAAAGAAAGGAAGAAAGTGAGTTAAAAGATGTATTGCAATAAATGTAACTATTAAGGAAAGGGTTTTGTAGTTGGACAAGAGAGTGTGGTAGAAGCAGAGGGTGTTTACAGTAGAAGAGACTTGCAGTAACTTAAATACTGATAGGAATTGGCCAATAAAGAGGGCTGCATTAAAAATGTAAGAGAGAGGAAATTCTTAAACTATTGAGAATCTCAAATCACATTTGCACATTCCAAGAGAACATATATGTTGAGAGAAACAATCAAACATGGGCCTTGACCATCCCTATACATTTTATGCTGGATCACTCTCTTTACACAAAATATTTTTCAGGGCTGTATTGCAGAGAGAGGTGAGTTAATATCTCTCTTGAGAAAATGAGCAGGCTTGTTTCCACTAACTATGAAAGTGGTGGACATCCCCAAGGTCAGTGTTTCCTTTGTATAATGCAATCAATTGCATGTACAAGCATTTATAATAAGCCCTTGTATCACTGCTGTGGAATAAAGGCGAGACACAATTGACACAAACAAATGAAGCTTTGACTACTGCTTTTGCCAGAAGTAATCAAGTCTTCTGTTTCTGACCCAGAAGCCTCATGTCTTCTGTCGGCATCCAGTAATAGGTTAACTTGTTAGTTAAATCCCAGATCCTACACAGTTCTTAACAGTATACAGAACAGAAATCACACACATAATCATCTGTTACTCTGGGTTAGGGAGAGCGTGTATGTTACAGAATGGAAGGACATGAGAAGCCACAGAGGATTTTCCTGTCTTCTTCCTCTTTCCACTAGGCTTGTTGATTGCTTATAGTCTTGAAACTATTAATGAAGCATGATGCTTGGTAAACCTCTCTGCTTGAGCCTGATGTGACAATCTGATCTTTTGCTTTAGCGCAAAAGAGACAAAGGAAAAGATGTCATGCTAGTGTGCCTTTGTATGATTTTAAAGAACACTGAGGACACAAATACCCAGTCCAAGGAACCAACAATTTTAACATATTGTTAGCTCCTTGAGGACAAAAATGATGTGCTTTGCTTATCACTGTGCCTCCAGTATCTATGTCCGTGCCTGGCCCATAGCATATGCACAATAAGTATTTGCTGAAAAATGAAAAATGGGGAATAAGTAAGTAGCGGATAACTGAATTTGTAGAGGAAGGAGGAGAGAGAATGTGGAAAGGAACAGGGCAGTGCAGAATCCTAAGTAGTAGGACAATGCTCCTAAAGAGGAGTCTTCTTGTTTTTTATTTTTTAAATGACTTTATTTATTTATTTATTTGAGTGAAAGAGAGTGTGTGTGAGACAGAGAGGACATGAGCAAGGGGGAGGGGTAGAGGGAGAGGGAGAAGCACACTCCCCACTGAACAGGGAGACTGATGTGGAACTCCATCCCAGGACCCTGGGATCATGACTGGACCTGACGGCTGATGCTTAATGGAGTGAGCCACCCAGGTGCCCCAGGAAGAGCCTCTTCAAAAGGGAATGAACAACAATATCAATGCTGCTGAAAATCAGAAAAAACGGGGATTGAAAAAAGTAGATCTGCAAACTGTAAGGTCTTTCTGTTATAGTGCAGAATGTGGATAGCAAGTTGGCCTTCTGGGGATGTCTATTTCTTTAAAATTTTTCCAAGACCAGAATAGCCTATTCTTTGTTACTGAAAACAGAGCTGCCAAGGTTATGCTTTCATGGGTCTATTATATTGCTGCCTCATCTATAACATGACCCAATATCATCCCCGAGGACCACAGTATGACAAGGCTCTAGTATATTGTAATACAATATTGTCATAACAGTCTCTCTGAGTGAGGGAACAGCAAGCAATGACAATAAAGCATGTACACAGAGCTTACTACAAACATCACTTTGGACATATACTTAAAAAGATGCAAAATTATTTTTGTACTTCATAGGGTTAGTATCGGTGAAAAAGAAAGTAAAACTGAACCTCAATAAAAATTCATGTGGTTGGTTCTGCTTAGCTAATTTTCTCTACATCCAATTCAACTCAAAGACCATATACATTGATTCTTTTCAGTTTTTAAGGGAAGAACCAAACTCGCAGTGGGCTGAGAACTAAAGATGTTATTTCCAGGGTGGATAAGTCTTCACCCTGGGCATTAGGTTAGAAAAACAGAAACCTGGAGTCAAACTCTTAGTTCACTTCTTCGAAGAATGAATGGTATGGTCTCCAGGGATTTTTTGTCTTTTCTACCATGACCAGATCCACTTCCTCTTTTTCCTCTAGGTCTCACATAGCTCTAGCATGCAGAAGGTGCTTAGTTTTTCCCAAGCAAATGGTGAATAGACACATCTAGATAGGTAGAAAAGGTCCAAAGGAGACTGGAGAACCAAGATAGGCTTTGGAAATCAAAGGCAGGTAAGGAATAATGGTTGGCTAAATTTTAGCCTGACTGATATAACTGGGTTGATGTAGAAATTATTCAAAGACCTTTTTGAAGATCTCAAATGGGAGATGAGCACATGGAGCTCTGTATACTCTAGAGGCCACTGCTTGAAAGGTGCATCTTTTCCCAGGTGTTGGGATACAGGACAGAATTCACAGTGGGTTCAGTTTGGAGAAAGAGTGAAAGAGAGAGACAGAGAGTGTATGCATGAGAGTGAGCAAGTGAGTGAGAGAGCTTCTCCAATCCCAAATTCTCTCTTTCCCATTGATTATAGGAGTCGAGAGGAAACCTGTCCTGGGAAAGTAAATGTGAGGCTCTAAATTCTTAGAGTGGCTTTCGATTAAGATCTCTTAAGGAGAGGTGCCTGGGTGGCTCAGTCCTTAAGCTTCTGCCTTCAGCTCAGGTCATGATCCCAGGGTCCTGGGGTATAGCCCCATATTGGGCTCCCTGCTCGGTGGGAAACCTGATTCTCCCTCTCCCACTCCCTCTGCTTGTGTTCCCTCTCTCGCTGTGTCTCCCTCTATCAAATAAATAAATCTAAAAATCTTAAAAAAAAAATCTCTTGTGGAAGTGAGAGAGGGAGAGACAGACACATTGTAACAGCAGGCAGAGAAACTAAGAGTGTGGCTGATATAGGGCCTTAGACAGCTCTTGGTCACTAGGGAGCTGGGGAAACAAGATGAGGAGATCTAGAATCTGGGAATTAAGACTCAGAAAAAGAGCTCAGAAACCAATCTCTCTCCTTTCTATTACAACTACCTCCTTTAGTTGACTTTCTCTCCACATCTCAACCTAAGGGATGGAATTTGCTAAAATAAACAGGCTGTTTTATAACATGCAGAAACTCTACAATTTATACCATGCATGGGACTTTGATAGAAACCGTAATAATGATGAATTGATGTTTTGACTTTGGAGAGCTCTGGTAATGATTTTCTCTGCAAAAAAAAAAAATTTTCTTCCTCTCTTCTTCCTGACTATAGAAGTCCTCTCTTGTGAGCTGAGATAGAGTGAATGCTGTTGCCACCTCTCTGCTCCATCATCACCACCAAATTGGTCGGTGGACATTGGGCCCTGGCTGAGACAACCTGAGGCTCCATTTCCCTAGGCTCAGTGATTAGATCAAGGAAGGTGACCCAAACCAGGTAAAATTAACACCTTACCAAGGACTTTTGCTCAAGCTACCAGGGAAGAAGCACTACCTTTTCTATACAATGCCTGAAGTTGCACTCTATTTATATTATAAAGCTTGAGTTTGTTTTATAGTTTTGTGAATATGTTAAATTGTATGTCACTTCTAATTTCACCTGTTTCTTTCCTAGTAAAAATTGTTATTAAAATGCTAAAAATAACCCAATTGTAGAATTTGAAAGGACCTCAAAAGATAAACTAGTCCAAACTCCTACACACTGTAGGAGTCCCTTCTTCAATATTTTTAACAGATGGCTATTCAGACTGATTAAACATGTCCATCCATAGAGAATATTATCTTTTTTATGTCTTTCTCTTCCTCCTACTTCTTCTCCCCCTTGTCCTTTTATACTTATGTGGTCTTACCACATTATAAAACATTTGGAAGGAAAAAAATAATTTTTTCCCACAGAGAAAGTTATTTTAAAACATAAAAAAATTTATAAACAAAATAGTGCAAATGAAACAATGCAACATTTTGGTACTTTGTTTAGTAAAATTGGTACCTATCTTTAATTTATATTTTATTACTTTTAAGAATAAAAATTGTATGTTTGTTTATAAGTTATACCCCTTTTTGGGCAAACTATCTGCCTATGTCTTTTTGCCCATTATGACACTACAGTCTCCTGTTCTTTCTCTATACCTTTCCTTACTTGTCTGATGGTTACCAAAACAGGTACTATTTATCATTTTCAGTGTGATACTTAATAAGTAAAAACAGAACCTTTTTCTTTTAGTTTTTTTCCCTCTTTGCCAACAGTTTCAACCAAACTTCTAAGAAAGATCAATTTAATTTAAAGTACACCTCTAGACTATCCAAGATTTAAGCATTTAATTAGAAATCCATTAAAATAATTGTATTCCCTTTTAATGTAGTCACTTAACCTGTAGTTAAATGTGACTTCTATTATTATAAAATAGCTCATATATAATCAAATATTATATTGCTTAAAATTATCTCAGAAACATTAACACTTGCAGATTAAGTACAAATGTCTTGAATTCACACCCTGAAGTTACTGTTCACAAAAAGTGGTACACTGATTATATTTAAAAGCCCAACCGAAGCAGAACAATATTCCTTTTCTCATTTCTTTTGTTAACCACAACCAAACAAACTAGAACTGAGAGAATATAATTTAGGGATATTTCCTCCTTAAAATTAAGAACAATCTAAAAAACTCTTTCTCCCAGCATTTATTTCTTAGAGAATGACACATTGATGACTTATTATGTTGATATACAGAGCAAAGCAGATAAGTAAAACATAAAAATACACATTTTGTGACCCATGACTGAAGCTTTTTGTTTTTTGATAGTTTCAACACTAAGACCTACGCTATTTCCCAACCTGACTCCTGGCTTCCATCTGTTTATTACTCCATTGCTCTTGATACTTCCTTCTCCTTTCTCTGTAGCTTCAGACCCTCATCTAACAGTTCCTCATTCACTACAGACTTCCTGTACCTCTCTCCATCAAGCTGGAATATTACGTTGTCCCTTCCCACTGACTCTCCAGAATCCCTTCCCCCGATCCCATCCCATGTCTACAGTGCCAGTTCTATAACACCTATCATCTATCAGGACCAACTTATCCATTAGGCAGAGTGCCTAGTACCCACAATACTTTTAGAGACACACATAAATGTTTTAATATCTTACCTTTTAAGTTAAAGAAAATATTTTAATATATAATACTAATATATCAACTTTACATCAATGCAGTCATAAAATATACCTTAAAAATTTTTTTATAGATGAAAGGTGTCATTAATGCAAACATGCCTTGGGTTCATGAAAATCATAATTAGGCCCTGCCATCCACTTACCTTGCTTGACCTCCAAAGACACCAAAAAAGGATAGCATTACTGAAAGAATTCTTACAACACACTCAGCTCATGTTGATACTCTATTTTTATATCACACACACACACATGCATACACATACACACTTAGAGGTAGCTTCATGGATATGTGACCAAGACAATGGCAGAGGGCCCTAGCTCACAAGGCGCTGTGTTTAGAGTTTAGTGCTCTATGTTCACCATCTTGAAATATTTAATCATTTTAATCTTAGGACTTGTGTTTTGTAAATGAAGTTAGGTGTGATATTGCAGCATGAACCAGGAATTTGGAGCTTCAGCTCACACACAGCTTTGCATCTTTTACCACCTCCCTTTCTTATAGGATGGGTCTTCTAAACTGCTAAGCACCCCTCTCCTGCCTGTACCCAGTTGTCACTGCAACTCTCTGCTGTCCTCACCACTTTGTGGGGGTTTGAACATGGATTGGGAGAGGATCAAGGTGTGGTGAAAGTCTCCATGCCATCTCAGCAGGTTATAGCAGCAGCTGTAATCTGCATCAGACCAGCAGCAACACAGTCCATCTGGAGGGCAACTTTGCAGAGGTTAGCCCTAATCCAGTACTGAATGAGTCTAAGCACAGAGAATCCTTGGGGTTCATCCATTCATTGTGGGTAAGGGTGTGTGCTGATAGGAAGGAGACAGGCTTTCCTGCCACCAGCCAGTGCACTGTGTCAGTGCTCAGGCGTGCCCATGTTGAGCTGCAAGACAGGACTATGGGCCACCAATGAGTATTTGCATTTCCCCTAGTACCCCCACACCCAAGAAGCACAATAACAAATAAAAAAACACCATGACAGGATGAGACAGGGACCACTAAAGAAAAATAAGTTTTAAATTTCAGTACTTATAACAACATCTTTTTCTGCTTTTTGAATAAAGGCCACACATTTTCATTTTTGCACCTGGGCCTGGGAATTATGTAGGTCGCTCTGTACAATTCTTGGGTTCCAAGAGCTGCTCCTCTTGATCTTATTGCGAACCTTGAGCTAGCCAATGAGAGTTCCTTTGACTTCCCTCTTTATATCATAAAATACCTCCTATTTCCACCCCCTGCCTCTTCTTCCTATGGGTTCTAAAGTTAATTTCTCTACATGACACCCTTAATCTGATTGTATTCCTATCCATCAGTCTTCATGACATCAATTGTTCTCTTCAGCTTAACTCTTCCTCTCTCCCTTACCATTGGTTGTTTTCCCCCTGGGTTTGCGATCCCCTCTTTCTGCCATTCTACTCCTTCTCAACTCCAAAAGCTAGGGACCTCTGCTTCATGGCCATCTGCTCATCTGACAGTTCAGCCTCTCCTCTCGGTTCCCTTTCTTATCTTATAGTCACTGTCCTGGCACTCTAGTGATTCTCTCACATGTCCCCGAGAACTCCTTCCCAGTCCTGGGCATTTTCTTTCCTCTACCTGATTGCTCACCAAATAGGAGTAAACAGAATGACCAGCAGAAGTCTTAACATGGCTGAAGTTGGAATATTCCATTTTCTGGGCCTCTAAGTAGTGTACGTTTTTGAGGGCGGAGACTGGGATTCTCCACTGGGATCAATCTTGCCTTTTTCCTAAAAGAGATTTCTTTGGAGTCCTCTTTTATTTAGGGAAAAGTCCTTCAGGAATCTCAAAATCGATGAGTCAACTCAAATGCAGATCCTTTAGGCTGAAGCAAAATATTCAGTTTAGTCATGTAAATTAGATGTACAGGCAGAACTGTACTTCTGCTATTCCCTCAAAAAATTAATCCTTAAAAATTATCCCTTATGTAAGAGAGTTTTATAAACTAATCTCTGAAAGTTACTGGTTATTTGCTGGGAGTTACTAGTATAATGGCAATTTCCAAAATTTTCAATGTGGTCCTAATACTTACAGGATGGATTGCGACCTCCTGACATCTGAGTCTAGGTCAGCTCCCCTGTAACTACAGCTCTCCTTTCTAGATTTACAACTCATTACTTTGTTTCATGTCTTCAAGGCCCTTACCATATTGTGTCACTCAGTATTGTAGAGGCTCCTTGCTAGTTCCATGCTAACTGCTAGTTAGCTTCCTAACTCCCAGATTATTCTGATCCCTGAACTGAGAGTGATGTTTTCATTTCCCCCAGGCTGAAATTCTACCATCCTCCAAGTCCTGGCTGAAATTCCTCATCCTTCAAAAATATTTCCTTGATTCCTACAACTGGAAATGATTTAGTTCCCTGGAAAACTATTGTTTATATATATATACATATATATATATATGTATATATATATGTGTGTGTGTGTGTGTGTATATATATATATATATATATATATATATATATATGTATTTTTTTTTTTTTACTGCCCTTTTCTCTTCTGAACATACCTTGCCTTGGAAAATGTCCAGGACTGGGAGAAAGTACTTAGAGACATGAGAGACAGCCATTTAAGTGCCAGGACAGTGAATGCAATATAGGAAAGAAAACTGAGAGGGCAGATTGTCAATATTATTGACATCTACAGAAAGGTCCAAAGTGCTAAGAATATGACACGCTGTTTTCTTTGGCTCCTAGGCAATCCCAGGTAACCATGGGCCAGAAGAATACTTTTGTATTCTGCATTAAAATATAAGCTCATTAAGGGTGGAAGACATGGATAATTTTTCATAGCTATCATTTGCATTAATCGAAGATAAAGTAACTTAGCATTTATTTAAGTCCTGTGAATTGCATGAAAAATATATTATTGGCCTCACTAGAGGTGTGTTTAGAAACAAGCTGAAACAGGCTAAGTAATTTGGCCAAGGTCTGAGAGCAACTAGATGGCAAAGCCAGAACTTACACCTATAAGTTCTAATGCTAAATCTAGTGTTCTTTCTCCTTCATACAAGACACCCTATAGTCATGACCCCTTGTGCTTAGCATAATATCTTGGGCATAGTAGATAGCCAAAAGAGATTTATTAATTAAATAAATGAATGTAACATACATAAAGTACTCATGTAGAAACAAGATAATTTGCTTAACATTAAAAGAGATTTAATAAAACAATACACTTATCAAAAGACAAATCTTCAATAAAAAAGATTCATGCCAAGAATACAGTTGACCAATGTTCCTGTAAGTGTCACAAAATAGCCTTAGACTTAAGTCATTCATTTTAGAGAATGGATCTGATTTGAAAAGGGAGAACTCTGTTAGCACCTGATGTGATGGTGTAAGGAAAATACAGTTTCAGGTTTATCATTTGAGTGTCTGACTACAGGCAAATAAGACACAGATGAGGTTCTCAATGAGAATTGAACAAGAAAAAGAAATGTGTAGGGGCTGAAGTGCTTTAGTAATGAAAACATGCTTTCTGCCCCGGTGCTTTTTCTTCCACTAGTGTTCTGAACGTGATTTTGTGGATTCACAAAGGGAGCATAAATGAAAGAGATGGAAAGTACAGGCTAGTAACATTCAAAAGGAAGCAAAAACTGTCTGGATTCAGGCTGATAACGCTGAATGTGTCTGGGGACAGATTCTCTTGAAATTCGTACTTGATGCTCAAGAGGCTGTACCAAGAATTATCAGCTATAAGAAGGCACTCTAATTTAGCTTATGAAGCAGGTATTGCTCTGGTTGAATGGACATTGATTAGAAATTGGAAGAATGTGCTGTAGTAGGTCAGGATTTTATAATGCATATCTCAAAAATGGAAAGTTTAACCCCAAATATAAACTTTATTTGGAAGTAGACTTTAATTTAGAGTATTGCACGTACTTATGAAGAATCTGGCATTTGCTATTACATATTACATAATGCTGTAGAGGAACTTAACATTCTCAAAAAAGAAAAAAGCACAGAAGAGGCTGTTCCAGAAAAAAGGAACATACGGAAGAGAAGGATTTAAAAGTATTTTTAAAGTATAATAGATTTATTTTACAATTAATATCCTTGTTTTAAAAAATATCTAAATAAATTATTTTAAGTATTGCAAAATTGAAGCATCAAAAAAATAAAGAAAAAAGATAATGATTTTATCCTGAAGGAAATAAAATAATTCAAAATGGTCCACCTATTTAATAAAATAAATGAACTATAATAAATGGAAAATATCTTCAAAGAACACTTATTACATGCTTCAAACTGGTTATGTGAAATTGCTAAGTCAACCCTAGTGGAATACTATGCAACCGTTTTTAAATAATAAGTCTATTTAAATGTGGTGGCATAAAAATATGTCTGTCATAACGGTAAGTAAGCGAGAAAGTTCCTGAATATACATGGGTTGATACAGCTGTCTGCAGACAGTGCATATATATATATATATATATATATATATGCATATGCACTTATGCAAATTTTTAGGATCTTTGAATGCATACACAGATTTTTTATGCAGATGCATGTATGTCTGTGTTTTTTTTTGGGGGGTTTTTTTTTTTCCCTTTTTATTTATTTTTTCAGCGTAACAGTATTCATTCTTTTTGCACAACACCCAGTGCTCCATGCAAAACGTGCCCTCCCCATCACCCACCACCTGTTCCCCCAACCTCCCACCCCTGACCCTTCAAAACCCTCAGGTTGTTTTTCAGAGTCCATAGTCTCTTATGGTTCGCCTCCCCTCCCCAATGTCCATAGCCCGCACCCCCTCACCCAATCCCACCTCCCCCCAGCAACCCCCAGTTTGTTTTGTGAGATTAAGAGTCATTTATGGTTTGTCTCCCTCCCAATCCCATCTTGTTTCATTTATTCTTCTCCTATCCCCCTACCCCCCCATGTTGCTTCTCCATGTCCTCATATCAGGGAGATCATATGATAGTTGTCTTTCTCCGATTGACTTATTTCAATAAACACTTATAAGAAGACCACTAAGGATATACACAGACCTATGATAAAATCTAAAAGTAAGCTTAAGGATGAAGGGTAGGAAGAACTACTAAAGAGAGATTTCATTTTCTTTTTATTATTTATACATATTATGATAAGAATGAATCATTTCTATATATATATTTTTTTAATTGCATGCATTATGTCTCCAAAACTGGTAACTGAAATCCCCAATGGCACCTGGCCTTTAATCTCTATTTATTAAAGACTGAACATCTTTCATATTCTATATATAATATCATAATTACAACTATGCCTTTCCTAGGGTTTCCTTTAATTTCTTCATTAACTTAAGCTAGATTATAAGCAAGATCTATTGCTGGCATTTCAAAATCTGAACTTAAGGAAAGAGCATCAATATTTGCCACACATTTAAAATTTTTCAAAATTTTGATATAATCAGAGAACAAATGCTCTTCTTTCAAGGTTTAATGTATTCCCAACTAGTTGCTACATATACATGGCAGAGTAAGCTACATCTGATCGTGATAAAACATTTAACTTGTATGTGGCGGGGAGTGACTCTCTACTACTTTAATAAGGGTTTAGCCACAAATTCTATAGAAAATTAAAAGGTCAGAAAATGGAATTCAAAACCGATTACTGTTCCTTCAGTTTGTCTTTTACATCTGAATTACATTTGATAGTTGGCGAGTTGAACATTCTTTTAGCTATTCCACAGACAATAATTACCCTTCCTTCTATTCTGAATCTTTTATGCAAACCATATGGCACATTTAGAAATTTTGCAGGCTTTAATTAAAAGTGTCCGTTCAAATTAAACAAGGTCAAAAGAGAAACTATACTGAGATCTACCAAATATTTTGGAGGAACTACACATAGGGAACAATATAACAGACACATTGTCCATTAAATCTATCTGCAATCTTCATGTTGGTTTTTCATACACAAAAGCTCAGAAAACAAAGCACACCATGGGATGGTCTTCTAAATATGCAAAGAAAGCTAAAATGTCAGGGAGGCAAAAAGGTAGGAGAAGAAAGCAGCATCTGCTCCATGATTTTGTGTGCCAGGGCTAAGAGTGTGCCCCAGCTCGAAACAGCTTGATGTAAAGTCGGTGCACATGTCCAACTCTGCTTGTGAGCCACGAGTGTGGTGGACACTGCTATGCTGCCCAGATCCCCCTGCAGGAATGAAGGACTCAGACCCCAGGTGCCAGCAGTACTGCCAGTAGACAGCCTTCCGTTGTCACTCTGTTGGGAAACTGCCTCTGTGGAAAGCAGCTTCTTTATCCAAGGATGTGTCCCCTTTTGGGGCCAACCCAATCCAATGACTGGGGCATGCAGAGTGAAAAAGCCCCACCCCTGGCCCCAAGTCAGCAAACCTTAAAGGGCCATCTCAGCTTCAGAACTTCCCATGAGATCCAACGCAGTTTTATGTGACTATGTCCCAGCTCATTTCCTTCCTGTTTCCTTCCTTTTCTTTCTTTCTTCCATGGAACCTAAAAGTGCCCTCTAATAAAATTCATGCACACAGGGGCACCTGGGTCACTCAGTCAGTTAAGCGTCTGCCTTCAGCTCAGGTCATCATGATCAGGGTCCTGAGATCAGGCCTCACCTTGGGGTCCTTGCTCACTGGGGAGTTTGCTTCTTCCCCTCCCTCTGCCTCTCCCTCTAGCATGTACTCTGTCTTTCATTCACTCTTTCTCTAAAATTAAAAAAAAAAAAATCATGCTCATTAATCTCCCTCTGAATCTGGTCCTGGGAACCTATCTGGTGACAGCTTATTGAAAAACCAGGCCAGAAATCAAATTTGAAACAGAATAATTCACAAGAAAAAAATTCTTCAAGAAAAATATGGTAAAAATATTAATGTTGGAAATAATTTTTATTTTTATGTTTCTATGAACATTTAATGTACTTCCAAACATGTCATATTTTGATGAAACATTTTATTATAATTTTTAAGAAGGAGTTTATTAGGGAAACCTATTGTTTCCTTTGCAAGGCTCTCATGAGGTGAAAATAAAATATATTTATAATAAAGAGAGATGCAAGTGTAATAAAAAACTAGATGTTTGTTAAATGGAAAATGATATACATTTGAAAATGAGTACCAAGGTCATTAAAGTGGAAGTCTGCATTTAAGAACCTGAGCAAAGCCCCACAGACATTGTAACTAAAGATAAAAGAACAAAAAAGTGACAAAGTCTTAACCAAAAGACATATATATTGTTTTATATATCTAGGAAAGAATATTATTATTATATTAAAGATTTTATTTATTTATTTGAAAGAGAAAGCACACGTGAGAGAGTGAGCTCGGGGCAGAGAAGCGGAGGGAGGGAGGGAGAAGCAGATTCCCCTCTGCTGGGAGGCTGACATGGGGCTCTGGATCCCAGGACACTGAGATCATGACGTGAGCTGAAGGCAGGTGCTTAACCTAACTCACTGAGCCATCCACGCACCCCTAGAAAAGACTATTTTTAATAGACATAAGTAACACTGAAAACTAGATTTTTTTAATATGTTTTTTGAACATAGTAGTAATATAAATCTCTGGTTAACTCAATCAGTAAGATAGTTATTAGTAGTAATGCTGTGTGAGGTTATTTGGAGGATACAAAACATTAATACTTAGCTCCCACAGCCAAGATACTTAAAATGCAGCGTATTAAAACTTCCTTAGGAAAAGTCTTTTTTTGAAGAGGGAATCCAAAAATATTATAAACTGTGAATACACATTGAACTAAAGATGTGATTCTTCTAGTGTAATAGAAAATCATATAAGGGAGAGATACTTTTCCTCAATTTCATCTAGTTATTAATTTACATTCCAAAGAGAAACGAACTCTATTGTTTTCTTTATTATAATCACCATTATTTTGACTTACTACAAATACCTGGTAATTGTTTTACGTAAATCACCCATTAGAAAAGTTTAACTTTAATTGTAATCAACTCTGAACACAATGTATTCAAGAATGTCTCAAAAATTATTGAAATAAGAATAATACCATTTGGTAAAAGTACAAAAAATGTAGAATAAGGATATTAAAGATTTATTTTTAAAATATATTATTTGAAAGAAAATTTGAATATTTGGTGCCATTTTCTTTATTAAAAATCTAATAATAGGGCTTAACAAATTTAATTGTTCAGAAATATATTTGAGCCCAGAAAAATATTTCAGAATACTTTTAAATATTCTTACATCAAAATGTATGTCTAATAGTCTCATGAATATATTCACAGAAATTTAATGCACATCTTTCCAATTTAAATCACACATTATCAAAATGTCATCTTGAAAGTAATATGCTGAATCTTTTTATTACCAATTTTTGAAAGCTTTTCTTTCAATTAGAAGCAACTTGCATATTAAAAAACTCTTGTTTATTTCTTCATACCAAACTCACAATGTTCAAGACCTTAAACATAACTCCTCAATTAATATGAGGAAAAAAGGAGTAATGTAGCAATTGCTCTTAAAAACATCTCTGAACATAGAAAGGGAGAAGCAAATTGTTGGCAATACAGTGAATACAGTTTAGCATGCTCATTAGCATCTTATACAAACATCTTAGAATACTTTATTAAAAACTCTGGGGGCGCCTGGGTGGCTCAGTGGATTAAGCCACTGCCTTCGGCTCAGGTCATGATCTCAGGGTCCTGGGATCGAGCCCTGCATCGGGCTCTCTGCTCAGCAGGGAGCCTGCTTCCTCCTCTCTCTCTGCCTGCCTCTCTGCCTACTTGTGATCTCTCTCTCAAATAAATAAATAAAATCTTTAAAAAAAAAAAAAACACAACTCTGACAACATCCCTAAGGGATGGAGATAATAAGATTTTATATTCTCATTTCCAGAAATGTTAAGGGACTGCAGAAAGGGTTAATTCTCTTTTCTTCTCTTCTATTCCCACAGCCCCCATAAAATGAAAGACAAAAACTACTTTAGCTGATAAATGTAGGACTGGTTTCTAGCTGACATGATTCTTTCTGATGTTGTTGGTAATACTCATTCTAAAATTTACCCACTCTTTTAAAACATGTCTGTCAATGAGCTCAATGAGAAAACAGAGAAGTGAAGAAGCTCATGATTACAGGTTGGATTCCAGGGTGAAACCTAAAAGAATTACTCACAAGAAATTATTGTAAAAAAGCTATTTACTATTTTGTACCCTTAAGCAGCTTTCATAAACAGGTATATTTTGATAATAAAAGAAAAAATTTAAGTAACCCTATGCCCCCCATTAGTGAAAAGCAAAAAATACATTTAATGCATATGTCATTGTGTGTCAACCGGGACTAATATCCTTATCAAGGGTGACACAGTAGAACCTTCTCTTCAAAAAATAAAAATCAGAATTTTAAAACCTAGAGCTTCACACAATCTTCTTTATCTAAAGAAATAGGACCTTACTCTTTGCCTACTCAAGCTTATCTCATGCATAAACATTTAACTATATTTTTATGATGACAACAGTAATACATTATTATTGTTGACATAGTGGACATTACAGAAAAGAATTTTTTAAAAGGAAATGAAATATCCTATAAAACCACTATTGGGAAAGAGAATGGTAACATTCTGGTGTATTTCTTTATAGTCTCACATGTCTATTGTATCTGTACTTCTATCTTTATGAATTTCTTTCCCAGACCCCATATCCCTATCTGTAGCAATGTGTACTTCAATATCTGCTTTATTTATTTTTCAATCTCTTTGTATATGTATCTATGTATCAGGTAGTAGGTGAACCCCAAGTCATTCCCCCATTTCCTTGGATCTTCCTTCAAGATATTCTTGCAGGAAACTTTCTCCCTCATTTTTTTTCTCCCCAAGAAGGAGTGGGGGAGGGGAGCAAAGTTCTCCATCTCATGCCAATACCTGTACCTGAAACTGGCACAGCCCCATCGCCAGCTAATTAGTTTCCTAATTCCATTTTAACCCTGTGGTTCTAGTTATCTGCTACATTTTCTCTTTAATATAAAATTCAAATCATGCTGCTTATATATCTGTATTGTGCTTTTTTCACTGAACAGTGCATCATAAACATTTTCTCAACTTGTAGTATATTTTCAAAATTACTGCTTCATATTCCAGTCTGTTATTTATACTTCTAATGAACTTTATTGTCTAAAAGTCCATAGCTAACTGAGAGGAACAGACCAGAAATCAGAGAGACATGTAGTAAGTGTTGAAGACACAGATTAACTATAAAAAGCAGACCCAATACTCATAAAAATTTTGGGTTATGTTGTTTTATAAAAGTAAATACATGTGTATGTAAGTTACATTCACAGGGAGGCAAAGTTAAGTCAATCCACGCACTGGTGAAGAAGACAAGGAGGGGTGTTTTTCATTTGTGTTAGATATTTACTTTATTCCACGTCACAGGACACAGTACCTGTCCATTTTTACTCGCTTTGTTAAACAAAATAAAATCTGCACTGATCTCTATCAGGCAAGAAATTCTTTCTCAGTCCTTTCATTGGAGAAAGAGGCTTCTCCTCAGGGCAGCATAAGTTCTGAGAAACGGGCCACCCTTTTGTCCCCAGCAACCACTCACAGGCAGGGCTCTCAAGAGCTCTGGGAGGCAGCATCTTGGCCACTCGTGTGCCACGTCCGGGAATAGGGCGGACCCCTTAAGACTGGGAACCTTTGCACCTACAGGGCATTTTCTTCTGGCTCCAACATGTTCCTAGACATCCACAGTCATGGGGAATGACGTGGCTCTCAACAGAGACATCAACACGTCCATCTCCTCCCCAAGTCCCCAGCAACTTCTCCCCCCATCCTTCTCAGGCTGCTCCTGCCTCTTCCTCCTTTTCAATGTTGTCCTGAATCCTTTCCAAACTTTGGAGCCTGATAAAATTCCCTTCAGGTATGGAGACTTAGAAAACATGCAGTGTGGCAACTATTTTATGAAGCCAGGGGGCCCAAAACCCAGGGAAGGGGGTGCCTGCATATAGGGAGGGGAGGGCAGATGGGATGAAGGATCAGGTGGAGAAGCCCTTTCTTACTTTCTTGAATTCTGAGGCCATGGCAACAAGAATTGCATTACTGTCATTAATATTGCAATGGATTATTTTTATTTCCAATAATTTGAGTTTTGAAAAGTTTTCATTTAATTAAAAAGAGTTTGTACCTAAACATAAAAATACCTGTTGAAGTCTTGCTTATTCCAAATGACGAATTGCTGGAGAGACTGAGATTATCTTGGTATTGCTGTAGAACTTTTACAAACAAAAGTACATTAACTGATTGCATTCTCCAAAATACATCCTAATCACTCGGGATAGAATTCAAAGACCACAAATTGTTGGCTAATATTCCGTAAGTCACTCAGCACCCTACCATTTGCATGTTGTCAAAGAGTTAATGAAAAATTCATAGAAAACTTGATTACACTGATAATTTTGATTATTTCGGGACTTTATTTATAAATCCAGATAAAACAACGCTAATAAAACTAGCCTACTTTTTACCATGCTTTACAACACTTTCAAATGCAGCCTATTTTGTTACAAGTGTTCCTAGAATGAGAATTAGTTGATAAGAATGTTGGTAAATAAGGAAATTAGATCAATTTAATGCATTGTTCAGAGTCTAATTTTTTCCAGCATATTAGGTTTTTTTTTTTTTTTTTTTGGTCTCACCACATACCAGCTGCTAAATGTATACTACATACCTGAAATACACAAAGTGTTGCAAATTATGGAACTAAAAACAATGCCTACTCACTCCATATTTTTCCTCTCAACTTGGGTTGGCCACATGCTTGCTCTTTTTTTTTTTTTTTTAAGATTATATTTATTTATTTGAGAGAGACAGAGAAATCCTAGCAGGGGGAGAGGGACAAGCAGATTCCCCACTGAGCAGGGAGCCCAACACAGGGCTCAGTCCCTGATCAGGACCTGAACCAAAGTCAGATGCTTAACTGACTGAACCACCCAGGCGCCCCACACGTGCTTGCTTTTAGAGGCATATGTGCTTAGTGTACTTAGATTGGTTGTCTAATTCAAAAGCTCCAACCTTTTCTTATTCTCTATCAAGCTGTATTCTTTCCTGCTTTCTTTGTCTCTGTCTCACACACACACTTGCTAAGGTAAAGTCCTATATTTACTACAGAATTTCTTTTTAATGATTTTAATTTGTCTTTTGAACCACAGTAGTATTTTTATTAGCATGGTTGTTTTAGATAAAGCTTTAGTTATAAAGTTGCATTTGCTTTTAGTAGTATACCCTTCATATTTTTATAGTTGCATTACTTTTAGAGGCGTGATTATTTTAGGATCTCATGTTACAGCAGAAAGACCTATACATACCTGTGTATGCTTTCTGAGTCTCTTAATAAACTTAAAAGGTAAGTAGAATTTTTTTACAGATGAAGAAACAGAGGCTTGGGACACCTGGGTGGCTCAGTTGGTTAAGCCGCTGCCTTCGGCTCAGGTCATGATCCTGGGGTCCTGGGATGGAGACCCGCATTAGGCTCCTCGCTCTGCAGGGAGCCTGTTTCTCTCTCTGCCTCTGCCTGCTTGTGTACTCACTCTCTCTCTCTCTCTCTCTGACAAATAAATAAACTCTTTAGAAAGAAAGAAAGAAAGAAAGAAACAAACAAACAAACAAACAAACAAACAAACAGGCTTGAGGAAATTAAATCATCCATCCATTAGCAAATGGCAAATAATGTAGACTGGAGACTGGAGTCCTGATCTGCTAATTCTGATTCTAGTACTCTGGTCACAATACTACACTCAACACCTTTTTTTTTTAAGATTTTATTTTTTTATTTGAGAGAGAGAGAGAGCACAAGCAGGGAAGGAAAGCACAGAGGGAGAAGGAAAAGCAGACTCTCTGCTGAGCAGGGAGCTCGATGTGGGGCTCAATCCCAGGACCCGGGATCATGTCCTGAGCCGAAGGCAGATGTTTAACTGATTGAACCACCCAGGCGCCCCTCAATATCTTTAATAGCTACCTGCATAAATTATTTTATTAATTATCACCTGATTTAAATGTGGCTGCTCATGTTGCTTTAGATAAGTATTTCAGGTTTTGATGCTTATTTGTTTTATGTGTTCACAACATGTCTGCATAGTTACTCTTATTTCTGACTCCCTGAATACACAGAGTACCCTTTCCCCTCCACTTCCTATTCCCATCCTGTGGAAATACGAACACAATGAGTCAGATGCCCTGCTCAGATGTGTAAGTCTTAAGAGGAACGCTCCATTTCCCAAGTGAACACCCCATCACCGCACACTGGACCTGGTCTCTCCATAGCCTAATGTGTGCTGGAAATAAATTACAGATCTTCCCACCAAAAAGAAAACAGACCTGGTTAAAGAGGGTTTGTGGATTATTGGATCACCTTATTACCCTCAACAGAGCTACACAAAATAAATCACTTATTCGCAGTTATGCATTGTGCCTTTACTGAGCACCTCTCATGAATCAAGCACATTTTTTAAAAAGATATTTATTTATTTGTTTGTTTGTTTATTTATTTATTTATTTTAGAGATAGCACAAATGACTGGGAGGAGGAGCAGAGGGGGAGGGACAGGGAGAGGGAAGGAATCTTACGCAGATTCCATGCTGAGTGTGGAGGCCCATGAGGGGCTCCATCCATGACCCTGAGATCATGACCTGAGCCAACACCAAGAGTTGGACCCTTAACTGACTGACCCACCCATGAGCCTGAAGCAAGCACATTTTTAGGATCTGGAACACAAACAAACATGGCACAGCCCTCTGTTCTCTAACACAAAGCGATAAAAATCCTATGTGAAGTTCCACTGAAAAGACAGAGTTTAGAGCCGTGGTTCTCAACCTTTATGGTATTCAGTTTACGTGGAGGATTTGTTAAAACAGATTTTAACTGGGGCCTGAAAATTTGCATTTCCAGCAACCTCCAGGATGATGCTGAGGCTGCTGGGTACCTAAACTCAAGAAGCTTTTATTATGTGTAAAAATGGGGCTTCAGAATAAGGCCTCACGCATAGGATTGTCTTGAGGATTAAAGTAGTCGACCGCATAGATCCTGGTACATAGTGAGAAGTCAATAAAAGTTAGCTTCTAATATTATTTTTACTATTTTCATTATTATTAGGGGTTTCAGGAGGATTCTTCCAGATTCTCTCTCTCTCCTACCTCAGAATGTCTGAAATCCCTTTAACCAAAGACAAACTGATAAAAATTAAATAAAAGTCTCCATGAGAGTTTACTTCCAGTAATACTAGGAATTAAATCAGCAATATCATATCCTTCCGTTATTCTGCTTTTGAGAAGGTAGAGACCCCTGGGGCTCTAAAAGATGTTGATAAAGGTGAAAGAATTGTGTGCGGAGAATACAGAAGCAACAACAACCAAAGAGCTTGAAGTAAAAAAGAAAACTTAGACCTTCTCCTGAAGTCTGCCCTATCCCCACTTAACACACAGAATTTCCTTCCAACAGAGTTCCATCTACGTTCTATTTGTATCTGTAAAACCCATTATTATTGTAATAGTAAAATCATTAAAGAAGAAAATGTTAGACTCTTTTTTTTAGCTGAAGGTCTGCTGTTTCAAAATTTAAGTTGTGTCCAGTTCTGTTACATGACAGGCCCCCTGAACATTCCCTCAGCAGGGCATGACACATGTTAAAAATAAGGTTATTGAGTAAGAAATACAGAAAATAATGATTGATCTCCCATGGAAAACAGCTGCTTCTTGTTAGCAGCTAAACAAATGTCCTCTCTCGGGGTTTTGCAGAAGTCTTAATTCTATATGGAAGTAAAAAAAAACAAAAGACAAAAAAACAAAAACCAGTGAAGGCATAAACAGCCTAAAAGGAATATAGCAAATGTTTTCTATTAAGATAAGTTCTTTGAAATTTCAAGTTCATAAAAATCTTGAAACAACAATTTAAAAAAATGATACTGCCATAGGTCAATGAAAAAAAATGAGACTTTTTTTTTTAATAGATGGGTTCTTCAGTACACATAGGACAATGTAGGGAGAAAAATATGAATCCAAAAAGACTTGAACAGTAGACAACACAAGCAGATTAATGTAGTGTCCCTGTGATAAGTTATTCTTTGGTTCGGTTTCTTTTCTTTCTTTTTTTTTTTTTAAAGAGTTAATTTCTTTACAGAGAGAAAGAGAATGAGTATGAACAAGGAGAGGGGCACAGGAAGAAGGAGAAAATCTCAAGCAAACTCCCCACTGAGCATGGAGTCCGATGCAGGGCTCTCTTCCTCTTGACCCTGAGATCATGACCTGAGTTGAAATCAAGAGTCAGACACTCAACCAACTGAGCCACCCAGGTGTCCCTTGTTTGGTTTCTTGTTAAAGATGTGATGACCTATATAAGTTTATGAAGAATACAGTTTCTTTGGGTTTCCTAGATGAGATTTAATTATTATTCCAAGGGGGAATATAGGATTAGGTTTCTGCAAGCCTCTGGTCACAACATTTTCACCAACCTATCAATATATAACATTGTTTTGTGTAGGTTTATATTTAAAACACTATATTTAATATACATATGTTATATATATACATGAATCATTTTAAATAGCACGATCATGAACAGAAACCACAAATATATTTAAAAAATGGCATTACGTAGGCTGCGAAAAAAGAACACTAGTTTACAGTATGAAAGCTAAAACAAGAAGGCAGAATGCTGCTTTGTTTAACCTCAGGTGGGAACATGTGCATTGGGTGACTCTCCTCATGTCCAAAAGTGACTATGAAAGCACTGTATTGATTTGGGGGTTAAAAATAAACTTTAGTGAGTAGGTGAATTCACAAATAATGAAGATTGACTGTATATTCTTCACCATTTTGAAGATCTTACTCTATTTTCTTCTAGACTGTACTATGACAAATCATCTGTCATTTTGGGTAATCTGTCTTTTTTATCTTGTTGCTTTTAGAATTTTCTCCTTACCCTTGATGTTCTGAAGCTTCACTATAATGTAAATCAAATTGTATATTTTCCTCTAATTCTAGAAAAACAATTTTTTAGTCATCATCTCTTCAAACATTACTTCTCTATAATTTCTCCCATATTTCTGAGACTCCTAATATATTTATTTTTGAAATTTTCAATATAACATATATATGTGTATGATTATATATATGATATTCTTTCATATGTTTCATCTCATCATGTCATTTAATTATGTGCAAAATGAAGTCTTTATCACTATCTTTTGATTCTTAAGTATATCTATGACTATATCCATGATTTCTATGACTTTTATTTTATGACTTCTTTTTTTGGATTTACATCTGCCAGTTTGGGTTTCACTATTTTCTTTTAGTATTCCTTTCTTTTCCTTTTGAGAATCTTGAACAAACTTATTCAAGGGGCACCTGGGTGGCTCAATGGGTTAAAGCCTCTGCCTTCGGCTCAGGTCAGGATTCCAAGGTCCTGGGATTGAGCTGGGCATCAGGCTCTCTGCTCAGCAGGGAGCTTGCTTCCCTGCCCTCTCTCTCTGCCTGCCTACTTGTGATCTCTATCAAATAAATAAATAAAATGTTTTTTTTAAAAACTTATTTAAAAGCCATTTGTAACTAGTATATTATTTGTTTGCTGGTGATACTATATTCATCTTCTAATTGTAAATTTGTTTAGCTGTTTTCCTCACCACTGACTCTTTTCTGTGTGTTTTAGAATTGTAGTTGGCAACTTCAGTTTGCATGAAAGCATTTTACTTTCTCTGCTATCTCTCTGAATTCATTCTTTTCCATAGCTCACTTGTGCAGTCACTGCACCTAGATGGTCCAGAACAAGTATTGCATTAGGATGCGTGCATTCTTGGGATGGGGCTATCGTAGACAGTCTCTATACAAGCATGTTCCTTGACCTAGTTCTGCTTCCTCCCCACCATCTGAGGTATGTAAATTAGAACAAGGAGCATGAGTCAGCCTCTTTTCAAAAGTAGGGAAATTCTTTCCTAGCCCCTGGTTTCTGGACTTGATACCCTAGTGTTAAAGGTTGAGTTGTGTCTACCTAAAATTTATGTGTTGACATCCTAACCCTCAGTACCTCAAAATGTGATAGAGTCATTGCAGATGTAATTAGTCAAGCCAAGATGAGGTCATACTGGAGTAGGATGGGCATCTAGTCCAGTATGACTGGTATCTTTACGAAGAGTGCTTTATGAAGAGAAAGACACACATACAGGGAAATTCATGTGATGATGAAGGCAGAGACTGGCGTGATGCTTCTACAAGCCAGCAAACACCAGATATTGCCAGCAAAGTATGACAAGTTAGGAGGAACACTTAGAAAAGATCCTTCCCTGACACCTTCAGAGGAAGGATGGCCCAACAGACACCTTAATCTCAAACAGCTAGCCATCAAAAATGTGTCACAATATATTTCTGTCCTTTAAACCCCCCAACCTGTGGTACTTTGCTATGGCAGCCCTAGCAAATCGATACACTCCCCAGGTTATCTCAGTCTCTACCTTCAATTCTTGGTGTCTTGTGTATTTCCAGATTTGGTATCCCAAAGGTCTTTAGCTTCAACCAACTCCATCTACACCTGTTTACAACTCTGTAATTCTGTTCCTTTTCTGTTAAAATGAAAAATTTGCCTTTTAATTTTTTTTAGTTTTCTCACTTAATTTTATTTTTTTGAAAAGTTTATTTATTAATTTGTCAGAGAGAGAGAGCACAAACAGAGGGAACAGCAGGCAGAGGGAGAAGCAGACTCTCCAACGAGCAAGGAGCCCGATCTGGGACTGGATCCCAGGACCCTGGGATCATGACCTGAGCTGAAGGCAGACATTTAACTGACTGAGCCACCCAGGCATCCCATTCTTACTTAATTTTAAAAACATATCTTATTTACTACTACTAAATCTCTGGAAAGGATAAAGGAGTTTACTATGAGAATTTGCCATATAGTCTTTTCTGAAAATCTCCATTTTAAGTATTCTGTAAAATATATAGATAGTAAAATATATATAAGAAAGGACATTTGTAAGAAGAAAGAAAGATAAAACAATGTATATTCTGATCCACAGTTTTAAGAATATTTTACAAAGGGGGGTGCCTGGATGGCTCAGTTGGTTGAGCATCAGATTCTTGGTTTCAGCTCAGGTCCTGGTCTTGGGGGTGGTGACATTGAGTCTGATTAAGATTCTCTACCCCCTTCCCCCGGGGATTCTACCCTGCCCACCCTACTTCCCCCACCCCACAATTCCTGCTCACATGCATGTGGGCTCTCTTTATCTCTCAAAAAGAATATTTTACAAAGGAAAACAAAATTACAAAATCACAAAGCAAAGAAAGGAGAGAAAATGAGGAAACAAAGAAAAGAAGCTATTGTTCTTCCCCAGAGCACAGGCCAAGATTCCTCTATATACAGATTCAAAGGAGCAAGTAAGATCTAAAAAAAAAAAAAATCAGTTATCAAAATATACGATAATTTCTGTTTGCCTTTGATTAATATTAATATTCCTCTGATCTATTGTTCTAGACCTAATGGTCCCCTTAATTCCTCTAGAATGCAGCTTTCGCACATATGTCTGTATATAGGAAAACTACATAGCATTAAAACAGGTCCCCCATGGCATGGGTGTGGGTGGTGCAAACTTCGCAGGTCCTCTTAGAAGCCAGGCATGATGACATAGTTTGCTACACGGGGACTAACATCCATATGCATTTGTGCTATTTTCACTGATGAACAGCTTGAGAAGGATTCATTAATAAAACCTTTCAACGATTCCAGATTCAGAGTGTCTGCAAACATCAGCCATGACCCAGAAACAAATCAAAGCAGCCTAGAAAATTTTAAATAGACTTGAACTTAGTTTGGAACACGCATTTAAAAATGTCCAATAAACCTAGGATCTAGGTCATACTTCTAAAACATAGACAACAATTACATAAGGTAAATGCAGTGGAATGAGTATGCACTAAATTATTATCAATTTTTATTGTACTTATTAAAGGAAACATTTATGGAATATTGGCTAATATATTTTCAACTTAAATTCTTCGTTAGAGAGATTATAAATATCTTTGCAAGATATATATGGTGGCAGTTGGCATTGTAGAAAGAGTGTTAGATTTGGGGTTAAAAAAAAAACAAAAAGGCTAGTTCCACCATTTACTGATCACAAGCAATTCTTTTAATCTTTCTAGCTCCATTTTCCTCACAACTGGAAAGAGGAATAATAATACCTTCTACTTAAATAATAAGTCATATAAATTACAAAGTGTTATTCAGCAATAAATGTTAATTTAACTAGTGTAAAAATTTAGGGGGAAAAATAACTGAAAACAAAAAAATGAAGACACACCACAGCATTGTTATTTCAACTCATGAAAGGGTATAAACGAGCATAGTCGGAATGTCTGAGAGACTCAGATGAGATTGGGCTCAGAGAAACTGTTTCCCTGATCTTTCTGATTTATGCTCTGACCCTCAGCATGGCAGATTCAGAGGTTTGAATGTATTAGTTCACATTGAGGGCCTGAGAGACAAAGGGCATATCAGTTCAAATGTATGCCTATTTATGGATATATTAGTAGTTTAAAAACCTGAACTGTTCTTCACAATGAATTGTGTGCCTAGGGAGTAGATCTACTCAGGAAACCAAATGATAGATGAGAAGCTGGCCTTGTCAATCTGACCCAAGAAAGTCATATGCCTTTAACATTTTGTGCCCTCAAGCTCAATAATTCCAGTGAATTGTCATCCTCTACTATACATTATTTCTCCATTTTTGAACAAGATGAGCAGAAAAGCAGGCTCTTCTTTGGGCAGATTCAGAAACATTCAATTAGCCAACATGTATTTTTTATGATCCAACAGTGTCCTGGCTTCTGGATAGAAATAAAGATGTATGAAAACAGGGCTACCCTCAAGAAGCTTTGAGTCTAACAGACAAAGGTAAAGATAAGGTGAAGGGAGTGTTATGTGAATTTTGTATGAGTGTGCTGTGAGTGGTGAAAAAGGAAGGGGAAGGAGGCTAACATGTTTGGGTGCCTAGACTGGCAGGTAGGAGGCATTCCCACATATCGTCCCATCCAATTTCACCCTCCCAACAAGTCTGCGGGATAGAGATGTAATCCACACTCAACTATGGTTTCCTAGTTCTTTAAATTCTGGAGAAGATTGGCTCCAAAAGTTCTTTCGCTGTAACTGGCTCTCAGTTGACAGGGTCAGTGGATAACCCAAGAAATGATAGGCTCATTCACAAAAGGCTTTTACATCCTACTGTATGTAGGGCTTCGAGAGAGTAGTATGAATGTCCTTGCTACACAGTGCTTTCATTTATTACATATTATACATTGCACATATTTATTTTATGGAATGTACTGATTTTTATGTTTTCATAGTTATAACTATAAAATTTTAGTTATTTAAGTACCCCTATACCCTTTATTCTCTAAAGTGTCCTAGTTTGGATAATAAATGTGATGATTATCTTAATGTGACCCCAACACTCAACAGGACCAGTATGCTTGGACAGTCATCTAGTGCTCGCTTCGGCAGCACATATACTAAAATTGGACAGTCATCTATAGGGACACTCTTAGAATCATTGCACCTATCCTAGAGGTCCCACCCAGCCACGGGCCAAGAGTTTTCTCTATTGATTTTTAAGTGGAGTACACAATTGTCAGCTAGTGCACCAAACCTCAGCCAGAACCAGAAGAGTTTTCTGTCCTCAACCAGACCGGGAAACTCCAAGTGGCCTCCTGGGGATGCTTAACCAACCATCATGTTAACCAGACCGGGAAACTCCAAGTGGCCACCTGGGGATGCTGAACCAACCATCATGTTGACCTCACTGTACAAAGGTAGGATTTTATGCCAATAAATCTCTAAAATTATTTTATTGTGATCGTATTTCAGATTGCTTACTTGCCAAAGAGGAAGAAAATATGGATTATATATTCTCAACCAAATTTTGTTATGCATTAATCAAAATCACCTTATGTATGTATAAATATATTTATATAATGAATGTTAATAAAATAAATATATATCTAATTATGTCCTTAATAGATTGCCTTCATTAAAAACAATAAGCTCATTAAATCAGGAGATTCTTAGAAAATTTGTATAATGGAGAAGGATTTGTATAATGGAGAAGGATGAGTATTAGTAAGAGTATGAAATCCCTTTCTGTTTGTGTTATTGTCACTAAATCAACTATAAGAGCTAGTGGTCTAATAATGTCTATAATGAGTGTTTCCAAATTCTAACTCATCTGATGGATTCTCCTAAATGATTCTAAATTATTCTTCTCTGTCTTCAGAAAAAGAATAACAGGGGCACCTGGGTGGCTCAGTGGGTTAAAGCCTCTGCCTTCGGCTCAGGTCATGATCCCAGGGTCCTGTGACTGAGCCCCAGGCTGGGCTCCCAACTCAGGAGGGAGTCTACTTCTCTCTCTCCCTCTGCCTCTTCCCTGCTTGTGCTCTGTCTCTCTCAAATGAATAAATGAAATCTTTTTTTTTTTTTTTTAAGATTTTACTTATTTATTTGACAGACAGAGACCACAAGTAGGCAGAGAGGCGGGGAGAGAGAAGGGGAAGCAGAGCAGAGAGCCCAATGCGGGGCTCGATCCCAGGACCCTGGGATCATGACCTGAGCCGAAGGCAGAGGCTTTAACCCACTGAGCCGCCCATGCACCCTGAATAAATAAAATCTTTAAAAAAAACCCCAAAAACCTGGATATAAAAATAAATCTGCAAATTATTCTGAAAAGGTGTTACTACCTGAAAAGGGAATGTTTCTGGCTCCCTTAATATTGAAAATAGATCATTGAAATTAACATTAACTGAGTAAGACAATTAAATAAAAAAGATATTGCAGATTCCTGTTCATAGAAAATACTGTAACAGGGGCGCCTGAGTAGTGCAGCCAGTTAAGCAGTTGACTTTCGTCTGGGCTCAGGTCATGATCTCTTGATTGTGGGCTCTAGCCCACTGTTGGGCTCCATGCTCAGAGTGGAGTCTGCTTTGTATTCTTTCTCCCTCTCTCAAGTAAATAAATAAATAAATAAAATAATATTTTATATAATAAAATAAATAAATAAAATCTTTTAAAAAAAAGAAAAAAGTACTGTGAGCACAAGTGGGAATGAATCACGGGCAATGTATAATTTGAAAAGACGAGGTACTATTTGTCATATAAAGATATTATATAAGCTCCTGTTTGAATTATAACAGTTAGTATAATAACCCAGGAGCAATATCCAAAAACCAAACAGACACATCAAAGTGTAAAACAGGTCTTGTAATTATTACTTTTCACAGTGAGGCAGGGGAGCACACCGCTTGCTATGAGTCAAATAAGTGATTCTTCCAAGAAAGCTAGATTGTCTCTGCAGGGCAGGAAAAACTGTCATTTACAGAATTGTACCCAGGAGCCTGAGATGTTAATGAGATGTTAATTTATCTCATTTTGTCCTCCTTGTCTCATGTAGGATTAGGTAATCATGAGGGATGGAACAATGAGGACAGCCAATGAAAGCCAGAGGAGAAATGACTTAAAATACGATGTGTTTGTAACTTTGCCCTACATATGGCCTAATGGTCTTTGGGAATTTAAAATAACTTTGGATAAGTGATCAGAACTCTAAAATAAATAGATTTAAGAATTTGACATATGAGATTTAAAAACTAATCAAAATGAACAAGAATACATTGTTAATATTATAATTCTGTCATTCCAAATCTCACTACCTGATCCAGAATGGCTTTAATGGCTCAACTGATATTCTAAGAATGAATATGTTGCTAAATTTAATGCAAAACTATACAAAAGTGGTTTCTGATGTCTAAGTTGTACAATAAAGAATAAATATTGACTGAAATTCCATTAATATGTGTAGCGGAGAAGGATGAGTATTAGTAAGAGTATGAAATCCCTTTCTGCTTGTGTTATTGTCACTAAATCAGCTATGAGAGCTAGTGGTCTAATAATCATGGCTTGGAATTTCTTTCATTGTAATTAATAATAAATAAAAATTTGCTTGTGTATTTTAAATTTAATGAGTTTATATATTATCAGTTTTCTTGGATTGAATATTTTTACTGGATGTAAAAGTTTAAGGAAACAGAATAGTGCCTTTTTTTTTTTAAGATTTTATTTATTTATTTGACAGACAGAGATCACAAGCAGGCAGAGAGGCAGCCAGAGAGAGAGGAGGAAGCAGGCTCCCCACCAAGCAGAGAGCCTGATGCGGGGCTCGAACCCAGGACCCTGGGATCATGACCTGAGCTGAAGGCAGAGGCTTTAACCCACTGAGCCACCCAGGCGCCCCAGAATAGTGCCATTTAAAAATGTTTTGTTTCTATTACAAAATATTACATACTCTAAGTAAAATATATATACATACTTATATGTATATAAACAGTACAGGGAAAAAGCAGTTGAAAATAAGTGTCCCTTTTTGACTGCTCTCTCCTCTCTTCCCAGTCTCTGACCATATTCTTAATAATTGGGAGTAAATCCATCCAGATGTTTTCAATACCAGTTCTAACACACACACTTGCACACATACACACAAAAATTAATACAGTGAAGACAATTTTTATTGCAACAGAAGTAACTCCCTCATTCTTTTTGATGATTAGCTCGATCTTAATTTGCTAACATCTATTAAAGCAAGAAAATCTAGGTAAGTAAATATGTTTATAAACAGGTCTGAAACCCAAAGGATATCTTCCCCAGATAGAGGAGTCAATAAAAAAGACAATTATACATAAAAGAAAATTACATGGAATTATATTTGCTCATCTTTTGTCCTTTCTGTGATCATTAGGTGGGGCAGAGATTCTGGCTTTTTTGTTTCATAAAGTGTAGTCAACTGAGCAAACACTGTATAAGCGTGGTGTCATTTGTAATACATTTATGTTTTAACAAGCTGAGGGGTATTTTTATTTTAATCAACTATTTCTTCTCATACAGAATCACTTAGCAGTGTTGGCATTTTCAAAGAACTACGTCTTAGAGGAAATAAACATAAGTCTGTACTTTGAAAATAAGAAAAAATGCAATTTTATTTGTTAAATTACTCTAAATTGCAACCTAACTGGATTTTTGAATAATTGAGCTTCCTGTCCCTTCACCTAGTCTGTTAATATTAAACAACCCTACTAACATTTTGCAGATAATCATGCCTAAAGTAGTGCTTCAAATTGGGCTGTTAATGAGAGTGCCAGCAGATCTGAGCTCCTTGCAAAATCTATTTTGGATTGTTTTAAAACTTTATTAAGGGTATATCAGATGGGTCCATAAAATACAGGGATGTTTCAATACAGAATGTGACTTTTATTAGTCCTCTCATGAAAAACGGCATCAGTTTGATTCGAGATGGCAATAAAAAATATATAGCCTGTTCTAGGGAACTCTATTTCCCAGATCTTGAGATTTGTGATTAGTAGGCAAGGAATTTATATCATATAGCAGGCAAGGTAATGGACAAAGTAAGATTTACCTTATGAAACATTTCCATTGAAAGTTACATTTCTACAGCCTGGCAGATAAGATATCTCCTAATATTTCTTGTAAGCATATTCAAGGATTATATATACTCTTTTGTCATGCTTAAGAGGAAGAATGAGATGACCCATTTACAGAGAGTTAATATTTAAGTTTGTTCAAAAATTCTGGAAAATGTTTGGGAGTTTCACACCTATCTTTACAACATTTGAAAAAAATGGAAAGTAATGCCATTTCTAATTTAAAATATATTCAATTCAATTCAAACAAACTTAAAATGTTCTCTCTCTTTCTACAAAATAACTATTTAACATTTTAAGTGTATTATGACAAAGATTCCTAAACTGTTAGGTTTATATACTGGACACACCCTTCTGACATTTATAACACCTCTTCCTCCATCCTATTTCAGCTTAAAAGTACATTCTTTTTTCAAAGAAAATTATTATCTGTTTAAGCAGAATATCATACTTGTTTTAAGCCTATTTTTAAGACATGAGTGAATGTGAACATACAAGCTCAGACATTAGAAGTTAATCATGTTTTCCAGGAGTCTCCTAAAAAAATATCTGTAAGTCTCTGGACTAATTTTCAATTAAATTTTAATAGAAATTTTGTGTTATGCTATGTCTTGAAAACGATTCCTTTATATTTAAGAAGTGCAACGCTTCATTTGAAAGCCTTACTAAAGTCTATCTCTTCTTACTACTCCACTCTATTTTGTAGCCATTCATCCTTTCACCTAACATTCATTGGACATGCCGGGCCCAGTATCCAGCATCAGTTGGGGATACTAGAAAATTAAGACAGGATTCTTACCTTCAAGGCACTTCTAATCTGATGGAAGAGACAGACAATTTAACAAGTAAATACAATATACTACATGAAATTTTAATATAGAAGGTTTGCCACAAAGGCTGGGGACTACAGAGAAATAAGGAGACTAAGTGTTAGCTAGATTCTTGGAAAAATGGAGTCCAGGCAAGTTCAGGAAGAAGATGAGCATGGGCTCAGTACACTCCCTGAGTATAAGCCCTACCTCTAGCTTTCATCATTTTCATCACTAACCCAGTTTTCATCATTCTATCTTTTCCCATTTTAGTGTTAATACTATATAATTATTAGCGAGCTTATTGGCAATAAATTTCTCTACTGCTGGACCACATCTTTTAAATAAGATTTTGGGGAATATGATACTTCTCCATATAGAAGGGAGCTTTAGAAGAAGCAGACATTACATTTCTGCCTACTTTTACCTTTAAGGTTATCCAGATATCTTGTGTTTCTTTCTGTAGTAGGATATACTTTGAAGATTACACTTCTGGTTAAGTCTTACTGTCTTGTCTAGGTTCTAGGTTCAATGGAATTTAGGAAGATTCCAACATATCATCAATATCATTTCACAGTATAACGATTTTTCACATTTGCAAACACTTTTACTATTTACATATCCTTTTCACCGACACATGTTAATTTGAATCTTAAAACAATATTCCAGGGACGCCTGGGTGGCTCACTTGGTTAAGTGGCTGCCTTCAGCTCAGGTCATGATCCCAGCGTCCTGGGATCGAGTCCCACATCGGGCTCCTTGCTTGACAGGGAGCCTGCTTCTCCCTCTGCCTCTGCCTGCCACTCTTGTCTGCCTGTTCTCGCTCGCTCTCTCTCTCTGACAAATAAATAAATAAAATTAAAAAAACAAAAACAAAAAACCCCACAATATTCCCATCAGTTTGGTAGGGCAGATGTTATTATCCCCATTTTAGATACAAGAAAGCTGAGACTGTGAAAGCAAGTACTGTGGCAGAGCCTAGATGAGACTTTGTGCATTTTTCCTGCCTCTTCATGATGTCTTTCCTTTACCTCTCCCAAACTAAATTAGTCCTAGGATTGGTTATTATTACAGGAACAGGGTCTGAAAACTCTAGCCATTTTTTAAAATATCCATAGGAGGTAATATTCCTTGCTGCTAAAGAAAAATATTAATGCTATTTAGTTTTTCTTAATTATACATATATTTTACATACAGGTTAATATTTGACCTCTGCTTCTAAATGTTCAGTGATAAAATCATAGCATGTTCTTATTTCTGATTTTAATTAAATTATTTTGTTGAGCAGCAGCATTATTTTTCAGCTGAATAAACTCAAAGAAACATCTAGTCCCCAGTGGCAATGTATGTTGCTGTGTGTGTTTGTGTGTGTGGTTGGGAGGTTCTTTGAGATTACCAAATATAATAATAGCTTTAATAGCAATGTACCAGGATATCGATTATAGTTATGGTATGTAGGATAATAGTGAGTTAGAAAATGATTTCCTCCTAATAAATCAATTAGTAAAGAGTAAGTCTATATGAGTGAGTCTATGTGAGTATAAAGTTGTCAAAAAAAATTTTTTTTTCCTCCACAGAATGTTGTGTAGAAGTTGACCAAATCTAGTTAAGGACAATAATTTATCCAAAGATGATCCACACCCCAGTACCTCAACTGATTTGGGAACATTTGATTTAGATAAAGTAAAATGAAGTAAATAATATGACAGCTAATCATCAAACCTGTCAAAGACAGAAGACTGATAGTGTTGTAGGGCAACTCTTTGCATTAAAAAAAAGTTGACCATAACCTTTCCATCTCTAACATAATATAGGTTACATCCAAGCAAGGCTGACATCTGGGAAATACCAGCTAGCTGCCTCCAAACACTTTTCTCTGGTTGACACAATCAAATTGTATTTCCTTGAATCCAAGGACAGGTCTTGTCTCCATTTCTATCTTCTTAGTGCAGGTGAATATGTAAAATCAGAAAATAACATAATGCTTTACACTACAGTTTATGCAGCATAGTCATAATAAACCAGAGCAAAATTGGAGTTGTTTGTCAAGCATGAAAAGTACATATTGTGGGGAAAACAAAAACAAAAACAAACACCAACCAAAAATCCCTGGGCTGAATAAACATCAATGCCTTTTCTTAGAGGTGTCGGGTTAGCTATGCTTCCACCAAGCTCTATACCTCATTCTGGGACTCAGATATAAAAGTAGCCTCTGTCTGGGACTTGATTTCTTGATGCAAGAGGGCAGAGACACTGCACTACACATTCACGTTTAAAACTTCTCCTCAGCTTTGGGTCCAGAAATAGCAAGACCAGCAAGAAGATCACCACTGCTGACTGTGGACAAATCTAATACATTTGACCTGTGCTTTATCTCACCACTTTTGTAGTTCAAGAGAACACCCCATTACCCCTTTTGAAATACCCTATAACCTTTATGCTCTTGCTGCAGTTCCATCATGGGTTCGATGTTTTCCATATCCTCCTACAAGTCCAGGTGGATTGCAGAGTTTAGCTTATGATCATGAAATAAAAAATTAATCAAAAAAACTTAAAAATAAAACTTCTGTTCAGAACTGGGCTGTATCACTTCCACTCAAATACCATTGGTCCAAGCAAGTTACATCACCAAGTTGGCAATGGATAGGGGAAATCCTGTCTTCAGGCGGTTGCCAAGTCCATATGACTGAGGATGTGTATTTATAATCCTTTTATTGGGTGGAATGAGCATAACTGGGAATTGTGCTGATTGTTGATTTATTACTTCCTAGTTTCAAATTCATTTTTTGCTCTCTTTGTGAAAATGCATCTGGGTCTTTTAAATAATTTCACTTTCCTTGCCAGTAGAGAGTACAGGACAGACATTGTAGAGTAAGGGGTGTCTTTCTTGTTCCAGCATGCTGTCGTAGGTAGGTTCCTGAGGCAACCTCTCCAAAGACTGGCTCCCTTAGTATAGAAGTCTTCACCAGCATCTAGCTCTTGCAACGCACAGGCTTTCCTACTAACCGGCTTTTCTAATGCAGGCCGTTCGTCCAGCATTACATGGGTGGCTTCTCTAGCATTACATTGCAGCGTTTGTGCACAGCTTTTCCTGTACCAACTCCTACAGTGCAGATAGCTTCCTCTTCTTCTGGCTCCTGCAAATGATTGGTGGTCAGCAATACCCAACAACCAGCAGCTTCCCCAGCACACACTTTGGGCGATGTGGTCCTAAAGAGACACATCTCCATAGAGAGTTTTCTCCAGCACTCTAGAGAGCAGATTTCTGGCAAGTTCCAGAGGTCATATTTCTACCAAGTTTTGATGGTGTGGCACCACAGTGGCTCTCTGCCATCCAGTGACCCATGACCACACCCCCTCCAACAATGTCTGGATCTCAGTCCTGGGGAGACTGTTCTTCAGTGTCCCAGTTCAGCCATGGGTAGTAGCTATAACCTTGTATTCTTTAGAGTTCCCTGTATTTCTTACTGTCTAATTTCTATTTCCTTCAACCTCCTGTGATAGTTTGCAATTCTTTGCATTAAACTTTCCATGTTCAAATTACTATATGTTTCTCTCTCTCCTAATCAGACCCAGGCTGATACAGGAACCACACTATAATCTATCACAGAGATCTAGCACATGCAGTTAATTACATGAAACTTATTGTTCAATGCGATAAATTAATTTATTCATAGGCCCATAGGAATGAGATTCTCAGAGTTTGCTGGTTTAAGGCTCCCTTTCTCCTGGCCATGCTTGCATGGGTTGTCCTCTTTCTAGAGTTCTGTATTTAAGCATTTTTGATTGCCCAAACTCTTTTTTAAGCTTTGTGAGTAACATAAGGTTATGGTCAGCTCTTCCCATTTCTCAGGGAACAGAGTTACCTCTTTTTATTTTTACTTTCATTGACTTTCTATTGACTTTCAGAAGACATCTAATTTTTTTTTCCCTCCCTCTGACTTCTTGAGCTTGGCCTCACTGGAATCCTCACCTATGCCAATATCAGATACACACCAGAAATGACTCATGAAAAGCAACTTTTTAAAAGGCATCATCCCCTTAAAACAATAATTGCTCACTTTCATTTATTTATTTACTTTTGTTAAATATTTTTATTTATTTATTTGCCAGGGAGAGAGACAGAGAGAGACTGAGCTAGCAGGGGGGAGTGGTAGGCAGAGGGAGAAGCAGGCTCCCCACTGAGCAAGGAGCCCAATGCGGGACTCAATCCCAGGACCCTGGGATCATAATCTGAGTCGAAGGCAGCCACTTAATTGACAGAGCCACCCAGACGTCCCACTAACTTTCAATTCTGATACATTTATTAACCAGTGTAACCGTTCATTGAATTATGTGAGTATATGGGGAATATATCTAGAAAACACAAAGAAAATTTTTGATTAATGCTTGTGTTAGAGTAAGAGCCATATATGCCTTTGTAATTTAGAATTTCTTTCCTAAGAATCAGCACAGAAAATGCAAATGATTTGACTGGGCAAAAGGAACTTAACTTACACTTTTTATTAATATATGTATATAATTTTTACAGAAATATTTATTGAGACTGCAGCTATTCCTCTCAATTTAAAAGTGAGCAATTCAAAGAGTTATTTGAAGAAATATATAGTGTTTTATTTTCTTGTCTAAAATCTCCTCTAGACTAACAGCTGGTGTGAATAATGGATAAGAAGTTCAACGTGAATATATCGACTATAAGGTAGGTAACACTTTGCTGGAACTGTGGAAATCCCAGAGAACTTTCATTTTTTGAGAGTCACAGAAGTAGGACCTAAATGGAAAACAAGGTTATCCTAAAGTTCTGCCTAAAAGGCAAGTAGAATCTGTGGCTTCTTTAATGTCTGAGGTAGTTTAGTTGTTTTTTAACTTGCTTTTTTCCATCCTCCAATTATATATAATCTCACATCGTACTTAGATACCTTAGTTACTCTATGCAGCCTCAGGACTAGTGAAGAAAGGCTGTGGGGTTCAAGGAAGAAGTCTTTATGCCTCATTAACCTCTAGAAATTTCCTCCTGGCCTCTTTCACAGAATTAACAGCTTTTGGATTCCATTTGAAGTTGTAGGTTTATGCTTTGTGAATTATGGAATTTATGACCTTTGAGATTTCCCTTTCCAAATGTCTCATTTTACAGATGAGAAAATTGAGGCCCGGAGAAGAGAAGGGATCTATTCTAAGTTCCAAGTGGATGGATCTGAAGTGATCACTGAAGTGATTTCTTGTGTCTGTGTTGATAATTTTCATCCTGTTGGAGCTGCTGTGGGCAACAAGCACCACTCTTTAGTGGTATCAGGGAGCACTATTTGTGGAAATAAATGGAGATTTAAATCTCTACAGCTGAAGAAAGAATGTCGACCAGGGGACTGTCGGCACGTTGTGTGTGTTACGCTGACAATGTGTGGCTCCTAGAGGTCCATATTGCTACCTAATTTAAGAACTATCACCCATATTTGTCATATTCCTCCTGATATAAACAAGGGTATATAATTAACACTATGAGATTCTGAGTGTATCTGTGTGTTTTAAGCAAAAGGGTTTTTTTCTTTTTTTCTTTTTCTTAAACCAAACATTCTTTTTTGTTTGTTTGCTAACTTGCTTGTATATAAAGAATCTTTAAAAGAAAAACTGTCATTGCTCACTTCTATTTGCAAACCATCTGGCAATTCCATTTTGGAGTGACATCCAACAAAAGGAAAACAATAAAAATAGTAGCAGGAACAAAGTAAAGACAGGTCATGTCATCAAATAGAGAACTTATGTACAAGCAGATTTGAGCAGTGCTAAATATTGTGCCCTAACAGCATAATTAATAAAAACATTCAGGGGAAGTTTTTATCTTTAATCTGACTTCTCATTAATCTGAAATTGAGTTAACTTATGACTTAATGTTGAAAAATAGGAATCAGCATAAAAAGAGCCTGTGTCTATAATGAAGATAATAAGCAGGCTCTACCAGATGGCAACATCAAAACCTACGACAGGGTCACACATAGAAATCAAGTACTGATTTTCAAATGAGAAAGAATGAAAAAAATGGACTAGAATTTTTTTTATAATGGTAGAGATTTTTATATAGATATTCTAATAAATCTGTTTGGAATGTGATCTCTCTATTCATTACTTTTCCTATCATATTATACTTGGCATTTCTGCTATCCATAATTTATTCTAATATTTATCATCTTATTTACAAAGATTTTGGTATTTCCCCTTTCCCTGGGTGCAGTGTGTCATCACAATTTACTGATTCTTATTTCCTTATATTTCTTATGGATACAAATAGCAGGACACTCCCAATGGTTTCCCTGATATTTTCACGTCATCCTACATGTTGACGCAAGAACGACTTTCAGAAATCACATTTTCATCCTATCATTGCTCTATTCAAATATGTCACTGAAAACCACACTCCTGCCCCTGTTCCTTTGGAATTTACCTATTGAGTCGAAGCCATTCTCAGTCCAACTCAAACAAATCATTCCTATGTTCTTGGAATATACTCATATTCATTCAACAGGTCTTTCTACCTTCAGAATGTGCAATTAAACAATTTCTCAAAATGCCTTCTACAGAACACTAAGTCCTTGAGTTGTAAATATTTCACTTTTGAAGATTTCCAAACATGTTTCCCCAACATGTTTGGGAAACCTGAGTTAAACAAAGTTAAATGATTCCTCCTTTGCCAGTTTTCGTCAAGAGAGTTTTCTCAAAATTTCTCAAAATTATTTGACTATGTTTCTCAAAATATTTCTCAATTTTCTCAAAGTTATTTGACTATGGAACCCTTTTCATGAAACCAATTGCTTGCTGCTTATCTCTCCATATGCATACTCATATAACTATACTTTTAAAGCTAATTTATCTATTTCAATTAAAAGCTCCAGAAATATCAAAGATTGAGTTACCATTTAATACAATTCCACTCATAGATATATACCCAAAAGAAACGAAAATATGTCCACACAAAAATTTGCATATGGATATTTATAGCAGTATTTTTCCCAATAGCTTAAAGATGGAGACAACCCAAATATGCAGCCACTGACAATGGATAAACAAAAGTGGTATATTCATAAAATGGAATATTATTCTGCCTTAAAAAGGAAGGAAATTTTGACACAAGCATACATAATACGTAAAAACCTTGACAACATTATACTAAGTGAAAGAAGGCAGTCACAAAAGGCCACATATTGAATTATTTCATTCACATAAAAGTGCAAAATAAAGAAACGGAGACACAGAGTAGATTTTAAAAAAATGTTTAAGTGTTTTAAAAAGTGTTTAAGTGTTTCAAAAATGTTCTAAGAAATGTCTAGAATAGCAGATCATATCACACCATTTTATAACTCCTTACCAAGGCTGCGTTTCAATTAGCAAGGACTTAATAATTATCTGACAAATGAACTAAGAAAAAAATAGTCTAACAAAAGCCTACGGCTATCACATTCTCTAGGAGCCTGTTAAAAATGCAGATTCTCTGGCTGATCCCTTACCTACTGAACCAGAATTTGCATTTTAACAAGATCCAAGATGACTGATACGTACATTGAAGTTTGAGGAACACTGAACTGTAGTATCTTCTAATTGTTAAGAACACTAAGCTTTTACATAGCCATTTTGCTTTCTCATGCCTTAGGGCTTTTAAAAGGGATTAAATCAATTCACTTTTAATAAGGACAGCATCTAATGAATTACAATTAACCGAATTTTCTCAGCTGCAGTTTTAATGTTTCCCAGTGCTCATTCAAGCCTCCAAAATATGATGATTATTTAAAATAGAAGAAATTATAAAAAAATAAATAGATAACTTGTTCAGGTCTTTTAGCCCCTTGAATTTTATAGGCATACCATCTTTATAATCATTGATTTTTTTTTAAAGATTTTATTTATTTATTTGACAGAGAGAAATCACAAGTAGGCAGAGAGGCAGGCAGAGAGAGAGAGGGAAGCAGGCTCCCTGCTGAGCAGAGAGCCCGATGCGGGGCTCGATCCCAGGACGCTGAGATCATGACCTGAGCCAAAGGCCGCAGCTTAACCCACTGAGCCACCCAGTGCCCCTATAATCATTGATTTAAATGAAAAAGCTAACCTTTAATTTGTTTAAAGATGCAGAACAAATTATTTTAAACCAACTTGTTTTCTTATCAATGAAAGGCAGTTTATACCTGATGAAGTTTTAGAATATAGGTGAGGTTCAGTGGGGTGAGGTTTGGAGCTGATGACCGAGAAAGAATGTCACATTATGTCCCACCCAGGAGTGGGGGTGGGGGGAGGTTGCCAGGTGTCAGTTTCTGCTTTGTCCTCAGCCAGACTTCTGTTCCCCCATCAATTACCACCTTTTTTTCTTCCTATACTATCATCAACATTTCTTGATGAATTAGTGGGAGGTATTTTGGTCATCCTCAAAAAACACCTTAAATATACACAGAGTAAAGAAAGATTTTCGTTATTGTTATTTTTTGCAGACTCCACCCAAGAGGTTGTGCTACTGCTGGGGTTGCTGTAAGACTTAGAACACCACACGTCTGTAAGCTTGCTGGAACCAGAGAACATTATAACTGAGAAACATACACTTAATTACAACATAAAATATACATATAAATGCATTCCCGTCAAGGATTGTTTTTGTTTCTCCTCTTTCCTACCCCTGACCTCATGCCCACACAGACAGGGAAACCTAAAGCATCATGGTTTTGCTCTTCTCCATCCCCACCCTGAAATGGACGTCCTATACACCCCAGTGATAAACTCAGACTCACCAGAGCTAACTCCCTTCCCCATCATAGGTGTGCTCCTGAGAAGTGAAGTCCTCCTCCAGTGAGTCATGCCACTCAGCTTGGTCAGGTGGTCTATTACTAGAGCGCTGTCAAAGGGTTTTCAAAAGGCCCTACGGCTTTTCTCAGTCTGCAAAACAGACTATAAATAAAAATTAATTTATGGTCAAGTACCCTGAGTATTTTGATAACAATCACAGAAGCCCACACTTTTATACAAGGTCAGAGACCCAACAGCTCCCTTGATAAAAAGAGAACAACATTTTTAGAAAAATTCTTTGGATAAGATTCTTTAAATATCTCCTTCCTACATATGGGAATGCTGAAATATATGAAAGTTTGTATTTGTAATAGCATGAAGCACCTTGCATATTTACAATATATACTATTCTTAGGAATATACTATTACCAATGAGACACCTGTATTGAAAATGTAATGTAAAAATAAATATGCATACTCTCATATGAGTGCTTGATTGTACTGACAATGCATGTAGAATATATTCGTCAAATGTATCGACAATAAACCAAATGAATGATATTCTTTCATGTTGATATTAACTGTATCTGATGAGGGAACAGAAGGCAAGCTGAGGACAAAGCAGAAGCTGACACTCCAAACACCTCCCCCCATACATGTGACGTCGCTGGAGCACTCCTGGCTGGTGAAAGCTAAGGAAATGGAAAACAGTTAATTTAGAGAGATCACAATCCTGCCAGATACGAGTCTCCCTCAGTTTATAAAATTCTTAGCAATTTACATTTCTATCAGTAACCTAGCTTCCAGAAGGAAATGTAGATACAATTAAATGTCCTTCGAACCTGCAGCCCCTTGACAGACACTTGAAGCAGGCAGAGTGTAATGTTCCTCCAGGAAGCTCCCAACTATCTTCATGTTAATGCCTTGCTAAAGGGGAAAAACAACCTTGACAATGGCAAGGCCCCTAGTATCCAGAGAGTTTTCTTTAACATATGAAAATCCTTTTGAAACCTCCCTTTTCTTTACCTCCTCCAACCCCATGATATACAATCAGCCACCCCTCATCACCCCTATGCAGCAGCTCTTTCTGCCCAAGGGTCTTATCCCTGTTCTTTAATTAAACCACCATTTTGCACCAATAATGTGGGAAACAAAGGGAGAAGAAAACTTATTAAATTTTCCTTACTACCTAGACCCCACTGACAAGTCCTTGAAAAGGGCAGAGTGACATTCCTCTAGGGACTCAACCTTCTTCACCTTAATACTTTAATAAGGGCAAAAGGCAATCCTAGCCTGACTGACCCCCACCCACCCCAACCAGGATCCTGTAGATCTACTTTAACATATAAAAATTCCTTTGGAAACTCCCTTTATCTCTGAACCCTCCAAGATACGTGCTGGCAATCATCCCCAAGCTTATGGCCCAACGATATACACCTGAAGGATCTCATGACTAAGGTTTTATTAGATGGTAACAAATGACCTTTTCCCAACAACAGCTAGCCCCTGAAGGTCCTGGAAACCTTGCTTCCAAAATTCCTTAAAGATTTATACTCTCCCTGACCCACTTCTACTTGCAAGTGTATAATGGACCACTCCTCACAACCCCAGGGCAGCAGCTCCTTCTGCCATGGGTCCTGTCCTCATGCTTTAATAAACCACCATTTTGCACCAAAAATGTCTCAAGAATTCTTTCTTGGTCCTCAGCTGTGGAGTCCACCCCACTGAACCTCACTTATATTCTAAAACTTCATCACCAAGCTATCTCAAAAATTCTTTCTTGGTTGTGGACTTTAGGCCTCACCTCATCAAACCTCACCTATGTTCCAAAATCCCAACAGTATTCAAGGAAGTGCTGATTTAGCCTATTAAGAAATTAAAAACTAAAATGATTAACAATAGATGAAACTTAACTTGGGTTTATGAACTAAAGCATACAGTTGTTTTCAGAAATGAGTAACTTTAATTCTTTCTATGAAATCCTATATACACAGAAGGGGTTCTAGATTTCAGAAGCTTACTAAAAATACAAACACATGAAATCCAAGAACAAAATAACAAGCTTTTTCCTGGCTTATTTCCTGATTAAAAATTACACGTATCATTCAGAGTCCCTTTTAATGAGTACTTATTGAAAGATAAAAAGTCTTCCTTATTTAGAGATTGATAAAGGTATTTATTATAGCAAAAAGAAAATTTTTAAATCAATTACCCATTACTATTTTTATAATAGTAGTAGAAAATAATATGAGTCTTGCAAGTATAGGAACTAACCATCTACATTTCACAAGTCACAATTTCACATTTCCATTCACATTTCACAAGAAATACCACTCTTTAGACTACAGGATCATACTGATCCTTTGGTGGGTGTGATTTTATAATCTAAAAAAGACATATATACCTGGAGGGAAAACACAAATCTGAGGTGATTAAGGGTAGGGTGCTTCAGTTGGGGAATTTTTTTTTTTTAGAGAAAATGAAAAATGCAATATAATCTTTCAAAAAGATCTGCTTATTTTTAAAGGAGTAGAAAAACTCAAAGTAATTGTGAATTAAATTAAAAGATCTTATTCTTAAGGACATTAAACTTGGGGGGGGGTCTAAGATGGTGGTGTAGGAAGACTCTGAACTCACCTCTTCCATGGATGCCCCAGGTCCATACCTACATACAGAACAATTCCTCCTGAAAAAGAACTAAAGGCTGACTGAACAGCTTTTGCACAACAAAGGATAGAGGGACCTCACAGAGAACAGCAGGAGAGATAGAGACATGGTAATGAAAGGATTCCCACCCTGGACAATACAAGCTGCCCTGGGGAGAGACAGTACTGAGTGACAGTGAACAGATTCATCTGCCTTGGGACACAGTAAAAATTGGAGTTTAAAAGGGCAACTAAAATATGAAGGAACTAACCCCCCAACAAACAGTGGAGGGTCAGGGGCATGGGCTAATGCCATGGTTTATGCTATTGCTCCACCTTGACAGTGCAGCTAGGCTCTGAGCACCCTAACCATCCTGCTGCCTCCATGAGTCTCAGACCCCTGGCCCACACTGGACCTAGATACCCTGGGGCATAGGGAAAAAAGGCCAAGGTTTAACAGAGCAACTACAATATAAAGGAACTAATCCCAAAGCTCTGCCAAATGATGAGGGAGCAATGAAACACTCTCTGGACACAAAGGGGCAGGCAAGCACCACTGTTTATGTTCTCCCTCTACCTTGATAGAACAGAAGAGAACAGGATATAGTGCCCTGGCCAGCCTGCTGCTTCAGTGAACCCCAAGACCCTAGCCCACACCAGCCCCATTTGTTCCTCCAAGGAGACCACATAAGGCAGACCCAGCATCCCTCTGGACAGTGCTCACTCAAGACAGTTCAAGCCATCTCACCAAGGTGACCCATGTGCAAAGAACCCCAGGATAGTCCATGCCCATATCTCCTTCAGCTGGAGATGATTGTCTAGATGATTGTTCAGAGAGCCCACTTGGGCTGCTGTCCTGCCATAGTCACCTCTCTGTAGAATGCCCTGGAAATCCCAGACTATGCCCACTTCAGCTGAAGCTGTCCCATTGGGTGCCCTCTACATGGAGAGTCCCTGGACTTTCTGACTCATGCCCACTTCAGCTCCAGCCATCCAACCAGAATGGCCCCAGTGTGGAGTACCCCAGGACCCCCAGCTCACACTCACTACATCTCCAGATAGCCAGAAAAAGCTGCCAGACCCATGTAGTCTATACTGGGATGTTCCTACACAAGGCTATTCCTTCAAGTCTATAAGTAGCTATTTGACTTAATTCCTAGAAACAAACACGGAAAGTCAAAAAAAATGAGGAGACAGAGGTATATTCTCCAAACAAAAGAATGAGACAAAACTTCAGAAAAAGAACTAAATGAAATGGAGATAAGCAACTTACCCATTAAAGTGTTCAAAGTAATGGTCATGAAGATCTTTACTGGACTTGGGAAAAGAAAGAATTAACTCAGTGAGAACTTCAACAAAGAAATTGAAAATAATTTTAAAAAAATCAGAGTTGAATAATTCAACAACTGAAATAAAAAAATACACTAATTCAGCAATTCAACAGCAGATTAAGATGTGGAACAACAGATCAGTGATAGGGAAGACAGGGTAATGAAAAGCACCTAAGCTGAATAGCAAAGAGAAAAAAAAAAATTAAATGAAGACAGGTTGAGGAATCTATCTCTAGGACAACATCAAGCATACTAACATTTGAATTATAGGGGTCTCAGAAAGAGAACAGAGTGAGAAAGGGGCAGAAAACTTCTATGAGGAAATAATACCTAAAAGCATCCCTAACCTGCGGAAGGAAACAGACATCCAGATATAGGTCCAGGAATAACAGAGAGTTCCAAATAAGATGAACCCAAGGAGGTCTACACCAAAACACATAGTAATTCAAATGTCAAATATTAAATATAAAGAGAGAATCTTAAGAGTAACAAGAGAGAAACAATTAATTATGTACAAGGGAAACCTGAATGAGCTATCAGCTGATTTTTCAGGAGAAACTTTTCAGGCCATAAGAAAGTGGCATAATATATTCAAAGTGCTGAAAGGAAAAAAAACCCTACAATTAAGAATATTCTCCTGGCACTGCTCATGGGGAACCCAAGTCCTTCTGAATGAGGCCCAAAGGGAAAAAAAAAGCCTACTCTAGATTAGAGTACACAAGATTATCATCCAGGACTACTAAAGAATAAACACTGCATAATCCAGTAATTCCACTACTACCCAAAGAAAATGAAAACACTAATTCAAAAAGATATATGTGCCCCTGTGTTTAATGAAGCATTATTTACAATAGCCAAGATATGGAAATAACCTAAGTGTCCACAGCTAGATAAATGGATATAAATGATATTATACACACATGCACACACAAACATGTACACACCACACAAAGGAATTTAGCTGAACTCTAAAAAAGAATGATATTTAGCCATTTGAGACAACACGGATGGACCTGCAGGGTATTACGCTAGGTGAAATAGGTCAGACAGAGAAAAACAAATACTGTCTGATTTCACTTACATGTGGAATTAGTTACATTACTAGACAAATGAACAAACAAACAAACAAACAAACAAAAGCAGAATTATAAATACAGAGAACAAACTGAAAACTGGTGGTTGCCACAGGGGAGGGAGCAGGAATGTGGGTGAAATAAGTAAAGGGAATTAAGAGGTACAAACTTCCAGTTAGAAAATAAACAAGTCATGGGGGTGAAAAGTAGTACAGCATAGGGTATACAGTAAAAAATATTGCAATAATGTTGTATGGTGACAGTATCTATACCTACTGTGGTAAACATAATACTGAGAGTTTTTGAATCATTAGGTTCATTACATTGTTGACTAATATTACATTGTTGACATTGTATAGCAACTATGCTTCAATTAAAACAAAGAATACTAAGCTTACGTTATGGTTCTTGATACAAGGCAATATTTAAGGGCCATGATCCAATTTTGGAAAGAAGATACCTTATTGCTCATCATTCCCAGACACTTCCACATGGCAATTTGCCCTGATTGGCTGCTTCTGTTTCATTGCTTTTGCAAGTGACAGGAGCTACTGAAGTAGTAGGTTTGTGGTTGGTTAACATGAGACCCCTGTGAGAGATGCCTTGCTTATCAGCAAGGACTTCTGGGACCTCTTTTCTCTGGTCTTTCTCTTTTCGAACTACCAGTGAAGCTGTAACTGCCATAAATCTGTACGTCCCTAATGAAATTTGGAAAGTGAGCCAGCTCATCTTGGAGAATTTTATCAGTTACAGTCTCTTCCAGTTTGCTTCACTACCAAATACACTTTTGACTGTAAGTGTCAGCTGAAAGCTGAAGTGTTGAAATGACCTCTCCGAATTATTAGAGCAGAAGTGATGGGCTTCGTTTAAAGGATTAACTTAAAAAGAGAAAAAGTGGATTTTCCTTTTCATAGCAAAGTTCGGATTTGATTTATATGCGTGGTTTTCTCTCTAGTCTAAAAGACACAGATACTTAAGAATACCGTTAGACTTTTTTACAAAGTAGGATTATGGGCGTGGCAGGGTTGGCTTTGCCGTTAAAATCGCAGGTGCCTTCCAATATCAAACAAGAGAAAAAACTGACAACAGTACACCAATTAGGAATTTTTTAAAGAAACTAAGGATATGGAAGGAGTGTTGTTCAGTCCCAGGACTGAATGATTAGTGTCTACCCCTGTTCCTTACAGCCTATTTTGATTCAGTGGTGGGTTGTCTCTTTGTCTGGTTAATTCCCCTAGCACTTTGCTTGCACCTGCCTTGTATTTACGCCTACTATCTTCTACTGTAGCTGTTTGTTCATTCAGCTTAAATCTTTTATTGAACTGGAAGCTCCTTGGAGAGAGAAAGATAACCTTACACATATTTTTATCTTCAGCAACATATATCATAGGAGGAAATTTAAAAATAAGGGAAGAAAGAAAGTTTCTTGAGCATGTATTATGCATTAGGCAAATGCAAGGTGTTAGTATATGAAAAGGTGCAATAACAAATTTGTGTTCTCTGTCTTCCTTTTATATTAATTGAGACCTAACCCAACATACACAGATGTAGATAAAATATCAGCTTTATTTTTCCAACAGTTGAAACTGAAGAAGATTTAGGGGTGTAGCAACAATGGGTGTCCTAAAACATATGTAGAATTAGGCAAATGCTCTCATCTGGTTATAGGCATAGCTGAAAAACCCCACTCTTCCCCATGTGGGCTTGTGGCCTTGTTAAACATACATTATAGCAGAAAAGACCAGAATGAGCACTTTCTGCAGGCATTTGGGGATCCTAAAGAGGAGATAGGAAGGTAGGCTAAACTCCACAGTTTTTTCCCCAAGCATACCGTTTGCTTCTTCAAACCTGCCAGTGAGATGAATTGTTCTTTCATCTCTGGAAAGAAGGCAGTGAGGAGGAGGCAGAGAGATGTCAGGATTGTTAGACTCATGAATATCCTTCATCTGTGGTCACGTTGTAGGGGAAAGGAGGATTTTCTGTCACCAAGTTGTTTTCATACAACATCTCATTTAATCTTTCGATCTATATCAGGTTAGGTAGAGTGATTTTGGTGATATAAATGAAGAAGGGAAAACCCACAGAAATTAAGTAACTTGTTCTAAGTTTCAGAGCTAGCTAATGTCAGTCAATATTCAAACCCAAAGTGCATGCTCTTTGTTTAACACGGTCCACAGTGAATGGGTCAAACACATATTTGATGAATGAATGCATCGGTGGATGGATGAAAAGGAAAAAAACTTGGCATACAATTATTCATCAACTGTGATAAATTCCAAGAATTTCAATTGATTCAAGCTTTTAAACTTAATGACTTCCACATTGTAAATATGTCTTGATAAATTAAAAAAGGATAACTTTTTTTTTTAAGTTTATGAAGAAAGACTGTATGGAAATTTTCTCAAACTGTTCTGCATTTCTTTAATCCCAATAGACTGTAAACTCCTGGAAGTCAGAGAAGTACTACTACTATAATTATATCCTCCCTAACACCTACAAAAGTTCAGAAGTCCCCTTATAGATGACTATGAAGAGAAGCAATGCACAGATGTAGATAAATCCTTAATAATTTCTTCAAGTGCATTTTATTAACTTAAAACCAAGTATGTATGCATTTATATATGTGAGTGGATAGATGGATTGATAGGTAGATGGATAGTTAGATGATAGATAGATAAGTAGATAGAGATATATATATGATATTTTTTCTTAAAGTGCCACTAGCCTCTGGTATTGGGTGCACATCTTTACTAGTTGAGAAGGGGCATAATGGTATGTCGTAAGTGTGGGAAGAATTATTATAAGGGGAGATTGTGATTAGCTAGGTCTTTCTAAACTAAGACAATAAAATCAAAAGGCTTAACTTACACTTAAACAGAAGGAGTATAGGTTACATGTCAGGAAGGCTTTCCTGAAGCAAGGGTTATTAATCAGGGTATGAAAAAGATTTGCAGAACCTCCTCCTTTGGAGTTCTCTGATAATCAGGATAAACCACCAGCTGGTTTAGATACAGTGCTGCTTGGGCAAGGAGTGGCCTGCATGAACTCAAAGCATATAATACAATTATTTGGACTTTCTTTATCACAAAATAATTTTATTACTCCAGTATTCTCAAATAATGCAACACAGTGCTGAGCACACAGCAGTTGCCCAGTGAAAGTTTACAGACGAGATTAACCAGTAAAATGGCTGTAGGGAAAAGGAGAGCTGGATTATCCCAGCTCTATAAACAGTCTGACACTTGGAGGAAATCAGTCAATTCCTCCAGGTCTTCACTTCCCTGCTCTGTGGATTATAGTCTCTGCCAGTCGAAGGTCCCTGGGATTCTCATGGTGCTGTGACTCCATGGTTCCGATTAACCTGATCTGTATCCACTTCACGTTGGCTATGAATATCATAGACAGGAAATAAGAAAGGTTGGCTTCTAGTGTCACTTTGTCCACCAATTAGCATTTTAAGGTTGCTCAAATCATTTAATTTACCTGGGATTCCACCTATAGAAGTCTTTTGGAGACAACAATTCTGTAATTCCATGACAATGGCATACCAAGTTACATTCTTTGCTTATTCATATTATCATTTCTGATGTTTTTCAGGGAAAAAATGGCTCAAAATATTATCAACATTACTTCTAAATATTTTAACTGTCAATTCATTAAACAATATATTTTTATGTTCATTTATTTTCGCCAAATGTAAATTTATCTCAAATGTCTAATCAGTATTTATTATCCGTTCCTTTATTAAAAATACAGTAATGTTAGTTACTATTTTATTTAGAAAAAAAATCTTTGACTCCATGGGACTACTATGCTCAGAGAGTCACAATAGTTATAAAATGCTTCACCAATAACTTAGGAAAGTCACATAGAGAAATTTCAGAAAGTTCAAACTAAGCTACAAGACTTTGATCTGCCCTCTAGAAGTAAAAATGTGATTTACCTTTTCAAATGAAACAGACTTGTTATCAGCAAATATTTACACAAAGACCAGCTGATAACCAAATGGTTTAACTAGCCAGACATTAAGTGACAAACCCAGCATGATAAGAATCTGTAGATAAGGAAATGAATAAAGGTATACTGATTGCATGCTGCATGCATTTATATTTGAATGGATGGGTATTCATCTGTCCATTCATTCATTCAGTAAGCATTCATGGAATTCTGCTAGGTACTAGACACCTGTTAACTGGGGATGAGAAAGTGGTAAGACATGATAAGACATGGCCTTTTCCCAGAAGATATTCCCAATCTAAGAGACAGTACAAATGTGTAAATAAGTACAGTGCCCTTATGAGTTCTATACTAGAAGTATACACAACACGAAAGGAAAGAGTGTAACTACAGGCCCAGAAATAAGAAACAATAGATTTAGGTCCCCCTAACAAGAATGACAGGTGTTGGAATCAGACACACAATGCAGCTATGTGTAAAACAGTAAAGGAGAAGGATATAATTATAACCATGAGCATACAACAGAAAGAACTCTATAGATTGGAGAAAAATAAGATTTTTAAAACTGTAAAGTTAAATTATTGATATTTGAAACTCAGTAAACTAGTTGAGCATATACAGTAAAGAAAGAAAAGAAAATAGAACAGATGAAAGCAGCCTGTGATAAAGAATGCAAAGGTCTAACAAGTGTATAATCAAAGTAACAGAACAAGGGGATGTTAAGCAGCTTCCTGGCCTCTGCCTGCTAGATGCAAACACTACCCTCTACCCTCAGTTGTGAAAATTAATGTCTTCAGACATTACCAAATGTCTCTGAGGCAAAAAATAACTCCAGTTGAGAATCACTACCGTAAAAAACATATGAGAAACACAAATTACTGGCCTATTTCACTTATGGTTATGAATGTAAAAATCCTAAAAATAATTTCAAATTGGATTTAATAGCAAATGAAATATTAAATCCAGTTGAATTTTTTCCTGAAATGCAAAGATGATTATATATATGAAAAGCTATAAGATTATAGTCCATGTTGACACATTAAAGAAAAACCCTATGTCTTTTCATAAATACATATGTATATGTGTCTGTACATACATATATATACATGCACACACCATATACAAGGGTGTCCACTAGTAGGCGGTTCTTTCACCTCTGTATTTTCCTTTTTAATTTACACCTTATAGTAACAAACCTGCTGTGTGAATTAGAAACCATGCTTTAAGTTCAGCGCTATGAATGAGAAAAAGGGATCCCATGTAACTGAGCTAATCAGAAGCCTTCTCCACAAGTTTATAGATCTTTAGAGAAAAGATTTAAAAAGTAAGGATAGTTAACAAGGCCATTTACAAATGTTTCATTTCCATTGAAAAGTAGACTCCAGGGGTACCTGGGTGGCTCAGTGGGTTAAAGCCTCTGCCTTCCGCTCTGGTCATGATCCCAGGGTCCTGGGATCCAGCCCCACCTCGGGCTCTCTGCTCAGCGGGGAGCCTGCTTCCCCCTCTCTCTCTGCCTGCCTCTCTGCCTACTTGTGATCTCTGTCAAATAAATAAATAATATCTTTAAAAAAAAAAAGTAGACTCCAGATTTATTTTAATAGTACAAATGTTTACTATGTTGATCTGAATTGTATTTTATTTATTTTATTATTTTGTTTTATTTTTTAATAATAAAAGATGGGAAAAGATTTATTAATGAAGTGCTAAAAGAGCTGTATTTTTAAAAGCAATTCCAAGAAGTTACATTCAACTTATATTAATGCAAAAAAAAAGTGTTTTCAAATGATTAATTCTATATCTGTAGCGTTCAATACAATGGTTTTTTAAACCAACCAACCCTTACTGTTAGCATCCAGTAAATAAATATGAATGACTCATTAGTGCATTCCCATGAATTGAAATGCTCATTTGCAGTGGCTTTAGAATGCACCCAATTTCAAAATGACCTCTATTATTTTTTATCTAATGATGTATGTAAATGAATCTGATCACTGTATGTTCTACAATCCAGCCAGCTGGTTCTCTAGCATCACTACATCTACCAGCCATTTAAGGAAATGAATAGGAGAAGATTATGAGACGTAAGGAGACTGTGAGCTGGTTCTTTACTCTGGAGCACGTTGTACTCCAAACCACCATCCCCAGGGTTACATCTCACTAAGTAGGAAGTCAGTGTTAGCTCTGGGTCACACTCTTGATTCTCACAAATCCTGACCTCCCGCTTACTCAGTCTGTGCAAAAGGACATGGGTTAAGCGAAACCATGGAAATCACTTCTCTAAATGTTTTGACAATTGTATGAAGAGCAATTAAATATGAGATAATTGCAGGTAAATGAATTAGTGAGTACAAAGTTTATCATGACTTATTAGCCTAATAGTTATTATAAACATAATTACAATAGTTATACCTACCACGGGCTAATTGCTGTGCTGGGCACTTCAAATATATCTATAATAAGGATGACGGTGATAACAATACTCAACTGAAGGAAACAAAGAGATTGCTGCCTGTCAGGGAAAGGAAGGGTCGTGACAGGAAATATTCTCATCATGTAGTCCATGCTGTCTTCCGCAGTCACTGTCCCACTCTTCATTAGAACACCATGGGGTCCTTCAGTCCTCCTGTTCTGGGATATTGAATCAATAGCAAGAACACCACTGACAGATAATCTCAGTGGTAATAAAGATTTAAAGGAACCTGGGTAAATTTAGGGCTTGCCTTTATTAATTTACACTCTCCCTGGCAGAGGGCCTTGCTTGGGGTGTGGCCTATTTCAGGAAAGCCCAAAGGCAGTTGCCTTTGAATATCTGCCTGCTTACCTGGGGTCTTTCCTGTTGCTGCCTGCCAGAATTTGCCAGAAGGGACTGAGCCACACTACTTCCTGAGAATTTGATAAATCCTCCAACCTACTCATACTTACAACTTGTCTTGCCTTGGCAGTCCCAATCAAACCCACAGCCTGAGCCCCAGTTGCCTTCAGCTGGATGTTCTTTGTTTATTTTGTTTTCTCCTACTAACTTACTCACATATGGCCCATCGGAAATAGACATTGTCACAGGTAAAAAATGAGGATGATTTTTGTTAAGTCAGTGAGAAAACATAGTTAGAATAAATACACTTCTAAGAGATCTAAAAAATGCTTTAGCATTTTAGTAATATGACTAGATGGGGGGAAATCAGAAAGGACAGTAATAAGACATCCTACAGCGTTCCTTTTAACTTGAATATCTCTCCTTAGAGAATAAGAAAAGGGACCAGTCTCTGGCCCCCATTATATTCCCAATATGGGCAGTAACTGAATTTATAAATGGGAGTAAAATTCATAGTTATCATCTGAACACCTACTATATACCACCCACTATGCTAAATGCTTTAGACGCATTATCTTATTTAATCCCATGGCAACTTTTGTGATTTTACAAAGTACCATTATCCCAAATATAGATGAGAGAAGAGTCTTAGCAAGACGGAATAAAATTCATAGGGCTACCTAAACTGTTAAGTGAGAGACTGAGATTCCAATCCAGGTCTCTTTGAATCCAGTGCATTTAACTCCATGCTATAATGCCGTAGAATACCATTCTGTAAGGTCTGGACTTATGTTTCAGTCTTTGCCTCTAATCGGCAAACTCCTTCAGGGCAGAATTTATTTTTCATTAATTTTTATATTCGCAGAATATGGAATAATGCCTGTTACAGAGCAGGAACTCAATGATTGTCAAATGAACCAAATGATGAATTAATAAAGAAAGAAAGGCAGGAATTAATTTTAAAAGGAGACAGTAAATTGAAGTTTGTGAAAAAAGCTAATTCTGCACCAAGAATACTATCCCTGTTGTTGGTTTGGTGCCCCTCCATTTCCATTGTATCAACATATGAGTATTTTATGATAAGCATCATTTTTACTTTAGAATTAAATGAAATGCTTTCGAAAATATGTACTTTACCCAGGGATTTAAATGAACGATTGAAATTCCATAATCAGAACATGACACGACCAAGAAAGCGTATAATCATATGTTTCCTATAATAAGCTATTTGAAGTGTTCTTAGGGTTACAATTTTGTAATCTAGACATGAGAGGAAGATCTCTGCTCTTGACAACATTCAATACAGGCACTTCAACTGGCTTTGGATAAAAGACAAACCCCTCTTTTGCATTACATAGATGTTCTCTCTTTCCTTATCTGTAAGCGGACAGTCCTAACCGTTACCTTCACATTCTCTGCCATCTTTCTCCAGCTTCTGGCAAGCTTGACCCTTGCAGTAGTAACTGCCAATTGTATCACGGCATTGGTTCTGTCAGTGGTACATTCATTTATATCTGCCATTGAATATTTAAACAGAATTAGCCTCCTCTAACCAGGCACATAAAAGGACTTCAGTGGATCTCTTAAAAACGTACCATAACAGAATGACTTTATTCCTTGACCTCAGATTAAATGAGGTAACACTACAATATCTTACTTTAATTAGAACTAATGTACTCTAATTTTGACGTAAAGGAAAAGGCAAGTCATAGCCTTTGGCACTTGAAATATTTTTGAACAGTGTACTAAGGAGTTGTTTAGACGGAATTTGGAGACTTACAATATACATCCAGAAATTTCATATTCAAGTCATCATTTGATGACTCACAGACAGTGAGTCAGAACACCAGGTTGCCTATTTGTCCATTAAGTAAAGGTTGTTACTGGCTTCTCAAATAAATAACTATTGAGCACCCCCGCTATATATCTGGCATTGTGCTGGGCAGTGTGGTAGAGGTAGAAACGTAGCTTCAAGGTTTCCAGTGGTTAAAATCCAGGTGGGGTTGAGGACCACAAGGAAGTGTGATTTGGTTGTGTCCATGTACTGAATATGTCCACACTCCATTCTAAACCTGTGGCCAGAGCCTATCTTTACAGATGTCTCCCACTCATCTGGTTTAGAGGTAATAAGCATCCCAACACGTCTGTAGGTGTGAGAGTGGTGTGTCCTGCTCACAAGAGGCTGCTCTCCTCCATGTTTCCTAACTAACCTACTAAATCTTTGCCTCAGGAGATGAGTGTGGCTGGAAGAGAGAGAGGGTAGAAAGGGCAGGAAGGAAGTGGGGAGGAGCAGCTAAAGATGGGAGACAGAAGGAAAATGTGTTTGTCAGAAAGAGCAGAAGAAGCTGACAAAGTAGAAGCACAGAAAAAGAAGGGCTGAGTGGTGCTGACTGCGGGACCATGAGGACAGGGCACTGATCCGGAGGAGCGAAGAACTGACAGGCAGAGTGAGCTGCGGTGCTTCCTGACTGGATGTTACAGTCTGAGGAAGGGCTGCATAGGTGTTGAGACCACTTTTGTTTGTTTTTAGGTGACTTTTTATTGAAATGTGCCACAGACACAGAAAAATATGTAAATCCTAAGTATACCGTTGGGTGAGTTTTTCAGATATACAATAGACCAATGCAACCACACTAAAGAGAACACTACCCTGCCTGGATGAAGGTAGCAATGAGCCCAATCCTTAATCACTAGGGGTTACAGGTTTTGTCCTTTTGAACTATATAAGCAGAATCATACTGTATTTGTGTCTGCGTTGTGTGTTTTTTTTAAAGACTTGATTTATTTATTTGAGACAGAGAAAGAGAGAGAGAGCAAGCACAAGCAGGGGGAAGCAGAGAGAGAGGGAGCAGTAGACTCCCTGCTGAACAGGGAGCCCGACGTGGGGCTCGATTCCAGGACTTTGGGATCATGACCTGAGCCAAAGGCAGACGCTTAACCTCCTGAGCCACTCAAGTGCCCCTGTGTCTGGTGTCTTTCAGCATTCTGCTTCTGAGATATACCCATGTTGTTGCATACACTTGCAGTTTGTTCATTCTCATTCCTGTATATTGTACAATTCTATAAATACACCACAATTTTAATTGACCCATTTCATAGCTGATGAGATATTGGATATTTTCTTATTTGGGGGTTAAGAGTGCTGTTATAAACATTCTCAGACATGTCTTCCGTGAACTCATGTGTGCACTTCTGTTGAGTAATATATCTAGGACTGGAATTGCTAGGTCAAAAAGTATGATATGCTTGGCTTTGGAAGTTACCGCCACATAGTCTTCTAAAGAAGTTAGGATCTAAGTTATACTCTCATCAATGGTATATTAGATACCAGATTCTACTCATGCATTCCTGCCAACATCTGGGATAGTCTCTTTTGTTTTGTTTTATTTTTACTCTTCTGGGAGAGTGCATAATATTATCAGATTATAATCTCTAATTTGCATTTTCTTGATGACTAATTAGTTTAAGCACATTTTCATGTTATTGGGCATTTAGATAACATCTTGTTGAAGTGCTTGTTCAAATATTTTGTCCATTTGTCCAGTTCTTAAATTATTGGTTACTTTACTAGTGGGTAAGATAGAATGTTAAATAGCAGTGGTAGTAATGATCGTCTTTGCCTTACTTCTGAACGCAGAAGGATTTTTTTTTAACATTTCACTGTTAAGTATGATGTCTACATAGTTGGATTTTTTTAATAGATTAGTTTTATCAGATTAAAGGATAGGTTTTTTTTATTTTATTTTTTTAAAAATATTTTATTTATTTATTTGACAGAGAGAGAGGTCACAAATAGGCAGAGAGGCAGGCAGAGAGAGAGAGAGAAACAGGCTCCCCACTGAGCAGAGAGCCCGATGCGGGGCTTGATCCCAGGACCCTGAGATCATGACCCGAGCCAAAGGCAGAGGCTTAAACCACTGAACCATCCAGGCGCCCCGGATAGGTTTTTTTTTTTAACATTTCACTGTTAAATATGACATGTACATAGTTGGGATTTTTTTTTTATATAGACAAGTTTTATCAGATTAAGAAATGTTCTTTTTACCCCTAGTTTCTTTACTATTTGTATTATAAATAGATATTGAGTTTTATTTACTAATTTTTCTGGACCTATAAAGATAGTTATATGGTTGTTCTTGTTCATGCTGTTAATGCAATAAATAGAGCTGATTGATTTTTGTATCCCTGAAGTAGAGGTGGTCATAATACAGTGCCTTTTTAATATATTTCTGGATTCAGTTAGTTAATATTTTGTTTAGAATTTTTGAGAATATATTTATGAGAGAGACTTGTCTATATTTTTTATTTCTTGTAATATCCTTGTTAGATTTTGGCATCCAGATCATATTGGATACGTAAAACAACTGGGAAAGGTTTTTCCTCTTCTTCTATTCTCTGAGATAATCTGTATAATATTGTCGTCATTTCTTACTTAAATGTTCAGAAGAGTTCATTTGTGATTCCATCTGGGCCTGGGATTATGATTGTGTACTTATGCATATGTGTGTATGTGTGTGTGTGTGTGCACAGTTTTTAATTACAGATTCAGTTTCTTTAGTAAATATAAGAATATTCAGATTTTTATTTAAACATGTAGAAAAATTATGTGTTTCAAGGGATTTGTCCCTATCATGTGAATGTTCGAATATATTGCTGTTAAGTTGTTCACAATAGTCTCACACTATCTTTTTAATGTCTGTCTAATTTGTAGTGAGGGCCCCTTTCTTATTCCTGAAATAAGTGTGTGTCTTCTCTTTTATTTTTGATCAGCTTTGGTATCTATCTATCTTCATCTTTAAAAAACAGATTTTTGGCTTTATTGGTTTTTCAGTATTCCACATTTTTCCATTTAATTACGTTAGTACTGTGATCTCTATCATTGCCTTCCTTCTACTTTCTTTAGATTTCTTTCACTGCTCTGCTTCTAAGTTGTTGAGATGGAAATTCATATCATTTATTTTTAGACTTTCCTCTTTTAAAATATTTTTGGTTATCTACGAACAGGTAACAACCCAGTCCCAAACTCATTTAAAAAGGCAATTGACTGGGGCGCCTGGGTGGCTCAGTGGGTTAAGCCTCTGCCTTCGGCTCAGGTCATGATCTCAGGGTCCTGGGATCGAGCCCCACATCAGTCTCTCTGCTCAGCAGGGAGCCTGCTTCCCCCTCTCTCTCTACTTGCCTCTCTATCTACTTGTGATCTCTCTATATATATCAAATGAATAAAATCTTTTAAAAAAAAAAAAGGCAATTGATTGCGGTGCCTGGGTGGCTCAGTTAGTTAAGTGTCTGACTCTTGATCTCAGCTCGGGTCTGGATCTCAGAGTCATGAGTTTACGTATGGGTATTAAGGAGGGCACGTATGGCATGGAGCACTGGGTGTGGTGCATAAATAATGTATCGTGGAACACTGAAAAAATAAAATTAAATTAAAAACAACAACAACAAGAAGAAAGCAGAAAGAAAAAAAGGCGATCTACTGTTTTCGTTCACATTTCTGAGGACTGAAGGACTCAGTTTGATGGTCCTCATTTGGGATTTCAAGTACGGTAGCAGTCAAGTGACAGTCAGGGTTAAATTTACATAAGGCCTTTTAACTCATATGTTGGGATTGGGACTGAGATGGTTGGGATATTTGTGTGGTTGGTGGGGCATCTATATCTCTCTCCACGTGCCCAAATTTGACTTTCTCACTAAATGGTGGTCTAAAGGTAGAGACATTTTACAAGGTGGTTATCATTCCTCAGAGAGACTTTCTAAGAGATCCAAACAGAAGTTACAAAGCTCCTTATGACATAATCTTTGAAGTACATCAGATCGTTTTTTAGATATCTTTTGGTTAAAGCAGTCATAGGCCAGCTGAGATTCTAGGATGTGGAGAAATTCCTTCCCACAATGTGGGAATTGCCGTGTCCAGGAAAAAAAGAAATGGCAGCATTCTTGGACAGAGCATATCACAGTAATACAAATTTTCCTAAAAATAAATTATTAGCTGCATCCCACAGGTTTTCTTGTGTTATAATGTGTCATCACTCAATTCAAAATGTTTCCTAATCTACATTAACCCTTCTTTGGGTTATTTCGAGGTACATTTTGAAGGTTTTTCAAACATTTGTGGCATTTCCATTATCTTGTTCGTATAAAATGCTGTATCAATTCAGCTGGCTACACAGTATAACTTACATGATTTCAATTCTTCAAAACTTATTAAGGTTTGCTTTATATTTCAGCATACGGTCAATTTTGGTTAAAAAAAATCTCTGTTTACTGGAAAATAAGATCTATTCTACAATTCTCAGGTGCTACGTTTTCTCTAAATATATATGCAACAGACAGGTTATATGCATATACGTATTTTATATACATATTTCAAATAAGTACAAATATGTATATTTAATGGGTTCGAGTTTATTAATCATGTTTTTCATATCATTGTATCCTTAAGGACTTTTTTTTATATGTTTATTGTATCAGTTAGTGAAAGCGGTATAGTACAATCTACGTGATTTTACGTTTGTCCTTTTATGACTACAAGTTGTGTTTTATATATTTTGAAGCTCTATTGTAAGTGACATACAAATTTAGAATTGCTACATCTTCCTAGCAAATTAATACTTTGTTATTTTAAAATGTTCTTCTTTAGATACAGCTATATTTCTTTCATTAAAGTTGAGGTTTAATGATATTGGTATAGCTTTATAAGTTTTCTTTTGGTTTGTGTTTGCATGACATTTTATGCTCTAAACTTTTGACTTTTTCTATATGCATATATTCAAGAAACTATACCCATATATTTATATTTGTCTATATGTGTTAATTAAAATATTCCAATATCCTTAAGCTGTGGTATTATATCATTGAGTTTAATGTAATTACTGACATATTTGGATTAAAGTTATCATTTTACTATTTTTCTAAATTTCTAGATATTTTATGTTACTTTTGCTCTCTACTACTTTGTCCTCTTAAATTTATTATTTTACTGTTCTATTTGCACTCTATATTAGATTGTCAGTTATACATCCTTTATTATTCTTTGAGTAGTTACTCCAGATATTAAAACATCTATTATTAAATTCTAATATAAATTAGTACTTTAACCACTTCCCTGGCAATGTTAGAAACTTACATTTTAACTCCATTTATGCTTTTCCTGCTTTTATGTTATTGCTATCATGGTTTTTAATTTCAGATCTTTAGACCCCATAGCACTTATTATTATTTTATATAGTCAATAATGTGGTGTATAAACAATGAATTTTGGAACAATGAAAAAAAATTTAATTTAATTTAAAAAATAATAACTTAGACATCCATATATTTATCTTTTCTGCTATTCATTACTACTTCCTGCATTTCTGTGTTTCTTTCTGGAATAATGTTCCCTCTGCCTGAAAATTGCTTTTAGTGTCTTTCCATGTGGCTCTTCTGGGTTTTTGTTTTTGTTTTTGTTTTTTTCAGATTTTGTCAGGAACTGATATGCTTTTACTTTAATTTTTAAATAAACTTTTATAAAACTTTAGAATAGTTTTAGATTTTTCAGAAAAAACTACAAAGATAGTACAGAGTGCAAAAGATAATACAGGCAGCTTCTCAATGAAGCTAACTGCTACCTCCAGCAACAGGCTCCTTCCCACTATCCCTGCCAGCAGCACCTCTGAAAAGCTTTATGCCATCCTGTGGGCCATAGTCACACCTTCACCAAGATCTGAATTTCAGCCTGGTGGGTAGGCAATGGGAGAATGCTTCCAAGTCCATTCTTTTCTTGGATACACTCCTTCAGTCCTAGACATAATGGCTGCTCCCTACCATCTGTTCTTCCTATATTCTCCAACATTCTCTTTATCCCTCTAAGTACTTTACCTTCAGTTTTTAATTAATAATCTATAGTACTTTTTTCCCCCGATCAAATACTTACTGTGGTTTCTTTCTTTTATTGGACTTTGACCGGCATACATTCTCTTCACTATCTTGATCCATCAAATTTTGGCTTCCATGATAGATTTGAATTCTAATTTATATCTCTTTAGCTCTGTGTACCTTTTCCCCTCATTAGCATCCACTTTCTTTTCACCTTTTCAGCTTGTCCCATTATGCTACTTATGAATCAACCCCTCAGGGGTAAAGTCACCTCACTGACTTTCCTGGCTGCTGTGATATTCTCTGTTGTCTTCAGGTGAGTGATTTTTATATTATATGCAATGTTTTAAGCTTTGCCCAGCTGGAGAATTGGTCTGCTACTATTTACACCATCATAGCCAGTAAAAGAAATCCTATTCACACTATTTCTTGATCTTCCTTACCTTTCCTTACATTAGTCCAAAGAAAACCTCATTAATTGGGTCAGTGCAAACTTGTTTATTTTTCTTAACAATCTGACTCAGTCAACAAGCCAGGTATTCAAGACTAATAATAATGAAATGATTAACAAGGAATTCAAGACTCTATAAATAGGTCCTGAGCTTTGTGCTACAAGATATCATAGAAGGAAGATCAGTGAAGATTGAATACCTAAGAAATACTAGAGTGTAAGTTTACATAACAGGATATTATTCTCTAAGCTCGGTTTGCTGAAAAGAGGATATATGTTGAAATAGATCGTATATCAAGAGTCTTTAATTCTATTCTTAAGAATTTATCAAAAAATATATTCCATAAGAATTTGACTGTGTTAGACACTTTAACATTCACAGTATCATGAAAACCTCATTATAAACTGATGGACTTATACAAAATTATATTTATTCAAAAAGCTAAGGTCATTAAAAGGAAAACTGAAGATAATACAGATATTAAGCAAACCATTTATAACAACCTAAATGTTCATGAATATAGGAATTTCAAAATACATTAAATATGTCACTTCAGTGCAGCCATTACAAGTTGTAATTATAATGGCTATATAACAACATGGAAAACTGTTATGTTGAAATAGATTACAAATTATTTCTACATTTCAATCACAACTATTAAAGGCATATAATCTTATGGAGAAATCTTGGAAAAATTAAAAATTAAATATTTTGACATATAACAGTGGTAGAATTATGTCTTTTAAAGTTTTAGTTTTTGTTATAATATCGCTGATGCCATCATTCTTTTAAAAAATAGGTCTAAGGGGCCCATGTGTGGCTCAGTGATTTAAAGCCTCTGCCTTCAGCTCGGGTCATGATTCCAGGGTTCTGGGATCGAGAGCCATATCAGGCTCTCTGCTCTGCAGGAGTCTGCTTCCTCCTCTCTCTCTTTCTCTCTCTGACTGCCTCTCTGCCTACTTGTGATCTCTGTCTGTCAAATAAATAAAGAAAATCTTTAAAAAAAATAGGTCTGCGATTTCTGACAGGTAATAAAAAACAAAGAATAATACAATAGTTTATATAATTTTCAGGTGACAAAAAATATAATTTGTTTTTTTAGGGAGGATGCATTTTTGCTGGCATTAAATTCTTATGGCAAATTGTTATATGAGTTTTGAATATAAGGGTCATTAGATAAGATGACAAAGACTTTAACACTATTTTTCAGAAAGTGCCAAAATTTTCTTCATCAGTTTTTACATACCTCTCTCAAGGAAGTCCTGTACAGGGATGGAGATAAGGAGGAGGAGGGCAGTACTCTAGCCTGTCACCTCTAATACAATAAAAGAAAATTGCTTTAATCTGTCTTTCACATTAGGTAGCTCTCAACTTAAAATTTTTTGAATAAAGTGGTTGTTTTTGCTACTAAAAATATTTGAAAATTCCTTCCCTAGACTGTTATATCTGGTTATGGGGGAGTCTGAGGTAAGGCCTTTTACTCCTAAAGAATGTGAACAAGTATATGTGAGATAATATGAAAGAAAATAATCATTTAAGATTCCTAGTTTGGGGGCGCCTGGGTGGCTCAGTAGGTTAAGCCTCTGCCTTCGGCTCAGGTCATCATCTCAGGGTCCTGGGATCAAGCCCCACATTGGGCTCTCTGCTCAGCGGGGAGCCTGCTTCCCCCCCCCTCTGCCTGCTGCTCTACTACTTGTGATCTCTCTCTGTGTCAAATAAATAAATAAAATCTTAAAAAAATAATGTCCTAGTTTAAATTCCTGAAATATTAAAATAATGAGTATCATGTATAAGGACCCTTTCCATATATGTCTACTTTACTTAAACCTAACAGTAAATGTACATTATTAATAAATATCAGACAGAATTTGGCCTTTTCAAAAACTCATAATCAAACTAGCAAGAAGGGACTTACCTATTGTTAGGAGATAATAAATAAAAGGTAATTAGATATTTTGTTGGTCAAAATGACTAGTGTACACAAATGGTATAAAAAGGACCTAAAATCTCTTCCTTCTACTCAGGAAGAAGTTTAATAGACATAAAATAACAAGAGATATTTTACAAATACACTTTATATCGTTGAACCTAAAATAATACCAGTAGTAAAAAGCATAAATGAAAAGGCTGATAGACTTCCCCACATAAACTTTAAAATCTCCCATTCAGAAAGGCCAAAATTAAAAGACCAATAAGAAATGAGGGAAAAAAAAACATTGACACATATAAGGCAAAGGAGAGAAATCTTTAAATTATAAAATAATTACTATGTGTCAAAAGATAAAGATGAGCTCCCCCAAACAGAAATTTTGTTTAATAAAATAAAACAAATTAAAATCAGAAATATAAATATCTAATAAATGTCAAATGTTGTTAAGCTTAATTGACAAGCAAAGAAATTAAACCTAAAATAAATGAACATTCTTTCTCTATCAGAGTTACAAAGATTAAAATCAATGTTAATGTGTATAGGGGTTGTTAGGGTGTGGCAAAAGTGATGAACCATATTTACTAGTGAGGGTACAAACTGAGAAATGAGTTCTGATTCAAGTATCAACAAAGATCAGATGGTGGTTAATATGCTCATATTACCCAAAACAATCTATAAATTCAATGCAATCCCTATCAAAATTCCAATAGCATTTTCTATAGAACTAGGACAAATAATCCTAAAATGTATAAGGAAGCACAAAGATTCCAAATAGCCAAAGTAATCTTGAGAAAGAAGAAAAAAGTAGGAGATATCACTGTCCCAGATTTCAAGATATACTACAAAGTTAAAATAATCAAACAGTATGATATTGGCAAAGAAAAAAAAAAAAGACACTTAGATCAATGGAAAAGGATAAAGAGCCCAGAAATAAACCCATGCTTATATGGTCAATTAATCTCCAACAAAGGGGTCAAGAATATACAATGAGAAAAGACAGTCTTCAATAAATGATGTTGGGAAAACCAGACAGTAACATGTAAAAGAATGAAACTGGACAATTATCTTATGCTATGCACAAAATAAACTCAAAATGGATTAAAGACCTAACTGTGAGATATGAAACCATAAAACTCCTAAAAGAAAACATAAGCAGTAATCTCTTTGACGTCAACCTTAGCAACACTTTTCTAGATATGTCTCCTCAGGCAAGGGAAACAAAAGCAAAAATAAACTGTTGAGACTACACCAAAATAAAAAGCTTTTTGCACAGTGAAGGAGATTATCAACAAAATGAAAAGGGATCCTACTGCATGGGAGAAGACATCTGTAAATAATATATCCAATAAGGGGTTAATACCCAAAATATTTAAAGAACTTACACAATTCAACACCAAAAAAAAAATAATAATAATAATTCCATTAAGAAAATGGGGAGACAGCCTGAATAGACATTTTTCCAAAGAAGACATACAGATGGCCAACAGACAGAAGAAAAGATGCTCAACATCACTTATCATCAGGGAAATGCAAATCAAAACCACAATGAGCTATCACCTCATAATCAGCAAAATGGCTAGAATTATTAAAAAAAAAAAGTATTGGCGAGGATGTGGAGAAAACGGAACGCTCATACAGTATTGTTGGAAATCTAAATGGTGCAGCCACTATGGAAAACAGGATGGAGGTTCCTCAAAAAATTAAAAATAGGAATATTGTATGATCCAATAATCCCACTACTGGATATTTACCCAAAGGAAAAAAAGCATCAACTTGAAATGTATATACACTCCTATGTTTATTGCAGAATTATTTATAATAATCAACATATGGAAGCAACTCAAGTGATAGTGAAGATATGGTATATGTATATACAATGGAAAATTAACTCAACCTTAAAAAAAGAATGAGATATTGCCATTTGTGATAACATGGATGGACTGGGAGGATATTGTTAAGTGAAATAATCAGACAAAGATAAATACCTCATGATTTCACTCATATGTGGAATCAGTATAACAAACCAAACAAAGCAGAAAAAGACCCATAAATACAGAGAACAAGCTGGTGATTGCCAGGGGGGACAGGGGTCAAGGGATGTGCAAAATAGGTAAGGGGAGAGAGAGGTATGGGCTTTCAGTTATGGAATAAATAAGTCACAGGAATAAAAGGTACAGTACAGGGAATATAGTCAGTGGTATTATAATAGCATTGTATGGTGACAGATGGTAGCTACACTTGTGATGGGCACAGCCTAACATATAGACTTGTCAAATCATTATGTTTCTTACCTAAAAGTAATGTATCATGATGTGTCAACTATACTTCAATTTAAAAAAAGAAATTTTAAAAATCGGAACTTCTCCATTCAGTAATTCTACTTCAAGAATATATCCAAGGGAAATAATTACAAGTGTCCTTAGTGATTCATGTATTTTTAAAGTTAGATGAGGAAAAATGGAAACTAAATATCATATAATAGAATTTTAAGTAAATTATAATACATCCAAACAAAGGACCACTATACAAGAATTAACACTCACATTCCAGGGAACTATTTATTCACCTTTGCATACGTCACAACATATTAAGGGTGTGTTTATGTATATGTATATATATGTGTATATATAGTGGTAAACCCATATGTATCTACTTATCTTCTTACCTTTAAGTATCAAAATATCTTATTAGAAAAAAAAGTAAGAACACAGTCAAACATGCTAAAAGAACCTATCTCTGAATGAAGTTGATGATTTTTTGTTTTGTTTTGTTGTCCTGTATTTGTCTGTTTCCCAACTTCTTCGTAATAAGTATACTTTGAGAAAAATAGTGCAATGAATGCAAAAGAAATTAAAGTTAAGGCTAAAAGGTTCCTAGTACCTCTCTGTCTTTTTTATACACTCTGCCATGGTGCACAATTACATGACTTTTAGTGTATTCACTTGAGTTTTAGAATTACATAGTGTGTTTTTTAAAAAATGAAATAACTTTTAAATTATTAAATTTTTAAATGAATAAGTTTTAAGATTTTGCTTCTTAAAGTGTTTTGTGAGAAGCTTAAGAATACTCAGTGATACAGAATGTTGGCATTTTATTCAGTTCATTTCCCATGGCCAGGGCTGTATCGTCCAATTCTCTGGATGGTCCATACTTGAGAAAACAGCAATGCGTGCCAGTGTCTTTTGTCTCTGGAGGCATCTGCACATTCAAATGATAAGGACAGAATTCTAGAAGACGCTCAGTGGAAGTTATATGAGAGACCATGTGTTCTTATGAAAATTTGATCCATGCTTATGTACTGAAGATTTGATGAAAGGAAAGGATGTCACACATTTTACACCAAGAACCTCCTGCTAGGTCTAACGTAGAAACCCTTTACGGATAGCTAAATGTAACAGGTAGGCCACTTCCTTGGACACAATTCTGAATAGAATAGTTCTTATTTGGCTTAAGTCTTCATCTGCCAGAGTACAAGTGAACATAAGAGTAAACCCCTTATGAAATGTTTGTTGCTAACTTCATAGTTCTTAGTTTTGTCATCTGTACGCTAAAGAAAGTAATTACTTTATAATGCTTCTGTGGGAATCAAATTAAATAATACATTTAAAATACTTAGCACAGTTTCTAACATAAAGTACGTTCTATAAACAGCAGCTATTATTATTATTTATTAGCTAACCATCAGCTATTATTATCACATGCTTGAGAACTCAAACCTGGTTCAGAGTAGGCACTCAATTGGCTTTCCTGCTTAATTTATGTTGAACATGAATTCAGCTTTAACATGGATGGAATAAATTTATAGTAATATATATCACATTTCCTGTACTACAACAGAGAAAGCTCAAAAACAATTTTGTTTTTATTCTGATAGCACTGTTTTTAAGCAACTCTGCTGAACTTATACATAATTTTTTTAAATTGGTCGAATAATTCCACTAAAGGATAGACTTCATTATTAGTGCTTGTTCACTGGTCAACCACATATTGATATTAATAAACATAAAACATACACATACATTTATGCTTCTGTAGTTTTCTACTTTTCTTTAAAAAGCAAATAATAAAGCATGGTACATATACGGTGACCTCATATACTCTGAAAATATAAAGTTAGTGTTATCAACTGAAAATCAGTGTTTATAAGTAAAAAATTTGAAAGTCATTGGCTTTGAAGATGGTTCTAAAAACCAAGTCAATACTGAGGATTTTAAATTGCAGTTTTATAAGATACTCACTGCATGATAGATTTCAGGCTGTTTCATGTGTCCAATGTCATCCAAGGTTGCAAATAAATTTGGCCTTTCAAAAGCAAGATGAATGACAAAAATTCTCTGACATACAGCAAGTCTTCCAGGTTAAGCATGACAAAAGTTCAATGATATCATCAAGGCTATCAATCCATCTGTAATGACATACTGCAGTCTCTTCAAGAATTAAATATGATGTTTGCAAGAGCAGTGTTGCATTTCTGGTTGTAGGGCAAAATAAAACAGAACTGCAAACACATAAAAGGCCTATTAAATTAGCTACGCAAATAGGCTGTTAATTTCTATCTTTAAACAAAATTTGTGAATTTGGGCTCCTTATGGTTGATTGTTTTCTTAAAACATTCTTCTATTCTAAAATCATGTGATCCATTTAATCTGTTTTTATGCAATTTTAGTAATAGCTTACACTGCTTTCAGGAACAAAGCAAATACTAAACAGAGGTGGCCACAATGCAGAGTAAAGAAGCAAAATTAGAAGTGATTTATTTTACACATGTCTTTCTTTAAACCAAATGTTTGGCCCAATTTAGTGTGTGTATTTTTGTTTTTAAAAGACTGTGTGTTTGCTTTGTGAAAATTACCCAAAGTGCACACACATCTTATGTATCATACTGATTTTCAAATCAATAGGCTTTGTGAAATGAATGACCTAAGCTTCTTATTGCAATTAGCTTTCACAGCAAATCTGTCGATTTTTCTGTAGGTCCCAAGCTTAATGTAATTCTCTATAGGTTAACGTAAGATATAGCATTAATCAACATCTCTGAGAAATTCATACATGCCCTAAATATAATTAGGAAGTGCATTTAAACAATGTTCTGGATTTTATGACCTCATTTTGAGATTATAGAATTACTCATGAAGGATAATAATAATATATTTATTCTGAAGAGTTTAGATAACACCAGAGGAATAACTCTATACATGATTTTAATTCTAGGATTTTGCTTAAATGGGTGCATGTGGTTTCATTTCAAGGCTTGGGCAATCCATTGAATCCCTAGTCACCAGAGAACAAACTATGAACCTCGAAACAAAATTCTTGACCTTTACGAGTCTCCTGAGGTCTAACCATGTTTTTTCTTATACTATTCATCACTGGTTATGGAGAGAAAGAAAGGAGGAATGTAGAAATGTGCTAGACTCCTGGAGAAAGTATCAGAAAAGATCATTCGTTATGAACCAATAACTTCATTTTTTACACTGCCACTGTACAAGGCAGAAAACAACTATAAAGCAATAAAATATTAGCTCAGAGAATCTAGGTTTGACACCTAGTTCCACCATTATGCAATTCATTTTATATTTGTGTCTCTTACTCATTTGGAAATGAATGTGATAATACTTCATAGAAATATTGAGAAGTAAAACTATGATAATACCTATGAAAATGCCATATAACTTTTGAAACCCACTGTAAATGCTCTCTCACGTATTAAATACAGATGCTTTATTTTTTCTCTCATATATCCACTAAAAGACTTTTTTAAAAATATTGAGCAGAAATTCATCTGACAAAGGGAACTGTGGAAAAAACAAGTTACTCATTTAATGCAGTCTATATTTATAAAGATATATTTACTTTTTAAAGAAATTTTCAAAAAGGCCAAAAATATTAAAACTAATTTATGTGACTTTAACCATATATCATAGCTCATTAAATTTATAGTAAACCAGTGAACTTCAATAATAACTCTAAAATTATCACCTTCTTACTATATAGCCCTTATCTGTTCATAATTAGGATTTGTTTGAAATATTTTGGGGAATTTACAGATCTTTTTTTAAAAAAAGATTCATTTATTTATTTGAAGGGGGAGGGGCAGCAGGAGAGAATGAGGGAAAGAATCTCAAGCAGACTCCTCACAGAATGAAGAGCCCAACCAGGGCTCAATCTCATGACCCTCAGATCATGACCTTAGCCAAAATCAAGAGTCAAACACTTAACTCACTGAGCCACACACATGCCCCTCTAGAGCTATTTTTAAATCCAATTTTCTCACTAAAACTAGTAATCACATACTAACTACAGTGATATGGTCAAGACTGGTGTTTGAATCTGAATATCAGATCTTTTGTTTTATCTCCATTCTTTAGTTTTCTCATCTTTAAAAAGAGGGGAATTGCTATAGACCTGGCTCATTGGTTTGTTGTGAAGATTAAATTATCACATGTGAAATGAATGGAAATATTTAGTCACATAGTACTATTATTACTATTTCTCAAATGTTAGCTACAAATGAAATGTGTTCTCTTTTGCTTCTTTTTTTCTCTTTTTTTCCAATTCATAGCAAGGTAGATGTCCAAGTGCAATTACTTTGATTTCAAATTCTCTATGCAATTTATATATTATTCTTACCAAGCAACTGCAAAAAATAACTCCACGTATGATATGGTGAGAAATTCCAAGTTTGTAGAATGTAGTCTTACTGAATTATCAGCTCTTATCCATACAGGCAAAAAGTCACAGACAAGTGTACAACACAACTAATAAAAACCGATTGACTCTTTTGGTCTATATTTCCCTTAAGTTATCAACAAAACAAATTAGTCTTGATTTATAATTATAATTACCAATTATACATTATTTCACATAATTAGGGTCTGCATGTTTGCATTATATTCTCACATTCACAGTTAAATGTGAATTTCACAAATCAAGGAAGTAGAGAAAGCCTTATTATTAATAAGGATAGGATTTAATCTTCTGAATTGAGGTAGCCATGGCTGAGAAATGTCTACCCCATTAGAGTACTAAGAAATCATATAAGCCTCTGTACCCAGAAGTAAAATGAGATATCCTAAACCTATCTTTTAGCTGGATTCTCAAATTCCCCTTCTTTTGTGCATCACTACATGACATTGGTAGGAACAGATATCACATTAGTGCTAATAGCGTTTATTTTACACATAACATTGATCTATCCTCCAAGGTGTCAAGAAGATAAATTTTGAGTGTAGTTATTTATTTATTTGTGAAGTGCAGGCCTCACCATGAGCTAGAAAATTCCCTAGTCCAAGGTATGACAAGTGTCACAATTTCTAGATTGCAAACTCAACTATTGATTTACATTTTAGAAATAAGACAAGTGGGGCGCGTGGGTGGCTCAGTGGTTTAAGCCGCTGCCTTCGGCTCAGGCATGATCTCAGGGGCCTGGGATCGAGTCCCGCATCGGGCTCTCTGCTCCACAGGGAGCCTGCTTCCCTCTCACTCTCTCTCTGCCTGCCTCTCTGCCTACTTGTGATCTCTCTCTGTCAAATACATAAATAAAAAAAAAAAAAATCTTTAAAAAAAAGAAATAAGACAAGTGAAGCTGTAAGAAAATAATAGTTATGGCTCCTTTAAATAACTTTATTGAGATATATTTGTCTGTAGTGCAAAGATCACCACAATCAAGGTAATTAAGTTACCTATCACTTCTACATAATCACTACTGTGCATGTATATGTGTGTGTGTGTTGATAAGATTTAGAGTTAATGTATAAGAACCAGTACAATTCAATAGCAAAAAACCAAAATAACTCAATTTTTAAAAATGGGCAAAGGACCTAAATAGAAATCTTTTAAAAGAATACATACAATGACCAATAGGTCGTGAAAGAGCCGTCAATACCACTGATCATTAGGAAAAATGCAAAACGAAACCACTATGAAATATCACTCATACTCATTAGAATAGCAATTATGAAAAAGACAAAAGATAACAAGTGTTGAAGTATAGAGGAAGATGTGGAGCAAGAGAAACCCTTGTACACTGTTGGGGGAAATGTAAATTAGTATAGCCACTATGGAAACAGTATGAAGTTCCCCCCCAAATTAATAAGAGAAATACCATATAACCTAGCAATCCCACTTCTGGATATATATCCAAGAGCAATGAAATCTGAATCTCAAAGAGGTATCTATACCCCCATGTTTATCACAACATCAGTCACAACAGCCAAGATATGGAAACAACCTAAATGTTGACCAGTGGAACAAATGGATAAAGAAAATGTGGTCTACATATACAGTGGAATATTATTCAGCCTTAAAAAAAGAAGAAGGAAATCCTGCCATTTGCAACAACATGGATGCAACAGGAGGGCATTATGTTAAGTGAAATAAGCCAGACACACACACAAAAACAAATGCTGCATGATCTCACTTTTATGTGGAATCTAAAATAATCAAACTCACTGAAGGGGAGGGTAGAATAGTGGTTGGTTGCTAGGAGAAGGGAGTGGCAAATGAGATGTTGGTCAAAGAGTACAATTTCAGTTATAGAAGATGAGTGGGTTCTAGAGATCCAATGCATAGTATAGTGATGATAATTAACAACACTGTATTGTACAGTCATTCACTTACTTAGTAAATAGTTACTGGATGTCTTCTTTTTTTTTTTTAAGATTTTATTTATTTATTTGACAGAGATCACAGGTAGGCAGAGAAGCAGGCAGAGAGAGAGGAGGAAGCAAGCTCCCTGCTGAGCAGAGAGCCTGATGCAGTGCTTGATCTGAGGACCCTGGGATCATGACCTGAGCCAAAGGCAGAGGCTTTAACCCACTGAGCCCATCCAGGCACCCCTGGATGTCTTCTTTATGCTGGGCCCAGGGAATACAGGGATCAAACCCATTATTATTGTTGTTGTTATTTTAAGATAAACCTCCATTCCTGTGCTAGAGAACCTTACTGGCTAGTATGTGAAATACAATTCAATAAGTTGCTATAAATTAACTAAAGATAAGATTGAAATTCAAGCTCACTGAAATCCAGGGTTTCTGACTCCAGAGTAGTTTGTCTGCTCCACTCCAAGTTGCCTATTAAGAAATTATTTCCTCATTAAAATATTCACCATCTAATTCACCCTCTACCATCCTCCCATCTAAACTGCCAAGTCACTGTACTATGATTGGAAATCATTACTCAGATGTGACATATATCTACTCAATCACTGCTCCGTGGGTGCAGTGGGGTGCAGTGGTTAATGAATGACTTCTACTTAGGTTTACTTTTACAATTATGGCAGGGGATATGTTTATTATCCCATTAAACATTTTCTTATTCTTCCCTTGATTCATTTTCAACCATTAAAGAAAAAACTCACTATGTTAAAACATATCCTTACCCTCAGAGTACTGATTTGAAGGATAGATTTTTGCAACACAGTTATGTAACATGGAAGTTTTACTTGAAGTATTTACTTAAAATGTCCACAAATCTCAAGCTTTATTTTCTGGCATAAAACAAAAGTGTCTCTGGAGTCCAAATGGGTACAGATTCTGGCTCACTACTTGTTAGCTGTGTGACTGCTACCTATAGAGTTGCTATGTATCAAATCAGTCCAAAATTTGGTAGCTTGAAAACAACAATTACTGTGTTGTCTCACAGTCTCGGCGGATCAGGAATTTGGGAGAGGCATGACTAAGCATTACTGGCTCCAGCTGTCTCATGAGCTGCAGTCGGATAGTGTAAGTGGAGCTAGAAGGGCAAAGAGGGACTGGAGTTGCTGGGGGCTGGTCAGTCATCTCTCTATCTTCCCTGGATGGTCTCTCGTCAGAGCTACTTTGGGCATGACTCAAGGCACGACTGACAACATGGCAGATCAGGACTCTGGTACAAATGTTCCAGTGATCCTGGTGGATGCTGTGTCTTATTTCCTTACCTAGCCTTGAAGTCATTCAGTGCCACTTCTGCCACATTCTGACGGTTTTATGCAAATTCCAAACCCAACCAGACTCAAAGGAATTAGACTTCCCTTCTTAATGTGGGAATGGCAAGGTTTAAAAATATATATATATATGGAAAGAGATACTGCTTATGGTCATCTTTCGAAAATAAAATCTGCCACAGTGACATTGGATAAGTCACTAACTCCTGTGCCTCACTCAGTTTCCTTACCTCTAAAATGGTTGTAATATATGTCACTTCATGGGGTTCTTGAGTTTTAAAGGAACTAATACAGTTTAAGTGCTTTGAACAGCTCCTAGCACAGAGAATGTCATTCCCTACATTTAATTTTTTTAATTTAATTTAAATTAATTTTATTTAATTTTATTAGTATCTTCAAGTTTCAGCTCAAATATCACCTCTACTGTGGGGCCTTTCCTTTTAGTCTCACTGATTTTTCATTCTTTCTTCCAGCTTAGCGTGGCTTTGAAGTTACCTCTTTTTAAATACATCTCTTCAAGTTTTATTGTAATTATATGTTCACAGGCCTAGAGTCTCCAGTGTACTGTGAACTTCTCAGGAGAAGGAAACAAAATGGCTGCTCAGCAACACAGATTTGTTTTTTAGGGAATGACTCAGTCCAAAGTACAGGTACAAACAACAACAATGAAAATGTAGATGAAGGAAGATGTTGAAAACAAACTAGGATAATACAAAACAAAGAAGGTGGGGTGCAGTGGTTAATGAATGACTTCTACTTAGGTTTACTCTTCTGTCAAACTTTTAAAGGTTAGGATTGCCCTACGGACCAGTTGCAAGAGATGCAGGATTTCCAGATGAGAAAACGGAGCAGCGAGCTGAAAGCATTGGCCTTGAATTAACATCTAGAAAGTAGATTAAATTCGTTTTAATAGACTTGCTAGAATTTAACTAGCTTTCCTATCACTGGAACCTAGCATTGAAAATGTCCACTATTAGAAATATAGTGGAAAAGCACTGAAAGAAAACAGCACTTGAGAATGAACATAAGCTTTAAACTTGTAAATGATGAAAATCCACAGCATTCTATCCCTTTTATCAGAGAAAGCAACATTAATGGCAATCTAATACAACAAAATGTATCTGTCCCTGGGTATCATACAGAATTCCACAGAATCTATAGAAACAAGCAAGACTGACAGTTCCTTTTACCAACAGGAAGGTACCTGTAAATCACAGGAGAGTCCTTTAAAATCCTGAGGTTTTGTTTCTTACACCAAGAGTGATCATTTAAATTCAATAAAAAAAGAATATCATAGTACATGAAAATTTCAAAAAGCCATTTGTGAATAACATAGTTCTAGAATAATAATAAAAATAATAATAATATCTTATTATTATTATTTTGCTCCAGAGTCTAGAGATGTTTAAAAATGAATTTTTCAGCCAAACTCTTGGAAAGTCAGACCTCAGAAACAACAGACAAAGAAATTCTAATTAGCTGTGATGAGTGTTGATTATAGAGCACGGATACAACAATGATTACAAAGAAAAAAAAAGAGGTTATACATCAGTCCCACGTATCACGTGTGGTTGTGTAATTAGAGAAATTTAATCACAGCAGGCATATGTGATATATTTGTATTTGTGCCATTTTGTGGATTCACAGACAGCACTTCCTCAGAAAATACAAAAGGAATAAAAGCATTCTTATTTTATAAGCTTTACCTTTAAACCATTTACTCCATGAAAGTCTTTTTTTCTAGTTGTTTTTCTCCTTCTTCCCCACACCCCAAAGAAAACCCATTTCTTTTTCAGCGAAATACTGAGTACTATTACCTTATTGTGTTGTTCTTTGTAGAACATCCCCAGCTCTTTAAGACTGATGGAAGACATGCATATGCTCATAGGGAAAAATAGGGCCTGTTTCATATGAAACCTTTAAGGTTTTAAAGACCTGGTCCTTCATCTGAGTTTCTGAAGGAAATAGATTACAACCATTGCATCGTCTAAAGAGGACATCAACAGTACTAGTGCTCTCAGGTTCTGTGACATCAGCCTTTGCTGGTGCAAAAATAAGTCCCAACGTAGAAGAAATCACTTGGCCACCTGAACTCTCACAGAAGATTCAGTAACCTGTGAGAAGGTCACAAGGTTTATCTTGAACAAGAGTCTGTCTTGCAGCTTGTTGTTTTTTGATTTCCTGATTAAGTGATGGATAAGAGGTCATCCAGGCAGTATAGAACCAAAACCCAAACAAGACAAAACCAAACTCTCACAGAAACCTCAGCTGGACCACATTATTCTCAGCAAGAGAAGATTTCTGCTTTGCACTGATTACTCATAAAGCCTTTTCCCCCAAGCAAATCTCTCTCTCTCTCTCTCTTTTTTCCCCCCACTGATGTTGTTCTATAATTAGGTGTTTCTGCTGGAATTAGGAGCAAACATGAAAAAGCTCTTCTTGCAGCACATTTATAAAAGGTATCTGAGTGATCATTGGTGAGGTTGGATTAAACTATATAGTTTATCATTATGACACTGTATCTGTGTTTGCCCTAGAAACTCCACTTAAGCATAGTAGTTCCCCCTTATCCATGGAAGATATGTTGTAAGGCCCCCAGAGGATGCCTGAAACCATGGATAGTAACAAAACTTATTCTAGGTATACTATGTTTTTTCTATACACACATACTTCTGATAAGTTTAATTTATAAATTTGACACAGCAAGACAATAACAACAATAACTAATAAAGTAAAAAAATTATAACACAATACTGTAATAAAAGGTATGTGACGGTCATCTCTCCTTCTCTCTCTCAAAATATCTTGTTGTGCTATCCTCGTCTTTCACCTGATGATATGAGATGACAAAATGCCTACACAAAGAGATGAAGTTAAGCGAATGACGTGGACACTGAAATGACAAGGCACTACAAGGCACATATTCTCATATTGGAGAATATGACAGGAGAAGGTTCACCTGCTTCCCAGCCAGCATTGACTGTGGGTAACTGAAACCAGGAAAAGCAAAACTGTGGATAAGGGGGACTACGTTATAATAAAAGAGAGAAATAGTATGAATCATTAGAAGTTTACACACACACACACACGCCCCTTACACATTAATACTTTGTGTAGCTTCTTTAACATTTGCATATAATTTTTCCAGACTCAACCTGATACAGTGCAAATATATTCCCCTGTACGATAATCTTGCTTAAGATATTCAGGAGTCCATCATCTTGCATTTTAAACTATAGAAGTTTTCTCTTTGATAGAAGATGAATTTTTATACAAACATATTTAAAAGGGGAAGAAAACATATCCCATTTTCACTTGCATCTAATGAAGAACTCTGTATCAACACAGATAACCCAATTCCTTTTCATGATTTATTCATAAAAGAAATTAGATATCATTCCTCCCCCCTCCCCCAGCCACTGCCAGCACACATGTAAACCACACTATTTGATTAAACTTCGGTACATGACACGAGTGTTCAAATGCCTGTTGGGATAAGGAAATTGTCCTAATACATGAGTGAAGCAGGCACCGGTTATAAATGACCTGTTTATACTGTATAAGTAGTGGGCAAGGTTAAGATTGTAGAGAAGAAGAAAGCAGGCCTGAATGTCAGGTCTTTTGCTGTGTTAAGAGAAGGTGCAAATTTCATAGGAAATCTCTCAATCTTTAAATATTGGCACAATTTATAGGGACCAAACAAAGAATTCTTTGGGTTGGGACCTACCAGCTACCAGTTTGCAAGCTCTTCTGTACCATGGCTGCTGAAAGGATTAGCAAGTGGAGGGTGAACCTCTATGTGAGGCTGTGGCCTGAGGATGATAGGGTGCAACCAGACAGACTAGAGCTCCACGCCCAATGGCCTCATAAGAAAATCTGACTGAGCTGGGACATACTTCAAACTAAATTAAGCTAAATCAGTAATTTGGATGAGCAAGGAATAGGGGGAGATGGTGGGGGGAGATGAGGAGTACCCAGAGAAAAGTGTCAAGGAAAACTGGCAGTTACAGAGAACATTGGTCAGTGGAGGGGGCCCCGAGAAAACCAACCAACTATAGATCACTAGATATCAAGTATTAATCACAGAGGGAGAAACAATAAATTTCCATGAACAATATTAAGAACAAATGAATTCTGGCTTTGTTTGTGCCAAAGTGAAAATTTCCAAGCCACCTGTTTTGACTTCTTAAAAATCATACATACCACGATGGGCCCCAGAAAAAGGGAATGATGAAACATAAACCTATGTGAAGAATTTAAATGTCACAGCAAATGCATACTTTGTTAGCGGATAAATTAGCACAGGGACAACCAAAGTTTATAATTTAAGAGTTGACATAAATTACTGTGCAGTAACATGGCAATTGAAATGTGTAAGAGAGTTCTGTGATAATCTGCAATTACCCACTTTACAGGTATCCTCTAGACATTTAAATATGATGATGAAAATGAAAACCCTGTTTTATCTTGAAGTCTTTCAGCAGTCACACCTTTAGCTATGGAAATATGGCACACATGGGGAAGAAATGGCACAAAGCCTGTACCTCCTGTGGAACCAACCATTAAATGTGAAGAAAATTTTATCAAAAACTTGGGAGCTTTTCTTGACCAAAATTTCACTGTCTTGACAGTCTGAGAGGGCTGAAGAAGATCACTTAATGAGGGAGGGACGCTCAAAAGCAGGTTGAGCATGAGGTCACCAGAACGATGGATTGGGCTGATCCATTCTATTTAGAAGACAAGCAAGGGCAAAAATAATACGTGGCCATCTGCAAGGTAAGAGAAAATGAGACTCTGTTTTCTGAAAGAATCTGCTATTTAGAGAGTGAAGAACAAGTGAGTACTTGGATTGGGAAGCAAGGTCAAGCTAATAAAAGCAGTAAGTAGAAATTGTCACTCTGCCTAAAAAATAGCACCCTGATTTCAAAACAAATTAAGGGTAAATTCCAGTGCTACCTTGCAAAGCCTGAACGATAAAGGAAGGAAGAAAAAAAAAATCAGATCCCCCACGCCTCTTCTCAAGCTAGCTTTAGTTCTCTTCCACAGATACAGCATAATATGGATTTAAGACTAAATGGTATTCAAAGCACTGTTTGCAAAAAGATTCATACTTTCTTTACCATAATCCTAGCAGGCTGTTATGATCTAGACACACCTCATTTTATTGCTCTTCACTTTATTGCACTTTGCAGATATGCACTTTTTTACAAATTGAAGATTCGTGGCAATCCTGCATGGAGCAAGCCTACTGGAGTCATTTTTCCAACAGCATTTGCTCACTTTGTGTCTCTGTGTCACATGTTGATAATTCTCACAATATTTCAATTTTTCATTATTATTAGATTTATTATGGTAATCTACAATCAGTGATCTTTGATATCAGTATTGTAACTGTTTTATGGTGCCATGAACCATGCCCATATAAGATAGTGAACTTAATAAACATCATGTGTGTTTCCATAGCTACACTGACCAGCCAGTCACCCATCTCTCTCTCTTTGCTCAAACCTTCCTATTCCCTGAGACACAACAATACTGAAATTAGTATTAATAGCCAATTAATAACCCTACAATGGTCTCTAAGTGCTCAAGTGAAAGAAATTAATAACCAATTAATAATCCTACAATGGTTTCTAAGTGCTCAAGTGAAAGAAAGAGTTGCATGCCTCTCAATTTATGTTTTTATTTATGTATTTATTAATTTATTTTTAAGATTTTATTTATTTATTTTAGAGAGAGAAAGCAAGCCCAGACAGGGGGAGGGGCAGATGGAGAGGGACAAGCGGACTCTGTGCTGAGCATGGAGCCCAGTGCAGGACTTGATCCCAGGACTCATGAGATCATGGCCTGTGCTGAAACTAAGAGTCAGATGCTTGGCCAGCTGAGCCACCCAGGTGCTCCACATGTCTCTCACTTTAAAACAAAAGCTAGAAAGGATTGAACCCAGTGAGGTAGTTATGTTGAAAGCTGAGACAGCAAGAATGCTAGCTAGGGCTGTCACACCAGTTAGCTAAGTTGTGAATGCAAAGGAAAAATTATTGAAGGAAATGAAGTGTTACTATAGTGAACACACTAGTGAATAAAAGCAAAACAGCTTTATTGCTGATAGGTGGTTTGAGTAGTCTAGACAAAAGATCAAACCAGCAGCAACATTCCCTTAAGCCAAAGCCTAATCCAGAGCAAGGTCTTAACTCTCTTTAATTCTAGAAAGGCTGAGAGAGGTGAGGAAGTTGCAGAAGAAAAGTTAGAAAAAGTTGGTTCATGAAGTTTAAAAAAGAAGCCATCTCCATAATAAAAATCCAAGGTGATGCAGCAAGTGCTAATGTAGAAGTTGAAGCAAATTATCCAGAAGATGTAGCTAAGATAAGTAATGAAGGTGACTACACTAAGTAACAGATTTTTAAAAAGATTTTATTTATTCATTCATTGAGAGAGAGAGAGAGCATGACGGGGGAGGGGAGTAGAGAGAGGGAGAAGGAGACTCCCCGCTGAGCAGGGTGACCAATGGGGACTCCATCCCAGGACACAGGGATCATGACTTAAGGCAGAGGCAGACACGTAACTGACTGAGCCACTCAGGTGTCCCTAAACAACAAATTTTCGATGACATGAAACAGTCTTCAGTTGGAAGGAGATACCATTGAGGGCTATCATAGATGAAAAGAAGTCAACACCTGACTTCAATGCTTCCAAAGACAGGCTGTCTCTCATGTTAGAGGCTAATGCAGCAGATGACTTTAAGTTGAAGCCAATGATCATTGCCATCCTGAAAATCCTAAGACCCTCAAGAATAAAATCTACTCTCTGTGCTGTATAAGTGGATCAAGAAAGCCTGGATTACAGCACATCCACTGACAGCACAATTGACTGGATATTTTAACCCCACTGTTGAGATCTACTGCTCCGGAGGAAAAAAAAAAAAAGATTACTTTCAAAATATTACTGCTCATTGCCAATGTATATGGTGACCAAAGAGCTCTGATGGAGATGTACAACAAATTTGATATTGTTGTCATGCTTGTTAACGCAATATCCATTCTGTAGCCCAAAGAGTAATTTCAACATTCAGGTATTATATTTTAAGAAATACATTTCATAAGACTATAGCTGTCATAGACAGTGATTCCTCTGATGCATCTGGGCAAAGAAAATTGAATACCTTTTAGGAAAGATTCACCATTCTAGATGTTATTATGAACATTCGTGATTCATGGGAAGAGGTCAAAATATCAGAATTAACAGGAATTGGGAAGAAATAGATTCCAACCCTCACAGATGACGTCAAAGGGTTCAAGACTTCAATAGAAGAAATAACTGCACACACACTATAAATAGAAAAAGAATGAGAAGTAGGTGTGGAACCTGAAGATTTAACTGAATTGCTGCAATTTCAGGATAAAACTTGAATAAATGAGGAATTGCTTCTTTTTTATGCCGCTGCCTTCGGCTCGGGTCATGGTCTCGGGGTCCTGGGATCGAGCCCCGCGTCGGGCTCTCTGCTCCGCGGGGAGCCTGCTTCCTCCTCTCTCTCTGCCTGCCTATCTGCCTACTTGTGATCTCTCTCTCTGTCAAATAAATAAATAAAAAAATCTTTAAAAAAAATTCATTAATTAATATACAATGTACTATTAGTTTCAGAGGTAAAGGTCAGTGATTCATCAGTCTTCTACAATACCCAGTGCCTATTATATCATGTGCCCTCCTAAATGTCCATCACCCAGTTACCCCAACCACTTACCCCTTCCCCACTAGCAACCCTCAGTATGTTTCCTATGACTAAGAATCTCTTATGGTTGAGAAGTTGCTCCTTAATGGATGAGCAAATAAAGTGGTTTTTGAGGGAGGGAATCTACCCCTGATAAAGATGCTGTGGAGACTGTTGAAATGACAACAAAGGATTTAGAATATTACATAAACTTATTTGATAAAGCAGCAATTTAAAAGGATTGCCTCTAATTTTGAAAGAAGTTCTGCTGTGGGTAAAATGGTATCAAACAGCATCTCCCGCTATTGAGAAATTGTTCATAAAAGGATGAGTCAATCAATGTGGCAAAACTTATTGTTATTTTATATTGATAAATTGCTACCCTGACCAGTCAGCAGCCATCAACACTGAGGCAAGACCTTAGTATAAAGGTTATGACTTGCTGAAAGCTCAGAGATGATTAACATTTTAAGCAACAAAGTTTTTAACTAAGGTATGTACATTTTTTTAGACATAATGCTATTGCACACTTAATATACTACTATGTAGTGTAAACATAACTTTTACATGCACTGGGAAACCAAAACATTCATGTGACTTGTTTTATTGCAATATTTACTTTATTGCGATGGCGTGGAACCAAACGTGCAGTATCTGCAAGGTATGCCTGTATTCCAAAAGAAAAATGAATTTTAGTGAAGCCACCAGTTATTAAGCTGGTAGCAGAAAAGTCAGGATTACAAACTGAGGGTTGCTGGAGGTGGGGGGATGTATAGGGTGGCTGGGTTATGGACACTGGGGAGGGTATGTACTATGGCGAGTGCTGTGAATTGTGTAAGACTGATGATTCACAGACCTGTACCCCTGAAACCAATAATACATTATATGTTAATTTAAAAAAAAAGAGTAAAGCCCACTAGTTTTTTCAGACACTTAGTGTAATAACATTTTAATGGCACTCAGATTTTTGTGCGCGCGCGCTCTCTCTCTCTCTCTCTATATATATATATATTCTTTCAGGGTTATTCCAAATGTTATATATTTTTTTATCTTCACCAGCATTTGTCTGATTTTTCTGATCATGCCATCTGTGGCTGATTCTCCCCCACTCAGTCTTAGGCACCTACTACAGTATCATTCACTGATCCTGTTATTGCAGGGTAAGACTAGAGATTTGCTGGCATGTTTGCCCAAAAGTACAGGGCAGAAGCAAAGACAACAGGAACAACAACAATGAGAACAGATTCTCAAAAGGAAGAAATTAAAAAATGTTCTACTACCTCAATAATAGGAATGGAGAAAAGTTGGTGTGGTGGGAGGTGAAGTGGGATAAGGGCTTAGACCCTAGAGCTAAAAACCAGAAAATATAAAATCTAAAATGTTCATATTTGAGGAAAAGAAAAACAATGAATTTTAGAGAAAGGGAGACGACATACATATGATAAGAATTAATTTCCATTTAATGTACTCATATGTCTCTAAAGGAGCACCAGGAAGAAGAAGCAATTTGGCAAATGTATCTTTTGTGTTTAACACCAATTTTGATTTGTGATAGATACTTGTCTTTTAAAGTATTATGTTTTCCATAACTAGAAAAAAACTGGGAAAATAAACTCTCAGCTGTTTATGAACTAAATTCTATTCTTTTAAAATAGAGAAGAATTTCAATTAAAGATCTGGGATAAAGGAAAAAATATATATACTGTGCTTAGTTTATTTTCTTTAAGGACCAGAGCCTCTCAAAAACATAATCATTTAGAATTTAGCATATTACAGACCAAATTTAAATGATCTTTAATAAAAAGGAATACACAACCTATAATAAACACTCAAATGTGTCCACACACACACACATACTCACAGAGAGCTAACAACTGGAGGGTAGACTTGAGTTTCCAGAGCCTGCAAAGAGAAAATTGCCTCTAACCTTTTACCTGTAGCCTAATCTCCCAAATGACAGAGCTGTTATTGATTATGATCCACTGTCTCGTGTCTCAAAGCTAAAATCCAAGTAATTACTGCTAGTGGTCTAAGAGTTCTGTTTAGGTGAAGGGATGGAGGTAGACTGAGATAATCATCCAGCCACTTATTCTTTAAACTACTGGTCAACCTGTATGTCCTTGAAGCAAAGCATCTAAAGCTGTTATTTGCAGAGAAACTCTTCATATAAAAAATCAGCTACTGATATGTAAGCAAATTAGTTCACTTTTCTGTATGCAGAGAGAATACCTGTATCCTTCCCTTCAATCTCCTCTCCTCTCCCTTCACCCCAATTTCTAATAGCCATTAATACTATAACCTCTCCTCCTGCTGGGGACAACTATGGCCACAAAACCTGACTCAAGAAAATATTAACAAACTTTCTATTTTCCTTTCATGTTTTTCTTCCAGTTTCTTTCTGCCTTAGAAAGGGAAATCAAAGGATCTTTTTGTTCACCTCTCTTACTACCCTTGTAAAACACCTGTCACTTGGGAGAAAGTAGACTCACTCACAGATTTATCATCAGGAAATGAAAATATTTGCTGACTCACCAAATATAAGATATATCTACACATTTAATAGTAAACTCCCCATTCTTGGGAACTACTTGGTTGAGGAATTGACATTTTAGGATCTCTACAGACAGCAATTTGAACTCCTCCCTGAAGTCACTAATTTCATTGTTAATACATTCATGTTCTTGATGTATTACTCCTGTATTACAGTGAATTGCTCACAGGCTTTCAAAAAATTAGAAAACAACACTGCTTCTTTCTCTGGCTACTTTTCTATTTTTCTCCATTTCCTGCCTCAGTCCTCATTCCCTGTACCCATTACATCTCTTTGTGTCTCCAGAAACTTCTTCAAATTCTTTTTAAGCTGACAGCTGTTTCCATAATTTTCTGAAAAATACATTCTTAAAGTCACCAAGCCTCTTTATTTAAACCCAGTGGCTTTTTCTCCACCGTAATTTGCCTTGAGCCATTTCAGGTAAAAAAGAAAGTTTCTCAGTGGGTGCCATGTTCTCCAAGTGACAGAAATACCATCACTTTGTCTCCATCTTTTCAATCTGTAATGCTCATTTTATTGTTGATTTCCAGACTAATTGTCCTTAAAATTTTGCATATTATCACTATTTTGCTCTGACACTGTCAATAGCGCCCCCTCTCCATTAATGAATCAGATCTAAACTCCCTTTGCTTGTCTCTTACTGTCCTCTATCTGTTTGTACACAGAAGTTATTTGTTGAGAGCCAACTTTAGGGAAAATTAACCTGGCAGTTTGGATCCTTCAGCCGTTTCCCATGAAGAATGAGCATATATAAGAAGGGCGCCTGGGTGGTTCAGTGGGTTAAAGCCTCTGCTTTTGGCTTAGGTCATGATCCCAGTGTCCTGGGATCGAGCCCCACATTGGGCTCTCTGCTCAGTGGGGAGCCTGCTTCCTCCTCTCTCTCTGCCTGCCTCTCTGCCTACTTGTAATCTCTGTCTGTCAAATAAATAAAATCTTTAAGAAAAAAAAAAAGAAGGGAAGAAATATCCCTTATTTGATTTCAGTTGTATTCATATTTAATCTCAAATTTCAGGTTATAACACAGTAGAACTTTCATCCTTCTAAAAGAAAATAAATTGTATAAAGGAGGGGAAGCTTGTGATAGCTGAGGGGCTCATAATCTCATTCTGATGAAATTATTTATTACAGTTTTCCCCAGTTACCTTATTTTTAGGAATGCATTGATGGCTATCAACGATCAGATGCAAATCTCTAAACTACTCATACAGAAGTCTATGATTATCACTTATAACGTAGGGAAATGGTTACTATTATGAACTCAATTTATTTGTTAATACTTCATTAGTTTCATGTTAATATTTCTTTCTTGAAGCTTAACCCACAGAGAATTTCATTACCAGTACTATTCAGGTGTCAAATAGCTTTTTAAAACAAAACAAAGGAAAATCTTCTATAAAAGTGGATCTTTAGTTTTACAGACAAAAGAAATTGTGAAAAAGAAGATTAAATCTTCATCAGTTTTAAATCACAACGAAAATACATAGGGAAATAGCATTATTCACCATTTAAATTGCCTAATTAGTCTTGGGAGTTTTTTTTTTTTTTTTTTTTTTAGTCTGTCCAAGGTAAAGGAATTCTACATCCAGTTATAATAATGCTAAATTTCTAAATAGTAGATTTAAGTAAATCTTCCATTGAAAGAAATAAATCACTTCTGTGCTGAGGAAACTCTATTAAGATACCATCTGAAAGATCTATGGAGCCCTGAAGTGGAATACATACATTTTTAAAAGGATAAACATAGAGGAAAATGTCTATCATGCTTTACAGTGAATATATCCACCCACATATTCAAGAGCTCCCTGATTTATTCTCAAGTAACAACCTTGACTCTTTAAACATTGTTTATGATGGTCAAATGAGAATGTACACAGAGTCTGAATACAAGCTATCTGCTAGTAGGCTTCCTTTTGAGAATAAAACATTCTTAAAGCACCATTTACTTTCACAAACAGCATATGCTCACCATGTGGCACCATTCTTGTTAACACCAAAGTAGCAATTTGAGCTTAACAGCTTATAATAATAATAGTATGTGATGTCAAGTCCTCAGAGTCTCAGATGCCAAAGGTGATCATGAACATAAATGCAAATTCCCAAAATCTGCTCTGCTGGGAAAAAAGAGTCTTGCCAAGGCCAAAGAACCCAACAGAAATACAAATGCTTGGTCTCCAGCTTCTAATAAGCTCAGAAATTGTCTTTCCAATTTTACTGCATCACCTTCATCTGTTTCTAATGCATACACATGTCTAGTGAATTTGTTCCCCTTGGGGGAAAATTTTGTTGTTTCAAGAGCTTGAGATTTTCAATGAAGTGCCAATGATCTGATACAAATTGTTGAAAGTTTTATATTACAACTGTTCCCTTTTATATGAGCCGACTGTTTACTTTCTGAGCACCTTCAAACCTTCTAGCATTTCAGAATAATGTTTAAAATATGGCATTATTAAGAAACTTCAAGATTACAGCTGTGAAAACAGACCTATGTCATTATAATCAGTGAGAAAGTCCCTTAACTGGGATTTCAGAATATAAAAGGAGCCCATGCAGAGAATTGGCAGGGTAAAAACCGAAGAGAGAAAAGAGAAAAAGAAAGAGGGGAAAAATCCATCAAGCAAAGAAAGGGGGTGTTTCCATTCTTGACAGCCCATTTGAAAAAATAAAAGTAATTCAGTATTTGAGTAGAAGACTTATTTTATGGGGGAGGGAGGTGTAGTTACTGCATTGGTTTGAATAATCTCTTTGTATATTAAATCTATTACAGCACTTATTCTTTTCTATTTTAAATGGTTATTTATCTGTTTTTTTTTTCTTCTGCTGACTGTGAGCTCTTCAAGGACCAGAACCATGTCGAATGTGTCCTACAAACTAGGACCTAGTATACTGCAGATATTCAATATTTTTGGTTAAATAAATGATTTGGACTAGACATAATATAGAAAACATACTTTTACTCAGACTAAGATGCAGAGGTAGGAAAATAATGGGTGAGGAAAAAATTATCCCATATTAGCATTGTATTAATGAAAAGAAACATTCACTATACATTAATATGCTGTGGTAAGGTGATCATAAAGAATAAGCAAATTATGTACCATTCATTTGGGGAGTCCTCATCTCTCAGAAATAGGCTGTAGTCTGACAGCGTGCATTTTTCCCTTGGGCACTGAACTCCCTTGGTTGCAGGAATAGAGAAGGCAGAAGGTAGGAGAAGTTCATTTGATACAATTTCATAGAATGGTGTCCTGACAAGTGAGGATAACAACACTCAAAGGTCCTCCTGAAAGAGTATTTCAGAGAAATCCAAATTGGGTAAGAGGGAAGAAATTCCAAAAAGGGGCTCCAGTGGACTTTGGATTGGAAAAAGTGGTATCCTATCTCAGCCATGCCCCAGGCACTACCTCTCAAGTCTCTTTTACTGTCTGTCTCATCTTTGCAAACTTCCCAGTCCTCTTGGTGTTTGTCAAAAACCTTCATTTCTTTCCTCAAAGTTTAAAACAGTGTTTATACTCTTAAATTTCTTCCACCTCTCCATCCTAAAACAATGCCCTCCCTCTAGGGATGACTGGGTGGTTCAGTTGGTTAAAGCATCTACCTTTGGCTCAGGTCATGCTCTCAGGGTCCTGGTATCAAGCCTTGAGCCCCATGTCAGGCTCCCTGCTCAGTGGGAGTCTGCTTGTCCCTCTCTACCTTCCTCTGCCCCTCCCCCTGCTCCTGTTTTTTCTCTCTCTCTCTCTCAAATAAATAAAATCTTAAAACAACCCCCCCCCCAATGTCCTCCCTACAGTCTGTTCCCACTGAAACACTCTTTTTCTTTCCTTTCTTTTTAATGCAAACTTCTTTATCTCCACCTCCACACCAGCCTTTTCCTTCCCACCCACTGGACTCTAGCTTCCAGCTCTATCCCTCGGCTGACACTGCTCTCACTAAGGCTGGCCATGACTTCTTAACTGCTAAATCTATAAACACCTTAGCTTTCACTGTACTGAACGTTTCTGTTGCATTTGATACCTTTGATCCCTCCTTTGATCATTATACAATAAAGCTGAGAACTGGTGATGAGAATAAATTTAAGTAAAGTACTTAGCACAGTTTTTTTGCACATAGTATGGGCTCTAAAAATATTTGATAATATCATAGTATTGTTTCTCTTAGTTGCCTTTGTGATTCCTCTTTCTCTGTCTCCTTTTAAAGGCAGGTGTCCCTCACCCGATGCCCTCTTCCTACACACTGTATAATCTTACCAGTCTTTTGATTTCAACACCTATTGTGTTATGATTGTCACATCCATATCTCCAGCCAATCCTCTACTAAAGTTTTATATGTACGTATCTAACTTCCTGATGCAGATTCCTATCTCAGTTGGCAGTGTGTCCTGTGGAGGCTTGAGAGAGGGGTAAAATCACCCCCCTCTGAGAACTGGTGGTTAACTTGTATATGATCATTTGTGTCTTTCCTCAGGTGACTGTAAGCTTCCTGAAGCCAGTATAATGGCTATTCATCCCTGTGTCCCTCAGACATAGCAGAGAACCCCACATATACTAAAGCCACACATCTAACTTCACAATTCTCAATTTAGAACATCTTACTTTAATGAGAAATCGTATTTATACTCCCCTCCCAAACAGTCCCCGTACAAACTATTATATTTAGTCCTGATTTCTTTTAAAAGGAAGAATTTGGAATATTTTAATAATGAGGAAAAACACATGTTAAGTGGATGGTGACTAAAATTTTGAGGTAAGTGCATACTGTTAAATTTAGAAATCAGATGAAACTTTTCTTCAGAAAAGGTTTGATAATAATACACTCTATTAAAAGAACGGTTTGCTGGATTTTTTTTCTTAAATAACCCAAAGAAATAGGAACTTCTAAAAATTTCACAGCCAACCTAAATCTAAGACTTGAAAAAAATAATAAAGTCCTGAGGTTTCTCTGTCTGAAGCCATCACATCTATGGATCCATGTCAATTTATAATGGTAAATGTGCCACAGAAACAAATTTGTCATGGGAATTTTCACAGCAATAAGTATCACAGTCTGGTGGCAGTAGATGGAGTTATGGATCACACCCTCACAAGTCTTAGGCCTAGTTTTGGAATGTGACACGTGTAATGCACATTAGCTGAGACTTTCAGATCTTTTCATGCTTCACAAATCAGACCAGATTGGCTGAATTGTGGAATATATTGCCACAACACAGTAAAGTGTCCCCTTAAACCACACCCCAGCTGGCTGTGGGAGACAAATTATCTGAAATCAGATCTTCCAAACAATGTGATACACTGGGAATGAGGATCAATCTTAAAATCATTTTGATTCAAAATTGTTTTCCATTGCCTGAAGGCATGTAACTATTTAAATGGAATATGATATACTGATAACATCATCAATTAAAAGGTAAAGTAACAGAACTTTCAGGTTCCACAAGTGGTATATGATTGGCTTTGAATTTGTACCTCTTATCTAACCCCTTTCTTACGCTTCCTTTTCTTGACTCATCCTCCCCCAACTCCCCCATCTCCTGCAAAAACAAAACAAAACAAAACTTGGTCACCTTGCCTTTTTCTTTTACAAACTTTCCTTCCTTCCTTTGAATTTTTAATCTGGGAAATATCTATATTCTAGACAATAGGCCATATACCTCAGGTGGGTCCTAAAGGAATTAATACTTATTACTAAAAAACACAAGTACAAGTGATCATAAAACCAGGTAGAATGTGAAAGTATGGGAAAACGAAGTGCCATAGAGGTGATATATTACAAGTAGAAATTGGCTTGGGGGGCACCTGGGTGGCTCAGTGGGTTAAGCCTCTGCCTTTGGCTCAGGTCATGATCTCAGAGTCCTGGGCTCAAACCCCACATCGGGCTCTCTGCTCAGCCAGGAGCCTGCTTCCTCCTCTCTCTCTCTGCCTGCCTCTCTGCCTACTTGTGCTCTGTCTGTCAAATAAATAAATAAAATCTTTAAAAAAAAAAAAAGAAAAAAGAAATTGGCTTGGGATATGTTCAGGAAAACAACAAGTTAACTATTTTTTAATGTATATGAAAGCATTAGATACAGTGCATGTCTCATGGTAAGCATTCAACAAACATTTATCTTCTTCCCTCCTATAGAGGTGTTATAGGCTGAACTGTGTTCCCCCTAAATTCATATGTTGAAATTTTAACCCCCAATACCTCAAGCCTGTAGTTAGAGGTAGGGCCTATGCCAAGGTAACTAAGGTAAAATGAAGTCATACAGGTAAGTCCTACCCCAATGCAATTAATGTCTTTATAAGAAGAGATCAGGACACAGACACAAGAAGAAAGACCACATGAAGACACAGGGTTATAAGATAACAATCTATGAGCCAAGAAAAGAAACCTTCAGAAGAAACCAACCTTGCCAACAGTCTGATTTTGGACTGTGAGCCTCTAGAACTGTGTGAGAAATTGAATTTCTGCTATTTAAGCCACCCATTTATTTATTTTTTTTACTTTTTTACAGCAAACTAATATAAGTGTCAGGGAATATAGAGTTAAGAGGATCCCTTGGATCTCTCTTTTTAAGGAGGTGAAGCTTGGGAATTTGATTTGTTAGCCAATAGGAAGTCAAACAAGGTTTGTGAGCTGAAAATGTCCTGAAGACCTGAATTTAGATGAAAAGATTAGGCTTTTGTGTTTGGAGTATGATGGTAGGGAGGACAAATCTGAAAGATAAGTTGGGGGGGATTGGGTCATTGGATCAACCTAAGTACGAAATAACTGGGATCTGAACTGGCTAACTGATACAGAAACGGTAATTGAAGCAAAGTGTATTTAACTTAACAACTGATTATATAGTGAAGAGGCATCAAATAAGAAAACTCGATGGTACCAAGTGTATAGCATAGTAGAAATATTAATAACAAAGAGAATAGTATAATTTCTGTAAAGTTAAAAACATGACTTTTCTGTAAATAAAGAATGAATAGGTTTAAAATTTTATTCAACATATTAATTATTGAAAAAAAAAGTAACACATATACTCCTACCGAGGGCAATCAAGAGTGCTGAAATTAATTTACTAATAAATGCCAAATTGGTTAGTATTATAAAGGGCAATAAAATTATTTGGGTCATCTTTTCCATAGTGCAATAATGAAATATGTGTCTTTAGAACAAAAATTCCTTGGTACTGTTGTGTAGAAGATCAATTACATGACTATCAGTTCTTTACAACTTGACTTCTTTGTCTTCAGAGTTGTAAAATAACCCAGTCAACAGCAAGTCAATCAAAGGTACATACTCCATAGAATTATTTAACCCCCAGAGGATCCCCTTAGACAATGCCCAGCATTCCACTGAGAGGAAAGATACCCTGTAATCTCTTTTGCCCATTTCTAAGTCTTGAGCTATTTTTTTTTTTCTGACGATAAATACAGGAGGAGCAATTTTTCATTTTAGATATGTTAAGTATGCAGTGCCAAGGAAACACTCTGGGGAGAAAGTCCAGCATGCAATCAGAAATGTGAAGCTACACATCCGTAAAGGACCAGGTTTGAATAAATTTGTCAGTTCTGCTTGATTTTTCCACATACCTCATCAGTGAACTCATTGAACTGGGACACAACCACAGGGTGGAATTGGAGGCAACTGCTAAGGACTCCGTCCCTTCCCTCCTCCGTGCTTGTTAATAACCTACTTTACTGTGATCCCCTGTGTCTAACAAGCTTAAAAGTCATGGTTTTGCTTTCTCGACCTGGCTTCTCTTTTTTCACCCTTTTATCCCCGGTATTTATTTTCTTCTTTCTGGTATCTGGACCTCAGCTTTTCTCTTCTGCTACGCAGCCCCCCTAAACCCAGTTTTCAGCTGATGTGGAATTGCTTGCTCCATTCTAGACTTAAGAAGGAAGAATCCAATTCTCATCTTAGTCATTTGGCTGGTGCTCTGGTGATCCCTGCCCAAAAAGAGAGACTAGAGAAGTAGATTTGAGTTACCTGCACGAAGATGACATTTTGCATATAAACGTCAAGATTTCCAATTTTTCCTCTGGCCTTTAACTTCTGTGGTTCGCTGACAGTCTCCTGTTTACTCTCTGCATGCTGGGTATTTGTGATTTATAAATAGCTCTGGTAAGGTCTAAGTAAAACAAAGTGTTCATTCATTAACTCATTAATTCTTTGACTCATTCATTCAATTGTCAACAATTACTAAATTCCTCATACGTGTTAAGCACTGCACTAGGTGCCAGAAGATATATAGATAAATAAAATATATCCTTGTCCTCTAAAATCTTAACCACTGAGGGCTATAAAGCAATGGATTTTTGACCTTTTCAAATACATTCCACATCTGCAACATGTCCACTTAGAAGCCCTGCACATAAAGGAGCCATCTGTCAAAACAGAGTAGGCTGTAACCCTGAATAGCTAGGAGTCTGAGCTGACCCCCAAGGAGTTCTCCTTACAGCACATCCAACTCTCACCGTCAGGAGTTGATAACTCCATAATCGAACTAACCTCTTTCTAATCATAAATATCACACCCCAGTGTTACCTGAAAGATCTTCATTTTCACAAAGACATAAAGTGGTAGATTGATTGATTTTTTAAAATTATGATTGTTTTTGTGATACACTTAATGTTATATTCGATGAAAAATGTCAAAACCTTCCATTTCTCAGAAGTTTGGTTTAATTATCAGTCATCTCAAATTCTCAACCCAAATCTCTTACTTATCCAATAATTTTGAAGACTCTTTAATAAGAATACATTTATCCTAATTGGATAGAAGTTTATTTGATTGAAGATGTGTTAAATAATATAACCAAACTAACCAGGAAATAAGTATGAGATGAGAAAAGCAGGAATGATTTTTCATCTTTGATATCAGTTACTTAAAAGAATATAAATTTCTTTTCAATGGAGATAATTGATGTATTTCAATTAACATGAAGAATTGAAAGCCAGATCCCTTCGTGGAGAGAGAAGATCCTGTGGCTGGTGAAGTTGTATATATGTAATTTAAATTTTATAAACAATAGATCACAATTTGGTTCTCTAAATCTTCAAAGGGACTAGAGATAACCAGCAGCTCCTTCCTGGCAGACTGACTTCTCTCAGAAGTCCTTCCAATTCAATTGTCTTGATGACCAAATGAAACTCCGGAGAACCAGGTGATGGCTGTTGGAAGCATCTCTGCTTCCTCTGAGGATGTTAGAGTAATGGAGAATAGGGTCCATTGGCGTGTTCCTCCACCATTCCACCTCCCCTCCCCCCAGAAAGAAGCAGCTACAAATAAAGGACAAACAGGGAAATAAATACATAGATATCAATGTAGATAAATAACAGGGATGATATGTATAGTATGTTGCCTTTGGTTGTTGTACATTTTGGGATAGGCCAATAAATGATTTTAGAAAAAAAATTCTTTTTCAATTCAGCATGGTAAGAAAATGACAATTCCAAAATAATATCACTGCTGAAATAAACAGAAAAAAACCTTGTTCTGTAAACGTATCTGATGAAGAACACTTTGGAGAATAAACTCTAAAGAGGAAAAAACCCCAAAGGGCCATCTTTATTTTGAACAATGCCCTCCTGCCTCTTTTGCTATATAACTATTACACAATTAACCCGTACACAATTACTGGTTATTATGGACATAACAACATAAAATCCCACATTCTCAGAATTTTATTTTTAAACTATATCTAAGTGATGAAGTTATATGTATGTCATTCTATCCTCTAGCCTACACAAAGAACTAGTAGGTAGCTTTGAAACATATATGCATATAATAGGGGGTACATTTTCAAAATTTACCAAGGTCATTAATGAACCAAATGTAAATGGTCTCCCATTTATCAAACGCCCTGGGGAAATCAGGAGATAATTGAAATGATAGATGAAGAGATGAAACTCTAGGCTAATGGGCTGTATATCAATGAATCAATGTCACATTTATGAAAGGTTTTGGAAAATGATTCCTATTCTTTGCTTATTTCTGAGTTTTTAAACCTCAGGAAGGTAAGCTGTAGGAGGACCAAAGCATGAATTAAAAAGAGACCCTATGACTCGAATCAAAACTGTTTCTGTTATAATTTTTCTCAAGGAACTTTGCATATTCCTACACTAAGTTCAGCAGAACTTACCACTATCTTTGCTTTTCCTTTTGTTTTGCCTTCCTTTTTCTTTCTGTGAAATCATCAGTTCGTAAACGATCTCACCTAGGGATCAATTCTACTTCTTTACCCTGACAAACTTATAGGAACTTTGTGTAAGGGAGGAAAAAAAGATAAGTATGCTGAATAAAGATTTAAAAATAAAAGATACTTTCGGGGCGCCTGGGTGGCTCAGTGGGTTAAAGCCTCTGCCTTCGGCTCAGGTCATGGTCCCGGGGTCCTGGGATCGAGCCCCGCATCGGGCTCTCTGCTTGGCAGGGAGCCTGCTTCCTCCTCTCTCTCTCTGTGCCTGCCTCTCTCCCTACGTGTGATCTCTGTCAAATAAATAAATAAAATCTTTAAAAAAAAATTAAAAAAAAAAGATACTTTCAATTTTGTTAAAAAATAGAGAAGGCTTTATTAACAAAAAAAAAGTCATTAAAATTAGTTTGGGGGGGTGTGCTCAGTGGGGAAATCTCCTTAAGGACTCTCTCTCTCCTCTTCTCTTCTCCTTCTCCCCCTGCCCCCACACGCACGCTCTCTCTCTCTCTCTCAAATAAATACATCTTTTAAAAAATGAGTTTCAGGTGACTTAAAGTTGAATTTCTCAAAGAGAAAACTTACTTTCTAGAGCAAGTTATTTAAGGTTAAGGCAGACATAGTCTGTAGAAAACAAATGGTCCTCAAAAACAGACTTTTTCTACTCCCCAAAGTGACAAAAAGTCAACAGTCCAAATACTGGATGAGGGGAGACATGCTAAAATACAATGTAAAGTCCAACCATTAACGAGTTTAAGAAATGACGAAAGTGTCTTCCAAGGACAAGTGGCGTTTTTGTTTATTGAATAACTTTGTCTCTTGACACCTTTAATTGATAATTTAAAAGCTGTCGTGTTGAGTCATGTTTCCTCCAAGTCAGGCCCAAGTGCTGGGACTCTCCAAGGCTGTCAGAGTTGCTCAGTGAGTCAGAGAAGCACTGATGGTGGCTTCTGGCGCAAGTGATCAAGCCTCAGAGGAGGGGTTCACAGGAGGAGACCTCCAGCTCCAGCACAGGGTCAGCACCTTGACAGTTGTTTCTGACGGAAGCCACACAGGAAATGATCTTGCTGATGGTTTCACCAGGCCAGTGATAATTGCCCCTCTTAGGGCCTGAGCTGGGAAACATGACCAACCAAGGTCAGCCAAAAGAACAGAACCTTTGAACTCAAAGGGAAGGGATGGCAGGAAATGCCTGGAAGAAAACTCTTTGAATTGAAAATGTTTGAATTGTAAGCTCTTTCAGAATCTGAAATCCTGGACACAAACTCCCCAAATAAATGCACTGAAAGAACTTTAGCTGCTAATATGCACACTGGTTGTTAAAATATTGCTGTATGTTACGCTGAAAAAAATAAAAAAAAAAAAATATTGCTGTATGTATTTCCATACTGGTTGGAAAGTGGTCTCTGTCCTAAGGTCCCTGAGTGTCCCCACTCACTAGATTGCTCCCTTGCCTCCCCTGAAACTCTTGGACTTCGCCCAGTCCAGATAATAAATTATTAATGCCTAGCAGCAGGGGGCCTTGAGGATCCTGGCAGCTCTGGTATCTGCTTTGAATCTGTGGATGTCCTGTGCCATACAAGTTACAAAATAATTTTAAATAACACTTTGCATATATCCAACACCTAAAATGGAATAGTATGAATTTTATTGGTTTTCTTATCCCATCTTCACCATAACCACCTTTCCTTTCATACCAGTCTCCCATACACTTCACACAAAAGTAAGCTTCCCCACCCCCTGCCACCATCACCTGTACCTACAGTGTTAACAAAAGAGAATATTAATATCACTATCTGGTACTGAATTCAAAGCGTCAATTATTGTCCCCAATTCCATGGCCCTCTCTGAGATTGGCACAGCATGAAATAAAGAAAAAATGAGATGTGACTATAAAGTGATGAAACTGATTTTCACATGTGGCCTGTGGGATTTCCTTGATTACTTTTTAGTCATGTCTTGTATTAGTCAGTAGGTAAAGCTAGTCTTTGAGCAGGAAGATTTCTTACATGGCCCAAATAAAATATGCATTCTCTTCCTCACACTCACCAGGATTCTTTACATAGGAAAATGTAGTACTTGTAGAGAACTTCAGAGCCTAATTACACTTTTTTTTGCACCATTAATCTGCTCTTTTAAAATAGCTTTCTCTAAGAGCAGGACACAGAAATTTATCTGACGTAATAGAATACTATCAATGTCCCTAATGGTCAGCCAACCAATTAGTGACCAAAATAGCAAAACCATACTCAGTATACAGTTTTTATGAGGATAGAATTTTCAAAGGGTGCCAAATGAATTAACTGAGTGGCTTGGTCTTGTCACCACTAATCTCTCACATAACTCCTCAGATGTAAGAACAAGGCAAAAGTGCCAAAAAAATAATTTTGCTTAGATAGCTCAAGATAGACATTAACTCTGGGATTTTCTTTATTGGAATGAACCTCTTCCTTTACTTCCGCAGAATTTAGAAACTAATGATATGGGGGCACCTGGGTGGCTCAGTGCTTAAGCATCTGCCTTTGGCTCAGGTCACGATCCCTGGGAGGATCCTAGGATTGAGCCCTGAATTGGGCTCCCTGCTCAGCGGGGAGTCTGCTTCTCCTTCTCCCACTCCCCCTGCTTGTGTTTCCTCTCTTGCTATGTCTCTCTCTCTCTGTCAAATAAATAAATAAAATCTTTAAAAAAGGAAATTAATGGCATGATGTTTGGGGTATGTTTGAGAGGATGCTTCCTAAAATTTTATAACTGAACTTTGTTAATGGCACAACGAAAAACAAGACAGTAGCATTTGATGCCAGTTTTGTTTTCCTATATGAACAAAAACCTAGTATCCTAACAAAGTGAAATATGCTGTATTTATGCTGTTAAGCCAATCTCCTCAAAATAATTTCAGCTCGTACCAATTGTCTTTTATACTTAAAAAAAAAAATCAGAGAAAGTCAAAGAAAAATCAGTGCAGATAGCTGCTAAATCCCAGTGTTGATATGTACATGTAATATATCCACATGGAAATAGGTAATCTTCATTAAAGTCATGTCAAATGTCTTGCAAATATTTTTCCCTCTGCTTTATAGACAAAGAAAATAATATGATTGTATAACACCATATGCACATGGTTTCACCAATGTGAGATCACACTGTACATTGTCTTGTACAAAATACTTAGTTCTGTTAACTTAATAATATTCCACGAATATCTTCCAGGTTACACCATTCCATAATGTTTTAAGAACTGTATCATGATTTATATAAAGATCTTCCTATTTATGGAGTTTAGTTTATTTCTATGTTTCATCATTATCAGTAACACTTCTCTCGACATTCTTCTAGTTAAATATTGGTGCATATTCATGCTTATAATATTACTCCTTAATGTTGCTGGAAACAGTTAGACACAATTGAGGCTAACCTGTCATTTGTATGCTGGTCTAAAAGTTCTGCCTTCAGAAGAAATAATGCAAGTATACGCTGCACATGATACTCTAATAATAATTTCAGTGTTCTGTCCTCAGAGAGCTATCAAAGTGCCTGGCATGAGTGTATCCTCCATTAGAAATGAGTATCACAGTATTCTGCATTTTTTAAAAAGTGTCTTGACTTTTAAAACTTTAAATTTATCTGCATGTGGCTGTCCAATTTTCCCAGCACCATTTATTGAAGAGGCTGTCTTTTTTCCATTGGACATTCTTTCCTGCTTTGTCAAAGATTAATTGACCATAGAGTTGAGGTTCTATTTCTGGGCTCTCTATTCTGTTCCATTGATCTATGTGTCTGTTTTTGTGCCATACCATGCTGTCTTGATGATGACAGCTTTGTAATAGAGCTTGAAGTCTGGAATTGTGATGCCACCAACTTTGGCTTTCTTTTTCAATAAGTCAATTGGAGAAAGACAACTATCATATGATCTCCCTTATATGAGGACATGGAGATACAACTTGGGGGTTAGGGGGATAGGAGAAGAATAAATGAAACAAGATGGGATTGGGAGGGAGACAAACTATAAGTGACTCTTAATCTCACAAAACAAACTGGGGGTTGCTGGGGGGAGGTGGGGTTGGGAGAGGGGGAGGGGGGTTATGGACATTGGGGAGGGTATGTGCTATGATGAGTGCTGTGAAGTGTGTAAACCTGGCGATTCACAGACCTGCACCCCTGGGGATAAATATACATTATATATTTATAGAAAAAAATAAGAAATTTAAAAAAAAAAAGCTTTAAATTGAAAGCAATGCTTTAGACCAAAGATAGTTGTATTCTTTGTAAAATTTGAATCATAGTTAAAGCATAACAAATCACAAGGGAATGGTAAATTATTCAATAATTTGTATTTGAATAAATGATAGCAATCTTGGGGAAAATCCATTTAGAGCCTCACCTCACACCATTTACCAAAACAATCCAAGTGGATTAGAGTTAAATATTTTTTAAAACAAGCTAGTGAAAAGCTGGAATTGGGTATTCATTAAATCTCTGAAGAGGGGGAGTTTTTACAATCAAAGGTAGAAAAATCACAAAGACAATAATCAATGAATTTGTGCTCACAAAATTTTTTAAACTTTTGCATGTTATAAAAATATTGATCAAATGAAAGCAGAAAGTGTAGTATTTAAAAATGTATCAAAATAACAGATCACCATACTCAGTAAAAAAACACAATGATTAAGAAAAATCACTAACTAGATAAAGAAATTCTATAGAGGCAATTCACAAAAGTGGGCAATTGCAAACTTAACAAGCATATTAGAAACCCCATCCTCACCAGAAACCAAACAAAGCAAATTAATGCAGTAATGATATAGAATGTTTTAACCTATAAAAGATGGCAGTTTAAACTACAAGATAAGGTATACTGGAAGCATGTTTGCTTTTTCAGATGTTGCTGGTACAAGTGCATATAGGTATCTAAACTTTGGAAAGGAATATGTCAGTATGAATCAAAGACTTTAAGCAATACATAATAATAATATAAATAACCAACAATATTGTATAAATTTGAGTACATTTATGTTGAATGAGATTTCAAAAACTATGAAGCCACATACATGCAACTATATAAAAATAAAATCACATTAAGTGAAAACAATATCTTTTCTCATAATTGTCTAGCATAGCATACCTGGTACGTAGAATTCAGGCAATAAGTATTTGTTGGATGAGTGACATACAGACATATTTCAGCAATGCATAGGACCAAAAAAAAGAAAAAAAAAGTTTAGACGGAAATGCACCAAAATGCTAACGCATTTGTATTATTAGTATGGTAAGATAATGGGTGATTATTTTTCATATCCTTAATGCCCTTATACTATTTTTTATTTTAAATGAAATTGATTTTTAAAAGCAAACGTATCATTCAATAAACGTTTATTTTAATCTCTGTCTTATCACAGTTTAAACACTTTCAAGTTCTTCTGTTTAACCCTGTGGTTTATTCTAATCCTAAGAATAGTCCTTAAAGAAGTGTAGGAAAGGCTGCTTTACAATGTATTTCTTCTACTTCTTCAGTAAATAAATTTCATATCTTATGGGAGAGGTAGGGAAAAGTAAAATAGCATTTCTGGAATTCTTGTGGGAGGGAATGTTTGTGAGATGGCTAGTATTTCTGAATTTCCACAATATTCTTATATTAGTTTTATTTAAATGCAATTACCTGGAATACTTAAGCACGTAGGCTTAAGAACAGTCACATCAAAGCCCGGAGCTACAAATGGATCAATGTTCTGCGATCAATAGCAGATTTGCCAGAGTTTATAGTTTGTACAGCATATTTGGTGGAAATCCAGCCTGAATATGACAGGCACAGGTAAACCCACTGCAAATGTGCTCATTCCAACCTGAGGAAGGGAAACGTATGAGCGCAGATGGAGCCAATGTGATAGTGCCCTCACCTCTCGGAGGTTGGTTTCGTGTTGCTCCTTGAAAATCTCCCTTCCATTCCCAGCTCTTTCCTCACACTGCCTTTAGAACATAATTGATTTCTATTTTTATTCCCTTGGTACTCTTCTCTCTGCCATGTAACAGCTGGTTAATCTGAACCGATGTGTCAGTAAGTCTCCCCTTTCACATAGCAAGCACATTTGAACAAAGGTCTTCTGGGGATAATGCCTATTTCAAGAAGGACAAAGGGATTTTTATGTGTTGCCTCCAATGATCTGAATGTGACTTCCTAACCATCATGGTAAGACAAAATCTGATACCATTTGTGGTGTCAGAAGTAAAAATTATCCTGAATAGTAAGTTTGTCATTGGCATAAGACATGCCGATGATGGCCCATGTATACTGTTTGCCATTTCAGACTTATCCTAAAAGCAAGGCAATTATTTCATACAAATGCAAAGGAGTAATTTGCCAAACACAACACTTTACACCATGCATGTGACACCAGGATAGTAACACACAACAGCCACCAAACAGGTATGGATTGCATATATGCTTATAGAAGATAAGAAAAACAAGCAAATTCCAGATATTCAAAATCCTTCACGACAGTCCAAATGTCCCTAAACATCCACCTCCGGAGGGTGATGATCTGTGACCAAGTTTTTGTGCTTATTTGCACCATATTTTTTTCTTTAAGGGAAAAAGTACGATTTTTTTCCCCCATAAGGTTTAGCTCTTCCTCAGGTTAAAAAAATTTTAAGTCCAAGATTGTGTCATTCCTCTTTGGGGCACTAAAATGATCTTCTGTATGAAATGATAGTAATCATAGGTGGATTTTTCCCCCTAACACCTCCACTATATTAATTTCCTCATTAAAAGGTAAAAGAAGTGGAGATTCACAAAATCTATACGTCTTAGAAGCTCTTTTCTACTTAGTAAAGGATTTTAGATGGTCTGCTTTTGCTTCTTGACATAATGTTACATTTTCAACTATATACACATAGAAAATAAATATTTCTGCCATCTCCTTATTAGAAAAAAAATACTCAACATAGTTTCCTTCTTCTTGAGAACTCAGCAACCAACATTAAGCTCATTATTTATATTCTGCTATAACAATAAAGAATTTCTCATTTATATTTTAAACGAAACCAGGCTACCCCATGACTTGAATACTTCTATAAGGATTGGTTTAATATTTCTTTATCCTACAGTTTTGATTTACCAACTATGAGTGCTCCCTGTTTGTGCATGCAGCTTTTCTTTGTTCTGGCTGCCTCCTCACCTAGCAACCATTCTAGCAAGAATTGGGCAACATACTTGAGGGGGTGAGAGCAAATTTATAACTCTGAGTGTTTAACCTCTGAGACATTTAATTTGGCTTGGGAAAAATGTTTGTGATGATTTTGTGGTTTAGGTAATATTCTAGAGAGGTGTGTGGCAGTTACTGAGGACAGGACAGTCAACACTCATCCCTAAGCCCTGCCTTGTCTTTTTTCTTGTGTAGAGACCTGGAAGCTTTCATGTAGCTGGCGGTGGCCAGTGTGACTGAATGGCAGCTAACATAGGCACTGACCATCCTACTTTATGAGTCATCTTTTAGACTGGAATGTAGATGAGATTCCTGGAGGTGAAAAATCCATCCTAAAGCCATGGATGAAAATTATGAAATGAGAGTGAAAGTTCTGTAGATGCAGAAGTGGGAAAGTTAAGAACCTGGGTACTTGTAGGCAATCTTGAGCCACTACCAGTCCCACAGGTCTTCCCCTAGATCACTTGTAATGGAAGACAAACCACTAATTAATTGTTTAAGTTTTCTTAGTTATTTGCACATGAGTGTATTCCATACTGTAGCTGGGTATCATTTACCTTATTTCTCTAGAGGTAAATATGATTAAATTCGTCTGACCTTTAAAGCATTCCCCAAGGAGATTTCAGAATTATGAAGTACACTCAAGGTCACTGAAAAATTGCTGAAGAGAGTTTGATAGGAGCACAGTAAAAATGTATATCCAAAGTACATCACTAAGTCACCTCAATCTTCTCTTGAAGAAAGAGAAGTGTCTATACAAGCAAATATTGCCAAGACCACAAGCCAAGAGAGCTTTGTTTTACTACAAAATGATTCGGTCCTGTTCTTCTGTTTCGAAACTCAAATAGACAATTTTCTGATGTCAAATTAAATGTGGACATATTTTGAAAATTTTGTTTCTGGTGCATCTTTAAATGACAAGTCATATACTATGGGGAAAAATTGTCAAAACGTATCAGAAACTCAGAAGCACTTGTTCAGTAGTCAAGAGGGTGAGGAGTTTAAATAAGTTGCAGAAAGCATTACAATGGATTTAATAACTAACAATTTGGTCCAAATTGAAATCAAATGTGTTCCATCTACAGGATGTTTATCATTGATTTTCCCTCCTTTCATTTCAATAATAATGATGTTAAAAATTCTGTGTGAAATACCTTTAGACACTAAAGAGCTCATTTGGGGGATTAAAAAAAAAGTTCATGTAAATTAAACAACACAGAAATGTTTGCCTCAGCTTCTCTTCATTTTGCATTTTATTATCTGATCACTCATAGAGAGCACAAGAAGGAGAACGCTGAGGTCCATGTATTGAGTCTGCACAAATGTTTGAAACTTCATACTAAAACCTCCCCATCTATCAGTGAAGTCCTGAGCAGAAGTATCGTTGGCTGGTTGGAGGAATTCCCTAACACCTCACAGGCAGGCTGCCTGCACTGGGTGAAAAGGACAGGCCTTGTTTATCATTAGAAAAATTAACAAATCTTGCTCATTCAGAAGTCAAAGTTTGAATACAAAAACAGGGTAAATGCCTCAATTTTTCTCTTCTTGAGCAAAAATATCTTTGAAGTACTATTATAAATACAAACTAGCCACATTGCTTTAAAGAATTAGAAAATAGAAAAAAGAAAATCATGCATAAACCTACCAGCTCCAAAAACCCCCATAAGTATTATTAGTATTTTTTTGCATTTTCCTTGAGAAAATTTTCCTTTACTTCTTTTGTAGTTTATAAAATTATTCTGTATATATTATATTGCATCTTTCTTGTTACTGTTTTCTCTTAAGAATTTTCATACTAAAAAAACGAAACCTTGCCATTGGCAATGAGGTGGATGAAACTAGTGGGTATTATGTTAAGCGAAATAAGTCAAACAGAGAACAACAATTGTCATACGATCTCACTGATGTCAGAAATTTGAGAAACAAGACAGTGGATCATAGGGGAAGGGAGGGAAAAATAAACAAGATGAAACCAGAGAGGGATACAAACCATAAGAGATTCTTAATCTCAGGAAATAAAAACTGAGGGTTGCTGGGAGTGGGAGGGATGCTGGGGCTGGGTGATGGACACTGGGGAGGGTATATTCTACGGTGAATGCCATGAATTGTGTAAGACTGATGAATCACAGACCTGTACCCCTGAAACAATACATTATATGCTAAAAAACAAAAATAAAAACAAAACAACAAAAAAAGAATTTTCATATTGTTAGTCTTTATAATTATCATTTTAATGACTATATTATAATTCCATTTAATATAGTATAATTTTGTTAACTTATCTTTGTGCATTTAAGGTGTTTCTAGTACTATACTGTGTTATTAAAAAATGCCACACTCAAAAGAAGTTGTGTATCATGTTCTCTATTTTAGATTCTTTCTTTAGGATATATTTCCCAAAGTAGAATTACTGGGTAAAAGGTATGAACATTTTAATGGCCCTTTATATGTACTGTCAGTGTTTTTTTTTAATGGTTGCCACAATTACAGTTTATCAGAAATATGTACAAAATACTTACTAAGAATTTAGGCTAGCAGAGGGAACATGACCTTTTGTACCTAAGCAAGTGAAAACTACTCAAATGCCTACTTCTACAATAACATTTCTTTTCCATAGAGTATTCCTAGAAATCCTTCTCTCCAATGTTGCTTTCTGAAAAAGTTTTTGGTGGTTAAACATTAGGACAGGATAGTCTCATGAATCCGATTCTTATAAATTCCCTTTACATAGCGGTATATCCAAAGTTGTGTGGTATCTTACTAGAACCACAACTAATAATTTTGTTTAACCACATTTCTCAAGCATATCTCCCAGTGTGTGCCCCCACCTTTTTATAGCATCTGCTCTCATTTGACTTATAAATATACTCTAACAAACTTGCATTAAGAAAAAAAGGAGGCACACATCCTATTCAGTTGTGTAAAAGACACACAAAATCCTCCTAAAATCTGAATCTATTCTAGAAAATCCCTGATACAAAATGATTGCAGAAATAGCCTAAAGCAGTTTGAAAAATGCCCAGACATTAGCAGACCTGGATTAGCCCAAACCTTCTCTGCATGACCTCAAGATTTCGGGTTTCTCCAGATGTTGGGGGAGGGCTAGAAAGGGAAGAATTTGTCTTTAACCAGTTGAGTATATGCTCACAAAAAGAAATTTTTTTCCCTCTTCCTTCTTTTTCTCTTTGGTCTGTTTAAACCACTCCTGATTTATCTGATTCTTCTTTTGCAATAAAGCTGCTGCTGTGTTACAAATAGGAACATTATATAGGAAAAAGAGAAGCCCTAGGGTAACAGCAACTTTTGGTAGAATATTCCACATGAGTCACTTGGCACATGGTGAGATCATAGTGAATGGTACACTTGTTATTAATAGTAGTGTCTATACTTGTTTCTGGCTAATAAAAGGGTTATACAATTTTTCTAAAAGATAAATTGGCAGTTTATTAGAATTTTCCTTCCATTTGATATTGCCCCATTAACAACAGATAAAGTATCATTTAAAGGTAGTAATTTTCAATTACTTGTTTAAAACACTAACTGACACAGATACCTAATAATAGTTTGACACGTGATTAAACTATAACGAACAAAGATAAAAAGAACAGGTCCTTGGCCACTAAGAGCAGAAAACAGAAAATGTCAATAGGAACAGAACTGAAGCAACAAAAGTGAGAAAAAAAAATAAAATAGAAGTCAAAGTGAATAAATTAAACAAATATCATCCATGAGTTTGAAAACTTGTTCTATGTGAGAAGCTGAGTCTCTGACACATGAGATAACATTAAAATACAAAATGAAGAATTTACTGGACTGTCAGAGAGACAGTCAAAAAAGATTGTTTTGAAATGTAAAGCTGAAAAGTTTCATTAAAGTTTCAACTTTGCCCATGTCCCTCCCTAATAAATGATCTAATTGATAAAGGGATATGGAACATAGTTAAAGTAGTTTTAGTAGCAATACTAGTTATCTGTTTAAAATGAGGACTCAAAAGCCAAATAGACCTACATTGCTACCATTTATAAGCTTTTAGGCTTTGAGAAAAATGTTTATTTTCTCTAGTGTGGGGGTGAAAAAAATTTATCTTACCTTCAAGACTCTTCTAGCTTGAGTAAGAATTAAATCGACATGAGAGGGATTAACAGGAAAAAAATCCATTTTAATTTTGTATGTAAAGGGAACCCACACAGACATGGTAATTCCAAAGACAGTCAGGCAAAATGAGGTATATACGTCATTCTGAACTAAGGACAATGGTTTAAGGATCCTTGACTTCAAAGGGAAGGAATGTAATTTATAGGAAGATGAAAAAGAGTAAATATTTGGTAAACCAATGTTTGCTGGGCCATTCAAAAATAATGGGACATAGCATAGAGAGTGCTTTGATCAAATAGGCCTTGCTGGGTTCTCACCTATCTACCTTACCATATTATCTATTACCATATATCTACATTATCATACTATAATGTAGTTATCTATGGTGATAGCTCTCCTCCTGGAACAGGTCCTCTATCTAAATTCTTTAAGGCAGTTAGGTGTCTGGGGCGGGTGTGTGGGTTAAAGTTTCTTCCTTAATTTGGGGGGCTTTGTTTTCAGCTTGGCATAATCTCTATGCCAATGTAACTGATTTTGGAGATGCCTGCACTTGGCCCCTACACTAGTTTCTTCGAATATAAAATATTACTTACCTAGTGTGGCAGGATTAAGTGAGATAACGCATGTGAAGCATTTAACACAATGCCAGGTACGTAGTAAATACTGAATAAATATTATTAAAGCATTATGAATTTTATTGGGAAACAAAATGACAAAATACAAGATTAATTTTTGGTTGAGACTCAGATAAAGTAATAGCTATGGAAAAGAGCTACTAAACTTCATTTTGGGCTGAAGTCCAGGGAGGTTGAGTATCTTTCTGAACTGGTAGAAACCAAGAATTTTAATTCCTAATTGGGAGTCCCTTGACATGACTTAGTAGTCCTATGCCTCTGGGAATCACAACTGTATTAGACTTGCCTTTTAATTTCATCAGTGTTATCTCTGAGTCATACTTAAAATGACAAAGCTGGATTGCCAATGCATAAAAAGATCTTTAATGAAGTCAGTCCTATAAGAATAAAGGGATATTTCCAATTTTCTCACATCAGACTTCAGTTGAGAAGGGACTACTATGCAGTATCAAAGGAAAAGTTGGTATAATGAGCTAAAAGGGGAAGTACCAGAGAAATGGCAGTGTCTTGTTGAGAAGGCTACTTAGAGTTTTCTTTTTTGTTAGGGAAACTTGTCAGAGTACAAAAGCTGAAGCAGATTTCAGTCTGTATCAGATATTTCTTCTCAAGGGTATTTGCCCCCTTGTTTGAAAATTAAAGGGAAGGAATCAAGGCCAATTTTAAAAGTTCTGAATCATTAAATGTAATTTCCCAAATAATATAATGTCAGATCTCCTTTCCTCCACACGAATCTTGCGATAAAGAAGATAAAACAACCTGTTTCAAAGATTATCAGTTCCAGGGGTGAGGGAGCAATGAAAAACTGGTGCTACCCAAAACCAACAAAATTCTGGGATGAGCACTATAAATATGTAATATTTATAAGTATTTCTATATTATATATTATTATAAATAATATTTATAAATTTATGAATATAAAATATGTCCTATTTCTTGGGCTGTCAAGCTGATGTTACATTTCTGCTGTTAATTTGATAAGCCAGCATCCCAGCTGTCTGTGCTACCTTACAAAAACTGGATGGAAAGAGCAAGCAGGAGGATACATTTACAACAAAATCAACTGCCTTCCTCCCAAGCACTCAGATAAATAAGAGGAGACCTGGGACCAGGAGTGCAGGAATGGGGAGCCAGTGATTGGAACTGTCTCAATTTTATGCTTTTTGCACACAAATCTAATAAATATCTTTTTAAAAATACTGCTATTCAAGCATATTTAATGGAGTTAAACCACATGTGTGGGCTGGGAAAATTGTAATAGACTGTAATCTTTGAAATTACCCACATAAGTCATTTTGCATCACTTGTTCTTAATGGGAATTCCCAAGATGCCATTAAAAATGAATTTCACATATGATATTTATAGGTAGAGAGTGATAAATCAGATATGCAGTACCTAAACAGGGCTGTCCTTACTGAGCAACAGCAGAGGGGAATGTAACATTAAGACAATCTCTAAAGTTAAGACTACACTTAGTAGACTTGGCCTCAAATTAATGCATCTGTATATCTATAGCAAGTTGATAGGAGACTATCCTATTGCCAGGAATTGGTGACTAGCCCCCAAATTGAGTCTAAATAGATATTTAGTGTCCTGGGTTCCCAACAATTGGGACTTCTTAAGAGATTGTCACATTAGCTTTGCTACCCAATGGCTCCCAACATTGATAAGCAGAGGGTTGAGCATAGGTCGAGTAGTTTGCATTTCTACCACTTCATACAGCAATAACATGATTGCCAAGAGACAAAAAAAACAGCATCTTGGCTGTGCCTTCCCAACACTCTGGCCTGCATCTTGAGGAGACCCCAGCTGTGAGGTTTCACAGTTAACAGGAAATAGGGGAAGTGTGAAATAGTACCAAAGATGTCAAGCAGGAGCCAGAATCTATATCAGGGAATATGCTTTTGGGGAAAACCCACAGTAACCTCTCCCAAGACCACATATATGTGCCCCATGAGAGCCAAGCAAGGGGTTCTTGCATACAGTTCCTGCATTTCTTGGTACTACCTATGGTGTCAATCCTCTCTATGTGGCAGTAGCCCCAAGTCTGGCTTTCTAATGGGAATCCTTGCCTTCTCCCCAAGAACACAAATGTTTGTCTTTATACTAGGAGAGTTAGAATCTAAGAGAAGATTTAAAGAGATCTCGCCTTATTTAAAGCAGTTCCCTGAAATCTAGGGTCAAACCTAGAGAGAAGCAAGGTGATGCAATTAGAATTTAAAAGAATATGTATAGATTGAGTTTTCAATAACTGAACTTGACTGGAAAATACAGAATTCGACTGAGATAATATTATAGCTAACATTTATTGAGTGTTTCCTATGTACTAGGGTCTATGATTTAATAAAATAGTTCAATGGTTCCTCACAATTCCTTTGAAGTACTATAATCACTCCCATTTTATAGATGTGAAAATTGATGCATTTAAAGTTAAGTAAGTGTCCCAAAGTCACACAACTAACAAATGCTGGAGCTAGGCAGTTCAGGTCCTCACTATTAATCACCACAGTCTTCTACCTCCTCAAATTAAGAGGCTCTAAAGGGGGACATAAAAAGTGTGCTTGAAGAATAAGACTGGGAGAACAAAATCATTTCATATTACTCTCTACTACGTTCAGTTGCTCAGTAAACTGGTGACATATTCATATGAAAGACAATAAATATTTAATAAAATGTGTTCATTGTGAAGGGACTAGGGACCATCCATCCATCATATTATTTTCAAATATTCTTGTATTTCTAGATATAAAACTTTATCACTAGCCTTATCCTTTGTATTGTATTAATTAAAAACAATATAAAAAAGATAAACAATGACATATTTCCTATTTAACTTAAAGTTCTGTAATTTCCAGAAAGGTGTTAACTAGTTCATCTAATTTTCTAATGGAAAGCCCATGTTCATCACAAATTAAGATATGAATGCTTGAGTTGGGAAGAAATGGTTCAGTTTCTTTGTAAGAATGGAAAGAATTTTGATTAAAAGGTACATATTTCTAGCATCTCCTACATTTAAAATCAGTTACAATGATTGCATCTCCAGCTCTTTGATAACAATGGGTGAGGTTTCTCAAAAAGTCTCTTCAAGACTGATTTGTAGAATTTTGTCCAAACCCCAACAATTGAATAAAAAGTGTTCAGAAAGGATATTTTCATCCATCTCACTGATCATTACAGATAATCTATTGCATTTAGCTAAAATGAGTGAAGTTTTAATTGCTTGTTCTTTTCTTTAATGACTATCTCTGAGTCTGTTTGTGGGTTGTATTCAGCATCCCCTACTGCAGATGCCTTTTTTCATGGTCATAATCTAAAAATAAACAGATATAAAACCTAGGGCTTCTCTGTGTCATGTTATTTGTTTCCCTTTCTTGTTAACTGGGGAGCCTGTACTTCCTTTTGCCTTGTTCTTGTTTCAAATGTGTTATGAAAGGCTTCTTCCTTCTCCTTGGTGACCTGCTCTAATTGGAACTCATTTTGTGTCCTGGCCTCTCTGACCGCCCCGCAGGCTTCTGCTGTTCCCTAACTCTCGTTCTTCCTGATCTGCCTTTGTTCTATTCAGCAGATAATTGCTTTTTGCATTTCAGATCTTAAAAACAGACTATGCTTTACAGATGGCCGCCCCCTATGGTTTTCTTATCTTTCTTTTCATCTGTATGGTTATCTCTATGCCTTGCCTTTAATACAGTCGTATTTTTACTTTTAAAGAAATTCCCAGAACTCTTTCGAACCACTTTTCCTCTGAGTGTCCACAGGATATTCCCCTCAAATATGCTAAGCTCAAACATGTGTCTGTTTTATCCTTCTCTGAATCTGCTCGTCTGTTTCTTCTCCTTCCTCAGTGTTCTGTCATTTCCTCACTACAAGTGACTGAAAAGGTAACTCAGAGCTATAATTACTCTACTTGCTATATATTGAATTACTGGTGTGCTTGTAGCCTCTTTCACTGAAAACCATTACTGTAACTTCAAGTAAATATCATTCCCATTGTGACGAGTATAAGAAAAACTAAAACTAGAGCTATATAATCCAGAACACTCTTTCCCAATGACTGCATATTCTAAATCTGGTTATTTTCTTTCATAAAGGTCCTTTCCTAAGAAGAGTCTCTTTTTTTTTAACTCCAGCCATTTTATTTTTATTTACATATTTATAAGGAGCTTTAGGCTCACACAGCACTTTCAGAGCAGTAAACAGAATAAATATCAAAACATGGTCTTTGCCCCAAGAGTTTACAATCTATTTTCACATTTCCAGTATTTTCCAGAACTGTCCTAAATGAGTCTTTTAGGAGAAAGTTTGAATATACAATAGTAATTGCAATATCTGCAGAACCCAGACAACTCAGAAATAAATTTATTTTATCCCAGACACAGCTATCAGGGTTGTGAATATGTAAATAGGTCCTAGCTTTTCACACCTGAATGAATGGATTATATCCTGCAGAAACCTGCTTGGTTTGAGAGATTTAATTAAGACAGAAATGCAAGAGTTTTCTTGGGACAAACAGGATTACAGCATTTCATACACAATATGAAAAATTTTATAAACATGTCACAGTTACAAAACTTAACATTAGTTGATTAGATTTTCTTTCTGGACTTCTGGATGAGTTTGAATACAGCAATGAGCGAAACTCATGATAGTGATGAAATTCTTTGGCAGACGGGAATGGTAGCGTGCAAACCGGAACTCTTCGAACAAATAAGCAATTGAAAAACTAAGATTACATACCCAGTGTTTATCACCAGAAACTTCAGTGAAGTCACTCAAAGCTAAAAATATCTTCGAAGATGGGGTACCAGGGTGGCTCAGTCTGCTAAGCAACTGACTCTTGGTTTTGGTTCAGTTCATGATCTCAGGGTAGTGAGATCGATCCCCACCCACATCAGGCTCTGCACTCAGCACAGAGTCTGCTTGAGACTCGCTCTTCCTTTCCCTCTGCCCCCTTCCAATAAATAAGTGAATCTTTAAAAAAAAAAAATCTTAAAAGATGATTGCCTATACACATATGCATTAAAACTAAGAGAAATAAGAATTATAATCTTCCCGTGGGTAAGGAACATTTCCTGTCTTGGAGGGGACTGTGTTTTGGTCACGGTCGGCACCTCATTCTCTTGCCTTCTATGTGGTTTTCACATTCTATGTGAATTACAGCCTGCACCACTTACCTAGTCTATGTGCTTCCAGATCTCCCTCATATTCCCTAGCATAAAACTCATGCTGCCCTCGGGTACTGCAATTACATCTCTGTCTTTACCACAAGACCATGAATTCTTTGATGGTGTCTTTGATCCTTACATCCCCAGAGCTTTGCCCAGAGCCTGACACAAAATAGGTTTTTCAATAAATGCTGGTTGATTGAATAAATGAATTAAGGGATGGATAGATAGATGGAATTAATTGAACTGAACTAATCATAAATGGTAATTTTATGTTCTAAGCTTAATCACTGTTCACTCTAACTCTCTCAGGAAATCTATTCATGTTCCTCATTTCTTTTCTCCCTAAATACACAGGCATCAATTGAATGATTTTAAAGGGTGCCGCTCTGATTAGGAATCCTACTTTTGCTCCCAAAATAGAAATTTAAAAAGTTCTTCTGTGTCTGTATCACCAAATATTTCACTGCACAGTGTGAGTCATTGTTATGCCACTTATTCAAGATTAAAAATAAATAAGCAACTTGGTTATTTGGTCCTATAGTAATTATTCAGATAGACTTAATATCTTTATATTATACATAAACATTTTATATGTATAAGCCTTTCTTCTTTTAAGAGAATCATCTTTCAAAATACGCTGGATTAACCTAAAGTATGTCAGAGATTAAAAGGAAAATTATTTAATTCCATTTTGCATTTAGACAAGGTTATCTCTGTTTGTATTAATAGTAAGACATCAATGGCATTTTTCTATGCCCCTGCACCAGGTATTGTGTGAGATGTATGAGATAGAAGAGGTCAGGAACAAAGGAAGGGTTTTCTTTAACCTCATAGATCTCACAAATCCAGTGATTCTGGATGGCTAGATGATGTTCTTAAGATTTCCCAGTCAGGGGCACAAACTCTCCTTTCCTTGCTTTCTGTGCCTCTCTGCTCACTGGTGTTTGGTGTACAGTTTCACGAGCTACACTATATAGCTTATATATACTTATAGCTACACTATAAGCCACCATCTCTAGCTTACTGCCTTCTGACACACATCAAGTCTTACATAAAAGGGAAAATTAAGCTCTCATTCAACAAATAATTACTGAGTAACTGTTAAGATAAAATGTAGAGTGCTAGAGGCATAACACAAGTTTTCATCAGTCTTTTAATATCGTCCTGTCAAGCTACAGGATGGGAAGCTGAGCAGGGGGAATCAGGAAATAGGAGCTTGTCAAGAAGAACACAACTGAAGTCAGAAACCAGAATCAAGTATTAAAAACAATTAAATCAGAATTTTTTATGTTACAAGGAAAATCATTCATGCTTTGCCTTCCCTTAAAAGAATAATCACAACGAAAATGTAAATCTATGGTAAGACAGAGATAGATGGTGAAAGAAAGACATGCTTTTCATTTTTTCCCCTTGAAGCATACATCTGAATATAACTGTGCAGAGTCAATGGTGTCAAGAAAGTAGCAAGTGAGTTTTGTTTGCAAAATTCCAATTTGCAAATGGAATCAATTACAGTAACAAAAATGCATTTATTGGCTAATCTTCTAGATAACTGAATCATAGTTTAATTTCAAAAATGTGTATCTATTTTCTCACCAAGCAAAGCATAACTGTCCTTTTTCTTAAATATAGGGCACACTGTCCTTTTGGTCATTAAAGAAGTAAAGTACTGTCTGGGAACAAGAATTTCCTGTCCCCTCAAGGTCCTTCTAGCTGGACTAAGAATCAAATTAACATGAGACAGACTACCAGAAGAAAATCAGATATAATTTTGCATGTACAGGGAATCCACACAGACATAGATATTCCAAAGACAATGAGGTATGAGTCAGGCAATGAGGTATGGATATGCCACCCCGAACTAAAGGGAAGGTGGTGGGAGCCTAGGACTTTAAAAGGAAGGAATAGACTTCATAGGGCAATAAGAAGAATAGATGTTTAGTAATTAGATGTTTGCCCTGCCATAGAGTTGTGTCACTCAGATAAAATGTATCTCTGGCAATAACCATTATTCTGGGAAATTTATATTCTTCTGTATTGTTAAGGGGGGGGCAAAAAGTTTTTCTTGATTCTGCAGTATCTTGATTGCCTTCAGCTTAAAAGACGCCTCATGTCCTCGAATCCTATGGTTCAGACGTGTTCTTAGTGTTATGAAAAAGACAATTCACCAAAAATCTTAAAGAAATAAAGCAGTGATGTATAGTAAAGTATCATATTTTAACACAAACCAGTTGCTGTAACAGCTAAATTTATCCTTTTTTAAGTCATAGATTATCAGGGATTTATTCTTATCTAATGACATAAAATGTGACCCACAACTCTCCTTGGTCCTTTTTTTTTTTTTAAAAGATTTTTTATTTATTTACTTGACAGAGAGAGATCACAAGCAGACAGCGAGGCAGGCAGAGAGAGAGAGAGGGAAGCAGGCTCACTGCTGAGCAGAGAGCCCGATGCGGGACTCGATCCCAGGACCCTGAGATCATGACCTGAGCCGAAGGCAGCGGCTTAACCCACTGAGCCACCCAGGCGCCCCCTCCTTGGTCCTTCTATGGGAAATTCAGCTGACATGAAACCAGTCACTGATTTCCTTTTATTCAACTTCTGAAACTTTGAGAAAAGGTCAGATTTGGGGAGGGTCTACTTTGACTTAACACATAATGTATATAAATCGTGAAAGAAAAAAAAGAGCTTCATTTGAAACTTTCAAATTGGAAGAGGAATGGGCTAACAGATTTAGTGATGGTATAGCAGCTTTCACTGTGAAGTTCCTGGTGTGAGTTCTGCCTAAATCATCAGTTATCAGAATTGTTACCAACCCGAAGAAAAATAATCTCTCACATTGCTAAATTATTGGTACAATGAGCAGTCTCAGTGGCAACAAGAGAGTCAACATGGGCCCAAAGAATTAATCTGTCAGAATTTTTTTCCTTCTACATTTATTACTGGTAGAATAATAGTATCAAGATGCTGCCCATAAGTAATGATTAATTAAATCAAATATTTTTATTTCCAACTCAAATTCAGTCATGTAAGTATAGTCATTTATCTAATTCTTGTGTGGCAACTGGAAGAGATGTTGTTCTACAGGTCAGTTAAAAAAAGAAACTTGAGATACCCCCTTATCCTAAAGTGTGAAAAGTAGTCAGAACAATACACAAATAAATGACATTTAAAAAAAAAAAAAAAAAACTCCATGGAAGTTTAGGGTGAGAAAAGTACTTCCAGCTAAGGAGCTCAAATAAATTAAATAAAAATATGATGTCTTAGATGGACATTCAAAGACTAACACAACTGCACTATTTTGGATGGAATGAATGAAGGATAAAGGGGGTATTACAGGGAAGGTTACTATGTAACTTCTACATGTTTAGGGGCAGGACAAAAATGGTAAGTGTTTACATTTCCTCAGTCTCCTACCACTTCATTGTCTTTACCCCTCATCAGCTTCTTCCCCTCTCCCACCCCAACCTCTAAGTAGGATTGTCCAACTGGAGGATATTGAAGTAACTTAATAGACAAAAAAACGAAGAAGAGAAAGAAGAGTAAAATCCAGGAATACTAGGAGTAGAGAAACACTTTTCTTAGAGGCTTTGAAAAGGGAGCAGTGACCAATGCAGGCAGAGGTAAGAAGCATTTGTTTCTGCAAGTCACATAAGGTTTTACTCTCTTTTAGAGTATGATGTTGAGAATCTAAGAAGTGAGTAACCTTGTTAAGTTTGAAGGGGATCAGAATATCCACTTTGGCAGAAGCATTATTTTAGCTAAAAGATACTGAAAAACAACAGACTCAAAAAAATGCTCTCTTCTCTACTCTTTCCCCCACCCCACCATTTACCTATACCATAGATGATTCTAGATTCTTATCAGCCCAGAGATGGTACTAAGAAGTATCTGTAAGAAGGTACAAGACAACCTTTATGTTCCATCTGTTTCCTCAAAATTTTACCTTCCCACAGTTTGCCTCCCATTAAACCTCTTTCCTTTATCTTGCCACTTTTCCACAAATTTATCATTCTTTGTTAAAATGGCACATAAGCCTCAGGTTCTAGCCACTTCTTTGGATCTTCACTATTTTTCTATGAAAGTCTCCATATGCATACATAATAAACCATTTCTCCTGTTAAATAATGTCTTTTGTCACTTTAATTTGCATTGCCCTAGGTCCTGAACATAACAAGGTAGAAGAAAAAGTACTCTTTCCTTCCCTACAAGGTCAAGCAGAGGGGAAACACCAGGATCCCAAAAGAGATTGAACTGATTCCAAACCGTTGATCCTCTCTACACTAAATGTCTTCTGCCCTTTGCATGAACAGGAAGGTATGTGGTGTGTGTTGTGGCTAGAGCATGAGATAAAAAGTAGAACAGAAATATGACTAAGGAGGGGTCAATAGAGAGGGTCAGTATATTTGAGCAAGAACAGAAGAAGAAAGTATTCCTAGGTATTAATGGAAGTAACCTTCCCCCAGCATCCTTAAAAAGGAAGAGAATTAGATCCCTAAAACATAGCATCGGGAAATGATAGGCATAGTGGTGATTTTAGGTACATAATGGAAAACCAAAGGGAAGATTCCTGGAATGATAATGGCTATAAAACTTTCTGACTTATGCTTCCAAGCTGTGAATAAATACCCTCTGGTCTGTCATCCTGGGATCCACTGTTGTTGGTTCTCAGATACAGACGCTACCTCCAGAGACCCTGGTACCACTCTCCTGCCTATAGAGGTCCCAAGACAACTGATCTAGGGCCTGCTTTTTCAGTTACAATATGGGAGAATAGCATTTGCCTAGTGTTGAACCAGAAAGTACAACAGTCACATTAGTGCCTAAATGAAGCCTTCTCTTTTCTCTAACATAATCAGAAGAATCAGGGAAGGAGGTGGAGGTGGAAGAAGGCAGTGGAAAAAAGAAGACTCTAGAGACCCATTACCGCAACTGTCTGAAGCACTCTGTAAAAGGTATAATTATGCCTCAAAAATTTTTTTTTAAATATTTATGGGAACTTGAAGACTTATCTTTTAGCAATCATGAGAGTAGCCTTTCAGTGAAACTGTCTCATTTCCATCTCAACAATTATTGTCTCTCGAAGAATGAGAAATGGAGAAGAAAACTCTTGGACCTGTTTTGAATGTGTTTATTTCTTGTATCTTTACCTGTCATCTTCAAGATCATCTTTTGTAATTTAATGACTTAACTTTGCTTATGGAAAAAGCTCAATGTACCTTTTATTTAAGCTGAAAATTTGGTGCTTAAAGAGACCTAAGCAAGGCATTTAACAGACTATTCCTGAGAGAGCCTGGAATTAAATTGTTAAATGTTCTACTATAATGAAATTTTGTATAATCAGCAGGGAAGTAGCTGTCGGCCATTTATCAGTTTTTCTAGCTGCGTTTATTTTTTTTTAATGCATGGAAAGCATAATTAGAAACCTCCACAGGTAGAAAATCTTATATAATAATAGTACATTTTATCAGAATGGTGCTCTTTAACTTACAAATTTTAGAGCATTTTACAGCAATGATCTATTAGCAATAATAACTGTCACATCTTTAAGTATTTTAATATAGAACTGTACGTAGAAGAAAGGAGCAATTACAAAATTTTCTAGACTCAGGTAGGGAATGTTGTATCTATGATCTCAGCTACTTAAATATGTGCAAATAGGTTAACATTTAGATTTCATGTGTTAGAAGGTATTATGAAACCAAAACACTAAGGACAACCAATCACAAACAGCCAAGTAGACTTTAAGATAAAGCTAGTCAAATAGTTTCCTTTCTTTCTTTATTTTTCTCTAGGTTCAAGTCAGGACTCCTTCCGACCCTGTGCAAGTTATTTAACAATTCTGAAATTATTTCTTCATCTGCAAAGTGGTGCCCTCTCCCCTCACTGAACTGCTAAGAGGATTACACAAGATAATGTGTAGACACACTTGGCACAGGGCCAGGTACAAATCCAAGGGTTCCAGCTCCTTGCCCAACCATTGCTCTTTGCACAGGAGTGCTGTCTCTGTGTTTCCCAGTTTCTAGCACATTTAGGTATTTCCTTTAAAAAAAAAAAAAGAAGAAGAAGAAGTCTTTCCACACTTTCTCTGTAAGTCTTTCCACTATCTGTTCCACTGTCTCTTCTAGTGGAGTGTTCCTAACCACTTTTGGTTTTCCACTGCCCTATTAGAACGATTTTTTGCTCAAATGAAGTCTTAAAGTTTTTAATATACCTCAGTTTATCTGTTAGTAGACACTTCCTTTTCCTCCTTCTACTCCCAGCCCCTCCTTCTCCTTGTGACTGTTGTATTCATAAGACAGAAAAAGAAACTTGCCTCTGTCCGGTGGTGTTTGGGGTTGTCCTTGTTTGTACATTAGAGTAATATTATTTATGATGAATCATGGCCCAATAACAGCATATGAAAATAATTTGGTGAGACATATCAGCATTTTAAAAATGAAAGAGAACACAATAGAAAACATCAGAATGTAGCCTATTAAGAAGAATTAAATTTGGGAGAAATGAATAAGAAAGTTGGGCACAATGGTCTTTCAACATCACATAGGTACATTTTTAAAATAGATTCAATCTATCATTATTTAGGGGACTAAACTTTGACTCCGCTATTCATTTTGTGAATTGGATTTAGTGAAAGTCCATGCAAACTTATAAATTTTTGAATAGTACATATGCAAATAGTCTCTGTCCAGTAAAAAATAGAGCCTCATAAGTTGTGACTGGTTGTCCTATAAAACCTTAACCAGTGTTATACCTAACTTAGCAACCTTAATATCTCTATTAAATTCCCTATGTATACCCAGATCCTCAATGATCTGTTAACCAATCTTAATGTCTCACTGATTCCCTCAAAAATTAATGAGCCGAATGAAATCTTGGCATGTGTTCATTTTATTTTTGTATGAAAATCATGTTTTTAACTTTAAAAGAGATTACACTTTGACAATCCATGTCACAAGGATAAGTATTGCTTATACAACTTTGGTTTTAGTCATAGTATTAAATGAATACAAGTCACATTGGCAATTATATTTCTTATTACAAATTTTGCTCAAAAGTTTGAAGCCTCTGAATTAGAAAATTTATCCCATGACCTCCTGATATTCCCTCTCCTTCTCCAATTGAAATGATCCTACTTTATTGCTTCCCTTGTTTTTAAGCTTAAGCTTCAAATAACAAATATTTTGTCATGTTTCCCTAAGAATTACCTTCAAGAAATCCAAATCCTAGGAGTAATTTTTAAAGTAACTGAAGTGTCAGATGACTGATAACAAATCTCTTCCTGGGGAGGACAGTCCCCTGGGGTGTGAATTAGTGGTTAGGCCTGCTACAGCAGACTGTCAATTGCTGCAAAGAAGCACTGCTCCACGGCCAGCCGATTTGCTGGGAGAGACTTGGAAAATGTCAGAAAAAGGGTAAAAGCACAGAGATTACAAACCCAAAGTAAATAAAGTGGTGGCACGAGGCATTTATTGACTTAGCACAAAATATCATGTGGCATTTTACAATAACAGCAAGATAACTACATGGGAATTCAATTCATAAATAACTGAATCCCAGTAATAAAGACAGTGAAATCAGGGAACAACTGGGCTATATTAAAGCCACAGCGAGAGGTCTGGCTCAGAATTTTCTCATTCAGACTTGAGTTCCATCTGCCTGTTGGCATCATTTTAACGTTGGCTTCTACATAAAGCCTTCCTTGTGACTTCTCCACTGGGAACAGTTTCTCTTCTTTGATTCTCAACCAAAACAAGGGGGATGCAAAAGGGTGGTGCAATTTTTATTGGAAACTGTGTGGTTTTTTTCAACAATAATTTATTTTGGGAATTTGCAGCGATAGAAGTTACACTGTTCTCCTAAGGGAGCAAAAAAATAATAATAACGAAGTGAATTGCAACTGGTAATACGGTGGATGCTTTAGAATTTGCTCTGGTTTGTTTCATAAAATAGCATTGTTTTGTGTGCAGGCATCTAACATTTCAATTGACATTTGTTGCCGTTGCTATTGTTTAGGAAGTACTTATTCACAATTTTTTTTTTTTCATACAGCAACACCAAATGCCTGTACCTGCACCAGGGCAGACTCCAAACCTGAAAATCTGGCAGTGGAAAAACTGCACAGATATTATTTGCAAAATTCTTCTGTGACATGATTCATTCATGTTATCAGATAGCAACATATGGCCACAATTATTGAGAAAGAAATCTTGATATGTTACATAAAATACCATTCTGATGAACTATGCATTACTTTCAATGTACTGTAGTAGAGATGATATTCAATTCTATCTGCTCTTTAGTTTTTGTTTTCCCAACCAGGCATGTGATCGTTCATTGGTCAAGTTAACCTCCTCACTTCTATCTTCTCCATTCACAAATAAGACAGGTAGTACAAATTCCATAATGAGACAAACAATAATGTAAAATAAGTGAAATAATATAACTGAATATGTTTTACAGATTATAATATGCTGAAAATACGAAACACTTTAACACACTGTATCTTTTAAACCATGTACATGTTCATTATGTTTTAATTAATTGTCTGTGATTTATAGTATTAAGCTTCAAGATTATAAGTGATGTCCATCAAAAAGTTATTGGCTCAACAATATAAAATTTAAGCAAAATTCCTGATCTCTCATGATTCATCAAAAATTGAATTACTATTTAAGTGTTAAAAGTCTCAAGGACAGATATAATAAAATGTGCATCTAATCAAGTTAAAAAAAACCAAAAATAACTACATATGATTCCCCAAAGTCAAACATTCTTTTTTTTTTCCAAAGTCAAACATTCTTAAGGGGAGAAAACTGATAAACCTAGCAGCAAAATGGGGTCTTTGATGGAAACAGAGTTTTTGTAGTTTTTGCAGGTCAAAAAACATGAAATTATATGAGATGGCTGAAGAACATTTTAGTGCACATACTTTAACATAATATCTTTCATTATAAAAAAATCCTGAGGAATTACACATTATATCCAATTTATTACCCAATGGCTTGGAGAAGAGACATGGACAGTTAGCATTCTGACAAGCCACTCCTTAACTATGGAAACAACCAATATAATGGGATTAATGCTCTCAGGTGGCAAGCAATGGCTTGGAAATTTATAACCTACAGAAACAACCAATTTTCTACTTTTCTGAAGACAGAGCTCCCATCAGGTCAACAAAGCATGACTTCTACAGATGCCCCACACCACACTGTAATGAGACGGCATCTGCCATGTACTGATTTGTGTATAGAAGAATACTTTAATATAGAAACAAGGATATTCCAGGGTGCATAGGAAATATGGAATTTGGTAGAGTCGCTCAGCTCCTGCTCTCTGGGTTTGCCATAGATTAACTGTAGTTTCTAGAACAGAGAATAACCTCACTCTATCAAGTTTTAAAATGAGCAATACTGACTTGTGATTGCACTTCAAAAGCCAAGAAAATATGTACATTAATACTTCTCCAGATGATTGTTTCATCTAGAACTGGGTTGAAGTGCCAGGAAGAAAAAAGCATTTATAACAAAGCCTTTAAGAAATTATCATTGTAAACATTCCCTTAAAAATGTTTGTGGTGCTTAAAAAAAGACAATTTAAACTCCTTGGCTGTAGTCCTTTGGAAAAAAAAAAAATCAAACAGGTTTTATTTGTTTCTTAGTGCAGAACAGATAGACTCTGTCTCAGAAAAAAAGAAAGGAAGAAAGAGAAAAAAAAATTGTTTTCCATTCTGTTGTTTGTACAGACAAAGCTCACAACATGCAACTTTATGATGTGGGTACTATAGATATATCTGTTTTATATACGTCAAAAGTAAAAATCTTGAAAGGTGTGACAAAATTCCTTATGATCAGTTGGCTTATAAATACCAGAAGCAACATTCCAGTTTAAATTTCATCCAAAAATATATGAGCTTTCATTTAGAAAAGACATCTGCGGGGTGCCTGGGTGGCTCAGTGGGTTAAAGCCTCTGCCTTCCGCTCAGGTCATGATCCCAGCATTCTGGGATCAAGCCCCACATAAGGCTCTCTGCTCAGCAGGGAGCCTGCTTCGCCCCCCCCCCGCCCCGCCCCCCCCGCCCCGCCCCCCCCGCCTATTTGTGATCTCTATCAAATAAATAAATAAAATCTTTAAAAAAAAAAAAGAAGAAAAGACATCTGCATATATTAATGTGAATTACTGAAGATGCACTATATCTACCTTGAATAATATTTCAGGGACATATAATGGTGCATAAACTTGCTAATTTTAAAGTATTTTTTACCCTACCTCCAAGGCAGAATATGCATGTTTCCCTGACAAAGATATCGGAAAACAGCATACACCAAGCCTGATTATTAACTCTAGTGAAGCAAAGAGTTCCTACAACTATGTAAGAATGTGTTGGTGGCCAAGATGTGCCTAAAAGAAAATCTTAATTAATGACAATCAGTTTCTTCCAACTTCTTCATCTCTGAAAGTATAAGAAAGGTCTTTGTTGTTTCATTGTTCCCCTTCTACAATAACCAGAAAAGATATCAATTATTTTTGCCGGACAGGCTGTCACTGCCCCTGGTAAGTAAATACGGTTTTAGAAGGTTTCATCTGAAAGGAAGTAAAATATATGTCACTTTCCTAATCAGCTGTCAGGCATCTTTTATTCTAACATGTGTTCAGAGGGAAAGATAGAATTGCCATTTTAGAAAAGTGATAGAAACTTTGTTTTTTTCTGAAAAAGAATTATTCAAGAAAAGATGGTTTTCAAATGCAGCAATTGGGGCAAAGCGTTTTTCCTTTCCCAAAGAAGAGTGAAGGGAAATGGAAAGACTTAAAAGGAGTGTCTAATTTTAATCTAAGCTGTTGATAAAAATGGTGAGTGGTAAATCATTAAGCATCTGTGATGTGGCGAATAAATTAGGGAGGACCAGGAGATCTTAATAAATGGCTCTCGTATAATTAATAACTGCATGGATGATCATTGTAAATTTATGGTTCTGGGTCTGAACAAAGTTTCATTCAGAAAAGGTGGGCCAGAGCCAGACTGTTGAGGACCTTTTATGCCCTGCTAACTTGAAGAATAAACAGGCAGATAAAAGCAAATACTCTACTTCACGTCTCTTGACCAGCCCCTAAATTTTGCTCTATATTTACATGTTTAAGAATGAAACATGAACATGTTTCTAAAAGAATACAGAAACCCAGAGACCACCCAAGGAAACAGAATAAACACAGAAATTCATTGAATTGTTTCTTTTGATCAGTCTTATTAACAGAGAGCCAAAATGAAAGCTTCATATACCTGCCACATTTGGCACTTCATTACATACTTAACAGGAAAGTTTTTAGCCCACTCTGGTCCATTTAACACACAAAACAAAACTAAACACAAAGATAAGAAGAAAAACAGTAAATATGAAGTTATAAGCAATTTTGCCCCTGTCTGATTCCCATTCACACTTGGTTTGCCCACAAATCAAAACTCAAAATCTGTTATCTGGTTTGGGTTTTTTTTTGCACTCTTGCTGTAACTTAAACTATTTTAATAGGACAGTGAATTGTTATACTGATCAATGACATGATTATGCTTCTGAAACTGCAGAATGTGGGTTCTCTCTCTGATCTGAATTCTTTCATGGCAATAAAGTGGCTGATAGCTTCTCAGGAAAGTGGGTTAAGGACAAATGTAATTATTTTAGTTTGACATATTTATTTCTTAAACTAGAAATATATTTTTTTCCTTGCTATGTCAGTTTGGTTTTCCTAGATTTACCCAGTTTAATCATTTATTCTATTCTGTTCTTGGCAGTCACAGCTGTCAAGAAGACTCTTAAAATTGTCAGTCTTTGGTCAAGATGAAAATCTCAAGATTAAGGAAAAAAGCTAAGCTATATTTTTAAATGAAAGGAGGAAATCATGAATAGTCTGTAGTTATGTTGTTAAAATATTTAAAGGACATTCTATTCTTAGTGGAATCCAACAAGGAAAGGATAATACCAAGATACCTGACAACAAGGCAAAAAAAACTTTTTTAGAAAAACAGCCCTTTCTATGCTCCAAAGAGCTAATACGACACGTACACACTCTTACACATAAACCCCCTAAAGCATTAATGTCTTAACAGAGATTAAAAGGAAAATTAAAGTACTTTGATGAATACAACTTGCAGTGATATTAATGAGAATGCTTTTAAAAAATAAAGACTTTGTCTATATGGACATTTTACCTAGTCTGGCTTTTTAACTGACAATAGAAATCAAATAAGGATTAAAGGAAAAGGGGCTGACAATCCTCTTGCAGATTTAAAATGCTATCTATATTGCTATTTTCGGGAAACCGATGATAATAGTTAATTGTTCAGCTTAGCATACTGGTCCACAGTGTAGCTTGCAACTGGGACATAAATAATCAGTGGTTTATAATTTCAAGTTTCCAATTATGCTAGGATGCTGACATTTCTGGAGACTTCCAATTTCATGGTTTTTCTGTGAAGGTAACAGTGACCCGACTGGCGGAACACAAAACATAACAACCACTAAGAGAAAGTAACACCACAATAGATTCTGCCACTAACCTTGCACATTTAAAGCGAACAAATACCTTTTTATTTTAATCAGCCCATTTGGTGAGAAAGCTGGTTTTGAGTTTCATCTGCATTTTCTAAGCTTACACCAACTAGCACTAATGGCAAATTGATGATTCTGTGTAATGGAGACTGCCTGTAATTATTTTTTAATCAGTAAATAACATTTAACAGCATTTTCTAACCTGATAAAAGATCTTCAGTTGGTTGAGGAAGTCTTCACAGACAAGCTCACTGAAAGAGAGCACTTAGCAACAGCAAATCAAATGCAGCCCTTCAATGAAGTTGTTAGACACACAACATCAGCAACTGCTGCCATATCGAGGGCTTGTTAAAAATCGATTCATTCTAGTGATCAAAGCTGAAAAATCGTTCCACAGCCTGCTTCATATCAATAGACAATTTGTGCAGTACATCACACACACAAAAATAAGGTCTAGTAACAGTGGAGAGCTTCAGAAATCTGGCTTCCAAAACAATATTTAAAATGGATTTCTGTCAGACTATAAAGGATGAGTTTAAATAGAGCACAGTGTCAAATAGAAAGGTTGAGGTTTTTAACATAATAAAAATAATCAATGAAGTTTCTCTTCTAGGTTCAATAAGCGAAAAAAAAAAAAGAAAGAAAGAAAGAAAAAGAAAAGAAAAGAAAAAAGAAAAAAAAAGTGGTGTCTGGTTTTTCAGAATGGGAACATAACACAGACCTTGATATAGGCGTTTGTTTTTTTAAAAGTCTTATTAAGGAATACTTGCTTCTAATCTCTAGGTATCTTAATATAAGTGACTACATGTACTTATGTGTGACTATGTGTTCATATAAACACATAATATCAGTAAATTAAGTATTGACATTAAGGAATATATCATGGCTGATATATTTCATTCTTTTTTTTTTTTTAATTGAACAAAGTTCAGTATTTTGGAGCTGCCTAGACATAGTCATAGAATAAACAGTCAAATTATTTTCCACGATATAGTAAGGGGAAGTATGTGAGGTGTCCAAGTCTGTTATCTTAATGTTATAAGGTAAAAGTAAGTTTCCTCTATATTTCTGTGGAGAAGATTCCCTAATTATTACCGTAAAAGCCTCAGCTAAAATGAAATCACACTATAGCTATTCCAATAAGAATTGAGCAATCAGTCATAATTACAGCCAAAATAAATGAATTGGAAAATAGCTGATTTAAAGAGGTCATACATAGTCTGAGTTTTAATTTGAAATTAATAACAGCATGACTTGTGCCTCCTAATAATTCCTTATTAAAAATGAATAAAGGCAGAGCCTGAAAGTAAATGTTTCCTGTTTCATGGCTTCATTCTTCTGATCACTGGAAGAAGTTTGAAGAAGATGGGAGATGTGGTTATGGCCCTTGGTGGCCCCTATCTTGTTACAGGATAAGGGAAATTGTGTGAGTAGATAATGTAATAGTAAGAGGCAGAGAAACCCCTACTTAGTAACATTCATATGTTTACTCAGTCACGTCTTCCTCCCGGGAGATCCCATCTGCATGTAGCCATATTCTACAGTCCCCATCATTTCAAAGCCTAGATGTAAGTAGTTGTGGCATTTAGGATTACTTCAGGAGAGCCTACCTTTTGGAGAACCCATGTCTCCCTCTAAACCAAGAGACTCCTGTGCCCTCCACCTTTGTAAGACGTTATCTTTGCATTAAAACACACCTTCTCGTCTCGTACAGCACTGTCCATGCCTTGAGCTGTCCATCATGATGCATCATTGCCTTTTATTTATTTTCCAAAACAAGAATAAATACCAATCATAATTAACTCTCCCTTCTAAAGCTCCACATTTCCTATGTCTTATGATTAGATACTCAAAACATGATTCTTGGAATCATGTGTCACATATTAATCTTAGATTGGATGTATCATAGAAACGACTCTCTAATGAATATTTTTCTAACCCCTGATTAGTTTATGTACATATTATAGAAGCCAGTCTTTGATGAACATTTTTCAAACCCCTGATTAGTTTAAAAATAATTAGCATCTACTCTATAAAATATTAACCAGAATATGTGTTATAAGATTTCTCTTTCAGTTTGGGCAATGAGTTACTTCTAAATTATAATACCTTCTCTTTGACACTTACCGTGTGGTATTTCTATTCTATCTGTTTAAGCCTCTAGTTCTACCTCAATGCCATGAGCAAATGGAGGTCAGAAGCTGTACCTATTGGTCTTCACAGCATGGGCAGCCAGGGTGGAGTTTACACAAAATAGGCTGTCAGTAATTATCTGTTAATGAATAACTATACCATCTCACCCAGACGTTCACAGTGAAAAAAAAAGAAAAGTCTAAAATTCTTGTGTGGTTCATCTTAACTGCCCCCTCCCCACTTGATACTTCCTAGCCATCTGTGGACAAACCCCTCTCCTCCCATGCCCACCACCCATGCGGCACATTTCCTTTGGAACATTCCAGTGACATTATTTGCCTCTTACCCCAATTTATCAGTAATCTCCATTCTCCATTTATTTCCCCAAGGCTCCAACATGGTGTATCCCTACATGTATTCATCTCTTCTCTCTTCAGAAGTGACATTGAAATCACTGGAAGTGTATAATACTAATAAAACCTATGACAAAAAAAAAAAAAGAGAGAGAGAGAACGAGAAAAGGGCCATCTCTGCATGAGAATTCTCATTACAATTGTGGAAATTCTTTTGAGCAGATAGAGAAAACATAAAAAAGGAGTGGAAGTCAAAACTTGGAGTAGTCACAGAAGGGGAACAGTCTAGACAGAAAGGGAAGTTGCCAGACAAAAACTTAAAATGATTTGGGACTTCTTGTATCAGACAGGAGACCAATAAACAGAGGATTTACTGAAAGCTTGCAAAGAACTGTGGACCACCATGCCCACTACACACAGAACAGCACAGAGACAGAGAGACAGAGAAAGAAAAAGTTTCACAAGGAGAGGCAGAAGACAGAATGCAATGCTTTGGAGATCACCTGGCAAATCTCCCTCAGTTATAGATGGCTTCTAGAAATTAGTTATCTCACACACCAGGTTATGAGATTTGGGGCTGGATGATGCTTTCTTGGGAATGTAGAACACTGGCCTCAACTCTGGCATGTTTTCCACCACATCAACTAAGCTTCCAGTTCATAGATCCATCCAGTCTTCACACCCTGACATTTTCCTGAAGAATGATTTTTACAGTCTCCTTGCTATAGGGACAATTCATGTGCGTTAAAAAAGAAGTGATTTTCCACTTTCTTGAAGAGTTTTTTTTTAAATGGGCATAGTCCACAAAACCATTCTCGAAAAGTCCTTTTAGAACTTTAAAGAAGTAAGGAAAAATACTGTGACTTTCAGGTTTAAGTAACATTTTTAAATTGAACACATCAGTTTTCTAAATATTGGCATGATATATTGTAAAGTATACCTGAAGGTTTGTTTGGAACAGTGTGAGAAGCATGCTACCTAACTGAGAACATAACTAAGGATTAATAGTGAAAACCTGCATAAAGTATTTAAAGGCCTCCTTAATATACAAGTGAGCTCTTAAGATGTTAATTTTTCCGTTTCCAAACAAATGTGTATTACTTTATAGTATTCTGGGGCTCCTCATATGGTGAGCTTATTTGATAGATTAAGACTCACTTTATTAGTTGTTGTTTCTTTTTTTTTTTTTAAGAGACCATGGATCTTTATCTTAATTCTGTTAGCATGACATCCTGGATAGAAGCAAAACATGTTAAATCTTAAAGTAATGTTTCACATTATCTAGTGCAACTGTCCCCACTTGTATACAGAAATATCCCCTAAGATGTAAAGTGACTTATCTAATAGTCGATGAGGGGCAGAGGTAGAATTTGAATCCAATCTTTTCAATTCAAATATAGAGTTCGACATTACTTCAGTTAAATTAAATAGGATTTGTTTAATTAAAATGTTCAAGGTTCCTTCCAGTATAAAAATTGTAGGATTTGAACCAAAGAAAATGAACAAGCATCTTCTAAGCACCTACCAAGTAGCAGGTGCTAAAGAGATTTTTTACTCTTATGTAAGAGTGTTGATCCTATTCAGGTAGGATGTAATCATAAACTGATGAGATGTAGAGATGTAATCATAAATGATGCCATATTTTCTGTGGGAAGCTTGAGCTGTTTTCACATCCATCTAAATCACACCATTAAAATGATAATCAAGAAGACAATATGGCAACATGAAAAAAAATGTTGATAGTGTAATAGTAAGTGAAAAACTAGTCTGTAAAATTACGTATTTTCCATAATTACAACTTCAGGTACTAGTCTAAGAATTTCTTTGATGTTTTTATCCCTATCATCTTCATTTCTGTGTATCTCTGTCATTAATTCATTAATGAATTAAGTCACATTAAGTTACAAAGAAGAAAAAAAAAACAACACATGAAGCTAGTACTTTGTAAAAGCCTGAACTAATACACAAAAATGATAATGGCTCCTGCTGGGTTATCAAGTAGATTCTGAACAAATTTTCCATTTTTTTAACTTTTCATTAAATTAGGTGTATAGTAGAAGAATGCCCTTGATTTCTGACTCAGTTCAAGCCACCGAAGTGTTAAAAAGACTAAGGTATGATGCTTTCTGCTCCATATTTCCTTAGAGAGAATATGTCCGTGTTCCTTAACTTCCAGCTGTAGATTAAATTTAGTCAGAAATAGGGAGAATCTATGCTTTACTAATATGCACTTCTTTCCTATCCTGCATTATTATGCATCAGCCTCTACTTCTTTTTCAAGAATTGTGTCAATCAGGAAAAGATATAGTCAACTGAGAAAAATGTTGTCCTGTAGAAAATGGAATGAAGCATTCATTAAAATGGACACAGTGACAGATAATGCATGTTTTAACATTTCTTTACCATTTATTTTAAGATAAAAAATATCAAATGTAAGAAAGCAGCCATAGAATGAAAGGGACAAAAAATGTGAAGGGCAGAGCTCTAGATCCCCTCACAATATCTACTTCCTCTAGGTATGTTCAGAAAATAAAAATCAGTTGTATTAAACACACACACACACACACACACACAATCTGAATTGCATTGTTAAGAAAAATTATCCAAAACTTGGAAAGAAGGCAAGAAAAATTACTGTGGCTCCTTTTAGGGTCACACTGGTATCCTAAAAGCTTACACAAAGGTTATTCCATTCTCTAGGGCAGAGTTTCTTGATTGGAACACCACTGAGGTTTTGGGCTAGATGATCCTTTCCTGGGAGTGTAAGAGGAGGCAGGGGAGCTGTCCTGTGCACTGTGAGATGTTTAGCATTCAACTCCACCCACTACATGCTAGTTGTACGCTCAAGGTTGCCAAGACACAAACTATCCCCAGCCTTTGCCAAATATCTGCTGGGGGTAAAATCATCTAGATTTCCAAGAAGTACAAGAAGTACTGCACTTGGGAAATGTACTGCTGTTTCATTTACTATTTACTATTGGTAAGTGCCCAGAGCTGGTCAAATTACTTTTATAGTTTTTTTTTTTTTTTTGCCTGGTTGAGGTACAAATGATTTCTCTCTGGTAGAAAAGATATACTCAAAGGTTATGATTTCATTGCCCTACTGGACATTCATCAGTATTTTCTCTAACAGCAAACTTCACATCTTTCCCAACCAATTATATAGTCTCTCTTTCTCCAAGACCCTTTGAACCATCTCTACCTCCTAAGAGTTCTCTCTTTAATGAGTTAAATCAACTATAATGTATCCTCACTTAATACTTGCATGGAAGTCAAGTTTTTAGGACATTCTAACTACACTTTGACAACACTTTCCACTTTTAAAAGAAATATGCATGTCATCTTTTCCTGTAATAAACCACTTCCATAAACCACAGAGTTACTTATGGGTTCCTGACTGCTGTAATTTTTTTCTACTTAATGAATTATATGTTTGTAGATAAAGAGATAATCTATACAAATTCCATTTACTTAACATTTAAAAAATAAAATTAATTATGTAATTACTTTCCCTATAGAGGAAGACCACAATAAAAGCAAAAGCAACAACCAGTAGATAAAGCAAGCTTTCTTTCAGCCAAGAGAACAAATCAGAACACTTAACACAATTATACAACTCTGAAAAGTAGCCACCACTAACCCCACCACCAAGCAGCACACATCCACAAACTCATGCAGACATGCCTGTGTGCTGGTACAGACATAAGTGTCCTTGGCTAATTTCTTCCTTCAGCAGTAACAAAACAGCCATGGTTGTGTGGGTGTGAAATGAAAGGTATTAGATTCAGCAATGAGACCCTGTAAATCTCACAGTTTTAAAACTGGAAGTGAAGGAATGGATTGCTTTTTATAATAATGTGCGACTATTACATCTAATGCTTTTCCAACACTCACTAATCTCCTTTATAAGAAAGAAAACAGGCCTATGGCTTAGGTAAAGTATCTGGCTGGGAATTTATAGCATAGTTTAGTTTTCATTTTCCAGGTATTTATTTCCCAGTTAACTTTACTTACAACAAATAATATTGGTTTTCCATTTTCCTTGTAATGAATTTAAATTTAAAACAAATAAAATAACATAATAGTACAGATGGTAGAAGGATATGGCAAAACTTAGGAATGTGTTAAGTGAATAACTAAAGTTGGGGGAACACTCTGATAGAGAAAACTGATATTTAGAATGGAACTTGCTTTATAATTGCTTGACCTCAGCTTTCTTTTTCATGAATTGTTAAAAACAAACTTCTCTGGACAGCAGATTTAAAGGCAAAGTAGTAAGGAAAGACCAGTGGTTTGAGGGTCAGGACAAACTTCCATTAATATTCTGGACATGTTATTGCCTGGTTATGAAATCTCAAATGGGTAAATCCACTGAACTATAATTTTGTCATGTACAAAATTCAGAATACATCATTTCTAAGGATCCTTTAGACTTTAAAGTGCAGAGATTGGCTACTATGGTTACGCTGATTTACCCTCTTTTACACTCCTATTTTGCATAATAGAGTTTAGCACTGATTGATTTTTAATTATTTTATGCCTACTAGTTTTGTCTTTCCAGCAATACTTTAAGATTGTTGAAAAGAGGAATCGCATCAAATCCTTTCTTTTGTAACTTAGGGAGTAGTTTATGCAATATTGGCCAAAGTCAATTACTGTGTGGTCATTGTTTGGTAATTGGCTAGCTTTTAGCATTCAGCAGAAATCTGATGAGTGTTTTTATTAAAAATAAAGTGACATCCATAGAATAAGTGTAAAAATTCGAAAATCATTTTAGTTCTTTATTTTGTGGACAGTATATTATATAAGCACATGGTGATGAATTGAAATTGTTTCAAAATATATAAGCTTAGGCTACTAATCAAAACCTATGACATTCATAAGAGAATTGAAAAAGATGAATTGGGTGAATTTTTAGCCTAAAAGAAATTATCTAAATGACTACCATACTCTAGAACTGTGCTATCCAATACAGTGTTAGTAAGCACATGTAGCTGTATAAATGGGAAAACAAAACAAAACAAAACAAAACAAAAACCAGTTCCTCAATTGCCCCAGCCATGTTTCAAGTGTCCCATAGCTACTGACTACCATATTAGACCTAAAATATCATAGGTCACTTCCATCACTGCCGAAAAACCTACTGGATAGCACTTTTCTAGACCATCTAAGAGAGGTTCTTTAATTGAGAAGACAGTTCAAAGGGAGCTGAGTTGCTCCAACTCATTTCTCAATCAAGAAAAAACCCAGGCAAAGAATTTTCTGTATCAGAGTCCAACAAAATGGAAATGTTTTTTATTTATTGTGCATATCTATAGATTAAACTATCCTGAGTGGAACAAAGGAATACCATTTGTAAATAGAAAATGTATTACAAATACGAAAGTCAAGAAAGGCAATACAGAATAGGTCTTCATTGGAAATGACCTTCATATTTCTCTAAGTAAGCCTACCAAAATCGATAGCCAGGAGGTATATAATATATACTTGGCAGAACTGGCTTTTCTAGCTTAAATTTTTATGCTGAGGATCCAGGTGCTCAGAATTCTGGTTGAAAAAATAAAAAGCAATTTTGAAATGGTTCTTATAGCTTAAGGGATGACAACCCCTATCAACACCACCATGCCTCGCCCCAAGCAAAATTAAACTAAATTAAAAACTATAGGACAAACAAAAATTAACAAATACCAGTTCAACAAATATAGTCTATAAATGAATTACCAGCAAAGATACAATGCATGCAGCCAAGTATCTATCCATATATATCCATATATGTATATATATACACACACACACACATATATATATACACACACACATTCCAATCAATATACATATTCCAATCTCTTACACAGAAAAAAAAAGTGAAATTCTAACAGATCACTAACTCGGGATATTTGGTCCTATAGGCAATCAGCTATGAATGGGATTGGGTATGTGGAAAAGATGTGGTTAGAAAAAAGGTGGGTAGATGCCAAAGCATAAATGAGGGCCCCAGCCAAATCTTTTTTCTTTCCCTTGGATCTCTGTTTGCTCCCAAGGAGTTAGCCTAAGATCATGGGCAAACTGACCACCACAGCTAAAGCAATGTGAGAGTAGAGGTGTGTCCTTAAGGACATAGAAGCTTCACATTTGTACAATGTTTTAAAAATCAGTGACAGGTGTCAGATCTTTATCTGTCAACCTGGTTCCTGTTATTTAAAAAGTTCTAAAAAATTCTATAGTCCAGAAGTGTAGGAATTCATTATGAATTTACCTCTGCTTCTTAGCTGTCCCTGTTTTTAATAAAACTAGGTTGCCCAGAAATCTTTGTTCTCTGAAAGCCCTGTATAAACAGGTATGACATTTTCTCATCTCAAAACCGTGGAAATTCTCGCAGCCTCTGAAACCAAGTATGGGTCGCCTTCCTGCTCTGCACCAGGTCTCACCCACACTTGATTTCATGGGCCAGGAGAGTGCATCTGGAAGTTCTTACAGATGTCTGAAGTCAGCAGAAGAAGGTAAAAGAATAAAGCAAGAGAAGATACAACAAAATCATTGGATAAATAACATTTTACAAAAGAGCTGGTATAAATGGCTCAGAGGAAGATATTTCTGGTATAATTTTCCATTCAGATTATCTGTATTGTCTCCAAAATAATTTATAGTGACAAGTAAACATTCAGTAACTCTTGATTTATTTTATATATATTTCTTTACAGCTTATTTCTTATCATTTGAGAAATTTAACTATACAGTTTCATCCAACAGGCTTTATACCAATCATTCCAGACTTAAATGTCTAACTTTCTCCATCATCAGATTGTATTTATAAGGCCTACACTTCCATATAGTCCTTCTCATGTTAGCATATATGTGTATGTGCTACCAAAAGGAAAAAAAGATATAAAATCACAATCTGAAGTATATTGCCAAAACATAAGTCCACTGAATTTCTTCATAATACCTAAAGCTTCACATGACAAATTTGATTTTAGAAAATGTAGAGCTTTCAAAAAATCATACTGTATAATTTCAAGAAATTCTAAAGACTTCAGTACTTGGTATTAATTTATGATACTACACCTCTGTATTACAATCTTTCAATATTAAAAGGAAAACAGAAACTAAGTTACAGAGAAGAACCATGCTGACATGACTTACTTCAAAATTAGCTAAATGCTATTATGGCTCACATCAAATAACCAAATAAAAATACATTCATAGATGTATAACACAGTAGAGCTGCAAGATATCTTAGAAATAAGCCCCATAGTCCAATTCCAATCCCAATTATTTAGAGACAGCAAAGCAGGATTTATTTGCCCTCATTTTAATCTGAATTTGGAAATGGGACACCAGAGGTTGCTGAAATCAGTGGCCTGTGTCAGTTCAGTGTGCCCAAGCTTCATGCTTTATGTATCTTCTAAAAAATAAATAAACAAATAAATAAATAAGTAAGTAAATAAATAAATAATGACAAGCTAAGGACATTTCATGCCTGATACTGATTATGCCCCAGAAAACCCCTTGCTCCATTCCTTCCTTGTTCCTACTCAGTTCCATTTCTACCTGATTCCAGGATTAGCTTCAACTCATCATCAAACTTGCACCAACATTTATACCTGTTTTTACATTTTTTATCTTATCTTTGATGTTCAGTGTCCTTTATTTTTTAAAAACTCAGTCTTATACTTGCTTCTTTGACTTTTACCTTTCTGCACTTGAGACAGGTAGAGCCATATTGTCTAGGTCTCCCACCTCTACTAGGACCACTAGGGTCACCTTCAACTTCCAACACCCTATGAGCTCATGTCTATACCAGACACTATATCTCTCAATTATGCCTGCACCATGGAGAGAGCACCATTGTTAACAGTTTCCAGTTCTTTTCAAGGTCATTGGACTTGACTTCTCAAAACATTATGTTTTTCTTTTAATTGAATTTATTATTTATTTATTTTTATAGACATATAATGTTTTATTAGCCCCAGGGGTACAGGTCTGTGAATCACCAGGTTTATACACTTCACAGCCCTCACCATATCACATACCCTCCCCATCAAAACACTATGCTTGGGGAGGAGTCAAGATGGCGGAGAAGTAGCAGGCTGAGACTACATCAGGTAGCAGGAGATAAGCTCGATAGCTTATCTAAACATTGCAAACACCTACAAATCCAACGGGAGATCGAAGAGAAGAAGAACAGCAATTCTAGAAACAGAAAATCAACCACTTTCTGAAAGGTAGGACTGGCGGAGAAGTGAATCTAAAATGACAGGAAGATAGACCGCGGGGGAAGGGGCCGGCTCCCGGCAAGTGGCAGAGCAACGGAGCACAAAATCAGGACTTTTAAAAGTCTGTTCCACTGAGGGACATTGCTCCAGAGGCTAAACTGGGGTGAAGCCCACGCGGGGTCAGTGTGGCCCCAGGTCCCGCAGGGTCACAGAAGGATCAGGGGTGTCTGAGTGTCGCAGAGCTCACAGGTAGTAGAACGGAGAAGCCGGCTATAGAGACAGAGCCAAGGACTGAACTCTCAGCTCGGGGTTACCTTGAACCGGTCGCGGGCTGGGTGAGCTCGGAGCGCGGCTGGAGGCTAGGGATACGGGAGTGACTGGGTGCTGTCCTCTGGGGGCACACTGAGGAGTGGGGCCCCAGGCTCTCGGCTCCTCCGGCCGGAGACTGGGAGGCCGCCATTTTCATTCCCGTCCTCCGGAACTCTACGGAAAGCGTTCAGGGAACAGAAGCTCCCAAAAGTGAACCCGAGCGGATTACTTAGTCCGGCACCCAGTAAGGGCGGTGCAATTCTGCCTTGGGCAAAGACACTTGAGAGTCACTACAACAGGCCCCTCTCCCAGAAGATCAACAAAATATCCACCCAGGAAGAAGTTCATCTATCAAGGAAAGCAGGTTCAATACCTAAGAAAGCAGCGGAATTCCAGAGGAGGAGAAAGCAAAGCATGGAACTCATGGCTTTCTCCCCATGATTCTTTAGTCTTGCAGTTAATTCAATTTTTTTTTTCAATTTTTCTTCTTTCTTTTTTCTTCTTCTGCTAAACTTTTTAAAACTTTTACCCTTTTCTTTTTTAACGTTTTTTGAATAGTTTATCTAAAATATATATTTTTTCTTTTTTTAAATATTTTTTCTTTATTTTATTTTTTAAATTTTTTTCTTTTTTTTCTGAACCTCTTTTTATCCCCGTTCTCTCCCCACCCCCCAAAATTTGGGGTTTCTTCTGATTTGGTCACAGTGCATTTTTCTGGGGTCTTTGCCACCCTTTTAGTATTTTATTTGCTCCTTCATATCCTCTTATCTGGACAAAATGACAAGGCAGAAAAAATCACCACAAACAAAAGAACAAGAGGCAGTACCGAAGGCTAGGGACCTAATCAACACAGACATTGGTAATATGTCAGATCAAGAGTTCAGAATGACGATTCTGGAACATTCTAGCCGGGCTCGAAAAAGGCATGGAAGATATTAGAGAAACCCTCTCTGGAGATATAAAAGCCCTTTCTGGAGAAATTAAAGAACTAAAATCTAACCAAGTTGAAATAAAAAAAGCTATTAATGAGGTGCAATCAAAAGTGGAGGCTCTCACTGCTAGAATAAATGAGGCAGAAGAAAGAATTAGTGATATAGAAGACCAAATGACAGAGAATAAAGAAGCCGAGCAAAAGAGGGACAAACAGCTACTGGACTACGAGGGGAGAATTCGAGAGATAAGTGACACCATAAGATGAAATAACATTAGAATAATTGGGATTCCAGAAGAAGAAGAAAGAGAGAGGGGAGCAGAAGGTCTATTGGAGAGAATTATTGGAGAGAATTTTCCTAATATGGCAAAGGGAACAAGCATCAAAATCAAGGAGGTGCAGAGAACCCCCCTCAAAGTCAACAAGAATAGGTCCACACCCTGTCACCTAATAGTAAAATTTACAAGTCTTAGTGACAAAGAGAAAATCCTGAAAGCAGCCCGGGAAAAGAAATCTATAACATAGAATGGTAGAAATATTAGATTGGCAGCGGACTTATCCACAGAGACCTGGCAGGCCAGAAAGAGCTGGCATGATATATTCAGAGCACTAAACAAGAAAAACATGCAGCCAAGAATACTCTATCCAGCTAGGCTATCATTGAAAATAGAAGGAGAGATAAAAAGCTTCCAGGACAAACAAAAGCAGAAAGAATTTGCAAACACCAAACCAGCTCTACAGGAAATATTGAAAGGGGTCCTCTAAGCAAAGAGAGAGCCTAAAAGTAGTAGATCAGAAAGGTACAGAGACAATATACAGTAACAGTCACCTTACAAGCTAATAATGGCACTAAATTCTTATCTCTCAATAGTTACCCTGAATGTTAATGGGCTAAATGCCCCAATCAAAAGACACAGGGTATAAGAATGGATAAAAAAACAAAACCCATCAATATGTTGCCTACAAGAAACTCATTTTAGACGCGAAGACACCTCCAGATTTAAAGTGAGGGGCTGGAAAACAATTTACCATGCTAATGGGCATCAGAAGAAAGCTGGGGTGGCAATCCTTATATCAGATCAATTAGATTTTAAGCCAAAGACTATAATAAGAGATGAGGAAGGACACTATATCGTACTCAAAGGGTCTGTCCAACAAGAAGATCTAACAATTTTAAATATCTATGCCCCTAACATGGGAGCAGCCAACTGTATCAACCAATTAATAATAAAATCAAAGAAACACATCAATAATAATACAATAATAGTAGGGGACTTTAACACTCCCCTCACTGAAATGTACAGATCATCCAAGCAAAAGATCAACAAGGAAATAAAGGCCTTAAATGAGACACTGGACCAGATGGACATCACAGATATATTCAGAATATTTCATCCCAAAGCAACAGAATACACATTCTTCTCTAGTGCACATGGAACCTTCTCCAGAATAGATCACATCCTGGGTCACAAATCAGGTCTCAACCAGTATCAAAAGATTAGGATCATTCCCTGAATATTCTCAGACCACAACACTCTGAAGCTAGAACTCAATCACAAGAGGAAAGCTGGAAAGAACCCAAATACATGGAGACTAAACAGCATCCTTCTAAAGAATGAATGGGTCAACCAGGAAATTAAAGAAGAACTGAAAAAATTCATGGAAACAAATGATAATGAAAACAGAACGGTTCAAAATCTGTGGGACACAGCAAAGGCAGTCCTGAGAGGAAAATATATAGCGGTACAAGCCTTTCTCAAGAAACAAGAAAGGTCTCAAGTACACAACCTAACCTTACACCTAAAGGAGCTGGAGAAAGAACAAGAAAGAAACCCTAAACCCAGCAGGAGAAGAGAAATCATAAAGATCAGAGCAGAAATCAATGAAATAGAAACCAAAAAAACAATAGAACAAATCAATGAAACTAGGAGCTGGTTCTTTGAATGAATCAATAAGATTGATAAACCCCTGACCAGACTTATCAAAAAGAAAAGAGAAAGGACCCAAATAAATAAAATCATGAATGAAAGAGGAGAGATCACAACTAACACCAAAGAAATACAGACAATTATAAGAACAGACTATGAGCAACTCTACGCCAACAAATTGGACAATCTGGAAGAAATGGATGCATTCCTAGAGACATATAAACTACCACAACTGAACCAGGAAGAAATAGAAAACCTGAACAGGCCCATATCCAGTAAGGAGATTGAAACAGTCATCAAAAATCTCCAAACAAACAAAAGCCCAGGGCCTGACGGCTTCCCAGGGGAATTCTACCAAACATTTAAAGAAGAACTAATTCCTATACTCCTGAAACTGTTCCAAAAAATAGAAATGGAAGGAAAACTTCCAAACTCATTTTATGAGGCCAACATCACCTTGATCCCAAAACCAGACAAGGATCCCACCAAAAAAGAGAACTACAGACCAATATCCTTGATGAACACAGATGCAAAAATTCTCACCAAAATACTAGCCAATAGGATTAAACAGTACATTAAAAGGATTATTCACCATGATCAAGTGGGATTTATTCCAGGGCTGCAGGGTTGGTTCAACATCTGCAAATCAATCAATGTGATACAACACATCAATAAAAGAAAGAACAAGAACCATATGATACTCTCAATAGATGCTGAAAAAGCATTTGACAAAGTACAGCATCCCTTCCTGATCAAAACTCTTCAAACCGTAGGGTAGAGGGCACATACCTCAATATTATCAAAGCCATCTATGAAAAACCCACCGCAAATATCATTCTCAATGGAGAAAAACTGAAAGCTTTTCTGTTGAGTTCAGGAACACGGCAGGGATGTCCATTATCACCACTGCTATTCAACATAGTACTAGAAGTCCTAGCCTCAGCAATCAGACAACAAAAAGAAATTAAAGGCATCCAAATCGGCAAAGAAAAAGTCAAACTATCACTCTTCGCAGATGATATGATACTGTATGTGGAAAACCCAAAAGACTCCACTCCAAAACTGCTAGAACTTGTATAGGAATTCAGTAAAATGTGAGGATATAAAATCAATGCACAGAAATCAGTTGCATTTCTGTACACCAACAACAAGACAGAAGAAAGAGAAATTAAGGAGTCAATCCCATTTACAATTGCACCCAAAACTATAAGATACCTAGGAATAAACCTAACCAAAGAGGCTAAGAATCTTATGCAGAAAACTATAAAGTACTCCTGAAAAAAACTGAGGAAGACACAAAGAAATGGAAAAATGTTCCATGCTCCTGGATGGGAAGAATAAATATTGTGAAAATGTCTATGCTACCTAAAGCAATCTACACTTTTAATGCAATCCCTATCAAAATACCATCCACTTTTTTTTTCAAAGAAATGGAACAAATAATCCTAAAATTTATATGGAACCAGAAAAGACCTCGAATAGCCAAAGGAATATTGAAAAAGAAAGCCAGAGTTGGTGGCATCACAATTCCGGACTTCAATCTCTATTACACAGCTGTCATCATCAAGACAGCATGGTACTGGCACAAAAACAGACACATAGATCAATGGAACAGAACAGAGAGCCCAGAAATAGACCCTCAACTCTATGGTCAACTAATCTTTGACAAAGCAGGAAAGAATGTCCAATGGAAAAAAGACAGCCTCTTCAATAAATGGTGCTGGGAAAATTGGACAGCCACATGCAGAAAAATGAAATTGGACCACTTCCTTACACCACACATGAAAATAGACTCAAAATGGATGAAGGACCTCAGTGTGAGAAAGGAATCCATCAAAATCCTTGAGGAGAATACAGGCAGCAACCTCTTCGACCTCAGCCGCAGCAACATCTTCTTAGGAACATGGGCAAAGGCAAGGGAAGCAAGGGCAAAAATGAACTATTGGGATTTCATCAAGATCAAAAGCTTTTGCACAGCAAAGGAAACAGTTAAGAAAACCAAAAGACAACTGACAGAATGGGAGAAGATATTTGCAAATGACATATCAGATAAAGGGCTAGTATCCAAAATCTATAAGGAACTTAGCAAACTCAACACCCAAAGAACAAACAATCCAATCAAGAAATGGGCAGAGAACATGAACAGACATTTCTGCAAAGAAGACATCCAGATGGTCAACAGACACATGAAAAAGTGCTCCATATCACTCAGCATCAGGGAAATACAAATCAAAACCACAATGAGATATCACCTCACACCAGTCAGAATGGCTAAAATTAACAAGTCAGGAAATGACAGATGCTGGCGAGGATGCGGAGAAAGGGGAACCCTCCTCCACTGTTGGTGGGAATGCAAGCTGGTGCAACCACTCTGGAAAACAGCATGGAGGTTCCTCAAAATGTTGAAAATAGAACTACCCTATGACCCAGCAATTGCACTACTGGGTATTTACCCTAACGATACAAACATAGTGATCCGAAGGGGTACATGCACCCGAATGTTTATAGCAGCAATGTCTACAATAGCCAAACTATGGAAAGAACCTAGATGTCCATCAACAGATGAATGGATAAAGAAGTAGTGGTATATATACACAATGGAATACTATGCAGACATCAAAAGAAATGAAATCTTGCCATTTGCAACGACGTGGATGGAACTAGAGGGTATCATGCTTAGTGAAATAAATCAATCGGAGAAAGACAACTATCATATGATCTCACTGATATGAGGACGTGGAGATGCAACATGGAGGGGTTAGGGGGATAGGAGAAGAATAAATGAAACAAGATGGGATTGGGAGGGAGACAAACTATAAGTGACTCTTAATCTCACAAAACAAACTGCGGGTTGCTGGGGGGAGGTGGGGTTTGGAGAGGGGGAGTGGGTTATGGACATTGGGGAGGATATGTGCTATCGTGAGTACTGTGAAGTGTGTAAACCTGGTGATTCACAGACCTGTACCCCTGGGGATAAAAATACATTATATGTTTATTAAAAAAAAAATGATGAATACCCAACTTTTGTAGCAACATGGATGGGACTGGAAATGATTATGCTGAGTGAAATAAGTCAAGCAGAGAGAGTCAAGTATCATATGGTTTCACTTATTTGTGGAGCATAACAAATGACATGGAGGACATTGGGAGATGGAGAGGAGAAGGAAGTTGAGGGAAATTGAAAGGGGAGGCAAACCACAAGAGACTATGGACTCTGAAAGACAACCTGATGGTTTTGAAGGGGCAGGGATGGGAGGTTGGCGGTACCAGGTGGTGGGTAATAGGGAGGGCACGTATTACATGGAGCACTGGGTGTTGTGCAAAAACAATGAATACTGTTACGCTGAAAAAATAAATTAATTAATTAAAAAAAAAAAAACAAAACCACTATTCTTTAATTCCCAACTGGCATTTCACTAGCATTAACTTCTTTGTAGCAGTTCCATGTCAAGGTAGCATTTGCTCAAAGGACACAGGCCACATAACAGGGTCATTGCACAGACCATCTGCAGTATATGATGTGTGGGATGTGGGATGAAAGAGTGGAACTAATGACACAAGAAGATGAAAAGGGACTCACCAATGAGCAATTAAAATAGAATGAGCCTTCCAAGAAGAGGGAGAAGGATGTGTAAAGGCAAGAGATATGAATGTTGGGATGCCTGGGTGGCTCAGTTGGTTGGGCAGCTGCCTTCAGCTCAGGTCATGATCCCAGCATCCTGGGATCGAGTCCCACATCAGGCTCCTTGCTCAGCATTGAGCCTGCTTCTCCCTCTGCCTCTGCCCGCCACTCTGTCTGCCTGTGCTCACTCTCTCTGACAAATAAATAAATAAAAAATCTTAAAAAAAAAAAAAAGAGATATGAATGTTTAAGGAGCTTCTAGAAGTTCACTACCACCAGAGAACTAGTAAGAGGGAGGGCCTCGGGAGAGATGCAGAAAACTGGTGGAAGATTAAGATTGCACAGTCCACACTGGGACAGGCCATGAACACAATGCCAGAGAATGCATGTGTTTTACCAGAAGTGGTAAAATACTAGCAACTAGTTAGAAAGCACGGCAGCATTCGGGTGAAAAGGAGAAGGGCCTGAATCTGGATTTGTAATAGTGAAGGGAAAGAACATTGAATGTTGGCAAAACCTGGGTATTGAGACGGAGGGAAACACATGAGGTCACTTGGGTTTCCAGCTCATTTGATCATGGGGTTGTGATGCCATTGATTGAGAGCAAAAGGGAAAACACAAAGAGGTTTAAAAAAGGTAGAAAATGAGCTTGATTTAAAATATGGTAAATTGGAAATAACAGATCAGAAAACACTGGTTTCTAAAATCCAAATAATAGTCAAGACAATCCAAGAACATGTAAATACAGAGTGATGACTGGAGGACAGAAAAACAAGTACTCCAAATGCAATGTGATGAGAAATGAAAGGGAAACAAAATCAAGAGAAAGAACATGATAAGTTTTGCACATGCCATAGGCAGTCATATTATCATCCCAAGTTATATTCTAACACAAAATATTTTGTATTGTGTCCTCAGATCTGAGTTTTTAAATATTTTTGATGTTGACATAGAAGATATTTACCTTTTTGTTATTTTGAAAGCAAAGTTCAGCTTAGTTTATAGCAAGATCGCAACAATTTCCAACTACATACATACAGATCTATAACTGAAGTAAACACTGCAATATGGTTTTATATTGATTCCCTTGTAGTATAATTACCTTGAGGAGCTCTAGTAAACATTTGCTTTACTTACTTTATGCTAAGGTTTGGTATAAATATTGCTTTTCCCATATTCACTCAATAAGAGCCCTCCATGAAATCAATTAGGGAAATAAAATAAATTGGTAGAGCTCATCTATGCATATGCATACACATCACAGAAAAGAAGAGTCTTTCTCATTCTTGTTTGCTCATCATCTTTACTTCAGGTCATAACACGTTGTCCATAATCAGAATTACATTTCAGTATAATTCTTGAGAAATATAACAATTGAGCATATCTCTCACCTTGCTTGGGACCCTATCCTCCCCACTTCATTGCCATTCACTGCACCACATGGATTCCATGCAGATCAGTCCCATCAGTTTTTGCATTATGCTTTGGACCCCTAACATTAGAGAGTTTGATACATACCTTTTTAAGAACAGGTGATCATCACACAGAGAAACCAAGCCTTAATATAGCCCCCCCCCCATACACATATAACACATAAAGACACCACAGGGAGCTGATGGTATGTGGAAAGAATCAGTCGCATAATCTTTATTAAACACAGCACACACCTCATCTCAAAGGATGAGGATCCTTAAACAAACAAACAAAAAGCCTTTTGCTGCAGATTATTTTAGCTTTAGCTTCAGGATCAAATGGATCATTTTATTTTATTTTATTTTTAAATTCTCAGCCTTAACTTAAAGTTTTTTTGTTTTTGTTTTTGTTTTTTTCCCCTTAGCCTTTTCCTCACAATGCCATTTTTGGGTTTTGTTTTTTTTTTTTGGTTTGGTTGTTTTTTGTTTTTTTGGTTTGGTTGGTTTTTGTTTTTTTGTTGTTGTTTTGTTTTGGTTTTTTTTTTTTTTGTTTTTGTTTTTTTGGTATCCTGGAGACTTGGGCTGAAGCAGTCTCAACATACAGAGATGGCTTCATTGAAACACTTTTCTGGATCTTTTGGCATAAATCAACTTTTATAACTCTAACTCTGAAGATTTCATGTCATCTTAAATCTTTGAATGCCTGAATGTATTCTTTACTCCACCAGTAATTACTTTTTAAGGAAAAAAAGAGAAAAAAAGAAATATTACCTATTTGGTTTCACCCAGTCTGAGACATTAATCTTTCACTTCAGGTACAGTCTTAGATTATTCTCCCCACTCACAATCAAGTCTTGATTTGGGATGACAGTGTTGAGCCATTGAGACGCTGTTTTTAATCAGCTACTTTTGAAGGTCAACTAATGAATAGTCTGATTATTTCAGTCTTTTGTGAGTAACTCAGATACAAACACTTATTTTGTTAGCTATGGAAAATATTAGTGAGGAAGGAGCTTTGCTAGTAACAAGCAAAATTGCAACAGCATCATTATACAGGCTACATTTCTATCCATCCCAGATTACTCTAGAGCCTTGTAAATTCTCCAACTACAGTGACTAAGAATTCTCTCCTATACAAAACCATACAACAAATGGTTTGCATATTACTTGCAAATACGTTTTTCCATTTCCTGGGGGTAATATATTTAAGAATAATTAAGGGAAAGTAACATAGTCCCTTTATCTTTTGAAAAGCCTCTCCAAATTTTAAACAATGTACTTTCAACTCTACCTATAAATGAGTTAAGAATAATTCCATAGGGAAAAGAGGGTGCAAATTACAAATCTCTAGTTATAAATTTTGTTCTTTTAAACAGAGAACATAAAAAAGCAATTGGCATATGAAAACCCTTTCACTATTATCTCTAGCCATTCTATTATCAGAGTTTCAATTACTTATATTAGTTTAAAATAATGTCTTCTCACTAATGTTATTTTGCCTTCTACAAATATATTAAAAAATTAGGAGCCCCATCAGAAAATTAGGACACTTCCTCTCCTATATAATCAAACAGGAAGGCTAATAATTTTTCCACCTTGAGGCACTGCCAATTTATCAGCTCTGGCTGGAGGCCCCTGTCCAAACCCAACTTTTCTATACTATATCACCAAACCTCATTATTTCAAACCATTCCTTCAAATCTCTAACCCTTAAAGCAGTGAGTGGTCCTAAATCCTGGCTGCACATTAGACTCTCCTGGGAAGCTTTTACAAAATATGGATACCTAGAAATTCTGATGTAATTGGGCAGGGATAGGACTTAAGCATCAATGTTTTTATAAGCTCCCCAGGTGGTCTAAGGTGCAGACAAGTGAGAAAACCACTCCCCCAAAGCAATCTCCTGGTAGCCCAATCATGCATTTTTTTTTCCCTTTTTATTTATTTTTTTTTTTCAGCGTAACAGTATTCATTCTTTTCGCACAACACCCAGTGCTCCATGCAAAACGTGCCCTCCCCATCACCCACCACCTGTTCCCCCAACCTCCCACCCCTGACCCTTCAAAACCCTCAGGTTGTTTTTCAGAGTCCATAGTCTCTTATGGTTCACCTCCCCTCCCCAATGTCCATAGCCCGCTCCCCCTCTCCCAATCCCACCTCCCCCCAGCAACCCCCAGTTTGTTTTGTGAGATTAAGAGTCATTTATGGTTTGTCTCCCTCCCAATCCCATCTTGTTTCATTCATGCATTTTTACTGCCTATTTCCCCAAACTGTACATCTAATACTTTCCCTTCACAAGCACATAGAATGAAAGATCAAAGCACTCTGGTTTCCAATACACTTCTATCAAGTAATTTTAACAACCTCACAGCATTTTCTATATACAAACAGAAGAGGACTTCTGTGTTTTTTATATTCAAACAACATATTTAAAAGCAAGTAGTGAAAAAAACAATAGCAGAAAACAAATGTCCATTATACATGCCCTCAAATACTTGAGTGCCTTGTTTTTCCAAACCAACCAAATTCCCACAATTTCCTGCCATGCCTACTACTTTCCACCATTATTCATCATTAATTAAGAAAAAAAAACAAACAAACAGAAAAACCCACTTTGCTGGGATAAAGATAAAAGATGGGGATCACGTGCTTTAGAGATATGGGGTAGACGAATAAGTATCTCCTAATGAGAACTGCACCACCCTATATCTTTTGCCATGCGACTTTATACTCTGCCCATTGAGATGTGGACTCTTTCTCCACCCCTTAAAAATGGACTGGACTTATAAAAGGCAGGGGGGTGTCTGGCATCGTGATTTGCTTTTACTAAAGAGAATGTGATGGAAGTACCACTGTGTGACTTCTCAGGCTGTCTTCAGAGAACTGCAGCTTCTGTTTTTGGCCTTTTGGAATGCTTCCACTATCATCTGAAGAAACTTAGTCTAGTCTATCAGCAAATAAGAGGCAGTAGAGAGGAGGGTGCCACAGCCAACAGCCTGCATTAACTGCCAGGCTTATAAGATTCTTTTGGTTCACTTGGCCTCGGCTGAGTTGTCAAATGCCTACAGCTGCGTGAGTGAGCCTAGGCAGGATCATTGGCGGGGTATGCAAAAGAACCCACCACTTGAGCACTTGAGCCAATCCCAAACTGCAGAATCATGAACAAATAAATGGCTGTGGTTTCAAGCTTATTAGCTTATTATCTTGGGGTGGTTCATTAGTACCAAAAGATAACGGATATGGAGATTTATGTAATACTCAAAGAACTGATGACTGCTGTCCTTGTTTTCATATACATCTGTTTAAAACATTTTTGAAGTCACATTTTAAAATACATCTTCATAAAGCATTTTGCAGTTCAGTCTCTCCCCATTAAGTTTCATAAATACCATACATTTGCTTCTCATGTTCTGCCATGATTAGTTGTAGGAAAATAAATAAATAAACAACTACCATAGCCATCTCTTAAAAAGTCAGTAAACAAATTATCCTGAAGTTCCTCTATAATTACTAATTATATAATTCACTCCACTTCCCCTTAGAGAACAAGGTATAAAAAGAAAAATTCCAGGAAGGATTAAAACAAAATTGTTCTGCTGCTGAACCCAAGGATATTTCCAAGCTTGGCTACCTCTGATAACTTTTGCAAACCATTTCACTAAATATTTCACCTGATGGAAAACTTTTCTCAAAAACCTTTCTACAAAAATAGTGGCAGCTGGACCATTTTACAAATATTCCATTGAAATCTTCCTTCAGCATGGATCTAGATTATGTCTGAAGGGAAATGGAGGCTTTGTGGTTTTCTTTTCCTATTTTTGTATATATTTTTTTAATAATTTGGGGGGTAATTTGCTGTATTTTTTTCTATGCCGCTATAATAGAATACATTTAAACAACACAAATGTATCTCTTACAGTATTAGAGGCCAGAAGTCTGAAATCAATTTCAGTGAGTTAAAGTGAAGGTGTTGGAAGAGTCACATTTCCTCTGGAACCCTACAAGAGAGTCCTTGCCTGGCCCTCTCCACCTTCCAGAGCTGTACTCCTTGCTTTCCTTAGTTCATGGCACCTTCCTCTATCTTCCAAGTCAGCAGTGCAGCATATCCAATCTGTCTTTGCTCTTATCATCACATCACCTTCTCCTCTTCTGGGGTCTCTACTCCCTCTGTTTCCCCATTATAAGGACACTTGTGATTACATCATTGGGCTCACCCGGGTAAGTCCAGTTAGTCTTCCCATCTTTAATCACCTCACTAAGTCCCTTCGGTCACTGTCATATAAGGTAACATATTCATAGGGTCTGGAAGATTGGAACGTGGGTGTAGTGGGCATTACTTAGGCTATCACCCTGTCTTTGGTTCTGTGTACTATTTAGTACTGGTGTCAGGATTCTCCAAGTCACTTCTGTGTTGAACTAGCTCAATTGAAGAAAAGTAATGAAAATCCTTAGTTTACACTTCCTACATAGAATAGACTAAACTTCCCACTTAAACCAAGTGACAATTAAGTCATCACTGAAGCTTAGCTAAAGCCAAAATGTGACTAGTTAAAAAGAAAGACTAGATAAAATGTCACTGCTGTGGAACTGTTGTTTTCCCAGCAATTTATTCTACTTAAAGATATGACCGTTAAAAAAAAAAAATGATTGTCATCATTTTCTTGCCAAGTTCAATAAAAACTTTATCTGGCATGGTTGCTTCAGGGAGTGCTGGATAATACTGCTTTTTGTTTCAGTTTCAGCACAAACACAATTCAGTGGTTTCCAGTTTAACTTTAACTATCACTTATTTAATGTATTCTTACCTAACATGGTTTCCTTTTATTAGCAACATAAAAACAAACTCACACAATAATTTTTCCACTGACAATGTTGCCCACTTGAAGGTATCATAAACTTATAAGCACAGATTTATAATTCATACATTATTTAAAAAGGAGATATCCTTAATACACTTTATCTGCAAAAGAAAGTAATATATTTCCATTGAAAATTATGTTAGCAAAGAGAATGACTCAAGCATGTATGCAGACGTATTCTAACTATATAACTCTATTACAATATTTACATGTATGCAATCTCAGTGACTCAGAAAATAAGTAATAAACTACTTCTAATCTCTGCTACAGGGAATATTTCATAAGGTAAATCAGATAAAGAAAACAAAGCATTAAATGCAAATACTTGTGAGAATGAAAGGAAATCAGATGTGCATTAAAATGTCTTATTATAGAATAGATAAGATAAAGTTAAGAACATAATCTAAAGTACATTCAAAAGTAACAGTGTGCAAATTAACTGTTCACATTTTAAGGTACTCTCAGACTGCTTCTTTTTCAAATTATGGAAACAATTCATGATAAATGGTTACAGTGGTTTTAAGAGTACAGATTTAGGAAAGTTAATATCCAAAGTCAAAATATATTAACCAAACTTCAGAGGCAATAACTTTAAATTAATAGCAGTTAAGATACAATATATTTAGGGTTTTTTAAAAAGCAAATATTAGTTTCTTAGTACTAGTGAGAGAAGAATCTTACAATCTTTATCCTATCCCCACCCCAAATTTTACTAAAATCAAAATAAAGAACTCAACTATAAACACAGAAGTGCCAAGAAAATAGGAGCCAGGACACAAGATACGACAACCAATTCTGGAAGGAAGAATGTGGGAGGAAATGAGATAGAGTTAGCCAGAGGAATTTCACTGCCTGGGGAAGGGAAGGGTATTTACCAGTCAGATGAAAACCACGTGCAGATATACAATCCCTGCTCAGCTTAGGAATTAGTTACCAGGGATCTAAGAGGTCTAGGGTGCAGGGTGGGACTAAAAGCAGGAAGATTATTTTTAAGTCCATAGGAGAAAATTCAGACTCTCAGGCCCTACTTTTCCATCAGCCTACTAATTAATTGCCCTTTCCTCACCCTCACTGAAGATAGGAAGCTGATTCACTGAAAAGATTCAGGGACACCAGCTGTGGGTGGGGGTGAAGTACTATGCTGAAAACAGAGGTTAAATATACTTGTCCATATGGAATGAGAGCAGAGCATTCTTTTCTGGAGAAAACAAATGGACCAAGAAAAAACCAGAGATTCTGACTGACATTTGTATGTCCTCCAAAAAAAAACACTGGGTTTCTGTCTCTGTTCCTTTGCCCAAGTTAGCTTCCTTCATGCACATACACATACGGAGTTTGCCATCAATCTTTTCTGTACTGTTTGGTACCAAGATCAGGACTAAAAACAACAAAAAACCTTGGAAGCAACAAACAATGCAAGAAGAAACTAAATTCGTGTGTGTGTGTGTGTGTGTGTGTGTGTGTGTGTGTGTATCTTCGACAGGAAAGAAGGAAAGATGTGTAGATGTTGCATCTATGTAATTTGATCAGGAAACTGTAAACAAAAGCATTATGAAATAGGAAAGAACTCTTAGCAATTAAAATGAATGTCCAATAAAAAATCCAATATAAAGTTTGAAGAAATTTCTCAGAAAGTGCCTAAGTTAAAAAAAAAATTATAGAAAATAGGAGACCAAAAACTTACATACAGTAGACAATCAATCCAGGAAATCAACATCTAATTAATGAGAGTTCCAGGAAGAGAAAAGAGAATACAGAGGACAGAATGATCCAAGAAAATAGAATATAATTTTCCAGTACTGAAGGCATGCATTTCTGTATTAAAAGAATCAGCCAAGTACAGAGCACAGATGAATAAAAAAAGGTCCACATCAGGACACAATATTGTAAAATTTCAGAACACCAGGGAGAAAGAAAAAAAAAAACTACAAAAGCTTTTAAAAATAACCAATCAGATAAAAAAAAATAAAAATAACCAGTCAGATGCAATAGACGCATTAGGCTTCTCAAACCAGAAGGTAGACAAGAATAGAATGCAGCATTTCCTTAAAAATTGTGAGGGGCAACAGTTTTCAACCTAGTAATCTCTAAGTAGCCTATGATCCGTGGGGCTGTAAGAAAGCTTTTTTGAGAAAACGAGGGTTTTAAGGAATTTACCCCTTAATCAGTCTTTCTGGATAGTTACTAAAAAGTATTCTCACAAGAAATAGGAGATTTGGAAAACAGGGAACCTAATATAAGAGAAAGACAAAGAATTTCCAGAGCAGTGATGAAGAGAGATCTTAAGCAACAACTGTGCCACAAGGCCAAGGGAAACAAGCCCCACTGGAGCAGTGGCTAGAGGACCCCAGAAGAACTATCTTGAAAGAGAAAATAGGACTGTTAGATTCCTTGCTGCATTGACCTTACTGAAGGGGACCTATAAGTTTTCTCCGAAAGTTTGTGCTAAATTAGTGTTAGTGTAAGTAACACTCATAAACAAGTAAGAAAAACAAAGCAATTACTGGCTCCACAAAAAAGAAATAATGATTTAGTAACAACATGTGACATACGTTTTGGAGGATGGAAGAGAGAGAAAATACATATAACGTGGAGAGGAGATAGATAAGAAGTAAGAGAGCTCAATCCACATTTTCTATAGTAGGAAGATGGACCATAATTAGAATAGCAGTATCAGAAAACAGAAATGTGGTCATATTATTTAGAAATACAGAAATACATATCAGAAGAAACAGCTGTGAAAGAGTTGAAATTAGGTCTGTTCTAAGGAACAGAGACCAAGAAATGGGAGTGTTGGATCAGCAGAGACCTTATTAAAACAGGAATATTAGGCCTTGCATTCCTCTGACTTTTAAAACTGTGAACAAGTATAACTTACATAAAACACAAGTACATTTTTACAGAAAATAAGTATCTAGTAAAAATCCTATGACCCACTAATGGCCAGCTCTTTTCCATGCTTATATTGAAGAGAGTAATCCAAACATGTTTTGACACTGTATACCAAATGTCACTTGATTCACTTGATTTCTACCATTTGATTCAAGATGGCTCTAAGATAATTCCAAAGCTTTCAGCATAAATTGGCCCTCTTAAACACTGTGCATAAATTTTCTCAGGCTCAAGCTGACCAAATGGCAATCAAAATGAAACACAAACAGGATGTTAATATTGCCTTATTGCTCAGTGAGCATGGGAGAAAGCTAAACAAAGCACAACTATCACTCACACCCTTAGAAGGAACAGTTTCCTGTTGGGATAATTATGTTGCCAAAAATGTATTAATTCAAATGCAGAAACAAATGCATCTATTATGTGCCAGGCATTGTGCTAGGTAATAGGTTCTATAAGGATGTATAAGATGTAGTCACTTCATTTAAGAAGTATAAAATCAAGAAATTAGAACACTAGAAAGTCTCTTAACTGACTTCCATTTATGTAATTTGTCAGACTATCCCTCATAACCATTTCCTCCTTTAAACACAATGACTGACATCCATGGACATGTTGAACATTCAAGCTAGAGACTGCTTTTCCACTATTAGTTGTTTTATTTTTTGCATTATAATAGCCATCTTTATTTGTAAAAATCCAGATATAAAATGTATTCTTTCAATCTTTCCAAGTTTTCCTTTTTACAAAAACAAAAAGGTACACAAAAACTATCCCTGCTGTTATGCCCATAGCCAGTGTTTTTCAGGCAGCCCTGCCCCCTCCATCCCATACAGCTACATGTTTCGTTCGAGGTTGTTTCACTTCCCCCACATGCTTTAATGCTTTCTTACCAGGGTAGAGTTCCAAACACCAAGACTGAAGTACACAAAGAGGGGGCGGAGAAGGGGGGGGTGCAAAGTGTGTGGCATTATGCTCCATGGTGTGCAGGACATGAGGTCTAGTAGTGGTTTTCTTTCTCTACCCAGCTGCCGGGGTGTCACCTGATGATGAGTTTTTGGACTTTTTTGTACATGAAGATGAAAAAAGAGTAGGTGTCACCCTGAGTATGTACCCCCTCAAACCTACTGCTGGTTCTGTACCTTCACCATTAGTTTCTTAACCCACCAGCTGAGTTGTATGCCTATGTGGGGGAGGAAAAAATTCTTCTACTCTTTTAGGTTTAGTTGCTGGGACGTCAAAAGAAACTGACAAAAGACAGATTAATAAGAGAAAAATATACAGGATTTGTTAATGTCTATATTGAACACACACATGGGAGAACTCAGTGATGAGTAACTCAAAGAAGTGGTTATAAATTGGGCTTATGTAGCATCTTAACAAAGAATTTTGTACAGAAGTGACAAGATGAAGGAAAAGGGTCTTTGGCTTTAATGATGACCAACAGTAGGAAGATAAATATATGGGGAAATTAGTGGTAGATAAAGGTTAGTTAGTAAGGTTTGTTTGTGTAGATAGATTCACAGTGCCAATCTTATATCACTGATTAAATTGTTATATACTTTTTGATATGGGAAATGGAGAAGGGAACATCTCCACAACAAAAATAATGTTCTTCTTTTAGAGCATATTTATAATTATATAAATTTGATTGTATGTTATTTTAAAAATGAAATTTGAGTATTAAATTTAAAAGAATTATTTAAAAGTTTTGGGGAGCCTTGCTAAAGGTGAAAAGTTGAAAAACTGTTGTTGAATTTGCTATGGGAAAAAGTCATAAAAACACAGAAGGATTTTTTGGTTTAATTTTGTAAACATCTTTACATTTTCACTTCTTTTTCAAGAAAATGAAATAGGATATAGAGAAGGGACAAAATAGATGTGGTTTATACTAAAAATGTAACACAAAACATTCCAGAGGGGGCCTGCATTCAAAGAGCCTTAATTCTTCATTAAAAGATGAATCACCAGAAGTAAATTTATATGTCCTATTTTAAAATAAATGCTTAAAGTTGTATGTATCATTAACTTTAGTTGTATGTATTATTTGAATTTTCATACTCTAACCACTGTGTCCATTAACCAGCCAACTACAGTCTTGATCTTACTGAATAAGAGGACTTCCTCTGTTTGCAGACGTCACTTGGGACCGAGGGAATGAGTTTGTAACAGATTCCCTTGGAGTGGTGATGGACGTGCTTTTCTACTCACATTCTTTCACCTTATGTCCCCAACTGTGTTCAGTAAAACTAACTGATAATGTGCATTTGCAAGGTGGCTATCTATGTTTAGCAAAAACAAACAAACAAATAAAGAGAAACACACACACAAAAACAAAAAATGGACCCAATTTTAAGGATTTCACGTATGATCTCACCCTTTTGAAAACTACTTTCTAAAGCACTGAGCTGAGTGTTAACATAGAAAAGAGTAAATTCTATTAAAGGGGAAAAAATGATGCAGATCATCATAAAAGGAACATAAAGTAGAACTGAATATTAGAACATCAGGTTGGAATGATTTCTGTCATATGACCTATTCAATTCATTAAGACATGAACATGTTACTCCATGTTCCAGATTTGTTCTCTACTTTTGTCCTCATAAGAGTTGGCTAACAGAGCTAACCTGTATTACCACAATTCCCCACTGTAGGGTCACATGAAATAATACTCTCTAAATAACCTCAAATTTGAAATGATGAGTTACATAAAATAGAGTTTCTTTTTCAATTCTGTAAATATTAAATTCTGTGTATTGGATTAGAACATAGGAGATATATCTTTACTCTTTTTGAAAGAAAGAAATTCATATTCATATCCTAACCTAGGCTAAGTAGCCTGGTGTTTCATAGAATTGCACCCTTCTTAAAAAATTAAATACAAAGAAATTAACAAAATCATAAAAACCTCATACTATAAGGATATTTAAAAATAGATATTCCTATCACTCACACTTGAACTCTTTTTACAATTCTTTCACCAAGATGTTGTTCATTGGTTTCAGCATTTCCCCGAAATAAGGAATTTTACCTTTTGATTCAGCCCCATTCCATTTTTAGAAAAAACAATTACAGAATTATTGTGAGAGAAGAAACTAGTCTCCCTATTCTTTTGATCCTCATCCTTATCCAGATACTCCTTTTTTTCTTAAGGCAAACCTCTGTAAATCGAAGTCAGTCATTTATTTCCCAACCCTTCCTCTGTATTCTATAGTCCCAGCCATTTACTGAAAGAAACAATGAGACCTCAAGTCATGCTCCCCAAATCTTCAGTTTTCTAGCCTGTGTCTTTAGAAATACTAAAAATTTCTTCTTAGAGTTTTCACATATTATTATGTGCCATTAGCCTCACTACTTAAATAAGCATTTCAGTAAATTCTACCTCATAGCTTTACCCATTTTCTTGTGCATATAATTATCATGAGCCAGTTTTGTTCTATGAACAATTGCCTGTATATCTCTCACTTAAAAGAGAATCTCTAATTACAACCAATTACTAGTTTGAGAACAAACAAGATGTTGCAAAGACACGTTTTGAATCCTCAAGCATGTCACTAATAATTTAGCAGTTGGTTTTTCACCAAGAGATGTAAAATCAAACAAATAAGCAAATCTAATGTTCTTTACTATGCAATCAATACAGATAGTTACCAAGATAAGTGATTACTAATAAAGTTGGTTCTACTAATGGAAAACATTCTAAGAAACTGCAACGGATGGAGTAAAAAGCAAGAATTAGACTGTTTTTAATAGACAGAATTTCTCTTCTTCATCAACATAACAGTTTTGTATTAAAAACTGTCAAAATTTCTATGTCAGAAATTAAGCCCAAAACATTATACTCTTACCAAACATGAGCATTTCATTTTAGAGGATTCACGTTCATTTAAATAAGGGACAACAAAATTGCTTTGAAAGGAAGAGAAAATTCTGTCACTTTTATGATCCTACAATAATGTTTTAGTAAATGCTCTCTTAAAACTGAAAAACACTTAACAAAGTATTCAATTATTGCTATTACTCTCTCAAAGTCAATCACTCTGTATGTTTGAGACAGTTAGTTTTACACCTAGAATCAGTCTGCACTTAAATCTTCCATTCTAGAAAAATTCAAAATGAATTTATTTATTGAAGGTTCAAGGTATAGCAACTTGTTCTCCAGATTTTATATAGTTTATGTCATGATTAATTTGCTTCAGGCCTTTTGTATTACTTTGTTTTGCTGATTTGGCTTCGTTTTCTAGTCCTTACCTCTTCAGAATGCACTCTATTCTGTCTTTTGTGGATCGATCTACAGAAATATGCTACCTAGCAACTGCTCAGCTTTTCTATCTGCGGTTGCACAAATAGTTGAAGCAAAGCATGTAGAGGTTGGAAATTTAATGAGAAAAAAACATTGTTTTTCCTTTTCTTATCCATTAAAAAAAGAGAAGAAGTATTCAGCCAGAAGTACTCCAAGTAACTATGTCAGGTAAAGACCACCTCCAAATCCCTCATTATGAGGAGAGTGATAAAATCTTTTTGATGGAGTTATCCATCATCTATGCTGCAGATATGTCAGTGGCCTGGAGAGTAAGCAGCCGTGTGTCCAATCATGGTCATGAAGAGGACCTGGAGCTCTGTCCAGAACCAAAGAAACTTATGTTAATTTATCAGCGAAGTCTTTGGTTATTCCTTAATAACTCTATATGGTTTTACATGAACTTTTACTTCAGTGAAATGAAATATTATACCATGCTGGCATTTTTCAGTTGGAGTTAAACATAAAAGCCAAATATCACTTAAAAAAACTTCAAATTTTTGAGAATCGCAGAAAGTTGTTCCTACCTAAAAATGTTTCCATCTCTTTGAATTATTTATGAAAATTATTTCCATACCTGAGTGGATATGACATTTTCAGCTTTACTGTTAAGAGCATAATTCAACAGCCCCTTTTATGAGGCTTTATGAAAAATGAATATGCAGATGTGGTTGTGTTTTCACATAAGATGTAGGGAGGGCAATCTACCTCGAATTATATGCATAATATGCTTATGCTAGGTAGCACATAGAGAAAAAAAAACCCAACAACACATTAGTCTATTAGCATATAAACCAAGCAATTAGAAATAAGTGACAAAATTTGCACTACAGAAGCAGACAGTATGGCTTAGTGTCCCAAGATGGGCTTTGCATTCATATAGACCTCAATTAGAATTCCACTCCTGCTTCAAACTAATATAAATTTAGACAAGTCACCTAACCTCCCTGAGACTCAATTTTCCCATTGTGAACTGGGGATAACAATGTATACTTTATCAAGTTATTATGAAGACTAAATGATATCACTCTATTCATTCAAATTTCATTCACTTAGTCTATATTATGACATATGTCAGGCAGTATTCTAGGTACTAGGGATACGGCAATGAATCAAAGACAGACCACTGAGGAGGTGACATTTGTGCTGAGACAATGAAGGATAAAAAGGTATCATCCAAGCAAAAAGCACTCTAGGCTAAGAGGCCAGCAAGAGGAAAGGCCATATCTCAGAAGGAGTTTGACAAGATGAAGTAATAGAATGGAGGCCAATATGGCTGGCAGATCACTGAAAGTGAGGAAGACAAGTTTGGGGAGATAGGTAGGGCTAAACCTATAGGACCTTGTTGCTTGCTTGGTCATACTTTACTAGGACCTGTAAGCTTATGGGTACACAGAAAGTTTAAACTTTCTGGTATGAAAATTAATATTATTTTAAAAATCAGAGCCATCTATTTTATGTATCTCACTTATTTTTTCTCTCTCCAGGGCTAAGATTGCTTGGCCCATAGTATCAATTTTACTTAAATCTGTAGGACCAATTTTGAAATTAAACAAGAAATGTGACAAGACTCCAGATTGCTGAACATCAAGATGAGTTGACACTTCACTGGGCTACAGATTCCAATCATGGAAGCCAGCATCCAGCTCAAACGTCTAGACAGGCAACCGTCATACCTCACAGGCTATGAGCAGATGAGACCAGCCCCACTGTTGCTGGTTAAGATATAACCCCACCACAAGAAACAAAACTACACATGCCCAGCTGGAGAGGAGCAGCACTGGGGTACAGAGTATCTAAAAGATTGAACATTTTCCTAAAAGATACTGAGTCATTTAAAATAAATCATTAAAATTGAAAGCATCAGTGATATTCTAAGTTGATGAATTTAAAGTTTATTGCCTAGCCATGAAGAAGTTCACAGTATGCTATCCCAAAATATACCACTCTGGCATAAAGATTATTTTGTTCTGAAGGCAGTTTAGAAAAACTAAACACAGGATGAGGTCTCTGTCTCTTCTATTCTGCCCCTATATGCCTAAAAGCAGAACATAAAGATATGAATTCCACTTGTGAAAGTGTTCCCCACCTCCATATGAGGAAGGAGATAACAGCTTTATCACTGGAGACAAGATGATGCCAAGAAAATCTACCCAAACAAACTTTGCTAACTGGCCCATACCTACAATTAGTTTTTATCTTCCTACAATTTGTCACTTCTAGAAACTCAAAAGACTTCTCCTTTGTCTTGACACTTCTCTACAACTTTATTGTTCTTCTATTAAGATGCCATATAAGCCCAAATGCTTTTTTTTTTTTTTTTTTTTTTTTTTAGATTTTATTTATTTATTTGAGAGAGAGAGAAAGAGCATGAGCAGGGAGGGGCACTGGGAGAGGGAAGGAGAAACAGACTCCCTGCTGAGCAGGAAGCTTGGTGTAGGGCTCAATCCCAAGACCCTTGGATCATGCCCTGAGCTGAAGGCAGACATTATAAGCCCAAGTTTTAACCACCCCTTTGAGTTACTCATCACTGAATTCTGTGTATCCACAATGTACATGTTTATGAACTCCATGTGTCTTTCAATATCTTTTCTCAGTCTAATTTGCAGAACCCCAGCCAATGAATAAAATGGATAGAGGGAAAAAAAGGTCAAGTATTTCCTCCCTCCACCCATCTACCTCATGTTCAGTAGGATGAGAGATCAATAGTTCTTAAAAATAAAACCAGGAATAATTCTATTAATAAGTCTGCTAATAATTTCTTTATAGTACATATATAAGACTTAGAGTCATTTCAAGCTGCGCATATATTATATAACAAAATGAAAAATCACATATGTGTGCATAAACAGAATTCTTGTGTTGAGAATCCAAAAACAAAAAAGGTAGAGAATATTCACAAGGTACTTTAAGCAGATGATTTGCATTAAGAATTTTCAATCAAATTTTTAAATTCTAGCTGTTTATTTGTAATAAAAACACCTCAAATCATTTAAGTTTAAAAACAACAAAAAGGACTGATGACTTAATTGTACATGTTTCAGACATGTAAACTTAATTTATAAAAATGGAGTAAAAGATTTTTTAAAGAATGAAATATTTATTTCAGTTGATTTCTCTAACCAGTCCAATACATCCTTTCCTCTTTCATCTGTAATGTTAATATTATAATTGTTTCAGTTATGATTTTTCATTTTCATAGCCTCTTTTCTCTGAAGTAATCCTTTTCTGGGAGAGGAAAGATAACCTAATAGATTTTTCTATTTTTAATTTCATACGTTCTGTGAATTTTTAATGCTAATGCTTTTAAGAATCCCTCTTATTTAAATAAGATATTTGATAAAAAGTATTCCAGATAATCTTTCCACTAAATCTTTAACAGCAAAGCTTAAAAAAAAAAAAAAGTTATTACCATATGCTCTTTAATGCCTAAAGCAAAGATCTAGTATGGAATTGAGAATCATAATGAGGTCAATCTCAATTCCATCAATGTTATGTTCTATTAAAATCAAATCCAATCACATTCCTCATTTCAACCCAGCATGGCTTAGCTTTGAGGTATGTTCAGAAATGCACTTAAATTAGAAGAGAAACATTAACATTTTATCATATGAATACCACTAATGGCTCAGAAGATTAGCAGTAACACATTCTAGAGACTTCCTCCACTGAAAATGTACTTTTAATAATATTCTTACACACCTAACCGTAGCTGTGGGAGGTGTTCAGGAGGAGCTCAGGAGCACTGGATTAAAGAGAGAGAGAGAGAGAGAACTATCATTGAAAACCCTTTAACCAGAAACCAGCTCCATTTGCTATTTCACCAGAAAATGATTCTTCATTTACATCATTCCCAATTAAGTGAAATAAAGTGTTGCAATCCTCTGGTGAAGTGTGGATCATCCTAGATTCTCTATGAGTTATAATTAACTTTTTTATTTTTAGGAGGATTTTTTGGAGGCTGAGAGGAGTTTAGATTTTTTTCTGCTGTCTTATTAGGACATGGTACAAATTCATTCCAATCCTACTACTCTATTGTCTATTCTTTATCTGTGCAGACATATAGCCCACAGGCTTAAAACATTCACTACAATCTTAATTTGAAGTCTGAAGAAGGCTGGTCTCAACAGAAACAGTTTCAGAGTTAACTCTCTTCTATATGCCAACAATACATGCATCACTGAGAACAAGGAAATATGATGGCTAGTCCCTAACTTATAGCAGGAATGTATTCTTTAATACTTTATTTCCTTTGAATAAATTCAATTTCTTGAGTGCCTAAATTATAACCAGCACTATTGTAGATGTCAGATATAGAAGCCATGGCCTAATGGAGATAGTAATATATATCTAAAGACCAAAAATGAATGGAATTAAAGACCTTTTAAGCTGTAAATTCTCTTAAAGGTCATGAAGAAAGAGTCATTTTACATTTGTAGGAACTAAAGCCCAGAGAGTTTAAGTGCCTTTGCACATACCACAAAGCTAATTAACAGACTGCTGGGGCTAGACTCCAGAAGCCTGATTCTTAGCCATTGCTCATTCTGAGTATGAACTGAGAGAAAAGCTGCAGGGAGTGGATGTTACCATACAAAGTATGCGGAGATCAATGCTGTAAAAATTCAGTGTGGAAAAGACTCAGGGAATGGCCATCTTTTCTCTCTGAATTTCAATTATTTCTGAAATCACCTGTTCTTGGAGTCTTAACCTCTAATAATTTAAGATGATCAAATGTGCAATATTCTAAAGTATGTTGAAGTGGGGCTTTACTTTATATATGTGAAGGAAACCAAACTATATTACCTTGAGGTCTGCCTCGGACATAAATATTATTTTGAGCTGAAGACAATTAAGAGATAACAAATGCAAGAAGAAAACTTTCTACTCTCCCCCTGTCATGCCCAAAGGCAGGATATAACTTCTCCTTTCACTGAAGACAGACTCTTACAAACACGGAGAAGGCACAAGAGGATTCTGTAGACACACCTAACTCCATTAGTCCCCTCTCATATATTTACCTTCCCACAGTCTGCCACCCTTGGAAGGCTGAAATCCCTCTCCTTTGTCCTGTCATTTCTCCACAAATTTATTGCTCTTTGTTGAAGATGTTATATAAACCAGAGTTCTAAGTCACCATTTTGAGTTACTTTTCATAAAGTTTTCTCCTGTGTGATGTGTTCTGCATGCATTAACTGTTTTTCTTTTGCCAACCTGTCTTTTTGTTCAAGACAACTAAATTCCTTCACAAGTTTAAAAAAGCCCTCACCAACCTTAAGCTCCCTAGAACTGTGAGCTAAAATATCAGCACTGAACTGAACCCTTTGGGAATTAATTCTGAGACCCTTTTAGGAATGTTTTCTCATAGTATCTGGTGGTCACACATTGGCGAATGGAACTCTGTAACTGTTTTATACTCTGAAAACAAGTAAAAGTATGGAAAGAGAAGATAGTAGGAAAAGGGAAAGCAAAAAAGCCAGAATTAGGAAACTTTAAAGATGGAATGAATTACAGGTGTGAATGCCTAATTTTAATATCAACAACAAATTTTTATTTTTATTTTTTTAAATTTTTTTAAGTAATCTCCACAACCAGCATGGAGCCCAAGGGGCTTGAACTCATTACTCTGAGATCAAGATCTAAGCTGAAATCAAGACTCAGGTGCCTAACTGACTGAACCACCAAAGCCCCCTACCAAAACTTTTTTAAATGTTTTCAAATTATTAGTTCCTTCCTTTGAAGGTTAGTCTGTAATGTTTAAAAATATATTGAGCCTAGCACAATGAAAATTTTTCCAAAACTATCATTTTTAAGAGCTCTAGAGAATAAATCAGGTTTATTTATTTTTATTAGTACATAAGTACTGTACTAAATCTATTGCCAACATGTTCTTTATTCTAAATTCAAGTACCAGATATGTAAATCTATTCTTAACGCCTTGGTCAGTAACTATGAAAAATGGTTCAAATATGCCTAGATGACTTTACAATTGGAGATAATTAGAATAAGAGCTATGGAACTTCTTTTTAAAAAAAGGAGGAAAGGCAGAATGAGAGGATTTTTTTCCCTGACTCCCTCACCCCCATGAAGTCTTGAAAAAGAAAAAAATATATATATATATATAAAATATAAAAAAAGAAAAAATACATATATATATCAAGAGGAAATAAAGAGGGAGAAGGAGAAGGAGAGAGAGAGACTGAGAGAGAAAATAGACCCCTAGAGCCTGGAACAAAAGGTCAGCAATGCCAAGTGACTCAGTCAGAACCTGTTAGATTTTGGGATGGTCGCAGGAAGAGCTATAACTTCATAACTGAAACAGAGCACAACACATTTAAAAGCATTTTATTAAAACAATGGATGAAGATAGTAAAATATTTACTATGGGAAAGGGATTGGTAGATGGAAATTCTTAAATATAGTAAATTTTTTTACTAAATTTAAGAATCACAAATTGCATTAATATGATACATATTTAGTATGCTTCCTTAAAATTGCTTTAATATTCATAAAATATTTATGTAAAAGCATGCAGTGAGTTACTCCTTACCTCTGTCCCCCAATCCTATATTTTCTCATTAAACTCAACTTAAACTCAACGTTGCCTACTTGGCGAGTTTTTCAGAAGCCTAATCGTTCTGGCAAATTTATCTAACATATTTTCTCCTTTGTAATTTATCATTATTGCCCTTGTTAAATTGCTTCTGAAATCCAACCATTCTATTAAATTTTCCCTGATGTATAAAAGATTATGATTTTCCCACCCCAATTAAGAAACTTCCATTACTCACACTTCACATGCCATTACCTGAAAGATACTCATTTCTTATATCCCTACCAAGCATGACTTTTATAGTTAATGTTAATATTTCATAAAGCCCTCATGTATTTTGGAAAGGCCACCATATTTTTTGTCTTATTCTGGATCAGAATGACAATGTCCAAGTTACTACCACAAAGCTTATAGTACTCGACATGGCATTTTAATACCAATTAACAGTTTTCTATCCATTTTCTATCTTAATGTGAGAAGGCCACAAATTCAATGCTCTGTTATTTCCCCCAATTTTTAGTTTAGTATCATCTTATAATAGATGGCAACTTACAAAATCTTGCAAGAGCAAGGGTGAAATCACTTGTAAAGGACCTTGTAAGCTTTAGTGCTTCTAAAGGTTGGTGCCTTGCCATTACCTACACTCCCTAATCTAGACTTTTACTACCTAAGAAAAGAGTTTATAGGGCAAGATCGAGGAAATTTTTTTTCTCTTTAATGATACATTTTCAACAAACTATATATAAGATGAATCATGTAAGATTAATTTATAAATAATTATTTTTAGTTGCCAAAGGATGAAGGTCTATTGAAGAATATGTAAGCAACTAATGGGAATTAAAATGAAAGAAAAGGAAAAGGAAAGGAAAAAATAATCCTTACCATGTTTTCTAAATCTCCCAATATACGTACCACACTAGAAAATGACAGAAATGCATGCATAGATATACCCACCCCAGATCACACACTTCCATATCCTTTTAATATTAATTAAATGCCCTTTGAATTAATTTTGTGACATAGTATGTTTGAGATGTAAGATGGAACAGAACCTTTCAATATAGTAAGTCACTCTTAGCTAGAATCTTATGTAACATCTGAATCTTCTGAGCGCCACAAGGTTTTGCAAATTTCATTGATTTCTTTGATTGATGTAAATTGTGAGTGACTCTGTATTGTATTGGTCAACTCAAATGGTTCCTGCTGACTCTGCAATAAGTCACTACATGGTCCAAAGCACTGTAAGGAACACAACCCATCTTTAACCTCAAGCAATAGAGCTCACTCTGCCTTATTTTAAATTAAACACCCCCTAAGTAATTGTACTCAAGATTGGAAAAGTTTTTGCCTCCTTAAACAGCAGAGTATGAACTAATAGCATTGCCTTTTATAATTTTGAGTATAAAAACCATTTGGGGGACCCGAGAAGAAAGGTAGCCTTCAAGGTGTAGGCCTCAAAGCAAGGAATGAAAACATAAAAGGTGTTATGGTCTGCTTTAGACATCTTAGAATAGAGAATAATGGTCTCAGCTCCTGTCCCCATTCCTCCTGTGATCAGAGCTCCATTTGCAGTTAATGGCGACTCCTTCTATAGGAGGCCTTTTAGAGGATGTGTGGATTCTGAACAGAATCACAGAACTGAAAAGTGTCACTGAAGGTAGCCTGTGGGCTGCTCACCTCTTGCAGGTTCATAGACAAAGGAGAAAAAAGAAGCGACACAATCAGCGGGTATTCCAAGAAGCAAGCAGGCCTGAGATACTATCCAAGTGGCACAATGCAATACAGGAAGACACAATCCTCAGGCCACAAGGTTCAAATCCTGGCTCCCTTGCTTACTAACCACAGGAACTGGAGAATGTCTTTAGTCTCTCTGAATCTGACTTTTTTCACCTGACAAAGTACAATGCTAATCATTCCTACGTTGCATGGCTATTGTGATTGTCATGTGAGATAAAGTCCATAAGACAACCAAGGACAGTACTGGGCATCTAGAAAGTGCTCACTAAGTTCTAAGTGTAAGACGACAATGGCGGTGGTGCTCATGAAAAGGATGCTGGCCTGTGATAGCCACTATTATGAAGACTATTCATAATCCATCCAGTGTGTCATGCTGTTTCTTTCTTTCTTTTTTTTTTAAGAATATCTTTTTTATTTTAATTTTTTTTCAGTGTTCCAAGATTCATTGCTTATGCACCGCACCCAGTGCGCCATGCAATATGTTCCTTCCTTAATACCCACCACCAGGCTCACCCAACCCTCCACCCCACTCCCCTCCAAAACCCTCAGTTTGTTTCTCAGTGTTCACAGTCATGTTGTTTCTTGTCCTGGAGCTTTTACATACTCCATTCCTTCCTTCCTATCTGCTTCACCAATATACCACCTCATCCTTCTGAGAAATTAGCCAAAACATTAATGTCTCCAGGGAGACTTGCCCTGAGCCCATCTGATTTGGATGCCCCTTCTACTCTTTACATCAACCAGAGCAAAGCATGGATGGCTCAGCGAAAGCCACTTGGAGAAGGTAAGTTCTAAAATGGATTTAAAGATGATTGGGTTTCTATATAATCCAGAACTGTGATAAGGGATGAAGATAGATGGATAAATGAGACATGATTATAAGCCATAGAAATGCTTCCAGTCTATGGGGCGCCTGGGTGGCTCAGTGGATTAAGCCGCTGCCTTCGGCTCAGGTCATGATCTCAGGGTCCTGGGATCGAGCCCCGCATCGATCTGCGGAGCAGAGAGCCTGCTTCCTCCTCTCTCTCTCCCTGCTTCTCTGCCTACTTGTGATCTCTGCCTGTCAAATAAATAAAATAAAATCTTTAAAAAAAAAAATTCTTCCAGTCTAGACTTAGAGCTACACCAAAATTGTGGCAAGAGCTATAGCAGAATTATGTGTAAAATTCTGTGAGAACACAAGAGGAGGGCATTAATTAAATTGTGGGAAGACAGAAGGAGAAGTTTCATCAAACATTTCAGTTATAAAATAACATCTGAGTTGGACCCTAAAGGGTGAGTACAAAAAGTTCCCTGAAAGGATCCTACCACACAGCTTGCCTTCATATTTATACAGGCAAACCATCTCTAAGGACTATCAGGGACACAGCTCTCACTGAAGTAGCGATAGATTATTCCACTTATAAGCAAATAATGGACAAAGAAATAGAGGGGAGTAGCTTATGTTTAGCTTTTCATTTGTTCCAAGGGTGATTTTTAATCAAAGCAAGTCTCGATGATGTGAGCAGAGAGGCAATTTGGGGCTCTAATACCAGCTCAGGTGGTGGTCAGGTTACATTTGCTTCTCAGTGCTGGAATTGCTGGGTGGTTAAATGAATTGATGATTGCAAATTGCTTTGAAAATACACAATGCTGAATAAATGCCATGAATTACTGTTGTTCAATATACTCAGGAGACAAACTTGCCTCCAAACAGAAGGTCTCCAAAAGATGGACTACATTTAAAGACATTTAGGAGATTTTCATTTCACAACAATGATAAATTTTTTTTAGCTAGGTTTATTCTAAAGCCATCATAATGCCTAAGGATAATCTTTTTAAAATGCCATTATAACAGAATAAATCTGAAATTGCTCATAAATGCTACTTACAGGAAACTTGAAGAAAAAATGCATTAAACTAAAACAGTTTTGCCATCTCACTTATAAATAAATTATAAGACAAAAAATCCTCACATGGGAATGGTAGCTGTGATGGCCAAATAAAAAGAAACAAATTAAAGCTATCTAACCCATATAAACACATAGGGCTCTTTTAAAAAGATGATGGAGAAAACCACTGGGAGAAACTCACATTTGATTCAAATAATCATTCTTTCCTTACTTCAAATGGTTTTAGCATATCTATAAATCCCACCAACTCTATCCAATATTTACAAAAACTTAAACGGAAGTGAGATTAGTTATATAATAATGGTAGTAATACTGATGACACCTTACATTTCTATTATGCTTTCCAGTTTATATAGTAACTATAACTATCTAATTTTTAAATAAGATTTATCTTTTTGAGAGAGAGAAGAGTGAGTGCGGCCGGGGGAGGGGCAGAGGGAGAGAGAGAGAGACTCTCAAGCACACTCCATGCTGCGCATGGGGCAGGACACAGGTTCCATCTCCTGACTAGATCATGACCTGAGCTGAAACCTGCAGTTGGATGCTCAACCAGCTGTGCCACCCAGGTGCCCAAATTATCTAATTTAATACACAACATGCAGAGAAGTGCATAAGACAAATGCTACCTTTGTTTTCTTTTGTGTGTGTGGGTGGGGGGGTGTCTTGTAGGGTTTTTTTTTCTAATTTTTAAACAAACAATTGAGGAAAAGAGAGATTATATGATTAAAAAAGGCTGGAATCCCAGAGCTGATAAGTGTCGGAATCTAGGTTCTTCTAATTTCTAGACCAGTGATCTAATGACACTATTTTCCAAACACTGAGTAGATCTTGTAAAGATTTACACCCAAATAACATAAAGAGTTTTGTGGCAAGCTTTGAAAGAAACTGGGAGGAAAAAAGAAACAGATGTCTTTTGATATCACAATAGAATTAATATTTATGGTATTTAATTATTAAAGTAACAAAATTGGGGCACCTGGGTGGCTCAGTGGGTTAAAGCCTCTGCCTTCAGCTCAGGTCATGATCCCAGGGTCCTGGGATCGAGCCCTGAAATCAGACTCTCTGCTCGATGGGGAGCCTGCTTCACCACCCTCCCCCCCACCCCGCCTGCCTCTCTGCCTACTTGTGATCTCTGTCAAATAAATAAATAAAATCTTTAAAAAAAAGGTAACAAAATTATTTTAAGAAAAAAATGTATTTCCATAATAAAAAATGGAGAGGTAAGAATGAATTAGAAAAACTTTTCTCAAACTGTATCCATTGGAACACTCATTCCATAAGATTCCAGTAAGCTATGTGAAAAAAATTTTTAAGGTAAAATATATTTGGGAAATGTTGCTTAGTATGTCTCTTCTTTTCGACTCTCGATCTATAGTAACATGCAAAAGGCTCTGAGACGATCTGAAGCCAGAAACCTGTTTGTCTAATGGCCTCCAAAATTCACATATTCTATCTTTGTGCTTCTTAAGTCGGGTATACATTTGCCTGAGTCAAAGATAGATTATCATGTAACAGTAATACCCAAAACTACAAAATAAATATGGTACATACCCCTGAATGACACTATTAATTATTATTTTACTAGTGAATAAAAGGATGTAAATGATTATTTTTAAATTAAAATAAGCAAAAGACTTCCTCCAAAGCAGTTCTGCTGATGGGAGGCTGCTCTACCCCACACCGAGACACCTGGGGGTACGAGTCTAGCTCCTCCTCCCATGATTATTTCAGAAGGAATGGGATCTGAAACCTGGAGAGCATTGGTGGGTCCAATAGTCACAGCAACTTGAACACCTCATCCGGTTTGGATTTATCGGTTAAAAATAAAAAGAAGTAGATCAAAAGAAAAGAAGCCTAAATTAACACACCATTAGAGAAAGCTTGTTTGTCTGCTCTATCTTCCACAGAGAACCATATTTTGCTGTCATTGTGAATGCAAATTGTCATCTTAGTTACTCAGATTTAAACAAGTTCAGGTATGAATCTTTTACAGCTGTTTCGGGGTAAGTGTTCAATTCTGTCAAGGAGGAATCTGTTTAGAGCCTGTTAAAGTTCAATTAGCACAGCATTAGAAAGAAGTTTTCCTAATTCCTAAGTGAGCTGCTCAGTAACCTAAATATTTAGAGCTATGCATCCCTTTGTTTCTTTACTATATAGCTTTGTATTAGCAATTTCATGGGGAGTGGTAATTTACATGATGCCCCTCGGGTCTCCAATTTGAAAGTTTTGAGTCCAGGGATTGTTTTGAGCTAATAACATGTAGAAAGAAAAAAAAAATGCAATTATAATGCAGTAAATTGAAGTCCAGAGACCTGTACCTTTGTTCCTGTTTTGCCTTAAACTAGCTGTCATTTAATTTGCTCAAACACTGAGTTTCTATAGGTAACACATGACAGTATTTGCTGAGATGATCATTCCTAAAGGCTGGCAACATACACACAAGCACACTCCCCCCCCCCCCTCCAAATCTAATATCAGAATGGAGAGAATAGTAAAAAGACTAATCACCTAGGATTTGGATTTTTCCCAAATATGACACTCAAAAAATATGAAGTGATGTTTCACACATAGTAGGCACTCAATAACCAAGTAGTTGAACTGATATGGTAAGGGAGGGACCAATATTTTTAAAAGAGGCACCAAATCAAAAAAGGCAAAAGAAATGGTAGCTGGCAGGCATGAAAAGGGTAATAAAGAAGCAATGTAAATAGAGATTAGAAACAAAATGAAGTGGGGCCTGCTAATTACTGATAAGGAAATAGAAACACTGAGAAACGGTGAGTGAATCTGTGGCTTGAAATTTCACATACAAACAATAGAACCTTCAGGACCTCAATCAATCAAAAAGCAATCTTTTAACATTAGTAAAAACATAAATGTAAAAACTAGAAGAGGGGGGAAAAAGTAATTTTTGTTTTAGGAAACTTAAAAAAAAAATCCATCAGAGGAACAAGGCAGGTAGGTTTATTTACTTACAGTTTAAATTTTTTATACTGTTTGAATGTTTACTAGATATGGGAATTTCTTTTCCTTTCTTTTTTTTTTCTTTTTTCCCCCTTTCTCTTCTTTCTTCTTTTCTCTTCTTCCATTTAATTATTTTTAAAAAGTTCTAATAAAACAGAGTTTTTAAAAAGAAAATAAAAGATTTTTAAGTATTATAGTCCCAGTTGACTAGTTTCTACATTTATCTTCATAAATAGAAAATAATTAATTTGGGGCAAATTCTGGGATAAATATACCAAAGTTGAATCCATAATTCATTTATTTTGTAAAATAACTTACATGATAGGATTGGAACATTAATAACTTCAGGATTTCAATATTACATTGATTCAAAATCCAGTGGATCAGTACCTTATTGTCAGAGTTTAGGCCAATTCTTGGGAGTTTAGGCAACCGCAAAGTTAGAAGTCATATAGTGTTCAGACTGCCCTCACTTCTGACACTAATTGCAAGGACATTTGGGATAGTCCAAAACTACCTTCTGCTGTGATAATTCTCTAAAAAGGCTCGCAGTACTCACTGAAAGCAGTCCTATCTATGGTTTATTACAGCGGGTACAAATGAGTATCAGTCAAGGGATGAAGATCAAAGGGCTCAGTCAGGAAAGCAGCAAACAAAGTGGCTTCCATCATCCTCTCCCCGTGAAGTCAGGAGATACTACTTTCCTGGCATGGGGAGTGACAATGTACACAGAATGTTGCCAACAAGGGAAGCTCACCTGACATTCAAGCGTTCAGAGTTTTTATTAGGGTTGCGTTATGTAGTACAATTGATTGATTGCCCACATGGTCGATTTCTAACACCAGGTTGACAGGTACCATGTGATTCAAAGCCCCCATCCTAAATCACCTGTCTTTCTCACATCATAGCTCAGATATGAAAGTACTTCTAGAGACCATAATTGCATTACAAATAAAAGTCAATATTAGCTTTTTTAGGAAGGTAATACCAAGTTTTTTTTAAATTTTTTTAATAAGTCCTACCAAAAAAAGCGCACCATGTTATAATAAAATTAAATCATGCTTTAATATTCAAAAATTCTTTTATGTCTATTATTCATGGAAAATTTATTATATTAAATATTAATAAATCACAATGAAATGCTTTACAATATGACTTGGACTAATTAATAAAAGCTATTTTTATATCTCGTACAATATCTTTAAGATCCAAAGATAAAGCAGCAATGTTACTATGTAGGACATAATGAATTCAGAAGAGTCTATGACCTATTCTCTTTAATGCTCACCAAGAGGTTCCCTTTGGCTCTATATACCCTATGTATTAGCACTCTGGAAACTGCTAATCTGTGGGCATGAGGAGGCAACTCACACTCAAGAAGAGGAACTATTGAAAACAGGAAAAGTTTTTCTCTCTCTCTCTCTCTTTTTTTTTTTTTTTTGTTTATCTACCTTCACCCAGTTTGAAAAATTTTTAAATTTAGCTGGAAAAAATAATAGGACAGCACATCACTTTGAAAATGTACTTAAGGGGATATAAAAATGTTATAACTTCAAGTTTTCAAATCATGCATAGAAATCTTTTTTCTCTGATTAATAGCATTCTATTAAAGATAGCAACTTTGTGGGGCGCCTGGGTGGCTCAGTAGGTTAAGCCTCTGCCTTCGGCTCAGGTTATGATTTCAGGGTCCTGGGATCGAGCCCCACATCAGGCTCTCTGCTCAGCAGGGAGCCTGCTTCCCTCTCTCTCTCTTTGCCTGCCTCTCTGCCTGCCTCTCTGCCTACTTGTGATCTCTCTCTGTGTCAAATAAATAAATAAAATCTTTAAAAAAAAAAAAAGACAGCAACTTTGTATGTTTATTCATTCCCTTAACTTACAAAGAAACCCATTAGATACCATAGGAATATAATAGCTTACAAGATTATCTCTAAGTGTAGAAAAACCATATAATGATCTATAAATATAAGCTTGCTAAAGTTATAGAGAGGACATGTGTGTTTGTCTGGCTAAGAAATGTAAAAGAACAACAATGGCATGGAATGAAGGACACTCACTGGGCTGAAAATACATCATTGCACCTTTAGATGTGTAGAGTCTAGAGTAGCACGTGTAAAGATGAGGGCTATAGTGGAAGAGATTTTTGAAGCCTTTTCCCGCTTATTGGTCCCATCATGAAGGCAGTACCAATTCCAAAAGTCCATCTTTTTTTTTTTTTTTTCCAAAAATGAACAGAAGACCTGAGGTCAGTTCTAGAATTTGAGTATTCGAACAACAAAGATCAAAACTTTGCCCATTAATAACAATTATGTGGAACCCTAGCTCTGCCTTCTGTTCTGCTATTTCTAAGACTAGATTATCAATTTTTCCCTCAATTTTCTGGGCAACCCCCATAACCTTTCAACAGATCCCAGCAATACTCTCACTTTTGCCTAAGTAAGTTAGAAGTGGTTTCTGATGCCTTCAATCAAAAAGCCCTAACTAAAAGAAGTCCTGTATCCAAGAATGGTAAATAGCTATGGTGAAGATACCTTTAGTCAAGATAATTGATGCAATTTTTCTGTGCACTTGATGAGAAGCTCGGTTCTGTAAGATATCCAAAAGGTATATGAAGACATGGTTTCCATCTCCCCAGTAAGTTTTAAATATAGCTAGGGAAACAGAAATCACACGTGGGAAATGGTTACAGAACTAGGAATAACTAAGTTTCTAAGGAAAAAAAAAAGGTCCAATATTCTGTGCAATAGCTGTTCTAGAAAGGGAGAGAATGGAGAGAACTAAATCCCAGAGACTGGAAGAAGATCAAGATTGAACACAAACTAGAATTTAAATAAATGGTCCCCATTTTTAGGAGTAGGAATAAATGAATTTCAGTGAAGAAAAATACTTAATGCATACACTTAAACAAAAGCAATAAAATCCCTCAACAATTGGCTTTGGAGGGATATGATGAAGTGAAGAGTCAGGTTCTTCATTGATAAAATGCACAGGAGTAATGCAGTTGGCAGTGTTTAGGTTCACTAAAAAAGATGCATGCACATAAACAATCTTACCTCTGCCAACCCCAGATACACCTTGTCTTAAAGGGCTCTGTCCAGGCTTCAGAAGGTGAATGAGCTGGAGGCTCACATGGAAAGGTAGCAGGACAGAGCCACCGGGGTAAGGAGAGATGGAAAGGAGGACCTACAAGAGACGAGTGAAACTGAAAGTAATGTGGTTGTTAATGTAAGGAAGGAGAGTTACAGGAGAAAACACTTCAACCAGGGGTATTTCAAACATTTCAGAAGACAGATCTGTAATTAATGCAAAAGGCAAAGTAAGAAATAATGACAAAAGGAAACAACCAATGGTTATGTACAACATTATGTCTTAGTTTTGAAAAATAAGTCAAGCCTTTTAACTTGCCAAGAGGTTTTTGGTTTGTTTTAAGGGCCCCATCACACATAAATTTCTATGAGTCTGAGATTTTATGCATGGCTTGATTGAGGGTAAGTCATTCCCTGGGGATATCTGTTCTACAAAGGCTAAGAACATGGCAGGAAATCTAGAGAGACTGAAATTTCATAATACCTATGGTTTAGAAGACATACATTGATAAGTAGGGTGACTATATAATTTGTGATTCAACATGAGACTCTCTGAGAGTTCTAGGGGGGAGGTCATTAATAATTACATTAGAGCAGGGCACAGATCACATACATAGCCACTTATACAAGGCCTCTCAGATAGGGAGAGGGAGTAACTCCCAGATAGCTTTTGCCCCAGGGTAACAGTAGTTTTGGCAGATACCCGTTTAGCTGAGTAATATACAGGTCTTTGGCCAGAGTGCGTTGTTTAGGACAACCACCAGAGTGGAAAGGTCCTTTTTCTCCTGGCATCTGCCCTCAACCTGGCCTTTCAAAATAGGTTGAACACGTATTTCAAGACTATTGATTTGAAAGGGCATTAAAATTTATTAATCTGAATTTATAATATCAAAAGTGTATACAGAATAGTAAGAAGAGATTTGGGAAAGGCAAGACACCGTTTTAATTTCTCATCTGCATAACTAAGCTTACTCTCTCCTCACAAATATTTCTCCATGAAATCCTTCCCCAACTTTGTCCTCATCACGATTTTGTCAGACTTACCATGCCCTCGTTTTGTTTCATGGCCTATATCCTGAAATGACTGAGGAAAGCCCCTTTCACATTCATAGCTACACCAACAAGGCAGAGCCCCCTGGAGCCTATATGACATTAACCAAAAAAACCATCTGATCCATATCTGGCTCAAACAGTCAGTGAGCTGGGGTAGATGTGGGAAATGAGGGTTGAATCATCCAGTTTTATTAGTTAGCTGCTAGTAGCACCAGGTCATTTACAAACCACAACTGGAGTTGTTCTTTCTGTATTTAGCTAAAGACAAAGACACTGTGTGTGGAAACATGTAATTTACCCCATAGCCAGAGGCCCCAAATGTCAATGTGACAGCAAAAGAAATCTCTGAGGTAAAGATTTATGATTCTGCTTGACTCTCAAGCAAGGAAATGATCACCTTGTGGGAAGGGATCAAGGTGTGATGAAATTTGCTTTTCTCCTCTCTCCCCAGTGATGCGAGAAGCAAATGAGCAACGACGGGAGCACACCTGTGACAGGGTGGCCGCGACCTGAGAAGTGAGCAAACTCATGCGCTCCGGAGCCTGAAGAAAGTATGTGGTAAGGAAACCTCATCTACCTGCAGCCTTTGATTTCACTGACCAACAGTTCTGAAAAAATCCAAGTCAGGAATGGCAGAGGTTGGGTTGCTGGCTCATGCCCTCCCTTGGTGACAGCTCCAGGCAATTTTACCATCCAGCTGTTCTGTTTTTCAAAATGAAAGTAATTGGAATTGAACTACAGAGCTTTGCTAAAACCTTAGCAATTAACAGTGCAATTTCCCAAATTGCACTGTAATGGAAAAGTGTCCATCAATCAACCCAGTGAAATAACACATTTTCTCACCAGATGTGAGATTTAATATCTTCATAACTCTCTGGATTTACCACTTATGAATTGTCAGGCTTGCCTCAAGCTCTGAGAATTAATGGACTACATCCCAGCTATGCAAGGATGGTTTACAGTTGTAAAATATCCCTACCTTCATTTTAGATATATTTACCAAAATGTTCTTCTTTAAGATGTAATCAGAAAACATGCTAGATGGGAAAATTTCATTTCTATTTACTAGGTTATATATTATCATTGTCTAGATAAATATAGTTCCTCGAGTCTCAGCACAGCACAGTCTTGTAACAGCAACAGCCGTTTATCACTGGTGGTGACAAATAAATAAGGGTTCAAAGATGCAGTGGCTTTGTTTTAAACTTTAGGATACCCTCTACAGTTTTCTGAAAAGAGAACCAAAAATATTCTAAGTTTCTAATTCTGTATGTAGGTACAGATCCTGCTGTTCATCCTGGACCAAGAAGATAACTGAAAGAATCCACATGCCTGAAAGAATCATGGTGTCACTATGGTTATTGGGCACTTCGAGTCTTGTTTTCACTTTCACTCCAATCTCAAACATCTGAGCCCCAGCCCTGATGAAGCTGCCTCCTGAAAGCAGCCCCGGCAGACTCCTCTAATGCCAGAATCTCAAACTTTCCAGGTTTGGAAACTTATGCTTGCTTCCACCTTATGGGGGAAATGCTATAATAGTGAGAGTCACTCCACAGGTATCACGTGGACTGAATTCATTAAATAAATGATTCTTCTCCTACAGTGTTGTTCTGGGACCTGTGCTATAGTATGTGTAGGGTGCCAAGTAGACAAAGAGTAGAAGCAGAAGAGGCTGTGGGAGATTAGGGCATGGGAGGTTGTGGTAGCACTTAGGGAAGGTTCTCCAGATAGCAGAGATTACCTTCACATCACAAAGAAAATATGTTGTCAAACATTGGGGTCATCTACATGATTGCAGTTATTTCAGGGGGAAAAAAGTCACAGAACTGTCGCATTTTAAGGAAATTCAGGGACCATCTATTTCAGTTCCTAATTTCATAGATTCATATAATAACTCAATGACAACTGTTAATCACATCATTGCATCAGATGATACCACTCACTTGGCAAAACATGTTATACTATATAATCTGCCACTCATTCCTAACTGATAACACTTATTTCTCCTTGACCAGATTAGTTCACTTTAGAAGTTAACACTTTTTTTGTTGTTTGTTTTTCTAGCAAAAGGAAACAGAGGTCATGGAGGGATCACCTTGTTTAAATAATAAAGAAGTCTGATATATCTCTGTATGATTTATTCTATCGGAGATGAAAATCACAAAGCAATAATTACGTAGTAAGAAACAGTTCAAAACCCAGAGAAAACAGAGCAGTGAAATACAATTGAGATTGGTAAAATCAATTCAAATGATTATAAGAATTCTCAACAATAGAGAAATAAATCACTATTTAATAAATAATATTGAGTTGATGTGATATCAGTACAGAAAAATTACCTTTCTCATATAACACAATGTACTAATTCCAGATGAGTCAAAATTACATTTCATTGAAAACTAGAGAGAGAGAGAGACAGAGAGGGAAAACAAAACAAAACAAAACAAAAAAAAACCAGTCTCTTTCTAGCTACGGAGAAGAGATAAATTCCTGATACAAAAGAAATGGAGTCTATTAGGATCTTCTCAGAGGCAAGATGGATGAGCACTGACATGGAAAACTACAGCATCTGAACTACCATGTAAAAGAAGAAAGCAACATAATGAGACCATGCATTACATACATCTAATTAAAACATACTTTCATATATGTGTGTGTGTGTGCAGGTACATGTGTGCATACACACATTTGTGAGTATATAAAATTAATGTGTCATTCACATCAGTTCCCAGACTTCTCATAAATAAAGGAGATAAACTTTCACATGAATAAAGAAAGAGCTATTATAAGTGGGGAGGGAGGAGATAGGCAACACAGCTTTAGAAACAACTGAAAATGATAACTAAAATAACACTAAGGTATCATTGCATACCCAAGGACATGGCAAAGAGAATAGAAATGATAAAACTCAATGTGAGGGTTTGAGGAATTCGAATATATACCTCAGAGGTCACCAACTGGAGGCCTGTCCAGGGGCAGGAGCAAACCAGCAACAACTTTTTTCTCCACACAATATTCAAAAAACACTTTAAAATTCTTGCCAATCCTTGAAAGTTATGAGACTTCCCATAAAACCTGGATTTCCAGAGCCTCCATAAAATGGGAAATTCTATGCTAGCATGGCAACTGTATGCTCACAAGGTAAAATCTAGGCCGAACTGAGCAGACCAGAGGCTGCTGGTCCCACTAGATGGTGCCTATGCCCAAGCAGGTGAGCTGTCCCCACCACCCTCTGCTGTCAACACCTGCAATCACTTTTCTGTCATGTTTGGGGTGGACCGGTGGGATTAGGGGTGGGGAGCAGCTTTTCTGACTCACTTATTCGAAATCTAATTTTGAGATTTATGATTTACACATTGCCAAAGTCATAAAAAGTTGTTCTTTCTAAAAAGCTATCTTGAAATTTTAAATAAGAGTTTAAAATCTATTAATATCCTTTGATAGGATAATTTTACTTTGGGACTTTATTTCAAAAAACCCAGCATGTATCTCTCAAACACTCCTCCTTGCCTTCCCCCAAAAGAAACAGCGAATGATCACTCATAGTGGCAAAAATTGGAAAAATCTAAATATCTAACAGTACATGAATGGCTAAATTAACTAAGGCATAGCAACTGGAGAAGCTTTCAGGTAACAATGACAAATGAAAGTAGGCTAGGTGCCTAGTTTGATGAAAATGTGAAAACGTAATTAATGAGAAAAATGGTCATGTCAGGTAACACCAAGTAGCTAAAGGTCTAGGGCTTTATACTGACAGATGATAAGTGAATGTGGAAGCATGGTGATTGAGTTCAATATGTATGAGAGATCCTTCACGTAAAGGTGTTTGCAGTCATAATAAACTCTAAAAGGAGATAGCTGTGCAGTTCCTTACGTCCTTTAGAGGACCGAGCCGTACAACTAGGCTATGACTATAGCCTATACTATATATACTATACTATGACTATAACAACTAGCTATGACAACTTGCTTCTTGCAGACCTCTCATTCAGAGTCCATACAGCCCCTTTTGTAGGTTGTTCACTGTGTCCACACCCAGAGGATCAGGTACTTTTTTTTTTTTTTTTTTTTGGATCAGGTACTTCCATATGACAAATTGAAATCTCTGCTGAGTTCAATGAAACTGCATTTTTTTCAATGACCTTAAAATTTGAAAGGATGGAACAACTGACCTATACTCATAAAAATATTACTTATGCTTGAAGCCAATGGTCAAATTCTAATATTCTCTGCCCTTACAAGGCAGTGAGGCAGGGATGTGTGATGGTTAAAGGCCTAGGTTTTAGAATAAGATACAACTGGGTCTTAATCTTATCTCCAAATCCAAGCCACTTATAACCTTTCTGGTTATTAGTCATCATATCTACAACCAAGGAGATAATGATTTTGGTCTCACTAGGAATTTTGGGAGTGTTAAATGAGCTAATAAATGGGAACGATGAAGTGTTTAGGTTAGTGTCCAGTCCTTAACAAGTCATCATAGCAATAGTGATTATTTTTATTAAAATAATTTGAGCATTAGCTTTGTTTTCCTGTGAACAATCTGACATAAATCTCACCGTAGTAATTTTTTTCTCTTCTTAGAACTCTCCCAGAATTTTTCTGCCTCCTTCTTTCCAAGTGTGACTTTTGCTATGGGGAGGAAGGCATTCTGCAATATCAACTTCTAATACGGTGTTGGTATCCTAAAACATGAGGTAAAGGTTCCATAATAGTATTGGTCATGATCAAGGCATGACAAATTTTACTATGATCTCCAGCAATCTTTCTTATGGAAACCTTAAACAACTCTAAAGTCTACAAAAAAAAAAAAATCTAGACATTGGAAACTATATTAGAGTAAGCATTTCTCAGTAGGGGATCATCACCACATTAACAAATCAAGTACACTGTTCTTGGAGTACATCCACTCCATGCCTTCTAACTCTTTCAAAAGAAAACCAGTAGACAGGAAATATAATCTGATACAAACGCTAAAGATGTAAGTGTGAAATTGTCAATTAAATTCTATTTATTTACTTATTTTGCTTATTTAATACTTCTGATCAAAATCTGTTTTAATGAAACAGTCTAATTTTTTTCTCTAATATTTTAATAGGTAACATATATTTCTATGCATCTGATCTTAAAAAAACATGATGAATCAGCTTTTTTCCTGTTCTAAAATTAAATAATTATACAGACTCAACTAAAGTTAACTTTAGGTGAAAAGAATATATTGGTGACATTTCACATCATTAAAATGAGTAAGGAGTCCTTTACTCTTTGGAGGTAAATATGCTTCTGACTCATGTCCAGATAAAATTACCAAAGATATTTTCTTTCAAATGGAAGGGTACATCCACTTCAAATTTAGAGATGATAAAAACAAAATGGAGGGACATTCTCTTTCTCTTTAGTTTTCAGTTGCGATTTTAAAAGTTTATACTCCATGCAGGTTTCAGTACAAATCTGTTAGAAGGTTCATATGAGTTTGTTACTTGTGGGAGTGGGAGTGGGGGTAAGTATGCCCTCCTAAGACTTAATAGTGTATTCACATCCAAACAGAGCCTTAAAGGCAAAATTATAGCACTAAGAATAAGAAATATGACTAAATATTTTAAAGATACCTCAAACCAGCCAGATTTGATACATAATCCAACAATATATTTGTTCTATTACTGTGTAATGAAACATTGATAAATTTAGATTTGTTGATTAAAAAAAAAAGGAGGGAGAATGAGTGCCATCTTGTGGAGAGACCTACTATATACAACCAATCCTGTCCTAAGCTTTGCTTTTGTTGTTTTTTTCTCCATAAAACAAGGACTTCCTTTTATCTTCATGTACCTTCCTCTTTTCTTAGTAGAAAGGAAATACATTATTTTTCCAATGCAAAGGATACTGTAGGTTGGAAGATACATGGGAAAACCATCACTGTGGTCTGGACAATGTTAATAAAGTCCTGGCTGGGACACAGGGACATTCAGAAGAATGTATAGACGTTTTACTACTTTATATTCAATTACCAAAGCAGGAATATTTATTTAAAAAAAAAAGGCAAATTCTATGGTGACAAAATAACTATGTGAGTGACAATCTGGGTCTCCCTAAAATCTCATCTGCTCTGTCATGTTAAAAAAATTGAGGGAGTTTATTAGATTCAGCATTTCCAAATTTCATAACCATGGCCTCATCATACCAATGCATTCAAAGAACTACTCATTCATTTCAAGTTGGATGTATTTAATCTAACACTTTCATTAGAAAGGAGGTTATTTTCAGTATATTTTTAAAGGAGAACCTGCCAAATAACATAGGAATAATAACCACTAGTGAATTATACTGGTAATAATACTGGTGATGATAACAGTAAGAACAATTATGATTTATTGAATATAACATGACAGTTACTTTAGATATAATATAAAACCTTCTTCAAAATACTACTAGGTAAGTATAACATTATATTACATTTCAGAAGTTGAGTCTCAGAAAATTTAAGCAAATTGGTCAAGATCACAGAGCTAGTAGTAGCAGAGCTGGGCTTTGAATAAAAAATCACAACTCTTCTTGACACCAAGTTTACTCTTAGGTCTGAAATTTTTGAGACTTCAGAAGTAACTGCAGCCACAAACATAACCATCTTGAAAAATAAAAGCCTTCCAAAGTATGGCCTTAAATCCCATTTTAATTATTCTGGCCATGCACCATTTTCCCAACATCCTAGCCAGACTAGAATTATGAAAATCACTGTATGCTCCACTGAAAAACAATTTCATTAGCATAAAATGCAATCTAGCTATTCCTTGGTGGGGGACAAAAATTACCCTCAATTGTAAAAGCTTGTTAACTAGAGATCACTTTTCAGTTGGTCTATCTCTATTCAACGTTAGACAAATGCTAATTAACTATGAACCATGAGATGATTCAATATTAACCTCTACCCCAAAGCAATAGTTTCCAGGTTTCAAGTTCTATACCTGATTATGAAACTGTCTTCTTTTTTCAGAATGGAAATATTTCCTCCATAAATTAAAAAAAAAAAGTTGTAACTAAAATTTCAATAATGTAAATTAAAAATGTATTCTATAATTCTCATTCTTTCACCTTTGGTAGAAGTGTCTGTGAAAATTTGTTTTTGTTGTGTTGTCATGGTATCTTTTTTTCTTTTTGGTCCCAATTATCTACCTTCATAATTTTTAATAATAAATCACATATTTAGGAATTAGCATAAGCACTTATTAAACTTACAAATACTCTTCATAGCAACATATTTCTCAAGTCTCTTTAAAGCAAGATGAGTCTCGTCTGGAAAACACACACATACACACACACACACACACACAGACACACACACAAACTAGATTCCAGGGAAATGTGAAATCTAAATAAACAAGCTTTGGGGCTTTTTCCATTTGTCTCAAAGTATGAATACCAATAAAGGAGAATTAGATAAACACATTTTTCTTTATTCATACTCCCTTTATTTTTATTGTTTTAGTTTCTGACCATTTAAATGACTAACTCAAGGATATCTCTGGACTTCATTTTTCTCTTCTGACTGGAATAGTGATCTTTGAAATTTTAGAGCAATGGTTTTTAACTGCTGAGTTACAGACCACTGGCAAAAGTGGAATGATTGCAGTCTGAAAATTCTTATGTGTAAATAAGATTGGATTTTTTTTAAATATTGGATACATAACAGGTCATACATTCTCATACATATATATAGTTAAATACATTATTTGTCAAATATCTATATTGTTGCTTTTGACCAATACAATGAAAGTTTATTGGCCTCATCATTGTTATTCTGTGTATTCTTAGTTAACCAAGATTAAACATACAGCTATCGTGGGGTCATGTTGGGAAACATTGTCCAGAGGTGACAGGATTTTTTTACCCTTGGTGATTGTCATCTCAGTGTCACTCAGAACAAAGAGATGCATAGAGATATCCAAGCATAGCTTTGTAAAGAAGAAAGAGAATGAAAAAGAATGTAATGTATCAACAACTAGCAATGGCTCTTGTCTTTCCTCTTCTAAAATAACCTCAAGGTCTGTCCAGATCAAATAACACCATTGAACAGCTAGCTAATCAAATGTAGTAGTCATCATGGGTAAAAATGCCCAACTATCAAGTAGCCCAATATTTTTTCTGTTGTTTTTGCACAATGCCCGACTAACCTTTGCAAAATTTTCCTAAAGAAGAAATGAAAAACTTCACCACCATCAGCCTCCTTTTTCAACCTTCTTTTGGTTGTTTTTACCCATTATTCAGGAAATGATCAGTGAGAAAATGGAGCAAGGACCATAGCAGTCATTGTTTGGTTTGGGACAGCAAGGCAGAACTATGCAGCCTAGCATCCTTAGCACTGAGGTGTGGAGACCACTGAGCATTCCTGTTAACATGTGCAAGTTCAAAAAGAATAATTTCAATGTAAAAGTTCAGTTGGTCGCTCTGTAGTGAAATAAATTATTTCAGCTGCTACATTTTTGAAGTTACTCTATCAGAATTTTAAATCCTTTTCCATACATCCCCTAAGGGCGTGTGAGCTGAACCAAGCCTCCTTTCTGTTTTATGATTTCTAGGCTGACGGGAGTTCACAGCAAAAATAACTTCCGAACATCAATCAAGCCCTGTCCGTCTACTCTTTTATTCGACATGCTTCCTTTTCATTGTAATAATATACTCTTTTTTACATTTAAAACATGACATTCAATACAAATCACTCGTTAAGAAGAACTTTATATGAAATGCAAACCTTATCAAATGTAGGAAAATAAATATAAATCATGGAGGAAAAAATGAAAGAGCATAATATAGATTCAGGGGAATTATTTTTTTGTACTTAAAGTGAATTCAGTTCTACAGGCATTTGAATGCTTTTGTACTCTTAGACAAAAGTATATGAGTGCTTTTAAACAAAGTGAAAGGAGGAGGGGCATATTACCAAAGAAAATGGTCTGGCACAAAAATGTAAATTACCAAAGATTTATAAATACCAAACTACAAAGATCTTAAATTCTTTTTTTAAGTGTTTCAAGTAATTGCTTGGTCTGATACTAAAAGGAAGTCAGAAGTGAAGTTGTTACTTCTTGAAGTATTTATGCAATTGCAGGTTGAAACATTTTAGCAAGTTATAAAACCAATTTAGTGACATTGGATAATGAAATTGAATAGAGCAGAACAGATCAGAAAATATAGGAGGGCACTGTACATCACAAAGTTAAAGCTTTTTTTAAAAATTAAAAATGTAGGGGCACCTGGGTGGCTCAATGGGTTAAAGCCTCTGCCTTCTGCTCAGGTCATGATCCCAGGGTCCTGGGATCGAGCCCCACATCGGGCTCTCTGCTCAGCAGGGAGCCTGCTTCCCTTCCTCTCTCTCTGCCTGCTTCTCTGCCTACTTGTGATCTCTCTCTCTGTCAAATAAATAAATAAAATCTTAAAATAAAATTAAAAATGTATACATACCAGCAATATAAAATGTATTATTTGTTGTGTACTAGGCCAAAATTAATGACAAAATAATGCCTACAACTTACTTTTCTGTGTTCAGAGAATCATGGTTTGCAAGGGGTTTTGAAATTCTTCTATAGAAATATAATTACAATATAATTACAAATCCTGGATAGTGCATGTTACTTAATCCAAAGAAAATGTGCAAAACCCAGCAGGATATTTTGAGAAACAGATTAGTCAAGAAACATGACTATTTTGATTCTAGCTAATATATCTCTGGTTATTAAAAATATAAATCAGAGTTTCCAACAGATTTAATTAAGATCATGTTCAATATGAAAAGGACAACAAGCATCTTTGGAGAGCCACAAGCACACTTCCAATATCTGTACATTCTGAACACTAGTTATTGGTTTCCATTAAAGCCAAGACTCTTAAACTATCTGTAGAGGGAGCCAGTTAACAATCAACAGAACAGCCAATGTTTCTCATCATATATGGATTTTTTTTCATTTTTTAAAAATTAACATATAATGTATTATTTGTTACAGGGGTATAAGTCTGTGAGTCATCAGTCTTACACAATTCACAGCATTCACCATAGCACATACCCTCCCCAATATCCATCACCCTGTCACCCCATCCTTCCCACCCCCCTCTACTCCAGCAACCCTCAGACTCAGTTGGTTTTCTGAGATTAGGAGTCTCTTATGGTTTGTCTCCCTCTCTGGTTTTGTCTTGTTTCATTTTTCCCTCCCTTGCCCTATGATTCTCTGTCTTATTTCTCAAATTCCTCATATCAGTGAGATCATTTGATAATTATCTTTCTCTGATTGACTTATTTCACTTAGCATAATACCCTCTAGATCCATCCAGGTCATTGCAAATGGCAAGATATCATTTGTTTGTTTGTTTGTTTGTTTCTTTTTCATGGTTGCATAATATTCCTGTGTGTGTGTGTGTGTGTGTGTGTGTGTGTGTGTATTTCAAGCCCTTCTACCCTCTTTATAATTGTCATTCTGAACTCTAGTTCTGACATTTTACTAATGTCCATATTGATTAGGTCCCTGGCAGTCAGTACTGCCTCTTGTTCTTTTTTTTGAGATCACTTCTTCCATTTTGTTATTTTGTCCAGAGAAGAATAGATGAATGAGAGCACAAAATGCTAAATGGATAACAACGACTCCAGAAACACTAAAAAAAATCAGGAGAGATCTGTGACTGGCGGGGGAAGAGAAAGAAAAAAAAAAAAAGAATATGATTAGGCTGATGAATAGAACAGAGCCACATATTAGATTTTAGGTATATTTTGGTCTGTTAGAAGAAACTGCCTCCCAAAATTGTAAAGAAAGAAAAACATATATTTACAAAAATAAGGGTAAATATGATGAAGGGATGGAATATAACTGTAAAGATGAAAATTTAAAATTTTTTTAAAAAGAAATTGATAGGATAAGAAGTTGGTTGAAAAAAGAAAGAAAAATATTAAAAGAAAAAAAAAAGGGAGGGAATGTGATCAGGTGGGAGACTAGAACAAAGCCATACACTAGATTTAGGGTATATTTTGGTCTGTTAGGTGAAAATGTATCCCAAAATTTTAATGAAAGAAATACTTATATATATACACACAAAATAAGGTTAAATACAATGAAGGGATAGAATATGACTGTGAAAATGAAAATTTAAAAATATTGTAAAAAAGGTATTAATAAGATTTTGGTTAAAACAGAAAAGAGGAAAAATTCAAAAAAAAAAAAAAAGAAAAAGAAAAAGAAAAGAAAATTTAAAAAATTTAACTTTGAAAGACTAAAGAATCATGGGGTGGGGGAAGCCATGAATTCTATGTGCTGTATTCCCCTAGTGCTAGAGTTTTGCAGTTCTCATTGATTGGTGAACTTGGTCTTGACTGGATGTTCTTGCTGATCTTCTGGGGCAGGGGCCTGTTGCAGTGATTCTCAAATGTCTTTGCCACCAGGCAGAATTGCACTGCCCTTGCCAGAGATCAGACTAAGTAATCTACTCAGGTTTGCTCTCAGTAGCTTTTGTTCCCTGAAAGCTTTCTGTACAGATTTGGAAGATGAGAATAAAAATGGTGGATTCCCAATCTCCGGCCTGGAGGATCCAAGAGCTATAGGCCCCACTCCTCAGTGAGCCCTCAGAGAAAAGCAATCAGTTACTCCCAACTCCCTGTTCTCCATCAGCATTCCGTGCTCACCTGCCCTATGACCGAGCATTACTATCTCTGGCACATAACCCCATTTGGAGTTTCCAAACCCAGCAGATTCCTGTGGTGTGGTCCCGTGCCACTCCTCCTGAGGTGGCCGGGATAGAAAATCTCCCCAGGTCTGACAATTGTGTGGACCCTGCTCGAAGAGTAGTGGTCCAACGGTGCCGCAGATCACAGGTTATGGCAACCCTGAGCTGAGCGCCAACTCTTTGGCTCCATCTTTGCAGCCAGCTTCCCCGCTCTGATACCTGGGAGCTCTGCTGCACTCAGGCACCCTCAGTCTTTCTGTGACTTTGAGCATCCTGAGACCACACTGGCCCTGTGAGGGTTCCATCCCCCGCTTAGCCACTGTAGAGACGTCCCTCAGTGGAGCAAACTTGTAAAAGTTCTGGTTTCATGCCTTGCTGCTCTATCATCTGCCAGAAGCCAGCTGATGGAGGCTTCCTCTCCCCAGGGTCTATCTTCCCTTATATCGCCTCAGATTCACTTCTCCACGTGTCCTACCTTCCAGAAAGTGGTTGCTTTTCTGTTCATGGAATTGTTGCCACGCTTTTCTTCAATCTCCTATAGAGTTTGTAGGTATTCAGAATGTTTTGATAACTATCTAGATGAATTCCTGGGACCAGATGAAATTTAGGTCTTCTACTCCTCTGGCATCTTGCTCTGCCAATCATATATGAATTTTTAAGCACTTTAATTTTTGTCAAAAAGGTTTGGTTTAATAATAATGATGATGATAAAATAACATGATATGCATGAAAATTAATGATAGTTGCATTTCTTTGTGTAATTCACTATATGACTAGCCACTACAAATATATCTCATTAAAATTTCAGAACAATCCTATGAGGTAGATTTTATGGCTTCCATTTTACAAGAAACACAAGTAAGTTCAGAAAGGTTTATTAATTAGTGGAATGTCTCAGAATTTAAATTCAGAAGCCAGTGTTTTTCATTACCTCTTAGGATAATAAGACATAACACAAGCAAAAAATGAATTTGGACCTGTACCTTATGTCATATACAAAAATTAACTCAAAGTGAATTAAAGAACTAAAGATAACTCAAACTATAAAACTCTTAGAGATGGGTGCCTGGGTGGCTTAGTTGGTTAAGCACTGAACTTTTGATTCTGGCTCATTTCCCAATATCAGGGATGTGAGATAAAGCACTCAGCAGGAAGTCTGTTTGGGATTCTTTCTCTACTTCCCCTCTGTTCATCCCCACAGCCCCCATGCACTCTCTCTCTCTTACATATAAATAAGATTTAAAAAAAAAAAGTCATAGAGGAAATTATAGACATAAATCTTTATGACCTCGGATGAGGCAATGGTTCTTTCAACCTGACCAGAAGCACAAGCCACCAAAGGAAAAAAACAGAAAAATTGGACCTCATCACAAGGAAAAATTTTTGTGTATCAAAGGACACTACAAAGACAGCTTTCAGAATGGGAGAAAATATTCGCAAATCACATATCTGGTAAGGGTCTAGTACCCAGGATGTATAAAAGAATACTTAAAACTCAACAATACAAAAATAACCCAATTGAAAAATGGGCAAAAAAATGTGAATAGACATTTCTCCAAGTAAGATATATAAATGGTCAATAAACATACGAAAAGATGCTCAACATCATTAGTCATTAAGGCATTAAGGAAATGTAAATCAAAAGTACAAAGAGACATCACTCCATACCATTGTGATGGATATATATTTTTTTTCTATATATATATAGAAAAAATGTGTATATGCATATATATACACTTTTTTTCCTTTTCTTTTCTTTTTTTAGGTGGAAAAAGGTTTTGATGAGGGTGTGGAGATTTGGCACTTCCATACATTACTGATGGGAATGCAAAATGGTACAGCTACTGTGGAAAATCAGCTCTATAAAAAGTTAAGAGTTATCATATGACCCAGCATTTCCAGAACTAGGCATCTTCCCAAGAGAAATAAATACATGTGTTCTCAAAAAATCTTATACACAAATATTTACGGCAGCATTATTCTTAGTAACCAAAAAGTGGAAACGACTCAAATGACTATCAACTGATGAGTGAATAAAATTTCCATTAACAAATGAATCAATAAATAAAATGTATTATACTCATACAAAATAATACTATTCACCCATACAAAGGAATGAAGTACTGATACAAGTTAAAATACAGATAAATGTTGAAAACATTATGCTAAATGCAAGAAGCCTGAGAGAAAAAGGCCACATATAGTATGATTCCATTTACATGAAATGTCAAGAATAGGCAAATCTATAGAGACAGAAAGTAGACCTGTCAGTTGCAAGGAGCTAAAGGGAGGGGAGAATGTAGAATGACTATGAAGTCACTTGGAATGGAGTTTCTCTTTAGATAATGAAAATATTCTAGAATTAGATGGTGGTCATAATTATAAATTCTTTGAGTATACTAAAAATCACTGATTCGTATACTTCAAAATGGTGAATTTTATGTTATGTAAATTATATGGTATGTAATTATATCTCAGGAATTTATGGTATGTAAATTATATCAGGAAAGAAAGCAAGCATAGATTGGGAGGGTAAGGTGGGGACAAGAAATGAATCTTGGAAAGGAAAACAGTTTGAACACAAGTCTATATTTTCATTCAGTTATTCCACAAACATTTATTGAACACCTGCTATGTGCTAGACATTATGATAGTCACTAGAAATAGAGAAGAGCTAAATAGGCAATTATTATGGAACTTTGGTATTGTTGGAGAGACTCTAAAATTTAAAAAAAAAAAGTAGGGACACCTGGGTGGCTCAGTTGGTTAAGCTGCTGCCTTCGGCTCAGATCATGATCCCAGGAACCTGAGATTGAGTCCCGCATCGGACTCCTTGCTCAGTGGGCAGCCTGCTTCTCTCTCTGCCTCTGCCTGCCGCTCTGCCTGCTTGTGTTCTCTCTCTCTCTGACAAATAAATAAAATCTTAAAAAAAGAGTAATGTTGACTGGATAGCAAAGATAATTTAAAGAACATGGTAAGAAAGTTGCAGAGGTGAACGATATCTCTTCTCAAATGTTGCCTGGAACTAATGAGACCAGGAAATCAAAATGATGCAAAAGCATTAGTATGGTGGAATTATGTTTATAATTTTCCTTTCTAAAATGAATTGTTATCTCATATGCCAAGTGTATGAGCTCTTAAAAAAATTAAAACCAACCTATACAATGTTCCTTTCTGAAGAAACCCTCCCATGCATTCTCTTCACTGTGACTTGACTGTTCTTTCCTTCATATTGATTGCCACTGCTCAGAGAGGAATGGAATCACGGTGTGAATCGTCCCGGACTTTTCTACTTCCATTCCATACATTTGTGGAACGGCTACTGGCTTTTAGGGTATCAAACAGGTACATGAAGAAGGCTAGTGTGGAAATATGAGTGTGTATATTTGAGATTTAAGCCATTTTCCACAGTTGTCAATTATGAATATTATGTTTCTGGTTTCCTCAGACTGACATTTTCCATTCCTTCTTGAAGAATGTTTCTTAGAGAGTACAGATAAGGTTATTTATGGTTGCAAGGCCACAAGAACACTTATGTTATTAGCATTTAGTTATGCATAATCAATTCAAAAGAATCTGTTTTAGCTGCACAGCAATTTCTCCTGATAATAAGAACTAAAGTCACTATCGTCCTACAGATGAGAGAAAAGTGTGTCTGCCTTCAATCTATCAGTTCTCTGCTGAAATGCATCTATGAAATAGTTTATAAAAGGTTATTAGATTTTATATAGAACTGTTTTAATGTAAAATATTTTTTAGAAGGTGGTTCTTGTTCCCAAAGTCATATCCCCAAATCCTCTAAATTACCATCATTATAATCAACATCATTTCCTTGAGAGAATATCTATATCTGTCTATAAATACTTATTGAATGTTAACCAACAATGAAGGAGGCCGCAGGAGCTGCATATGAAGAAAAGCCAGTGATTATGCTCCTAGTAAAACTAACAACAGCAGAAATATACAAACCGAGGCTGAAACTTAACTTGAATTGCCTGTGTGGTTATCATGACATTCTTGTGGTCTCTAGACCACTAAAAGCCAGAATACTTTAAAAAGTAAATTCAGGGGCGCCTGGGTGGCTCAGTGGGTTAGAGCCTCTGCCTTCGGCTCAGGTCATGATCCCAGGGTCCTGGGATCGAGCCCCGCATCGGGTTCTCTGCTCAGCAGGGAAGCCTGCTTCCTCCTCTCTCTCTCTCTCTGCCTCTCTGCCTACTTGTGATCTCTGTCTGTCCAATAAATAAATAAAATCTTAAAGAAAAAAAAAGTAAATTCATAAGCTACTGCCAGACATGTAAGATTGCTTTGTTAATACAACTAATTTTGTTTTTGTTCCTCTTCTAAAATGCTTAGATTTAGCTACATCCATCAATTGGGATGAATATAAATTGCACTTTTTGTACTTGTAGTATAACAAAGCAAGAAGAAAATAGGTCTCTATCATTCTTTTTCTCTAAGATTAGTACACACTGTTATAGCATAAGAAGAATATAAAGAATATAAAATGGAGGTTGTAAAAGCATCAGAACAGGTAAGTCCACTGTCAACTCTACCACTTGTTTTGCTAGAGAACTTGGGCTACACAGAGCTGGCCTTTTCTCATATACAGAATGGACTAAGTATAATCAATCCCTCACACATTTACTAGGAATATTTAATTAGAAAAATTATTATATAAAAGCATGTTAAAAAACAGATAACAAATACATGCTGACTGATTATAATAATTATGCAATATAAAGAGAAAAAGTCATCTTCATGTTTTACACTTCATGATTTATGTTAGATGAGGGCAGGGATTTCTCTCTGGGTTTTTCATTGCTATATCTCTAGGCACCTTGAACAATTTGGCACAGAGTAGGAACTTGGCAAGTTTGCCGATCCAATAAATGAATGAATAAGTACTATGTATATTACTGTCCCTTCTGTTTTTTCCTGAAACTTGTTTATCTGATACAAAAGTATCATATTATTTTTGCTTCTGCCCTCTACACAGGATAAAGCATAAATGTTGTTTAATCAATTGCCTGAAAGCAATAAAAGAACACATTTTCAGAACAGAAAGGAAAAATTCAATACTGTATATAAATCAGTACTGACTGAATAAATGTTACACTGCCACACTAACAAGAAAGGAGAGTTTGAGATATTTCTAGTGATTGCTCTTGATTTATGTATTAGAGGTGATTGTGGACCTCCAATCACCAGGCAAGAAGGGGCAAAAGTTAGTAATGTCTGGAGTCTCTAAAACTACACCTCATCCCCCAGTGTATGTGCACTGATTTTTCTTGATGGCTTTATGGACTCACATAAGAGAAATATAACCATGGCCACCAAACTTTTTTAACAAGAATTTTCTATAAGAGGGTACTTCCATGAAAGAATCAGAATAGTAGACATCTTTCCTTTGAAAGGAAAGCATCCGCATTTAAAAGCAATATTTGAAAATACATTTGATATCTCCCTATGCCAATCATGTTTCAAAAGAATTTTTCACATGACCACATTTAAAAATTGCACTAGACTGTCATTCTGTTTTATATAGGAGATGGCAGAGCAACTAACTTGCCCAAGTTCCTGTAACTGGAAAGCACTGGAGGCAGACATGAATCCAGGATTCTGACTGTACCTCCCATGCCCTTCCCTCTGCATCTCTCCTGCTTATTTACCCATGGAGTAAGAGAACCAGAGCAATTCACCAAGTCACATTCACCGTGGGAATTCTTCTATAGCTAGGCAAGTTAGGAAGCTTGGATGGACAACATAAATTCTAAAGTATAAAGAATATTACAGTAATAATCCTAGATGGAAATCTTAGATGGAAAAGAAATGTGCGTAAACTTGCTCTAAGGACATGGATCCATGGTCGGTAGCCAGAGGTGACTCTGGGTGCAATCTGGTAATATGCTTCTCAAATTGCCCAGGACCTGGTATGGACTCATCTAGTTCCTAGGACATGAAACTGTCCAGTCATCAGGGAAAAGAGAGTTGCTAAAAACATAAGCAAGTAATTTAAAATTAAGTGCTATAAGAAATCTAGAACAGTGCAGACCTGCTTTTTGGTAGCTGAATAATAGAGCTCAATAGTTTCAGCCAGGAATTAGGAGGGAAGCTGGGCATGTATCCATGTATTCACAAGGTATATAAAAACACACTTCATTAGCTTGCAGTTGTTGCAGAGAGAAAAGAGAAGGGGCATGGAAGGCATTAATACAGGAAATAGAAAAGGAATCTATAGATAGCAATAGAGACATCACCTGGGAAGCAAAGAACGTTCTGTGAGCAACAAGGGAGACCCAGTGAATGAGAAGAGATATGAGGAAGGCTTGTGTCACTGTTCCAAATGGTGAATTTAACCCTCAGTGTTGGGGTTGGAGTTGGGGGGTGGTGGTAAGAAGGAAAGAAAAGAAAAGAAAAAAGAAAAGAAAAGAAAAGAAGGAAAGAAAGGAAGAAAAGGATAACTTAAGCCTCCCTAAGAACTCTTTGGAAATTCGGAAATAGTTGTCTCTGTTTCCATGAGTGTGTGTATGCATGTTCCTGGACTTCCAAGAACAGATTTGGCAGGTAGTTCTTACAAATTCCTCTAGTGGTGGTCAGTTAGCTCCTTCTGTGTGGTCTTGAACTTTCTCTGGTTCCCTCAAAGATGTTGTCTACGGAGGTAGAATATGTGGCAATAAAAAGAACCAGGGACCTGGCCAGACTAGAATTTAGATTCTGGCACCTGCATTTAGATCCCACATTTGCTGTGTGATCCAAGGCACTTCCTTGAGCCTCAGAATCCTTCTGGTTAAACTGGTGTTGATACATATACCTCTGGGAGTCATGAATACTAAGAAGATAATGGCTGTCAAGTGTTTGATATGGTATCTTCTTCTATAAAGCAGACGTTCCATACAGGGTAGCAATACAATCATCATTACCCCCATTATTATTAGCTATCAATATCTTTCCATCTTGGCTTCATTTTTAGGTCAACCTGGAGGAGAAGGACTATATAATACCAATAACCTGGTGGAAATCTATAGAGAAGGAGCTCAGGAATGTTTTATTATAAAGTCTGCCAAGTGACTCCAATATCCACTTCTGGTGAGAACTACTGCTCCATCTTGAGTCAACTCCTAGCCTTGTTCCTACAACAGCTCTTACTCCCTCTGGAATGACCTGCCTTTAAAACCAAAAGGGACACCATTTCTTTACTCAGAGGTGGATTTAACATGAAGTTTCTGAAATGTAAGCTTGAGGCCCCTTCACTTCCACAAGCCTCTTCCAAGACCCTGAAACTAATTCCATATTCACAATTTTATATTATTTTTATTAAATATGGTTTCCTGCATTGGATTAGTTTCAGGCTCCATGCAACCCAAATCCCTGAAATTTTGTTCAGTTTCCCTTGATGTAAACAACCAGCCTCAAATGCTGAGCTTGTTCCTGGATTGAATGTGCTATTCAAACTTGGCCTTGATTGCACTATTTGTTGGTCTTCCCTTAATATTTGAAGTGCTGACATTACCTTGACTTCCTATTAACTCCTATTGAGTCCATTGTTTTGTAAAGTTTACTTTTCTAGTCTTCTTGTTTTTAGCCAGCCAAGCAGCTGGTCCAGCTAGAAACTCTGTATCTACCACCAGCTGGGAGGTAACCTGGCTACCCCGTATGGTATGTATGCACCCCCCTGACGGCCTGGGACAATATGGAGGACATTCATAGTGAACTGACTACAATTCTGGGTCTTTCCCCAGAACCCAAAGTAAAAACTAACATTTCTTAAAAGTAATGCTGCTCAGTTCAGTATCTCCAATTCAGTACCTTATCTCCCTAATGGAAATAATCATAATTCTTTATTTTAAGCAATTTTCTTTTGTCTATCCAGAATTGGAAACTGTTCTATATCTCTCAATCTTCTGCTCCCCAGAAAACTTAATTATCTTGTTGTCCATTAATTTATAAAGAAACTTCTACCTCAAATGTATTACATGAACTATTCACTTTACTCATAAATGCTGTTTTAAGAGTCATTATTCTTACTATTCTTTTAGAATTGGGGTTTATCTCTATATAAAGTAGTAGGTTTTCCAGTATGATCCTCCAAGGGGAAAAAAAAAAAAGAAAAAAAAAAACCTCATCACCTAAATTATTCTGTTATTTCAAAGGCTGACAGTTCAATTCTCTGTAGAGAGATGTAGGGTCAAGATGCACAAACAAAAGTAGCAGATTCCAACCTATCGTAATTTGGTGAGGACAGAGGGGAAAAGGAGCTGCAAATCATTCCACCAGCTTCTACAGGGACAGATATGTCTGCTGATATTTTTTTCTCAGTGAGAGAGATATTCATTGAGTGAGGGTATTATTTTACATTAAAAGCAAAAATTAATAAGAAAGCAGGGAATCTAAGGAATGAGACACAGAACTGCAAAGACTGAAAGGGAGAAAAGCTTAAGAATGTTATGGAAGCAGGCCTTGGGTGTCCTAGTAGAGAGAACCTTGGGAACGTAAGGAAACATCATACTCAATGGTAGTTTGGCATGGTGTGACTACAAATATTTTCACATTTTTTTCTCTTTGCAACAGAAACATACTTCGAGGGGTTTGTTAAGAAATAGGCAGTAATTTCAAAAGCATGAAACTTTAAAAATAGATTTTTTTTTTTTAGGTAATTCCCCAAATGTCATTTTAAGCAGATGTCTTCTTCTTCTTTTTTTTTTTTTAAAACTAAATCATCATACTGGGTTAAACTATTGATACCATGTTAATCTATATAGAAGTATTTCCGTTATTTTATTAAGTCTTATCATTTAGCAACAAGAAAATCAGAGCTATACCTTGAAATATAAAATGAAAAGATTTACCAGCTCAAGTTAATTTATCATCTCTCTCATCTTTATTTCTTTTTTTCTCCAGTACATATCTGTTTGAAAAATTATTTCATATTTTCAATATTTTGGTTTCACTTCTTATCTTTTTTGCCTTTCCTTAGTTAAGATTGTTGCTTTTTCTTTGACTTAAAATTTTTCAATATCTGAGGAGACACTAAATATCATAGATGGTATCTGATCATCCATGCTTAACAAGAATGGAGCTGCATCCTTAGAAAATGACATTCTGAAATTTGCTGAGTCTTGATGAAATTTGCTTAGTTATTTAATTTGCAAACACACGTTTTCATCTACCTTGAAAGACCTAATTGACAGAGTTGCAGCATTAGCTAAGTGACAATAAGACTATTTTTTGCAAAATTTCCTTTTGTAGCTTTTTGTTCTTTAACACCAGGTGACAAAATTATGCACTTACGTGGGGAAGTAGTTTAAATATGGTGCCAGCTGTGGCATATGACTGCCTCGGGCAGTTAGAAATGTTTCCACTGACACCTCTGAGAGAGAAAATCATCACTCAATCTAACTATAAAAGTTACATAGAGACAAAAATCAATCATTCTAAAAGAGCAAAGAAAAATATCATGTATCATAAATATACAATGGCAGCTATACATTAATAATAAATATTTATTTCTTAGACCTATAAAATATCATGTCTCCAAAGAGTATGAATATAATAAGTGTACAGATGATGAATATAAGTGTTAATAACAAATATACTAATACTTGGACATAAAATAATTATTAAATTAAAAAATAGAATTTTATATTTTAAACACTTTCACAGATGAGAATAACAAATTTAGAGGCATACAACGTTAATGCTTAAATGCATCTCATTACAGAACACTGCGTGAGTCTGCATTTTAATAAGATCACTGAACACTCAGAAAGGTTTTGCAAATTGGCTCCTGTCCACAAATCTTTAAAATTTATGGTCATATTTGCTTCACCCTATATACCCAAGAACCACTTCAACTTTTTAGGTGTTTGCCTCTGTTCTTCTCCAGAGGATACAGATTTCAGATTTCTGCAAAGTTAGCCTGGCTTTAAGCTAAACTTCCATTACTAGCACCTTGTAAATCATATGCCGGCTCTCAAAAAAACATTAAAACTTAAGTAAAAAGTACTAAGTTGTTCTGAATCTGTACTTCCTCAATATCAATTTCAGTGAGGGTCCATTGCCCGTTTTCTTTTTTACATTGGATAAAGTGGCATTTTAAATCCTCAAGTTATTTTCTGTAATTTAAGAATATTGAAAATACAAATAAACAGAACCACTAAATGCTCATAATCGTGAGAGAAGCAATCACACTGCATAGTAAAAAGTCATCCTCACAAGACCAACATCAGGAGAAAGGGACATAGGCACACATGAATATAGGCACACATGCACACAGGCATGCATGGATACATACATACATATATACACAGATTTGGGGGTGGCAGATATTTTGGCCAGGTAGATTTCTACTCCATTATCACAAATCCAGGTTTGCTTTCCTGCTATCAATTATCAAATAAACAAGCAACAATAAAAAACAGAAATAAACAGATGATTATTTCCAGCCAGAGTTGATCTTCTCTGCTACTTTTTCAGAGTTATCTAGAAAGGTGCAACAGCCGTGCCTGAGAAAGTCTAACATTAGAATGATCTGTTCTCATGATGATAGACTGTATTCTAGAACAGGAATTTTGTCAAGCACGATAAAATCTGCTCGTAAAAGCACTTCCGTGGGCAAGTTGTATCCCCTTTGTGATCTTCACACAAAGCTGAACGAGGAAAATGAGTTGAGGATGCAGAGGTATAGGATCATTCTATGTGACTTTTATTGCCCTAAAAATAGATACTTTATAACCTACCTTACATGGGCTCTGAAAGGAATGTTCATCCCTTATTTATGGGGAAGAAGAAGGCAAGTTGAAAACCCTCTTCCCTGAAGAAGAAATAGTGTCTTGGTTTCAGTAAGGTCACAACAAAACTAATAGTGAAAATATTCCCACTAAATTTAGAAACTTCTCTTAAAAGAAAGTCATACTAAATTTAGGTGGACATGTCTATAATTTTCAATGATTAGAAATCGTCGTTTTTGGGAAAAAAAGAAAGTTATTTCTGCTGAGAAACATAGAAATGCATCCGTCTGACCTGAAGGAACAGAGTACACTATTATGGTTAGCATTGCTTGCCCTTTATGGTAAGCATTAAGCATTTAAAAGTTGCTATCATTACATATTTTCTTACCTACTAATTATGGTTAATTGGTGATAACCTGAGAATGTTTCCCTTCAATCTTCTCTCAGAAGATATACAATATGAATAGCTTCAGTATCTCCCGATCTGCACATCTAACACACCACCCCTGTGCTGTTAGTGCCTCAGAGTTCTTGGGGGGAAATGGATGAAACAGAGCAAGAACATTTTCACCTTCTCATCACTAAACCTGCCAGTCTCTCTGCATCTGTATCTACTTTCTTTGCCCTCCTCCTCCAGAAGACACATTCTGTCCCTACTCAGATGTAAGGCTCTGCCCCCTCACTTGAGCTCAAGTTCTCTCCCCAGTTTACCTCCAGGGGACATCCTGCATTCATATTTCTTCTCTTTCAGCTGGAGTATCTCCATTAGCATGCAAACTGCTCTAAGGTCTCTTCTTCAGAAAGCCTATTTCTAGTCTTCTCATTTTTCTCTATTGACTACTGCCCTCCTCTGCTCCACTTTCTCAGACAACGTATCAAAAAGAGTGGTCTACTGGCATATGCATTTCAATGCCTCCTGTTTACCAATCTTCAATCTGGTTTCAATTTTCTCTCCTCAACTGAACATACTTTTACCAAGCCCACCAGTGACTTGCATAGCAGCAGCCTACATAATTCAGTAACATTATAACATAACAGTCTTCTCTTTATTCAAACATTTTTTTTCCAGTTGGTTTCTGTGACAGTTCACTCTTTCTTATTTTCCTTCTAGCTCACTACCTAATGAAAAGTTGCTCTTAGAGGTACCTACCCGAAAGGGGGAGAAAGTACATATGGTCTTTGCTGGACTCTGCTCTTCTGCTAGAACTATAAGTGTCTTTTCCTTCTTCTTTTATCAATTGGATGCCATATAGCACATAGCATTAACTAAGACCTATCCATTAAAGATGTCTATATTGGGGCGTCTGGGTGGCTCAGTGGTTTAAAGCCTCTGTCTTCGGCTCAGGTCATGATCTCAGGGTCCTGGGATTGAGCCCCGCATTGGGCTCTCTGCTCAGCGGGGAGCCTGCTTCCCTTCCTCTTTTTCTCTTCCTGCCTCTCTGCCTACTTGTGATCTCTATCAAATAAATAAAATCTTAAAAAAAAAAGATGCCTATATTTATAACTTCAACTTGAACTTCTTTCTTTCATCTCGAGACAAAGTCCAATAGCATCCTCAACATCTCCATAAAGAGAACATTTGGTTTCTTTTTGCAAAACATTTTTTTTTTTCCACAGCCTTCCATTTCTCACTGTACTCTATGCTCTGCTGCTCGAGTTAAAAACTGGGAAGTGACTTTTTCCCTCACCTCCAGATCTCAGCTATCAACAATACTCATTGGGTTTACCTCCAAAATATATTTCAAATAATTTATCTAGATCCTCAATACTGTCACTGAGGTCCAAGTCACAATCATGCTCCTGTGACCTGCTCGGTCCTTCTAAAATCTACCTCCTGCTTTATCCATTTCCACTTGGAAATCCACTCTTGGCACCAGCCAAAAATGACCTTTTGAAAGCAGAAATTAGACCAGGTTACTCAGCTGCTTAGACTTTTTCAGAGGTTCTCCAGCATGCCTTGAATGGCAAAGTTCTTTCCATGGGTTCCAAGACACTTTCAGTCTACTTGTCTGACAATTTCCTAGCATTCTTCTTGTCACTGTGTTTCTTGGACATGCTAAGCTTGTTCCCACATCAGGTAGTTGAGTTTTCTTTTCTCTTGGCCCTGGAAAATCTTCTCCCAGATCTCACATGATGGGGCTGGTTCCTTACTGTTCAGTTTCCAACCTGCCCACCACATCCCCAGAGAGGCCTCCTGTGTCTGTCCTATGACATGGTGCACTCCCCGTTATACCTAGCACTCTTCATTCACTACATTACCTTATTAATTTTTATATATTAACCATTATCTGAAATGATGTTATTTAAATAGTTACTGACTAGTTTCTTGTCTTTTTCTCTTAACAAGGCTTAAACATCATGACAAGCTCAGGGACCTTTTCTGCCAACTGTGAACTGAGAACCGTGTCCTCCAACACTTTAGGACACTCCCTGGCTACTTATAGGTACATACACACATAAACACATGCACACACACACACACACACACACACACACACACACACACAGTTGAATAAGTAATCAAATAGGAATGTTTTGCATGATTGGCCAAAAGGATATGCTCTGTGCCAAGACATCCATACTGAGGGGTCAGAACCCTCTGGAATGTTCTTGTTTTTATGTTATAAAAGTACTCTAGAATACAATGAAACCTCCAAGGATAAATATTTCTAAATTCATACAAAATCAACATTGTCATGTTGTTTCTCTTGTATTCCCAATATTGACTCTGTTTTTCATGAAATGTTTTAGTGATGGGAAGAAGAACCATAAAGGTTGTAAAATGTTCTAACAGAAGTGTGGTATATGCGTATTTTGATTTATATTAACTCAGTTGAAACACCTTTTTGTAATAGTCTTCAGAAACCTATTCCTTTCCCAATACTCCCCATCTTAGTAAACTGTATCACCTATCACTTAGCTGCTTAAGCCAGAAATGTGGAAAATCTTCTTGACTTCTCCTTCTCACTTATTCCACCATCACCCAACCCATCACCAAGTTCTGTTGATTCTACCTTCAAATATATTCTGAAAATATTTTCTTTCCTTCATATTTATTGTTACCATCATATCTAAGCCACAATTTCATTTTCCTTGAATCATTGCAATGCCCTGACCTTTATTCAAATTCTTACTAAACCCATTCTCTGTACAGTAATAACAGCAGTCCCATTGACACTCAGTAACTTCAACAACTTGAGCTTTTTGCCAATCCAGGGCCTTTACCCATGATGTTTTATCTGTCTAGAAAGCCCTTCCTCTCCATTTCCATTTGTCTGTGGCTTCCTCACTGTACTAGATGCTCTGGTGTGTTGCCTAGATTCCTCTTTAGACCTGAGGTGCTTATTCCTATGCCAGTGGGAGTGTCAGTGACTGAGGACTCTCAGCTGAGTTCCTAACCAGGGATTATCCCTGTTTCAGAAGAGCAACCTTGTCAGAGATCATGCTTTCTGTGGAGAAGCAGCCCCTACCCAATGTCTGGTAAGATATCTGTGTGCTGGGTGGTGGTGGTGTGTCAAATAAAAGCCAAGTCAGGCCCTTTTTGCTTCAAGGCAGGGACAACTCTGAAGGGCTCTCCTAGTTCCAGTGTATCCCACAGGATTATCTGAGAGTATTACAACTGTCACAAAAAAGGGAAAAAATATCAACTTACTAAAGATATTTCTTATTTTCATAAATTGAGCATATATTTAAGACAATTAAAAACTTAAAGGTATATATGGAAGTATCTGCCAGTGAAGGAACACATTTTATTTCTTCAAATCCAATTTCTTCAACGCTTGAGGTAGCAAAACACAGGTGGATTTGGCTTCTCACTCTTCTGAATGCAGACAATACAGTCTTAGAGAGAGGATAAAATAGTTATCTTTCAGTTTCTTAAAAATATAGGAGGAAATAAAAACACAAAAACTCCTTGCTCAAAAGAGAAATCAAGTACAGATACTTAGCATATGTCTTTTCAGATTTCAGTCACAAAGGTAATATTCTTGCTGAGCAAAGTGATTTTATTCTGACCTTGATTCAAGACTTGAATCTAGCCCAAAGCTACTGATGAATCATATTTGAAAAGTTTTCCAAGGTAATTATTATGAAAAGTCCATTTTAAGAGTGATTTTAAGGAACAATATCATGCTAGGATAATAACTTGATTTTCTCCTTCTTTAGAGAATTCCACGGAGTAAAGGACATTGGGTCCACTTTTTATAATTATCATATAATCACTAGAACTATGAATAGCATCCTCTATTCAAGTGTCTCAAATGCCTTTTCCTCATTAAGTTTAATCAATTGAAATTTTTAGGCCTTGACCCCGAACTCAAAATATGCTTCCAATATTTGTAAGTGAATGTGTGTGTGTGTGTATGTGTGTGTGTGTGTAAGACAGTTTAGTAGATTTTCTGTAAATCACACATATCTTGGAAAAGAAAATGGAAAAGGGAAATTTTTACTTATGTAACTTCTAAATAATGATGACAATTTAAGCAATTAGAATACGAACTCTTATAAAAATAGGAATCACAAATGACTGAATAGACATAAGCTATTCTCAAATAAAAAAAGAGTGAAATCCAAAATATGATAATGAAAAAGCCCTAACATTGTTTCTTACTTAATAAAACCCACTAGAAAGGGACCATTAGTTTCCATTTTTCCCCCCATTTGGAAACGATGTGGTTCAAAGAATCCTAGACAAGTGAGTGTTTTTGGTTTAGATATGTTCCTCAATTGGCGAGAAAAATATGACTTAACAATAAGTTTTCACAAAATCCCACTAATCATTTGTTCATGAAAAAAAATCAATATTAAAACTTTATAACATTTCAGAGAAAGATATAGAGTTAAATAAAACTCTAGTGATTATTTCATTTAGCACTGTATTGGTTTATAATATTTTACTACTGAGAGCATATATTAATAAAATATTTACAATGTTTATATGCATGCAAACCACAAAAAGTGCATCCCCCACTCTCAAGGGATTTATAACATGAGCCATTTAATCAAAAATGCTTCACAGTTGCAGACAGAAAACAGATAGGTTCTTGGACCCCTGGGTGGCTCAGTTGGTTAAGCATCTGCCTTCAGCTCAGGTCATGATCCCAGGGTCCTGGGATGGAGCCTCTCCCTGCTCAGTAGGGAGCCTTCTTCTCCCTCTCCCTCTGCCTGCTGTTCCCCCTACTAGTGTGAACTTGCTTTCTCTCTGTCAAATAAATAAATAAAATCTTAAGAAAAGAAAAAGAAAAAGAAAGAAACATGTAAGTTCCTTTAGTGCATTTTAGATCCAGTGGTCCATTTTTTTTTTTAAGATTTATTTATTTATTTATTTGACAGAGAGAGATCACAAGCAGGCAGAGAGGCAGGCAGAGAGAGAGGGGGAAGCAGGCTCCCTGCCGAGCAGAAAGCCCGATGCGGGGCTCGATCCCAGGACCCTGAGATCATGGCCTGAGCCGAAGGCAGCAACTTAATCCACTGAGCCACCCAGGTGCCCCCAGTGGTCCATGTTTTTTATGGATCATAACATACATGTTGTAGTATCTACAGAGAAATAAATCTGGAAGAATATATGCTAAAGTGGTAATAGTGATTATTATCACAGATTCAAACTTTCTACTATATCTCTAAAAAATTTATATATTTTATAAACTAATATTAGTCTTGCAAGCAGAGAAAAATAATCAAGGACAGCGTTCATTAAAATGGACAATCAGAACTGTTCAGGTAATCTCTGGGCAAATAATCTGGGGGATCTGTTAGTATTTGGTAAACTGAAAATGCCTTTTCTTTTTTTAAATAAAGTATGTGTTTAATTTCACAGTGTCTGAGTTAAAATTTTATTAAGATCTCATTTTCATCAAGGATAACATTTATCTGAAGAAAAACTTTCCAACTACAAGGAAAATCCTTAAATCACAAGATAACATTGCCAAAGTCAAAGAGCATATGTGAAGTATCTATTCCCTAGCCAAGCTGAAACTGATCCAAGCTATGTTCTTTGTTATAGTCATATCACAGCTGAAAAACTCGAGATGTAAAGATGTTCTCTAGCTTCCTTTTTTCTTCTGGAATAAAACCAGAAGTACCCTGCTAACCCTATCCCGTATCAGTACAGGTAGAAACAAACCCAGTTACAAAACCGGTAAATTTTAGAGGTGACTATTACTATTATTATCTTGAGTCAACACTTTATTAAAAAGCATAGGGTTTAAATTGAGAAAGATGAGTATTTCCCTTTCAAGTATAATTTGTTTGACTAAGACTACAATGTTTTAAAAATATTTTGTTTATTTATTTAACAAAGAGAGACACAGAAAGAGAGGGAACACAAGCAGGGGGAGTGGGAGAGAGAAGCAGACTCTCTGCTGAGCAGAAAGCCCGATGCAGGGTTCGATCCTTGGACTCTGACATGAGCTGAAGGCAGACATTTAAAGACTGAGCCACCTGGGTGCCCCAGTTAGGGACATATATTTTGCATCATGCAAAGCATATTATATATCATTTTTATATTAGAAATTAGAAAATATATTTCTCTTTTTTTATATTAGCTGTTATAAGGGAAACTATTATCAAAGCTTCCATCACCAGTAGTGGATTTGTGGTGCTGGAGAAGATAGTTAAAAAACATGTGAAATATTCACTCATTTATTTACACATTCATTTAACATTCATTAAATATTAATTGAATTCTTTATATATATTCTAGTCACTGCAGTTGGTGATGGGCGGATAAAAATTTCCAGGATCTCGGCTGTACAGATGTAAGTCAAGCTTTATAAAAAAATATCCTCAAGAATGAATAACAATTCACCAAGTTGGAAAAGAAGTCATTGTTGCAGAAGGCAAAGGCCAGTAATCATGAAATAGCAACTCTTGGACGAGGAACTGAACCATAGAACACTGCCACTTTGCAGCCCCAAAATGGTAGAATATCTACATTTTTCAGGCTTGTTTTCCTACTTGGGAGTGAATCAAGTGGAATGTACAACTGAGGGAAAGGGGTAGAGGAAGGAGCTGGAGACACAGGTAGTAGCAATTATGTTGAGCCATGTTTGGCTTGGTTAGGAATTTGGACTAAGCCTTCCTTATCAGTGCTTCCCAGAGTTTAAGCGCACACCAATTATTGCGGCATGCTGCTAAAATGCAGATTCTAATTCGGTAGGTATGGGGTGGGGTCTGAAATTCTGCATTCCTAACAAGCTCCCTAGAGATGTCCACACTGCTGGTCCTAGGACTGTCCTTCGAGCAGCAAGACTCTTGGGAAGTTGGTCTCAAAATTTCTTGTGGATAAGAATGTACTGGGAAACCTGTTGAAATGCAGATGTGTGGGCATTTTACTGATCCCATAAGATTTGGAGTAAGTCCAAGAACCACATGTTTTTTGTGAGTACTCCAAGTGGTATTGAAGGAGGTGGTCCTTCACTTAGGGACACACTGAAAAGTAGAGAGTAGGGAGGATGTCAAGATGAAAGAAGGGTGAAGAATACCGATTGTTTATTTAATAACAACAAAAAGTTAGGAAAGAACCACAGAGAAGTACACAAGAAAAACTTAGGGAAAAAAGTGCTCAAAATGTTAATAAGAGACTAACTACATCAGTAACTCTGACTGCTTATAATGCAGATATTTCATGATTCTCTCCTATGGACTGAATCTTTGCCCATAAAAAGAAGGTACCAACTTAATACTTCAAGACTGGCCTAGTAATCTATTCCAAAAATTCTGCTACTAATTAAAGCTCATACTTCTTGGAAAGAAAATATAACATAAGTGTAAATTTACCTAGGATAAAACGAATGCACAGATATTTTTGTACCCTACATTTAGTGCTGCTGAGTATGCTCTCACCAAAGATAAACACTCCTTAGAGTCTTGTAAAATATCTATATATTATGTATACCATACACTCAGTTTAGGTTGCCTAAATGGGTTTAGGTTGCTCAACGGACATTATAAATATGCTGAATGAGAAAACTTTGTTATTGTTTTCTAACTTTTGTTGAACATTCGTAACATCAAAAAAATACCAATGTGGTTCCAAAAACTGAACCTAAATGTCTTCCTCCACAAAGTCCCAGGACATCACCATGCACAGGAAAGACCTAAAGCCAGACAGGTATGGATGAGCACCTGTTACCATATAAACCTGGTGGCTGAGTTGAATCAGGCTGGACAAAGAATTAATGAGGTCTCTTAACTGAGGTGGTAGATACCAAGAGGTAGTGCCAAACGAAGGTTTTATAAAAATCTAGGCTTTTCGGTGTTCTGTTTTTTTCAAATGTATGGATATAAAACTAAAGAGTTGGATTCACTAGCCTTCTGAATCCTTGATTTTATACATTACTTTTATTGAATTGGAGCCAAGGAGGAAAATGCAGCAGAATAAAAAGATGTTGTCGTTTAGTTTATCATTGCTGTCATTTTAAAAATTCAGCAATGTACTTTTATCATCACAAACATTTTTAAAAATGAATAGAACTTGGGGCGCCTGGGTGGCTCAGTGGTTTAAGCCGCTGCCTTTGGCTCAGGTCATGATCTCAGGGTCCTGGGATTGAGTCCCACATCGGGCTCTCTGCTCGGCAGGGAGCCTGCTTCCCTCTCACTCTCTCTGCCTGCCTCTCTGCCTACTTATGATCTCTCTCTGTCAAATAAATAAATAAAATCTTAAAAAAAAAATGAATAGAATTTTTACAACCAGAGTAATGAATCACAGGCTGGTAACCCTTAAAAGCCTAGCTTGTGAACTCAAACAAAACAAAAGAAGAAACAAGAAACAAACAAACAAAAACAGTAGAGCACAAACTACACCTTGGGTTATTTGTTTGTTTGTTTTTAATATCGCAGTTCTGCCTAAAACGATTTGAAAGGGTTCATGACCTCTGCAGCAGATTGTATTTCCAAAGATAACTGCAACAGTATTTTACATCCCACATGCTCTTCTCAAATGTGATCTTGACACTCCACCAATAAGAAGTGGGGTCTAATCTTTCTCTTCTTTTACCTGGATTGTCCTGAGTGATTCGCTTGACAAACAGAATATGTCAGAGGCAATGCACTAGGATTTCTGAGGCTGGGTCACAGGCAGCCTTGTGGGTTCTACCTGAGCATCCTAATGATTGCTCTTAGGAGATCCCTCAGAACCCAGCTCCAAGGCTCTGAGAAGGCGAAGCCAAATGGAGAGGCTTGTGTAGGGTTCTGCTTGACAGCCTCAGCCCACAACCAGCATTCACCCCTCCAACATTCCTCTTTTATCCTCTGAGCTTTTGAAAAGCTCTAATGAATGACCAGGCTCTCATAATCAATGGAATCAGAAACTCTAAGTGAAGGGCCCAAGTATCAGTATTTACAAAATAATTTCTAGGTAATTGAAATCTGCAGCCAGGGTTGAAAACCACTGACTTGTAGCATGAACAACCCTCAGATGGAAATAATCAGCCTCCTTATTCTTTCTCTAGACCTACGAACCTGAAAAATAATATAAGAAGCAGATATTAGAAAGTTATATACAAAAGTATCCCATTACTGTAATAAATAAACTAGAAGATAGGGCTTAAGTAATCTTTGAGTCATATATTTTTGTGTTTTACTTATCTAATAAACCTATTATGTGCATAAATATAATAGTAGGAGTTCCAAAAAAGATACTACTTGTTCCACCAGAATGCACCTTAGTGCAGGATCTAGTAAAGAGAAAACACTTGTGAATAAATATTCAAAACATTAAGCAAAAGTATAGTAACTGAAGTAAGCAGTTCACAAAAGAAGGAGTGGTTATCATTCAAGGAATGCCTCCAGGGCATGCAACCAGGGGCAATTGCAAATGGCTTTAATGCTCTGTGATAGTCATCTTAAATTTTTTTAAAAATTTTATTTATTTATTTGACAGACAGAGAGAGAGAGAGAGAGAGATCACAAGTAGGCAGAGAGACAGGCAGAGAGAGAGAGGAAGCAGGCTCCTTGCCAAGCAAAGAGCCTGATGTGGGGCTCGATCCCAGGACCCTGAGATCATGACCTGAGCGGAAGGCAGAGGCTTAACCCGCTGAGCCACCCAGGTGCCCCATCATCTTAAAATTCTTAATCATTTTATCTTTGAGTTTGTGCTTTATAAGTGAAATCCAATGAGTCAATGGAGCATGGATCACAAGCTTGGAGCCCCAACTCACACAGGGTTCTGCAAACCCCTGAACAGGTTCTTACTTCTTCCTCCCAGACCAGCTCCCACCCTAGTATGAGCTTTTGCTGTTCTCTGCCTCGGGCAGGGGTAACTGGGATAGTCCCTGATAAGGAACCTGTGTGTAAGCACAGGGAGGCAGGTCAAGCATGTACCAGCATTCAGGTGGACTGCCAGCCCCACAATGCACTCAGTGGTCCACGTCATGGGAACCTCTTGCCAACCCCCAGTCCACCTCTTGTCCACCTCCCAGTCCAGGCATCTGGAGCTAGAGGATGCAGTCCCTTGGGAGTCACCTGTCTGCCAAACTGTAGGAGAAGGACATTGAATTCCCTCACTTCTAGGTGGGGATCTTGCCTTTTTTTTTTTTTTTCACTCATCTTTACAAATTATGTATTATCTTTGTTTCTGAAAAAGTGATGCTTACATCAGCTCTGTGAGAAATTACTGAAGCACAAACTTAGGCAAGTCTATCTACAGCATTTTGTTTCAATTACGTATGTGTGATGTGTTAGGTAATAGCATAAAATTGGACTAATCACTCAATCACATTTCTCAACAGAGATGACAAAACAGAACTGATGTGCATTAATTGGATGGTAGACAAGTGATGAGAAAGTACAAGTCAGACAGGAGAAAGATGAATCAAGAAATAATTTCTCCTATTTGGAATTGGAACTCCCCAATTATTTTCAACTGGGAATTTGACTTTTACCTTTTTATAAGCTGGAATGAATAAATAAATGAACAAACCAAACAACCCCAGGCAAAGAATAGGTGGAAAGTTTGGGGTAATGGTTTTAAAATATCTTAACCTACAAGTCATAAAAAAAGAATCTTCTGATTTAAAAAGCTGTCACTGGATTGTTCAAATACAGCATCTAATTCCTGGTTTTAAGAATATTCGTCTTGTGACAAATAACTCAGTTACATGAAGATTCCTGAGATCAGCATTCCGAAGATCAGCATTCACCTTTATCAAAGGTCAATAAAAGTTTCGATCTTTTTACATAGATCTTTGACACTGTGTGTTAAATATTTGGAATTCTTTATGTGATTTACACTGCGATGAAATTTGGTGTTACAGAACTCTATCTTTGGAAACATTTCAAGAGTTTTTGTGACTTGAAGATACTCATTACAAGACAGTTTCACTCAGTGGGCCAGTGTTAAATTAAGGTTTCAGCTTAGCAAAATATTTCATTAACATCATATCACATGAGTCTGGGATTGGATTATTTTTTTTTTTCCAGTTCTCTTGACAAGTTCCCACTTATAAAATGGTTGCCATTTCTGGTATTAATTTGGAAAGGAAAATAGAGCAGAAAAAATTAAGAAACATAAGTTGCATGTTTCTCAGCATCACAGCCAATAAACTGTCTCTACAACAGACTGGCAGACATTCTTAAGTGCTAGTACAACAGGAGGCAGGGGAACATGAGAAGCCACACAAAGAATGCTGAAACACTTCAAAGAGGAGAAACCGCTTATTGCTCTTCTCACTCTCTCACTCTTCAATGTGAACAGCAAGTAAAGAAAGATAAGTGCCTTCTGAGACACATTTCCTAATGTGTAACAGAGAACTATCAGTCCCTAAGCAAAGAGATGGCTGCCCTTGTCTTTGATTAATTAGGTTATGAGTCCTGGGAGAATACCTGTGTATTCAAGGACTGCTCAGGACTGCAGAAGAGAGGATAGGAAAAGTTCAGAGAAATAAGATTCTAAAAACAAAGGGACTCAAAGTTCCTCTTCTTATTCTCATATCAAATACCAGAATCGGAAAGACAGAAAACTGAAAGGAGTTTCCAAGATTATTATCCTCTCCATCCAGGGCCGCTGAGATCATGTCCTTCGACCTGCATAACTGCTCTCCATAAAAACTAGGGCCAGAATAATGAAGGTCTTTACAAATCTTTTATCCATGTCAACTCTAGCAGTGGAAAGAATGTTACCACTTCAAAAAGAACATGCTACTTCTAATCGGCTAGAGTGCCTCTGCATCATTCCCAGTTTTCCTTTCTTGGAAGTGTAATGTTTGTGAACATAGCATGGGATTTCCAGTCTGCTTTTACCACATTTTAACTGGATGACTTTGGACAAGGTGTCACATTTTGTGAAATTGAAACCACCAGTGAATGTAAGATATACTAGTATTTTATGTGCCACTCAGAAAAATAAAACAAAACTGCCAGCTACCTTTATAACATACATTGACAGTAAGACAGGACCCAATTTGGGAGATGTTAAAATGTGAAAAATGTGTGCTGTGGTGTGAATGTTTGTGTCCCTCCCCAAATTTCTATGTTGGAAACCTAATGCTCAAGGTGCTGTTATTAGTCGGTGGAACTTTTAGGAAGTAATTAGGGCATGAGGACTTCGCTGTCATGAATGGGATTAGTGCCCTTGTAAAAGAGGTCCAGCAAAGTTCTATAGTCCCTTTACCATGTGAGGACACAGTGAGAAGGTAGAATTCTGCAAACCGAAAGAGGACCTTCACCAGACCCTGACCCGACTGGTACACTGATCTTGTAATTCCAGCCTCTAGAACTATGAGAAATAAGTGTTTGTTGTTTATAAGCCACCTAGTCTATGGCATTTTGTGATAGCAGCCCAAATGGACTAAGACACATGGATCTCAAAACAGATGAATCATGATACCCAACACCTGTAAGCCACAGCATCTCATCTCACAGTATTACGTGGCTAGAGGCTAATTTACATTTTTGAAAATTTAATTAGACGAAGCAGGCTGCACAGCAGCTGACATTTCATGCAGTCCAGTCAGGTTTCACTACTATTGCTGCTGCTGTTTTTATTGAATATACTTGAGCCAAATGTCTTAGAGTCGATCCAATATGCGAGGTAGGATCAGCGCACACTGACCACAATAGACTAGTAACAATCTTACGAAAATTTCTACTAGAAATCCAGTGAGAATACATAACCTTCTTTTTTTTTTATTTTATTTATTTGACAGAGAGAAATCACAACTAGGCAGAGAGGCAGGCAGGGAAAGAGGAGGAAGCAGGCTCCCTGTGGAGCAGAGAGCCCGATGTGGGGCTCGATCCCAGGACCCTGGGATCATGACCCGAGCCGAAGGCAGAGGCTTTAACCCACTGAGCCACCCAGGTGCCCCTACATAACCTTCTTGAAAAAGGCAGAGTTGCAGAATTGCCAGAATGCTGTGCCACAAACAGAATCACCAGAAATGCTTCTGACTACCTCTCGGTTCTCCCACAAGGTCCTCTATTTAAGAAATGCAGCCCGGGGCGCCTGGATGGCTCAGTGGGTTAAGCCGCTGCCTTCAGCTTGGGTCGTGATCTCAGGGTCCTGGGATCGAGTCCCGCATCGGGCTCTCTGCTCAGCGGCGAGCCTGCTTCCCTCTCTCTCTCTGCCTGCCTCTCTGTCTACTTGTGATCTCTCTCTGTCAAATAAATAAATAAAATCTTTAAAAAAAAAAAAGAAAGAAATGCAACCAGCTGGGGCCCTCTCAAATAGGCGATCTGAGAGGATCATAGCCAAAGGTAGTATGACTGCAGGTCAGATTAATATTGATCCTTTCTTTTTTGTGTGGTACAATTGTTCTCTGTGCTCATTACATGAAATTCTTCTCTTTTCACTTGTGTATAGGGTGAAAAGGGAGTATTGGGAAGGGATTGAAAATGCATGTACTTTTATGAAAGTTCTTAAAATTTTTGACTAGCAGTCAAACTAAATCAGCTAAGTGAATCTGTACTTGAGGTAAAAAGGAGAGATTCAGTATTATTTTCCTGTGAGTGAAACACCAGAGGCTCAATGCCTTTGAAATGCACTTGTAAGAAACGTGATTGGCATCAGCTGTGAGGACAGAGTGACCAATACAGAAATAATGAGAAGGGGAGGCCTGAAGGCAGAAACACCATGAAGAGTATGATGAGTATGTGCATGACTGAAGATCAATATGCTCAGAAGATGATGGAATGGGTTTCAATGAGGGGAAAAAAGTGATTGAGATAGCTCAAGAGTGTGCAGGAAGACCAAGAAGGACTGATAAGCTGACACCTGCCAACACTAATGCGAATGACGTGGGAGACAAGTGGAGAGCCTATCCCTTACACGTTGGTTGATTTTCAGTACAGGGTAAAGCAGGGTGTGGGTATGAATGAATACATTTGTTATTTTCAGAACTGAAGCCTTTGAATCTTCAAAACTTCAAACACATGAGTCATTTCTGCTAAAATTAGTTCTAATGGGATGGCAGATTTGTCTAATGCCTAGTGTGAGTCCACAATAATCAAGCCCTGGAAATAATCGTTAAGCACACCTCTCTTTTACAATTTAAAAAACCAAAATAATCTGTGCTGGACCTGAACTATACCCATAGTAACATCACTATTATACATTTTCTTACTACCAAAGGAATCTGGCCTGATTGGGAAGAAGAACTGCAAGCAGATTTCTTCATTTTGAGATTATTAGAGGGGTGAACATCATGTGTTGAAGCAACGGGCTTGAAGACCTGCTTGGAAAGGCTTCTTGACTAGTCAAGCACATGAGTCATTTTATGAGATGCCTGTTATTTTTCCCCTTGATTTTATTACCACCTGTCTCCTAACTATACATTATCCCACTTAAAAATTATTCACGAGTCATCAGGAATCTTCTGACTTTTCCCTTTCCCTGCATATTTATATTTAGAAGATCTAGATCCCTAAAATCATCATGTAATAGTATTTTTAGATTGCTGTGAACATAATTCATTAATACTCAAAGAAATAAAACAAATCCCCCCAAAATTTTAAGCAATGCATAATTGAAATAGCAAACTGAACAACATACTTACAATCTTTAGGCATGTTCTCATGATGTTGCATGGAACAACTCTAAGTTTCTACTCTAAACATTTCAGAGAAGAGCTTCTTCAGTTGAAAAAGCTTTACTTATACTGTGCAAAATGGAAAATTGTTGGTCTCTACTGGGAAGATATGAACTATTCTTTCAACAAATATACATGGTCCCTGACTCTGTAGAGCTAAAGGTCTAGAGCCTGTTGCAGATGAATAAACCCACAACTTAAATATAGTAAACTAAGTCCCATGATAGAGGACATTATTACAGGAGGGAACATATTAAAGTGGTACCTTACCTAGAGTAGTGGTTTAAGGAAGGCTTCTTAGAAGAAGTATCTGAGTAACTGAGGCTCAGATTGATCATAGGATGAAGACTATGAAGCTTCCAGAGTACCTCCCATGGTTTTCTGGTTTCCCAGATAATACATGGTACCAGATCTCCCCACTTTCCTCTTACCTGAGAAAGTGCGCTCAAAATATCAACTAGCGTTCTAGATTTAACTTTTCCTAGTGTCTCATTCATCACTCTTGGCTAAAAATAACAAAATCACTTCAGCCTAGTTTAAGCAAAGAAAGGCATGTCTGGAAAAGTTATCGGTTGATCATGGAAATCTAAGGAAGAGGGAAAACCAGAAGGAGCTCAAATCAGGAAAAGGAAAACAGCGGAAATGTAGGCACGTTCTGCCCCTTTCTGTCCCTCCCTGCCTCTCTGCTCCCACTTTCTTTCAGCCTCTTTTGCTTCCCCTCTCTCCCCTATGTCTTCACTGATTCTCACTGCTATGATGTATGTGTACACAGCGAATAGCACCATCAGTCCCTGAGTTTACATGTTCTCATTTCGTAACACCCATTTCTCAGGCTCAATTAGCACATGTCTTAGAAAGCGGATTCTGACTGGCCTAGCTTGTATGAGGCGTTCATTTCCTCTCTGAGAATCTGTTGTAGCCAATAGGGTGAGGTCACGGAGTACAGAAGGGTTTCCTGGTCTCATCCTCAAAGTAGGATGAGCACATCTCACATGAGAAGCTGATGCTACAGACACTTCAAAGGTGCCTAACATACCTACCTTTTCAGGAACATTACTCCCCACTCTTCTCTTGGCCTTTTGCTGTCTTATAACCACCTTGAGTCTAACAAACTTATCAACTCACCCTTACCAAGCATTTCACTTCTATTTCAAATTACATTGCAAACTCTTTTGAACAAGTTTTCTTTACCTTGCTTTCTCAACTTCTCAGTCGGTCCAACAATTCTCACACTGTAAAAACAAAACAAAACAAAAACAAAACACTGTATTTGTTATCATGGGAGCCTTTCTTTACCTATCCTAAAATTCCCTCCTCCCTTGGCTACCGAGACACTGTTAAAATGGTTCTGCTCTTCATTCTTCTTCTACTCCATCACCTTTTAGCTCTTTTTTCCTTGGTAAAAAAATGCATCTGATTCAATGGTTTTAATTACCCAAATCTATATACCTCAGCCATTGATTCCATTGTCCACCTAGACCGCATGCTTCAAATCTCATCATAACTTTTATCTCATTAGCTCCTCACTGCCAGTCATTCCACCAAGCCCTGCTGATCCTTTCTTTGCAAAGCCTTTAGATTTTTTTCAACCCATACCGAGCACTGTAGTATAGGCTTCCCATTACAGCACACTTGGATAACGAGAATCGTCATTTTTCTGGTCTTCGTGTTTTCATTTCTGTCATGGTAACTCTCAAAATAACTTCCTTAGCCAATACTATATCAACTTGTTCCTCTGACCAAAGGAACTAAAATAATTATTGCATCTCAAACTAAAGCCAAACCCTAAACAAAGACTTGAAAGCTGTATATTAACTGGACCACTGTACCATATAATCTGTATTCAATCTGGTCCCTCCTGCTCCAGCAAGGCCAACTTCTGGGTTTTTTTCCTATTAATCCTACTGGTAGTCTTGTTCCAGCTCATCATAATGTCTTGTAAATTTCCCTTTGCCAATCTAGCTCCACCACATTTTTTTAAAGACCTATCATACTTTACCCTTTATGATCATTCCCTAAGCCCCCACACTGTTTCTTGTACTATGTTATTGATATATTGCTTTACAGACATTCTTAAATGTTTACTTCCTTGATTAGACTGAAAAACTATGAGTCAAAGAGACATGATGCTTTGCATAGGGTCAGGTATGCAATAAACCATTGGTTGCAAATAGGTAAGACTGTTGGCCAAAATAGACTTACTGAAATGCCATATATCTCACAGGATTTATATATATATATATATATATATATATATATATATATATATACACACACACACTACATATATATACTACATATATATACATATATATATAACATACATATATATATATATATATAAGACACTCACACACAGAGTTAATTTTAAACATTTAAGTATCTAGATATTTCACCTAAAAGATGAGTTTCCAGCTTCTTTTTAAAATGGAAATGCATTCCAAGATAGGCAGAATAATCCCCTTCCCTCCAAAGTCTATGCCCTAATCTTTAGAGCCAGTGAATATATTACATGGAAAGCAGGAATTAAGATTGAAGATGGAATTAAGGTTCCTAATAACTGATGCTAACATAGATTTTTCTGAATTATCCAGGTGGGCCCGAGATAATCACAAGAGTCCTCTAAATGTGGAAAAGGGAAGCAAAAGAATTAAGTGTCAGAATGAGGCAAGATGGGGAATATTTGACTGGCCACTGCTGATTTTGGAGACTGAAGGGGGCCAGGAGCCAAGGAACGCAGGAGCATCTAGAAGATGGAAAAAGTAAAGAAGGAGAATTTCCCTTAGAGCCTTCAGAAGAAAGGCACTCCTGACAACACCCTGACTTTAGCTTGTGAGACTCTCTTCAGATTTCTCACCTCTAGAGCTATAAGATAATATATTTATGTTGCTTTAAGTCACCAAGTTTGTTGTAATTTATCACAGCAAAAGGAAACTAATATACACACACATCAGCTCTCTGTTGCTACAGTGCAAAAACCCCCAGAACTTAAATGGCAACTGCACACTTCCCAGGTCACTACAGTTACTACCTCTTCCTACTATTAACATAATAAGGATTTAGCTTCATGATACCTAAAACAACCATTCAATAACTGGAGAGCCAAAAGAAATATTAACATTGTTAGACTTAATATTAAAAGCTGGGGTTTTTTGTTTGTTTTCTGGCATTTGTTATTGTTTAAATAAAAGGTAGTGAGAAAGTGTGTTGACAGTTGAAAAAAAATCTAGAATATTATATCTTTAAAATACAGCCCCTAGAATTGAAGTTTAAGGTTTGGCTGTAGCTTTATGTGATAATATTATTGCTGAGTAGAAATATCTTGATGGACTACAGCAGGATTTCAGTAGGGCTGAATAATTTAATTAAAGCACAATGTGCAAGCATTCTACACTACGGCGAATTTCAGAGAGAATTTCCAAGGCATCATAAACTTGAAACTAAAAGAAAAGTTGAGCATCACCACAGTTATCCACAGACAATCGAGCTAATTAAGCATGTGTTCTTCATCCTGTTATTTAAGAACATCTGATAGCAAGTGTTCTGCAAAATGAACAACTCCATATGTCCAATACTATCCATTTCTATGTGCTTTACAAGTCTGAAAAGATATTACACAGTGTAGTTTTCCAGACCAAATTCAGATGTTTAAAGCTTTTAATAATCAGAATTACTTTGTTTTATGGAGTAGCCTGACAGCCTTAGAGGACATTTTTGTTGTGGTTGGTGAAACGATTATTTCAGCATTATTGTGACTACAAAACAGGTAAACAGATAATCTAGGCTGCAATGAATGATTTTAAACAAAATGGACTAAAAGAAGTACGAATGAAAGCCTGTAAGATTCTACTTTTATCAGATGAATTAAATCTTTGGATCACTGTGGCCCCAGAAGACCCTGCCTCTATGTCCTAGTTGAGTAGATGTACCACCGGAGGCATCACTAAGGCCAGATGCTGCCCTATCACCGAACTATCTGGATAGACTCAGGTAACAAGCACCATTCAAACTCCTCTGAATTGTTTAAAGGCAAATCACATGTCAGAGAAAACTGTTTTGTACAACACCTCAGAGAATGTAATTTCATGTAGCTGTTTTAACACTTTTTTCCCCTACAATAATTACTCTTTCGAAAAGAGAGAGGTTTTAAAAATTTTTTCCTGAGGTAAAGATTATGGAAGTTAGTAGATGTCATAATGACGAAACTCCAACCTAATTTCTTTATTCAGTAATTCAGGCATTAATTGCCACAGATTTGTTATTCTACTTCTGAGTCTCTCCCTTAGAATGGCTGCCAATCAAGTTAACTTACTGAATATGAAGTTTCTAGGACGAGAACCCAACTTGCTCTCCAGCTAAAAGAGTCTCTGCACTTGTGAACTTATCAAAGTCAAATCTGAACCCAAACAAATGATAGAAATTTGAAAACTCACTGTTTTACGGCCGTTTGGCACTATATTGAATAAATTAGCCCAAGACCTGTTCACAGAGTTCTGTAAAAGAATAACTGCTTGAGTTTTTCTTCCCACTGTGAATTCACTTTCTAAAATGGCTACTTTTGAAACCATTAGCTTTTTCAATAATTAAATTTGAATCACCAAGGGAGACTCCAAGTTCAAGTATAGAGCTAATATTCATTGAATCACTGCTATTTGGTGAGCATTTTCCTGGGCACTTTAAATATGCTTTTTAGTTAACAACTTTAATAGGTATTTATTATTATTTTCTCCAATTTTCAGATTACAAAACCAAGGTCTAAAGAGGTCACACAGCCCAGTGAGGTAGTGGAAAGCCATTCCAATGTCCTGTTTCTTCTGTTACCATCAGCCCAGTGCCCAAAGACTATCCACTTTTTATGGACTGTGTTGTGAAGAATCTCAGCCAATACCCTCCACAGGCTAAAGCTGTCTTTGCAGAATTTTCTGTTAGTTTATGAAATGTTTTATATCGTAAATATTTTGTATTACACATACTTTATTTCTTTCTTCAAATTTTAAATTCCAGTTAACATACATTACAATATTGGTTTTAGGAGTAGAATTCAGTGATTCATCACTTATATACAACACCCAGTGCTCAGCATGACAAGTGCCCTCCTTAATACCCATCACCGATCTAGTTCATCCCCCACCCACCTCCCTCCATTAACCCTCAGTTTGTTCCCTATCTTTAAGAGTATCTTATGGTTTGGATGGGATGGAGGAGTCAAGATGGCGGAGAAGTAGCAGGCTGAGACTACATCAGGTAGCAGGAGCTCAGCTCGATAGCTTATCTAAACATTGCAAACACCTACAAATCCAACGGGAGATCGAACAGAAGAAGAACAGTAACTCTAGAAACAGAAAATCAACCACTTTCTGAAAGGTAGGACTGGCAGAGAAGTGAATCTAAAACGACGGGAAGATAGACCGTGGGGGGAGGGGCCGGCTCTCGGCAAGCGGCGGAGCAACGGAGCACAAAATCAGGACTTTCAAAAGTCTGTTCCACTGAGGGACATTGCTCCAGAGGCTAAACCAGGGTGAAGCCCACGCGGGGTCAGCGTGGCCCCAGGTCCCGCAGGGTCACAGAAGGATCGGGGTGTCGCAGTGTCGCAGAGCTAGCAGGTATTAGAACGGAGAAGCCGGCTGCAGAGACAGAGCCGAGGACTGAACTCTCAGCTCGGGGTTACCTTGAACTGGTCGCGGGCTGGGTGAGCTCGGAGGGCGGCCAGAGGCTGGGGATACGGGAGTGATTGGGCGCTGTTCTCTGGGGCGCGATGAGGAGTGGGGCCCCAGGCTCTCGACTCCTCTGGGCCAGAGACTAGGAGGCCGCCATTTTCATTCCCATCCTATAAAACTCTACGGAAAGCGTTCAGGGAACAGAAGCTCCCAAAAGCGAACCCGAGCCGATTACTTAGTCCGGCCCCCGGTAAGGGCGGTGCAATCCCGCCTCGGGCAAAGACACTTGAGAGTCACTACAACAGGCCCCTCCCCCAGAAGATGAACAAAATATCCACCCAGGACGAAGTTCATCTATCAAGGAAAGCAGGTTCAATTCCTAAGACAGCAGCACAATTCCAGAGGAGAAGAAAGCAAAGCACGGAACTCATGGCTTTCTCCCCATGATTCTTTAGTCTTGTGGCTAATTCAATTTTTTTTCTTTTTTTCAATTTTTTTCTTTTTTTCTTTTTTCTTCTTCTGCTAAATTTTTTTAAAACTTTTACCCTTTTCTTTTTTAACGTTTTTTGAATAGTTTATCTAAATATTTATATTTTTTCTTTATTTGTTTTTTTTCTTTTTTTTTCTGAACCTCTTTTTATCCCCTTTCTCCCCCCCACAATTTGGGGTCTCTTCTGATTTGGTTACAGAGCATTTTTCTGGGGTCTTTGCCACCCTTTTAGTATTTTATTTGATCCTTCATATCCTCTTATCTGGACAAAATGACAAGTCAGAAAAAATCACCACAAACAAAAGAACAAGAGACAGTACTGAAGGCTAGGGACCTAATCAACACTGACATTGGTAATATGTCAGATCAAGAGTTCAGAATGATGATTCTGAACGTTCTAGCTGGGCTCGAAAAAGGCATGGAAGATATTAGAGAAACCCTCTCTGGAGATATAAAAGCCCTTTCTAGAGAAATTAAAGAACTAAAATCTAACCAAGTTGAAATAAAAAAAGCTATTAATGAGGTGCAATAAAAAATGGAGGCTCTCACTGCTAGGAACAATGAGGCAGAAAAAGAATTAGTGATATAGAAGACCAAATGACAGAGAATAAAGAAGCCGAGCAAAAGAGGGACAAACAGCTATTGGACCACGAGGGGAGAATTCGAGAGATAAGTGACACCATAAGATGAAACAACATTAGAATAATTGGGATTCCAGAAGGAAAAGAAACAGAGAGGGGAGCAAAAGGTCTATTGGAGAGAATTATTGGATAGAATTTCCCTAATATGGCAAAGGGAACAAGCATCAAAATCCAGGAGATGCAGAGAACCCCCCTCAAAGTCAACAAGAATAGGTCCACACCCCGTCACCTAATAATAAAATTTACAAGTCTTAGTGACAAAGAGAAAATCCTGAAAGCAGCCCGGGAAAAGAAATCTATAACATAGAATGGTAGAAATATTAGATTGGCAGCGGACTTATCCACAGAGACCTGGCAGGCCAGAAAGAGCTGGCATGATATATTCAGAGCACTAAACGAGAAAAACATGCAGCCAAGAATACTCTATCCAGCTAGGCTATCATTGAAAATAGAAGGAGAGATCAAAAGGTTATAGGACAAACAAAAACTGAAAGAATTTGCAAACACCAAACCATCTCTAAAGGAAATGTTGAAAGGGGTCCTCTAAGCAAAGAGAGAGCCTAAAAGTAGTAGATCAGAAAGGTACAGAGAAAATATACAGTAACAGTCATCTTACAGGCTAATAATGGCACTAAATTCATATCTCTCAATAGTTACCCTGAATGTTAATGGGCTAAATGCCCCAATCAAAAGACACAGGGTATCAGAATGGATAAAAAAAAACAAAATCCATCAGTATGTTGCCTACAAGAAACTCATTTTAGACGCGAAGACACCTCCAGATTTAAAGTGAGGGGGTGGAAAACAATTTACCATGCTAATGGGCATCAGAAGAAAGCTGGGGTGGCAATCCTTATATCAGATCAATTAGATTTTAAGCCAAAGACTATAATAAGAGATGAGGAAGGACACTATATCCTACTCAAAGGGTCTGTCCAACAAGAAGATCTAACAATTTTAAATATCTATGCCCCTAACGTGGGAGCAGCCAAATATATCAACCAATTAATAACAAAATCAAAGAAACACATCAATAATAATACAATAATAGTAGGGGACTTTAACACTCCCCTCACTGAAATGGACAGATCATCCAAGCAAAAGATCAACAAGGAAATAAAGGTCTTAAATGACACACTGGACCAGACGGACATCACAGATATATTCAGAACATTTCATCCCAAAGCAACAGAATACACATTCTTCTCTAGTGCACATGGAACATTCTCCAGAATAGATCACATCCTGGGTCACAAATCAGGTCTCAACCGGTATCAAAAGATTAGGATCATTCCCTGCATATTTTCAGATCATAATGCTCTGAAGCTAGAACTCAATCACAAGAGGAAAGCTGGAAAGAACCCAAAAACATGGAGACTAAATAGCATCCTTCTAAAGAATGAATGGGTCAACCAGGAAATTAAAGAATAATTGAAAAAATTCATGGAAACAAATGATAATGAAAACAGAACGGTTCAAAATCTGTGGGACACAGCAAAGGCAGTCCTGAGAGGAAAATATATAGCGGTACAAGCCTTTCTCAAGAAACAAGAAAGGTCTCAAGTACACAACCTAACCCTACACGTAAAGGAGCTGGAGAAAGAACAAGAAAGAAACCCTAAACCCAGCAGGAGAAGAGAAATCATAAAGATCAGAGCAGAAATCAATGAAATAGAAACCAAAAAAACAATAGAAAAAAATCAATGAAACTAGGAGCTGGTTCTTTGAATGAATCAATAAGATTGATAAACCCCTGGCCAGACTCATCAAAAAGAAAAGAGAAAGGACCCAAATAAATAAAATCATGAATGAAAGAGGAGAGATCACAACTAACACCAAAGAAATACAGACAATTATAAGAACAGACTATGAGCAACTCTACACCAACAAATTTGACAATCTGGAAGAAATGGATGCATTCCTAGAGACATATAAACTACCACAACTGAACCAGGAAGAAATAGAAAACCTGAACAGGCCCATAACCAGTAAGGAGATTGAAACAGTCATCAAAAATCTCCAAACAAACAAAAGCCCAGGGTCAGACGGCTTCCCAGGGGAATTCTACCAAACATTTAAAGAAGAACTAACTTCTATTCTCCTGAAACTGTTCCAAAAAATAGAAACGGAAGGAAAACTTCCAAACTCATTTTTATGAGGCCAGCATCACCTTGATCCCAAAACCAGACAAGGATCCCACCAAAAAAGAGAACTACAGACCAATATCCTTGATGAACACAGATGCAAAAATTCTCACCAAAATACTAGCCAATAGGATTCAACAGTACATTAAAAGGATTATTCACCACGATCAAGTGGGATTTATTCCAGGGCTGCAGGGTTGATTCAACATCCGCAAATCAATCAATGTGATAGAACACATTAATAAAAGAAAGAACAAGAACCATATGATACTCTCAATAGATGCTGAAAAAGCATTTGACAAAGTACAGCATCCCTTCCTGATCAAAACTCTTCAAAGTGTAGGGATAGAGGGCACATACCTCAATATTATCAAAGCCATCTATGAAAAACCCACCACAAATATCATTCTCAATGGAGAAAAACTGAAAGCTTTTCCGCTAAGGTCAGGAACACAGCAGGGATGTCCATTATCACCACTGCTATTCAACATAGTACTAGAAGTCCTAGCCTCAGCAATCAGACAACAAAAAGAAATTAACGGCATCCAAATTGGCAAAGAAGAAGTCAAACTATCACTCTTCACAGATGATATGATACTATATGTGGAAAACCCAAAAGACTCCACTCCAAAACTGCTAGAACTTGTACAGGAATTCAGTAAAGTGTCAGGATATAAAATCAATGCACAGAATTCAGTTACATTCCTGTACACCAACAACAAGACAGAAGAAAGAGAAATTAAGGAGTCAATCCCATTTACAATTGCACCCAAAACTATAAGATACCTAGGAATAAACCTAACCAAAGAGGCTAAGGATCTATATGCAGAAAATTATAAAGTACTCATGAAAGAAATTGAGGAAGACACAAAGAAATGGAAAAATGTTCCATGCTCCTGGATAGGAAGAATAAATATTGTGAAAATGTCCATGCTACCTTAAGCAATCTACACATTTAATGCAATCCCTATCAAAATACCATCCATTTTTTTTCAAAGAAACGGAACAAATAATCCTCAAATTTATATGGAACCAGAAAAGACCTCGAATAGACAAAGGAATATTGAAAAAGAAAGCCAAAGTTGGTGGCATCACAATTCCAGACTTCAAGCTCTATTCCAAAGCTGTCATCATCAAGACAGCATGGTACTGGCACAAAAACAGACACATAGATCTGTGGAACAGAATAGAGAGCCCAGAAATAGACCCTCAACTCTATGGTCAACTAATCTTTGACAAAGCAGGAAAGAATGTCCAAAGGGAAAAAGACAGCCTCTTCAATAAATGGTGCTGGGAAAATTGGACAGCCACATGCAGAAAAAAATGAAATTGGACCACTTCCTTACACCACACACGAAAATAGACTCCAAATGGATGAAGGACCTCAGTGTGAGAAAGGCATCCATCAAAATCCTTGAGGAGAATGCAGGCAGCAACCTCTTCGACCTCAGCCGCAGCAACATCTTCCTAGGAACAACGGCAAAGGCAAGGGAAGCAAGGGCAGAAATGAACTATTGGGATTTCATCAAGATCAAAAGCTTTTGCACAGCAAAGGAAACAGTTAACAAAACCAAAAGACAACTGACAGAATGGGAGAAGATATTTGCAAACGACACATCAGATAAAGGGCTACTATCCAAAATCTATAAGGAACTTAGCAAACTCAACACCCAAAGAACAAACAATCCAATCACGAAATGGGCAGAGGACATGAACAGACATTTCTGCAAAGAAGACATCCAGATGGCCAACAGACACATGAAAAAGTGCTCCACATCACTCGGCATCAGGGAAATACAAATCAAAACCACAGTGAGATATCACCTAACACTAGTCAGAATGGCTAAAATTAACAAGTCAGGAAATGACAGATGCTGGCGAGGATGCGGAGAAAGGGGAACCCTCCTCCACTGTTGGTGGGAATGCAAGCTGGTGCAACCACTCTGCAGTCAAATGCTCTACCACTGAGCTATACCCCCTCTAACCACTCTGGAAAACAGCATGGAGGTTCCTCAAAATGTTGAAAATAGAACTACCCTATGACCCAGCAATTGCACTACTGGGTATTTACCGTAAAGATACAAACATAGTGATCCGAAGGGGCACGTGTACCCGAATGTTTATAGCAGCAATGTCTACAATAGCCAGACTATGGAAAGAACCTAGATGTCCATCAACAGATGAATGGATAAAGAAGAAGTGGTATATATACACAATGGAATACTATGCAGCCATCAAAAGAAATGAAATCTTGCCATTTGCGATGACGTGGATGGAACTAGAGGGTATCATGCTTAAAAAACAAATGAATTTAAAAAAAAAAAAGAGTATCTTATGGTTTGTTTCCCTCCCTTTTTCCTTTCCCCTCCCATATGTTCATCCATATTTTTCCTTAAATTCCACATATGAGTGAAATCATACGGTATTTGTTTTCTCCGAATGACTTATTTTGCTTAGTATAATACACTCTAGTTCCACTCAAGTCATTGTGAAAGGCAAGATTTCATTCTTTTTTGATGACTGAATAATATTCCATTGTATGTATATATGTAAACACACACACACACACCACTTCTTCTTTTTTTTTCCATTTTATTTATTTTTTTCAGCGTAACAGTATTCATTGTTTTTGCACAACACCCAGTGCTCCATGCAAAACGTGCCCTCCCTATTACCCACCACCTGTTCCCCCAACCTCCCACCCCTGACCCTTCAAAACCCTCAGGTTGTTTTTCAGAGTACATAGTCTCTTATGGTTCGCCTCCCCTCCCCAATGTCCGTAGCCCCCTCCCCCTCTCCCAATCCCACCTCCCCCCAGCAACCCCCAGTTTGTTTTGTGAGATTAGGAGTCATTTATGGTTTGTCTCCCTCCCAATCCCATCTTGTTTCATTTATTCTTCTCCTATCCCCCTAACCCCCCATGTTGCTTCTCCATGTCCTCAAATCAGGGAGATCATATGATAGTTGTCTTTCTCCAATTGACGTATTTCACTAAGCATGATACCCTCTAGTTCCATCCATCCACGTCGTCGCAAATGGCAAGATTTCATTTCTTTTGATGGCTGCATAGTATTCCATTGTGTATATATACCACTTCTTCTTTATCCATTCATCTGTTGATGGACATCTAGGTTCTTTCCATAGTCTGGCTATTGTAGACATTGCTGCTATAAACATTCGGGTACACGTGCCCCTTCGGATCACTATGTTTGTATCTTTAGGGTAAATACCCAGTAGTGCAATTGCTGGGTCATAGGGTAGTTCTATTTTCAACATTTTGAGGAACCTCCATGCTGTTTTCCAGAGTGGTTGCACCAGCTTGCATTCCCACCAACAGTGGAGGAGGGTTCCCCTTTCTCCGCATCCTCGCCAGCATCTGTCATTTCCTGACTTGTTAATTTTAGCCATTCTGACTGGTGTGAGGTGATATCTCATTGTGGTTTTGATTTGTATTTCCCTGATGCCGAGTGATGTGGAGCACTTTTTCATGTGTCTGTTGGCCATCTGGATGTCTTCTTTGCAGAAATGTCTGTTCATGTCCTCTGCCCATTTCGTGATTGGATTGTTTGTTCTTTGGGTGTTGAGTTTGCTAAGTTCCTTATAGATTTTGGATAGTAGCCCTTTATCTGATATGTCGTTTGCAAATATCTTCTCCCATTCTGTCAGTTGTCTTTTGGTTTTGTTAACTGTTTCCTTTGCTGTGCAAAAGCTTTTGATCTTGATGAAATCCCAATAGTTCATTTCTGCCCTTGCTTCCCTTGCCTTTGCCGTTGTTCCTAGGAAGATGTTGCTGCGGCTGAGGTCGAAGAGGTTGCTGCCTGCGTTCTCCTCAAGGATTTTGATGGATTCCTTTCTCACATTGAGGTCCTTCATCCATTTGGAGTCTATTTTCGTGTGTGGTGTAAGGAAGTGGTCCGATTTCGTTTTTCTGCATGTGGCTGTCCAATTTTCCCAGCACCATTTATTGAAGAGGCTGTCTTTTTTCCATTGGACATTCTTTCCTGCTTTGTCGAAGATTAGTTGACCATAGATTTGAGCCACTTCTTCTTCTTTATCTATTCACCAGCTGATGGACATTTGGGCTCTTCCCATAGTTTGGTCATTATTGATAATGCTGCTATTAACATCAGGGTGCCTGTACCCCTTTGAATCTGTATTTTTATATCTTTTGGGTAAATACCTAGTAATGCAATTCCTAGCTTGCATGTAGCTCTATTTTTAACTTTTTGAGGAACCTTCATACTGTTCTCCAGAGTGGCTACACCAGTTTGCATTCCCACCAATAGTATAGGAGGATTACCCTTTCTCTGCATCCTCTCCAACACTGTTTCCTATGTTGTTAATTCTATCCATTCTGACAGGTATGAGTTTGTATCTCATCATGATTTTTATTTGCATTTCCCTGATGATTAGTGATGTTGAGTATCTTTTCATGTGTCTATTAGTCATTTGGATGTCTTCATTGGAAAAGTGTCTATTCATGTCTTCTGCCCATCTCTTACCTGGATTACTTGTTTTTTAGGTGCTGAGTTTGATTTAAGTTCGTTATAGATTTTGGAATCTAGCCCTTTATCAGATATGTCATTTGCAAATATCTTCTCCCATTCTGTAGGCTGACTTTTCATTTCACTGACTGTTTCCTTTGTTATGCCAGGAGTACCTGAATTAACTCCCAATAGTTCATTTGTTTTTGTTTCCCCTACCTCTGATGACATGTCTAGCAAAAAGCTGCTATGGCCAAGGTCAAAGAGGGTGCTGCCTGTGTTTTTCTCTAGGATTCTGATAGAGTCCTGTCTTACATTTAGTCTTTCATCCATTTTGAATTTATGTTTGTGTATGGTATAAGAAAATGGTCCGGTTTCATTCTTCTACATGTTGCTGTCCAATTTCCCAACACCATTTATTGAAGAGACTGTCTTTTTTCCATTGGGTATTCTTTCCTGCTTTGTTAAAGATTGGTTGACCAGAGTTGTGGGCCCATTTTTGAGGTTTCTAGTCTGTTCCATTGATCTGTCTGTGTTTGTTTTTGTGCCACTACCATACTGTCCTGATGACTACAGCTTTGTAATACAGCTTGAAGTCCAGAACTGTGATGCCTCCAGAATTGTGATGCCTCCACAACAGCTTTGTTTTTCTTCTCAAGATTGCTTTGGTTATTTGAGGTCCTTTGTGGTTCCATACAAATTTTATGATTGTTTTCTCTAGCTCTATGAAAAATGCTGGTGGTATTTTGATAGGGTTTGCATTGAATGTATACATTGCTTTGCATAGCATAGGTATTTTAACAATATTTATTCTTTCAATCCATGAGCATGGAACATTTTTCCATTTCTTTGTGTCCTCTTCAATTTCTTCCATAAGTCTTCTATAGTTTTCAGAGTGCAGATCTTTTACCTCTTTGGTTAGGTTTATTCCTAGGTATCTTATGGGTTTTGGTGTCATTGTAAATGGGATCGATTCCTTGATTTCTCTTTGTGTTGCTTCATTATTGGTGTATAAAAATACAACAGATTCTTATACATTCATTTTATGTTCTGCAACCTTGATGAATTCATGTATGAGTTCTAGCAATTTTTTGGTGGAGTCTTCTGGGTTTTCTACGTAGAGTATTATGTCATCTGCAAATAGTGAAAGTTTGACTTCTTCCTTCACAATTTAGATGCATTTTATTTCTTTTTGTTGGCCGATTGCTGGAGCTAAGACTTTTAGTACTACATTAAATAGTAATGGTGAGAATGGACATCTTTGTCTTGTTCCTGACTGTAGAGGAAAAGCTTTCAGTTTTTCCACATTGAGGATGATATTAGCTGTGGGTCTTTCATACATAGCCTTTATGAAGTTGAGGTATGGTCCATCTATCTCTACTTTGTTGAGGGTTTTTATCAAGAATGGCTGCTGTATTTTGCCAAATGCTTTTCCTGCATCTATTGAGAGGATCATATGATTCTTATCCTTCCTTTTATTAATGTGGTGTATCATGTTGATTGATTTGTGAATATTATAGCACTCTATAACCCAGGAATATATCCCGCTTAATCATGGTGAGTAATTCTTTTTATGTACTGTTAGATTCAACTTGATAGTACCTTATTAAGAATTTCTGCATCCATGTTATGGGATATTGGTCTGTAATTCTTTTTAGTGGGGTCGTTCCTTTTGGAATCAAGGTAATGCTGGCCTTGAAGAAGAAGTTTGGAAATTTTCCTTCTATTTCTCTTTTTTGGAACAGTTTCAGAATGATAGGTATTACCTCTTCTTCGAATGTCTGGTAGAATTCCCCTGGGGAGTCATCTGGCCCTGGACTTCAGTTGGTTGGGATGTTTTTGATTATGATTCAGTTTCTTTGATGGTTAGCTGTCTACTCAAATTCTCTATTTCTTCCTGTTTCAGTTTTGGTAGTTTGTATGTTTCCAGGAATTTGTCCACTTCTTCCAGATTTCCCAGTTTGTTAGCATGTGATTTTTCATAATATCTCCTATGGTTACCTGTATTCTGTTTATTGGCTGTGATCTTCCCTTTCTCATTCATGATTTTATTTATTTGGGACCTTTCTCTTCTCTTTTGGGTAAGTCTGGCTAGGGGATTCTTAATTTTATAAATTCTTTCAAAAAACCAGCTCTTAGCTTCATTGGTCTGTTCTACTGTGGGGTTTTTGTTGTTGTTGTTTTTGCTTCTATATAGTTTATTTCTCCTCTAATCTTTATTATTTCCCTTCTGCTGGCTATAGGCCTTATTTGCTATTCCTTTTCTAGCTCCTTTAGGTGTAAAGTTAGTTTGTGTAATTGAGACTTTTCTTGCTTTGTGAGGTAGGCCTGTATTGCAATATAATTCCCTCTTAGGACTGCCTTTGTTGCATCTCAAAGGTTTTGGGCTGTTTTGTTTTCATTTTCATTTGCTTCCATGTACTTTTTAATCTCTTCTTTAATTTCCTGTTTAACCTATTCATTCTTTAGTAGCATGTTATTTAACCTCCATGTATTTGTGGTCTTCCCAAATTTTTTCTTCTGGTTGACTTCAAATTTCATAGCATTGTCATTTGAAAATATGCATGGTATGATCTCAATCTTTTTGTACTTGTTGAGAGCTGATTTGTGACATAGTATGTGATCTATTCTAGATAATGTTTCATGTGCACTTGAAAAGAAGGTATATTCTGTTACTTTAGGATGAAATGTTCTGAACATATCTGTTAAGTCCATCCGGTCCCGTGTGTCTTCGAAGTAGTTATTTCCATATTGATTTTCTGTTTAGATGATTTGTCATTACTGTAAGTGGGTGTTAAAGTCCCTCTACTATTATTGTATTATTATCAATGAGTTTTTTATGTTTATTATTGATTTATATATTTGGGTACACCAAGTTGGGGGTATAAATATTTACAATTGTTAGATCTTCTTAAGGAATAGACCATTGTGATATAATGCCCTTCTTCATCTCTGGTTAAGAAAGAAAGGAAGGAAGAAGGAAGGAAAGAAAGAAAGACCTAGATCCTGGGTGTGTTTTGGTCTGCTTGGTAAAAGAGGTGAGATCCAAAAATTTAAAAAATAAAATAAAATAAAATAAAAATCTATATAAATATATAAAATTTAAATTTAGAAAGATTAAAATTTTTTGAAGAAATTAAAAATAATTTAAAAAAATAAACTCAACACCCAAAGAACAAACAATCCAATCAAGAAATGGGCAGAGGACATGAACAGACATTTCTGCAAAGAAGACATCCAGATGGCCAACAGACACATGAAAAAGTGCTCCACGTCACTCGGCATCAGGGAAATACAAATCAAAACCACAATGAGATATCACCTCACACCAGTCAGAATGGCTAAAATTAACAAGTCAGGAAATGACAGATGCTGGCGAGGATGTGGAGAAAGGGGAACCCTCCTCCACTGTTGGTGGGAATGCAAGCTGGTGCAACCGCTCTGGAAAACAGCATGGAGGTTCCTCAAAATGTTGAAAATAGAACTACCCTATGACCCAGCAATTGCACTACTGGGTATTTACCCTAAAGATACAAACATAGTGATCCGAAGGGGCACGTGTACCCGAATGTTTATAACAGCAATGTCTACAATAGCCAGACTATGGAAAGAACCTAGATGTCCATCAACAGATGAATGGATAAAGAAGATGTGGTATATATACACAATGGAATACTATGCAGCCATCAAAAGAAATGAAATCATGCCATTTGCGACGACGTGGATGGAACTAGAGCGTATCATGCTTAGTGAAATAAGTCAATCGGAGAAAGACAACTATCATATGATCTCCCTGATATGAGGACATGGAGAAGCAACATGGGGGGGTAGGGGGATAGGAGAAGAGTAAATGAAACAAGATGGGATTAGGAGGGAGACAAACCATAAATGACTCTTAATCTCACAAAACAAACTGGGGGTTGCTGGGGGGAGGTGGGATTGGGAGAGGGGGAGGGGGCTACGGACATTGGGGAGGGGAGGCGAACCATAAGAGACTATGTACTCTGAAAAACAACCTGAGGGTTTTGAAGGGTCAGGGGTGGGAGGCTGGGGCAACCTGAGGGTTTTGAAGGGTCAGGGGTGGGAGGTTGGGGGAACAGGTGGTGGGTAATGGGGAGGGCACGTTTTGCATGGAGCACTGGGTGTTGTGCAAAAACAATGAATACTGTTACACTGAAAAAATAAATAAAATGAAAAGAAAAAAAAATAAAAATAAAAATAAAAAGAAATCTAGATCCTATTTCCCCTAGAGCTGAAGCTTTGTAGCATGCTATGATCAATAAGCTTGGTGCAAGTGAGATGTTTCTGCTAGTCTTCTGGGAGAGTGACAGATTGCTCTAATTCTCAGGTGGACCTGCCCTAGTGGACATGTGCCTGCAGGGCAGAGGGGGCCAGGGCTTGGTGTATGTGCACCTGGCCTCCACTACGTGGAGTTATTTTGCTCCTCGAAGACTTCCAGTGCTGAGGCGCAACTTGAAAATGGTGGCAGGTAGCCACAGAGCTAAATGTTCATGTCCGCCACCCTTCAGGAAGCTTCTTCACAGAAAAGCAATCACCCTTCTGGTGTCCCTGGCTTTTGTCAAATCCCTGCCTTCACCCTGCCAGTGTCTAAACTGTTTTATCTCTGCTGTGCAACTGGGTTTCAAAACTCCAAATTTTAGGACTCCCACCATGTGGACCTATGCTGATCCTTTGCAGGGAAGGGTCTAGGCATGCTTTTGCCATTTGTGGACCAGTCCTAGGAAAGTGGTCCCAGGAAAGTGGTCACAGGACTGGGCACCAGTTCAGAGTTTACGGCAAGGCAGAGCAGAGAGACAGACCCCAAGCTCACTGCCCTCAACCAGTGTCCCTGCTCCTATGCCTGGGAACACTGCAGCACATTGGTGCCACCCATGCTTCTTGAAACCCAGAAGATCCTCAGTCTATGCTGTCCATTCCCAGGTCTCTCCCTTCCCCACCTGAGCACCTTTAAGGCAGGCATGACCCCTGCCATGGCAGACTTCTTAAACTTCTGATTTTGTGCTCTGCTGCTTGTAATACTTTGTGGTAATCTCTGTAAGTAGGCTCCCTCCCCTCCACAGAACCCATAGTTCTTATCTCCTCCAAATCAACTCTCTGCACCTCTATCTTTCTAGAAGGAGGTCGCTTTTTTACTTGTAGACTTGCTTTTTTTTTCCTGGGCATCCAGAATGATCTAAAGTCACTGAAAGTTGCCTTTAGGGTCCCCTATTCCTTCACCATTTTAACCCATCTCCTGTATTACACATATTTTAAAATATAGTTTTATAGTTTTATATACAGTAATACACTCTCATTTATTACTTCTAAATAATTACCACCTAATTTCATTTTCAGGCAAAGAAGATATTATGAATTCACTTATTTTTTTTAAGCCTTTACACATTGAAGAAGTTTCTATGTTTTTTTCACAACTACATGTTCTTGTTTCTTATATGTTTTTTCCTTAATATCGTTTATTTGCAGAGTCTTCTGGAAGGCTCAATTCTTGAACAATGTAATATAGTTGGGTAACTAATTAGAAACATACTGAAATAAGCATTTTAATTTTTGTTTGTTTTTTTTTTTTTTTTAAAGATTTTATTTATTTATTTGACAGAGAGAGATCACAAGTAGGCAGAGAGGCAGGCAGAGAGAGAGGAGGAAGCAGGCTCCCTGTGGAGCAGAGAGCCCGATGCGGGGCTCGATCCCAGGACCCTGAGATCATGACCCGAGCCGAAGGCAGCGGCTTAATCCACTGAGCCACCCAGGCGCCCCTTAATTTTTGTTTATAAGCATGACTTCTGAGCATATACTCTTAAAAATTATTTATAATATTCTTATAACTTTATTATAATGCCTTATAACTCATAGATATTAAATGTAATAGGAACAAATAAGAAAGTTTTAAATCCCATAATGAAAAATTACTGTTACTATTATATGTGTATTTTATTTTTTTTAATTTTTTTAAAAAGATTTTATTTATTTATTTGACAGATCACAAGTAGGCAGAGAGACAGGCAGAGAGAGAGAAGGGAGGAAGCAGGCTCCCTGCTGAGCTGAGAGCCCGATGTGGGGCTCAATCCTAGGACCCTGGGATCATGACCTGAGCTGAAGGCAGAGGCTTTAACCCACTGAGCCACCCAGGCGCCCCTATATGTGTATTTTAATAGCCTCTTTTCTTTCACATAGAGAAATATGTTCCTTAGAACAAAAAAATATGGTCTATAGTTTCCTTTTTTACATAATTTGTCAGAGATAGTTTTCCACGTAATTCAATATTTTAGATCATCATTTTAATGCTTAATATTTCACTGTTTAAATAAAGCATAATTGATTAACTTGTTATTGTTAAAGATAACGGTGGTTACCAACTTTTTGCTACTATAAAATGGAATTGCTGGGTAAAAGTGTACCCTCGTCATAAATGACTCATTCCCAGCAGCACTCCTGATAAAAATTAATGTCCCCCTCTCTAACAAAGACTTGGCATTGTATTTATTTAAAATCTGTCAATGCTGGGGCGCCTGGGTGGCTCAGTGGGTTAAAGCCTCTGCCTTCAGCTCAGGTCATGATCCCAGAGTCCTGGGATCGAGCCCCACATCAGGCTCTCTGCTCTGCAGGGAGCCTGCTTCCTCCTCTCTCTCTGCCTGCCTCTCTGCCTAGTTGTGATTTCTCTCTGTCAAATAAATAAAAAAAAATTAAAAAAAAAAATCTGTCAATGCAATCATCTAAACAGATTATTCATTTAATTCACTTGTGCCACATTCTCTCCTCTTCCTAACCTATACTGCTGTCTCCAACCTATGCTTCCAAGCAGCAAAAGTGATTTGCAGTGAATCCCTACAAAAATACATTTTATCAGCCCTTCCCAGTCTTCAGAGTAGAGTGATAATGGGCCTCACGGGCCTGCTGACTCAATGAGGTGGATGGATTAAAAGAAAAAAGCACTTAGAAAAACAGATACTTTTGAGGGGAAGGACGCAAATATGGCTAAGTGCACACCATGCAGCCAGCTCACTCTGCTTTCTTTTACTGAACGGTGCTTTTACTGAATGGACAGAGAGGGCACAAGGTTCATAAATAGACTCTCTAACAGCACTTTCCAAGCACTTCAGTCCAATTATCATGAATTAACTTTAAAAACAGCATTAACTTTTCAGCATATACAATATGCCCAAGAAAAACAACTTACTTAGAAGTCTGTTCTGTGTTATTAAATTTTTCTCCCTCTTACCTAAAACCAGTAAGTAGCCTTCAAGAAAGGTTTCTAGTTTCACTGATGGGATGTTACTTATTTTAAAACTGGGCCTAAGACTATCTCTGGTTTGAAATGGCTGTTTGATGGAACAGCATACACTACTAAGAGAAAAGTACAGTCCATTTCTAGTCAGAAATGTAGATAAATGTGTTTATACTCAGAAGTGTGTTTCTACAAAAATGTCAAAAAAAAATCAATTCCTTAGCCACTGCTGTTTAATGCTCTGGGTCCTCTGGTTTAGAGATGTGAGTCTTAAGAGCTCACCAAAAGATGATCAGTGACTGATTATAATCCACAATTACACAATTTTACTTTGTATTTTTCTAGAGACAGAAAAATCACACATTTCATTCACAGGCCTTCTACATCAGTCATCAGTGTACTTCAGAAAAATTCTGTAATTATATTATGCCAATTCTTCGGTTAGAAAGAATCATATCAGAATTAATTGAGAAGTGCTTCCCTCGCCCCCCAAATTATGCATCTTTGTAATTTCCACTACTTTACTTAGACATCCTGGTACCATCCAGAAACTGCCAGTCCATGGTTCTGTTACTGACATGACAGGAAGCCATACCCCTCTGCTGTAGTGAGACAGGAAAGGAAGACTATCACAGCATCCTCAAGGAAGACTATCACAGACCCTGAATTGCTTCATGGGTCATTCCAACCAGATTCTAGAAAGAAGCAAGGCCAAAAAATACTGACTGAGCACTCATTATGTGTCAGGCATTAGGCCAGGTAATTTTATTTCACTAATTCTTCACAACAATCCTGTGGTGCTATCATTAAACTCATTTCAAAAATGAGGAAAGAGGAGAAGATTTAGCAGTATTTCTAAGGATAAATAGTTAACATGTGGCAAGATGGCACCCAACATAGGTCTTATTCTGAAATCAAGTATCAAGTCAGTTTTATACTACAGAGTACACTTTTCTACATACCATATACATATCCATTAGGGAGGGTGTCTCCCCAACCTGAAGGTAAATTACTTCTTTATAACATTTCACTTTCCTATATCCCTTATTACCAGTCACCAAACATTTATTGAATCTCATATCGGTGTGCTTTAGATAAGATCTGAATGATACCATAATCTTTTTTCTGATATTTAGAAGATACTTGATTCATTCTATAAGGGCATCAGTAAATCATAAGCAACTTCTCCTTTTAGACAACAATGCAAGTGCAGATGCAAATCTCATGTTTTTAATGGATTCTTATTAACTTTATTTTTATCAGGTGACAATTTATAAGTGAGCCTATAACTTCTATGGTCATATTTACAGTGCTCAAACATTTTAAAAATTTTAAGAAAGCTTTAGTTGCAAAAATTCTCTTTAATCTTGTGCCCTACTCTTTTCTATTGGAAAAATGAACATTTTTTAGCCCAAAACAAAACAAAACCTTATCTAGCACTTGTTGTCCTTTTTCCAATCAAGAAGAAAGTTGCAAAAGTTAGGAAAGACAATGTGAGAAATAAAAATAACAATCTTTATACTAGACCAAAATGCTTCTACAACATTTAGGCAATAACTGCAGAATCTTATAAATAACAACAGTGTAAATTAATCAGTATATATAATTCACTATTTAAAGTCTGCCATAGAGTTTAGCAAAAGACAAAACTAACTTATCAGCCACCTTTATTTTATTCATTTTGCTAATTTATCACACGCCAGTCAAGACAAAGAGATCCTTCACATTATATTTAGAACACTTTATCAGCACTCACTAGATTTTTTAGATTCTGGTGAATAGGACACGTTGGAGCTCTTTATCTTTTAAAATGAAAGACTTTCCATCAGAAGCACATCTTAATAAAGCAGAGATTTTTTGATTATAATTATTATTACTAAGAACATCTCTCAGTAGTCCTGGGGAAACACCTGTCCCTACTAATGAGTAGGACAGGACTCATCTATTATACCTACAACCATGTGAATCCCTGATCTCAGTAAAATGAGCACAGGAACTCTTAAACCTTGTTACAGAAGAAGGTCATGAGTAAAGTTTACTATAATACATTTTGATATTAACATGCAAGACGAAAAGTGTATAAAGCAAGAAAAATATACCCATAGTCTAATGAACTCAATGACTGCAGTAGCATCCTGAAAACTATTTTATGTTACTCCTGAATTTTACTGAACTATTTCAGAATTCACCCAAGGTTTCCTTCTTTGTGAGTAGAAACAAAGCCTATAGTCTTTGATTTCAAAGAATTTCTGCTCTTTCACATCCGGCAGGTTTACTGGCCGCCTCACCCACTGGTTTTCAGACATGCCCACACTTGTCTAACCCCAGGTTGGGCCCAGCCTCCTTCAAACTGGGCTTCTCACCTTCCACCTCTGATCTAGCAATGACAATAAAAAATATTCATGATTTTTTTTCCTATATCTTCAGATCTAGAAATTCTCCCCTTAGGGTCCTTCATTTTGTGCTCAAAGTTTGTCTGCAAGTTTGGAGCACAGCACAACCAACACACTCTGCTAGCTTGCCTTCATGGAGAGGGAGTCTTCCTCAGCTGCAACAGTTAGACATGAGGAAAATCATACATGGAGGACAAGAAAAGGTTCCCTTAGCATGCAGTTAGGTCAATGTTTAACATCATTAAGTGCCACCCTCTCCAATCTTCCCAAGTAAAAACTTCAGCAACATTCACCCAGCAGTTTATAATTTACATAGAGCACACATTATGCCAGACCTTGCTGCTCTCACTGAATAGGTTAAATGGTCTTGGGTGGCAGGATGCATAGTCTAGTCATCTTGGAATCATAGTTCTTATTGGCTTGAATCGAATTTACAATTATTTTTAAGCTATTTTCAGCTAAATAGCTATTTTTAAGCTATTTTCAAGCTATTTTCTTTTTAAAAATTAATAGGAAACATGGTTTCACCCAGTGAGCAAGCTTGTAGGACGATGACATTTGAACAACTTTTTTACTATCAGGAAAAATTGGGCAAGGCTTGAATAGGGCAAAAAAGCCGCTGGATGTCCTAGTTAGTGCACCTTTCACAGTCACCTCTGCCTTTCATTGTCTAAGAGCTATTTTATAACCCTGTAAATTGTAGGAAACTGAAAATAATGCAAATCATTCCTATCTATAGACATTCAAATGAACTGAGTCCTGAGAGACGTGATTCATTATTGCCTTGTGGACAGAGCTATTTTGCATCTACTTGTACATTCATTTCAGCTTTCCTTATCGCTCATATAATGTTTCTTTAAATTTTTCTTTGAACTAGTTGTAACCTCTTACTAGTTTTCTCATTAATTAATGAGTCAAATAAAATCTCTGATATATGTTCATTTTATATTGGTATGAGAGCTGTGATTTTTGTCTTTTTAATAAATTATCTTTCAATAACACACTTCTAATTTTTTTTTTTTTTTTAAGCCATACAAGTCAGGTGTTTCTGTAAACTTAACAGGTTGTCTTGAAGACTTTATTCACTTCTTCAAGGAATGGTGAATGTATTTTCTGACATGAAGCTGTTAAACTGTACCCAGATATGATAATTTTATATAAGAAAACAAATACATAAAGAAATAGAATAAAGTATCCTTTAAAATTTAGCCTTTAGGTTACAAATGACAAGATAAGAATCAGTGTTTTAAAATCACAGCAACAAATGGAGAGGAAAAGCTATTCCCGTTCACGTTTGTTGGAAGGACGTTTTCCAGATTCATCAGTCCTAATCTATCTAAATACTAAGCAGAACTGTATATTGCTTTCTTATTTCCCTTCTCTAAATTAAGAAGTAGATTTAAAAATTTTGTTTTAGAAATTGATCTTAGTGAGGAAAACCAGAATTCTCCAGTGTCTAGTACCAATGATCTAGCTGTGAAAATCTGTATACTGAGAAAGAATCTACAAGATAAAGAACCAATCTGTTTTTTAGAGATCTTCTTCTGTATGATAAACTATTAATCACCAGATTCCCAGACCATTCTCCATACAATTACCTTGACCGTGATATCCTGGCAAATTTCCAAAAGAGGAAATTAATACTTTGTTCACCATTGCTTGAAGGATACTCTTTGGAGCATACTAGAGCTAGTGGGTATATGTATAAAACATTCATGTAGAGCTAGTGGGTATATGTATAAGACATTCATGTAGTTAGTTACTCCCTCAGGTCCAGTTTTGTCACACACTGGAAATAACCCATCATTGGGAACTGCTTAAAACTGGAACATACTTTGCAATTTTATAGAACACTCAGAGCACAGTAAAGGTGCTGCACAAAACTTTTTCCAGCTTGCTTCATTAAGCCAATAAACCATAGTAGTCCTTTAGGAGATATCAGACTTTATTAGACGTAGCCAATAAGACTGAAGACAAGAGGGGTTTATAAGTGTGCCCAAAGTATTGTCATATTCTCACTTTAAAAAAAATTATTAAAAAGTTTTCAAATTTGCATAAAGATTCTTGCACGAACACCAGACACATACCTACTGCTCCACAGATCTGGTTGTTTCTATATTTTATTACTTGTTTCATCAAAAGGAGTTTTCAAAGTTCTTTTAATCTAGTCCTTAGAAAACGAAAATACCACAATTAACTTTTACACTAACAAACTGTTTCAATGAATATTTGTGAATGGCCGAGGGAACCATAATTAAAAAATATATTTGATGAAAGATTACACTTTTAGAAGCCAGTTATTAAAGCCAAATGGTAGTGTTACCTGCTTCATTGCTAACAAGATATATTAGAGTAAAAACATGAAAAACAGTAACCCTGAAGGAAAAAAATTGTTAATCAAAAAATAGTAGATATATAATTTCGTTTCTATATAGAGTTTCTAAGCAAAAAAAAAAAAAAAAATGTTCTCATTACCTTCTGTTATCTGTTTTAGATGGACAATCTCTCTGAACAGTTAAGAGTCATGAGGCATTTCAAAGAAGCAGATGACCTCATTATCCAAAACTTAAAGGAGTCGATAATGACTCAAGAGATGAATGTAATGAACTTCATTTTCTGGGATTATCAACTTAATTATAATTAACAGAAATTATCCAGCAGAACAGATAGCTACCTAATGCTTAAGAATGTACCTAGAAAAAACCCAAGACGACGAATTCACTCCTTTTGCTGCCTATGAATAGGTACTTGTAAAATGAAGACAGGGATTATAGTTTTCGACCTAATATATTTATTCTGTAAGAAATGGACGTATCCTCGGCTAATTAACATAGGAAAATTCAATATTCTTCTACAAAAACTATGTGAATTTTAATGGAAACAATTTCAATTTGATCTGTTTGCTATTTGCTTGACAGAAAATAAACATATGTAGTTAACCTGTTCAAGAACAATTAAAACTCTCTTCCTATTTTAAGAGATGGCCTTTCCTGAATTCAGAAGCTGTATTTGCTGCTCTGTACCCCTAACTGATGTAGGCTTTGGTTTTGTCTTGTTTTGTTTTGTTTTCTGGTCCACAAGGAGTGACATCGAAGGGCACAGGGGATTTAGAGCAAGAAGAAGACATAAAATTAACTATTCCTTCCTTGATCTCATAGTTTTCTGATAATTATCATATAAGAAGGCACTGTTACCTTGTTCTTATTTTTTTTTAAGATTTTATTTATTTATTTGACAGAGAGAGATCACAAGTAGATAGAGAGGCAGGCAGAGAGAGAGAGAGGGAAGCAGGCTCCCTGCTGAGCAGAGAGCCCGATGCGGGACTCGATCCCAGGACCCTGAGATCATGACCTGAGCTGAAGGCAGCGGCTTAACCCACTGGGCCACCCAGGCACCCCTACCTTGTTCTTATAACAAAGAAAACCATTTACAAAGGTCAGTAAAAGGATGGATTAGTTCCATGCTGAAAAAGAAAGTGAGGAAGCAAAATTAAGAAATGATTTGGAAGTTGACATTTCAACTGATGGAAGGATGTAAGAGTCCAAGGGCAACAGTGCTAGGTGCACTGTTTTAAAATACCTCAAACAAATGAGAAGATCATGCTGTTTCAAGTGTGATTCTAACCATTGTTTTCAGGGCTTTTATGAAAAAGATGTTTCATTGTAGATAGAGGATACACATTTGAATTGAACCTCAGTTTCCAAAGCTTTATGGTTTGTATATATTTTGCAATTTAACCCCCCCCAAAAAATCACATTAGAAAGAAAGAAAGAAAGAAAGAAAGAAAGAAAGAAAGAAAGAAAGAAAGAAAGAAAACTGAAAATAAAAATAAAATACCTCCAAGGGGTCTTATTTTAGTTAAGAAAAAGGGATGATAAAGGCTTCCCTACCATATAGTGGCTCCTGTAAAATTTAATGAAATTACCTACTCCAAACTAATTTAAAAGAAACAATTAAATTAACAATGTTTCCAGTCCTATAGAATATTTATTACATTACTTGGAGATAATATTTTAATTCAGAGAAATTTTATAAAACTACTTGATTGACCTCCTGGCATTTCCAATCAGGAGATTCCATTCACAAACTCAATCCATGTAATTATTTTGCACTTAAAATTGAATTAAAGTTTCTCACCTACTTCTACCACAGTCAAAAGGAATTGAGTTTGAAACTAACTCAACTTGAATTCTGTTGGCATATATAATTAATTGGTTCAAAAATTAGTGCTGAAATGGCTACTTAAATCCAAGATATGAAATGCTATCATAAATGATAACATAATGATATAATAATATCATTAATGCTGAAAATTTTTGATGACCTCAGAGTCCATGCCATAGAATTAGCCCTGGTTTCATACTTTAAAAGCAGTTCATTTGGTAATTCAATAATTAACCCTATCCGGATAGAGCTTTCCCTCACCATCAAAACAGAAATCCCCATCCAACCCCCATCCACAAATGAGTTAAAACAATAATATTAATAATATTTTGATTTAATTTGAAGGGGATGAGGTTTTACCTTCATGAAACTTTTTAGGAGTTTTGATCTCTTTTCCTGTTAGAAATTCTGACTGAAATTCTTACAGACATAATTATCAATATACTAATAGAAGAATTTGGTTTTCTTTCAAATGAGAAATTTTCATTTAAATTAAAACTCTATCAAGTCAGTGGTATATCAGCCATTAGTAAGCACCTAGGCAAACAACTATACTCATTACAGCAAATGAAACTAAACTCCAACATAACTCTTTAAAATTATTTAAGTTTTTAATAATATATATTCAATATAGGAAATTTGGAAAATATAGAAACTTATTTAAAAATATACTCTCATTTCACAAAGGTCCACTGACAACTCTAACTTAAATTATTTCCTTTCTAATAACATTATTTTGGGGATTATAAACAGTTTCTGAATTCTAGGGTAGAAAAGTGAATTTTCCCTTAAGGGAATATTCCTCTTTCAAGGGACCACTTTGCAAATCTTTTAGCTAATGAGGATTTGGTTGGAACATTTCCATTGTTATTGGGATACTTGCTTCAGATTGAGACACTGTTCATGTTTCTGGGACCTACTGACCAGGTGGCATAAGTGTAACAGCAACATTAAAAGTAGCCAAGGAATGAGAGCAGTAGCTTCAGGTTCTCCAGAACTGGCAGTGGGTCTGCTAATGGTTTCATAACACTAATGACAGAAGTCGTTGGGATGAGGGTTCAGAATACCTATAACTGGGCATAGGAAGGAAGAAGAACTAATAGGTTTGGAGCTGTAGAATTACGCTGGAATTGAAGCAAACAGCAAGAAGGATTAGAACAGGAAGCAGAGGGCTCAGGAAACTGATCAGAGGAAGCAAGTCTAGATGGAGACACATTATTCAACCATAGTAAATGGAAAGGGTAACAATATACACATTATTAAGAAATATCATTCTTAATACGGTTTTAGGCATTCAGAGGCATATCCAACAGATTCTGTCTTTATAAATATCAGGAGTATTAAATACTAAAATTTAAGCACTATTAATAAGAGTCCCAGATCTGGACTTTGAGAATTAGGATGGCTCAAGTGAGGCAAAACAGCTTGGATTGTAATTATTTGTCCTTTGATGTTGCATTCATAGATTAATTCTATGAGGCTGTTCATCTGATTCTTGGGTTTAAATGACAACAAAAAGAATTTAGGCTAATGATGAAAAAATCTTTTTTGACAGTTCAAGTTATTAAACACTGAAATAAGTTATAAAAGAGATTATTGAATCATTTTCTCTCAAAGCCTAAAAGAAAGCATAGATTCCCATCTCACTGGGTGACTTAATGAAACAGCTTTTATCGGAAGCAGATGGAGGACTGAATAACTGCCAAATTCCTTCAAATTTGATGATTCAAAGCCTATACAATTTAAAAAAGACTTTGAACTGTGTGACAGAGTTCTTCATAGGCACCAGAACTCTACGTCTGAAAGCAATCCTAGAGTACTGGTACTCATCACTTCTGTATTTTCATTTCTAACTCAAAACTCTATTTGTGGTGGAAGAAAAGAGGAAGCAGGAAGGAACAAAGAAGAAAGAAAGAAAGGAATAAATTATTATGTTTTCTGTATTTATTTCAGAATTAGATGTCATATTTAATGAGCAAAAATTACAAATATTATATAGGCTTCTATCATTCAGCCTGTGGCATATAGGCTTTCATTCACTGTATTCTTCTACATAAAGCACTGTCATCATGGCACAATTTTACTTTGAATTAAATAATAAGCAACACTTTTGTCATACTGGGAGACAGAGAAGGAACTGTCTAAGTAAATGCCAAAAAATTTAAAATATCTCCATCTGACATTACAACATGGATACTGAATGGTTTCAGTTTCAATGCCAGAAAGCTGGCTTGTGTAAAATCAACTAATACTCAAAAAGGTTATTCAAAAAAAAAGTTTAAGTAGTCTTTTAATAAGGAGCTGCTTACTATAAATGTTTACCTAAAATATTCACAAGAATTTCATGTGTTCTTTTAAAATAGGAATTGAATGAATTATTTTTACGAAGTTGTGGAGAATATTAGATTCTTCTAGCAATGTTTTTTTTTTTTTCTCTTCAGACCTGACTTCTTCTTCTTCTTCTTCTTCTTCTCCTTCTCCTTCTCCTTCTCCTTCTCCTTCTCCTTCTCCTTCTCCTTCTCCTTCTCCTTCTCCTTCTCCTTCTCCTTCTCCTTCTCCTTCTCCTTCTCCTTCTCCTTCTCCTTCTCCTTCTCCTTCTCCTTCTCCTTCTCCTTCTCCTTCTCCTTCTCCTTCTCCTTCTCCTTCTCCTTCTCCTTCTCCTTCTCCTTCTCCTTCTCCTTCTCCTTCTCCTTCTCCTTCTCCTTCTCCTTCTCCTTCTCCTTCTCCTTCTCCTTCTCCTTCTCCTTCTCCTTCTCCTTCTCCTTCTCCTTCTCCTTCTCCTTCTCCTTCTCCTTCTCCTTCTCCTTCTCCTTCTCCTTCTCCTTCTCCTTCTCCTTCTCCTTCTCCTTCTCCTTCTCCTTCTCCTTCTCCTTCTCCTTCTCCTTCTCCTTCTCCTTCTCCTTCTCCTTCTCCTTCTCCTTCTCCTTCTCCTTCTCCTTCTCCTTCTCCTTCTCCTTCTCCTTCTCCTTCTCCTTCTCCTTCTCCTTCTCCTTCTCCTTCTCCTTCTCCTTCTCCTTCTCCTTCTCCTTCTCCTTCTCCTTCTCCTTCTTCTTCTTCTTCTTTTGTATACACTAAGTGCTCAGAGAATTTATTTAAAGACCTCACATCTATAACTGCAACTTTTGATCTTTTCAATCTAATGATTAGACGGGAGAAGATAAAATCTAAGCTTAATAACACCAATGAAGAGAATGCTTGAAAACTGTGAATTACTTTGAGACTTAAATATTAAGTTGGGCCACAGAAACAATATAAATGCAAAGGCAAAAATTGGAAAAAAAGGAGATTTCTAAGAAAAATGATTTCAGGTTCTCAGTGGGGTTACCCATTGAATTACAAGAGATATACTGCTTTTTGAAAAAAGAAAGAAAAAGGGAAGGAAGGAAGGAAATAGAGAAAGGAGGAGAGAGAGGAAGAAGGAAAAAAGAAAGATAAGATTCATGATGAATCACTAAGGTTTTAGGCACAAAAATATATAATTTGTTTAGCAACTTTAATATACAGTGTCATCGAAGAGGACTCCTTGGAAGCAAACAAATGACTTGTAAATCTTAAGTACACCAAGCTGCCTGTGAACATGGAATTGTAGTGACAATACATAAAGCCCCACAGAGCAAATGGTGCATCACTCTGATTCAGTGCTTGCTGTCGTTTTCACAAAGATATATATACAACCAAAGGCAATGTATAAGTGATTCTGGAAGGATACCAAAGAGATGCTGAGCAAATGTACACAGCTACATAAATCCACTCTGCTCCGTAGATAATTTAGAGACAGAAATAAACCATGTTATTATAACGCAATGTAGCTACTCTTCTTACCATAAAGACAATAAACATCAAAAAGACACTTTGAATGGCTCTACGAAGTCATAACGGAAATGACTTTCATATGGAAAATGCTCAAGTACTGTTTTCAAAGATTAATTCACTTGAAATTGATTTGTTTAAAAGAATTTCCAACTTCTGCATCCTCACATGCTTGGTTCTTGGTCATTAAGCAACGAACCCTTTTGATGTTAGACCACATAATCACATTAGTAAAAAAAGAAATGTACAGCACAGAATTTTATTAAAAAAGTGTAACTGCCAAAAGAAGATGGAAATTAAAAGCATTTCTACCTAATCACTGAAAATTGTATTCTCTGTAATTTCCTGGGTTAAAGTGCCCACAACTACAATATGTCTGTACCATTTAAAATAAAGCAAAGCACAGGGGCACCTGGGTGGCTCAGTGGGTTAAGCCCCTGCCTTCGGCTCAGGTCATGATCTCAGGGTCCTGGGATCGAGTCCCACATCGGGCTCTCTGCTCAGCAGGGAGACTGCTTCCCTCTCTCTCTCTCTCTGCCTGCCTCTCTGCCTACTTGTGATCTCTCTCTGTCAAATAAATAAATAAAATCTTAAAAAAAAAAAAAAGAATGCTGAAATCCATTTAAAAAAAAAAGAATTGTGCAGTCCCTGTATCAGGCATCCAGATACTACCACATTCAATCCTTAGAACAATTTGGTGAGATATGCATTTCATGTATAAAGAGTCTCAAAGAAGGATATCTGGCATTTTTATCCTATGCCCCCTTATTCTACCTCATGATGCTCCCAGGGGGAAAAAAAAAACAACCTATAAATATGTAATAGTAATAGTAATAGTAAGGACTACATGAAAGGAATTTTTGAAGTTCACAAGCTTTACATTTAATACCAGGGACCAATCTATCCCCTAACATAGTTATAATTCTAGTGAACATTAAGGGTTTTGTCTCAATAATTAACTTTCAAAAAGACTGTAAAGAGAAGTTCAATTTCCAGCAAGAAATTATGTTTAACAATAACAAAAGAAAGGTAGGAAAAGTATACTAAAACAGTTGACCACACACTGGGGGGGTCTATAGATCACATGCTAGATTCTTAGAGTGACTGACAAGGCAGATTTGCCAAAAGCTAGCCCCGTTTAAGCTTCTGGGGTACTTACTGTGACATTGTACCTAAGTTTATACTTGTAAGTTTGGATTATTGTCTTTCATAAGACCCTTCTCAAAATTTTATTAGGTCCTATAAAACTTAGATTTTTTCCCCCCCTCTCTTTCTTCCTATTCAATAGCAGATTCTTGGGTCCAATGTAGATTTATTAAAACCAAATCTCTGGTAATGGAGTCTAAAATGTCTTTATTTTTCATTGGAAACCCCAGGTGATTTTATACCAACATTACATTTTTGAGAATCAATGTCCTAGAGACGTAATATGAATTGCAAAATACTGAACATTCTGTTCATTCATTTCAATACCAATTCTCCATTATTCACATTACATCAGTGTAAATAAGCCTAAAACCTATCCTCATTTATATATTACTATTTATGCTGCTACTTATCTTTGAAAATGAGTTTGTTTGTTGCAGTGATTTTAATTGCTCCTTACCTGCAAAGACATGTCCACCCAGAATCCAGGAATGTGACCTTCTTTGGAAAAAGAATCTTTGCAGATGTAATTAAGTTAAGGATCTCAAGAAGAGATAATCCTAAAGTACCAATGTTGGTCCGAAATCTAATGACAAGTGTCCTATAAGAGACAGAAGAGAAGACATGAGCAGAGAAGAGGGAAAAGCTTGTGAAGATGACACAGGCAGAGACTGGAGTGAGACAGCCACAAGAATATTGAGAGGTACCAGAAGCTGGAAGAGACAAGGAATGATTCTCCTCAGAAACTCCAGAGGGAATGTGGCCCTGATAACCCCTTGATATCTGACTTCAGACCTTCAGAAGTCTGAGGATAAAGTCCTGTTGTTTTAGGCCATCAAGTTCATGGACATTTGTTCTGACAGGTTCAGTTTCTAATTCATCTGTGTATTCCAAAGTTTTACATAATATAAAGTTATATTGTGAAAATCTTGGTTTTTCCTCTTGAATTATTTTGTTTACCTTGGCTGCCACTAGCTTTTCCTTGTCAGATGTCTGCCTCCTACAGACAGATCTTCCCCACTAGCAAGGTCAATCTGGAAACAGTCTGCTGTTTGATGTACCTCTAAAAGGAACTTAATTCCCAGGTCATATATATAAAAACCTGATCCTTGACTTCCTCTTCAATGTTACCCACCAATAATGGCTGCTCTCTCTGGCTCTCCTTTTGGGTCTTGGCACTTGGCCCCATCAGTCATATTCTTTGGGGAGACTGTGGTCAAATTCCTGAATCGCCCCTGACACCCAGGGACTTTTGAGCTTTCACCTAATTTCTGTCAGTTCTTTGACTCTGTTTCTAGTATTCTCCTTCATGGCCTCCCTCAAATTTCTTTATTTACATCATAGATTTCAATACTGTTGGCTTAATTTTAAAAACCTGAGAAAGATCTTCAACATTCTGAGGGAAAATAACTAGGAGCTTAAAATGCTCTAATGCACCAAATTAGCATTCAAGTAAAAGAAAATCAAGATGATTTTGAAAGCAATCATGTACTATTTGAAAGACTAACTTGAGAATTCACTTCAATAAATGAAAAATAAACCCAAGAAAGAGAAGTGTGAAGAAAAGATGGTAAAGAAAGAAATCATGGGGCTCCTGGGTGGCTCAGTCAGTTAAGCGTCTGCCATTGGCTCAGGTCATGGTCCCAGTCCCACGTTGGGCTCCCTGCTTGCCAGGGGAGTCTGCCTCTCCCCCCACCCCCTGCTCATGCTCCCTCTCTCTCTCTCATTCTTTCTCTCAAGAAAATAAAATCTTAAAAAAAAAAATCATAAACTTGATAATTAGCTCTAAAGATCTCTATGAGTTTTTTTGGGAATTTTAAAGATATACAAGTATGTGGAGACATAATACAAAAGAATTATTAGGTACAATATAAGAAATATAGTCAATAGTATTATAATGGTGTTGTATGGTGACATATGATGGCCACACTTGTGATGAGCATAGAATAACATAGACTTGTTGAATCATTATGTTGCACACCTAAAACTAATATAACATTGTGTGCCAACTATACTCTAATCAAAAACATTTTTTAAAAAGGATTGTTAACTTCTTGGTGAAGTTACAAATGATTATAGTAAAACAAAGGAGGCATATGGGTATAAATATTGACTACAAAAACTATTGAAAAACAAAAACTAGAGATACATGATAACCTAGCAAACATGAAAAACACACAAACACAAACTTTCCTTTGAAATAAAAAAATAATTGGCATAAAATAATTGGAGAAATTCACTATGTGTTAGGCCATATCAAGTAATTTCCAAAAGTAAAAAACCTTTCTTTTTCTTTCTTTTTTTTTTTTTAAGAGGAAGGGGAGGAGCTGAGAGAGACTCTAGAATGAGCTCCATGCTCAGTGCAGAGCTCCACGCAGAGTTTGATCTCACAATCCTGAAATCATGACCTGAGCCAAAATCAGGAGTTGGACATTTAATGAACTAAGTTACCCAGGCACTGCCCCCCACCTAGTGGAAAGTAAAAAACCCTTCTATCCTTAAATTTCCATACAACAAAACTAGAAATATATAAATTTAAAAAAGACAACTCCCCAATAGAACTATTTACTCAAAACAAATACTAATAAATAAATTGTAAAGTATCTTAAAGAGAAGAGAATGAAAGCATTGTGAGATGTAGCGAAAATTATAGTCACAGGAAAATGTATAAATTTAAGTGGCTTAATTGGGTGAAATAAAGATCCATATGATGTCTTGTGTAAATTGAGACCTAACTTGAAAATATATAGGGTGAATATTTGAATGGATGGATAAATAAATATTAAATAAATGACCTAGCCACACCTCCCTTATATAGTCATTGATAAAGAGCACTTGCTGGGAACCTGAAAACCTGATTCTAGACCTAACTTACTGATAACTTAGGTTGTATGACCTTGAATGTGTTACCTCTATGTATCTCAGATTCCATATCTGTAAAACATTGTTGAATAGATGACCTTTAAGGTCTTTATGAATATAAGTACCTATACTCCTTAATGTCTTTCTCAATATTGCTGTTAATGGTTTATTAAAAATGTGTCTTTTGAATGCTTTGACAATGGTGTCACCTGACCTAAAATGAAACAATCTGTGTTTGTGAGTATGTGTTTATCTATATGTAAATGCATGTTTCTGACATTGGTCAGTGAAGAGATTTTAGACTCCATTTGTCAAAAAGCTAATCACAGGTTAAACTAAAAACTGGAAAAAAAACCAACATTTTTCATTTCTATGACTCAAAATATAACTATGATCTGAGAGTGATCTATACCTCAAGAATGTGAAACATTCCCTCCAGCACCCATTCAGGTAATCGAAAGCTACCAAAACATGTTTTCTCTCAATATGACAAAACAATCAAATCCATTTCTGATGTCATCTATATCACTTTTCTGGGTTTTCAATCTGTTTAGAGAGATACCAATACTTGGAAAATCAGAACACCTAATCTAATCTAATCTTTCTCTACTGTCTCTTTAGTAAGCACTTTAGATGACCTCAACACATTTTTCTTCAGTTCACTGCTAATTAGCCATGGGGCATAGTAGTATTTTTTTCTCCAATGTGGGGCAAAAGCTTCCCAGTGATTCTCAATCTCCCTGGCTGTTTCCTGTGCAAACTAGCTCTGGTTAACAAACATTTTGCTTCATGGCCAGAATTAGTTCCTCCTTCCTGTGATGGCCATGCCATCTACCTTTACCCTGATTTCCGTGTATTCTCAACTCCACCCCAAATCTTACTGCCATTATCACCACTTTCTGTCTTTTCTTTTTTTCTGAGGAAGTGGGGAAGTGTACATGAGGAAAATCAAAACAGTTTATTGACAATTACTATTGCAGAAGGACTTTGAACAATCTGAATTCTTCATCACAAGTACCAGAAATCATCTCTGTGTTAAAATATGGAACTCTTCTTCATCATTTTATGGCTATAATATTTGTATTATTAGCATTTAAATATTATATTAAACTAAATAAAGTAGATAAAATAAACTTAAAATCTGACTTCATTATGGGCATTCTTATTTCTGTTAAACCCAATGAGTTTATTACATTAGATATATATCAATCAAGTGTAATTATGTAATTTTTTCAAGAATCATTAGTACAAATAAAATTTAAACACTGTCCAAGTCAAACTTTACCAATATCTTGAAGATGTAGAACATTTTACTAAGATATGAAGAATGCTGAATCATCTTCTAGTTTGCTAATAATAAAATAATTATCTTGCTGTGGATAATTTAATTAGTGCTTACTTTTTCCATATCTAGCAGTGGTATTCACTGGCTTAATTATATGAAAAAAACTATAAAAGTAATGCCACAAAAGCAGAAAAGCCACTAGGTTATATTAGAAAAATATTTTAAATATATATATTTTTTATAGATATAATCAAACCTAAATTAGTTTTGCAAGGATGCACAAATAAAAGTTAATGTTGTTGGTGATATTTTATTACAGATAGGCTATTCAAGAAAATGTCAGCTCTATGTTATTTTTCTGGTTGAAGATGACATTTATGGCAGTTTCATTCATTCATCCAGCAAACATTTATTGAGTGACTTTCTGAATGTGTTAGAAATACACTAGGTCAATGGATTTCAAAGCCTTTTAGCAGTGAAACCATTACTACAAATCTTTATATAACACAAATAAAATTGGAGCTAAAAACCAAGACAGCTAGCCCCCAGCAGAATGTTCGTAGAAACTCTAAGACTCCAAAGAACATAGTTTAATAACCAACGAACTTGATGTATAAAGACAGAAAGGATCTGGTCTCTGACTTTCAGGACCCATCTACTAAAGAATAATATTAATATAATCTACTAAGCTACTCACTTATTTATTTAACAAAGGATTTAAGTACCCCTCCTAGAAGTCAAGCATCATTCTAGTTCTGAGAATACAGCAGTAAACAAAACAAAGCCAAGACATTCATATTGCAGCAAATGACAGAGGATAAAAATAAGCAAACAAATGATTACTACATTAAACAATAATAACTGTGATGAAGAAAATGAAAGCGAAATAAAATGAAGGGGGTTCTACTTTACATAAATTGCTTAAGTGAACTTTGAACAATAGTTTGTATAGAACCATTTGCAGGTTAGTGGGAAGAACAATCCAGGTGGAGGAAACAGCAAGGGCAAAGCTTCTGAGACAGAAGTTTAGATGCCAAGGTCAATGAAGAGAAAGAAAGTCAATGAAGGCAGAGTTATAGAGTGCAAAAAGAGTGGCAGGAAACCAGGTCAGAAAGAGCCAATGGCCGGATCATGCAGGATTGTAAAGGCATCGATAAGTATGGGCATCCCCCACCTTCCAAACTACTCTCTCTCTCTCTCTCTCTCTCTCTCTATTAAATCAAGACTAACTATATTTAGATAGAAAAGTATAAAAGTAACAGTAGTTTACATTTTATGCTAAATATGATGGGAACTCAGAATTTTGAGAGCAAGAAAGTCACATGATCTGATGTACCAAATACTTTTTTCTGTGATTATCTCAGTTAATGCTCTAGATGACCCTAGATGTAGATAAGGGGAAGACAGATGTAGATAAGGGAAGAGTAATCAGCCAAGAGACACATTATACTAAGAGTTAAACTAAGGGTTCAAACCCAGAGTCCAACCTCTGAACCCCTCTGTAACCCAAAGGAGGACAACTTAGCTGTTAAATGTACTATGCTAAATGTACATGCACTATTCATTGGGAGGAAATACAGCACATTGTCCTTGAGATTTCAGGTAAAAATGTTTCCTAAAGTAGTTGACATTTTATGTCAGCCATAGAGGATGAGTAGGGATAGTTCAGGAAGACAAAGAAGAAGAAGGCATTTTGAGTAGAGGTTGTAAGGTGAATAAAATCATGGAAGTGTGAAGCAATATGATGCTTTTAAGAATTATATCATTATTCAGGGCACCTGGGTGGCTCAGTTGGTTAAGTTTCTGACTCTTGGTTTCAGCTCAGGTCAAGATCTCAGGGTCCTGGGGCGCCTGGGTGGCTCGGTGGGTTAGGGCCTCTGCCTTCAGCTCAGGTCATGATCCCAGGGTCCTGGGATCGAGCTCCGCATTGGGCTCTCTGCCTCACAGGGGGCCTGCTTCCTCCTTTTTCTCTGCCTACCTCTCTGCCTAGCTGTGATTTCTCTCTGTCAAATAAATAAACTATTTAAAAAAAAAAAAAAGATCTCAGGGTCCCGAGGGACTGAGCACCGAGTTGGGCTCAGCACAAAGTCTTCTTGCCTCTCCCTACCCCTCTGCCCCTCCCCCCATTGGTTCTCTCTCTCTCTCTCTCAGATAAACAAAAAGATAAAATTTTAAAAGAATTACATCATTATTGTGTGTGGCCTGAACATGAGTTCTAAAGCAGGGCCACGAAGAGAAATGAAATAAGAACAGGCTAGCTCAGGGGAGCACATCATGCTCTCACATGGTATTTTGGATTAAGCTGCAAGAAATAGAAGCCACTGAGGGGTTTCAGGAAAGGGAGTATCATGAGCAGGTAAATATTTTTGGAAAGATCCCTCTGATCTGACCATAGTGTACATGGTTTAATGTAATGGGATATTGTTGCAGGAAAAAAATAGCATTGAGGGTGACTGCCATAGGTCACATGAGAAATAAAGAGAACCTGAGTATAGACAGTAGGAGATGAGGACATGTTATAGAATGAAAGGGCTTGATTACTAACTGGCTATTGTTAGAGATATGAAGAAAGCAAGAATAGGGGCACCTGATTGGGACAATGGGTTAGGCATCTGACTCTTGATTTTGGCTCAGGTCATGGTCTCAGGGTCATGAAAATGAGCCCCATGTCAGTTTCCACACTCAGTGCAGAGTCTGCTTGACATGCTCTCTCCCTCTCCCTTTGCCCTTCCCACTTGTGCTCTCTCTCTATCAAATAAATAAATAAATCTTTTTAAAAATTTTAAAAAGAATGTAGAATGACTTTAGGCATACCACTTAATCACTTTGTGCCTCAATTTCTCACATTAAATGGAAATAATCATCATAGTACTTATCTCACAGTATTGTATAAAAATTAAATTAATAACAACTACTATTTTTGAGGGGCCATCACACGTTAGACTAGACCTGGTATACATATTATCTTGGTGATATTAATACCCAAGATAAAAACTACCAGATGAGAAGTGAATTTGCAAGGGAAGGGAGAGGATAACCTTACTTTCCCTGGAAAGCCTGGAGATCCCCGTGGGAAATATTCAGGGTGGTAGGATAATAAATGGATCAGGACCATAGCTGACTGAAGATTCAAAGCCATGAGACTGAAACCCTGTGGATGACCATGGCTTTGGTATAGACATAAGAGGCTAACAAGGAATGGTCAGAAAAGTAGAAAGAATATTAGGAGAGAAAGATATCCCAGAAACTAAGAGCAGAGACTTTGAGTAATAGAGAGAGCCCACAGTGAAAATACCAGAGACACTCACCCAATGAGATCTGGTGAAAAGAAGTGAAAGCGTAATTTGGGGACACTGAAGAGCAAAGAGCAGCTGAAGAAGTAAAGGCAGAAGTTTGTAAATGAGTCTTGTAAAGAAGACGCCTGTGAGGAAAAACAATAGGATAAAAGGGTATCTAAAGCGAGTCACAGGGTTGAGGAAGAGTTTTGTAAAATTCAAAAAACTTGAGCTTGTTACAGGCAGTGGGGAATGAGCCAGCTGAGGAATGGAGTGAAAAGTACAGGCAAGAGAGAGAGAAAAAAACTTTGGCACATGATCTGGGTCATGTGGAGGAGAAGGAAAATGCTGGAATCAAAAAAAGACAGATGGAAGGTAATTCTTGAAGGGAAGAAGAGATATGTTTCCTGAGGCTGGGTATAACTAAGAAAAGCCACAAACATTACCCATACTGTTTACTTCTCCAGAGACAATGCTGGACATGTGTGTGCTGTATTATTTGCCATGTTGAGATAACACACGTTTGTTAATAATGTAAGCTAATGAAAGGCAGAAGAAAGAGAACAGGCTTTGAAGTCAGTTACATATGAAGTCATATGTGGTCCTTTCCACTTGCTTGGTTTTCTGGTTACATGAGCCTCCATTTCTTCCTCTAGAAAATGGGAATACTATTTATTTTAAAGGGCTGCTGTGCCAGTTACTGCAATATAAGAGTATCTAGACTGACATATGGGGGGCACTCCACAAATAAATGGTGTTTAATACTACTTTAACCATCACAACAACCCCATGAGCTAAGGACACATGGGGAACTGAAGCACAAAGAGCTGAAGTGACCTACCTGGGTTCATTCACTCATTTGGTTGAGTAGGGTTTCTCAACTTTTTTCCCCCCCAATATCACCCACTAAGAAGCCTATATAGGCAATTTTTGCCTGATTGGTTACTCCACCCCTGTGAAATTTTAACATCACAAATATACTAAATGTCTCTTTACTGAGGAGAATTGACTTCAGGAGGGTCACAATCCATGGTAATATTTTCCCCCCCAATATCACCCACTAAGAAGCCTATATAGGCAATTTTTGCCTGATTGGTTACTCCACCCCTATGAAATTTTAACATCACAAATATACTATATGTCTCCTTATTGAGGAAAATTGACTTTAGGAGGGTCACAATCCATGATAATATCAACATTTTTTGCCCACCAAGAATCATTTTTTTTCTCCCTTGAAAACCATATTGCCTCAATTGAGAAAGCATGCTTTAGAACTACCGGTTTTAAACACTGTGCCATTTATTTTAATCAATCTATAGATTAAAGCAGAATTGCTCAACTTCAACACTACTGACCTTTCAGGTTCAATAATTCTTTATTGTGGCAGGTTTGTTCTGTAGGCTATTCAGCATCATCCTTAACCACTACCCTAGAGGCCGTAGCACCCCCCTCCAGTCATGGCAACAAAGATGTCTCTAGACATGGCCAAATGTCCCCTTTGGGGGAAAAGGGGAGCAAATTTTCCTTAATTCAGAGTTGTAGGGTTTTAAAAGTGGACATAAGAGAATTAAATATTTTTCCAAGGACACAGGAAGATAAGATAACTTTCCTCTATAAACTAGTAGTTTTTCCTTTGCCCAAAAATGTCCTCAAAAAGAAAACTATACAGTTTATAGCAAATGTTACAGAGAAATGATTTATTTTAGCAAATCTTTTTCTGAAAAGCTAATGATCCTCGATTTTATAATTCAGTACAAACTAATCACCTGTCTTCTCTCATAAATTGAATTCTGAATATCTGACTTGACTTTTGTTTAAAAGGTTCTATAACAATAAATAATACTGAATGTTTTTAACGTGGTTCTCCATCTGTATTTATGTCTTTAAAGTCATCTATGTAAAATTTCCAGGATTTAAATAGTCTAAATATAAAAAAAAAATCATACATTAGATTCACAGAGAGCAAATGTAAAAACATGAGAATTTATAGTAGCTATAATATGTTAAAAAAAAAAGCAAATCGGGGCGCCTGGGTGACTCAGTGGGTTAAGCCGCTGCCTTCGGCTCAGGTCATGATCCCGGGGTCCTGGGATCGAGCCCCACATTGGGCTCTCTGCTCTGCGGGGAGCCTGCTTCCTCCTCTCTCTCTGCCTGCCTCTCTGCCTACTTGTGATTTCTCTCTGCTAAATAAATAAAATATTTAAAAAAAAGCAAATCTAGGAAAAGTTAATGATTACTCTGCTGTGCATTATGTGGTAGATAATTTTATGATTTTTTAAAAAGATTTTATTTGTTTATTTGACAGAGAGAGATCACAAGTAGGCAGAAAGGCAGGCAGAGAGAGGCAGAAGCAGGCTCCCAGCTGAGCAGAGAGCCCAATGCTGGGCTTGATCCCAGGACCCCGAAATCATGACCTGAGCCAGTCAGAGGCTTAACCTACTGAGCCACCCAGGTGCCCAACCCACTGAGCCACACAGGTGCCCCTTATGATATTTTTAAACTGTTCTTGCTTTGAAGTTAGCTATTATGTCCACTTTACAGATGGGAAATCAGCTCAGAAAAGCTAAATAAATTGCCTAGAACTTGTCACACAACTAGTGGCAGGATCTTGATTAAATTCACCCTTATCCAGCACCAAAATTTCTGCTCAGTCCACACCAGAATTTTAGATATAGTTTTCCTCTTAAATAAAAATCCTTCCCTTCCTTTTTCTTCACTCTAATACATTCCACAGAAGAAGATGGGAAATAATTTCATCTTACTGATAAAGGATGTTTTGAAAAGCTTAGGTTTCCTTTCAACAGGAGGGATGCTATATTATTGATGCTTTGCTAAGATCAGTCTTATGTTAAAGCTACTCAACAAACCAAAGGCAAAGAAGGACCAATCTTACTTACATCCAGCAACAATGAATCCAGGACAGTTTTTGTTTTTGTCTTCCCCTATCACTTTTGATATTTTAATACTAAAGCAAAACAGGGACTATGTCTTTTGTACAAGTTTACAAGTCCAAAGAATCTTCAAAACCAGCACTATGAGGCATATTTTATTTAAGCAATAGACAAAGATGCATTGTATTGTCAATATGTGCCTACACTTGACAGAAGTTTAAGCCCATCCCCAGCTCTTCAACAATTAATAGCATGAAATTGACCAATAATCATCTCTTCCTGAATCTCAAATGAAAAAAACAATTTTTAGCAGACTACCAAACTCAAAGGCCTTTGTAAGCTAGGTGGAGTCTGAAGAAAACTGGCAAGCCACAAATTTTTAAGACATTCATGTATGGGTCCTTTAAACAGTATGAGGCAGGGTTGAAGGTTTAGATCTTCGGGTTAAGCTTGGCAAGGTCTCTGGATTAGTTATACAGATTTCTTCCAAGTTTGTCCTTCTATGATTTGAGACTTTTGCCCTTAAAAAGCTTGTGTTTTAACTGCACAGATACAATCTTAAACATATTATATTAGACTTAAGGTAATATACACTTACAAGTCTGAATTATATGGTATTAACTATTTAATCTAAAGCCTTTCTACTCACAATATTTTGACTTCTGGGACCAAATGGCTGGTTAGAAATATCCCACCCTAAAACTGCTAAGTCAGAATCTACATTGTAATAAGATCCCCAGGTGATTAAAATACACATTAAAGCTTGAGAAGCCAGGTTAAAAATAGTGTTGCCCTAAGGTTGGATCACCTACAACAGAATCACCCTAGTGGAACACTTACTATGCAGATACCTGGGCCTGCTTCAGGCTCACCAAATGAGAATCTCTGAATAGGAAACCATAATCATCATTATTTATCAGCAGCCCAATTGATGCTCATACATTATAAAAGCTGAGAACCACCCTTGCTCACCATGATTCAAAGAGCTGAGAGTTAGACCTTGGTGAGTTAGAGACAGCAAAAGAGAAGGCTAGGAGTTTTAAAACAGAATATTGAATTTAGAATACTGCTTTCAAAGTTCAAGAGAGCTGTGGCAAATGAGAGCTAATTATCAACAACAAGCAATTAAGCACAGGTTAGCTACAGGGGAAGATGGTTGGCTGGATCACTTGGATGTAGTTTTTCCCAGAAGTTAACAGAAAAGGACTCCTAGGGGAGCTATAAAAAGCAGTTTTTCAACACGAGACCTGAAAGATAGGGCCACTGAAGGAAACCTTCAAGTGACCAGAGCTATATTTATCTCCCTGCCTAAGGCAGTCACCAATTACGTGCACTGTAAATTCAAGTTGGCCTCTTCTAGAAAGAAAGGCACAAGGGTTGAGGAATGCCTCTCTGCATCCTGGCTTATTAGAAAGGAACAAGTTCTCACAAAAAGTTGTGAGCAACAACCCACAAACAAAGTAGGAAAGAAAAAGATTCTGAGAAGGTGGTATGGAAGGAAAACTGGTGTCAAAATTCTGGGCAGCAGAAGAATATGACAAAGAAAGAGGAATTCTACATGCTTATTACTCAGAGTATGGTCCATGAACCAATGGAACCAGCTTCCTCTGGGAGCTTATTAGGAATGCAGACTCTTAGGCTCCTGTTAACTCCCCGGGAGGGAATCTTAACGAGACCCTCAGGTGATTTGGATTCACACCAAGTTTTCGGAACCACTGACCCATATTAGTGGTTCTTAAAATTGCCTACACATTAAAATCACTTGAGAGGCTTTTTAAAACTTGGGACGTCCAAAATTCTGTACTCCAAAATCACTGGGAATGAATACCAGGCTTCAGCATTTTTTTAAAGTTCTCGGTGTGTGGCCAAGGTTGAAGACTACTGTTTTGTATCCTTGGAGTTTTGAAGTCACATTATAGGTATAAGACATTGGCTTTTTTCAAGGAAGGTAGCCACTGACCTTTTGATTAACCTATAGCATTTTATAATACCACAGAACTTCAAGGTTGATGAACAGAATTCTGGGTTATGATTTAGTAAATTACTGCTAAATACTGGAAAGTCACCATATGTTGATACATATTTGACAGCTAATAGAGAGGTTTGTTCTCTTCCTGCCCAAATGTACGTAATCCATCAGATGCTCATCAATTTAGGTAATCCCCCGAGAATAAGGGGAAAAGCCTAAAGAAAACTAAAATGTTCCTCTAATGGCTTAAGTATTTGTGAGAACAAGTGGTATTTGCATCTGTTCTTCTAGTTAAAGGTCATGACATTATAAGAGCACTGAGGATTTGAGATGTGAGTGTGTTTTAATAATCAGATAATCTGAGTCTAAGGTGAAAGGTCTTTGCTCAAATCCACAACACACATGTTTTTTCTACTTGTGCAATGAACATACACTGATATTTTCACAGGCTGAAAATATCTTTTAAAGATGTGAATTCTTACAGTATATCTAGTATCTTTAGTAAAAGCAACTAAAAATTCAAAGACATCAGATCATAAAACAGATATTCAATAAGATCCTTTAAACTAAAATGTGGAAAAGAAGTGATAAAATTCTCAAATAAAACTATACAATTGAATGTGATGAAAAGCACCTTATATAGGCTAAAAAGAACAATGTGGAGGAGGAACTCCTCCATTCTCAGACACAAATAACTGGGAAGGTGGTCAGGTGTGACCCTTAAAACTAAAAACAAGAGAATGAAAATGTACAGAATGTGAATAATCAATGAAATCAAATTGAAAACATAATGTTGTTAGTAAAACTCTCACTGGTTTCTGTACCGCATTGGAGGACTCATGACTCAGTACAGCAATAAAAAAGAGGGCACCTTGTACATAATATTATGTGACACGTAGAAGATTGGTACTGAAATCTGCAAACCTGAGTGTATAGTGTGGAGGCAGCACATGGATAAGGAGGAGAGAAACAGAAGAGACCTTAGTACCTAAAGACTGGGTTAGAATCAATCATTTATAATACTATACAACAAAATTGTATTGAATAATTATGTATCAGACACTACATTGTGCAACGAGGCTACAGACAGTTGAAGATGGATTAGCCAAGGCTTTGTGTCAATAGTGCTTTCCTAGTAGTGAAGAGAAAATGAACTCGGATGTGATGCCAAATAGAAAAAGCCTTCAACTAGCTGGATGCTCTCATCCAACTAAATGTAGAAGATCTGATAAATGCTTTACTTGCCTGGCCTGACAACTTAATCTCTCAGGAAGTTAAAAACCAAGAAGTACCCTACCCCTCTCAATATCATTCTGATTCAATGGGTGGCTAAGGAAATAGTTGAAACCTTGGGAGAAAATGATCACACCATTGTGCAGGATTTGAGTAGGGTATCACACCTATGACACTTATAAGACCCAAAATTCAGGAGACTAAAGTTTATAGATCTCAGAGGAAAAGTAAGGAAAAATTATAAAAAGGAAGAATCAAGATTTTCTAGACTAAATCCCTGGTAATTTCCTGTGTGATAGTGATGAGAGGAGTGCCTTTTGTATTCATAATGAGCCTCTTTCAATGATAGTAGACTTTATGCTAATTAGGTGACTCTTGGAGTTGGGGGCTAGGTTGCCAGAGTAACCAACCATGTGATTAGAGGGATGGAACTTTTAGCCCCACCACTGACATCAGGGGTTGGGAGAGGAAATGGAGATTGAGTTCACACATCTATGGCCAGCGATTTAATCAATCTTGCCTACATAATGAAACCTCTAGAACACCCTAACCACAGAGGTTTAGAGAGCTTCTAAGTTGATAAAAACATAGAGTGCAGGGAGGGTGGCATGTCTCCAGAGAGTATGGAAGCTATGCACCCTTTCCCATATATGCTACCCAATGCATCTCTTCCATTTGGCTGTTCCTGGGTTGTATTCTTTGTAATAAACTGGTAATAGTAAGTAAATCACTTTTCTGAGTTTTGTGAGCTCTACTGGTAGGTTATCAAACCCAAGAAGGGGATCGTTGGAATCCCCGCTTTATAACAGGTCAGGCAGAAGTATGGGATTTGAGATTGCATCAGAAGTGAGAAGCAGCCTTGTGAAATTGAGCCCTTAATCTAGAAAGTCTGCATGAACTCCATGATAGTGCCAGAAGTGAATTGTAGGCTACCCAGTGCGTATTCAGAGAGTTAGTGAATTGGTTCATGAGGAGAAAAGTCCCACACATTTGGTGTCAGAATTGCTGTGGACATAGAAAAAGTGTTTTTCTTTTTACTATTGCACATGATAAAAATTCTTAGAGAGCTCACCATCCTCAAATCCTCTTCTCCAGAAACTGCATACTTATGTTTCCCTGAATATGCTCTGGTTTTAATTCTACTCTCTTAGCAAAAGAAAAATTAGAAGATGAACTTTCATCCAAATTGATAACAACCTTGTTTTAAGGAGATTATTTTTAATTATCCATACTTTGAGTAGCCTACACAAGAGCCAATCTTACTTTTTTTTCCCCAATAGATTTTAAATGCACTTTAGAAAATATTTTGGGAAATAGCTATACTGAAGAATAAATGAAACAAGATGGGATTGGGAGGGAGACAAACCATAAATGACTCTTAATCTCACAAAACAAACTGGGGGTTGCTGGGGGGAGGTGGGATTGGGAGAGGGGGAGCGGGCTATGGACATTGGGGAGGGGAGGCGAACCATAAGAGACTATGGACTCTGAAAAACAACCTGAGGGTTTTGAAGGGTCAGGGGTGGGAGGTTGGGGGAACAGGTGGTGGGTGATGGGGAGGGCACGTTTTGCATGGAGCACTGGGTGTTGTGCAAAAAGAATGAATACTGTTACGCTGAAAAAAATAAATAAATAAAAAGGGAAAAAAAAAAAAAAAAAGTTACCATAAGAGATAGATGAAACCTGGCATTTTAAATTCAGTACAATTGAAATGCAAAAATAGATTGACCTTATATTAATTTCTAAAAGTAGACTAGGCAGTGAGCTTTTATAGCTTTCATCTGAAAGGAATAACACATTGAGTTGTCATTCCTCAAACTTATTCACTCAGCTGTTCATGGCCATTCATATGATTTAGCAATACATAGTGAGCCAACTAAATTTTAATATACTTTAAAGTATGACACTTCATATTCAGAGTAAAATAGCATATTTCATCCAAGTTTAATAGTAAAAGGTTAAATATATATATATATTTTTTCTCTGAAACATGTTGAGATCTTCTTTTAGTAGTGGTAAGTGAAATATCAAATTTTAGACTCTTTAAACCAATTCCAGAAATGTAGATCATTTAGAATTGATCACCCCCTGATATGAAATGGTAAATGGTATTTTGTTATAGTAGTGTCCAGAATCATTTGGAAAATCTTTTCATCTTACTTCTAACCATGCATGGGGATTTAACCATGGGGATTTAAAAATCCCCAAAATGATTAATCTAAACTAAACTACAAAAACATTAAGTTGGCCAATTTTTGTTTTAAACAAAACTCATATTGAGTTTACATTAATAATTGTTTTGTCTGGCAGGTAAATAATGAGTAACTTTAATTCTTTTCCTGTTACTGTCAAGAGGAAAATGTATATTATAGGGGAGGAAAATTTTTTCTTTACCCTTCTTGGCTGTCTTGGCTAATCTACTAATTAAATTGACATATGACAGATTAACAGGAGAAAAATAAAGTTGTTTACATGCATATAGAAGCCGCATAAAATAGGAGATCCACTGGCAATTAGGCAATTGACATTTATATGCCATCCTGAACTAAGAAGGGGTCTGAGATTTCAAAAGGAAGGAAGACATTTCACAGGAAAATGGGAAGAACAAATGTTTGGTAAGTAAATGTTTGCCATGTCATATAGAGATAATGAGACATAGAGAGAAATTTGATCTCCAAGCCCTCCTGAGCTTCTCCCCAGTCTATTACCACCTAGCCCATTTCTTCAGAGTCACCTCTGGTGATAGCTCTCTTCCTGGACCAGGCCTTGGATCTAAAATCTTTTAGGCAGGTAAGGGGAAGGTAAAAGCTATTCCTGAGTTTTTTGGGCCTTGATTGAGTTCAGCTCGAAGTAATCCACACACCAAAATAGCACGTTTTGGGGAGGCTTTTTCTGAACCCTTTCAATATGAATGTAAACGAATTTTCTTGGAAAAAATAAGATCCTCAAAAATATGTAAAATAGCAGGTAGAAAAAAGCATGATATCCTACACATAGTTTAACTTTCATGTGGGTTATTGTTCTTTTCAAATCTGTACTATGAACTCTTATTCGCAACAAATCATGTATATTAAATAAAAATCTTTTAATCCCAAGCCCAAGTGACACTTTAAAAGAGGTGTTAAGAACAAAATTAATTAATCCACATGTATCTCACCTTTAGACTTATTTAGACCAATAGTGGATAATTTAAAGGGACAAATCACATAAATTTTGACAAGGACTTTTTTTCAGATTAAATAAATATTAAGCAGAAATGTTTTTTAGCTTCCTCAAAAAAAAAAAAAAAAAAAAAAAACCAGACACACCTGCACACACTATTCCATTCTTCTTCAAACCTGGACTTCTTTCTTTTTTTTAAAAATGATTTAATTTTTCTACTTTGCTAGGTGTGGCTACAAATACTTCCCTCTTAACCCCTCTATAAGAAAAAGAGCAGTGCCAGAACAATTAAGTATGGTTACAGGTGCCTAATCAGAATGACTGGGGGAAGTTGGTAAATGAGAGATTTGCCACATAACTCACACCCACCACACACTTGCTACTTAGCTTTAACCAATTGTTCCTAGTAGGGACCGGGGAGTAATGTCAAATCCTCTGATTAAATAAATAAATAAATAAATAATCCCAATTTATATATGAATTCTTCTGAATTTTAAATGCTTGCAACTATAGAAGTCATGGACCCTTCGCCTTCTGGCCAAATGGTAGAAGTATACTGTCTGGTTCCTTTGTGGCTAGATGGGGGCCATGTGACCAGTTCTGCTCAATGATTTGTAAGCCAGATTTTAATTGTGGGCATATGACCTTCTAAAGTTCTTTCCTCTCTGCAACAGCAATTAATAATATCCCAGATAGTGGCTGCTTTATCAAGGTAGGCCCAGAGTGAAGGTAATTCAGTGCAACTGTCCTCCCATGATATATGTGCTACATGAGTGAGAGATAAAATTTTGTTAAACTACTCACTCAGGCCTGTGTGTATATGATTGTGATTGCTATAAAAAGCTTATACTGGCTGATATAGTCACTAACTCAATTAGAAACACAAGTAGAGCAGTATGGGGACTAACCCAAATCTACAGACCATGTGGGCCAGGATTCACCAAAAGACCATCAGTATTCAGTCTAAAACACACTGAATGTACTTAATAAGAGAGTGCATGTGATTTGGGTTCACTAAACAAAAAAATCTTAGATTGCTACATAGAATATATGACCCTGGCATTAACTAGATAAGAAAGAGGGGAAAGAGGAAGAGAAGGGAGGCAAAGACAGATGTGAGGAAGAGAGAGGAGGAGGGAGAAGAGGAAAACAACAAGAAACAGAATGAAAAGCAGACAAAATAAAAAATTGATGGTGGGGGGGTGCCTGGATGGCTCAGTGGGTTAAGCCTCTGCTTTTGGCTCAGGTCATGATCTCAGGGTCCTGGGATCGAGCCCCGCATTGGGCTCTCTGCTCAGTAGGGAGCCTGCTTCTCCCTCTCTCTGCCTGCCTCTCTGCCTACTTGTGATCTCTGTCAAATAACTAAATAAAATCTTTTTAAAAAATTGATTAGGATGACTAGACCTGATTAGTATTCTGTAACAGTCAAGTCTGTTCAGAAGCCCACATGGGAACCATATGACTTTCTACAACTCCTCTTACCAAATATACCCAGGGCCTTTCTGAAGCCTTCTTGCTCCCTTTATTGCCTAAGTTTTAAACCTTTCCACCCTTCCTTTCCTCCACTAAATTTCTAGGTCTCAGTTCCCCTCTAGGAGAACAGGCCAGCTCTTCACAAGACTTTTACACTGTTTAGAGTACTTATAGCTGTTAATATACTGTTCCTCTTTACCACAGTATTTTCATCTTTCAAACATAGCCTATGTATATAAACTCTTAGCTTGGAGAATTACACGTACATAGCTTGGTAGCTGAAGGTACAGATTCTAAATTCAGCCTACCTGAGTTCCAATACTTACAGTGTGTAGTCTTGGAAAAATAATATTTTGCTACTTTGCTTCCATTTTCCCATCTGCAAATTAATGATAATAAGAGCATCTATCTCACTGAGTTCTCTTAAGTATTTAGAATGGTGCCTGACATAGAGTAAGTGCCATATAAATGTTTGTCAAATAAATGAATAAATAAGATATATGTTGGGAATATTAGACTTCAGATTACTGTGAAGTAGGGCTGGGAAAAGGGGGAATGGAGTAACTTTCGACATCCTTCAAGTCCCATGGTATACCACTTACATGCCTGTTAATCAACCTATTCTTTATTTTCAACAATGAGTCAGAGCTGTTGTTTCATCTAAATGAATATTCCTCTATCACGCTTCCATCATTGGTGGTAAGGATTAAATCACTGACAGCCATTTCCATTTTGATACAACAGTCAAGAAGTAGTATTTAACAATAACACATAAAAAGACAGAGAAAACCTACTCAGAAGCTAAACAAAACATCTCTTGCTCTTGTCCATATACTAGTAAAGATGTAACGCAGCCCTCTGAGAGCCTCGCCTCTTTGCTTAAACCCCAGTGCAAAGGAAAACCGTTGTCATTTCAATAAGTCTCTGCTCTTAACTTAGAAGATGATTTGGTCTTTCAGTATATTTCCTTTTATATAGCAAAGCATAAAATTTAAGGGATGCCTTCCATCAAAAGACTCCTTTCTCATAAAACATCTTTCCCAGTGTGCTCTCTATTCACATGTTATGCCATAAAAGTCAAGTATGTGTTGACTCTTTCTATAGCCCGAGTTGTATTTACAGACTTCCACTTAACAATCACCAACAAAACAGAAGAAGCCACTGCTTCTCTGCCCCTCACCCTTCCTCAATTCCCACTGGCTTTGCGGTGTGCTTGTTGTGGTTCTCCCACTGTGATAACCGATAAGGGGTGGTTCACAAGCCTATGCAATCAACCTGTGCTTCTGAATCCTCACTTCTCTCCTAACATTTAACTCTTCCTCCAGCAAAGGATGGAAAGATGTACAAACAGAACTTAAAGGAATGTTTGGTGTCTTCAACAGATTTGGAAAACAGATTCTGTTTGATTTTTCTAAGTTTAAGACTAGCCGGGTGGTAATCTCAAGAAACATATTTATAAGTAATGAAGGAAACAATTCTGAAACAACCTGTGGAAGTTTTCAGAATTGGGAATTAATTCAGATGTTAAACAAGGAAATCTCTGAAACAAATTATAAACCAGCCACTCAGTGTATTACACTTAATGCAGATATCACCCATATCCATCTGTGAGTCTCATTTATCTCCTGGAATAAACAAAGTCTCATTATGAAGGTTACTCTTTTATATCTTCTGCTTTCATTTTCCCCAGACTTGGCTTTATTGGCAATGTCTGAGAGAATTGGTAGGCTTAGAAACTTATCTTTCTTTGAAATTGTGTATTTAAAGCTGAAAACAATTCTGTGGGGTAACTACTTCTAATCCCTACAATAGTTATCTCTCTTTGCTTTATGAAATAGATTTTCAGTTTTCATGTGAAATCTTTAGAAATGTCTTTAAACCATAAACTTCTCAGAGACCAAGGCATGGGAAATATAGCTTTTTTTGATAATGAACACTGAATTATACAATCACCAATGTAATCATTTATTTCATCTATTTGGGACACTGTATGAAATACAAAAAAGCTAAAAAGAAGTCTTAAGTTTTTTACTGTACTTTTTCATGTTAATCAATATCCAAATACAAAGAACTTTAACACCAATCACAGTTCAAATGATTTTAAAAAATTGAAGTATTTTGTTAGATTAACTGACTAGTAGTATATTTTTTGTAAAATAGTTCACATTTACATGTGAAATATATGTATACAAGCAAGAGCTTTCTTCTGCCTTTAATGCATTCACTCTTTCATTCAAGATTCAACGGGACAGCCCTATTAATTCTTCCTCCAAACTGCAAATACATTCATTTTAATGAGAGGAATAGAAAGCCCCATGGGAAATGCTGAAATAAAAGCCATTTTTCTTACAACAAAAGCAGTTGTTTAAAAAAGTGATTCTCAGAACTATGTATGGGAAGAGAGGTTTGCAGGAGTTGAATTCCTATATCACTCCACCCTCTTTCCTTTCTTAAAGTTGTAACTAGTAAATTCAACGGTTTAAAGGAAGACTCAAAGAAACTTACAGAAAGCTTATAAAAATATTTGGACTTTTTTTTGACCATTAACCAATAACCATTATAGAGGCAAATGTTTCATTTCCCATTATATCCATGTGCAAAGAGAATCGCCTGCAGGGCTGCATTGAATAATAAGGTCACAGCATGAAGACCAGGTACACCCAGAGCCCTCCCAAGTCATAGAGTGAGTTCATATCTCGTGGCCTTTGGAGATCAGTCTAAACAGCCATCTTTGCCAAATCTGAGGCAAAACAGCAAGAATGGCCATGAGAGCCCGAAAGAAAAGCAAAGTTAGCAGCTGGCAGGAGAGCAGGTGTAAGAAAAGGCTGTCAGAATAAGCATATCACCAGTACTGCATATCAAGTACTTAATATCGTCACTAGCTCCAGTCCTAGAAGAAGCTGGGTCAGATGAAACACACGCAGGGAATCAAAAACATATAAGATCTGAGGGTTCTTGGAATATCTGCAGACATAGAATTCATGCATTCATTCAACATATTATTCAGTACCTACTATTGTGCGGAGTGCTGAGATGACAAAGATAAAACAGATGTGGTCTTATACCTCAAAGAACTAACAGTGATTTAAGGAAGTGGGGCTAGTAAAGGGACACTTAAAATATAGCCCAATAACATCCATGATGAAAAAAAGTACAAGACGCTTTGAAAAGCCAACCAGTTCAAACTGAGATTATAGACAATTCTTCCCAAAGGCCCAGGATGTCTTGAAGAACAAAAGAGAGTTTTGGGTTTTTTTTTATAATATATGTCTATTTGTTTGTCCCACAAAGAATTGTAGAATTTAGTTTGACCACAAAGGGGCTTAGAGACAGGACAGTCTAGAGGAAACTGATGTGAAGCCATGAAGGTAAAAATAATAGCAGGAGGTCTCTACAGAATTTGGTTTCTGGACCACATGGGATGGAAAAAAATTAAAAAAAAATTGAAGAAGCTAAAGAGATTGTGAAGTCTGTGAAAGGTCTGGGGCATCGAGCCCAGGAGTTTGCTTTTTCATTCTGCAGACTGTGGGGAAACATTGAGAGGCTTTAGGCAGCAGAGTGATATGAGTAGATGCGTGCTTCAGAGCAGCTCTGCTGGCAGCCTTGGGAAGAACAGATGGAGGAAGGAGGGGATGATCTCACAGTGATGAGCTGAGAGGCTGCTGCATGGGGAAGACTTGGGATATTAAAGTGAAATAATGACCGTGAGAGTGGAATGAGGGAGCAGATTCATGATGTGTAGGAGGCTAAACCAATAGGGTTTGGTGATGGATTATATAAGGGAAAGAAGGACCCTTGTAAGGCTATTGGATTTCTTATTAGGATGTGTCATTCACCCATTTAGAATATACAGGATTAGGGGCCCCTGGGTGGCTCAGTGGGTTAGGGCCTCTGCCTTTGGCTCAGATCATGATCTCAGAGTCCTGGGATCTAGTCCCGCAGCGGGGGATCTCTGCTCAGCGAGGAGCCTGCTTCCCAACCACCCCCATCCCCCACCTGCCCCTCTGCCTGCTTGTGATTTCTGTCAAAATTTAAAAAAAAAAAAATGTTAAAATAAAAAGAATATACAGGAGGAGGAGCACGGTGGCAGGGAGAAGATTAAAAGATTGATTTAGAAGTCCTTGTGGGGTGTTCAAAAAGAACTGGTATTGAGCATTTGGATATAAAGATTATGAGTCCAGGGAAGCAGTCTACACTAGAGATATGCATTTGGATGCTATTGTAACCACTGGATTTGCATGAAGACATAAAGAAGAATATGAGTACAAGAAGAGCAGAGGGCCCAAGATGGAACCAAGGAAAACAAGGGCATTTGAGAGCAGGTACTTTGATTTGCATGCCAGGTTTAGGGATATCATGAAGCCAGCTCCAAGCTCAAAAGGGCATGAAAGGGTTAAACATAGGGTTACCATGTGATCTAACTATTCCACTCCTAGAAATTCAAAAGAAATTTTAAAATGATCACATGAAAATTACACTTGAATATTCTTAGCAGCATTATTCACAATAGCCAAAAAGTTGAAACAACCCCAATGTCCAGAACTGATGAAAGGATAAGTACAAAGTTGTGGTTCTGTACAATGAAATATTAAAGAAATAAAAGTACTGATGCATGTGACAAAGGGATGAACTTAAAAACATTATGCTAAGTGAAAGGAGCTGGAGACTTATTATATGATTCCATTTCTATAAAATGTCCAAAGTAGGAATATCTATAGGGTAGAAAATTTCTTGGTTACCTAAGTCTGGGGAGATGGAATAGGTGAGGGAAGGTACAGGGTTTCTGTCTGAGGTAATGAAAGTTTCTAAAATTGATTGTGGTAATGGCTGCATGATTCTATGATTGCACTAAAAGTCACTGAAAAATTACTTTAAATGAGTGAATTTAAGTGAGGTTGATATGTGAATTACATCTTAGTAAAGCTGCTAAAAGATGGTATGAAAGGACAAGTGAAATTTTAGATAAGATAAATGCAAGTACAGAGGCCTAAAACTTATTAAAATCTCTCTGAAGTTTTATCTCAAGAGAAGGAATCTTCCACCCAGGCAACAGGCACTAGAAGACTCTGGTGATAGGTAAATATCAGGACAGGGAAACAAAGAAGTCCAATCGGTCTCACAAGGATTCCTCATCAGTTTGGTGAAAGCAATATTCAAAGAGTAGACAGGGAGGCTACCTGGAGGTACATATTAATCAAGTAATATTTTCAAACAATTTAGGCTATTTCACATGTAAATATAAAACATTTCAGAGGGCGGTCTTTGCATTTTTGCCTATGCTACTTTACCATAGAGAAAATCCATACTGGAAGACTTAATTGTTCAGACTCCCTCCCAGGTCCCCGATCTCCTTCACCACTGTAAGGGTTGCTGTAAGAAATGGAGAAAATGGAGAGCAATTTCCAAATAAGCCTAGTTTACAAATTTACTTCTCAAAATTTCTGTAAGGAAAATTATAAAGCACTTAACAGGGTAGCCTCCTAAAACCAGTTTTCTCCCCTTTTTCATTCCAACAAGGCAATTTTTTCAGCTCCATGTTGTTGCTTCTCCCTAAAAGGCCTTGCTCCTCAGATCTTCATAACTTTACTCATGATTTCTACCCTTGCACCTGCCCTACCTCCCTCTCAATATTTATCCTTCTTTCAGAGCCAACAATGACATCACTCCTTAGTTTTGGGCCCACCAAACTCCTATTGCACTTACAGATGGGATCTCACAACTTGGTGTTCTCTAACTGATGTGTGTGTTTTATCTTCATAGCCAGGACCAAAGTGTCTCAATAGCAGACAAGATAATTCTCTATGTTGCCTATGATGTTTAGCATAATGTTGCAAAAGTAACAGATTCTTTTTTTTTTAAGATTTTATTTATTTATTTGACAGACAGAAATCACAAGTAGGCAGAGAGGCAGGCAGAGAGAGAGAGGGGGAAGTAGGTTCCCTGTTGAGCAGAGAGCCTGATGCAGGGCTCCATCCCAGGATCATGACCTGAGATCATGACCTGAGCTGAAGGCAGAGTCTTTAACCCACTGAGCCACCCAGACACCCCAAAGTAACAGATTCTTATTAGGTATCTAACTATGGCACCAAGCAAAATAATTTTTAAATAATTATTAATGCTCTAAAATTATTTCCTGTTTATGTTAAAAATTTACTGAAAGACAAATACCATACGATTTCAACTTGCATGTGGAATTTAAAAACAAAACAAATAAGGACAAAAAAAAGAAAGAGGCAAACTAAGAAACAGGCTTTTTTTTTTTTTCCAAGATTTTATTTGTTTGTCAGAGAGAGAGAGAGCGCGAGAGCACAAGCAGAGGGAGTGACAGGCAGAAGGAGAAGGAAGCTCCCTTTTAGCAAGGAGCATGATGAGCAAGGAGCCTGATGTGCAACTTGATCCCAGGACCCTGGGATCATAATCTGAGCCTAAGGCAGATGCTTAACCGACGGTGACCGAGTCACCCAGGCAGCCCAAGAAACAGACTCTTAACTATAGTGAACAAACCGATGGCTACTGGAGGGGAGGTTGGTGGGGGGGAGGGGTGTAATAGGTGATGGGGATTAGGGGTGTACTTGTGCTGAGCACCGGGTGGTGTATGAAGTGTTAAATCACTGTATTGTATACCTGAAACTAATATTACACTGTATATTAACTAAATAGAATCTAAATAATAACTCTGAAGAAAAAAATAAAAAATAATTTACTGATGTATCAAGATGTATCAAAGTTGCTGAACACTTACTCTGTGCAGAGATTCTGTGCAGTAATGTAAGTACATTATCTAATCTTATTCCCTTAACAATCCTATAAGGTGGTTACTCTTACCATCTTCACTTCGCAGATAAAAAAAAAATAGATGTTTCATGTGTTTATGTAACTTGTTCAAGTTCAAAGGATTTCTGCATTTTAAATGCAATAAATTTGTTAGAATATTTGTTCTTTTACCTTCTAATATTGGCCAAAAGACTTCTAATCAAATACTGGAAGATGTAATCACACAGAGGCAGGAAGATCTGTGTTTAAATCCTAAACTCTCAGAATCACAGTTTATTCAAACATACAATGAGGCTAATAACACCTGATTCACAGGGGCATGAGAAATTAATACAATCAAAAGCTTCTGGCCACAGGAGGAAAATAATATTATTTCTTCTCTATCTACTTGAATCACAAATGCTTCCAAAAGTTTACCATTATTTTTGGAAGGAAACATATCAGTAATTCCACAGGTATTAAGGCATTTTTCAGGTATTAGTGCAGATCTATATTTACTACAATCTTAGGATGTTGAACTTTTCTTCAAAGAGATGATAAAGGCATCCTGATTATGCAATCTTGTTCTTATTAAAGGCCAAGGTGAGAATTCTACCAATCACATTATATGTCACCCCAGATTTATTCTTAAATGCAGAGTATCTCTCAATTTCTTCAGCAAGTATCTTCAAAATAGGAACTTGAAAATGACAGGTAGGTAAAGTATAAGTTTCTGTGAGCATGTATGTGTCTGTATGAGTGTAAAGAAGAATGAAGAAAGAAAGATGATAGTATAGAAAAATTCTTTAAGGCATACCTCTTTGGCACTGGGCTCTTGCTTAAGAAATATCCTTCGGAATCTAAATTCTTTGTTCCTTTATTCCGCTTTGGGAAAATATCATGTGAACTACCTTACTTATAATGTATAAAGTCTGAACAATGATGATCTTTTCAGAATATAATTAGAGTTGTAGAGCAGTGACAATAAAATGCATTCAACAGTGCATGTAACCAGCCTTCTTCCCTCGCTGTATTTGAGCAAGGTGCTCCAGTTGAAAGCCAGCCAGAAAACCCCAGTCCCTCCTAGAAAGGACTTCTAAACAACACCATGGCTTAGAGAGGGAATCTCCTCATATGTATGCCTGCCTCATTTACTTAGGGCTCCAGCCAATCCTGCTGATAGATTACATAACATGATTAAGTAAGTTCTATTTTAATGTAGGCTCAACCAATATTTATTGATTGACCACTACATGACCATATTAAGCAGGGTTCTCCAGAGAAACTGAACCAATGGGATATACGTACAGGAAGAGATTTATTGTGCAGAACTGGTTCACACAAACACTGAGAAGTCCCATGATCTGCTGTCTGTAAGCTCAAGATGCAGGAAAGCTGGTGGTATAATTCTACCCCAAGTCTGAAACCTTAAGAACCAAGGGAGCTAGTTGATGGTATAAATTCCAGTCTAAGGGCAGGAGAATATCAATGGCTCATCTCAGCTGGCAGACAGAAAGTAAAAAAGAAGGGAATTCCTCCTTCTTCTGCCTTTTTGTTCTACTCAGGCACTCAAAAGATTGGATGAGGACCACCCATGTTATTGAGTTGAACACCTTGGGTGTTAGGGGCACTGACCCTGTAGTCAAAAATGGGCATATAACTTTTGACTGCCCCAAAACTTAACCACTAATAGCCTACCACTGGCCAGGAGCCTTACTGATAACATAGTCAATTAAAACATATTTTGTATCTTATATGTATTATACACTGTATTCTTAAAGTAAGCTAGAGAAAAGAAAATATTATTAAGAAAATCATAAGGAGGGACGCCTGGGTGGCTCAGTTGGTTGAGCAGCTGCCTTCGGCTCAGGTCATGGTCCCAGCGTCCTGGGATCGAGTCCCACGTTGGGCTCCTTGCTTGGCGGGGAGCCTGCTTCTCCCTCTGCCTCTGCCTGCCACTCTGTCTGCTTGTGCTCACTCTCGCTCCTCTCTCTCTCTGACAAATAAATAAAATCTTAAAAAAAAAAAAAAAAAAAAAAAAAAAAAAAATTTAAAAAAAAAAAAGAAAATCATAAGGAAAAGAAAACATATTTACAGTACTGTATTTATATTTTTAAAAACCTGCATATTAATGGAACTTCACAGTTCAAACCCATGTTGTTCAAGGGTCAAGTGTACTTTTGAGTCTACAGATTCAAATGATAATCTCAACCAGAAACATCCTCACAGATATATCTAGAAATAATATTTAATCTGAACAACTCTTGGGCCCATCAAGTTTACACATAAAATTAACCACCACAATGACAGTACCACAGGCATTCACTGATGCATAAGAAAGAATTAGCTTGCCTCCTGATGCTTATAGTGTAGTTGAGAAAATAGTTGATGACTATGTATTTTGTCATCCAAAATGGGACACTTTTTAGAATGAAAAGAGATTCTATTAATAAAAAAGGTGGGGGCGCCTGGGTGGCTCAGTGGGTTAAAGCCTCTGCCTTCGGCTCAGGTCATGATCCCAGGGTCCTGGGATCGAGCCCCACATCAGGCTCTCTGCTCCGAGGGGAGCCTGCTTCCTCCTCTCTCTCTGCCTGCCTAGTTGTGATTTCTCTCTGTCAAATAAATAAAATATTTAAAAAAAAAAAAACAAAGGTGGAGCAAAACTATATGGGACTAAGTAGAATATACATTCATATGTTTACTCTTTAAGATAAAGAAATAGGTATAAAAATTTCATTCAAGAGGAGGATGCAATCCTAAAAACAGTTATTTTTTCTTTATGTGGATCTTTTTAAATGTTGTTTTTCTACTACCATATGGAATTTCTGCAGGTCCTGTAACTTCTCCTATCTGCTTTGGTCACCAGAACAGTTTCTTTCAGTAATTTGGAGACATTTTGAAGGGTCACAACAGGAAAGAGGGGATGCTACCAGCATCTCGTCAGTAGATGCCAAGGCTGATGCTAAGCATTTAACAATGACAGGACAGCCCCCCAAGACAACAAATCACATGTCCCCAGATCTCAGCAGTGTCAAGGTGAGGAAATGCTGCCCTAGGTTAACAGCTCTCTCCAAGTGGGAGCTTACATTGGACCTGGAAATCTTTAAAAGCAGTGGGGAAATGTTAGCATTTCTTCCTTCTCCCTTAGTTTTAATTCCCTACCCCTCACTCTAGTCATTTCTGATGCTCAGATTTGGGCACAGGGAAATAAGGGATCAGGAATGAAGGGCATATTCTTAAATCTGTTAGAGTTATAATCTGTGACTTTTCTTTTTTAGATGTAGTGAACACACAGTTGTTGGGAGTGTCTGCATGGATGTTGTTATTTTAGACAATGTGAGGATAGTAAGCAGCAGGTAATACTTCTCAAGTTCTAAAGATTAGGAAGTGTTGATTAAGTTTATAAGAGGGAAGTCCTTGAAGACCGTAGCTGGAGCTGTATAGAGGGTGAGAGCTGCAAGCAGAAGCCAGATTAAAGAAAGAGCAGGAGATAAAACATAGGGACAGTGATTCCATAGAATCATTTTTCGACATTTGGTTCAAAAACACAGAGGAGAGAGAAGAGCATGCAGGACTGGTGGTGGGGCTTAGGAGGGGGAGATTTGATCAAATTTAAATGGAAACAGACAGAGAAATGGACCAATGGGACAAAGAGAGAGAGAAAATAAAAATTTATAAAGCATGGTCCTTGAACAAATAAAACAAAAAGAGACAGTATCCAGGCACAGGTGTCCATTGGGCCCGGAGGACAATAGGTCTCATTTATCATCATTATGACCTTGAATAGAATTGGTATGGTTCTGTTTTATTTATACCTTTCAATTAGGTCATGCCTGGGCTTAAGTCAAAGAGACAGCTGCCTATGTGATAATCTGAGAGGAAAATGACCTGAAATTATTGTCAGTAAAATAACTCCTTGGTTTTTCCAGGTTTTACCTCCTGAAGGCTCTCTATTAAAATGTAAATAAGTTACCTGAAAAGTCATCATCTGCAAATCCATTAATATATTTGGAAGGATTAGTTTATCAGTTGGTCAGGACAAGTTGATTGTGAGAGTGTTGAGAGTAAGTGTGTACACGTAAGTACACGCCTCAGTTTTTGTGTGAGAGAGTGATTATTTCAGAATAAAAAAAAGGAAAGTCTGGAACACAAACACTGCCTAAAAGAATTGTGTCAGGAACAATGTAAAGATACTAAGAACCTGAAAAAAGAAGGCAAAAGACATTTCAGAGACACATGCAGTATCAAATTCCACAGAAGAAGGAAATGCAAACGGTCCTGAGATCTACCAGATTCTATGGCTGCACAATCGGGTTCATGTTCCCTGGTGAAAAAGACTGGCTCAGGGTGTAGCTGGCTTCTTCCAGAAGTCATCAGGATTTTTCATATACCGTCAAAACATTTGACTGGCTGTCTGAGTAGATACCACAGTCAACCAACAAGTCCCTGGCCCAGGGCTTGGACACTCAGTCATTTAAATCTGAAGACAAAATACTCCCACCAAACTTCACTCTCCAACCCTTGCTACCCTGTTGCTATAACCCCACCTGTCCTCTCTTCTCTCCAATGCTCCCCATGTATTGACTCCATGAATCAGGAGTAGAAGCTTCTTTATAAGACAGATTCTTATGCCATCTCATTTTTGGATTTTGGATCCAGTAAAACTGAGGTGAAACCAAGTGTCAGCTCAGGCCATTATAACAAAATACCAAAGTGGATGGCTTAAACAAAATGAATTTATTTCTTACATTTCTGAAGGCTGGGAAGATCAAGGTGCCAACTGACTCAGTTCCTGGTGAGAGCTCTCTTTCTGGCTTCCAGACGGCCCTCTTCTCTTTGTGTCTTCCCTCACATGGCCTTTCCTCGGAGCAAATGGAAACAGAGGTCTCTCTCTTTGTATAAGGTCACCGGTTCTACCAGATTAGGACCCCATCCTTATGATCTCACTTAAAATTAATTATATCCTAAAAGCCCTATCTCCAAATACAGTCGAATTGAGAGTTAGGGCTTCAACATATGAATGGGGTGGGGAGCTGTGGACACTCTTTAGCGCAGAGCTCTGAGGAAATCTACATTTTCAGCCAGCATCCTAGGTGAGTCAGAGGCAGACAGTCCAACATCCCAGCTTTGATAGGCCCTGTTTTACAATTTATTCCTATGAATCCTTCCTAAAAAGGAAGGCAAACTAAACTGTAACTGATCGCAATAATAAAATATGTAATATAACACCATAAACATAACTGCAGCTGCACATCAGTGCTGGTATGAATATTACATGTCACCTAGTGCAGGCCCTCAGATGAGGAAATGGAAGCCTATGACACTGAGTAATTGGAAAATGTTTTCCTTGAGTAGGATATTCAGATAACCTTTGAGAAGCATTGAGATGTGGCAACATCTTTAAAACGTTACTAAACAAAATAAACATACTTCCAAACATTTACTTAAAAGAAACATTACAGTAGCAGGGACCATTGCTAATTAAATGCAAATAGTGGTTAATGTGCACTGCAATTATCTCTGACTCAACAAATTATGTATGGTATATTGCATGCATCATCTCCTTCTTAAACGAAAACAAATCCTCTTCAATCCACAAATTATCCAACACAAATGGTCCAAACCTTTTGTCAATGGGCTAAAAGCCAGTGGATACACTTCCATCCCCACCACACACCCATCCCCCTTAGTTATTCTGCACAGTGTACTTGAGTGTTACCACAAACGTATGTGTCATCCAATTAGCAAAGTCATCATATATATATGTTTTAAAGATTTTATTTATTTATTTGACAGACAGAGATCACAGGTAGCCAGAGAGGCAGGCAGAGAGAGAGGGGGAAGCAGGCTCCCTGCTGAGCAGAGAGCCTGATGCAGGGCTCAATCCCAGAACCCTGAGATCATAACCTGAGCCGAAGGCAGAGGCTTTAACCCACTGAGCCACTCAGGCACCCCTCATCATATATTTCTTCTCTCCAAATGTATTACCAAATAAATAAGTTAGCACATAAACGGGTCTTCTGTTTTATTTTTTATTTTTTATTTTTTTTTCCAGAAAAGAGTGAATGGTACCTTGTTAGCTTCCAAAATTAAGGAGCACTGCAGGTTGGAATATTTTTGCAACTGAGCAGCCCAGTGGTGACTGTGCACAATGAGTAATGAAAAGCATTTCTAGGCACTTAGCTTGCTTCCATAATGTGAAATCTAAAAACTTCTAGGAAGAAGTATATTTCTGTGCAAAGAAAATGTGTGTTCATATATATTTTTTGAAATATCCATCTAGTTTAAACTGAACCAAAGATGTATTCTTGATCTGCCATTGAAGAGACTTCCTGAGGTTGGAGGGGGGAATCTTTCTGATTCTGAGGATTCTTGGAGGAAAAAAGGAAACTTTTAACTGAAGAGTGGTAGGAATAGAGAGAGGACCATTGAAATAGAGCAATTTAACATTAACCATGAAGGCATGTTTCTTAAAATGTAATACCTGCATCATCTTTACTAGAAATAACTAGGGATAGGATGTTTTTGAAAAACACAGATTCCTTACTGAGTTCCAAAATTTCTAGGATCAGGGCCAGGACTGAGCATTTTCTAACCAGCTCTCCAACTGGTTCTTAAGCACACAAGAGCTTTACTCAACTGAAGGGGAAAATAAAAGGAATATACATCATTATCATCTTATTCCAACAAGTCATCCATGATTCTGCAGCTCCAGGAAAACCTGAGGTAAGTCAATGAAGTACATGAATTCTAATAAAAATAAAAATGAGTTTGAAACTTAGACCCTCCATCTACCACACCACTTAGACCCAAAGTCTCTTTTTTCACTACCCTCAGATGCCTCTTGGGCACATCATGATCTTTTAAACCATCAAATGATGATCAAAGTCAAAACCTTGACCACTATTAGGCCTACAGATGAACTGAAAATCAACCCATCAAACTTGTCCTCAAAGAAGAAGACAGTCAGTCTTTCTGCTTCTTTGGTCTTGCTTTCTTCCCCATCTCTCACTCACAGAGGAGAATTTACTGTTAGCCATGAGAGCAATGGAACCCACCAGTTCCGTCAGTTTTCACTTGCCTCTGCGGCCTAGTTGCCTTTCAACATTCAATATCTGGTGACAATATGAAGCTCCTATTTACTGCACTACACACATATTTGTTTCCTCTGTGCTAAGATACATTTTTTTTACATTTTAGTATTTCTGAAATTAGGTTGTATCGCACAAATGTTTAGCCCTTTAAAGCAAATGTAAATTGCTCTGTCACTATTTCCCCAATTTTCCCCCTCTGAGATTAGAGTTATTTCTTTTTTTCATCTTTCCCCTTCCAAACCCATCTTGAGAACTCCTGTACTGTAAACTTGGGAATGCTATGTTAAGCAAACACAATGTAGGACAAGGTTGATATCTTTGTAATGTTGTTTGTCTATGATATATGCCAGCTCAGGTCATACAACAATTACAGATTCTTTTCTGTTTCAAGTTGGGTAGGACAGAGCCAGAAAACTCACCTGGCAGTCAGAGGCCCTTTAAAGAACTCTTTCAGTATATACAAATTACAGTGATAACAAAGTTTTAGTTTATTTGGTGTATTTTTCTTTCTTAGTGATACTTAAATTAATGGCATGTCCTACATTTAATGGCATGCTAATTCTGATCAAATATAGGGGATAATGAGAGACTATGGACTCTAGGAAACAAACTGAGGGTTTCAGAGGGAAGGGAGTTGGGGTGATGGGTATTGAGGAGGGCACAGGTTGTGATGAGCACTAGCTGTTTTATGCAACTAATGAATCATTGAATGCTACATCAAAAATTAATAATGTACTCTATAGTGGCTAACTGAACATAAATATATATTTATGTATAGGATAGTAGCAAACTTTATAAATACAGGGTTTATAAAAAACCTTATAAATAAAAGTTGAATCAATGGGAATGGGAGGAGCAAAAGGTCTTTAGTCCTCTTAAATGGGCTATGGCACACACATATACAGAAAAGTTTAAGATTGTTAAAATTTTTTTTTTTAAATCTTTGCTACTATAGTACCTGAAAACTCCAACAGAAGCTATTGCCCTTCTTACCTATAGACTGACCTTGATTTCATTTCTGGGGAATTGTCTCCATAGCCATGAATTCAATCATGCCACTTCTGTATTCATCAATGCAGCCCTCATGGAAAAGGGAACCTTTTGTTTCCAACAGTGTGGCAGCTCTTCCATTACGTTCTTCAAAGGCTGCCATTCTTGATATTGTCTTTTTTTCAGTTGTCTCTCTTGATAAAACTGGACTGTCGCTTCTGAGTTAGGTTGGAAGACATTTTGAGGGGCACACCGTCCAGAGTCACAAAAAAATATCTGTCAGCTCTGAAAATTGACATGCTTTTTAAGATAAAACATCTATTTTATTCCAGGATGAGCCCCTTGACTATTTTGAAAACTCCCACCAAGAATCCAAAGGGTCAGACCCTAAGTCTTTTCAATCTGTGTTCCCAGAACACCCCTGAGGTCCACAGGTTGAGAGACCTCCTTAAACAAGTATCCCAGAGGGAGACAAGCAGAAGAGTCTGATCCAGTATTTGCCACACTGTATTAAAGTGAGTTATTTACCCATCTGTCTTCTCCTGTAGGCTGTAAACTCCTGAAAAACAGGGTTGGTTGCCATTCATTTATAATCCTCTTAGTCGTACTAGTGATGGTACAAGTGAAATCCTGGTACCAGTACCCTGATGACTATAAATTGCATCTACTAAACATTTTAATGGATGATTAGAGTTATGGATCACTAAAGGATACAATATTGGAGTTAGCATTGGTATGAAGGATAGTTTGTACATTAATCTTTCAGAACAGATCAGGAGACTATATTTTAAAAGCTAGAGAACACTGTCACATTCACAGGGTAATAAGTGACAGAGCCATGAAGACATAGATTTAGCCTACTAATGACAGCTTTTCAGCTCTTTTCACTATAAAACACTATGACCTGTTATACTGTCTTTCACAATTTTAATAAGATACACCTATCAACGAGAGTACTAAACCCATACATATACTACTCCCTCACCCTGTAGTAATGTTGGACCAGTAACTAAAAGAACCCAGAATTTTCTAGCTCAAACTATCAGAAGTAAATAATGAAGTTGTCTTTATAGACCTTTTACTTTTGCATTACTATTTTTAAAAAAAACTTTTTAAAAGATTTTATTTATTTACCTGTCAGAGAGAATGAGAGAGAGAGAGAGAAAGAGAGAGTGAACAAGCAAGGGGAGCGGCAGAGGGAGAAGCAGACTCCCCACTGAGCTCACAGGGGGCTTGATCCTGGGACCCTGGGATTATGACCTGAGCCTAAGGCAGACACTTAACGGACTGAGCCACCCAGGTGCATCAATATTATAACAAGGAAATTCACAATTTTTTCCAAAGTAGGTTTTGGCTAAAGCAGGAAACAGGACACACAAAACTGGAGTGAAATTAAAATTTATTGCAGTTGTCCCATGTCTCCTAAGTAGAAAATTGCAGTTACTAACTCCAGCACTTCCAGTCAGAGGGAAACCGACATAGAAGGAGATGGTAATGCCCAGGCTCCATCCACTGTTACAGATCCTATTTGGTTTTTCAATGGGATGTGGTGGCAGTAATTCTGGAATGCTAACGCTAAGCACAAGATTTTGCAATAAATGTTTATAGATCCTCAGTATTAACTTCTAAATATTATTGCCATCACTTCACTATAATTGTAGATAGTAAAAATACAAGTAGTGATATCCACAATTTTCAATCATTGCACAATTCAGAAAAAAGGAACCCTTCACTACATACACGAACATTTCCTCCCTGAGATTGCATCTAGCAAAGAATTAAAATAAAACTGCTGACAGTTACCTATTCTGTAACTGGTTGCTATTCACATAGTAGGAAACCTTCAAAATGTAACTCTGCTGTCTCTGCCCCTTATTCACCTGATTCCTCCTCAAGGCACCAGTTGAATTTAAGTGACAGTAAGTCTTGATTTGGGAAGGGTAGAGTCAGAAGGCAGAACGTTAGGGTGCTAATACTAAGTCCTCGCCTTTTCTCAAACTGTGTAAGACACTGATTTCTTTGCAAATAAAATGTGCAAAGGCATATCAGGATCATTCATTTCAACTTCATTACTGGTAATTGATCACACTGCCCAAAGGAAATCAGTCCATTTGTTTTTCATGAGCCAGACTGGGCAGAGGTCACTATTCACATCTCTCCTCTATAATGAACTAATTATCAAAACAATAGGCACTTAATGAAAAGCATAGTCAAGGAAACATGTTTGTCCTCATTCTTTTGAACTTTCAAACTGTACAGAGATATGGGACTCAGACAATTTTCTCTGCTAATCCTTGTTAAACAAACTTGTTTTTTACCTTCATCCTAAATTTTCCTCCAAAAATTGATCAAAAAATTGTTGATCTCACTCTTCCCAATACAACAGATGCTCATGCCAGACATTAAAGGAAGTGTCCACCCCCTCAAAAATGTTCTAAGAGAGCCTCACTCTAATTGGTTTGCATGCCTTGCAAAGAAAACGCCAGCACATGTATAAACAGACTGACAGGTTGTCTGATTCCACTGTGACTCTTACAAGTCCCTGCTTTCCGAGAGCTTCCAGAACGTCCTCCGGCAATGCTCATTAGCAAAACACAGCTGATACCTCTCCAAAGGTAATTGGTTGGGGGTAGGGTGAGAGAAAAAGGGTATATCCTTTTTTTCCCTGGATCCAAAAGTCCAAAGACTAAAAAATCTTATATTATACCTCAACACTATAATACCCAAAACCATTTTTAAAAATAGGAAAAACTTCTCTTCACTAAGAATAATTTGGCAATCTGGTTCATATCCTTACAGCTGAAATTTCAGATCTCATTAACTGCCTTGAGCCCTGTGAAAGATAAGGGCAACACATACTGGCACTATCCAAGGCACTGACTACAGATATTAACCCATAGTGAATGATGACCTTTTCTGACAGATTTTAATATACTGACTTCTTACAGACTTTACACAGTCTTAATATACTATCTATTACCCTATCCCCAAAAGGTTGTGATTCATTTAGTTACAACCACTTTAAAATGAATCCAGTATATACTGTAATATGTTCAGAAGTGGCTTATGGCACCAGGGAGTGTATAATTATTCCCTCCCAGCTATTCAGTTTTGCTGACAGCGGATAATAATTGTGTATACCTATACCCTACATAACCCTAGGGAGACTTTCAAAGCAACAAATTTTAAAAAAAAATTTTTAATGAAAAATTTTCAGAAAATGGCAGCAGCCACGACCAAGAGCACAACACTTAAAATACAATTTAAATTTTTCAGGAGGGATGCAGGGATGAGGTAGATAAAAAAGAAAATGTACAGATTTTCATATACGTATATATAAAATGTGAGAGTAAAAGGATAATTTTTCACATGGTGATTCTATGAATTTCTAAAAATTTTATTTTCTTTTGTAAGAATACATTAAAAATCATTAAATTCCATCTAGAAAGGGATAGATGGTATGTATTAGACTATTAATTACTTAGCTCACCTCTTCCCCTTTCTTTCTCCCACGTTATGACTCCCAAGGTTACAAACAAGTCCACAGAAATGTCATGAAACAGGCTAGAAACCTGTACCACAAGTCCCTGGAGATAAGCAGTAGACTCATCACTCATAGCTGTGACTTCTCACTGTGGTTTTCCATGCTATAAACCTTTGATAAACACTTAACTCTTGTGTTTTCCAGTTTCAAATTTCAGAAATAAGTTTCCTCCATTTTGGTTTATCACAATAATAATCAATTAAATAATAATCTAAGTCATGACATGAAGATCATTGGGACAAGTCATCTAAGAGCACTGGCCTTGGAGGGAGCTCCCGAGCCCTCTAGAAGATGTGACATACAGGAAAAGAAAAGAAAGAAGTATGCTTCTTCTACAAACAAAAAGCAATCACAAAGGACAAATAAAGATGAATAAAATATGACACACACAAAAATGAATTCAGTCTATAAACTCCCCATGCCATAAGCCAGTACTGACAAGATCCAAACCCCTCTACTTATCATCATTCATATACATCTTTATACACATTGTTGCTACAGCAATGTCCGTTAGATCTGTGCCTTGGAAAATACTTAGTACCACTTTCTTCCTTCCGAGACACTCCTTCCAATGACCAAATGGGATGGGCCAGAACAGAAAGACCTCACAGAGAAGCCAAAATCTGAATCCATACATCAGGAGTCTGAGAGAAAAGACTGTAATGATACTAACAGAGAAGCAAAGCTGGGGGAACTACATCAAGTGTCGGAAAAAAAGACCATCTGCAGCTATCCTGAGTATCATTGGCCCAGATAAAATTAACTTATTTTATTATCCCTAATCTCCTTTATTTTCTCTGGACTCTACAAGGTCTCAATAATTATTTCCTCTTTTTATTGCATAGCTCCTCTCTGTTATTATTTTTATATTTCCGTGCTTAGGTATTTGTTGGAATAAGGCAAGACATAAAATCATAGAGTTATTAAGTAATCACCTTAAGTTAAGGATTCTAATAAATATAAATAAATAGGTGAGTATCAACTATTCCATAAAGTCTGGCGGAGTTCTAGGCCACGAAAGGAGAACCGAACCAGAGTCCAGGCAGAGAAAGGGGTTGGCAAGAAGACAAGAAGTGAGCCACCTGGCATGGATAAGCTACAGGGGATAGCCCCAGCAGTTCTGCAGCACTGCATGATTTGTGGCTTGGGAAAGAAGCCATACTGCTGGTAGCATATGTGGTATATTGTCATATGAAAACAAACTAGAAACCAGAGGGAGTTTTATTATAAGATAGTGGACACTGAACAGTCATGAGTGCTGTATAGGAATTTTGAAATTTTAGTACTGATTGTTAATATTGCGTGAGATACATTGTAACAATGATTAGTAGCAAATTACAAGAGTCACTTAACAATACCTGTTTTACTTGTAACTTACAATAGCAACTATTAAAGCAATTGTAGTAACAATATGCTCACTAAGAATTGAGAATATTCAAATTCAGAAGAGACAAAGAAATGAAAAGATTGTTTACAGAATGTCTGAAGGCCTGAATAGGCACAGGTGTGATAACTGAGAGTCAACTCTATTTGAGGAAAGAAGGGTTGATAACTGCTGGGGATGTCAAGGATATTTCAGAAATGTACACAAGACTCCTCAAAACTCTACTCATAAATACACTCCATCATTATACAGAACCTGCTGGGTGCCAGACTGATGAAAGTGATAATCAAGCAAGAAATTATTTAAGATTAGATATTGACAAAGATCTGGGAAAGCCCACTAGCATTCAAGGATTGAATGCAGAAAAGGAAGAAGAGCTTTGGAGCAATCAGATACTAGTTCAAATCCTGCCCTTGCTCACCAATAGCATATAGCTTTGGGCAAGTCACTTAACATTTTATTTTAGTGATAATAATTTAACAAGAAACACATTGTAGAAATACTGAATACTTCTTTACATTTTTAAAAATTTTTTTAAATATTTTTTATTTATTTAGTTGACAGAGAGAGAGAGAGAGAACACAAGAAGGAGGAGTGGTAGAGGGAGAGGGAGAAACAAGCTCCCCACTGAACAGGGACCTTGATGTGGGACTTGATCTCAGGACCCCAGGATCATGACCTGAGCTGAAGGCAGACACTGAACTGACTGAGCCACCGAGGAATCCCAACATTTTTTTTTTTGTCTATGTGGATTATATCTATCAGAATCTACCATATTAGAAATTGAAACTGGGAATTTAAAAAGCTATTTAGTTAATTTAGTTAATTTATTTAATTTAGTTAATTTAGTTAATTTATTTAAATATAAAAATAATAAACCTGTTACATGTTATAATACATTTTAATGAAAAATAACTATATTGTTCAAAAAACCAGAATGTCATATTTTATGTTTTTGTACATATCTTTAATGTTCTGACTTAAGAGAAGACAGTTGAATTCTTTTATCTGCCTCTGCATTCAATGTGTCACAATAGGTTGTTTTGGTGGAAGTATATAACAAAAATACGGCTACCCATAGATATGCTATAGAGAAAGAGAGTAATATTTTAATAGCCTTTTGAGGTAACTATGGATGCTGTTCTTTGACACTACATCAAAAGTTGACAAGTGGTAGTTCCTTAAAGGTTAGTTGCAATGTACACCCTGGAGCCACCTCACTGAACTCTGTATTATCTCTTATACTGTAGTCCACTGGTCTACCTTGCCCTAGAAATGTGTCTTTTACCAATGCAGAAGTGCTTTTTTGCAAACACCCAATTCTATCATGTAGAATAGTAAAAAGTTGGGTATTCAAGAATTTGTATTTAATCCAGTTAGTATTTTTACAGTTTCATCATTCTTACATAAAACTGGCAAACTTTTTTTTTTAACTATAAATGTGTAATGGCAATGAAGAATACAAATAAGATACAAAGCAATAATGGGTGAAATACGCCTTCGCACAAATAAGGCAGTGGCACTGTATTCACTGTCTATGTATTCATAGTCTATGTATTCACAGTCTATGTATTCATAGTCTATGAATACAGTGCCACTGCTTTATTTGTGCGAAGGCATATTTCACCCATTATTCGCTTTGTACAACCAGGGCAATTACCACCACAGTGAAAGAGGCCAATACTAAGCCTTAGTATTATTATGGAAATAATTTGCCTTCACAAAATGCCATAAAATGTCTTAAGAACACCCACGGGTTCACTGACCACATTTTGAAAACTGCTGTTTGTTACTTCAGAAAAACCAAAAACTGGAACAAATATGAGGGGAAACCTGAACACATATTCTAGGTTAAATACTATTTTAAAAAATACATAGTAATATTTTTCCTACCTTCAAAGAACTTAGAGTCAGGTTGTGCTGGGGAAAGAGACACAAAGAGATAATTTCAAAATTATGTATGGTAAATGCTGTCACATATAGAGAAGTATTGATAGAGGTAAAGAATAATGGCAGGAGGGGCGCCTGGGTGGCTCAGTAGGTTAAGCTTCTGCCTTTGGCTCAGGTCATGATCTCAGGGTTCTGGGACTGAGTCCCACTTCGGGCTCTCTGCTCATCAGGGAGCCTGCTTCCTCCTCTCTCTCTCTCTCTCTCTCTCAGCCTGCATCTTTCTGTGATCTCTCTCTGTCAAATAAATAAACAAAATCTTCAAAAAAAAAAAAAAAAAGAAAAAAGGCAGGATTCCCCTCTCAAGGACCAAGCATATAAAAATGTGATATATCTTTAAAATACTTTAAATAATTTATTAATATAAAATAACACAAGTTCACAACATAAACTAAAATTATTTTTAACACTACAAAAATGAAAACACAATAAGTAGTACCCCACCCAGATTTAACTGCAGTTAGTAGCTTGACAAATTGGAGTCTTCTGACATTGTATAAATACACACAATTCTTTATTCATAGCTTTGTGATTATCTGATATATATGCAGTTTTATATGCAGTTTTTGACGTAACATAATATTTCAAATATTTTTCAGATAATTTGAATAAATCTCAGGCCCATGATTTTTAATGTTATCATGGCATTCTATCAGATGGGTAAATCATAATTCACATAAATTATCTTACTACATGACATTTTTGATATTATGTGGTATTTATAATTCCATATAAACACAAGTCTGTTTCTGCATGTCAGCTCATATCCCTCAAGATTTGTTAACTGAAGTGGCATCACTGGGTAAAGAGTAAGAAGAGTTTATAGGGTCTTGCCATAAAAAAACTCAATTTATTTCAAGGAACATTAAGCTTGTCCAGTTTAAGACACAGACCAAACTGTGCCTTCCTCTCCTCTCTCACAAGTTCCTATTGAAGAGACAGACAAGATATTTTTGGAAGAAAGAAACCATAACATTTTTGAAAATGGAAGAAAGAATACCAACATACTGCATATATTTGAAGAATTCCTGAAACATAAAAATCGGATGTAATCTGATTACAGAATAATACAGAGCAGAGAAAAGCACAGTGTGAAACACCAGTGATTAGCAGGATTCTCCCCAAGGGAGCTCTGTAGACACTTCAAATTCAAAGTCAGTGAGTACAATGACAGAAGGAGCCAGCATACACCATATGAGTAGATTAATTAAAGTACTATATTTAGCATGACTGGACCAGACTGATAGCCATTCCACTGCAGTTGGAGGCTAGTGACTTCTTCCCTTCAGATTAACCCCAGGGAACTTCTCTCCTAAGAAAATGGGTTATCTCCCAGGGGAGGGCTCCACATATGGGTGTTAAAGTCTGAGAGGAAAAAAAGAACAAGGTTTAAGGTAATGACAAGCGTCTACAATATATAGCATGAAAGAACACATTGACTCAGAAATTAAATTCATTAAGATTCTTCACTCCCTAAGTAAAGTCCCTACTTGGCAATGGAAAGCATCATGGGATATTATACTCTGCCTAGCAACACCACTATGCAGTGTCTATCAACAAACTGCACCCTTTAGAGTTAGAAAGTAGAAACTCACATTCAACAGATGTTGGGAAAACAGAACTATAAAGCTACATGAAAATTTAAAAATAATTTAAAAATTTAAAAAGAAGGAAGGAGGGAAAGGAAGGAAGGAAACAAGGAAGGAGGGAGGAAAGAAAGAAAGAGAGAAAGAAAGATAGTTGGAAGCAAACTAACTATACTAATTAAACTAGTCCTTTATTCATAAATCTACATAGTCAAAGACCATCAGATATTGGAGGAATACAGAAAGGATGAAAATAAGGAATCAAAACAAAGAAATACATTAACAAACCTGGGAGAAAACAGAGTCCAGTTGGTGAGGGGTGGGGAGCAGCAGTTCTCCAAAAATATTCTTAGTATTTCAGAGAAAGCAAAGAAGCATATTACATCTATAAATCAAGAAGAGCCTTCTATGATTGGGAGCAGCAATTCAGGACAAAAAGGGAAAGATTTGGAAATTCTTTAACAAAACTAATTAGTTATAGGCTAATTCAGTGGCTTTTAAGCTTTTTTGACCCAAAAATACATTTAACATTATGATACATTGTGTGTGTGTGTGTGTGTGTGTGTGTGTACACATGTATAAATTTTCACTAAATAATAATTTCCCCTACAGTCATATAATCTTTATGATAATTATATTTATTTCTTTAGAAAGGACCCATGGACCCAACAGACACACATTATGATCAAGAGTTTGAAAAACAGTTGGTTTAATGATAGAAAACCAAGGGGGATGGTCTATAGAATGAAAGTAAAGAAGTCTCACAGAATGAAAAGCAAAATAACAAAGAAATGGATAGTAAGGATAAAAAGTTAATAGTCACAAATGAAAAACCCAAGAGGCACAACATCCAGATAGGAAAGATATGAATCAATGAAAAAGATAAATGAATAAAAGAAATAATAGAAATAAAAACAGAACAGAAAGATGTGGTTTTTGTTTGTTTAATAATTTATTTATTTATTTTAAAGAGAAAGAGAGGGGCGCCTGGGTGGCTCAGTGGATTAAACCCCTGCCTTCGGCTCAGGTCATGATCTCAGGGTTCTGGGATCGAGCCCCGCATCGGGCTCTCTGCTCTGCAGGGAGCCTGCTTCCTCCTCTCTCTCTGCCTGCCTCTCTGCCTACTTGTGATCTCTCTCTCTGTCAAATAAATAAATAAAATCTTTAAAAAAATAAATAAATAAAGAGAAAGAGAGAGAGCACAAGCAGGAGAGGCAGAGGGAGAAGGAAATCCAAGCAAAATCCATGCTGAAGCTCTAATTCAGGGCTTGATCCAACGAACTGAGCCAAAACTGAGTCAGATGCTTAACCAGCAGCATTACCTAGGCACCCCAAGTCATGTGTTTTGAATGGGAATTGCTCAAGTATGACTGAGCAAGATTAATAAAATTTAAAAACATAGACACACACCTGCAAACTCCTTGTTGATTTCAGAGTTCCAAAGAAAGAAAAGATCTTAAAAGCTTCTAGACAGAAAAACCAATTATATACGAAGCAACAAGAATCAACACTGTATCTGACATCATACTCGGCATTATCATCAGTTTTTCTTCAGCAGTACTGTATGCAAGAACACAAAAAAAGCAGAATTTTTCAAATCTTGAAGGAAAATTATATTAAATTTAAAATATCATACCCTGCCAAATTAGTAGAAGGGGAAAATAAAAATCATTTTTACAAATTCAAGCAAACAGAAAGCTTTCCACTGAAAACATTATATATACACATTGTGTGTGTGTATGTGTGTGTGTGTGTGTGTGTGTGTGTGTGTGTGTGTATGCCATCACACATCCATCAAAACTAAAAAGAATTCCAGGAAAAATGATGACAAGGGTACAAGAAACATGGGCAGCTGAAGGAAGAAAAAAGAGAAAGTAGTAAGAAAATGGGAAAGAATTAAAAGAATCAATGACAACTTGATTCCTGGAAAAGCATCCTTTGAGCAACAAAGTTTTAGAGATAAAGAATATAACTTCTTTTCCTATGGGTCCAATTACACCATAAACTTACAGATATATATATATATATATATATATATATATATATATATATATATACACAGACACAGAATATATACAGAATCTATAACATTTTCAATAATATTGCTGGTTTTTAGTTTTTAGAATCAATCTACAGGCAAAGCGCAAAATAAATATACTTATGGAAGATAATTTAGATATTATAAAACTTGACATAGTAAAAATGTAGCAAATTTTATAAAGCAGAGGATGAAAGAGAAGGGGAAGGTAATGAAGACTAACTCATTTTTTAGATTTTGATAAATAATAAATATATGTCATAAATCAAGAAACCTATGAGAGTTGAAAATAATAAGAGCTTACAATGCTTGGCAGGAAGTTTAGGTGTTTTAAACCCCTCATTTTTCACAAGTGAAGTAGACAAATACTGTCTAAAGCTGATAAACAAAGATATGGGGGTTTAAGATTCTAACAGTCATTACAAAAAAACTAAAAGTGGTGATAAGGATGATTGTCCATATTGATTGGGATTGTCAGGATAAAGGGTAGAGAAGTATATCTTTTTGTTCCCCTTCTACTCTGCTCAGATTTCTTTTAACCATATAGAAGTATGTATGTGTGTAGACATAATACATACAACAAAAGCTTTTTCATAAGAAAAGAAAAGATCTTACCAATTTACACTATCTTTCCTGAACTATTATTTAAATAAATATTTTCAGTTTCATTTAAATAGTTTCTTTTCTTTTTTTTTTTAAAGATTTTTTATTTATTTATCAGAGAGAGAGATCACAAGTAGGCAGAGAGGCAGGCAGAGAGAGAGGAGGAAGCAGGCTCCCTGCGGAGCAGAGAGCCCGATGTGGGGCTCCATCCCAGGACCCTGAGATCATGACCTGAGCCGAAGGCAGCGGCTTAATCCACTGAGCCACCCAGGTGCCCCTAAATAGTTTCTTTTAAAAAAAAAAGATTTTAATTATTTGAGAGAGACAGAGACAGTGACAGAGATAGCTAGAGAGAGGAGGAACAGGGAGGAAAGGGAGAAGCAGGCTCCCCATTGAGCAGGGAGCCAGATACGGGGCTTGACCCCAGGACCCTGGGATCATAACCTGAGCAGAAGGCAGACACTTAACCGTCTGAGCCACCCAGGAACCCTTCATTTAAATAGATTCAAGCATGTGAAATTGCCTTTTGAATTTTATTTGTAAAATGTCTATTTACGCCATTGGACTACAGCATTTTATTTATTTTTTATCTTTTTCCCATTTTATTTTATTTCAAATCCAGTTAATGAACATACAACACTATATTAGTTTCAGATGTACAATATTGTGATTCAATAATTCCATATATCACCTGGTGTTTAACATGACAAGTGCACTCCTTGATCCCCATCACATATTCCACCCCTCCCCCCATCTACCTCCTCTCTGGCAGCCAGCTGTTTGTTCTCTATTGTTAAGAGTTTGTTTCTTGCTTCCCCCCCCTTTTCTCCTTTACTCATTTGTTTTGTTTCTTTTTTTTATTTATTTATTTTTATTTATTTGAGAGAGAGAGACTGATCACAAGCAGAGAGAGTGACAGGCATAGGGAGAAGGCAGGCTCCCTGCTGAGCAAAGAGCCTGATATGGACCTTGATCCCATGGATTTATGACCTGAGCCTAAGGCAGCTGCCTAACTGACTGAGCAACCCAGGTGTCTGTCTTTCTTCCTTTCTTTCTTTCTTTCTTTCTTTCTTTCTTTCTTTCTTTCTTTCTTCCTTTCTTCCTTTCTTCCTTTCTTCCTTTCTTTCTCTTTCTTTTTTTTTTTATTTTCATTTTATTTATTTTTTTCAGTGTAACAGTATTCATTCTTTTTGCACAACACCCAGTGCTCCATGCAAAACGTGCCCTCCCCATTACCCACCACCTGTTCCCCCAACCTCCCACCCCTGACCCTTCAAAACCCTCAGGTTGCCCCAACCTCCCACCGCTGACCCTTCAAAACCCTCAGGTTGTTTTTCAGAGTACATAGTCTCTTATGGTTCACCTCCCCTCCCCAATGTCCATAGCCCACTCCCCCTCTCCCAATCCCACCTCCCCCCAGCAACCCCCAGTTTGTTTTGTGACTCGGCATCAGGGAAATACAAATCAAAACCACAATGAGATATCACCTCACACCAGTCAGAATGGCTAAAATTAACAAGTCAGGAAATGACAGATGCTGGCGAGGATGTGGAGAAAGGGGAACCCTCCTCCACTGTTGGTGGGAATGCAAGCTGGTGCAACCGCTCTGGAAAACAGCATGGAGGTTCCTCAAAATGTTGAAAATAGAACTACCCTATGACCCAGCAATTGCACTACTGGGTATTTACCCTAAAGATACAAACATAGTGATCCGAAGGGGCACGTGTACCCGAATGTTTATAACAGCAATGTCTACAATAGCCAGACTATGGAAAGAACCTAGATGTCCATCAACAGATGAATGGATAAAGAAGAAGTGGTATATATACACAATGGAATACTATGCAGCCATCAAAAGAAATGAAATCATGCCATTTGCGACGACGTGGATGGAACTAGAGCGTATCATGCTTAGTGAAATAAGTCAATCGGAGAAAGACAACTATCATATGATCTCCCTGATATGAGGACATGGAGAAGCAACATGGGGGGTTAGGGGGATAGGAGAAGAGTAAATGAAACAAGATGGGATTGGGAGGGAGACAAACCATAAATGACTCTTAATCTCTCTTTCTTTTTTTAAAAGATTTTATTTCTTTACTGGGGGTTGGGGGCAGAGATAGAGAGAGAGAGTGATAATCTCAAACAGACTCCTCTCTGAGCATGGAGCCAAATGCAGAACTCAATCCCACAACCCCAAGATCATGACTTGAGCCAAAACCAAGAGTTGCATGCTCAACCAACTCAGCCATCCAGCTGCCCCTCTTTTGTTTCTTAAATTTCACATATAAGGGAAGGGCACCTGAGTGGCTCAGTCAGTTAAGCATCTGACTTTTGATTTCAGCTCAGGGTTGATCTCAGGGTTGTGAGATTGAGCCTTACATCAGGCTCCGTGCTCAGTGAGAAGTCTGCTTAGGAATCTCTCTCTCCCTCTTCTGCTACTTGTGATCATCCTTCCTCCTCTTTCCCTCACTTAAAAAAAAAAATTAAAAATCCACATATGAGTGAAATCATACAGTATTGTCTTTCTCTGACTGACTTATTTAGCTTAGCATAATACTCTCTAGCTCCATCCACGTTGTTGGAAATAGCAAGATTTCATTCTTTTTTATAGTTGAATAATATTCTATAGTGTATATGTACCACTTCTTTATCCAGTCATCTATTGATAGATATTTGGCCTGCTTCCATAATTTGTCTATTATAAATAGTGCTATAATAAACATAGAGATGCATGTATCCCTTTGAATTAGTGTTTTTGCATTTAGAGGGTAAATACCAGTAGTTTGATTACTGGACTATGGACTATATGGTAATTCTATTTTTAACTTTTTGAGGAAACTCCATATTGTTTTCCAGAGTGGTGCACCAGTTTGCATTCCCACCAACAGCACAATGTTTATTTTTGTTGATTTTCATACTAAGATAAACTTTTGCTTGTGTTTATTTGCAGACTCCATTTCCTCGTTCATTTTTAATATCTTTCCTAGGGTAGTTTTTGACATTAAAAAAGTTTTTTTTATGTATACTTCCCCTTTGCTTTTATGTGTACAATTTCCAGATACCCTGTATTTTCATACATTATATATTGATACCCTTAAAAATACCTTCCCAATACCCGAACCTGTATTTCATACATTAGATGAGGAAGAATGATTCTAAGCCATTTCATACATCTGGAACAAAGTTCTAGGTACTTCACAAGGTACTAGAGGGGCAGAGTGGGACAGGGAAAACATGACTCTAGTGGTGACATTATATATGGACAGAATTTCATCCAGACAGATTCTTTTCTCTGAGGCAAAGTGTAATCATGTGGAGGTGGCAGGTGGGGGGGGGGGCTGTTTCAAGGACCACTGATTATATCCAGGATACTCAACTTCCTTACCCTTTTCTTCACATCATTCTTTTCTTCATTTTCACTGTGAGGAGGCACCATGAGGTGGCATGCAATGATAACCAGCAAGGATGCAGTACACAGGAGGATATGGAAATGCTGGGAGAAGGGGGCAGAGAGAAGCTCACAGAATACCCTGTTGACTTAACCTAAGATGCAGAAAGCCCACCTTTCCTCTCTCCCTGCTCCAAGAACCTAACAAGTCCTGGCACAGAAGATTAAAACCTGAAGTTTATCTGGTCTCAGCCTGTGGAGATTTGATGGAGCACTCATAGAAAGGGAGAGATTTTTTTTTCCTGACTTGATCAATCCTAGAAGAAAACAAGAATGATGAGGGGCCATAAGAGTGTTGTCAAAGAATACTAAGGATAGTAAAATATCTTAAGATTCCTGTACATTTTCCTTATCCAAGAGATTCCTCTTGAACAGAAACTGTATTTGGAATTATATCTTTTTTTTTTTTTTAACTTTATAAGAGGAGACACTCCTCCTAAAATAATAGGTCTAACTGGTCTACTTGGGACATTTAAATTTCAAATGCATTTTAAAAGAGTATTATCTACTAACCTAGGCAAGATCTCATCACATCTGAAATAAATTTCCCTATTAGGAAATTCTTAAACCTGGAGTACTAAGCTAGAAATTCATGTTATGTGCTTCCTAATTTTCTAAATTTTTTTATTTATTTATCTATCTATTTTAAAGGTTTCTGTTTAGAGGATAAGATGGCAGAGAAGGAGACCTTAGTTTTGTCTGGTTCCAGGAATTCAGTTAGATAGCTATCAAATCATTCTGAACATCTACAAACTCAACTGGAGATCTAAGAAAAGTATAGCTGCAACTCTACAAATAGAAAAGTGAACACTTTCTGCAAGGTAGGAGGTGCAGAAAAGTGACTCTGAGACGATATATCGGAAGATATACTGTGTGGGGGAGGGAGCCTCTGTAAGCCAGATATTAGAAGGTGATATAATACCAGAGTGCAAAATCAGAAATTTTAGAAGTCTGCTCCACTGATGGACAACCTCAACTAAAAGGGGTTCAAGTGGCAAAGTGGGGTGAATCCCAGGTGGGACTATGTTGTCTCAGGATCCTTGGGGTCATAGGAAGACCAGAGATACCTGAGTGTGAGTGTGTCAGGGTTCCCAGGCATTGGAACAGGGAATCTGGCTGCAATCAGTGAGCCCAGGAGTGACCTCTTAGCTCCAGGTTGCCATAAACCACGAACTGCAGCAGAGCTGGGTGACCACTCTCTGAGTAGGCATAAGCAAGCATCCAAACTACAGCAAGAACTCCCTCCCTCCCTCCCTGGGGAGGAACAGTGTGAGTGTGAGCCACAAGAGTCAGTACAGTGTGAACACACTAAGCGGAGTTGCATGTTTGGATAGAAATGCTTGGTCACAGGCTGGATGAGGACAGAGTGCAGAAGGAGACCAGGGAGACAGGAGTGAGTGACTGCTTTACCCTGAGAACACACTGAAGAGTGGGGCTGCCAGATCTCAGCTTTGGGGTTGGAGACTGGGAGGCCACCATTTTCATTCTCATCCTCTCAAGTGACTAAGAAGGCCTTCAGGGAACAAAAGCCACCAGATTTCTTAGCCTGGCCCCCTGGTAAGGGCAGTGTTATTCTCCCTGAGACATGGACACCTGAGAATCAATAGAACAGGCCTCTCACCCAGAAAATCAGCAAGAACATCATGCTAAGACCAAGATTACCAATCACAATTTTACAGAACTGTAAAACTCCAGTGCTAGGGGAAAACACTATATAGAATTCATGGTTTTCTCTCATGATTCTTCAGTCTTGAATATTAATTTTTTTCCTCTTTCCTTTTTCAACCAATTTCTGATTTTATTAAGTCTTAAAATTTTCATTTCTACAGTTACATTCTATCCTTTCATTGTATTTAATGTTATTTTTTGATACATATATAAGTTTTCTTTCTTTATAATTTTGGGATGCAGTTTCTTCCAAAAACACAGACCAAAATACATGCAGAACTTAGTGTATTGCTCTTTTCTCTTCACCTGTCTGATTATATTCTCTCTTTTTTTAGTCTTTTTAAATTTTAATCTTTACAGTTACATTCTAACCTTTCATTGTATTTAATTTTATTTTTGTATATAGATATGTTTTTCTTTCTGTAATACAGTTTTGGAATGTAGTTATTTCTAACAAAGAGACCAAAATGTACCCTGGACATAGTGTATTACTCTGCCCTGCTCACTTGTCTGTTTACATTCTTTCTTTTTTTTTTTAATTTTTTTTAAAGATTTTATTTATTTATTTGACAGAGAGATCACAAGTAGATGAAGAGGCAGGCAGAGAGAGAGAGGGAAGCAGGCTCCCTGCTGAGCAGAGAGCCCAATGCGGGACTCGATCCCAGGACCCTGAGATCATGACCTGAGCCGAAGGCAGTGGCTTAACCCACTGAGCCACCCAGGCGCCCTCTTTTTTTTTTTTTTAATTTTTATTTTTACAGTTATACTCTACCCTTTCACTATAGTTAATTTTATTTGTGTGCATATATATTTTTTTCTTTCTGTATAATTTTGGGATCTGGTTTTCTTTTTTTTTTTAAGATTTTATTTATTTATTTGACAGAGAGAGAGAGATCACAAGTAGGCAGAAAGGCAGGCAGAGAGAGGAAGGGAAGCAAGCTCCCTGCTGAGCAGAGAGCCCGATGCGGGACTCAATCCCAGGACTCTGAGATCATGACCTGAGCCGAAGGCAGCGGCTTAACCCACTGAGCCACCCAGGTGCCCCGGGATCTGGTTTTCTAACAAACAGACCAAAGTACACACAGGATCCAGTGTATTGCTCTGTTCACCTGATTGTGTTCTCTCTCTCTCTCTTTTTTTTTTTAGGTTTTTTTTTTTTTTTCAGTTATAGGTCTCTTCTGATTGTTTAGTGTATATTTTTCAGGGTTTGTTGTTGCCATTTTATTATTTTAGTCTCTCATTCATCTATTTTTCTCTGGACAGAATAACAAAATGGAAAAGTCACCTCAAAAAAGAGAACAAGAGTACTGACTGCCAAGGACCTAATCAGTATGGATATAAGTAAGATGTCAGAACTAGAGTTCAGAATAATGACTATAAAGATACTAGCTGGGCTTGAAAAAAGCATAGAAGACATTAGAGAATACCTTTCTGGATTTTTAAAATTTATTTCTAAATAAAAGAAATAAAATCTAACCAAGAAAAAATAAAAAGACTATTAATGAGATGCAATTAAAAAATGGAGGCTCTAACTGCTAGGATAAATGAGATAGAAGAGAGAATTAGTGACATAGATGACAAAATGATGGTGAATAAATGAACTGAGAAAAAGGGAGATAAACACTACTGGATGATGAGGGAAGAATTCGAGAGATAAATGATACCATAAACGGTAAGAATATTTGAATATTTGAGATTCCAGAAGAAGAGGAAAGAGAGAGAGGGGCAGAAGGTATGTTGGAGCAAATTATATTGGAGAACTTCCCTAATTTGGGGAAGGAAACAGGCAAGTCCAGGAGGCACAAAGAACCCCCTACAAAATCAATAAAAATATGTCAATACCTCATCATATAATAATGAAGCTTGCAAATCTCAGAGACAAAGAGAAAAATCCTTAAAGTAGCTTGGGACAAGAGGTCCATAAACTACAAGGGTAGAAACATTAGGCTGGCAGAAGACCTTTCCAAAGAGACCAGGTGGGCCAGAAATACTGACATGACATATTCAGGGTGAGAAGTGAAAAAAATATGCAGCCAAGAGAATTTTATCTGTCAAAGCTGTCATTCAGAATGGAAGGAAAGATGAAAAGCTTCCAGGACCAACAGAAAGAAAAATTGTGGGAATATTAAAGAAATATTAAAGGGAAAGCACCTGGGTGGCACAGTCGTTAAGCATCTGCCTTTGGCTCAGGTCATGATCCCAGGCTCCTCTCCCTGTATCTCCCTCTCCTACTCCCCCTGTTTGTGTTCCCTCTCTTATTGGCGCTCTCTCTCTCAATCTCTATCTCTCTCTGTCAAATAAATAAATAAAATCTTAAAAGAAAAGAAAAGAAATAGTAAAGGGGATCCTTTAAGCAAAGACAAAGCCAAAAAGTAACATAGACCAGAAAGGAACAGAGACAATTTACAGAAATGTGACTTTACAGGTAATACAATGGCACTAAATTCATATCTTTCAATAATTACTCTAAATGTAAATGGGCTAAGTGCCCCCAATCAAAAGGCACAGGGTATCAGATTGGATAAAAAACCAAGACCCATCAATATGTTGTCTGAAAGAGACCCGTTTTAAACTCAAAGACACCTCCAAATTGAAAGTGAGAAGGTGAAAATTGATTTTACATGCTAATGGACATAAAAAAAAAAAAAGCTGGGGTAGCTATCCTTATATCAGACAAATTATATTTTAAACCAAAGACTGTAACAACAGATGAAAAAGAACATAATATCATAATTAAAGGGTCTAAGCAACAAGAAGCTCTAACAATTTTAAATATTTATGCCCCTAACATGGGAACAGCAAATTATATAAACCAATTAATAACAAAATTAAAGGAACACATTGATAATAATACAATAATAGTAGGGGATATTAACACCTCACTCACTGCAGTGGACAGATCATCTAAGCAGAAAATCAACAAGGAAACAAGGGCTTTGAATGACACACTGAACCAGATGGTCTTCACAGATATATTCATGCATTCCATCCTAAATCAAGAGAATACACATTCTTCTTGAGTGCAAAGGGAACATTCTCCAGAATAGATCACACACTGGGTCACAAATTCGGTCTCAGTGATACTGAAAGATTGGAATCATTCCCTGTATATTTTCAGAACACAGTGCTTTGAAACTGAAACTCAATCACAAGAGAAATTTGGAAAAAATTCAAATACATAGAGGCTAAAGAATATCCTACTAAGGAATGAATGGGTTAACCAGGAAATTAAAGAAGAATTTTAAAAATTCATGGAAACAAATGAAAATGAAAACACAACTGTTCAAAACCTTTGGGATGGAGCAAAGGTGGTTCTAAGAGGAAAGTATATAGTATACAAAAGTTTCTCAACAAACAAGAAAGGTCTCAAATACACAACCTAATCCTACAGCTAAAGATGCTGGAGAAAGAACAGCAAAAAAAGCCTAAACCCCTAAACCCTAAAGCCTAAGAAGAGAATTAATAAAGATCAGAGCAGAAACCAATGAAATAAAAACCAAAAGAACAGTAGTACAAATCACCAAAATTAGGGATTTTGTTCATTGAAGGAATTAATATGATTGATAAACTTCTGGCCCAACTTATCAAAAAGAAAAGAGAAAGAACCCCAATAAATAAAATCATGAATGAAAGAGAAGAGATCACAACCAACACTGAAGAAATAAAAATAATTATAAGAACATATTTTGAGCAACTATATGCAAACAAATTAGGCAATCTAGAAGTAATGGAGGTATTCCTAGAAATGTATAAATGAAGAAATGGAAAACCTGAACAGACCCATAACCACAGCGAAACTGAAGCAATAATAAAAAATCTCCCAACAAACAAGAGTTCAGCACCAGATGGCTTCCAAGTGGAATTCTATCAGATATTTAAAGAAGAATTAATACCTTTCATTCTGACGCTGTTTCAGAAAATAGAAATGGAAGGGAAACTTCCAAAACCTATGAAGCCAGCATTATTGTCCTGATCCCAAAACCAGACAAAGACCCCACCAAAAAGGAAAATAACCTACCATTATCCTTCATGAAGGATATGCAAAAATTCTCACAAAGATATTAGTCAATAGAATTCAACAGTACCTGAGAGGGTTAGTAAGGTTGCAAGGTTGGTTCAACATCCACAAATCAATCAGTGTGGTATATTACATTGATAAAAGAAAGGACAAGAGCCATATAATCCTCCCAATAGATTCAGAAAAGACATTTGACAAAGTACAGCATACATTCTTCACTAAAATTCTTCACAGTGTAGGAATAGAGGGAACATAACTCACTATTGTAAAAGCCATCTATGAAAAGCACAAAGTGAATATCATTCTCAATGGGGAAAAACAGAACTTTCCCCTAAAGTTCAGGTTTACAGCAGGGATGTCCACTATCACCAGTGTTGTTTAATATCATACTAGAAGTATTAGCCTCAGCAATCAGATGACAAAAAGAAATAAAAGGCATCCAAATCAGCAAAGAAGTTAAACTCCCGCTCTTTGTAGATGATGTGATACTTTATGTGGAAAACCCAAAAGGCTCCACCCCAAAACTGCTAGAACTCATACAGGAATTCAGCAAAGTGGTGGGATATGAAATCAATGCACAGGAATCGGTTGCATTTCTATACATTAACAATGAAGCAGAAGACAGAGAAATTAAGGAGTCAATCCCATTTACAACGGCACCAAAAACCATAAGATACCTAAGAATAAACCTAACCTGAGGCAAAGTATCTGTACTCAGAAAACTACAAAACACTCATGAAAGAAACTGAAGAATACACAAAGAAATGGAAAAACATTCCATGCTCACAAATTGGAAGAATCAATATTGTTAAAATGTCTATGCTACCTAGAGCAATCTATATATTCAATGCAATCTCTATCAAAATACCATCAACTTTTTTCATAGAGCTGGAACACATAATCCCAAAATTTGTTATGGAATTAGAAAAGACCCCAAATCGTCAAAGGAATGTTGAAAAAAGAAAACTAAAGCTGGTGGCATCATAATTCCAGACTTCAAGCTCTATTATAAAGCTGTAATCATCAAGATAGTATGGTACTAGCACAACAGACACATAGATTAATGGAACAGGATAGAGAACTCAGAAATGGACCCTCAACTCTATGGTCAACTAATCTTGGAGAAAGCAGGAGATACTGTCAAATGGAAAAAAGACAGTCTCTTCAAAAAATGGTGTTTGGAAAATTGGACAGCCACATGCAGATGAATGAAACTAAACCATTTCCTTTCACCATGCACAAAAAATAGACACAAACAGATGAAGGACCCAAATGTGAGACAGGGATCCATCAAAATTCTAGAGGAGAACACACACAGCAATTTCTTGACCTCAGCCACGGCAACTTCTTGCTAGATTTACCTCCAAAACAAGGGAAACAAAGGCAAAATGAACTACTGGGACTTCATCAAGATAAAAAGGGTTTGCACAGCAAAGGAAACAGTTGACACAACCAAAAGATAACTGACAGAATGGGAGAAGATATTTGTAATATCTTATCAGATAAAGGGCTAGTATCCAAAGTTTATAAAGAACTTATCATTTCTCCAAAGAAGACATACAAATGTCCAACAGACAAATGAAAAAATTCTCAACATCATTCAGCATCAGGGAAATATAAGTCAAAACCACAGGAGTGCTGTGGTGGCTCAGTCAGTTAAGTACCTGCCTCTGACTCAGGTCATGATCCCAAGGTCCTGAGATCAAGCCCCACATTGGGCTCTCTCCTCACCGGGGTGCCTGGTTCTATCTCTCCCTTTGCCTACCACTCCATCTGCTTGTGCTTTCTCTCTCCAATAAATAAATAAAATCCTAAAAAAGAAAAAAATCAAAGCCACAATTAGATACTACTACATCCCATCAGTCAGAATGACTAAAATGAACAAGTCAGGCCAGGACAGATGTTGGCAAGGATGCAGAGAAGGGAGAACTCTCTTATACTATTGGTGGGAATGCAAGCTGGTGTAGCCACTCTGGAAAACAATATGGAGGTTCCTCAAACAGTTGAAAATAGAGCTACCCTATTACCCAGCATTTGCACTACTAGGTATTTGTCCTCAAAATAAAAATGTAGTGATCTGAAGGGACACCTGCACCCCAGTGTTTATAGCAGAAATGTCTACAGCAGGCAAATTACGGAAAGAGCCTAGATGTTCACCAACAGATGAATGGATAAAGAAGATGTGATATATATACATATTATATCTATCTATCTATCTATCTATATATATATATATCTATATATATATATCCAATGGAATATTATTCAGCCATCAAAAAAATGAAATCTTGCCATTTGCAACAACATGAATGGAACTAGAGGGTATTATGCTAACCAAAATCAGTCAATCAGAGAAAGGCAATTATCATATCATCTCATTCATATGTGGAATTCAGAAACAAAACTGAAGATCATAGGGGAAGGGAGGGAAAATAAAACAAGTTGAAATCAGAGAGGAAGAAAAACCATGAAAGACTCTTCTTAATCCTGGGATACAATCTGAGGGTTGCTGGAGGGGAGGGGGCCAGGGGGCTGGAGTAACTGGGTGATGGACATTAAGGAGGGCACATTATGTAATGAGCACTGGGTATTTCATAAGACTGATGAATCACTGAATTCTACCTCTGAAACTAGTAATATACTATATGTAAAATCAATTGAATTTAAATAAATAAAGTTTTCTGTTTAATTCACTTGATATTCACTTTGATATATTTATTTATTTATTTATTTATTTTTTTTTTAAAGATTTATTTACTTGACAGAGAGAAATCACAAGAGAGGCAGGCAGAGAGAGAGGAAGGGAAGCAGGCTCTCCGCTGAGCAGAGAGCCCGATGTGGGACTCGATCCCAGGACCCCGAGATCATGACCTGAGCTGAAGGCAGCGGCTTAACCCACTGAGCCACCCAGGCGCCCCCTCACTTTGATATATTTAATGCAAATATGTAATCACTTGACTTACCTTCATATAACCAATTTTTGCAATATCATTTGTTGAACAATTTATGTCTTTCCTGTTCTTTTGTGGTTAATCAGAGTTCTAATTTATTGGTGCATTTATGGAAATAGACCTTTATTAATTATGATGGAACTCAAAGGCTCTATTCATAGGACACACATACCCCTTTGTAGGATAAAGTTATCTAGAAACCAAATAATTTATCAGAATTTCATTAGGCAGAAATGAAATCAGAAAGAAAGATGATAAGTGTTTTTAAGGATATTTCATCCTGTCTTGGATGAAAAAATAACCTTACAACATAAGCACAACAGACCTTTGCAGTGACTGAAATTATTTATCTCAGGGCCAATGTCTGTCTTCCCTGGATATAACTACGTATCAATTATAGTTTTTACCTCTTGACAAATTTCCTTAATTTTAGACATCAATGCTATCATCACTGTATTCTATGGGGAGTATTTATACTCTGGTAATTCTGCTAGATCAGACAATATCTGTTTGATCTAGTGACATTTTAATGAGCATTCTTATCAACTTGGTGTATCCTCTTGGGATTTATAGGCATATAATTATATTGCTTTCAAATAACAGTATTAATTTCCTTTTCAAAATTTATAATTCTGTTTTTAGTTCTGGTCATATTTCATTGACTAGAATTTCCGGGACAACATTTAAATTAAAATAATAATGAGCAGGGGTGCCTGGATGGCTCAGTGGGTTAAGGCCTCTGCTTTCAGCTCAGGTCATGATCCCAGGGTCCTGGGATCAAGCCCCGCATCGGGCTCTCTGCTCAGCAGGAGGCCTGCTTCTCTTCCTCTCACTCTCTGGCCTGCCTCTCTGCCTACTTGTGATCTCTGTCAAATAAATAAATAAAAATAAAATAATAATAATAATAATAATGAGCAACTTCAGCTTACCTCAACTATATCCAATGGAAAAAAAAATCACGAGTTTATTCTGAAAATTTAACACATTTATTCTGAATTTACTCACATTTTAAAAAGTTAGTCATGGGTTTTAATTTTTGTAGCATCATGAGACATAGTGGTGTGCTATTACATTAATACAGTTCCTAATGTTAGATTCTCTTTACTTCTTAAAGTAACTTTTCAGTTTAATTTCATCAAAATACAGTGAATGATTCTTTGTAATCATTCTTCAGTAATTTATATTCTTTGGATGAGTTGATTTTTTTTTTCTTTGCCAGTATTTTAATTTGGATTTTTGCCTTTATATCAGATGAATGCTTCCAGCTGTTAAAACAAAACAAAAACAAAAAACCTGCAAGGGCAGAAGTGGCATGCCCTGAGTATATGTGTGTGTGTGTGTGTGTGTGTGTGTGTGTGTGTGTGCCTGTGGGTGTTTTATCTCAGTTACCAGGAAAACCCAAGAGGTGATTTCAGGACTAGGTCAGCAAGTCAGTTCTGCCACGGTCCTCTTTTTATCTCTCTCCACCATCTTTAGCAATAGCCAAAGGCTTTGTTTTTCACACTTGACACCTCATGTTTGCAAAACAGTTGCTGCTACTCTAGACAACACCAACAAGCCTTCCTCTTCTATCTGATCCTTATATTAGAACACCAACTCAGTTTTTTCTAGATGTTCTTCAGCAGAGTTTCCCTTAAGTTCTATTGGCCAGACCTGGGTCAATCAGCCAGCCACACCCTGTAATGAAGGCTGGGAGAGTGACCTATTGGCAAAAAGAAACATAATTTTTATTCTTAGAGTTAAACCAATCATGATTAATCACCATGGGCTCAGAAGATTATGGCACAAAGAAAGTAAGAATTCTATTAACAAAGAATATAGATGGAATGGAGATAGTTCAAGGATTAAAATTAATAATATGTCTACCACCATATCTACTCTATTTTCACTTGTGAGTCAGATGCATACTTTTTGTACTAAGCTTATCATATTCAGTAATCAAAATTAATGCTTGTTTCCTAAAATGGAATATTCAGTATTCTAAATTCCCCATGCTCTGCAATGGAATATATAAGTATGTCTTCAGAACTCATCTGACTTTAGAGTTTTATATAAAGAATTATCTGAATTTTATTTACTATTTTGTTACAATTATTGGTCTATCTAATCTTTGATTTCTGCTGGAGTTCATTCTGGTAATTGGTGTGTTTTCAGAAATATTTCATTTATATTTTCAAGTATAAGAGCTTGGAGTCTAATATGCTATTACTAAAAAAAAAAAATAATACATCATTTATTCTATCTGTATCCCTTCATAATTTTCAACATTGGTTTTATCTCTTTTATTAATTATATTTTAATAGAACAAATTCTTGAATGTAATTTTACATTTATCAATGTACTTTTTAAATAACCTAATGAAGTCTGCCTTCTGTTTTATTATTTTTGTCTAATTTCTTTAGGCTCCGATTTATTTTGTTCTAAATTTATGATTTAAAACCTTAATAAATTTGTATTAATAGTTCCTGTTTAATCATGAAAAGACTGAAAGCTAAGAGAAGTTTTTTCTTGCCTTTTGTTTTAAGCAATATGGCTTATGTCAAATTACTTCTCCCATTTTATTACTTAACGTATAGCTTTTTAATATTAGAGAATTGTTTTTCTCTAGTTCATTTGTCATCCTTAACATTCATTCAATTAATATTTATGTTATCAAGGAATGTACCTTGTACATTTGTAAATTTATAAATCAGTGTTTCTCAATTTTTGAAGAAAATACAGTCTTTCAAAGGTACCAAGTTCAACTTTATGGATATTAGGTAACCTGATTTACTCTAGTGTGCTTACTTTATTTTATTTAATCATTTATTGGCTGAATGGGATATTCAATTCTAAAAAAATTAATTTTAAATTTGTCCATTTTTGTCAATTTTGCTTGTATATCTAACAATGATTACCTCATTTATTTTTCTGTTATAGTTTTTATCAAGATTTGTAATTTTTTCTTAAAGAAAAGTAAATTCTTCCATAAAATAAATTTGTCTGAAATTAATTTAGCTATCTCTGTTGTTTTCCTGTTTGTATTTGTCTGGATAATACCCTAACCATAGATTCTTTTAAAAATTTTCTGTCTTTGGATAAATAGAAGATAGTCACACTTCAGTCTTTAGCCAAATGAGAAAACATTATATATTAACTGAGAAGTTTAACATATTTATTTTTATTGTCAGAGCTATTATATTTGGTCTTCCATTATATAGTTTTATGCTGTTCTAAAATGCTTACTTTTTTTTTATATTCTCCAATAATTTATATTCTTCAGTAGGTGCAGAATAGCTTAACTTCCTTAGTAGTTACCATTAAATATTTAAACGATAGATCCCAAATTAGCAAAAACCAAAGAAAGACCATAGCTGTTGACATCCCACCACACAAGATAAGGAATTAAGGATAATTTGACCTCTATATTTTCAGATCTTAGCTAATATAAGCTCTGAGCTTAATCTATTTTCAATTAAATTATTGTTTCTATTCCCATAGTACCTTAAGACTCCTTTAACTTTTCTGTTGAATTTTATCACCGCATTTAAAACAACCATTATTATTTAGATTTAAGTCTTTGCTTAATTAAACCTTAACTCGAATTTATTTCCATTTTTTAACAGAGTTCCTCATTTTTAATGTCTCAATTTTAATGTACCTCAATTGGCAGAAGCACTTCTTAAAGAGATTAAATTTTTCAAAACAATTTTTAAATTTATCTTTTCAATTCAAAATTTTTATTAGTAAATTGATATACATATCTTTTCAGCAATTTCATGAATTGAGTCCTACCCAAGTTAACACGTTTATTTTTTCACTTTACCAATTATCACAAATTGTCCCCATATCCTGACAATAGATCAATTGTGAATCTTGGCTTTCAATAATATGAGTTGGCCTTTTTTCCCTCTGTGTCCTAGTGGGAATTTTAATGGGAATTCAGAAACTGTCATTTTACCTCAAAACTTGAATATTTGCTTATTTGACAATTGATCCTATTGCTGAATATTTACTTTTTTCTTTTGAAAATAAGTTCTCAGGAAAAAAGAAGTAATGTAGAAAGCAAGTAAGAAATACCAAGCAAAAGAAATCAGAGCTTAGATCTGGACGGCAGTTCAACTATTTAAAACTAAGAGTAGCTTGAGTAGAGGGTGTAAAAGTGGTGAGCACAAGTGGAAAGGGCATTGGTAAAATTACCAGTTTGTTGGCTTGGAAAATGTTTAGTTTATACTGGAACAAAGTAACTTTTCTTTTTTTTTTTTAGAACAAAGTAACTTTTCTAAACAAAATCTTACCAAATTTTACCCACACTGTCCAAATTCCAACCCCCATTTCTTCAAATCTCTCTATAGTATAATCATAAAAACATGTACAACTTTTTCTAACCTCATTTCAAAAGTTAACTCAAACTCACATGGTCACTAATAGAAATTCAATGTCCTTGTGGTCTGATAGAGCCTAAGCTTGCTGGTTGCCAGAGTCTATTTAATATATTTTCCTAAGCAGTGTGGATAATGAGATAAGATATTCAGGGGAATTAAAATGTTAATTATGTGTACAGCTTGGTAAATATGCTCAGTGATTTGAACTGATTCATTATATGAGCTTAAATTATTATTGCAACAGTGAATGTCAACCATTCATGACACATACCTTCATCACAAAATACTGATGACCAAATTCAACCATGTACTTACCAAAAATTAACAACTACTATAAAATTACTCTTGAGTTGCTCTTAAATAATTCCCAAAGTGTTCTGACACTGTAAGCATTCCCCAAAATACTTGTACCCAGTTTCTCTGCTACCTAAAGAACTCAAGAGAAATTTCAATAATTTAACATTTGAGCTTAGTGAATCATATAGCTATTAAGTGGCAAAGATAAAACTTTCAAATGACTGTACCTGATACTCAAGCCTGTGTTCTTTCTGTTATGATTTTGATTGCTTCTTATATAAACAAAAATAGCTACCAAGTATTGAGTATTCACTATACTTTATACATATATAATCATATTTTCTTCTCACAATGCTTCTAGGTAGATTTCTTTTTCCCATTTTGCAAAGAAGAAATTGAGGCTCAGGAAATTTTAAACGCATTGTATTGTATTAGCAACTCACAAAAGAACGAAATGTGTACTTGCCCAGACAGAAAGCATGAAATCTATCTTGAAATAGCTTTAAAGAATAGCACTATTGTTTGGAAAATTGGGGAGTAGAAAAATCAAGTCAGAATTCTTATTTCAGAAAGCAAAAAAAAAAAAGAAAAAAAAGAAAAAGAAAAAGCCAAGAGAGCTCTCCTGGTCACAGGCACCAAGCCAAGATGGGCACAAGGAGATGAGTATGTGGATTATTCTGGTGTGGCTCTCGTGTGTGTCAGTCAGAGTAGGACCCAGTAGCACATCAGCGCTTCCCACTTATAAGTGCTGTAAATCGCTCCTCTCTGTATGTCTATGTTCTCAGCTGCCCTCAGCATTTGGGGAAGTGGAAGGTCCTAATGAGCCAGTTACCATTTTGCTCAGGGCTAAGTGTATGCTCTTTATAGCCCTGTCTGCTTGTCCACTGCCTGTGACGTGTGCCAGCTTTGCTCATGTGAAACCCAAATAACTCCCGTGATGAAATTAAAGAGCAGCCCCTAAAATAGAAGATAGGATTAAATCCATACCATTATGGGGAAATGGTATAGTGAGAAACGCCTACACCTTTACTGGGTATGAGGGAAAATAACAATGCTAATCTAACTAAACAGTAGAATATGTTCAGTTTCTCTAAAATATACATATTCTAAGTTATAGCTTTGTAGTTTAATTTAAAATGCATGTCTGGGATGCCAATTCTTTAATTTGTACACATACACATTTTTTGAGTGATATATTTTCTCTTTCTGGTTAATCATATACGAGGTCAGCATTACCCACACATCTGTTCACCTCTTGATTACTAAATGTGATTTCAGCTTAGCTTATCTGGTTGGGTTAAACAGAATCTCCTTCCATTTTCACTGATTGCACAGGAACATCATTAGTCTGTCAAAGATTCATTCTATACACTGACTAATTTCATGTTATATTCAGTCTCATCCCTCAGTAGGTCACAATCTCCACCAGCACTGAGATCTCATGTAAAAAAGCGCCACACAATCCATGATATTGCCACCAAGTTTGTGTAGAGGCAACAGCTATTCAGCTGTTGTACATATTTTATGAGCACCACCCCTACCCTTTAATGATGACAGCACTTTAAGGAAATAAGCAATTAATTAAATACCAAACATGTGGGCTTATCTACTGACACCTACATTTCCTGATTTTGTGGCATTAAGTCAGTGTCTTGACCTCTCAATTCTTTGCAAGCAATGAAAAAAATTATAAACCAGTCCCTGCCTACCCCACAGAACCATTGTGGTGATCAAAATAGGCCATGTGAAGCATATGTAAAGATACACATAGAACATTATCAATAGTTCTTAAAAATGGAAACCAACCTAAATATCCAATAAAAGGTGAATAGTGTACTAAATGCTAACAATTCTTATGATGGATCATGTTTATTAAGAGACTTTAATTAAATTAAATGCTACATAATATTATGTTCAAAGGACACAATATTATCTAATTTAGTAAAAAAAATTTTTTTAAGTCCTAAAAGAAAATACACCATGGTGTTAACAGTAGCTATCAGTGGATAGTTAGATAATAGTTGAGTTAAAAAATAATAATTTTCTGAATTAATCTGGAAAAATAAAAAATAAAAGTCATATGCAACAGAAAAAATACCAATTTTATTTGTTTTACTTTTAAAAAGGTAATATATCTTTCCATAATTATAAAAATCATTAAAATATGTGCAAAATACTTTGAATGCCAAAGTGTACCAAATATGTGATAGTTAATATAATTACTTGAATAAAGATAAAGATAAAGAAAACAAAGAATGTTTGTTTCATTTACAAATAGTTCAAGTTTCCTAACAGTCTTAGTGCTATGATTCAAATATTACAGTTTGAGATATCAAAAAAAATTTTTAAAGATTTTTTCTATTTATTTGAAAGACAGAGATCACAAGTATGCAGAGAGGCAGGCAGAGAGATAGGAAGGGAAGCAGGCTCCCTGCTGAGCAGAGAGCCTGATGTGGGGCTCTATCCCAGGATCCTGGGATCATGACCTGAGCTGAAGGCAGAGGCTTAACCCACTGAGCCACCCAGGCGCCCCTCAAAATTTTAATATATATCTAGATAAGGTAATATGAGTCTAGTTCAGTTAATGCAGATGTTAGCATACAATTCTGCTGATAAAATCAAGTTCAAGATAAAAGCTATCTAAACATAAATTTGTTTACCTAAGTGTGGTGGTCAAATTATTTAGTTAGCATTATCTGTTAGAGTTTTATTTTCTTAAAGAAAATATTACATGCTCCGAAGAAATCATTAGTGAATAATCAGTATTAAAATTTTAAAAATAAGACTCAGATAGTAAAAATTAGTAAGAAATCAAGATGATGTAATCATTCCAAATAATTTAGAGTACTGTGCTATAAAATTTTATTTCTGTAGAAGATATATATCAAATATTTTGGTTCAACATATGAATAATTTAAAAACTAATTAAAATTAAGAGAATACTGCAACTTAATTTATTTCCAATATTTATTCAAGGAGCTCTTACTTGTAATGGGAGTCAGAAGAGTCAAAATTGTGAGAGATAATTCTTGACCTCATTTTAAAAATTTGACCCTAGTATTCATATAATTACAGTTTAATTTTTCTAGAATAAATATTTAAAATGTCATAGCTCTATTCTGAAACGATCAATTTATATTCTATTAAGACATCAGACAGTATTTCCGTATGTGTACATATTTTGCTTATTTTTTATTATAAATAAAAAGAAACATGCTTCAAGTCAGGTTGTGATAAGAAAGTGGTTTGAACAACCCTGAGATAATTTTTTTTATTTTTCTTTACCATTAAGGAATATGAGCCTTGTACAAAGTCATAAACCCTGTAAATGGCAGTGTCTGCCATCAAAGACCATTCACTTTCTATTACATCACACGAAAGTTGAAATTACTGTGAAAAAATATGAAATAATCACCCCCAGAATATTCCATTAAAAAATTCCTTATGGGAAAACAAACCAGTAAATTAATAATGAAAAACTATCATATCAACCATTCTAATATAACAGTTTCTTCACATTTTAGCAAAGGTTGGTGGGGGGTTTGGTGAGCCTGGTGGTGGGTATTAAGGAGGGCATGTATTGCATGGAGCACTGGGTGTGGTGCATAAACAATGAATTTCGGAGTACTGAAAAGAAATAAAATAATAAAAAAATAAAAGCTGCTTGATCAATTCCCCACAAAAAAAAAATTGATAAAGCATTTCACAATCAAGGACATCTTATAAACAGTACTTCTTAAATTAATCTGCAGTGAAGGACTAATGCTTGCTTGTTTCTTTGTTTACCCTTAACTCTTTTATAGCTCTACTCTAGTGTTCAGTGAGTCTGCTAATCATGCATGTGTGTGTGTGAGAAAGGCAAACTACTATTAGCACTTCTAAATGCTTCTCTAAAATTCTTTTAATGCATCCTGTAACAGTTTGTGAACCACATTTCCAGTAGCACTGTGTTAGAGACAATTAAATAGTGTAATAACCAAAGTTTATTACATATTATTTTGAATATATTTAATCAACATTTTACTACATATAATTTTGAATATGAATAATCAATGTATTTTCTTAAATTGCGATGAGTTGTAAAACTGACTATTTCACATTTTTTTGCCAGAAATAAATTAAATGGCTAAAAGCAGGGATCAAGAAGAAATATTGGATAATCTACCTACATGAAACATGATTCATGAATAATCAAGAATTAGCTCTGTCAGTCAAATTAACTATTTCTCGCTTCCAAGTAAAGCCATTTAGTATCTCCTATGAGCTCTTCTGAGTTACTTTGGTCTTGAGTTATTTTGCCACTAGTGGGACACTTGTTTTTCTTCTGTAGCAAAACTTGCATGGGAGAATGATTTGGTTACTTATTAAAAATAAACTGTAGGGACAACTGGGTGGCCCAGTGGGTTAAGCCACAGCCTTCGGCTCAGGTCATGATCCCAGGGTCCTGGGATGGAGTCCCACATAGGGTTCCTTGCTCAGTGGAGAGCCTGCTTCTCTCTCTCTGCCTCTGCCTACCACTTTGCCTGCTTGTGCTCTCTCTCTCTCTCTCTCCATCTGAAAAATAAATAAATAAACAGATAGAAAAATAAATAAATAAATAAAATCTTTTAAAAAAGATAAAATACACTGTAACTCATGTTTACTTCCTACTGATAAAACTGAGTTATAACTTAAGCATAAAAAACAAAACATGTCCTATCTCACCCTGTGCTAAACACCCCATTAAAAAAATGAAAGATCATGCAAGCAAGGCGTAAAATATGATAAATCAGTCAGGAAATGTATTTAAGAAATGAGGAAAGAAATGTATGAATGGCATAACCATAGGTAAAGACCAAGCCTAGCTTATTAATATCTTTCTGCTTAAATTATTATCAGGCATTTTTGCTATGACAACCTCTTATAAATAATGTGTTTTTAATGTTCCTTTGTAGAAGGAGACTCTCAAAGTATGAGATAGGTCTGTCCATTGAAATGGTTCAGGATTCAGAAACTGATGTAAATGGACATTTAACTGCTTTCTCATAGGAACAATCCTGTTCACTGATGTATCCCTATGGGTACTGGCTAGATATTCAATCCACATGTACTGACTTCTGATTGAATGACAAAGAGAGGTTCCTTCAAGGAAGGAAAAGTGTACACTATCCCGATTGCTCTATTTTTCTATGTGTTGCTTGCACAAACCATAAGGAGAGAATTCACACTATCCAGTCCAAGTGGGCTCAACAGGAAAGAGCAAATGAAAATCCAACCCAGGCAACCCGGTCAAAACAAAGGTGGGTTTCCCTATGACATGTCTCTCACCACATCAGCACCACGGCTAAATAATAAAATCTTCTATCTGTTAGAAAAGACACACACACTGGTTGGCCTGACTGGCTGGTGGGAATCCCAGTTATATCTACAACATAGTATAACTCACAGCTAGGAAAGTGCTCCAGAGGCTCATTATTTAATTAAGAGTAGGAATTACAAGAGCACTAAATGCAATGAAGCAATACAATTTACAAGGGCTCCGAATTTATGGTTTTCATTAATTAACATAAAGTAGTGTAGGCAAGCGAAATCAAGTGATCTGCTCAGCTATTAGAATTTTGAGAGTTAATTAATATAACAGTACAGATCATTGAGCTTAGAAATTATGAGTAACATATAGAATTTTAAAGAGTATCATGATGTTTTATAATTATAAGACACTCTTCCGTTCCTTCAAATTGTATTCTCTTGAAGACTTGTTCCTTAATTCAAGATCAGATATTGCTAAATCCATATGAAGGGAAAACAATTAGAAAATTTGTGAATTCAAGTCTATAACCTCTTCTAATAAGTGATTTGCTTATTTACTTAATCTGCTGTGATAATTACAGACCATTGGTGGCCATTAATAAATAAAACTATTTGCATTTCACAAATATATTTGAATTTCAGACTTAAATTTCTCACTGGAAGAAAACAAAACAAAACAAAACCTAAAACAACTGTTCTATGACCACAGCTTAAAATGCAATGGAACAAATTCTCATTTCTCCTCTGGAATTGTAAACTTTAGGGGAATTGGAGGCTGTATCAGCTGCCACCACTGCCATTCTATACATTCTGTATATCTTGCCCTCCTCATTGGGCTTCTTAATTTAAGAGCTCTAGAGCATTGAGAGCTATTGTTCCTCTTCATTTGAGTGAAAAGCTGTGTAAATAAAAGTAGAGTCTTGCCATTTCTATCGAATTTAACTTGTTAAAAATAGACATACACTGTAACCTGAATAGCATTTTCTGTGATGTCTTTATGGATCCCTAATACATCTTAGTACATTTTAAATTACAAGGAAAAATCTTGCACTTACAATCAGGACATCAATGGTCTAAAACATTTTCTCTATATAAGCACAGATGTACATTTTTTTTTCACAATTACAGTAGTTATCATCCACTGAGTACTGAAAATATGTCAGATGCCTTATTATTGCTTTATATAGGTTATCTCATTATTGCTGAAAAGAATCTTGAAAGATAGTCCTCATTTTTCATAAAAAAGGAAACTGTTATGGGCTGAAGTTTGTTCCCCCCCCCCCAAACTCTTATGTTGAAGTCCTAATACTCAGTACCTTAGATTGTGACTGTTCTGGGGGATAGGACTTTGAAGGGGTAATTTAAGTAAAATGAGCTATGTGGGTGGATCTTAACCTAGTAGGACAAGTGCCATTACAAAAGGAGGAAATTAACACAGAGAGAACATGCAGACCAAAGGGCGACTGCATGAGGACACAGTGAGAGGCTGGCTGTCCACAAGCCAAGGAGAGAAGCCTCACAAGAAACCAAACCTACCAACACCTTGATTTTTGACTTTCAGCCTCCGAAACTGTGAGACAATGAATTTCTGTTGTTGAAGCCACTCAGTCTGTGGTGTTTTGTTACAGCAGCCCTAGCAAACTAACATAAAAACAATGATTTAAAAAAGAAGAAGGAGAAGAAACAACTATATTGATATAGTAACTCTCAATTCTTATAGATAAGTATTTCACTTAACCTGGCTTACCAACATTACTAATGCATAAAACAACTAGGAAATGGGTGAGAAAGATGTAAATCCATTCCCTTCTGCTCAAAGAACAAGCTTTTTCCATCACTCCAGTGAGGGTGGGGTGGGGTTTGGGACATTGTCAAGAGATAACGTGCACAAAAACAGAATATTAAAACAGATAAAAATAATTTTATTTTAAATAAAGCATGAGTGAAGGCCAGGAGCCGATCACACTCCACCTGTAGGGCCATTTGCTTGACACTTCCCACACTGATCCTCTCCTTGGTGGCAATTAAGGAGGGACCCAGTTGGGAAATGACTGTAGGATACGGTGCTGCTGCAGCTCTTAGGGAGGCTTATCTCATTCCCAGATTTTGGCTTTCAAATAATAAAGATTTTCTGTAACAATCTGTATTTTCTTAAAAATCAATAACAATGTACAGAGAAACTTACCAGTACACCCACGAACTTTCCAAAGCTTTAATACACTCCTGTTAAGGGTGAGTTTCCTATTCAAACAGAGCTGAGGGGACAGAGCACCTGGCAAGGTTGTTGTTGAGGACAAGAAGGTCTCATCTACACTGAGGATTAAAAACTGAATTGGCAGAATTTTTCGTTGTTACAAATGCACTTCCAATGATGAAAAAGGATTCACCAGAGAGTATGGCTCCTTGGTACTAAGCAATATTGCTTATGCATTTTATTGACAGCTGAAATTTTCTGTTTGGAAAGATACTCCCTAAAAGCTGGCAAATGATAGCAGACAGCCTTCACAATTAGCATTTTTAAGAGCATTATTGAACTATAATTGATAAATGTAACAAACCACACATATTTAAATAAACCACACATATTTAAAGCATTCATTTGCTAAATTTTGAAGTATATAAATGTTCATGATATAATGAACATAATGAATATATTTATTACCCCGAAAGTTTCCCAGGGGACCTTTGTAATTTCTCCCTCTAAGCCCTGCCCAGCATTACCATTCCTCAAGCCTCACCAAGCAAAAACTGCTCTACTTTCTGTGACTAAGTATTTATTTGCATTTCCTATAATTCTATATAATGAAATCATGCAGTATGTACGCAGTATCTCTTTTTTGTCTGGCTTCTTTCAGTCAGCATAAGTATTCTGCATTTCATCCTTGTTATGTGTAGCAGTAGTTCATTCCTTTCCATTGCTGAGTAGCATTGCATTGTATGAATACATTGCAGCTTGCTTATCCACTCATCTGTTAATGAAATCCAGGGCTTTTTACAGTTATGGGTATGAATATTAGCATACAAGTATTCGTATGAACTTATGTTTTCATTTCTCTTGAGTTAATGATCAGGAAAATGGCTGGATGACATGACAGGTGTATGTTTAAATTTTAAAGAAACTGACAAACTATTGACAAAATGGTACAATTCTACATTTCCATCAAACAGCATATGGAAGTTCCAGTTCCCCCAAAGTCTTGCCAACATGCCAATATTGTCACCCTTCTTATGTGTAATTTTAAATATCTCACACCCTGCAAGCTTGCTAAACTCATTTTCTTCTTCAATTGTCTGAACGTCAGTTCCTCATCTATAACATGGGACAAATAATATCCCTGAGCACTACAGTTTTAATGATTTGGTATAAAGCTAGACTCTTTCCAGGCTATCACCAGTGGCATAATCCACAACTCAATGCATAAACAGACTGACTGTGATGGTCACTGCTTTTTTTGTCCTTAAGCTAAATCCACTTTTTAGATTTAGTACCTTTCTCATAAATCTTATCAAATTTTCTACATAGACAACAAGGCCATCTGCACATAAAGACAGTTTCACTTCTTTTCCAATCAAGATAACTTTTATTTCTTTTCCTTGATGGGTTTTACTGGCTAGACCCCTATACAATGTTGAATAACAAGTGATGAGAGGGAACATGCTTCTCTTGTTCTTCATCTTTCCAAGAAAACATTTCGTTTTTTTCACCATTAATTATGATGTTGGCTGTCAATTTTTGTAGATGCCACTTATCAGAATAAGGAGTTTCTCTTCTCTTTCTATCTTGCTCAAAGTTCTATCAAAAGGAATATGGGATTTGTCAAACACTTTTTGTGTATCTACTGAAATGATTATATGTTTTCTTTGTATTTTGTCAATCTAGTGAACCACATTAGATTACAATCCTGGGATAAACCCCACTTGGCCATTATGTATTGTCTTCTTTATATATTGTTGGATCTATTTTCTAAAACTTTTATTTAGAGTTTTTATATCAATGTTCCTTTATTTTTTTGTTGCTGTTGTTTTTTTCTTGCAATGTCTTTGTCTGATTTTGGTTTCAGGACAATGCTGGTGACAATGAATGGGTTGGACAATATTCTTTCAAATTTTGTGGATGAGTTTATGCAGAATTAGCATTATTTCATCCTTAAATACTTGATAGAATTCACCAGTGAAGCTCTGTGGGCCTAGAGTTTTCTTCCTTGGAGGTTTTGAACTAAAAATGCAATTACTTTATATATAAAGGACTCTTCAGCTTATTGATTTCTTCTTGAATGAGCTTCAGTAATTTATGTCATTCAATGAATATGTCCATTGCATCTACATTGTCGAATATATTGCCATAAAGTTATTCATAATATTCCCTTACTGTCCTTGTGATGTGTATTGAATCTATAGTGATGTCACCTCTCTCATTTCTGATACTGGTAATTATGTCTTCACTCTTTTTCCTTATCAGTCTGGCTAGGAGTTTATCGATAATATTGATTTTTCTGAATGAATTGGTTTTCTGCTTCATTGATTTTCTCTACTGTTTTTCTGTTTTCTATTTAATTGATTCTCTGTCTGATCTTTAGTATTTCTTTCTCCTGCTCACTTTCGGTTTAGTTTGTACTTATTTTTTAGTTTCTGAAGTTGGAAGCTAAAGTCATTGATTGGAGACTTTTCTTTATTTCCAATACAGGAACTTGGTGCTAAAATTTTCTGCCTAAGAACTGCTTTAGCAACATCCCACAAGTTCTGATGAAGCTGTATTTCCACTTGCATTCAATTCAAAATACTTTTTATGTCATCCTTTGAGTTCTCCTTTGATCGCTGGGTTATTTCAGGGTATGTTATAATTCGTTTTCAAACATTTGGAGGATTTCCCAAATATCTTTCTGTTCTTATTTTACATTAAATTCCACTGTGGTCAGGTAACATGCTTATACGATTTGAATCTTCTTTTTTTTTAATTTGAAAACTTTAATCATATTAAGACTTTTTTATGTCCTAAATATGATCTATTTTGTTCATTCTTCTGGGCTACTTGAAAAGTTGTTATTTGGTGACAGTTTGATTTTTTTCAGGTCTTGCTTTTATGATTTATTAGGTAGTTGAGAGCACCCTAGTCTAAGGTTACTTATCCCTCACTACTAAGTATTTTATTCAATCATCTATTAATTATGACTTTTGCAGTTTGGCTGGTATCAGATGCTATTAGCATCTGATCATTAGCATCAGATGCTATTCCTTTTAATCCTTTCAGGTGCTGCTCTTTCCCCCTGACCTTGATGATTAGTACTCTGACTTCAGGGCGTGACTTCTGAAGATGTCCAGCATTATCTCACTGTGTAAGTAGACTGCTGAGTCTCCCTAGATGCGCAGCTCTGTCTTCGCCATGTAAGGAGTCTGACAGGCTCTGCCTGGGTTCCTCCTCCCAGTACAATGGCCTGGAAACTCTCAGGGCTATAAACTGGGGGCGCATAGGCAACACTTCATTGGTGTTCTGTCACTCAGATTAAAGAATTTCAGGGCCTGATGCCCTGTGTCTTAAAAACTACTTTTTCATATATCTTATTCATTTTTAGGATGCTGTCTCAGGCAGAACCCTAAATCCAGTATTTGCTACTCTATCTTAAAGTGAAGTCTCCCCATTTAGCATTTTAAAATAGTTTAAAATTGACTTACTCCCTAAAAGAGTATTTATAATATAGCATTACTTACTGCATGGACCGCAATAGTGAGTTTTTAATTTTAAATAGAGAAAATCAAGTATGAAGGTGTTACTTTGAGCCTGAGACATTGCAGTGTTAGAGAAAGCAGTAAACTGAGACAGAATCAGTACTAGACTTCACTATTAAGAAGTAATTCCTGAAGCTATTAACAACTTAAACTCAGTCTTGTCAACTGGCAAGGTTGGAGATGATCTTTAATCTGTCTCTTATAAAATTCAAAAACTATACTTCTGGGATGATTGGGACTGGGAGAAAGGTATAGAAAATGTTGGATATGGGGTGAAGAAAAAAAGTATCTAGAAGAAAAGAGAATGTGAGAAGTGGGAAATAAGTCTAGAGAAGAAAGTAGCAAGGCACAGGATACACACAATTATACCTACTGCCTGTGTGCATTATTAAAAATCATCTCCTTGCTGCTTTTGTCATAGTTACAGGTTGTCAAAATTATGTTAGGACATCGGTGATGGATGGAAGTTTGCAAATACCACCTTCCAATGCTGTCTAATCTCCCTGACATGTCCAATCCACACCTCATTACTGAACCTCTTCTTCTTCAGTACCATGTCAAGTCATCTGTTTGGTCACAGAGGAAAAGTGAAAGGATTTCTTAAAAAAAGAAAGTTATAAAACTATAACCTTGTATAGAGAGGAAAGAGGGTATAATTGATTGGTTATTTAACTTTCCATACATTTACTCTAGCCTTCTTTGTTACTATGTGTAAGTACAATGCAATATTTGTGGAAATTCCCACATAAAGAAAAATTAGCCTTGTTTGTTTTTTCTGATATGCTCTTGGATTATCAAGATTGGACATATTTTTAGAAGGTATATAACTGTACATTTACTGGAAAAACATTGTTTAGGATACCACTCATTGCATTTTTCAATATCCTTTCATCTAGGAAAACAAAATTATCTTAGCATTTGGAAAAAGTCGATCTTTCTTACAAATGTAAATATTTCCTTTCATTAGATAATAAACATAACCCACTATGTTGAATGCTTTCCCTCTGTTGCTGGAAGCTCAGAACCAGAATAATGGTTAATGGAAGAAAATACATGGCATGTGTGCCACCCCACCTGCTCCTCTTCCAGCCATCATTAACCAAGCTTGACAGGCTTTCCCAGCTGAACCCGCTTGGACTCAGAATCTCTCAATATTATTTTCTAGGTATCCACGACCAATTGAGAAAAATCTACACATGATATGAAATGGCTTCAACCAACTTAAATGATAACTATATTCACTACACCTCCTGAATGTAATTTCTTAAATTTGTCGTATGTCTACTTGATAGATTTACTGCCATAGGTCTTTTATCATAACTACAATCAAATTACTTTGTGAAATTAAAGAATCCCATAGCTCTGTGACTGCCAAAGATTTTAAGTAAACTTGTGAATGTACAATAAGAGGTCCCTGAAGATAATTGGTATTTAAACACACACATCACACACACACAAATAACTGGCAGCAAATTCAAATAAAATGAGATTCACAAATTGTATACCTCTTTACACTAAAAATTATTAAATAAGCTTACATTTTAAAACATATATGGTTGTAATTACAATTATACACTAGTTCTTAGAGGGAACAATGACTAGATCAAGTGTGCCAAGAGTAAGAGTTATTCCAGTAAAGTTGACTGTTAGCATTACACAATCTAATTCAGTTCCACACAACTGTGATCTGAGGACTGGTGCCAGATCACAGACTATTTCTCCTGGTGTATAACAAGATAAGAACATAAGTGAGAGTAGATGTTTGGGAATTTTACCACAATTGCCACATTGTTACTGTGTTTTATAAAAGTATCCATTTACAGTGTTTGAGAAAAGAAAAAAAAATACTTCTTCACCACATAAAATTTGAGAAACACTGACATTCCTTTTGATGCTCACAGCAAGATCACAACAAAGGTCAGATTTGTAAAAAGCATTTAAGGAAATCCCCAACTTTGGGGAAACTATCAAACCTTTCCATGACTAATTTGTGTCATCTATAATACAGGGATCGTAATAGCTTCTATCTCATAGGATTATTATGGGGATAAAATAAAATAATCCCCAAGGAGCAGAGCCTACCGGTGGTCATCTGAACACACAGACAGCAAAAATAAATATTATACTTCCAGGGGCACCTGGGTGGCTCAATGGGTTAAGCCTCTGCCTTCGGCTCAGGTCATGATCTCACAGTCCTGGGATCGAGCCCTGCAATCAGGCTCTCTGCTTAGCCTCTCTGCCTGCCTCTCTGCCTACTTGTGATCTCTCTCTGTCCAATAAAAATAAATAAATAAATATTATACTTGCTCAGCATCCGCCATCAGTGCAGCTAGATGTAGTCAAGAAGCAAGTACTCAACGGGGGCAAATGAGCAAAGGTGGCATGTGTAACTTCCAGGTTGGACTCTCAAAACAGAGAAAATGATGACTGGGAAAAATGCACACAGAGAGTGGTTTGTTGGATTGTGCCAATGGGGCAAACACTGTAAGAAAAGAGAACAGCATGGAAGGATTTGGGCCTTGAGAATTTTGTTGAGCAAAATGTATCAGTTCAGGCTTTTACACTAAAGAAAAGGGTCGCCTGGGTGGCTCAGCGGGTTAAAGCCTCTGCCTTCGGCTCAGGTCATGATCTCAGGGTCCTGGGATAGAGCCCCACATTGGGCTCTCTGCTCCGCGGGGAGCCTGCTTCCTCCTCTCTCTCTGCCTGCCTCTCTGCCTAGTTGTGATTTCTCTCTGTCAAATAAAAAAAAAAAAAAAGAAAAGAAAAAAGAAAAAAAAAAGAAAAAGAAACTTCTAGCTTATCTACACTTCTATTATTATGATCCCTTGCCACATATATAGCCAAATCAGTAACTCCATTGAGAGTAATTTACATGTAAAGCCCTTGTAATAGCAGTTGCCATATGGTATACATTAATAATTGATAACTATTATTAGTATTAATCTTGGACATTTAAAAAATGTCACTTTAAAGCACCGTCTATGATCATCTGTGATAATCTTTCTTTTCTTCAAATGATAACTGGTATTGCTCTGCCAGACTCTTAATTATCGATAATTTTAATAGTAATCCTCATGTTCTCTAACACTGCTTTTGTGGACTTCACAAAAGCCCATATATTTTGAATAATTACTATTTTCATTTAGAAATGATAAAATGATTTGCATTTTACCACTCAACATAGCCACAATATGGGATATACTGATCAGAAAAAAGTTGGCGGGATGGGATGGAATAACAGACATCTGCAGGAAGGGATGTCTGAGTGGGGAGACACTTTATAAGTGGTTGATTTGGTAACGGATGGTTCATAATATGACCCTTGTTCTTTTTCATTAATTGGTATAGTTCTGTAAAAAGAACATTCTTTTCATCAAATATTTGAGGACAAATTCTTCATTCTATTTCTCTACTTACCAGTTTTTAAAATTCTATTTAATGATAGGATATTCAGCAAGATGAAAGTACAGAGGCTTGTATCTTGGGCTTCTAACAGCACCTAGAATCCTCAATAACACGTAACTTTTTATGACAAGATTTTTTTTTATTCTGGTGGCAATTAAGTGCCAGAGCACAAATGATGACTTCAAAACTGATAGTGACATATATCAACTTGAGCAAGTCCTTCTTGCCAGAGAGCTAAAGAAAAGAAAACAGGCTCTCAGCTCAGATTTTCTAAAAACACTTCCCCACCACAGTGGCTCCTTTGTTATTCCTAAGTCATTTTTCTCTAAAGAGAAAATGAAAGAGTCTAATTCACTCCTATAGTTCCTAGGACATCTGCCTCCCCAGTAGGAGCTCCTCTCCATGAGAAACTACCTCAGTCTATTTCAAAACACCTTTATGAACCCTGGTATATGAGGCTGGTGGCAACAACTCAACAGTCATCATGCTCTTTTAAAATATAAGCTAGATCATGTCATTTCTCTGCTCACATCTCTTCAGTGACTTCCCCTCTCACTCAGACTGAGAGGTAAAATTCTTATAATGACCTACAAGGTCTCTACACCATGCCTACCACTTCACTGATCTTATACCCTTTTATTCATGCTCTGTTCCCTTTGTTCTATATATACAATCCTGTGCTGTTGCTGACATCAAACACACCCCTGCCACTGAGCCTTGCACTGTCTGTTCCTTCTTCCCAGAATGCTCTCCTACCACGTAGCTACATGGCTTGCTCTCTTACCTTCTTTGGGTGTTTTTGTTTGTTTATTCATTTGTTTGTTTATCAAAGTCTATCTTCTCAGTGATAACTTTCCTCACCACCATCATCCAAACTGCAAACTTTCACTTACCCTCACCCATATTCCTATTCCCCTATACTTTTATTTTTCTCCATGACACTTATTACCAACAGACACACTAGACATTTTGCCAATTTATTGCTTATTATTAGTCTCTCCAATACTAGGATATGTGCTTCTTCAGGATCCTATAACACCAGCACCTAGAACAGAACTTGGCATATCAAAAATATCCCATCACACCGATTGACTGAATGCGCAATTGAATTATTTTAACTCCCTACAATACAACAATACAATCTCAACAACTCTGTTCAGTTTCTGAATTAAAATAATTAGATATAAGACATGATGACACATAATTAAGGTTTGGCACTAACTCAAAAGTAGCCTCAAAAGCAAGACAACATGGAAAATACGAAGCACTGAATATTCAGAGAGAAGAGAGAAAGAAAATAATAGTTCAATTGTAACTCTGTTGGTCTGTCTTCAGTTTCAATTTTATACAGCATTAGAGATTTACTTACTCTTTCTCAGCACCTGGATTATGCAACAAACAAACAAACAAGCAAAATCCTATCTGAATAAAGTATACTTTAGGAAGATCAATTATTGTTGAAGACCAAATTAGAACAATTCCTCATGTCTCTGACACTCTTAATTTTGGTAACCTCAAATATTTAAACAGAGACACAAAGCAGAATACCCATAAAGAACTCCTCAGCTCTGAGCTTAGAGAAAACTGCTTAACAAGGACAGAAATTTTTCCCTTTTAGAGAGTGTTCTTCAAAGTGGTTTCTATAGAATCTTGAGATACTTATAGATGATATCAAAGAAAGTGTTCTGGGGTCAAGTTCTAGTTTAAATAAGATTATTTTTTAACTTCTTGGAGTCTTTAACATATCTAGCAAGAGAGTATAAATTTGCCAAAGGAAATACAAAGTAGGCAGCACTTCCCAAACCACTGTTGACCATGAACAGCACGACCACCACCACCACTATCACCCACCACTTTTTTCCAGGGCATCCAGGGCCAGATACACTTTGAGAACTTGAGGATCCTTAAACCTGAGCCCATGGACTTAGAACTGTGTGTAAAAATCAAGAACCAATTTAGCAAACTTAGGTTGCTTGGGCTTTTTCTTCTGAAAATTCTGATCCATTTTAGAGTATAACATGTATTTAGACAGAAAAGAATAAAAGAAATGCACACACACACAAATATATATATAGAGAGAAATATAATAATTGATGATCGTAAGACAAAAGGCCAGCAAGAACATCAAAGTTACATTACTTACTTTCTTCAAGGGGCAAGGTTAGTCCAGAACACTTCAATGGCCCTTTGAAACATCATGAGATTATGCTAAGCCTAAATTGTTTACACCATAGATAACGGTTATATTATGTCCAGAATATGAGGTATAAAAAGATGTGTTATTTTCATATGGTTCTATGATAAATGTGCCACAACCTGGTCGCTGAAAACAACCGAAATTTATTCTCCTATAGTTCTGAAGGCTAAAGTCCAAAATCAAGATATCAGCTGGCTCAGTTCCTTCTGGAAGTTTTAAGGGAGAATCTATTCCCTATCTCCATACCTAGCTTCTGCTGATGGTTGGCAACTCGTGGCATTCCTTAGCTTGTAGAATATCACTCCAATCTCTATCTCTACCTTTACATGGCATTGTCTATATGCTTATGCCCAAATTTCCCTTTTTCTTATAAGGATGTGCATTATAGTGGTTCACCCATAATCCAGTATGACCTCATCTGAACTTAATTACATCTGCAAAGATCCTGTGTCCAAATAAAGTCATATTCACAAGTCCTGGGAAGACATGAATTTCAGAGAAACACAATTTAACCCAGTACAGCAAGTAATATATATGGCATGCATTTTAGAACTACTTCCATGAAAATGATTATCTTTTTAACATAAAACATTTTTTTGGTTAAAAAGAATGGTTTAAAAGCAAGTAAATGCACTGGAGAAGCTTATTTTTAAGTATTTTAATAAAGGAAAAGCTTCTATAATAATGTGGAAAATTATCCATGAAATTGTTTTGAATGTTTTGATTTCCCATAAAAATATTCTCAAAGGAGACACATGTGTGATAGCAAACACTTAGCAAAGGAAGAATAAAAGAAAACCTAATCTTGAAAGTAAACATTGTTCCATCTCTATGGGTGTTCCTTTGGAAAAAATTGCATTTTATATTCTATGCAATCTCAGAGATCTGGCACCTAAAGGCTCACCAACACAGAATGAAATAGAGTCTGATTTTCATCTCACTCAGAGTAACACAAAAAATGAAAGGTAGCATAACCTCTTCACTTTGCTACCACTGACATTATATTCAGTAATTTTACTCTGGATGCTCACATATCTCTTCACTTTTTTCCCTTAAGCTATTATTAATTCTATTATGAATGAAGGTTAAAAAGAAACACCAATATAGGAAAGCTGAAAAACTTAGCTAACCCACACTCATCTGCTTAGTAAAAAAGATAGTTCATGTATTCAATGATACTGATTATGCTGCTCTGATGATCCTTTGGTATCAATAAACTGCCCCACCCCACACCAAAAAGACCTCTTATTTCTTCGAAAAACCAAATGAAAACCACTGGGAGAGATCTAAATCAAAATGAAATATCTGTAATTTGTAATAAGAGAAAGATCACCATATGATGAATCAGAGATGTAATCTCATTTAAATTAAAGACGCTGACTCCTTATTAAGATGAAATTGAGAGTTCAGGTATAAATACTCATTCTTTCTGTGTCAAATCCATAGTAATAAGAGTAACACACACATTCACAACATTTATAATTTTATGTTATACAACAAATATAATATTTAAAACAACAAACCTGGACTCAAAAGCAAGATAAACATCTCAGAACAGAAGCACAAACAGTAACAGTAGCCTACTAGGCTCCTGGATAGAAATAAGAAATTTCAAAGTAAGAAGAGGAATAAGAGGAGCCCAAAATGTTTCACTTGTGTGAGAGTACTGGGGTCAGACTCAGGCTATAAAAGCAGAGGCTGAGTTTAGCTTCCCTGACTTATGAAAGGAGCTTCAGCAAAATGGTGACCACTGCTCAGGCTGAGACTCTATCAAGTTGCCATTAGAGCAGTGAGTGGGAGCTAACACTTCTCACTCTGACCCTGGGTCTAGTCTTCTCTGATTCAGAAACAAGAGGTATACCATACCAATATCCCTGCAGGACTAGAGACCTAACATGCCAATATGTGACCTATTTCTGAACTAAATCAACTACAAGAAATCATAATTATTTATTTAAAAAAAGAACAGATGACTATGATGAATAAAGAATTATAAATGTTATAAAAAAATGAAATGAGGGGCGCCTGGGTGGCTCAGTGGGTTAAGCTGCTGCCTTCGGCTCAGGTAATGATCTCAGGGTCCTGGGATCAAGTCCCGCATCGGGCTCTCTGCTCAGCAGGGAGCCTGCTTCCCTCTCTCTCTCTGCCTGCCTCTCTGTCTACTTGTGATCTCTCTCTGTCAAATAAATAAATAAAAATCTAAAAAAAAAAAAAAAGAAATGAAACCAAAAAGGCATGAATCCTGAGCTGAACATACTTTAAACAAGTAATTGCTCAGCTAAAAGATTGTATTGAGGAAATGAGTGAAAACTATGAAAGATAATTTTATATGACACGCAAAATAGATTGAGAGAGTCCCTATTCCTTTCAAGGTAGAAGAGGCTACACTTCAGTAACAAATGTTCCCCAAATCTTGGTGGCTTATCATTGTCTTAACAAAAGATTATCTTTTATTCAAGGTCCTCTTCCATAATTGCTGAGGCAGAATGAAAGAGCCCAGAGAGTTGCACAAGGGCTTTTCCCTATGTCTGCTTGGAAGTTAACACCCATTACTTATGCTTACATTGAATTGCCCATAATTAGTTATATAGTGCTGCTTAACTACAAGAAGCAAAAAGGTATAGTCACTGATTGACCCTTGACAGAGTAAATATTCAGATACTAGTGAACACTGACTTCCCATGCATTGCAAGTAGGAGTTCCAGAAACAGCATATTGAGAGAATAATGAAGAAGCAATATTCAAATGAAAATAATCATAATGCTGCCTGAGAAACTTCAAGAATTAAAGAAAACATATTCTCAGAAAGTAAAAACTGGGAGAAAAAAGAATAAATTAAAACTAAACTCACATATAAGTCCATCCTAATGAAACCAGAACACATTAAAGATAAAGAGAATATTTTAAAAGCCTCCTAAGACAAAAGAGAAATAATATTTAGAAAAATGACAATTAAACTGATAGTATGTATCTCAACAGCTATAGTAGCTGTTAGAGTATTTCAAGTATCTATCAATCTAAACTTACATATCCAGCTAAACTAGCCTTTAATAATTAGAGTAAAACAGAGTCTTTCAGTCGTGTAAAGGCTAGGAGAGTCTACCACCAATAGATATTCCCTGCAAGAATTACTAAAGGACATGTTTCTGGAAGAAGAAAGACATAGAAAGAAGGAATAGAATGTATAAAAGAATGACAAAAGTAATTATAAAATATATTGGTAATTCTAATTAAACATGGAGTGTAAAAAATTAAATTTGAAACAGTAAAAAAATAAATAGAACTAAAATTCATGCATTTTAAAGACAGGAAAAGACAGTTTGGCTAGATCATGGAACAGATTTGTTTGTCTTGTTCTGGAGAAAGAAGTACTAAATAAATTTAAATTTTGCTGAAGAAGATATAAATATCCATATTGAAAAGGTTTTTATGTATTAGTATTCCCCCAAAATCTTATTTTTGAGTTTCCATAACAACAACAACAAAGAAAAACAGAAATAAAATGTGGTCACTGTAATAACTTCCCTTTATGTTTAATTAATATGATGTGTCTAAGGGCTGGTTTGATTAAATGAATAAAGTTCCTAATGCTAGGTGCTTAAGAGTAAAAAGTGAAGACTCTACTCTCAATAACAATATTTACAAAGTTAAAATCACAAGGTGGTCCACAGAGTAGTGATAACAGTACACTGAGTTCAAAGGGAGGAGACAGAGCATTCAGTTATGGGCATCAAGTACTGTAAGCGGTGTTTGGCTGAGACTAGAAGGACAATGAAGATTTATGGCAGGAGTTTGGGTGAGGGGAAAAGGAGTAAAGGCATCAGTCAAGGCAATGGCATACAAGGATGAGGCAGGGAAAGCCGTCCATCCTGGGCAAAAGCAGTTAGAGAGTATATTGCCCGCAGGTACTCTAAAAACATCAATTAATGAGGTCAGGTTTTTATTACCACCACATAATTGCAAGTTAAAACAATGACAAAATATTCCCCCCCAAAATGTTTTGCTGATCTAGTTTCTAAACAATTACACAGTTACTGTTCAGTTTTAATAATATATTCAATTTTCAGAATAAAATACTTTTATTCTTTATTCTTTCATAAATATTGGATTCCCATAGAATTTCAGAGAACTTACAGCATGCAACTAAATTCCACTTACACAGGTAATCCCTAATAGTTAAAGACTAAACTACACACATTCAAGTACAAATTTATAGTTGTTCAGAATCATTTGAGGCTACTTCAGGTACAATTCATGTCTCTACGTATGTAATACTGTATGTTTCTATATTTAATCAACATACTCAAAATAAGCAATAGTAGCACAGTCTGTAAAGAAGAAACAGAACCTGAGTTACTTTAATTCTGGCGTTCTATGCGACTACATGGAATTTTTATTTGTGTCCAAAATTTAAGGCAGTGAAAGAATATAAACCATAAACATACATATCATCATTCACTAATTATATTTGTATTAAATTTCAAATTGAATGCATTCAAATTTAATTGTTTAAAACCAAAGAGCAAATCAAGAAAATAATTATATTACTGCTATCCCATGATTATTACTGAGAATGATCTTGTTCTACAGAAGAGAGGGTGTAAAAAAAAAACCAAAAACCGATCTGCACCGAGTGTCAACTATGCAAGATATGCCAGCTATGACAGCAGGAAATCGTAGTGGTATGTAGTACAGCCAGTTATATTTACCTCAAATAGTTTCAAGGCCAACGCTTTGTAATTCAAAATTCTATTTCATAATTTATGTACGCACAACAGAAAACAAAATAAACAAAAGTGCCACATTTCTCTTTCTGTGATCTTAATAAATTTATAAGGAATCACAGTTTCTCCAAACAGTGAGTAAACAGAATTACAATGAAAATTCTTTAATGAGATCCCTCAGAATTGCTCATAATGGTAATCAAATAGGAAGTTACATAAAGTCAGGAATACCTGGGCCTCACGGGGATAGAGTTGGAATGTTCTCTAATGTCCCTCTTTCCTAATTTTAATAAGAACTCTTCATCTAGGACTATATTGCCCTATTGCAATAATGTGCTACCTGGTCTCTTTCATCACTTCGGTGTCCTGGCCATCCACAACATCAGTGTTCATCTCCTCCTCTGGGCCACACATAGTACTGTGTAGGGGCCAGGGCTAGGAAAAAGGGCTAGGGCAAGGGCTGTGTCTTTCTTCTTCCAGAAACATGTCCTTTAGTAATTCTTGCAGGAAGTATCTATTGGAGGTAGACCCATGACTTGAGGAAGACAGGCATTCATTTGCCTGTAAGTCAGAAGAGAAACACCACATAACAAAGACCTCATAAAGTGATCACAAAAGAATTTTATAAGCAGCCAAACTACACTGGCCCTGGGACCTACTGTCCACCCACAGCGGATGGCTGGCCACAAACCAAAAGAGCCATGCTTTCTTGTGCTTTTGGCTCTCACAGTTTATCCGACCAACCATACCTGTCCCTTTACTTTCTTGTGCTTAAATCTTACTTTCTCCTCAAAGACCTGATTCATACATTTCCTTCATAAATCTTTCCTAGTTTATTTAGTCATAATGAACTGCTCCTCCTCCTTCATTCTCATAGTCTGTTCCTTACCAGATAGAGGTGTTTGTGCTAATTATCCTCTCTCAGCCTCAGATCTGCAATCTATAAAACTGACATTAACAGGGATACCCATCTCATAGGATCATGAGAGGTGACCGTGCTTTTGAAACCATACATTAATGTTGCACTTCTTCTACCTCTCAGCTGCCACCTTCATCTTAGTTTTCTCAGCCTCCCAAACTGGGGGAAATAAATGCTTGTTGTTTATGTCATCCAGTAAATGACATTTTTTTTTTATAGCAGCCCAAGAGAACTATGACATCCTCCTAATTCTGACTTGAAGGTAAATTATTTCCTGTCTCCCCCAAGTCATGGTCCTACCTCCCTTATATCCCTTTTTCCCTGAACCTTGCCCTATACCAGTACTATCTGTGTCCCAGGGGAACAAATAAGTTTTTTAATGAGAAATAAAATGTGATTCCTTAAACTACCAGTCTTCTCAAAATCCAATTACCCGATATTTCCCTAATAGATTAAAAACTACTATTCTTAAGTTCAAAGTTTTTTATCTGAATATCTCTCACTTGTTCTCTCTTTCAGCCATAAGCTTTAGAGGCACAAAGGCCAAAACTAAGAAGCAGCTTCCTAAAATAATAAAAAATAAATATAAGACTGTCAGTCAAAAATATTCCCAAATCTACCTGTTTGACTTGTTTGTGAAATATTACTAACTCTTTGGCTTTTCTGAACTTTAGGGTTAAACTAATATCTCTGCTTTCTATTTGATTTTTGTTTGAGTTCTATAAACTCTGAGTACAGATTGAGAACAAAATGTTAATAATAATAACCATTCATTATCATGGGAACAGAAAGTAAAATCCAGAAGGAAAACTGCCTGTCCCCAAAATGAAAATTCAGTCCAGATTCTGAAATTAACAACTGGTCTCAACGTGCAAGTGGGATGGTAAATGGAATTGAGTGGCAGAGTACAAGAGCTCCTCCTCCTTCGAAGATAAACAGACAAGCATTCAAATTCCTACATGACCAACTTGCTATGTGACCTTGAGCATGCTGCTTAAGTTTCTCCAAATCCCAATTCCCAAAAAACTGGGATAACAAGAACCTCAAAACCTGGCAAAATTACTAAATAAGTAATGTAATTCTAACAGAGTCATATCTAGCATAGGAGATGTGCTCAATAAATGATTATCATTGTCACTGATAATTCTGAACAATGTTGAAAAAAAATAATAATTCTCTTGCTTTCTAGTTTTGTGATTTTTTAAAAAATAACTGTTATTTTACTTGAAGGTAATTTTCCTTTTTTTAACTATTCCAATTGAAGAATAATATTTAAACATAAACATACACTAATTGATAAATATCAATATACAGCTTGATAAATTTTAATACATTATGTAACCATTATCCAGATCAAGAAAAGAGAACATTACTGCATTCAGAAGCCCCCACTTACCCTACTTCCAGGTACTATTGCAAGGATAACCATTAACCTAATTTTTTGGGCCATACAATAGGTTTGTCTGCATTTGAATATTATGTAAATGGAATCACATTGGACCTACTTTCTTGTGTATGGTCCCTTTATTCAACATTGTTTCTGAGGTTCATCTGTATTGTTGTGTGTAAACAGACACGTGTTAGTGTGATATTATCAATTATATACTCATAAAACTTAAATGTTTCAAACCACAGTCGTCTGGAAATATAGCTCTATCTTCTTACACGTACCTCGTTGGTTAATAGGCAACAAATATAGTCCAATCAAATGTTTTGTAAGAGCATCCTTTGGATTTCACTTTAACTAATATTGAAAAAAAATCACTCTGTGTTACCATCTCTTGCTGATCCTCATATTTAGTACTATCTACACTGCAACCCATCTAAGGAAAGAAGGAAGCTCATGAAACAGGAGAACACCACAAGGAAATCCATATGAACAGTAATTACTATTCAAGTACATCCGAATTGTCATGAACAATAAGACCTTTGGGTTTTGTTCTGCTGGCATATCAAGTACCTCCAATGTTCCAAATCTGACTCTGACATGGGACAGAGGAGACAGGTGGCAGACGGGCAAAATTTAGCATGCAGCTTGGATGATCTTTGGGATAGAAGTCTTGTTATCTCTAACTTGCTGCCAAGTCCAGACACCACTGGGAAACTCTGTAGCCTCCGCCAAAAACACAGATTTGAAAGAACCAGATTTCCTCACTGTTGGTATTTGTAACACCTCACTTGCACCAGGCTCTGCTGTAATAATAAAATAGCCACCAGTATTTATCTGAATATGATAAAGCATTTTGACACAACAGACTGAATTTTTTAAGACAGGACAGTGACTTATGAGATGTAGAATTAACCATTTCTAAAGCAATTATATAGTCTACTGAGATATTTCAAATTCATTAGTCTTTGTGCCAAGTCTTGGTCCAAATATCTTATTAAAATAGTTTTAAAGAACTATAAAGTATGGAAAATTATAGTTGAATACCTGAAATGTGTTCTCTGTTATTTATTAATGCACCTGCTACCCATCATGATTACCACACCCACTTTGCTTTTGCCGGTTGAGTGTCACTACTTGACCCCTGCCACCCCAGGATCCTATTATTCCCATTACCTTTAGGCTTTCCAGTTGAGTGGCTGTGGTTCCCACCGTAAGGTCTGGCCTACAGAGGAAAGTGATCACGAAGCTCTTCAAGAATGTGGGGGATCCCTCCACAAATTTATTTCCCACAGTAGTGATACATGCTGTGTCTTCTGGACCCGCCCTGTGTGAGTGAGTGGGTCTTAAATGACAAGTCTGCTCTAACGTTTCAATCTTCCTAAGCATCTGGATCCCCTCCTCTACGTTAAACCAAGGGAAGTTGGGCATTTCCAATTTGTTCACTGTTACAGCCCCTTCTAGTTCCCCAAGTTACGATATCAAATGCAAAACCTTTGTTTAGTGAGCTCATGTCAATATATTTGGCCTGATCCAATTTTATGTTCCTTCCACCTTTATCCCATACCTTTAGCATGCATTCCAACCCATGTTCCCTGAATTTCTGCCTGTATGAATTAGAAAACTCTAATTTAGTGTAGTTCCCTTCCCATAGGTCATATTTGGTACCTCATTTTTAAAGGCCTGCTGGGACTTGAGTCTAGTTGTAAGTGTAGAAGAAGAATGCTATGGGAGTATCCTGAGGAGAATCAGCATTGTCTGGCATGGCAACTGCTTCAGGGATGCCAGCGCAGTTTCTCTGGACAAGGCAGGGTTAATCCCTTCAGTCAGGGGTGGAGAGATCTCTACCATTGGGAGTAGTGAAGCAGCTGCCACTGGGAGTGAGGAGGCCACTCCCACTAGGAAAGAAGACTCATCAGAATTTAGGCACTCATGTCCCCCACTTAATCAGTCTTCCCACACAACCCCATCCTAACTTACAGGATCTCATTCTTTCCAATCAATGTCCTCACATTGATAGTAGACATCCTTGAGGCTGAGAGGTCAACTTGCATTATAATTTGGCCAACCATCGCATGGGATCTGCATTTCAGTAATTTCAGCCCTGCAGCTAGCTACAAAGGGTAAGGTTTTCCTTCAAGGCACATATAGAAGCTCTTAGGTCATTTATGCAGCTGGTGTTTGAGCTGGGAATTTGAATCCCTGAGCTCATCCTTTTCTTTCACCACTTTGTCCAGAGACATTAGGAGAAGCCAACCAATGCCATTATATTCCTTGGTCTTCCAAAAATGTTAAAACTCTCATATACAAAATCACTTGGCTCCTCGCTTCTTATAAGTGGTTGATTAGGAGTATCCAGTAACTATAGTTTATATTATCTCTATATACAGTTAACACTATGGACTGTCTATGCTCTCTTTGGTACTGGAAATAGAGTCATTAGTGCTTTTAAATCTAATCGGATTAGAGAACCAATTCCAGGAACAACAAAACCAATTCAGAAAGCTCATCCTTCATATTCTGCTCCTCTAGAACAGGTGTTTGTACCTGGATCTATATTCATCAGGGCTCTCTAAAGAAACAAAACTAATAAGAGATAGATACATCAACATATAGATAGATGAAAGACAGATAAGTAAATCAACGGACAGATTTTAAAAAAGAAGACTTATTATAGGAATTGGCTCATGCAATTATGAAGGCCCAGAAGTTATACTATCTGCCATCTGTGAACTGATGGTATAATTCAGTCCAAGTCCGAAGGTCCGAAAAGTAGAGGAGTCAATGACATAAGCTGCATTCTGAGTCCTCAATGACATAAGTTCCATTCTGAGTCCAAAGGCCCAAGAATGGGTAGGTGGGCCATTACATGATGGTGTAAGCTCTGATATGAATCCAAGGTCCAAGGTTCAAGGTCCAAGACTCAGGAGTACTGATGCTCTCCAAGACTCCGGAGTAATGATGCAGGAAAAGATGGATGTTCCAGCTCCAGAGAAAGAGCAAATTTGTCCTGTTTTTTTTCCCCTATTCAGACTCTCAGTACACAGGATGATGCCCACCAACACACATGAGGAAGATCTTTATTCAGTTTCCCATTTCGAATGCTAAGCTCTTCCAGAAACAATTTCAGTGACACACATAGAGTTCATGTTTTACTATCAACTATCTGGGCATCCATTAGCCCAAATTGATGCTTACAATTAACCATCACACATAATATCAATCGTGTTTCAACACCAATATTTTAGGTATATTTTACTACGTCAGCCCAGCATTTTATGAATATTTTTATGAATAATACATACTACTATTATATGAATAAGTCACTATATGCTAAACTGGTATTTTATAGATAGTTCACATTTTAGAGGACCCTCGAATAACCTCCACTATCCCAGGTTCTCTCCAAATCCCTAGGGCCAATTCCGATAAAGAAAGAATCTTTAAAATGTTTCCAGAGCCTGCTACAATCCTACCCCACATCCCGAAGGCAGTTCAAAAGGTCCCTGAAGTTAACTCAGAGTACAGTGGCAACCAGCCAGTGAAAGCTGTCGTGTGGTGCTGGTAGCTCCTAGCACCCTCCGGAGATGGCTGGATTGACATGAATCTACTACCTGCTAGAATAATCTAATTATGCCTAAAGGTTTCCACTGAAAAGGCTCTACTCCAGGTCCCTGTCACTTTCCCTGTGGGTGAAGTTAGCTATCCAGTGACTTTCAAATACTCTCTGCAGGTGGCTTTGTAACACATGAAGAAGTTCCTGAAATGTCAGTCCTAAGGGACAAGTGTTCATGTCACTGAAGCAATACATCATAACCTCTGCTCTTTCTGGGTTTTTCAGACAAAAGACAGAAGCTATGAAGGCCACAATGAAATTATTCTTGCTACCCAAGAGCTGATATTTCCAAAGAGAAATATATATGTGTGTTAGGAAAGTTACAAGGATGAATTTGCACTATAGTAGCTCCTGCAAAGCCCGTCCTATGAATAAAAGCCTTCAGTTTCTAAAGCCTGAAAATCTGGTAACATTCAGAACATATGGATATTCATTTAAATAGGGAAAAAAGTGAAAGTATGACATTTCTTTTAACCCACAATTTTACAGCTGGAAGAAATCTTTTCTACTCTTAGATGGCATAATGTGAAAATCCAAGCAACCAAGCTTAAGATCTGTAAATTCACCACTTTTCTTCTACTACCAAATTCCAAGATTTATTAAACATCTCCTCTCATACTACTCTGAGCTTTATGAGCAAACCAGATTTGACCTTTAAAATGGTAGAAGCATCTGGATTATTTCAACTGATTTTCCTACAAGCAGTTTCTTTAGTTCCTTGTTATATTTTTACTTTCTAGCTAACCCTACACACAAAATATGGAGGACAAAAGCCTGAAGGATGTATGCATTTCTAATGTTTAATACTTTAAGATATGTTTAATTAAAAACACCTGGCCCCTAAGTACTGGTATATTGCCACCCTAGATTTCTAATTGTTCCTTTATATCGACTGCAGAAGTGACTTCACTAGTCCTAATTTCAATTCCTCTTTCTCAATTTCTATACCTCTCAAAAATGTTCTTTCTTACCCCCACAGCTATTCTGAGAGCATAAGTCCACTTTGGCCCAAACTCAAATCATTTAAGATCAAAAATATATACAAGCAAGAATGACTTTTGCCCAACGTTATAACTGTTAGTGATACACATTTAGGGTCTTTTATCTCAAGATCTCAAAGGGAATCTTCTTAATCAGACTCTATAATCATAATGGGTCCAGTGGAAAGCAAAAGAGCCACCGAGTGCTATTGCTGAGTCACAAGGACATCATTAACTCAGAAAAGATGGGGTAACATTATAACATTGGGGGAAAAACACTCCTCTGGAACAAACATTTACTGGATACTAAAAATTGGTCTGTAATTCGCAGTCATCTATTTTTCCTAGTCCCACATTTCTGAAAATAAAACAAGAAAACTAATGCAAACTATTTCACTTAGTACTTGAGATTCTTGCTATGGGTGAGGCAAAAATGTGATTGTATCACATGTTTTGTGAAGTCATCATAATGCAACATGACCATGAATTTGCATCACTGTAAGAAACAGAAGATTATAGAATTACAGAAAAATGCCAACAAATAGGCAAGTCTGAATTCTGGTCCCTACTCAACCATTTACTAATGTTGCCTTGAGTAGACTTACTATTACGAGTAGTAGTCTGGAAGTCTAATAGAAGACTACTACTACGAGTAGTAGTCTTATCAAGGACAAATGACCTTGTAGAATCTTTTTCATTCATTCAGCCAGTCAATCATTTGTTCACCCTTTCAACAAACACATGCTAGAGCTGTTGTGTTCAGTACTGTGCTGAACAATGGGATGCCAGGTGTAAGATGGTTTTACTACACAATATTCCTCTTGCCACCATATCACGTCAAAGTGCTGCTCTTGAAAAAAGCATGACCAGAATTAGCAGAAAATAGATTTATTTTCCCATCATTGCCAAGTTCACTAATTTCTCTTGTAAAATGAGGACCAACACATTTTATCTAATTTTAGAATATTTAAGGATACTTTTCCAGATAGGTAAATTACCTGTATTTGTATTGCCAGAATAACAATGAGTAATACTTATTTTAAGCTTATTTTATTCCGAACACATCTGTTTAAGTGCTTTACATGCATTATCTCATTTAATCTTCCTAACTCTTTATAAAGTAAGTAGTATTTGTATCCCTATTTTATGGATTGAGTACTCCACAAAGATAAATTCAAGGAGATTTGGCAGATTATCCAAATAGTAAATATTTGTACCTAGGTCTATCTGACTCTGAAGCTTAGTTTCTTTAATTTGGATATAAAATAATTTCAAACTTCCTGCATTTCTCAGCAAAGCCTGCCTTAGTATCTACACATATCTGTGTTAGTATTCAAAGCATAGATTTAGAAGGCATAGAATTGCAGAAATGGAAGAGATTTTAGAAACCATCCAATCTGACCTATTCATTTACAGTTAAAATGTAGGCCTTGAAATTAAGGGTAAAAATACACATTGAATGAAAAGCTAAAAGAAGTAAAGGAAAAAAAGCTGAACAGGGAAAAGAAGTGAGGAATCTTGAATTATTCATCTTTGTATCCCTAGTCCTTAATACAGTCCTTGGCAACTAGGGAAAACTCAATATACATTTGGCCAACTGGCTTATATTGCACATTATAGATTTTTTAAACTAAAGTTTCCCAAAGGTCAAGAGAGAAATGGGATAGTTTCATTTGTTTAAAGCTTACAGTATATTAAAAATGAAGAAATGACGGGGCGCCTGGGTGGCTCAGTGGGTTAAAGCCTCTGCCTTCGGCTCAGGTCATTATCCCAGGGTCCTGGGATCGAGCCCTGCATTGGGCTGTCTGCTTGGCAGGGAGCCTGCTTCCTCCTCTCTCTCTGCCTGCCTCTCTGCCTACTTGTAATTTCTCTCTTTCAAATAAATAAATAAAATCTTTTAAAAAAATGAAGAAATGACAAAACTGTGATATATTTTAAATGTTTTTTCCTGTTAGCTGATCTTTATAATTATCCCTATAATTTCATTTGGAGATAAGGCCCAAAGTATGGGTTTTAGGCAGTGTGTGACCATGAAATACTATGAGACAATATCTCATGTAAGCCATATAACAACTTTATTGTCTTGATGTATTATTATCCCCAGCTACAGACAACAAAGAGTTTAGGCAACTCCTAATATGTTCACACATTTGAAAGTGATGCAACATTTTATTGTCTAACCCTTAAACTTTTAAAAGTCCAAAGGAGTGTTTATGTAAGATTTTTTTTAATTAGCAAACTCAAAACACACTAATTTCAGAGACAGTAAATCATTAAATTATTTTGGTAAACCAGTGAAATTTGAGGTGAAAGTTAAAACAAAAATTTTCTCCCCTAGAGAGTTCTAAGTTCACTAATTCTAATAAACACATTTAGAGACATTGTAAGGATCATCCTTTTAAAATACACTTAATAGAAATAGCGCTCAACTATGTGGATGCTTAGAGATTCCTCATGTGTTGATTACCCAGATGCATGTTAGATTTTGCAGGAATTAGATTTGATATTATCTTCTTATTATGCAAAACCATGGAAAACATTTAATTAAAACTTAATTAAAATCTCCATGATGCTTCAACCCCATGGAGTCCATTTTTCAACAGCAAGAAGCAAAGAAAGCCTTCAGGACCAACTGTTTTTGGAATCTGGTGTGTAGAAACTCACTTTTCTCCATACTTATCCCTTTCTAACAGATCTTGAATCTTCACAATTTTTTTTTTTAATTTGCATCAGGTTATAGAGTGACAGGTTTACAGCAAAACTGGTAATCATCAATAATAAATAAATATGTGTTTAGTGCACAAGGATGCCTAGGTGGCTTAGTCAGTTAAGTGGCTGCCTTCGGCTCAGGTCATGATCCCAGGGTTCTGGGATCAAGTCCCGTATGGGTCTCCTTGCTCAGCGGGGAGACTGCTTCTCCCTCTGCCTGCTGCTTGTACTTGTTTATTCTCACTCTCTCTCTCTCTCTCTTTTTGTCAAATAAATAAAAATCTTTTAAAATCTTTTAAAGATTTTAAAAAATCTTTTTTTTTAAAAAAAAGGTTTGCCTTTTACTATGTGTAGATTATACTTCAGGTTTAAGAAGCAAATAAGTATATTAAGATTTTTAAAATCTTTTTAAATCTTTTAAAAATACATAAACAAATCATACAGTATTAAGTCTGTCCCATATTTGGCTCCTAATATTTATTTCATAAAATTAGTAAATATTAGGTAGGCATTAATTAAAAACTCTAAGACTCTGATAAGATTTTATCCTAAATTATTGAAAAATACGTGAATTATTAGTTATTGTGATTGAATAATTTTGTGCATATAGAAATATATGCATAAAATAATAAATACATACTATAGTAAGAAAATAAAATATACTATAAATATAAAATAATAATAATAAATATAATAAAAATATATTTTTATTTCATAATAAAATATACTATAGTAAGAACTGGTTTCAATGGAGTACTCAAATATGGCTTTATTCTCTAACTAATACAGGAACAATCCATTCTTCCCACATAGTTCTAACTTACCTCATAAAGCAAGAGTCATTACAAAAGCATTGTTACTCAGCAATAAGGAATGAACTGCCCATATCATACAGCATCCATGCAACATCACAGATAAACGTCAGAAAACACTTTGCTGTGGGGAAGAAGCCAAGCACAGTACAGGGCACACTTTATGATGCCATTTGTAAGAAGTTCTGGGACAGCATAACTAAGCTGTTCTGAAAGAGATCAGAACAGTGGTTGCCTGGGTTGTGGTGGTGTTCAATTCAGGGAATGATGGAAAGAAACAGGAAAAACCCCATGGGGATGAGACTGTTCTATATTTTGATAGGAGTATGGGTAACACAGGTGTGTGCAATTTTTAAAACTCACTGAACTGGATACTTACTATGTGTGCCTTTTACTATGTGTGGATTATACTTCAGGTTTCAAGAAGCAAATAAGTATATGCACCAGACATAATTGATCTGAAGGAGCTTAGTCCTCCAAGTATGACAATGCTGTAGCTCAGAGATTTTAGAACTCCTCCTGTAGAACTGTATTCAGTGGCTACAATACTTTTCTTTTACATCAATGGCAGCAAACCTCCTATAAGTGAAATTAACTTCCAGAAATATCCAGCATCATTCAGGGTCAGGTCTGTTTATTACAAGTGATAAAGCCAAAAAAGAACACTTTTGCTTATCAAGCCAGAGTAGTAACTAACTTGAGACTGATTTTTCTCACAAACTGCTTTCTCTCTCACACAAACACAAATATAAACTTAAACACCTACTCACAAACTACTGATATGGTAGATTCAATTTAAGTTTTCCAAAAACTTTTTAAAGGTGGAATCCCCAAAGTAAGTGGCAAAGCCTCCCTAACTCACTTCTTTAAAGGAAGCAATTCTAATAACTGTGGAAAGGGTGGTAGAGTAATAGAGTTCTGATAAGTTAATTATACCTATTTTGTAATACATTAGACTGAAAAAGAAATGCTTCCTATTTTTCTTCATTATATAATGTCTGAAAGACACAAAAACTTTCTCAGATGAAATTTTAATTTGCAGTTATGTTCAGTTTAATCCCTACTAACAAGGAAGAGGTCTTCTCTATTAAATTCTATTTACCCTTTAGTATGCATAACACAGTGATCATATTTCTCCCCAACCACTCCTCCCCAATAAGACAATGATAAATTCTTGAGCTAAGTAGACCTTTGAAACTTGAACATACTGTCTTATGATCAGTTTTTTGGACCAAAAAAAACCCATACCAAATTGAAAAAGTTAGTTCTGTGGAATAAGCAATATAGCTGAAGTTCTAGGCTTTCATCAGGTGTAATAAAACCCAAGACATGGCTACAGTTTCTCTATCTTAAATATTAAAGGTTTGAACTAGACATCCTCCAAAGTCCCTGACAATGCGTCATAATACTTTTCTATAAATCTATTCTATGTAAGTGACATAGTAACCCGAAATTGATTAAAGTTGCTTCAATCACTGTCTTAAGTTAGTAATACACAATGTGACCAAATAAATTAATAAAGCATAGATGCATAATCTCCATTCCTCCTTCACAAAATGGTAGTTTTCTGCATGGGTTACTTAATAGAATGGGTAAATGTACTGTGGGGCTTTCAAAAGAATTTAAGTATAATTCTGTTAAGTGAAATATTACATCTATTATTTAAATTTTACATAGCATTTCACAATCATTAAATACATACCTATGATTTTATCAGATGTTAATCAACCATACTCCCTGGAACATTGGGCATTTCAGAGATAAGTAAAATTGTTTTTAAAAATCTGTGACTAATAACACAAAACCAAGTACTGATACAAAAATCAGAATTCTGAATTATTGGTCTACTTCTGCCCAATCTTATTCCAACTTTATTTTCACACAGAGTTCCACATTCCACACTGTTCATCTTCCATTGCCTACACATTATCCTGTTTACATTTCCAAACAAAGCCATTTCAGAAAGATGAAAAATTATAGTATTTTTAAAATCTTTCAGGGAAAGTCCACAAACTGCCTTAATAATTCATCCAACACTGTAACTGCTGCCATTGTCAGGAAATTATATTTCATGTCATACATATATTATGCCACCCAACAGCCTCCTCTTGGCAGAGTTAAATAATCCCAGAACACTTTTCTTGTGGGTTATCTTTTCTAATACCTTCTATATTCACACCTTACTTTCATCTTTGTTACTACTCATCAAGATTTTTAAGCCTCTCTTAAGACCAGACTCCATATTCTAATGAATACCTAGCCCAGGGGTTGGCAAACTACAACCCACAGGCCAAATGTGTCTTTTTTGTAAATACAGTTTTATTGGAACACAGCTATGATCAATTATTTATGTATTGTCTAAAGTGGGTGGCTTACATGTTTGCAAAAGAAACTGTATAGCTTACAAAGCCAAAAATATTTACTCTCTGGCCCTTTATAGAAAAATTTGCTGACCTAGTCAACGAAGTCATCTAAAATGCACAGTTACTTCAGTTTTATTTTATGCATAAGCAAACAGGACCTGAGAAGTTTTTTCATACCCTTTTTAATTTTTCCAGAACTCTCTCTCTCACTCTGACTTGGGATCTAGTAAGCCCAATATAATATAACATCTTAAAATATTGATGGATGGCATATATTTTAGAGTGTAATACAAGATGTGCAATACAAGTTGGTGGTAACTTTTCAGCATCCACTTTGAGCAGAGGAGCCTTTTTCAGTAAAAATTCCTCCATAATCAGGGCACACATAGGAATACAGAGAGCTTCAGAATTCCCTGAATAAAGGCACATGGAGGCATGACTTTCTGTGTCACCTCCCTGTGACCCATTCTCCTTTCTCTGCTGAAGAATATGTTATGTATATCTGAGGACATGATCTCAAGTGCTTCCAGGGCAGGAAAACCATATAAATGAGTGAAGAAATCTTATGTGAGACTATAGAGCATGATGGAGACTATGGAGCACTTGAGTGCATATATCTATCCAAACACATTAACACCAATAGGCTCCAAGTGACTACTGTGCTGTAATTTGGGCCCAGGTAGACAGGCTTGCAGATTTTTCAAGATAAACTGAAAATTAAGATCCAAATTTCTTAATACATTGTGAGGGCCAACACTGTAATGGCCAAAAAACAGAAAACATTTTTCTGTGTTCACCTAGAATGCAAAAGTCTTTAAGACATACTTGTTGATTGAGGGGTGCCTGGTTGGCTCAGTGGGTTAAAGCCTCTGTCTTCGGCTCAGGTCATGATCCCAGGGTCCTGGGATCGAGGCCCCCTTCAGGCTCCCTGCAGAGCAGGGAGCCTGTTTCTTTCTCTCTCTCTTTCTGTCTACTTGTGATCTCTTTCTCTGTCAAATAAATAAATAAAATCTTTAAAAAAAAAAAAAAGACATACTTGTTGATTGAGATACACTTATTGAGGAAACTTGACCTTAATTAAAATACTTAACTTAGAAAAGAAGAAACTGAAGCTTAGGAAGATTGAATTACTGGTCTAGATGGCACTGTGTATAGCTAGTCTAGGGTTATAATCCTACTTTCAACATACCACTCTACAAACATTTCTTAATTTAGAGGAATCCAAAGGACACACTAAGATTCTGATAAAAGCTATGAACCCTATGAGAGAAAAATGCACATAAAAACATGAACTTACAGAAAGTTGGCTTATCATTTAAAGGATTTCATATACTCATGAAGCTTGTTTTTGCATATGTTCAGGGAGCCATGGACACCAGTTTTAATATATTTTGAATCTTCCATATAAAGAATCCATAATGCTCTAATTATATCATATAAAAATATTCAAAGACGTTATAACATTCTAGATAGATTTCATTTACTGCTTTCACCCACAAATGTGATCATTATGTGTCCTTGTTATAGAAGAGCAAATTTTCCAGCTAGAACAAGTTCACAAACTCGTAACAGCAGTTATATAACATTCTTCATTATGATTTAAAATGATTAGAACTTGGAATGCCTGGGTGGCTCAGTTAGCTAAGCATCAGATGCTTAATTTCAGCTCAAGTCCTAATCTCAGGGTCCTGGGATTGAGCCCTCCGTTGAGCCCTGCGTTTATTTCCCAACCATCCCACTAATCAGCCAACTCTGGGTAAAGTGAGTACCTCTTTATTGCTCTCAGAACACCTTACATACACAGCCATGACTGCCTTGTTTTGGGATATCTCTATCCCGTGAACCTTTTGAAGATGGTCAGTAACTTATTAAACACCACCTTGAGAAAATGATCAAAGCTAACATTATTAGGAATGGAAACTGACCTCATGTTCTTCCTGAAATGATGCACTGAGAACACATCATTTTTGTTATCTTTTTGCCAAAAGCATAAAACCTAAGTACATTCATAGAAAAATTTATCAGCCAAACCCAAAGTGAGGGACATCCGGCAAAATATTCAAAAAAATCAATATTTTTTTTAAAAAGCCTCTTTCTTTCGAGATTAATGAATGAGTACTCCATATTACAAAGACCCAAAGAGACATGACAGCAAAATACAACACAGGATCTGAAATTTATTTTTGCTATCTAGGACCTTTAGACAATTCTTGAACTCTGAATGGGGCCTATAGATTACAATATTGTGTCTATGTTAACCTCCTGATTTTGATTATTATCCTATGGTTATATAAAAGAATTTATTTTTTCTTAAGAAATAAACACGAAAGTGTTTAGGAACATTAGGCCTGCAATGGACTCTAAATAACAAAGTACTGAATAAGATACATAAATACATATGTGTGTGTGTGTGTGTGCACATACATTTACCTGTTTTAATCAATGGTTACCTTTGATCCCAACCTGATTTGAAATAAGAAAAACATATAAAGACTTGATTTACCCTAGCTTCCTTTGTTAGTAATTTAGGAGCAGTGGAGCAAGGAAGCTCTTGTATAATTTAGAACAATTTTGGGTCTACAGTACTACAGATAATCCTGAGTTACTACAGGCAGACAGTACACTGGCGTGTATCAAAACATTTTTCTTTTCTCCCATCCAAGTACTAACCAGGCCCGACCCTGCTTAGCTTCCGAGATCAGACGAGATCGGGCGCGTTTAGGGTGGTATGGCCGTAGACAACATTTTTCTTTTCCATCCAAACCTATAACTCCTTTCCCATAAGAAAAAAAAAAAAAAAAAGAATCTCTCTACTACATGGATAGTTATAGATACATGGATATTTTAAACCAATTTGCAAAGGCAAGAACCCTTATCCCTCACCATACTGCCACCTGAAAAAAAGCAAAGCAACAAAAATAAAATACCAAGAGTAGCATATATTCATCATTCTGATAATATTCAACCTGTCCAAACCTCCATTTCCTATGAACACTGTGGTCTCCCTTTGGGGCAAATTGTCCACTTGGTATAGTCTAGACACTAGGGCCTATGTTGTATTGTGGCCTCCTACTATGGAGCAGAAGAGGACAGAGTTTTCCATTACCCACTCACTGATTGCCTATGAAGTACTTGCTTCCAGCAGCTTGAATCATGAGTAAAGAAGAATTTCTAGGAGCTAAATTCCTTGCAACATCAATGGCCACTGAAAAACCAGACTTTTGCTACTGAGTAGTTCCTGCTTCCCCCAGAGGTCCCTGGTTGTTACCCATTTGCCCCTCCCATACCTTCTACCTCCCCACCAATCAGTGTGCCCCCTCTCCTCCTTCACTAGCCTTCCAGTGAAATCCTTTCAGGCTTAAAATAACCACCCCGTTTCTGTGCTTGGAACCAAGTATCCTGACAAAAAGTTATTAGAATTCCTAAAATCTCAGTTCAAAATAAGTTCCTGTTAGCTCTACTAATGGGAACCCAATAAGGGTCTGTTTACACGTGAGCAAATCTCTCAGAGGCACTTGCAAGTGTGGAGAGAAGATTGGCTTCACATTTGGGCATGGCCTCTCTGGCTATTTAGAGATAGGCTTCCATACAGATTAATTCCTGTAAGAGGCAATTAAAGCTAAATTCTTTTGATGTGCTGGAAATTGAGATAAAGATGAAAAACTACCCAACTCTCACTACATTCACTAAAAAATTTTAATTGAACATGTGGCTGTTTCCAGAGACTGTCCACCTGGAAGAGGCTCTCTTTACCTGGGAAAGTACAATCATTGTTGACAACCCATATACTATCTCTAAAATACCACCCTCCAACACTTCTCCAAATATAAAAATTTTTCCCCTATGGGCTATTTTTGTGTCACTAAGAAAAGTCTTTGTTTTCACAAAGCAAGTGAATTTCATTTAGTCAATTTTTCTTTACAAATGTAGAATGAAAAGTCATTGAAAATATTGTTAATTAAAGGAAAGTTACCATTTGCCCTTTAGCTGCAAATAATATCAAAGCACATTCAGTGATAACAAGTGCAATAATAACTAGCCTATTGTGATGGTAAAACAGGAACATCACATCAGTGGTATAAAATTCCTAAAACTATGCTAGAGTCCAAAGGCCTTTACTTTACATAGGCCACATATGCCCACGTTCATTCTCAGATGTGCAAATGTAGCTGTGTTTGCAACTTTGATCCAAACTCATTTAAGGTTTAACCCTTTCCAGGGTGCTGTTTCATGATACACTGTAAGAAAAATCATTTCCTATACCCATCTATGCAATTTCAGAATTTTCAAAAGACTTTATACTGTGGTGATTTTTCCTCCCAAATACTAATCTGAGCAAGTCAGACTCTGTGTAATCTTTTAATAATTCACCACTGCCCAGAGGACAAATCTGGGCACCCTGGCAGAGTATATAAGTCTCTTGATAATATACTTGCTATAAACCTTGGAATGTCATTCTCCTACCATTTCCTTCCTTATGTTCCTTCAGTTCTTCACCCCCAAATCTTCACACTGCTCTCTCACTTCTCAGTGTCTTTGCAAATTCTTCTTGCTCCCTGGATTCCTCTTGTTTCTCTTTATCTGTTCACGATCTACTCGTGAGTAAAGGCCTAATCTGTGTCAAATGGTCCTGGGAGCACAGAGGAGAACCAAGTTAAATGATAAAAGTGAAAATCTATGCCCAATAATCAGTAAATAAATGAGTGGTTATTATTGAGCATATGCTATGTGCCAAGTACATTCCAAGCTGGAAATATATTATCGAACAAAACCAACAAAAATCCCCCTGCCTTGGGGTGCCTGGGTGGCTCAGTGGGTTAAAGCCTCTGCGTTCAGCTCAGGTCATGATCTCAGAGTCCTGGGATTGAGCCCCGCATTTGGGCTCTCTGCTCAGCGGGGAGCCTGCTTTCCCCTCTCTCTCTGCCTGCCTTTCTGCCTACTTGTGATCTCTGTCTGTCAAATAAATAAATAAAATCTTAAAAAAAAATCCCTGCCATCATAAAACTGGCATTCTAGTAAGCAATGACAGAAAATATATAATTTTTTAAATTATAAATTGTATAGTCTTCTAGACAGTGGTAAGCACCAGAGAGGAAAACAAAATATTAAGCAGGGTAAGAAGATAGAGAGTGCCAGAGATGGTGAAGATACCCTCATGGGAAGGAGATATTAGATGGGCTAGCCCATCAGGAACATAGCTGGGAGAGGAATATCTAGAAACTATCTAAGAGTGACAGAAGTAAAGCAAGAATCGCAGCAAACACAGGGGGCGGGAAAATACCCAGCATATGTGAGGAACAGCAATGAGGCCAGTGTGGTTGGAAGGAGGAGAGGGAAAAGGAGATGTCAGAGGAGATGAATTCACACAGACAACAGGATGGGCAAGGGCACATCACATGGATTCTTCTGTGTGGTGGGGGCAGCGCGAAGCCACTGCAGCATCTGATCCAAGGAATAGAATGCCCTGTCTATGCTTTCACGGGGACTGCTCTGGCTGCTTTGTAAGAAGAGAAAAGAGAGCAAAGGTGGAAGCAGGGAGCCAGTGAAGGAGACCACTCAAATAATCGAACCAAAAGAGGATGGTAGTTTGGATGAGGGTAATAGACTGGAAGTGGTGAAAGTGATAGGTTCTGGACATAATTTGAACATAGAATCAAAAGGATTTTTTGAAAGATTAGGCATGGGATATAAAGGAAAGAGAGAAGTCAAGGATGACATCCAGATGTTTGGCCTGAGCAACTGGAAGTCGTTACATTAAGGAAAGAGGGGAAGCCCCTGGGGGTGGTAGTTCAGAGGAAGATGAGGAGCTTAGTTTGGACTCATTCAGTCCTCTTCAAAAATAAAGAAAGAAAGAAAGAAAGAAAGAAATAGGGGAAATGGCTATTGAAGACTACTTCAGTTTTAAAAATATTCCAGCCTAAGAAAATGCTAACCACAATGCAGTCCCTATCATCAAGAGGTTATCACATGTGCAAGCTCGATGATTCCCCTCTATGAGGGCGAGGCAAATTTTATACAGTTAAAATGATTCAAAAATAAAATTAAGGGCTGTGCTATATTTTATTTTTTATTTTTTTGAGATTTTATTTATTTATTTGACACAGAGAGATCACAAGTAGGCAGAGAGGCAGGAAGAGAGAGAAGGGGAAGCAGGCTCCCCACTGAGCAGAGAGCCCGATGGGGGGGGGGTAATAATTGGTATGAAGGAGGAGTGGAGGAGAACTCACCTCTACCCTTTTTGACCAACTCTGCTTCCTTCCCATACTGCTCCCTACTCTCCTGTTGCTCCTTTGGAGCCACTAGCTATTGAACTATCTCCTCCTCTCTTCCTCCTTCCTCAGCTTCTCTCGTTCTCGGGTTTTCCAGAAAATCAAGTTATCTTTTCTTTTTTTTCTTTTTTCATTAGTGAACAAACCAAACATCATGACCTGAGCCAAAGGCAGAGGCTTAACCCACCGAGCCTCCCAGGTGCCCAGGGCTAGTGCTATATTTTAAAAAGCACTGAGCTGGATATCAAAACATATGACACAAATAAGTTTTAGCGATGTCTTGGAAATGAAGACACTATTTTAAACCTTTTTAGTTAACTTCTCTACTTAAACAAATGAAAAACAGAGTTGCAAATTTAAAAAAAAATCATTAAGATTCTAATAGAAAATATGATCCAAATCTGCTCACAAAAACCTTTTTGGACAAATCTAACATAAAATCATTGAGTAATATGATGCCCATAGGGTAAAGTAGGGAGCCAGAGAGCCTTTTCCACAATACACTGTAGTTTATGTAAGAATATAAATATTAGAATTCAGATACAAATACCTGTAGCCCACATGTGTGACTTGTTTTCTGACCTACTAGGTGATTTTCACCTGGATTCAAAATGGACTCCTTGGTCAACCTCAGTCTACGTGACCAATGAACAACAAAGCTGTCCTCACCTAAACAACCAGATAATAACTCTCAACCCCTGTCGTATCTCAAAATGGCAAGTTACCATAAATAGAGTATTTTCTGCTTTTTTCATACATCTACGTTTTTAGAGGTATTTTTTCAAGCTTCTAAGAATATTTTATGATTAGACATTTGAATTTAAAAGTTAGACATAAAAATTTTATGAAGTATAAATTGAAACTAAGTGCCAACGCGTGCACCGTGCCCTACTTTTTAAGTACTGAGAGTCCCAGTCCAGGCAATCATATAAAGGGTAGAAACTGCACTCTATCAATAACCATCTCTTTTTACTAAAATTTGACCTTATAAGGCTTTGAATTTCAATGGATTTTACTGTACAGATTAAATTGCTGGTAAACTGACTTTTTCTTTATTGTTTTCATCTTCTTAACCCATTTTACCATCAAATTTCAGAGTCAGAGACCTATCGGAAGAAGAAAATGGCTAAGTGCATAAAAATACCCTGTTTTGAATCAACTTAAGGTAGGGACACAAATGTGCTGCTTCATTTGAAATGAATTATTGACATTTCCTTCTCATCAACCAATACAAACACTCCTACACATATACACATGGAAACATATATACTTCTCTGCAGGGTGAATGGATCAAGAAGCATGTAGGGAGGACTTCATATAAATCTGCTGAAATGCAATCACAACCAATAAAAAATTAAAATATGTATCCCCCCAGGACTGAAAAGCAGAATTAAGGCTGGAGACACATCATTATTAATACAAGAAGTAAAGCACCAAGCCAGGTATGAGGTGGGTTCTTTGTTAATACAAGGTGGCATTTCCTATAACCTCTGGACCATAAGCCTACATGTCTGACATAGATAATTTCTTCAGAAATTGAGAATACCAAATTTGTGTGGGATAGCAGTAAATTGGGGTCGAAAATGAGGGTTCCTGTTTGTCTCTGAATCTGTTCTACAATGTTCTGATTACATTTTTATGCACTGGCCCATAGTCGGGTATTAATAAGATTTTTTGACAATTATGTGTAAAAGATGCAAGAGCAGCACCCATAGTCTGATTGATGAATATTGTCTTTTCAAACTCTGTCAGCTTTCCTAAGCTTGGAAACAGCACAAGATTACTGTGAAGGGAAACAGATTCAGGTCAGCAACCCTGAATATAAAAGCTCCACTTGCAATATATTTGTAATAGTGAGAAAAGCAATTGCCCATGAATTCTTGGTGAACCAAAAGCAATTAGATTTACAAAAAAGGAAACTGTTAGAAATAAGTTTTCCATAAAGAGAAAAAAAACAAAAACAACAAAACCAGCACAGACACCATTCCCATTACTGAAGTACATCAGAACTGATAGTGTTTGTATCAGAATATTCCAAACTTGTTAAAAATAAACGGCATCATTTTTATTCAAGGTGACTAAGAAATAAAGTTGGTGTTTTCAACTTTGTTGATACTGTGACTGGGGCCTGTAGGAATGCATTTAAGAGGTGAATTCAAAGTCTGTCAGACAAGGTAGGGTTTAAATCTCTCCACAAAATGAAATCTAATACTGTTCCTTTAATGCAAGCTGGGAAGGAGAGTGTGAGTAACAGTTTAATCAACCCCCAGCAGCTAAATGGATAGATGAGAGCAGACAGGAGAAGCAGAGCTGCCTGGCATAGAGAAGTACAGGAAGAAAAAACCTGAGTAGTATCTTATGGTAGAGAGTGTTTTTCTTCTAGGCTTGCAAAACACCTCAGATGACTTCTCTAATCAATCTCTAGAAGATTTTATGAAGAGTTGGCTGGGGCAAGAAGAATTACCTCCTATGATATATATGAAAACAGGAAGGAAATTCCAGCCTGCTCAAGGTCATACAGGTGAGAAAGCCAAGAACTGAACTCAGATTTCCGTGTTCTAAATCCTATAACCAAACACCACCAGCTCCGTGAAGTCCTTTGTTTTTCTTTAGGTGGAAGCTTTGAGATGAGTGGAGATTAAAAATATAACAAAAAAGTAAAATCATCCACATGGAGCTTTAAGAGGCTTTTTCTTTTGAATCATACTTTAAAAAAAAAGACAAATCTTTTATTTTAATTATTCCTTTGATTCATTAGTTAACACAATGCAGGACAAATTCCCTGACATTTGTGAACTTCAATCTGGTAACTCTAAGCTATTTGCAGAGAGAGCTGTAATTCAGTCAGCTAATGTTATCACACTTAAAAAAAAAAAAGTATTTATTGAATCACACAAAGAAATTAAGAAAATGATTACCAATTATCTTAGCAAGGATTCCTTAATTAATTGCCAGCACTAATACCATGTTATCTTTTGCATATTGAAACAATGCGGCTTCTATTAAAAACTATTCATTAAAGATTCATTCATTCCTTATTGTATCCTGCTGTTTCATATCTTATGTAGCTAAAGGGCTGCTTCCCAGAATATGAGGTACTGCTGTGCAAAGAAACAACAGCAACCATGGAATTTATGTCGAGATGTTATACTTCTGAATGTCCCATCTACAGTTTCATAAGGATGCTACTTGTAAAAGTGAATAAAACTAATGTATAGAGGTCTATTGTTTATGTGCATATGTGTCTGTCTATATATGTCTGTGCGTATACACAAGCATTTCAACTCTAAGATGTTAGATTAAAATCATTTTAAAAATTAAACAACTATAAAATGTTAATATTTCCCCCAAATATTCCACTCTTTTAGAAATACTAAGCACAAGAACTATCCTTCTTATGGAAGAGTAGTAAGCTGACAACACCAAGGGCTTCCTAGAATGAGAAATTCGTTATACCTTCCAAAAGTAACTTGCTTATATTCCTCTCATACATTTATAGCGGTGGTTCTCAAAGAGGGACAATTATGCTTTCCAGAGCATTTCTGGTCAATGCAAAAAAATGTTTTAAAGATTTGTTGATTTATTTAGAAAGACAGAGAGAGGGAGCATGAGTGGGGGCGGGGGTGGGGGCGGGGAGGACAGAGGAAGAGGGAGAGAGAATCCCAAGCTGACTCTCGCTGAGTGTGAAGCTAACATGGGGCTCAATCCCATGACCTATGAGAGCAAGACGTGAGTTGAAATCAAGCTGGATGCTCAACCAACTGGGCCACCCAGGCACATCAATTTAAGAGAGACAATTTAAGGAGACAATTTAAGTCTTCACAACTCGGGTAAGGGGTTACTGGCATTCAGTGCACAGAAGCCAGACTATCCTATAATGCAGAGGACAGTCCCCACAACAAAGAATTACGTGGCCCAAAAATGTCATTTTTGCCACTCTTGAGAAACACTGATTTAGAGAGAAAATAGTGGATTTCTGCTACCAGAAGCCACTGTTGCTCTTAGCCAGCTCAGTCATAGCTGTGACAGAATTTAAGTTGGTACTTAGGTAATGCTACTAAGATAATTAGAACATAGGGATTCTTTTCTACATTTCTCCCCATAAATGAGTCAAATAAGGAATGGAGTAATTAGCTAACTAAAAATTTCCATAATTGCCATTTAATGCCCCCCACCATCAACCTCTCCTCCAACATACCCCTTAATGCTAAGAATGGCTAACATTTTATTAAGTTAAAAAGAATAAGATCCTATGTCTCTGACATATTTGAATCGAAGCCAAGGAGACAAAACCAAACCTTAGTCTGCAACCTCCCTTGGGAAATCTTTGTTCATTTTAATACTTGTTCAGTCAGCTGTCTGCCTGAATGACAAGGTTTTTATCTCTAATGTGAGTGGCTTTGAAGGCTACTCACATTATCCATTCCTCAGCAATTGCTGCTGAAACCACAACGTTGCAAACTGATAATTAAATCCAGCTGCCTCTACTATGAATGCAATCATATCAACATTAGCAGCAATCTTGGTTGTTGTTGGTGGGTTTCTTTTTCAAACTCTAGACAACATAATTAACTTCACTAGCCTTCTTACATTAAACAAAACTCAGAGCTAAAGAATACTATGAATTAAACTACTATAAATACTATTCGTGCAAAGGAATGCAGTTAGATCATCAGGATACTGAAATGGTGCCCAAGAATTGCTTATTTGGGTCTAGCTAATTGATGTAATACGCATTAATATTGTGTTTTACCTATAGGCATAGTTTCAGATTTCTATGCAAAAGCTCATGTTAACTGACGATTTACTACTCAATGAAATTTTAACACCAATACCTTTAAACAAGTCATAGTTCACAATGCAAAAAGCCAACTTGTCAAGCACTGAAATATACCCACTAAAACAATATCAAAGTGTTTTTTTATTATTTGAATTAATAATGCAACAGAAATATGTTTTAATTAAATTTAAGTAATCTGTCACATATAAAAGAATACTATGAAAAATTATATGTCAAAAAATTGGACAACCTGGAAGAAATGGATAAATTCCTAGAACTATACAATCTTCCAAAACTGAATCAGAAAGAAATATAAAATCTGAATAGACCAAAAACTAGTAACAAAATTGAAATAGTATCAAAATCAAAATCAAAAACTCCCAACAGGTGCCTGGGTGGCTCAGTGGATTAAGCCGCTGCCTTCGGCTCAGGTCATGATCTCAGAGTCCTGGGATCGAGCCCCACATCGGGCTCTCTGCTCCGCAGGGAGCCTGCTTCCTCCTCTCTCTCTGCCTGCCTCTCTGCCTACTTGTGATCTCTCTCTGTCAAATAAATAAAATAAAATCTTAAAAAAAAAAAAAAACTCCCAACAAACAAAAATCCAGGACCACATGGATTCACAGATGAATTCCACAAACATTTAAGGAAGTGTTAATACCTATTCTTCTCAAACTATCCCAGAAAATAGAAGAGGGATAAAAGCTTCCAAATTCATTCTATGAGGCCAAAGTTACTCTAACACCAAAACCAGAAAAAGATGCCACAAAAAGAGAAAAACAACAGTCCAACATCTCTGAAGAACACAAAGGCAAAAATCCTCAACAAAATATTAGCAAACCACATTCAACAATACACCAAAAAGATCATTCACCATGATCCAGTGGGATTTATTACAGAGATGCAAGAGTGGTCAAATATTTGCAAACTAGTCAACATGATACACCACATCAACAAAACGAAGGGTACAAATCATATGATCATCTGAATAGATACAGAAAAAGCATCTGACAAAATCCAACATCTATTCATGGTAAAAACTCAACAAAGTGGGTTTAGAGGAAACACACCTCAACATAATACAGGCCATCTCCAAAAAGCAACTAAGATCATACTCAGTGATGAAAAACTGAGAGCTTTTCCTTTAAGATCAGGAAAAAGACAGGGATGGCTGCTCTTGCCAATTTTATTCAAAATCATACTGGAAATATTTGCCACATCAGTCAGACAAGAAAAAGAAATAAAACATATCCAAATTGGTAAGGAAGAGGCTAAGCTGTCACTATTAATAGATGACATCACACTACATAGAAAACCCTAAGGAATCCACACACACACACAAAAAAATCTTATAAGTAGTAAATGAATTGAGTAAAGCTGCAGGATACAAACTTAATTTATAGAAATCAGTCCTCTTTCCATATACTATTAACAAAGTAGCAGAAGGAAAAATTAAGAAAAAATCCTATTTATAATTGTGCCAAAAAGTATAAAATACCTGGAAATAAACTTAACCAAGGGAGAGAAAGACCTGTATTTTGAAAACTATAAAACACTGATGAAAGAAATTGAAGAGGACACAAATGAAGAGATATTCCATTCTCATGGATTGGAAGAATTAATATTGTTAAAATGTACCCAAAGTAATCCACAAATTCAATACAATCCCTACTAACAGCATTTTTCACAGAACTCAAACAAATAAAGCTAGAATTTCTATGGAATCAAAGAAAACCCCAGTTTGACAAAGCAATGTTGAGAAAGAACAACAAATCTGGAGGTACCACAATCCCAGATTTCAAAATATATTACAAAGCTGTAGTAATCAAAACAGTCTGGAGCTGGCACAGAAATAAACACATCAATCATCAGAGCAGAATAGAGAGCTCAGAAATAAACCTACATCTATATGGTCAATTAATCTATCACAAAGGAAGCAAGAATATACAAAGAGAAAAAAGTGTCTTCAATAAATGGTGTTGAAAAGCTAGACAACCACATGCAAAAGAATGAAACGTCCATTTTCTAACACCATATGCAAAAATAAATTCAAAATGGACTAAAGATTTAAATGTGAGACAGGAAACTATAAAACACCTAGAAGAAAGCATAGACAGTAATTTCTTTGACATTTGCTGCCATAACATCTTTCTAGATATAGCTCTTCAAGCAAGGGAAACAAAAGCAAAATTAAACTCTTGGGACTACAACAAAATAAAAAGCTTTTGCACAGTGAAAGAAATCATCAACAAAACAAAAGGCAACCTACTGAATGGGAGAAGATATTTGCAAATAATATTTCTAATACAGGGTTAATATACCCAAGATATAAAAAGGACTTAAATAACTCAACACGAAAAAAAAAAAAAAAAAACCCAACCACTAAACAAACAAAAAAAAAAATCCAATTAAAAAGTCTACTCAGAGGATCTGAATAGACATTTTTCCAAAGAAGACATACAGATGGCCAACAGACACATGAGAAGATGCGCAACATCACAAATCATCAGGGAAATGCAAATGAAAACCACAATGAGATATCACATTATACCTGTCAGAATGGCTAGAATCAAAAAGACAAGACATAGCAAATATCGGTGAAGATGTGGAGGAGAAAAGAACTCTTGTTTCACAGCTGGTAGGAACTGTAAATTGGTACAGTCACTATGGAAAACACTGTATGAAGGTACAGAAATACAATATGATCCAGTAATTCCACTACAGGGTATTTACTCAAAGAAAATAAAAACACTAATATGAAAAGATAAATATATTTGTATGTTAATTGCAGCATTACTGTGGCCAAGTTATGGAAGCAACCCAAGACCCAAGTGCCCAGTGATAGAACAGATAAAGATGTGAGATAGACATATAGAGATAGATAGATGATAGAAAGATATGCACACACATACATATATACACACATGAGATATGTATGTGTGTATATATATACATGTATATATATATACATACATATACATACATTCACATATATTCACAGGCAGTGGATTATTTCTGAGCCACAAAAAAGGGTGAGATCTTGTCATTTGTGACAATGGATGGACCTAGAGGGCATTATGCTAAGTGAAATAAATCAGGCAGAGAAAGACAAATACCATACAATTTCACTTATATGTGGAATCTAAAAAACAAAACAAAGGGATAAACAAAAAGCAAAACCCATAACAGACCCATAAATACAGAGAACAAACTAATAGTTGAGGGAGAGGATGTAATGAAAGGATGGGCAAAAAAGGTGAAGGAGAGTAGGAGATATAGGCTTCCAGTTATGGAATGAGTAAGTCTCAGGAATAAAAGGCATAGCACAGGGCATATAGTCAGGGGTATTATAATAGTGTTGTATGGTGACTGATGATAGCTACACTTTTGAGCACAGCATAATGTATACAGACTTGTCAAAACACTGTACTGTACACCTGAAATTAATGTAACATTGTGTGTCAACTATACTTAGGGTAAAAAAAAAGAATATATAGCAGCTAATTAAACAGCACAAATCAGATATTCATCACCATGTTGGCCTTAAGTTTTATCTTAATTTATATCAATGGGACCTACGAGAAAGAAATAAAGAATAAAATTAATACAAAAAATCTGTTATAGTTCAAATATTTCAAAACCATCTAATTTTTAAATTGTGTTGGCACCATACAAGTACTTAGTGCAAAATGCACTTTAATATAAGCCATTTAATTAGTATTTGACATCATTAACAAGAAAGGACATTCTTCTGTACTAAGTAACATGTTCACTTGCACAAGTGCAATAAGAGTCATTTTATGTTTACAGGCTAAGGTAAATAAAAAGACAAATAAATATTTATTTATTACTACTTTATTATTACTACTTTATTACTACTAAAATAAAATGTTACTACTTCATATAAAATGTTACTACTTTATTATAAGTCTAGTTTACTCAACAATCAGTGGATGCATTAATTTGCTCTTGCTATTGTAACAAGTTACCACAAACTCAGTAGCTTAACAAAACAGATTTACCATTTTCTAGTTCTATAGATAAGAAATGTACAGGTCTCCCTAAACTCAAGGGCTAAACTCAAGTTTTCAGCAGGGCAAGATTCCTTCTGGAGGCTCTAGAGGAGAATGTATTTACTTGCTTTTTTTTTTTTTTTTTAAATTTCTTTTCAGCGTAACAGTATTCATTGTTTTTGCACCACACCCAGCACTCCATGCCATATGTGCCCTCCTTAATACCCACCACCTGGCTCCCCCAACCTCCCAGCCCGCCCCTTCAAAACCCTCAGGTTGTTTTTCAGAGTCCGTAGTCTCTCATGGTTCACCTCCCCTCCAACTTCCCTCAACTCCCTTTTCCAACTTCTAGAGGCCACCTGCATTCGTTGGCCTTTCCCCATCTTCAAAGACAGTAGCATAAACTTTCCATATTGTTCTCTCTGACCACAGCTGGGAGATATTCTCTGCTTTTGAAGATTTATGTGATTACATCACATCCACCTTGATCATCCCAGATAGCCTTCCCATTCCAAAGTCCTTGACTTTCATCACAGCCACACAGACCCTTCTGCCATGTAAGGGAACATATTCACCGGTCCTGGGGATTAGGACATACACATCCTTCCAGGAGCCATTATTCTGTCTACCACAATGCCTATTTGCTGAATTTTCAAATCAAGCAAATAATCAAAATCAAAGATATACGCCTCTTGATATAAGAATATTTACCTTTAATAATTCAATGTTCTTTTTCCTTGAATCACGTATTAGGAAAGAAAGGGAAAAAATATCTTTCCTTGGAAACACTGACAATAATATTTAAAGTACGAACAGCATAACTGAAAATAATTTAATGTCATAAAAGAAAGTGACAGAAAGAAACTGTAATGGACCTCAGTCCCACAGGACTGTTTGCTTCACATTCTTCTGCCATCATGGATTTTGGGAGTCCTGAGGGTTTAGCGGCATAAACAGAATATCACCAAATTCAGAATGGTTAATGATAAACTTTACACCTAGTAATCTTTCTCTTACCTACTTGAGGGTATCCTATGACTTTATAAGCTAATTTTCATACTTCTTGATCCCATGAAATATATGTAGTTTTTTACTATGTATATATCACCAAGGTCAGTAGGAATGATGCTTTCTTTAAGTATCATTTGGTGGGAGATGCCTTTGTCTGGTCTGCCTACTCTGAACACAGGATTCTCTTAACCACGAGTATCAGCTTTTGATCAACCAGTTAACATATTTCTATTTATAAATTCCCAAAAGAATTTTATAGAGTCAAGAAGAGATTAACTGAAAGTGACAAAATCAGCACTGGGCAATGGATATCAACAGTTCACTTAAATGGACTATACATCCACAATAATTAAGAATTATGCAAATACCTGCCTAGATACACCACATAAGAGCCAAAATTTCTATACTTAAAGAAGTTTCCATTCTGGTGGAATAAATAGACAATTAACAAGATATACAGTACATTAGACAGTGTTAAATGCTAGAAGAAAAACGAATTTGAGTGGAGGCAGGAAGTGTGAGCAGTGGCAGGGGTGATGTTTTAAATAGGAAAGCTAGGGTAAGCCTCACAGAGAGAATAACAGTGTTCAGTATGGACTGACAACCTTACCTTACCAAGCAGGACTAGCCCAGGGAACTGCTTTTTCCCAGGATCTGCTCTGATTCCTCTTCTTCTATTGACATTTTAGTCAGGTATCACCTGATGATAGTTTTCCAAATCCCATATTGGAAGAAGATCTGTATTCATCTTGGCCTGTTCATGTCAGGGTGATTTTATATCATCAATTCCTGATACTTCTCCCTCCATATTAACAGTTTTTCAAAGCATAGTCTTTAAAGTCCACTGCATCTCAGTAACTTTGGCTATTTCTCTATATATTTACCAGAACATAGATACATACAAGTGAAGGCATTTAAAAGAGACACACTGTCTTCCATTGCATGCACTTCAAAATAGTCTTTTAAATTTCTCTTTTTGGCAATGGGAGAATTGTGTTTTAACATGTTTAACATGGCATGTTCATCCCAAGATGGCTAATCCCAAGAATAGCCATCATTTCTGAATGGCAACACATGATATAGAGTTGATGCTCTGGAAATATTTGTTGACGGTATAACCTCTCCTCATACAACATACAGGATAATCCTCATTCAAACTTACAAGGTGGGACTTACAGTCCTTATTTTATATGCAATAAAACAGTCTGAGAAAGGCTGAATCATCTTCCTAAAGTTTGACAGCTAATAAGCATAAAGGCAGGAGCTCTGCAAAACTTTGGGTCCCCTTCCCCAGCAAGGTACATCTTGGGTGGGTGGCTTCAACTTCTCCCCATCCCCCACCTCCCCACCCTGGCAAAAGATTATCAGAATACTCATCCTTACTTGGTTACAGAGTAGCTAAGGGATAAATCATGCCCTCTAGCCTTTCTGGGCATTTTTTTTTTTTTTTTGTAATCTGATAATCTATACGACATTTGGATTTGAAAATGGCACAGCATTAAGATTAAAAGCAAAGTGGATATTATTTAGAATTTTTTGAGAATGAAGCATTCTGTTTTTTTTTTAAAGGATGTCTAAATAGCTAAACTCTAAACTTTCATATCCTAAATATAATGTTTTGATAGAAATATTTCCAAAACACACTGTGAATCTTATCTCATACATAAGACACTGAGTGAACATTGGGTAATATCTTCACTATTCAGGACTGTCTTTGGGTCATTAATTACTCATTGTGTTCAATATGTGCTTGTAAATAGAGATGCACAGATAGCTTGTCCTATGAAGATAACCAGCCCTAGAAAAAGTCCACTCAATCTGGAGAATCTCTTGGAGATCTGGAGGACAAGATAGCTTGTCCTATGAAGATAACCAGCCCTAGAAAAAGTCCACTTAATCTGGAGATCTCAATCTGGAGATTGACCTGTACCTTTCAAAGGAAAACGTAGCTGGCAGCCAGACATTGCAGCACATCTGCTTTCCTGTCATATCAGTGATGATGGCAATGAAGATGATGGTGATGGCAATGACATGAACCATGACAATGATGATGATGATGATGATGATGATGATGATGATGATGGTAGCATTTATTGGGTGTTTGGTACATGTCAAAAAAAGCATCTAGTAATTTACATAAATGTTCTCATTTAATCATTCAATAATTTTATCAGTTAAGAACTGTTTCTCTTTTACCATTTTACAGATGAAGAAACTAAGTTACAGAGAGTAAATAACTCCTCAAGTCACCAAGAAACCTTCAGAATTCATTAAAAACTCATACAGTCTAATTACAGGACACTGTTTTAACCATTACACTCTACTGCCTCAAATTAAAGAATAAAGCAGTCTTTATATGGGATACTCACCTTCCAGAAAGTAATTATTTTATTCACTATTACCTTTTGTTCACCATCATTCAGAGCAGCAAAGAACATTAGCTAATGTTGATTAGCTAATGAAGCCAATCAAAGACAAGCCCTCTGGGGCTTGCACTCACCTGGAGAGACATACAGTGTGGTGGTGAAGAGTTTGGATGCTGAAGCCAGGATGTCTTTGAATCTAAGCTTTTCTACTTACTAGCTGTGTGACCTTGGGCAACTTACATAACTGCTCTGTACTTTAGCTTTAAAAAGTGATACTGAGTATTTACTTCATTAAGACATTTTAAGAATTAAATAAGTAGTTTACATGCAAAGTGCTTTAAAGAGTGTCTGGAAAAATAAGAGCTCAAGAAACACATTATTTGTGTCTCATCTATACTAATGACGAGAAAAACACTCTTATCATTTAAAAAATGTGTGCTATGATATTATAGGAATAGTTTCTCCATCAAATTCAGCAACTGGAAAATCCATCGTAATAGAAGGAAATCAGAACACGCCTTGACACTTGGAGTCAAGCAACCTGAGAGCGAGTATCAGCTCTGTCACTTAACAAGAATCATAATCATCACTCAGAAGTGCCAGAAGATGCTGAGATTTTCCCTGGGTTTGCCCTCACATCTTGGGGCAGTTGTGCCTATGTAGAAACTGGTAAATGACTTCCAGTGTTCAGCAAATGAGCATTGCCTTTGTTGATTAGTCTGTTCCCAGCATTTGCTACTAACATGCCCATTCTTCAAAATAGATAATGAAATACATATTCTATATCATTTTATTTTGGTATTAAAACTTTGACTTCATCTTTCTACAAAATTTTTACCAAAATTATTTACATAATTTTTTCAATTATTACACAAAATACAATAAGGATAGTCAGAAATAAACCATGAACTTCCTAGTGTCAAGTGTATACTGTGAGAAAAGCAAAGGCATGGAAGACATGATTTCCGGCTTAAAGAGTTTAGATCTAGTTAAAAGAACAAGACTCAGACCACAAATAGATTACTGATCCCAGAAGGGGAAAGGTCAAACAACTGACAGACATGCAAATGCTACAGAATTGAAAAGGAAAGAAAAATAAAAACGAGTTGGTGAAATCAAAGTGGATTTTATAGAAAAATTGGGACTAAGGTTTGAGAAACTCACAACCTGTAAACCTGGACTCATTCCCTAATCCTAAAATGAAATTTCCCTTCAATGCTATGACTCCTGTTGAGAGTGTCTTTGTGGAATTTTGTGTTCAGAAGTATTCTGAAGCTGAAAGTGTACTTAAAGGGAAAGAATTCTATAATTGGTATTAATATCTGTTACTGGGAGATGAAGCAGGAATGGAGGAGAACTCACCTCTACCCTTTTTGACCAACTCTGCTTCCTTCCCATACTCTCCTGTTGCTCTTGGAGCCACTAGCTATTAAACTACCTCCCTCCTCTCTTCCTCTTTCCTCAGCCTCTCACGTTCTTCTCAGATTTTCCAGAAAATCAAGTTCTCTTTTTTTCTTCCTTTCTTTGTTTCTTTATTAATATTAATATTAATATTATTATTTTGGTTAGTGAACAAACTAAACACCATGCCCCATTCAATCCTGAAGCCTCAGATGTTCTCAGTTTTGTTTTGTTTTTTTTTAAGATTTTATTTATTTGACAGAGAGAGAAAGAGATCACAAGTAGGCAGAGAGGCAGGCAGAGAGTGGGTTAAGCAAGCTCCCTGCTGAGTAGAGAGCCCGATGCGGGGCTAGATCCCAGGACCCTGAGATCATGATCTGAGCCAAAGGCAAAGGCTTAACCCACTGAGCCACACAGGTACCCCAGATGTTCTCAGTCACACCCCTGGTTTTGCAGGTTGAGAACCCAAATGTTTATCTTTGTGATCACCAGCATATCAACTACTTCGGTTGAGTTAGGATGGGTTCTTGACATGATGAGAAGAGAGTGAAGGTTGCAGAGTCTGAGACAACAAACTACCTACACTAATGCCTGCTTCCTCCAGAGCCACAGAATCCATAGAATGTGAGAGCAGAAAGAGAGATCATGTATGATTTCTTCTTTATATGAAGGAAGATGATGATACCCAAGAAATCAAGTCACTTTCCCAAAGAAAACATGAAGATTTTAAAATGGAAACAGGGTTAGAACACAGAACTTCTAAACCCACAACCTCTTGAATGTATTGCTCAAATACCCAGTGAACACTTTTCTCCCCCCCCCCGCCCAAAAAATTATCTACAAGATATACCACCCTGCTGGTCTATTCAGTTTGCATTTCTTTTTCCTGCTCTTCCGCACACTGCTCAACAGCTTCCACTAGGATCTGGAAATGCTTTTGTGCACTTTTCAGTGTTCACCTCTGAATGCATCCTACATCCCTAACATATTTTCATCCAAGCACTGCATGTTATATGCGTCTACTTCTTGGCTCCTCAACACCTGGTGTGAACCAAATTATACTAATGGTTAAAGAGTTCTTTACTTAAGCCCATACAATCTATCACAATGCCAGATTTCTGAGATCCACAAAACTAAGGTATTGTTCTGTATGTAAGTGATGGTTAGTGTTTTTGTAAATTCATATAAGTGCTTCAAAGTAGTGTTTGTTGCATCCAGTTAATGCTGGCATTTGCTGGGTACCTAAAAATAACAGTAATAGGCACAATTTATTGAGTACTTGCTATCTGTCAGCTATTGAAGTGGGTACTCCCCATCCATTATCTTACTTAATTATTCCAACAACCCTGAAACTAGACCTTATTGCCTCCATTTTACAGATGGGAACAAAGTAGAAACAATTCAAAAACTGTGAAATCCCTTGGAGTGCTTTTGTAAGTCACAGATCTCTAAGACTCATTTAAATGAAATCACATTATAAATATTCCCTGCGTTGTTTATTTCATGCACATCCTACCATGTTCAGATTTACAGATTTAAAAAAATAGCAGCTCTATCCCTTTGAAAATCTATATTTTGCTAATGCTACCTGTTGAGATATAAAGGAAGCAACTGCCATGCTGTTCAGGCAGATTTCCCAGAAAAGGGGTTTGATTTTCACGTCCTCATTCCCCTCATGACCAAAGAACCCCAACAAATCGCAGGGCAGTCTCAGAGATGCTTCTAGGCCATGCTAAAGGCTTCTCTTTAGCTAAAATGCACTGACCCAGACCATGGTTCAAACTGTGACCCATCACTTCATTAGTACTGGCTTCTAACTGCTCTGTCCCAGACAAATTTACATAATGACAAGGCTACTGAATACATACTTAAAAAGCCTTCAAAGAAAACAGTTTACTCTCTATAAACATCAGTTTTCACACCTCAAAACCATTTCCTAGACCCTTTATTCCAAATAGAAATTGCTTGAAAAATGTATACAGGACATTTAAGTGGTTCTTGTTGAGGCTTGCTATGGGATGTTTATGCCTATTTATAAACTTCTGCCAACAGAAATCTTGGTGCGACTACGGTATCTCACTCAGTCTGTCTCTTCCATTTTGATGAGGAGAAAAATGCAAACTACTCTCTCCTCTGCTCCCCTTTCACAAGGTTAGCTAGCACTTTGAGCCAGTAGCAATTGAAAGCTAGTAGCTAGAAAGTAATTTACTTCTTTGAGTCTCACTTCAGAGCCAGGACAATCTGAGCACATTTTTGCACCAAAGACATTAAGGGAGAATTCCTTTTCAAGTGGTTATTCTTGAATTCATTTACTTTTGACACACACAATGAAATCCCAATTCTCCTGCAGGCTGCAGAGCCTTTGTTTGCTATTTTGTGCAGTCTATCTCCTGCATCTTTCAATGAACAGCTGCAGAACTTCAGAAACTTGTGAGTGCTTCCTCAAGATGGACTATTGCCGTCAGAACTTAGCCAGCTAACGATTTTTCAATCACCATTTTGCTGTTTCCTCTCTCAAAAGAGTGAAAAGTGACAGAAGATCCTCATTTTTTAACAGACACCACACATTTGAATCTATGGCAAGTGCACTTTCAAGTTACAAAACTATTTCTGATAAATGGCACTAACTACGATTGATAATTTGATAAAAATCTGAAATTGTTCTTCAGATCTATAGAAGATATTCCTGTTGGCTGGGGATCATTTTAAAAGCCAGAGGCAAGAGAAAATGTAAATTTGCATTGCCCAGTTCAACTATGGGATCTCTAACAAGATGGATGACAAGAGCTCTGTGGAACGAGAAACACAGTGATGTTAACTAAAAACACGAATTCGCAGAAGCATCATATCTAAGCACTATAATAATGTTAAGATGAGATCGTGGACTCTCTGGTCAAGTCCCATCATTCACATGTACACTGATTTTGAACAATTTAATTGGTCCTTGCCTGCATCTCCTCATCTCTAAAATTGGGATGATCATTAAAAAATTTCTTTCAGGGCTGCCTGGATGGCTCAGTTGGTTAAGCATCTGCCTTCAGCTTAGGTCATGATCCCAGGGTGCTGGGATCAAGTCCTGCATTTGGCTCCCTCCTCAGTGGAAAGCCTGCTTCTCCCTCTGCCTGCCGCTCCCCATGCTTGTGTTTTCGCTGTCTACCTTTCTGACAAATAAATAAATAAAATCTTTTAAAAAATTTTTTTCTTTCACAGAACTCCTTGAGGAATACATGTGTTAATATCTCACACAGTCTCTTCCATCCTGATGAGGAGAAAAAAACGCCAACTACTATATTCTGTTCTAAAATACTTATGCTATTGTATGGCACACAGTAAATGCCAAATATATTATAATTTCTATACATGAAATTGGAGGGCACCCAGAGGTAAAAATTAAAGTGAACTACAGCAGTGGACTGGCTCTATTATATCCCATCTTGTGCTTATGCCTATACCTGTCCATTTCAATACAGAAAATATAAAACCACTCAGCATGATTAATCAATCCTCTTGCAACTGCGACCAGCCTGGAGAAATAACTTTGAAGAACTACAAAAAAAAAAAAAAAAAAAGAAAAAATTGGTAGACTTTTTCCCCCTCTTATCTTTGACTTTTTCAAATAAATCTCTTTCAATGCATCCTTTTCATTTCAAATGTTTTACCTTCAAAATATGTCTGTTTCCTTCTTGTTCTCAAATATAAGGTATATTTGCAGTACTGGATAAGTCATGTTTTATGATAAAGCGTGTAACAAAGCTAGAAGATGTCTGTTGTTTAAACTGGTATCTTAGTACTGTAGAGAATCTGAATAATTATAATCTCAGTCTTTAACATTCACATCTTAACCTGAAAAATGTCAGCAAATACAACAATAATGTCATTAAGTCATAGGAACTGATAAGAAATACTTCTCAGAAATTTGACATGGATTTAAATTGCCAACAGTACTAGCAAGTGTTTTAGACTTATAACTCTTTGAGGAAAAGCCTCCTAAATGGGCAGAACTAAAGATAAAAGATGCCACTAGGGCAGCCTAGAAGAGATACTTTCCAAAAATATATGCCCACAGATACAGACATGCACATCCAATACACACAGGCATTTGTGAGGAACTATCAAGCAGGGGCATCTGGTAGATCATCCCTCCCTCCCCCAATTCTAGTCAAGCTAGCACAGGAAATGAAAATGTCTCCCCAAGTACCAGTGTGCCAGAAGACATAATGAGAAAGAGGCAGATCTAGACTATGAAACCACAACATCAAAGGCAAATTTATACTAAGAAGATTAGATAGGCAGATTTGCATCCAACTAGTTTCAGTCTAAAATAAGCCAATGTGGAAAAAGATTTCATTTTCAAATGTCCATTACAATTTCCTCTAAGTACTAAGATCACCTCTAGAGAAATACAAAAGAAGCATAAGCCATAAATGCATATTTTTCTCTTTTAACCCAACAGTTTCACTCTGAAATCAATAAAGAAACATAAGGCAAGCTCCTGAGTTTCTCATTCTTGTATATGCAATAAATAAATATACACTGAATTCCTACAGTGGGAGAGGAATTAGTCAGCATTATTGTGGCATGATCCACTAGGTCTACATTTTAAAACTTAGTTATATTCTGCTTAAATGTTTACAGGCAAAAGGGAGATCAGATTTTTTTTTTTTTTTTAAGATTCTGGCTTGAAACTGTCCATTATAACTGCTATAAACCTGCAAGAGTAGTGAAAATGGATTCTTAGTTCAACGCATAGTAACTTTACAACTGCTGGGTAATAGGAATTAGGCAAGAGAAACAGGTCAGGGGTGTGAGACTGCTAACACAGGGGAGTCGTACTTGAGACAGCCATAGGAATGCTTCTCCAATCCTCTGAGTTACTGAAGCCAAGCACATGGTGTCAAAAAAGGCTGTCTCTCACTGTGAGGGGGAAAAAAAAAAAAAAGAAAGAAAGAAACTTGCGGAGTAGACAAAGACGCACGAGAATGAAATTGGAAGTCTTCCAATGGCAAATTATTAATACCTTCTCTTTGAGAAATTGCAAGCAGGCAGAAAAAGGTCTAACCTGAAGAGAAGGATCAAAGACGGAAATAAAAGCTTTGATGCCCAGGTTGCTCTGCAGCCCCAAAGCACTGTGGAGCCAGGAGTGCAGCCAGGAAGATTGTTAACTCCAAAAAAAAGTGTGGAATGAATTGGTTACTTAATCCCTGGGAGGATACAGAAGTAGGATTAGGTAGTGATTAGCTGCTTCTCAATTTTAGTGATGCCATTTAATTTGAAGCTAGGTATTTTTTATTTCTTTAGATTTGGCTCTAGAGTTTTTACATCTTTAAAAACCTATGCCAATGGTGGTGATTAGTTGATATGAAAGTTTTATCTGAATAAAAAGTTTATTTCCCAAAAGAGAACATTATTGATTGGGTCATGTGGTCTAAAGAGAGATGAAGGTACCTATCCTGGGAAAAGCTCAGCTGGGACTGATCAGACAGCCACAGCCTTGCTGTACTGTTCGTCCTGAGATGAGGACCCAAACTGCTGGCATAATGACTCAAAGAAAAAGAAACCGCCTTTCAAGTCTGATTTTCCAGACTCAAACATTGAGTCACATGGCAAGGTAAATAAAATTCTGATCCCTCTATTAATTTACACATTCAATATACACATTTAAAGCTCAGTTTGTTTCAGGCCCTTTACTGGGAGCCTGATAATAAAGATGTTAACATTCAGTCCGGCCCTCAAAACTGCCATCTAGAGATCACAGAACCTGAGACTTTGAAGTGATCTTAAGGTTGATCTCCTTCACTAGCATAACTTTGCTGTGTCCTTTACACCTACTGTACCATGTGGTCATTCATAATCTAGTTCTGTATCTTCAGCAAGAGGAAACTTTCTATTTCCCCAGCTAAATGTTATTCCCTTTTACGTTTTAAAAAAAGAAAAGTTGAAAAAAAACATAGAGTTGGGCTCAAAGTCACACCACTAGGTAAATAAACAACAAACAAATGGAAGAAATAATCATTTTAATAAAGCCTCTGGAATTGGATCTCATGCATTTTCTTTTTGCTTAGCAAAAATGTATTACTTGGCAAATGACACAAATGCATTATCTTTGTTAATGATCAGATATCAAAAGACTGTCTTTAATTGGAAGGCCTATTTAGAATCACAGTACTGAATCTCACCTACTGATTCCCAGATGGTTCCTATAGGTCACAAATTACAACAGAGATAAGCTGAAGCCAGAAGAAGCATGATGTAATTTAAAGCCACAAAGAAATCTCCCGAAAGTCTGTTTTCTGTCTGACCTTCCTTCTGCCAGGACTCAACATGGCTTATATTTCTACAGAACAGGGTAGGGAAGTCAGAAAATATCTTTATAAACAAAGAGGGAATATTTTTAGTATTGTAACAGTAGACCTTTGGGTATGATGGGGGCCACCTTTCCTGATTTTTGAAACGCTGTATGATTGCTATTGTTGCCAATCTTTTTCTTGAACGCAATCTTTACTATCCCCCATTATAGTAAAATACAATTGATCCAGAATAGTTGAAGACAGTTCTCATTCTCTGAACAATCTGATTACCTTAAGGTCACATACCTTTTAGAAGGATTTCAAAATATTTAAAAATACAAATCAAAACCACAATGAGATATCACCTCACACCAGTCAGAATGGCTAAAATTAACAAGTCAGGAAATGACAGATGCTGGCGAGGATGCGGAGAAAGGGGAACCCTCCTCCACTGTTGGTGGGAATGCAAGCTGGTGCAACCACTCTGGAAAACAGCATGGAGGTTCCTCAAAATGTTGAAAATAGAACTACCCTATGACCCAGCAATTGCACTACTGGGTATTTACCCTAAAGATACAGACGTAGTGATCCGAAGGGGCACGTGTACCCGAATGTTTATAGCAGCAATGTCTACAATAGCCAAACTATGGAAAGAACCTAGATGTCCATCAACAGATGAATGGATAAAGAAGATGTGGTCTATATACACAATGGAATACTATGCAGCCATCAAAAGAAATGAAATCTTGCCATTTGCGACGACGTGGATGGAACTAGAGCGTATCATGCTTAGTGAAATAAGTCAATCGGAGAAAGACAACTATCATATGATCTCCCTGATATGAGGACATGGAGAAGCAACATGGGTTAGGGGGATAGGAGAAGAATAAATGAAACAAGATGGGATTGGGAGGGAGACAAACCATAAATGACTCTTAATCTCAGAAAACAAACTGGGGGTTGCTGGGGGGAGGTGGGATTGGGAGAGGGGGAGGGGGCTATGGACATTGGGGAGGGGAGGCGAACCATAAGAGACTATGGACTCTGAAAAACAACCTGAGGGTTTTGAAGGGTCAGGGGTGGGAGGTTGGGGGAACAGGTGGTGGGTAATAGGGAGGGCACGTTTTGCATGGAGCACTGGGTGTTGTGCAAAAACAATGAATACTGTTATGCTGAAAAAAATAAATAAAATGGGAGGAAAAAAAAAGGCAATAAAACATTCATTACTAGCTTACACCAAAGAACATATTGGTTAAAGCTTCAAAGGGGACTTAACCATTTCTCTTAACCACCAAGAAAATTTCTCAGCCATTTGGAACATTTCACTCTTATGGTCAAAGATCTGGTACTTAGAAAAAAAAAAAAAAAAAAAAAAAGACCTGGTACAAATGTCTGGTACAATGATTTGTTGAATTAATGACTACCTGAATAAATCCATGCATGAATGGTTGAGTGAATGAATATATAACATTTCCAACAGAGTAGCAGAGCTAGCCTTTAAGAACCATCACGTCAGTGAACTCATTAGACTTCAATTTTTTTTCAGTTCAGGCAAAACATCAGCTTTCATTTCCTGTTTATGAAACTATTAGTCTTGTTCAGTTTTAATTTCTTTATTACCTAACTAACTTTTCTTATTTGTTAATTGGCTATGAAAGGCCTTCCTCACCCTAACGTATATTTGCCCTAATGTATTTATAAAAATTAAATCGCCGTTTGTAATAAATATTTTTTTCAAGTGACATTTGAAAAACATGTTTCCTTCTTTAATTGTGCCATAGTCATAAAGTAGGATTATCTAAATGAGAAAAAGAAAATTTAAAAAGGAAAAAAGATCTTGAATCACATTTTTGAAGAGATACTCAATATATACTTTTATATTTCTTACAATAGAACATTAGTCTTAATTTCCATTTCCTCCAGCATTAGTATGAGTTGCTTCCTTTCAGTTGTAATATCCATCTTGCTCACTCCTTTTCTTCTTTTTGCAATGTGGCTTCTTCTACAGAGCCATCAGCATTTATACGCAATTCTCTAAGTTAGCAAAGAAGTTACCATTGAGATTTTCCCACATTCAGAACTTCTCTAACCTACTGCTAACCATACATTTCATTGTACTTTTTTTGTTTCTAGTTAAGTGGAGATTATCACAACTGATGTCTTACCTGAGTACTTCCTTCTTGTATATGTGAGTAACTCAAGGCCAGCAACCACATGTTTCTCTATTCTATGAGCTGTACTCAGTCTACAGTGAGCATTTATTTGCACTAGAACCAAAACAAAGAAAAATATTTCTCTACTAAACTCCAAGTAAATGGAAAAGAAGCCACACAACTTATATGTAGACTGCAGGGAAAAAATAGTTTTAGTTTTCTCTTCAGGTATTCCTGACACGCTCTTCAGCCAGCTGTAATATATTCTTGTTTAATTCACAGATTTATTTTGACCCTTCTCCAAGGTCAGATGTAACATAAGCATCTCAACATTGCAGCAATTGCAGTATCCTGGAGAAGATTATTTGTGATAAATGAAAGCTAAGCAGGGGTCACTAGAACTCACACCAGAACAAAACATATCATCTCTTCTGTCAAAATGGAAAAATAGCCTTTATTTGAGTTACACAACTAAATCTCCAGTTGTTAAATATTCCTTAGCATTTGTCTTTAAAACCATTACAATAACTTCAACAAATAGTCATTCAAAATGCAGGCAGTTTCATAAAGCTTCAGGTCTCTTTTACTTTATTCTCCTACTCCCCCACATCCCCTTGTCTCCAGCATTGTTCAGAACTAACAGATTACAAAAATGTTATTTTTGTACTTGCCTTCTGCAGCTTGCCATCTGATTCAATAAATGGGTGAGTTAAGCCATTACTTTTAACCCACTTAGGCAATTCAGACACCATTGTTCTTCATCAACAATGAGGAAAGCCCTCATCCAGTACCATCCTATACAACTGGGCAGCCACAGAATGCTACTTAATTCTCCCTGTGCCGCACACTTACTAGGAAACAGAACACAGATTCAAAGTACTTTATTTCTAAAGGAGACTGTTCCTCTGACAGGGATTAGCCAGCTAAGATGTTACAGGGAACAGTCCCCATAAGCGATTATCCTCACTTCTGAAAGCAACTGCAAGTTCAGGGGGTTCCCAAAACCACGCTTATGTGCGATGACTTGTTAGAGGGACTCACAATAATCACTAAAAGCTACTGCATTAAAATCAGCCAAGGAAAGAAGGGCATAGGGCAGAGATGGGAAGTACCACAAGCAGAGTTTCCATTGTCCTCAGTGAAATCAGAGCATGTCACTTCCCTGGCATCAGCATGTGACAACACACATAGACTGCTGCCAGTCAGAGAAGCTCAGCTGAGTCCCATATATAGTTTTTTTTTTGTTTTTTTGGTTTTTGTTTTTTTTTTTTGACAGAGAGAGACCACAAGTAGACAGAGAGGCAGGCAGAGAGAGAGAGAGAGGGAAAGGCTCGCCGCCGAGCAGAGAGCCCGATGCGGGACTCGATCCCAGGACCCTGAGATCATGACCTGAGCCGAAGGCAGCGGCTTAACCCACTGAGCCACCCAGGCACCCCCCCCCATATATAGATTTTATTGAGAATCCATTACATAGATGTGATTGACTGACTGATTGCCAACTTAGATGATTTCAATCTCCAGTTTCCAGCCCCTTTGGGAATGACCCAAGGCCCCTACCAATGTCATTGGGCTTTCTGCTGTGGCAAGGGCCCCAACCTAAGACTATCCAAGTGTGTCCAGCCCTTACCCTAAGTCATATTGTCAGACTATCCAGTGACCGAAAGCCCCTATCAGATACCACATTACAAGAGCTGAGAGATTACCTTCCAGAAGCTGAAGTCAAAGAGCAAACTCTTTTCACATAAGGTTAAATTCTTTACAGTACATCTTCACTTTCTAATTAGCCTTTGATTTGGGGCATTTATCTCAATGGTACACATACTTGCTATGGTTGTAACTATGCCCTTAGGCATTCTGAAGGTCAAGGAAGATTTATATAATAAACTAGAGATTAAGGAAGCTAATTTATAGTGGAATATGCCTGCAGATGAGAGAAGGGAGGATGGTGGGTGTAAAAAAAGCAGGGTCAGAAACACAGATCTTGGCATTATGAGCTTGAAGAAACATAGCAAGAGTTCTTTCCCTCACTGGCAATAATGAAGGAGTGGACTACCAACAACTACTTCTACTTGCCTGAGAGGCAACAAACACAGCTAGCTCTGCATCTCTAGGTGGAAAGACCATGAACAGTACATTTGGAGGGGGTCCTCAAAACTCCCCCTACAAGAGCTTCCTATCTGCTAACTGCCAGGGCTCTGTCACTATTAGGTTAAACATTGTGTTTTCACTGTTAAAATATGTTAAGCCAGTAGTATCCATGAATTCTTTAGTTTGAAGTTGTTTGCTGAGAAATGTAATGGAACTAAATCCATCCGATGGATGAAAGAGAGAAAAGAGAAAAATATGAATTATGAAATCTGCATAAGGCCCTGAATGGAGAGAGGTGAGAAAGAATTCCACAACCTCACTCTGCCCTCTCCCTTTCTTAGCCCAGCATAGTACACAGTGTCATCAGGGGCCCATAGCAAGCCCTGCTTACCCTCAGGTAGCTGTGTGACAAAACCATAAAACACCAGAGTAAAGATCTGCGTTGAAATCTTGGCTCAGCTATTAACAAGCTGTGACTTGGGCACACCAGTTAAACTTTCTAAGTCTCTGTCCCCTCGATTCTAATTTGGGATTAATGTGAATTCCCTCATAGAGTGGGTGTGAGGCTTAAGTAAGATGACATATGGGAAAGCACCTTGTTAAATGTGTTTTTTTTTAACTACTATATAAATATGTTATCATTATTATTAGTTGAGCAGATTGGAAAAATAACTGTAGCTTTTTGATTTCCAATTTTGAGATTTTATATATATATATATATATATTCCCTCAGAACAACTGATTTCTATAAAATAATAATACTTCAAGAATATTATAAAAAAATATTACAAGACAGCCCCAGAAAAAGGGCTATATAGACACCTGGATCTGGAATATACAGGACTCTAGATACTCTTCTGAGAGAATCATAATATACATTAGCACACTGAAGGCTCTGGAGAGTCCTGTAAGAATGAACCCAATATAAGGTTAATTTATATAGAATTTTCCAAACCATTTGGAACAAAGAAACTTCCTTTCCTCTAACATTTCTTAAAATCCAATGGAAACAGTGATCCAGAGAGTACATTTTGAGTTTTTTTACATGGCACCTTCGGGGTAGTAGGCTGCTTTAAGATGAAACTGAACATCTCTCTCCCAGCTACTGGCTGCCAGAAACTCATTGAAGTAGATGGTGAACATAAACTTTTTACCTCTTATGAAAAGCATATGATCACAGAAGTTGCTGCTGATACTCTCAGTGAAGAATGGAAAGTTCACATGGTGAAAGACAGTGGTGGTAATGACAAACAAGGCTTCCCTTCCCAATGAAGCAGGGTGTTCACCTGCTGCTGAGTATGGAGCACTCCAACAACAGACCAAGGAGGACTGAAAAAAGAAAGCTCAAATCTCTTCGGGGTCGTATTGTGGATACCAATCTCACTGTTTCCAACTTTGTCACTTTAAAATAATGGCAGAAGGATATTCCTGAACTCACTGATACTACTGTGCCTTGCCTCCTGGGGCCCAAAAGAGCCTGCAGAATCTGCAAACTTTTCAGTCTCTCTAAAGAAGATGATGCCCACCAATATGTCATGAGAAAGCCCTTAAAAAAAGAAGGTCAGAAACCTAGAAGCAAAGTGCCCAAGATTCCGCATCTTGTTACTCCACATGTCCCTCCAACACAAATGTTGGTACATTGCTCTGAAGAAACAGTGTACTAAGAAAAATAAGGAAGAGGCTGCAGAATATGCTAAACTTTTAGCCAAGAGAATGAAGGAGGCTGAAGAAACACACCAGCAACAGATTGCCAAGAGTTAGAGGTTGTCTTCTAAGAGAGTGTCTACCTCTATGTCTGAATCCAATCAACAATGAGATTTTCTAAGAGTAACAAATAAATAAAATCAGATGGCAAATCTCAAAAAAAATTTTTTTGAGAAATACAGTAAAGCAGACTATTCATGTTTAAAAATATATACTCTTAAAGCATCATGTTCTGCACATCCAGCTTTTTACTATGCTTGACTGGGAGGGAAGAGAGTGCTCTGGGCAGATGTTTCTGTTGAGAACAAGGTCTGGATTTGTGCCGCTGAATCTCTACCTTCAATATCACCCAGTCTCTCAATTCTCTTGATGATCACTATTCTCCTCTCTTTGTTTTATCTAGAATTTGATTTTTTGTTTGGCATTATTCTATGCTCTTCTATTTTGTCTCTTTTAGGAAATGCACCTTTAAATCACCATCAAAAAAGTCTGTCACCATTTCACTGGGTGCTAGTACTGTCTTGTCTGGAGAACACCACTGAGGTAGCAGGCCCTCCAGGCACTTCCTCCTGTCTCCTATCCCCACCTTCCAAATGCAGACTCACCCAACTGCCCTGACAGCAAGAATCTTGAAGAGAAGTTTCATTTTTCTTTAGAAGACATAAAACATCCTAATCAGTTAAGGGCATTTTAATAATTGATTATCATATTAGTAGTTTCTAACACTGACCAGCCTAAACTCTTACAGAACAGAGTGGAATGCTCCATTCCATTGATATCTATTATTAGAAGACTTTTATTATCAATTAAAGAATTTAATGTTTTCAAAAATAACTAAAAAATGAAATTGCACTACCCAAACCAAACTGATACATCCCCAAAGCCTCTGTTGGCAACGATGTTGTTAGTGCATTTCTAGTTCACTATACCTACATATAAATAAGCCTGAGTAAAATTCATAACACACACACACACACTATATTTCAAATTCAAATGACAAGCAAAAACTCATCTACACTATTCTTTAAAAAAAAAAAATGAACGGTATTCTGCAGTAGAGCATGTTAAATTTTTTTTATCCAGGATTTCTGTCTTCAAACTATGTTCATTAGGTTCCTTAAGAAAAAATAAGACGTGAACTTGTAGTGAAAAAAAAACAAGAGACAGTTTTATAACTTACCTTGTACCTACTAGAATAAGAGAAGTCTGATATTTAAAAAAATTAATTAATTAATTAAAAAAACAAACAAACCACTTCTGGCAGCAAGAAATGAAAAATAAGGAATGAGTGCATGCAAGATTTGACCATTTCAATGATATAACATTTTCTTTTCCTTTGGGTTTCAACCTTTCTATTGTTTCAGTTATATGTTTATATTTTTATCTTTTTTAAGTATAATTAACATATAATGTTATATTAGTTTCAGGTATACAACATTGATTCAACATTTCTATACGTTACTTGATGCTCACCATGATAACTATAGCTACCATCTATCACCATAAAACATTATTACAGTATTATTGATTATATTTCCAATGTTGTACTTTTCATCTCCATGATTTATTTTATAACTGGAAGCTGGAAACTTTTAATCCCTTCATCTATTTCACTCATTCCCACTCCCACCTTCCTTCTGGCAACCACCAGATTGTTCTCTGTATTTAAGAGTCTGTTTTTTAGTTTGTTTTGTTTTTTATATTCTACATATAACTTAAATCTTATGGTATTTGTCTTTCTCTGTTTGACTTATTTCACTTAGCATACTGCCCTCTAGGTCTAGCCATGCTGTCTCAAATGGCAAGATCTTATTTTTTTATGGTTAAATAATATTCCATTGTATACATACACCACTCTTCTTTATCCATTCATCTATCAAAGGACACTTGGGTTGCTTCTATATCTTGGCTGTTGGAAATAATATTGCAGTAAACATATAGGTGCATATGTATTTTGAATTAGTGTTTTTGTTTTCTTTCACTAAATACCCAGTAGTGGGATTACTGGATCATATGGTATTTCTATTTTTCCTTTTTTAAGGAAGCGTCACGCTGTTTTCCAAAGTGGCTGCACCAGATTACATTTCCATCAACAATATACAAAAGTTTCCTTTTCTCCACATCCTTGCCAACACTACTATTTCTTGTATTTTTACACTAGTCATTCTGATTTGTGTAAGGTGATACTTTATTGTGGTTTTGATTTGCATTTCCCAGATGATGGGTGATTTTTGTCTATTAGCCATCTATATGTCTTCTTTGGGAAAGTGTCTATTCAGGTCATCTGCCCATTTTTAATCAGATTGCTTGTTTTTTTGCATTGAGTTGTATAAGTTCTTTATACATTTTTTATATTATCCACTTATTGGATAAATGATTTGCTAATATCTTCTCCCATTTGATAGGTTGCTTAGTTTTGTTGATTTCTTCCTCCATTGTGAAAAAGCCTTTTATTTTGATGTAGTCCCAATAGTTTATTTTTGTTTTTCTCTCCCTGATTTCAAAACACATATCCAAAAATATATGCTAATGGCAATGTAAAAGAGATTACTGCCTATGTTCTGTTTTAGGGAAGAGGTTTCAGGTCTTACATTTAGATCTTCAAACCATTTAAATTTATTTTTATATGTAGCATAAGAAAGTGGTCTAGTTTCATTCTTCTCCATGTAGCTGTTCAGTTTTCCCACTCCATATTGAAGAGACTGTCTTTTCTCCATTGTCTATTATTATCTCCTTTGTCATAAATTAACTGACCATATGGGTATGGGTTTATCTCTGGGCTCTCTATGCTGTTCCATTCATCTGTGTGTCTATTGTTGAACCAGTATCAGACAGTTTTTCTTTTTATTACTTTAGCTCTGTAGTATATATTGAAATCTGGGATTGAGATACCTTCATGTAGCTGTATCTTTAAAAAAACATTTCATATATGAAATGCTCCTCTTAAAAACTCAAGTGGCATTACATATCTGAGGAGTCGCAATCCAAACTATTTAGCTTGGCAATAATGAGTGTCATGGCATTAATCTACAGTTTTATTTGCCACAATCCCCAAGTCCAACTCCCCAGCATGACCTCATTCCTGTGCCCCTTTAATGTGTTTCTGAGAACACTGTTCATCATATTATAATGATTTGTCTTCCTATCTCTGTAACTGGAGTATAAGCTTTTTGATAGCAAAGCTACATATTTCTTACACAAGTCAGAAACACTCAATACATATGTGTATAATGAGCAAAACTTTAAAGGAAGAGAATCATTAAGCTCACATTTTTTGTAGGAAGACTCCTTTCTCAGCATACTGACCAGGTTTGAACATTAAAAAGTATGACTCCCTTTTAGAAATATGCCATCAACTACATTTTTCATAGACAAGAAAGTGTACATACTTTAAAGAAACAGCCTTGCCCAGTGGTTGAAAGGACAAACTGGAGAGCTATCCTGCCTGAGTCCACACCCAGGCCCCATCATTTACTGTATGTATGATCGCAGCTAAGTTACTTAACCTCTCTTTACGTACAGGGGTGTCACCTCTAATACGTAACTATTCATGACACTTACCTTTCAGGACTGTTGTATTAAATGAACCAACATGCTTAAAGCACTTAGGACATTTGGCATGAATCATATAAGCCTCAGTGGTGCTAGGTCATTCTCCTCTAAGGTTGTCATATTTGCAGTGTCAGGCAATTCTCATGCAGCCTTTTTAAAATTGCATCTTATTTTTACTCACACCGGCCATGAAAATCATACCTGTGAGGGTGTATTAGTAAAAGTATTTTTAAAGTTGCTGCTTTCAAATCAGTGCCTGGCAGTAAATTTTCCAAGTGGATTCCAAAGAGTAGAATGTGCCTTTAGCAGGCTCAGAGGAAGATGTCAGATAGTTATTGCTTTATTTTCCTCATAAATGGTCTACCCATCCCTTCACTGCACTTGTCCCAATTCCTGTCAATACTGTCTATCTTCTGCCAAGTTCTGTAAAGCAGAATGCAGTCACCTTAATATGAACTTGCCAGAACCTTTTTGAGGGCTTAAGGCTCTAACGCAATGCATCTTTATGGGGCAAACAAATTGAAACTGGATTTTACACTGTCAGCTCATGCTAAGAACCCATATCAATTTATCTCCATAATATAACCTGCTCCATTTCATACGATTGTCTTACAATGCTCATTTAGGACCGCAGATTATTAAGTGTGTTCAATGAATGATTTTGCATTTTTCCAAATTAAATCTTCTTCCCACACTAATTTTATAATTCAATTAGAATAGGCCATCAAGATTTCTTAGAATGATTTGCTCTTTATAAACCCCCTGCCATTTTTTCTCCACTGTCATTGTTTTAGTAGGCCTACTGCTGGAATGAAGCTGTGGATAAAAAGAAAATGTTTTCTAAACTTCCTATATTACTGTGCCAGGGCTGCTGTAACAAAGTGCCACAAACTGAGAGGCTTTGGCCCTGGCTTTTATCGTCTCACAGTTCTGGAAGCTAGAAGTCTGAGATCGAGTTGTCAGCAGGGTTGCCGCTGTTTGAGCGCTGTGAGAAAAACTCTCTTCCTGCCCCTCTTCTAGCTTCTAGTTTACTAGCAGTCCTCGGCTTTCCTTTACGTGTAGATGCATCAGCCTCATCATCTTCCCATAACATTCTCCCTATGCGTGTGCCTCTATGCACAAATTTCCCCTTTTTATGAGGACACCAATCATACTGGACGAGGGAACTGCCCTACAGTACAGTCCAGTACAATCGCACCTTAACTAATGATATCCACAACAACCTTACTTCCAAATAAAGTCACATTCTGAACTACTGGGGGTTAGGATTGCAACATACGAATTGGCATCTATACCAACCTACACCACTTCCCAGATCGAAAATGCTCTTATAGACAAGTCATTTTGAAAATTCCTTGGTCCAACCTCTTGTTCAAATAGAACAGATACATCATGCAGAGCGCTCACTGGATTTCTTGAGAAACGTACTGGTTCACTCTAAATAATACCTGTGACTCAACACCTAAGGTTTACTCAGATTTCCCACAGGATGGGAAACAAAAGAACAACAGGAGCCTTTTCCTCTTCACTTTGTGCATTTCCTCTAAGATTCTCAGATAATTAGGGCACCTGGGTGGCTCAGTCAGTTAAATGTCTGACTCTCGATTTCAGCTCAGGTCATGATCTCAGGGCTGTGAGATCAAGCCCTGCATCAGGCTCTGCACTGGGCATGGAGGCTGCTAAGATGTCTCTCCCCCTCTCCCTCTGCCCCTTCTCCTTCCTTCTCAGAAAACAAAACAAAACAAAAACTCAGAGAATTTTCAGTCAATCAAAGGAAATAATGCTTGGATAATGTTTTCCAAATGACAGATCACAAGCATTATCCCATGTGACTCTCACAAATAACAACCTAGCAGACAGGCAACTACGTCAAGTATTTTTATAAAGGAACCACAATTTGAAGGTTAAGCTTACAGGCTCTGAAGCGAGAACAAATGGATATGGATCCCATATCTCTTTGCTTCCTGGTTGTTTCACTGTGTACCTCTGTCAGGTACAAAAATGGGACAAATAAGAATCCTCACTTCATCAGCTTGTAAGGGTTAATAACTTAATCCATATAAATTGTTTAGAATGGTATCTGGTATATGAAATGTGTTCAGGAAAATGTGAGCTATTATTTTACAAATGATGACAGATCAAGGATACAAAATAACTTCTTCAAGAGAAGTCAGTGATGAGCCCCAACCTCAACCCCAGAACTTCTGCGGCCTTCCATGTCCCCAGACAGCATTCCTAAAACACTTCATCTTTAAAGAGCATAAACATCACACTCTGAAGTAATGAAGAAGACACTGGGGACTCTGATATAGGAGTAGAAGAACACTAAATACTGTTTTATGCTCAAGAAATCCCAAATGCCCAGGGCACTTGGGTGGCTCAGTCGGTTAAGCACCCAACTCTTGATTTTGGCTCAGGTCATGATCTCGGGGTCCTGAGGATCCAGCCCCATGTTGGGCTCCGTGCTCAGCAGGGAGTCTACTTGAGATTCTCTCTCTCCCTCTCCCTCTGTCCCTCCCCACCCATGTACACATGTGCACTCTGTCTCCCTCCCTCAAAAACAAATAAATAAATCTTTAAAAAAAGAAAGGAAGGAAAAAGGAAGGATGAAAGAAAGAAAGAAAGAGAGAGAGAAAGAAAGAAAAGAGAAAGGAGAATGAGAGAGACGAGAAGAAATCCCAGCAGCTGGACTGCCTGCTCAGATGCTAAAGTCTCTGCAGAACCCCCTCAGTTGGCCACTTGCGTGGACAGTTCTGAAATAGCTGGTTTGGCTGGAGCAAGGAAAGTTAAGGAACTGCTGCCCTGAACCTAAATAAAGCCTATTTTTTGCCATATCCCACACACATGACTTATTGCAGCCAAGAGAACTTCTTGTATTAGTATTACTATTTCTTAAATTTGCTGCGTTTTTCATGTCTCTGGGAAATATTCTATATCTTATGTCCAATTTCATATCACTGTTCTGTTTATCTTTAACAATGAGTTGTATTTTTTATTTTCAACTCTTCTGAGAAAACTTTCCTCACTGCCTAGCATGATACAGATGGACCCTCCCCCTCTTTTCTTTTAGGACAGAATCATACTCCATCATAGCACTTGTGAGCTACATTACAATCCCTGATTTCCTGGTCTCCATTCCCCACCACATTCAGGATACCATATTTGTTTTGGTATCTACAGTATCTTGCACAGAGCATGAATATTTATTAACTGGAAGAATTAATTAATTCATTAATTAATATATGAATAAAAGAGACAAGAAGACCTCAGAATCTGAGCATCCAACCATTAGGCACATTATAATTCAACTTGACTTCTGACCAGAGACAGAGATGAGGAGAAAAGGTATGACTCTGTATGGGATATTAATCTGTTAATGAAGCTCCAAGTTGTTCTTCCTGGATTCAGAGAATTAAAAAAGAAAGAAAATTCTGCCACCGTCTATCTAGCCCGATTTGCATGTGTTCAAATCTTCAAAGTATTCCCTTTGATTCCTTTAATCAATAGCTATTTTAGAAAGCTCTTCATTACTTCCTAACTGTCCAAATTCATTTTCTTCATTTTTCCTTATTAGAGGCAGATTTTTCAAATGAGTTAAGTAGATCAGTAATTTTAGAATCATTATTAACTTCAAGCATTTCTCTCAGTTATTAGCATGTCCCTTCTCTCTCCAAGACTAGATTATTTTCTCCATTTTTAATAGGCCATCTGGTTCATTTTCTAGACTTTTCCCCCTCTATATATCTCTAATAAACTCAACATTACCGTATCCTAAAACGAATCCATCTTTACTATAATCCTGATCCTAGAAACTTTATCGTATCTCTGGTTTTGGATGAAGATACAAGTGATTCCTTATTTGTTAACATGTCAAAAAAATAAGTAAATAATTAGCATTTATTTAGATTTTAATGCATCCCAACCAAATAAGTTTATAAAGTCAGTGCCATGGCCCACAAAACATTTTACAAATAATTTAAATGAATATTTTTATCCTTAAATATATTAAAATTAAAAATACACATATTCTTGACCCTAACAATCTTACTTCTGGAAATCTGTATCACAGAAATAAAAGCGCCATATTATTGTGCCAAAAACTTGGAAACAAAGTGAATGCTCATCAATAAATGGGTGGTTGAAAATGTATGGTACATTTATACCATGAAATATTATGCAGTTGTTTGTATATGAGTACATGAGCATAGACAAAGATATAAAAGAGGATGCTACTGGGGAGGAGAGAAGCTGGAAGGAAAGAGGGAGGAAAAAGGAGCAGGTTTAAAAAAAAAAAAAAAAGAGGAGCATTCATGCCAAACAGTATATAGGATATAATCTCCTTTATGTAAAATTGCATATATGTGTATGAATATTAATAAATATAAAAGAATGACCTGAAGGCAATAGAGCTGCATTTTTACTTTATTGTATATATGGTAATGTTTTATAACTTGATATTTCTAAAAATTTGAATTAATTTTTTTATCATTTGAATTGTTATTTATATAATTTAGAAACATTAAAATTACTTTCACTGTGATATATATACTATACAGAGAAAGTTTAGTGTCAATCAGACCAATGATTATGTACTCAAACAACAGAATGCAAATTCAGATGAATAAGAGATAGTTATAGGCAGTACCACCAGACTACATTTAACCATTTGATAGGCTATATGTCCTATCAACTATAGTCTTTCAAAAAAACATTCTTTTCTGATTTTCATGTTTAATCTACTTCAAGACTCAGTTAATGTCATTCTTTCTTAATTGGCGTCTCCATTTGTTTACCCAAATATCTGATTTCCTAGGAGGCTTTTAGAATTCCTCTATGAGACCCTTTTAAATTTACATACTTTGTGACATCTCATTTTGCTAGATAAATGTGATACCATGTAGGAGACGTCTGAACTCCTACTTCAGGTTGTATATCTCTCAGAATTCATCCTTTCTCTTTTTAAATTCAACAGAGCAGTTCTGCAGTGAGAGAAGAAATGTGTCAAAATCTAAAGATAAACACAATTGGACAATAATGTCAAAAAATGAAATGCAGACTTTGCAAAGGTATTTTGTATGGTTGGTCTCTCATGACTTCCAGAACTTTCTGGTATATCAATAAACCTGTGGCAAAAATACACTGATTCTGCCTACATTTAAGATAATCCAGTACTCTCATCAACCCAAAATTGAAAAATAAAAAAATATTTATAACATGAATTTCAGAAAGAATTTTCATTACTTTGGTATATAAAAGTTAAGAAATTAAGGGGCGCCTGGGTGGCTCAGTGGATTGAGCCGCTGCCTTCGGCTCGGGTCATGATCCCAGGGTCCTGGGATCGAGCCCCGCATTGGGCTCTCTGCTTCGCGGGGAGCCTGCTTCCTCCTCTCTCTCTGCCTCTCTCTCTGCCTGCCTCTCTGCCTACTTGTGATCTCTCTCTCTCTGTCAAATGAATAAATAAAAAATCTTTAAAAAAAAAAAGAAATTAAAATAATCAAAATATCCAAGTACTGATGTAGAAAACAAAGAATAAATTAACCCAGGTGTAATTTCTAGGTCATTATCATTACCATATGTCTCTTTAATTACCTTTCTCCTCAGGGATTTGATGTTTTATAAGATTTGTTCTACTAAAATGAATTAATAAAGTAATAATTTTTTTTTAAATTCTTAATGAATCAATGACATGTGTAATTAGCCCATCACAGCTATTGATCAAGATGAGGAAACCAGCTTTACCGATGTTGTTGAAACAATTTCTTTAAAGGAAAATAACTTGTTATCATGGAACAATGTATAATTTGTTAGCTTCTGAAAAATGATGAGAATAGTAAAAGATATACACTAGACCTCAAAGAATACACTAACCCTTGTTTCAGAATCAATATTCCATAGTGAAGGAATAAATTGGGGTTGAGAATCAGCTTCACATTAATTCACAAATTTGTCAAAAAAAAAAAAAAAGAAAGAAAGAAAAAAGAAGAAAAGAAAAAGAAAAGCAAACAGCCCAGAAAAGAGTATCAGATTAATTTGTAAGAACGGCTTCCAGGTGACCCATGAAAAACATGAGCCTTAACCTTATGCCAAAAGCAGACCAGAAAAATGGGCACCAGTGATGAGCTCTCAGCCACCTTCCAATTTCATTCACAAAGATCCAAATAACAGATAAGAAAAGGCAAAAGAGTCAGCAAAAGATAATGACTACAATATTTTTGTTAGCTTTTTACACCTATTTCTTTAGCTTCTAGAAGATAGGTTTTATTTTGGGTTTTTTTTCTTCCCTGAAGAGATAAATGCAGGTGCAGTCACGTTCTCTGGAGATTAGAATCAGATGATCAAGTCAAAACAAATCCTTTTGAAAGCACCCGATCTCATGGCAGATGCAGTAAAAGAGAAATCATTGGCCATTCTGAAAATTTCCTATCCAAGAAATATTTCAAATGCACATGTTCAAAATGGACAGTTGATAGAGCTCCAGCCTTGAAAATGAGGTTACTAAGTTTTGCTACTCTGAGAATCAAGCAAGTGTTGGGTTTTTGGTTTTGTTGTGTTTTTAATAAAGAGCACAAAAGTAGCAAATATCACATCATATTGAATTTGTGCTAATCCCCACTTCATCCACAAAACACAGATACCTCACAGAAAAATACTGTACCAGCACTTTCAAACCATTGCACTGTTAAAGATTTAACATCTGAGGTCAGAATGAGGTTTTCTTATTAAGCTGCCGTTTCCTTTACAAAACAGACTATTTTGTACTTACAGCTACCCTTTGAACTCTTATAGTGAATAATTAAAACTAAACTGCAAAGCATATTTTGTGAGGCTGAGTACCCTGTAGGTTGTAGGTTTTTGCTTAGTGGCTCATTTTAAATGTTCACCAGTCTCTGGAGGAATAACCCTGCCATTAGTCTGAATCGACAAAATTGGCTGGCCCCTAAAAGCAAAGCAGACAACTCCAAATCTTAATCAAATAGTCTTGTTGGCGACTCACCATATTGACCGTGCGGGCCTTGGAAACCCTCTGAGCACCGGCACCACTGGGCCTCACTGTCTGAGCACCTCTTTCCATTGAAACATGTCCCCACTGCAGAGACGGCTAAAACCAGTGTAGACAAGGAGGGTGAGAGAACAAATGGAGTTGAGGGAGAAAAAGAAAATCTTCACCAGAACGTCACTAATGTAAATACAATGTAGAAATTCCCACCAGCCCCTCCAAGGCGAGATCACACAATGTTTTCATAGTAAGATAAGGCCTTACTGTTTAAAGCCATGTGGACCTCTGTATGTAATATCATCCACATCTCCTAGAAGCTTGTACCAATGCAGATTCTCAGACTCTACCCAGACCTACTGAATCAGAATCCACATTTTAACTGGATACTAGGCGATTTGTATTCATTTCCAAGTTTGGATAGCACTAGGATGAAGAATTACCATGGAGAAGATGACCATGTGACCAAAACAATCTAAAAGTCAAGTGAGAAATACTAATACTTACCAGAGGCAAAAGACTATGACAGGTGTCATCTACAATATAAAGCAGTCATCTCACAGTCATTAATTTCCAGGAGTTTACAGCATTGTCGAGATGACATTGTGGGCAGATGTTTTCAACTGAGCTTAAACCAGTCAGCTGCAGTGGTCTCACACAGCATGCAAATACACCTGACCCTTGGTGCACCACTCAACACTAAGCCTACTTAACATGGGAAGCCTGCGGCAACTTCACTAAGATATTTCAAGAGCAGGAAGCACGGTGGGGAAGGAAGCAGGATGCCTACAAACTCCCTAGGGTACAGGATAGCAGGAGAGATGAATGGTTGTGCTGTGGTGCTGCATTGATTGCAACACACTGAAGCATTTTAAGTGACTTCACAATAACCGTAAACACATAGGGAAGGGAGTAGCTAAACAGAGCCATTTCTCTGGGCATGAATGGACTCTATAATGCCACGAGTGTGGCTGTTTGAGTGCTGTCAAACATACTCCAAAGGTTCTGGAATACCCTCACCAGAGGTTTGCAAAAGGACTGCATACCTCATCTTAAAAAGTAAACTGCCTCCAGAGTTCTGCAATTAATCATGACAAGCACAGGTTGAGAAATCCCATTTAGATTTAGTACAGTGATTTCCCTCCAGACTTTTGAATCAACTGTGGATTACAAATTTGATGATATGGAAAGGGGCAAACAAAAAAAGGAGATAAAAGTCAAGGTGTAACCTGTCTGGCTTTAAATAAACTGTCTTTTAAATAAAGAGACAGAATATAAAGCAACAGTTCTCTGGGTTCTGAGTGCTGACCTATCATTAGGAATGCTTAACGGAAAAGCTTTTTGTGCATTTTTTGCACATGTCAAGTGTGAATTTTCAGTCCAAAGGGTTATTCTGAATCTGTGGTGATTCTAAAGATGCCTAAAACCTGACAGGCATGGTGTGATTGGAGACCAAAACAGGGAAACCATTAGTTCTCACGACAGAGTGTTGAACTGGAAGAATGAGAACTTACAGCGTGGGCAGCCAGGTTCATGGTCCCACCGGCTCCGACCCGGGCAGCACTTGCAGATGGGCTGCGTGCTGTATGCTCGTCTGTACACGGTATAGTTCCGAATCCTGTGAAATACAAGAATCGAGCTCAATAATGCTTCCTCTTAAGGCAAAGCTGTTATTTTGAGACCATTAAAACATTTTCCCTCCAACCCAAATCCTACCATTTATACACACACAAATATATTATTTGTTTATACTATACATGTACACAGACACACTCATCACTCATTACATATGCAACAAGATTATATAACTAAGATTCAAAATCGGTATAGGATAATGAAAATTAAGAAAGATCCCGTGTCCTGTGGTATAAACTATCTGAAGGGTCACTCAAGCTATCAAGAATGAAATCCAAAATTATGAAGAGAATAACAAAATCCTGAAGGTTAATAAGGTACATGCTTTTCAACTGAACATGGAAGGCCCCTGAGCTATTGGACCCAGTATAGCACACTTTCTTAGCAGTGGTGACATCATCCATAAGGGAATGGAAATTGGTTCTTGGGTGGGAGGGTTGAAAAAAGATCTTAGCTAATGCAGTGGTTTTGGGTCCTATAAAGGAGCACTGTATACAAACAGATAAAAGTATATCTGTGGTATTAAAACTTCACAGGGGAAGGGGACAATCTCTAAAATTAAAAAAAAATAAAATAAAAGAGTTTACAAAAGCTCCTTAAGGAGGCAATAATAAACAAAGTTGAAATAAACAAACAAAATAAATAAAACAATGAAATAAATAAAGTTGAAAAGATTACACTCTTCAATAATGACCTCTCAATAAATCAAAATACCAAATATCTCTAAACAGGCTAATTTTTTTCCCAGCGAGTCTATGTCATATATATTCTTTATCCCCAAAGTATTAACCTATTTTCTTCCCTTCACATACCTTTCCTCATATCCCAGCCCAAATGATCATTATTCAAGGCCAAGTCCAAGTTCCACTCCCTCCATTCTTCCTTTCCCCAATATGACAATATCTTTCTCCTCTCTCAAAAATGGAACCTATTAGACATATCATTTTTTTTATTTGACAGAGAGAGAGATCACAAGTAGACAGAGAGGCAGGCAGAGAGAGAGAGAGGGAAGCAGGCTCACTGCTGAGCAGAGAGCCCGATGTGGGACTCGATCCCAGGACCCTGAGATCATGACCCAAGCCGAAGGCAGCGGCTTAACCCACTGAGCCACCCAGGCGCCCCTAGACATATCATTTTTTTTTATGACACAACTTTTCACCATCTTGAAGTGTAATCTCATATTTTTATATGCGTATGTCTGCAATAGGGATATAAGTACAGATTTGCATAATATATACAAACAAAAGGGATATTAGTTTGGCAAAGATGCCAAAATTCTCTGAACACTGCTTCACCTCCAGACCCAGTGTCATAAGCATTTGCTTAAAAAACAAAAACAAAAGCAAAAAAGAAAACTACTATGCTCTTGAGAATAAAAATATAAAACATGTTTTACTTATTCGTGTTTGTATTCCCAAGTCTGAATGTCTATGTGGTGGCAGACTTTCTTTGGTTCAATCTAATATCAACAATGATTAAACCCCATGAGGCAGAACAGAAAATCTAAATGAAAAGTCATTTTCAAAAACAAGTCCTCTAAGAACAAACATATTGAGTACCTACTGTGTACCAAGCATGGTATCACCTATATTAAATATGTTTTCAGTTAACCCTCACAGTTCCATGCACGGTATTCTTTTTCTAATTTTACACACTAAGGCCCAAAGAAATGTAAAAAATTTGCCTAGGACCAAACAGTTAGTACGAGCCAGGGGAAGTTTTCTGATTTAAACTTGATTTAAATTTCCTGAGTGCAGACCAAAAAAAAAAAAAAAGGCTATCTATCTGAAGTTTAAACACACACACACAATATATACATGTCCATATTCACATAGTCTTATTTTATTTAGTCCTGTATTGCCAGTGTTCTGCTATTTCTATACAATGACAAATCCAGTTATTTATAAATGTTCCCAACTTTCCTTGACGATATAATAATAGTGATAGAAATGATGTGATAAATTCATTAACCTAAACCATATTTTTTAACTTTAAATATAGTGCATTCAGACCCAGTTGATTCATTTACATAAAAATTAATCCATGAGCAACTATTTGCATTAAGAGGTACTCAGATGTTTTGTAAAACTATTGTAACACTTTGATTTAAAAAAAAGTCCATATGAAGGCTTGACTCTGAAAGCACTGTACTGGCTTTTTCTCTCTTCTTTCAGCCTGCTGAGTTAATCCTAATTCAAAGGCCATAATAAAGTTAAAGAAGCTCTAGGTTTCAAAGAATTACAGGAGAACCAAGGGCAGGTCAGTGAGTGGTTCACACCCTGAGATCCCCTGGCTCCAAGTCGTGCTAAATTTAGCAAACCAACACAATATTCCTTGTTTCTCAGTCTTCTGATCTTCAGCTTTCAACAGTCTCTCATGTCATGAGGTAAAATTAGTGGCATCTACCCAAAATAACTTACACATAAATGAGGCTTAAAGTGAAATAACGATACATCTTGTCTCTGAAAGAAAGTATGTAATAAATCTGAAAGTTCCTGGTGGGTATATCTTGTTCTCCTTTACTTCATTATATAATTATTTTCTAAAACTTACCGGATGAAAACTTTAGATGCAGTTGAGCCTTAGAATTTTGATTTTTAGTAATCGAAAAGAAATAGTGGAAGCACCCTTACCTTCTTTCATAACCACATATCTTGTGATGCCAGCAGAGCCCTGCCTCCAGATTCGACAGCATGCATGAACACACGCGCATACAGGTGTGGGAGTTCCACCACATTCAACCGCTGTTCTTCACAAACATTTGGCCTTGGGGGGAAAAAAAGTAGTAATGTGATAAAAGTAGATTGTTTCTCTGTGTATTACACATGAATCATTTATTCCTCCATTTTCCACAAAAGCTATTGGTGACGGACATAAATACATTAAGTAAGAAAGAAAAATAAAGTCAATATAAAAAAAAAAAAAAAACTCGGGCCAGGAAAAAGAATAATCAAAATAAATTTTAAAAACAAGGAGACAGGGGTGTCTGGGTGGCACCATGTTTGGTAAACATTTCTTTCGGCTCAGAGGTCATGATCCAGGGACCTGGGATCGAGTCCCATATGGGACTCTTTGCTCAGATGGGAGCCTGCTTCTCCCTCTGCCTGCTGCTCCCCCCACATTGCTGGTCCCCAACTTGTGTGTACTCTCTCTCTGATGAATAAATGAATAAAATCTTTTAAAAGATAATAAAAATAAAAATAAGGAGACATTTAGAAGATAAATATAAATATCATGAGTTATCTTATACTTAGAAAAACTGAGTTGTGAATTAAGTTCTGACCTCTTTGGTAGCTAAAATTAAAAAAAGAAATAATTGCATGCTTCTTTTTTTTTTTTCTTTCTTTTCTTTCTAGAAGATTTTATTTATACATTTGAGAGAGAGAGAGAGAGAGGGCACAAGCAGGGGGAGCAACAGAGGGAGAGGGAGAAGCAGGCTCCCCACTGAACAGGGAGCCCTATGTGGGAGCCTTGATCCCCAGACTCCGGGATCATGACCTGCGCTACAGTCAGAGACTTAACTAACTGAGCCTCCCAGGTGTCCCCAGTTGCACGATTCTTACCATCCATGAAAAAAAAAATCAGTCTAATTTAACAGAAGAAGTTAAATGTTTCCTGGAAATTATTTCTGAACCATATTTTCCATCGGCATGTTTAGTTCAGTTTCACACATAATGTTTGTTTAAGCACAAATGTTTTTCAACTGGCACTATTATATTCATATTTCCTCACAGAAAGTTTATACAAATTTACAAGATTTTAAACACATTAATTTTTAAATATGTGGAGCTAAATAAAACTGACAGTGTGGAATGTCAGAGTTAATTTTTTTTTAAGATTGTATTTATTTATTTATTTGAGAGAGAGAGAGAGGAGAGAGAGCATATACATGTGGGATGCACAGAGGAAAGGAAGGGGAGGGAATGGGAGAGGGAGAGAATCTTAAGCAGACTCCAAGAAGCATGGAGCCCAACAGCCCAGCATGGGACTCAATCTCACAATTCTGGAATCATGACCTGAGCCAAAACCAAGAATCAGTCGCTTAACCAACTAAGCCACCCAGGCACCCCTAAAATCTTTTTTAAATGGAGAAATGCTTTACTTAGTGATGAATGATTTCCTATTCCATATCAACTATTTTATATATGAAAACAATACCAATCATAAAAGCAAGTTGGCTCAACCATGCTAATACTTTTCATGCATTCAAAGTCACCTAAATTCCATGTACTGACCTCACTGGGATCAGACTTTGATGTTCTTGCCTTCAGAAAACTCACCACCTAGCTAAGTCTCCATGCTCATAATCTGTTAAAAATCAAAATGATTTCTGATTCAGGAATCCTCGTCAGCCCCTAGCTAATGCTGGGAACTTGTCCAGCAGCACAATAATGATGCTGATAAGAACATCTAAACAGTTCTGCCCACACTGGAATCAGTTATCCCACCCTGTACAGCTGTGGTCTCTTTCTGGGATCACTTCTCTCCAGGGCTCTGACCAAATCTCACCATCTAACTTTACTTATAGCCCAACTCTCTCTTCCAGAGATATTTCTGAAAGGAGACTCTTTGGAGTATTAATTTCATCTAAATTGAACAAAATTCATGTTGAACTTTACTTATGAGCTTGCATAACCCATTTAAATGCTTTGAGTAAATAATGTAATAAGGCAATAAATGTAAAAACCACACATAATTTGGGCATCCATAATGTCATCAAAAATTGGGTAGTGGGCCTAAAGAAAACCTTACTTTTCAAAAATTCTATATCAGATTCTCTACCTATACCCACATCTTTATGTGGGTTTTCATAGCTCCCAATCAACTCCAGTTAGAATGAGCTCACCATACCTTTGTTTTTTCATGGTTTGAAACCTTATACCTTATCCAGCCTTGAACTCCATTTCGTGACCTACCCTTCATCTATTATCCATCCTTCCATCCATCCATCCATCCATCCACCAGTCCCTCTCCATCCAACAAATGCTGTCATCTACATGTGTCAGAAGCATTGTCCCACACAAGGATTTGAGTATCAGTACTTATTCGGGAGGTGCAAAATACACTGGTAAGTGAGCGGTGAAGAGAGACAGGGAAAAAGAGTTAGTTAACTTAAAAAAAAAAAAGAAAGCATTATGGAGTCAACAAATGCTTCTGATAACCAGCACCCCAAATGCATAAGGGGGCATGGGCATTTGTATACTAATTCCTGTCAGTGATTAATTGAAGGCTATTTCCTCTCTAACATTTTAGGCAGAAACACAGGTAGGCAAAATCAGCTTCCAGAAGCCAAAGAAGTCTTCAGGCAAAGAAATGCAAATGCTGGCAGTTGAAGGCCTGCCACGTGTGTGATAGTAAAGCAGAGGGGACATGGGTGCTGCATTGATGGTTTCAGCTGCAGGTGGTGCAGAAAGAAAGTCCTTATTCACTTCGGATTGATAGGATCCAAAGAGAGAAAAGAAAGAAAGTAAAAGGACCTAAATAAATACAAAATGTGAAGTGCTAAGCTGGGAGCCTCAGGGAGCTGAAATGCAGATGGGGAAGCTTACTAACATTCATTAATTAAGAAAAGTCTCACTGAGGAGGTGACATTGTGACCTGAAAGGGTAAAGAGAAGCCAGTCATAGAGGAGGCCCCAAGTGCCATTCAGTTAGAAGAAACAGAATGAGCAGAGGCTCTAAAGGTGAAAAGGTTTGGCCTCCAGAGGATCTGAAAGAAGGCCAAATTGGCTAAAATAAAGAGATGCTTGGTAGGGTAGACAGGGACTTTCAGGCTGAAAAGTTTTGATTTTTTTTTCCTCAGGACACTGGAAGCCACAAAGTGTTTTTAGAATTCTGATTTCTAGCCTCCTTTCTCACAGCCAGGATCTGCAATACCAATTGTATACCTTCCTTGACAATGACTTAAGCTATACCTGCTTCCGGGCAATACATGGGACAGTTTAGCCCAATCCAGCCCAGCCCCAAATCCCAGGAATCCCCCCACACTCCCCTCAGGGTCTTCCTGATTCCTACAAAGAAAGAAGTCCTCTAAGGAAATCTGTACTTCCGGAGAAACCCAAAGCCAGCAGCACCAGTGAACATGGGAAGGCGCAGAAAACATTTTATGCATCACAAGGAAATTGCATTTGACTAAACAAAGTTTCCAGGAAACTATCTGTAATCCAGGTTATGACGAAGTAATTTTTCCGATGACATCATCGGAAATGTTAATGTGACTTCAAAACTTCACATTTTATTACTGAACCTTAGTTAACAAGCAGCATAGTTATGGTTAAGGTGAGTTTTTATTTCAGGTTAACTCATACTGGGGACTGTTTGGTAAAACAGTATCATTCTTGACTCCCAAGTACATGTAGCTAAAGAAAGTCAGCCACTTGGTTATCCTGCATGTGTCCTGAGTATATTCCAATTTTTTAAAAAAATTAATCTTTCTTAACTATGAAATCTATAAATGCTACTAGTAAAAAAGCCTATATGGATAAATATAGAAAGTCAAAAGTGCCCCCAAGGTGTTCCCAGATATAACCACTGCTGACAGTCTGATGTATTCATATGCAATACTTTTTATTGTAGGCACACACAAACAAATTTTTGCACAAATGGGATTACATTTACTTACTACTGTTTCAATTGTGCAGCAAGTATTTTTTTTAATTAGCAAACAACATGGTATGATGTTTTTATTTTGAAAAATATAGAATTACTTTAACCTTTTTGTTTTTTTGCAGTATATGGACTTATCAGAATAATATATCAGAATTTAACCAACATCATATTGACATTTAACTGTTTGTAATAGTTTGTAACTATAAAGAACTTGGATGTCAGCCCCCTATGCAAACAACTGAAGTACAAATCTTTTTTCTTCTTAGATCTTTTTATGAAATATTAGTTTCCCCTGTGTCCTCTTAGCTCAGGTTTTCTTTTTTTAGCCTTCTCCCATATTTGTTATGCTCTAATCAAGCATCAGGTTATCAGACTCTCTATTTTGAAGCTTGAGGCACCAGAAGTTGATTGGAAGCTATGAATGATAAGAAGGGTTTATACTTGGTGGGCTCACCGGCAGGTGATTAGGGGTGAATCTTCTTCTTCTTCTTTTTTTTTTTTAAGAAGATCTTAAATGTCAGCATATGAAAATCTGATTTCTAGAGCCATTTTTTCCCCCCAGAAAAGAATCCTAATCTTCTGCCTGGGGAAGCAGACATTGTAGCTGAGTGGGAATTGAACAGGGCTAATTGTCCAGCCCTACAGTTTGGAGGAGGGGGCCTGGAGATTTCAACAGCTTTACGTACAGTCTTTCATAGAACTCCTCCATCCTGCCCCACACATCTCCCCTGTGCACTCCTTGCCTTCATTCTAAATGGTAAATGTTGACCATCTCCAGGGTTGCATATGAAGAGACCAACAACCAACCAAAACGGTGTAAAGATTACATCAAACTGAAAATATCTGAGTTACAGAAACAGAAAGAAATCTTACCTGAACTTCCCCTGTGTGATTCAAACCAAGATTTAAAAGTCATCTGCGAGATTAAGAGTCATTTATGATTTGTCTCCCTCCCAATCCCATCTTGTTTCATTTACTCTTCTCCTATCCCCCTACCCCCCCATGTTGCTTCTCCATGTCCTCATATCAGGGAGATCAAATGATAGTTGTCTTTCTCTGATTGACTTATTTCACTAAGCATGATACGCTCTAGTTCCATCCACGTCGTCGCAAATGGCATGATTTCATTTCTTTTGATGGCTGCATAGTATTCCATTGTGTATATATACCACTTCTTCTTTATCCATTCATCTGTTGATGGACATCTAGGTTCTTTCCATAGTCTGGCTATTGTAGACATTGCTGCTATAAACATTCGGGTACACGTGCCCCTTTGGATCACTATGTTTGTATCTTTAGGGTAAATACCCAGTAGTGCAATTGCTGGGTCATAGGGTAGTTCTATTTTCAACATTTTGAGGAACCTCCATGCTGTTTTCCAGAGTGGTTGCACCAGCTTGCATTCCCACCAACAGTGGAGGAGGGTTCCCCTTTCTCCACATCCTCTCCAGCATCTGTCATTTCCTGACTTGTTAATTTTAGCCATTCTGACTGGTGTGAGGTGATATCTCATTGTGGTTTTGATTTGTATTTCCCTGATGCCGAGTCACAAAACAAACTGGGGGTTGCTGGGGGGAAGTGGGATTGGGAGAGGGGGAGCGGGCTATGGACATTGGGGAGGGGAGGCGAACCATAAGAGACTATGTACTCTGAAAAACAACCTGAGGGTTTTGAAGGGTCAGGGGTGGGAGGTTGGGGCAACCTGAGGGTTTTGAAGGGTCAGGGGTGGGAGGTTGGGGGAACAGGTGGTGGGTAATGGGGAGGGTACGTTTTGCATGGAGCACGGGTGTTGTGCAAAAAGAATGAATACTGTTACACTGAAAAAATAAATAAAATGAAAAAAAAAAAAAAGTCATCTGCTACCTCCACCCTATCCCACAAACCCCACTCCAGGGAAGTCTCCAGTCAGGGAGACTGAACTGGGACACTGGGACATTTCAAAGCACATTTATGTAAGCAAACTTCATCAGAACCATCCATCATTTGAAGCCCTAAACCTTTGCCCTTTATTAAGCTGGTATAAAAACCCCTTATCCCTAGCTGTTCAGAGAGCTCCTCTCTACAGAATACTCTGACATGTATGAGTAATAAATTTTACTCTTATTAATCTTTCTGTTGTCAATTAATTTGCAGGCCCTCGAACTCTTGACCTAAGTTGGTAGAGGAAAAGATTTTCCTTCCAGTAGTTTCTGCAGCAAGAATGGGATGATTCTTGGGATCTCTGACCAAGCTGGCCAAAGTCAGCTTTCTTAGCAGTCAGACCTCAGGTCACTATTCATGGTACAGTTGGGTAAAGGTGGCAAGAGCCTCTCATATTTTCAAACAGAATTTTCCAAAATTTAGTTTTACAGGAGAAAACATTTTGGTTAAAACTTATCCAGTTCTCTGGGTATTGGGACTCTTGGTTTGGATCTCCCAGAATAGCCATTGTGTTCTGTTTGTCACTCCCTTTTGTGCTGCTATTTTGTGTTGTGCTGTCTAAGAATGTTGCTTGTCATAAGAAGAATCACAGGCTAGAACACAGGCATAGGTCCCATAAGCCTGTTATTCAAGCCAGCCTCACACGGACTGGTGACTCTGTGGTTCTCACCAGACTAATGCTGCTTGAAACAAATTTAGTTGGTCACCAATAAAACCAGATGAGTTTCTCCTTCAATCCCACTTTCGTATCCTGAGAGCTTGGCTTCGAACCAGAGAGAGCACTCTCTCTGATTTTCTGCAAGTCAGTGAGTACAAATTGTCAGGTCTTTGCTCAGAAGTGGCCAGCCATTAGTTTAAGGCCTGAGATAGGATGTACACAAGCAAAGCTATCGGTCAACCATTACCATCTCTTGGTAAAGGTCATCTAGGTCTAAATCTTAAAGGGTCTCAGACTGTAAGGACCCTTGTCATCTCTTTCTCCATTGCCCTTATGATGCTGAGACTTCCCATCTCAGTATTGCCTTGCTGGCATCAGAGACGAGTGGCTCAGTGACTAGAGGTGCCTTACTTTTGTGGGAGGGTTGGAACTAACCATTCTTTCTGCCAATGGCCACTTCCACCAATGGAACTAGGGTTCCTTCTTTTCAGCTACAGTTGGGAGTGATTTTGGATTATGAGAGTTTCATCTTATGCACCCTCTTCACTCATTCATTCATTAGTACATTCATGACTGAGCCATAAAATGGCTTATTGATGTGAGTTACAATTGGAATGGGGTTACCTATGCAAATCCTAAACACCAATGGCTAGATGATGGAGTCTTTGATTCAGAAAAAATTCTCATATTTAAAAGATTTTTAGAGAGCTTTCATCATGAACAAATGATACCCATAAGAAGAACAAGTTGAAATGGACAAAAAAAAAGTATCATGGCTAGCCTAAAATATTCCCTTCATAAAATTAAAAAACAGAGATCATTCAAACTTTAGGTCCCTTACCCCCTTCAGAGGTTCTCAAAGAACTCCCAAAAGCAGCCATTTGAGGCTGATAAGGAAGAAAAGGGGGCTGATTGGAACAGACTAGATATTTTACCCACTCAGATAAATTTGGAGACACCCAGATGGCTACGTGATGTCTTTCCAATCCTTCACCCAAAATTTTCGTCTACAGCCTCCATAAGATATGTCAGGGCAAAAGAAAATCTTTAAAAATCTTCTCCGTAAATATTGGTGGAAAGCTTTTGCTCTCATATTGAACATATAGCAACTTGTTCCATCTGCCAGAAACACAATTAGGATAAAAATACAAAGTGGGGCAAAGACAAGAACCAACTCTTACATAAACTAGTGAATTTTGCACTACCACGTATGCCTAACTCATGGCTAAAATTTCAGAGTGAAAACCATAAGAGATCTATTTGCATCTGTCTCTGTTTGCTTGTTGTATTTTTTTCTACCTCTGGAGATATTACCAAATTAATTTATAAAATCCCTTAAAACAGCTCTATTGTAATTGGCTTAGAGAAAAATAAGTTCTTACAGATATTACATAGACCTAAATCTCTCAGAAGTACAGGAACTAACCCAAATGTTTTTTCAGATGTGTGTGATTTGGGTAAATCTCTGGTAAATAAGACTAGTATAATATTATTTTTGGCTTAATAAAAACATTTATGTCTTCTGATTGATCAGCATTAAGTATAATACAAGCATAAATTTTATTTTACCTGGGTTTACTAGTCAAATTGTATCTACTAGTATTGTATCTACTAAATATTTCAAATTATAAAAATAATGAATTTGATTTAATCAAATTGAGTTATTATTTTGAAAAGTTTATTTCAATAACAATGACATTTTATAAAGTCTGCCTAAAGATAGTTTCTACCATCTGTTTGCTAAAGATGCAAAGTAATATTCATTAAATAGATACATTATTCTTAAATAAGATCAAATGCTGACACATTCATTATTAAGCATAAGTTAGAGTATATATACTTTGGCTTCTTACTTTTAAGTGGTACAGAAAGGTTAAAGATATAGGCTATAAATAAACATACTCTTTTTTGCCACATTGAGAAATTGTACTACTAAGAAGCATATATCTTTAAAATTTGAGATGGTATATTCATCAATTTTGCTAATCTGCTACAAAATGCTGGTATATGACATATTATTCATAATCATCTACTTCTAATTTTCTCTGTAAAAGAGTCCTGTATTAGTCATCCAGGCTGTCATAACAAGAAACCACAGACTGGGCAGTTTAAACAATATCCATTTATTTTGTCACAGTTTTGGAGGCTGGAAGTCCAAGATCAAGGTGCCAGCAATTCTAGTTTCTGGTGAGAACGCTCTTCCTGACTTAGACAGCTGCCTTCTCACAATGTCTTCGCATAGCTCTTCCTCTGTGTCCATGCACAGAGAGAGGTCTCTGATATCTCTTCCTCTTCTTAGAAGGACTTGGGTCTATAAGATTAGGGTCTCACCTTTATAACCCTGTTTAATCTGAAAAACTTCCTTTATGACCTATCTCCAAATACAGTCACATTCAGAGTTAGGGTTTCAATATATGCATTTGAGGGAGCTCCACAGCAGTTACTAATGACAAAATAAATTATAATAAAAATTAGTAGATGAAAATACTATAAGTAATAAGGATGAAGAGAGACAACTTTATATTAAAAGCACAGAAGGCATTTAAGAAGTGTTACTGCTAAAGGAAAAATAAGAGTAATTTTGTCCTCAAGTAAAATGACTGTTGTTAAGAAGAAAAGAATAGGATAAAACCTGATTGGATATATGAAGTTGTAAAACGTTTGCAGAAAAAGAATTTTATGCTTCATGATCAGAGCTGGCTAAGGTTGGATGGGTTTATTTAAAAGGTTGTTGGTTTGGTTTGGTTTGGTTTTTAATGAGCTATGCATTAATAGTTCCTGAATGCAAAACTAGAGTCTGGTTTTCTCCTTCTATTAAAACAACAAAGTTTTTGGAGGGCTATTGGTCTGTTCTTGGTAAGGGATTACCAAAGGTTTTGCTTTATCTTTTAAGTAATCTGCCTAAAAAACAAAGACTCTGTGTCTTAGAATAAGCTCCTGTGTTGTCTAAATCATGTTCTTGACTATTTAAGAGAACGGAGTCTTCTCACAATTGAAAGAGCTAAGCTCTTTTTTATAATAATGTCACTCCCTATAATTACTTTTACAATCTTTCATTGTCACATTGTTGAATAGATAACTAAGCATTTTTTTCACAGTGACCTGTGATCCTACCTAATCAAGTGTTCAAACCTTTTGACATTTTGACACCTTTGATACATATTTTGCCTTCTCAAAGTCAAATCCTAAATAAAATCTTGATCTTGAACTGACTTTGAAACTTCTTAGCGCATCCCTGGAAAATCTCAAATGATTTGTTCTTTCACCTTGTAAAAAGAGAGATGTTAAAAATTAATTAGATATGTTGAATTGCATGAAAAGCATTGTCAGAAAGGAAGAGATGCTTAACCTTCCCTCGATTATACTTTACAGGTAAATATTATTAAGACAAGTATTCAGAAATTGTATGACATTCCTAAAAATCTGTCAGTACCGTCTGAGCTACCCATGATATGTCCCGGTACTTTTGACTGATATTAGAAAACAACAGTACCTGTCATCAGTCATATCTCCAGTTTTTATTTTTAAAATATTGTATGCCACAGAAAAAAAAAACACAAATGCCTTCATCAATTGTGTTACTTTCATAAGAAACTCTTACCAGATCTTTGACAACAGCTCTTTTAAGTCTTTTGTCAGCCACAGTCATTGTTCTACTCTGATGCTTTCCTGAAAGGCTGGCAATCAGCAATGAGCCAGAGTGCTTATCTTCAATGAAAAGGAACTCTGTGGAAGACCCATAAAAAAGGACTATGCCAGGGACTTTAGGGTACAGCCTTCTAAGTGCATTGCTGAAAAACTTCAACATCTTGCCATTGAACTAAGTCAGGATTTCCAAAACTCTAGTAAAAAAGCTGATAGATTTCATGAAATTGCTAATCCAAGATCAAGCAGAACAAGAATTAATTACCTGAGACTGAATGAACTGATAAAGGATGGTTATGGTTTTCATTTGGGATATTGCTGCTAGATTAAGAGAACCCCTTTCTCTTTTCTCTTAAGCTATCTACAACTTACAAAAATTTTTGTGAACTATACTTTTGTAAGCAGAAATGAAACATATAAACATTTATCATTTTCTCCCTGCCTGATTCCTCCAGAATTTAAAAACTCTTATTAGGTATTCTTATTCTTGTGGCAATATAGTTATTTGTATAAATTTGATAAAAATCTGTCCTCCTTGTTATAGGACATGATAGGAAACATTGGTTACATAACCAAGGCTTTGACTAGAATGTCATATTTTTAAATGATGCGCAAGTCACATATGATCAGACAGTTTAAAGAAACTAAGGTTGACTTTACAGAGCAATGCTTACAAAGCCCTCTTGGGAAAATTAGCCTGGTACCTGGCATATAGGGTTCCCAGCCTTGTAGATGAATAAGAAAGGTCACTTCTTGGCTCAGGAATCAGGATATTTGAGGGACCTTGAGAACAGAGGAATTTATTTAAATCTATACTGCAGGTAAAATCTAATGACAGGTTTTTGGCTTGGTTTCCTAACTAGAGAGGCTTTTAAAGTCCAATCTGAGACTCCTTATAAAAGTTCCAGGAAAGTAAATTTTTAAAAGGCCTGTGTGGTCAATCACCATCCTTGAAGCACTTACATAAATAATCAGGCCAAATGTAATGTGAGAAGATTTATTTTATAAACAAGACCAAAAGTTAATTTTCGCTTTTGTTTCCTTTGCCTTTAGAGACATAGCTTGAAAGAAGTTGCTGTAGCTGGTATCGAAGAGGTTACTGCCTATGTTCTCCTCTAGGATTCTGATGGATTCCTGTCTCACGTTGAGGTGTTTTATCCATTTTGAGTTTATCTTTGTGTACGGTGTAAGAGAATGGTCGAGTTTCATTCTTCTACTTATAGCTGTCCAGTTTTCCCAGCACCATTTATTGAAGAGACTGTCTTTTTTCCACTGTATGTTTTTTCCTGTTTTATCGAAGATTATTTGACCATAGAGTTGAGGGTCCATATCTGGGCTCTCTACTCTGTTCCACTGGTCTATGTGTCTGTTTTTATGCCAGTACCATGCTGTCTTGGTGATCACAGCTTTGTAGTAAAGCTTGAAATCAGGTAATGTGATGCCGTCAGTTTTGTTTTTGTTTTTCAACATTTCCTTAGCAATTCGGGGTCTCTTCTGATTCCATACAAATTTTAGGATTATTTGCTCCAGTTCTTTGAAAAATACCGGTGGAATTTTGATCGGAATGGCATTAAAAGTATAGATTGCTGTAGACAGTATAGACATTTTAACAATGTTTATTCTTCCGATCCAAGAGCATGGAATGGTCTTCCATCTTTTTGTGTCTTCTTCAATTTCTTTCATGAGTATTCTGTAGTTCCTCGAGTACAGATCCTTTACCTCTTTGGTTAGGTTTATTTCCAGGTATCTTATGGTTCTCGGTGCTATAGTAAATGGAATTGATTCTCTAATCAAGACCAATCTTACAGTACTTTTTTTTGAAATGGGAATTATTATGGAGAAAAATTTTATGTTTCAATGGAAAGCTACATCTCCTTATTGTAGATTATCAGAGTCTAGATCTGATCACTGTCTGAGGTTTTACTATCTATCTGTAAGCTGAACAGGATCCTGCCATCTTACACATTTGGTCAGTCCTTACCAAATTCTCAATTCTAGTTTCCTTCAATATCTGGCTACATCCCTCTAAGTTAACAAATTCAGTTTTTTTCTCACCCTCCTGACTGGATACCATTGAGAAGCATCGCTGCCCCTTCCATCAGGATCTAAAGAAGTCCTTCAGGTAAAGCCCAATGACTTGCTATAGACTTCAAAGAGCTCATCACCACAACAGATCAGCAACCTTTGTGCCTGGAGCTGCTGCTGCAGGGACTACTCAGGAAATTCACAGGGACCAAAGCTTTCATTCTTTCATGCTTTGCTCCAGGAATTAACCATGACAATGACACTGATGTCTATGCCATCACCAGAGACATTCAACCTTCAAACCAGGAAATCCATTGAATTGATACCGATATTCTCACTCTACCATCTAAAAATACTTCAAACCTAATGTTTAAAATCTTCTCAACTGGCTGCTCTGTAGACTCAAAAACCAAGCTTATAGTCTGCTCCCACCATTGATGGTTGATTTTTCTTTATTTTCCCATCAGTTTAATCTATGTTCTTCTCTCCTTTTGTAGACCTCTTCATAATGTCTAGGCTCAGTCTACTCTCCAAAGCATTCAACCCAGCTTCTTCTTCTTTTTTTTTAATTAACATATAATGTATTGTTTGTTTCAGGGTACAGATCTGTGATTCATCAGGCTTACACATTTCACAGCACTCACCATAGCACATACCCTTCCCAATGTCCTTCACCCAGCTACCCCTTCCCTCCAGTCTTCCTCCCCTCCAGCAACCTTCAGTTTGTTTCCTGAGATTAAGAGTCTCTGATGGTTTGATTCCTTTTTTTTTTTTCCCCAACCCAACTTCTTTCCAAGAAGTTTCACATGGGGGAAATAAAGCACCCAGCAACCTACTAGAATGGTGTAAAGATTACTTCAAGGCACAAACATCTGAGCTAAAGATGCAAAGGAAAAAAAATCATTTATGAACTAGTCCTATATAACTAAACCAGAGATTGACAAGAGTCATCTGTCACAAACCCCAGCCCCTCTACTCCAAAGAGATCTCCAATCAGGGATGCAACAGACCTTGGGTATCAGGAATTTCAAAAAAAAAAAAAAAAAAAAGTGTAAAGAAACATCATCAGAATCTTTCATCTTTTCAAGCCTTAAATGCCTCCTCCCTCTTAATAAGCTAGTATATAAACCTACCCCTAGCTGTTTGGTGAGCTACTCCCTGTAGAGTACTTCTGCATGCATGAACAGTGAACTTTTCTGGTTAATATGAATGTTGTCAGTTAATTAGCAGGCCCCCAGCCACAAATTTAAGTTGGTAGAGGACAAGTTTTTCCTCCCAACACATGAAAGAACTGAGTGTTGCTGATTTCTAATTAAATTATACAGATGTCAAAGACTATCATCTGGATAATAGTGAATCTTTAAAAATATGAATTCCTCAAAAACATGACATTAAATATCATTTAGTATCTGGAAAATTTTGTGCAGTTGTGTTTAAAAGTTTTGTGTACCTCTACACTCAATAATATGCATTCTTTGGTAATGAAACATGGACAAATTCATGTGTACGTACACACACATATTCAAGCTTGTGCATTTTGTTAATCAAATCTCTGTACTTACTACATCTTTTTCTCGGCTAGGTACTGGACCATAAAAGATGTATACTGAAATCTCCCATTAGTTATCTTGGACATTACTCATTACAATTTTGACAATTTAGTTCTTTATTGTTGCTATATTGTTAAGAGTTTACAAGTTGATGATTATTGTGTATACTTCATATATTATCAATCCTTTTATTGTTATGTAGTATGTCTTCTAATCCATGCTAATATGTTTTGTTTTACCTTAAAATTGTTTGTCTGATGTTAACATTTTTAGAACTACTTTCATTTGGTTAGCATTTTCTTATTCATGTCTTGTTCCGTTACTTTACTATGCATTCTTTTATATATACAGCTGCATTGTTTAAAACTCTAATTTGTTAGTTTCTGTCTTTCAATAGGTAAAGTAAATATAGTTACACACATTTTCATTACAAGCATTACTGTACTTATTTCTTCCATCTTATTTTGTGGCTTCTATATATCAGCCATTTGCGTTTATTCTTTTCTGCTCTTTCTTATGTCAGTTGGATGGAAATGTTTTCTATATTCACTGTTCTCTGTGTTATATTTGGCCGAGTTCTAAATTATATTCCTAAGATTTTAATGGTTACCTTTACATTAGTAGGTACTTCTTGGAAGTACTTATCATGAGTCCCCGGCTGTTTTTGGAGTCTTATGTAAACGAGTGCCTGATTCTGGTCCACAGATGTGTGAACCAAGTTAAGAGGCCCTGATGGAGGAGTTTATAAAGTAGGCCTTGCAGGAACCAAGCTTCAGTAAGCCAACCCCCTCTCTCCACAAATTCAGGAGAGTTATTTCGGCTTCATGCAAGAAGCATCGAAATGAGAAGAGAGGAAGAAGTCAGGCTTCATGTGGCTACTAGGTCAAGTGATCACACATTCAACCCAAGAAGCTGTTGGGCATGTGGATGACTGGAAAGACCCAAAGAGAACCCTTGCAGCCCCTCTGTATGATGATCCTTTAAGACAGACTGGGTTGAAGATAAATTCTTCCCCTAAGAACACAGCGTACACCATCTAAAACAGACAGCACCAATTTCAGACAGAGCCAAGCCAAATTTAAGTCACAGCAGGCACTGCTTCCATCACTGTAAGGATGCTAGCCTTCCTCACCCCTTCTCCCTAACCTTCCCAATCCCAAAACGGCTAGGGTTGTTGAGGAAATGGGAGAACAAGCTGCTATACCAAGCCTCTAAGCTACCTCCAAATGTTTCCAGACCCAGAGCCCAGCAAGTCCACAAGGTACTTCAACTCACCACTGGCTAACTTTTCTAACCTCTCTGGTCCACCTAGGGGTTTGAGTTTCAATTTTCATATAATATTGTTTTTTATTAAAGTGTTTAAAAAATATCTTATCTAGCTTTGATAGATACTTTGAGCAGAGGGACCTCAAAATATGAACTTATAATACCATATTGACCAGAAGCTGGACTTATTTTTTATAGACTCTTAAATATGATCTTTTTTCCCTCCACTTTCTTCTAAAATATTAGTGATTCAGTGACTGGCTCAAAGATGATGTTCAATAAATAGTATCTAAATGAGCAAATGCATGACTTTGTTCAAAAAAGGGCTCCAATAATCACAATAAAACAAATGTATTAACACATATAAAGCATTTAGCATAGTGTCTGAAACATGGTAAATGTTTAGGAAATATTAGCTATATATTTTTTAAGATCATAAAGTCTGAGGCTAGATTTCTCAAAGAAAAATTATTTATAGAATATAACTTCAACACCACTGCCAATTTGTAATGCAGTGAAACAAATGAAAGTAGATAATGTGTCATTTTTTTAAAAATCAGAATTTAATATGACACTTCCTAATGAAAACACTAATTAAAATTAATAAAAGACACCATACTGCTGCTGTTACCATCTGACCCTCTATCCCCCTAGGTATAGATAAGCCTGTGCTCTCCAATGTTAAGACATAATCTGAGAACAAGTACCAACTCTCTTGTTCCTTAAGCTATTAGTATAATGTTCTGGAGTCAACAAACAAAAGTGTGGTGACCTGTAGGGCAGTATAGGTATTGAGAAGTTAGAGGGAAATCAAAATGAGAGGTTAAAAATGAATCCATCCTTATGTTCCAGAAGTGTATTACTATCTGCCACTTCCCTCGTTGTTTTAATGTACTGGATCCCACCACAGCTGCAAATTAATTTTCTCTGCTCCCTAAATGAATTACACGTAACTATTTCTAAAAATGACTACAGACATGAAAGTCATTTTCACTTAATAACTAACTATTAATCTCATATTTCTTGGTGTCACTTTAGTATGAAATGCAAATGAAAATTATGCTAAACATTGCAAATTTATGGCAAACACCAGCCCTTGATTTATATTATTATAGATGGTTTATCACCAGAAGCAATCTAAACAAAACTCCATCAGATAGATGTTACAATTTGTATTTATTTCTCCCAGCACTAAATGGTTCTTCAATTTCAGAGCGATCATTAATTTCTTATAAATGCAAATCTTTATTTCTTATTTTAATCTACAATGATTTCTCTAAGTCTTCAGAAGATTAGCTTTTACATAAAATATTCAAATAGCAATTATAAATGATACTTTGTTTTCCCTGAGCAATCTATTAGCTGTTATGCATAAACTATTTAAAAGAAATGGGTGGTCTATATTGATCAGGGATATAATGAGCTAATAATGTGGTCCTCTTTCCTTTTAAATGATCCCCTCACAACTCCAACCAAATCATTAAGAGAAACTTTCTCCACGTTCACGACTATCTTAAAATTGTTTTGCATACTCATTAATCCTCTACTTTTAGTATATCCCTGGGAAATATATATTTCTGGGATATATATATATATAAAATATCTGGGAATATATATACACACACACATACATACATGAATGATATCTGGGAAAACCTGGGCCACTGCATTGACCTTAATGAAGAGAAAGCTACAACTCTGACTTCTTCACTTATTCTGTACTGCCACCTCATTTCATCTCATCTCATGTCAAAGCAGAAACACTCATGAATCTTCACCTGAACACACATACCCAAGAACAAAGGAGACAAACAGCTCTGCTCACTCTGACCAAGCTCCAGGGTCAGACTGCATGTATTCTATTACAGTCCATCCTCAGCAAAACCTGGCATCCCATACCTAATGCCCTGTGGTAACCAAAGCTCTACTAAAATCACTCTGACTTGAGGATTTCACTAGTGCAAATTCACCATGATTCAAAACCTTCCAGCCCTGTTTCCTCTAAAAAGTTAGAAGATAGAACAATAGAATCTTCAGAATTCCAACCTAACCAATCTTTCGATGTTTGTCAGATCCATCCAACTGACACCCTTGGCCTAGGTCAGTCATCGCCATTTTATCTTCATTGCTCATCTCTTTAGCTTATGATAAGCAGCCCCTTATGAATATATAATTGATTCTACATAGAAAAATACTGGTTGATTTAGATCCTGTATTTTCTTTATCTAAAAACAAAACAAAACAAAGCCTTAGTGCTAGTATATATTCAACATTAAGCCATAGTGATATCAATAGCACAAAAATACTGGAAGTCATATTGCCTTAAAGATACTATGATGAAGAATTCATAAATTCATTCCACAACATTTCCCTAAGCAATAACAATGTATCAGCAATTGTGTCAGAGGCCGGGAATACAGTCAGAAGTGAACTATCCTTGAGGCTAATGAAACTTAACCCTCAGGGCCCCCCACTAGCAAGGGTCACTTCCAGCCCTAGAAGAAGTTAAATGATATTTTCATATTAGCATATATTTTTATAAAATTTGCAAATATAAGATATATATGTACTCTTGAAGAGGGCACTCCAGATATTAGAAATCTCAGGTACCTAAGAACGGGACTTAGGCCTGATATCCACAGAAAAGTTGCATAACTATTTCATAAGGATGGTGTTATATGGGGTATCAACTTACTAACTAGAAGACACAAATGGCATCAAAGTGCATCTCAATAAATCTAATATAAAGCCTTATTCAAAAAAGCATGCTAAGTTAAGTCACTTCTGCTTGTCATGCCTGGGTCAGATAAATTTCCTTCCAGTAACTTGGATGCCTTCTGTTAAATTTTTCTTGTACAGGTTAAAGGAGATCAGCCTTCTTTCATCAAAGATAATTGGCCTTACTATTCAACATCTTTTTGTTTATCAAAATTAAATTAAGGTCAGTCTCAGGATGCTAAAGCAATATATTACTTAGACTGGGAACATGAAGTGGGAGGAAATAGAGAAGACTAATAATGGTCTTTAATTACTACATGATGCCACCTTTCCAAGGTCAGAAAATTTACAACAAAGATGAGGTAAGTTTCAGGTAAAGGCTTTATAAGCGTTTTTTTCCGCTGAAAAACTATTTGAGTAAGTTGAGGAAAGTTGTTGTCTCCTTCCCTGAAAACACTTAAACACAGCACATTTTCTAATCTCCACACAACTGTGTCTATTCCAAATGAGAATTCAACTTGCAGTAGGTTTTGTTTTCAAATTTACATTTTAGAAAGTAATAACAGTTTTACAAGGTAAGGGGGTCTCCTAGATCAGTGGTTCTCAAAGTGTGGTCTCTACATCAGCAGAAGCAACACCAGGGACTTCCTAGAAATGCAATTTCCTGGGCCCCATCTGGATGTACTAAATCAGAAATCGTGGAGAGGGAGCCCACCAATCTGTGTTTTAACCTGCCCCCATTCTTATACATGCTAGAGCTTGAGAGCCATAACCCTAGAGGTCTACGGAAGATGAACCCAGTCAATAGCATACACAGCCTCTGCCTATGGTTGTAAGAGAACTTGCTAACTTCTATAAATTTAAATTTTTTATTTTACTCTAAAAAGATCAAAAGTCAGATCTGGTTTTGTCTAAAAGGCACATTCACACCGTTTTACCATTAGCAGTCATGAAATAAACATCTTATTGACACAGCCCCAGGAAAATCTGAAGTTGTAGCTCAAAGTCCCCAGTGATTCTCCAGCTGTGACAAAGATCTGACCATCTCAGGGCACTGTCAAATACCAAAGGGTAGAACCATCGCTCAGTGAGCCTATCCCATCTGAGTCCCAGGAAATGCTGCTACAATCCTGAACCCACCTCTAAAGATCACTGGAAGAATAAACAACTTGGCAACTTCTCACAAATTCCTAGCTTGCTGGATTACAAATGAGGTAAAATGTTGAATTAAGGAGAAAGCTATACGTCAAAAGGACTATTCCAAAGAAAGCACATTGTAAAGACAGCAGGAAAAAAATGACAGTCATGTATTTGCTCAGGATTCAGAACACAAGTTTTGAGCATGACAAGCTCCGCATGACAGAGGTCATATGCAAAGCTCGGCTTCCAATAAAAGGCTGTGGTAGGTAGGTAACTACAATGTATAATCGTTCAACAATCATCCATTAGGACCACTCACTATTCAACTCTCACTACGGGACAAAGAGCATGATTCTACCACTAACTCTAGGACTCATATTAATGTTTTTATAAATCTGCCTCTGTATATATTGTTTCCTGGGCACAAGGACCATTTTTACTAGTCTCTATATCCTCAGTATTCTGCACAATATCTGACACATGGTGGGTGCTTAATAAATACATACTGAATTAAAAAGTATTGCTATCAGCTATCCAACATAGAAGGACATAGATTCCCTAAACTACCATGGGACTAGGGACATTGCATGGTATCCTTAGTCAGTTCAGATGATAAGGAATCCCCTCAAACAGGCTCTAAGTGTTCTCCTGGACTAAGGGTCATTTTTGGGCTCCAGAGAAATAATCAGTAAGGGCAATATTCAGTAAATGGTGGTTAGGAGAGGGATCTTTTAACACTCCTGCTCCCACAATCTCTAGCAGATCCCCAATAATTATATATATTTATCCCAAATAAATATATACGTGCAAAAATTCTAGTATGAAGACCTTGTCTCCTTTTCCAAACATGCTGCCATCCTACCCCTTCATACATAAAAGCTCTGGGCCACCAAAGCCTGGCATAAATACATTCAGTCACCCAGGGAAGAACAAAGAGGGCTAATGGTAAAAGTCTTCTGTCTGTCTAATAATGCTCTTGGAATGTTTTCTCTCCCCCTCCCTGCTCTTGGTCCAGTGGTCCATCACCTTCAGATCACATCAAGTCCTAACTTGTTACCTTGCTTTAATTTGGATCCCAGGACATGTGCCAATTAACTCAAGTGTTTCTTGTTTCTGAAACCATCCAGTCAGCCCTCCAAGAACCTCTGTAGCAGCCAGCTGCCATGATCCATTCCCAGACTAAGCAAATGCTCGCACAGTCTGCCCTGCCAGGAACAGAGCAGAAGCTCTTCTAGGGCCCCTCCCTGGCCTTCCACACTCTGGACAATAGAGAGATTGGCTTTGGCATGGACTGTACAACCAGGTTCAAAGACGGGCCTCTTCTCTAGGGCCACCTCAGGACTATCGTGAAATAAAGATTATAAACTGGGTCACACTAAGAACTATCTAACAAAAAAAAAAAAAAAAAAAAAAGAACTATCTAACCAAATCCAAAAAGTATGATCCCAACTAAGTACATGGAATACTTATGTTACAGGAAAGCATAACAAAGACTAGAACTTGGACCCAAACACTAACAGCTTTCTCCAGTTTGTAAGATTATGCCTTTTTGTTTGTTTGTTCGTTTATACTCCCTCTATTTTACAGAATTTCTGTGGTGAGAGTGCACACTTATATAATTTTAAAAATTATCATTTTTCAAAAATGCATGGAGGGGCTGAGTTTTGAGTTCAGTCTTTAATTAAATAAGTATGAGTCAGACTGGCTGTGGAAGATTTTTATCTGTTTTAAAATGATTAAAAACAAAAAAAAGAAAAAAGTTGATATGATAGAAATATCTTTTTCAAAAATAGCCATCCCAATTACTTAACAGTGTACGTGGTTTCTCTAGATCCATATGCATTTTTTAATATGCTTGCATTATCTTCCCTCTAAGAAGTTCAGAGTAGTTCAGTAATAATTGACCCAGTCCCTGTAATATTGAGACACTGGCAGGAATTGACTGCTGAAAATCAAATTTGTTCCAAATACACAGCCCTCAGTCCCAGATTATTTTTTACAGTCCCTCCCACATAGGTTTTTCTCTCTTCTCCCCAAACTGGATCACTAAAGGCTTATGGAAGAGGTAAGAGAAGAGGGTACAGAAGAGAAGCAATGCTTACTAAGCATCTCGTAGGATCCAGCACTGGGCTAGGTACTTAGATACATGGGTTAACGGTCTCTTAAAGGAAAACTCAAACAGCTAGTTTCTCTGCACTTCTATTCTCCTATTCTTCAGAGTAGAAACCTCTTTTTTTTTTCTTTTAAGTCAAGTGTGCCTGATTCCATGCCCAATGTCAGAAATACCAACAGGAAAAAAAGGGAAGGTGGAGAGGAAGAGAGGGAGGGGTGGGATGGAGACAGCAAGGGAGGAGGGAGAAGAAAAAAGGGAAGGGAGACATCTGTGATGCCTGATATGTATATATATAAAATCAAGTGAAGCTATGGATACATTTAATTGTTATTCTCTTCGGGTTTTTTGTTGTTGTTGTTTTGTTTTTTTTTTTGTTTTGTTTTTTGAACAAGGGTCAGAGAATGCAGACAGTCTATTCAAAGGCTAATCTCAAAGTGTAAATTTCAACAGTGTCCACTCCTCTTTTATAGGGCAACTGCAAGCAGAAAAAATACTGGTACTATAGTTGTTGTTGTTGTTGTTTTTCTTTATGAAACCTTCTACAATTCTTAGCCACAGTGATCACTTCCTTTTTTGAAATCCTATGTCACTTAGGGTCTACCTCACATTAATTAGCAGTCCATTATATATTATTTCTGGCTTTTCTTGCTCTCTATTATTTTTCCATGTTTTAATGTTCTCTTTCCTGCAATAGTCTATAGTCTTGAAGGTCACAGCTGCATCTTAGTAACTTCCAACATGCACAGGTCCAGGTCCTGGACAGTGACCTAGGTACCCAATAAATTGTAACGGGAGCCCCAGTCTGACCATTGTCCCTCTTGGATCTCCCATGGCACACTGTTCCTCCCACTGCCACCACAGGTGTAACACTGAACTCTGTCAGTGGTCTGGATACCCGTGTGTCTGCTCATGATGCTGGAAACACCCTAAAGACAGAGTCGTTACCTTACTTACCTACCTTCACATGATAGGTACTCAATATATATTGACTGGTTCAAAGAGATTAAAGATGGAATTCTGATGTATCCCCAACTCAGCTACACATAAGCAGGGTCTTCTAAGGACCAAGGGGAGTCAGGAGATCCACCATCTCCTTTCATGGGATTCTTTAAACATTAATCACACATTTTAAAAGGCCACATGGAAAAAAAACACAAATGTTGGGGCTAAACAGCTCTACCTGAAATCAGAGCTGCCACCACTTTCTTTTTTTTAAGCTATTTTCACTTTCAAATATTCACCTGGGCAGCCAAAGTCCTTTCTCAGTTTTTAAGTTTGTAATTACCTAAGCAACACATGAATTAAAGATTTAAAAAACATAAAAAAATTACTGAAAAAAAAGAAAAAAATCATTTGCCTGTCCTTCCCCCTGCTCAGCTACCTCAAATAACCACAGTGACCCGTCCAATGTGCTCAGTTCTGGTTCTCTTTATCTGCATTTACACATGCGTGACTGTGTGTATAGACAGATGGATAGACAAGTAGATGGAGCCACCTTACTTTCTTTTTGCATTTTTTACATAACTAGATCTATATTATATACATATTGCTTTGTCACATTTTTCACTTAATTTATTGTTCTCATTCACTAACATCAATTTGTTTACATATACATATATATTTATATGGCAATTTAGGTATATATGTGTGTGTGTATATATATGCATATGTACATATGTGTGTATATGTGTATATATATATATGTGTGTGTATATATATATATATGCTTTATCTTGCACTTCAACAGCTCCAACACTTTGTAGCTATGTGTCTTTGAGAAGGACATAAATGCTCTCTGGGTACCAGTTTAAATTGAAAATGGTATCTGCTTCAAAAAGTTGGGTGAAGATTAAGTAAAATAATGCATGCAAATCTCCTAAACGATTGGTAGTGAACAAAATGTCACCATTGTTGTTATCGCTATTACCTCTAAACCCCAGAAATTGTTACACCGGCAAATTCCTAGCTTCCTCTCAGGCTTCCGAGCCTTTGTGGGATTTTAGGAAATCAACAGTAGAAGAGCTACAGCAGCCTCAATGTTGTAATCACTGTTTGCAGGAGGACTTCATTCCCTCACTTACAAAACACAGGAAGTCCCTGGGACTCCGTGGAAACTTGAATTTGCTCTTAGTGCCTCTGTTCCCATGGGGTTATAGAAGTGTAAGGGTGAGGAGAAGTATCTCCCTCCTAATTGCCTTCCAGGGAGCCAGCAGTGTGAGTTCACCTTTTCATTAACCAGAGCCAAATATACAAAGACCTCACAGCAGTAGCAGCCTGACATTAAATTGTGACAAAAACAATACCCACTGGCAACTCCAGAGTACAGCTGTTCTCCCTTCCACATCTGCCTTCCTGTTACAAGGTGTGCACTGCATGCCTATCAACTCTGTATTTAAGAGGGCACCTCAATACACACATTTTAAATCAGAGCTGAATTGCTGATCAAAACTGTTTGAAGTTTTCCAGATGCAAGTACATTTATCTACAGCACTTCTAAAGATAAGGGGAAGAAAAGCAAAGCCCAAAGCCTGTCAAAGTTAATTAGATTCATACAAAAAGCTTAACAGTCCTGTGCAGTGTTTTTACTCTATTACATATAAATGTACAATAATTCTGTGAACACGGGGTTTAATTGTTCATAATATTTTAATTAAGGTTATGCTTTGTATAAATATCAACTCATCATTGATTGTGACTACAGTCCTCTTTAAATGATGAAGTCAATTTGACAGTACATTCATGAAAAAGAGAGCCTTTTTTGCTCTTATATGGTCTAGAATACTAATGGAGGTTAATTGTCAAAACAAGCCTAGTAAGACTTCAGAATTATCTTCACATTTTAGTGATAGAACAACATAACCACATTTTTATGTGACCTGCTGACCTAATACCATGAAGAACATAACGACTCTTGTAATTCCCCACGTCTGCTTCCTAAAAACCAGAGAGCTCCTTTTTAATATTTACATTTTGTGGCTGCCCTTTAAACAGACACCCTTTAAATACTGTATTTGCGATTCAGATGATCAGATAATTAGATGTAAGATTAGATGCGCCAGAAGAGATGGCTGCCTCAATTAATCTTACAGCCTGTGCCTCTGCAAATCACTACTTGGTGTGTAACAGAAAATATCAAATTAAGTTTTCAGAGGCAGGGAAATCTCAGGTCTGTAGTCATTTTAATTCCATCTGAGGCAAGGATATAATTTATTACCGTATTCAGAATTCATGTTCTCTTTTTCCAAAACACCGATTTTAATTAGAGAACAGAGACCCCAAAGAGTAGAAATAGAGGGAAAAAATACCTTCTAGTGTCCACAGGGATCCTTATCTACTCCTTCTCTAGGCAATACCTGTCTCAAGTCCATGGCTGCCACGAGTGAATACCAAAAGATTAGATACCGTGAGCCTCTTCCTATCCAGTGGCCCTGACCAGCCTTCAAAAGAGCAGTGAGGCATCTCCCATACCCAGACTGCTTTTCTTCCCTTTGCTACTGGTTTTCATATTCGAATTTCACAAACCACTATGTCTTCCAAAATGATCTAGTAGTTTGTCTCATCAGAGACAAGAAGATGCAAAAAAATCTTATTGCCAACTATATGTCCTTTTTATAAATAGAATAGAATTTTTAACAGAATAGAAAGAGGACATAAAAATAGTCCTAGAAACTAGAAAACAGATGGCAACAAAAGATACCGGTATTTATCCGTGGATCTTATTGAGGGAAGTGTAAAATAACCGGCCCATTTTGGATTCTTTTAATTAAGAGTTCTGAATAAAGTAAATTCTTACAGCTTCTACTGAAGTCACAAGGCCTTTAAAGATAGAGGGTGGTTAGGTGGCGTTTAAGTATCTAAGTTCACAACTTCCAGATGTGAAATCCAACGCCTGAATCCTATGCTAAGACGTTAACCATGACAAATCTGACCCTAAAGTCATTTGAAGGCTTCACTTCATCTGGCATGCCGTATTTGAAAGTTGGGGTTAAGTTAATTTAAAAAGTCACTCTGTTCATTCATTCAACAAATATTTATGAAATACAGGAAAGCTTTCAAAAAGAAGCATCTGCAAAGTAATTCCTAGGGGAAAGAAATCTCCATAAATAACAAGAGGGCAGGAATAGCTTGTCATAAACTTATTTAATATTCTTCTGATCTCTGAATATGAGGGTGACAACACATGGGGACATGCTAACATCTTCAAGGATACCTGAAAAAGAAATTTGCTAGTAGCAAACTGTAGCCAGAACTGATGAGCTTGACCCCGTTTATTACCTGATGCACAACTGAAATACAGTGCACTCTGTGTATTGGTTTCTAAGTTTAGCTTCTGCAGAGCAGAGATTCCGACCCATCATTTTTCTCTTTTGCATTCGCACAGTAGCTGTATTATCTATAACTCTGCGCTGATTATTTCCTAAGTATGGGTAGGTCCTATTCCCCAAACCAGACAGTGAGCATCTAAAGGGTAAGAGGATGTGTTCTGCATGTTTTTCCCCTTCATTACTTCACATTGCACAGCGTCAAGCATGAAGCAGAGGCTGTGTGTGAGGGATGGAAGGAAGGCTGGGAAGGAAAAAAGAAAAGCAGCCAGAAGAGAAGCAAGCTTTGGTTCCAAGCTTACCAGGATACTTTCTCTCTCTCTAGTTTTTGTCAGTGGCCTCAATGTTCTGCCGATCATCCTACAGTCTTTGGTTCTACGACTTCCCCCTTCTCACCTATCCAGGGCTTTCTTCACGATTTCTTCCTCATGACTCCATCATTTTTGCTTCGTCAGCCTCTTTCCTAACACACGCAGTCATTCCTCCTGCCTAAGCTACTGCAGTGCCTGCCCACCTGGCCTTCTTGTCTTAACTCTTCCCTCACAATTATCACCTAACTCTACTGGTACTCTTGCCTCCTCCAAAGACTTCAGTGGCTTTTGGAAAACCACACATTACACATGTAGCTTCTATGTCCTACCACCTACTGTTCTCTGTGCAGTCACTGCCTCCAAATCTCCATCGTGTTCCATCTCCCCTTCAAGGCCCAGCCCAAAGGACATGCCTCCAGGAAAGCCCTGTATTGTTCAAATCTTGCCCAAACTCCCTTCTGGCAGCTCTCTACCTTTATAGAAATGCCCTGTACCTCTCAGGTGGCCTTTTATGGTATCTGTTACTGCCAAATCCACCTGAGGATATGGCAAGCTCCTTGTAAAAGAAAAAAAAAAATGCCACCGCATCTCATTAAACTTTGTATCCCATGCCTTTTCCACAGTAGTTGCTTAGTAAACATTTGTTTAATGATCCCCTAATTCCCTCAGAACCTTACATCACACACTCAGCACCAACAATCTCTGTAACATTGAGGGAATCATAATTTAAGAATTGATTCTAGGAAACAACTGATTCTTTCTATCTTAAAGCACATAAATAATTTGGCCAATTTAGAATTTATCAATATTTAGTACTGTTCTAAGAGAATAAGTCAAAAGATTTTACATGCTATCTGTATTTTCCAGCCACCAAACTAAAGCATCTCTACAAACACTAACTCTTTTCTGTAAACACAGCACGCCAGCGTGCTAATCCCTCTCCCTTCTTTATTCTTTGCCCACAGTCCTCTTGCTTGTGTAGACCTGTCCTTTGGTGCCTCCTTTATATTTTGATGTGCACTAGGGCCTCCACTCTAGCTGTCCCTGAGATGATGGGGTTTTTTTTGTTTGTTTGTTTTTTGTTTTGTTTTGCTTTGCTTAGGAGTGATTGTCTGCTCTTCCTCTTGCTTTCTAACAAGTACAGCCACGGCCTGTTCACTCTTTCACGTCACCTTTGCCGGCAACTCTCTAAAGACCTGTACTATGCTACAATCAGAGGCCAGGTACGCTCACAACTCCTCCAGCCCACGCTTAGGCCTGCACTATCTCTCTTGTAACTCATTCTCTACCAGATCATAATTCCTTATACCCAACCTAAATTTCTCACACTGCAGTTTTCTCTTCTTGTTCTAACCTTAGTGCATGTGGAGTACAATAATTTTCCTCTGTATAATTAGGGGGAAAAAAAACTTCAAGGGATGACCAAGAAGCTCTTTTGGTATTATTTTGCTTTTTCTTGTAGACCATATTGCCTTCTATATTACTTATCTGGTAGAAATACAGAGTACGTCAAATTTTGTCTCTGCCAATGACATCCTATTTTTTTACGCTGTCTGTGTAGTTATCTTGTTGGCTCTTGTTGTGAAAGTCTATGAAGGACTGAAAGACTCAGCTTTAAGCCTGGAGAACTGTGGTTGCTAATCCAACTTCCACGTACTATGGTAGGGTGGCCAACTCACCTTAAGATATGCATGGTTTTAATGGAGAAATCCAAAAGAGCTTATTAGCTTAGAGGATTTGCATATATTAGTAACACACTTGAAGTGTCCAATTATTATTGTGTTCTTACCAACCAAGCCCTAATAAAGAGTTCACTCACCTGAGTCAAGAGGTTCTGCTCCACAATACCCTGGACACTATACAGACCCCATGAAATGTACACATAAGATGGAGAGAAGGTTAGAGGATGCACTCAGAGACGTCCCTGAAAAGCACTACGGAGGATCTATAACCATATCTAGAAACTCCCTTGCTTTTGTGCCTCCAACATGACATGGCTATGCAAGGATCCTTTTAGAACAGTGGACTATCCAGCTCTCTTCCTTCAATTGGAGAAACAAGAAAAAGCTACCTAGAACTGGAATCTTTCTCAGCAGATTATTTAGAATAGAGTGAAAAGAAATTTGGCTGAAGACACCCATAAATTTAAAAAACAAACAGTAATCATTCATGGGCAGTTGGAGATCTGCTTAGGGCTCCTGCAATCCGTTAGAGTGGAGTACATGTCTTATTCACTTGCTAAGTCTGGATCACAGTGGTCCCTGAGATGAGCTCCTATATTGTCTGTCCATCTTCTTAATAAAGAACAATGCCAGTCAATATAGATCAAGCTCCTAAAAACTAACCTGATTTACCTTATGCAACTAAGCAAAAGAACACTCTCAACTTAATGTTCCTTTCATACCTCAGACTGCTCATTTACCCTGTTAGAAGCTTCATGCAAGTTAGAAGCCCTGATCTTCTGACCCCCATGCCACAGACTCCACCTGATTGGCACTTAACTCTAAAGTACCAACTGAACACTTACTTAGAAGCCTAATTCCCCTTCATTTTTCAACCTGCTTGGATATGTAAAAAAATCTGTGCATTTTCGTATTTTCATAGCTAACCCCAGACACACTACTTGTCCTTTTGTAAAAATACGGACATAAAAATAAAAGACTTTATGATTTCTCCAAAGTTAATAAAGCAAAGTTTATCTCAGCAAAGTAATTATTTTCTACTAGTAAGTAATAATTGCCACATAGCAATTTGTGAGATATATCTGTCTGGGGGAAAGTGCACACACACACACACACACACAAACACACATACACATGTGTACACACACACATTTATTTTTTCCATTTTAGGTACCGGTGTTATAGATGTTATGTTAAAAAAAAATCAACTTTTCAGAGCAATCTAATATATTGCTGGTGTTATTTTAGGTTGCTGTACTTTTAAAGGACAATTTAGAAAGAGAGAATGAGAAAGAGAGGAGAGAGGAAAAAAAGGAAGGAAAGGAGGAGGGAGAAAGGAAGGAAGAAAGAAAGGGAGAGAGACAGAATGTAAGAGAGAAAGAAAGAACATTTTAATTACACACACACACACACACACACACACACATCCAGAGCCCCTAAAATGCGACTCAATAATTCTACTTCCCCGCAATTTATTCTTTTTTTTTTTTAAAGATTTTATTTATTTATTTGACAGAGAGAGATCATAAGTAGGCAGAGAGGCAGACAGAGAGAGTGAGAGGGAAGCAGGCTCCCTGCTGAGCAGAGAGCCTGATGTGGGACTCGATCCCAGGACCCTGAGATCATGACCTGAGCCGAAGGCAGCAGCTTAAACCACTGAACCACCCAGGCGCCCCCCCCGCAATTTATTCTTAAGAAATTATGAGAATTCCACTTAAAAATTGAGATACAAAGGTGTTTATCGTATTTTATAATGCTAAAAAAATAAATAAGTGAAAATATCAATGATAGGGAAACGTTAATAAATTATAGTACCACTACAAGATAAAATACTTTGCAACCCTAAAAGAGCATATTTTTAAATAATATTTCACATGGGGGGGAATGTTTATGATTAAAGTTAAGTAAAAGCAACAGATACAAAACAGTGGTTAAATAGGATCTTGATTTTTTTTAAAAAGAATGTAAGATTTATGTTCTTCTGCACAAAGATTCTCTGTGCAAAGTCACCGACCCAAATATTAACAACGGTAATCTAGGTTTACAGGTGATTTATATTTTATTATTTATATTTTTATATATTCCAACTGATCACTAGTGAATGTGTTTTATGCCTTAATTTTAGTTAACAATGTTTCCATCTCCCTAGCCTTCCACACACAGGATTTCTGTATCTATTTTATACCCAGGGTTTGGGAGACTATACGTGAAGTTTGCCCAGGAGAGTCCCTTTGATTTTTGCTTGTTGCCCTGTCGTGACCCACTTCCATACTCCCAGGTGTCCTGGTTTATATAATAAACTAATGGCAGACCTATCCTAACTGAATTTGTAGAATTAGGTATATAAAATTTAGAGGAGGGGTAAAACACTCTCTAAAATATGACAGTCTTCTATCTAAAGACGTGTTAAAGCTTTATTGTAAGAACAGAGGAGGGATTGAGAGAGACGTCTCATCCCTACTTACCTATATTTTGCCATTTCAGAACAGTTCAAAGATCACTTTTTATCCACCTTGAATCATCTTGAATTCTAGGGACGGGAACCAAGTATGGCCTAAGATGCATGGTATCAATATGGAGACCCATTATTGATCCTCTTGCAAAACTTGCATTTTTATAATATTGGAAGAAAGAGGGTTATCAAAGCAAAACAAATACAGTCCACCCCTAAACAAAAGGTTTGAATTGCATGAGTCCACTTATACGTGGATTATTTTCAGTAAATACAGTATAGTACTATACACGTATTTTCTCTTCCTTATGATTTTAACACTTTCTTTTCTCTAGCTTAATTTATCCTAAAACTATAGTACATTACACATATGACTTACAAAATATGTGTCAATCAACTGTTTATGTACAGGCAAGGCTTCTAGTCAACAGCAGGCTATTAGTAATGAGGTTTTCAGAAAATCAAAAAGTTATACATGGATTTTTGACTGTGGGTCGGAGCTGGAAGAGATGACCCTAACCCTTGCATTGTTCAATGTCAACTATAATCTCTGTAGGTGCATGGAGCAAGACTGTGTTTTAGTATCCTAAGTTTGTAGTAAATAATTGGATGAATCGGATGCATTCTCCATTTCCATACAAATTTTAAAAATAATTACTTTCCTATATGCTAATATATTACTTTATTTTCATTTTCTTAGGATGGCCTAAACTTAGAATCCTAGGTTGGTCTAGGAATATATAATTTGTTCTGTTTTCTAGCCAAAGTCAAAAGTAATAGAATATAAATTAATATTAATTACTCTAAAATCAGGATCTTTGGAAATTTTTCTTTAAAAGACAATGGGAATTTATTTGCCCATTTCCATACCTCTTCCAGGTGATACACTGTGCAACTAATTCATTCAACTAGATTCTCAGAAAAAGCTCTTGTCAAAAGAAATCAATCTATGAGAGTTTATTGTGGATGTTATATTACCATGATGAATAATTAGACCAAAATCATTATGACCGTGCAAAATGGTAGTAGTTTTTCAAAATTTTGAGCAAAATAATTTGTTTTACTGCTTGTCACATAGTCCTTTGCAGAGCCCCAATGTATAAAAATAAGTAAGGCTGAACTGCTTAATCTTACCGCTTGAGTCTTTCCCTTCTCTGCTCCTCCCCCACCCAAGTGCCTCAAGATACCTCTAATGAACTCAGCTTCATAACTCAGTACAGAAAGATGCTGTAATTTTTCTCATAGGAAGGTGACTTCACTAGCTTCCTAGCTGATTTCTAAAGCATACTGGTCCTGCTAAAAACAAAATAAAACAAAACAAAACAAAAACACTACCCAACTAAACATATTCCTACTTGTGCCCCTTTTTGAACTAGAACCTGCTATTCAGTTCCTCTAAAACTCAGTCTGAGAGAAGTGACCTTAAAGAATGTTGTTGAAGGACATAATAGTCTCTAAATTGTACTTTGGATCAAGTGAGGCCACATGAAGTTTACATATACAGACCAAATTAGCTTAGCTTTTCGTAACAGTGCCTTTGCTGAACTGACACTTAATAAATAACCTTTAGATTTTTTTTATCTAAGATTGCTTTTAAAAAGAGCATTTGTTTCAAGAAATATTGTTGAAAAAATTGCCTATTAAATCAATGCTCATTATTTATGGTCTCAAGTGGTAAATCTCTTTTAAAAATCAGTACTAGGACTAGATTTCCTTTGTTATCTTGGCTGCAAGAACCTCAGAGCTAAATCTAAAGTTAATGACAACATGTATGTTAGACCTTGGATCTCATACTTGAGTTCTGTTGCACCACAGGACCAATTTCTACTTTTATATACATCTTATTTCTTTCATTATAGATATTAATTGTAAACTCCTTCAGATTCCCGATGGAATAATTAACTCTTCATGAGCCATTAACTAACACTTTAATTGTATTGGTACAAATCTGTAATCCCAGCTAATAGTATTATAATCAAGTCAGGACTGTCCCATTATGCCCACATTATCACTAGCTTTTGTTGGATGCCCTTTGAAAATATTATTTTTTTGGTCTGTCTTAGGAAATATCTCCAAGCTTTTGGAAAGATTACCAAAAACAGTTTTATCATAACATATATACATTATGTCAGTAATCTGGACTGTAATTAGTCTAGGATTAAAAACCTCATTGAGGTTTTCTTACTATCCCCTGATATCTTGAGATTTAATTCCTTCTCAACTATTGTTCTACCCATCTCATTCTGAAGATCATTTTCCTCTTTTAATAGTAAATCTAATCTAACAACAATCATTTAGTGTATACATTGGGCACTAAGTCCTAAGTCTTAGAGTATGCAAAGCCTCACTAAATTCTCATAACTAGTATCACCCATTCTTACAGATGAGAACACTACAGCCAAATGAAGTTAACTATCTTACTCGGTCACATGATAATACGTGGCAAAGCCACAATTTCACCCCAGATGGTCTAACTTTAGGGTCCTGGCTCTTTACTTACTATTCAATATTGCTCCTTTGGAATAGTATATAAAATAAGAAGCTTAAATTCTGCTGCAAGAGATTAAGTAAAATAATAATAAAGTTATAATAGCATGACTTATATTTTAAAAGAAGGATACCAGGTAAAGTTTTGAAAACAATTTTAATGGCTTCCGAAATACGGCAGCATTTCATTTTCTTGAGTTATTTAAGTGTGAGGTTGCCTGAAGATAAGAATGAGGAAGACATTGTCAAGGTTTCTTCCTGCTCAGTCACTCTAACTTTTACAATTTCGGGTGAAAAGAGTTTTATGCAAATCACGGGCAATTCCCAAACCTCTGTTTCTCCAAGTCTAGCCCTTTGAAATTGTTGAAAATCAGTAAGTATGGTTACTATAACAGATTAGAAATTATTATTATTATTCAGACACAATTTTATGCAAGGGCAGGGGTACCATTAGGGGTACCATTATAAGGCAATAAAATGGAGGAGTGACATTCTCAAGAGATAAAATTCTTTTGAACATATTTTCTGCAACCAGGGAAAATACACCAGCACCCAAAGGAATATGAGAAACTTTACACTACATTTAAGCACAAGCACATTTTCTACTTCTTAATTTAAAAAAGGAAAGGACAGCATTAAAATGCGCATACAAATAAACAGGCCATTTATTTACTTCTACTAATTAACATCTCTTGAGATCTCCAGGGTCTCTTAACATCTCTAGGGCCTCTCTCAAAGGATGTTCTCATGGCAGGAGAACCAGCAATTCAAAAACTTGCTGAGTCCAGAGGGAGAAATGTCAGAGAAGAAAAGACACCCTAAAAACAAACATGTTAATTAAAAACATGAGATAAACACCAGCATCTTCCACCTCTACCCACTACTCCTGGGAGGCTGGGGGAAAATAGTCTTCCTGCTTTAAACTCTTAAAGGGCCAAATTAGTATGAATTCTCAGAAACGGTTAACGTTTGCTCCATACAGTCCTTACCCCCAAGAAACGCAACTCCTAAAATCAGAGATAAAGAGCAGGAGTAGAAATTTCCAATTGCTCCAATTTAAAATACTTGAGATACAAGGAGTATCACCCCCAAAGAGGCTCTTAAGTTCCCTTGGATGTTTCCAACAGTCTCAACCGAAAAGAAATAAACTAAGACAGTTGGGATATCCAAGAGGGAATGTCAAAGTTGGAAGAAGACCAGTCAGGAGTAGGAGGAGACTACATGAAGTGGTGATTTGCTTATGCACCAAAGAACAGTTGTATTTAGAAATATGATTCTTGCTGATTGAAAACTGGAAGTGATGGGGTTTAGAACACATTACCCCCAAATACGGCACCTTGGCATTTGACTATTTTAAGCTGAAAGAGTTTGAGAAAACAGCAGAAGCAGGAAGGTCTTTCTGACCTTATATCCCCCCATCCCTTCACCCCTGAAGCAGCTCTTAGGATCTTCATGTGGGAGACACCCTTCCTATATCCACAGAAAAGGAGCATCTCCTAGATGCAGGAAACCAAGAAGAATCCACACATATGGTCCTTATTAAGTTTCCCTCAATTTACTACATTTACCTCATACTCCTTGTTCTATCTTTTCTTTCTACAAATGTCTATTTTTTAACCAAAGCTAGCATAAAAACTCAGCTTTAACCATTTTCTGGGACTTCTCCTTATGAAAGTACCCATTACCACATAAAACTGATAATAAATAAATAAATACATATGATTTCCTTCTGGTTATCTTTGTCAGTCTAATTTTCAGACCCAGCCAAGGACCCTAAGAGAGTTGAAGAAAACCTTTCCCTCTCATATAAAAGTATGGGACAGAGAAGAGAATAGGAAAGGAGGAGAAGGAAGGGGAAAAAATAATGAAGAACTATAGAGGCAAGATGACAGTGGAAAGAAAATCAAAGCTGAACAAATTAACTCAAAACCATTTCTATGGTACCATTCTGGATTTTTCCTTAATCTTCCTTATAATATATATGCATATTTTAAATGTAAAAGCACTATTACAAGTTTAGCAAAATGTTAAAGGCATGGTTTTGGAGGCAAACAACCCTGGGACCAAGTCCACACTGTCCCTGAGCAGCCATGGGAACCGAACAAGTTATTTCACTGCACTGAACCTTGGTTTTCTCATCTGTGGCATGTTGTCAACAAAAGTTAGCAAACGATTACTATTTCTCCATAAATCTACTTTCAAAGTATATTTACAAAATACAACAGTAAGTTATCTACAATTTTAACTGCAGAGCATTATTTTTCACCTTGCGTCGTACTGAAGCTGTTTCCATGTTGCCAAGGCTTCGGAAGCGTAACTTCCAACACCTGCAAAATTTCGGTCTAGTGGATGCATCACGTTCCTACACCATTGTTTTCAGTTTCTCCTTTTTGTAAATAAGGCAGTTATGAAGTATCATCATGCTGGAGTTGTTTCTTCATATTTTGAATGATTCCTTTACATGCAAAGAGCCTCCCTACGGAGGAATGCTGACTCCATAAAGGGCCTGAACATTGCTCTTGTCTTTTAACAACCAGAAGTAAAAATCTAGTTCTGCCCTCACTGATCAAGAGTGTGTGGTCACTCCAGTGTTACTAATTACGATGATCTGTAACCAGTGTTTCAGGTTATGTCATTTTGTCATCTCTGCAGAGGCTCTTGTGCTCTTCAAAGATCATCTTGAGTGAATCCCAGATTCTAGATCAATAGTTAATTCATGAACCTTCCCAGCACTCTCACCCCTGCTTCCCAGATAAACACACTTGCACATACACAGTATGGATAGAGTTTCTCTAGAGAGCGATTTTCAGCCCCTATCTGCAATCACCAGGCTATCCAATCAATATGAAATGAAAAACTGCAGCCGGGTGTATTCAGCCAAAACTCAACTAGGAGACGTTTGTCCATGGCAGCTTGTATATTATTTAATCGAGACCTTTATGACAACTTTTTCCATTGTGGTTTGTGATAAATGCAATCAATCAGCAAATATACACAGATCGATCATCTAACTACTTTGAATTGTCTGTAAACTTGGTTGAAGTGCAAAGAAAAATAAGAACTATAATCAATGTAATTGGTAATGCTGGAGGGAAGTCAGACTTGGATGTTTTAAGTATGCTGGTGTGAAACATGAATTCCTGTCTATTCTCTCCTGTCCCTGGAGGCCTGCTGTATTAACTTTAAGTCAAAAGTTTGCTTGATATTTTTTAAAGAAACTGTCATTTTAATATTAATATCTGCTACTTCATATTACTAATATTTATCCACAAAGATTACATCTATTTCCTGTCATCTATAAATCTCATACTGATAGCTTCTGGGGCAAATAACATTAGGAGTGTATTACTCTGGATTTAACCACAAACCTTTGAAAGGTCATGATATGCAAGACAGAACACATAAATAAATAAATAAATAAAACCTTTTCTAAATTCATAAAATAGTTGGTGCCCATCTGGATTTTGCATGAGATTATCTCTTCAATAGCACTTCAAGTTACTCAGTGAGATAGAGAACTATAACACAATCTTACAGATGAAAGAATAAAATATAAAATGTGGTTTAACATATTTCAGAATCTTATTAAATCACATACCTAAAGTATTTTGGAACAAGAAAAGAAAAGATATGAAACAAACAATATACAACTATTTTTGCAGATAATATGAATGGAGAACAGAAGTCAGAATCCTAGATATTCTTTTTTTTTTAAGATTTTATTTATTTATTTATTTGACAGAGAGACAGAGAGCGAGCACAAAGGGAGAGTGAGAGGGAGAAGCAGACTCCCTGCTGAGCAGGGAGCCTGCCATGGGGCTCAACACTAGGACCCTGGCATCACAACCTGAGCCCAAGGCAGATGCTTACCCAACTGAGCCACCCAGGTGCCCCGAGTCCTACATATTCTTAATGACAAAGAGTCTGGTATTCTGGAAAGAATATGGTAGACTGAGAGATTTAACTGTGTAATGTGATTAAGTTTACCGTTATCCTAACCTCTCCCATAGATTCCTCATCTGTAAAATGGGATTATAACTCTCTACCTCACTGAGTTTTGTGATAATTAATGTTTGTGAAAACCCTTGGTCAATTATAATCTATGGATTCTAACTGAATCATTTTTCTTTTTCTTTCCTTACATGTCATCAGCATTTTCGTTTTAGAAATCAATTTTTTTCCTGTATCTTGTTGCTGTCCAGTTCTGCATGGATGTTTCACAAATATCACACAATTTTTCTTTGTCCCCAACTCCTGCAATGTTAGCTAGAGATTAAAAGAGATCAGTTTCATTCATACAGAGCATACTTTCTATAGATTTATAAGTTGCATTGTGGATTTTTTCCTATGGATTTGTTTCCTCAAACATTTTCAGTCTTTCAGTACCAGAGACACTCGGTACAGAAATATAATCAAGACAAAAACACTTTAAGGTGTTACCCCATCTGATAAAGGAGTATTTAAATAAACATACATTTATCCAAACATCCCAATTTACATAGTCTCTTCCCTCTTAAAGGTTAAAGGGCTTTCAGCTTAAGTCTCCTAAAATCACACATTGTCACCTGCATCCAGGACCTCCAGGAAAAAAGAAAACTGGCATTTGTGCAGAGATCAACACGCCTCTCCATAAAGAGGCAGATTGGCATCTATTATAGCTGGAGCTTTAGAGCCAGACAGAGCCAGTCTGAATTTTCTAACCTTCATCTTATAGGATCTTGGGAAATTTGTTACCTCACTGAAACTGAGTTTCCTCATTAGAAAACCAAGAGAGAAATGGCGAGGGAATAGCAAGGTGTCTGGCATATCATGGATTCTGGCTAAACATCTGTACCTTTCTCCCAAGGCCACCTGAGCTCTCCTCCACTAAAGCACTTACCACCAAGTTCTGTAATCACCTGACTCCTTCCTCCACTGCAAGCTCCCTGTGGACAGTGCCTGCTTCTTTTTTATCTTTGTATTCTAATGCCTGGTGTTAGGTGCCACTATTTGTAGATTAATACATCATCAACACTTGCATAGGAATGGAATAGCTGTTTCCAAAAGAAATAGATTCCATTGTGGAGGATATGCAAAGCAATATAGCAATATAATCCATGTTAATATGGCAACATGAAATTCATTTATTTATTCAACAACTTATTCAACAACAGTATTTATTAGCAAATACTGCGTGCTAGGTACTTTCCCAAATGCTGGGGATACAGCAGTAAACAAAATGGATAAAACATCCTACCCTAATCGAGCTTACATCCTAATGCAGGAAATGGACAATAAATACATGGTAAGCAAAATATGTAATATATGAGATCACTGTTTTTTGCTTTGTTTTGTTTTTAAAGATTTTATTTATTTATTTGACAGAGAGAACACAAGAAGGGGGGAGTGGGAGAGGGAGAAGCAGAGGGAGCAATCCCAGGATGCTGGGATCATGACCTGAGCAAAAGGCAGATGCTTAACCAAATGAGCCACCCAAGAGCCCAGTATATGAGATCATTGTAAGTGCTATGGAAAACATGGAATAGGAAAGGACAGGGGAAAGGTCAAGATCTAGGAAAGCTTTACTGAGAAAATGACATTTGAGCAAAGACCTGATGAGGGAGCAAGCAGTATATATGTCAAGGAGAAAAGCATTCCAGACAGAAGGAAGAACAATTTCCAAATCCCTGAGGCAGAATTCCTTGCAAGTGTACAGTAGAGTAGGGTGGACATGGAAGAGAGGAGTTCAGAGAAATAGGCTGTGGGGAGTGGGTGGGTGCTTGATCACTTAAGGCCTGCTGGGCCACAGTGAAGACACGGGCTTTTACTCTCGGTGAAGTGGGAATCGAGGAGAGGTTTTCAACAGAGAACTAGCATTATCCAACTTATACTTTAACAGATTCACTCCAGGGACAGGGTAGAGAAAAAGGCCAAGGATATAAATAGGGAGTCCAACTGGGGGGCTACATTAATAACCCAGCTAGGATATGATGATGGTTTGGGCCAGGGTAACCACAGTGAAGATGGCAAGCAGAAGTCAAAGTCTAGAAACATTTTGAGGCAGAGCTCACAGGTTTGCGTATAATGTGCAAACTGTAGAGGAGTCTAAGATGATGCCTAAGCACTTTGAAAGACAGAGAATGAGGTGAATGAAAAGTACAAGGTTCTGAAATTAAAATGCAGATAGTAACTTCTGAAGAATGAAGAATGACTACTGACTACTGGCAAGGACCTAAATGGACAAAACACAGCAACTGCTTTGGAGAAATAACCTTTGGCACACAGCTTAAAAAAACATTAAGGCATAAAATGGAGGGTATATTCAGAGTGTGGTGTCCCCACCTTCCTAAGACTGTATGTAAGAAGACACTCATACTCAGATGAAGGGTGTTGGGAGGGACAATACAAGGAGTCAGGGTGTGAAGGGGACAACTGGAAGGAAAGATCCCAATCAATCACAGAATGGAAACCCACAGTTCACTATGGTTGCTGGGCACAATGCTCTGTGGTAGTAAGGGCAGGAAGAAACACTACGCAAAGGCAAAATGTCCTCATCCTTGGAAGGAAGACCAATGACAGCACTTTGGAAGCAAAAAGTCTTATATTACTTTTAGGAGAATCTCAGGGAAGCTGGCATCCATACATACCTGCCTAGTCCCCTCCACCAACCCCACACCCTAGCATACAACATTCCAGAGTGAGGGATGGAAAATAAAATTGTATGTAATCAAATCCTCAAAAGTCCCCATAAAGTGATACATGCATATGTATAAACAATATATCTTTCCATTTATATATGGAGAAAAAGAGCAAAAGCGAAAGAGACAGAGAGAACCTACTTATCCTGTGACCATAGGAAAACAGTTAACTTCTCATTAAAAGAGGTAAAAAGGGAGACTTTGAAGAGCTATAACCACATCAAAGTAACCTCCTTCTTCCTCAGCATTTTAGTTGCTTTGTGTCTAGGGGAATGAGATAATGAAGACATGCTATAAATATGAATGAATGAGTGAATGAAATGTTAACCATACACTGCACAATTCAACTAACAAAGGTGTACGTTTCGCTTTATTTAATAACAGTACATGAAAAAGAATACATTCCTTCCTTTCCCAAATGGAAGAAACACACACACATACACACACACACACACACACACACATACAGTGTTGTAGTCTCCAGGGCCTAAAATATACTAATTTTCAAAATTTGATAATCCAGTTCCCATAGCAACCATAAATCAGTCTTTTGAAGGGCACATAGGAAGGATATTCTGGCTGGAAACAACATTCTTTGACCACTGAGAAAAATGAAACCAAAGCCAAATTATAGTAACCCAAGATAGGATTATTTTAAAGGTCCCAAGTTTCTTCTCTTCGACAGTATTAATGCTAAAGTAGACGCGACATCCGCATGCTAAGGAAACCTTGAATTCCAAGGGGAGAGCAAACGCGCAGAGGCGCCGCCTGGCCGGCCGCCCGGGAGCCTCCCCGCGGCGCCGGTGATTGCCTATCGATCTGGGCTGCGCCCTGCCTCCTGCCCGCCCTCCTTAGGTCAGTAGAGAACTTGTACCAGGCTTTGGCTGTGCTCTTTTGGGCAACCCCATTTCCTAATATGCACAGCGCGAGCATTTCCACTGTATCTCATCTCTTTCAGAATTGAAGCGTGTATCAACAGAGCTAAATGTCCACACACTCCACTTGAAATCATTGCCAGAAAGCCTTCCCTAAGTCTCCCCCGATTTCCTTGTGAACTACTCTACTAAGGAACGTGAATGTCTTTTTTTAAAGACACCTTTTTAAGGTGTTACCTTAAGCAGAATATTAGAAACTTCAAGCCTCTGTTCATATTCACAAACTGGTGATAAAATGAAATAGATGAAATCAACTTTAAAGTTGCTTAAAAAATAACATCTATGACTTAGCAGGTATGCTTTTGCTAGCCACAAGCAACACTTTGAAGTTCTTTATTGTTTAAGCCTAAAATGTACCCAATTATTTGGATTTAAAAAAGCATTTATCCAGGGAAACTTAGAGTTCAACGTACTTTTTTTAAAACACTACCTTCTAACATTCCTTAACACAGATTCAATTGAGCTTTTTTTGGTGCTGTATACATTTTGTGTCTCTTCATTGACTTCCCAGCTTCCATCCCCTGAAATTTCTTTGGTTGATGGAGGGAAATGGGTGAGGGATGAGCTAAGTGGGGGATGGACATTAAGGAGAGCACTTGTTATGATGAGCACTGGGTGTTATATGTTAAGTGGTGAATCACTAAATTCTACTCCTTGAACCAATATTATACTATATGTTAACTATCTAGAATTTAAATAAAAATTTGGGAACGAGAAAAAAGAAAAATGATCTAATGTAAATACAAAAATTTATGAATAAAATAGATTAGAAATTTTAAAAATAAATAAAGTTTCTCCCTTTGGGGGCACCTAGCTGGCTGGGTCAGTGGAGCATGCAACTCTTGATCTTGGGGTGGTGGTTTCCAGCCTCACACTGGGTACAGAGATGACTTAAAAAGGTAAAAATCTTTAAACAAATAAATATGTAAATAAAAATAAAATCTCTCCCTCTGTAAATTCATTTTATTTTCACCATTTCATGGTGATCCTTCTCAAATGAGCACCCTTCCAGGAACTTTCAAGGAATTGTTCAGTCCATCAACTTTCTTTAACAAATGGGTTTCTTCTAGCCACTCATTTCTCCATTTCTGTTTCCAGGGCAATGGTCTCATCAATAGCTAACTTCCCAAAGGACCACCCTGATTCTAGTTTCTTTCCTGCCCTCCCTGTGCCCTAATCCATCCTACCTATGGGCCTCAGACTTGTTTTCCTCATATCCCATTTTCATCTCCACTTCTGAGAACAGCAGCCTACAGAGGCAACCTCAACCCACTTCTGGCCTTAACGAAGAGACGGAAGATCAGTCATTGTTGTCTACTATCACTTACCTATTTGGAGGGACACCACTGTCCATATTATAACCTAAACAAACCTCTTTCAGATTCTGAAAAGCACCAGACTTCTAACTCCGCAGCCTCCACACATGCTGTTTCCTCTACTTAAAATGCTCTTCTGCCCTGTGCCTGGCACCTGGCTACTGCCAATCTACCCTCCAGTTAGGTTTTACCATCACTTCCCCCAGGAAGATGCCCTGACCTCTCTGCACAGAGTTGTGGACCTCTACTCTCCCTATGCAACTATGATTGCTTGTTTAATTGCTGATCTTCCTCTCTGAAATGCAAGGTCTTTTGGGCAGGCACATTTCCTCTCTTGACTCCATCGTAATTCCAGCCTATAGCATGTCATCTGGCACACAGTAGGTGCTCAAGAAATATTTTTGAATGAATGAAACAAATATGTTTTCTGTTATCTACTCCCATGTTCTTTCCAATGCACTGTTCTACTTCGAAAGAGAACAAATTCAAATACAAGGTGTTATCAGTGGTCACCCAGGGAATAGCTTGGTCAGCATGACTGCAGAATAGTCAACTTGTAGGGTATTCCCTCCCTCCAGAGGCCCCCTGACCGGTCTGACCTACTGAAGAAACTGAAATGACCTCATATACTTCAGGCCAATATCATCCCTTGACTCTAAGGCAAGTGTCCTACCATCCCTAACCCAGACCAGTACTCTCAGGAGAGTGTAGCAGCTACAGGAGGAAGAGTCCCTCCCAAAAGCATACTTCCTGTTGAACCAAAATACAAGTCATGGCCATCTCCCTTCACACACAGCCTCAGACTATAGTTCCTTGAGAGTTCACTCGGCTCCTGGCTCAGTGCCAAACACAGGATACACTGAGGGAAATATGATAAATAAATGAGGGGCTCTTTTAACTCAATGCTTCGTTGTCTGCCTGTACTAGCTAGCTCTTCTCTCGCTAATATAAAATGCTTCCGATTCACCCCTACTTTACAACAACCACAAACACTCACTCAACCCCACATCTCCCTCTAACTACCATCCTAACTCACATTTCAATCAAGCTGTCAAAGTAGTTTCCATCTGCTCACTCCACTCTCACCTGCTGGTCATCCCTCAGACCACTGGATCAGGATCTGAGGCCCATCCCACCAATGTCACCAACAAACTTGTAGCAAAAAAAACAAAGGATACTTCCCTGCTCTTACTTGGTTTGTCTTTCCTATAACGTTTAATACAACTCAATTTCCTTCTGGCCCACTTTAATTCTTACGACTCCTCTCATAGATTTCTCCTCTATCCTTTTAACAACAACTATCCTGCATTCTTCACTGAAAAAAAGGAGGGGGTGAGTATTGGCCAAATTGCCTTTAATCATTATATACTATAGTAAAGCTAAATCCATTGAATTTTTACTATGAACCAGTCCTATTAAATATACCTTAATATATTAACTCATTTTAGGGTTCACAACTAACCTATCACTCAATTATATATTATCTCCATATTATGGGTGAGAAAACTGAGGGACAGAGAGAGTAAGGAACTTGCCCAGTAACTAGTAGAACAGGATTTGAAACTAGACAGCAGAGCCCACACCCTTAACTACTATTCTGTGCTTATCCTTTAAATGATGGTGGTCCTCAAGGAGCCCTCTGAATCCACAAATATTACCCGAGTGATCCTGCCCTTCCCTGATTTCATGCTTGTGTTCCCAGACAACACCAATGTGTTGTACTAGTCTATAGCTCAAGATCTCTCAACTCAAGATCCACACATCCAACTGCCTGCTGAACACATCCAAACAAACTCATCATCTTTGACCTACCCTGTCAATGTGCCTGATTCAGAGCATTTTTCATTTGTAGAAGATACCACAGTGCACACAGTCACCTAGCATGAAAATATTGATGTCATCCTTTGCCATCCACTGCCTTGCCCCCCACATACACCAATCAGCAAGTTCATCAGTTCAGTTACTTCCTGTCCAACGCCTTAGTTCAGATGCTGATCATTGCTTAGCACAACTTACAGCCTCTTCACACAGCTGCCAGAATGATTTCTTAAAACCACAGCTGTTCTCCTATCTCCACTGATGACTGTCCGACTCCCAGTTCCCTCAGGATAAAATTCCAACTCCCCAGTACAGCACACAATGCCTCCCTACTAGGTCATGGCTACTTCTCAAACCTTGTTTCACCTTATGTCTTAAACTCTTGTCCCCACAATTGTATACATGTGGTCCCTCATCTTGAAACACCCCTCTTCCCCTTGCCACTCACCTATCATCCTGCGCTCACTTGCAGTCTGCTTCCCCACTCAAGTGACCATGCCCAAAAGAGCCTTTCCTGCCCTATACCCCTCTAAGCTCCCTTCTCCCCTGTTGCCCACCATATTGAATTATAATTGTGTTCCTCGTTTTCTTTTTTTTAAGATTTTACATATTTATTTGTCAGAGAGAGAGATCACAAGTAGGCAGAGAGGCAGAGAGGGGGGAAGCATGCTCCCTGCTGAGCAGAGAGCCTGATGCAGGTCTCAATCCCAGGACCCTGGGATCATGACCTGAGCTGAAGGCAGAGGCTTTAACCCACTAAGCCACCCAGGCGCCCCTTCTTCTTCATTTTCTTATGGGACTTCTCTGAGTACAAAGGGCACATCTTAAACCTCTTTGCGTTAAATAAGCATCTTACACAGGACTCACACGAAGTACGTGCTCAATAAATCTTTGTCAGATGAAACAGCAAATGGAAACACAGCTTTTGGAATCTGGTTCTGCCAGTCCTTCCGAATTATGTAGGCAGATGGATACAATGCTAACTGCACTTCAAGCAAAAGAAGCAGATGGTTTTAAATCACATCAACTCCAGCCAGAGAATGTATACTCTTTTCCATTCAAAACATCCTTAAATTATCACTTTCATTATTGATTCCTTTTTCTTTATTAAAAAAAAAAAAAAGAAAGAAGAAGAGGAAAGAAAAAGCAAGAAAGCAAGCAAGCAAGAAAGAAAAGATTACTTTAACATGTTTAATCTAAATACAGGAGGGTAATGACCGCTCTACAGGATGAAGATAATAAAGTACAGTACTTCTTCACTGATACAAGTGTCGTTAAGAAAGAAACTGATTCAGGGTGCCTGGGTGGCTCAGTAGGTTAAAGCCTCTGCCTTTGGCTCAGGGCATGATCCCAGGGTCCTGGGATCGAGCCCTGTATCAGGCTCTCTGATCAGTGGAGAGCCTGCTCCCCCCCCCCCCCGCCTGCCTCTCTGCCTAGTTGTGATCTCTCTCTGTCAAATAAATAAAATCTTTAAAAAAAAAAAAAAAGAAAGAAAGAAACTGATTCACATAAAATAATTTTCTAGGTTAATTGTATTTTTCCTTAAAGCATCAAATAAATGGGTATTTTTAATCCTTTCTGGAAGTAAATCATTCTCAAATGTATCATAAACTTATCTACTTTTAGAATCAAAGACTGTTTTAAATACACTCATACCATAGTAAATATGATTTTTAAAAGTATGCATAGTCCCATTTTGTTAAAATAGAAACATACATATTTACATTTATACTTACATCTGTATTTGTATTATTTAGATCTTCCAAAATATTAACAGTGGATATCTCTGGTGTGAAATTATGACAGATTTTTATTTTGTTATTTTATCTTTATATTTGAATCTTTTCACAATAAATACATAAATTATATAATAAAGATACAAATGTATAAAAAGTTAGTACTATATTGAATTTGAGATTTTATTGACAAGATAAATCATCACAATCAAGTTCCATAGTTACCCACTAGTACACTTCAAAGCTAATAAAGTTAAGAAATCCCTTAACACACCAATCCAAAATATAATGCTTTCAGAGTTCTTAGGACTATATTCTAGATTTTCCAGCCCTTCTCATTTAGTCTACAGCTGAATTTCATTTTTGCTATCAATTCCTGCTTCTAGAAGCCCCTTTTCCTCTTTTAAGGTATGTTATTTGTAAATTTGCTGAAGACATTTGAAAAATAGAATGACTCTTTCTTGAGAACTTGAAGTGTCAAATCTGCATTTTTTGAACATAGACTTTGTGACATCTGTTTGCACATAGTATTTACTATAATAGTATGTTTAGGCTTTGGAATGTAGTTCAACTTCTAGCCTCATGACAATTAGCTACATGACCCTGGACAAACTACTCAACTTTTCTGGGCCTCAGGTTTCTCCTCTGTAAATAGGGAGAACAATAACAACTGCAATATGCTTGTTATTAAGACTAAGTAAGACAATGAGGTAAAGTGTTCCACAGAGAGTTGAAAACAATAGCTAGTACCCAATAAGTGTTAGGTATATGATTTATGTTACTATTATTGTTCACTTCTTGGTACTTAATTATTCTCCAAGTATATGGGCGTCCAGATAATTGAGTTCTAGGGAAGCGAAATATTTCTATATATAAACAATTGGTTACAGAAATGAGTCACCCAAAAGCCAAATCAGATTAATTTCATCCGTAGAAGTAGAAAAAAATGTGTTAAACCTGTTAAAGCATTAGCACCTTACAGCATATCTAATGTCCACTAAATTAAACATAAGACTAACATTGAATCACTCACTATAGATCTGAAGAAGCCATGTTTATGGCAACTTGTTCTTCAATATGCTATGTCAGTTACTTTAGAGGCCACAAGATTGAGCACATGTGATCAGACTAGCTTTTCCCCCATCCTCTGGGATGCTTCGAGAACCTTTAAAGCAGAAGAAATTGCCTTCATGTGTATATATACATATATATATTTTTTTTTCCACCATTGCTGGAATAGCATCCCAGATAGAGAGTACACAATGAGATACTTTTACTAAAATACAAATGAACCATAAAGGTTCTTATCAGAAATAAAATTTGGTGGTGATGGTGGCCCCAATAGTGATCTTACAAAGATGGTGTCAAGTGGCTCGGGTCAGAAAACTATTTCCAAAGCAAATAAAATTTTTTCGAGTATTTTTCTTTCTTTTTTTTTTTAAGATAATTTATTTATTTATTTGACACAGAGATAGAGAGAGAGGGAGAGAGAGCACAAGCAGGGGGCATGGCAAGCAGAGGGAAAGGGAAAAGCAGGCTTCCTGCCAAGCAGGGAGTCCAGGGCAGGGCTGGATTCCAAGCCCACCTGAGTTGAAGGCAGATGCTTAACTGACTGAATGACCCAGGCACCCCTTTCAAGTATTTTTCTAAGAAAAAAAAAAAAAAGTAATAGATGTACATTATAGAGACGTTGGCAAAAACTGAGAACTGTAGATGAGAGACTAAAAATTATCTATAATTCATCACTGAGATAAACACTACTAAAACATTTTGATTGATGCATTTTCCTCTTTTTGTGCTTATTATCTTTATATTTATACATTTTTATATAAAATCATGCTGCTATAGGCATTTGTATCCTGCTTCTTTTTTGACTTATTATAATGTAAGCATTTTATAGAGCATTAAAATTCTTTGTAAACATCGTTTTTAATAGCTGCATAAATGTTCCATTGTAAAGATATACCATAATTTATCTAACTGTTTCCTTTTTGAGGAAACATTTAGGCTGTTTCCTTTTTTTTTTGCTAACAGAAATTTCAAAGATTATTTTCAAAAGAAAACAAGTTTTATTTCGTAGGCAAATGAAGTACACAATGAAATAGACAGTGATGATATGTTAGTGTAATAGATTCACTGGTAGCCTCAGGTTCAATCAGAATAGGCATTTATCTTTCCTTCAAGCAATAATTCATTTTAATTTAGACTTTCCATTCCTAGCTGCTTCTCACAAATGTTTTCCATCTCACACAATTGCAAAGAATCAGCCATAAAGCTCGCTTTTTGACAGGTGGCATTTAATTTGTCTATAGGTCAAAAGCCCTACTATCTCTTGTTGCCACACTGAACAGAGGCAGGAGGCCTAACTTACAATCCTGCCCATGTGTAACTCTCCTCCTTTGTGAGAATATTTACCTCTTCTTCAAGCTCAATTCTTGGCTCGTCTGTCAGATGCAAAAATGTCTTCCTTGGGCTTCTGGGTACTTTAGAATTAACTTTTCTTCCCAGGTCCATAGGTTCCCTTGAAGTGTCTGTCTCCATGGGGACCAGAAAGCCTTATCAAGGGACTCCACCTCACCTTAAAAAGATCTCTATTTCCTTCAGAATAAGCTCTTTCCTGCTATGCTAGAAAATCAAGCCAGAAATATAAATGCCCCACCTATGCCTCCAGATGAAGAGCTTAAACTTTGAGATAATTGAAGTAGTCACAGCAAGAAGCAAAGCCTTGGGGAGTCCATTAATAATGCAACATGTGGTCATGCAGATTGCATGTACAAAAGAGAATATTATAAGCATATTTAATATGAATTGCAAGAACTACAGCAGAGTAAGTTAGGAATTTCAGTTGATTCTTCTTAGATACTAATCGCTTACCACAGTCTAAACAGCTATAGATTGATCACAAATGCAATCCAAAAAAATATAACAGCTTGTTGGGGTCAAAATAGGGATTTCACAAAACAAAATAAAATTTATGAAAAATATTAAATAGGAAAATTTGTGAATCAGAGGAGAGCAAAAGACTTCAAAGTCTACTTCTATTAACATTGAATCTGGTGGTAAGGGGATCCAGCAGACTGATACTAACTAGACCACCTTACCCTTCAAAAGACTAGGACACCCTCTGGAATTAAACATCATAAAAAGTAACCAGGAGAAAGACCAAAGAAGTTTTATCCTTCCTGCACAGAGAATGGGATTGGAATGCATAAAAAAATCTAGACTGTAGAAAATGGGTTTTTATTCCTTTATCACTTTCCTTAAATATTGTTTTTTTCAACACTGGAGACATAATACAATTGCCCAGTGTTTAGTGTTCGGATGAAATAATATAGAAAGCCCTTGCCATGTTGCCTGGCATGAAGTTCCTGTTCAATGGATGTCAACTGATTCTTTTCTTCTATAAAGAAGAAATGGGCTTAAGAGAATAACAGCAGAACTTGTTTTCATGCATTACCCTTAGCAGATCATCTAATCTCTATTTTCTGATTATGAAGATGGGAAGTTATACATATATATATTATACTTTTGACAAGGTGTGTCATAAAATGTTGGGATTTCAGATTTTAAAAAATCCACTTATGATACAGTTCTCTTGTTGCTGTCATTTTTGGTGGGGGCAGGGAGGACACAAGAAGCTAAACCCTTCTTTGTTTTACACCAACCAACATCCTAATTTTTTTCCATTTTTTTAACTTAAATTCTATTAATTAACATATAATGTATTATTGGTTTCTGAGGTAGAGGTCAGTGATTCATTAGTCTTGTATAATACCTAGTGCTCATTATGTCATGTGCCTTCCTTAATGTCTATCACCCAGTTATCCCATACACTCACACCCCCCACCACCACCTCTAGCAAACTTCAGTTTGTTTCCAATGATTAAGAGTCTCTGAGCCACCTAAGCAACTCAGTCAGTTGGGTGTCTGTCTTAGGTTCAGGTCATAATCCCAGAGTCCCGGGACCCAGCCCTGTGTTGGACTCCCTGCTCAGCTGTGAGTCTGCTTCTCCCTTTCTCATGTTTTCTCTCTCTTTCAAAGAAATAAAGTCTTTAAAAGTAAAAGAGTCTCTTATGGTTTGCTTCCCTCTCTGATTTCATCTTGTTTTATTTTTTCCTCTCTTCCCAATGATCCTGTTTTATTACTTAAATTTCACCTGTAAGTAAGATTATGTGATAGTTGTCTTTCTCTGATTGACTTTTTCACTTAGCATAATAAACTCTAGCTCCATCCACGTCATTGCAAATGGCAACATCCATTTAACTGAACAAAATAATTTAACTGAACAAAAATTTAACTGAACAAAAATAAGTGGGCACTTCTTTGCTTAAAAGGAAACTTCATTTTATTTAAAAAAAAAAAAAAAAAAGGCACCTGGGTGGCTCAGTGGGTTAAAGTCTCTGCCTTCAGCTCAGGTCATGATCCCAGGGTCCTGGGATTGAGCCCTGCATCTGGCTCTCTGCTCAGCAGGGAGTCAGCTTCCCTCCCCCACCTTGCTCTCTCTCTGCCTGCTTCTGCCTACTTGTGATCTCTGTCTGTCAAATAAATAAATAAAATCTTAAAAAAAAAAAATCCAGGGGCACTTGGGTGGCTCAGTCATTAAGCATCTGCCTTTGGCTCAGGTCATGATCCCGGGGTCCCCATTGGGCTCCCTGCTCAGTGGGAAGTCTGCTTCTCCCCCTCCCACTCTCCCTGTTTGTGTTTCCTCTCTCAAAAATCTTTTTTAAAAAATCCATAAAAATAAGCAACTTTCAGAAGTTTAAATAACCCTTTGAAATTCAATATGTTCTCCAAATATATTTACAAATACAGTTTTGAGGTATATGAATGTTTAGGGCCCAAACTGTTTTAGAGTTCAGAATTTTTCATATTTTAGAAAGGCAATATGATGCATTTGTGCCCAGAACTGTCTCAAGAGTCACATCCTAATCAAATACATTAATATTTCTTCAGGGAAACTTAAGGATTTTCATATTCAATAAAATAAAGTCCACAATTAGACTCATGTCTGCTCAGTGAAGGTTTTGCCACCAAATTAATCTGTGACAAATAACAGCAACCAAAAAGTACCTGTCACTGTTTAGAGATTTTTTAATTTCAGACTATGAATAAGAGATTATGAAACTATTTTTGATATGACCACACACTATCAGGTAAACCCATCTACTGTGTAAATTTAAGAAGGATAAATAATTAAGAAATAAAAACGACAGCTTTAAAATGATATCATCTGGACAAAACACTGCCTCAAATAGAAAGTACTTTAATGAAAATTATAAAACAAAAAAGACTTGGTGAAACCAAAGTATGTACTCCTTAAAATAAAAGGGTTTCGAAAGCCTCTAGTACAGATTGGGCCTGTAAAAGCACTATCTTGGCATAAGATACCTTAAAATCTATTCTGATCATTATTTCCTACCACTAAGCAAAATTCATCTACGAATCTAAAGTCACTTTTTTTGTTGTTGTTGTTTTTTAAGGCAAAAGAGTACTTGGAAATTGAACATGCAGTGTGGGCAAAGCCCAACAGGGCACTTTCAGAAATTGACAACCACACAAACATGGTTCACCTCACTCTTCAGGTTTATAAATGTACAGAAATCACATGGTAAAAAGAATAAGTGAACACATACTCCCAGTTATTACCGTTTCTGTATAACCTACATCCTATCATCACTGCCAAATCTCAGGCTTAAAATAGATCCTTACCACCCCAAATACCAAGTTATAGTAACATGATCTTGAGTATTCCTGGTTTTGGAGGTATTTTTGTTTTGTTTTGTTTTAATAAAAATTTTATTTATTTGTCAGAGAGAGAGGGAACAGCAGGCAGAGGGAGAGATAGCCTCCCTGCTGAACAAGAAGCCATGTGGGACTTTATCCCAGGACCCTGGGATCATGACCTAAGCAAAAGGCTTAACCCAATGAGCCACCCAGGGATCCCAAGTATTCCTGACTTTTAATGATAGCATAAGGTTTTGGGGTCATTTTGATGTTAGTTTTTACCTTTTTCCACCTCAAGTTTTCCCATAAAAAAACAAATATTTTCATTCTATCAGCAAACAAGAGGGCTTCATTATTATCAACCAGAAATGTTCGTTAGATTAAAAGGATCCTTTAACTGTATCTTTTCAGGGAGGGCTTAACACAAACTAGCCACAAACAGAAAACTGTCGTCTTGGGCAGAAAGTTCCCTACATTTAAGTGTTAACTGTTAAATAATTGTATATAACAAATCACATCAGGAACATAGGTTAAGCCTGGTGGATCCTTGAAGCATATGATGTATATTCTGAAGTATATACCCAAGTTTTAACAAATGAGAAACTAGAGATCAGAGAGATTACACCCAACAAATTTGTAGCACAGTCAGAACAAGAACTCCCAATAGTTATAAATAATTTTAAGTTTGGATATATTTTTTATTGGGGTCAGGGGAACAATATAAGGGGCAAAGAAATATGGGTTGAAAGTAAGTTATCAATGACTAGTTTTATTTCAACAATTATTGGCTTCATACTCTGACCTCAATGAGAGTAAAATCTAGCTGTAGAATTAACAGAATCAACTAAATGTTGGCAGAAATGTTCAACAGGACCTTGGAGACCCTAGCATTCAGATGAGGGAAAAGAGGGGGAGAGTTTTCTGGAGCGACTGAAATGAGGCAATGCAACAATGTACCTGGGAACACACTTAGTTGCTACAAAGAATCCCTCAACTGTTCATTGAGCCAAAAATATATTTAGAGCCTTTACAACCGTCACTAGGTCATGAGTGTAGACTATGGACTCCCTGGTCCCTTAAATTTTAATGAACCTGAGCCTTTTAAAGGTGGCGCGGAGATCAACTTTAGCTGTGAAACAATTAAAATGTTAATGGAGTTTCAACTGCAAATAGATTTATGAAAGAAGGAGAATGCTGACTGAGTTGTTTCCTGGCCCCTACTTAGTTACTGTCAATTGAATTCAAGCAAGATGTGCTTTACAAGAGATGTAAGACATACCTTTTAATGGCTGCTGCTTACTGTGTTTCCTATTTCAAAATTCATTTCGGTATTGCATATAACATGCCTAAAGCCCAATACAAATACTGTTCTGTTATCATATAATTGGCCAGTGTGTATTGCTATGTCTTGAGTTTCTACTTGTTTTATTTTACATGTGGTATACCAGTACCTAGAAAGGAAACTCATGTTCATTTTTGCTCATCCTGATTCACATAGAGTTCAAAAGTTCAAAAGATAAGAAGTAGTTCTCAGCATGAGTAAACTGCGAAATGCATTGGAAAATAAATTTTTGATGTCAAGATACATTCCCAGTTTATTCATGCTGAGAATAGTTGTGGTTTTTTTGTTTTCAGGGTTTTTTTTTTTTTAATCTCTTGGAGTTTAGAAGCTGGGATAGCCAAAATTTAAATTCTATAATAAATAAAGAAGCAGTATAATTTAGTATTATTTTATTGTCACATACTTTTGACTATAAACAAAATTCTTCCCAGTGTAACAAAAATCTGGAAGTACTACAAATGAATATTAGTACTTTGAGCTCCAAAAAAGGAAAAACATTCAAAATTAAATTGCTTTTCTCCTGGTCAGGATCTACTACACTAAACCATGAAAATAGTTTTCTTAATAATTCAGAGAAACAAAATTCAAATCTCCTAGAATTGCATTTTCCCTCAAGAGCAAAATCCACTAATGTTCAGAGTCACTGTCAATTCTTAATTAACCATATCAGTGAGAAGGAACATTAAACACCACTGAAAACTGTCCACTGAAGAATGACAAAAAAACACTTCCCACATCATAAGCTGACAAGCCACATAATTTATACACAAGGGGCTGATTTACAAAGAGCTGATTAGAAATGCCTTTACTAATAATTCTGAACATGTCCCCATCATTATCATATGGTTATCAAATAGATTTCTTAAAAGAAACTAGAGATCTCCAGATACCTAAGTAAAATAAAGACATCAGTTAAGATTGCTGGGACTGGGGCGCCTGGGTGGCTCAGTGGGTTGAAGCCTCTGCCTTTGGCTCAGTCATGATCCCAGGGTCCTGGGATGGAGCACCCCATCAGGCTTTCTGCTCTGCAGGGAGAATGCTTCCCCTACTCTCTCTCTCTGCCTGCCTCTCTGCCTACTTGTGATCTCTGCCAAATAAATAAATAAAATCTAAAAAAAAAAAAAAAAAAAAGATTGCTGAGACTGACAAGCAAGCAATTAATCCTATCTGAAGGACCTAGAATTAATTATGAAATAGATGACTTTTGTGCTGGATCTTAAAGATTAGCCTGGAAGAAAGAGAGGAGGCAGGAAGTTCACTGAGAACAAACATCACATGGCAGGAATGCATGGAGTGCATCTGGGGACGCTGGGATGTCCTGGTAAAGGTAGAGCTGCAAGTACACAGAGGCAAGGATGGCAATACCAGTTAACAGTAGTGTAAACCATCCCCAGAAAGTACTGTCCCCCTCCCCAACAGCATCCAAGGTCGTCTCTGCTCTCTTCCAGTAAGGAATGTTCTTCTGCTTGCAATCCTAACTCACTTCAAATGCCACCATGTTCATGAAGCTTTTCATAATTCCCTCTCATGAATTTGGTTCTTATTTTTTATTACAGTATTACCTTGGTCTAAGTACTTAACTATTCACAACAAAGAAGAAAGTACTTGATTATAAGCTCCTTAGGTGCGGAAGCTTTATTTCCCCTATCTTTACAATCCCTACAGAAAATGCCTTGATGAGTGTGAGTTGATCATAAATTGTGCCCCATTTGTAATTAATTATGCTGGAGTAATGTAGCAGGAAGTTCTTTCTCCTGTCATTTCTGGCTATAGGAATAATGAGGCTGAGAATGATGGCAGATACATACTAAATGTTTAGTCATGCAAGAATGCAGACTGCCAACATATGTAGCCACTCTGTAGAAATTTCCTCTTCTTGTCACCATGACCAAGAGTGATAGCTGCTACAGTTAACTTCTCAACTATAACAAGGTTCTTTCATCAGGTCAATGTACATAACGCTAAGCCAATATTTTTTTCCCATAGTAACACTTTCAACTTCCCAAGTTCTTGTTTAATTCAACATTCCTGAGGCCTTCCATAGCATTTACCACTCCCTCTCTCTTCTTCTCAGGCAGTTTCTTTTTTCTTTTTTTTTTTTTTTCAAAGATTTTATTTATTTATTTGACACAGAGAGAGATCACAAGTAGGCAGAGAAGCAGGCAGAGAGAGAGGGAGGAACAGGCTCCCTGCCGAGCAGAAAGCCCCATGTGGGGCTCAATCCCAGGACCCTGAGACCATGACCTGAGTTGAAGGCAGAGGCTTAGCCCCCTGAGCCACCCAGGCATGCAGGCAGTTTCTTAATCTCTTCCTAGGGTCCTTTATCTGCTCTTCTCTCATTAAAATTTGCCAGGTTTCCTTCTCCAATAACATTTTCTCCTCATTTTTATATGTGCTTGTGTTTCATTACTTTAACATTCAGGAATAGCTCTAGCCCAGACCACTGTCCTGGCCTCAGACACTTATTTGAAGCTCTTCCAGAACATCTCCATCTGAGATAAACAAATACATAGTACTTATCCACTTCCCCTGTAAAACTCCTTCTTTTCCTGTGTTTCTGATTTTCTCCATTATCCAAAGGCCAACCTCCAGTTTTGCTATTAATCTTTCAAATCTGTTCCTTCTTTTCATCACCACCACTATTTCCTTTGTTCATTAGACTCATACTACTTCTCCCTTTACTATGGAAAGAACCCTCTAATCGGGCTTCCTGCCTCACTCCTTCCCTCTTCAGCCCATTCCTCATTCAAAAACACAAATATGATTAGGTTACTCCCCTGCTTTCAGTCAGTCACTTCCGGCTCCTTGCTGCTCCCCGCAAAGTCCAAAATTCTCATCTTGATATGAAAGACCCTACCTGAGCTATCCCCTCTCAGCTGCGTTAAATTCACCTTCTACTGCAAACCTTTTCATATTCTTTCCTCCAGACATATCATTAAGGAAATGACTTACGGTTTTCCTAAGAGAGATTATGCCTCCCTTTTGTACACGCTCTTCTCATCAACTGGAACCCACCACCACCATCACCACCTTCACCAACCATCTAACCTCTACTCAAAGAATCTGCTTAAGAAAATTAAACTCTTGGGCGCCTGGGTGGCTCGGTGGGTTGGGCCTCTGCCTTCGGTTCGGGTCATGGTCTCAAGGTCCTGGGATCAAGCCCTGCATTGGGCTCTCTGCTGGGCAGGGAGCCTGCTTCCCCCTCTTTCTCTGCCTGCCTCTTTCCCTACTTGAGATCTCTGTCTGTCAAATAAATAAATAAAATCTTAAGAAAAAAAAAGAAAGAAAATTAAACTCTTAAAACCCTACACTGAGGCTTTAGATTTTTTCTTTCCTCCAGCTAAGTTACCTCTTCTACCTCTGCCAAGTTGTTTTTTTGGTAGGTTCTTGTCTGTACACTGGTCTCCCTATGAGGTGCTCCAAGACAGAGGATCACCCTATCTTCTCTGTATCCCCAAAGCCTAGCAAAGTAGTTGAGACTGAATAAGTGTTTGTTGAATGGAAGTAACAAGAAATCAGCTACGTATTAAACAACTGGGTTAGTGATTTTATTTCAGCTTCAGTAGAAAAAAGACACATACTTGAGACTTAAACATAACTCTTGGATCAGCTCACTAAATGAATGTGTTCATCTAGTTCCAGAGTCTTCCTACCTATGGGAAAAAAAAAACAGGAAAATCAAGCGCTGGATTCAACAAAGGAGAACAAAACTAGATTTGAGCCTTAGTAAAGCCCATGCAGCTAAAACTGTGAAGGAAAGTGTTGGGAGTATTGGGACACAATTCTTCAAGGTCTCTTGCATTTCTACATATCTTGTGAAGCTTAGATGGCTTTTGTTCTGGAAAGATGTTTGTATAGCAAACAGCCTTGGAAGATTTAGAGAGCATCTCCTGCCAAGGCTGAGAGAAGAGTTGTTTAATGAGCAGGATAATAAAGATGATGTCTCCCTCTAAGGGCAAAAACTGGCCAAGTTTGCTAACAGTCCTCTTATAAGATGAGAGATTTTTTTAAGGCCTAGGTTCTGCAGCTGTGACATAAATTCCACTGTGTGCACAGTATGCACTGAGGTCATTCTTCATTGCCCCTGTGGAATTTGGGAAAGGGGGAAGTAGAAGCAAGGGAAACCAATTCAGACATAAAGCTTATGCTACCTGTTAGGTCATGACTATTAAAGTCCTTTGTCTCTGATCCAGGGGTCTCATATCTTCCTTCAGCAACTATGAACTGTGGCAGAGTACCTTGTTACTTTGTAAGTAGAGTAAAATCTTAAACACTTTATAGCTCTTGACAAGGAGAAGGGAGCTAAAGGCAAGCAATTAAAAAGTGCTCAATAAATGTTTCTAAAATTGAAAATGCCAGAAAGATATGATCTTGAACACAATGTAGTGGTTAAGAGCATATTCTAGGGGCGCCTGGGTGGCTCAGTTGGTGAAGCAGCTGGCTTCGGCTCAGATCATGATCCCAGGGTCCTGGGATCAAGCCCTGCGCCAAGCCCCGCATCGAGCCCTGTGTCGGGCTCCCTGCTCAGTGGAAAGCCTGCTTTCTCCCTCTCCCTCTGCCTTTGGCTCTGCCTACTTGAGCTCTCTCTCTGTCTGTGTCAAATACATAAATAAAATCTTTTTAAAAAGGAAAAAAGGAGCATAGATTCTAGAGTCAAACAAGCAGCTCAGGTTCATATCCTAACTTTATAATTACTAACTACATAAACTCCCCTGAGCATCACACTCTTGCATGCAAAGAAAACCTTAACTTCCCTTGGATCTCAATTTCCTTTTCAAGAAATATGGTTACTAATATTATCCTGTAGTGAGGATTAAAGGAGTTAAAATATGTAAAGTACTTAAATTGCTTCTGGCATATAATAAGTGCTATTTAATAATAATATTCTGATGCTTGAACTTTATTTCCTGGATAATCAAAATTTTAAGAAAGGAAATGATGTAAGTTAGTAGGTTTTTGCTTGGGAAAGCAACTTTGATGAAAATTACATCATATATATAATAAAAATAAAGAGAAGCAATACAATATGAAAGAAGACCAACCAGAGACAACTGTAATAGTTTAGGAGTAAAAAGAGGCTGGGCTTAAGTGTCAATAATGGGAAAGAGAACTAATTCAAGAAATATTTCATTGCTTGTGTTTATAGAATTTGTCAATTAATGGGAATATAAATATTAACTTAGAGTTATCTAGTCAACATGATACAAAGGCCTTTTCACAATCACCAAAAGCTCATCATGTAAGTACAAAGTAAACTGGGAGAAAGGTGACAGATAAAAGATTTCAAATATGAAGGAAGGGAAAGAAGAGCAAAATACCCAAGAAGGAGTAAATGTAGAAGGAAAAAATGAAGACTACAGATGATTTATGGACATTTGGCGTCTCAGGCCAATGGAGATGACAAATCTATAGCTAAATGTGAGTCTGTGACTCCAAAGATATTGGGGCTACATGTATGGATCTCAGTCTCATTAAAACAGAGGAGTTGATAGACGCCAGTGGGAAGAAAGAAAATAAACCAGGTAAAGTGTAAAAAATAGGGAGAGGAATAAAGATAGAAGATGGCAGAGTACAGAGGCCAGTAGAGAACTACAGATGATACCAAGTGTACAAATGAAAAAGCACAAGCAGGGAAGTAGAAAAGTAGGAAATAAGAATAGCCAATAATATCATATGCTACAGAAAATTTAAAGTAGGGTGAGTTTTGAAAAGAAGACAGTTTCTGAGAAGAAATTTTGGCAGAGGAAGCCAGACTGCAATGAGCTAAATGATCATTAATAAGAAGGAAGCAGCATCAACAGCTGCTTCAAGAGAAACTGAAGATGAAGGAGAGAAGCACGATCAAGATAGATCTCTGTATAGATACAGACATAAGATAAACATGAAATAGAGTTGTAGGAAGGGAGACTTAGTTACATTGGGGAGAAAAGGGAAAAAGAAACAATGGAAAGGAAAGAGTTGGCAATAAAACTAAAGAGATAACTGACAGAGAAACATTTTTACGGATGGTATCTGGAACACACAAGGAAGGAATTGCCTTGAAAAAAAGAGTGGGAAACTTAATCCCATGAGACACAGTAGAAAGAAGTAAAAATATAGGAAAACTATATATTGAGGCCAAAAACAGGGAGCCTGAAAAATTCATATAACATAATTTCAATCTCATCAATTAATGTCTAGAACGAAGTTGACTGCTAAAACTCCAAGGCAAAGTTGAAGTTTCAGTCTCCTTGGAGTAATAAGAGAAAGACTTAGCTACTGTTGAATGTGAGTAAACAAATTCAGACTGAAATAGGAAGACCAAGGAGGCTGGTAAATTGAGAGCCAAGGAAGGAGAGGTCAAGGGATGAGGGACCACCACAGAGAACAGTGATTAGGAACAGAGCTTGGAGTTAGACAGAATGGATCCAAAGCCCATCCCACCACTTCTTAGTTATGAAAATTCAGGCAAGTTACTTAACCTCTTTCTACTTCAATGTCCTCCACTGAAAATTGGAGGAGATGACAGTATTATCTACCTCATATAACTGTTGTTAGGATTCAAGATATTAATAAATACAAAATGCTGAAAATAATGCCTTGCCCAGAGTGAGTACACACAGCCTTCTCTGTATACTTTATGCTCTTTTGGTGTGATTGATCTCATAAGAAGGAAAAATATTTTTGAACTGATTTACAGTAATGAATAAATGATGGACCACAGGTCACGCTTAAATTATTTGTAAATTTAAAAAGTGAACTGTTAATAGACCCAGACAACTCTAATTAGCTCAATTTCAGATTTCATCATGAGAAAATTTAAAAAAAAAAAAAAAAAAAAAAACAAAGCAAATTCCAATATGTTGTGTGGTGCAAGAGAAAATTTTGTCAATTCCCCTTCATGGTTTTGGATTATTATAGCTTCTTGCCTTTGTCTACTTCTAAATTTATTGATTCCTCAACAGTCTAAATCTCTGCCACTCTGACTACAGGTTTCTGTATCAGGTACAGAAGCTTGAGGTAAATACAGTTCTCCTTAAGGGGGTTGGGGGTGGGAGGAGGATGGATAAACAGTATTATAGAAGGCATATTTTGGGTTTGTGTGTCAAACTGCCTATGGTTTAGAAGACTGCTGACTCACACAGTGGCCACACCTTTTTAAAATTTCCCCCAAGTGACATAGGAATCCAAGTATCTCAAGTCCCAGGAGCGTAAGGTACTAGTCTGCCCTTATGCACTTCTGCTTGCATGAAACCTGCAATACTTCCATGTTTACTACTTTTAATCATGTAGTATACAATAATTATGCAAGGTTTACAAGAGAGCATTACAAAGGAGAAGTTTTAATAGAGTGTGTTACTGCCAGTCATTTTCCTTTGATGTCTTAAAGATGTGGAGTAGAGTTTATTTCCTTCTACTTAATCCTTTAGAAAACATTTGCAGAGTACCATTAACATAAGTAAACTCTTCAATATCCCTCTATCAAAATGCCATGACCGGACAACTCTCCAATTCATAATGCACTTGCCAAGGATAGCTTTCCCCATTCCACAATTCCCAGTTTAAACCTAGCCCATCATTTAATACTTAAACACCTTACAGCCATGAGAGAGCAGAATTTCTTATGAAAAGTCTCAGTATCTTCTTTGTGAGGAATTATCTTATCCATTTCTAGACAACTAGCACCCCAGTTCCTCCCCATACCCAGTATCAAATCCCAATGGAACCCTGTAGCATTTACAACAATCAAAAAGCTCCACTTTTGGGGTCTTGAAGGCTTTTCAATACTCATGAGCCCCACTCCCACCAAAAACCTCTGTCAGTGATTAAAAAGAATTTCATAAAATCAGACACTGGTCCTGGGTGTTCTGAAATGGAGCATATTTGCTAAGAATTCAACACTGGAATTCAAACTACCTTGATACAAATCTTGTGAATTCTTGGAATGTGAACTTAACCTGACTGTGTCTCTTCATCATAAAATGAAGGCAACAATAGTGCCGACCTTGTAGGACTATTTCCAGAATAAAGTGAAATAATGCATATACAGTATCTAGAAATATGTTTGGCATTTAAGTAAGAATTCAAACAGATTAATTATTACCTGTGATTTCCAGTCTACTTACATAGTAGGTACTTTGGTACTCTCTGTGCAATACTGATTTTAAGAATCTGCCTAACTTTACTTATCAATGTTCCCTACATATGATAATACATGGTCAATAAAAAAAGATCAAATATCATTAGAGTTGGGGTATCCACTTGTCATACATCTTTTGCTTCATTAATAAAGCTTACCTGTGGAGGGACGTGTCATAAATAAAAATGCTTTAAGTTTAGGCTGGCCATTATTTAGTTGCACAATCATTTCCTTTTTTCAGTTGTCACCCCTGCTCCAAAATCTGCTCAAGTACAAGATCAGCTATATAAAAGTTTTATTTGTGTTAATGACCTATAAGTGCCAGTCAGTAAGATGGTGCGTTCTCATTAGTGGTCCTCACCTCATTAGAAGACTGCTCTCACTGATAATGGACCTCAGAGGTCAATAAAAATCTCAGGAAGAATTCTCCTTAATTTAATAGATGGACAGGTATATGGAAGCCATGTGCTATATACATGATTGCATTCCACATGCCCACAACAATTGTGAAGGTATCTACAGAAACCTACCTCCAAATCACAACATGGTTCCTGCTGGGGGGGGGGGGGGGAACTGACTCTAATACCAGGGAAGATTAAATACAACTTTAATTGGATTTCTTCCCATCTAGATTTCAGAAAATACTTAGTCATCAGAGTGATCTCAATAATTCACAGAAAGAGCATCTCTATTAAACACCCAAGAATTTATATTGGTTTTAATATCCGATCTCAGCTCACCTGATAAATAAATGAGCTGCAATAGCAGTGTCCTTTAAAAAAAAAAAAAATGCAATGTCATCCTTCCAGCCTTTTCCCAAAAAAACTGTCAATATTGAAACATAAGGTAAAACAGTTAAGCAATGTAAAAAGTGATAGGGTATTTCTACTATTTTTCAGTGCCCCCCAAAGGGATTATTCAGTCTCATGTTGTGTGGATGACTCTGTAGCTACCTAGTGAGCTAACCTGGAATCCACTTTAATAATAACATTTGTAAAGGTAAAAGCATGACTAGCTGGCAAGCTTGTTAAATAAAAAGCAGTTTCTAAGACATGAAGGCTTATGCACTCACAAGATACCCAAAGAAAGATGTGCTTCCTGAGATAAACTGGAGAGGTAAAGTCTAAATAAACCTTCTCTGCAAAATAAACAAGATACATTTTATCAATGCAGGAGAAATCACCTACCCAGGAACTCCTTGCATTTTTGCCAAATACGTATTTACAAACTATGTAGAAAACAAGTTGTTCTGCAATGCTACCAACACCCTGCCCATGTCTCAAGATTTATAGTTAGTGACATTTTCAGTAACCAGGTAACAAATTTAATCTCAAGCGAGAAGGAAGAAATATGGAAATGTAAAGTGAACCCCCAAATAGTATTTTTTCCTACAAGAAAAAGTAAAGCCCCAGGAAGGTATAGATGGCTTTATGTACTTATCTAAATCATTTTTCTATTATAAAATATTCACATCTCAGAAAATCACAGATGAAGCAAAGAAGTAGTGAAGCAGCAAAGATGTTAAAATATTCAAAATACTCTGATGTCTATTCACAACAGCTCCAGAGCAGAAAGGAAAAGCAGAATTAGATCTGGCTTCTCCTTCTCTTTCAAGCGGTTAGATAATGATCTTTCTGATGCTACAGAATTCAATGAAAACTTCTCCAGCCAGTCAAAACGATCAGGCAATTTGAGAAGACAGCGAGTTCTCCTGAGCTTCTCGCTACGCATGGCACAGTGTCCAAGACCAAGAATTAGTATCTCCTGGCCTTCCTCACTTCTAATCTGGAAATAAAACCACGCCCCATGCTCAGACCGTGCTTTTCAGTCATCTTCCTACTCTTCAGCTCTAAGGAGGCTAGCTTCTAAGTCACCACGCATTCAGTCCTTGACATATCATCTCCCCAGCGCCTCACTTGGGCAGATGAGCCCGGGATCGCTTCTCATCAAACCTGTGGAATAATCCACTCCTTCCGACTCAGAGATACTTTCGAAAAAAAAAAAAAAATGTACGCGAACTCGTTGGTCTCTAGAAAGAACATGTCAAGAAACTAGCTGCTCATCTTGATTTCATTCAAACCCTTTCAGAAAGTGAAACTTGACATTAGCCAATTACTCGTATAAATTAACTGAAACACACACGCACACACCCAAATCTGGAGGGCGGGGGGGAGCTGAAGCGTATCGGGTAGAAAGCACACGCGGCCCCGGATTCCGGCTTCTGCCCGGGGGCTGGCGCTCCCAGAGGACGCGCTGGGTCGGGATAGCGTTCCCGCCGCGCTCCGCCTGGGACGTCCCGCAGAACGCGCTCTGCGCCTGCCCGCCGTTCCTGCCCTCCCTCCGTCCCTTCCCTGAGGGAACGCGCTGCGGCCGCAGGGTCCGCTGCGGGTCGGAGTGGGGCTGAGGCGCACGGGGACCCGCTCTCCCTACGCGTCCCGGAGCGCGCGGGCGTCACTTACAGGCCCGGCCGGAGCTGGAGGGCGCTGCCTGGCGGCCAGCCGGCGGCCACCCAGGCGCGAAAGCACCAGAGCCACGGGCGCCAGGTCACCTGAGCGGGGCGGAGCGGCTCCTGCCGCCGCCGGGGCTACGCGCGGCGCGCCACTCCGGCTGGCAAGTCCGAGCCCGGCTTAGAAGTTGGGCTCGCGGGGCAGAAGTTGGTGTGCGAGGCTCGCGGGGCCGGCGAGGTGCTCCTAGTTGAGGAGGGCGCGGCAGCAGCTCGACCGCATTGGGCATCACTGGCTCCCGGCAGCGCGGGAGGAGCGGGCGGGCGAGCCCCCGGAGGCGCCGTGGCCGCTGAGCTGCGCGCCCCTGCTCCGCCGGGAGCGACTGGAACCCAGCGAGCAGCGCGGCCCCGTAGCCCCCGCAGCCTCGGTGCCATGGAAACGCGCTCGCCGCGCTCCCTCCTCGGCCCCTACTGAGCGCTTAAAGAGACAGCCGCGCCGCCACGGCGGCCTCGGCGAGCCTCTGGGTCCCCCCTCCTCCGCCCACGCCCTCCACTCCCTCCCCTCCACCCCGCGCGGCGGGGGCTGGATGCTGGGGTCTGCAGAGGCCGCTGAGACGCAAAATAAGGGGCTTCGCTCAATTCTCCCGCCTAACTCTGCTCCCCTCCTCCCACCCACCCAACACACATCCCCGCCCAGCGCACACACACCCAAACCCCGCCAAACAGGCAAAGCTGTCTTGGCTCTCCCCTCGTTCACCAACCTGCTCAGAACCCAACCAGCTGTGCCTCAGCCACGAGCAGAGACCAAAAGAAGGCTGACTTTGGATTCTCTCTCGCTCCGCTCGCTCCCACCCCAAGTCTCGGGAGCCCGTCAGAACCCAGGCTTGGGGGAGGTATGTTTGAAGTGGGAACCAAACGGCAGTTGATTGAGTCAAATCTCCTGCCAAATCGACAGTTGCAGGACACGTCGTCGGCTTATCCAAAACCCCTCGTCACTCAAAATGGGATAATCCCCTTTCATTTATTTGGCCACCATCTCACCCCCTTCAGGCACCAGAGTTATAAGGAGGAGCCAACCCTTTTACAAACCTATTCCCTCCTTTCCTTCAAACCTCTTCCCCAAAATTTACGGAGGAGCAGCCAGTTGCGAGTCCCCACGGCCCTTCCAGAAGGGAACGGCGTCTGCTCGAACGGGAAGCCGGGGCTGCGGTGCTGGCCCGACCGCAAGGGACGCACAGCCAAGCGCGGCGTGGTCGCCAGCAGCTCCGGCCCGAGCTATGCCTCTGCCCGGCGCCAGCTGCTGTCTGGAAGGCCACAAACCCCTGGAGTCTGCTTCGTGAAAATAAAAATCTATGGTGCATCATGCCCTCCCACAAGGACAATCCAGGTTCGGAAGCCATAATCTGCAGTTCAGACCTGTAGAAAACGGATCAGTCTGCAGACGGACAACTTTTTTCTTTGATTCCTAAACTTATCAAAAGTGGCTCTCCAATGACTCATTCAGAGTCCAATACTTAAAGTGGTACCATCTGATTTCCTCAGTTCTAGGAGCCTTAAAATGATCCCCCAATGGTCTTTGGGGATCCCTTTTGCCCTTCATATTTGAATTAACCATCTGGCTTAGTTTCAGTCCTCTGAGCCTTTGTTCTCCCTTCTTTCTGCTTTTTCTGCAACTGAAGAAGCAATTGGGCCTTTAAAGGAGGGATTGAGGAGCAAACTTTTGGAGTTTCTCTGAGAAGAAAGGGGAAAAAATAAATGAGGGTAAGCTAAAACCATAGGACTCCTGAAATCGTTACCCTTCTGTGACTTTGTCCTCCTTGATTTGGAATTCACACCAACCTTAAGCATCTTCTATTTCTCTTCATCATATCTAAATATTTTTGGTTTTTCTTTTTAAAGCTTAACGAAGTGAAAACCACAAATATAAAACAAAACAAGATGATATCTCTATCTTCCAATAAATATCTTTATAGAATTTTAGTCATTTATAAACCAGAAATCATTATTTGAACCTCCTTATTTCATAAGAGGGATTCATTCTTCATTTTGTTTTTTTAAAGATATTGTTTACTTATTTGACAGAGAGAGACACAGCCAGAGAGGGAACACAAGCAGGGGGAGTGGGAGAGGGACAAGCAGGCTGCCCACTGAGCAGGAAGCCCAACATGGGCCTCAATCCTAGGACCCTGGGATCATGACCTGAGCCAAAAGCAGACACTGAACCATTGAGCCACCCAGGTGCCCCTCATTCTTCATTTTCTAAACAGCAATTATACATGAGCCAGGCCTTCTCCAATCCCAGAAAGTGGATTTCGGGATATTGTTGGTATCTGTTCTAGAGATACATTGTCACTTGGCTAAATCTTTATTAGTTCTGAAAATGGCAGGCCTAGCGTGTGTTGCTAAAACACACTGATAATTTTTATATCTATTGTAAACTCTTACTTTTAATTTCTTCTAAATCTCTGTGCCACCTTTATTAACAAGTAACAAAAGTTCACTACTAAATTTCTCTACCTCTTCTTTTTTCCTCTCCTTCTTCTGGTAAGGTGCTAATGAACAGTAAAGTGACCAAAGGCAGACAGGGAACTCTGGGAGGAAAGGAAGAAAAGGAACCTAGACAATTCACAATGACGGTGGCTCCTGAACTAAGTGTATTGACTACATAAGGGGGGCCTTTTGTTTTCTCCTTCTGGGTTTTAGTATAGGTGAAGGATTAATCCTCTCCATCGGTTCAATTTCTAGTTTGTCTTTTGCGTGAAACCTAAAGACTCCAGATTATTTCAGTACAGTTGATCTTAATTGTTTCAATGAAAATTTATAGCATACCTAAAGATGACAGTATAGATTAAACTATACCCTGAAATTTCCCAGGACTTGATAAGCCTTTCTTTGCTTCTGGACTAGTTTTAACTTTGCAGGGCTCTATCTTAAACCAATCTCATTCTTTCCTGGCATGTGAAAAGTTTCTACTCATTTTCTTCCTTTATAATACAGAAATCCTTGCATAAATAATAGACCTCCTTTATTACAAGGTTAAATTTTATATAAGCCACAGCTGAAACTCAGAACTATTTTAAGAACTAAAGAATAATGGAAAAATACTAGAATATATGTAAATTATCTGATTGCATGGTTGTTAGTAAAGGACTGCTTAGGCACATGAGAAGAAAATCAGTAAATTGAAAATCACAAATTAAGAAACTTTCCTTTTATGTACATTAGTTTAAAAACATATTTATTACAAATGAACATTTTAAGCACTTGGTAATAGGCTAAATATGATTAATGTATATTTTGTAAAGTGAGGCTGATTTCAGATTGATCTAGCATGGGTAATAATATGAACACAATGTCATGTAAACAATTATCACTAAATAAAACATACTCTTCCAGCATAAGGATTTAAAATGTTGCCATGAACTAGGAAATTCTAATTTGAATTCAGCTTTCCTTTTGCAGTCTATGCATACAGTTTAAGAATAATTGGTGATTTGGTTTGATTGTTTGGTTATGCTTTATCTCTAAAACAGAGGAACATCATGAAACCTGTTAGCTACAGCCTTATACACTAAAAGAGTGACGTAGTTTGGTGGCTTGGGGATGCTATGAACACATAAGTGAAGCCAGATACAAACAAAACAATTCATTCAGCATTTATTGCTTAAAGTGAAATTTTAAAATTAACAAAGCAAAAGAATGAGCCAAATACACAAAGAACCAATTTTTTAAATTACGAGAGAGAGATAAGTTTTGTGTTGTTGGCATCCCTTGCTCAGACATAAATTTCAGGGGGGCAAAAAATAGAAACATCATGAATTGGATTTTATTCTTGTGAATGATTTTTTTACACTGTCAACCTGGACAGGCTCTTAAAAACGGATTTGATGTAACAGACAAATGTTCTCTCTGAGAGGCGTCCAAAAGATTTGGGGGGACCTCCAGTGGGAATACCACATGCTACCCCACTCTCTTTAGACCTGGTTCAAAGGAGTAATAAATCTAACCAGCTTTTCCCTTGTTAGGAGGAGGCGGGGTAAGCCAATTTCATGCTTTATGTATGCTGGTTGTAAAAAAGAATGCTTACCTAAAAAGAAATAGATTCTGACCAGATGTTCTCAAAATCTTCCTCAGCTGCTGCTTGAAGCTTTACAGGCACCACATACTTTATCTTCTCGTCTATCTCCTTCTAATTGAGAAATTGTTGATCCATGCAGTTCGACAGGCAGGCTGCTGCAAAAACCTTCCTGCCACTGCTTTTCAGCCCTGCTCTCCTCTTGCACACAAAAACTTCCAGTGTCTGTACGGGGACAGGAAAAGAGAGCAGGCCATTTCATTTGGCAGGTGTTGTGGGTTGAAAGAGGAGGAGGTCAAAAAGCAATTCTTCAAAGGACAGCTTCTGTCACCTGAAAGTGTAATAAATTGCCATTATAGAAATGCCTACAAGCACTAATGAGCCATGTACATTGAAATCTTGGTGTCAGGCAAAATAGAATGAAATTCACCCAGGAACCAACTGGGATTGTCACACCAAGATGTGAATAATTGTTCTCACTTTGGTTTCATCTGCTACTAAATTTTGTCCCTATGAACCATAGCTCTCTCCCTTTTTAAGGAAAATGATAAATTCAGCATAAAATTCCTAAGATATCTGTCTGCTGATTTAGACATAATTTCTCAGTAGTATGCTACTCACCAATGATAAAGATTTGGCCAATCAGATGTGAGATACAATTACCAACTTCAGAATTATACTTTTTTATGAGAACATTATTAGAAGATTAGCCCGAATATACATTGACTAGGACTTTTTTGGAAACTCTACCTTGCATAGCTAATTCTTTTGTGTATGGGGGGGTAAAAATATGTAAGATTAAATTTAGTATCTTAATCATTTTTAAATACACAATTCAGTAGTGTTAAATATATTCACGTTGTCATTCAACAGATCTCTAGAACTTCTTCATCTAGAAGAACTGAAACTCATTTTCTATTAAGCACTAATTCCTCCTCCCCCTTTCTGTCCTGTCCTTCACAAATAGCTCTCTACTTTCTGTTTCTATGATTTTGATTACTTAGATTCTTCATGAATCGAATCATACAGTATTTGTTCTTTTATGGCTTATTTTGCTTAGCATAATGTCCTTAGGGTTCATCTATGTTGTAACATGTGACAAGATTCCCTTCTTTTTAAGACTATATAATATTCCATTGTATTATACACCACATTTTGTTTATCCATTCATCTGTCAATAGACATTTGGATTACTTCCACCTTTTGGCTATTACGAATAATGTTGCAATGCACCTAGTTGTGTAAATATCTCTTTGGGATCCTGGGGTCCTGGGGTCAAGTTCAACATTAGACTTCTTGCTCAGCAGGAAGTCTGCTTCTCCCTCTCTCTCTGTCCCTCCCCTCTCTCTCTCAAATAAATAAATAAAATCTTTTTAAAAATTCCTTATATATTGTAGATACTAACCCCTTATCATATATATGATTAACAAATATTTTCTCCCATCTTATAGGTTCCCTTTCAGTCTGTTGATTGTTTCCTTTGATACTCAGAAGTTCTTAATTTCAGTGTAGTTATTTTGTCTATTTTTGTCTCTTTTGTCTATTTTTATTTTTGTTGCCTATGTGTTTGATGTCATCTGCAGGAAATCACAGACACGTCTAATGTCCTAAAGTCTTTCCTTATGTTTTCTTCTAACAGTCCTACAGTTTCAGGTCATATGTTTAAGTCTTTCAATCTATTTTGGGCTAACTTTTGCATGTGGTGTAAGGTAAGAGCCTAACTTCAATTGTTTGCATGAGGATATACAGTTAACCCACCACAATTTGTTGAAGAAACTGTCCTTTCTCCATTGTATAGTCAGGCACTCTTGTCAAAATCATTTGACCAGGGGTCCCTGGGCTGCTGAGTCGGTTGAGCCTCTGCCTTCAGGTGGGGTCATGATCTCTCTCAGGGTCCTGGGATCAAGCCCCAAATCTGGCTCTCTGCTCAGCAGGGAACCTGCTTTCCCCCTCCCCCCACCTACTTGTGATCTCTCTCTCTCTGTCATAGAAATAAGTAAAATTTTTTTTTAAAAAACATTTGACCAGGGCGCCTGGGTGGCTCAGTGGGTTAAGCCACTGCCTTCGGCTCAGGTCATGATCTCGGGGTCCTGGGATGGAGTCCCACATCAGGCTCTCTGCTCAACAGGGAGCCTGCTTCCCTCTCTCTCTCTGCCTGCCTCTCTATCTACTTGTGATCTCTCTCTGTCAAATAAATAAATAAAATCTTTAAAAAAAAAAAAATTTGACCATATTTGCAAGGTTTATTTCTGGACTCTGTATTTTTTATAGTTTTGACTGTTTGTTTTATGTAGCATATGAGAAGGCAGTTTCGGCCTACTATGTAGCTGTGGAACATCAGTATTAAAAGTCCTGTCAGTATATTATCAAAAAGTGAACATTTCACAGAATGGGAGAAAATATTTACAAATCAAAAATCTGGGAAGGGACTAGTATCCAGCATATGTAAAGCTTACAGTACAACAGTAAAAAGAAAAAGGGGGGAAATAATAGCCTAGACTATATATAATAATATATATAATTAATATATTTATATATTATTACATAATATATAATAAATATATATAATATAAATTATATATAATATATATTAATATATAAATTATATATTATATATAATAAAATATATAATAATAATAATATAATAATAGACTAGCCTTTTCAAGTAGATATATAAATAGCCGATAAGCACATGAAAAGATGCTAAGCATCATTAGTCAGTAGGGAATTGCAATCTGAAACCACAATGAGATACGACTTCACATCTACTAGGATGGTTATATTCAGAGAGACTCTAACTAATGATGACAGTGGTGGAGAGAAATTAGAAACTCATACATTGCTGGTGGAATGTAAAATAGTGCAGTCAATTTAGAAAATAGATTGACAGTTCTTCCAAATGCTGGATTGCCATATGACCCAGCAATTCTATTGCAAGAGAATGGAAAATATATGTCTGCATAAAAATCTGTAAAAGAATATTCATAGTAGCATTATTTGTAAGAGCCAGAAAGTGGAAACAAACTAAATGACCATCAGTTGATAAATACATAAGGAAAATATGGCATATCCATGCAATATAATATCATTCACCCATAAAAAGGAATGAAGTACTAATATATGGTACAACATAGATGAACCTTGAAAACCATATTCTAAGTATGATTCTAAGAAGCCAGACACAAAAGGCAACCTATTAATTTATGATTCCATTTATATGAGAGGTACAGAACAGATAAATCCATAGAGACAGAAAATAAATGAGTGGTTACCAGGACCTGGGAGAGAGGGGGAAGTAGAGAGTGACTGTTAACGCGCATAGGGTTTCTTTCTTTTTTTTTTTTTACCATTTTATTTATTTTTTCAGCGTAACAGTATTCATTGTTTTTGCACAACACCCAGTGCTCCATGCAAAACGTGCCCTCCCTATTACCCACCACCTGTTCCCCCAACCTCCCACCCCTGACCCTTCAAGAGGTAATGAAAATGTTCTGGGGTTAGGTAGTGGTGATAGTTGTACAACATTGTGAAAATACTAAAAAACATCGAATTATATATACTTTAAAAGGATGAATTTTCAGGGCACCTGTGTGGCTCAGTCATTAAGTGTCTGCCTTCGGCTCAGGTCATGATCCCAGGGTTCTGGGATTGAGGCCCATGTTGGGCTCCCTGCTCGGCCAAAAGCCTGCTTCTCCCTCTTCCTCTCCCCCTGCTTGTGTTCCCTCTCTCTCTCTCTCTCTCTCTTTTTTTTTGTGTTCCCTCTCTTGATGTGTCTCTTTCTGTCAAATAAATAAATAAAATCTTTAAAAAAAAAAAAGACGGTGAATTTTCTGACATGTGTATTGTATCCCAATTTTTTAAAAGTTGAGTTTACAGGGGCACCTGGGTGGCTCAGGGGGTTAAGCGTCTGACTTCGGCTTGGGTTATGATCCCAGGGTCCTGGGTTCGAACCCCACATCGGGCTCCCTGCTCTGTGGAAAGCCTGTCCTCCCTCTCCCACTCCCCCTGCTGTGTTCCTTCTCTTGCTGTCTCTCTCTCTCTCTCTGTGCCGAATAAATAAATAAATCTTTAAAAAAAAAAAAAAGTTGAGTTTACAGATCAGTACCAAACTGCAAAGTGTTTTATATTGATCCCAAGATGAGAAGTCTATGCCATGATGAAAGCAGACTACATCAGTAAGCACTCTATTTAGTTCAGCTGACTTTTTTTTTTTCCAATGGCAAGACTTTCTCAATGAAGTAAGCAGTCCATCGATTCTCCTTCTAAGGTAAGCTCCTTATCATCCTTGGGACAGGTAATGAAGAGTTCACAGATCAGCTACTCTGAATAAAGCCGCTATAATCTGCATGCCTGACTTGCTTACATGACACACTGATAAATGAATTAAGACATTCACAGTTTCAGAGAGCAACCATTCCAAACTTATGTCTTACATTGGATTGTACATTGTAACATAACTTCAGTTCATCATGCCTCTATATATAAGGCAATGGATGAGGTAACAGAAGGAGGAGGGCAGGAGGAAGAGTTAGAGAAGAAGGATGAGAAGTGGAGAAGGGAAAGTGGAGGAGGAAGGAGAAGAATCTAAAATAATAAGATAGGTGCTATGTACTTAAAGAACTTACTCTGGGAAGTTAAACATGTGACTTGTCCAGTGTGATGAGTACAGCAAGAGAAGTAACAGTAAAATAGTAGAGGATGGGGTGGTTACTTTGGGGCAGGACATGCTTTCTATATAGTCAGAAAAATCTAGAGGAGGCGTATGAGAGGGTTCATAAAGCATGAGTAGGTGTTTAACAGGCACACATCTTGGAATATGGAAGAACAGAACCAGAGTTAATTAAACTAAAAGGCCACACATATAAACCGACGTTTGTCAAGGTGGGTTCCCAGACCAGAAGCACCAGCATTCCTTGGGAACTTGTTAGAAATAATTCTCAGGCCCATACCCTAAGTAAGGAATCAGACAGTCTAGGGGTGGGGCACAGCAATCTGTTTTAACAAGCCCCTCGAGTGCTTCTGATGCACACTAAAGTTTGAAAACCACTATTTTAGATAAATACAGAAAATAACTTTAAAAATATATATTGAGTCTTAAAAAAAAGCAAAGACAGTGTGTTTTATTTAGCACTATTTTATCCCTTCTCCCTAAGAAAACCTCACTAAATGAAGAATAAAAAACTGTTTCAAGATATTTATCCATCAAGACAAATGGGAGAGGAGACCACAACTATTTCTGGAAGGGTTAGGAACATTAAGTAAAAGTTTATAGGATGAAGAGGAGGCCCTTCGTGGCCCTTCTCATCTGAAGTTCCCAGAAAACCTGTACCCAAGTGTATATCATGCACCATGTGGAGGTTGGAAGATTGTTCTCTGGAGATCCCAATAAAAAGGCCAATGACTGATAACTTTCCAGTGAATTCTACCACTTGGCTATTACCATTTACAAAAACAGAGCTTCCTTTCAACAATCTTTGTATGTTTATGCTTAAACATAATTAGCTGAGGATCACTGAAGTGTGAAGAAAGCTTCCAGGATGTAGAGACCTATAGGAAAAAAGTAGATAAAAGGAAACTGAAAAAAGGAGGAAAAACTGTGCTTCCCCTAAAATTATAATTATTAATTTCAGAAAGAGAATATACCACATTCACATACACAAAAAAGTGTTTTGCTATTAAAAAGAAACACTCAGAAAATGAGAAATTGTCTTTTACAGTGATTTACAATTGCAATATAGTTGATATACAATATTATATTAGTTTCAGGTATACAACATAGTGATATGACAATTATAACATTATGAAATGCTTTCAACCTAGAGTTACATACTCAACTAAACTATTAATCAAAGACAATTTCAGACATACAAAAACTCAGAAAATTCACCCACTCTTATACCCTTGCTTAGGAAGTGACTGGAAGAAATGTCTCAGCAAAATGAGGAAGTGAAAAAAGAAAGAAGCAAATAAAAAGAAAGATATGAAAATCAGAAAATACAGGCTTTGGCACTTATGAGACAAAGAGAATCTCCAGGAAGTTGACAGAGGGAATTTTTTTTTAAGATTATTTATTTATTTATTTTGAGAGAAGAGAGCACACACATGGAGGGAGAGTAAGAGAGAGAGAGAATTCTAAGCAGACTCCCTGCTGAACACAGAGTCCGCCCGACAGGGCACTCAGTCTCACAACCCTGAGATCATGACCTGAGCCAAAATCAAGATTCGGATGCTTAACGACCTGAGCCATCCAGGCACCCCAACAAAAGGAATTTTTACAACCCAAGCTGTGAGTCAGAGCTAAAAAAGCATCCTACCAGCTGGGAATAAGTAGGGGGCATAGGGTGAAAATCTCTGGAAAATAAAAGGGAGGGGTCATTTTACATGTTTGGGAGATATACATTTTATTTCTAGGTATTAGAGCATTTGGGGAGAAAATTAACTACCAATAAATGAGAAAAAGCTACACAGGAAAATGATTATCTGTAAAATTGTAAAATGACAACAAAAACCAAAGCTCAAATGAGAAAGGAAATATCTTAAGATGTTATTTGGTGTAGCTGTAAACAATATGCCACATATAAAACAATATTAGTATTCATGCATATTTGTGATAAACTACTGAGAGCATAAAGGAAAGGAAGGTTGGGAAAGTAGGGGGTTAAAAGATCCAAAATAATAAGGAAGTCAATAAACACAGCCTGATATAATAAATTAAGAAATAACAGAATTGGGACACCTGGATGGCTCAGTGGGTTAAGAGTCTGACTCTTGGTTTCAGCTTAGGTCATGATCTCAGAGTCATGGAGTCGAGGCCCATGTTGGGCTCTGTGCTCAGTGGGGATTCTGCTTGATATTCTCTTGCTCTCCTTCTGCCACCCCCCAAAATAAATAAATCTTAAAAAATAAAAACAGACTATGTTAATCTATCAGATGGTGGTGTATGTATGGAAAAATAAAAGAATGTCCTAGAATAGAAAGAAAGGAGAGGCAGTCTGTTTTGTAGTGTGATCAGGCCCTTTCTGAGCAGTTATCTGAATTCCGAGAAGGATCTAGTCATGCCATATTTGGTGGACCAATTCTCTAGGCAAAAGTAGTAAGTGTTATTAAGACTTTGAGGCAACACTAAACTTAGTGTGTTCTAGAAAGGCAAGAAGACCAGTAAGCACTGGGCAAAGTCAGCATATTGGGAGCAGTAGAAGAGATATTTCCAAATGGGAGAAAATCATTTGAGCTTCAAGATTGTGCTGTATCTAAGAAGATTATATGATTCAAAGAAAAACAAAGCAATACCACACCTGTTTATTTTATTTCATGGATTTATCCTGCCCTGCATGATTCTATCCTGCTTTCTTCACCACTTTAGTACCATCAACCACTAACACCACAGGGCCCTGTACTATAGTAAACACTCAGAGAAAAGTTCTTCTGGCTAATATATCTGAGTCTTTTGCATGTCTGGGAATTCGTCTATCACCACATAAATCATGCCCCCTCTGTTTCTATCTATTCCACTCCATTTTGCATTTCTCAGTATAATCATCATCCCAGTTTCCTATTCACATTTTCAATAGTAGTAACCTACAAGATTTCACATTTTCTGAAAATACAAGACTCTTGTGTAGAAATTATAATTAGGCTGGCTGGGCAATGTTCTATTATTAGTAAGAATTGTGATTTTTAGAGTTGTGGGTTAATTGCTAATAACTGTATGCAGTGTTTTCCCTCAAGATGTTTTCTATTACAGTAATTAACTGAGCAGCTGGGAGAGCAGACATTAACCATTTGTCTTCACAGTAGCCCTCACTGGGGACTCTCCCCAAACCTTTGCACATGGCTTTATTTGCTATTTGATGGGTAATGCAAGAGGAAGGCATAAAAGATACAGGGTGTTTGCACTTTGGAGTGGATATCCAATTTAAAATAATTTTTTCTTGTTGAAAGGATTCTTTCTCACACATGTGATGAATAGATTATGAGAAATGTAGAATATCTTTTAGATATATGGACTTATGTGGCTAGTTTTTATGTGCATATTTCTCTTAGTATCTTCACATAATGAAATTTTGTCACCGTGATTGTGTCAGAAGCCTGAGCTACCCTGAAGACACCACTGGTTTATCTGCTTATAAATTAGATTGGACCAGTAAAAGCTGGCTGCTACTGAAGAAATCTGTTCAGCAAAACTTTAGGAGCTATTGCCTGATAGCCCTATTCCTTTTCATGATACCTGAATTCCCATTTGGTTGTTAGCTCAGCTCTGGCCCTTGATTTTAGTATCCAGAATCTCCCTCTGGGACTCTTGGTGCTTCCTTGTGTGATTTTCAACTTACTGTCTCATGCGGCCCCTCTCTCAAGACCATATGCAAAAATCAGATATTTTGACCCCAATTTCTTCTAACCAATTTCTCCTGCTGTTGCCTGGACTCCACTCTGTCTCTGCCAAGTTCTTTTCTGCAGCATGCCTTTTGTTAGTGCAAAGGCGTTCTTCTTCTTTTTTTAAACAGGGAACATTTTATTTAACATATTTTTAAAACAAAATGTCTCAAACCACAAGTAGAGACTAAGTACAATTTTTTTTTATTAAAAAAGCTAGGTTTGGGGGAAATTTTTAGGTACATAAGAATTCTTTATCTTCCCTCTTGTTGAGTAAAATAATAAATTCACTACTGTTCAGATCTCATTGCCTTTTTGTTTTTTTTACCCTGCTTTTCCAGAGGCAAGAATTTTCTTTCTTCTTAAGATTACTCCTTTTCTCTAAATTCAGAAAAGTTCTGGGTTGTCAGAGTATGTGGCTGTAAGAGCCTCCATAGGAAGAATGCTATCTGATTTAAATTAATTTCACAGAAACTACGTAAACAAGAGCACTCCAGGCCCTCTGGTGAATGAGGCAGACACAGCTTTCTTTCCCCCTATGAAAAGAAACAAGACCCACACCCCCTCTGCCTTGGTTGGTAGTGGCTCAGCTTGACTCACTGAGGCCACCTACTCAGTATCGCTGCTCAAAAGGGAGACTCACCCATTAGAAATCACACTGCTGAGTCTAAACTTTGTAAGTCTCAACGGTCCCCCTTGTACTTTGAAGAATGTAATTTACCAAGGGTTTGAAGGTAAACAAGGCTATACTATAATGTAAAGAAAACTTTTTGTTCAGAGATTTCCATTTTGGAAATCCTAGTGGGAGCCTGGGTCATTCATTAACTGGAACAACCCTAGGAACGGGTCAACAAGACAGAATCAGGTAGAACCTGGAGTTTTGTGGAGATGCATTTGAGAAGATAAGTTTCAAAGCAGTTTGATGTAAGCTATCTGTCAGAGGAAGTATAAGATCCCCAGGTCAGTGAGAGCTTCAAGCAAGGGCAGGGCAATAACCAGGATGCTTTCATGGAAGAGAAGTTGCTCTAACCACTTGGCTGTGGACAAAGGAACCCTGAGTCATCCTGCTTCTTCCTCTAGAAAACCTTGATGCCATAGTTTCATTCGCCTTGTATAGCATTCAAACCTAAATGATGCTATCTGCTTAATTTTTTAAAAACAGTGCCTTACAGGGAAATGCTTTAATGAATCCTTTTTGATTTACTGGTTGGTTGAACCAATTTTGGAAAAGCCCTGCAAAGCATGAATTAAAATACAAATTGAGTTTAGAAAATATCAACTTGCATATTCCAAAGGAGATAAGTTCTTCTTAACTTGCCCTCACAATTCTTCCTTATGGCAAACCCTTTTCAGTATACTCCTAGCAATTACCAGCAGCGGGAAGCCCAACAAAAATAATATCTACATTTTCTGTCCACTTAAAATGAATTTCATACGATAAAATCTGAGTTGATTGTTTCAAATTAATATACAAGTGCTTTGATTTTACTGTCTACTTCCTCATCCAAATTTATTTTAAGCTCTATAAGCTGGGAAACATGTTTTATATTTATTTATATTATTCAAACGACTGAACTGTATTGGGTGAGGTCATGTTGAATGACTGAAGTGCCTTAGTTAAAACTAAGCTTCTTTTAAGGCCACCTAGAGCACTATGTAACAAAAGAGCTGATATGTATTGTCATTATGACCTGGGTTAACAGGGAAAAAGAAAAGGAAAGCATAGATAACAGCAGGGCTTCTTTGGCTAAAATAGAAACACTATGTTACTTCAGAAATAAGAACCAAGGACAAAAGTCTTGGCATTTTGGTGAGTCCTTCATAAGCAAGAATACACATGAGGCTTTGCTAGAATTCAAGAGCCATTCTCTCAGTACTTTAAAAACTGTAGACATGAAGCTGTGGTAAAGCTTGTCTTGGCCCAATTATGGACTGAAAGTGAGGTGTCCATGGCATGGTTCCAGCATAGGTTTCAAATCAGTTTGAATCCAGCTATTTGGTCCTTATTAGGACTTCAGGGGACAGCCAAGAATTACATTTAATTCATTATCTTGTTCTGAAAGCACTACAGTGGCTGCTACACAAATTGAAAGCAGCATTTACACAAGCTAATACCCATGGTATCTTTCCAATTTATCTTTTGGGCATTATCACCTCCCAGTGCACCTCCTTGAAAGTCTGACATGTGGCCTGCATTCTTATTTCGTAGGATGATAGCTATTCACCCCGAAGAGAACATTGAAGAAAATGGCCCCATATTAAAGTGCTAAGAATGCTACCTGAAATACATTTTAAAAGATTTGAAAATAGCTACAGTCTTGTGGCAGAAATTGTGCTATACATAAACTTGCCTTCTAGGCAGTCCATTCTTTCTGGATTGAAGCTGCAGTATTATTATTGACTTAATTCATTGCTGTTGGACTCATGTCCAGCAATCTGCTGTAGATTCACAGTAGAATTATTGCCCTCCTTTGTGACACATTCAAGACCACTGATGTTTATTTGTCCATTTATTTGTCATTGTTTTTCAAAAGGGAGAAAATTTAAACCATACGTTTTACTTTGTGATGGGAAAGTAAATATAACCTGTTGAAGTTCAAGGATAGGAAAATACCCCTTTAGGAAACTAGTAGAAATGATACGGGAAGCAATGTTGCCCACATACAGAGTGATTTCTAACAGTTCATTGATTTGACTGTTTAGTGTTGCCTTTTAGAGTGTGCATTAACAAAAACCCTGCATGGCTATTAAATTGACAGTATAATTCTAGAGTGTTTTATGTAACTAGACACTAGCAAGAGAGAATACGGTGTGAACTCCCAGATATCAGACAACGGCACTCCAAGCCAACTTGTATTAATGCTTTATATTGATGTAAAACCTTTCTTCCAAAAAGTAAAAAGCACTTCCTTAAAATTGTCTTATTGGGTTTTATAACAACTCAGGAACGCACGGTGTCTGAGACCACAATGTGCTGAGCTGAGATAATACCGTAAGTTTGCTGATTCCTAATCTAGTATTTCAAATGTTTAATCATTAGTCATCCTTCCAGTTTCCAAAAATGCCAAAAATTATTCATTCTATACAAGATTTGAGAAAGGTTATATTTCAGAGAAGATTCTTTTAGAGTCTCTAAACCATTAAGTAAAGGTTTAAAAATCAATTGTTTGAGAATTCAAGTGACTTTCTTTTAGCTAAGGATTTAAGTCTATTATTTCAACCTAAAGAAGAATAAAGTGAATGGTAAGAAAAGATCCATAAAATAGATATTTTCCGGTAACTTCAGAAATATTCCCAAAGTTAAACATATCTTTACTAATTCAAAGTGGTTGACTAATCTTTTATTTTTTAAAGGATTTTATTTAATTATTTGACAGAGAGAGATGCAGGAAGAGAGGGAACACAAGCAAGGGAAGTGGGAGAGGGAAAGGCAGGCTTCCTGCAGGGCTGGAACCCAATGCGGGGCTGAAACCCAATGCAGGGCTCGAGCCCAGGACCCTGGGATCATGACCTGAGCTGAAGGCAGATGCTTAATGACTGAGCCACCCAGGCACCTGGTTGACAAATCTTTAAACTGCAGAAAATATTCACTGGTCTTTTAAAAAGCTAAGGATTGGCCATTTTAGGAAGTATTTAGGATCATTTTGATAAAGATATCAAATGGATGAATAGTTTCTTTGTTTTGGAGGGTAATTATGGCTTACTTTCTTATAATCTTATTTCTAGTCTCTCACTTGACAGGCTATAGTGCCTAAATTACAAAATTTTCTCCCAGATGTAATGAATGCACCCAGGAGTGAACATTAAAAAATGAAACTCTGTATAGTTTCAGTGTAAGGCAGTCTTGATGGTCCAAAAGCAGGGTTTACAAGTCAAAGCTCTCACCACTAATTTTCCTTCCTGCTTCATTGAGTTTAATACAATGACTTAAGGCCTAACTCAATGTATCCCCCTTTTCTCTTCCTTCAAAACACATCTTCCCTTACTTCCTTCTTAATCAGTTGGTCTTTTGAAGATATTTCTATCAACAGGGAGGAAAATTCCCTTCCTAAAGCTAGCAAGTGACAGTTAGTAGCTCACTGAAATTTCATAAGAAGGAGCACAGAGCATGTTCATTTTCCTTCAGTTTTGTTAAGATGCATGATAGATTTGCCAACACCTGCTGTTCTGATTTTGTTCGCCCTTTGATTTAAAATACAGCAAAGGAGAAAAATGTATACATTTCATTTGGGTTTAAATGACCTTACGCTAGCAAAATCATGTGCCATCTTTGCCTTTTCTAGATTCCATAAACTTTCTCCTTTATTTGGAGCAACAGTGTGCTTGGTTAATAACCTTACTGTTTTCTGCTGTTAAGAGAACTGAAGTGCCATTAACACATATTAAAGTACCATTGATTCCATTAGTGCCGACAAGCACTAAATCCCAATTTCTTTTTAAATAAGCACTAAAACAAATGCAGATGTCCTTTATTAACAAGGAACATGCTGAGCAACTATTATTGCAAGAGTGTAATATATGGGAGATATCGTAAAGACCAAATTAGAATCTTAAGGAGCTGAAATGCCAGAACTTGGATACAATGAAGGACAAGTGCAGAAATAAATACGAATTTTCTACATGCACAGCTTATCTGAAGGGTCATATTTTATGTCCCATATTAGAATAATAATCATTTTTCACCTTTATATGTCTCTGCATTTGTGTATTATAACACATACAATACCCCACTCATGGAGAGACACAAGCTGTAGATTTACAATGAAGCAGTTTGTGAATGAGGAACCAAAGCTCAGAAATGGACATGGCTTAGATGGGCTCTTACTCTGTGGTTTCTAGATGTGGTCCTCATGATTAGATGCTCCCCTAGAATAGTAAAGCACTTTCAATTGTGAAGCAATATCAAGGAAAGCTATTTATGTGCCTGGCCTTATTAAAATATATGACCATTCTAGGGACCTTTTCATACCAATAGAACTTAGAATATTTCAGCATAAACCTTTGTGTCAAATTTGCAGCAAAAACAAAATGTTTTCTCTTTTTGTATTTTTGCTTTAATCTCATCCCTAAGCACTATTTTCTTTCTTTCCCCTCTCCCTCCTTGTATTTCATCTGTTCTTTACTTATTTCTTATATGATTATGCTAGTTGTGTGTATTCCTTGAAAGCTGTTTCTAATTTTTTTTTCAAATGAAGATATAGACAAAAGTGAGAGATACCAGCTTGTTTTGTTCACTTGCTACTGCATTTGCAGAACCTCAAACAGAGCCTGACATATAGAAGGCACTCAATTTTTGTTGAATAAATTTAAAAAAAAAATGGTAAATGGCAGATCAGTAGTTAGAGATAGATGGGTGATAGATGATAGATAGATGATGGATAGATAGATAGATAGATGATAGATAGATTATACTGGTAAGAAGCTAAGAAACAAGGAAAGAAGGAAGGGAGGAAAGAAATGTCTATACCTTTAGGCAGATGTATAGGCTCACAACTATGGAAAATTTTTCTCTACTTGAAGTTTGACAGAGTGAAGAAAGGCTGGAAACAAGCATCAAACTGTATCAGCTAATAAGTTGCCTTCCACGGGTCCATAGATGTTAACCAAAGACACAAGACTCTGTCAGAGACAGAGAACTTTAGTACTCAGAACAATAGCAATAGCAGGAGTATGTGCATATTTGTATCAGTTCCCTAAGCTCCACGTTCCACAGAGCCATATGCAGCACTGGATAGAACCTGAACATGGAATACAGATGCCCTAGGAAAGGAACCACAAGCTTAAGGAATCTGCTGCTTTTATAGCAAGTAGTTTTATATGGTCTAGAGGGAGAGCAGATATGTCATAGGAACTGTGATTCATACCTTGCTTTCCAGGATTGCCACTTCAAGGATTCCCAGTCCATGAAAATGAGTCAAAAGAGCACATTTCAATAGAGGATAAATCTGCTTTAATATGTATCTTCAGAGATTAAACTGTTGAAACACCATGCATGATTAAGAGATAAGATGATGGGATGTGCCATGGGAGCTAGAAGACATGTTGAGAGGAGACTGGCCAAAGAGAAGAATAATAGCAGAAACTTACCAGCTCATTCATCACAAAATAACCTTAGACAACTGGGAGTACCTAGCAACATCCCCGCTCAAAAAGACCATCTATTACACATGGCTTATACATTCATAGGCATGTAGAGAAGTCATTGGAGTGTCATACATTGCCACCAGAGGTACTGGCCTGGAGTTACAGGGGTGGGGAGAGTGTCTGAGAGTAAAACTGGTAAGATACTTCATTGAAAAACACTGGAGTTAAGGCTGAGTGTATATGGTTGTCCAAAAGAATGTCCCCATTGCAAGAGGTTGGGGGGGAGTAGGGATAAAAACTTGGTATCTATGTCCACAATGTAATGTCCTCCAACCAAACACCTTGGGTGGCTCATGTGGGCACCCTGCAGAGGATTCTTTGCTAAACCCATCCCTGAACTCTCACTGCAAGTCATCAAGGTTGTTACAATCTGTCTCCCTTCGTTAAAAACCTCCAACACTATTTTTAGTATATTCTCTTTAGGGGAAAAAAAAAGTGTGGCTCATTGTGTTTGGTTTTTACATGTAACTACTTTCTCAAGGATTTTGTTGTTGTTGGACAGCAGGGAAGGTGGAAACAGAGGGCCACTAATGAAATTTAAAAAGAACTTCTTTTTATCTCTCGGGATTTTAGCGGCTTTGGTTACTTGTTTATATCCTGAAATTATAGCTTCTTTTTGATATAGAAATCTTAATTTCAATTCCCTGCAATATCAAAAGCAAAACAAAGACTATACTTCTTCAGATGAGCAATAAGAAGCAGGCCAAATGAACTCTGCATGCTTCCTTGATGTTTAGTGGTCTGTAGTTAATAACTTATTATTCATTTTGCTTAAAGAAAAAAAAACTACAACAGAAATTCGGGTGAAGTAACCAAAAAGAAAAAAAAAATTGCTACAAGAGTTATTTCCAGGTTCAGTTATTTCCAGTTATTTCCAGGTTCAGGATATTTCTGTCTGTGCATTTCTTTACTTCCATGGAGCTACATGTGTGGTTCCCGTAACTCTGTACATATAATGGGACATCCTAAATGAGTTTTAAGGGTCTCCTCTAGACTGGGGCTTCTGTTCAATGCTGTCACTGGCTTACTAGGATAGCATGAACTGAGTAGTTGTTTTTGTTTGAGTTTGAAGGTAAAATAATTACAAATCTCCAAAACATTCCACAAAGACAATTTGATAAATATGTCCATATTTGTTTTCAATATATTAGATGACTTTGTTCATGTACTGCAAAAAATAAATCTGACAGTAAAAACTCCAAAAAGAAGCAAAGAAGCTAAATAACAGAAGCATGAAATAAGGCTTCTTAACTCATAAGTATGCTTTTATCTTGAATCTCACTCAAACGAGCCCTGAACCTGTTAACATTGCCCAGTCCTAGGTAATTCTATCTGGCATTGCTTTACTACTTATCAAAAAGCCACAAGATCTCGAAATACCTTAATTTGCTTAAGTTTTAGAGCATCTTTTTTCAAGTTGTCCTCTAAGTGAAATATCCTGAAGTGGAATATCTTGTACAACAAGGTGAACACCTTCAAAAAAGCATAATGTAAGAAAGGAGTACACATTGCAAATATTTTCCATTTATACTTTTTTTCATTGTTTATTGTTAAATAATAAGGGCAGGCAATAACTGTAATAAAGTATGAGAAAGGCTATTCCATACTTTCTTAACGACAAAAAAGTTCTATCAGAAGGAAAAAAAAATCTAATTCTTTTACACACTGCTCAGAAGCCAGAGAGGCAAAAATTAGTGTAGAGAAGTCTTTCCTTTCTTTGCCTATGACAGAGATAAGTAGATGAATCTGGTCAGACATGACACAGAGAAGTTGATTTCTAGTAACCTTGGAGGACCATGTAAGATTGTAGAGAAAACACATGTGTATTAGAGAAGATGGCTGTGACATAATTTGTTCTTTAAATTTCATTTATTTGAGGCGATCGATTGACATTTATGATCAAGCTTTACCCACCAGTATTTATTACCCGTATCTGCAAAGAATCTGTAAGATGCAATCATAGCAAATTCTTAGGGCATGCCTTGGGTCTACATCCCTAGTTTAAGATAATTTCAGGGCTTTCCCTCTTTTCTAAATTGCCAAATATTAGAAAGGATCCAAGGTTTTGATGAGAATAAAATTTGAAAAGAGAGACTCTTACTTTGGCCAAAGGAAATTAGGCTTAAAATAGCTCATCCAACAGTTATCAGTATTGCACTTAGCACATCTGAATCTCCAAAAGGTGACTCATAGTCACTTGAAAGAATCAAACTGTAAGTTTTGTCACAGTAAATTAGAAATAGGCCTTCCTTAGTCTCAAAAGCTCACTTGACTTCAGACAGAGTTTTTTTTAAAATTCAGCTTTGAGAGATAGCCCGGCAAATGCAGATGACATTGAAGACTGTCACACAAGAGGTGAAGAAGGAAGATACAGAATCAAGAGAGATGAAAGACAAGTGATCACAAAATACTCTTCTCTTTACAGTTTTTCCAAGAGAGAAGTCTGCTTCCATTCCTCGTCATTTTTACCTGGAGTCTTGGTACTATACTAATGAAAGATCATATCAGGGTTGTTTTCTCCCTGGGAGATGGACCAAAGCTGGCTATTAAGCTTTAACTATAAAAGATTTTAAAGGAAGCTCATATAAGCATGAACACTCTGTGGTAATTCTAAGGGCAAAAAGAAATACTGATCTTGCGCATAAAGTGGGCAGTGCATCTATGTGGCTTCTATGGTAATTAGTTTACACAGGCATGCATTCTAATTGATTAACAACATAAGACCTAATTTAATGGCATACATATCCTGATGCTAATCGAGCTACCTGATCCATGTCTCAAGCATTATCAGCAGGAAGAGCAATATTGCCAAATGTATAAGGGTGAGGAAACAGGGCCATTGTAAACTTAGAGTAAGAGGACTGGAAAGGAAACTACATCTGGCCTATTGCTAGCTTCATAACAACTCCTTTGCCACATGTTTGCAAATGTGATGCCCCTATCCCATTTGCCCACGGTGCCTTGCACACAATGAGCACACTTCATGTGGATGAATATAACGATGGATAGAACAGAGTTAGAACTAAAAATTAGGAATCTAGGATTCTTAACCTACCTTTCATCAACAGCTTTGTGGGCTTAGAAAAACATCTAACTTCTTTACCTCTTAGTTGTCTTATCTGTGTAATAACAGGTTAGAATCCATAAGCCCTGTGGTCCTCTCTTACGCTAAGATGTAATGAGCTATCCTTAGGAAAGTTACTTGTTCAAGTGCATCTCTGTTGTATTTGTCTCTGAGCTTCCATATATGTGGGGTTTTCCTTCCTATGTGTTTTGAATGGAACTGACTCTACCTCTGGTTTCCATGTTAGTATAGGGTCAACCCTGGCCAACTGGGGCATTGAATTCCTCCAGCCATTGTCATACAATCCATCAAAGCCAAAGATAGATACAATGATACTTCAGACTGTTGGGAAAAACAATTCTAGAGATGATATGAGACTGGAAATATAGGACTAGATTATAAAGCCACTAGGCAGAAAACTGGGCAAAGAAAAAAGAACAAACTGAGTATTGACAGCATCAGTTGATCCCCTGAATCAAACTTCATCCAAAGCCAAAACAACATATAAATTTCTCTATTATGTCATCCAATGAATTCCTTTTACACTTATGTCTGTTTTAGGTGAATTTCTGGTCAGTAGAAATGGAAAAAGTCCTTACTATTAATATTTATACACGCCCTATAGAGTGTTTCAAATCCGTTGTAATCCATGAATATTTGGTAATAATAGAACTGACGAAATGAATCACCTATCCCATTCATCTGTCACTACAAAAAACAAGGTCTCCATTAGTTGGAAGAAAAGCCTGCGTCAAGTGTGTGTTTTACTAATGAAAGTAAGCTATTGGGACACCTGGGTGACTCAGTCGGTTGGGCATCTGCCTTCGGCTCCAGTAATGATCCCAGTCCTGGGATCCAGGCCTGCATAGGGCTCCCTGCTCATTGGGGAGCCTGCTTCTCCCTCTGCCTGCTTTTCTGCCTATTTGTGCTCTCCATCTCTGTCAAATAAATAAGTAAAATCTTAAAAAAAAAAAAAAGTAAGCTATTACTCCCTATCTAAAACTAAAGAAGATAAAAGTCATATGATGAATCTTTTTATAATAGACTTGGTCTCCCACCCCCTGATAGGCTTTCAAAGACCACAAAAAAAAAAAAAAAAAAAAAAAAAAAAACAGTTAAACAATGGCTGTACTTAAGGAAAAGAGTCCATTACTCATTGAGTATTTGTAATACTCCTTACAATTATTGAAATAAATATTCGCATGTTACTTCGTGTTTCTTTAATAGTGCCTTTCTCTGTTTTCTCTTTCAGATACATTTTAGCAAAATCCATTTTTTTCCAGCAAGATCTATGCTTATATTTCCCACTGTGTGACCCTTGGAACACTGGCTTTATGAAATAAATCAGGTACAGATTCTTGACTGAGTCAAATAGGTCTGGGGAACAATTTAAAATCTGTCCCTGTCTGGAAAATTTATGTTAATATTAGAATATCAAATTAGTTAGTTTTTCTTCACCTTATTTAGTGTAGCACTTCCTAAATTATTTAGATAAAAAGCCATTCCATACCCTGCCCACAATAGCTAAAAACATTTGAGAGACGTAGCATTCCCCTGAAACCACTTTGGGAAAAACACTTTATTTAGCCTATGTTTTCAGAAATTACAAAGATTTGTGAGTACAATTTAGGATGCAGAATCAGGAGCTTAAACTCTTCCTCCAGTTATACCTGCATCTTGCCCGCCTGCCATCAGATTCCGTTAGGTTGAACCATATGAAATGATCCGTATTTGATGTTTCTGACCCACATTCCAACTCTTGTCCTCTGCATTAGATATTTTTCATCTGCTCCTGCAGGTGTACTCTCCACCCTTCTCTACCTAACTCTGTATCCTGTGGGGTTGACATTTATGGTCCCCATGGATGAAATTCCTCACTTTCTAGCTTCAGGTTGGGTTTGCCCAATGGGAGCCACTGAAAGATGGGCAGGTAGGATGGGGGGAGAAACACCTCTTGCCCCAGCTCTCTCCCTGTCTCAGATTGCTTTCAATTATACACAAAGGCCACACTCCCACAGTCCTGTTTTCACAATGCTTTCTCCAGTACAGGGTTTTTCAACCTTAACGCTACTGATATCTTGGGCCGGATATAACACTTTGCTGTATGCATCTGTTTAACAGCATCCCTGGCCTCTATCCACTAGATGCCAATAGCATCCCTTCAGTCAATCCAAAGTGTTTCCAGATGTTGTCAAATGTCCCCCAAGGAGAACCATTGAGAACAACTGGCAGCTTCTCTCCCCAGGTTTTGTTAAGATTTCTCCCCTTTTGAACCCTCCTACACTGTTGGTGGGAATGCAAGCTGGTGCAGCCACTCTGGAAAACAGCATGGAAGTTCCTCAAAAAGTTGAAAATAGAGCTACCTTATGACCCAGCAATTGCACTACTGGGTATTTACCCTAAAGATACAAACGTAGTGATCCGAAGGGGCACGTGCAACCAAATGTTTATAGCAGCAATGTCCACAATAGCCAAACTATGGAAAGAACCTAGATGTGCATCAACAGATGAATGGATAAAGAAGATGTGGTATATATATATATATATATATATATATATATATATATATACACAATGGAATACTATGCAGCCATCAAAAGAAATGAAATCTTGCCATTTGCGATGACATGGATGGAACTAGAGGGCATTATGCTGAGCAAAATAAGTCAATCAGAGAAAGACAATTATCATATGATCTCCCTGATATGAGGAAGTTGAGAGGAAAAGTGGGAGATTTGGGGGGTAGGGAAGGAAAAAATGAAACACGATGAGATTGGGAGGGAGACAAACCATAAGAGACTCTTAATCTCACAAAACAAATTAAGGGTTGCCGGGGGAGGGGAGTAAGAAGAGGGTGATTGGGTTATGGACATTGGGGAAGGTATGAGCTATGGTGAGTGCTGTAAAGTATGTAAGCCTGGTGATTCACAGACCTGTACCCCTGGGGCTAATAATACATTATATGTTAATAATTTTTTTTTTAATTTTTAAAAAGTGGGGAAAAAAAAAAGAGTTCCCCCCCTCTTCCGCTTCAGGCCCAGGCGTAGTGACATACTCCTTATTGCTAACACCACAGTGGGTCTGTCTCCATCACTGGTTCCTTTGCTTTTGTAAATAGCTTTTACTAAAATTCTCCTCAGTTGTTTCAGTTTAGTGTCTTATGTGTTTGCTCTTGGGACACAAATGGATATACTCTCTATTATTTCCCCAATCCTGTTGAACAATTTACTGTCCGCCACTTAAAATCTGTTTACTTTCTTTAAATCTTGTAAAGTACTGCTTACAAGAGAAATAGAGGCAGCATTGATTGAAAGCTCACCGCATTTCAAATATGGTGGCTATGGTTTACATAGTTGTGGTAATTATTAATGGCTGGTTGTCTCGCCACCTCCCATTTTCTCTTTTCAAAAAGTACTCTAATTTGGGTGCAAGTAGCCACCCTCCACACATAAACCATGTGCTTCAGGCAGAGCTGATTGTTCTAAGATTGTTAGGACTGACCGTTCTAAGCATAATCCATTGAGCCATTTGGTGATAAGCATTAATTAAAATTTCGGCTCACAAATAAGCATTTGGTACCATTTCACCAAATGAGACTTGAAAAGCAGTTTAATGGCAGTTCTGGGAGAGACATTTCCTCATACCAAAGAGAGAGTTGCCAATAATGGCCTCTTTTTCTCTGAATTTTCCTTGTGCATTATAAGGTCTAGAACCCTTGCAACCATCTGAACACTGGTATGAGAAAGAAGTCTCCACAGGCAGGACGGCAAAGTTAGAGAATCACAAAGAAACGAGGCCATCGATTCAAACATACCTGATCATTGTCAGTCCTCTGGACTTTCTCAGTTATGTTACCCAATGTATTTCTTCATTTTGAAGAGAACTTGAGTTAGGATTTCTGCTACTTGTAGCTAAAAGCTTCCTATGACTCTAAGAGCTAGATGTATGCATCTGACACTGACAAGAATTCTCAGCTGAGAGATGTTAAGTGACTTGTTTAAAGAGAACAGACTAGAAAGTGTTCAAGCTGGACTAGGTCTGTCTGACCACACTGTCTTTCTATTCCACGGCTCTCTATTTGACTCAGCAATCTTAAATCATTCAGCCACCAGTGTCCACACAGAAGAGACACAATCAGGTAAGTTTTGATGAGGAGAGAGCGGTTAGATGATCCAGGAGTCTGCAACAGTTTCCATGAGTTTAAGCGACAACTAAACTCAATATGGAGTTGCCCTCCCCAATGAGTTGGCCGTACTGGGGCACTTACTGATTCTGCAGAGCTCTTTGAGTCTTATCTACTGTCTCCACCTCATAGCCTCAGAACAAGCCTATGACTCTCAACCTTGTGCTTCCCTGTGGGGGCCAAGAGAACATCTGCATTTTTTTTTCATGTACATGGAACTCTGCATAATTATGTCTTGCTTCCACTTTTATTCCATCTCTATGTTTCAGTAGAGGCCAGTGTCCAGCTCTGCCTTTAGATTTCCTCTCAAACTGACTACCACTCTCCCAGATGCCCTATTGGGTTTCCAACCCAGAGAAAGGAAGACATGCAATCATGTCCGACTAATTGCCCTCCCTCATCTCTCAGCCTTTCCTCCTCACTCCCATGTGGAGTGGAAGGGGCAAGATTTATATTTCTTTTTGTTTGTCAAATGTTTTGCTTATTTCACATCCCTGACTTTGACCTATTTCTGGGACCCTACGGTAGATTGAGTGTGGAAAGAAAGGCTACTTTTCTGATAATATTTCCCACGAAGAATTACAGAAATATTTTTCCTACCCCATTACAAATGTCAGCATACTGACCATTTGGAATTGTTTTGAGAAGAAAACGAGATTGCAAAAAAGCTGTTGATAAAATGTAAATGACAATAAAACATAAGATATCATAGTCATATTACTAAGTCTCAAAGGGAACAATTCATGTAGTCCTATATCCCAATTACAATATAGTTCTGTACCAAAAGCCAGTTGTGGAGTTAAAATATGTCGACTGTGTACTGGTACAGTATAGGGCAAGAAATCAATCAATAAATTATATCAGTATGTTATTAGTAAATCTTTGACTCATGAAATAACATTTTAGAGTGAGATAATCTTAGAGATTTTCAATCAGGGGTTCTCTGTCTTTGCTATTCAATAGAATCACCTGGGGGAGGGCTGAAACAATACAGATGCCCAGGTCCTACGTTTAAACCCACTACATCACAGTAAATGTTCCTTCTTGAGAAGAATGACATTACATTTAAAAAAAAAATGAAAGAAGCTAAGAGTTGTTAATATAAAATTTTGATATTTAAAGTTAGAGCCCTTCTGGAAAATCATGACTTCCACATGGAGGGGTTAACTAAAGTACAAACCTGAGATCATTTCCTCAGGCTGGCAGTCTTATTTTCAGGGCCAGAGAAATCAGAAGTGATTCTGTTTAGACAGTTTCATTTTTTGATGAGAAACATAAAGACTTTGCCAGATTTGTCCAAAGTTGCCCTCCAGAGCCCACATTCTAAGTGTCCTGCACTCCAGCAGAATTCCCAAAGACGTCAGTGGCCTCACCCCTAAATTCCCTCCCCGTGGACTCTGGCATTTCGGGAGCAGCACACCCTTCTCCGCCCCTCGCCGGAATGAAAGCACGACTTCAGAGAAATGTGAGGTAGTTCCAGTTCCTCCTCACACTTCGATTGGCCTACAACGCCAGCTGATCAGAAACACAGATGCCTGAGATAGAAATAGTCTTGTCTTCCTGGCTCCCAGGGCCAGAAGACGAATGGGTGGAGGCCAGAGCCGCGAGGGAGGTGCTGCATGCGGGAGCCAGCAGCAGAGTGAATCACCGCTGCCATTCAGAACGTGTCCAAAAGAAAGCAGGGCTTAGGGGGAGAGGAAGCAGGTTTTTTTATCCCGCGACTCTGCAGAGATGGTGGTGACAGCAGCTGTGCTTCCTCCCCTTAGAAAGTCATTTTAGCGTTCCGACTTTCCCTCAGGAGGAGGCAGATGGAGAGAAGCTTGACTTACACATATGTGACTGCTGCTGGCTTTCCGACTGCTGCAACTGACCCTGGATTATGCGGAGAAACGGGACTGTGGAGTGGGGAGGGATCATTATTCAAGGGGCTCTTTTCAGACCTGTGGACCTAAAATCCCTAAGAGTGCATTAATGTTAGGGGTTAGCTGTATACTCTTTGAAATTCTAAAGATGTGGCAAGAGGCTATCATTTTGTGTAGGATGATGAGGTCTCCTGATTTCCTAGTAAACAAGAACAGCGTGACAGCTGGGACAGACCAAGTGGCCATGAGGGTGAATAGCACCAAGTTCCTGGCCACAGAGGGCTTGTAGTCGAGCTCTCTATCAGCATGATGAATTGAACCATAGGCTACCAACATAATCATTATCTCTCAGCATAATAACCAACATATTTCCTTTTTGCAGACAGTACTTCTCACCTGCACGTCATCCTACAGAGAAGCACCTGGCACATTACTCAGGAAAGCGACATAATTGGGTGAAAAAAGCAAAGAAGAAAAAAAAAGCCTTTCTTCTTCCTGACTTCGCTTCCAAAGATTTAAGCCTAGAGGACACAGCGAACTCCTATAATGGATAAAACACATGCTTCTTTTCTGAAGATACGAGACAGATTCTTCTTTTCCGAAGCAAGAAGGAGAGATGAAAGAGGGAAAAGATGAGGGCAGAGAGTTTAATGAGAAAAGGAAGAGAATGCCAACTCCGTGAAAGCCACGTAAACTGAAAACTATTTTCAGTAAAAGACAATCATGACATTGTTCAGGCATGCAAGAGGTGAGTGGGGGCTTACTTGACATCCTCAGACTACCAGGCCTGCAAAACACTGCCACTGGCCCCTGCATCCATGGAGGGTTTCCCTTTGTGAGCAACAAGCACTTTGTCAAGGGGACACCCAGCAGCTGACATCAGTCCCAACCCAGAGACTTGGCTTTCACCCTTCTGATGTGCCTCACATAAACACACCTTTGCTACATCCCAAAGAATGAGATGGGCACGGATACCTAGCAGGGTTGCGAAGGACCATAAAAAAATCTTCACATCTGTTATTTAGCAATACTTATGAGAACAACAACAATAAAATCTGGTCAAAATTCTCCCTGAGCAAGGAGACTAATAAATATATTTCTTGGGGCACCTGGGTAGCTCAGTCGTTAAGCGTCTGCCTTCGGCTCAGGTCATGAACCCAGGGTCCTGGGATCGAGCCCCATATCGGGCTCCCTGCTCCATGGGAGGCCTGCTTCTCCCTCTCCTATTCCCTCTGCTGTGTTCCCTCTCTCGCCGTGTCTCTGCCAAATAAATAAATAAAATCTTTAAAAAAAAAAATATATATATATATATATATTTCTTTAAAGGTGTTAGAGATGGAACGATAGAAGCCCAAGTAGATTAGAATGTGGGGGAGGGGGAAAAGGTCAGCCATGTTTTGGGGCAAGAAAAGAAATGGCTTCTTTGAAGAAGTGACCCCAGACCCTAGTCTAAAAAGACAGGTGGGGAGAGGCGTCTAAGCAGAGAGTACAGCAGGAGAACTATAGCATCCAGAGAAGTAGAAGAACCAGAAAGTTGTGACATAAAACTCAAAAAAGAGGGAATATAGAAGGAGTAGTCCCATCAAATGTACCAGAAATTCTCTAAGAAACTGATGGACAATGAAAAGCATTCTTCAGATTTAGCCATTGGTTTAGCCATAGGAGAGCATTGGTGGTTCCGGTCAGAGCAATGCCAGTGGACAGCGAGATTGGAAGATGGATTGTGCCACATGAAGGATGAACTAGGAGAGGAAGTGAGCCGTGCACATGGAGAGCTCTGGTTCTTAAAGTGTGTCCCCGGACCAGGCAGCATTAACATGACCTGGGAATTTGTTAGAAATGCAAATTTTCACACATATACACATATCCCCCAGCTGTCTGGGTTTTCATGAGCCTTCCAGATGACTCTGATGCTTGCTAGAGTTTGAGAACTATTGGTTCTTGTGATGAACTTGAGGTGTTTATTTAATAATGAGGAGGAATTTATGCTGTATTTACTTAAGAATATGGAAAGTGATTATATTAAAAGTATCTTGATAACTAGTAGAATATCTGTTAATGATTTCTGATAATGGTTAAGGAAGCATACATAATAAGTGAAATTAACAATAGATATATAAACCCAGAAAATTCCTAAAAGCAGGTGACTAAGGAGTTGAGAAACCCACCCCAAATCCAGGCAAGGTGACTCAGCAATTTCAAGATTGCAGACTTATCATTCGTTTGATTCAATTTAATCAATTTTGTCCTTTCTAGGAACGAAATGTTACTGTGTATGTGAAGACTTCTAGGCAGGGCAAAGGGGCAGAGAGAGTGTGGGAAGCTGGGAATCCTGGTAAGGAGGTGAAGAGGAGGTGGCAGTCACGACTGGAGAGGGAGAAAGCAGGTGGTGATGCAGCCAAACCAGCAAAGGCTGAAACAAGGACACAGTAGCCCAAGACCCTAATCAGTGCTGGGAGGAGTCACACACTCTGGTTTGAAGGCAGGTTCCAAACCTAAGGTACCTGAGCCGATTGAAATCTATTCTGGGCAACTGGGTTAGCTGTAGCATCATGTTCTAAGTGCCCAAGACCCTAGAGTCGTCTACCCAAATGGCTCCAAGTTTGCCTCCAGAGTCTGTTCCAGTTCTCCTTGGGTCTCATGCCCCAAGGACAGGGAGAGAAACAACCAATGGGTGACTGATTGCTGGTGGGGGATGGAACTTCGTGTCAGCAGAGGCGTTCCCAACATGGATGTGAGACCCTTAACAAGCTGGGGACAGAATCAGGGATGAAGAACATAGGATGGAGGCTGGGAGCCGTGAAGCTGACTCCTTCCCACAAGAAAGTGAAGAATTCTAATCCCACACTGGCCTTCTAGATCACAATGAATGTATATTTATCAAAGTAGTAATCAAAGTATACATTTGATAAATGTATATTTATCAAAATAGTAATGAATGTATATTTATCAAAGTAGTTCTTTATCAAAGAACACGTTATAATTAATAACATATTAGTTCATTATTTATAAACACTTAGAGGTGGGCCTTAATCTGTCTTCTTGCGTGAGGCCCACACACAATTTAGGGGTGGGCCTGCTAATACCAGGGATGGTTAGTTATAAATATTCTGGTCATGATAAGAAATATTTTCTAGGGCACTTGGGTGGCTCAGTTGGTTAAGTGACTGCCTTCGGCTCAGGTCATGATCCTGGAGTCCCAGGATCGATCCCAACATCGGGCTGCCTGCTTGGCAGGGTGTCTGCTTCTCCCTCTGACTCTCCCTCTTCTCTTGCTCTCTCTCTCTCTCTCTCAAATATAAAAATAAAATCTTAAAAAAAAAGAAGGATTTTCTATTATAAATTAGTGTATTGGCTTTCTTATTTATAAATAAATTTGTGGTGAGTCTCCTGATTATAAACCAATTTATCATCATGCATTCTAATGAGCTCCCTAATCCTGTATCCTTGAGAATGCGATCCAAACCCCAGGGACCATAGGAAGACAGTGGCACCCACTGAATTTGCCTCCGTGCTGGGTGGCATCTTGGACAACACGGATCTTATCTTTAAGAAGGGTGTGAGGGAATAGGACAAAAGAAGGATAAACTAAAGGAGAGCCGAAGCCAAATACAAAGAACTCTTCTTTCAACTCATAAAAAGGAAAAATGTCAGCTCTTCCTCAGTCTCATTTCAAAGGTTTAGTGTTAATGGCAAAAAAGCAAAAGTTCTAATGCATCAATTTGGAAAAAGCTGTTATCAAGTACTAAGTGTCCCTTAAGTAAAATTATGGAAAATTGGAATAGAAACTCAATATACTGCACAAATAGAAAATTATGTAGGAGGCATAAAAGGAACATGTTGGAATCTACCTAGGCTCTAAAAATTAAGAATATCCTACTGAAACCATTTCTTTACTACTTACCAGAGACTGCTTAAAGTGACTACAGCGACAATCTACTTGAGAACCTTGGTGCCTTTAAGGCCAACTGCATATGGAACTGCCCCGGCCTGAGGCCGATGTAAAGAAGATCCTGGCAACCCACACTCAGAGGCAGGTAATCTGCTCTGTTCTCCTCTGGGGACTCTCCCAAGCTGAGATTGTTTTTAATGGGAATTGTTTATTATAAAGGTAGATGATTTTAATACTTCAAAGCTGAGAGGAAGCAATTAGAAGTTGTAACATGTCAGAACAGTATGTGGGTCTCTGGCATGCACAGCTTGAAAACACAATTTTTCCATTTGAGTTAAAAAATCACAAGGAAAATTTTAGACCATGGCTCAGTTTTTTATAGATAAATATTTGAGCACTCGTGACTACAGGCTGAAGGAATACCATCCATACTTGTCAACTCTGATTTTTAGAAAGATCCCAAATACTATCTACTACACCCTGTGCTAGTTCCATCTGAGAGAGCGAGTACAGAGTAGGAAAGAAAAGAAGGAACAGATAGAAAAGGGGGCAGGCAGGAAATACAGACAATACGATAACACTAATACTATCTCCCACTTGGATATAACACTTTCTTATTTGAAGGATATTTAACATGATTCTGATATTTGCTTGTTACAGGCACAGCCCACGAGATTGGGGTTACTTTGTTGATTTTACTGAAGAAAAAAAATCTGGGCCCAGGGACACATCACTTGTCCAAGTTTACACAAAACAGCTATATGAAGACTAGGCCAGAATCAATGAAATAATTCCCATCCTGTAGTCACAAAATTAATGATGATATTGTTTCATCTATTGTGATAGATTGGTATATTTTGGGCATTATAACATTTGCAAACCAATGGGATAGGAATAGCCATTTCCTCAACTTCACAGACGAGGGGATGGAGGCGGAGTAACTTGGCCAACTCACCCAGGTAGCAAAGAGTCAAGAAGCCAGAACTAGTGGCTTTAACCTGCCCTCACTCTTCATCATTACACTCCCGGATGCAGTGCAGATAGGTAAAATTCATCAGCCCATCTTTGGTTTCCAAACATCAGGAAGGAATAAGACGGCTCTCTTTTTCTATTTCTTTACTTTAGTATTCTTTGCTGCTCCTTTTCCTTCATTCCACGCAAGTCAACCTCAAATCCTTTTAAAATAAAAAATAACTTTCTTAATGTACTTGGGCCACACACCAACCTCTTTATGTCCCCAACTAGAATTTCCAACCATGCTTCCATTGGTCTGCATATCCCTTCAGTGTATTTCCTCTATACCCTAAGCAATTAAATATTTAATTTTTTTCTTAAAAATGCATTATCCTATTCCACTCCACACACATTCTGTGAGAGATCAGTGTGGGATTGAGTCTGCCAGTTACCTGCCAGTATCTAAGCCTCTCCTTCTAAAAAATAGAACATTGGTTTCATGCCCCACTTCAATACTATTTCTTAGAGTAAGGAAGGTTATCGGGCGGCCGTCAGGCTAACAAGACGTAGGTAAGGTGACTGGGGCTATCTGGGGGAGTTTGGTTTCCTGATAAGGAAGAACACTACTCTTCTTTCACCTTGTAGATTTCTTCTTCTTTCACCTGCAGTGCTCAGGGAAGGCTGGAGATCAAATGTCTGTGATTCTTGAGGTGGACATGTGGGTAAGTCATGGGCCAAAAATGGAATAACAGCAGAGAAAGCACCTAGCTCTGGTGCCAACAACAGCCACCGTAATAGTCCTGGAGGGCTGAACCCTAGTCTATTTTCTGCACAAGAAAAATAAACCCTTATTTGGATAACGGCTGTGATTTGTTTTATGCAGTGGAAAGCAATCTTATCTGACACAGTGTGCTAATGTCCAGATATCAGTGTAACCACACCGGTACAACAACAGGAAAAACACATCTAACAGCAACAAAATCAACAGCAATTCATCAGAAGAGTACACACCATGGTTTTGAGGGTGTGAGTTTATCCTCCAAAAATAAGAAATCAAAGCCGGTTCCTATGGGCTTGAGAAAGAAAAAGAGAGAGAGAGAGAGACATTTATTGACAAGAGATACAATCAATAGAGAAAACAAAGAGACGTTAAATGAAAACACAAGTGTAAAAAGTGATCTAAAATGGACAACAAACATGTTTATTTTACTTATATATGTAATTTTTCTACACATGGTTTAACCCTGCGTATTACTAAAGCAAATATCAATAAGCTAAATTATCCAGACAGAGCTCTATAAAGACAAAATTATGAATTTCAAAAATGCTTTCACTGGTACCCCTAATTTTTTGCACTTCCCTACCAACTTTTCATATTCTCAACCCCCTCCAAAATCTCATGATTTCTTTTTTATTAAAGATTTGTTTATTTATTTATTCATTCATTCATTTGAGAGAGAGAGTGCGTGCACGAGTTGGGGGAGGGGCAGAGGGAGAGAATCTCAAGCAGACTAGCCCTGAGCCTGGAACCTGACACAGGGTTCGATCCCATTATCCATGAGATCATAACCTGAGCCAAAATCACCAGTCAGAGGCTTAACCAACTGAACCACCTCGGTGCCTGTCATGACTTCCAATTCCCTGCCTTTTATGTGTGTCCTCTGACTCAGCAAAAGATAACAATCAAAGCTTATCTGCCCCATTCTTCAAACCTTCCCGACCCTGCACTTTGCCAGAAAGGGCATGGATATGCTAAAGTCCCCTAATGTGTTAACTAGAAATCATGCCCTTCTCCCGCTTACATAAAATATCCATGAACCCTTAACACACATGCTTCTGGTAGGCCATTAAGACACAGCTAGTCACAGGAGTCTCAGATACCATGGTACCCCAACAAGCCTTCCAGCTCCCCTTAAATGACCCTCTGTAGGGACCTGCTCATTCTTATTTGCAGAGCCAGCCCTGTCACCAGAAAAAGAGGCCATCGCACAGATGATAGCTTGACAAAACAGCAGGCATCACTGACCCTTGTGCTCTAGACAGACTCCTTCAGGATACCCCAAAGGTGCCCTTTCCAGAACTTTTCCTAGTGAGCTCGGCATGGTTCTCTGGCGGGCACTCTAACTGGGAAACTATCTTGCTTTGTTTTCTTAGCGCTTGATCTCAAGCTTAAAAACTCAGCAGCTTCTATAATTCAATGCACCATTTTCCTTCACTAACTTTTGCATCATGTTATTACACTTGTTTGCAGAGTCCCTTAGGATATATGGATTAAAATGGCTATAAGAGAAACTTTCATTTCTATTTAATTGAAAGCCACTGGTCAGACAAGTGTGCTGTGTAATTGTTCACATGGGATGCTAAAACAATCTATACTGTATTTTCCCAATAAGCAGATCTGTATGGTTTTCTTTAACTTTGATATGCCCTTCTTTTCCGAACCAACTCTGAACGAAGTGACCTCACCAGTCTAGTTAAAAGCTCTAACTGGGGAAGCAGTTTTTGCTCTTGAGATTCTTCTGTGACTTCAGGCTTTATTTTTCAGCTGATTAGCAGAAGAGAAACTTGAACATTCATTTAAAGTCTCTATGATGGATGATTTTTAAAAATCAAATAATTCTAATTCCATATGGCTCTTAATGGCTTTTTATAACAGCAGCGATTTTATCCATTGTTCCCACATGTTCCTCACGATGGAGAATGAAATTCAGTATTTAATAAAACGAAGCACCCTATGAACAATTACATGTAATATGTATTTTCTCTTTTTCTGTCTCATCGCGTATTGAAGTTATGGATTCAGACGGGAATCTCTTTGCAAATGTGGACAGCAGACTGCACTCTGTCTTTTCATGCTGTCATATTCCTTTGTTGATATCTCTGTTTTAAGATGAGTTTGCCCCATGCATCACCAATTGTCTTTTGTTTTCACGCTGCAGGGAAGACTGGGCTAATCCATATGTCACTATGAAGCTTCAGGCCTCTCTGTCTGACAGGTACCGAGCCTGACAGCAATCTATTGAAAATGCATTTTAGACAGCAATCTATTGAAAATGCATTTTAGACTATCATTTTTCCAGTCTAATTTACTCTTAATAAAATGACTTTGAAGACAAGGGGTCCACTCTGTGTTGGTTTGCTTCTTGCAGATAATTGCATTTTGAGAAAGACACATTGACAGTTTTCACAAATACAAAAATGATGAAATTCCCTTGGGAATAAAGATAGCTCCACAATAAATAGCACCTTTTAGCCTAAGTGATCCCAAAGCACTTTAGGAACTGTGGACATTGAGGTGACTCCCCAGGGTAGGAAAACAGTCAAACACTCTTCCAAGATCTCAAGTGAGACACATTCTTCTCTGCACAGTGCAGAAACACAGCACTCACCCGGGTGCACACACACCTTTGTAAAACAATGCGTATTTATGTACTCTGTGTATACATATGTGCATGTTACCATTGCCGGCAAAATTTTACAAGAGAGTACACAGGTAAAATATTATAAAAGTGCACACATAGAACTAATAACATCAAATTGCTTTTAAACATGATTTCCTTCTTAAAATTCACTTCATCCTGTGTATTTATTCATTTCTTCCCCTTCCCCAAAGAAGAAGAAAAGTAATAAAAAATTAATATCTACTGCCCCTTTATCCATTTTTTTTAAAGATTTTATTTATTTATTTGACAGAGAGAGATCACAAGCAGGCAGAGAGGCAGGCAGAGAGAGTGAGAGGGAAGCAGGCTCCCCTCAGAGCAGAGAGCCGGACGCGGGACTCGATTCCAAGACCCTGAGATCATGACCTGAGCCGAAGGCAGCGGCCCAAACCACTGAGCCACCCAGGCGCCCCTCCTTCATCCATTTTTAATTACTCTGGTAATGTCTTTCATCACTTAGTACCCAGATCTCCAAATGGGAAAGAACAATTCCTTTTAGCTACTTCTTCACGTGAAATTTTGCCAAATGGACACCTGATCACCCAGTAAAAAGTGTTAATTTATAAGGTGTGTGGTGTTTTTTAAGGCACTGAAATAATGTTTAGGGGAAAAAAACCCACAAAGTTTCTTAAACTGTTCACATCATCAGCAACATAATTGTTAATTACGTTGCTGTAAGAAACAACTACTCCGCACTTAGAACATAATACCAGGAGGATATATTTTAATTTTATTGTCTTAATTATATAATTAATTATATTATATTAATTATTGTCTTATTAATTATTGTCTTAATTAATACAAATGTATTTTAATGGTCACCCACACTATTTTGCTATGTCAATGATAATTACATTTCGGAATTGAAAAAAGATGATTAATAACTTCTTAAAAATGGAGGAAATGGTTAGTTTTTCTCTTCTGGTTAGCTAGGTTACTGGATGCATAGACTGGTTTTCACTTATCTCAATTGTTATTTTGATAAGAGGGAGGCATCGTATTTCTATTCTTTGAGACACTCAGTTCTGTAACAAGCAAGCTTTAGCACTGGGGAAGGAATCGTGAAGCGAACAGTGAGTGAAAATGACAGGTCTCTGGGAATATTCATGCTCCTTGTACAAGGTCCATCAGCCTGTTGGCCAGAATATAAAGAGGAAAAACTAAGAAGTAATGATCTTTTCCTGAGAAAGTCTCATTCTCTCTCTCCGTCTCCTGATAAAATCCAACACCAAATATTCCGAGGAGTTGGAGTAAGACCTTTTAATTCTGTTGGACGTGCTCCTGGGGCTGTGCTTCATCATCTCGGAGTTTCTAGGCAGTTTGGACTCTCTTCCCTGAAGGTGTGGAGAGGGCTTCACACTTGGAATATAATGTTTTGGTGCCATCTGGTGGATAATTGACAGTTTAGCAGCTTCACTGAACTATTTATTGCTATGTTCTGAGGAAGGACGCAAGGAAGGGCCAGAGGAAGGGAGGAATTGTTAATCTCCACAAGCCATCATTTAGGAACCCAGATCTCCAAATTGGAAAGACCGCCTCCTTTAGCTACTTCCTTACATGAAGTTTTGTCAATGCATACTTGACCGCCCAGTAAAAATGTCCATTTATAAGGCGTGTGGTTTTCTTTTAAGTCATCGAAATAATGCTTAAGGAAAAAAAGGTCAAAGTTTCTTAAAATACATACATCATCAACAACATAATGGTTAGTTAGTTGTTGGGTCTGCAGGAGGGAGGAGTCACATCTGAGAGGCTCAAGGGCATATCTGGTAAATGGTGCTAGGGAGCAACCTTGATGGTCTGTGAAGATCAAGCTATCCCATACAATAAAAACTGAACCATGAATGGGAAAATCAGAGGTAGGTGTTGGCAGGAACTGACTTGAAAAGTCAAAGCTAAAACCTCATTCCTGGGATTTCTGGGTGGCTCAGTTGGTTAAGCGTCTGCCTTTGGCTAAGGTCCCTATCCCAGCATTCTGGGATCGAGTCCTGCATCAGGCTTCTTGGTCAGCGGAGGGCCTGCTGCTTCCCCTGCTTTTGTTCTCTCTCCTTCCTTTTTTCTCTGACAAATAAATAAAATCTCTAAAAAATAATAAAATAAAACTTCATTACCAAAAATCTTTGAGGTCTCAAAGGTGTCTTAACTCAAACTGCATGCTTCTCCCTCCATTCTCAACTCAATCCTTAAAAAAATAAAAATGAAACAAAAACCTATTTCTAGTTTACCCTTTTCAATGATGCCAAACCATCCAGTGTCCAAGTCAGAAATACGGAGTCTGCTTGATGTTGCCCCCATTTTTCATCCCTCCCCATATCCAGTCAATTGGAAAGTTCTGATGATTTCACCCTCTGTGTATCTCTTGAATCTGCCCATCTCTTCCTCACTCCCACCATTTGGTTCAAGCAACTAATCTCTCACCTGGTTGACTGATTACCTCTTAACCCTTCCACCTCCTTTTGCTTCTCTCACTTCCAATGTTCTCTCCACAGTGCAGTTAGGACTGTATTTTCAAAGATTTGTTTATTTATTTATTTGTCAGAGAGGAAAAAGAGAGAGAGAATGAGAGAGAGGGTGCACAAGCAGGAGGAGTGACAGGAAGAGGGAGAAGTAGGCTCCCCGCTAAACTGAGAGTCACATGTAGGACTGGGATCATGACCTCAGCCAAAGGCAGATGGAAGACGCTTAACTGACTGAGCCACCCAGGCGTGCCTAGAGCTGTATTTTCAAAATGTAAGTGGATCGTGATGCCGCCCTTGCTTGCTTAGAATACTACAACCAGAATGCTTTGCTTTTAGGATAAAGATTAAACTCTAATGTAAACTGCAAAACTCTGCATGACCAGTCTCCTACTGTACTGTCTACTCTGCACACAGCTCAGCTCTAACCCCTCAGGCTTTCTTCACTGCCCATTCTTCTTCCTACCACAGGACCTTTGCATATGCTGCTCCTACCACCTGGGCACTCCTTTCTTCCACCCTCATCTAGCTAACTCTTATCTTTCAGAACTTAGTTCTAGGTCACTGAATCAACCCAGGATGAATCAAATCAAAGTCCTTCATGTTAAGTTCTAATAGCTCCAAATTCCTCTTATCTGGATAAAAATCATGCCTGCAATTTTACTTTTTGAAATTATTTGAATATCTATCTCCACCATTAGAATATAATTCCCATGGAGGCAAAGACGGCATATATTTTGGTTCACCATTGTGTATCCTGGGACTAACACCATCTCTGAATTAACACATACTTGATAAGGGAAGAAAGAAGGGAGGGAAGAAGGAAAAGAAGAAGGAATGGTTGGAAATTAGAAAAATGATTACTATAATTCAAACTAAAAGTTTTTCTAATATTTAAGTATATAACTAAAATTTTTTCTTAAGCAGGCCATCCTGAACCTTCTTTATGTCTTTATGATCCAGTATATATTGTATGAATGCCCTCCTGTGGTCCCTAAAATCTAAGGGTCCTGGGTAATGTAGTAATTATCATGGTGCTGCTCAGATCAGAAAGCCAGAGTTCCAAACCCAGCTGGGAGATCTGAGGCAATGACCTTCACCTCACTGTGGCTCCATTTCCTTCTGCATAAGAGGAAGATAATACAGTACTTAGCTTACAGAGTTGAGAAGAAATCAGGTAGCCCAAGTAAAGCACTCAGTAAATCCTTCATCAACACTTTTTACCACTTTTACCATCACCCATAACTGAATTCTCCTGTAACATGCTGTCACCCATGGGCTTCAGCTATAGACACAGTTCATTTGCTTCTGTTTGCCTCTCCTTCCCCTTCCAGCTACCTGGGCGCATCATGCCAAAACCCTCCTCGCCCTCAAAGGCCTAACTCAAATGCTGCCTCTTTCAAAAGTCTCTCATGCCCCTTTCAAAAAAATCCACTTATATTCAGTGAATGTATCCTATGTTGGCCCATTCACACTTTGTAAACTCTTGCATGGCGCTTACAACAGGTACAAGGGGAAAACACCCAACTGGTGAACTTTTATTTGAAAAATACCTAAAATGTATCTATAATAAAAGGTGTCTAATTTGCAACTAGGTAAACATTTCTTTCTGTGCAATTCTTTTAAACTGTTCTTTCCAAACAGTAATAATAATAATGGCGTTTTTAAAACCCTTCCCCTGTGCCATCATGGGACTGTTGTAAAACCTACCTCAGAGGACTGTGGAGGGGAAGCAACAGGACAGCAAGAAATATAGTCTGCCCTGTGGGGGGGCGGGAAGAAGAAGAAGAAGAAGAAGAAGAAGAAGAAGAAGAAGAAGAAGAAGAAGGAGGAGGAGGAGGAGGAGAAGAAGAAGGAGAAGAAGAAGAAGAAGAAGAAGAAGAAGAAGAAGAAGAAGAAGAAGAAGAAGAAGAAGGAGAAGGAGAAGGAGAAGGAGAAGGAGAAGGAGAAGGAGAAGGAGAAGGAGAAGGAGAAGGAGAAGGAGAAGGAGAAGGAGAGAAGAAAGAGAGATCATCACCTGCATCTCTAGGAGATTCTCTCAATGGAAGCCCCTGAGGGACATACAAAAATGGCCAAGAAACAGTCCATATTTAGCTGCCTGCAGGCCCCATGGGCACAATGCCATCTCACAGCAGTGCCAAACGACCAAGAGCTTTCCTTTCCCTTTCCCATCCTCCCAGATGAGGGAGAAGATCCAACTTTAAATCAAATTTGGAGGGGCGCCTGGGTGGCTCAGTGGGTTAAGCCTCTGCCTTTCGCTCAGGTCGTGATCCCAGCGTCCTGGGATCGAGCCCCGCATCGGGCTCTCTGCTTGGCGGGGAGCCTGCTTCCTCCTCTCTCTCTCTCTCTCTCTATGCCTGCGTCTCTCCCTACTTGTGATCTCTGTCTGTCAAATAAATAAATAAAATCTTTAAAAAAAAATAAATAAATAAATCAAATTTGGACCTTTTATTTTTATTTGGGATCAGACCATTTTCAGAATTGAAATAGCACTTGTGATTTTGAATATCTGAAAAATCTCTTAATCTCTAAAATGAAGCGAAAAATTCACTGATCAATCTGTATTTTCAACCAGCAGCCGAGGAAGTACTTTCCTGCCAAATAAATTTTAAAAGTACAACGGGAGTTTAAAATAAAGATGATTTCTGATTATATTTCAAGTCTTGCTTGTTTAGATATCAGATATAGACTATTATTTGCCTTAATTCTCATAATACTGTGAGGATAAGCCTAGTATTATTAAGCACCATTTCCATTTTAAAGTTGAGGAAACGGGTGCGCGGGTGGCTCAGTCGTTAAGCATCTGCCTTTGACTCTGGTCATGATCCTGGGGTTCTGGGATCAAGCCCCGCATCCAGCTCTCTGTTGGGCTGGAAACCTCCTTCTCCTTCCCCCACTCCTCCTGCTTGAGTTCCCTCTCTCTGTGTGTCTCTTTCTGTCAAATAAATAAATAAGAATCTTTGAAGTTGAGGAAACTGAGGAGCATCTGGGTGGCTCACTCAGTTAAGCATCTGACTCTTGGTTTTGGCTCAGGTCCTGATCTCAGGGTCGTGGGATGGAGCCCCATGTCAGGCTCCACGCTCAGTGCGGAGACTGTTTGGGATTCTCGCTCCCTCTCCCTCTGCCTCTCCTGCTATTGCGCTCTCTCTCGCTGTCTCTCAAATAAATAAATTTAAAAATAATAATAATAAGATGAGGAAACTGATACATTGAGAGCTTACATAAGTTTCCTCAAGATGCTCACTCAGCAAGTAAATTTGAGACTCAAGATTTGAACTCTGTATTTGAACCAAGGTTATGTTAAACTACTCTGCGATAAGTAGTTAAACTCATAGCAATAATATTATCTTATGCAATCACATTAAACATTTTAAGTTAATTTTTTATATCCATAGTTTCTTTTCTTTCCTTAAAATGGAATCCTACACCAAAAACTCATTTTATTGGTTTGCTGAAATTTTCCGAGGCTTCCCTGGAAATCCCAATGCCTGGGGTCTCTTCTCAGTCCATGGAGGGGCTGCCACGGGGCTCTGGCTAAAGGTCTCTGTTTCTATGGAAGTCACAAAATTATATATCTTTCTGAACCCAGGAAATTCCATTTTTAGTCTTAGAGAACCTATCTCTTTGTCTAATTCTCTTCTCCCAAGAAGGCTGGGGCTAGAATTTCTTTGTATTAAAAAAGTTGGGTTTTCAGTTTCCCTTTAAAAAATTGGAAGTCTGGACTTTCTGGGCACACATCCCACAAAACAAAAGCTGGGACGGTGTAGCAGCTGCCTTCTTTATCCAAACCACATGCCCTCCAGCTCACCACAGACCCTTCCAGCGCACTCCTCCCATCATTTTATCTGCCAGACCCTTCTAAGCGTTTGGATTTGTTAACTTTGGCTTGGGTTTTTGCAGACCAAATCCAGAAAGGTTTGTTGTGACTTCTTCTTTGGAAAGTGTCATAATCCTCCCTGTAAGGGATTAAGCAAAACAAGCTACCTTTCTGGATGACAGGAAGAAAAAATTCAGGGGCAGGGGGAACCTCCAAATTTGATTTGCTACTTCTCCCTAGTAAAGAAAATATATTTCCATTCTCCTGCACCTGAGTTGGTTGTCTGAAATGCACACCTGCTCCTACTGAGATCTAATGGCTATATTCAACATTCTGCAATGAACCAAGTAGGCCTTTAATAAATATTTATTGAATCAAGTTGTTTGACTATTCCCCAGTAGATTAGCACAAAAATAGTAAAGTTCAGCATCCATGCCTAAACACAAACAAGAATTTGTTCTAGGAATTTTAATTCCATCTAGATTCACATGCACTAAGAAATTTGCCAACTGTTATCCTTTGGAGTTGCAAAGCATACAAGTGAGAATGATGTCTTTGATTGCTGGCTAAGTAATTAGTTCTCTGGGCCCTAGAACATTATTTAAAAGGGAATCTTTAGAAAGCTGTCACTTTATCCCAGATGTGCCATCTGTATGGGTTCAGACCTACATAAAGTAACAAAGGCTTCTGAAAAGTGAGCTGGATAAATTCAGTAACCTGGGATTTCCTCTGGGTAACAATGCTCCCGACTTATCAAGAAAAGACGTGTCCATGCTCTTTGGCTAACTGTTCAAAGTAATTCATCGTGTGTATATCTGGACCCAAGAAAGAGCAAAGGAGAGCAGGGAAGTGCCAAAATCAAGGCGCACTCTGTAAAATAAGATGTTTGAAAGGATTTTTTGCCCTCACAGTTAATTATAGGCAGCTTCTCCAAGAATTCTCTCTAATGCTGGCTTTTCCTACTAGTGTAGCTCAGCAAAGTGACCTACTGTCAACTTTCCAAACCACCTTCCTTCTAGCTTTTTTGCTTTTTCCACAGGACAAAATACTTCAAGGATTGAATCATAGGTAGCTTATAAGAACAAATGCTGGAGCCATTATATTTTCAGACTTCATTTGCTGTTTGGAAGCTGGGATCCCTTACCGTAGACATTGACCGGCTGACCAGCGGGGCTCAGGGAACCCAATGGTAGGTAATAGTAGCAACAGCATCCAGGGATTAGCCATCGATTGCTAAATATTTTGCATGTGTTTTAAATATTCTCTCATCAATTCTTACAACCCATGTTTTATAAAGGTGGAATCAAAGTTCACAAAGGTGAAGTGACCTGTTGCAAGTCACACAGTTATTGAACTGGGAGTTAAAAGCATCTCATCTGCTTTTAACTCATGGTTCAATTCACAATGTATCCCTAAACCCCAGGCCTTGTTGGTGCCTTTAAAACACTCCAGGGAGGTGCAGAGAAGGGTCATGGCATTATGACTTTTGAGTAAGAGATAGGAAGATGCTTTGTTCTTGTATTTGCTTGGGGGACGAAATGAAATCAGAAATGTAAGATCCTGAGGATTCAATACACACACACACACATACACACACACACACACACACACACACACAAAACCTTTGAGCCATTAGCCTCAAGGCACACCCTTGGCTGTGGCCGCATTATTGAGAGCTGGAAGTGTACGTAGGCCTTTTTGTCTAATTATCTAAAGTACTTAATCGGCCTCACCTAATCACACACAACAACCCTTTGAGACAGATTTCATTACTGGTCCCATTCTACAGGTTGAGAAGCTAGGAATTGGAGAAGTTAAATCACTTGCATAAGAACACATAGCCTAAGGGACTGCACAGCCTCCGTTCAAATCTAGTTCTGCCGATTCCAGCCTGAAGATGAATCTCCTTGGAAAAAATGATTTCTCCCTTCTCCATTTCTCATACCCCATTTCTCACTCTAAGCCCGAAGCCACAATGGTAATCCCATCTAGAATTCTTTTCTGTGGGGAGAGGGATTGCTAATCAAACATCAGAGTTCTCCCTTTGCTCGAGAGCACAGCTAGGCAGGTAACGCTGGCTGCCAGTCCTTCAGAGCTAACTGTGCCTGAGTTGCCTGCCCATCGTGTACAACTAGCTGAACTAGATCAACCAAAGTGCCTGACAAGGCAGACACTGGAAGGAAGGGTGGCAGAGCACAGCCCTCTTACTCAGAAAAGGAAGTTGGTGGGTCCTGAGTGCCTAGGATCCAGGAAAGCGGGGCTGCCGGTGGCAGGTAGCGGTAATAATGTTAATCTGTAAATGCACCCCCTGTGATTTGCCTCCAGTTGGTACTGGTTGCATTAAAGCGATGTTCTACTTTCAAACCCGTGTTTAGAAAACTTGGACGTCTTGTGGGTGACTGTGAGAGCCGAGAGCACGCTGCGAAGGCCATGGGCACCCTGCCACACTGCGAGAGTACCCCAAGGTGGTGTGGCACCTCCCGCATACCCCCAAATGCAGCACTCCCCCCCAACACATCGCATGCAAATCTTTCTATTGAATCATGTTGTCACCAAGTCCCACTTCAGAAGAAGATGAAGAAGTCTTTAGGGGAAATCGTCTACTGTGATCAGAGGTTCGAGAAATTCCCCTTGCAGCTGAAGAACTTGGGCACCTGTCTACACTAGGACTGCCCCCGCAGAACCCACAACAGGTATAAGGAGTACCCAGACAGACCACTGTGGGCGCTGTCACCCCAGGTCTATGTCCCAGAATGGACAGCAGCAAGTAGAAGAAGCTTCTGTGGCTTTTCATTGACTCATCTCTCCAAACTCCACAGTATAGAATGTTATCAGAAACAAAAAAACAAAAAAAAAAACAAAAACAGCCAACCTCAGATTTTTTCAAGTTACTTAATTTTTTTTATAAGATACAGGAAACTTAGTTCTATACAAGGGCCATGAAATGATACAGCTAAGCAAAATATAGAATATATTATTATATATTATAATTCTAAAGAATTAGTAAAGAGCATAGAACAGCTTGGGATTTGTGATCAGCTGACCTGGGTTGAACCCTGTTTAACCATTTACTGGATGTATAATCTTGGCTAAATTAGTATCTCTGAATCTCAGTTCCACATCTGTATGTACCCACCACTTAAGGTATTATGACGATTAAAATGTTAATGTCCATCAAATGCTTCTTATACAGACCACCATAGAGCAAAAACTCAGCAGATGGTGCCTAATATTATTAAGAAAAGTAATTCAAAGGACAAACAGCAGTTTTTCTCTTTTCCCACCAAGAGTTAAATATCTTTAACCACTTACCAGGAAGAATTATAGAATACTCATCATTGTCTCATTTCTCCACAATGTCTTCTTATGTGACCTTGGGTAATAAAATGATTCACTTCAAAAAAACGAGAGGATAGAAAGAAAGTTATCCTAACAAGTTCATCTAACATATCTCAATTTCCTCATCTATAAAAAGGAGCAACAACACTTATCAGTGTTGTACAGATAAACTCAGTTTCTATATGTGAAAATACTTAAAAATTACATGATGCAGGGGCATGTGGGTGGCTCAGTTGGTTAGGAGTCCACTCTTGATTCCAGCTACAGGTCATGATCTCAGGGTGGTGAGATCAGCCCCCCGCATGGGGCTCCTTGCTGGGTATGGAACCTGCTTGAGATTCTCTCTCTCCCTCTTCCTCTGCTCCACCCCCTGCTCATGCTTTCCCACCTCCCCCAATAAATCTTCTTTTAAAAATTACATGATGCAATTAAGTTCAAGATATTTTTATTTCTTTTTTTTTGGGACAGAAGGGTGTGAAGATACAGGATGTAGTTTTAAATAAAGAACACTGACTAACTGCCTCATCAAAAAGTGGCACTTTCTGTGTAATTTTATCCTTTTTACTTAAGGTCAAACTACACCACTTTTTTATTTTAACTTATCGACAGCAATGATCAATTATGAGATTAAAATCTCATTGGGAAATTGGGAAAGAAGGAACTATAATCATCAGAGGGTCTCATATCTCTATCGTTTGTCTTCCCAGGTAAATTTAATGAAGAGAAAAATCACCTACACCACCATAAGATTTTCCCTGCCAGACCCAATATGTAGTATTCTAAACAGACTTTCACCAAAAGCCTTCCTTCAAAAGAGACAATGGTGCCTGCAGTGTATATATTGCAATTAGTATCTTTAAATAACAAGGACTTTGCTTAGTTTTTTATATTGATGGAAACGTTTCCATCTACAGGTATTTTACAAGCACCAATTTGAAATTGTATTTATTTAATTATGCTTTGCATATATACTGAAACCTGGCAAAGTGAGCATTTCTACAGACAAATGTATTCTTATCCTATTTTTTTTTACACACACACATGCTTCCTTCCAAAAAGGCTATTTTGGTTTAATGTGTATAACCCAGGTGGTTTCCCTGAGTAGGGCTTGGGTAGTATACTTTGCCAGGCCGATGAGACTATTATAGTCTTTACTTAAGACTTGAATATTTATATATCACAGTTTATTTACTGAAGTGGGTGAAATATTTTTAACTCTCACTCTCTCTTTACTAAGGGAATAATTTCCCTTGGAGAGAAAGAATATTATTAGCATGGAAATTAAAAGGTGTGATGATTCAAAAATAGCAGAGCGGTGAAAAGAGCAAGTTCTAGGGTCATACTGCCTGGGTCTGCTTGTGGTAGCTGTGTGACTTCAGGCAAGTCTCTCAACGACTCTGTACTTCAATTTTCTCATCTTTAAACTCAGTGGTATAGACACACAAACTCTCATAGAATGCTGCCTATTTCTCCTTAAGCTGAGTGATTACAAATAAAGAACATAAAGAGCAATAATGAGACCCAGCAGAAGAATTCATACGTGTGCATGAACTCTTGCTACAACCAATTTGACATGATATTTTTCCTTTCGAGTAAGAAGGTAATAGTTTATTCAGCTTGGCTCAATGTAAGCTTTTCGGTTACTGTCTAAATTTAGTCTTATAATGATTTCTTTTAGGAGTGAAGCTGAAGTAGCACGTTTTAGTGTACCCGTGTGTTTATTATACACATGGTGGTTATTGCTACAAGTGAGTTAACAAAACTCTTTTTTTCCTGTTGGTTTCAAGAACATTCATACTCAATGAAATGTGAACTCCTATATATTGTCTTCTGTGTGCCCTGCATGACCTGGGTTTATGTTTTACCTTTCACAGGTAATTCTTCCTTCAAAGTGATAATAGTCTAGCCCAGAAGTAGGTAAACTCCTGCCCATGGGCCAAATTGAGCTTATTGCTGGCCTATGAACTAAGAATGGTTTTGATTAAATGAGTAGAGAAAAAAATCTAAAGAAGAATTGTATTTTGTGACATGTGAAAATTATGTGAGGTTAAAATTTCAGTATCTATTTAAAAAAGTGTTATTGGAACACAACCATACTCATTTCCTTACATATTGTCTATTTTCTTGGCTGCTTTTATGCTACAACAGCAGAGTCCAATAGTTAGGACAGAAATCATATGGCCCACAAAGCCTAAAATATTTAGTATCTAGCCCTTAAAGAAAATATTGCTGACACCACCCCCCAACCCCATCTAGCCTAGCCTAAATCTATCCCAGAAAGAACAGAAGATTGGCACACTAACAATATTATAGGCAAGGTTCTATTAAGCAGAGGATAAGCTGGTATTTATCTGATGACTGTAGAATAATCTTCTGCTTCAAGACAAGAGAAAAAAAAAAAAAAGGAAAGAAAGAAAGACCAATTATTTGCCCGCTAAGAAATTCTACTTAAGGATTATTCATCATAAGAATTTTCCCAAATTGTCTTATAGTGGTAGTTGGACCCTAATTATACTAAATGGGGACTTATTTGGGTTATTCCATTATGATAGTAGACAGAGAGTGAGTCAGAAATTCAGGCAACTGAGACCAAACCTAAGCTCACCCATATCCCTGACTCTTGGTGACGTGTTAAATACCTACCAGGTTCACAGCTCTTCTGGGAAAGTGATGTAAAACATTCCTCCCCAGGAGGAACTGCCATGTTTGGTACCATTCAACATTCACCCACTCACTTCCGACTCTGTTGCAAGTACCACTGTCAGTTCTGAGGATACAGGGATGATCAGGAAAGCACTGTCCGTGCTCCCATGGAACTTAAAATACAATGGAGGTGGCAAACAATAAGCACATGAATAAAGAAAGAAATGTTGAAAAGTGATCTAAAACCACAAGATATTTAAAAAAAAAACACAACTGTATGATTCCACTCATGTGAAGTACATGGAGTAGTCCAATTCATAAAGACAGAAAGAAAATGGTGGTTGCCAGGGAGGGTATAGTGAATCATTATTTAGCAGGTACAGAGTGTAAGTTTAACAAAAGGAAAAGAGTTTCTGGAAGTGAATGGTGGTGATGGGTACACAATCTGAATGTGCTTAATACCACCAGACTGTACACTTAAAAGTGACTAAAATGGTCAATTTCATGCTATTTGTATTTTACCACAATGTTTTAAATTGGGGGAAAAATATAGAGATAAAGGGATGGTTCTACAAGTTTCCATAAAGAGGAGGAAAAAAAACAAAAGACAGGTCACCCACAAAAAAGAAAAACAAAAACAAAAAAAGAACATTCAGCTTCTGATCAGAAACCCCAGATGCTAGATAACAGGGAAGAAAAAATTCAAATTCAAAATTCTGTGCTGAAATTATCTTCAACTTACCTTCTGTACTCAGACACATTAACTAACCCTGAAAATGGAAAAAGTCATTTTCAGAAAAATACATAGGCATACACAAGGTATCGTGATGGTGGCTGGCTAAGGGGCTGATGTTTATGTTCATGTATTTTCAATTTTTAAAAATATTTTGAATAAGTAATTCATTCACATGCTTCAAAAATCAGAATACATAGAAAGGTATATCTGGTGCTCATGCCCATAATCTCAGATGGTCCTTATTGCTCATTTCCAGAAGTAAACATTGTTGTTAGATTCTCATGTAACTTTCAGAGTATCACTATCCATACCGAAGCAAATTTGAATATAGATTCTTTCTCTTCCCTTCCTTTAAAAGATTGGTTTAAGTGGGGTGGTAATGTAAGGCCTGAGTAGCAGGAAGACAGCCATATGCAGATCCAGGAGGAGAATGTTCGAGAGGAAAGAGAGAGACAGGGGACCCCGAGGCAGGAACGGTTGTCATGTGTTTAAGGATCAGAAGTAAGGTCAAAGCAAGGAAGAATGCCCAAGTAAGGCTCAAAGGAAAGATCAAAGGAAAGTCAGACTGCATGAGGTAGAGTGTGGCAGGAGAAAAGGTAGAAAGGAAGGGAAAAGGCCTGTGACCCCACCTAAAATAATATTCGATAGCTGGCCAACCCTATCTTCACTGAGCAACTGCCTGCCATGGTAGCCATTCCCATCTACCACTGAAGGACCATTATGATGGTATGACATCAAAAAAAGGATTCGGTGGACCCCCTACTTGTTCCAGGAAATGACCAGCTATGGTACAGCCCCATCCCTAGCACTGAGCAATTGGCCTTTTTGAAACCTCCCTGGGTGGTTCACTTGCCCTGAGGCCAACCAAGGAATGCTGTGTTCCTAAAGTTCAAATAGAATTTCTCCCCCACTTCCAAAAAATCCCACCTGAATAGGATGTTTGCCAATCAGAGAATGTGTTTCCTCTTTGTACACTACAAACGTACTCTACTTTCTACCACGTTAGAAACCCTGCTAAAACAAACCTGCTGACAGACGGGTTCCCTTGCGGCGTTTAGGGAGAAGCAGCCTTTGCTCATTTTGTCTTTGACACAGTTCTGTCTTTGACTTCACATTTGGCCTAAATACAGGCCCTCCCTTTCCCCAGCTCCTGAAATGGAGAGGGAAGAGAAGAGGGAGAAATCATCAATGTTTTTGTTTATTTATTTATTACTTTATTTTATTTTGTATCTTTTTTGCTTCTTAAAATCTACTATCTCTCAATACTATTTCCAAATACTTATTTCACTTGACCTTCAAATTTTACTCTTAGAGTTCAGGTTTGGTTTGTTTTTTTTCCCCAACTGATCTCTATTTTGTCCAATACATGCATGGACATAAATTCATGAAACTTTCCAAGTTTTATTAAAATGGTATTAAAAAAATCTTTGATATAGTTCCCATAAAGCAATATTATGACTCAGTATGCATTTTTAGATAAATTATGAATTCTTTAAAGTTCTAATTATAGTTTAAATGATTTAATTATTATTCAAAAACAACACTTCATATACCCAATTCAATAGACTTCTTTAAAACATTCCAAGGGATTAAAATAATCATGTATACTCTGTAATTTCACCTTAATTATGTATTTCTATGACTGGTTTTCAGTTTCTACGATTTCTGTTTTCTTTGTAAACCATCTTTCTTCTCCATGGTGTTTCTTTTTTTTTTTTTTTAATTTCTTTTCAGCGTAACAGTATTCATTGTTTTTGCACCACACCCAGTGCTCCATGCAATATGCGCCCTCCCTAATACCCACCACCTTGTTCCCCCAACCTCCCACCCCCCCACCCCTTCAAGACCCTCAGGTTGTTTTTCAGAGTCCATAGTCTCTCATGGTTCACCTCCCCTTCCAATTTCCCTCAACTCCCTTCTCTCCATCTCCCCATGTCCTCCATGTTATTTGTTATGCTCCACAAATAAGTGAAACCATATGATAATTGACTCTCTCTGCTTGACTTATTTCACTCAGCATAGTCTCTTTCAGTCCCATCCATGTTGCTACAAAAGTTGGGTATTCATCCTTTCTGATAGAGGCATAATACTCCATAGTGTATACTCCGTGGTATTTCTTGCTTGACAAAGGGTAATGGCAAAAAGATGAGATTCTAAATTTTTAAATGTTTTTATTTTAAAAACAATGTATACTTAGAAAAATTTAAGACAGCACAAAGTGGGTAAAATAAGAGGTGAAACTTATAAGAGGTGAAATAAGAGGTGAAACCATGAATTCTACTCCCATGAAGTAATCAAAATATGACGTGTATGTGTCTGTGTGTGTGCACACACATGCATGTGTGTATTTTAAATAAAGAGTGGGACTTTGTGAAGAGTTTTAGCCAACTGCAAAATTAGTAGACACATAGTCCACACAAGACTGCTCTCACTTTTGACACCAACTATAAGTTTGTGGGGATCCCAAAGGCAACTTCAGATTTGAAACTTTTCTGGGACTCAGAACTCCCTGAAAGCTATTATACTTATGGTTACAGTTTATTTCAGGGAAAGGATACAAATGAAAATCGCCTGATAAAGGAAGTACATAGGGCAGAGTTCAGGGAAGTACCAGACATAGAGCTCCCATTGTCCTCCCCCCTAGAGTGTTAGGACACTTGTGTAACAATATACATGTGTGTAACAATATACATGGAATATTGCCAACAAAGGAAATTCACCCATGCCCCTGTGCTCAAAGTTTTTATTGGGCCTCTATTACGTAGGTATGATTGATAGGCTCATCGCCCACTCTTTGAACTCAGTCTCCAGGTTGTCTGACCCAGCATGATCCTACATGACATTGCTGGGTTGTGTGGTGTGGCTGGCTCCTGCAACATATTGTTAGACCATCTGGTGAACCAACGCTCGGGAAAACAAAGACACTCCTTTCTGACCTGTCATTCCAAAGGCTTAGTGTTTACCCCCAAGGAGCCAAGGTTAAAGGTCAGAATAGGGGATGGGATGTTGTTTCAACATTGTTATGCTCTGTTTGCACATTACACATAAAAGAATATCCTTTTTTTTCCAGAAAGGAAATCTGTTTCCTTACTTCTCCGCTGAACCCCGTTTGTTTGGTTTTTTCTTTAAAGGTATAGATCTTTCGGCAAATCTTTTCTTTTCCTGATGTTGATGGAGCATGCAGGGAAATGGTTCTCTGATACAGTAAAACTAACAGCCAGAGCATGTAGAAACTTGGCCCCAACTCTTCTTCTCAGACTTAAGTCAACAATAGAGTCTGGTAATGGCGGTCCTTAAAACACATCTTCTCATCTAAAGGAACAGTGTCCACTCAGTTCTAGCTCAGTTCTAGTTCTCACATGGTGAGAATAAGAGAATAGTTTCCTAGGAAAGGTAGATAATCTGAAATCACTCCATTCATTTCATTTGTGTGAAAGTCACATAGAATAAAATTAACAATTTTAAGGTGAAAAATTCAGTAGCATTTAGTACACTCACTATGTTATTCAATCAGCACCTCTATCTAGTTCCAAACCATTTCCATCATTCCAGAATAAAATTACACAGCTCTTCCCACTCCTCCTTCCTTCCAGCAACTAAAAGTCACCAATCTACTTTCTATTTGTATGGATTTACCTATTCTGGGCAGTTCATGTGAATGAAATGACACAATATGTGATCTTTTATGCCTGGCTTCTGAAATCTCTCCATTTTAAATGTGGTCAAAATGCTAAAAGAACGAGTGAACAACAATACTGGGTTAGATTAACATATTAGGGTAGGTATGGCCAACCAGTCACTAATTAATAGCTGATATTATTAATATTCTGATATGAAAAGACAGAAGAGGCTATAGATGGAATTTAACTAAAAGATGGGGCCTGGAAAGATGTTTTCTAGGAAGACAAGCAATTGAACTAGATCACTATATTCATAAACCCAGTCAAGGACACAGAACCCTGTAGAGAGAACCTGTTAGAATCATGGTTTCAATAAGAAAGCTAAGCCCAGTGTCTAGAAAGTCCTAGAGAGTAAAGAATAGAGAACTCCAAAAGTGGCAATCAGGTAGACTGCAGACTTACAAAACATGGAAGATTAAAAAAAAAGAAGAGAAAAGAAAGTTACGGAGTAAAGTAGAATAATGATAGAGATGATGCCCATTGGAACTCAGTGGAAAGACAGCTTTGCTTTGATGCTTAACATTTTACTCTCAGGTTCTCCATGAGAAAATGAGTATAATTACCCATTGTGCTGGATTGGAGTTAGGATGATAGATATTCTTTATATAATATCTGGCACAAAATAAAAATTATTAAGTATGAATTATTATAATAATGAGACCGGTATCAACAGAGTTATTTTTTGTCTTTGTTTTCATTTTCAGAAGTTTAAGTCAATACTCCTAGGAAAGACATTTGCTCTCTGGCCTGTCTTTCTGTTCCTTGCTGGTGCAGGTAGAACACCACAATCTGGTAGAGCAGAGCCTCAAATGGTTTAGTAGACCCTAGATAGAAGGCGAGAGGTGTGTTTCACAAGAGTATCCGAAGCAGCTTTACCACTAGTTTAGAGGAATGGTCGCGGACTTTTAAATTGAATCTAAATAATTTTACTCATTGGAAAGGATGACAGATGGATAGTGTGACCCCCTGTAATCCTTTTTAGTTGTGGAAATGGCAGTTAGTGGAGGGATTAAGCCTGTCGGTGTCACACTGCCAACTGGACAGATCTCAAACTGAGAAGGACAATCTCTGTGTCAGACTAAGTAGGTCAAATTTTTGTGCCTCTTCCATAAAGTCCTCTGCCAAGCAGAGGGTGAAAATTCAGGAGCGCCTGTTGATTTGACAGAATTTAGATTAAACTTTTTCAAATATTTTTGGTAATTGTCTGAGCATTTAAGACCAATAGGGAATTATACCAATACCTCCATAATCCAAACAATGTTTTGGTCTATTTAAAATGAATTTTGCATCATAAAGAAAGATTTAAAGATATGACCCCAAGTCCTAGCTGTTTTATAATCTTAAATAATCTCCATGTTTTTGAGATGCAATGTGTTCTGTATAATGTGAAATAAGGAGTGGGAGCGTCTTTAGCTCCTTAAAATTCTACTTTCTGATTAGCTCTATGTACATTAATGATAAAATTCTAACTTCATTTCCAGAAGTTAAATGTATTTCTATTTAAACAATTGACTTGAATTAGTTAAGAAGAATAAAGTCTGATTTTTAGAACTCAGTCTACCCAAGAAAAGAAAATAAACTCTGACACTGTCATTTCTCTCTTAATAAATGAGATGCGTGGGTTTGCCATGTTAAATCTGTTTCTTGGGGTTTTCAGTGATCATTGACTTGGGTGGAAGTAGGTGTAATGTTGACAAGAAGGATGTGGATCTACAGAACAGATTTGGACCCAGTAGTTTTAGGAAGCAGGAAACTTAAGATGAGCCAGTTTTTGTTAGATCCTGAGACTCAAGAAATTAATAAAGCTATTGATTCAACAGGGGTAGAAACAAAATTGTGGGGAGTGAGGTCCTAGTTACTGATTGATTAAGCTATGATGTAGCAGGAGAGCAGGAGGCAGAAATTATTTAAACTAGTATTTCCAAATACAGTAGTTACTACTAGTGTTAAACAGATGAATTTAGGTTACGTATATATGATATATTAATATTTTAATGATATTTTCTATGTTAATTTATACTGACTTTCTATTTATATTGACAACATATGATTTGTTTACGTTTATTTGGTCAAATGAAAAAACTTTTAATTTTAAAAAGTGGAAAAGTTTGTGATATAATGAACACTGGGTATTATATAAGACTGATGAGGGATACCTGGGTGGCTCAGTCAGTTAAGCACCTGCCTTTGGCTCAGGTTATGACCCCAGGATCCCAGGACTGAGTCCCACATTGGGTTCCTAGCTCAGCAGGGAGTCTGCTTTTCCCTCCGCCTGCCTCTCTCTCTCCCTTTCTCTTTCTCTGACAAATAAATAAAATCTTTAAAGAAAATAAAAACTACTTAAAAACTAAAAAGACTGATGAATCACAGTCCTGTACCACTGAAACCAATAATACATTATATGTTAATTAATTGAATTTAAATTAAAAATGTTTTTAAAAAATGGTGAAGTTTCATGAAACATGCCAAAAATTACGAAGCTTGTATGAATGACTGGTTTGTGAAACATTCATTCATTTCAGTTAAAAAGGCAGATAGCTTTTTAAATTGAAATACATCTAATCCTAGGAGGCACTGGGCATGTGAATTGACATCCTGAGACCTGTCAGAAATTGGATTTGGTGGTGGGTGTGTGTCTGGATTTTAATTTTTACCTTTGTATATTTAAATTTTTAAGTCCTGTAAAATAGTCTAACAGATAATAAACAGAAAAAGATATCATTTCTCCAATATCCAAAATGAAGATGAATAATACAAAGAATCAGAAAACATCAGTCCAACTACGACAACTTTAAATGTGAGCTAGAAAAAGATGTGATAAAAGTCAGCAACCCATGTGAAATACAGACATTTTGGTATTTGCTTGACACATTTACACCTTATAAATTGAGAACTACACCTACAGTAATACAAAATCAATCCCAATTAAAAGCTATGTTTAGGGGCACCTGGGAGGCTCAGTCGGTTAAGCATCTGCCTTTGGTTCAGGTCATGATCCCAGAGTCTGGGGCTCCCTGCTGGGTGGGGAGTCTCCTTCTCCTTCTGCGTCTCACCCTGCTTGTGCTCCCTTTCTCAAATCCCTATTCAAAGATAAAAATCTTTAGAATTTAAAAATAAAATAAAAGCTATGTTTAATTTAATTTAATTATATTAATCTTCTGTCAAAAATAAATTCACACAATGGCTTAAGACACAAACAACACAATAGAATCTTTTAAATGTGACTGAGCACATTGGCATAAAGAAAAGACATCGTGGATATCATGGTGTATAGTCTGCAGGCTGTGTGGTCATGCTAGGAGTAGACCGCAAAGTTGCTGATAAGCTTTCTAACAGCCAAAATAAACACAAATGCTTCACAACGGGGGTGGCAAACTATGGCCCGTGGGCCAAATCCCATCTGCCACCTAGTTTTGTAAACAGTTTCACTGGAACACAGCCATGCTCATTTGCTTCTATATTGTCTATAGCTGTTTGTGGGTTACAACAGAAGGATTGAGTAGTTACAACAGAGACTGTATGACCGGAAGGGAAAAGTTTGCCAAATCCAGAGTTACAATGTTACAGCATCTAAAAGATTTTTAAAAATTCACTGGCTCGGTGAGTTTTTTAAAAAAATACAACTGCTTTTAGTTATTAAAAGGCATTGATATTGATTAAAATGTTTATCTTTATCAAAATGGATATGATATTTTTGCATCAAATTTGTGTTTATATTGCCATAGTAATAGATTAGCTGAGTTAAGTTGCATTTCCAACTTTGGTTTGCCAAAGCTCATCTCTTGCATGAGTTAAATACGATATACTCCCACTTTCCTAACTTATGAATCTAAAAAGGAACTGCCTGCAAGGCCCCTATCTAAAATAAATCCATTACCTAACAGTCATCTTTTACACAGGGATTTGTAAACATAGTCTTCTACGATTTAGGGTGCATCACGGTAATCATTAATTTCAAAGGAAAAGCAATCTCTCGATAAAGAATATTTCCTCCTGCTCTGTCTTAAGTCCAGATCAACAATAACTATCATGTAATGGATTCAGGGCAATGCATTGCAAAAAAAGGACATGGATGTCAATAAAGCTTCTTTAAAAGTCTTTCCAACAGCTTGGACTTCAGAGAAGGTAGAAAATGCAGGCGGAGGGAGGCAATCTGAGCTGTGACCATGCAAAAGATGTCCATTCTCAAGCCTAAATTTGAAGCTGACTTTACTACCTGGCTGAACCTGCTTGGTCCAAGAGTAGACTTGATATGGATTAGATGATCAGATTCTATCTCCAGAGAACTGGGAAGGCCCTGGGATGTTGGTGTTCAGATGTATCAAGAGTAGCACCCAGAAAAAGGAGATTCAAGCTCCACTACTGAGCGTAAACACCAGAACTGCCTTGATTCCTGGCTCACGAAAGCCTCGTGGTCCACATCCTCCTTAGTTCCTGTGAATTCCCCATCCTTTCCTAATTTCTATCACCTGTATCCAAAGGAAATTTATAACTTGTCCAGATGGTATCTTTTCAAATACTTAAGGATAGTTATCATATCCCTCTAAACTTCCTTTCCACATGAAACGTACCTATTAATTCTTTCTTTAAAATCATTTTGCTAGGGAAGAAAAATCCCAACCATCTAAACAAACAAATTTTTTAAAATAGAATTTAATCCCAATCCCTGACCCCAGTCTCCTTAAAACCTTGTGTCAAGAACTGAACACAGTGCTTCAGGCATGGTATGATCAGCACAGAGTAAGACAGTACTATCACCTCCCCTATTATAAATATGATGTTTCTACTAATGCAGCCACAGGCCATATTTGGGGGTTTTTTTGATAGACACATCATACTAATGACCTTACATTTAATAAATCAGTTACATTTTTATCATTAAACCGATATGACAGCTGAGTTATCCTGTCACTTTTTAAATTTAGGTATATAAACTTATATTTACTACTACCATATCTGATTGTATTAATTTACTCATTTTTCCAGTTTGCGAAGATACCTTTAGATAAGTAATAATTAGTTATATAATTCCTGTGTGCTAGAAAACATGGTAAGCATTTTATGTCTGTTATGTTACTTCATTTTCACAAATATTCAATGAGAAATATGTTTCTCTGTCCCCAGCTTCCTCCATCCACTTGCCCCTCACTCTTGTAAGGGAAAGCCTAAATCTTTTTTTTTTTTTAATTTTTTTTTCCATTTTATTTATTTTTTCAGCGTAACAGTATTCATTCTTTTTGCACAACACCCAGTGCCTAAATCTTTTGATTGAAGTTAATCTTCTTAGTGGAGGTGAATAGCAATCCTACCAGGATAGAAATGTACAAATAGCAGTGCATAAATTAAAAAAAAAAAACTAAAAATATTGCATGAAAAATGTGTGTGTCTATGCTACGTGTAAACGGATAACAACAAGAGCATGGAGGAAGGGCATAACTAAAATGATGAGATACCAAAAGAGCAATCCGTTAAAGAAATAATTGATAATCTGGACTTCATTAAATTGTAAAACTTCTGCTCTGTGAAAGATAATATGAAGAAAAGTGGAAGACAAGCCCCAGACTGGTAGAAAATATTTACGAAAGACACATCTGATAAAGAATTATTATCCAAAATATACAAAGAACTCTTAAAACTCAATAATAAGAAAACAAACAACCTGGTTTTAAAAATGGGCCAAAGTCCATAACAGACAACCTCACCAAAGATATACACATGGCAAGTAGGCATATGGAAAAACCATTGACATCATGTGTCATCAGGGAAATGCAAATTAAAACAACAATGAGATACCACTACTTGCCTATTAGAAGGGCCAAAATTTGGACCCTGACAACAGCAAATGCTGATGAGAATGTAGAGAAACAGGAACTCTCATTCATCACTGGTGGGAATGAAAAATGGTACAGCCACTTCAGAAGACAGTGTAGCAATTTCTTACAAAACTACAAACATATTCTTACCATAGAAACTAGCAATTGTGCTCTTTGATATTCATCCAAAGGAGTTGAAAATTTATATCCACACAAAAACCTGCACATTGATGTTGCTAGCAGCTTTATTCATAATTGCCAAAATATCGAAGCAAGCAAGATGTTCTTCAGCAGGTGAATGGATAAATAGTGATATACACAGACAATGGAAAATTATTCAGCCCTAAAAAAATACTACTAATAATAAACTATAAGCCATGCAAAGACCTGGAGGAAATTTAAAGGCACATTGTTAAGTGAAAGAAGCCCATCTGAAAAGGCTACATACTATATGATTCCAAATATATGACATTCTGAAAAAGGCAGAATTATGGAAATAATAAAAAGAAAAGCAGTTACCGGGGCACCTGGATGGCTCAGTGGGTTAAAGCCTCTGCCTTCAGCTCGGGTCATGATCCCAGAGTCCTGGGATCGAGCCTCACATCGGGCTTTCTGCTCAGCAGGGAGCCTGCTTCCTCCTCTCTCTCTGCCTGCCTCTCTGTCTACTTGTGATCTCTATCTGTCAAATAAATAAATAAAATCTTAAAAAAAAAAAAAAGAAAGAAAAGTGGTTACCAGGGGTGGGGGTTGGAGGGAAGGATGAATAGGTGGAATACAGAGGAATTTTGGAGCAGTGAAAATACTCTGTATGACATTATAACGAGGGAAATATATCATTTCACATTTGCCTAAACTCCACAACACCAAAAGCGAACACCAATGTAAACTATAGTCTTTGGGTGATAATGATGTATAACGTGGGGTCATCAATTGTAACAAACGTACCACTCTGGTGGGGGTTGTTGATAATGGGGGAAGCAGTGCATGTGTGGGGACAAGGGTACATGGGCAATCTCTGCACCTTCTTCTCAGTTTTGCTGTGACTCTAAAACTGCTCCAAAAAATAAAGTCTTTTTGACTAAAGACAAACAAACAAACCAACAAAGGAAATGAGCTTGAGAGAGGTTAGGTAACTTGACAGAAGTTACAGAGCCAACAGATGGTGAAGCTGATCTTTAAAATCCAATCTTCATTTAACTACTACGCTCTGGTGCCTCCAAAGTGTAAACAACCAGTTGCTTCCCAAATGTTGATTTTCTTGATCATCACGTTTTCTAAGCAGACTTTCTATATTTTCATTTACATCATCTTAGAAGGAGAGAGCCCAGTGGCAAGCTCTGAGAAATGCTTTTAAAGGCTGATGTCATGGAAGAAGTTGCTGTGTTGATGTCAAAGAGGTTAGCAGTTCTCCTCTAGGATTCTGATAGTTTCCTGTCTCACATTTAGGTATTTCATTCTGAATTTACTTTCTTGTATGGTGTTAGAAGGTGGTCCAGTTTCATTCTTCTGCATGTTGCTGTCCAGTTTCCCCAATAACATTTGTTGAAGAGACTGTCTTTTTTCCATCGGATATTCTTTCTTGCTTTGTTGAAGATTAATTGCCCATATTGTTGGTGGTCTATTTCTGGGTTTTCTCTTCTGTTCCATTGATCTACATGTCTGTCTTTGTGTGAGTACTGTACTGTCTGGAAAACAGTATGGATATGCCTTACAAAGTTAAAAATAGAAATACCATACAATCCAGCAATCGCACTATGAGGTATTTACCCAAAGGATATAAAAATACTGATTAGAAGGGATATACACACCCCAGTGCTTATGCAGCATTATCAACAAGCCAAAGTATGGAAAGAGCCCAAATGTCCATCAACTAATGAATGTGTAAAGAAGCTATAGGATACATACATATAGAGTGAAATATTACTCAGCCATAAAAAAGAATGAAATCTTGCCATTTGCAATGACGTGGATGGAGCTACAGAGTTTTATGCTAAGCAAAATAACGCAGAGAAAGACAAATACCATATGATTTCACTTACATGTGGAATTTAAGAAGCAAAACAAGTGAACATTGGAGAGAGAGAGAGTAAGAGAGGCAAATCGAGAAACTCTTAATTCTTAATTACAGAGAACAAAGTGCTGGTTACCAGGAGAGAAGTGGGGGGGGGGGGGGGAATAGGTGATGGGGATTACGGAGGGCACTTGTGATGAGAACTGGGTGTTGTATGTGTGTGATGAATCACTGAATTCTACATCTTAAACAAGTGTTGCACTGTACATTAACTAATTGGAATTTATATAAAAACTTGAAAAAAAAAGTTGATATCTTTATTTTAATCAGCACCCATGAGTACATTAAATTTACTTTATTGAAATATTATCCCTCTCCATTTCTCAAACTTTTCCACCAGAATGAAACAAGTCTTTTCCAAATTCTTGCTTAAGTCCACTTATATTGTGCCTACAATTTTCCCCTGAGAGCACAGTCAAATTACTCTGTCAAAAAAGTATATAACCTTTCCAGAAAACAATTCAGAGGTACCTACTAAGGCTCACAAAAATGCTCTTACTTAGCCATCTCATAAAGTTTTCCTTCAGGAATATATGCCAAGGAAATAATTCAACTTTTTGTACATAAGTCTTTTTCTGGATTTTAGATTATTTATAAATTTTTTTCTATTTTTGAGTTCTGTATTATTTAGAAAGGTAAAAATGCAAGCATAGTAAAAATAGAATTACAAGTCATGTTACAGCATGTAATGAACTATGACACAGACTTTTAAATATTGATTTTGAAAAATACACATGGACATGGGCAAATGCTCATGATAATACAAGTGAAAAATAACGATGCAAGGGGTGCCTAGGTGGCTCAGTGGGTTAAGCCTCTGCCTTTGACTCAGGTCATGATCTCAGGGTCCTGGGATCGAACTCACATCGGGCTCTCTGCTCAGCGGGGAGCCTGCTTCCCCTTCTCTCTCTCTTTCTGCCTCTCTACTTGGGATCTCTGTCAAATAAATAAATAAAATCTTTACCAAAAAGATGCAAGTACATAAAGTATGATCTAATTTCTAAAGTATATTTAACACGTATAAATGATGTGTGTTACACAGATATGTTAAATAACTCAACTTGTCTGTGCTTTGTTAGTCTGTAGATCTAAAGAATATATATTTTCATATACATTTTTTACTGGGTTATCCAACCTCCTGCAAAGCTGTGCCCAAGTATTTCAAAATACATATCTATATATTTCTGAATTCAAGTAACTTAAGTATATTTCTGAAATACGCAGTTGACCCTTGAGCAACACAGGTTTGAACTGTTCAGGTCCACTGAGCATGTGGATATTTTCCAATAAATACTTAACAGAACTATAAATATATTTTCTCTTCCTTATGATTTTCTTTTTTAAAACAATATTTTATTTTTTCAGTGTTCCAAGATTTGTTGTTTATGCACCACACCCAGTGCTCTATGCAATACGTGCCCTCCTTAATACCCACCACCAGGCTCACCCAACCCCTCACCCCCCTCCCCTCCAAAACCCTCAGTTTGTTCCTCAGAGTCCACAGTCTCTCATGGTTCATCTCCCCCTCTGATTTCCCCCAACTCCCTTCTCCTCTCCTTCTCCCAATGTCCTCCATGTTATTCCTTATGCCCCACAAGTAAGTGAAACCATTTGATAAGTGACTCTCTCTGCTTGACTTATTTCACTCAGCATAATCTCCTCCAGTCCCATCCATGTTGATACAAAAATTGAGTATTCATCCTTTCTGATGGAGGCATAATATTCCATTGTATATATGGACAATATCTTCTTTATCCATTCATCTGTTGAAGAACATTTTGGCTCTTTCCACAGTTTGGCGACTGAGGACATTGCTGCTATGAACATTGGGGTACAAATGGCTCTTCTTTTCACTACATCTGTATCGTTGGGGTAAATACCCAGTAGTGCAATTGCAGGGTCACAGGGTAGCTCTATTTGTAATTTCTAAAGGAATCTCCACACTGTTTTTCAAAGCAGCTGCACCAACTTGCATTCCCACCAACAGTGTAAGAAGGTTCCCCTTTCTCCACATCCTCTCCAACACTTGTTTCCTGTCTTGTTGATTTTGGCTGTTCTGACTGGTGTAAGGTGGTATCTCAATGTGGTTTTGATTTGAAATTCCCTGATGGCCAATGATGATGAACATTTTATCATGTGTCTGTTAGCCATTTGTATGTCTTTTTTGGAGAGGTGTCTGTTCATGTATTCTGTCCATTTTTTGACATGATTAATCTGTTTTTTGAGTGTTGAGTTTGAGGAGTTCTTTATAGATCTTGGATATCAGCTCTTTGTCTATAGTGTATTTTGCAAATATCTTCTCCCTTTCCCTGGGTCGCCTCTTTGTTTTGTTGACTGTTTCCTTTGCTGTGCTGAAGCTTTTGATCTTGTTAAGTCCCAAAGTTCATTTTCACTTTTGTTTCCTCTTTCATATATATCGATGTTGAAGAGGTTACTGCCTATGTTCTTCTCTAGGATTTTGATAGATTCTTGCCTCACATTGGGGTCTTTTATCCATTTCAAGTTTATCTTTGTACATGGTGTAAGAGAATGGTCAAGCTTCATTCTTTTATACATAGTTGTCCAATTTTCCTCAGCACCATTTATTGACGAGACTTTCTTTTTTCCACTGTATATTTTTTTCCTGCTTTGTCGGAGATTATTTGACCATAGAGCTGCAGGTCCATATCTGGGCTCCCTACTCTTTTCCACTTGTCTACGTGTCTGTTTTTTGTGCCAGTACCATGCTGTCTTGGTGATCACAGCTTTGTAGTAAAGCTTGAAATCAGGCAATGTGATGCCCCCAGTTTTGTTTTCCTTTTTCAACATTTCCTTAGCAATTCGGGGTCTCTTCTGATTCCATACAAATTTTAGGATTATTTGCTCCAGCTCTTTGAAAAATACCAGTGGAATTTTGATCGGAATGGCATCCAAAGTACAGATTGCTCTAGGCAGTATAGACATTTTAACAATGTTTATTCTTCTAATCCATGAGCTTGGAATGCTTTTCCATCTTTTTGTGTCTTCAATTTCTTTCATGAGTGTTCTGTAGTTCCTCAAGTACAGATCCTTTACCTCTTTGGTTAGGTTTATTCTCAGGTATCTTGTGGTTCTTGGTGCTATAGTAAATGGAATCGATTCTCCAATTTCCCTTTCTGTATTTTCATTGTTAGTGTATAAGAAAGCAACTGACTTCTGTGCATTTATTTTGTATCCTCCCGCATTACTGAATTGCTGGAGGAGTTCTAGTAGTTTGGGGGTGGACTCTTTTGGGTTTTTCATAGAAAGTATCATGTCATCTGCAAAGAGAGAGAGTTTGACTTCTTCTTTGTCAATTTGAATATCTTTTATTTCTTTTTGTTGTCTGATTGTTGCGCTAAGACTTCGAATACTATGTTGAACAAGAATGGTGAGAGTGGCATTCTTGTCATGTTCCTGATCTCAGAGGGAAGGCTGTCAGCTTTTCCCCATTGAGGATGATATTCGCTGTGGGTTTTTTATAGACAGATTTTATGAAGTTGAGGAATTTTCCCTCCATCCCTATACTTTGAAGCGTTTCAACTGGGAACAGATGCTGTATCTAGTCAAATGCTTTTTCTATATTAACTGAGAGGACCATGTGGTTCTTCTCTCTTCTCTTATTGATTTGTTCTATCACATTGATTGATTTGCAAATGTTGAACCACCCTTGCATCCCAGGGATAAATCCCACCTGGTCATGGTGGATAATCTTTTTAATGTACTGTTGGATGCTATTAGCTAGGATCTTGTTGAGAATCTTGGCATCCATATTCATCAGTGATCCTTGTGATTTTTCTTAATAACAGTTTCTTTTCTCTAGTTTACTTTATTATAAGAATACAGCTTATAATATAAGTAACATAAAAATATGTGCAAATTGACTGTTTATGTCATCAGTAAGGCTTCTGGTTAACAATGGGCTATCAGTAGTTAAGTTTCAAGGGAGTCAAAAGTTATACATGGATTTTCAACTATGCAGTCAATACCTGCATTGTCCAAGGGTTATTTGTATATTCAAGTCCTTATATATGTTCAGGAAATTCAAGTATTTCTGAAATATATGTGTGTGTGTGTGTGTGTGTATATATATATATATATATATATATATATATATATATATATATATAATCATCTGGCCCCCTAGAAAACTTTCCATGAGTATTTCTGAAAGCATTATCGAAATACACAGGAATTTGCTACTTTCACCACCACTCTACACTCACAATGTTTTCTTTAGGGCTGCCCTACTAAGCATTGCACTCTTTTGCCAGAAACTGCCACCCTTGCCTTTTATCAGACACTATTCTCAAGTGACTATATAATGCTCAAAGAAAAGAAAGTTTACAAGCTTCCAGCAGCTCCAATGGATAATAAGTTCTACTTTTTCCTAAATATTCTAGACACTTGTTTTCATGTATTATTTTCATGATAATTTGTTGATTTTCCAGAACCTATAGTTCAACCTACTGAAAGCTGTAGTAAATCACTAAGCCCCAAAAATGTTTTGAACCGTCAGACATTTGTTAAAGGGCATGCCAGCAAGATTATGACCTATATTTTCTCAAGATGTATCCTTACTACCTGTGTGGACACTGAGCATCTTACATATTTTATGGCATCATTCAAGGAGCAATTTTTTTTTGGTAGTTTTTTTTTTGGGGGGGGCAGTTAAATTGAACAATAAAGTTTATTGAGCTGTAGTACAAAGCTCCCAAAGAGGGAGGGGACCCAAGAGGGTTGCATTCAAGGAACAATGTTGAGTTTATATCACCAAGATATTTATTCACATGCCTGCAAGATATTGCTAATATAATTATATCATCTATCTAAACTTATTCTTCCCATTAATTCACAACCCTAGTCATTTTCTCTGTGAACCACTGGAAGGCAGCAAGATTCATTAAAATTTCCTAGAGCATCTCTTAAATTTTGGCCAAGCCCCATAGGAATGATGAATACCATCTTGACTATTTCTGTCTTAGCCATAAAGACATGAAATATTATTCTTCTGTTGTATAGGTTGTACACTGCTTGACAAAAGACAGCATGACATCTAAGGAAGTGCCATTTACATCCTAGTCACTACAGATTTGTATAAAATGTTTCATTATAAATAAATAATTACAAAACTGAAATTATTATACATAGTTTAGAGAAGTAGAATATCTCATGTAAGGGAGTGACTTTGTCTAATTTATGAAAAGATATCATGTGAACTTCTAGCAGCCCTAGGACTAATCATAGTCACTTATAAATTTGATTTTGAAATGCCCTAGGTAATATCTAGGTAGCCAAGAGAGGCTGGGTTGACACAGAATGAGGCCACTAACTGAGAGAGAGACAGAGAAAGGAAGAAAAGGATAAATTATCCTTCAGAATTGGAAATATGAGACTGGAACTCAGAAAAACAATAAGGGTTGAAATACTAGAGATTTGAATTCATAAGAGACCAACGAAATAGATGATGTGCAGGTGACACAAGCATACACTCAGAGATAAGGAAATCAATAATCTAGCCCAGAAGAGGCAGCAAAGGGAAAAGGGTAGTCAGAAACAGAATAGAAAATGGTCAGGATATTAAGAGGACAGAAGGCGTACTATCATGGAAACAAAAAGAAACTCTTAAGAGGAATAAACAATCCATACTGTCAAGAGTAAAGACAGGTCAAGGAGAATGAAAATTGAAAGGACTAGATTCTATGGAGGGATTGGTGTGGAAATTAAATTGCGATGAGTTGCAGAGGGAATGGAAAAGTGAATATCTAATAGTAATAAATATAGACTGGATTCTTAAGAAATCTGGTTTTGAATCAAGAGACATTATTGTTTCGAATGCAATTTTACATAGAAAAAAATATGCTACATTAGAGGTCAGCCTACAGCACTTATTTAGTCCATAATGAAATGCTGAAAGTGCAGATTTAGAATTAATGCTAGAGAAGAGAAATGCTGTTACAACTCTTGTAATAAAACAACCAAAAAAAATGTACATTAATAATCAATTGCTTTTTATGTGTCTCAAATGCTTGTAGCTAGGGAAGAGAGGCCTTACTTAAGGATTTTGTGTTGGCAGATAGTTTTTATATAAGGGCTCTGGTATGAATTTCCAGCAACTTCTAAGACCTTAAGTTTTTTTCATTGTGCTTAACTTCACTTCTCAACAAATGACGGTGCTTTACTTTGATTTATCTCTGTCACTGGCATTAGTCCATAGTTTCCAGCTTTATTTGTAGTTTTTAGGTATTATGAGTATGAAAGGGGAAGAAAAAAAGGTGTGGGAGTAAAAAAATATATAATGAAGACAGTTCAAATTTAGTGTGGAGAAAAGAAGTTTCTATGATTCAAAGGCATTTATTTTTTTAAGTACCTTTATAGCCAAGGTGATAAAATCTTGAAACAGTCTGTGTTCTAATTTTTACTTAAAACGAAAAGGGCAAAAAAAGCAAAATGGTGAAACAGAAAGTTGCAAGGGGTCAACAGTGAAGGAAGAATGAGAAGAAAAAGGTCAGCATTCAACTGACCAAGAAATTAAATTCATTTACCAGAATAGATGAGTCTCAAAAGCTCTTCCATGCTACTGCAATAAAATATTGCAACTGCCCAGTGGGTAAAGTGAAAGGTGATGAAGCCTAGTCACCCACATTGTCATGGAAAGAAAAGTCAACTGTAAAGGGGAACTTCTTTTTGGATCTTAATGGTTTCCCAGCCACAGGAAAACCAGACTCATTTAAAGACAAAATTGAGTGTAGAAGTATTTGGAAGACCATAAATATGAGGCATTACAAAGAAAAGAAGGGAAAAAAAACAAACAAACAAAAACTGACCAAAGCAAATTGCTTAATGCCTGCAAATACTATACAGCTGTAAGGGTTTCAACCTCAAAGAATTTAATGGGCCTGAAAAATGTTAACATCAGTGAATGCTACAAAGGATATAATAGGAAATATTAAGGTAACCATTAAAAAAAGTCTCCCTTACTTCCCCTACCTCTCTCACACCGTGATCCCCCAAGAACCTTCCAGGCTCAGATTCCTTCACAGATGAATTCTACCTAATATTTAAGGAATAGGTAAAACTAGTTCTACACAAACTCTCAGAATATAAGACAGAAGGAAATATTTCTCAACTCATTTTATAAGGCCAGAATTATCCTAATCTTAAAACCAAACAAACAGATGATAAGAAAACTACACACCAATATTCTTCATGAAAATAGATGTAAAAATCTTTAACAAAATATTAGCAAATAAAATTCAGCAATATATATAAAGACAATATAATTTGACAGCTGATGTCTCTTCCAGGAATGTACAATATTAAGAAACTAAAAAAAAAAAAAAAAAAACATGATCATCTTAATAAATACAGAAAAAGGATTTTATAAAATGCAAACCTATTTCTGATTTACAATTCTCACCAAAGAATCGAAGGAAATTTCTTAATGTAACATAATGCTCAATGGTGAAAAACTGAATATTTTGCCCCTAGGATTTCAACAAGGCAAACATATGTACTTCTATCACACTTCTAAACTATCTATCTATCTATCTATCTAAACTAACTATCACACTTCTAAAAGAAAACATAAGAGAAAATCTGCAGCATTGGTTTAGGCAAAGATTTCCTACTTAAGATTTGAAAAACACAAACTATAAAAGATTTTTAAAAATCAATAATTTCAACTTCATCAAAATTTTTAAAACCTTTGCTTCTTAAGACATTGAAGAGGTGCCTGGGTGGCTCAGTCAGGCATCTGACTTGGTTTCAGCTCAAGTCATGATCTCAGGGTTGTGAGACTGAGCCCCACATCAGGCTTCATGCTCAGTTGCAGAGTCTGCCTGAGACTGCCTGAGAGTCTCTTCTTTTCCCTCTCCATGTCTCCCTCCTCACACCACTGTCTCTCTCTCTCTCTCTCTTTCGTTCAAATAAATAAGTAAATAAGATCTTTCAAAAATTAAAATAAAAAAAGACATTGGCAAGCTTCTTGTCCAGACAAAATGTCATAGACTTATTTCTCACTACTCCTCAACTATAAACCATACACATTATAACTATAAACACTGAAATAATACAAGAGGCAACCAAAGGAGAACCTAGAAGATAGTAAGGGAAACCAGTTTGGGATCCCAGGACTAGAGAATGATGCAAGGGAAGGGCATCTTACCTCTCTTCCTAACCAATAGAAGAAGGCAATCAAGATCTGGTGTTTCCCAACACCCAACCTAGCAAGAGAAGACAGCCCAGGTGAGCCTTTCTCAAACCAAGACTGAAATGAAGTCTAGATGAGCCTGGTACTACTGATGAGGAGGATAGATTCCAGAGCCCTGTTCATAATAATTGGTCAGTGAAGCACCCTTCTTCCCCTCCAGGCCCAAAACTTCTCTTCTACAACTAGGTAAGTCAGAGTAGCAAAGAGCCTCAGCAAGAAGAACTTGCCACAACAAACTGTCCAAGCCTGAAAGCCTCTTTGTCTTGCCGACCTGAGATGCCCTTTTCCTACCAGGAGACATCAGCTTGGGGAAACACTGTCACCCCCTCAGCACCAGTAGAGACCAGTGCGAGTCCCAGATAAACCAGAAAGAACAAAATAACACCATGAAGTGCCTGAAAATTGAACTGTCATTGGAACCACAGCCCACAAAAGTAGCCTGTGATCTGGATTCTAAACCCAAAGCTTGCTGGGAGAAAAATCTCAAAGAAAATTTTAAAAATACAGAGAATTGAATGAAAATGTAGCATATCAAATATGTAGAATGCAGCTAAAGCAGTGATGAGAAGGAAATTTGTTCCACTAAATGTTTACATTAGAAATAGGAAAAGGATTCAAATCTAAGTTCGTAACTAAACAAACTAGAAAAATGAAAGCAAAATAGACCCAAAGCCAAAAGGATGGGAATGTTAAAGCATGACTAGAAATCAATAGAATTGGCCATAGGAAATGGGTAGAGAAAAATCAATGAAATAAAACAGAGTTCTTTAAAAAATTCAATAAAATTGATAAACTTCTAGCAAGACTGACAAGAATCAAAAGAGAAAACACAAATCACCAGTCTGTTTCAGGAATGAAACAAGCATACCACTACAGGTCTTGAAGCTGTTACAAAGCATAGGAAGGGAATACTGCAAGCAACTCTTCTATTCACATATTCACATACTCAAAAACTTAAAAGAAATAGACCAATTTCTCAAGAATCACAAACTACCAAAACTCAACCTAGATGAAAAAGCTTAATTTATTTTTGAATCATTAGGTTAATGTATTTGTAATTAAAAGACTTTCAAGAAAAGAACTCTCCAAGCTCAGATGGTTTCACCAAAGAATTCTACCAAACATTTAAAGAATTAACACCAATTTTACATGATTTCTTCCCAAACAGAGAAGAATAGGAAACACCTTCCAGCCCATTTTATGGGCTCAGTATTACCCTACTACCAAAGCCAGACAAAGAGAGTGCAAAAAAAGAAACCAACTATGAACTTAAATTTAAAAAAAAAAAAATCCTCACCAAAAAATTAACAAAGCAAATACAACAATGTATGAAAAAGAATTATACGCCATGACTAAACGAAATTTATTTCAGGTATTCAAGCCTGGTTCAATATTCAGAAATCAATTGATGCAATTCATCATATCAACAGTAAGTATCTTTACTTACTATCCTTCCTTAATTATCAAGTTACAGGTAAAGGAGAATTATCTCAACCTGATTGAACGCATCTACAAAAACATCAATAGCTGGTGGTGCTTGGGTGACTCAGTTGGTTGAACTTCCTACTCTTGATTTCAGCTCAGGTCATGATCTCGGGGTCATGAGGTTGAGCCCTGAGTCAGGTTCCATGCTGGGCAGGGAGGGAGTCTTTTTAAGATTCTCTCTCCCTCTCCCTTGCCCCTCCCCCAGCTCACACTCTCCCTTTTTCTCTCAAATAAATAAGTAAATATATGTTTTTTTAAAGCCTACAGCTAACCGCTTACTTAATGGTAAAAAAACAACACTTGCAGACAAGGCTCTGACATCTACTCTTACTACTCTTATTCACTGTACTACCAGAAGTTCTAGTCACTAAAGGAGACAAAAAGAGGAAATGAAAGACAAACAGAATGGAACACGAGAAATTAAACTGTCTCTATTTGCAGATGACATGACTATCTAGAACTAATAATTGAGTTTATCAAGGTTCTAAGATGTGAGATAAACACACACACACAAAAACAAATACATATTTAACATTGAACATGCAAAAACTGTACCAATAAAAACCCTTTATTGTTGCTTCAAAGAAAATAAAACATCTAGGTGTATATTTAAAACATATACAGGATCTGTGTGTTGAAAATTACAAAATGGTGATGAAAGAAATCAAAGACCTAAATAAATAATATATTGTGTTCATGAATTGGATGTCTCAATACAGTATAGTTTCAATTATCCTCAAAGTGATCTATAGATTTCATGCAATTCCTATTAATACTAGCACATTTTTCTGTAGACATAGACAAACTTATTCTAAAACTTATATGGAAAGGCACAGGCCCTAAAATTGCTAAAGCAATTTTGACAGAGATAAATAAAGTGAGAGGAATCATTCTATTCAATATGAAGTTTTACCAATTATCTACAGTAATCAAGACAATGTGGTGTTGGTGGAGAGATAGGCCATTGGTCAATAGAACACAATAGAGAACCCAAAAGTAGACCCACTCAAACATGCTTCACTGATTTTTGGCAAAGACACAAAAACAACTAAATGGAGGAAGGATAAACTTTTCAACAATTAGGCATCCACAGGCAAAAGAAAAAAAAAATCTCAAACTAAGCCACATAGCCATACAAAAATTAACTCAAAATGGGTCATTGACTTACATGTAAAACATAAACCTATAAAACTTTTAGAAAATAAAGAGAAAATCTTTGGAATCTAGCATGAGGCAAAGAGTTCTTAGGCTTGACACCAAGGAGCATAATCCATAAAAGGAAAATCCATAAATTAAACTTTAAGAAAATTTAAAACTTTTGCTTTCAGAAAGACTATATGAAGAGAAAGAACAGACACGCTACAGAAGAGGAAAAAAATACTTGCAAACCACATATCCAAGAAGCTACTGGCATCTAGAATACATAAAAAACTACAAAATTTAGCAGTAAATCAATAACCCAACTAGAAAATAAGCAAATGACATGAACAGACATTTCATTGAAGAGAATGTATAGATGACAATTAACACATGAAAAGGTGCTCAACAATATGAGCTCCCAGGAAAGTGCAAATTAAAACTATATCACTACACACCTATCAGGATGACTAAAATAAAAAATAGTGACAAAACCACATGCTGGTGAGAATGGAAAAACCAGATCACCCCACCCATGCACTGGCAAGAATGTAAGGTGGTACAACCATTCTGGAAAGTAGCCTGACTGTTTCTCATAAGACTAAACATGCAATTACCATATAACCCAGCAATTACATTTTGGTGTTTATCCTAGAGAAATGAAAACTAAATGAAAAATCTGTACAGAAATGTTCAACTCAGCTTTCTTTCTTTTTTTTTTCTTTGACTGGGATTATGACCTGAGCGGAAGGCAGACACTTAACTGACTGAGCCACACAGGCGTCCCTCAGATTTATTTCTAATAACCAAAAACTTATTCTAAAGTGTCCTTCAATGGGTGAATGGTTAAAATAACTATGGTATAAACATTTTATGGGAAAAAACTCAGCATTTGAAAGAAACAAATTATTGATATATACCAATCTTTAGAGAATTATGATGAGCGAAAAATAAATCTCAAAAGGTAACATATTGTATAAATCCATTCATATAACATTTTGAAATGACCAATGTTAGTAGCTGTCAGGGGCTAGGAGGGATGGGTAATGGCAGGGGCATCTTATAAAAGAGCAACACCAGCAATCTCTATGGTGACAGAAGTACTCTGATCTTTTTTTTTTTTAATATTTTATTTATTTATCTGAGAAACAGAGAGAGAGAGAACACAAGCAGGTGGGAGGGGTAAAGGGAGAAGCAGACTCACAACCGAGCAGGGAACCTGATGCTGGGCTTGATCCCAAGACCCTGAGATCATAACCCGAGCTGAAGGCAGATGCTTAACTGACTGAGCCACCCAGGCACGTGAAGTGCTCTGATCTTGACTATGGTAGATATCCGAACCTAGACACAAGAGAACTAAACATTATAGAATTATCACACACACATACACACACATGTACACGCATACGCACACAAAAATGTGTACAGTAAGAAAAGAGAGGAGAAAAGGGTGGAGGGACTAATTTCAAGTCATGGTTTGAAATAAAGTTTGGGATAGAGCCATCTCTTTGCAGGTTAAATAAGAGAGAGAGAATGCTGGGGGAAAAAATGGAAAAGCAAGTCATGGAGAGTGAGACAATATTTTCAAAGCATATATCTGATAAGAGATGTATCTAAAATGTATTTCAAAATTGTAATAATGCAAAATAACAAACTCCATTATAAAATGGACAAAGAGGATGAAGGCTTAACCAAAGAAGATAACACCTGGTCAGTTCTACATCATAATGCATCATTGAAATGCAAAATAAAACAACAACGAGGGACCATTACACACTCAAAGGAATGGCTAAATTAAAAATGGTTCACAATATGAAATTCTGCCAAAGATATAGAGCAACTGAAATTCTCATACATCTCTGATGAGAATGCAAAATTATGCATCACTTTTGAAAACAGTTTAGCAGTTTCTTATCAAATTAAACAACACTACATGATCTAGAAATCTCACTTCCAGGCAGGATCTCATTTCATTACCCAGTGATTTTTTCTTTGCAGTGAAAACTATGTCTCAAAGATCTGAATAAGGTACTCAGAGGAAGTAGTAGTTCTGATTGCATACAATGCCAGCAATTGTAGTTTTCACATTTGGGTGAGCCTGGTGGTGGGTATTACGGAGAGCATGTATTGCGTGGAGCACTGGGTGTGCTGCATAAACAATGAATTTTGGAACACTGAAAAGAAATAAAATAAAATAAAATAAAACCAGGAAACACTAAATGTGAGATTATTAAAAACACTGCTTTTGTAAATTAAAATAATGTATACATGAATATTTGTGTAATAGTTGAGTAAAATAGAATGGTTAAAACTGTCATTGTGCTCTATTTTTAAATAAAAGAAAGAAAGGTGTGGAATAGTGAATTTTACCACATCTTCAAAAAAATTCATATCAGTGAGAAAGAGGTATTAAGAAAAAACACCAGACTGAACAAGATAATAGAGTGACTCTTTTTTTTTTTTTTAAGATTTTATTTACTTATTTGACAGACAAGGAGGCAGAGAGGCAGGCAGAGACAGAGGAGGAAGCTGGCTCCCCGCTGAGCGGAGAGCCAGATGCGGGGCTCAATCCCAGGACCCTGGGATCATGACCTGAGCCAAAGGCAGAGGCTTTAACCCACTGAGTCACCCAGGCACCCCAATAGAGTGACTCTTGAATGGGGCTTCTTTGAATTCAAATGTCTGCTTATTAAAATCGAAGGAATAAAGTTAGCGATCCATCCATATTACAGTGTTTTGCATATAGTCGATACTCATTTAACATATATTTGGGGAATTAAACTAAACTAAACTAAACTAAACTAAAGTGGTTCCACTTTTTCTTCAAATCCAATTGAATTCCCACCTTTTACATGAGAGTCTTGCTGATTTCTTCCCCTACCACTAACCAACCCTCTTTTCTTTCCACCAAACTGACTTCTTACTCCTCTAAATACCAAGATTTCTTGCAACGTTTCACCTATTTGGAATTTCATGTATAGCATGTATTTGTGATCCACTGTATCTGGCCCATCTTCCCAGCTAGGTCGTAGGCCCAGTATGCCCCATGATGCCTGAAAGAATAAGTTCATCTGTTTCATGCTCAAGGTGCAATCTGATTACTATAACTAAGGAAACATTTTGTTTGTTTGTTTTCATATGTACTGATCTTCCATTGATTTTTTTTTAAAGAGAGATCTTTTTTAGGAGGTTTAGATTTACAGAAAAATTAAGAAGATAGTATATGTAGTTCCACTATACCCTTACCCAACTTCCCCTATTATAACATTTTACATTATGTGGTACACTTGTTAGAACTAATCAACCAGAGGTACCCGGGTAGCTAAGTGTCTGCCTTTGGCTCAGCTCCTGAGTTAAGCTTCGACCTTCAAGGCTCAGGTCGTGATTCCAGGGTCCTGGGATTGAGCTCCACATCGCATCGGGCTTCCTGCTGAGCAGGAAGCCTGCTTCTCCCTCTCTCACTCTCCTGCTTGTATTTCCTCTCTCACTGCCAAATAAATATATAAATTCTTTATTTAAAAAATCTTCTTAAAAATGAACTAATCAACCAATATTGAGACATTCTTATTAACTAAAGCCCATAGTTTTTTCAGATTTCTTAATTTTTACTTAATACCTTTTCACTGCCAAGGATCCCATCCAGGATATCACATTACATGTATTTGTAAAATCTCCTAAGGCTCTTCTTTGCTGTGACAGTTTTTTGGATTTCCCCAGGGAAACCTTTTCAGAAATTTTCATCATGAGGTAACTTTTCTCTTAAGAATCATCCAGGGGCGCCTGGGTAGCTCAATGGTTAAGCATCTGCCTTTGCCTCAGGTCGTGATCTCCAGGTTCTGGAGCCCCATGGCTGGCTCTGAGCTTAATGGGAGTCTGCTTCGATCTCTGCCTCTTCCCCTGCTTGTGCTCTCTCTGTCGTCTCTCTCTCTCTCTCTCTCTCTCAAATGAATAAATAAAATCTTTTGTAAAAAGTCACCTAAAACATACGGTTTCTTTTTATGGCCTTTTATCTTTGTGGACTGTATCATAATTCTAATGGAGAAAACCAGATAAGAAGTTCACATGGTACATCCGACTGCCATTTATTACCCTACAGAGTCATTCCCTAAAACACATTGTTGGGTCCCCCAATAATGGGTCCGTGATTAAAGGAGCGAGAATGATACAAAGCGAAGGTCAAGCAAAACTTTATTTCGTGCCAAGCATCAAGAATCAAACCGACTGTCAAACAGACCGGTGGGGGCCGCCCCTTACAGAGAAGACGACCTCTCTGTTTCACAGACTAACTTTTATAAAGCAAAGGCCATGTGATTGGGCCTGGCCACACACAGGTGGCCAATGAGATTGTAACACACAGAGAAAGCTGCACAGTCATCCTAGGTGACCAATTGAATTACAATTTACCCTAGTAGACATTTGAACCAGCCTATCACCTTGGTCAGAACTGGTGTCCAAAAGGTGCCCAAAGGGCGGGGTCCAGACTCCTTGGTAGCTAGGAGACAGTATGCGCTACTGATTGAATGTCTCCATCTGACCTGACCCACCCTCGTATTTGGACTTTGTTGCCTGGGGCTGGTTTCTGGGACTTGTTTTTAAGTAAGTTGGGGGGGGGGGGCAGAGTCAATTTAAGTTTTACAACAAAATGGCAGTTCAACCGGGGTTGGGCTGCTCTGGTTAAATAGGCCCTTACAACACGAGGGCAAAAAAAAACTAGTGCATTGAAACTTACTTCCAGACATGTCTTCCGGGCACAGACTTGGTCCTTCCTTCCACTCTCCACTTCCACACTCAAAGTCACCACACGTGGTTGGACAAGCCTGTTTACTGCACAGAGGCACCCAGACAAAGGAGAGGATCAAATCTAAGCCCCACTATTCTTCGAAACTATCAACCCAACCCATGCCTTGCCTCTTCCTGTAGGAAATGCTTTTGTCTAATTTTCACAGAGGTGCTGTTCAGGCCAAAGAAGTTTGGGGTTTCCAAGTATAGTAGGTTCTACCACCTATTGTCTCTTAAATTGACCAGTTTTTTAAATTGTCCAGAAAAAACTCCAATGGCCAAGTCAGTATCTTTTCATCTCCTACCCAAACTCCTAAAATACCCTTCTTTTATTTATTTATTTTTTATTCACATATAATGTATTATTAGCCCCAGGGGTACAGGTCTGTGACTAAAATAACCTTCTGATTGCAATGCCTTTATACAAATTCTTTAGCATAACAAATAAAATCTTTACTATCTGATCTCGGTTTACCCTACTGGTCCTATCTGCCTTGCTATCCAACACACGGGCTGTGATTTAGACTCACAGGGGTATTTAAACATAACCAGCTCTCCCATGCTTCTAGAAAATAAAGACAAAAGAAGCCCAAGTAAGATCTGGAGAATATGAGGTCAAAGGGACCTATGACCCAGTTCCTAGATAAAACCAACGCAAGCATCAAGACACCGGCGCAAAAATGAATGTTTATTTTGCCTAATCATATATGGCAGTCCACGTCCTTCCAAGAACAGCACAATGTCTGGGAAGGCAACAGAATAGCTGAGAGAGAGGCAGACATGAAGAAATCCTGTGCATGGAAACGAGAACAGATTCAGCAGTGACCTGTGGGAGTCAAAGTCCAAAAAACTGACAGAAACAAAATCATGTCAGCATATGACTGGGGAAGAACAGCAACTGGAGAGGGATGGCTGTCACCAGCTAAACCCCAGAGCTCAGACCTAACCAAGGCTCAGGGTGCAGGGGCACTAAAGTGACTGAGATCAAGTGTTCATCACCGAACAAAACAGAGGTTTAATATAGATAGTAATTATGTTATAGGAAAGTAAGGTTAGAATTCTTGGATATCTCAGTTTGTAGACTCAAATACAAATAATTCTTAACTAACCTAGAACTTATTAATGTTCTCCGTGTGGAGCAAGTCCTCAGTGAATGTTTATTACTAGAGTGAATAAAACTCATAATAATTATTTTAAGCCATCCCCAAGTTCTGAAATTCTTTCAATTTTTTTCTCCAAAATGCTCCAGTTACCCACTAGGTGGCGTCCATTATCTGGAGATCTTCACTTCCTGGATTGTTAACAGGATTTTTCTTCCCCCCTGGACCCATGGTTCCTTGTTTGCAGCTGGCAGAGATGTTTCTGAGTACCTTACTAGAGACTTAAACTGTTTCTTCTAATGCAAAACTGCTTGGATTTCCCCCTATAATCTTTCATAGGCCGTCTCTGTAACTGCTGAGGAAGAAGCTAGCCACAGCTCATGCAAACACGAGAGCAGCTGTGGAAAACACGTCCATTTCGCTAACTTAAACATGTTCTTTGGACACAGACTTTGCAGCATTATCCCCCCTTCTGCACATATATCTCAGGCCCGTCTCATTTTTATGTCCCTCACCCCTCTTTCTCTATGAGAAGTAATATTCTATTTTAACTTAAATATATTTGTTAAAGCTTTCTATTTAAAACTGTCTGAATTTTGGACAAGAACATGAGAAAACAGCTATGAGAAATGCCAAAGCAGCTTAGGAAAACTTACTTAGGAAACAAGCTTCTCAAAAAGCAACTTTAAATTTTTGAACATTGGCAGTTTCACCCTCTGAAAAATAAAGAAAAATCTCAGTTACTTGAAGGTGAATACTTGAGGGACTAGAAAGAGGTGTGAAAGACCCTGGAAAAGGAAGAGTGAAAAAGGAAAGCTTAAGTATGTTTAATTTTCCTGGCCTGGACTTGGGAGAACACTAAATCGTTGTCCATGAGCTTTGGGGAATTGTGCTGTTTCCAGGGAGCATCTTGTCCTCTTTCTGGGCTACTCAGTACAGTGAGGCATCAGCCCAGGCAGATTTATTATCACCCACAGATTCCAGGATGGAAAGGCTGTTCCTTTCTGACTCCCAGCCATCTCACCAGACCAGCACTCATTCCCCAGCTACAGACAACTTAGTGTGTACCTCCACCTCCCGGGGAGCCGTAATTCCGTAAGTCCAAAGCTTGCCTCTACCACCACCACCACCACTGCCCCATTATAGGCCTTAACGGGACAATGACATCACCATCCACTCAAGACAGACATGGGAATTCCCCTCCAGTCTGCCCTCTCCCAGCCTCCTGATTCATCAATCACCTGGTCCTGTCATTTGGATCTACTCTGCAATTTCCTGTTTCTGTCCTTTCCACTAGATTCCTAATATCCTTCTCTTGGTTTAGCCCTGGTCAGCTCTACTCAGAGTAATGCTGCGAACTCTTAGCACATTTCCTTGCCTTGCCACGCCCCTCAGCTCCTCACTCACTGTGCCCAGATTGGTCTTTCCCCAACACAAGTGTGCTACTATGCAACTAACTCCTGTTGAAACCCCATTCTGTCTCTAGAATACAAGTCCAAACTCACTGGAAAGCCCTTCCTCCTCATATGGGGCAGCCCTCGCCTCCTGTAATATCATCCACCACTCCTCCTGACCTGAACCCTGCATTCCAATCTTCTAAACCACTGACGTCCACAAAGGGGCCCTCCTCCTCCATGCCCCATGCTTTAATTAGTGCTCAGGCTACATCCCTTCTCTGCAATGTCCTTCTACCTCCTCCCTCATTCATCTAGAAAACTCATCATTCTTCAAGACCCAGATCATCCCCCAAATGGATCATTCTTTTCTCTGTCCTGTCTTGGTACCTTGTATATAAATCTATCAGAGGGTCGTTGTCCTTTAATGCCAATACTATGAGTTCCCTAACACCAGGGATTGCTCCTTAGTTTTGTGTTCTTCAGTGACGAGCCCTGTGCTTAGCCCTACTGAGTACTCAGCATACCTCAAACAATGAATCAATGAAGAGGCAGGATATTAATGATCAAAATTTACTGACTGCATAATGAGATAAGAACTTCGCTAAACTTTATAAACATCATCTCATTTAATTCAGTAGCTCGATGAAGTAACTTCTATAATTATTCTGGTTGGCAGATGTTACATTTCAGGAAGTCAAGAAATACATGCAAAAACAATATATGCAAAAGAAAGGCTCAGAGTCTTTGTTTAGTTTGCTTTGCCAGAGCTGAATCTCTTCACTCAAATCTATGCTGCTTCCCCAAAAACTGAATATGAGGAAATACTATTCTGACTTTCAAAACACTTTTTTTTAAGAAAGGTCATGGATTCTGGGCACCTGGGTGGCTCAGTGGTTAAAGCCTCTGCCTTCAGCTCAGGTCATGATCCCAGGGTCCTGGGATCTAGCCCCACATCGGGATCTCTGCTCCGCAGGGAGCCTGCTTCCTCCTCTCTATCTCTGCCTGCCTCTCTGTCTGCCTACTTGTGATCTCTATCTGTCAAATAAATAAATAAAATCTTTAAAAAAAAAAAAAAAGAAAAAAGAAAGGTCATGGATTCTGTAAGCTAATCCCTTGAGAGCTTGAATGATTCCAGAAAAAGGGCAAGGGTGACTTTTAAGCCTGGTGTGTGAACACTCAGTGAGGGAGTCTCACTGACACCCCTGGGCATTGCCAGGAAGCAACATGGTTTCTCTAGGAATAAGCAGTTCCCAACCAGCTTCCTTCCTCTCTGGGAGACAGGATGATGTGAACTTCAATTGGGGAACTACAGTAGGTGTGTGTGGGGGGGGGGTGTGACTCCCCAGCATCCCCCGGGGCCCTGTCCTTCTACACCGCAGCCATGCCATGTTGGGTGCTGATGGCGTGTCCTGGGCGTTCAGGGGTGAGGACTGTTAGGTCTAAATGAGTGTTTCTCCAGGTACCGGTCTGTACAGCTACCATCTGCACGCTTGGTAACAATCAATTTTTTGCGGTGCCTACCTAACTCAGTTGGAAGAACACGTGACTCTTGATCTTGGGATCAGGAGTTCGAGCCACACGTTGGGTGTAGAGATCCCTTGAATAAGTGAAACTAAAAAATAAAACAACCTTTTTTCGGTGCTCAGAGATTCTAAATCAGTAGGTCTAGGTGTCCAGGAATCTTCTCCCAGGGGAATCAATACAAGTAGGCCAGAGCCACACTCCAGAACTTCAGAAACATGCCTGGAAACCAAACATAAGATCCCATCCCCTTGCTGGGAGCCGCAGTTTAAGCCCATCAGGATCAGATTTTATCCTGGTAATGGTTCCTCCTCTAGGTCTAAGTGCTAGGGTGACCAACTATCCATGTTTGCCCAGGATTTTTTTTTTTTAATTTTATTTATTTATTTGACAGAGAGAGAGAGAGATCACAAGTAGGCAGAGAGGCAGGCAGAGAGAGAGTGAGAGGGGGAAGCAGGCTCCCCGCTGAGCAGAGAGCCCGATGCGGGGCTTGAGCCCAGGACCCTGAGACCATGACCTGGGCCCAAGGCAGAGGCTTAACCCACTGAGCCACCCAGGTGCCCCTTTGCCCAGGATTTTCTTGGTTTCTTGGTTTTGGTGCTGAAATTGCACATCCCAGGATACCCTTCATTTCCAAGCAAATCAGGGTTATTGGTCACATTAGAGGTGATCTAGGAGGTTGTCCCAAACTGAAAAACAGTCTTCTGTTCACACTTTCTTCCCTTCTCACCCCCGCTCTGGACACAAACAAGGCAGCATGTTGTCCCTACTGCTGTTGGCAGCCATCTTACAACCACAAGGGAAGCTGGCCTGAGGACAACACACTGGAGAAGGTAGAACAAACTACAAACAGCAGAATAGAGCCACGGTCCTGGTTGTACATGCCTGGGGCCCTCCCTACCTCTGTGCACTAATAAATGTCCTTATTGTTTACTCCAGGTTGATTTAGAGTTCCAACCTTGCATGCAAAAACATTCTAACCAATGCAGTTTGGCAAAACAGGGTATTGGGAAGAAATATGACAAAGCCTCTTTCAGACAAAATGAAGATGTGGATTAAGAAATAGGACAGTAGGGTAGATCTGTCACTTTTGAATGTGCATAAGAAATTCTTCTGGGTTCTGTCTGATTGAAAGTTATGGGGAAATGTGTAGGAAAACCTGAACTAATATGTAAAGTATTCTATGAAAGCTGGCATAATGACCTAAATGTAACAAGATGAAATTTAATAACCATAAATGTAAAGCCCTACTTTTAGGCCCAAAACAGCAATTAATTTCACAAGTGCAAGATGGCAGAAACATTGCTTAAGAGCAGCACGTGTGAAAGATTTAGGGATTTTGGTTGACTATAAACTCAATATAAGCCAATGGTGTGATGTGGTTGCCAAAAATGTTAATGTTATTGTAGGCTGCCTTACTAGAAGTGTAACAAAGATCTCCCTCGGGCCACGTGAGCCATAATAACCTTTTACAAAACAGGACTTTTCTACTTTTACAACCACCTGTGTTCTCCTGTTTAGCCCATGGGAATTCTACATAACCTCCCCCACCAACTCTTTCTGAGAATCCTTTGGAGTCTTATTGTGAGCTTGTCCCTTTACTTTCTTTTTAGAAACTCTCTCAACCATGGATTAAGCTAGCTGTCTGGTTTTTCCATATTCAAGCTACCAAACACTGATAAATGATAGCACTACAAACTCACCGTCATTATCCCAAGCTACGCCCCTCCATACTAATCAACAATCTTTCATTATCCCAAGACAGGACTCTGTCCTCTTCCCCACTTACTTTTACTCTTCTTAAGATCCACACTTCATTTCTCTCTGTAGACCTAACCTATTTCTTCATGAAAATGTAATCTGAATTAACATAGCCCTTGCCTTCATCTCCCTCAGGAACTCAGGCTCCTGATTTTCTGGACACCCTCAGGAAGTTTCCACCTCAAACTGAGAGATACTGTGGAGGCCAACAAATGTCTCCAAGGGGGCATCCTCAGAGGACCTCCTTGTTTTTCATGAATCCTTTTGGTCCAAAGACCTCTGTCATTGCAGAACAACCAACCAAAATGTCAGGGTCCTCTAGGTGACAAGTAGAACTGTGTTCCATCCAACACTATTACCTAATGTCAGCTGGTGCCTCCACATGTCAAGAAAAACAGATCCTTCAGCTTTTGCTTGTGGAGTCCCTTCAGAGGGGCTGGAAATTAATGTGTCTTCTCTTTTTTATCAAACCTACCTTCATCGCCCCAATCCCACACTCACCCTGAACAACCAAAACCTTCTTCTTCATCATTTCACCAAATGATAAAGCTTTCCTGGCAACTGGCATACGTAACTGACCACACCAAGAGTCTCTTTCTCAAATTATGCATCATGCCTAGGCATGCCTCAGCCTAGCCACAAGCACAACCTAGGCCCAAGACGAATCTCTTCTACATGGAAAACTAGAGGTCAATGAATAAGAAGTCAAATTCTCAACTGAGCACATCTGAGCTTCTCCTCCCTGTCCTCCCAAGCCCTCAGAAGTGTTCTCTCCCTATTTTCACCACTGCTCTGTGCCTGACACCTCACACCTTTTCAGAGCCCATTTCTCTCCAGAATCTTCATCCTCTTGTGGGGAGGGAGGGATTTTTCTCTTTGTGTGTGTGTGTGTGTGTGTGTGTGTGTGTGTGTGTATGCAAGTCTTGTCAAACCTCTAAGAAATAATAGAACAAGAAAAAATATTTTCAATCTCTTGACCCAGTGGCATAAATTAATAAAAATGTGCCCTGGAGTAGAATTTGATGTAAATCCTCCATAAATAAGCTCGCATCTCTCTTTCTCCTTTGAGTATTAAAAGTAGGATTGACTAAGCAACAGCAGTGTTTGGTTTTTTTTTTAAGGGTTTAGTGTGAGGAATATAGTAAAGTGAACAGAGATAGAAGCCAACCGCATATTTTCCACCCTCTCCCTCTCCTTCTACAGTGTTGGGGTGGAACTGCAAAAGAAGAGAATGTAGGGTCCGTTTCCTGAGCCTGAGTGCTCTGGGACTGCAGCACATGGTGGGCTCTGAGCTGGCCGAGACTGACCAGTCCCTTCTCTCTGTTCTAGTGGGGTTTAGCACGGACAAACCTTTGTCCTCTTCAGTTCCAGCTCTCCGGCCTCCTCAGAATGGCCACACCTCCCCAGCAAGTCCCGGATTCACACTGGCTCTGCTGTCACTTTGTTTTGCCAACATTGCCACAGTATGGCCCTCGTTGGCTTCCCAATGCCTCCACCTCTTCTCTCTTCAGCCAATTTCACATTTCAACTCTTGCCCTCATTTATAGGAACCTCTGTCACTGAGGTCCCCAATGACGATCTTGTTGCAAATTTCACTAACATTCTCCAATCCTTTTCTTACTTGAATTCTCTACAATATCTGTTGATGGTTTCTATTGATCTTTTCTTGAATGTTTTCTTCCTTGCCTCCCATGAAATCACTGGTTTTAGTTGTTATTTCTGTCCCCAGGTCATTCAGTCTCAGTGTCCCTAGCTGTCATCTCTTATCTTCTCAAGTATTAGTGTTCCCCAAGATTCTGGTCTTTTTCCTCTCCTCTTTTCTCCTTGCCCACTTTTGAGAAATTGTATCCCCTCAAATGGGGTATCCAGCTAGCTTACACAGACTACCAACTTCCAAAGTCATACTTTAGTGCCCTTCTCTCTTCTGAGCTCCTAACCAATCCCCTCCCCCAAATATATGTTAGATATCCAGTAAGAGACTTCAAACCCAACATGTTCAAAATTGAACCCCAAACCACACTCCTCCATGCCAACCCCAGGCCTTCTTTCCTCTGTTAATGATGCTATATGTTCACACACCTGGGGGCATCAGGAACTCCTCCCATTCCCTTATTCTCTCACATTTCTTCTGTGGGTTAAAACCTTATGCCTTCTCTAGAGTCCCAGTGTCTCCTGATTTAGTTCAGGTTTTTATTATTGTCTGGGTGATGGCAACACTGTTCTAAAAGGTCTCTTTCACCTTGGTCCCATGTCCCATCCCCTCCCCACTGCCTGTCTATTCTCCTCACTATTACCAGGTAACTGTTTTTTCTAATGATTGATCATCCCATTCCCTTGCTTAATCTTCTTCAGTAGTGCCTTCTCAGAGACTTCACGACAAATGCCAAATTCTTTACCAAGAACTAAGGCCATTATTATTTGCTCCTGCCTTACCAGCTTCTTACCAGCAGTCTCCAGCTCAGTACCCATGTGGTAACCACAGGAGTCACAGTCTCAGTCTCGTGAGAATATTCTGCAGCGTGAAAGACTAAGTATATCAACAAATAGCAGACAGCAATGCCTTTCTTCCCTTAAAAACCATCAGTTTACTTCCAAACATCATTGTCCATTGTGTACCTGTAGGTTTCTCCCCACACTAGATTGTGCATAGATTCTCCATACACTAGATTGTATGGTCCCTAAAGGCAGTAGTGGAATTTTGTTCATATTTTTATCTCTAATGCTTGGCATGGTGCCTGGCCAATTATATCATTCAATAAATGCTATGGAAGCAAAAATCAAACAAAGAGGGGTGGGAATGAGAGAAAATAAAAGGAAAAGGTGCAAGAGAAAGAAAGAGAAAAGAAAAAGAAACCGAAAGAAAATTAAGAAAAAGAAAGTCACAAAGAAAGAAAAGGAAGAGGGGAGGGAGGAACAGAAGTGGGAGGGGAAGAAAGGAGGAAAGATGGAAGGAAGGAAGGAAGGAAGGAAGGACTGTCCTTAATGGCACTATTTTACAATCTTTTCAAACCACATTCGGCTCTTGGCCTGTCTCAGTCTGTCTGACAAACACATGCAGCACCCAAAGTTTACCACATAATTTTTTAATTAAAAAACCTAATAAAAGAATTCTTATTTGAGACATAGAAAGAATATTTGTCCTAAAGCATCAGAGAATCTTGCTGGAGAGCAAGCATCTAAGCAACTGCAAACAGCCGAGGATCTTTTGAAGAAAAGGAGAAATGTTAGGAATTGAACAGAATTATTAACTTGGTGTCTCATTAATATTTAACCCTAGGTATATCTTTAGAAAACAGAAGAGAGAATATTAAAGTTCCGCTGCCCTCTAATTGGATATTCTAAGTGTCCTCAACTCTCAATGTAGACAAAATCAGGAGCCTGGAGTAATAATAACTCTTCCAAGATTAAATAACATTAAATCCCTCTTTCTGTTTTCTAATATATAACTGACACCAAGTGCTAGCCCTTTCCCCTCATCTGAAGTGCTCTACCTCTCTCCCAGCAAATATGTGAGACCTAGGATGTCCCGGATAACAGTCCCATCAGGTGAGGCTGGACATGGGGGAAGGGATTTGTGCTAAGGTATCCAGCCCCCCCCCCTCCCCGCACCTTGCTAAAAACACTGCCATAACATGCCCACAACTCATGCAAAGATCAGAAGGACTGCCCAGGACAAATTCATGGGTTAAGGTGAAAAGACTTGGAATCGAGACAAAGTGTATTCTCTCTTCCAATAGCAGTCATATAATTCGGGAGCTCATGAGCTGATGTTGAAAGGGAGAATATTACATTTTTGACCTTTAAAGCCTTGGCCAGAAATGCATACTTTCAAGGGATTTGATTTCCTGTGTTCCTTATCTCTAGTCTCTGAGGAAGAAATAGAAAGATGAAATTTCATGAATGGCTCCGTGAGCTGTAGTCAGTGTGATGGAAGATGGCTTCAGATTTCATGTACAAAAGTGAGTGACCAAAGTAGAGATGGCAAATGTTGTCAGGAGCCGGGCTCTCTTCCCTGGCTGGCTAGGATTTGGGACTTGACCCTGCAGGCAATGAGAAACCATTCATTGAAAGGTTTTAAGCTGAAAAGTGAAACAGATCTGGTTTTAGGAAGGAGATGTGGGGGATGCTTGGGTGGCTCAGTTGGTTAAGCATCTACCATTAGTTTGGGTGATGATCCCAGGGTCCTGGGATGGAGTCCGGCATCAGGCTCCTTGCTCAGTGGGAAGCCTGCTTCTCCCTCTGCCTCCTGCTCCCCCTGCTTGTACCTGATCTCACGCGCTCTCTCTGACAAATAAATAAATAAAATCTTTAAAAAAGAAAAAGGAAGGAGATTTGGGCAGCAGGTAGAAGAGAGAAAATAAAGACCTGGTGAACAGTTGGGACATTTTGGCAAAAATCCAGAGTAGACACGAGACTCCAAATTTAGGCAGCAGGAAGGAAGGGTTTGGTGGTGAAAAGATCAATGAGAGAAAAGAAGAAACTAAGTAAGAGGAATGGTAGTGGTAGTAGGAGACCTTTCTTCCCTAGTTCACCTGACTCCAACCATGTGGTCTAAATTCACTAGCTGCTCCCCAACCTGACAAGCACGCAGGGTAGAACATCTTTAATGTGCTCTACACATCCAACCATTTAAAGGAGAACTTCTCACCAGTGTTGTCTCTGAGCAGCATCTACGGAGCTTTTCAGTATTAATGTCTCATGGGCACCACGCCACACTCTTCTTGCTGTCAATTCTGTTGGGTATTCTTGGTCAACAAAATCGCTGCTTTCAAATGAAATCACACCATTCAGCAGATGCTCCAGACATTAAAAAGATAAACTTTCCTTAACTCCTCAGAGGTCTCACCACACCATGCATTTCTTATTTCTTTTATTTTTATTACTACTTTTTAAAATTTTATTTATTTATTTGACAGAGGGAGAGAGACAGCAAGAGAGGGAACACAGCAGATGGAGTGTGAGAGGGTGAAGGAGGCTTCCTGCAGAGCAGGGAACCCAATGCGGGGCTCAATCCCAGGACCCTGGGATCATGACCTGAGCTGAAGACAGACACATAATGACTGAGCCACCCAGGCACCCCCACACCATGCATTTTTTAAAATGTCCAACATAAAAATGAGCAAGCAACCTATTTTCCTGTTCAAATATTTGAAATGTACTTCTTGTTTATGGCTATTTATAGTGTTCCACTGACTGCTATGATGTGTTTTCTTTGGGATATAATTAAAGGAAGAATTAGCAAAAAGTAATGAAAAACATAAACTTGCAGGTTAATAAAATGATTTCAGATAAAATAATATCCTTGTTCAGTCACCCTCCCACCTGATGTCCATCAGAATTACATCAGGTGGGTGTTGAATACTCACCTTCTGGGGTCTCCCGACATTCTTAGTCAAATTAGAGAAGGAGCTAAAAACTGAATTGTACTTGGCTTCCCCAGGGATTTCATGTAGGAGCCCAGGAGCCATGCTTTGGGAAACACTCTTTTGTACTTACTTGGTTATTAGTGTATCCAGTAAAATGTCTCTGACTTTTGCCTCATCTACCAAGATTTTTCATTCCTTCTTCACTGAATTTAGGGGTCCTAATCAGTTTGGAAATCATGCTCATCAAAACTGGGAAGGAAAATCTTTGGTCGTTTTATTTACTTTGGGGAGAAAATTATGACCTCAAACACTGTGGGTAGAACTGCAGACTATTAAATTCCAGGAGGCCTGGGGTGCCTGGGTGGCTCAATCAATGGGTTAAAGCCTCTGCCTTCAGCTCAGGTCATGATCTCAGGGTCCTGGGATTGAGCCCCACATCAGACTCTCTGCTCAGCGGGGAGCCTACTTCCTCCTCTCTGTCTGCCTGCCTCTCTGCCTACTTGGGATCTCTGTCAAAGAAATAAATAAATCTTTAAAAAAAAAAAATTCCAGGAGGTCTTCTGCCACAGTTGCCTTTGTATAGCTAACTACCCTGATGGGGAATGGCCCTCCCCGCCCATGGCCGCCCTCGCATGAAGGGATTTGCAGAAAGAGTATTCCATGCTTACAGAGGTTACAAGAATATGGCATTTTCTATCAGATTTGGTGCAGGTTCTAACAGACAAAAAGATGAGACTAGTGAAAAGAGTGGCTCTCAAGTCTGGGGCAGAAAGCTGGGTTAGGAACCAGAAGAAACCGTCAGAAGATACAGACAGTTAAGAGGGAAACCAGGCAGGCGCAAGAGAGCTAGAATGGTCTTGAGTGGACACTAGGATCACCTGCAGGACATAAACATCAACAAAAGCAACAACAACAAAATGATACTAGTGCCCAGGTCCCAGGTGAACTATACTAGTAACTCTGGAAGTGAACCTAAGGACAAGCATTCTAAAAGTTCTCCAGGTGATTCTATGCGAAGCCAACGTTGAGAGCTTCTCCTCTAAATACCTCCTTTCTCTGAACAGCTTGTTGCCCTGACTCAGGACATTCATACCCTAATTGCAAATGCAAATAATCAAATTCCAGTACCTTTGTTCAGACCTTATTGATCTTTCTAGACATTGCTCTGATATTACATTTGTAATGATGTCTTTCCTGATCCCCACTGAACCTCTTTCATCCTGTACGCTCTGATTCTCTGCACATAAATGGTTTCATCACAGCCCCTGTAAACTCCATGCACTTACCTGTCTCCTTCACGGGGATCCCCAAGGGCATGATTTATATGCTTTCATATCCCCATCCCACTTGGCATATTGTCTGGAAGGGAACAGACTCTCAATAAAAGTTTATTGAATTCTTAAGGACCCAATAAATATTTATTTCTTCTTAAATACATATTTAACCACTATATAATTCATTTTCCACATTTACAAAAAAATAAGATTGAACTATATTGTCTCTAAATCTTAATCCCTTTGAGATCCAAAATTCTGTGATTTTTTTTTCTCTTTGTATCACATAAAATATACACGTATGATTCTAGAAACAGTGCTTTAGGCCTGTATTTCCAGAGGTAATATGCACTCTACCTACCTGGGATCTTGTTAAAATGCGACTTATAATTGGACAGGCCTGTGATGAGGCCTGAACTTTTGTACTTTTAATAATCACCCGGGTAATGTTGTTGTATCTGGTCAAGGAAGAGACTGCGTAGTATGATCTTAGGGGATGGAGGCAGAATCCTAGCCTTCCCTGAGTTCACATCATATACCCTAAGGCAGATAAGGTCCTCTTTAGCACCAGACTGCCTGGGTCAGATCCTATTAAGACAATGAGTCACCTGAACATATTTGTGCCTCTACTTCCTCAACAGTAACAGAGGGTAACGATAGGGGTTTTTGTGAAATTAACAAGTTAATTCGTGTGCAATCCTTACAATGGTGTTTCACATATAATAAGCACAATACATATTAACACGATACATATATACACTCCTTCTCAGTTGATTTGTTTGAGCAGTGATCAGTTCTATTTGTCAGAAGCACTGATTTTTCTTTTTAAATCTTGAAAACAGTAAAGGGAGGATATTTTTCCTTCTTTAGTCTGAAAAGCAAATATTGGATCCATAGACCAAGAAAACATCAGAAGAGAGAAAAAAATTCAGCTTGTTACTCTCCAGTCCTATCATTCACTGCTTTTTCATCCCAGCGCTGCCCCATTGCAACATTGAAAATACCTAATGGTACCATGTCAGAAAGAGTAAATTGCAAGGATTAAAATCCACAATAAAAAGAAACTCTGGCCAGAGTATACAAATTGACAGTGCAGCATAAATATCAGCATAAATATATAAATATCAAATCACACTATTCTTTTAATAATAAGATTCAAAGCTTATTTCCTGACATTAAGATACCAGTTCTTTGGCAAGCTAATTGTTTTTCACTGAGGTGTATCAAAGTCTTTGGATATAGTGAGAATGCAAGGAAGATCGCCCTAATCTGAAATAGTTTCATAGCAAGTTCTGGGCTCAGGTTCAAAGAAGGAGGAAGAGAAGCAACAGAGAATAGAAAGAAAACAACAAAAACAAACAAACAAAATATGACATTATGAGGAGCCTTGTTTACCTTAAATAGGAGAACAAGACGGGCACCTGGCTGGCTCAGTAGGAAGAGCATGCAACTCTTGATCTCAGGGATCATGAGTTCAAGCCCCACAGTGGGTGCAGAGATTACTTAAATAAACTATTATTTTAACAAAAAAGAAGAAAGGGAGGAGGAGGAAAAAAAAAGTTTCAAAAAAAAAATCATTTTTGAGTCCTTACTATGTGCCAATGGCTTCAACTATATTGGGGTTGTAAACATCCCATAACACTCTCTTCGGAAGGGGTTTTGAACCACACTTTACAGTTGAGGAACCTGAGAGGGGTGTGGTACTCGCCAGACCCAGACTTGGCAGAGCTGGGATTTGCATCTCCTGCCAGTGTACATTGTGTAACTTGTTAGTCCCACCCCCTGAAACAAACTTCCAGAGAACCTCCAGATCCCAGCTTTCTCTCAGGTCATATAATAAATAACAAGCCAGGGCAATGAATATATAAAACAGCTGAAGTTGTGCAAAGACTCATTTCACTTTTTCACAGTTTTCATTGAGAGAGTAAATCCTGGGATGCAAACCAGCTAGTTGGGTTTGTTACCCGTCCTGCAGGCTCAATTCCAGCCAGCGGCTCTACGGTCTGACACCTCCCTTCTTTTGTTTTAAGGTATATTTGGAGAAGAATGCCTGTCCTGCTGGACGATATGACGTGCAAACCTCACCAACAGCTTGGATTCTGCCCCTGGCTTCTTCTGGACTAAACTTGAGGTTGCTTGGGTTGCCGGCACTGCTTTGATTAGTGCGGAAAATGAGCTCAGGGGCTTGAAAGATGGTTGATTTAACAGTCAGAGTTTAGTTAACCTAAAGTTCAACCTATTTACTTACTCATGTTGAAGCAAAACAGAAGAGAAAACCGGGCCTGTTGGTTTAATCTCTATCTCATTATGCCTTGAGACCCTCTTCATATCCCGATTTATGTAATTCACTGCTTACATTACCTAGTTTTAATGCTGAACCTAACATGTTCTCTCAGTTTGGCTACAATGAAAAAAAAAAATTCTTTATCCCTAGTTAAAATTTTTAGAAAGTGTATTTTTCGCACTTGGAAAAGTCCCACTATTTCTTATTCAGTTATAAATTCCTGTGTTAGAAGAAAGAAAATCACTAACAATGATACTCTTAGGGGGAACAAATACCTTGACAATGTTTCATCATTTTGGGTTTTCCTAAACAGAAAACTTTTTGTTTGAACTTTAGGCTTTCCACAGGATATATGAATAAGAGAAAACTAAAAGTCACATTCTTTAATTAGTATTTCAAGAATTTTCAAAATACTGTAAAGAAGTATGTGAAATGGAAAATGACTGCACATTTCAGGTTTGTTTGTGGTTTGGTTTTTTTTAACATAGTCTAGGAATAAGGTATTCTGATAAATAGGTTATTGTCTATATTATATATAGATTAAATACTTCCAAAGAATTAGAATTTTCTGGACAGTCAAGTGCCTTGGAAAATATAATTAAATCTTTCTTTGGTAAATCAGAAGATATGTTAAAATCTTACACATTTTCAGGCTCACCATAATAAACACCAGTTAATCCAATGTAACTTGTTACTGCCAAAACACAAATGTCATTTTTTTTTAAGATTTTTATTTATTTATTTGACAGAGAGAGATCACAAGTAGGCAGAGAGACAGGCAGAGAGAGAGGGGAAGCAGGCTCCCTGCCGAGCAGAGAGCCCGACTCGGGACTTGATCCCAGGACCCTGAGATCATGACCTGAGCTGAAGGCAGAGGCTTAAACCACTGAGCCACCCAGGTGCCCCACAAATGTCATTTTTAAGAGAAATGCCAGATTAATAGAGTGACCAATAAACCATATTTCATTGTAACACATAACATTTAGGGAGATAGGTCTACTGTTTGTATTTTTATTTAAGTATATTATTGAGGAATAACTATGTTAGTGTTTGTGAACCTCCACACTCCACAGCTAATCAAAATGCAATTGCATAGGATCTCTTTGCCCCCTTCATACAATCATCACAAAAGTGGGGTCTGGCATGACAAATATTGCCTCATTGGAATCCCATGTTACATTAAGAGCCAAACAGGAGCAGTGTTTCAAGTATACAAAAGCAAATCTGAGAATTTAATATTTTCTCATAAACTGATTCTCAATCTAAGTAGAGGAAACTTCACACTGAACATAAAATTGGTAAGAAATTAGCCAATTGTTCTATATAAACTGGAAACAAAAAACATAAACTTTTAAAACTATTTGAAGGCATTTTGAGTCTTGAGAGAAATGTGTTTCTGCAATATATGAAAGAAAGCTTAACTTTCTCATTTGAAGGCCATATCGACTACAAATTACAGCTGTTTTTTTTTTAAGTGGACTGCATTGAGGCAGTTGGTAGCCTTCATTAAGTGCATTAAACATCCAAAAAGCTTTAAAATGGAAATATTGACTGAACCATGTGCATTCATTATGTTGATAATATAAACAGGCATATTCTTAACATTTCAGTCATAGAGAGATTTCTAAAATGTTAAATTCCTTTGTAATAAAAAAAAAATTGGATGGGAAACTGATTTGAGGGTGGAGAATAATAAGGGTCACCTGCACATGAACTAGGGAAAAACTCAAAAAATCACAACTTTGGGAACATCTGGCTGGCTCAGGAAGTAGAACATGGGACTCTTGATCTCAGGGTCCTGAGTTCAAGCCCCACATTGGGCACAGAGATTATTTAAACACACACACACACACACACACACACACACAAAACACCTTTTTAATTGTAGAAGAATGATGACAAAAATCCAAATTGCTGCAAAACTGTGGAAGAATTTCATGAAACTAGGTACCTGGGAAGTAGTTTTGTAATCTGCTTTTAGCAAGTCTTCATAATTTAATTACGTTATTTGTGTACTAGTTATAGACAATTCTCCCTATTGTCATATAAGCTACATATTTCTACCGGAGTTTCCCAAAGCCTGCCTTCAAAATACACTGTTGTTAAAATATGTTTATAATTTCAAAAACATCTTTTAAGAGAATCATAATGATTATATAATCAACTTGAAGAGATGTATTGGTTAATCAAATGTTAAAAGCAAAACTTATGAATATTACTGTTTTTCTTTTTTTTGCTCTTCATTTCATTTTTTTTTTTTAAGATTTTATTTATTTATTTGACAGAGAGAGATCACAAGTAGACAGAGAGGCAGGCAGAGAGAGAGAGAGAGAGGGAGGGAAGCAGGCTCCCCGCTGAGCAGAGAGCCCGACGCGGGACTCGATCCCAGGACCCTGAGATCATGACCTGAGCCGAAGGCAGCGGCTTAACCCACTGAGCCACCCAGGCGCCCCTCATTTCATTTTTAAATAGGTAATTCATTGGGGGGAGGAGTCAAGATGGCGGAGAAGTAGCAGGCTGAGACTACATCAGGTAGCAGGAGATCAGCTCGATAGCTTATCTAAACATTGCAAACACCTACAAATCCAACGGGAGATCGAAGAGAAGAAGAACAGCAACTCTAGAAACAGAAAATCAACCACTTTCTGAAAGGTAGGACTGGCGGAGAAGTGAATCTAAAACGACGGGAAGATAGACCGCGGGGGGAGGGGCCGGCTCCCGGCAAGCAGCGGAGGAACGGAGCACAAAATCAGGACTTTTAAAAGTCTGTTCCACTGAGGGACATTGCTCCAGAGGCTAAACCAGGGTGAAGCCCACGTGGGGTCAGTGTGGCCCCAGGTCCCGCAGGGTCACAGAAGGATCGGGGGTGTCGGAGTGTCGCAGAGCTCGCAGGTATTAGAATGGAGAAGCCAGCTGCAGAGACAGAGCCGAGGACTGAACTCTCAGCTCAGGGTTACCTTGAACTGGTCGCGGGCTGGGTGAGCTCGGAGCGTGGCTAGAGGCTGGGGATACAGGAGTGATTGGGTGCTGTCCTCTGGGGGCGCACTGAGGAGTGGGGCCCCAGGCTCTCGGCTCCTCTGGGCCGGAGACTAGGAGGCCGCCATTTTCATTCCCATCCTCCGGAATTCTACGGAAAGCGTTCAGGGAACAGAAGCTCCCAAAAGCGAACCCCAGCCGAGTACTTAGTCCGGCCGCCGGTAAGGGCGGTGCAATCCCGCCTCGGGCAAAGACACTTGAGAGTCACTACAACAGGCCCCTCCCCCAGAAGATCAACAAAATATCCAGCCAGGACGAAGTTCATCTATCAAGGAAAGCAGGTTCAATTCCTAAGACAGCAGAGCAATTCCAGAGGAGGAGAAAGCAAAGCACGGAACTCATGGCTTTCTCCCCATGATTCTTTAGTCTTGCAGCTAATTCAATTTTTTTTCTTTTTTCAATATTTTTTCTTTTTTCTTTTTTCTTCTTCTGCTAAATTTTTTAAAACTTTTACCCTTTTCTTTTTTAACGTTTTTTGACTAGTTTATCTAAATATATATATCTTTTCTTTCTTTTTTATATTTTTTCTTTATTTGTTTTATTTTTTAAATTTTTTTCTTTTTTTTTTCTCCTGAACCTCTATTTATCCCCTTTCTCCCCCCCACAATTTGGGGTTTCTTCTGATTTGGTTACAGTGCATTTTTCTGGGGTCTTTGCCACCCTTTTAGTATTTTATTTGATCCTGCATATCCTCTTATCTGGACAAAATGACAAGGCGGAAAAAATCACCACAAACAAAAGAACAAGAGCCAGTACCGAAGCCTAGGGACCTAATCAACACAGACATTGGTAATATGTCAGATCAAGAGTTCAGAATGATGATTCTGAACATTCTAGCCGGGCTCGAAAAAGGCATGGACAATATTAGAGAAACCCTCTCTGGAGATATAAAAGCCCTTTCTGGAGAAATTAAAGAATTAAAATCTAACCAAGTTGAAAACAAAAAAGCTATTAATGAGGTGCAATCAAAAATGGAAGCTCTCACTGCTAGGATAAATGAGGCAGAAGAAAGAATTAGTGATATAGAAGACCAAATGACAGAGAATAAAGAAGCCGAGCAAAAGAGGGACAAACAGCTACTGGACCACGAGGGGAGAATTTGAGAGATAAGTGACACCATAAGACGAAACAACATTAGAATAATTGGGATTCCAGAAGAAGAAGAAAGAGAGAGGGGAGCAGAAGGTCTATTGGAGAGAATTATTGGAGAGAATTTCCCTAATAAGGCAAAGGGAACAAGCATCAAAATCCAGGAGATGCAGAGAACCCCCCTCAAAGTCAACAAGAATAGGTCCACACCCCGTCACCTAATAGTAAAATTTACAAGTCTTAGTGACAAAGAGAAAATCCTGAAAGCAGCCCGGGAAAAGAAGTCTGTAACATACAATGGTAAAAATATTAGATTGGCAGCAGACTTATCCACAGAGACCTGGCAGGCCAGAAAGAGCTGGCATGATATATTCAGAGCACTAAACGAGAAAAACATGCAGCCAAGAATACTCTATCCAGCTAGGATATCATTGAAAATAGAAGGAGAGATAAAAAGCTTCCAGGACAAACAAAAACTGAAAGAATTTGCAAACACCAAACCAGCTCTCCAGGAAATATTGAAAGGGGTCCTCTAAGCAAAGAGAGAGCCTAAAAGTAATAGATCAGAAAGGTACAGAGACAATATACAGTAACAGTCATCTTACAAGCTAATAATGGCACTAAATTCATATCTCTCAATAGTTGCCCTGAATGTTAATGGGCTAAATGCCCCAATCAAAAGACAGAGGGTATCAGAATGGATAAAAAAACAAAACCCATCAGTATGTTCCCTACAAGAAATTCATTTTAGGTGCGAAGACACTTCCAGATTTAAAGTGAGGGGGTGGAAAACAATTTACCATGCTAATGGGCATCAGAAGAAAGCTGGGGTGGCGATCCTTATATCAGATCAATTAGATTTTAAGCCAAAGACTATAATAAGAGATGAGGAAGGACACTATATCCTACTCAAAGGGTCTGTCCAACAAGAAGATCTAACAATTTTAAATATCTATGCCCCTAACGTGGGAGCAGCCAAATATATCAACCAATTAATAACAAAATCAAAGAAACACATCAATAAAAATACAATAATAGTAGGGGACTTTAATACTCCTCTCACTGAAATGGACAGATCATCCAAGCAAAAGATCAACAAGGAAATAAAGGCCTTAAATGACACACTGGACCAGATGGACATCACAGATCTATTCAGAACATTTCATCCCAAAGCAACAGAATACACATTCTTCTCTGGTGCACATGGAACCTTCTCCAGAATAGATCACATCCTGGGTCACAAATCAGGTCTCAACCGGTATCAAAAGATTAGGATCATTCCCTGCATATTTTCAGACCACAATGCTCTGAAGCTAGAACTCAATCAGAAGAGGAAAGCTGGAAAGAACCCAAATACATGGAGACTAAACAGCATCCTTCTAAAGAATGAATGGGTCAACCAGGAAATTAAAGAACTGAAAAAATTCATGGAAACAAATGATAATGAAAACAGAACGGTTCAAAATCTGTGGGACACAGCAAAGGCAGTCCTGAGAGGAAAATATATAGCGGTACAAGCCTTTCTCAAGAAACAAGAAAGGTCTCAAGTACACAACCTAACCCTACACGTAAAGGAGCTGGAGAAAGAACAAGAAAGAAACCCTAAACCCAGCAGGAGAAGAGAAATCATAAAGATCAGAGCAGAAATCAATGAAATAGAAACCAAAAAAACAATAGAAAAAATCAATGAAACTAGGAGCTGGTTCTTTGAAAGAATCAATAAGATTGATAAACCCCTGGCCAGACTCATCAAAAAGAAAAGAGAAAGGACCCAAATAAATAAAATCATGAATGAAAGAGGAGAGATCACAACTAACACCAAAGAAATACAGACAATTATAAGAACATACTATGAGCAACTCTACGCCAACAAATTTGACAATCTGGAAGAAATGGATGCATTCCTAGAGACATATAAACTACCACAACTGAACCAGGAAGAAATAGAAAACCTGAACAGGCCCATAACCAGTAAGGAGATTGAAACAGTCATCAAAAATCTCCAAACAAACAAAAGCCCAGGGCCAGACGGCTTCCCAGGGGAATTCTACCAAACATTTAAAGAAGAACTAATTCCTATTCTCCGGAAACTGTTCCAAAAAATAGAAATGGAAGGAAAACTTCCAAACTCATTTTATGAGGCCAGCATCACCTTGATCCCCAAACCAGACAAGGATCCCTCCAAAAAAGAGAACTACAGACCAATATCCTTGATGAACACAGATGCAAAAATTCTCGCCAAAATACTAGCCAATAGGATTCAACAGTACATTAAAAGGATTATTCACCATGATCAAGTGGGATTTATTCCAGGGCTGCAGGGTTGGTTCAACATCCACAAATCAATCAATGTGATAGAACACATTAATAAAAGAAAGAACAAGAACCATATGATACTCTCAATAGATGCTGAAAAAGCATTTGACAAAGTACAGCATCCCTTCCTGATCAAAACTCTTCAAAGTGTAGGGATAGAGGGCACATACCTCAATATTATCAAAGCCATCTATGAAAAACCCACCGCAAATATCATTCTCAATGGAGAAAAACTGAAAGCTTTTCCGCTAAGGTCAGGAACACGGCAGGGATGTCCATTATCACCACTGCTATTCAACATAGTACTAGAAGTCCTAGCCTCAGCAATCAGACAACAAAAGGAAATTAAAGGCATCCAAATTGGCAAAGATGAAGTCAAACTATCACTCTCTGCAGATGATATGATACTTTATGTGGAAACCCCAAAAGACTCTACTCCAAGTCTGCTAGAACTTGTACAGGAATTCAGTAAAGTGTCAGGATATAAAATCAATGCACAGAAATCAGTTGCATTTCTGTACACCAACAACAAGACAGAAGAAAGAGAAATTGAGGAGTCAATCCCATTTACAATTGCACCCAAAACTATAAGATACATAGGAATAAACCTAACCAAAGAGGCTAAGAATCTATACGCAGAAAATTATAAAGTACTCATGAAAGAAATTGAGGAAGACACAAAGAAATGGAAAAATGTTCCATGCTCCTGGATTGGAAGAATAAATATTGTGAAAATGTCCATGCTACCTAAAGCAATCTACACATTTAATGCAATCCCTATCAAAATACCATCCATTTTTTTCAAAGAAATGGAACAATAATCCTAAAATTTATATGGAACCAGAAAAGACCTCGAATAGCCAAAGGAATATTGAAAAAGAAAGCCAAAGTTGGTGGCATCACAATTCCGGACTTCAAGCTCTATTTCAAAGCTGTCATCATCAAGACAGCATGGTACTGGCACAGAAAGAGACACATCGATCAGTGGAACAGAATAGAGAGCCCAGAAATAGACCCTCAACTCTATGGTCAACTAATCTTCGACAAAGCAGGAAAGAATGTCCAAAGGAAAAAAGATAGCCTCTTCAATAAATGCTGCTGGGAAAATTGGACAGCCACATGCAGAAAAATGAAATTGGACCACTTCCTTATACCACACACTAAAATAGACTCAAAATGGGTGAAGGACCTCAATGTGAGAAAGGAATCCATCAAAATCCTTGAGAAGAACGCAGGCAGCAACCTCTTCGACCTCAGCCGCAGCAACATCTTCCTAGGAACAACGGCAAAGGCAAGGGAAACAAGGGCAAAAATGAACTATTGGGATTTCATCAAGATCAAAAGCTTTTGCACAGCAAAGGAAACAGTTAACAAAACCAAAAGACAACTGACAGAATGGGAGAAGATATTTGCAAACGACACATCAGATAAAGGGCTAGTATCCAAAATCTATAAGGAACTTAGCAAACTCAACACCCAAAGAACAAACAGTCCAGTCAAGAAATGGGCAGAGGACATGAACAGACATTTCTGCAAAGAAGACATCCAGATGGCCAACAGACACATGAAAAAGTGCTCCACGTCACTCGGCATCAGGGAAATACAAATCAAAACCACAATGAGATATCAACTCACACCAGTCAGAATGGCTAAAATTAACAAGTCAGGAAATGACAGATGCTGGCGAGGATGCGGAGAAAGGGGAACCCTCCTCCACTGTTGGTGGGAATGCAAGCTGGTGCAACCACTCTGAAAAACAGCATGGAGGTTCCTCAAAATGTTGAAAATAGAACTACCCTATGACCCAGCAATTGCACTACTGGGTATTTACCCTAAAGATACAAACATAGTGATCCAAAGGGGCACGTGTACCCGAATGTTTATAGCAGCAATGTCTACAATAGCCAAACTATGGAAAGAACCTAGATGTCCATCAACAGATGAATGGATAAAGAAGAGGTGGTATATATACACAATGGAATACTATGCAGCCATCAAAAGAAATGAAATCTTGCCATTTGCGACAACATGGATGGAACTAGAGCGTATCATGCTTAGTGAAATAAGTCAATCAGAGAAAGACAACTATCATATGATCTCCCTGATATGAGGACATGGAGAAGCAACATGTGGGGTTAGGGGTATAGGAGACGAATAAATGAAACAAGATGGGATTGGGAGGGAGACAAACCATAAATGACTCTTAATCTCAGAAAACAAACTGGGGGTTGCTGGGGGGAGGTGGGATTGGGAGAGGGGGAGGGGGTTATGGACATTGGGGAGGGTATGTGCTATGGTGAGTGCTGTGAAGTGTGTAAACCTGGCGATTCACAGACCTGTACCCCTGGGGATAAAAATACATTATGTGTTTATAAAAAAAAAAAATTGGAAGGGGAGGTGAACCATAAGAGACTATGGACTCTGAAAAACAACCTGCGGGTTTTGAAGGGTCAGGGGTGGGAGGTTGGGGGAACGGGTGGTGGGTAATAGGGAGGGCACGTTTTGCATGGAGCACTGGGTGTTGTGCAAAAACAATGAATACTGTTACACTGAAAAAATAAATAAATTAAAATGGAAAAAAATAGGTAATTCATTTACATAGTATGAAATTCAGAAGCTGGTAACATTTTACTAACTTCCATATATTATTGTGACACATGACTATGCCCCAAGCAAGTCCTAAAAATAGCAAACATCCATCAATATCATGTCTTGTCTCTTCCACATCTTGTTAAAATATTTCAATCCTCTAGTTTTAACTGTGTGTGTAGCTTCGGTATTTTGAGGCATAGCTTTAAACAATATGCAGAATGTCATTATGACATACTTTACAAACTCTATATCATTTAAATTTATATTTATAGACTTATGCCATCTCTATTCTAATGTGTCATCACTTCTAGGCACCAAAATGATGACTAAAATAGGTTGCTTCTCCCTCTCATTTGGAGAACATGGGTAAGGAGTGTGACTGAATTAGTCGGTGGTGGTTTATTGAGAAAGGTGTGATAATTGAGGAACATGCCCAGTTCTAAATTCTTATGCTAAAAAATATTTGTCTTTAAAATCTTATAAACAAAAACCTTACTTTGAGGAAATAATTAAAGACAAATTTAGAAAGCACTAAATCTAGCATGTAGTCTAAACCCACCTTGTTACAGATGAGGAGATTAGGCTCTGAGAAACAAAGAGGCTTGCTCAATTTCCCAGAACTAATGGATCAAAGATCTGAGACTAGAACCTCGTGTATGGACTCCCAATCCTGATCTCATTTTGCTTTGAAAATTACTTCTTTTCGGGCCCCTGGGTGGCTCAGTTGGTTGGGCGACTGCCTTCGGCTCAGGTCATGATCCTGGAGTCCCAGGACCGAGTCCCGCATCAGGCTCCCTGAATGGGAGTCTGCTTCTCCCATTCCCTCCCCCATCCCATTCTCTCTCTCTAATAAATAAAAATCTTAAAAAAAAAAAAAAAGAAAGAAAATTGTTTCTTTTCGTGCACTTTGCCTTTGACTGACCTGCAATGTAGTATATATTCAAATTACAAATAGGGGTTCTCGTATATCTTTGTGGAAATAAATAAATAAATATGTTTATGAAGGAATTAGATAAATTCATGGATGATACAGTAACTCCAAGAAGGAAGTAGTGATATTTACAGGTTACTATTAAAATTGCCACCCAGTTACCCTCCCCCCACCCCTACTCTGTTAAAATTGAGCCCTCTTGGGGTACCTGAGTGACTCAGCGGGTTAAGCATCTGCCTTCAGCTCAGATCATGATCCCAGGGTCCTGGGATAGAGTCCCACATCAGGCTCTCTGCTCAGCAGGGAGTCTGCTTCTCCCTCTCCTGCCCCTTCTCTCTCTCATGCTCTCTCTCTCACTCACTCTCTCTCTCTCAAATAAATAAATAAATAAAATCTTAACAAAAATGAACACTTGAAGAAAATTCTACAACTTAGAATTGAAGAAATTTAATTCTAAAATTAAAAAAAAAAATTGAGCTCTCTTGAACGATGGCCTCACTTTACAGTCTATTGATAGCTGCCTTTCAAAGCTGACCAGCTCCATCCCCTGTTCTCTGTGACACTGTCTTATCTTGGCCATCTTTTTGGATTCCTTTCTTGACCTCTCTCGCTCTCTTCTTCCATGTTTATAGCTCTTCTTTTGGGCCCTCCACTGCTCACTTAAACTGCTTTTCCATTATGATCCATCCATGTTTACCATATTTTTCTCTGTAGATGTTTCTCAAATTTCCATCTCCTGCTCTGTTACTGACCTTCATCCTGGCTTATATTTCCAACTGTCCATGGATAATCACCATTTGAAATTCCTGCAGGTACTTCAAATCCAACTTGTTTAATAATGCTTTTTTTTCTCCTTTAAAGAAAGATCTCCTCACTTCCTTGCCTCTGTTGTCCTTCCAATAAATCAGGTTCAGACCTTGGAGTCTTCTTTGATTCTTTTTTTTTTTCAATTCCTTCTTCTTCTTCCTCTTCCTCCTCCTCCTCCTCCTCTTCCTCTTCCTCTTCTTCTTCTTCTTCGAGAGTACAATAGCAAGGAGTAAGGGAGGGGCAGAGGGAGAGAGAGAGAATGTGTGGAGCCCAACTTGGGGCTCAATTCCATGACCCTGAAACTGAGACCTGAGCCAAAATCAAGAGTCAGATGTTTAAGCAACTGAGCCACCAAGGCACCCCTCTTTGATTCTTCAGCTATGTTTCCAAAATATATTTCAAACCTAAACTTTATAAACCTTCTCCATAAGTTATCTTTTTTTTTTTTTAAGATTTTATTTATTTATTTGACAGATAGATCACAAGTAGGGAGAGAGGCAGGCATAGAGAGAGAGGAGGAAGCAGGCTCCCCGCCAAGCAGAGAGCCCGATGTGGGGCTCGATCCCAGGACCCCGGGACCATGACCTGAGCCGAAGGCAGAGGTTTTAACCCACTGAGCCACCCAGGCGCCCCTCCATAAGTTATCTTATAGTCCTCTTTTTTCTCCCACCCCTGTTGACTATCATCTAATACTTTGACTATTATATAAAACTCTGAAATCTTTGTCTTCCACTTTCTCCCCCTCAACCTTGATTAATAGACCCATTCACATTACCTTTAGGTGAGTCTTTGTATATGGTACTTTAAATCACTTGACATTCCTTTACTTAAACCCTTCAAATTCAAAGTATTTAATCTGGCATTTAAGGCCATACATTTCCCAGTGGTTTCAGCTTCCAGGCAGCCTTTGAGCTTTTTTTTTTTTTTTTAAGATTTTATTTATTTATTTGACAGAGAGTTATCACAAGTAGGCAGAGAGGCAGGCAGAGAGAGAGAGGAAGGAAAGCAGGCTCTCCACTGAGCAGAGAGCCTGATGCGGGGCTCGATCCCAGGATGCTGAGATCATGACCTGAGCTGAAGGCAGAGGCTTTAACCCACTGATCCACCCAAGTGCCCCAGACTTTGAGCTTTTTAAGGCGTGCTCCACACCACACACTTAATACCCAGTAATAGTGAACCTCCAAGTCACTTAGTCCTGAACCACTTTATCTGACCCATCCCAGATGATTCACTCTGGCCTACTGTGGTCCTTAGAGCACTTGTCCTTGCAAATAAACTTCCTTAGAACTGATACTCTTTACCATTCCTCTGTGTTTCAACTCTCCAACCACCTCTCCTCAAGCCTCTTACCTTGACTGCTCCATTTAGCCACACGAGATTAACATTCTTCTTTATCCTGGAGCAGTAAGCCTGGCCACTCTACTGGCATATTCTTTCTCTCCTAGCTACTCTTGGGTTTGCTCTGTCTACTCACAAACTTTACACACCACTGCTTCTGGCCATGAGCCCTCACTCCTTGATATGTAGGCAATGTAATGTTCCCTGTGTTGGTTCAAGCATCTCTATTTTTGGTTTTAGTTAACACAGGCTGGGAAAGTCCTCTCTAACTCTCTTCACTGAGCACATTTTTTTTTCTTACTTTATTGTCCATCAAAATTACCCAAGCATTATCTGTAAAGAATACTTTCTTTGAAATCTATAGTAGTTATCAATTAGAAATAGGATACATGTCACAAATATAAACCACATCTCTAATTTTAAAAATTGTCATTGTCAGGGGAGTCTGGGTGGCTCAGTCAGTTGAGCATCCGACTCTTGATTTCAGCTCAGGTCTTGATCTCAGGGTCATGAGTTCAAACCCTACATTGGGTTTCATGCTGGGTATAGAGCCTAATTTTAAAAAAAAATGTAGTAGCCATATTATAAAAGGAAAAAGAAATAGATGAAATGAATTTTAGATTTTATTTTACCCAACATACCCAAACTGTCATTTAAAGATAAAATATTAAAATGATCAATGAGATGTTTCTACATTCCTTTTTTTTTTTATTACTAAGCCTTTGAATCCAAGGTGTCTTTATAGTTACAGCATATCCCAGTTCAGACTAGCCACACTTCAAATGCTCAATAGCAACATGACTGAAGCCCACAATAATAGGTAGTACAGGCTTTAACACCTTTGTTGATTTGTTCAGTATTTGGCATATGCTAGTTTGAAAAGTTAATTATGTTTCATGAATAGATAACTAGATTGTCAGTTCCTAAGGTATGGGAATTACCACTACTGGAAGGGTTTGCATACAAGAATGAGTGCTCAAACTCTGATGGAAAACAAGCATCATGCATAGAGGTTATTACAAAACATCATCATCAGGTATAAAATGAAATGGAAGCACAATGCTCCACGGTTCTCTACACCCTTCCTATAGCTCACAGACCCACTCCCATTAAGTTGCAACCAAGGAAAAAAGTAAGGTACTAGCCAAATAATTCTAAAGTTATTAATAATTATAATTACGATAAGTAAAGGACATTAAGGAGCCTGTAACTGGCAAAAACTCATCTAGCTCACAAATGAAATTCCAAATGAGATCTGAAGGGAATATAGGACAAGAGGGAATAGGGGAAAGAAGCATGTTCTAGGTAAAAATAACAGCCTGTGCAAAGGCCCTCAGGCAGGAGTAAGTTGAAAAAGAACTTTGAGAAACTCCCTAGGAACCTAAAGCCTGAGCATGTCTCCTGCACAATACACAGGGCTTTATTTAGAACCTGACAAAGTACAAAATAATGATGATGTACCCTGTGTCTATCAGGGAATTCCTGAGAATGACTAAAAAGTTAGGGGCTGAGGTCTGATAATACATCCGGATCCTGTCTGAATGAGTTTTCTGGAAGTCTTTTCAATCTCATAATCTTGGGAGATGGGACACAGGTCAAAACTTCCTCATCCCCTCCCTAACAATAGGAATTTAAGAGCCGACATTGGAGGGAGAGTGAGGTCGGTCCCACTTGATTCACATCTGAGAAGTCAGAGGGGCCGTAGCATCATCTTCCATCATGAGCTGTTCCTCCATTAATTCTCTTGATGTTAAGATAAAAAAAACAAACCTGAAGTTCTAGACCTCAGAAAGCCACCTACTAAATACAAACAGGAAGCCTAAGAATAGAGCAACGGACAAATAAAGCAGCTATGTCAAAGTCCGAAGTTTTCCAAACTTCTAATTAATTAAATGTGATCCAAAAAGTCATGGTAATGCTATCACAATTAGCTATTTGTAATTCGTGTCTCCTATGCTCCCCCACATCAATGGAAAAAATCTCTGACAGCTACAAGTGGGGTCATAGCAAAAAACAGTTTCTATTTTTAAAGCCCTGCTTCCAATTACGCAGGCACACTTTGGAATTTTTTTCTCCACGATTTATATATTGGTTGTTGCTCCGTTACTTAGCCAGCATTGTGTGATTCTCATGGAGCGTGGCTGTATCTAAGAGGGAAAGGTCAGCAAACTTTGTAAAGCAAATTTCGTACCAGCATGGATCGAGGCTCTCTGGTTGTTTTTCTGGCCAACTGCAGAATTCTACAGATGTGGAAATGGAGTTATTACGGAATCAAAGTTCCCAGTAAAATTCTCTTTTTATGATGCCAAATCAATAGGATGCAGTCAGTTAATACTGATTCCCAAAGCAACGAATCAATGGAATATTTTGAAGTTACATATTTAATTCCTTGTTCAGTTGTATTGTGAGTTTATCAAAATGTTGCATAATCACTCAATTAGCTCACTATTCTGGGTCCAAAACTCCTGGGACACTCTCCAGTGTAATTTTCTCTCCCATCAAGATAGTTTATTACTATTAGGTTATGTAACCTAACAGCCTGCATGATTACTGAAACAAATGTTTTCTTCATAGAATTTTAAATCTGGCAATATTTAACTTAAAAAAGAAAAAAAGCTTTCTTTTTTTTTAAATAAAGACCATAGTCTAGCAGTAGCCACAAACCCAACACAGTTAACAATGACCATAGTGACAAACTTGTGTTGCACATGATTCAAGACCCTCCTACTCAAAAGCCTTTCTCTTGTTCTTCCTTATCAATAAGATTCCATTTTTTGTTTGTTTTTGGCTTGGCAATGAGCCTGAAAGTACACACCTTCTTAGACTCTCTGGCATCTGGGGGAAACCGGGTGACCAGGTTCCAGACAAGAGAATATAGGCTGAAATTCTTGGTATAGTTTCTAGGAAAGCTATTGTTTTCCTGAGTGTTAGAAAGAACGAGAGAGTGAGAGAAAGAAACAAAGAATGAAAGAGAGAGAGAGGGAAGATGGAAGGAAGGAAAGAAGAAAGGGAGGAAGGGAGGAAGGGAAAGGGAGAGAGGTGTCCCTGGCTGGTTCAGTCAGTGGAGCCTGTGACTCTTGATCTCTGGGTTGTAGTTTCAAGCCCCATGTTGAGTGCAGACATTCCCTAAAAAATAAAATCTTAAAAAGGGGAAAAAAAAAAGAAGGAAAGGAAGGGAGGGAAGGGAAGGAAACAAAGGAAGGGAAGGGAAGGAAAGGAAAGAGGAAAGGAAAGGAAAGGAGGAAGGAAGGATGAGAGAAAAAGAGAAAACCAACTTCCCCTTCCTGCCTGAGTTCAGAAGTGGTGGCTGGTTGTGAAGCAGCCATTCTGCAACATTGAGATGAAAACCTCCTACTGCAGAAGGTGGGGCAGGAAACCAGATAATCTGGGTCCTTAGGATTCTTTTTGAGCAGCTGTGCATCCTCCTCCCAGATTTCTTATTATGTGAGAAAAAAGAAACCCTTTGTGTTCAAAGAAGAGTTCTGTGATCTGTGACATGTGGCTGAAAGTGCTCCTAACTGATAAACCACTCTCTGAGTCCAGGGCCGCTGTGCCACACGAGTGCAGGGGGTGTCAATTACTTGTATCCTGCACAACCACGGGGCCCTACAGGTGCCAGATGTGAAGCAAGTTCTGGAGATCCAAAAATCTGCAAAGTATGGATTCTGCATATCAGGAGGTTTCAACCTAATGAGACAAATTTGTAGACAGACAGTTCCAGTGTAATGTTATCCATGAAGCTAGGGTTTCATAAAGGATGCACCCTAGAATGGTACTCAGGCTAAAAAATGTTCTGCTGTCATATAAGTTTGGGAAACTTATTCTATTTTCAAATGCACTTCGGCATATTAAAGACTCCAAGGAGCCTTGTAACAAAAAGACTACTAACTTCCTTTGACCTACTGTTTCTTAAAACTAATAATTAAACCTTTTTTCTCTCCCTAGGCAGTACCTCTTAATAGCCTTCAGACTAGTGTTCAAAAAACACACTTGAGGAAATGCTGTACTAAATGATTTAACAAAGTTATAACCTTAGTACTGGGGCAAGTGTTACCCGTGGAAATAATTCAGCTTACTTAAATTATTTATATATGAGTCTCTTAAAAAAAAAAAAAGACACACGTCTGTATTGTTTGAATTAGGTCCACCCAAAGGATATGTAGATGTCCTAATAATAAAACTTGTGCATGTGCCCTCATTTGGAAACAGGATCTTCTTCAGAGACGTAATTAAGATGTAAATTAAGACGAGGTCATACTAGATTAGGGTGAACTCTAAACCAAATCCCTAGTGTCCTTATAAGGAGAACAAAGGATACATAGACAAAAAAGGCAGAGAGCCACGTGAAGACAGGTAGAGACTGCAGGACTGCCTGGGCAAAGGAAGGAATGCCAAGGATGGCCGGCGACCACTCTGAGCTCGGAGAAGCCCATAGGGCAGATTTTCCCCTGAGCGTCCTAGAAGGAATCAACCCTGCTGACACCTTGATTTTTGACTTACAGCCTCCAGACTCTGAGAAAAAAAAAACAAAAACAAGGGGCGCCTGGGTGGCTCAGCGGGTTAAAGCCTCTGCATTCGGCTCAGGTCATGATCCCAGGGTCCTGGGATCAAGCCCTGCATCGGGCTCTCTGCTTGGCTGGGAGCCTGCTTCCTCCTCTCTCTCTCTCTCTGCCTGCCTCTCTGCCTACTTGTAATCTCTATCTGTCAAAAAAATAAATCTTTAAAAAAAAAAAAACAAAAACAAAAAAAACTTTGTTTTTGTTTTTTGTTTTTTTCCTTAAGCCTCCTAGTTTGTGGTATTTTGTGAGAGCCTGCTTCCTCCTCTCTCTCTCTCTCTGCCTGCCTCTCTGCCTACTTGTAATCTCTATCTGTCAAAAAAATAAATCTTTAAAAAAAAAAAACAAAAACAAAAAAAACTTTGTTTTTGTTTTTTGTTTTTTTTCCTTAAGCCTCCTAGTTTGTGGTAATTTGTTATCTCAATCCAAGGAAACTAGCATGCCATCATGCTTCCTACTTGGCTTCCTTGAAGTCTGTTTGTACTTGAAATTTTTCTTCGTACTTTGTCTCTAGCCTAGCAGCTGTGGAATGGAAAAGAAGGGCTCCACATCCAGAAGAGTTTATGCCGTGACTCAGCCTATTTTTAACTCTTTAATTTAGGCAGGTCACTCAGATGTCCTGAGTCTCAATTCTCTCACCTATAAAATAAGGACAGAAACTTATATTCATTCATCAAACCATCTCTTTGATGAGGCCTGATTGGCTAGTAACTGTGTGCCAAGCACTATGCAAGGCACAGGGACAGATAGCCCATAAGCCATTACTAAATCCTGCAAAGGAGGGGCAGGTGTTAAGAGAAGGCATAACCTGACTGCATAAGCTTCTGTTGGAGGTGGTGAGAAGTATGTGAATGTACCTTAACTTCTGTACCTGAAAATACAGACAAAGATATTATTTTAAGTACGACCAGAGGGATTAATGAGAAAGAATGTCCTTGTTCCCTCTGATCCAACTGGTAAATATTAGGTAAAAATAAATGAGTAAAAGCTCTGCTGGGGTTTCAGAGGACTGCCAAGAGAAACTGTTGGAGGATCCTAAGAAAGAATAGGGAGCTCTAAGAGATTTACACATTTATTGATCACTTATTCAAAAGCAGACTCAATCATGCTTCTCTCGGAGTTTAGCCAAAACTCACCTATCATGTATTATAATCAAGTGAGATGGTTGATAATTATTCCTTTTTTTTTTCTCCAAAGGAGGTAAAATGGATATTTGTGTTGACTTATCAACTGGTTCATTTAAGAAATATCAGTATATCAGGGCCCCTTGGTGGCTCAGTCAGTTAAGTGACCAACTGATTTCACCCCAGGTTACAATCTCAGGGTCCGGGGATCCAGCCCCACGTCAGGCTCCACGCTCAACACAGAGAGTCTCCCTGTCCCTCTCCCTCTGCTTTTCCTCCTGCTCTCTCTCAAATAAATAAACACAATCTTTTTTTTAAAAAGGAAATATCAATATATCAATAACAGGAAGATAAAGTAGCTATTGGTGTTACACTGGCAAAATGAGTAATAGAACAAGAGAATAAATTGTCTCAAGTATCTCTGAAATCACACAGCTGAATATTTGAAAGTTCAAGCCACTGGTATCTGCGTGATGAGATACAAAAAAATCCTCCTCTGTAAACCTCAGAGGTCATCAACTAATTCCTCTGGAAGCACCCAGCCATTTGAAAGACCCCTTCCTTGGCATTCAGAAGACTTGACTTTTCCAGTCTCATAAAGTAAGCAGCCAAGAGTTTTCCATGCAAGGGTAAGCACTTTTCTAGTAAAACTTTACAAAGTGACATAATAGAACCCTCTTCTTCAGAAACCAATCATGCACTATATGTTAAACCACTCTATATCGAAATTCCCCACACAAAGGTTTATTCTGTAAATAGACTATACTGTAGTACAGAAAGGGTTAGACATGAAGCTCTGGATATGTGCAACGAGCAGCTCATTCTCCTGGCCCAACCCAGCTTCCCAGTTTCATGGGTCAATAACTTACACTCTCACTTTTTCGTCTCAAAAGCTAAAACAAAACAAAAACCATAGGAATAAATACAGAAATAACGATAATATGTGTTTTTATAAATAAATATAAAAAAACACATTTTCTTGCTCACTTCAAAAAAAAAAAAATGGGTTTGGGGAGCGCCTGAGTGGCTCAGTCAGTTAAATGTCTGCCTTCAACTCAGGTCACCATCCCAGGGGGTCCTGGGATCCAGCCCTGCCTGGGGCTCATTGCTTAGCAGGAAGTCTGCTTCTCCCTCTGCCCCTCACCCCTGCTTGTGCATATGCACGCTCTCTCTCTCTCTCTCTCTCTCTCTCTCTCGGTGTCAAATAGATAAATAAAATCTCCTAAAAGATATAAAAAAGGGTTTGGGGCTACTTTTAAAAATACTGTTATTTTAAAGTACCTTAAGTTTTAATATCATATATTAAGGTTTTAATATCACATATCACAACTAACATTCTCATGGCATAAATTTCATTTAAAAAACACTTAAATTGTATTTCTTAAGTCCATTCAAGATTCAAAGAAAAGTAATCATAGCTCCAAACCTTGCCAGCAGTAATTCAAAATAAACTACCTAATCAGCAAAAGGAGATTTATTTCATGCACTCTGAGGGAATTCTGGCAAACAAGGTTCATATGTGGAATGATCATCAAAAAAGTATGGGGAAAATATAGTGACATGAATAATATTTGAGTTATAATTATATTCACCTAAGTCATGTCAATTATATTCTTAAGTCATCCATATTTCTGAAGCTTTTCTGCTACCATATCCTGATCTCTAGATTCTTTTCTTGAATACCTTCAAGGCAGCCCTCATAGGGTTAACTAGTCCAGCTGAAATTAAAGTGGACTGATGTGGTTTGAATATGGGAAAGATATGATTGAACAATAAGAGAATATTTTAGGGGTGCCTGGGTGGCACCCAGGGAGAGCATCTACCTTTGACTCATGTCATGATCACAGATGCTGGGATTGATCCCCACATCTGGCTCCTTGCTTGACAGGGAGCCTGCCTCTCCCTCTGCCTGCTCCTCCCCCTGCTTGTGCTAACTGGCTTGCTTGCTCTCTCAAATAAATAAATAAAATCTTTTAAAAAAAAAAATAAATAAAAATAAAAATAAAAATAAAAATAAATAAAATCTTTTAAAATAAATAAATAAGAGACAATTTGAGGGCCAATCCATTCTACTCAGAGATGGAGAGGTATGGAGGAGAATACGGACATTTGGAAGTCATGAGGAATCACAACAAGATTTAGAAGGATCTAGGGACACACATACACAGCATTCAGCTAAGAAGAGATATAAATATGATGTCTGATTATTTATTTCAAACCTATGATTTCAAATATAAAATGTTAGTGCTGGAAAAGGGCAGAGAAGATTACCACATTTTTTCTCATATTTTGCAGTCATCATCATTTGGGGACGCTATAACAAACTACCATAAATGGTAACAGCAAATGTATTTAACAGCAAATGTATCTTAGTCCTAGAAGCTGGGACGTCTGAGAGCAAGTTGCTGGCAGATTCATTTCCGATGAGGGCCCACACCTGGATTGTAGACGGCCATCTTCCGTGTCCTCACATGGCAGAGAGGAGGCCACAGTTACTGGCCACTCAGGCCTCTAAGGGCACCAATGCTATCGATTCAGGTCTCCACTCCTGTGACATCATTTAACTTCCTCATTGGCCTTATTTCTAAATACAACCGTGGGGTGGGGGCACGGCTTCAACATATGAAAGTTGGAGGACACACATTCAGTTCATAACAATAGGTGTTTAACCAAGGACAGGAGAGGCAAAACTGCTTATTCAGGGTCAGGGAGTGTGCAGGCGCCATTGGAGATGGGCAAGCCAAAACCTGAAGAGCGCAAGGTTAGGACAGGAGCCTAGCAGTGGGTAAGCTTGGAGAGGAAACTGAGCTGGGAAGACTGAGCCCCCAGGGAAACCACCCCCCCTCTCTTTCCTTCACTCCCCAAGGCCTGTCACTCAGCAAGTCACAGTCCCCTCCACTCCACAGGGCTCTTATGGACAGCCGCGGGGTTCGTGTTTGCTTTTTCACTGGCAACCAGCATGTCAGCTAACGGCAAATCCCAGCAATCCTTCACTCGTTTGTGTACACCAACAATTACCAAGACACGCTCATTTTATTTCTTTGATTGCATGATGAAGAGACTTTTCATTCAGTTTTTCCTCCCCTCTTGTACATTAAAATTCCACATTCTTCAAGGGGAAATGTAATTGAAAAATGTAGATGAGGGGCGCCTGGGTGGCTCAGGTGGTTAAGCATCTGCCTTTGGCTCAATCGTTGTCCCAGGGTCCTGGAAACCCGTACGGAATCAGGCGCTCTGTTCAGCGGGGAGACAGCACTCCCTCTCCCACTGCCCCTCTCTCTGTTCGTTCTCTCTCTCTCTCAAATAAATAAAATCTTAGAAAAGGAAAGAAAGAAAATGTAGATAAAATAAATTTTTGATTTAAATGCCACAATTAAGGTTTTTTCTATCCACTATCCATCTTTTTTTTTTTAAAGGAAGTAACTTTTGACCTTCATATCATCAATATAATAAAATAAAGACACAGGGACAGCGTATGCTGTTGCTCCCTGGTCTGCGAAGTGCCTTGTCCTCTTTTTCTCCTGAGGCTGGCGCTTTGAAGAGAACAAAGTAGTTCTGGAGTTTTCTCTTCCTTCCCCAGAGTCATTATTATCTGAAGAGCAAAGAAAATACAGCTGAATGTTGCTTCACCCCAGCACTTCTCAATCTTGCGTGCCTGTTTCATCTTGTGGTAGTGATGGCATCGTTCCCGGCTATGGGGAGAATCAGCTTTTACCTGGAGTGCTTAAGCAAAGAGTAATTATTAATACTCACAGAGGAGTCCATAGGAATGAAAAGAAGTAAACAAAAGGAAGAAGCCCTTTAGGCATGCTCGCAACAATAAAGCCACTATTCCCTGTAAGGGCGGCCCAAGGAAACAGCCTTCTCCCTCAGGTCCCTCCCACTCCTGACCACGACCCCACCCCCAACCCCACTCCCATCTCTAAAATTTCACACCTTCTACAGCTTTTTCTCACAGTCCCAGTTTCTCCTGGAGTGAACTAGCCTGTCTCTGGTCAGTGACACAGAAGATTAGAATCAGTACTATAGGGCGTGTCATTTACTAAACTGTAATCAAATATGATGGCTCCCTGGAGATGATCAAATGTGAAACTGGTTGAGATTTTCTGTTTGCAATATAAATTCAGTACCGAATTGCCTATCTGGTGGTTTGTATCTGGTCACTCACCAAGAAGCTATTTTTCCTCAGGTCTCAGACAATTATTCTTTCTGTATAAAATTTTTTATTTTGACACATTTTAAGTGGAAATCCTTCTAAAGTGTGTAACAAGTTTTCATGACTCCACCAGTCGAGCAAACAAAATATAATTTAATTCGTTACCAATCTCAAGATTATTAGAGTGCATCCTGGTCTTTTGGATCAGGGCTTTTCCTCACCGAAGAGCTGCACTGCCTCTCCGCCTCTCCAGAGTGAATTGTGGCAAGCCCAGCAGCTACCAGGTAGAAAGGACTCTTGAGTCGAAGGCCATTGGTTGTCAGATACGTGGCCTCAGGACCTTCAGCTGGGGTCCCGACATGATATGTTCTCAGACGTTCTGGGAAAGAGTCCTATCCAACTCCTCCGGAGCAAGGACTTGGCATGCGACTGTAGCTACACCCAGAATTACAGATGGGGCTCTCTCGTGATTCTGTGGGAAGTTTGCTACTTTACTTGGCTTGTGCTGCACAGTATGTCATTTTCTGCCCACAACTTGGTGAAAGAGAACTTTTCTGAGCTTCTCTTCAAGCATGCATGTGCAATGCAAAGCAAGCTTTGTGTAACTTGATAAAGGACAAAGGAGTAAGATAATCCATTCTCCAAAAATACCTTGAGCAATACAACCCAAAGAATGATATCTTCAAGCCTATACCTATTTCAAGTAGATATAATTAATCATCACCACACTTGAATTAAGTGGATAATAGAAGGTTCTAAACATCCTGTTTTAAAGTCCTAAAAAAGAATTAAAACTCAGTCATATTGATGATTGTTGTATAATTTGGGCAAAGAGTTGATCTTTGAAGACAACAGATACCATAAATAATTAAAATATCTAGAAGAGATACTAATTAAAACCCATTCACTTACTTGGATATAGTTTTCTAGAAGGATGTTTTGTTGCCAGATGTTGATAATGATATTTAAGAAAACATTATGAACAAAAAGAGATTTACAAAGTTTATAGTTCAGACCATCAAACCCTCCTTTGTCAACTTCCTGTATTGCAGACTGACTTCACTTTTCTTTTTTGAATATTAGGTGTATTTTACAACACTTTGGTCCTGTTCAAAATCCTGTCCAGGATTTTGGCTCTCCCTTTTTCCTAATGAAACCCATATTCATTGTCTTAGCATTTTTGACTTTATCCCCTCTTTGACCCCAATTTGTCTTTCCAGTTTAGTTTCTAACCCTCCCTGTACAAACCTATACTCTCACATTATTAGACATTTCATCATTCCTTAAGAAAACCTTGAACTGATCTTGTACCATTTCTAATGTCATCTTCTCTGTGATCCCTCCAACTAAGAGATTGGTCCTTTATCTGAACTTCTGTAGTCCTTTGTACTTCCCATGTGGCATCTGTCACATACGGTGTTGTATTGTTATCTGTATCCATCTTATCTCTCTTACTACATTGTAAAGTACCTTAAAAGCAGAATGGGAGTTAATTTCTCCTAGGACTATCACTCACAATACCTAACATGGTGTTTTACATATACAAAATGCAAGATGACCAAGTGATATTCCCTCTGTATGCAGCGGGTCACTTTCAGTGGCAAAATAACAGAAACCTAATGCACACAGGCTTAGTTTCTTTTTTTTTTTTTTTTAAGATTTTATTTTATTTATTTGACAGAGAGAGATCACAAGTAGGCAGAGAGGCAGGCAGAGAGAGAGGAGGAAGCAGGCTCCCTGTGGAGCAGAGAGCCCGACGCGGGGCTCGATCCCAGGACCCTGAGATCATGACCTGAGCCGAAGGCAGCGGCTTAATCCACTGAGCCACCCAGGTGCCCCCAGGCGCCCCCAGGCTTAGTTTCTAAAAGAGGAATGCATTGACTCATATAAATGGCCAATCCAGGGGATGCAGCTGACTTCATGTATAAAAGGATTGAGGGGCTCAAAGAATGTCATTACTGTTATCTCTCCTCAACTCTGCTTTTTTTCTGTAACTCTTTGTCTTCATTTTTCAAGGAGGTATTTTCCACATGGTTTTCAAGAAAGGCACATACAACCTCAGGTCACATACCCCAGGGAAGAGAACTATTGGCTCTTCCTGGGTTTCATAAAGTTACACCAGATATAGAATGAAAGCATAGTTTTTAATGGAACTCAAAGACAAATGATAAGAAAGCATGCTGGCCAGTAAAAAACTATAAAATTACACTAAAAAATTACAAATCAACTTGCTAAGAATCTTACAGAGTAACGTAAAGGTTAGCCTTACCATTTTTAAATTTTAGTGGAAATATCAAATCAGTGAGCATATATTATACAACTGTGTATTATGCTCAATAGACACATACGATATAAAAGCCAAACTCAACCACTGAAGAAATGTAGTCTAGTTGGTGGCTAAAAAAAAATTTGATGCATGACAAATAAATGAATATAAGACATGGTATTAACCAAATGTTAAAAATTGCAATACCAGTGGCACCTGGGTGGCTCAGTTGGTTAAGCATCTACCTTTGGCTCAGGTCACAGGGACCAAGGATCAAGCCCAGCATGCAGCTCTCTGCTCAGAAGGGAATCTGCTTCTCCCTCACTCTCTCCCTCTGTGTTCTCTCTCTCTCTCACTCAAATAAATAAATAAAATCTTTTTTAAAAATTGCAGCACAGATGATAATTTTAATAATAACTCAGAGGGGCACCTGGGTGGCTCAGTCGGTTAATCATCCAACTTTGGTTTTGGCTCAGGTCGTGATACTGGGGTTGTGAGATTGAGCCCCTCATGGAGCTCTTCACTGAGTGCGGAGTCGGCTTGAAGATTCTCTCCCTCTGCCCCTTCCCCAACTCAAGCACCCACTCTCTCGATCTCTCAAATAAATAAAATCTCGGGGCGCCTGGATGGCTCAGTGGTTTAAGTCTCTAACTTCGGCTCAGGTCATGATCTCAGGGTCCTGGGATTGAGCACCGCATCGGGCTCTCTGCTCAGTGGGGAGCCTGTTTCTCCCTCTCTCTCTGCCTGCCTCTGTCTACTGTGATCTCTCTCCCTCTGTCAAATAAATAAATAAAATATTTAAAAATAAAATAAAATAAAATAAAATCTCAATGGTGATAATAATAATAGCAACTCTGGAAAGACAGGGTGATTGTGGAACAGAACACTCTTTGAAGGTTTTATAGAGGTTGGGAAAACTGTTTTTGTTCAGTGAAAGATGGATTGTTTTTGAATAGTTGGAAGAGGGTAGGAAGAAATTAGGGTGGAAGGAAAGAAAATTAAATGGTTCAGAGGTAGGCATTCTATTTGTGGAGTCACAATTGTAGACAACAACGCAGACGGAAAATTTGGTTCTAGAATGAGGTGAAATGGTTATAGCAAAGTTAATTTAAAGCAGACTTTGAATAGTGGGACTCTGAGTTTGAATTTGACCTAGTTCTAATTTCCACTATATGCAGGTTCGAAGAGAACTGAGAGGGAAATCCGGCTACAGGTCATGATAAAATTGGAGTTCAGTCTTTGGAATAATATTTCTACTGTGAAATAGGGGTCAACATTTCCATTTATGCGGGTTGTGAGCTGCACAGCACTAGTGGGCACCAATCACATTGCAGTCTCTTGGGTTTGTGCAGTGCACAACACTTAAAACCGTGTATGGCTATTAAAAATAAACCCACAAGCCCAAGATGGAGTTAATTGACCCCAGAACAGCGAACGAGGACTTAACTGCAATTTCAACATCTCCAGGAGTAGAATTTTAAGCCAGTCAATTTAGAATTTTGTGGTCAGCACCAATGAGGTAATTCTGTTACCTGGGCCCTCTCTATCCCCCAAAGGAAGATGAGGTAATGCACCTAATAAATCCCCCTGCCCTTCCATGTGAGGGAAGGTGAGCTTGCCTGGAACACTCCCTTCTTTTCTTTTGCTAATAACTTCTTGTCCCACCCTCTTTCCTATAAAAACCTTCCATTTTGTACAATTCCCATGATCTCTGGGGTGTCTGGGCCTTGTCTGCCTCAGGGTCAGGCTGAAGTAGAGGTGGGTAGATAGACGAGGTCCTGGCCCAGGAATGGAAGACAGCGGTGGTTAGGTCCCCTCATGGTTCTGCTTGAGGTGGATTAGCTGAAAGGTGATGAAGTTTAAGCCCCTTTTCTGTTCCTGTTCTAAATAAACACTTTTGGACAAAATTTAAAAAAAAAATTCCACCACTTGCTAGGTGGAATGCCTTCTGATACAAGAATTTAATAAAGTCAATTAGATCTTTAAATTTACTCCATTGAATTTTTTTTTTTTAACTTGGCCAGTCTGGATGACTTTCAAGAAACAAAAGAATATATCAGTTCGACATTGGTGGAACACAGGTAGGTGTTAAGTAGAACTTAAAGAGAAGGAAACGTGGGGACTAGATTATGGATTGCCTCAAATTCCAGACTAAGAAATATGGACTTTGTTCTGTGTTTAATGCAGAGGAGAGATTGGGGAAGCCATTGAAGGATTTTGGATGGAATAGTGAAGTTGGAATCAGTGTTTTAGATGAATTAAATTTAGGCTACAGGTTGGGGATATATCCAAGGAGCAGAAATTGGCAAATAGTGAACAATTAAAAGGTCATTTGTGTAGTGCAAAGAAAGTGGACCATGAGATAGAAACCAAAGGAGATATTTGGGAAGTGGTTTGGTTTGGTTTTTAAGGAAATGCAAGAAAGAGGGATTTTATAAATCTTTTATGAAAGAAATACATGCCCTGAGACCTATTATTATTATTTAGGTAGAGAATAAAGGATAAAAATTACATTTCTTTCAGATCACTCTGAGTGACTTTACTGCTGGCAGTTGTATAGATTTTTAAAGTAATTTCAAATATATTATTTCATATGGATATAGATACTTCTTGAAATCATAAAATTAAACAACGTCCTAAGGTTATATTAAAAAAATCACATCTAAAATATAGAAATTGTGATTCATAACCTACAATAGGGTGCAATGTAGAATTTTAGTGACAACTCTGTTTATTTGGACCAGAAAGAATGAATGGGCAGTGGCACCAGCATGTCAAAATCAGACTTTTCATGTGTTTTGGATCCCATTATTTTTCTGGATCCCATTCTTCTTCAGGGACTTTGTTCCCTATCTTTACTCTTCCCATCACTGAGTTTACTTTTAGCATTTTAGAAAAACGTTCTTTAACCATCCTGGGTCATCTCCTCGCTGTCCATCAGTCCATGCTGGAGGCAGAGCAAGGATACATTTCATGTCTCTCTCTCCTTTGCACTCAGTCACTTCTCGGTCCATCCCACCTCTGCAACTTTGCTCTCTAAAGATAACACAAACCTCCTATTTGTTATTTCTGTTGGACAGTTTTCAGTATTTACCATCGTTGACCTCTCTACAGTGGATAATAGTTTTCCTTTCCTTCATTCTTGAAACTCCTGCCTTGGGTTCCTGGTCCCCTCTGTCTGAACTATGTTGCCTCTACAACCTTGACTTTCTCCTGTCCCTTCATGTTAGTAATCCTCCAGGATTCTATCCTTCACACTACTCTTTCTCATTATACACACTTTATCTGGGGAATTTCATTCACTCCTTCTAAAGCATATACACTGATAGCTGTCAGTTCTATATCTCTAATCCAGATCTAAAGCCATATGTTTACAATTGGATGTTCCATACACGCTCCACAAAACATGCCCAGCACTGAACTTCTTACTAGTACCTCAGCTCCATTCTTCCTTCCTTAGTCTCTTCCAAATGTATGGAACCACCATTTATGCAAGGAACTATGGTAGAAAACAGCTATCCTTGATTCTTTTCTTCTCCAACCTCCACGTGATTGTTAATTTTAGGTGCCAACATGATTGGGCCACAGGGTACACAGATATTTGATTGAACATTTCTGGGCGTGTCTGTGAGGGTGTTTCTGGATGAGATTAACATGTAAATTGGTAGACTTAATAAAACATATTGCCCTCCCCCTCCCCTTATCTAATCCATGAAAGGCCTGAATAGAATAAAAGGCTCAATAAGAAAGAGGTCTTACTTTTTGCCCTAAGGTCTTCAACTTGAAACATCAGTCTTCTACCTTTGGACTCAAAGTCAGGTTGAGACATATATCAGCTGCTCTCCTGGTTCACAGGCCTTTGAACTCCAATTGGAAATTTGCCCTCAGCTCTTCTGTGTCTCCAGCTTGCTGACCGCAGAACTTGAACTTCTCAGTCTCCCTAAGCACATGAGACAATTCTTCGTGGTACAACTCTTTCTATAGAAAAGTGTGTGAATATATATATATATTCTCATATATATATATATATATATACACACATACATATATACATACACACATATGTGTATACACACACACACACACACACACATACTTTAGGTTTTCTTTCTCTGGAGAACCCTGACCAATTCAGATTTTGGTACCAAGAGTGGATCTAGAGGACCACAGTTTTTATTTATTTATTTTATTTATTTATTTTATTTATTTGACAGAGATCAGGAGTAAGCAGAGAGGCAGGCAGAGAGAGAGGAGGAAGCAGCCTCCCCGCTGAGCAGAGAGCCTGATCTGGGGCTCAATCCCAGGACTCTGAGATCATGACCTGAGCCGAAGGCAGAGGCTTAACCCACTGAGCCACCCAGGTGCCCCAAGGACCACAATTTTAAGGATGAGTTTTCTGCATTAGTTCTGAGGTTTCTGAAACTGGCTCTTTAATCTCATTAGATTGATAGATGGTAATGACCCTATTTCCAGTAGTGAAAAGAGCACTGATAGTCCCCAGCAAGATCTGGAATCAGAGATATGCAAAATATCTTCATTAGATATTCTAATCAACCACTTAAAAGAAGTAAGGAGCTTGGAGACTGCAATTGTGATACTTTCAGACATTTTTGGAAATCTAATGAATTTAATGAGGCTGGTTGGTTGATCATAATGTTGCTGGAGAAAGTGATGAAAGAAAGGATGAGCTCAGGGAAGTGAATTCTCAGTTCAGGTGTCACATAATGACCTAAACACTTCTGTGTGTGCCCTAAAGGTGACCCTTATCTCCTGCAGCCTCAGGGCTGAGATTCTTGAAAATCAAACACAGAATTTCATACTGCAGTTGGCTGAATTACAACACTAGTTGAACTCCCAGCTCTACAGGGTGTCTACTGTTCAAATGAGGGCATTAATTGGAAAAGAATAGAATCTTTCAGGGGACCTGTAAGAAGAGCCTGATGAGGCTGGGGACATTGAGCCTCTAAATTCTGGCTAGTCTTCTTTCCCAGTGGAAGTGGCCTCCTTACTCCCAGTAGTACTGGCTTCTCCAATTCCCCCTACTCCGCTTTGGAGGGAATTAATTGTGCATTGCCTAAGGAAACTGTAATGCTATGCAATACAAAGCTGATTCTCCTTAGGAACCACATCTACTGCTCCTCTTTACTTCTAGAGCTTTAACTAGACTCAAATTCCAGCAGGTCCCAAGGATGAGATACAAAGCATGACCTCATGAGGAGGTGTGCTACACTCAAAAGAATTAGTGACTTTTCTAATTTATATAAACTAAAATCTGGAAAATATGTATGGGAATGAATACTGAGGGTACGGGATAATGATGAAAGAAGCAGAGTTGATATTATCAATATGGGCTTACTAAGCGGAGATCCTGGATTTAAAATTGTAGCTCAGAGAGTTGGGAAGGGTTTAACAGTTTTAGTTGATTGGATAAAACATGGACCAAAGTGTGGCCTACTGTGAGCAAGCTAGAAATACTTGACCTACCTTGCTTAAATGTAGAGGGAGGGATTCGAACTCTTACGAAGTTTGGAATGCAGATTTGTCAAATTAGTGGATTTTTCAGTTAAGACTTACCCACTCTGAGAGTCCAGGTGACATACCAGAGTTCAGAAGACACCCTTCACCACAACTCTGAGAAAAAAATTGTGAATGGCGCCCTAGCGTCCTTAAAGAGCTCTGTAATCACTCTTCTTTGTAGGCCAGTCTTTACAGTGGGTACTACAGTCACTGAATCGGGAAACCTAAATGCAGTGAGAGTAATTGGATCCTGGGTTAGCAAGAGCCAAGTGGCAGCACTCAACCCTCAAAGGCAATGGGCATGGTTACCATAATGGATAGCAGTGAAGCGGTAATCAGAATAGTCTGAGTTGCACGAAACTATGGCATTGGGGGGTTCACCATCGTGTTCCAAGAAATGGGATAGGTAGGAAGCCTGCTAAATTCTCACTTGATCTATCACAACAGAAAAGTTTTAGGTCAAGTAGCAAAAGTCTAATCTGAATCATAAAAAATGAGTCATGGCTTCTCAACCAATTCCTGCCCTTGATCAGTTTTTAGACCCAGACCTCTTGAGTAGAGAAGACACTGAGCCCCCTTGAGACAGAGTCCCTGTACACCACCCAAAATTTATGATCTTTCTCCAAGCCTTCACCCAAAGGACCTCCAGGCTTTTACCAGGGAAACTGTGCATTGAGAAAATAATGAAAACTTTTAGAGACTATGAGACACTGGCTCTGAACTGACACACTAATTCTATAAGACCTGAAATATTACTGTGATTCACCATTTGGAGGAGAGGTTTAGGGAAGTGAGGTACTCTGGGGACTTTACCTCAGTTCCCTCTTACAGTGGGTCCATGGTTCCTTGAACCCATCCGGTGGTTGTTTTTCCAGTTCTGGGATGCATAATTGGAATAGCTATACTTACCAGCAGGCAGACTCCCCACACTGGCCCCTTGACCTGTGGTGTAAGGATTATTATGGTGGGAAAGGCCAAGTGGGAGCCTCTGGAACTGCCTCTAACTAGGAAAATAGTAAACCAAAGCAATATTGCATTCATGAAGGGACTGTAGAGATTGTGCCAATATCAAGGATACAGGCATGGCAACCCCATGACATTTCCATTCAACTCACCTATTGGGTCTATGCTGAAGACAGATGGATACCGGAGCATAATGGTTGATTTTGTAACCTTTAACCAGGTGGTGACTAACTGCAGCTGCTATATCAGCTATGGGTTCAAATTGCTTTGAGCAAATTAACACATCCCCATATCAGATATGCAGCTGTTGATTTGCAAATGCTTTTTCTCCATATCTGTTAGTAGGAACCAGCTGAAGTCACCCGTCATGAACTGGATGTTATCTGACCCACCAAGCCATAATGTTAGGATGTAAAACAGCTCTCCACCAACAAATAGAAATGGTACGTATGTGGTGTGCTTTAAATGTATTGAGGCTCATTTATATCTCAGAATATGGTCCATTTTTGGTAAATGGTACATAAGCCCTTAAAAAGAATGTGATTCTGTTGTTGAGTGGAATGTTCTCCACATGTCAATAGGTCTTGTTGGTTCATAATGTTGCTCAGGTCTTTTATATGCTTACAGATTTTCTGGCCACCAGGAGAAAAGTATTGAAGGCTCCAACTGTAGTTGTAGATTGGTCTATTTCTCCTTGTTCTATTAGTTTTTGCTTCATGTATTTAGAAGGTCTACTATTAGGCACATAGTCATTTTGGATTTTTAGGTCCTCTTGATAAATGGACCCCTTGCTCATTATGAAATGATCATCTTTCTTCTTGATACTATTTTTTCTCTGAAATTGACTTTCTCTAAAATATTAAAAAGTAAAATAAAATCTCCTTTCTCTATTATTAACATAGCCACTCCATCTTTATTTTGATTAACATTCTCACGGTCTATATTTTCCCTTTTTGGGATTTTTAACGCTTTTTATTTTGTAGTAATTTTAGACTAACAGAAAAATTGCAAAAATTGTTCTTGTGTACCCTTAACCAACTTTTCCTAACACAGAATGTCTCTTCAGTCTCCTGGGGTTGTCTCCTGTTGGGGACATGGCTGTGCTCACCTAGGCTCCTCCTTCTCTGTGTGGCAGCTTTCTGGCCAGACAGAAGTTAGAGCAGTCATGCCTCTTTTGTTTCCTCTCTCTCTCTAGAAGCCCTCTTTCTGGATGCCTCATGGCTGAACCACTGTGTCATATATTTTGTTCAGTTTTTTAGTTACCTCAGGCTGTGGTATAAATCTGGACCCCTTATATAGTATTTTGTACCCTGTTTTTGTTTTTTCATTTAGCATTTATCATATCATGGGGTATTCTTTACAAATACCACTTTAGCAGATATGTTACTGCCCCACGCTTATAGGCTGGGAAACTTTTGCCATTTTCCTTCCCCCTGGACTTCCGGTGTGCCTCACTGCCATGGTAGCCAGTACCTGGGCCTCCGGCTGTTGGGGCCACTTGGCTGTTGCACAGAGGACAGGAAAATTTCTGGGACTTTACACCCCTCAACCAAACCGTTAATTAATAACTCCATGGAGCAGTAATATAAATATGGCAGCTCTCTTGCTCCTTACAGGAGCAACTCTGAGTATGATCTACACTTTTTCCAGAGCTCTTCTGAGTGAGCAAAAAAGTTCCTTTAGGATTGCTCATTTGCCATCCTTCCTGCTATCCTCATTTTTTCATGATAATTCTTCCTAATAACCTTCCTCCACATGAAAGCTTTCTTCAGGGTCCCTTTCTGAGGATTCCAAGCTAAACAACTAGCTTTAATGTCTGCTTAATATTTCTTTTAGAGATTCTGGACCCAATTCCAGCATGGGAGTGTGTTCCTCCCACCCACAACACCAAGCAATTCTTGGACACCAGCAGGCAGTCTAAAAATTCAGTTCAAGTCTAATCCTATCTAGAGGCACCTGGGTGGTTCAGTTGGTTAAGCATCTGCCTTCAGCTCAGGTCATGATCTCAGGGTCCTGGGATCAAGCCCCGCATCGGGCTCTCTGCTCAGCAGGAAGCCTGCTTCCTCCTCGCTCTCTGCCTGCCTCTCTACCTACTTGTGCTCTCTATCAAATGAATAAATAAAATCTTTAAAAAAAAAAAAAACCTTGCTGTTGTCACTCTTGTCACTCATTGTGAGAGTTTTAGTATTGGTTTCATTTCTTTGATTACTGAGATTGAATACTTCTCACGTATTTGATGGTTGTTCACCTGCTTATGAACTACCTGTTTATGAACTGTTTATGAACTATTATCTGTTTATGAACTTTGCAACTTTTTATTATCTTTGTTTTAACAATATACATACAATTATATAAAGGTGTTAGATCTATGTAATTTAAGCAGTCTATTTAATCTATGCAAATATTCTCTATGGGTCTGCTTTTAAACTTTTTAGTATTGTTTGAAGTATGACAATTTTGAATTTCAAGTAATCCAATGTATTTATTTCTTTTCATTTGTTTCTCCTAAGGCTTCCCTACTTAGAAATTTCACTACATTTAAAATCAGATAAATTTCGTTCTCCCTTTTTCCCTAGATTTTTTCCTTTCTTTTCTATCTTGCTATCTTTTAAATTCCCATTATTTATCTTGGTCTTTGTCAGGGAACAAAAATAGATTTCACTGAGTGTTGTTTATTCACTCATTCAATTAAATTGTGTTCAGTGTTTATTAGGTACTAGATAGAGTGCTAGAGACCTTGTTGGTAAAGGCAGATGTTGAGAGGGACACCGAAGTCACATCTGAAGTTGATGCAGGCTGGCTGGGCCAAGGACGCAGAGGGGTACCACAAGACCAGTCAAGAGGATCCTTGGCTTCTTACATGCAGGACAGAAATCAGACATGAGCTTAGAGGAAGTGAGAGCAGAATTTATTAAACATATAAGTGAGTGTAGAGACAGAGCATCTGAGAACCTCAGAAAGGAAAGAAGAGTGAATTTTGTCTTTGCTTTGGGCCTGGGGTTTTTATTGATGGTTGTCATCCAGTGCACAGTGTCTTCTCAGGCATCCAGAAACTAAGATGAGGGTCTAGATGCTCTCCATAAGTCACTTATACCCTGTAGCCAAGGGTCTTGATGAGTCTGTGGTCTCAGGAAACATTGATGACAACCCAACCTAGTCACTCCTTAAATGTGCTGGAAGTGCAAAAAAAAAAAAAAAAAAAAAAAAAAGAAACAAAGAAAGAAAAAAGAATAGAAAGGAAAGAAAGAAATCATTAAATCCTTGACTTTTACGAAGAGGACATACACTATCTGTTTGTTTTTTTTAAATTATATTAAAGATTCTATTTATTTGTCAGAGAGAGAGGGAGAGCATGCGAGCACCAGCAAGGGGAGCTGCGGGCAGAGGGAGAAGCAGGCTCCCCTCTGCGCAGGGAGCCCAATGTGGGACTGGATCCCAGGACTCTGGGATCATGACCTGAGCCGAAGGTAGATCCTTAACCAGCTGAGCCACCTAGATGTCTTACACTTTTTTAATAAAGTACATGTAATGTAAGGGTGAAGGTCCTAGCAAGAATAGAAGCAAGAAAAGGAGCAAAAACAGTTTTTCACGGGGTTGCTTTAGTTTCCCTGTCCCAAAGTCTCTCAGTGAAACAGTTCACTTAATTCATTGCTGTTGGTGGAAGAGAGAGAGTGGGAAGATGTGTGTGAAATGGCTGCCCTGAGCTAGGTAGTCTACCCTCCTGTTTCATGGTGTGATACCAACTCACTCTTTATAGAAAAACAGGCCTTAGGATCAGGGATATGTCCAACAACGTTAAAACCAACAAATGAGAAAAGCATCATTATCCTGAAGAGAATAGATTTTCATGAGTTATTGAAAATACCCACCTTTTCTCCCTCTTTATCTAATTACTTAAAAGTAGCAGTGTATAACAAATTATTTTTCTTTAAGCATTTTAACATGATTGCAATAACATCATTTATGCAATTTCACATTCTTCTTTTTGGATTTAATGTTATGAAACATTTGTAAAAGTCATAAACTGCTTAGTAAACATATCTAACAAGTTATACCTAGAAGGTTTGAAATGGACCAATTACTGTTACTCAAAGCAGAGTCTGTTTTTCTTCTTAAATAAATACATACTGTTTTACAGATTCTCTATTTGGGATATTATCATACGATCATGCCCATTTTGGGGAGTGTGCACATTTAATCAGAGTGAATTAATCCAAGTACACACAACCTTAGGCCTCTCAAACAAATTTCTTTTTCAATTAGCCAGGTAGTCTTTTCAATTTTCTTCCTGTTAGTGACTCTTAAGACCATTCATTCCATAATTTATTGAGCCTCTAAAATGGAAAATGAACTATAATAGAGCATTGCCTGAAGAAGTAACATTCCAGACATTCCAGTGTATTTAATGTGGCCCTTCAAATCTTTAACCTATCCCTCTCCATGAGCTCCTGGAAGAAATTCTTGTGTGTGCTAATCCAAAAATAAAAGCCCCCACAGCAAACTTTCCCTCAACCTCATCGCCTTTTCAAGCTCCACTGAATCTATCTTCCTTTGCAGGCAAATTATCAAAAGCAGAGTTCACCCTACTACTCCTCTTCCTCTACTTGTCCATCACCCATTTATTCCCCAGTGCACTGTAGTCTTCCACTCCATCCCAATCAGCTCCTTCCAGGCCTCCTTGCAGGCTTTATCTCAACTTCCTTTGAGTTCTATCAACAAAGCTCAAAGTTCTCTTCTTAATACTTTTCATTTTCCCTGTTACTTCTCTCACACACCTTTTCTTGATCACCAATTCCTCCTTTTACCTCACTAGTCATTTCAGTGTATGGTAGAATCCCTTAACTCCGCTGAACCAACTCACTGGACGATGGGAGGCTCTCCCTTCTGTCAACCAGCCCCTTCCCTTCAGGGGAGCCTGTGCACTTCAGGGCTGAGGACTCCTGGCACTTAAACTAATCTCCGCTTGGCTTGTGTCTGCCTTCCGAACTGAATGCCTCACAGAGACCAGTGGGTTGTTCTAAAAGCTGCTTATGCAATTGCATTTGCTATTTTAATTATGTAATTTAATCAACTGTTATGTAAACTAATGAAATAGGAGAGTGAAAAAAATAAGAGTTGTTTCTATGAAAATTGAGATAAGTGATTTGGAAAAGTTCCATAATGGCTGGTATCTGAAAGAAAAATTGCGGTCAACTTAGGTGAAAAACAAAACCAAGAAAAGCTCCTTCCAATCTAGACATATTTGCATTGAATGACCTTACCATACAAATATCCTGAAGATCTTGCCCCACTCAGTGAAGCAGAGACTGGAATCTGAACCATGTTCTTTGGCTTCAGGGGCTAAGCTGAGCTCCCACCAACAACAGATTCACACACAAAACAAAGGCTTTGCCCTGCATCAAAAAAGAATGGAAGCAAAGTGATGTTTCTTTGTTTTGAGGGGTCTATGCATCACTTCTTTTTCCCAGCTTGAACTGCCTCTGCTGATTAACCGATCCCATTGCCTGGTCTAATAGGAAGTCATGGTTACATCATGAGGCCTCTTGTTCTCTTGCTTTGTTCTCTCCTTGAGTAATTTAATTTCCAGCCAGAGCTTTGATTTAGCCTTTAAATCAACAAGTACCAAATCCACAAGCTCTTCACTGGACGGGTCCATGGTTCATTCATCATTATCTTACACCTTCCATTTTTCTCCCCACATTATGCCTTGCACACAATAACTACTTGAGAAAATTGTTGACATAGAAAGCATAATGAAAACCTTAGTCCATAAATTATAACCGAGGAATTAGAAATCTAGCTTGAATAAGTGGATTACAAAAGTCCCTTAGTTTAAGGTCATAATTCATTCCTTCTCAATTATTAAAGAAGTTCAATTAATAATTATGATTGGAAAATTACCATTTTAAACTGGGTAGCTGATTTTTTTTTAAATCAACTGTTAGTTTTCCAGAAAGGTATAAATAAATTTAGGTTGACAATGACAAGTATCACTACAAATTCAATTTCATCTAAATGAAATCCAAAGTTTGTCTTCTCTCTTGAATCCTGTGGGCTCATTCTCTCTGAAGTGAGGCAGCACAGATAGGATCATCCCTTGTATTTTACAGATGAGAGAATTAAGGTCCTGTTACTGACTTACTGTTGACTTCATAGATAGTTTGTAACTTAAACAGGATTTGTATCCTCGCAGTAGGCATCTTGTCACCTTCTGAATGTTCCTGAAGCCCTTTACAATTGGGCAGGAGAATCAGGAACAAAGAAGCAAAAAGTGAAGCTCTTCTGTCCTTAATTATGACTCCTCTGCTTACCAGCCTATCTAGGATTATGCCATTAGGGTTCAGTCCTTTGGTAACCTATTTTCTCACAAAATTCTTGAGAACGATAATAAGCTAAAAATTCATCCGTTAATATCTTCCTGTTAATTAATGGATCCAATTTGCTTTCCTTGGAATTACTGATTACTTGTAGGACAGTAATAGATGTTTTGAGGAAGATTATTTTAGATTTTTGTCCTTTGTCTTCAAGAAGGGAAAGACAGTGTGTGTACATGGGTGGGTGATAGGGAGTGAAGGGCATAGTCCTAGACAAGGATCCTGGGAAACAAAAGATTACTAGGATGTTGGATGCCAAGTTTTGTTTTTTTTTTTAAATTTTATTTATTTATTTTATAGACAGAGATCACAAGGAGGCAGAGAGGCAGGCAGAGAGAGAGGAAGGGAAGCGGGCTCCCTGCCAAGCAGAGAGCCTTATGCGGGGCTTGATCCCAGGAGTCTGGGATCATGACCTGAGCTGAAGGCAGAGGCTTTAACCCACTGAGCCACCCAGGCCCCCCGGATGCCAAGATTTAAAGAGCTGCACTAGAGAACAGAATGAGAAGGAGCAGAGCGAAGGAAGACATGTGTTTTTACTTCTCAGTTTTAACGTGAGTAGAACTTAAGGCTGAGGTAACTTGACTCTTAGGATCTTTTTTTCTTTTTTTTGAAAGTTTGGTCTACTTTATCTCTAAGTAAAACCATTGATAGTCCCTTTGTTTTGACTCAAAATATTCCTGAAACTAGAGTATAAAAAACATTTATGGAGCAGATTATGAATCCCTTAGGAATAGTTCTGAAATTGAATGTTGAATTTCTGATCCAGGACTTAGCATTGGATACATCATAAATATGATCAGCCATGTCTCATGACAATTAAGAAATTACTACATATATCTATCATATAATATTAAAATTCTAATACCGATTCTATAAAATGGTCATGGATAAACCAAGCACATCTTTTATACAAAGCAGTCAACAAACTACACATTTTGGGGGGAACATTAAAAATGTCATATTTCATTGGCTACTGATCTTCCCACAGTCTATTTGTCTGAAGTCTCTGAAGACAGTGATCTGGTGAAAAGCTGCCTGACTGAGCCAATGAAAGATTTGGGAAGTCCGCCTCACCTGAGTCTCACATATGGTCCTTTTCCATATATTCTAATATTCTATGAAACTCTTTCCTAAAAGTGATATGCTTGCTATAATAAACGTTAAGCAACACATTCAAAATATTTCTTATGCCACCTTAGAATTTGGAAGAGTTTATGGTATGCCAGACTATCCTGCTTTAGAAGGATGTTAAAGACATTTGAAATAATAGTTCTTATTTCTTTAGTCTAGCTACACATCTACAGATTTAGGGCCTCCTAAATATTTTTCATTTTTTAATTATGAAACAATTTTCATACGTTGTTAATCTGCTAACAATTACCACCAGGTCATTAGCAAAATTTTGTGGAAAATGAGTTTCAAAACACCTCTTACAGAGTCCTCAAAAAAACAGAATACCTTGAATGTAGCTTCCTTTACTTCTAAAGCAGTACATATAAGAGGCAAGCAGGAAGCCGTGTGTAAATTAGGTGATAGCAAATGGGTGAAGTGGCAAAAAGGCAGAGATGGTAAGTATAGTTTTCTACAGAGGAAAAAGGATAGTTGATTTCTGCAAAATTTACATGAAAAGGTTGAAGCTGTGCTTTATTAATACTGAAACACCATTTACAATTTTATTTTTTAATTGATATATAATTGACACATAACACATTAGTTTCGGGTGTATGACAATGATTCAATTTAAATATTTATTGCAAAATGATCACCACAATAATTCTAATTAGCATCCATCACCACACAGTTACAAATTTTTTAAAAAATTATTTAATATTCATCACCTTTTCTTAGGTAGATGTCTCTTGCAAACTATTGAATTCAATTTGTAGTAAAGAGATTTAATTCAAAAATTTCACAGACAATGGAAACTACTTAGTCTAGGATGGGTCATCTATTTTTACGAATTATACACCTGCTGTATCCCTCAACTATATATTTCTTGCCTCTCCCTATTTTGAAAATGAACAAATTTTATTGAAATGACAAATTTAGTAAAACTGGAAAGAATGCTAAGATTTCCAAATATTGTCTTAGTCTTCAAATGTAAGGTCTTGAATCTTTAAGTTAATTTCTTCCTCCCTTAGAAATAAAATATTAAACTGGTGAAATACCTCAGGATATATAACTTTTAAAATTATATATATTGTTAAAAATATGGCATATAGAAATGTAATTATATAATACTATTTTAAAAATGATAAATAAAAATAAAATAGAACTAGCAACGGACCTCACAAGACCAGTAGAAATAGCTCATCTGGGGGCGCCTGGGTGGCTCAGTGGGTTAAGCCGCTGCCTTCGGCTCAGGTCATGATCTCAGGGTCCTGGGATCGAGTCCCGCATCGGGCTCTCTGCTCAGCAGCGAGCCTGCTTCCCTCTCTCTCTCTCTGCCTGCCTCTCTGTCTACTTGTGATCTCTCTCTGTCAAATAAATAAATAAAATCTTTAAAAAAAAAAAAAAAAAAAAAAAAAAAAAAAAGAAATAGCTCATCTGTTACAAGTTCTACCCAAAGGCAATGTTATGTAAATTCAATTTATAGGCCCTGGATAGTTTCCCCGATGTTGGCCTCTCAAAAGCTTTATACTGATATTTTTAAGAAACTAGCAGCATACTTCACCTTGGGAAAGTAATTTTATAAAGATACTGCCATTAGTGATTTTATATACTTCTACATACCCTTCCTGAATTTGAAATAATGGGTAAGTCCAGGTAATAATTTTTGTCCTCTTTCAAATTTTATGACTAAAATATTGAGTTGTGTTTTATGGCCTACATTTATTATATTCTGTGGAGTCAGCCAGCAGCTTTAGGCAAAGAATACCTTTGGAGTCTGAAATCAGATGCAAAGGAATCAGGGGTTTCAAATGAGTAATCATGTATTTCAGAAGCATAAGAATGTTCCAAAGATTCTGAAATACAACTAAATACTGCGTACTGTGTAATGTATGAGTAATAATTTCCCAATCCTCTGTACAATTTCTCCCTTCCTTTCTCTGTCTCTTTCCCTTCCTCCTTCCCTCCCTACATTTCTTTTCAGTTAAGATAATTTTGTCTCCTAGTATGGGCCAGGATTGTTGCTATAAAACTTCATTTCCTCCAGAATAGTTTTGGTAGTACTTCTGGAGGAAGAGTTTATTTAGCAAATCGTACTCTGATAATGTTAAGGACTTTTCATAAGGAATTTTAACAAGGTGGCAGGAATTATCCAGTCTCAATTTTTAAGAGTAAAACTGAAAGAGGGAAATTTAAACAATGGTAGGTTGAATAACAAGTAAGACTATGTAGTATCTGTATGACAGAACAAAATTCTAAAACTTCCATAAATAATTTTCTTTTTAATTTTTTAATTAATTTTTAAATTTTTTTATTTTTTATTTTTATTTTTTAATTTTTTAAATTAAATTTTTCATTTTCATGGACCAGACACAGGTTGTTAATACCAATTGTTTAAAAAGAATGAGAACTTGGCTTCCACAGGAGAACAACAGCAGGATTCTTTTTTTTTTTAAGATTTTATTTATTTATTTGACAGATCACAAGTAGGCAGAGAGGCAGACAGAGAGAGAGAGAGGAGGAGGAAGCAGGCTTCCTGCCAAGTAGAGAGCCCAATGCGGGGCTTGATCCCAGGATCCTGAGATCATGACCTGAGCTGAAGGCAGAGGCTCTAACCCACTGAGCCACCCAGGTGCCCCAACAGCAGGATTGTAACCTAGATCTCCTTCTGCTGAACTCCTACCTTTCTGCAAGTTGTGGGTCCTAGAGCTATCACAGTCCCTTCAATAAATTTTGGTTTCTTTACCAAACTGTGAGAGTGATACTTAATCGGGGTGTGATAAGTGAGATAGTGTTAATTGTAAACGAAAGCATTTTGAACAATATAATTACTGTTATAACTTACTATTTATTAGGGAAAAGCAGATGCCTGGCAAACTTAGGTTTCATGTTAATATAAATGTCATTAGGCTAGCTAGGTTGTAATGAGGGTTATTTTATGGTTTTAGCATTTCAGAGTCTACCTAAAAAAGTTCTGCACCAGGGATCGACCATCTTTATGTTTTATGTGGCTACGCAGATCTACCCTCATTTTGAGCACTCATTGTCTATTATTCGTAGCGGTAACTAAAGTCTGGTTAGAGTATCATAAAAACTATGCAGCATAAAATAAATTCCGTGACACTTCTGAGGCATTTGAGAAATAATTTACTTTCTTAGAAGTTAGGTCAAGAGCAGAAACAAAATTATCATTCATGCCTAACCTGAATTTTCCCTCCTCAAGTACATAAAAAGAACAAAAGCACTGTTTTCTTTAAATTTGATTTTCTTTGAAGAGGTTTGTGATTATTAGATTTTACTTTGTTTTACATAGGGAACCTTTGTTAGCCTTCAAAATGTAATTTAGCAATGTAACTGATGTACTTTTGCAACCAATCAAGCAAATACATACGACAAAATGTATGCATACTTATTTCAGCCTTTGAGATTTGTTTTCAAATGACTCTGTTTGGAGCCCGGGGAAGAATATGAGATCATTTATTTCCCCTCTGCCAAAGGCAAGCTGATTTCCCCAACCCACATGGACAGTTGAGCAGTAAGTCTATCGTGTTAGCGTGCCTGAGTCTCCCGACCCGTGTCCTGCCATCCGTGAGCACATAGGCATTCATGCTAGCACGCGGTTGGGGCAAGAGTCCACTGGCAAGACCTCTCCCGTTCGGCTACGCAGATTATGCTGACGGTAGAGCCATCCCGTGGGTCTGCTGCACCTGCCCACTGGCTGGGGAAAGAAAGAAAGGGTATTCGGCAGAGTCTAAGCAGCGGCTTCCACCCACTCTCTCCCACTTACATACACTGTACTCTCTCCCCACGTGCATTCCGAGGTCTGGATCACACACATTCACTTGCACTCTCACACACGTGCGCACCATACCTCGCCCAGCCGCAAGCCGGGGCACGTCGCCCGGGCACCCCAACCTCCCCGCCCCAGGCTCGGCGGGCTCTCCCCACTCACCCGCGCTCCACGTGGGCGCACCCCGGCGCCAGGCTGCCGCGCTGCCCACGGAGCCCCTCGCGGGCCCCCGCGGTGGGAGGGAAGGCGCGGCCCCGGGGTCGGACGGACAAAGCGGGCGTCCAATCGAGCCCCGCACTGCCTCCCCGAAGGGAGGGAGCGGCGGCTCTGACGGGCCCAATGAGCGGGGAGCCCGAGTGGGACTTCCTCCCGGAATCCCGTTGGCCAGAATAGCGGGGCCGTGGGTGACACGTAAGTTGGGTGGGAGGCGGCGGCGGTCGAGGTTCGGCAACCCCGTCAGTGACACCGGCCCGCCGTCCCCCAAACCCGGCCGGGCCAGCCGGTCCCCGCCCATCCACTACCCCGGCCGGCCGCACGCGGAGGCGCCGCCTGGAGTCGGGTCTCTTTGTTGGGCGCGCACCCCCTCCTTTTGGTGGCAACAAAGTCGCGCAGTGGGAGCCGCCGCGAGGGGGCGGGGAGCGGCCGGGGCGGGACTCCGAGCGCCGCCGGGGGCAGCCGAGCCAAAAAGTGGGGAGGAGGAAAAAAGGCAGACGGCGTCTGGGGACCGGCGCGGGCAGAGCCCGCTCGGAAGTATGCGGAGGGCCCCCTCCCGGGCCCGGGCACTCGCGGAGAGCCAGCCTCGCAAAAGTTTGGCGGCCGCTGCCCAGGCGGCGTCGATGGCTGCGCGCCCCGCGGCGCGCGGGGGCTGAGTGGGCGCCACTTCCCCTCGGGCCCCGCTTTTGTGTCTCGCGTCTCCTCCTCATGCTGTGTCCGGCCACCTTTTGCGGCGGCCGCTGCTGAGGCGCTCGCTCCGGCGGAGGGGAGGAAGGGACGGCGGCGGCGGGGGCGGCCGCGGCGCGGGGTCCAGGCGGGACTATGGGAAACGGGATGTGCTCCCGAAAGCAAAAGCGGATTTTCCAGACGCTGCTGCTGCTGACCGTGGTGTTCGGCTTTCTCTACGGCGCGATGCTCTACTACGAGCTGCAGACGCAGCTGCGGAAAGCCGAGGCGGTGGCGCTCAAGTACCAGCAGCACCAGGAGTCCCTTTCCGCCCAGTTACAAGGTACGGTTAACGGGACGCGCGCGGCCGGTGGCCAACTTCGCCCAGCGCCTCCCGCCCCGACTGGTAAAGTGGCTTTGGTGAAACGTTAGCGCTGCGGGTGCCACCTCTGACCATCACGGACATCAGAGGCGAGTCCTGCTGGGCCGCCAGGTCCCCGAAGTGTCAAGGGAGATGACATCTCCACCTCCCACTTCCTCCGGCGGTTACGTTTGAAATTGGTGGCAGCGGCCGCGGGTCCCGCGGGGCGTTGGATGGGCCGGCGCCCACTGAGCCTTTCACCCCAGCACTTGTCAGTGGCCCAGCTGTAGTCTGCGCAGGCCGACCAGTAGCCCTTCCTCGGTTTCTGCCAACCCATCTCAGAAGGGCATGGTCTCGGTTGCTGTGTATTCGCTGTGCAGTTGACTTTGTCAGTAACATAAGAAATGGAGAGTTCGGCAGTGATTTCTCAAACCGTGCTGTTTTTTTTCCCCCCAAGAGAAATTTAGCCGTGACCTAGCTGCCCAAACTAATGGCCCATTAGTTTCTGTTAACTTAATAGGGTGACTTTAACGATGTTGGGAGTGTTGGAAAAGCCCACACTGCTACTGTTCACCATCCTGCTGGTATGTTTTGGGGGGTAACAAAAAAGTTTGTCTTCTTGAGTAAGTTTCAGTTTGTCGTAGAGGTGGGAGTGTATGTGTGTTGTGTACTTTACAGTCAGCCTTGAGAAGTCCAAGAGAAGAAACACAGTTTTTCATTCTGTCAGATACAGTGAACACAACTTGAGCCAGACCTGCAGAAAGATTTAAAGTTCCTATCCTTGGGGCGCCTGGGTTGCTCAGTGGATTAAAGCCTCTGCCTTCGGCTCAGGTCATGATCTCAGGGTCCTGGGATCTAGCCCTGCATTGGGCTCTCTGCTCATCAGGGAGCCTGCTTCCCCCTCTCTCTCTGCCTGCCTCTCTGCCTACTTGTGATATCTCTTTTATTTACTTATTTGATATCTCTATCAAATAAATTACTTATTTGATATCTCTATCAAATAAATAAATAAAATACTTAAAAAAATAAAGTTCCTATCCTTCTATTTTAGAATCTCATTTAGTGTAAATTTCAGAAACATAAATGATGCATGACTGCAAAGTAAGCACCATGTGGTCTTAAGAGCATAGTCACCCTATACATATTTTTTGAAAGCTTTTACTTGTGTCTAGTTTTCAACACTCATGCAGTCCTCTCCCCAACCAAAAATAAAAAACATAAAAATAATAATACTAGAAAGCTGTGAGTAGTGAAATGTTGACAGTCTTTGCTGATAATGCAAATATAGCTTATTTCATATTACTGGGAAGATATAAGCTGGATGGATGTTTGTGTCAGTGTATGTGTATACGAATAGAAAACAGATGCCTTTTCATTGCTTCAGCTATTTTGAGTGTTTTCTAGTAAAAAAAAAAAAAAAGAGAGAGAGAGAGAAAATGACATGCCGCTGATTGCTTGGTCTTATTTTCTCTTCCCAACTTAGAAGAAAGGGAAGTATTTTTAGCTTACTGAAGCTGCATAGCCACAGGCAGTGAAAATATGTGAACTGGGTTTAGTTCTAAAGGAAAACCTGTTTTGATACAGACCTGGGTTAAGAACATTTTTCTTTAAACTTGTTGAAATTTACCCATGGCTTATCGTTGTTATTCAAATTCTGGATATTAATGTATTTACCTATTTACGTTGAAGGCATTAGTAGTTTCCCTATGAAGTTCAGTACAGGTAGACAAAGGGAAAATTTTGTCATCTAATACTGCAAGGGCAGGACTGGATTTTCACACATGTGGCTGGAAGGGGCATGTATGGTGGATTATGTGAGGTTGGTGCCTTAATGTCTTAGTTTAGGGGACCCATGCAAACAGACACTGTCAAGTTCACCAATACATCCTCAGCACTGCACAGTGCCTGACGCTCATGAGGGAATCAATATATATTTATACAGTCAACAAATGAGCTGTTATCCTGAACTGTGGTGAGAAAATAAATCCTGCGGGCTATTGTCTGCTTTCTCAGGTTTCCCTTTCCTGTCTCTGCTTTTTGAAACAAAACAAAACAAAGTAACAACAAAATATTTTGCCCAAGTAGAGCTTCTGCCTCAGCAGCCAATGCTGGAACTGTTTGACTGAGGCCCTGATTTCTGAGTCAAGGCCTGTATTTGCGGTCTTTCTTTCTTTCTTTCTTTCTTTCTTTCTTTTAAATTTAATTTTTTTTCAGTGTTCCAATATTTGTGGTATTTAATTTTGAAAATCAATTTCAATTTCTTTTCTCCTTTGATTTACCTTCTTTTGGTGGTGATGGTGGGGGGAGAGTGGTGGTAAGTGATAATACAAGGCCATTAAAATCTTCCACATTTGTTTTGTTGCAGGAGATGAAAAAATGTAGCTAGTTCAAGTGGCCTTAAAGTCTGTTAAAGTATTTTGCCATTTCCTCTTCAGTTGTGGTGCTGCAACAATTATAACATGGTTATGCATGAAGAATGATTTCCTAAGCAGCCTGCAGTTTCTTCTTATTTTTTAATGGATTGACGATTGACTTCTGTAGCATTTATTTTGGATTTCACATCTGCATGCCATTTAATGAGGATTTTTCTGACGGTATGCCGCTTTTGCTTCCCTTTCCCAATGACAAATGACATTTTACTCAGCAGCGTTGTGTTGTACCACCTGCATAGATTTGTTTTGAAGGCATTAGGCTCTCCATTCTTAGGACTTGTTTAGTTAAGTGAGATCTCTTGACCTGGCTTGGAGTAAGATCAGAGTTAATTATGAGTGGCTTTCTTTAGAAAAAAAAAAAATATATATATATATATATGTGACTCTTGAAATGTTTAAGTAGTTTGGCCCTGTAATCTGAAGGTATACATTTGTTAAGTGAGCATTTTTAGGTCATCTTCAGTTTAAGGATGGTTTGTACTCCAGAGATTATTTTGAAAGTAGGTTATGTCTAACTCCAAGTGCCTTTTGCTGTAGACCCGTGCCATAAATAGGAGACAGTGAGGGGTGACCTGGGGAAAGTTCCAAGACTAAGTAGCCCCCTCTCCAGGAAAAACAAATGTCTGTGTCTACCGGGCAATATATCTATTTACTTCTCTATCTCCCACTTCTGCCACATGGAAATTACACTGAGCAGTGGGGCAGAGGTTATATATTGTTGGCAGAGGCAGTAGTTACAATCTTTGACCAGCACAGTGTTTACTTAATCTCTTAAATTTTTTAAAAACTGCTTTCAGGTGGGCCATACCCCACTCCTTGTGTCTATACACAGTGGTTCTTAGCTCCCACTGCCCATTAGAATCAGTGGGAAGCTCCCACACCGAATCAGTCACCATCTGTGGGGGTGAAACCCACATGGTGCCCTCCCCAGGTGATTACAACATGCAGCCAAGGTTGAAAAGTACAACCCTGTAATCTTAAAACTGAGCCACTTGACACATTTACTTTACTTGGCGGCAAAGACATCTGAGGGTTTTGTTGTTGCTTTTCCCCCAGCATGTGATTCAAATTCTAGCCCTGCAACTTTCTGTGTGAACTTGGCCCTCATTTTTCTTCTTTATACGATGGAGATTAGAATGATCTATTTCATAGGGATAACGTGAGGATAAAATAATGAATACATAGAAGCCTCTGGCACATCCCTGGCACATAGTAGGGACTGCTCCTTAAAGATGATCTGTTACTATCATGGTCTCTGTGTGAGGTAAGGTATTTCACAGCTTTCTCTTCCCACGTTTATCATGGGTAAACATTTTAAAATTGACAAAATTTGTTTTTATAATTAGTTACCTCCTTTTATTTTACCTGATTGGACATCAAAGGAAACAGGTAAACGGACATAAATCCAGATGCTTTCCTCTGGAGAAGGGACTGTCACTGACAATTTAAACTTAAAAAATTAAAGTAGAGTTACTGATTAACTTTTGTCATACCAGATGAGAAGAGGGTGTATCTCCTAGTGGTAGGCAATAACCTTGTGTAACAGGATCTGTAATAGAGATGGAACTATTTAAATTTTTTAAAAGTAGGGGCGAATAGTCCCTCATTTCTGAAACATTTTTGCAGTGCTTTTGGTCTTCCCAATGATGGCCAGAAACCATTAAGAAAAGGTTTATATAATGTTTCCTGTGCTCCTGTTCCAGATAAATATCTTACAGCTATTTCAAGTTAAAAAAAAAGGGGGGGGGCCCTGGGTGGCTCAGTGGGTTAAGCATCTGCCTTTGGCTCAGGTCATGATCCCAGGATCCTCGGAAAATATTACCACTTTGGGCTCCTTACTCCTCGGGAAGTCTACTTCTCCTTTTGCCCCTCCCCCTGCTCATGCGCTTATGTTCTCTTAAATTTTTTTTTTTTTTAATTTGTTGCTTCTATGGCTCATACTGTTATTTAAGTTAGTTGTCCCTTACATTGTGTTTTCCTAACACAGGATGGCACGCTAGCCTGAGCATGAACATATCACATCGGAACTGGCAGCTTCTTTGTTTTCAGCCTCCCCTGAATCTGCTTAAAAAAGAATAAAAGTCTCCTTCAGCGCAGGGCCAGGCTTGCTTTCGTCTCCAGCGCCTAATGCCTGGCATATAGTCAGTGCTCAGTAGAGAGTAGTTCTATACCTCTGTGCTGTTTTCTGTCTGCTTATGAATGTGCTTCATACAGTGGGCCGGGAAATGTGGTGGATACAGGCTGAGGAGTCAGAGCACTTAGGTTTCAAGGCTTTCTGTCTTTTTTTTTTTTTTTTAAACCAGCTGTATGATCTTGGGCAAGTCACTTCTCTGTGACCCACTTTTATCGTAGGTTATAATCAGAATAATAAAGTTTATAATAGGTTGTCATGAGGATCAATCATGTTAGCTGGTATACAATGCTTAGAAATATAAGGCTTACATTTTGGACTGTACAACAGAGTGGTTCACAGAACTCAGTGATTTTAGATCTATGAACATGGGCTGTATGTGGCTAGGTATTCTCATTTTCAAGTGCAAAATTAGGCCTTATAGACATCAATGAGATATGGTTCATTAGATGAACATTTTCATTTAAAAAATAGAACAGAATTTAAGTTCCATAGTTTTATTTGTATATAAATCCCTTGCCCCAAAACGCATTCCTTGAATAAAAGATGAAAGCTTCTAGGTACTTTGTGAAAATCTGACTCAATTAAGCATTCTGTTAAATATATATAATTTGCACAGATTTGTATGATTCTACATACTGTGTCTGCCTTATTCATTCCAGTAAATTGGAATGTGCCCATATTGGTTGACCACATAAGAGAATTTCTCATTATTTGTGAGCCTTTGGTTTAAGTCCAAGATACATTGGAAGCTTTACTTTGACTTTATTCTCTTCTGCCTTTCTTAGGAGAGTTTCTTATAGCCTTGCAGCTGCCTGTGGTGTCGCAGGAGTGGGTGATCCAGTGCCTCATTGTTGGGGAGAGAATTGGATTCAAGCAGCATCCAAAATACAAACACGATTATGTCTCTCACTAAGGATACTTCGTCTCATTGATTTTTCCCTGATGTTGTGGAGATTGTGTTTTAACCAGGTTTTAAATGTGTCTTGTGTGTAACTGGATTCTTTGCATGGATCTTGTATATAGTTTTATTTGCTGGACTTTTATGATAAAATAAATGTTGAATCTCTTTGGTTGTAGTAAAAAACAAACAAACAAACAAACAAAAAAACCAGACAGGTTTCAGGGACTTAAGGAATGGGTGACTTGGAGTTGGAGAACTGATTTGCAACAGATTGGAGAGAAACTAAAAGAGGGAAGAGAGGAACAGGGGACTGCTACCATTTTATGGCTTTTCAAAGCATTGAGGAATGTTCTTGCTCACATGTTTATGTCTCAAAAAAGAGAAACAGGGACTAGTGAAGGGAGATTGGTTTTGGCATCAAGTACTGTTTGAATACAGCTGTGGTGTTCATGGGTGGAGACCTTGAACAGGCAAATAATACCTCCGGACTTGAGTTTCTTTATGTTGCACTGGGGATAACAATGTCTATTTTGCGCACTTGTGTAGATTGTAAATAATACACCCAAAATGACGAGCACGCATCCTGGAACACATGACTACTGCATTTATTAAGTGACCAGGACTTCTGGGTTAGCATTGAGCTGCTTTTTATTTTGCTCACTGTTTACTGCATCTAGTAGGTACTGGTGTTACTAGTTGTGGCCTAAATGTGGCTCTTTTCAAGCTAAGTCCCTAACTTGGCTGAAACTTTTATTTAAGACATTCTCACTCTGTCTTTTCTACTGTATTGACCTTTTCTTTTTTCTTTCTTTCTTTCTTTCTTTCTTTCTTTCTTTCTTTCTTTAAAGAAAGAAAAGACCTACATATACTTAGGTGGTATCAACTAAGAGTTGCTGTTTTTCATTTTGACAAATAAGTGTTTTTATTTTGTCATTGAGGACAAAATGTTTTTGCTACTTTTGCCAGTCAGTGCTTTGTGGAGTTTGTAGCTTTGGAAGTAAAAGTTATATGTAATACAACTTTATTATAAGAGAATAGTGGCAAGCTGTTTTTCCTTTCAAGCCACTGTTACTTAAAGTGAATGTATTTTGATAGAATTTTGAAAATTTATTTGAAGAAATTTAATTATTTTAAATACATAACATTTGTTGAATGTCTGCCACGTTCAGGGGCATTGTTAAGCACGTTACGTGCATTTTTTTCTTCTAACAGTGACATAAGCTTGTTAATGTGAGTGAAAGATCTGAGGCTCAGAGGGGTTAATTAACTTCCCAGGGTCAAGGTCAGATCTAATGAAACTGAGCGTAGAACCCTAAAGTAACTTCCCAGCTGTGTTCTTTCCACAGTACTCCATTGCCCTCAAAATTATTTTAGTGTGTCTCATGACAATATTGATGGTTCTGAGAAAGTAGGTTAGGTGGGTGGTATGAAGAGTCAAGATAAAATTTATAATCAGAAGTAACAGGGTGATTATTTGATGAGACATTTCTAGTGTGTAGGACATTTGCTGCTGTTACAAAAGGTAATTTTGGTTGATACGGAGTTGATTTTAGGTGGTATGTAGATGCTGCATTAAATAACATTGAATCATATCTAATAAAAACCTTAAGCCCTTTTGAATTCCCTTTTAGAGTTTTCTTGACAAGTAGAAACTTTCAGTTTGATGTTAGAATCCTCCCTTAGCCATAGTTACTCATTTGTTTCTCTCAGAGAACTGAATGAGGGCAGCCAACAGTTTGACAGTTAGAATTTAATAATTGTCATTTATTGCATTTAAAATTAACAGTCACTGTATCCATGAATACCATATAAATCACATTTTCCATTTACAAGGTAGTAGTTTACAGGGGTTTTTTAGAAGTCTATTTTAGGGAAAAAAATGAAATTTAGCAACTTGTAGTACCTGTACAGTTCATGTGTGAGTACCTGCATGTCTGTAGTTCATGAATGCATTAACTGATTGGATCTGCTACAGACAATGAATTTTACAGTTAAAGAAACAATCCTGAAGCGGACTCATTTATCATGTATCTCAAGTCCACATATCCTGACTTCCAGTACAACATAGCATTCCTCTACTGTGCTCTGCTGTCCCTGGAGATCAGCACCCTCTTCTCAGTTCCAGCAGAAACTATTGCTATTTTTAAACAATGCTTTGTATTTCTGAATGGCATATTTGTGTTCTTGTTTTTATTGGCCAGTGAGTGCTTATTCAGGGGACATGCCAGTCATTGCCCTTCACTAATAAACCTCACTAAATAGGCTTTAGCCTGGAGGGATGTAGGCATGAAATAAATTGCTCTTTAAAATAGTATGACATTTTAAAAAATATTGCCTTAACTATTTTTTCATATATAAAATGTCACACTATGATAGATTGTGAATAGAAAAGTAAAAGATGGGCTGTCATTCTGAAAGATAAAGTATCACATTTGAATGACAGTTTCCTTTCTGTTGAGAGTGCGTTTAAGAAAAATATATAATCATTTTAGAAGAGTCGAACATTTCCCATTTCACATTTCATTTAAACCCCTTCTTTAAGTGGAATTTTTGTTATAAACAAAAACAAAAATCCTGCAAAGCAGGATATTTTAAGACAGCTTTGACATTGCTTGTATGATCTCAATAATAGCGATGATGCTGTATGGTAGATGCTGTGAGCAGATTAAAATTGGGCAGCTGTTAATTACTTACTTAACTTGGCCAGTGTAGGATAGTTTATTAAGTTTTATATTAGTGAGATTTAATGTATAATCTCTCAACCTATTAACATACATTGATTTTTAAAAGGGTTTCATATCCTTTTTTAAAGGTTTGATGCTATAAAACATGTTAATCTGCACTGATGTCAAGCATCACTTTCATGAGAAGATGAAAAATAGCTTGTCTTCACTATGTAGGTGAGCATCAGCTCTAAATCCAGAAGTCATCTAAGTTTGATCTGGGTGTGGGTGAGGCTCCTTGGGTGTAGTTCCTCGAGTATAGTTCCTTGTCATCTGTGAAACTAGAGTCAAGTGACTGACCTCAAAACAACCAATGTACAGCAATAAAGCAGACATAAGATACATACATATTCTGGTTCAAAAAAGGGTAAGATGCATAGTATGTAGGAATCACTGGTCCATAGCAATTCTGAAATCCAGCTAGGCAGAAATTCCTTGACTAGGTTTCCAGACCTGGGGATAATTCTCTATGGCTCTTGATTCTACTCCTTGGGCTATTGGCTCCACTCTCTGAGTCATTTTTCCTTTTTTCATGAAAGGTAGCATGTATTTACCGCCGAGTTTTCTCAGCCTGCTTCCTGACAATAGAATAGGGGGATGTATGGGCTTTTTTCATTTATTACAGTCTCTGGTCCTTTCATTCTAAACTGGCAGGGTTTCTGCTCATAAAATCCTCTCAAAACTTTTGTCAGTCTCCTGTGAAACTTGGGGATTTACTCTATTAGACAAAAAGCACACCCGCATATTTCTTGGAGATAAATTCTTCTCTGATTGGGGCTTCTGCTTAGATAAGGGATAGGCAGTGACCTTTCACTTTCCAAAAGCCTTTTGATAGGATCTCTGTGTCATACCCTTATACTTTTAGGAGACCTATGGTCTGACTGAATAGCTTTTTAAGAAGCCATATTTTTGGGACCCCTGGATGGGTCAGTTGGTTATACCTCTGACTCTTAATTTCAACGCAGGTCATGATCTCAGGGTACTGAAATCAAGCCCTGTGTCAGGCCCCCCTGCTGGGTGTGGAGTCTGCTTGGAATTCTCTCTCTCCAAAACCCCACTTGCCCATGTGTGTGTTCTCTCTCTCTCAATAAAGGGGGGGTGGATGGACAACATTTCTAAGGTCTTAAGGATTTCTGAGCAACATCTTTTGTCTCATCTTTAGACTGTGCACTCTCTGATAATTTTCTGGAATTGATCTTTGCACGGAAGCTGTTTCCTAACTTAACATTGTTTGCTGTCTACAGACGCTGAGAATTTTCAAAACTATCAAGTCCTTCCTCCTTTTTGTTTAGCAGTCCTTCCCTGTTTATCTTCTCACAGTTTACTGTAATCAACAGGAAGAAACCACGTAGCATCTTCAGCACTTTGCTGGAAGATCTCAGCTAAATTACCCAGTTCATTCAGAACTTTTTTTTTTTTTTAACTTCTCATGTAACTGCAAGTGACTGCAGCTGATGTAACTCTACATAAATATGGGTATTGTTAAACCTTTTGCCACTACATAATTTCCAGTTTCCAAAAAAAATTTCCTCATTTTTATTTATGCCCTTCCTAGTAATCTCTTCAAAGTCCAAAATTCTGTGAACAATATGTTTCAGGCACTTTGTACATTGACTCACACTCTTCTTTTTCTTTTTTTTTAAAGATATTATTTATTTATTTGACAGAGAGCACAGCAGGGGGGAGCAGCAGGCAGAGGGAGAGGGAGAAGCAGGCTCGCAGAGCAGGGAGCCTGGTGTAGGGCTCGATCCCAGGACCCTGGGATCATGACCTATGCAGAAGGCAGATGCTTAATGACTGAGGCACCCTGGTGCCCTGACTCACATTCTTCTTTTTTTTTTTAGATTTTTAAAAAAATTTATTTATTTGACAGAGAGACACCACAAGTAGGCAGACAGGCAGGCAGGAGAGAGAGAGGAGAAAGCAGGCTCCCTGCCAAGCAGAGAGCCCGATGTGGGACTCGATCCCAGGACCCTGAGATCGTGACCTGAGCTGAAGGCAGAGGCTTAACCCACTGAGCCACCCAGGCACCCTGACTCACACTCTTCTGAAGGCCCATTACACAGTTCCAAAGCTCTTTACCTTCAGATTTTTGAGATGGCAGTACCCTGCTCCAAAATCTATATTGGTTATCCTATTGCATGGCAAATTATCCCCAAACAACAAATGTTATCTTACAGTCACTATGGGAAAGGAATCTGGGCTTAGCTGTGTGATTTTTTTTTTTTTTTTTTCAAGATCTCTCATGATGTTGCAGTCAGGCTGCTGAACAGGGTAGTACTAATCTGAAAACTTGCCTGGGATTGAATGAGCTGCTTCAGAATTCACTGTTCTGAATTATTTTCTTGGATGATCCAACATAATACTTTTGTTAAAATGCATTATTACATATTTTAATGTGATTTATTATTTCAGGTATATTAGCAAGAAATGGCATTTGAAATCATGGCACTTTAGAGAGAAATTATCTGGTATTTAAACCATTTGATCTCTAAGGATTGAAATAAAGAATTTCAGGTAATTCTCTGAAATATAAACCCAAGTAGTAAGTTGCCAAAGGAAATCCCACAGCAGAAAGCATATGTCCTTGAGGAGTTTCAAAATCTATTGGTAATATGTGAAAAGTTCTCACTCATACAGTTGACTGTATTTCTTTGACAAATACATAGGAATGCAATGCACCGTGTTTGTTCATATAATATTTTTACTTCTGATTGTTCCTTCTGATTTTATGGACTGCAGTCCTTGGTGAACACCTTATTTGATGGTCACAAGATAAATTTTGAGGGGAATGAGTTTTACTGGTCTTAGAAAGATAATATCTTTGATTTAAAGAAAGAACATTGGGGCGCCTGGGTGGCTCAGTGGGTTAAAGCCTCTGCCTTCGGCTCAGGTCATGATCCCAGAGTCCTGGGATCGAGCCCCACATCGGGCTCTCTGCCCTGCAGGGAGCCTGCTTCCTCCTCTCTCTCTGCCTGTCTCTCTGCCTAGTTGTGATTTCTGTCTGTTAAATAAATAAAATATTAAAAAAAAAAAAAAAAAGAACATTAATTGCATCCCTGGTGATTTCAACTTGTTCATTGGTCTCTTTGAAAATCAAGTTTAGGGGTGCCTGGGTGGCTCAGTGGGCTAAAGCCTTTGCCTTTGGTTCAGGTCATGATCCCAAGATCCTGGGATCAAGCCCCATATTGGGGCTCTCTGCTCAGCAGGGAGCCTGCTTCCTTCCCCTCTCTCCCTCTGCCTGCCTCTCTGCCTACTTGTGATCTCTTTCTGTCAAATAAATAAATAAAATCTTAAAAAAAAAAAAAAGAAAATCAAGTTTAAAACATTGCAATGAAAGAGTACACTTTCATGGTATTAATAAAAATAGATTATAAGAGAATATTATGAAAAAGTCATTAAATGTTTTCTAAACAATAATTATTCCAAATTCATAGTATGACCTCACCCTTCTTAACATATTAGAAATACATTAGAAATATGAGATCAATATTTCTCACAACCCTGAGATCAAGACCTGAGCTGTGATCAAGAGTCAGACGATTAAGCAACTGAGCCAGCCAGACGCCCCAAATGTTTCTATTTTCCATTTGACTTCTGTTATACCTTCCTAAGTGAATTTCTGTAAGAGATAGGATTGGGAAGTGGATAGAGAATATCTTGTCAAAGTGTGTTTGAGGCCATATTCCACTCAAGAATCGAGGCAAGTTCTCTCCTTGTCAGTGAAAAGTTGCTGTTGAATTTCTGTGAAATTCTGTGAATTGCTTCCTTGTGTGAAGGAGGGTGATTCTCTTCTGCTCCACTGCTACCTGTGTGGGTGCCGATTGCTGCCATGATACTCACTGATACTCTGGGTTGCTGTGAACATCTTTTCCTTTGTGATATTCCCATGGATACCATTGAGTCCTTTGTGAAACGTCGTCATGTTACAGGATTTCTTTTCCTTTAGTGCCCATGGTTCTTGGTCATGCCACTTTGAAGAATGAGGAGGTAGACCAGACAGAGTGGTGGGCAGCAAAGCTAAGTTTATTGAGTGATAGTATAATGCTCCTGAAAAGGGAAGGAACCCAAGAGGGTTGCCACTGGGGTTTCTAACTCTAGGAGGTTTTTGTTGTTGTTGTTGTTTTTAAGATTTTATTTATTTAAGAGAGAATGAATGAGAGAACACAAGCAGAGGCAGAGGGAAAGAGGGAAAGAGGGAGAGGGAGAAGCAGGCTTTCCACTGAACAGGGAGCCTAACACTGGGCTGGATCCCAGGATTCTGGGATCATGATCGGCGCCAAAGGCAAATGTTTAACTGAACCACCTAGGTATCCCAATTTTGGGGCTTTTATAGGCTTATTGTTGGGCGGTTTTAATCTGATTAACCCTCCAGGAGCCTGTTACCAATGAAGTTTTTGTCATTTATCTGTCACATGGGAAAGGGTGGATTTCTTCTTCCAGGGTGTTGTAAAATCCTTTTAAGCATGGTTTCCTCTTGGAGTTGAGGTGGGGCTGGGAGGGGCCTTGTTCCTACCTGTGTTTCTTCCATCTGTCCTCATTAGTCTTCGTTCTATGTCCCAAAAAACGAAATATTAAAAAAAAAAAAAATTCTCTACATGTTCTACAGTGTAATGTTATCATGTGCAGTGTGGTTCTTAGGGAGACTTAATAGGTTGCATAGTTTTTTTCTTCAGATATCTTTTGCTGTCTTGGTTGATTATTATTAATTTGGATTAAGGTAGAGGATGTACTGTGTTGTTAAACTGTCTAAGGAAGCAATAGCTCCTAACCCAGTTAGCTAGAATGATGCTTTTGTGAGTGATTATCAGACTCCTTTAGACCCCAAGAAGTCTTCATCTGAGGGTCCCATGGTAGCAGTACTTTGAGTAGAGGCTGAGCTTTAAAGAAAGACTACTTTGTTTTATTGTAGACCTCCAGCTGTTCTGAAAACTGCCTCCTACAGAGCAACAACTCATTCCTAAGGCCATATTGTGTGTCTCATCTGTGACCTTCTCTTCTTTAAGGATGGCATTTTCTATTTGAGATCCATGGGGGTCCTTGAACTTCCTGAAAATATATGTCAGTTCCATAGATGTGCCTTTTTCCAAGACGGAACCCATAGCTTTTATCAGATTCTCAAAGCATCAGTGACCTAAAAAAGGTTATGGCTTAGGGCAAATTCTTTCTTCTGAGTTCTTTTTAAGTCCATCTTGGAATTTGACATCCCTTGGTTCCACCCCATGAATCCTCTAGAAAGTGGCTGAATTTGTAATGGGGTAGTCAGTGCTCAGTGCTATTTCCCAAAAGCCCTAACCCACTCCACCCCTCTCAAATTTGAGATTTCTGATTAGAGACTTAAATGGCACTTTATAAACTGCATTCCTAGAATCCACTAGTAATTGCTTAGTAAATAATAAAAAATACCCTGTAATTACATGAGAAACTTATACCTTCCAAATTTATATTCATGATATCATTTGGTCCTGGAAGTAAGATATAGAGAAAAGTAATACGCTATATCATTACAATTTTAAGTTTAAGGAAACAGAAGTCACACAGCATGACAGTGACACCCTTGGGATTAATGTTCATATTGTTTGAATCCTAACTCAGGGATCTTAGTTATCCTCCATTTCCAAGGTCCCCTCACCCTGGAACTTAAATGAGGTTTTAACAATATTCACAAAACAGAGTTTCTGACTTCACCTCCTCAGAGGAAACTCTTATCCTTTTTAGATTCTGGCAAGCAGTGAAGAATATTCCCAGGTGGTGACTCACCTGGACTTGAGAGCTGGTCTCCTTGGAGTCCACCTGTGACTATAAATGAACCAATGAGACTCTGTTCATCTGATACACAGCAAGCCCGTACAGATGGACTCAGGGCTTCTGCAGTGAAGAAAGGCTGTTTATTGGTGTGGCCCCACCCAGGAGAATGGGCAGCTAGTGCTCAAAAGCCTGGAAATCCCTAATTGCTTGTGTGTGAGGGTTTTTGAGGACAAAATTGGGGACAGAGGTCTTCTGAGAAGGTGGATGTTGTTGAGTGGAGGCCCATGGGGTCACAGTAGTAGATGTTACTTGATAACTCATGGCCTCACTTCATGTGGTCCCCCCATGGTCTGTTCCATCTCAGGAGACTTGGACTCTGAAAAATACCTTTGTTCCATATGTGAAAGCTTTCATTAGTGCTGATTAATTACGTATCCTACAGGTTCCTTTGAGTGATAAGCAAGCATTCCTATCCCTGGAGCCTAGGCCTGTGTGTTTCTTGATTGTCAGGTCCTTCCTGGGGTGATATGACCCCCAGTGCTCATTCTTACCTCTGAACTGATAAATTCTAGCTCCACTCCCTGCCCCTACCTCCCTTTTTGTCCACAGAAGGTACGACTGTCTGCCCAGCCTGCTGCTTCCCGCTTCACTACTGCAGCTTTCCGCTGTCTGGCCAGTTTACCTTTTTCCGGTTTGGATCCTATATGCCTTGGAGGATCCAAGCAGGTTCCATAGGGACTGGGCCCCAGGGTGAGAAGAATGATACTCACTGTGATAAACTTTTCTTAATTACCCTTTCCAACCATCTCTAGGACATTGTCCTTGATCCAAAATTAGGGGATCCCTTACCTTAATAATAATAACAATAATAATAATAATTCTTTTTTTAGAGTCCTCTGAATCCTGGGCTGTAGACAGAGCTTAAGCTCACACTGGGATCCTGCTGACTTTTACCAGAGGCTGTCCCCTCCTGGTACCATCTGTAGCTCCACCTTGACTTCACCGGGGGGCTTTGAATCTCACCACTCAACTGATTCTCCAGCTGTGCTTTTTAGCTTCCAGATGTAGAAGTCAAATCACTCCTAAATAAATCATAGATTAGTAGAGCAGGAAAGAATGTTTATAGAACCCAGGTTGCAAAGAGTAGCATATGGATATGTTTTGGTTTAGCCCACATAGCGCTCTGAAAAATTTCACGGGAGTTGTCTACATGGAAAAAGAAAGATATTTATGTAAACATCCAGATTTCTGACTTTATTTGAGAAGTCCAGAGATTCCTTGACACTGGTCTGCATTCCTGCATGGTGAGTGGCACGCATCTTGATTGGGTCATGTGGGCTTCAGTTGGCAGAAATTCTCCCTGGGATTTCTGTATCTTAAATAATAACTTTGTAGTTTATCAAGGAAGAAAGTGAAACTTCAGGAGATGGAAGGACTGACACCTGTGCTGTCCAACATGGTAGGCCCCTGGTCACGGGTGGCAGAAGCATTAAAATGCAGCTGCTATGACTGAGGAACTGAATTTCAAATTTTAACTAAAGTTTGTTAAGAAGTTAGAAGTTCAGAAGTTAAAACTAAAGCATAGTTGGGGTTCCTTGGTGACTCAGTTGGTTAAGCATCGGGCTCTTGATTTCTGCTCAGATCATGATGACCTCAGTCCTGAGATCAAACGCTGGGTCAGGCTCTGCTCTCAGCGTGGAATCAGCCTGAGATTCTCTGTCCTCTGCCTGTCCCCCTCCTCTGCTCTTGTTTGCCCATGCGCGCTTGCTCGCTCCCTCTCTGAATAAATAAATAAATTTTTAGAAAATCACAAAACTAAAGCACTGTGAACTATTTTTCTGGAAAACACTGCTTTGTTTTGGTGGCACCAAAACTACACTTTGGTGACATGCTGTGTTGCATTAGATGTCATTGGTATATTGCAGTGCACATATACTTCTTTTTAAACTGTGGCTACTAGAAATTTAGAAGTCACAAATGTGATTGACAGTGTGCTTCTGCTGGACAGTGCTGATCTGACAGAGTTCATGTAGCTTGCTGGTGGCAGGTCTGGAATTTGTCAGCAGATATCCACAGCTCTAACCATATTTTTTCTCCATTACTAAGGTAGTGTTCATTTTTTTTTCTAATTCTCAAAACCTTTTTTCATTATAATATATTCTCTCACAAACTCCTGTGGGAATTTGTTTTTCCTGATTTTTACATGGTACATAATACAGAAGTAATTTTATTATTTATTTATTTATTAAATACTTTATTTGAGAGAGAGAGAGAGCATGAGAAAGAGAGAGCATGATGGGGGGTGGAGGGAGAGCCAGAGCCAGAGGGAGAAGCAGACATGGAGCAAGGAGTCCATATGGGACTGAATCCCAGGACCCTGGGATCATGACCTGAGCCAAAGGCAAATGCTTAACTGACTGAGCCACCCAGGTGCTCCAGAAGTGATTTTATATAAAAGAAAATCTAGCTCTGTATATTCTCAGCAATTTAGTAATAAGCTAACTTTAAATTAAATTAATATAATATATAAACTATTTTAAAATTTTTTCTCATTGTTAGTGACACTGACGTTTTCTCTGAATTATTTGTGTTAGAAAGCATTTTTTTAAATACGTCTAAAATAACATTGTATTTGATTTTGGTACAGATGTATATTAAAAAGTAGTCTAAATTAGTTACCTATTTTAACTTTAAAAGTAGGCAAAATTACTTTTAGAGGTTTATCTTTTCTTATATCCAACATGGTAAGAAAGAATCAAATACTTTGCACATAAAACATTGGACATATAAATAACTCAGTCAAATCTAACACTTTTTTTTGACATTTTATTGAACTGTGAATTGTAACTTACATACATAAAAGTGCACAGATTGTAAGCATGCAGCTTCACAAACTTTCATAAACATGTTTGTGTCACCAGCGACCAGATCAAAACACATAACAATATCAGCAGCCTGTGGTTTTGTTGAGCCCCTTCAAGTCGACAACTGCCCCTCCCTCTGTGGATAATCACCACAAATTAATTTGCCTATTTTTTTTACTGTGCAACATGAAAGAAATCAAACAATATATACTATTTTTTTAAAGATATTATTTATTTATTTGACAGAGAGATCACAAGTAGGCAGAGAAGCAGGCAGAGGGAGAAGGGGAAGCAGGCTCCCCACTGAGCAGAGAGCCCGATGTGGGGCTCGATCCCAGAACCCTGAGATCATGACCTGAGCCGAAGGCAGAGGGCCAACCCACTGAGCCACCCAGGCGCCCCCAAACAGTATATACTCTTGTGTCTGGCTTCTTTCGTTTAACATGGCTTGGGGGATTCTCCAAGCTGTTACATGTAGTTACAGATGGTTCATTTCTATTAGTATGCGGTTAGAATTTATTCATTCCTCTACTGATGGACACATTTGGGTAGTATCAATTCTGGCTGCTAGGAGTGTTCTGGTTCTTTTGCCTTTTTTAGGACTATCAGCTTCTTGATGTGCTTGCTGACTATTTTGAGTAAGATATGCCACTTAAGGACTATTTTGAGCGTATTTGTAAAATCATTACTGCTGCCCCTCTACTAGTGCTGATTTAATATTCTTATGCATTGTGTCTACAAGTGCTGGCCTATTATCAGTACACACTTAAAAACATGACCCAAGTAAGAGCTGCTATAACTTAATATTCAAGACACAAGCAGTGGTACACTGCCCATGGGACTGCCTGGATATGAATTGGCTTATCGCTTCTTGTGTTAGGCATCATTCATGCTCATTTGTTACCTTTTTTTCCCATTTGTATTGTGTAAAAGGGTCATTTAAATGTAATTTTTTTTTTTAAGTAGAAATTACAACAGGCCCAGTTACTGCCTTTTGCTAATTAATTTACTGAAACACAGTGGCAGTCGCACTACTTTGGAAACACTGCCTCTCACTGGAGAGGTCCAGAGTATAACCAAGCATTCCAGAGGAATGGTATGGAGTTAACTCAGATATCTGGTGGGTTATTGAACTAGCCTGAAGATTCCGTCTAAGCTAAAATTTTGTGATTTTTAAATTCTGAGATGCTAGCTTAAGTGAGTAATAATGAAAATAAGAATTACCTGTAGTGACTCCTCCTTATCAACTTATTAATACACAGTTTTCACAGTATAGCTTTGCTTTATTACATATAAGTGGCAGAAAGAGCAATGACATTCTTGGAATTGATCCATGAAAATCTTACTACTTTTACAGTGTGATAACTGAACTTGTGTTAGGTTATACTTTATCTTCGCTCAAATTATGACAAAAAATTAATAGAATACCCATGTAAACAAAAATCTACCCCATTTTTTAAAACAACAGATTTCTAAATCCTGTAGGAATATGAAAATATACCCTCTTAACCCAAGAAGTAACAGATGATTGATTCCATTCTAGTTTCAGGAAGGCCCCGAAAGTGTTAGTCCTCAAAAGTAATAAAATTGCACATATCAAAAACTTCTTCAAGACTTTGCTAATTCATACTGGCTTCTCCCAGCATAAGTTAGTTCACACGTGAGGTTTTGATAAGAAGCTACTCAGAAACTGCTCAAACAAAACAAGAAACAGGCAGAAAACTTGTACAGGGCATCAGACATTCAAGGAGGAGCTTTATGTTCAGTTCACTTGGAGGACTGCTTGTAAATTATAGAAACATCTGCGGTTACAAAATTATAACTTGGATGTGTTAAAATACAGCTTATTTCATTTATTATAGTTTATTTCTGGAAATTACACTTCAGTTATAGAACACATGTCTTTCTGTGATGATCTTTTTCTTAAAAAAATTCCTATATTAAAAAAAAAATCTGATTTTCTGAAATGGAAGATTGCCCCCAAAAATGACTATTTGTTTGGAATAGGTAAATCAAGAAGGTCTGGTTCAATGCAACTAATTTTACATGAGTCGCCATCTAAAGATACTGAGAGTCAGTACGCTAGTTTTTGTTTTGTATTGATTTCAAAATCTCAGTGTCTTATAATAACAAACATACTCATGTTCAAGTTCTGCAATTTGGCTGTGGTTTGGCCACTGGGGACTGGGCTTGACTGGGCCTGACTTGCCTGAACCTAGGCCTGGGCAACAGGTTTTTGGTTTGTTTCAAGTAGACTCTGAATGTCTCCTTTCTACAACCTGCTGAAAGGATTCCATCTACCTGGGGGTTCCCTTCTTAGTGCATTACAGGAGCACAAGAGGGTGAGTATTAACATACAATGCCTCTTAAAGCCTGGGCTAGGCACTGGCCTGCTGTCAGTTTTGTCTGCTTTACATTGGCCAGACCAGTCACGTGGTCAATCCCAGCGTGAGTGGATTGGGATGCCGAAGAATCCTCTGCCTGTGGCAGAAAGCAGTAAGTGCGTAGGAGGGTGTGGCTGTAAAGCCGGAGTAAGGGATGAAGGATTTAGACTAATGACTCCATCTACCCCATCCGTTGATTTCAAAATTGGTACAAAGTGAGATAAAGGAAGAAAGCTGCTTTTATTTGAAGAATCATTTTTGCAGTGATTTGATGTAGACTTTTTAAAAGAGTAACATTAAATAACAATTTTAGTTAAAGGGATATGTTTATAATGAATAAGCTCTTAGCAGAAATTCTAAAAATGCAGTAAGTAACTATGTTCTTTAAGCGGCAAACTTTTCCTGAAGCACCTACTGTCCACAGGCTTTCTCGGGGGATATAAATTGGATTATACAGGTGCTGCCATCAAGAGATAGAATGGAAATGAAGTATCCAGTAAAGTTAAAGTCTCTTCTGTTGGATTTTTAGGACTCTGCTCTTTCATAGACATAGAGTAAGTAGAACTTCTCTACCAAAGCATTTCAACATTTAATATAATGATTTTAGCAGCAAAAGCAGATATGACAAAACATCGAATTATTTTTATATACTAATTTATGTGGGTTTAAAAACTAAAGCAATTTAGAACTTGGGCCCATGAATAGGATTGGGCATTTTAGTTCTTTTCATACACTTCTTATGAACATATGTAATACTTAAAAAAAAATTTTTTTTGTTGCATAGTCACTGAGATTCTTTTGTTAAAAAAATGAAAAATATTGTTAGTATTTATTTAAAGGTTCTAGCACCAACTGTGGTAATTATATATGTTTATACCCAAGGCCTTGGGAAAAAAGTATGGAAAATTCATGCATACAGACATGTCTGCCTGTCTTTTAAAGAACCTGGTTTTAAACATTTCTTTTAAAAAGTTGCATATTCATGAGGTTCCTGGGTGGCTCAGTCAGTCAAGTGTCCAACTCCTGCTTCTGGCTTAGGTGATGATCTCAGGGTCGTGAGATCAAGCCCTGAGCACTGTGGGGAGCTGTGGGGAGCCCTGTGTCAGGCTCTGTGCTGGGCATAGATCCTGCCTAAGATTCTCTCTCCCTTTGCCCCTCCCCCTGCTCTGCTGGCACATGAGCTCTCCAGCTCTCTCTTAAAAAAAAAAGTTGCACATTCTTTCCATTTAGTGTGAGATTGTGTGTGTGTATATGATTGTATACTTATGTGTGTGTAATTACTTATGGAATTACTTATTATATTGGCCTCTTCAGTAAGCTAATCCTAATAGAAATTTGTTTAGCTTTTAACTTTTTAAAGCTTGATTTTTTATGTCTCAGCTTAAGAATATCAGAACTCTGTACTAAGAAAGGTAAGCTGAAGGTTGGTCCCTAGGTACACAAATATGGTCTTGATTTGGAAATGGATATTTCCTGTGAGTCGTCCTGACATGCTTTTTGTGCACATAATAGAAGAAGCAGTAAGAAGAGGCAAGGTTTTTCCTGACAAGTTCATTTATGTACTTTTTGTGAACATTGCCCGCTCAGAAAATATGCAGAGTAGGAACATGTAGATTCTTGTTAAGCTCTAATAAGTGAAGCTCTAAAGTTCTATGAAACCATTGAATAGTCTCCAAGTTACTAATGTAAGTATTCTCTAACTTAAATACTTTTCATCAGTAACTTTGTTCCTTTTGAACTACATTGATGTGGAAGGAAAATCAGGCTTTATTTTTGGTCTTCATCGTCTCTGTTACTACTTTTTTCTTTTTAACCTCACTAGTTGATTGCTTAAACAACTTTTTTTTTTAACAGTCTGGTTGGTACCAATCAGAATAGACACTGAAAAGAACATTTCGATTGATTGCTTAATTCTTTCCATTCCTCACTGAATTTTAACTCCCAAGAGGTTAGTTTTTAACTACCCCACCTAAAATTATTTCTTGAATTTTGAGTTGTATTTCAAGTGGGTCATATCTCATTTTCCCTCTTTTTGGGGTTGTTCTGTTTTATCCATGTCACTCAAAAACCAGAACCTATTGGCATAGTGTAACCTACATGGAGAAGTTTTTCATATAGTTGTGTTGACTCTTCTTCCAAAATATGTATCCTAAATTTTGGGGCACCTGGGTGTCTCAGTCAGTTGAGCGTCCATCTCTCGGTTCCAGTTCATGTCATGATCTCAGGGGTTGTGGGATCGAGCCCAGCATCAGGCTCTGTGCTCAGTGTGGAGTCAGCTTCAGATTCTCTCTCCTCCTCTGCCCCTTCCTCCTCGTGCTCTCTCTCTCTAAAATGAATAAATAAAATCTTTATATATATACCCTGAATTTTACCAATCTAGAGTATTTCCAGCATCCTAGTCTGACCACCGTGTCTTGACTGGACTAGTTGTGGTAGGCTTCCACCTGGTTTTCTTGCCCCACCCTTATGTCCCACATAGTGGTTCAGGAGTTTACAAAGGTTATTTATAAAATAGAAATTAGGTAATGCTATCTTCCATTTCTCTTTAGAGAAAAATTCACCTCTCCTTTTACTACTTTATTGTACTTTAGTAACAAAATTCCAGCCACATGGGCCTTTTAGCTATTTCAAGTGACACTGCAAGCTCACATTCTAATTCTCAGAGTCCTTATATTTGCTGTTTTCTCTGTCTGGATCATTCTTACCTGAGATCTCTTCTTCACTAGCTCCTCTTTAATCAGGCCCCGGCCCAGATTTCAACTACTAGAAGGGTAGCTGTATTATCTGTTGCTACAGGACAGATTACCCCCAAATTTAGCACCTTCAAGCAACAAACATACAAATATTAACTATTTCACACAGTTTGCCAAGGCCGTGAATGCAGGAGCAGCTTTGCTGGATGGTTCTGGCTCAGGGTCTCTTGTGACCCTGTGACTAGGCTATTGGCTGGCTTCAGTCACCTAAGAATCAACTAGGGGAGGAACTCCTTCCAGGCTCACTTGAGTGGTTGTTGGTAGGTCTCAGTTTCTCCCCATGGAATACCCTTCCATAGGGAATACCCTTGCACAGGATTGCCTGAGGGATCTTGTGACCCAGCAGCTGGCATCTCACAGGATGAGGGATCTAGGAGAGGAAGAGCCCAACATGGAAGCCGAGCTCTTTCATAGCCTAATCTTGGAAGTGCGAGAACACGGCTTGTGCTGGATGCTCTTAGTCACGCAGACCGACCTACGACAGTGTTAGAAGGGAGTACGCAGGGTCTGAGTACCAGGAGGTGGGGAATCACAGGGAACAGTCTAAAAGGCTGGCAACTACTGCAGCCCTGCCACCCGTTGAGATTTCACTGGTTACTTTCAAGAAGGCTGCACCTTTCATATTTCTTGCCTCTGAGCAATCTATAGAAGTAGTAACTACATCTCCTCCTTGATATAAGGTAGTACCCTGTATAAGCAGAAAAATGGTAATAGTTCTGCCCAAGTACTCTATCCCACTGTCCTCCATGATTTTCTTATTTATCCTGATGATTATCTGAAATGTTGTATCTCTGAGTTGTCTATCTTCCTCTGTGAGATGATAGGACCTTGAATTCAGAAAACTAGTATTTCATGTCTGCTGTTTTAATCCTTGAGCTTAGGACAGTGTCTGAAATGTAATATTTGATACATGAAAAATAGGTTTGCCTTTTCAAGCCCTAGTAAGTTTTTTTTTTTTTTTTAAGGTTTTATTTCTTTATTTGAGAGTGGGAGAGTGATAGAGTGAGCACAAGCCGGGGGAAGGACAGAAGGACAAGCAGTCTTCCCACTGAACATGGAGCCTGATGTGGGACTTGGTCCCAGGACCTGATCTGAAGTCAGATGCTGAACTGACTGATCCCCCAGAAGTCCCTGAAGCCCTAGAAGTTGTATGTTAACCATTTTACATGGAAGTATTTTTACATGCCTCTTTATATTATAAAATTGAGTATATTGTGCATAAATTTCCTTAGTTTAATATTTGCTGTGTTTATCTTACGTAGAAGGCACTGTGCTAGATACTCTGAAGTTACAAACACAAGTAGACATGGTCCCTGCCCCTACAAGAGTCGCATTAGGAAGGAAGGGCAGATTGTGGTGTGGGTCATATAACGGGTAAACCAGAGGAGAGGGAAGAGCTCTAGGGCCCTGGGAACACCACTTGGAGGAGGCTACATAGTGGAGTGCCCTCTACAGGTCTCAGGGTCAGAACAGTTATTTTATGCTGTAACACTGTGGTCCTTTTAGCACATTCAGAAGGTAGGAAGCAAAGAGACCATATGTTTTAAACAGCAACAACAATGACAGATCAGGAAAATGGAATAATAGAAATGGTAGATTTATTTAGTTAAATATTTGTAACAGTCCTCGCAAGAGGACTGTTTCCCCTGAGTTCACTGAGTACCTGTTAGGCACCACACACTGAATTAGGTCCTGATACTTACATTATGGATTAGAAGAATGAGGTTCGGAAAGGTTATGTGTCCTGAATCACAAAGGTGATAAATGGTCGAAGGAATCTGAATGCAAATCTGCTGACTCCAAATGCAGTTTTACTTCTGCTTGAGCACAAGCCCCCTTTCCTCCAGGCCAGTGTTGAGAAACACTGATGATGGGAGCTGGAAGTGACTAAAAGTGTATGGAATTTTGTTTCGTTGTCTGTGGCCATGTGTAGAGCAGTGTGCCAGTGCGTCAGGTCGCTCAGGGCCAGGGTGTCTGTGGAATTTGTTCTCTGGGTAATGATTATTTTGACAGTGTTCTTTGCTCTTAGCGTGTTCCAGTTGTCCTTCTGTCTCCCTCTTCTTAAAGTTGCTCCGCCTCATTGCTGTGGATTTGAAAGCCCAGTAACCAAACTTGATAGAATTATATATAAGAAGAATAAATAAGGCTCTTAAAGTAAGTTTTCAGGAGGTGTTATTTTTAGTTAACCTGTTTGCGGCCCATTTTTACATCTTTCTAGTACTCACCTATTTGCGTGCCACGTCTCCTTAGAGACAGGAGGTCATTTTACCTTAGGTTTTCTATTAAACTTTTTGTCTCATGCAATATATCAGAGTTGGCTTTAAAGTCAGATTGAATCATCGGTCTGCCAGATTTTAGTTATGTCCTTAAGTGAGTGTTGGACCTTTCTGAGTCTTATTTAAAAAAAAGAAAGAGAGAAAGAAAAAGGAAAAAAGTCAGATCTTCCTCAGAGGGTGAGTGCGAAGAGTAAATGAATAGGGCCAGGCCTGGGAATGTGACCTGGCAGTCGGTTTCCTGCTTTCCTCCTTTGCCAGTTACTTCCCAGCAGGTTGAATGGGCTTCATGCTCTGTCACCTAGTGCCTGGTGACAGAGACCTTGGTAAGCAGCTCCATAATGCATGATCCCTTTGACAGGGATGTCCTGGCTTATCTCTGGCAGCAGAGGGCTGGCCAGGAAGACCAGGCCTGCAGGCAGACGCCTTTGTTTCCTAAGATTGGCAGCATAAGTCGGAGTGACCCAAGGTTGAGTTTCACTGCAGAGTGGTACCAGTGATTTGGCCCTATAGAAAATCCAGGCCAAGACTGGCCATAAATGTAAACACGCTCTTTAGGTATCCAGCAGAGGTTTGATGCCCTCAAGCAGGTTTGACTGCTGTGTGGTGTTCAGTCCCTGTCCTGGGTTATAGCAGTGGAACTCAGAGGCAGCTCAGCCCTTGAGAAGGATAAGACCTTGGAAGTTTCATGGGAGAATGAATCACTCCCTGTACATACTCAAAGTTAACAAAGCTTTCCGAGCAAGGAATTTTTTAATTAAAGTGAGTTTTACAATATCCTTGTAGTTACTTACATTTTTCTACTCCCTTGCATGTTTTCTCAGCTTACCCACCCTTGTGACTCATACAGTAGCAACACCAGTGAAATCAGCATTCTCTTCTAGTCAGCAAGCAAAAGTGGGTCATCTCCCTGGCCTACTGGATTGCCGGGTATGCCTCAGAGAATCTCATCTCAGCTGGGCCTCTCCCTGCTTCCACGTTTCCTTGCTTTCCACTTGGACTGGCTTCCACCAACCATCAAGAACTTCTCACCATGGCCAGCTCCTTCACTCCAGATTGCTCTGGCCTGAGTGTCGCATGTCCTGTATTCATTTACCTCTGTGCCCTGAGAAAACTGCTAAGATTTAGCTTTTTTCTTGTTGTAAATTCAGCTGAAGTTCACCGAGTACCTGTTAGGCGCCACACACTGAATTAGGTCCTGATACTTACATTATAGATTAGAAGAATGAGGTTCGGAAAGGTTATGTGTCCTGAATGACAAAGGTGATAAATGGTTGAAGGAATCTGAATGCAAATCTGCTGACTCCAAATGCAGTTTTACTTCTGCTTGAGCACAAGCCCCCTTTCCTCCAGGCCCGTGTTGAGAAACACTGATGATGGGAGCTGGAAGCCTTCATTAGGTCTGTAAGCAGCCTGTGTCAGATGTGTAGGGGCTAGGTCTGTAGAATGAGGAGAAAGATAACTTCAACAGTGATTAAAAGAATAATAATAAAGATTGCTATTAAAAGTAGATTTAGCAATTCAAGATAGAAAACCTCCTCTCACGAAGGAGAGTAAACTTACCAGATGTAGAGAAGTTGGGAGAACACCTTGACTTCAGTTTATTTAGAATATGGATAATCTTTACTCAGAAAAGTAGAAAGGTATTACCTGTTATATTGAGTAAGCATTCCAAATTTTAAAGCTATATGCCTCTGTCTAGACTGGTCACAGAGATTGTTTTTTCTTGTTCTTTTTTTTTTTTTTGACTTCTTACATAACCTTAATGAAAATGTAAGTGGTTTCTGTGAGTGGAAAAGCAGATAGTTATTGATTAGTTGTATTACTGGAGGGCAGTATTAAAAATAATATATTTTGGGTTTCACAATGTGATTTTAGAGTTTATGTTAGAATCTGTATTTGGTGACATGGAACATTACATCGGAGACTTCAATGAAGCCACAGTGTGAACACCCAACTCAGGAAGATGAGGGAACTATACACTTCCCCAACATTTGGAATGAATGTAAACCTGGGTAGAAATTTGGACTCCATAATTAAATACTTGGATGACCTTTGGCAAGTTGCCTAGCCACTTAGCCTGTTTCATTTGCATGTTCAAATAAGAGCTACACTTACCTGCTTTCTGGAGTTAGGGGTCTGATGAAGGCATCTGTCTTGTGCCTAGTACATGGTAGACATATTGCAAAGTCCACCGTTTTGATTAGTTGATGAATTACAATTACTAGAAAAACAGTGTTTGCCTTACTAATGGTGAATTGGTAATTTCATCTTGAAGGAAAGGCTTCATAGTTCAAAATTGGCTACATTATATCAAAGGTTTTATATAATAGTAACTGAGAAAGTGAAAATAGAGCTGGCCTAAAGCTCTAATGACACCCTTTAAAGATTTCCATTAAGGAAAATAAGTTTAACGTATTATAAGACATGATGTTTTTAACAGGCATTTTTATTTTTCTCAGGATGTGTATTTTGGAATGATCTTTGAAGGGCTTCCATTTCAGTTGTGAATTCATTTTACTCAGAGACTTTGAACATCAAAGCAATAAAACTCAATTAAGTGAAATAGTCAGGAAATAGAAGATTCTGGTGAATTTAGTTGTCAATGTTAAATAGGAAACTTATTACGTTCTCCACTCATATGGTTTCTGGTCTCTGTATTTAAGTCATTCTATTCAATTTGAATTTATACTGAAAGGACTGTGCCAAATTTGTTTGCTTGTTTGTTTTTCTGGACAAAGGAAGGGAAATCAAAGAAAATCCTTTTTGCTTAAATTATATTACCGAAAAGCATTCCAAAATGCTTTTTTTTTTTGGTAAAGTTTAGTGCTTTACTTCATTGGTAAGAAACATCAATTTTCTTCCAGTGCCAGAAATGTAGGTTAGATATAAAGAAGATTCAACTTAAACCAGCATAGCAATGAACTGACTTATCAGTGGATTTTGATCTTTCCTTTTCTTCTGGAACTTGAGTGCAAAAAAAAAGAAAGAAAGAAAGAAAGAAATCCACTCAGTTAAGTTATAGTGAAATGAGCATCAGCATAATTAACTGATAGGATTTCAACTTGGAAGAGTAGCTTATGTTTGTGTAGAAATTTGGAAAGCACAGAAAATTTTTAAGAGGCAAAAAAAAGAAGTCATTGATAATCTCAACAACCAGAGTGATCTTGATATACTGCAGTGTTTAGTCAGTTTTGGTTTTTTTATTTTGTTTTGCTTTTAGATTTTATTTATTTACTTAAGAGAGAGAGAGAGAGCAATAGAGAGAGAGGACATGAGAACAGGGGAAGGGGCAGAAGGAGAGGGAAAAGCAGACTCTCTTGAGCCTGATCCTGGGATCATGACCTGAGTCAAAGGCAGGTACTTAGCGGACTGAGCCACCCACGCACTCCCAGCGTTTAGGCTTTATAGAATCAAAGGTAAATGAGTATACAGTTTTTTTAATTTTTTAAACAAGTTTAAATTCTTTTAAGTCAGTTTAAGTTGACGTTTTGCTTTATGTATTCTTATTTCTGAGTTTTAGAGAAGTTGTAAGAAAACATGAATGAAAGAGCAGAAATAAAGCTTTCCTTTTCATGCTTAAAAAAAAAAAAAACACAAAACTTTCCTTAGTCAACACTGCTGTATTTTAATGGGTATACAGAAAAAGATAAATTACTTTCAAAAGTTTTTTGTTCTGGAGCACCTGAGTGGCATAGTCCGTTAAGTGCCAGACTCTTGGTTTCAGCTCAGGTCATGATCTCAGGATCATGATGAGATCAAGCCCCTGCATCAACTCTGAGCCCAGCAGGGAGCTGCTTAAGATTCTCTGTCTCCCTCTCCCTCTGCCCCTCCTGCTCATGCTCACTCTCTCTCAAATAAATAAATGTAAGAAAAAGGTTTTTTCTTCTACAAGAAAGTGGCATGTAAGAAGTAAATCACATGCGCCTTTCATAATTTAGTAGGAAAAATATGTTCTAAAAAATAGTAGCATTCAGAACCCAAATTTTGAGTTTGTTTTTCTGGGGTTTTTTTTGTTGGTGTTTTGTTTTTGCCTTATGTTCTTCCTCAGTGTGTTGAACGAGTACTTTCATTATAGCAGTATTTTTTTGGCTTACTTCCAAGTGTTTTTTTTTTTTATGATTGTTGGAAATGTAAGCTTAACAGGAAAATGCATCCATGAATTATCAATATATCTTAACATAGATTAATTATTGGTTTTGTGAGGAAAATTTTGTGAAAGTTATTCTATAATTCTGTAATGCAGTATTATCAGATATGTATTTTCACCAGATATATATATATATATACAGTGATATTTTATAAACTGATTGGATTTAGAATAGAAATTAAGCTCATGGCATCCTTTATTTCTTAGTTCTATAGTTAAGAAATTATAAAATTATTTTTGTATATTCCTAGTGAAATAATAGGCCAGAAAATAATATGCTCTGTAAGATTTCATCTGTATTCTTTTCAGATTCATGGAACTCTGGAAGACAAGATGATAGAAATACTCACTTCCTGTACCTTAGATAAATATCATGTATATTTCCATATTGATAATGTAGAATTGTCCTTTCTGCCTTAAAGGGATCCCTCCCCCCCCCCCCCCCCCCCCCCCGCTCCGGAGTCCTGGCCCTTTTGTTATTTCTCAGATGACTGTGTTGTATTCTCTGTTGAATTTAGCATGGGGATGATTTACCGAATTCTGTCAATACCTTGGAAACTATGTTTCAGATCCGAGGTTGATTTTTGTTTTGCTATGTCACTGTGTGTGTGTGTGTGTGTGTGTGTGTGTGTGTGTGTGTGTTTGGCAGACAGCCTTGGAGGAAAATGTAGTAACTATTCTATTTTTGTTTGCCTACGTATACTACTAATTATATATATATTTAGGTAACAGCTTAATGTGTATTCCTAGGTTTATTGCTTTGGATCAAGGGCTAGAATTCTTAATTAATAAATTTGTGGTGCCAGAGGGATAGACTACTTATAAGTACTGTAGTTCTTACCCTGCCGTTGAGTAATAAAGCAGGCACACAATTATCCTCATTGAAGTGGGTTCTTTAAAATGGTAAGCAAAAAATTTACCCAGTGTGTTATCAAGATTCTGAAGCAAAGATGAGAGAACCAAGCATGACTATTAAGTAAAAATTGTCCTCATTTTTCTATGGTGATTCATAATCAGCAGTAATTACAAATTTTTTTTTCTTTTATCTGTATACTTCTATTCATACAGCTTGATGGGGGTCTATGTTGTATAAACGATTTTAAGGTAAATTTATAGATAATAGTCCCTTTTCTTTCTCACAGTCTCTTGAATAACACCCACAGAATTACCACAGTAAGTGGATTCTTTTTCTAATGAAGTAACTCTTAAGGAATTCAGAATAATGGAAGAAGACTATACTAAATCACCAAAAAGTTTAGAGCTTTTTAAGTAAATGCATTTTTAAATATTGTGAATGTAAGATGAACTAATGGCTAAAGAAAGGTCACTATAACTTCTAATGAATAGATGGAAGTAATTTCTAATTACCACATTGTTCCCTCACAAATTACATGTGAATTGGAAGTAAAAGCTCTGTATATAAACTGTAAAGGACTTTAAAAACATAATTTATTATGATTACTGTGCAAGTAGGTTTTATTAAGGGACCTTTTTTCCCCCTGAATATATAAACCCTCATCTACCGATATTTTTAACCTCTTAGTAACAGGTTTATTCACAAGATGATAAAGGATAGAACGGAGATCTTCAGTGAAATAACTGTTTGCTCTTCCTGAGTAATTCTGATTTACACTTTGTCAGTGGAGAAATAACATAAAAATCAGAGGCAAAGTGTCTAGTATGCTAATGAATCTTATATTAAGGGCTGTGGTTATAATTAGTTTTGTTCTCTGATGCTTGGAAAAAACTATGCAGCATAATAATAAATGTCAGTTACTTAAGCCCAAATTATTATAAATATTGAATTGGATGAATCTGGAACTAGTGAGGTTATTCTGTGCCTGAACTTCCTGTGTCCACCTACCTCCCAATTACTTGCAGCTGTCAAAATAATTTTAATCATTTTCAGATACTTTGTAAAGGAAAAGGGCCTTAAGCCCTTCAGCCAAAAAGGTGTTGCCCCTTGTCTTCTCATCTTCCTTTGTAGCCCTGCTGGGTCCCTCTGTTGTAGTCCGGCCAGCATTCTTTCTGAACATCACCATTATGCTCTAAGATCTTAAACATGTATCCAGGTCATTCCACAATTCTGATTCCATGTCCTTGCCTGCTCAACTGCATCAGGGAATCAGAATCTTAGAGCTAGGAGAGGCCTTAGTTATCAGTCGGTAAGCCCTCTCATTTTACCAATGATGGAACATATGACATTAAATAAATACTTCTCAGATTAAAAATTAAACTGAAATCTCTGGACTTCTAGCCTTTGACCCCTTGCACCATCACATGTTGCTTGAAGATATATGTAAGTAGGCATGAGCAGAGGAACACCTGACACTTGCATTCTCCCAGCGCTGTGTCCAGGCTGTCAACCAGATATGCCTGGTTATGTCCCAGTGTGTAAGAGTTATTATGGGGATTTTAAAAACATTATTATGGGGAGAGCACATTGAAGCATATATTGGGCAGGGGGAAAATGAGCAAGCACACTTTGGGATTAGAATAGCATTTGTAGGAGCGCCTGGGTGGCTCAGTGGGTTAAGCCTCTGCCTTCGGCTCAGGTCGTGGTCCCAGGGTCCTGGGATCGAGCCCCGCATCGGGCTCTCTGCTCAGCGGGGAGCCTGCTTCCTCCCGACCCCCGCTAACTCTCTGCCTGCCTCTCTGCCTCCTTGTGATCACTGTCAAATAAATAAATAAATAAAAATCTTAAAAAAAAAAAAAGAATAGCGTTTGTACTTTGCTGCTTTTATTATTCATTCAGTGTCAGAAAAGGATAATGTGTTTGTATTTTTCACAGCCAAACCTGTAGAAAAGGAGAGCCCCACTATAGGACACCCTAAGTATGGTACAGGGGCTTAGCTTGTTAGATACGTTTTCAAGTTTTTTGAAAATCATGGGAGACAAATCTGTAATCGTATTCTTCTGTCAAGAGCTTTTTCCTGAAAAAATCAGAGCCTTTCTCCACATACTGCTACACTGGGTCCTTTCTCACTTGTGTTTAATACATTGAAAATACGCATTACCAGTTTGAAATGATTTATGTGTTGTCAGTGCCACCGCTCTTGTAGTAATTACTGCAGATACACATGGTTAGAATTTTAGCACTGGAAGGATCTTGGCCACTCAGCTGTTCAACTGCGTTTTATTGCTGAGGAAACAGATGTAGAAAGGTGAAACTTCTTGGCTGTGAGCAAAGAACTGGTTAGTGTCAGGCAGCATGGATCTCAGGAATCTTGGCTCAGGCCGGTGGTATTTTCCCTAAATTATTTGAAAAATCCTCTTTAAATTATCTCTTGTCTCCATCTAATTCTGTTTGTCAGCCTGTCTCCTTTTTCTATGTTCCTTTTTTCTTTCAGTAGAATTCACCTCAGTCCTACTTAAGTTATTTTCAATGGATTTAATCTGAATTCTAACTATGGAATGAGTTTGAGAAGAAAAATCGGAAGTCTGACTCTAATTAGAATGCTGATACCATCAAAGATTTTTTCTTTCGGGGCGCCTGGGTGGCTCAGTGGTTTAGGCCACTGCCTTCGGCTCAGGTCGTGATCTCAGGGTCCTGGGATCGAGTCCCGCATCGGGCTCTCTGCTCGGCAGGGAGCCTGCTTCCCTGTCATTCTCTCTGCTTGCCTCTCTGCCTACTTGTGATCTCTCTCTGTCAAATAAATAAATAAAATCTTTAAAAAAAAAAAAAAGATTTTTTTCTTTCAGCATCCAGTCCTGCTCCTTTGTACAGATCAGGGCTGTTTATTGATTTTTTTTATGCTTTCAAAAGTCCCTATGTACTTTGTTAATTTAAATAATATAGATATATTGTCTCTACCTTTGATAGAGAAACTTTAGAAGTTGCCAGTGGATTCCCATGCTTCTTTTGGTGCAAGTCAGCTGTCTCAAATTTAAAGTGTCTTAAAAGAGGACCCTTGGAAGTCCACCATGATATGTAACCATTAGGGCTTTACATACATACGTTTTATGGAACAGTTGATACGCAGAGTCCATTATTAGCATCACGTGAGGCCTTCGACCCTGGCATTCATTTGTCTGCATTAATCCAATCATTTAAAAAACATTTAGCAGGTACCCGTTTTGTACCAGACCCAGGCTAGTGTGCAAATAGTGAAGAGACCAAATCTCTTGTAAGTCATCCACAGCATCTTCTGAGTGGCAAATCTATATATAAAATGCTAATAAGACTGTGGGTAGAGCTCTGCGTAGGGCCTGTGGGAGGGAGAACGGCATCCACACTGCTCAGGGAGGCCTCCAGGGGTCCCAGGGAAGGCAGATGCTCATGAAGGTTGGGTGTCATGTCATGCGTGATCTTATGTACGTGACCCAGGCCAGTATAAGGGAAGTATCCCAAGGACTGCTCACTGGAGTATGCTTTCACAAAACCCTCTGTATTCTTCTTGCATCACACCATTATCAAAAATCTCTCACCGTCACCCTCAAGCCCACAGCTCCGGGTACGTAGTGTGCCCTTTCTTATATTTGACCTTTGAGGATCTCACCCAGTGGTCCCAGCCTTCTAGTTTAAGGACTTCTACATTATATGCCATGATCAGTGACTAAAAGGTAACCCCCTGCCCCGAGCTGGGCAGTGTCCAGTGTCTCCGTGCAGGTGATTTATCTGATTAGAGCCACATGTGTTCTTCTTCTTCTTTTTTTTTTTTTTTTTTAAAGATTTTATTTATTTGACAGATGGAGATCACAAGTAAGCAGAGAGGCAGGCAGAGAGAGAGGGGGAAGCAGGCTCCTCGCCGAGGAGAGAGCCCGATGCGGGGCTCGATCCCAGGACCCTGGGATCATGACCCGAGCCAAAGGCAGAGGCTTAACCCACTGAGCCACCCAGGCGCCCCCACATGTGTTCTTCTTAAACCATTAGGAAGGTATTCATTTTCTGTAGCAGAAAGTATAAAGAAATATACTTAACTATATTTTATCCCAAAGGAAAGCTTAAAAATGAATGGCTTCAAGTGCAAAGAGAATTGAGGCTATCAGTAAGAATTCCAGTGAAACTGGTGAAGTAACTTTTAGACATTCCGTGCTGACTTTATTCCCAGTCTCTTATTTTATTTTATTTTATTTTTTAAGTTCCCTTCTGTTGTAACCATAAGTATTTAGGCAGTTTGGTGGCGGTAGGACAAAGATATATCGGGAAGAGTATGAGTGGCTGTGGGGAATAGGCTGAGGGTCACCTCAGAGGGTCCTTATGTTGGTCTTAGACCTGGAAGAGGTGGTGACAGGGCCCTTCCCAGCAAGGACCTTCTTGCTGCCAACAACACAAGTGTTTCTTAGATTACTCTTCAAGTTTCTCTGTGTTATCTGGATATCCCTGTCAAACATTAAACATGTCCAACAGGGGACACGTGATTTGTCCCACCCCAGGCCTCCTTGATCCTGGATCCATCTTTCACACGGTAGCCTAGGTCAAAAATATTTGTACCATCCTTGGATCCACTCTCATGGTGCACTTTGAATCAGTCACTCAGGCATTTTGATTTGATTTCCTTAAATGTATTTGGTTTCTGGGCATTCTTCTCCCTATGTTAATGATTATTGCATATGCTTGAATATTATCACGCAAGGTTCCCTTCATCCTGCAAAATTACTCCTCAGAAAAAGAGGGGGACTTGTATTGGAGGCAACACAAAGCCTCTGCTATTTCTGGGTGCTTTCCCAACTGCTTTATTTTAAACAGCAGAGTACTGTGTGAGGAAGACACATTAGCCCAAAATGACCTCGTTTGATGTGGTTAGATATTTATGGAAGGCACCTGACCAGAAAAGGTTGTTTTTGTTTTTTGTTTTTTTAAGGATGAAATAGCACTTAGAATAGTGTATTTATTCCCAGGAATGTGTCCTCCAATTGCAAATGCAGAATGTTTTTATAGACTAGCCTTTTTACCACCAGCCCTCCAAAGGAACCCCAGTACATTCGAGTTAGTGATACACAAAGCCTGAATATACATACACCTACAGGACAAATGAAACTGGCAACTCTTCTGATTTTTACCAAATGTCTGCAGCTCGGGACATTAACAGTGATAGCCTCAGACAGAGTTTTTGCAAATGCTGCATCTCCAGTGAAGATGGGTGTGCTTCAGAAAACTCAGAGGACAAAAATTCTGACTTGTGGTACTGTAGACACGGTCGTCAGACACACTGGTGAAGGGTTTGAGTCATGGTGTTTGGAGAGAAGTGGGTCGAAAAAGAGTTGCATATCTAAATGTGTTTTATATTTCACCATGACTTGAACTGAAAACGACAAATACCCTTATCTTTATAAACAAGTATACATTTGGAACGGTAGAGGAATCCTAAGTATAGAGCTCAGTGGATTTTAAACAAAGCAGACAGTGTATCCAGCAGTCAGACCAAGAACCAGAGCATTTCTCTCACCCAAAAATGCTGCCTCTTGTTCTCTCCCCATCACTGGCTGCCCGCCTCCTACTGCCATATGCAAGCTGTGAACAGCATCCCATCTCTGGCGCCGCGGATTCGCTTTGCTTGTGTTTGAACTGCTCATAAGTAGAATTATTTAGTAAGTACCACTTTGCTGTCTGGCTTCTTTCCTCAGCCTTAGGTCTGTGAAATTCATCTGTGTTCTTACAGTTCACATGGCTGAGCGATACTTAATTTCTTTGAACAACTGCAACCTATTTGTTCTCCTATGATAGATGACTGTGTTATTTCCAGTTTGGGACTATTGTTTCCAGTATTGGGACTTGCTCTTAAGACTCTCCTTTGTGACTTCTGGTAACTAAATTAATATATTTCGTTGGGTACATGCCTAGGTGTGGGATTTATTGGCCCCAAGGTCTGCGTTCATCAGCTCTGGCGGGCACTGCCAAACAGTTTTCTAAAATGGTTGCACTGACTCACACATCCATCAGCAATTCTTGCCAACCTTTGGTATTGTCTGTCTTTTAAAATTTAAGCCATTTTGAGGGGAGAATGGTAGTATCACATTACGATTTTAATTTGATTTCCCTGATGATGAATTTAGTTGATCACTTTTTCATGCACTGTTAGAATATCTTTAAGTGTCTGTTCATCTTCTTTTTCACTTCCTACTCCTGTTCATGGCTCTAAAATTTTGTATATTCCAGTTGGGAAAGCAATCAGCTTTTTAAAATTGGATTGTCTTATTGGCATGACTGGAGATCATCTTATATCAGACAATATGGAATTTTAACCTTCATGTTACTTTATTTTAGGTCTTTGCAATGACCTCCTGACTAATCCATCAACCTCTATACTCTCTTTGATTCTCTGTCTTATGCACCACCCATAAATCTTATTTTCTGGCAACTATGCAGATCTGATCAAGTCAATTGCAGCCCTGTCTCACTCATTCTTTCCCCACCCTGCTCACTTTCCTATCATCCCTTTGTTTAACAGTGTTTCCAGAACTTGCTATAAAAGTACATGGGGGTGGGGAGCAGGTGGGTGCACACTTGCTAAATATTCAGATTCTCAGGTATCTTCCCTGGAAATTCTTTGATTCAGTAGATGCAGGTTGGGCCCCAATCTGTGCTATTAACAAAGTTACTCTTAACTCAGTTTGAGTAATAGAATAAACAGAATTGTTTTTAAGATTTTATTTATTTGAGAGAGAGAGAGAAAGCACAAGCCAGGGTAACAGCGGATGGAGAAGAAGAAGCAGGCTCCCCACTGAGCAGGGACCCCCGTGCGGGACTCAATCCTAGGACCCCGGGATCATGACCTGAGCCGAAGTCAGAGGCTTAACCAACTGAGCCACCCAGGCACCCCCAGATTTTTTGGTTTTGCCTCAGTGCTCTTGCATGTTCTTTCTCCACTGTCTGTATTTTTCTGTGTTCTTTCCTCCATCATCATCTCTCAGCATCCACACAAGGTGTTACCTATAGGAGTCTATCTTGATTCCTGCAGACTGAGCAGATCACTCTGTCATCACTAAATTGCTTATTCCAGATCTTCCTCACAAACCCATTCCACCGGTAGCCTTCCCCATCTCAGCTGATAAACATGCACTGGTTTTATCCTCAGTATAAATGCAGAATCTCCCATAGCCTGCACCTTGGTCCTATTCTCCTGTACCTCACGCCTGGATTACTGCAGAAACCTGCTAATAACTGCTCGCATCTTACGCCTCTGTAGGCAGAGTGATCATTATTTTAAGATCTACGTCATCACTCTATATTCCTGCTCAAACCCTCCAAAAGGTTTTGGAGTAAAAACTAGAGTCCTCACTAGGTTTGACGAGGCTCATCCCAATTTATGGGAAGATGGCCCTTCCCTACCTTCACCCTTTGATCTTCCAGCTCACTCTATCTCAGCTACACTGACTTCCCTGCTTTTCTTAGAACATTCCAAGTATACTTTCCCAGTAGAGCTTTTGCATTGCCCACTCCTTATATCTGGAACATTTTCCCTAGATGTTGGTAGTAGTAACTCTTGCACTTTTTTCAAGTCTTGGCTCAGATGTCTTCTCCTCAGTGAGTCCTGCCTTGAATAACCAATTTAGAAATGTGACGCATCCTTCCCATACCTCCAGTCTCTTTTACCCTGTCCCCCTGCCGACACTCATTAGCTCCCGATCATTTATGTATCTGCCAGAATATGAGCTCCCCAAAGGTAATTTTTTTTTTTAATGTTGTGCTCGTAACGTATTCCCAAATATCAGAACCAGTGCCTGGCACCTAGTAAGTGTTCACTGAATAGTTATTTGATTTGTTGAATGAAGATTTAGGATATAATACATATGTACCCTTAGATAATATCTCTGTATAAGCCAGATTTTTATGAAACCTTTTTCCAAGATATATTGCATGTTTTCATATCTTGAGGTAGAAACATGACAAAGGGAGTTTGGATGAAGATGGGGTTGCTTGTGTCCTGCTATGTTGATTTGAAAGAGAAGTCACTTGTGGCCTGGCTCGTACTGCCCTCCTTTGGTTACGTTCTGTGATGCAGGTTTGTACCAAGTAGACACCTCTTAGGAGTTGGTACTTGAGTGCTTGAGGTGGTTTGTTTCCTCTTTGGTGGAAGTACCCATAGAGACAGGTTCCCATGATGAAATCAGATCATTTAGGAAAAGGAAATCTCTTCTCTGGTTGGTTCAGGCACATCGGTTTTGAAAAGTGTATCCATAAATGCACAGTCCTTTATAAAACCAATGTGCTTTTGCATATTTTAGCCCATCTGAAGGTCATTCTTCTACATCCTTGCATCAGTTTGGGGTGACCAGAAGCCTCTTTCCCTCTTTATCTTTCTCTCATGCATTATTTCTTAAAACACCATGATGCTGTTCTGCTAAACTCTGACTGCTTGATAAGAAGAAGAATATTACTGTACAGGGTCTATTTATATACATCTAATTTTAGAATACTTTTGCTTCTATTAACTGTGTCCTTTAGTTCATAATATATATGCATATGTGTATATAATTTACATATATAATTTTTGCTTTGTAGAGTACAGCATTTTCATGGGACAGGAGGATATTTTTCTTCTCTTTTTATAAAGAGTCTGTTTAAAAATCTGCTGGCTCAGCAAGTCATTATGTCAGCTCATCTAACCTTTGGTGAGCTCTGATTGTCTTCTTACTGTTTTACCTGACTTTGCCTCTTCTCACAGCCCAAATTTATTTATTACAAACTTTCTATAAGAGTCAGTCCTACACTTTTGTGTTTTCCAAGGTGCCTGGAACATTGCTGGGCTATAATATAACTCTGAGGGGCTAAGAGAAGAATCCTTTCATGAGAAGTGAATAGATTTAATCTAATGATAAGAATAATTATTAGTAGGGGCGCCTGGGTGGCTCAGTGGATTAAGCCGCTGCCTTCGGCTCAGGTCATGGTCTCAGGGTCCTGGGATCGAGCCCCGCATGGGGCTCTCTGCTCCGCAGGGAGCCTGCTTCCTCCTCTCTCTCTGCCTGCCTCTCTGCCTACTTGTGATCTCTCTCTCTGTCAAATAAATAAATAAAAAATCTTAAAAAAAAAAAGAATAATTATTAGTAGCTCACCACTTGAAAGAAAACTCGTATGAAGAAATATATCTTAAGTCAGCTAATGTAATACTTACTTGAAAAAGCCGACTCTCAGATAGTGTCGTGAGGAAAGCCTGGGGTATAGTTTTATCCAAAATAGAAAAGGCAGTCAAGCACCATTCAAATCACGGTTAAAATTTCCATTTAAACAACTTCATAAACTGTAGGCATTAGCAAACTTAAAAATAGACACTTGTGTGAGCTATTAGAGGAACTTTATTGTGCAGCCAAAAAAGGGAAAAACTTCAACTGCCATGCAGTAGAAAAATACCTAATCAGACTGTCCTTTTTTTCTCTCAGCATCCTGAAAGCATCTATATTCCAGGGCTATGATTTAACTAATGCTAATCTTATGAGCCTGCACATCAACAGATAAATTTATATTTAATCTCTATTCTGTTACTTCTCTCTTCTCTGTGATATGCGAACCCTAATGAGCCAACAAATGTGGAAATTTAGTTTAAAAGTGCCCGGACATAAAGGATGACAGACAAATGAGCCAAAGTATGAAATATCTTCTAAATGTGCTCATTCATTTAATGGCTATGGAATACCACTAGGTATTAGGAACTGGGGTATTGAGACAAAAAAAGTAATGAAGGTTTGGGATATAGACGAGGAAGATTAAAGAGATAGCCAATCCCAGCCTTCAAGGCACATATAGTTCATTCATTCATTCATTTATTCATTTATTACCTATCGAATGTCGGCAATCTAATGTGCCAGAGATACAGGAGTGAAAGAAGGCAAACCGGAAATTCTTGCCCTGACTAAACTTACATTCTAGTGTCATAGAAAGGCAATAAATGAGACAAAAAGGTAATATATATATATATATATATATATATATACACACACACACATATATATAGGCGTGTGTATATATAATATATATTAGAGTGTTATATAATACATATAATATACATAAAAATACATAAGTATATATAGAAATATATTTTATATAAATATAATATATATATATGTGTGTGTTAGAGTGTTACATGCTAAGGAGAAAAATAAAGTAGGAATGGAGACCAAAAGTGTTGAGGGTGGGGACAAGGTTGCAATTTTCACTCGGTTGTCCAGGGAAAGACTTGGTGAGGAGGCATCTTTTTAGTAAAGATCTGCAGGAAATGAGGGAGTCAGTCATGCAGGTACCTGGAGAGGGAGCAGCAGAGGCCCCAGCAAGAGACAGTACAAGGTGCTGAGGTGAGAGGGTGCCTGCCCCTTTCAAGGAAGGACAGGCCAGAGCAGGATGAACAGTCGGGTAAAGCCTTGAGGGGGGTTGGGTTTCACTCAGAGCGTGATAGGAAGCCACTGCAAAGTTTTGCCCCCCGGACCTCGAATGTGAATATGTAATTTAGTAAAGGGAGCTAACCATAGGAAAAGGTTAATTCATAATTGAATTCAGCTATAAATTGTCAAGCAGACTGGAAAGGTTAAATTGTACTGGAAGGTGTAAAAGTAGGATGAGTGAGAAGTAAAAGCTGGACGTAACTGTGAGAGGTCATAGTGAAGTTAGGAAGATGGTGCTGGAGGCGGGGAGACTTTGTTGAAGGAGCTGGGCTGAGACTGAGATGCTGACAAGAGCCTTAGGATGCCCTTGCCTCCCCTGGAGGCTGGAGGGAGGATCCAGTGAGATCCTCAAAATGTCGCCACGTTTGTGCTTTTACTTAGTTGTTTTATGTGGGTTATTTTCCAAGGAGATCTCCTCTGTTCTTTCTCAGACTCCTTATGAGGTAAAATTATGAAGGAAGGAAAGGTAATTAGGAAACTGGATCTATGATGTTGTCTTTGTATTAATTACCAAGTCCTTGTTTAACGGAAGAGGGGGCAGCTGTCCTCCACCCCACATCTGGGGAGTTAGAACCACAACAGAAAACTGTTTTTAAAGGCCGTAATAAATATCTGCTATTTTAGGCCTAAAAACAAAGACAAAACAAATCTTTGAAAGTATTCTGTTCTGGGAACTAAAGTGATTTCAATATATCTTCCTTTTTGTCATCCCTCTTGCTATTCTACTTAAAAATCTTTAACCACAGGGGCACCTGGGTGGGTCAGTCAGTTAAGTGGATGAGTCTTGGTTTTCTGATCAATATGATCATGATCTTGGTGTTGTGAGATGGAGCCCCACGTCCGGCCCCTCGTTCAGCACGAAGTCTAAGTTTCCCTCTCCCTTTCCCTCTTCCCTTCATTCTCTCTGTCTCTCTGTCTCTCTCTCTCTCTCTCAAATAAATAAATAAAACCTTAAAAAAAAAAAAAGACCTTCAACCACAGTTGTCAAAAGCACAGATTTGTTCATTTTAATCTTTATAATCTGTAAAGTGATAAAGGTACTTGCAATTCTTAATGTTTTCACAAGTTGAATTGTGTGACTTTCATACAATTGTTTTTTTTATAAAGTTAAAACCTTATGTTATCGTCAAGCAAAATTTTATGGGCTGTTGCTTCTGCCTAAGAAACAGTGCCCTCCCTTGGCTTAAGGTGTTAAAACACTTAACAGTGTTTTCTGTCTAATTTTGGAGTGTTGTTTTTTAATTCTGCATTGGAGCAGTTTGCCCTGAAATGTCATGGATATGTATTTTGCCCACAAGTGGATGTATACAGCTAATTTCTCTTGTGACTTTCAGAGGAAGTCAGAGTTAAAATGGAAAATTGCTGTAGGAAGTTGGCATGATTTTAAATTCCTGAGTGCTTGAAGGAGTAAAACCCCTTTCCATTCTCCACTGCATGGAAAATATTAAACTCCTTTTCAGAAAGCAGGGGAGATGATGAGTATTATGCATCCTCATCTTTTTCTCATGGGTTCTTGTGATTCAAATCCTATCTCCATTGCAATCTTATTCTGCATCAAAAATCTTGAATGCCAAGATTAAATCATTATTTCTGTCCTTATTTTTCCTTAAACCTGTCTGGTGCTTTGAGAATATTCATTATGTACCTTTTTTGTTGTAGAGGTTCTGGCAGTATTAGTTCATCTTGACTAATGCCCTTGACTTCAGAGTATAAATAGAAAAATAGAGATAGGTGACAAGGATTGATTAGCGATCCTCCTTCTAAGTGAAACAGTAAACCTATCTAGATAAATCACTAGCTCAAAAGCCTGGAGAATGCATGTTAAAAGAATTAAGGGTAGCGTGGGTGTATGTATGTGTGTGTTTAGTTGATAGGGAAATTTTCTAGAAGAGCTATAGGTATAAAAAATTCTATCTGGGGGCGCCTGGGTGGCTCAGTGGGTTAAGCCGCTGCCTTCGGCTCAGGTCATGATCTCAGGATCCTGGGATCGAGTCCCACATCAGGCTCTCTGCTCAGCGGAGAGCCTGCTTCCCTTCCTCTCTCTCTGCCTGCCTCTCTTGTGATTTCTCTCTGTCAAATAAATAAAATCTTTAAAAAAAAAAAAATTCTATCTGGTCTGTTTTATTGTCTTTCAGTTTTTATTTAAAAAAAAAAGCCTTATGAGTTTTGGAGCTGTGGGACTGATTATTTACTTCTTTTTTTTTTTTTAAGGGAAAATTTATTTTAAGTAAAAGGGAAGCGGGATTAATTTTCCATTACTTTTTCGAGTCCCCTACCCTCTCTCCATATATAACTGTGTGTGTGTGTGTATCTATCTATCTATCTATCTATCTATCTATCTATCTATCTATCATATATATAATTACTTCATTATTATTAGGCTTTAATTCTAGAGTTGAAACTGATTCCTTCTCTGGCAATTTTAAGGCACCACAGATAGGAGAAAACAATATTTTCGGATTTTCGAGCATTTACTCTGTGCCAGCACTTGGCACATATTTACTCACTTAACCCTGACAACCACCCAGAGAGATAGATACTGTCATTATTCCCACATACCATGTCAGGAGACTGAGGTACAGAGAAGTTCAACAGCGTACCCTATAAGGAATAGATCCGGAATTTGAATCCAGACACCAGAGTCTGTGCTCTCAAGCATTGTTACTGCCTGCCTCTTTCCCTCTCCCTTTCTTTCTTGAATTTGCAATTCCAAGGGTGAATTTTCACTCTCACTTTCCCTGATGTGGTGTCCTCAGCTTATCTTTTAAGGCTCTTTTTGGCTTCGTTTTCCTTTTTCTGTACTTGAGGAAGGAACGGCACTTCTCCCACTTCCCACCTCTGTCAGTCACTGCCACTCCCTTTTCTCACCTCCCCCTTGCTCATGTTCTTCCACCCTGAAACTCCATTCCTGCATTCTTCAGTTATTTTACGTCAGGACTAGAAACTGGTGCTATAATAATGGCTTGACCAGTTCCGAGGAAGAGAACATTCATAGTACAGTTACCTCATGGTGTGTATGCATAACCTCTATTCCCGTTTACCACATCTTTTTTTCACTGCCTTTGCAAAACCACATTCTTCATGCCTTAGATCTTGCTATTAGTGATGCCTTCTTATTCATCCGTGAATATCTCAGATTTCCCAAGAACTTTGAATTTTGACTGTAATCCACGAACATGTCCGTCTCTTTGTAGATACCGTGTAGCATCTGTTTAGGTTACTTATGAAAGTTTATAACTGTGTATCCTAGGATTTTCTGGCTCTTGAGACAACACTGCTATTAATATGTTGAGTGTGTAAATTCCCAAGGAGCATAAAACTGTCAAAGACAGTTGTGTGATTCAGTGTGATAAATGGGTACTTTGGACTGGCTGTTGGCACGTTATTTACCTGGCTGCATTGCAGGGAAGAGACTAGAGAATGGAGCACTGTCTCCCACCCTGTCATCCCACCCCCTGTAGTCCTTCTCTACTTGGTGTAATCAAGTGGACCCTCCACTCTCACTGACGATGAAATAATACTGATGAGTTTTCTGCTTCCCAGTGCAAAGACAATCATTACCTGATTACCAAGTCCCATATAAGGCTGACTTTGCAACAGCGAGTTTGCAGTGATTGCTGCTATATATTAAGTAAAGAATTTCACCAGATTGTAATGTGCAAACACAGCATTCCCCCTCTGTTATTTCCCATCTGTTATTACCATAAAGTTTAATGCTCGGAGTCTGAGGTGGCTGGCGATGGCTGGTGAGCAGCCCTGTCCCGTTTGTCTTGTTGACTGTGCTGCTGTCTTTTAAAATCATGGGTGTTTCTAGGCTGGAATCATTTCCCTCTAGTGGTCCTGGCCTCCTTGGGAGCCGCTACACTTGGGCTCACCCCACCCCCACTGCCACTTCAGTTCGGTTGGAAAAAAGATCTCGACTGTTCTTCCTGTTCCTTTCTTTGAATGATGATGTACGTGCTTGCTGAAATCACCTGTGGTATATCCACTTTGTGCTCCAAAATTCCATTTCAACTGGCCTGTTTATGTTTCCATGACCCTCCACCCAGACCTGGGAACTTTGGCCAGTGGATTAGAGGACAAGGAGTGTATTTCCTCCCAGCGGGAGGGCTCAGGTGTCCCTGTGGCATCCTGTTGTTGCCTCTGGAATATCAGGATGGCACTGTAATATACCTGTTTCCCTGTACATTTTTCCTACCCAACTGAAATTCTCAAAGACTGTGAGCGTGCAATTTAGAGCTTGGCTTAGTGAGATCCTTATAGTGCTAATCTTTTTTTTCCTCCACCTTGTTCCACACATCATTCCAGATGATACTGTTAGTACCAATTCAAGGAACTCCTTGGTTTTAATAGGCTTTTAGAAATTGGCAGAGGGACTTATATACCATATAGATTTATTTAGAAAAAAAATGTAATTTCTAATCTGTGGACTTACAATCAAGCTTTTTGGAGTTCGGCTACCTTCAGCCCAATTTCAGACCTCTGTGCCTTTGCCCTGTGATGTCTTCCAGAAATGCCTTTTTCCTGTGGCACCCTTTTCTATCAAATTGCTCTTCATTGTCTGCCTAAAATTAACAAGTCAGAAAATGACAGATGCTGGTGAGGATGTGGAAAAAGGGGAACCGTTCCTCCTACACTGTTGGTGGAATGCAAGCTAGTGCAACCACTCTGGAAAACTTTTTGAGGTTCCTCAAAAAGTTGAAAATAGAGCTACCCTATGACCCAGCAATCACACTACTGGGTATTTACCCTAAAGATACAAACGTAGTGCTCCGAAGGGGCACATGCACCCGAATGTTTATAGCAGCAATGTCCACAATAGCCAAACTATGGAAAGAACCTAGATGTCCATCAACAGATGAATGGATAAAGAAGATGTGGTTTATATATACAATGGAATACTATGCAGCCATTAAAATAAATGAAATCTTGACATTTGCAATGATGTGGATGGAACTAGAGGGTATTATGCTTAGTGAAATAAGTCCATCAGAGAAAGACAATTATCATATGATCTCCCTGATATGAGGAAGTTGAGAGGCAGCGTTGGGGGCTTGGGGGGTAGGAAAAGAATAAATGAAACAAGATGATATCGGGAGGGAGACAAACCATAAGAGACTCTTAATCTCACAAAACAAACTGAGGGTTGCTGGGGGGGGGTTGGGAGAGGGGGAGGGGGGTTATGGACATTGGGGAGGGTATGTGCTATGGTGAGTCCTGTGAAGTGTGTAAACCTGGCGATTCACAGACCTGTACCCCTGGGGCTAATACATTATATGTTAATAAAAAAATAAAAAAGTATTAAAAAAATTGCTCTTCATTCTCAAAGCCAGCCACAAGATGATTACCTCTGATGATGTTCTCCCACCCGGAGCTCATCCTTGTCTTTTCTTGGGCTTAAATATACTTTTATTATTCTAAATATATTTAGCTCTAATTATACCAAAAAAATTACCTAACCCATCTACTGTGTTAAACTTGAACTGCTTGTGGCCAAGGCCCATGTCTCTTTTTCCATTTCTGCTCATAAATGGTTCCAGATGCATAGTAGGGGCTCAATAAATGCAGAGTTGCATTGGATCCTTTATAGTAACAGCACTGGTGGGGGAAGAGGTCGTCTGGCAAAGAAAATAGAACCCAGCTGGAGAAAGGACTGGAGCAGTTGGGTTGACTAGTGGGAGACTAAGGCTGGTGGGGAAGCCGAGACAGTCACACACACTGCCGGCGGATGACACCATGACAGTTTGGGTGGTAGCAGGCATTCTGAGGGGTGTGCACAGAGATGTTAGCAGAAGTGTGAGTAGAAGTCGGGGCTGTGGTAGCTATAGAGGGAACGCTGGAAACATAAGGTTTCTATGGCTTGACAAGATGAGACATGCAGCGTGGGGAAAAGGTGGGGGACGCAGGAGATGCTGGGCATGTTGGAAGGAGGACAGCAGTAGCTGGTAACTGGCAGCTGTGACCCTGGAGAAAGGGCCAGAGGGACAGGGCATCCCTTCGAGCAGCAAGGAGTTACAGCAGGTGTGAGGGAGGGGAATGGCTATGACTGTGGGAAGGCCAGTAGTGTCAGGCCGTTGGGTGTGTTGTACCTGGTGAGTGCGTGAGTGATGTTTGCATTTTATCTTAGGTAGCTAAAGGCAGCTGAAGACTGGTAGGAGAACCAAATGACAGCTTTGGCTTAGTTTGGCCAGGAATGAGATCGTATGTCACCATAATGCTGCACAAACAGGACTCAAAGCACACCACAGAAATTCAGGTTTTGCCCTTTTCCCCCTTCTTCGCCTTTTACAAACCACTCTGTGAGGCTGGGTTTTCTGTCCCAGAATGAAATCTTTACACGGTCTTGGATACTTCTCAACTCTCAGATTAGGAAAAAAAAAAAAAGAAGTATTAATAACTTTTATCCATAAACACAGTCTCGGTCTAGTAAGTATTACATCTGGTCTAGTCCATATGCATACATTTTATTATATAAATAAAATGCCCATTTTATTATTTTATTCTTCCAAAGGCAGAGCTTTTCCCACTGTTCCAGCTCCTATTTGCTGTAGATGTGCAGCCTGAGATGGGGAAGAGAGATCTGATAAGCTCCTCCTCCTCCCTGTTTTCCCCCAGGACATCCACACTTCCTCTCCGCTCACCAGGCGACACTGACTTCTTCAGTGTAGACAGGGCAGGTGGGGATAACCGAGGACAGGAAAGTCTGACAGCATGGCATCAGTTTGCCACTGGCGTCTTGCCTGACCTTCATGGGTTCTCTTAGAGTCCCTCCCCACTTCATTCTGTGGCTTTCTCATGGTGTTTTCCTTGATGTGGAATGCATCATCTCTTTCATGCCAGTAGGGTTGCTGAGGTTTTCTCATGGGTCCAGTAGCCTTAGTTCTGGCTCAGATCATGTGGACTTGGCAGTACTCATGGGATATGTAGGTGGAAAAACCCCGGAGTCTTTAGGAAATGCTGTTCTAATACCTAAGAGAGAGGTGGGAGTTAGAAATATGGATGTGGGGCTGACTGCGGTGCAAACGGTGGTAGAAGTCAAGAGAGTGGACACATTTGCCCAACAAAAGACGTGGAACCTCACAGAGAAGGTTTTGAGAAGGAGCTGGCAAAGAAGGTGAAAGAAGGGAACATTCAGAGTATTGCTTCTATGAAGGAGCGTACTGTGCAGAAGTCAGCTCAGACTTGTCATTTATGGCTGTTTTTACCCAGAATATGGAACTTCTAAATGCACACATTTTTATTTTATTTGTGAAGACTCTAAAGTGTTGTTCCCCCCCCATGTTGAAATTGATACTAGTTTTACTTTAGAATTTCTAATTATTTGCAGACAAATTTTAACTTTTTTCTTTCAGTTGTGTATGAACACAGATCAAGATTAGAGAAATCCTTGCAAAAGGAAAGACTTGAACATAAGAAAGCAAAGGAAGGTAAATATAAATGCAGTTTGTGTTCTTTGTTTTTTATCATACTCCCCTTTGAAACATTGTGTGCTAACTTTACTGGTTTGTTGTTGTTGTTGTTGTTAACAAATTTCTCAGATCAACTCTAAGTCACTTTTATAGGTAGACAGAGAAAGTCAAGCACCATGTTATGCATCGTACAACACAGTGATTTCTGCTCAAGACTGGATTCCGAATCTTTCATTCGGTGTGCCGCCTTGAGGTAGTTCACGTTACTGGTTACACATATTGTATCAGAAATAAAGAGCTTTTCATCTGAATATTACACACATATGTTACTCATGCCTGAAAGTTCTGCCCATATAGAGCCAGGAAGTAACAGCATGTGTTGTCTGGAATATGACAGATTTTATATGTTCATATACACACACACGTAGATATACACATACATACATACAGATATATACATTTACAATGTAATAAATTGATCACATTGTATGGCTTCTCTCTCTCTCTCTTTTTTTTTTTTTGATATGGTATCTTTTCAGTTACACACTTGTTTTCATCTTGTGAAGGTTTTCTTGGCACAGCTGATTGATTCCATGTGAAAAATTAGTATCTAGCATAGGCTTTATGCAGCATGTGATTTCAAATGATCCACATTCTTATTTTTATTTATTTGCTCATGTTTTATGAAATCGTGTGAGGAAATATAAATTAGGTATTCTGTTTAATTATGTTGCCATGGGGGTAGAGGGAGGGAAAAGGGGAGGGCAGTATGGGTTAGGATGTTTTACTGACCCTTGGATTAAACCTGTATGAAGAATAGGAATTTAACATCATTAAAATACTTTGATAGGATTTGGATTTTCCTTGTCTTTAAATGCAGAGTGATTTTATAGAGCCATCTAGTGGATAATAAAGCTTAAGAGCATTAAAGATGGTTTCCATGGTTTGAGGTCTCTTTTCAAGTCCTGAGTGATTTTAGCATGCCATCTAGTGGATAGCAATAAATCATCTCTGTCTTTAGATGTGCCTTTTTTTTTTTTTTCTCAATTTCAAGGAGAGTTAATCACAGAGTGCACACTCTAAATTCATTTTTAATTATTTGGTTAAAATGTACATTTTCTTTATTGAAGATATGAATGAGTTAATTACACTCAGTTTTCTCCACTTTTTATTTTCAGATTTTCTTGTTTATAAGTTAGAAGCCCAAGAAACACTAAATAAAGGAAGGGTAAGTTTTGGATTTTTTTCCCCAATTATTTTATGAAAAGGAGAGGGAAGTGTAATATTTGTAAAATCTTTTTGTTGTAAAAAAACTATGTTGATCCTTGGGACTGTAGGGCTGAAATACACACACACACACACACACACACACACACACACACACACACACGTATGTATTTATTGCTGCCCCCCAAATCCTGCAGTGTTACTCTCACAGTCCAAATTAACTGGAGAAAAGCAAATTTTTCTCTTACTCAACGAAAATATATAACCATTAGTTGAATGAAACACTGACATTTTGGGGGTATTAAAACTGAGAAGAGTCAGTTCCTCCTAGAGCTGGGAGGCTGTCAGCTTTCAATCTTCCCTCCTCCAAAAGCCCCAGCTAAAACTGTATGCTTTCTGTTTGTATTTCATAATATAGCTTCTTTGTAAAGTAAAAGAGTAAAACAATAAAATAAAGCAACAGAGCAAAACTGCAGTTCATTTTAGAAATTGTAAAAAATGGAAGAAACAACTGGTTGTGGGTGTGTTTGTGCTGGAGCCAAAGCGGGGGTTATGGCGCATCAGGTAGATGACCCAGCAAGGGGAGAAGATGGTTGGGTGTCTTGTGCACAGACTGCTTATGGCTTGCCCAGGACTATGGATGTGTGTGGGGTCCGTGGGGTCCACGTGTCAGGATCTTCAGCTGGGACTCACACCTATACCACCGGAGCATGCTTAGGCTCATTTCAGTCCTGGCTCTGCTACTAAAGGAAGTGTTTGCCCTTGGCTTATTCTTTATCCTTTCTCTGTCTCTTCACTGTGAAATGGGAGTCTCATTTAGGTAAAGTAATAGGTGGAGAATTCCTTATCCACTGAAGCACCGGGAAGGGAAAGCACATTTTCTCTCCCCTTTCTTAAGCCTTGTAAAGCTTGTGGGGCCTGGACCTAGTCAGTGTACTCCCACGTCCCCTCGGAGCGCTGGGCACAGTGTATCAGTCATGCACAGTGACTGTCTCAGGACAAGTTCCTTGTGCAAAGAGCCTTATTAGCTCTTCTCGAGAGAGGAAGTAAATCATTTCCAGGGCCCCTGCTACAACGCTGTTGTACGATCCCATGTCTTGCTTTTTCTTTATTAAACTCTAGCAAGCTTACAGGAATGTTAAGGCTTCATTCCTGCCATTAAATAGAGAGATGGCCACAGAGAAATCATGGTTCAAGCATAGAATTCATTGTAGCTTATATAAGTGAAATAAATGGAATTCTTCTGTTAAGTGCTTTAAGATATATTTAGCAGGAGAGCTAGATTCATTATCTTTTTGTTAACTATTTTCTTTTCCATTTACAGCAAGATTCCAATAGTAGATACAGTGCGTTGAATGTGCAACATCAGATGTTGAAAGTGAGTAATTTAAAGTTGTTCTTTATGAATGAATGAATGAATGAAAGAGTTAAGTAACTCAAGTGATTAAGGAAAGCTTACAGAAAATTGATTTAGGTGGTAGGATGGTACATTAAAGTTATATTTCACTAAAAATGACGTAGAATTGTAATGTTCCCTCATCTTACCACCCAATTTCAACAATCTTAGTAGCTTGTTTTACATTTTCTTGTAAATCAGTCTCTCTGGTCACAGAATTTTTCATTTTATTCTTCTCTTTATCCTTTAAGGCTTTTTTGTTTGTGTTTGCTTGCTCAGTTTCTCCCAGTGGTTTTCCTTAGATGTTTCTTTTATCTTAGGCACATTGGAGGCAGTAGAACGATTAAACGCCTCCTTCATGTTACTAATATTGAATGTGTCCTTTTACCTACCAAAGGAACACGATTTATATTTAAAGATTCTCTGTCCTTGGTTCTTGGGTAAAACTCATTATTGTGTGTCAAGAAGACTTAGAAAGAGAGGGAGAGTGGAAGGGAGAGATGCATGATTTCTGTCAAGATAGAAGAGAGGAGTGGATGCCATCAAGTGTGCTGCACAGCAGGCAAACCCTGCCATGATCTCATGCCTCCAGCCTCCCTCCCTTGCCTGCCTCGCTTTTTGTCTGGTGTTGTCTTTCCTCCTGTATCAGGAGAGCGAGTGCTTTTTATGGAAGCCAGAAGCTTTCCTCTATCAAGAAAGCTGTGCATGGATTAAAGCAGACCATCCTTTAACATTAGCATTTGGAACTGTGGGATATACCTAGATTGTGATTTCAGTGTCATATTATGACTAGGAGTAAGGTAAATAAGAATCATTCCATAAACAATGTGTATTACTTCCCCCAAAGGGAAAGAAATCTTTCTCTTTTTTTTAAAACTAGATTACCAGGAAGCCTGAAAATTAAAGAAAGGAAATAAAAAGTGTTGCTGGGAAAACATCAGATTGAAAGAGGAAGTCTGGAATAGCTGTGGAGGGGTAATTTTTCTGTTAGCTTTACCTTGTCTCCACAGCAATTTGAGCTGCTGGGAGTCTCCCCAATCCTTCCCCTTTCCATCTCCCATGGCTAAGTTCTAACTTCTTGTTGTTTTTACCGACAGTCAAAATGAAGGGGAAAATTGTTTTTGGCCATGATCCCAAACCCCTGATTTGAAATGTAAGGGAAATGGAGGGGAGCTGCCTCAATTAAAAGCAACCCAAGGAAAACAGAGCCTCCTGCTTCATCTGTTCTTTCTTGAGAGAGAAAGGCTGTAGATTCTGTGGTGTAATTTAGAGAATGTACATCTCTGCTCAGGTTCTCATCTTTGCAGAGTCAACACGAGGAGCTGAAGAAACAGCACAGCGACTTGGAGGAGGAACATCGCAAACAAGGAGAAGACTTCAGTAGGACGTTTAATGACCATAAGCAGAAGTACCTGCAGCTACAGCAAGAGAAAGAACAAGAGCTTTCTAAGCTAAAAGGTACTTGGAAGTCTGATTAGCTAGTTTATATGGAAATAACTACTCAGTTTAGTGTTTCAGTAAAGCAGTAGAATTGGGTTTGTTTGCATGGTGATGGATTCACATTTCCAAGGTGGTCCTTTACCCGCCACTTACTTCTTTGTAACATTTCACAATTATCCTTATCCCTTGGGGTTTGTTTAGGAAACGGAATAGAATACTTGGTGTTTCTCAATGGGGCACATTGGCCACACCGGGCAAGACAGTTCTCATTTTACATGTGTCGTAAGATACTTAGTATCTCTGACCCCAACTCACAACATGCCCTCAGTGCTCCGCATTCAGTGTGATGAGTGATCAAGGTCACCCCATGCATTTCCTGATCTCCGAGGGGCCAAAGAAACTACCTGTTGACCGCTAGTAGTAGCTCTGAAAAGCTCAGGATCCAGAGTCAGACTGCCCTGGTGACCCCTGGCCTCTTCAGTTACTAGTTACATGACATGGACAAATGGTATGATCACCACAGGCCTCCTGGTCATCATCTGTAGAACTGGTATCCTCATAAAAAGTTATCAACTCTACGGTGAGTGCTGTGAAGTGTGTAAACCTGGCGATTCACAGACATGTACCTCTGGAGCTAATAATACATTATATGTTAATAAAAAAATAAAAAATTATTTAATAAATAAATAAATAACCAAAAAAAAAAGTTATCACCTTCATAGGGTTGGTGCGAGGATTAAATAATTTATGTAAAGCAGCTAGGACAGTTACTGACACACGATCAGTGTAAGCTTGAGGTCTTTTCATAGTATTTCTTTTATAAAGATTTTTATTTATTTATTTGACAGAGATCACAAGTAGGCAGAAAGGCAGGCAGAGAAAGAGGGGGAAGCAGACTCCCTGCTGAGCAGAAAGCCCAATGCAGGGCTCTATCCCAGGACCCTCGGATCATGACCTGAGCAGAAGGCAGAGGCTTTAACCGACTGAGCCACCCAGGTGCCCCGAGGTGTTTTCATAGTATTATGAAACAAATTGTATCACTCTGAGTATATGCAAATTCTGAAAAAGAAAAATACTCTGCAGTCACCTATTCAGGTGCTAAATAGGTTTGAAGTATGAGAATTGGTTTAAAAAGTCACATGGTACTTGTGAAAACAACGGTGAAATCCAAGGAAGGTCTGTGGTCCACTTAATTCTACTGTGCCAGACAATATTTTGATTTTATATAAAATATCATCATGGAAGGAAGCTGAGTGACAAGTACTTTGATCTTCTCTGTACTTCTTTTTTTTTAAAGAGTTATTTATTTATTTATTTGGCAGAGAGAGAGAGAGAGATCACAAGTAGGCAGAGAGGCAGGCAAAGAGAGAGAGAGAGGGAAGCAGGCTCCCTGCTGAGCAGAGAGCCCGATGTGGGACTCCATCCCAGGACCCTGAGATCATGACCTGAGCCGAAGGCAACGACTTAACCCACTGAGCCACCCAGGCACCCCTTTTCTCTGTACTTTCATGTGCAGTTTTGTCCATAAGTATTTTCAAATAGTAAGTTATAACAAAAAGGCACACAAGAGTTGAGTAGCCATTGAGGCAGATTACAAAGGGTTAAGGTGGTCTTGAGTGAGTTGGGCCATGTCTACGCAAGAGCTGTATGCCCGTGTGTATATGCGTGTGTGGTGTGTGCGTGCATGTGTGTGTGAGAAGCCCCATCCAGCCAACAGTACACTGACAGTCCCCTTGGATTGCCAGTGGTGTCCTATTTTGACCTTTGAGTTAGAACCTTTCCCACCTTATTCTCGACCTCTCCCCTACACCCAGTTAGCCATCCAGAGCTCAGGGGTGAGGCAGGGACGATAAAGGCATAAAAATGACAAAATGTGGTGAGAGACGGCGACGGGCATTTCGCTTCAGTGCTGAGTGCCACACTGGAGAGTTAGGGTTTTGTCTGCAGGAAGTGACTGCCACTCAGGGACAGCTTGCCCAGCACAGTGCAGATTCAGACCTGCTGTCTCAGCATCAGTAACAGCCTCCCCTTTCACTTTCAAAGGTGTCTCCCACTGAAAAATGAATTATGTTGTCACCTGCCACCATTCACCTTCTGCTGAGTCTTGTCATGAGAATTGGCCTCATGTTGCCAGGTCTTAGTAAACCCAGATCCTTGATTTTTAAATAGTGCCAACTACTCATATGTGGAAAACTCCTCATAGGCTGACACTGCAGGGGCGGGGGAGGGGGGCGCGGGGGGAATGTGAGTTGGATTCAGCCCCAGGACTGTCAGTTTATAACATCTAATGTCCAGATACAGCAAAAGTAAGAAATTCACCAAGAGGGTCGGAGAGGTGGGCCTGGAATCTTTAAGTTACCGAGGCTGTTCCCTGAACAGTAGGCTTGAGATTAAAGAGATTATAGGACTTTTCTCAGACAGCTACAACCTCACATTGCTGCCCTGGAAAGAACTGTCCTATTGCTATTGGGAGGGGAATTTGTATTGGGCAAGAACTCAGTGGTAGGAGAAAGAAAATATACTTAGGATTTTTAAGCAGGTAAATGAGGTTTCTCTCTGTCTCTTTGTTTCTTGTGTTGTCTTTGTAATTAAAATACTTTTGGGGTCTCTGGAACTTATTCATGCTATGAGAAATAGGATTTGTACTTTTTGTTAACTTTCTTTTTAATTTGTGGAGAGACTCAAATCTTACTCCATCCCCGCCTGTTACATTTTATTCCTGAAGACTTGCTTACTACAGAAATACTTCATTTTTAACTCCTGAGTAACTAGAAATCCTTAACTTCTGCACTGTGTGTAGCTTCCTTAAAAGTATTTAAACTGCTGAACCAGATTGTATTAGAATGGCAAGCTGAATCCATGTCACATCCCAAAATAATAGAATTTTTCTTGATATGGCATAAAATACTGTCAAAGTTCAAAACAAATCCTAAAAATAGTTGTGTGAAGGTTTAGATATGAAAATAATGGAATCAGAAGCCAGAAAAATCTCAAGGCTTTATGCATGATTTTTTCCCCCCACAAATAGAAACCGTGTACAATTTGAGAGAAGAGAATAGACAACTCCGGAAGGCACACCAGGACATGCATACACAGCTCCAAGACGTCAAGGTAAAACAAAACCTGGCATTTGACTGCTTAGTATTGCCCTGCTTTACTTTGTAGAACAGCTTTATGAGTCACTCCCTAATTGACCTGCATTACAAACCCACCTTGTTATTTTGGGCTTTGCATAAACCTGGAGTGTGCCCGCTACTTTTACCACATCTGCGTTAGAAGCTAAAAGATGGTTTGAAAATCCAAACGTTTTCATTAGTACCAAAGTGATTCTTTGGCTAGATGGTTGGGTTTTAATAAGATTTTTATTTACAAAGATTTGTTAATAGTGAAGTATTTGTTCCTTTAGTTTTGATTTCATTGTAAGGTATTATGATATTTAGAAAGCTCGTTTTAGATTTCAGAATACTACCTTATGGTCTTCTCTCTACAATGATTTTTACACTTAGCAAGTGCTTCAAGAACAGCAAACAAGCAGGGAAGCAAACTACGTTTGGTGCTCATACCACTGTCAGCCAAAGAAGAATCTGTCTTAGAATGTTAAATCTCAACATGTAAAAATTCTTTTTTGTGTAGCAACAGCATAAGAATTTACTCTCCGAGCATGAACAACTTGTAGTGACTTTGGAAGACCACAAGAGTGCGCTAGCTGCTGCACAGGTTAGAAGGGTAGCAGCCTCTATCGGTTCTCATTACAATCTGCTTAACATTTCCGAATTTCTTTATGCATGTAGTCTCTTACAAGCAAATCTGCAATGAGTTCTTAGGACAGACCTCTCCTGATCCTGAGGATCATGCATGCTTTCAAAATTCAGTCAAGAGACTATAAAATAAGGTTTTGATTATTTTTTTGCACTGGTAGTGTGGTACCCATGACTGTCTATACCCTCCACTAGCCCCTACATGCAATGGTCAAATGCTTGTTTAAATCACAGAAATTAATCCATATATATGGTCTTCTGCCACTCTCTGACCTGTGATGATTCTTATGGGATCTATAGGATTTTATGATGCTAGCTACCAAACAAATTATTGTCAGACTTTTTCTTCCTTCCCTCCCTCCCTTGCTTCCGTATCCCAACCTACACACACTCTTTTTAGTACTAGCCTTATGTGTTCTTGGCCAAATTACAGAAAATAAGAGATCTCATGTCAGTGGAGAAGGGAAAATGAGTCGTAAATTCCGTTTTTCAAAGCCTAGAACACTCCCTGGCACAGCGCAGGCCCTCAGGAGTTATTTATTGAGTGTACAAATGAACGATACCATACGGTGTTTTACAGCTTTCTAGAAGAAGTAAACAAACAGGGATGGCTAGCTTAGTCACTAGGTTTGTACTTTTTTTCAGTTGGAGGAATTAAGAGGAAAACCAGCTATCTGTCTTACCAGGAGACCATGTGTAAATTTTTGTCTTTGTAAAATTATAAAAAGTAGAACACGCTGGGCTTGACCATCTCATAGACTGTAGAATCTGTGTTCGTGGGACTCCTTTTCAAGGTAGCCATTGAGTATCCCTATGAAACTGTAGCTGTGTGGTAATTTTTTACAGGTGTACAAATTAAATTGGCTTTAAGAGATCATTTAAAACCTTCTTTATAAAATTTTTACCAAATATTATTTTATCTGAGACTGTTTTTCATGCTGAAAAATGCGACAAACCAATTTGAATATTCTGTGTGCTGTCATGGCCTCAAATATTAGACTAAGCAACAGTGTGAAAATCCAGAGAAATGTAAGTAAAATAGTGCATTTAATGACCAAAACCAAATTCTGTAGTAAGCACACTGGCAGTTTTACGGACAAGATTTTTCAATAGAAAAAGGTTTTACTAATGTAACTTATGTGTAGTGTTCTATTTCTTTAAAAATATTTTCTGCTTCTTTGAGAAGGGGCTCAAGTTGGTGTGCCCACCACCCCCTTTAAATCATTCTGCCAGAACTAGGTGTAGTACTTAACAGTCCCACCTCAGATCCCCATATTAATACTTTTCCCTGGATCTTCTTAGAAAAGAAATGCTGCTTCAAGTGTCTACATTTCTTATGTAAATCATCTTATGAGACTGTGACTTGACATCCTGATTTTTTTTTAAAGATTTATTTATTAATTTGAGAGAGAGTGAGAGAGTGCGCGTGCATGGTGGAAAGGGCAGAGGGAGAGGGAGAGAGACAATCTCTAGCAGAGTCTGAGCTGAGCACGGAGCCTGACGTGGGGCACAACCTCACGACCCCGAGTTCATGACCTGAGCCGAAACAAAGAGTTGGATGTTCAACTGACTGAGCTACCCAGGTGCCTGACAACCTAATTTATAAGTGTAGTTGAGTGAGGGGACAGCAAGAACAGAATAGAGGGCCGCCTGGGTGGCTCAGTCAGTTAAGCATCTGCCATCAACTTAGGTCATGATCCCAGGGTTCTCAGATCGAGCCCTACATCTGGCTCCTTGCTCACGGGGAGCCTGCTTCTCCCTCTGCCTGCCCCTTCCCTTGCTTGTACTCTCTCTCTGATAAATAAATACAATCTTAAAAGTAAAAAAGAACAGAATACAATTTGAGTTTACAGTGTGTCAGGGATCATCATAAGAACTTTCTATACAGAATTTTATTTAATGTTCACAGTCTACTGAGTTATATTACATTGTGTCCTTTTTATAACTAAATAAAAGGAGGTCGAGGGGAGATAAAACAGCTGGCCCAAGATCAGTGACCAGAACGGAGCTTAGAGTTTAAGTCCTCTTGACATCATGCCATGTGTAACTCTTCAGCTGGTGTTTTTGGAGACTTTCCTGCATCACAGTTACCTGTGTAATTGTGTGGCCTTGCCCCACACCTACTGAGTGATCATTTCTAGGGTGGGGGCCCAGGAGATTGCACTTTTAACATGATCCTTCTGGGATTCTCAGGGCACACTAGTATTTGAGTACTGCAGCATAACTGCTTTCAAATATATATCTAGGAGGAAGAGAAGGAAGAAAAATTTCTTAAAAGTATCACTATGTGGATGTCTTTTTAAAAAAATTTTCTTTGACCACCAAAGTTGGTTTGCAGATGTTTTGATAGATTTCTGGGATAAGGGCCACTATTAGCTATATGGCCTACCTTTATACAAACTGCAAGGATGAACGCTTCTGATTTAGCAAGATTTAGCAAGAAAATTACTGCCCCTTTGTGTGAATTGGATAAAAAAGTGCCCCCCCTTTGCCAGGTGGAAGAGTGCACGACGGGGGCGGTGGGAGTATCAGCTGGATTCTAGCCTCCGCTCACTGCCCTGGTGTGCTCCCTGGCTAGGAAACTTGTCCAGAAGAGATTTCTGTGTTTTTCGTATGTGTTTATGTAGGTGTGTGTCTTTACACACACAGCATTTCTGTTTAGGATAACAGCGTTGGTGCATATGATGAACTAAGTATGAGCAGTGTCATTGATTTTCTTAGTTAAGGTATTTGACTTTTTTTCTGTCTTTCTAGCTCCTTGTATTAAAGATATTGTGCATGCACACACATACATACCACCACCGCACAGACACACCTGGATGAGTTAATTGTACTTCAGTACTTACATCAGTGGCTTTATCACCTGAGTGAAAGGAGGTTCACAGTGGAGGAATAAAAATCTAGGCTTGTTTCATACCGATCCTGTTGCTTTCCTAAATCTGCAGAACACAATACCAGAAGCGTTCTGGAAAGTTAGGGAACCCTATTTGAGCACAGATTGATGGGGGTGTGGGGATGGCCTGAGTGGTTTTATAAATAAATAACTAAATATACATAAAGATTTACTTAGTTGCTTATTTTAAACTTATTTAAACTTGTGATTCCTTTTCACTGAAAAACGTTACTCAGACCATATTGGTAAAAGATACGTGCACTTGTATTTTTGTAATTGTGTGAATTTTTAAACAGATTTTTTTAATCCTATAAAACTGATGGCAAACAATCTTTTAATAATGATATTTATACCAGAAAGTTATTTATAAAAATTCTGACTGTTTAACATAGCATGAGAAACTAACATCTGTCTTAGATCTTTTTTTTTCCCTCCGTTCCCTTTATATCTAATTCTCATTTGCATGTGCTTAAAAATGGTTAAGCGTGTCCAAGTGAGAATAGCTAATGCATGGAAATAATCTGCATCTTTTTCCTAACTTGTACTTGGGTATAATATTTTAGTCTTGTCTTCCAGTGAACCCTAATGTCCATCCATGAACGATATCTCTTTCCCTCCTCAAATTGTACAATTTGCGACAATTGTGCAATTTACACACAGACTCAAGTTGCAGAATATAAACAATTGAGAGATACTCTGAATAAGATTCCAAGCCTTCGAAACGCAGAGCAAGCAGAGCAGCAGAATGTTACCCAGGTGACACATTCTCCACGAGGTGACAACATAGTGAGGGAGAACGCAGCCGGGGAGCCACGGGAGGTAAGAGGCGTGAACTGTGATGGGGTCACTTTCCCTGTCAAGCTGTCATCAGGTAAACTGCTCTAAATATTGCCAACTCTTCCTTCAGAACAGTGGTTCTCAAATTTCAGCGTATATCAGAATCCCCAGCAGAGCTGTTAGAACGCAGAGAGTTGGGCCCTAGCCCAGAATTTCCAGTTCAGTTATTTTGGGATGAAGCCTGAAGATTTGCATTTCTTACTGATTCAGCTGGTCTGGGGAGGACAATCAGAGCTACTGCTACAGTATCCTCTGGGAAAGACTTTACTGGCTTTATTTGTTCATAAATGAATCATTTATTTGTTTTTGTTTTTTTTTTTTTTTTTGAAGGGGCTGTTGTGTCTGAATTTTTAAATTTTCTTTTTGTTCCTGTTGTTTGGTTTTTGGGGGGTAGAGTAAGAAGATTAAATGATCATGAGGCTGTTCTATAATAGCCCACTCAAGAATTAAAGTTGGTAGTGTAGTTGAACTTGGTACAGTGCTAGGTCCACACAGAACAAGCCAAAATTGTATTTAAGAGGACTTTATAAAACTCTCAAAGATATGAGTGCTAGTCTCTCAATCCACTTTTTTTTTTGTTTGGTTGTTATTCCTGCTTTCATAAAAGTTGAGCCTTGCTTAAGAGTGTCTTCTAAGTGGGACATCAAAAGTAGGGTCACCCCTGTCCTCAATTCTAAAGAAATTGTTGTTTTAATCACATGTGTAATACAAATGACAAATATGGCTATCTTTCTCCTGGAGAAAGTTGTTTTTAACAATGAATGTTTGAGAAGCTGTGTCCTGAGTTACCATCTTATGGGAATAATTAAGTCTCTACAAGTGGACTTCATAGAAGTCTTCAGTCTGACAGAGCACTCCTTCACAGGCAAGACCGTCTCTGTCTTCATGGACCCTTCTTTGTTACTATTAAGAAAACGTGACCAGATCCCCGGCCTGGGAATTGGTTCTACTCCCTGTCTGAGTCTGACTACCCATTTACTGAATTAATTAATCTTTTAATGACTTAGACCTTTAGTTTTTCATCTGTGAGGTGGAGATAGTAGTTATCTTCTATAACCTTTCTCACGGTAATGCTGTGGAGATAAATGGCAGGTATTTGAAAGCACTTAAGGCCCTTTGGAGAAATATTTCATATAAAGCCAGGGCAGTATTATGTCAAACCTGACAGGTGTGTGAGGATGTTGGTAAGACATACATCTCCAGAAGTTGTCCTCAGATGTCTAAGAGAGGACTTTTCTTCCTCCATTTATTTTTCATTTTCATTCATTTATTCATTCCAATTTCTCAGTTATAGTTCTGCTAATTTAAGAGGGCTTCACACTTACGTCAATTTGGAGGAACGACCTGACCAAAAATTTTTTCCAATGAATAAGGTTGGAGTGGGGGAAAGAGTGATAAATTGTCTTATGATATTATGTCATCTTTTTTTTTTGCCCCTCTTTCCTAATCAATGAAGGTCACATGGTAATCTCTGAAACTTTAGATCCAGGAAAACCAATTTAAACCAGTCAGTTTTAGAAGAGGAGTTCTCTGTAAAAAGATATATCTTATGCTGAATTTTATGTGTTAACAATACAGAATATTTACCAAGGATTTCCTCTAATTTGAAGAAATACCACTCTAATATGTTTTTAAAAATATTTTATTGTATCTGGCTTAATGGGCACTGCTTTTAGCTAACATGGATGCCTATTAGTAATGGCATTCTTTTTTCCGAGTCAGTAGGAAATAAACCCAACGCGTCATCAATTTGATCTTATCCTTCTCTTTTCAAATCATATTTTTTTAAAGTTCCATTCATTTAAGTAAGCTCTCCACCCCTCCCGCACCTGTAGGGCTTGAACTCATAACGTGGAGATGAAGTCGCATACTCGTGTGACTGAGCCAGCCCAGTGTCCCCCTTTCCAAACCCTTGCTGAAAACAAAATTTACATTGAAGAAAATTACATAAACTCTTTATCACTTGAAGGTTGAGGGGTTTTTCCTTTTTGTCTTAAGGGAAAACAGAAGTTAGATGGCTTTCCCTACTGAGATGTGGTCACATACAGGCTTTACTCTCAGGTTACGTACTGTGTTCTTCCCGGGATGAAATTGTGCTTACGTTATCTCTATTTTATAGGTGAGATTACAGAGTGAGAAGAGTTAAGTGACTCCATTGCAGCCATGCTTTTCAGTCAGGACTGTATTTCTAGACTCCAGGATTTTGCTTATGTTGTAACCCATAGACATGGTAATAAAGAGCTTTTATCACTGCTTTCAAAATTGAAGAGTGTCATTTCCAGTGATGTGCTTGGCCTAGGTGTCTCGAAATAGTGACGGGTGGCAGACGCATGAAGCAGTTCCTCCACGAACGGAAGAAACAAAACTTGCCCCTCCCACCCAGAAGGAGGCAGAGTTTCAGGCTCCAGAGCTGAAGCCCCACGGAGCTGAAGCCAGAGAGCCTGAGGAGCGGCAGGTGGAAGAGGAGCACAGAAGGGCCCTGGAGGAGGAAGCGATGGAGCAGGTTGGGCAGGCCGAACGTCTAGAAGAGGAGCACGACCCATCCCCCGAGGAACAGGATCGGGAGTGGAGGGAACAGCATGAACCTGGAGAGGAAGCCAACCTTCTGGGAGGGCACGCTCCCGCCCAGGTACAAGGTCATCTGCTTCCTGTCCACCAGGGTTGTTTTGGTGGCTGGGACAGGGAGCTTGACTTTGCTTTTAAATATTGGAAAAGCCTCCCCAGAGGTGACAGTCTCTCAGACAAAATCTGAGTGGATTCACTAAATGTTACATGCTCTTAGCATAGCCTGTCAGGTAGCTGGGAAAGATGCCTGGGGGAAGAGAGGGCTGTTGGTGAGTGTATTTTCTTTGTCAGTAATGTCAGCTCCGTGCTGCCCTCCCTCGAGCAGTGAGAGGAGAGAGGAGTGCCTGACTGGGCACTTCCTGGCACTCAAGTCCCACGGGCGTCGTCGTGAGGCTGAGAAAGGTCTCATTTTCTATGATCAAAAGTCTGCTTCTCCCCGTTCATTTACTATCAAATGGTAGGTTGGCTTTTGCACATTCATCTTCAAGGTGGTTATTAAGTTGTCACAAGGCTGATCTTATCACTTAAGGATGCCCCACTGGGAGGATGTTTACCCAGTCTCTACTCAGGCTCCCCCTGCAGAGCACTTCCTTCTCACAGAAATATGGTTTTTTCCCTTTAAAAAATCCATTATTATTAGAAAAAGTTCTTGAAAAGAACTTGAAGCAGCACTGAACGAAGACAGGTATCTTTCTTCCGCTGTCTGTAAGCAGATACCTGACGGCGGGCTATTTGGCCTTTACACAGATGCTGATCCCCTTTTACTTACGACTCTGAAGTTGTGTTTCCCTCAGACTTTCTAAGACTTCAAGCTGGTTGAGGCTTTGGGCGAGTAGATGCAAAGGCCTCGACTGCTTTTCTATATTGTTGCCAACTTAGCATGGAGAAGCCTCTCCCTTTCTTGTGTCCCTCATAGCTTTTTCAAAAGCAGTCCCCACCGTGGGTTTGATTTCCCTTACCCATGCACCTTCTTTCTGTTGGTGAAAATCGTGTGTGCTTATGTTGGTTGGAACAAGGGGTGGCGGAGGAGAGAGTGACGGGTAGCTCGGTGGGCAGCAGAGTTTAAGAATTCCTGTATCTGTTTTTCCTTTCATTGAAAGGTCTTATGTTCTCACCTGTTCTCTTTTTCTTTGAAGAAATCAGTTCTCTGCCTCTCGACCTTTACCTGAAATTTGGCTGGCTTGCTTGCTTTTTTCCCCCCACTGTGGTTAACCTGAGACTGGTTGTGCATTCCTAGAATTAATTGGCATCCCTGCATCTTAAACTCTTCGTGGAAAAGCCTTAGCCATAGCTTCAGCTCACAGATGCCCCAGTTACTGTGAGGTCACCCAAGTGCCCATGTATGCCAGAGCCTTTCGAACCTAACATTTAATGAGGGTCCAAAACTGATTTTGTCTGTGATGCCCTCTTTCACGTGAGAGAGAGCACATGGAAAATCTGCCAGAATGCCAGCAAATCAGGGAGATCAGATACTAAAAGAAGCCGAGGGTGCCTCAGAGGGTTGGGAAGTAGGTGTTCTGGCTCTGGGGGACCTTGGGGTCAGGGTGTCATCACGGTGCACCTGACAGACAAGGATTAATTCAACAAGCCAACCCTGCCCCCTGACTTTGTCGTGAAGAACAGAGGATGGGAGAATCCAGAGGTCCCCACTGTTCTTACCCAGCACCTGCTTGTTGTGGCTCAGGTCTACCCTTCTGCCAAGCCGATCAGCAGATTCCAGTCACCGTATGAGGAGCAGCTGGAACAGCAGCAAGTGGCGGCGCGGCGGGCAGAGGAGGCGCAGCTGCCGAGGGAGCACCAGGAGGCGCTGCACCAGCCACGGCTGCCGGGACCCTCGTGGAGGCAGCGGCAGCGGCCCCAGCAGCAGCTTCCCGACGGAGAGGTGGCCCAGCAGAGGCCGGCCAGCCCCGAGGAGGGGCGGCCACAGCCCCCTGAACAGCTCCGGTAGCCTCCTCCTGATGGGTGCTCAGAGCCCCTCTTCTTGTTCTCCTTATTTTTATTTGTTTATTTATTTTTAAAGATTTTATTTATTTATAGGAGAGAGAGCATGAGTGAGAGAGGAGGGCATGAGCCAGAGAAGGGCGGGCAGAGGGAGAAGCAGACTCTGCGCTGAGACGGGAGCCCGTGGTGGGACTCGACTCCAGCACCCCCGGACCATGGCCTCCACTGAAGGCTTAGGCTTAACTGAGCCACCCAGGGGCCCTGCGCCTCTTGTTCGTATAAGCAGATGGCGAACAGCTGTGTTACCCCTGAGCTTGAGCGTCTCCTGTGGCTGAGGCAGAACAGCAGCTTGAGAATTAAATTTCTAAATATTTAATTTTTTAAATAATCAACACTTTTAACCCCTAATTAGAAATATTAGGGCTCCAAGCTTAGTTTAGGCCTCAAAATAACGTGGCAGGTTTGGGGCTAGCTTTATTTTACTTTATCACTTGAAAGGCGTTTTCTCTCTTTTAAAGTATTCTTTGAAATTGTGTCTGGAATCTTTATGAAACCTAATAGCACAAGGTTTACAAAAAATTTGTTTATGACTTCTTAAAAAACGTTGAAAACTTTTATTGCTACCTTTAAATATAAATGATGTGCGGCCAGTTGTGCCACTTAACCTGTCACTGAATTGATGCTGTTTGTGTCCCTTCCAGGCAGCAAGCTCGTTATGATGCTATGGATCATGATATTGTTCAGGGAGCCGAGGACCAGGGCATCCAAGAAGAGGAAGGAGGTGGTGAGACTTCTTAGATGATGGATATGTTAATCAGATTACTTGGTAACATGTGATATCCACTCAGAGTCATGCGCACATCTGAGTATACACAAAGGATGTCTGTGTGCTGTGCATCTTTTGCTGTTGTTGCTGTTATGTTTTTGGTAGTCCTCCCAGACAGTGCATGCTGGTGGTCCAGACATCTCGAGATCATCTCTCCTTTCTGATGTTTTTCCCGTCACTTAAGCTTCTTGTATATTGAATTATTATTTTTGACACATTATCATAGGGCTGTTATACCCTGGGAAATGATTCCATTTTCACCTTACCTTGGAAGCCTTTGGATCATTGCCTCTAAAACTTTTTCAGATTAAGGCAATAGTAGCTTCCACTTGTGGGGAGCATCTCCTATGTAATTTATCCAATATCACTTACTCTATAATAGAACTAGAAAGTAACAGTCTCTCTGGCAACTTTAACACTCAGATATGTATCCTTGCTTAAAGAGTCTAAAAAAGGTGATTACCCAAACTCCCTCTATAGCCTGTTCTGAAATTTTATAGCCCTTCTAGTCATGAAATTGTTTTCCTTAGGTCCCCCTGTACAGCACTTTAAGCTTTTTTGTTCCATTATCAGTAAGAGGAGAGAACAGTTTGTTCTCTTATTTATTTAATGAATCCCTTGGTGCCCTTGAAACCTGATAGTAAGTTACCTTGCATCCCTATTTCCTATAAGCTAAATATTCTCCGTGTACTTAACCTTTCCTCTTACGTCTTACTTAAAAGTTGTTTGTTCTTCTCTTTGTATGCTCTTATCTTAATTCCCTTTATGGAAATACTTTTTTCCAACAGCAGTGAGGAAATGTCTATGAGAGCTGAAATGTGAGCTGTGCCTGTGGGGCAGCGGCCCTCAGCACTGCCGTATCAGACAACACGGGGTGGGCTGGCTTTGATCTGAGCTCCGCAGATGGGGTTGTTCTTTCTTTCATTTCCTGAGACGTTATCAGTTTCTTCTTTTGGTACCTTGCTACTTCCTCTGATATTACCGAAAGTTAGCTGATAATTTTGGCAGTGTCCAGTTGACTGGGCTTTCTTTGATCCAGAAAGTTTTGGTTATTGTTTTCTGCATAATAAGGGGGAGAATGCAGCTTATGTTACAAACACTGGTTTGAGAAGGTAAGAATGGTGTCACTCACCCACGCTTTCCCAGACACATGGTCTGGGAAAGGGACATAGTTTTATTCAGAAAAGCTGAGATGTATGCCATATGGTGAATTAATCTCTCTGGAGGAGAGATCGGGTGAAATGGTCTGAAGGAAAGCCCACCCGTGGCTTTTCTTTTGAGTGAAAGGACAAGATCCTGTCTGATTCATCTGCACTGATGTTAGTTCCTTCAATTTGCTAGCCTATGAGAGAGACAACCAGCACCAAGATGAGGCAGAAGAAGACCCAGAGAATGGACATGAGCCTCAAGATCAGGGGCCCCATGAAACCGACCCAGAATCCGAGGCAGATGTAAGTGTTCTTTCTGTTGGTCATGACACTTGGAAACCCCCCCGCCCTGGGGTGGGTGAAGAGGAAACTTGAACGTTTGCCTGACACCATGCCTCTGGCTCGAGCCCTGGCTCCAGATGTGTCTGTTATTTCGTCAGTGCAGAAGGAAGGGGGCTTGTGTAATGGCATCAGCAATGTTGTTAACTTAAACCGGCGTACATGTGGGTGATGAGACTGGTTCAAAAGTTCTGGGAAAACATAGGACTTTCCCTGTGCGAACTCTAGATTAATAAAATTAAAACTGAGAAAAATGAAATTGAGAGGTATTGAAATATGTAGTCATTTTGAAAGATGGCGGGGAGGGGGACAAGTGTGGGAGTCAGAGAACCAGAGAAAGGAAATGGATCATCATGGAGCCTATTGAATAGTCCGATAGAGTGTTCTGTATGTCTTGTGACTCTCATCCCCCAGTAGTCAGGGGCCATTTTCATCAGTACATGGGTGGATAAGGATGTGTGGCTTGAGAAGTAAAAGAAAAATCTGCTCAGGTGCCAAGGTGCTATAGAAGAATTAGGATGTAAATTGGTAGAGACCTACTAACTGGGAATGTTCTTTGTGTTTACCGAGAAAGGACTCAGCCTCTCAATTCACGGCTGTGTGGCCCAGAGCCCAAGGCAAGGAAGGATCCATGGATCATGTTCTTGTGCAGACGTGTAGATGAGTTCTATGACTTACTTTAGCTCTCTTGTCATCTTGCTAGTAAATCAACCACCATGTCCATGAAATTCTGTCTGTGCTTTCATATGGGTCCTGTTTGTATGGGAAGGAGGATCCATATCCTTCCTTGAGAATCATAGAAGGAAGGCTTCCTGATAGCTGCCAGAAGTCCCTTGGATGGAAATGGCTTTTCTGCTTGTGCAGGGATGTGACAGAGATTTGCCTGTGGCCCCTGGATCAGCACTTGTGAGAGGATGCTCAGGAAAGAGCAGGAGCTCCAGACAGCAGGAGAGCAGGAGAGAGCTAGAGACTGTGAAAGGGCAAAGAGTGTCTTGCAAGAGGAGCAAGGAAGCAGGTGTGCGCCTGACAGGGATCGAGGGGCAGCATAAGGATGCCTATTCCAGTCAACCCCCCCCCCCCGGGAGGTGCTGTGTACATTGAGTACTTGATTGTGTAACCCTTTACTCTTCCATTAGTGGTTTTCATGTTCTGGATGACACACTGGTGGCTTTCCTCCTCTTCCTTCTTTCAGTGAAAATTGTTAGCCTACTTGTCTCTCTCTTTGTTTCATCTATTTTTGTAATTAAAAAATTTTGCCCAGCTTCATTGAATCATGATTGATCATCTGTTTTATTTGAATGTAACAAGTTGCCTATTAAACTTGTTACTTGGTTAGAGTTAGACCCAGGGTGTACATTTCGTGGGTTTTTGCAAAAGTTTTCGGTACTTTTTTTCTGAAGAGAATGTGTTACATAATTTCCACACAATTTTGTTGGTAATGCACAGAAAGAAATCTATCTAAGGAGATTGTGGGGTAATTGGCGTTGTGCGAAGGTGTTGATTTGTCACCCTGGATTCCCAAGAAGAGCGTCATCTGCACTGGCGTGAAGTGTACAAGCAGGGGTGTGCACATCGTAGATGAGCTGAGACCATGGTGTGAACCCTTGACTGCGTTCAAGGCTCTGGAGTAAATTGGAGTCGAGTCCTGTTGTCTGGACAACAGGGATAGAGACCAAATCTCACTCTAAGGCCTCATCTATTAGAAGCCTTTGCTGCTTCCCTTAAGTGTTCTGTGGTGACCCTGGAGGCATCGGGAAGCCCCTGCAAGCATTACCGTCTGCCCAGAGCATGTGAGCTCTTGCAAGCACATAGCAGGGGGTGTGGAAGAGGGAGAAGCAGGTTCCCCACTGAGCAGGGAGCCTGATGCAGGGCTCCATCCTAGGACCCCACGATTGTGACCTGAGCCAAAGGCAGTCATTTAACCACCTGAGCCAACCAGGAGCCCTGTCTTGTAGCTTTTAGTAACTGTTCTTCTTGTTGTCTATTTAGTTATGCTCACATTTCTTGTGATAGAATTTGGAGGACTGTTTTGGAATCGCTTGCAGAAAACAAGTGTTGTTTGTACAGCATTCTCATTCATTCAGCCTCTGACGAATAATGCAAGGAGTTTTCTCTTGACAGTGGAATGTGTACTTGTGAGTCTTGGCAAGGATAGATCTGAACATTCTGATGGAGAACGATTTCATTTTCTGCCAGTGTGTGGCCTTTCAAATGAAATTAAATTTGATCCTGGATTTTGAAGTAGTGGTTGCTTTTTATTCATATTTTGCAGAGGGCTGCTGTAGAGGATATAAACCCAGCAGATGACCCTAATAATCAAGGCGAAGATGAATTTGAGGAAGCTGAGCAAGTGAGGGAAGAAAATTTGCCAGATGAAAATGAAGAGCCAAAACAAAGTAATCAAAAGCAAGAGAATGCCGAGATGGAGGAACATTTGGTGGTAAGCAGACGCTAGTACAGAGGTGGTTTTAGCCTGGGTGTCTTATTAACTGCCTAGATCTTGCAAAAGATCAGTCTAATGCACTCTGATGGAAGGTTTGCCTCTTTGGTTGGGTTTTAGGCCATTATGTGAAACAATATATCCATACTCAGAGAGAGAGAGAGAAACACGCCTCGTAGGTTTTGTTTTCGGAAGGGTTATTCATCATTTTCTGACCACTGATGCACTGAAAGTACATTTTTTATGGCAGCGAGCTTGCTCTTCTTCCCAGCGTACTGTGAAACGCATCTCCAATGTTCAGTAACCTGAGCTTCCCCTTTTGTTTCAACAGATGGCAGGAAACCCAGACCAGCAGGAGGATAATGTTGACGAGCAGTACCAGGAAGAGGGAGAGGAGGAGGTAGGGAGGCGGAGTGCAGGAAACTGGTCAGGATGCTTGGTGTATTGCACTCCCCTTAAGTCACGGCATGGGCTTTGACACACCTTCTGTAGACACCTTCAGAAAGACAGATGCGGGAGGAGAAAAGGTGCTTTCAAGAAGAAGTGGACCGTGGAAGTAGAGACGTTTGGTTAGGAGGCAACCAAAACAGGGTCATAGAATCCTTCCTCCTGGTTCTCACTAGAAATTTTGAAATGAAAGAAGACATGTGGACTTCTAGGAATGGTGGACCTAGGTCTGTCTGTTCTTTGTAAGAATATTTTCTCCTGTTTCTTTCTCCCATAAAAGAGAGAACAATAAAGCTTTGCCTGTTGAGGGGTCCTGGAGTGACCCCAGTAACTTGTAGACATTGCCACAGTTCTGCCTCAAGAGGGTACCTCCCAGTGTCTGTCAGAATACAGTTAACACCCTCCAAAAGAGTATTAAGTGTCTACTTTTTGCCTCTTCTGTCCAGGAATTTAGTGTCATAATGAAATTTAATGATAAAGGAAAGGAAAAATATGTAAGAAGCTCAGCTGAATAAAAAGCATTTGGGTAGAATTTCTTTTTTTTTTTTTTTTTGAAGATTTATTTTAGAGAGAGAGAGAGTGAGCATGGGGTGGGGAGGAGCAGAGGGAGAGAGAGAAGGAATCTCAGACTCCTTGTGAGCGCATAGCCTGACACAGGGCTCGATTATACAACCTGAGATCATGACCTGAACTGAAACCTAAGAGCTGCTTTAACCAACTGCACCACCTAGGCGCCCCATAGGTGGGATTTCTTTCTTCTTTTTTAAAAAGATTTTATTTATTTTTTTTGTCAGAAAGAGAGAAAGAGAGCACAAGCAGCAAGAGAGGCAGGCAGAGGGAGAAGCAGACTCCTGCTGAGCAATGGGCCCAATGTGAGACTCGATCCCAGGACCCTGGGATCATGACCTGAGCCAAAGGCAGACACTTAACCAACTGAGCCCCTCAGGTGTTCCTCCATGGGCGGAATTTCTTAAATTTCATTTTAGTTTCCTTTTTATTGTAAACTTCTGGCAGATGATTGCTGACTAGTTTCAGGGAGCGCCTATCGTGATGGCACACCTGTGTAAGTGAGGGACAAGCACGGCTGGTTGGGACTGGTTAGTCACAGTACTCTACTGTATGGACCACTGAAGCGCCACACCTGGGGACATGTTGTGAATGAGGCACAGGCCTCGACAAGTCCCATGTTGAGTCTCTCTCTGGCCCAGGAAAGCTCTGGTTCAGAGGGGTTTCTCAGCCAGGCTTCTTGCCGACGTGAGGCTTTAGCCCGAAGGGGAACTGCATGAATGGATAGACAAATGTCAGCCCAGACAGATCCACCTGCCATTGGGTCTCCTGCTCAGAATACATGTGCTGCTGTACTCGTGTGCATAGTTCCCTCAACTAGCCCTGCTTTTTCATTTTTGTAGCATTTGTTGTCCACTTCTCAGAGCTAATGTTGATAAAATTTGTGCTTATACCGGAAAAGCAGAAAGGGATATTGCTCTTTACAGCCATTGGCAACATACAGCTCTACTCATGTGCACTCTGGCTTGATCTTTTTATTCTTTCTTTGTTCTCATCCTGCTGTTCATCCTGTCAGGATCCTGAGCTATGGTATCACAAGACAGCATTAGAAAAACTAGCAGCCTTGAATATTAAGACATTTGGCAAGAAAAAGGTATTCATCTGGACTTCTCTTGTAACAGGATGTCTAGACAAATATTATTCTGTCTCACTATGTCCAATGCCAGATATCTTTGAGGGATTAAAAGAGAGGAGGTTCACCTTGACTTTTTTTTTTTTTTTTTAATGCAGAAGGGTAAACAAAATTTTAATCCGTATTTACTGCTTTTTTTTAACCTTCATGTTATGTCAGTTAAGGTGGAGAGAGCACTCTGGTGATCCAAACGGGATCAAGGATAGGGAAAAAGGAAAGAGACAGGAGGGGAAGAAAGTGGTGATAGGCCGGGGTGAGGACTGCTGCTCTTTGTCCCTTGGGTGTGCTGAGATCACTGGACCGCTTTTCTCTCCCTGCAGTGGGCCCCGGCTCCTGCTTCTCTTTCTCTGGTTTCCTGCTTTGAGTTCCTCTCTGGAGTCTCTGCCCCTCTTGCTGACCCCCTCTTGCATAGGCCTGAGATCTGAGGTCATGCACCCTCCCATGGAGGAATGCTCTCAGCCTGCCTTTCTTCTTCCCTGGGTGACTCCTCTCTCTGTTCCTGAGGTGCCCTTGCCCAGACTGCGGTGCCTTCCTGAGATGGTTAGATCTTGGATCTTCCAACCTTTTCCCATTGTTCCCAGTTCTTTCATGGAGGAGGGAGAAGAGTGTTTCCCAAATACCATTTAAGGCTAGTAATAGTCGGAGATGAAGTTCTCACCAGACTACAGCAAAATGGGAAAGAGAGGAAGGCAATATGTGAGAACCATTTCATGTTTCTAAGTGATGCTTGCAAGACATTTGTGGGACGCTCCAAAAGCCATGAAATAATGTGTCATCTGTGTCTTTCTCTGCATTGAGCCTCAGAGTACACTGACTACAGGGATGTATGGCCCATTGCTTTCGTTGCTTCCCCTCCCACATCACCTGACTTCCGTCAGCATTTGCTCCTAGGAATGAAGTCCATCTTGCCAGGGCCCTCCCTGCTTAGAGGTTCAGCCCGTCGGACTTGTGACTTGAGCTCCGAGGGTGGAACCCAAGACAGTGCTTTTTGGAAATCTGCACTATCCCTGCCTTCTTTTAGTGCAATAGTGTTACCCTTCTGTGATATAAAAATGATAGTTATGAACAAGTGTTCATGGATTATTGTTTGGGACATTCATGTGGGGATCCCATCCCTGTGTTGCTTACTTTCCAGACTTTTTATCTACTTATGAGCAAACAAGACAAAGTATGGCATTGCCAAAAAGTGCTATGGTGCTTAAAATTGATTTAAATGCTCAAAAATATATATATAAGTTAAATGACTGCTTGAAAATTCTCAGTGCTCATTTTGTCCAAATATAATCGAACACAGATGGATCTGTGCACTCGTGGGAGAGCACGCACAGGGTTACTTGGCTACCTTTAGTGGGACTGCCAGCCGAGAGTCACCCTAGCACGGAGCTGGCCAGGCAGCACAGCTCCCCTGTTCACCATGACTCCGCAAGCTGCTGGTGCTGAAGGCCTTTCCTTTGTCACATTCTATCCACATCTTTGGATCTTAGCATTCTGATCTACTTCAAGTTCAGCCTTCTGGTTCCTGTCTCATCCCGTGACATCTTTGATGTGTAAAGCCAAAGCCCATTTCGGACTCAGTAGATCTGTCTTATTTTGGCGATTAAACTTTGCTACATCACATAGGGACCGTTTCTAAAATGCCTAAGACATTAGATTTCAGTGAATAAAAATGAGTAATGAGGAGCAGTGTTGGGAAATCTCTGACAGAATGTTTGCATCAGCTCTATCAGTGTACTAAAGAGGGTCGAATATGGAAGACGTAATTGGTGTGTCTCCATTGTAAAAGAGTAACATTTGGCTTCTGTTATTAGTCTAAGCATATTTGAAAATTAGACACTCTGTGTATCATTTTGTTCCTTTTCAGTAATGCCTTTTTTTATGTCAGTGTTTTTTTTTTTAAAGATTTTATTTATTTATTTGACAGAGATCACAAGTAGGCAGAAAGGAAGGCGGGGGGTGGGGTGGGGTGGAGGTGAGCAGGCTCCCTGCTGAGCAGAGAGCCCGATGTGGGGCTCAATCCCAGGACCTTGGGATCATGACCCGAGCTGAAGGCAGAGGCTTTAACCCACTGAGCCACCCAGGCGCCCCATCAGTAATGCCTTTTAAAACACGTTTGCATTACTTTTGTTCCAAACACAAAGAAGATATTACCAGAATAAAAATGTCTATCTATAAGTTTGAAAATTACAAAATTTGCATTTGTGGGTTCCAAAATTAAAGAGTAATTTACATCAGGGCTTCTTACCTCAGATTCTATTGACAACTGATAAACAACCCATATTTTCTGTAGTAGATCTCCAGGGAAGAGAAGAAAGTATGTATGAAAGGGCATTTATTTCTCTAGTCAGAGACATTCTTAACCCTACACTGCCTGTCACTCAGGCTAGTAGCTCTCAGTCTTTACCATGGTTAAGAATCTCTTTGGAGATAGTGTATGAAAGGTACAAACTCCTGGATCAGATTTTACCCTCAGAGATTTTGATCTTAACCTATGGTGGGGCCTAGGAATCAGAGTTCTAGGAACATGCTGTTTGGAGAAGCATTCCTGGAACAGGTGGCCACAGGTGGACTCAGGGAAGTCTGAACCTCCTGAAACTTCTGTGTCAAATGATGTGTATCTGTGCCTATTTGCATACATTTGCATTTCTTCCCAAAGTCTTAAAAGGGTCCATGACCCCCACACACACAGAAAATTAAAAATCACTGATTTTTATCAAACCCTTTTATTTGACAGATAAGAAATTTGACCCTTCAGAGGTTAGCCAAGTTTCTGAAGATCACATAGCTGGTTATTGTTGGAACCATGATTAGAGCCCATCCAGATCTGATTTTATTTTTATTTTTATTATTTTTTTTTAAAGATTTTTATTTATTTACTTGACAGACAGAGATCACAAGCAGGCAGAGAGGCAGACAGAGAGAGAAGGAGGGTAAGCAGGCTCCCTGCTGAGCAGAGAACCCAATGCTGAGCTTGATCCCAGAACCCTGGGATCATGACCTGAGCCAAAGGCAGAGGCTTTAACCCACTGAGCCACCCAGGCACCCCCAGATCTGATTTTAGAGGCTATCATAATTAAGTATACCAAGGACAGTAACTAAATAATTGATATGGGCAAGTTCTTCTTGATAGAAGTTAGTGAATGCAGAAGGAATGATGGAATTAAAAAGTCACCATTTTTGTAGCCCCTAATTAAAACAAGTGATTTAAGAGCCAGTCATCAATGGATGACATCACTAGATGAATGGAGGTCAGGGAATTTTATCATGGAGGGTTCAGACAGTTACCTTCTGAGCTCACCAACCAACTTCAGCCTCACAAAAAATGGGGCAAGTGTTCTGTGCTTCCTGATATGATGAAAATACAAAAATCTGCAGCATCTCCTTTGAAAAATTCTTGCTTTGTAAATTGAATCCAAATTCACATAAATCTTTTAACTTCCTTTTAGAAGAAATGTGAGGGCTGGAGGAATGAATTAAGTGAGATGTTAAAGAATCCAGAGTGTGGGTCATTCTACAGGAAAACAAGTCATTCGCATTAAGGAAAAAAGGGGAGCAGAACCGCTCTTGGGTATGGCCTTTGGATGATGATTAGACCAAACCACCTATAAATGGACAGTTTGGGGGTTTTTTTGTTTTGTTTTTGTTTTTTGATTTTTGATTTTTATTTATTTGACAGAGAGAGCATAAGTGGGGGAGTGGGGGAGGAGTAGGAGGAGAGGGAAAAGCAGGCTCCCTACGGGGCAGGGATCTCAGGACCTGGGATCATGACCTGAGCCGAAGGCAGATACTTAACTGACTGAGCGGCCCAGGTGCCTAACATTTTGAAGATAATCAGGAAGATGTTAAGTCGAAACTAGACATTAGGTAATACCATGGAATTATTTATCAGGTGTGATAATAGTGTTGTGGTTATATAAGAAAAATCCATTGTTTTTAGAGATACGTACTGAGATCGGTAAGAATGAAATTACATGAGATCTAGAATTTTTAAGAATAGGTCATTAAAATAAAGAAAGAAAGAATGAATGAACAAACAGTGATAGGTGATGCAAGGGTGGCAGCATTGAGCTAACTTTTGAACCTTGGTTATGGCTATAAGGAGTTCCCTGAATTATTTGCTTTATTTTTATGTGCCGGCAAATGTTCATAATAGAAACAGGTGACCTTATTTTTATACAGCCAGCATTTTAGAGCCACAGTTTAAGTCCAGGTCTGTCTGAATCTACAGCCTTTGTTAGGATTTGGCAGACTACAGGCCTCAGTCCATTTTGTAAGTCAGGTCTCTTTCGAACATGCCTTTTTGTTTACCTATTGTCCAAGGCTGCTTCTGCACCCCAGTGGTAGGGTTGAGTAGCTGCTCCAGAGACTTTATGGCTGAGCAAGGCTGAATATTTACTAAATCTGGCCTTTTACAAAAAAAATTTTGTGGACCCTGATTTATATATACTTTCCCACCACCTTGCAGTTTCAAGGCAGTTCCTTCCCAACCCCAGCTAAACCAAGTTTGGTGTTCGCTGGTGTATTTTTTTATTATTAAGGCTGCAGAAGACATACCTTTGTTCACTGAAATTGATGGGGATGATTTAGTAATGTAATGATGTTTCAGTTAGTGAGACTTTAAGTATATATGTAGTCTGAAATTTAGTAATTCAGTGTTTTCAATTCAAGTGTTACTATGAGATTGTGTGACAAAGGGCAGAAGAGAGGTTATGGACAACTGTTAAAGAACCTGTAGGTGAGACTAGGGTGTCTTCTCTTTAGCTCTCACCACTGGGACATGTGAGTACAAAAACAGCCCCATGCCACTGTCCCCAGAATGTATTTATTTAGTTGCATTGTAGTTTAGGGGCTGTGCATCTGGCTGGCATTGGGCTGATTAGAAGAGGTTCAGGAAAGCTGGGCTCCATGTAGGCCTGTTCGAAGGATCATCTTTGTTAGCTCTTAAGTCAGGTTCCTGCTGGTAGGTTGTGGTTCATTCCTGTCACACCTGGGCTGGACACTGTGAGGCAGCCCTTAATCTGTTCTCCTTTAAGTGTAACATCTGTTTGCTTTCCTACCTTGCCCATTTCTGGGATTTTTAACACCCTCTTCCCCGTCCCCGCCTTCAATCTGGTAATTCTGTGTGTTATTCAGGAAGACCTACTCTTATACCACTGTCCTAGGACAGGTCAGGTTTTCTTTTAGTCCCAGGATACTACATGATGCTTAATGGATGGGCAGCAAAGTTTTTTTGAAATTCAAGTGACTTCAATTTTTTGGCATACATGCACGTTTTGAAAGTAGTTAGAAAATATTTTACCTTGTATTTTTGTGGAATGGAATCAATAAATAGAGATGATTTGGGGCAAATAATCTCTGTTTTGGGGTACTTTGTTTGACTTACATTTTGAAAAAAATAATTGGGATCAGTGACAGACATGTAATAGTAATAGTGCAAATAAAAGAAAACTTGAAACAGAAATGTCATAGTAGAACACTGGAGAGATATAGGGATTTGGGGCAGCTTCGGAACTATTTCATGAAGAAATTGAAATGATTGTGTTTTATGTTCTAGGTATTTTAGCCAGAGAACCTTACTCTTAATTACAGGATTATATATACACATTTTCTCTGTTTTCTGCTACCTCATGTATAGGTAATGGTGTCTGTTTTCTTTGCCTTCACAGAGCAGGTGTTTTTTGCATTGATTCACTTATTCATCCATTGACTGATGCACTTCACCCATATTTATTAAGCAATTGCCATGTGCCAGGGACACACCTAGGTATTGAAGACAGTTGAGTAAGATAGATGGTTCCTGTCTTCCTAGAACTTACATTCCATCAGAGCTTTCAGACATCTACAGTTCTCCCATTTTGAAATGGGGAATTTTTAATTTTATAAGCTGAATTTCTTCAGGTGTTATACTTGCAGAGTTAATGCTCATTCAGAGAAAGAAACTCAAACAGAAACATCCTAGGCTCCAAATCGATGGCATTGATTTTTTTTGTAGGAGGTGTATTGTACATCTCTTCATAGCTAATAGACAAGTTAAATCTTTGACTCAAAAAGACTTTTGTCTTTTATCGAATTTAGTTTTATTTTGTTTCTGCTATTTTTAATGAACTATTTGGAAATCAAAATCTGTTGTTGCAAGTGTCTAAATGATATAAAGGGTCATCTGGTATCTCTGGTTTTCTTCAGGTTCAGGAAGATTTGACTGAAGAGAAAAAAAGGGAATTGGAGCATAATGCCGAGGAGACATATGGTGAAAATGAGGAAAACGTAGGTATAGGACCGAGATGGCTACTGGCGTGTGCGCATGCGTAGGAGACACGTCTGGCTGGTTGGGGAGAGGTACCAGCGGGTACCCCTCGGGCGCCGGGCAGTTTTAACGGGCCCACCTGGAATTAGGAAACCCTGTGACAACGGGAAGGTTAGGGACCAGCACTGTTGCCTGTCGGAACATATTCCTCCACTCGCTTCCTTCCTCTAAAAATGAGTAACTTCACACTAATCCTTTAAGGAGGGAATTATTTATATCAGTAACCCTGTGCCCTCTCTGTTCGTTTCCCCTTTTCCTTTTCAGGCCGACGGAAAAAACAATGATGGTGAAGAAGAAGAAGCTCGAGAAGACCACCGCCCCAAAGGCCGAGAGGAACCCTATGAGGAGGAGGAAGAAGAGGAGGAAGACGGGGCTGCGGCTGCGGAGAAATCCCAGCGAAGAGCGGAAATGTAGCGGCGCCGGCCGCGTGGACAGTGCTCAGCGACGGGTTCTTTTCAAGCTGCTCAGAAATAAATCTGCCTGCTGAACTCTAGGATATTTAATTACAAAAATTAAGAATTTAGACTTTTTTTAACTTTTATATTAGAAATGCTCATACATTTATATGAATATATTTTGATAACCTAGTCTAAGTTAGAGCTTCTTTTATACTCAAGCTAAACACGAACCAGAAGAAAAACAATAAAGCAAACCTTAGCCTTTGAATCTTTTTTCATAGATTATGTGATGTTGAAAAGAGCACCGATTTTGTATATTTCAGCTTGTTACTTTTCTGTCTCCTAGTTTCCAGGTGTTCTGTTGTTTGCCTTTAGTAAAATACAGGATGTCAAGTAGGGAATACTGCAAAATGCTGTATAGCCTTTAAGAACAATGGCCAGTTTATTAACTGCTGCCTTTCTGAGGTTCTTGTGTATAGTTGGGTAGAATGTTCACCCCTCTGTCTCTGGAATGAGGTCCATGTACAGACTGACATACGATTGGAAAAGCATTTTGTTTATAAAGACATTGTTTTCCAGACTTTTCGTATATCAGAAAAATGTTTGGCTCTACTTCAAATCACAGCTGTTCATGAAAGAAATTAGATTTTAAAATGAGATGGTATTCAAACTTACGCCACAGTATTCTGGACTTTGATAATCCAGTATTCAAACAAGGTAGGATGCATCGGTGTATTAACCTTCTTGAAGGACTGAAACCTTGTTTAATAACTAATTTAGTGTGTGAGGTGCTATGTGAGCACCCATTCAGTTCTTTTTTGTCTGAAATCAACTAGTAATATCCTTGTTTCAATATCTAGTTCTCTACCATAATATATATTTCCCCCATAAACTCCGGTCCTCAATATGTAATCACTTTGATGACAAGTATGAATATGAAGGCATTCCAAATTACACAGTTGAATAGGGTTATTTCTTGTAAACTATACAGTAAAATACCCATGGTGATATGATAGACCCTCATGACTTTTCTGTTTGCTGGGATTGGAGCTTGTGTTATGCCCATTTTAATGTATGGCATTTTAATGACTACAAAAGTCCCCTAAAATAAAAAAATTAAAAATCAAAAATTCTTCTGGGATCAAGACATATTTGTCTCTCTACATAAAGATTTTTAAATATATAGAATTAGGTTATATAATTCATATGTGTGTGGTTTTATAATACTCTCACGTTAATTAAAAGATTTAATTTATACCATTGGTATATGAATGTAAAGTTAGTTTTTAATAGCCACACTCATGTATGGTTTTGATTATTATCCCAGTGGAGTGATTATATGTATGCATAGGAATGTTTTGTTCAAATATATTTTGGATTTTCAATAATCATAAATCAAATTTTACCTTTATGTATAAAAACCCTTTATGTAATGTAAAATGTATAATACTGTACATAATATTCAGAATACAATTATTTTGGTAAATTAGTTTTTATTTTTAATGTCCCAGTTGCAGTATTTAATTATTTGAACCATATTGAAACTTGGTAATAGTCAATAAAGCTATAAAAAGCAAGTGGTAAATCTTGTCAGGTCTGTGATATCTTATTAGTTTCTGATCTTATTCTTCAGTTCTTTTTTACAGAAGGAAAAATTCTAGGAGGTACCAATATAGATTAATGAATTATAAAATGCCTTTCCAACCTTTTCCTACTTTCCTTATCTCTCTCTCTCTCTAATTGGATTGGTACTTTATTTTCTTTACCCCTCTCCTAAAGAAAGAGCTAAGAATTATTTTACTTGAGCTAGTTCCTGGGAAGAAAATAGAAATAGGTACAGATATGTAAGAGACTGTCATGTGAGCACACACAAAACAAAGAAATACATTTTTTTTAAAAGATTTTATTTATTTATTTGACAGAGAGAGATCACAAGTAGGCAGAGAGGCAGGCAGAGAGGGTGAGAGGGAAGCAGGCTCCCTGCTGAGCAGAGAGCCCGATGCGGGACTCGATCCCAGGACCCTGAGACCGTGACCTGAGCCGAAGGCAGCGGCCTAAACCACTGAGCCACCCAGGCGCCCCAAGAAATACATTTTAAAGCCCCCCTAGGAAAGCAACCAGCACAAACCATTCTACTCTATGGCACCAAGTTCTAGTCCCATCCTAGCTACTGTTTGGAAGAGAACTAATAAATCAGAGTTGAGATACATTAATGAGATGCGCAAAAATAAAATGTCACTTGTATTTATCTTGCCAATTAATCTGTGATTTTTGGTGCCACCAATAAATCAAAGGATTTGGTCCCAGTGACATATTCAGAAGGAGGGAAAAGGCACATTTATTAGGGACAAGTACAGTGAACACACAAAAAAACTACATTAATACAATGTAATATCTAGGTATTTGTAAGCATGACTTTAAACTTTAAAAGATCCTGGAGTAAGGATATAGTCTGAACCACAGGTAAGTCAACAGCGACTCACTTTCTTTTTCTTCTTCTTTTTTTTTTTTTTAAAGATTTTATTTATTTACTTGACAGAGATCACAGGTAGGCAGAGAGACAGGCAGAGAGAGGAAGAGAAGCAGGCTCCCTGCTGAGCAGAAAGCCTGATGCCAGGCTCCATCCCAGGACCCTGGGACCATGACCTGAGCCGAAGGCAGAGGCTTTAACCCACTGAGCCACCCAGGCGCCCCGTGACTCACTTTCATAAAGGAAAATTATTGACATTGAATGTCTTCATGATGCATGCAGTGTGTAAATAGGACCCACTTTATCCCCAAAGCAATTCTCTGTTAGGCTGATGAAATCCCTCTTCTCACAGTTGAAGAATTTTGCCCTCTTGGAGCATTTGACATTATTTAACTGCTCTGAGCTCTGTTTTGTCTTTAGTCCTCTCATGACATTGTGGTGCATCCACACTGTGGCACGTTGCACAGCCATTAAAAAAAAAAAAATGGGGCGCCTGGGTGGCTCAGTGGTTTGAGCCGCTGCCTTCGGCTCGGGTCATGATCTCGGGGTCCTGGGATCGAGTCCCGCATCGGGCTCTCTGCTCCACGAGGAGCCTGCTTCCCTCTCATTCTCTCTCTGCCTGCCTCTCTGCCTACTTGTGATCTCTCTCTGTCAAATAAATAAATAAAATCTTAAAAAAAAATGTTTCTGTTTCTATTTCTGTTCTCAAATCCTCTGTCTTATATTATCGCTTCCTACTTTGCTTCTTACCATCTTGGCTACTTCTTCTCAATCTTTTTTTTCAGGATTTTCTTCTTATACATGCCTGTAAATTTTAGTATTCTTCAGCTTTTGTCCCAGAGCTTTTTCCCTTACAGCCCTCTCCCCATCCATGTCTTTTTTTTTTTTTAAGATTTTTTTTTAAGATACAAGCAAAACCTGCTTTTAGGTTCAGTATCTCAGTTCACTAAGCTTCCCAAAACAAAGTGTGTCCTTGATTCTGTCTTCATTCTCTATGGATGCTACCAAAATATCTTTAAACTTGCCCATTTTTTTTTTTTCCTATCCCTACTATCCTTGTTCAGGCCACTGTTACCTTTTACCTGTGATGAGAGAACAGAAGCCAAGCTGAGGACAAAACAGAAACTGACACCCACAACCACCAACAACCCCCCAACCCCGGATACATGTGACATTCCTCACACACTCCTGGCTGCCCTAAAGCTAAGGAAAGGAAAAATCATTAAACTTACATAGAGATCACAATCCTGCAAGACCTGAGCCTCCCTCAGTTCACAAGTTATCTTAGCAATTTGCAAGAACAAAGCACTTCAACCAATAACCTAGCTCCCAGAAGGAAGTGTAGATACAATTAAATGCCCTTCTAACCTGCAGACCATTGACAGATACTTGAAGCGGGCACAGTGTAATGTTCCTTCAGGAAGTTCCCAACTATCTTCACGTTACTGCCTTGCTAGAGGAGTAAACAACCTTAACTTGACCATGGCAAGGCCTCTGGTATCTTGTAGGTCCTCCCCCTAAAACATCATCTCCTGGACTATTACAACAGTTCCTTAACTTCTCTCATTTGCTCTTTCCTACCAATCCCTAAAATCTGTGCCAGTGTGATCTTTCTAAAGATAACGATAACAGTCCTCCATTATAAAATTATTTAATAAATAGCTACTCCACATAGGGAAAATTCCAAACTTTTTAATATAACCTACACAATCATGATCTGGCCCCATCTTACCCCTTCAACCTTCTGATTTACATTCTAATACTGAATCATAATAAATCTGGCTCCTTTTTGTGAGGCACATTCCTCTCTTAATATCTTAGTAACAAATCTTGACCAATGCCAAAGCTACTGTGTTGTTAATTTAGGAAAGCTCAGTTGTGTGGAGAAAACAGTCTACAGAAGTAGAGAACAAAGGTAACCCACAAAAAGAAAACAAAAGCACAGGCAGTGAGAGTCATGGCATTTTTTTTCAGTCCCTATATCTTGCCATCCTTGATGCCAGCGAAGTCTACCCATAGCTTGCTTAATGAGCAAATAAATCCTACTTTTTCATTTGAGCTACTTGGAAATGGATTTGTCACTTGCCATCTGAATATTCCTGACTAATAATTAATATTCAGTTCCTTTAAATCATCGTACTCTCTTATATCATGGTAAATTTACTACCTACTCTCTCCAGAAACATTGTTCAATCCCTTTTCACTCTCTTCTTTGTCTGACTCATTGCTTAGGTCTCCCCATAGATACCATTTCCTCTGGGAAGGGGATACGTCCCACTCACCCACCCCAACCTAGGTTGCATATCTTTTTTTTGTCCCTCTGTAACATCCTATATTTCATACCCCACTACTTACCACAGTGTATGGAAACAGTCTATAACATATCTATACTCTTCTTCTTTTTTTTTAATTTTAATTTTTTTTAAAGACTTTATTTATTTATTTGACAGAGAGGGATATCACAAGTAGGCAGAGAGGCAGGCAGAGAGAGAGGAGGAAGCAGGCTCACCCGCGGAGCAGAGAGCCCGATACGGGGCTCGATCCCAGGACCTTGAGATCATGACCTGAGCCGAAGGCAGTGGCTTAATCCACTGAGCCACCCAGGCAACTCTTCTTGACATACATGTTCGGTGAGAGTGGAGACCTTATTTCTCTTGATCATTGTTGCAACCCAAACACCAATACCTTCAAATATTCAATATTCACTGGATGAGTATCTTATAGTCCTATCTAAGAATACTGATTATTTCAAGATCATACAATGAAGAAATGGCAGAGCTGGGATTACTTCCCAGGTGAATCTGTTTCCAATGTTAACTCCAAATACAACCAGGGTTGAATGGATCACTATCTCATATTCTGAGTTTCATTTATTAAGAAGGTGTGCTTGAAATTGTAAGGGCCTATTCAGCCAGAGTGGTCCCACCCCGGTTGAACTGCCATTTTGTTGTAAAACTTAAATTGACTCTGTCACCCCACCCCCCCCAGGGGAACTTACTTAAAAACAAGTCCCGGAAACCAGTCCCAGGTAACAAAATCCAAATACAAGAGTGGGTCAGGCCAGGTGGAGGTATTCAATCAGTGGGCGTGCATACTGTCTCCTAGCTACCAAGGAGTCTGGACCCCGCCCTTTGGGCACCTTTTGGACACCAGTTCTGATCAAGATGATAGGCTGGTTCAAATGTCTACTAGGGTAAATTGTAATTCAATTGGTCACCTAGCATCACTGTGCAGCTTTCTCTGTGTGTTACAATTTCATTGGCTACCTGTGTGTGGTCAGGCCCAACCACATGGCCTTTGCTCTATAAAAGTTAGTCTGTGAAACAGAGAGAGGTCGTGCTCTCTGTAAGAGGTGGCCTTGACTGGTCTGTTTGACAGTCGGTTTGATTCTCAATGCTTGGCATGAAATAAAGCTTTGCTTGACCTTCGCTTTGTATCAGTCTCATTCCTTTAATCACGGACCCATTACTGGGGGACCCAACATTGGGGGCTCATCTGGGATTAAATGACGAGAACTGAGCCAGTGTCAGAATTTCTGGGAAAAGCCTCCGGAGGTAAGATCTCGGGATCCTGTCTGTCTGTCTGGTTGCGGAGCTCCAGATATGGCCCACCAGGGAGAAGCTGGATGCAGCCATGCTCCCCAGGGCTGGAGTGGATGCAGGGACACCCCATCCCTCTTCTGGGAGATCATCTAGGGGTCCGAGTCCCCTTAGGTGGTCAGGGGGCTGAGAAAACCCCCACCAGCAGGTGGTTGCAGGAGACCGAGAAAATCTCCGCCGGCCGCTAGGTCTGGTTCTGTTGTGTGGCTTGTCTCTAGGGGACTGAGAAAATCCTCACTGGTGAGCGCTGTAGGGGACCGAGAAAACCCCCACCGGCGGCAGGCTCTGGGTGAGGGCCGCTGGGTCTGCGGTTGTTTTTGTCATGTCTTTTTGTTGCCTGTTGTGTTGTTCGTTCCTAGGGGGCCAAGAAAATCCCCACTGGCGAGCGTCTCTAGAGGACTAAGAAAACCCCCACCTGCAGCAGGCTCTGGATGAGGGCCGCTGGGTTTGCGGTTGTCTTTATCTTGTCTTTTTGTTGTCTGTTGTGTTGTTTGTTGTGTTTGAAGGAATGGGGCAAGCAAAGAGTAAGGGGACTCTGACTTTCGTCTCTCCATTCCTCCTAATAGATATGGGGCTTCTCCCTCACTCATTTCGTGTGTTAAGGGCTATAACTGGAGCCAACTGGGGGTAGTCTAACTCGAGACAGAGACTTTAAGGAGTATTCCCAAGCAGCTGCTGAAACAAACTTTGTTTCGGGGACATTCCTTGCCCTCTCTGGCCCAACAGGGACTGCCTAGCCCCTCCCCCTTGCTGGCAGGAAAGCATGGCATCTGCTCCTCTGTTGGAGCTGATGAGCTCTAGAACTGGGAACCCTTTCTCTGCCTTCTGGTGGCACTTTGTTCTGTTCTTCACTGTCAGGAAACAAGAAAAGCAACCCCTGGACCAACACCCCCCACTCTGGATCTTCCCACCTGGGTCTCAGGTAAACATTCGAAGTGGAGTGGGCCCAGGTGCAACATAAATTAGTATTTGAACTAAGTTAAGTTTGTTGGGTTAAAATCTGTTAGCAAAGAGATGACTAAACTGATGGTTAATTGTCTGTCTCAGGGTTTTAATGGGTAATTGTTAAAGTAGCTTTCAAAGTCTGAAATTTTAAACCAAATGGAATAAAATACTAGAGCGCTGGTTGCGGGAACTAGGTTTGTGCTTTTGAAATCTGTTGGTAAACATCTTTTGTGCTTAACTGAATTCTGTTGTAACAACTCACAATTGGTTAATATTTAGTCTTCACTAGAGATTGAGATGTTTTGAAGAAAATGTAAATGGTTTTCTCTTTGCCTGCCCAGAGTTGTAAATGAGATCTCTTTGACTCATAAGGCTTTCCCTGATATGCTAAGTTACTCAGGCAGTACTCTTAAACCAATGATAAACCTTGGGTTACATTTAGGTAAATGCTGTAACTACTCTAGAGGTTCTACACATGTCCTAACGTTTTCATGTTTTAATAAGGGTCATCACTTGATATTTAACCATATCTATTCTGAGTTTTTTCATTTGTAATTGCTTTAGTTCTCTTGTAAGATGAATTCTGCCCTAAAGGAAATTCATATGGGAGACTTTCAGGACAAATACAGGTCTTTGATATGTTAAAATCCTGGAACTGAAATGGTAAGAATTTCCAGAAGTAAAAGCTGCATTCAGACTAAACCAGAATTAGCAACATGGGACTAGATGAACTGAAGGAAATTGTAATGTGTCTCTTAATGTTTTGTTTTATTTTAAACATGACTGACTCTGTAATGTTTGCTCTTCCAGACTAGGGAAACTTTTTCTTAAGTTATCTGTAACTTACAGAGATGTAAAAGTACTCATTTGTAAACAAATCAAGGCATTCAACTTTTCTATCTGAACCTTCTGAAACCAAAAGGTCTTAGTAAGTATTCTTTCTTCCATGGCAATTAGTTATCTGCATAAGTTCAATAAGAATCTGTTCTCCTTGTAACAGGACACCATTGGAAACACTGGTTATTTTACCAAGGCTTTGACTGGAATGTCATATTTGAAAAGACTCAGATATGACCAGACAGTTTAAAGGAGCTAAGGTTGACTTTATAAAACCTGGAGCCATAAAGCCCTTTGGAACTGTTGGCCTGATAACCTTGCTTACAGAGTTCCCAGCAGCCTCACCAGGTGAGTAAAGAATGTCACTCCCTGGCAGGTTCAGGGACCTCAGGATACTTTGGGCACCTCAGGAAGAGTAATTCGCCCAAATCTGACAGGTACTGCAGGCAAGTCTGATGGCAAGTACGTGGCTTGACTCTGTTCACAGACGGGAGTAGCTACATGATCGATGGAAAGAGGTATGTGGGGGCTGCGGTGGTTTCTCCTGAGCAGGAACTCTGGACAGCAGCCCTGCCACACGGAACCTCCATAGAAAAAGCGGAGCTGATTGCACTCACCAAGGCACTACAGATGGTCAAGGGTAAGACCGCCAACATCTATATGGACGGTAGGCTAGGTAGAGGCTTTTTTTTCTGCCAAACATGAGATGGCAGGAGTGGTAGCCAAAAAGCTACTAGAGGTTTGTGTTACCTCTAGCGACTGGGTCAGACAACGGCCCTGCATTTGTGAGCTCAGTCTCACAGGCACTGGCCAAGTTCATGGGCACTAAGTAGAAACTACATTGTGCCTACTGGCCCCAGAGCACTGGGCAAGGAGAGAGAATGAACCGGACTCTCAAAGAGACCTTGGTAGAGCTAATTCTGGAGGCTGGTGATGGATGGGTGGATCTCTTTCCTTTTGCCCTCCTCAGGATGTGATGTACACACTGCTTAAACAAGGTGACCCCATTTGAAATAATGCTCGGGAGACACCCCCGCTCTGCCCTCGGCTGCAAGAGGTTGTCCTAGCAGAAATGACTGATCAGTCTGTACTCCAGTCACTGCAGACATTGCAGTCTGTCTTGGAAGGAGCCTTCGCAGGGATCCAAACTGCCCACACTGGGACAGAGACGGGGGTGGAGCCACATCCTCGCCAACCCAGGGACTTGGTTTGGATGCGCTGCCGCCAAGTGGGAGGCTTGGAGCCTCGCTGGAAGGGACCATTTGCTGTCATCCTGACCACCCCCACGGCGGTGGAAGTAGAAGGCATCAGGGCCTGGATTCACGCAGGTCATGTCAAAGGAGCCAAGAATGAGGACGCCCCCCCAGAGATGGGTGCCACTGCTGGTGGACCCCGCCGATCGTGGACTAAAGCTAAGACTCGGAAACAATGAGTTCATTGCTCCCCCTATTGTTAAAATATAGGTGGGAAATATAGACAATTAGGACTTGACATACTATTTCTAAAAAGGGGGGGCTCTGCTTAGCCCTAGGAGAGAAATGCTGTTTCTGGGTTAATCACACTGGAATCATTAAAACAGTCTGGCAGCCGTTAAAAAGGGACAAGAACTGGCTGAAAAGTCAAAGATTTGACTAATCTCCAAAGAAAAGGGGGGAATGTAAGGGCCTATTCAGCCAGAGCGGCCCCAACCTGGTTGAACTGCCATTTTGTTGTAAAACTTAAATTGACTCTGCCCCCCCCCCCCCAGGGGAACTTACTTAAAAACAAGTCCTGGAAACCAGTCCCAGGTAACAAAATCCAAATAGGAGAGTGGGTCAGGTCAAATAGAGACATTCAATCAGTGGGTGCACATACTGTCTCCTAGCTACCAAGGAGTCTGGACCCCACCCTTTGGGCACCTTTTGGGCACCAGTTCTGACCAAGGTGATAGGCTGGTTCAAATGTCTACTAGGGTAAATTGTAATTCAATTGGTCACCTAGCATCACTATGCAGCTTTCTCTGTGTGTTACAATTTCACTGGCCACCTGTGTGTGGTCAGGCCCAACCACATGGCCTTTGCTCTATAAAAGTTAGTCTGTGAAACAGAGAGAGGTCGTGCTCTCTGTAAGAGGCAGCCTCAACCGGTCTGTTTGTTGGTTGGCTTGATTCTCGATGCTTGGCGTGAAATAAAGCTTTGCTTGACCTTTGCTTTGTATCAGTCTCATTCCTTTAATCATGGACCCATTATTGGGGGACCCAACGTTGGGGACCCAACAAAATCTGCAAAAACAAATCTAACGGGAGTCAAAAATTTAAAAAATGAGCAAAATCTCAGCTATAGGGTCTTGAACCAAGAAATTGGAATTATTTGATCAGAGAAAGATACATGGTCAAAGGAAAATGTAACATTGTATGTCTAAGAAACATTGACTATAGTATGAGGAATAAAGAATTTTTCGTGAAACAGGTTGGTAGAATTATCAAATCTAAAGAGGTTTTCAAATCAGAATACATTAACCAATTAAGACTTACAAGAGCCCCACCTAAGCCCGGGAATAGAGGCACTCTTCTCTTAGAATGTTCTTGGGTCTTGTGACTGCCTGCTGTGAGGTGGGGTTGGGGTGGGGGCAGTTCGTATGGTGGAGTAGATCATGTGTTCATGATCTACTACTATGATCAAAAGGACTGGTTGTCCTTTTGTCTGCATACCATTCCCCTTCTGCTCTTCATTTGTAGAAAGGCCTAGTCTTGTAACCACAGAATTGGACCCCAAACTCCTAACCACCCCACATTCTCTTCTTAATCAAGTTCTGTATAAAAAATCTCTCTGCTGATGGTACCTCCACAGCTGACCGTTTGTGATCTCCGCCTGGAAAACATTATGCTGACGCAGGGTGGAAGGATCCTTCAACAAATCAATGGTCTGGTCTGTTTTAATTTGGGGACGAGGGCATGTGTATTTTTCCTAGGAATGCTGAGGGACCATCTGGCTCCCCAAGGGCCTCCTACGTACCGGCAATGGATCACATTTCAGAGGAACTTCTGGATTCATCCCAAACATCTCATCCCACCATTCCGGAGGTTTAGGATTACACCCCTAATGCCTGCTCCTCCACGTTGGCCACCTCGTGTGAAAACAACCCACCAAACGACGATCCCAAGTTGGGGACAACGGAAGACCCTCACAGTGCAGGCGCGGGAATTGTTGGAGGGCCAGAAAGTTAAGAATGAACCCAAAACGCTTTTCTAGCCATAGCAGCGCTTGTTGCCTGCCAGTCTGCATCCGAACGGGGTTCCGATCCCTCGGGCAGCTCCGATCCGGCCTCCATGACCTTTTTCTAAAAAATAAATAAGGGGGAACTGTGGTGACCAGACAGCAAGCTGACAGGGTCCTTGCGGTCTCAGGGCCAGGTCAGAGACCAGCCCTACCCACTAGGGGTCAGCCCTAAAGCGCTGCCATAACCTCAGCTTGCAGAAGCACTGAAACCGCACAGCAGATTTGTCCTTAAGCTAGTTGATCTGATTTGAGGCTGTACTGTAACAGTGCTGAATGAGAAAACTTATTTACCGGTAGTTTGGTATGTTGATTGTTCTACTGAATTGTAAATGCAATGATCAAGGTGACTCCCAAGTGATTGTATTGGGCTTAAATCCTGTAATACTGCTGTAAACCAATAAACTTCGTCTTAGCAGCATTGGCTGCGACCCTCCCAAGGCCATCTTTTGTGTTTCTTTCTCATTCCCACCCCTGAACTCAGTTTCTCCGTTAAGTAAAGGCTGGTTCTTTGGCACCAAACCAGCCATTGTGCCCATCGTCCGGGATTTCTTTTTCTTTCTTTCTTTCTTTCTTCTTCTTCCTTTTTTTTTTTAAGATTTTATTTTTTCATTTGAAAGAGAGAGAGAGGACTGCGAAAGGCAGAGGGAGAGGGAGAAGCAGACTCCCTGCTGAGCTGGGAGCCTGAGGAGGGACTGGATCCCGGGATCCTGACCTGAGTCAAAGGCAGAGACTTAACTGCCTGAGCCACTCAGGCGTCCATTTCTAGGATTTCCGTATGAGGCTTGATTCCAGAAATGCTCTCTGGCTGCTCTGACAGTGGCAGGAAATGTACATCTGGAGCTTCAAGGAGCCATACTCCTCGTGACCTGGAGAACACCCAGTTGCAGCAGGAAGAAATGAAGTTACTATAGAATGGGGAAGGACTGGGATATCAGGGAGGAAGAAGAAAGTGGGAAGGGGAGGGAGAGACAAAATGATAAAGGGAATGGTATTCAAACTCCCAGGTTCTGACTTCCTGTGGTTTCCCTCCCTTTTTTTCTTCAGTAAGTGTGAGGTTCTTTTCAATCACATACAACCTAAAGAACATTGATTACTTCATCTTCTATATAAATTACAGTATTCTGTTTTAGCTTCATTTCTTCCTGCTGCTACTGGCTATTCTCCAGGTCACAAGCAGTAAGACTCCTAGAAGCTCCAGATGTATATTAGATGATAGGTAGGTAGATAGATAAAGAACAAGATTAGGCTGAGAGGAAATTCTTGGCATTAACTTTTAGTCATCTTGCCCTAAAGTTAGCAAGTTTTAATAAACAATAACATACTTTTTGCCAATCCCTTGATCTTCATGTTTTTTCTTGAATCTGTCTTTAAGGCCAAGAGAATCTGTGTTGAAAGTTTTGGGGTTATTTTAATGAAGTTAAGAATACTCATATATCCTCCTTCTTTAGTCTACACCAAAGATCGTCAACTTTTTCTGTAAGGGGTTAGACAGTAAATCTTTAAGTCACTGTGGACCAGAGAGCCTCTTTTGAAACTACTCACCTCTGCCATTGTACTGTAAAAGTAGCCAGAAACAAGACATAAAGGAATGAGTATAGGGGTATTCCAATAAAACCTTGTTTACATAAACAGAAAGCATGCCAGATTTGACCTGCAGATTGCAGACACCTGTTATATATGATCTGAATGCTTGCTGTAAAAATAATAAATTTCAAAAGAAAGTAGAGCATTTTGGGATTTCAGGTATCATAAGGCTTTCTATTTCTTTCCTCTAATCCCTTCTATTTTGAGTTGGCAAGCACTCAGTATTATCTCAGCTGCTGCATTTGTACACTATTTTAAGTAATTGGAATGAAATACTTTTGTCCTTCACCATCTTGGCTGACCTTGTTCTTACCATTCCCTATATGTTACTAATGGAGCTTGAAATTAAATGTCATTTCTGTTTGTCTGTTAACACATACACAGAATTCTGTATAAGGTACGTGCCTTTAAAAGAACTGATCTACTGGAAAACATGGGTTTGAGCAAGATGAGATGACTTCTTTTGGTCTGTGTGTTCATTCTCATTTTAAGACTTAAGAAATGAGAACCAATTACCACAACTGCCCATTAATACATTAATGATAACCAAGTTGTGATCTTTTTGGGGGGGAGGGGGTTCTGTAGGTATTCCAATTCGTTACATTTTTTCATCCTAGTGGAATTAGACTTCTTTTTTCCATAAAGGCAATTCAGACCCCTTTACATGCTCTTAGCCCTGGCCAATTACATCCTGTGGTGGTTTTAAGGTCTATCCACAAAATCTTTAATAGTCATCCCTTTAAGAGGGCGCCTGGGTGGCTCAGTGGGTTAAGCCTCTGCCTTCGGCTCAGGTCATGATCCCAGGGTCCTGAGATCAAGCCCCGCATCGGGCTCTCTGCTTGGCAGGGAGCCTGCTTCCCCCTCTCTCTCTGCCTGCCTCTCTGCCTACTTGTGATCTCTCTCTTTCTGTCAAATAAATAAATAAATAATCTAAGAAAAAGAAGAAGAAGAAGAGGTGGAATCTAGTTCCTATTCCCCTGACCATGGACTGGACTTAGTCACCGACGTCTAACAAATAAAGTTGAAGGGAAGTGATGGTGTGTGCCTCAGAGATTAGGTCACAAAGACAATGCAGCATCCTCCATGTTCTCTCTTAGAAGCCAGCTACCGTGTCATGAGGAAGCTTGAACAGCCTTATGTTGAGACCTACATTTGTGTGGCAAGAAACTGAGACCTCTAGTCAGCCAACAGCCAGGGAGAAACTGAGGCTTCTGTCCACAGCCACCTGAGTGAGTCTGGAGCAGACCCTCCAGCCCCAGGCTAGCGATCAGACTACAAGCTGAATGTAACCTCATTGGAAACCCAGAACCAGAACCACCGAGACAAGTTGCTCCCAGGTCTGTGGCCCACACAAACTTGAGACCATAAATGTTTATTCTTTTCGGGTTTGGAGTCACTGGTTACACAGCAGTAGATAACTAATACGTCTTCTAAGGAGTGTTTATAACTCCAAGTGGAGAGGCGGGTGGTGACAATGATGTGCAGCTGCGTGGTGGGACTGGGCATCTAGCCATTTGCTTCGCTGGAAGCCAAGTCTAGATGCAATGGTGATACAAGATGAAGTTCAGCTTAATGAGTTAAATACCTTTAACCCAATTTATTTGTTCAAATTATTAAGATTATTTTTGGCAGAAAATATTTTATTTTCAGAAGCTATTTTAGTAGCTTCTAACACTGTGTCACTCAACTTGGATTCACACCTGAAGAATTTCTGAGCTAGTGATACCTGGGCTCCACTTCCAGGGACCCTGAATTATGGGCCCTGTGGTATAGTCTGGGCATCAGGATTTTAAATTTCCTCAGGTGTTTCTAAAGTACAACTAAGATTAAGATTAAGTTAAAAGTAGGAAAGGGTAATGTTCCCTCTCCAACGTCTCCCTACCAGATGATAAAGTACAATTTAAATTCTGGGATTTCTATATGAGGCTTGATAAGAGAAATGCTCTCTGGCTGCCCTGATGATTAAAACAAGTCTCAGACCAAATCTGCAAAGCAAATATTTATAGGCAAGCAGACACAGACATTAAGCTTTCCTGAAGTCTGCATGTAGCACAGATCCCTATCCTTTTAGGCATTCCAGATAGGCAAAGGTGTGAAAGAGTTGCTCAGGACAGATCCTATAATACCCCAGGCACAGAATTCATCTAGATTTCTGGCCAGATCCTGGCCTTGACAGTCTTCCTTAAGAGGCCCAAGTCCTCTTGCTGTGGGTGCTAGGCCTTCCAGGTGCTCAGATCTCTCTTGGAGTTGGGGGAGGGACCAGTACCTGTACAAGACTTACTTCAGCTCACCACCGATTTTGAATACAATTCATTCATTTCTAGAATGAAAAAAAAAATGTCTTTAATACTGATGGTACTATCTAAGAAAACAGAGCTGATTTAAGTGAAGAGAGTAAAAGATCTTGTGACAGTGACCTCAGGAGCGTAGGCGCTGATGAGACCATCAGTTTCTCAGCCCTGGATGCATATCAGAGCCACCAAAGACACTTTTAAAAGAGTCTTGTCTTGACCCCAGTGTAATTAAATCAGAAACGCTGAGGTCAGAACCTGGGCATTGGTCTTTTTAAAAGGTCTCTAGGTAAGTCATGACCACAAGGGGTTAAGGGTCGCGGCGGGGAGGTGTATCCCTAAAGTCCTAAAGGAGTAGTACACAATGGAGTGTTCTGGGTGGTGAAACTCTTCTCTATTCTGACTGTGAGAGTGTTATGCAAATCTATACAGGTACAAGGACTCTCAGAACTGCAGAGCAAAAGAGAAGCTCAAGCTTATTGTACAATTTTAAAAATAAAATGCCACTCAAATTTTTTTAATCTTTTTTTTTTAAAGATTTTGTTTATTTATTTGAGAAACAGAGCATGAGCAAGAGAGCACAAGCAGCAGAGCAGCAGAGGAAAAGGGAGAAGCACATTCCTCACTGAGCAGGGAGCCCTTGTGGGGATCCATCCCAGGACCCTGGGATCATGACCAGATCCAAAGGCAGTTGCTTAGCCAACTGAGCCACCTAGGCACTGCACTATTAAACTCTTTCTAAAAGCCTCAGATGATTCTAACATACAGCCAGCCTTGGGAGCTCACTGGATTAGATTACTTCCAGGGATGACCCACCATCTCTGGGACATGTCTTCATAGTTTGGCACCAGCAACATGAACATCCTGCAAGACACTCTGGCTGGAGTCAGAAAAGTAAGTTAAGCAGTTGTTCTGGCTAAAGAGGATTGAGTGGTTAATACAAACTGATCAGCCCCACTCTTATCCTTACTTTAACCAGGAAAGTTTCACTTTTATGGGTTTGTCTGATGGAAAACTAGTAGTATACGAGGGAAAATAAGATGATGATCCTAGTTAAGGAATAAGGTGGGCCAAGAGTCTCAGTAGAAGTTCTGGGAACACAAACGGCCCGGCTGACCTCCTCATGGTTAACTCACCTCCACAACATCCCAGGGCATTTGAGGAGCTAGCAAACTAAGCAAAGTATACTCAAATATTCACAAAGGCAGTTCCTAAAACTTAAGAGATTGGAAACATATGCTATATGTACAGAAATATCAGTAACACAAAATGCATTAGTACCATGAAGTAAACCACAAGACAAAGCAGCTACTTGGTTCATCCTCTAGCTTTTGTTGAGGCACAGGAGGGGCAAGGTAGGGGAAGGACAAGGTAGGGGCAGGGTGGGGTGGGGCGGGGCGGGGTGGGGTGGGGCGGGGCAGGGTGGGGTGGGGCGGGGCGGGGGCTATTTATTCACAGGTTGGACAGCAGTTGTAATTCGGGACTATGCGCTGTTTAGACTGTTGAAGCCGAGCCAACTTTCCTGAGAAAGGAGGAAAACTCAAATTTTGTGGTACACTTCAGTTATGTCAATAGACTTCAATCACCAAGCTGGCTTTTAGATGGCAAAAGCTGTTGAAAAGCCTGCTGATCCTGAGAGAAAAGCAGATGTTGGTTCAAGACCTCAGGAGTTCCCCCCAGTAAACGCTGAAACGCTCCTCCATGGGGAGATCAGGGAGGGCGGGAAGAAAGAGGTGGGCCATGCTGGTAGGTGGCCGGTTTAATAAGCAAGGGAACTTCCACAGGAGGAGGTCTTAGGCACTGCAAAAGGAGAAAACGTCCACACCTGCCCACCAAGTCCTTAACGTGTATCCGGAGGCCTTCACTGGTTTCAGTCATGTATACGGTCCAGGTGATCTCAACAACACATCACTCCACCAACACATCACTCTGCGAGGCATTGTTGCGAATGGCTTGGGCGGTGGGAACCGCGGACAAAAGAAACATTTGCAGGGCAGGGTCAGGGCGAGGAGCCTCCTACTGCCTGCGTCCAGCTTGACGGTCAACTGTGGTCACAGCCTCTCGATGACTTCCTCCAACAACAGGTGAAATATGTTATCTGAAGTGCAATAAAATCCCTGGAGTGCCTAAAGAGCCCAATACATGCTTAATAAGAATGAAACTGGGTGGGGAGGAAAATCAACCATTACCAGATATTTGGAAAGGGAAGTAACCTGCAATCCGTAGGTTTAATCTGCTTGGAGGCAAGCAGGAGGGGACTGCAAAATGAAAGCCTGGCTTCTGACTCTGAAAATGCATTTGAATTTCATGTGCACCTACACACTTAAGTTTTGACTTTCTCATACTACCAGTTGGTCACGCCGCAGGACAGCGCGCGGCAGGACAGCCTGCGTCAGGAGCATCCGCGTGAATGCCCTGGGAACCTCTTTCTGGCCTGAGTCTCACCCATACAGTGTCCCACAGGAGTGCTCTCACTTTAGTGAACCAGACCAGGTACTCCCCTGTCATCCTTCTTCCTTCTCATTGTTTTCTCCTTCTTTTTGTGCTGATCAGCTTACTCATATTTGAAATACCTTAACACTAGGATTTGAAGACTTGAAGTTCTCAAGGATGAATGAACAAACTGGCCCCAGGTTCTGGATGAAGTCGTTTACCCACCTGTGGAGGATCTCAGGTAACTAAAATGTGTATCACGTGTGTATGTGAATCTTGGTGGTGTGGGGTTGGAATGCTACTGGGGAATATGCCAAGAGTCTGCAGGCTGCCTTGAGGCTGGGGAAAGGAAAAAGAGCACTGCGGAGCACCCATTTGCCTAGAGCCTGCCCGCCTTGTTTGTCTTTAGCAGTGAGGAAAGTAATGAAAATATTTTGCATTACAGTTCAAAGATTATGACCCTTTTCAAACTTTAGTAGTAGTTACTTTCATCCCACTAGATTGTTGACTTTGACTCCTTCGGTGGCTTAGTGATTCTGTTCCGTACCTCTCTTTGGAATGAGTTTTAAGAGCCCCTGGGAGCTCTTCTGTCTTCCCTTCTCATAGCGTCTTCGCTTCCAGTACCGCAGAGCAGCGGGAAGGCACACAAGTACGATCAAGGCTAACGGAATGGAAACCAAGATTCCAATTCCTTTTCTCTGCTTTTCCTTCCTTGAGTTCCACGTCTATAAATATTCTTGGTTTTTGAGGGCCGACAGCTGAATTAATAAACAGTGCGCTAGTGCGGATAGCACAACAAGGACATATCTGGGCTTTCATCCTTCTAGCATTTGCCAGTGGTCTGGTCTCAGCTCTTGAATTCATGCGTGCTCCCTGTTTATAGGCAGGCTTGGTGTGGCCCCCCATCCTCTCTATCCTGCTTTCCATTCTTCTTTCACTAGCAGTCGGGTGAAGTCAAGTTTTTGTGAGTCAAGATTCACTGCAAAGGACTGGCTGGCCCCTGGCTAACATCCCATGGTTTCCTGGCCTATTTTTTTGTTTTATTTGCTATCATAAGAGTAACAAATAAGACAAGGTTTGCACTAAGCCAGGAACTGGCTTCTGGCTTCTGGAAGGAATCTTAATGTTCTACTTTTTCTTTTTAGATAGCTTAGAAAAGCGAATATTCTATGGCTGGATATCAGTACTAATTTTTTTTTTAAAAGACTGATTTATTTGAGGGGCACCTGGGTGGCTCAGTGGGTTGAGCCACTGCCTTCAGCTCAGGTCATGATCTCAGGGTCCTGGGATCGAGCCCCACATCGGGCTCTCTCTCAGCAGAGAGCCTGCTTCCTTTCCTCTCTCTCTGCCTGCCTCTCTTGTGATTTCTCTCTGTCAAATAAATAAATAAAATCTTTAAAAAAAAAAAAAAAAAGACTGATTTATTTGAGAGAGGGAGTGTGTGCCCTCACACACGTGCGTGCAGGGTGGCAGGGGTGGAGGGGAGAGGAAGAGAAGCAGGCTCCCCGCTGAGCAGGGAGGTCGAAGCAGCAGCGGGTCTCCATCAGAGGACCCCGAGATCATAACCTGAGCTGAAATCAAGAGCTTGACACTTAACAGACTGAGCACCCTGGCACCCCTCAGTACTAATTTTTATATAATGTCTATGTTCTAGAGAGTGTCCTCATTTTATATAAAACTCTCAGTCATTTAAGATAGCCATAGATGATAGTAAGCATATTGTACGAATACTTCAAAATATAGCATTAATTTTATGGATATCTGAGCACCTGATATGTGTATGATCTCTTTTAACAAAGAGGTAACTCAGCAACTTCATCCATATGTAGAATTGTTGAATTAAGAGGGAATACAATATTGTGTATATTCCCTAGCCCACAATTTTAAGGGAAATCATTCAATTAAACTGTCTCTCTGATATTTTTTTCTGCTTTAGAAATTATAATTATGCCTTTACCTTACATATGAAAAATTAATGAACTCTCATTTCTCTTTTGATGGCTCAGATAAAAAACAGCAGCTTCATCTCCTATTCTCTTATAGCTCTCTGTTATTTCCCCAGGGGTATAACTCCAGTATATCTTTAAATCTATAGATGATGCCAACAACAAGTAAGCTTTTCTGGTGATTCAAACACACTTAAGTCCCAAATGTAAAATTTGAAAAGAATTCTAACTGTAAATATTACTTTTGGGCCAACTGAAAATCATATATTTCTCTCTGTTGCTTAGAAATGTACTTAGCCTCTTAAGTGATATTTCTTAGAAAGTGAAGAAATTACTAAAATTTAAAAAAATTGGTAGTTCCGGTTCTAATCAATATTGTCATTATTTTCAAGTATATTTTTTATGTTTTCAGAATTTAATGTACTTACCAAGTGATAATCAGAAGCAAAGTCCAAATGAATAATTTTTTTGTCCTTCTTATTTCAAACTGAAAATATTCTTGGTGTAAAAGGGAGGGAAGGCTCATGTGTTTTTGTATAATCACAAATGGCTTCATATAGCTTTAGCTGACTTTAGCAATTTTTTTCTTTTGTCAACTTAGTAAAATAATTGCCAAATTCATTATTCAACAATTTAACGTTTGATGTTATGAATGGATTAACTGTAGCTTTTGAAATTATTTCCAAAGCTGTTGAATATTTTTATGAACAACCCAGAAGGAAAGGTCATCATTTTCAAAAGATAATAGGAGAAGATCTGACTTCTATTTCACTGCAGGTTCTATCAAATTAATTGTACAATATGAGAAGCCTAAATCATCATCTGTCAGGCAGGAATATAATGACCTACTATTAATGGAGAAAATATAGTATTAATTTCACATCACCATGTAGCAACAAATAATTAACTGGCAGAGGTAGTTTATTCAAAAACTTAAATAAGATATTTACATGCTGTTTTGAAAAGTGATCATTTTAGATAAATGAAAATCATGAATGTTTACAGTAGAAAAGAGTGATATTGTAAAAAAAAAATAGTTTTTTCTGGTTAATGTCAAAACAATTGAGACATCAGCAAATTTCTACCTAACAATGAACCCATACCAAAATGTGACATTAGTGTCTCCATTAGCTTCCTAGGGCTGCCAAAACAGATTAGCACAAACTTGTTGCCTTAGAACAACAGAAATGTATTCTCTCACAGTGTGGAGGCTAGAAGTCCAAAGTCAAGGTGTCTGCAATATTTGTTCCTTTTGTTCTGAGGGAGGTTCTGAAGGAGAATCTGTTCCAGGCCTCTCTCCTGGCTTCTGTGGTCGCCAGACTCCTTGATGTTCCTTAGTTTGTGTGGGCATCACCTTCACATCTGTCTCTGTCCTCATGTGGTGTTTTCCTTGTAAGTGTCTGTGTTGTCACATGACCTTCTGATAAGGGCATGCGCTGTTGGATTTGGGGCCCAGTGTGATATAGTATGATTTTGTCTTAACTCATTACTTCTCAAAGACCCTATTTCCAAATAAGGTTATATTCTGAGGATCTGGGTAGACAGGAATTTTGGAGGGACAATCCAGTAAAGATTCTTAACTGTTGGAAAGAAAAAATGAACAGTTAAAAAAAGTGGCTCAGAATATGTTTTTGGTATTCATGGGCTTAAACTGACAGTTAAGTAATTTTATTTGGGAAATATGCTATTAAATTATTATTCAATTTTATCAGACTAAAGAACTAGGAGATAACTTAATAATACTATTTGTAGAAAATGTTGGCATAGTCTCCATACACACTATCAGAAAGAATCAATAAATATTTATTGAACATTTACTATCCCGCAGCCACATCTTTGTAGAATATTGGTCTTTCAACTATCTGAAGCATAACTACTATTGATTAAAATATTTATTATATCCATTCTTGACGGCTTGTAGTACATAAAGTAGGGCATGAATTGTTGGAGAAAGGAAAACAAGAAAAACCTAGTACTTGTCCTCAAAAACTTTCAAATAAAGACCTACTCTATTGTAACGAAAGGTGCAGTTTGGTAAGTGGGGGAATGACAGGCCGTTACCTACTAGCCAGGTAATCACAGGCATGTTAGTAGACTTCTCTGCATCACGCTTTCTTTATCTGTAAATAGGGACGGTGATATTTATATCTCAGAAGATTGTTAGGAGGGTTAAATGAGCACATGCATCCGAAGTGTTCAGAACCATGAGTAGACACAGGAAGCTTTGTAAAGATGTTAGCTACTATTTCAAAAGGGGGAAAATAATCTAGTGCATATCAACATTTAAGGATGATGTGGGACAATACTGTAAAGTTTTGGGGGACCCAAACAGTCTCCAGAAAATGGTTTCAGGAGAACACGGATTATTTTGGTAGTTATAAATAATTTATTTGAGATGGCAATTGACCTTCTTATTGGCAGGAGTCATTTGTCTGTTTTAATGTAATGAGTGTGTTTTCCTTGGGTAATTTAATGATTTATTCTGGAGTTGAACTTGCTGTTAAAAGTGAATCAGGTGGAAACCTCAAAATACTTGAAGAATTTGAGTTCTGTGGGTATGTTTTTGATATCTGTGGGTTTGAATGTTTCCTGTTGAGATATCCTGGGTCAATGGTTGTGACAGAAATCTTTACTTGCCCCATAAAAAGAAACACTGGCCCAAGCAAAATAGGACAGTCATCTTGAGTGCACCCTTGTCATGGATTCCTTTCTCCAAAGAGGAGCCATCGGCTGACCAACTACACTTCCTGGGACATGGATTGCCACAGACAAAAACACACCACCCTAGAGCACTTAAATTACTCTGATTCTGATGTTTTCCTCTGTCAGTCCAGCTAAGGCTAGTAGGGGAATGAATGGAGACCTGGTGACCACAAAGCTTGTATGAGTGCAGTCCTACCATTGAGTACTAGGCAGTGGTTTTTGGTTTTTGGTTTTGTTTTTTGGCACTGACCAGCAATATTCAAGGGGGTTTATAGGTGGTCAGTAGTGGGAAGAAGTGAATTTAGGTGCTTAAGATAGTAGCATGCAAAATCAGCTGTAATCTACCCAGTACATTCTTGAATGTGCAACTGAGTTGAGAAATCAATGGTAGACCTGGCTACTCAATCCCCTGAAGGATGGTAGACCAGATGCTCCATAGCTACAATTTCACAATGTCCATAACCTGAAAAAGAGGCTGCACACTTCATCCTTCTCCTATGTTTCAATGTGCCTGCAGTTTCTTCTATTATGCCTACTTCCTGCAAATGATTTTTATGGTTCCTATGAAAGAAAAGGGTAAGACTAAATTTTTACAAAATTAAACTCATGGCAGAGACTGTCTAAAGTATTAATTAGGAAAGCTGCAAAATACCATTTCCTAGGGGGTTGATACATATTCTAGGTTAAATGGATTCCATGGTAAAATAAGTTTGTGGAACAGGTTAAACTGTGTTAAACTAAAATTGTTCGGGTGCCCCTATATTTTGTTGTCCAAACTAAGATACTTCTGAGACAGAAAGGGAGCACTGTTGATAATTATGCCAGAACAAAGACATAAACTGGGATTGTCCCAGACAAAAATTGATGTGTGGTCACCCAACTTATTGTACATCATATTAGATTAGGAAGAAAATAATATGGGGTGTTTCCAAAAAAATGTGTGCAGAACATGTTGAGGGTCTAGATGGAATAGTAGTTGTGAAATGTCTGTTTTAAATGTGTATTTAGAAACAGTGGACTCTGCATCCCCAACCTCATTTCAAATTTAAAAAGAAACTACATAAAAACCAAAGGGAATTACCATCTCTATATAAATTTAAATGTCTATGGATGATGTTAAATTCTTTAATGAGGACTTTAATTGTATAATATAAATCCTTGGGATTAAAGGTTTCTAAGGATGGCTGATATCCTATTAACTTTTTAATAATGTTATAATACCCCAGGAGGAAATTAGTTCTCTCCCTAGAGAGCATTAGAACAGTCTGCCTATTTTGTCTACATTTTTATCATGGTGACTTTTGATTCTAAGAGTCTTTTAGGGTTGTTTCAGGAAAATGCTTTATTGTAAGTCCCATTCATTTATGGGCATAAGATCATTTAAGTGCAGATTTTCTTGTTGCTGGAGCTATCCCTCTTATAATCCTAGCAAATGTTTCCAACTTTATAAAATGATAATGAGAGTTTAATGGCTTTCTTCATGCTCCAGGAAAAATGGTTTCTAGCACATTAGAGGTATAGGACTTTGCTTTCTCTGGAAAGACAAAAAACAAAATTGACCCCAGTTCTCAAACTTTAATTCACCAGTGGTTAATTGGATATTATTCTTAGCATGTTTCCATCTATTTTCAAGGAGCCCCAAACTCACTGATTAAAAACCAGCAAGTGGAAGGAAAGAGCAGAGAATCATGGCCTGAAGCATGAAGAAAGTAGGACACTATAGTTCAAAAGAAAATTAACAGTCTTTCAAATAATGAAACAGCGTGAAGAGACTTGAGCTATTAGCAAGACCTAGAACACTGGCTTAAACCAAGGTAGATGAAGGAAGGCCACCAGCGTGGCAAGAGGCAGCAACGTGGGAAAAGTTAGAGGGTGCTGGGGCAGAGTAAAAGTTATAGGGAAAACTCAGCCTGCCTTGGATTAGCAGTAGGAACATTGCAGGCACTCCACAAACTGGTCACTATTCAGTGAGTAGTTGTTGAATGAATGAATGGCTCATGGTAATCAGATCTTCCCTCCGTGTTTTGCTAATGTTAACGCATTGGTTAGGAAATGCTGTTTGAATACAGAGATAGAATAACTGTTCTAAACTATCATTTTGACTTTCTGAAGATCCTGAAACAGAGAAGATAAAATGTGCATACCCCTTTTGTTTCCCTTGAGCAAATTATTGAGATTCAGTGTCTTTGCAATTTTAGAAATGATATTTGCTATCTCTTCCTCACCTGTTTGTTTGAGGATCAAATGAGATAGTTATAAGAACATGTTATGAAAGCTTATTGGATTTTGACTCTGAGGGAATATCAATGATTTCCTTTAAAAAGCCTTTTCTCATCCAGCAAGTGATCAAATCTGCACACACGGGAGATACAGGTAGAGCTGTGTGGTTGCCCCATGTGTATGTGCTATTAATGGAGCAGCATGAATCGGTGGTTCTGAACCTTCCAGCATGCATTAGATTCACCTGGACAGCTTTTACAGCATACCTGTGTCTGTGGCTTGCTCCAAGACATTCTGATTTAATTAGTCTGAATAGGGCCCAGGAACTGGTATGTTTCTAAAGCTCCCTAGATAATTCTGTATGTAGGTAGAATTGAGAACTACTGCTTCAGACCAAAGTTGGGGGTGGAGAGAAAGGAAAGGGAAATAGAACCGATCGTTTTTTCCTACATTAATTCAGCAAATATTTCCTGACTGTTATGTGCCAGACATTGTTCTAGGCACTGAGCACACACTGATGATTAACAAAAACAGAATCCCCACCTTCCTTTTGAGTTTATATTCTAGTTGGGAAAGGCAGACAATAAATACATATTTCATTGATTTTAAGACACCTCTATTTCCTATCATTTAAAATCTCTAAAATTATTATGCAGTTCACAGTGGATATGATGATAAAACATTGTAATGTATAGTTATTAGATCATTTTTTCCTAATGGTAAGTAGAATAATGGCACCTCTTATCATTTTTGAGATCTTAGTTTCAATGGAATATAATTATATAATAAAATTTTAGATAGAGTCAAAGAGATGAACCTCTCTATAACCACAAAACGTCATCGTATAATCCAAAAGTTGAAAATCTTAATTAACATAAATAAATAATCTTAATTATTAACAAAGCAATCATTAATACATTATTAACCTGAATAAACACTGTGATCCCTTCAACAAGGTTTTACTTCCATGGATCAGCCCTATAATGCTTTCATAAATCTTACATAGTTTACTGAACAAATATTGTGAACATTTTCCATGTATGTGATCAGTTTGGGGACACAATTATCCATGAGTTTCTTGTGTTCTCCACATCTTGAGAAGTGAGGCACTGAGTACCTTTTGCTTGAACTAATTTTTAAACAATGTTTGTATAGTAAACAGCCTTGGAAGATAGAGGGAGTGTTCCTTTCCAAAGCAAAGGGCAGGCATGCTTCCTGTCTAGTGTAATCAAGATAATGTTTCCCTCTAAAACAAGGAACAATTCTCTTATTTTTCAATGTAAAATATTCAAGTTCCTTAAGGTTAGGGAGGAAATAAAACCCTTTAGGGTTTTGTCCTCAACAATGTAGTTCTGGGGCATGTTGGGGTGTCTCCTTAGAAATAAAAAACAAATTGTTGTACCTCCCACCATTTAGAAGGAATCACAGTGCCTGGTAGGCCATTTCATGTGTAGAGACAGTCTATTCCAGGGTTGAAAAATGGTTCTAACTTAGCTACCAAGTGACATAAAGGCTGGGAGCATTGAGACTGGCAGAAGAAACACTTAAGAAAGGAATGGAAAGAAGGGAAAAGAGGGAAAAGAGGGGAGGAGAGCAGAGGAGAGGGGAGGAGGAGGAAGAGAAAGACCCAGAGAAGGATATGAACTTGTATTTAGGCCTTTCTCACACTATATTGTTTTCTCAAAGTATCTAAGCACTCTCCTCTTCACCATGGCTTTGTCAAAGCTATCCTTTTACAAATTAAAACAGGCAAGGTCAGTGTGATAATGGACACATGACGACATTTCCAGAGAGCTGAGCTGCTTGGCCCTCAGGCATAAGTAGTATGGCCAATTTAAGTATGGTTGAGAGTGGGAAAGAAGAGTTAGAGAAGTTTTATTAAGTAGATTTTCCGCATCTATTGAGAGTATCATATGGTTCTTGTTCTTTCTTTTATTAATGTATTATATCACATTGATTGATTTTTAGATGTTGAACCAACCTTGCATCCCTGGAAAAAATCCCACTTGGTCTGGGTGAATAATCTTTTTAATGTACTGTTGGATCCTATTGGCTAGTATTTTGTGAGAATTTTCACATCTGTGTTCATCAAGGATATTGGTCTGTAATTCTCTTTTTTGATGGGATCCTTGTCTGGTTTTGGGATCAAGGTGATGCTAGCCTCATAAAATGAGTTTGGAAGTTTTCCTTCCATCTCTATTTTTTGGAAGAGTTTCAGGAGAATAGGTATTAATTCTTCTTTAAATGTTTGGTAGAATACCCCTGGGAAGCCGTCTGGCCCTGGGCTTTTGTTTGTTTGGAGATTTTTGATGACTGTTTCAGTCTCCTTACTGGTTATGGGTCTGTTCAGGTTTTCTGTTTCTTCCTGGTTCAGTTGTGGTAGTTTATATGCCTCTAAGAATGTATCTGTTTCTTCTAGATGTCAAATTTGTTGGCATAGAGTTGTTCATACTATGTTCTTATAATTGTTTGTATTTCTTTGGTGTTGGTTGTGATCTCTCCTCTTTCATTCATGATTTTATTTATTTGGGTTCTTTCTCTTTTCTTTTTGAAAAGTTTGGCCAGGGGTTTATGAATCTTATTAATTCTTTCAAAGAAACAGCTCCTAGTTTCATTGATTTGTTCTATTGTTTTTTTGGTTTCTATTTCATTGATTTCTGCTCTGATCCTTATGATTTCTCTTCTCCTGCTGGGTTTAGGCTTTCTTTGTTGTTCTTTCTCTAGCTCCTTTAAGTGTAGGGTTAGGTTGTGTATTTGAGACCTTTCTTGTTTCTTGAGAAAGGCTTGTACCGCTATATATTTCCCTCTCAGGACTGCCTTTGCTGGGTCCCACAGATTTTGAACCGTTGTGTTTTCATTATCATTCGTTTCCATGAATTTTTTCAATTCTTCTTTAATTTCCTGGTTGACCCATTCATTCTTTAGAAGGATGCTGTTTAGTCTCCACGTATTTGGGTTCTTTCCAAATTTCCTTTTGTGATTGAGTTCTAGCTTCAGAGCACTGTGATCTGAAAATATGCAGGGAATGATCCCAATCTTTTGATACTGGTTGAGACCTGATTTATGACCCAGGATGTGGTCGATTCTGGAGAATGTTCCATGTGCACTAGAGAAGAATATATATTCTGTTGCTTTGGGATGAAATGTTCTGAATATATCTGTGACGTCCATCTGGTCCAGTGTGTCATTTAAGGCCCTTATTTCCTTGTTGATCTTTTGCTTGGATGATCTGTCCATTTCAGTGATGGGAGTGTTAAAGTCCCCTACTATTATTGTATTATTGTTGATGTGTTTCTTTGTTTTTGTTATTAATTGGTTTATATAATTGGCTGCTCCCATGTTAGGGGCATAGATATTTAAAATTGTTAGATCTTCTTGTTGTACAGACCCATTGAGTATGATATACTGTCCTTCCTCATCTTGTTATAGTCTTTGGCTTAAAGTCTAATTGATCTGACATAAGGATTGCCACCAAGCCTTCTTCTGATGTCCATTAGCATGGTAAATTGTTTTCCACCCCCTCACTTTAAATCTGGAGGGGACTTTGGGTCTAAAATGAGTTTCTTGTAGGCAGCATATTGATGGGTTTTGTTTTGTTTTTTTATCCATTCTGATACCCTGTGTATTTTGATTGGGTCATTTAGCCCCTTAACATTCAGGGTAACTATTGAGAGATATGAATTTAGTGCCATTATATTGCCTGTAAGGTGACTGTTACTGTATATTGTCTCTGTTCCTTTCTGATCTACTACTTGTAGGCTCTCTCTTTGCTTAGAGGACCCCTTTCAATATTTTCTGTAGAGCTGGTTTGGTGTTTGCAAATTCTTTCAGTTTTTGTTTGTCCTGGAAACTTTTTATCTCTCCTTCTAGTTAATGATAGCCTAGCTGGATATAGTATTCCTGGCTGCATGTTTTTCTCGTTTAGTGCTGTAAATATATCATGCCAGTTCTTTCTGGCCTGCCAGGGCTCTGTGGATAAGTCTGCTGCCAATCTAATATTTTTACCATTGTATGTTAGACTTCTTTTCCCGGGCTGCTTTCAGGATTTTCTCTTTGTCACTGAGACTTGTAAATTTTACTATTAGGTGACAGGGAGTGGACCTATTCTTATTGATTTTGAGGGGTGTTCTCTGCACCTCCTGGATTTTGATGCTTGTTCCCTTTGCCATAGTAGGGAAATTCTCTCCAGTAATTCTCTCCAATATACCTTCTTCTCCCCTCTCTCTTTCGTCTTCTTCTGGAATCCCAATTATTCTAATGTTTGCTTCATCTTATGGTGTCACTTATCTCTCGAATTCTCCCCTCGTGGTCTAGTACTTGTTTGTCTCTCTTTTGCTCAGCTTCTTTATTCTCTGTCATTTGGTCTTCTATATCACTAATTCTTCTGCCTCATTTATCCTAGCAGTAAGAGTCTCCATTTTTCATTGCACCTCATTAATAGCTTTTTTGATTTCAACTTGGCTAGATTTTAGTTCTTTTATTTCTCCAGAAAGGTCTTTTATCTCTCCCGACAGGGTTTCTCTAATATCTTCCATGCCTTTTTAGAGTCTAGCTAGAACCTTGAGAATCATCATTCTGAACTCTAGATCTGACATATTACCAATGTCCGTATTGATTAGGTCCCTAGCCTTCGGTATTGCCTCTTGTTCTTTTTTTTGTGCTGAGTTTTTCCGTCTTGTCATTTTGTCCAGATAAGTTATATGAAAGAGCATATAAAATACTAAAAGGGTGGCAAAGACTGCAGGATAATGTGCTTTAACCAAATCAGAAGAGGTCCCAAATCATGGGGGGGAGAAAGGGGATAAAAAGAAGTTCAGAAAAAAAATTTTTTTTTTAAAAAGAAAACAAATAAAGAAAAAATATAAAAAAGAAAAATATATATATATTAGACTGGTGACTAGAACAAGGTAATCCAATTAATTTGGGGAGTCTTTTGGTCTCTTAGAAGAAACTACCTCCCAAAATTTTAAAGAATGAAAAATATATAAGGGTCAACACAATGAAGGGATGGAATATGCCTATAAAGATGAAAAAAAATTTTTTTTAATTTCTAAAAGAGGAGTTGATTAAGTTGGTTGGGAGAATAAAGAAAAAGAAAGTAGAGAGATTTTGCTCGGGCTGGACACTAGAACAAGCCTGGAGCTAGATTTAGGGTATATTTTGATCTATTAGAAGATGCACCCCAAATCTTTTAGAAGAAAAAACCCTATGTATATACAAAAAATAAAGTTAGATACAATGAAGGATAAAATATTACTATAATAATGATGTTTTAAAAAAGATTTTTTTTATGAAAGTTATTGTTAAGATAAACCTAGCTAAAAAACGTTAAAAGAGGAAAGGATAAAAGTTTAAAAAAATTTAGAAGAAGAAAAAAGAATAAAATTTTTTAAAAAAATTAAATTAACTGCAAGACTAAAGAATCATGGGGAGAAAGCCATGAGTTCTGTGCTTTGCTTTCTCCTCCGCTGCTCTCCTTGGTAAGTGAACTTGGTCTTGGCTGGATTTCTTGCTGATCTTCTGGGGGAGGGGCCTGTTATAGTGATTCTCAAGTGTCTTTGCCCCAGGCGGAATTGCACCGCCCTTACCAGGGGCTGGGCTAAGTAATCCACTCGGGTTCACTTTCAGGAGCTTTTGTTCCCTGAACGCTTTCCATAGAGTTCCGGAGGACGGGAAGGAAAATGGCGGCCTCCCAATCCCCAGAGGAGCTGAGAGCTCAGGGCCCCATTTCTCAGTGCGCCCTCAGAGAAAAGCATTCAATCACTCCTGTCTCCCTGGCCTCTGGCTGCAGCTCCGAGCTCACCCAGTCTGTGACTGGTTCAAGGTAACCCCGAGCTGAGAGCTCAGTCCTCGGCTCTGTCTCTGTAGCCGGCTTCCCTGCTCTAATACCTGTGAGCTCTGTGACACTCCAACACCCCCGATCCTTCTGTGACCCTGCGGGACCTGAGGCCACGCTGACCCACCATGGGCTTCACCCCTGTTTAGCCTCTGGAGCGATATCCCTCAGTGGAGCAGACTTAAAAGTTCTGATTTTGTGCTCTGTTGCTCTGCTGCTTGCCGGGAGCCGGCCCCTCCCGCCGCTGTCTATCTTCCCATCGCTTTGGATTCACTTCTCCACCATCCTACCTTTCAGAAAGTGGTTGATTTTCTGTTTCTAAAACTGTTGCTCTTCTTCTCTTGGGTCTCCTGTTGGATTTGTAGGTGTTCGCAATGGATTGATAAGCTATCTAGCTGATCTCCTGCTACCTGAAGTAGTCTCAGCCTGCTACTTCTCCACCATCTTGACTCCTCCTCTCCTGAATCAGTATTTTTGTGTCCTTTGGGTAAATATCTGGTAGTGCAGTTGCTGGGTCCTAGGGTGGTTCTATTTTTAATTTCTTGAGGAACCTCCATAATGTTTTCCAGTGTGGCTGCACCAGTTTGCATTCCCTGAATGGTGTATTAATTCTTGAGAGCCCATCAGACCGATGCCCCTGGAAGAGTGCTTTAGTTTTCATTATCTATTCTAATTAGAAATATCACTGCTTACCACCTTAGAATAGGGGGGCTATCTTTGCTTTAGAGTGACACTTCCATGAAGATTGCTATGAGGTTTCCTGGAGATAGAGAACTGGTGGTCCTGAAAGTCATGGAATGTCTGGCAGAAATCACTGAGCCTTGCTCTCATCATACTGATCGCGGCAGCAAAGTAGTCCGAGAGGAGTTCTGATCACCATAGGTCACCAGTGTTCACCAACGAGAACCTGACCATTGTGGACACACGTTCACTTGGGGATCACAACAGACAAACATCAGCATTATCCTCATTTCATAGACAAGGAAGCTAAGGCTTAGAGAAATAAGTGATTTGTCAAGGTGATCAAAACTTGTCAGAGGGAGAGGTAGGATGGGAATTTGAGTATCATTCTAAAATCCCTTTCCTTGTATTTGAAGCTGTTGGGAAATGGATACCAAATTATGTTCTTACCATGAGAGAAAAGTAACACCAAATAAGAAATTTTGCATTTAAGAAAGCCTAAGAAAAATTGTAGCAAAAATGCTACTGACAGTGAGTGGGATAATAGGCAATTGTTGGGTTTTTTTTCTACTTTTCTGTAAAATACAAAATTTCTGTAGCATTTTTACATTTATAAAGAGAAAGGAAACCTAAACTTTATTTGATTTCTCTTGAAAAGATTTTTGGCTGAAGCAAATGTTCTATCAATGTTCCTCAAAATAGAATATGTAGAGATAAAAATATATTTATAGGCCAAATAAAGTTCTTGTGTCATAGCCCTAAAATATATTTACACTGTTGGCAGAATTTTTGAAATACACAGAATCCCAGCCAATGTATTACATTTTCTATTAGTAGAGTATTTTTTAATTTTCTATAATTCATTTCTTAAAAGCAGAATATTGCTTTTATTGACTAAAATATAGTGTTACTCATTATTTTAGAGTCACATCAGGAGAAATGTTGAATAGGAGTAGAAATAAATCAAACATCTCTGTTTTGCTTTAAATTTTCTTCTGCATTGTTTATGTGAATATAATAATAAAATGCATTGCAAATCTTGCTAAGGATACCCTGGATGAAAGGAGGTTATATTTATGTTTCCTGTTGTTAATAATGGGAGAGCTGTAGTATGTTTCACTTATATGCTGGCTGGGTTTTTTCAGCTGATAAATTGGGACATTACAAATATGTATATGGCTGACACCACAGATGAATAACTCCAGTATAGTGACTATGGTTATCCAAAATTTTCATTAGAGCAATTGCTCACTAAGTTTTGTGTTGTTACTTTTCAATGCACAAGATGTTTTGAAACAAAACATCAATAAGCTAGAACAAAAATGGAAGCCAATATGATAGTGGGATCTTGTTTTAAAGGAAGGGGGAATGGAATGAACAGCCCTTGATTTTCTGACTCTTCTCCCCCCACTTATTTGTGTTCATCATCATTTTGGTTTACACATGTGTGTTTGAACCACACTTTTGTATTATTTTTTTTTTTAAGATTTTATTTATTTATTTGACAGACAGAGATCACAAGCAGGCAGAGAGGCAGCCAGAGCGGGGAGGGGTGGGAGTGGAAGCAGGCTCCCTGCTGAGCAGAGAGCCAGATATGGGATTCTATCCCAGGGTCCTGGGATCATGACCTGAGCCGAAGGCAGAGGCTTTAACCCACTGAGCCACCCAGGTACCCCTGTATTATTTTTGATTAATTTCAGTAAACATACTGCCTAATGTTTGAGACATGTTCTGATTTTGGTAACAAAAATCAACACAAAAATGTTATAAACAGCAATTCCTGGGGTTGCATTATGTTCTTATATAGTGGACTATTTCTATTTCTTTTACACAAAAGTAAATTAATACATTGATTATGTTATTAATGTAATACATTAAGAGGTGTATGAAGGCCTATCTTTTTGGTAGTGTTGTTTGTAAGATATGAAACAGCTCATCTGAGACTGACAGAGAAGTGCATAAAATTGCCTTTTAGCACCGCCAGGGAAGGAGACTTTAGCTTGGTCCAGCTGACGGATGAGGAGTGCTGCACTAGCCTAGAGAGGGCCCTGAGGTCTCCATCTAGCTTAGATTCCAAAGATTTTAAAAATCCACAATGTGGGATTATAAACCAGGGAAAAGGCAGTCTTTTGGATTGTTAACATCAAAAATGTGTACTGGACTGCTAGGTATGCTAGGTAACTTCTCACCATTTCACTGTAGTGTTCCCTTTTTAAAGTTCTACCATATAAGGCAAACATCACGATATAAATATTGTCATAGAGTACTCAGGGTCTATTAAAATGCTGCATAATGCCTATCTAACCTGAAAAAGCAAGCCAAAAAATGAAATAAATTTTATGCTATAAATGAAAGTTAGACTTTCATTTTTTAGTTAGGTTTTGCTTAAATAACTACAAAAGAAAGTCATTTTATCTTTTCCACATAAAATGTAACTGATTAGCTTGTGAACCAACAATAACAATGGACTTTGTTTTCTGCTTTACAAAAGTTGGAAGAACTTTCAAATTATAACTAATTTGTATCTTGGGTTCTCTGTTAGTAAATCTAATATTTTTTAAATGTTATTAAGTTTCTTGAGTTTGTTTTTAAGACAGCTTTTGTGTGTGGGTGGGTGTGTATTGCATTATTTGTTTCAAATGAAGATTAATCTCCAGTTCCAGGCATTTCTTAGACTGCATTGTGTCATCGTTAGTTTTTGCAGATTTCTTTCTGAGTAGATTGCCAATTCCTTGAGGGGAGAGATTGTTCTTGATTTTTTTTTTTTTTAAATCTTCTTTCTCTCTCTTTTTTAAAAGATTTTATTTACTTATTTGTTTTGGGGGGAGAGAGAGAGAGACAACGACACAAGTGGGCCAGGAGGCAGAGGGATTAGCAGACTCCCCGCTGAACTGGGAGCCCATGTGGGACTCTATGCGGGATCCCAGGACCCCAGGATCATGATCTGAGCTGAAGGCAGATGCTTAATTGACTAAGCCACTCAGGCACAGTTTTTTTCATCCTCTCTAATGCCAATAACAGAGTTCTATAGATAGCTGGACTTCAACACACTGGCTAAACTGAATTGAAATTACACATTTAAAAAGAAAGGAAGAAAGAGAAGGAGGAGGAGGAGAGGAAGGAAGTGGAAGAGAAGGAAGAAAAGGGGATGAAGAAGAGGAGGAGAGAAAGGAACAGGGAGGGGGAGAATGAAAGGAATTAAGAGGGAGAGAAAATTGGAAAGAGGCAGAGGAAAAACAACCAAGATATTTAATAGTTGGGGGGGGGGATGCCCTTTTAGAAAAGGTCAAAGGAACAGGGGATTATTTTGCATGTTAAAGAAATAAACTTGTTATAAGCTTCACATGTAAAAAAGTCAGCTTCCAGTATGGTAGACTAAACTGACCTGAGATCATGAAAAATATCCTGGCCAGAAAAATAATTAGAAGGATAGCACAAAATAAATGAAATGGCAGTGATCTGTGTGCTTTTGACTTCCATTAGCGTTTAGGCAGGAAAACTAAACCAAGTACAAGAAAGAATGCTTCCAAGAGGCAAAGAGGAGAGAACAAGGGAGGAGTCCTAGAGAGGAGGCAATTTAAATGGGACCTGAGGGATATTGTAGCTTTGGAAAAGGAAGGAGAAAGGGAAGAAGAAGGTACTGAAGGCAGGAGGTTCCTCATGAGCAAAGGCACAGGACCAAGGCAGCAGCGGTGGTGGAGGCAATGATGGAACTGATGTGGAGGGAGGGCAGCCAGGAGCTGGACCCAGGTCTGGATTTGAACCTGGGTCCATGAGACACATGTTTGCTTTCTTCTAGAACTTCAACTCTCGCTCTTAAATGCTCAGAACTCTTCAGCTGTGACCTATTTTCCCTGAGTGTTGTAGTCTCAGAATATAAGGGGGTGAATAGAAATTTCCCTGGATGGAATTTCTAAACTAAGAGAAGGGACAGAGGGGGAATTTGGGTGGTCAGAAACTCCCAGGGTTGTCAGTGTTTTTAGAGACCATCTGGTTTTCCTCTTTTCTTTACAAGTGTTGCCATGAAAGTCCAGCTTGGATAAGACAAACAGCCGACTGGTGCCAGAGCTGACCCCAGGCCCTGAAGGTCTGCCCCGTGCTTCAGGGAGGGGCACAGTAGTATCATGGGAAGAGGTCCAGTTGCAGAAGGCAGACCCAGCTGGATTCAAGCCCTGTCTGTATTACTCCTTACTATGTGAACCAGGGAATTTCACTGAGCTACTGGCAGCTTTTTAAAGAGGGGGATAGGGATGCCTGGGTGGCTCAGTTGGTTAGGTATCTGCCTTCCACTCAGGTCATGATCCCCGGGTCCTGGGATTGAGACCTGCATGGGTCTCCTGGCCCAGTGGGAAATAAATGTTCATTGTTAAAGTCATCCAGAATAGGGTATTCTGTTATAGCAGCTGGAACTAGGAAAATACCCTCATATCTAATGGGAGTATAATAGTACCTACTCATAGAATTTTTGTAAGGATTAAACTGGTCAGTCCCTCAAAAATTAGTTAATCCGTGAAAGTGTTTTGGACAATACCTGACACATAATGACTGTTCAATAGATATTAGTTATCATCATCATTATTGGAGCAGAATCCAGGGTATGAATACTCTTTCCATCACTTCTTATCTACATGACTTGGTGAACTCCTTTGTGCCTCAATTTCCTCACCTGTAAAATTATAATAATAGTACCTGCTTAATGGAATCATTGTGATGATTAAATAACCAACCAAACAAATAATAGCAAAGGGCTCAGAGAATGTACACTGAGCACTCCACAAATCTGTTAGTTGCTTTCAGTTGTCTGAGAACCACCAAAAGATTGCTTTGTGCTTGTCATTTTATATCCAAGTGATATAATTTTATAGAAGCTACAAAAACTATAGAATGATACTTTAGAATGAGTCATTTTTAAAAAAAATATTTATTTACTTGTCAGAGAAAAAAAGGGGGAGAAGTAGGCAGAGGGAGAAGCAGGCTCCCAGCTGTGCAGAGAGCCTGATGTGGGACCTCGGGATCATGACCTGAGCTGAAGGCAGATGCTTAACCTACCGAGCCACCAAGGCACCCCTAGAATGAGTCTTAATGCAAATATTGAAATAAGCCAAGGAGAAACACTTAACATACAAAGGTCTGAGTAAAAAGTGCTACAAATCGAACTACCCTATGACCCAGCAATTGCACTACTGGGTATTTACCCTAAAGATACAAACATAGTGATCCGAAGGGGCACGTGCATCCGAATGTTTATAGCAGCAATGTCTACAATAGCCAAACTATGGAAAGAACCTAGATGTCCATCAACAGATGAATGGATAAAGAAGAGGTGGTCTATATACACAATGGAATACTATGCAGCCATCAAAAGAAATGAAATCTTGCCATTTGCGACGACGTGGATGGAACTAGAGCGTATCATGCTTAGTGAAATAAGTCAATCGGAGAAAGACAACTATCATATGATCTCCCTGATATGAGGACATGGAGAAGCAACATGGGGGGTTAGGAGGATAGGAGAAGAATAAATGAAACAAGATGGGATTGGGAGGGAGACAAACCATAAATGACTCTTAATCTCACAAAACAAACTGGGGGTTGCTGGGGGGAGGTGGGATTGGGAGAGGGGGAGGGGGCTATGGACATTGGGGAGGGTATGTGCTATCGTGAGTGCTGTGAAGTGTGTAAACCTGGCGATTCACAGACCTGTACCCCTGGGGATAAAATACATTATATGTTTATTAAAAAAAAAAATTTGGAAGGGGAGGCGAACCATAAGAGACTATGAACTCTGGAAAACAACCTGAGGGTTTTGAAGGGTCAGGGGTGGGAGGTTGGGGGAACAGGTGGTGGGTAATGGGGAGGGCACGTTTTGCATGGAGCACTGGGTGTTGTGCAAAAACAATGAATACTGTTACACTGAAAAAATAAATAAAATGGGGAAAAAATAAAAAAAATAAAAATCAGAAAAAAAAAGTGCTACAAATCCCAACTATTGACCTTATGTAGAGAGATGGCATTTTTACAACTTTAAACTGATTTAGTTAAATCCTAGTTACCAGTAATTGCTTATTCTGAGGAACTAATAATTGCTTCTCTGCGCCCTGAGGCTCTTCTTTCATTAAAACTAAAGCAAATATAACTTCTGGGTAGAGAAGGTATTTCAAAGAACAAATAAGTAATTATTCAACTTGGAGCAGTTTCTAAAATGTAAGTATATAGTTTTTTATGCATACATATTTTTAGGGGAAAAGGTATATTTAAAAAATTAAACAAGTGTATTTTTTAGTTAAAAATGTGTTTATAGGTATTTATAGATTTTACAGTCACATGGTTCAGAATCCAAGAAGTATAAAAGAGTATCTGGTGAAAATTTTTCCTTCCTCTTCTGAACTTTACTTACCCACTGGTTTTCTGCATAATCCATATTACTGATTTTCAGTCTAATCCTCCAGATTCATCTTGGAGATCTTACAGATCAGCACATAAAGAGCCACTTCCTTATATATGGTATCTTCATAATAGTCCACTGTATGAATTTACCATAATTTTTATTTAACCAGTTTCACATTGATGGATATGCAAGATTCTGATATTTCACTATAACAAATTCCCCATGAATAACCTTAGTAAAAGACCATTTTGTGAGAGCATGGTTATATCTGCAGTATAACTTCTTGAAGGTAGACTTGCTATTCGAGGCCATGTGTACTTAAAAATTGCTAAATATTGCCAAATTATCCTCCACAGCGATGGTACTAAATTATACTCCAACTGGAAATGTATGAGAAGTCTTCAAACTAGAGGTCTTAAGGTCTATACCAAACATCAGATCTTTGGCTTCCCCAGCTTGAGCTAAAGTTCTGGGGAAAGGACTGGGGTGGAGACATCAAATGATCACTCAACCTGAATATCTAGTTTGATGAGATTAGTTACCAAAAAGTTCCCAGTTTGACATGGGGCTCCATTCCACATGCCATGGTGGCCATACTAAGCAAGGGCAGGAAGATGCTCCGGGGCTATGGATCTGGCAGCAGATTTCAAAGCCCCCCCGTGGAGCATGGAAGAACTACCTGAGAGTTTCTGGGTACACACAAGGCATGGACCATGCCATTTGTGGACTCTTTCATGCTTTACCCTAGAAATGATGCAGAGTCGCTCCCAGCTAATTGGTCAGATCAAGTCATAAAGCTCCATCTTAGCGCAATAAGGGCTGGGATGCATGGAAGAATATTTGGGAAGTAGCTCTATTTATGCCATAGATCATGTCAGATGGGATGGAGGAAATAGCCTTCCTGGTAATAACTTTCAGCCCCATCCTCCTTCCTTTGACACACCTGTAGGAGCATAGAATCAGAGACCCATCCACAGGGTATGAGGTTCAGACAGCTTCCCAGTTTGCAAATGGGGAAACTGAAGCCTGGAGAGGACTGGTGATGGGCTCAGGTTCCACAAGCAGACCCCTGCGAAGCTGTCTCTGCCAGGTACTTGCTTTCCCACATAGCAGGGAGTCTGGAGCGCAATTGCTCTTGGTCCCTGCTGATTCGTGCCCTGCCTTTTTCTCCTTTGTAATTTTTATTTCATTATTCTGCCTCACCACATATTTTGGCTGTGACCTTTATGTTGAAGAGTTCCAAATATATATATGTGTGTATCTGAGTCTCAGATCTGCATTTTCAACGTCCTGCTTCTGAACCTCTCTTCGCGGTTCAGTTGCTCTGAATTAGTTTTTTAAAATACATTTTTATATGTAGAAAGCAGGAAGTGAACACACATTGCAATAAAAGGGATCTTGTGAGATAAATGTGTAAACGGAGCTTTGTCCATGGGGTGAACCATAGATTTCTAGTCAGTGTGTCTACTGACTAGCATGATTAGGAGAACCAACATGAGGGTATTAATTTCAACAAACATGGAAGTGCCTTCAGATGAGAGAAACAAACAAAGTAGCTTGCTTGTATTAGCTGATCTTTGCATATCTTTGTATATGCATATCTTTGTCTCCTTTTTCACTTTTTTTTTCCTTTTTCTCTCCTTTTTCATTTTAACTGATACATACTTCCAAAGCACCAAATATGGTTGAACTTAAGGGACACAATCTAAAGACTAGTGGTAGTTAGGAAATGTTGACTTTCCCCTCTTTCCATTTTATCTTATTTCCATTTAAAGAAGATTTTGTGTATCTTTTCTTTGGTTCCCTGCCTGTAGCTTTTGAAAAGCTTATTCTAACAACTCTGTTGGCATTTTGCCTGCTTGAGGTCTTCAAGAGAAATAATACTTTACGAAATGCAATTCTGTCTCTTGCTTTTATTTTTCTTGGCTAACATCTACTTCAGTCTTGACTATTTAGTAAACTTTGTGAAGAATTGTTCAAGGCTTTTGGGCATTAGGAATGGTGCATTAATTATTTCATTTTCAAGAAAAAGTGCTTTAAAAAAGTGGAACATGAGTAATTTTAAGTTTTCATTATTCTTTTAAAGCTTCTCTAGAAAATGCCCTTTTTTCCTTAGGCACAAAAATTTGTTGTTTAAAGCTACAAGGGTGAATGATTTTATTTTCACTATGGGATTGCTCCTGCAAAAACCAGATATTGATTCTTTTTGTTAGATGTACAGTAAAGTCATTTTTAAAAACTTGTTCCTGCTTTTTCTTTAAAGATGAGCATTTTAAATGCATGTTCCTGCTCTTTCTGATAAATCAGTGCCTAACTTAAGTTCTCTACATCATTTCATACTTTTTTCCATGTGTGGCAATAATGAGATAGAAAAGAAATTTGGAGAAGTAAATACATAAAAGATTTCTCTTGTGTCAAATCTTATGAATCCCCCCCCCCCAAGGGTTTGAGGGAAGCCATTTTGCACAAAGCGCTCCTCATGAGACTAAAGAATTCACAGAAGGGATTTTTAGTCAAAGAAGGTTTCACTTAATGAAAAAATAACATCCTGTATCTTTCCTGTATTTATTGAGGAATGATAGAAAACAGTATTTTTCTCAGAGAAAAACAACTTTAGAATGACTATATGATAAGGTAGTTATGCATAAGGGTGCAAACTGTAATAGTTATGGAACATGACTTGGCATTCTTCATCAAAATTTAAAATACATGTCTTTAGATGCAGCAATTCCACATTTAAGAATTTATTCAGCAGATGCATTTGCACATGTGGGAAATGACCAATGTGTAGGTTGACCACTGAGCATCCCTCCCAAGTTGGGAAAAAAATGTACATGCTCATATTTTAGATTAAACAAAAAATGTAGCATATTTGTTCAATGGATTACCATATGTAGCTTTTCACCAAATTTCGAATAACACTATCAGTGTTGGAAAAAAAGTAAATCTGAGCATAACTTCAGAAAGATTGTGAGATTTCTGGTTTTAAAATATTTAGCATTATCTTTATTAAATTACTTCAGTAATCATCAGTGTTTGACATGTAAACAGTCTCTGCTTAAATCTAAAGAATTATCTTAGTTGGTAGACCACTAAGGAGCTCTTTCTTGTGCATTTCCTATCCCATTTCTAGGCCTGAAGATTGATACTTCCTGATACTTGATTACAGCTTCCCCTTTCCAAAGTTATTAATTCTCAGCCCCACAAACATGGGAGAAACAGATTTAGAAGACTTCTCCTGCACCTTACCCATAACCAGCTCCTCTCCAACCCATGCTTTGTAAGCGCTCCTCACTAGCTTAAGGGTACAAGCATGATCATGACTCTTCTTTTTTTTAATGAAATTATCTGACTCCTTCCTATAACAGACTTTCAAAGGTTTCATTATCCCCTTTTGTTCCTCAAATGAATCCAGAATGCCAAAGGCTTTCTTGATCCAAGGGAGTTAGCCTTGCTTCCAAATGTCTCGAGGAGAGACAGCATAGAAACTGATTAATCCAGGCCCAATCTGAGGATACCTTTGTTTCTGTTCTTGGCCTACTGTGTTAAAACAAGTTGGAAGTAATTCTGCACAGTATAATAAATACTTTTTCATTCCTGCAACAATACTTATGTTAATGAGACCCTTGTCTACCCCAGAGTTGTAACATTTTGGGACTCCCAGGATTACAACTCTTTCACTTACACCTTGTAGTAGAAGCTGTTGGTGTCTCACATAGCCTTTTCAAGGCTGTTGTACCCACCTTACAGCTGTTACGAGTTTTGACTGCTAAGAGCTCACAACTGCCACTTTTTCTAAGTACTGACTGACCTTGGAGATCAGGAGCATCCTGTCTGGGAGGTGACGTTGTGCCTTCCAGCCACAGCTAATCACTGATTAATGCTGGAGTAAGAAGGCCAGCCCCTTGTCTCAAAATGTATTGACTCTAGAGCTAGCACAAAGCCTAGAATGCAGCAGGGATTCAATAAATATATGTTGATGAATGAATAAATAAGGAGATCTTGATTATATATTTTAGTATATACAAAGCAAATATTTAATGAAGGTAATGTATTAACATTTTTCCTTGGTTTCTAAGTTGCAGATCACGGTAAGAAAGATCTTCCCATTGAAAGCTTAACAGAAGATTGTGTTCATGAGTTTTTCAAGTACTTTTCAAGTACTTTTTAAGATTTCTCTTTTTTTTTTTTATGATCAATGCATGCAAGTTTTTCACTGTTGTGGCTAACTCGGGTCATTATGCTAACATAACTGTACATTTAAGCTCTTGTCTCCTCCAAATTTGAAGCCAGTTTGAGCACAACTTAAACTGAGAACACTTTTTCTTTCCTGGAGGCAGAGTGGGGCAATGGTGGGTGAGTGGTAGTTGAAGTATGTTGCCTTGCATAAGGAACTGCTCTAGAAGAAGATAGGTTTAAGTTGATCTTTGCTTAAATTCTAACACTATTCCACATTTAAAAGGTGGAGAAGGCCAAAATTGGAACTTTTCAGGTAGCAGGAATAGCATTATATAGATTCTGATTTGGGGAAAAGCAATGAAGTCAAAAGAAGCCTAGATCTGTGATAAGAGCAGATGCTAAGAGGCTACAGATGAAACTTAAGACACAGCAGGAGTTAAATCATCCAAGGCCATAGCACGGAAGGCTAAATTCCAAACATGACATGGCAGCATTATTTACAATAGCCAAGACATGGAAACAACCTACGTGTCCATTGATGGATGACTGGATAAAGGAGATGTGGTATATAGAAATGGTGGGATATTATTCAGCCGTCAAAAGAAGGAAATCCTGCCATTTGTGCTAAAGTGGTTGGACCTTGAGGGCATTATGCTATGTGAAATAAGTCAGAAGACAAATACTGTATAATACCACCTATATGTGGAATCTAAAAATGCCAATCTTACAGAGAGAAAAGATTGGTGGCTGCAAGAGGGTGAGGGGTGGGGGGAATGGGCGAAGGTAGTTGAAGGAAACAAACATTCCTTGAAGGGATGAACCCTTCTTTTGGCTTCTCCAATTAGAAAGTGGATTAAGTAGATCTTAGAAGTTTTCAACCCACACACCGTTGTAACCATGTGTAGTGGTAGATGTGTTAACGAACCTTTTCATGGTAATCACTTTGCAATATATACATATATCAAATCATGACATTGTATATCTCAAACTTACACAGTGTTTTATGTGAGCTATATCTCAATAAAGCTGGCAGGGGAAAGTAACATGGGCCTCTTTGAATTTAGGAAATGATCTATCTGCTTTGTAAAGAATGAACCGGAGTAAGGAGAAATACAAGCCTGAACCTGTGAAGTTGTAGGGAGAATATAGGGTGAAGGAAAGGATACATGGCTAGAAAGAAGAGTAAAAGCCTGAGTTGGTTGTAAAAGAATGAGGTAGGAAAAGCAGTATGAGAGGAAAGTGGGTGAATATATTTGGGACGGTGATGTTTGGAGGCTTGTGGAATATCTATGTAATTTGGAACATACGGCTGCAATTCAGAAACAAGATAAAAGAGGATATAGGAACGTGGGAGCCATCTACATAGATCTATGCTGCAGTAGCACTAAGATCGAAGGAATTCATCCAGACAGAACCAACAGAGAGAAAAGAAAGAAAAGGTTTCAAACAGGTTCTCAGGGATCTTCACTATGCAATTATAAATGGAAGTGTCTGTGCCTTACTGTTAATATGAATAACTGATAAAGTCTGAACATTTATTTCCCAGCCTTCCAGTTAAAACTGGAGAAAATAGAATAATTATTTTAGGGTGCTTGCAGGTTGCAACATGATCAGAACTGAAATAGTGTATTTATGAGATATGGAGATATGTTTGGGGAAATGCAGAAGGCAGGTCAGGCAGAATAAATATTGCTGTAAATAAGCACATGCAATAGGCAACCCCAGAGCACGCTGATTTTGGAAATCAAGGCATCAGCCATCTCATACCTTTGACAAGAAGACAGGAAGCTAAGACCAGTTGAGAATTGGGGGGAACAGATGGTTTCCTCAGGTGACGAATACTTAACATGAGCCAGACTAGGTATTTTTCAATAGGTTGAAAAGATCTTAATGAACTTAAATGTATTTTAACTTTTTCTGCTTTAAGGAAAAGAATACCCATCTCCCCAGCCTTCTTGGGCAGTTTATCTTGATAGATAAGCATTTGAAGACAAAATATTGGCCTGAGCCATATTGAGAAGGTAGAAGAGGGATATGGGCAGAGATTGCCAGACCTTCTTTGTTCATGGGTCCCTTCATGTTTGTGGTTTTTGTTTGTTTGATTTTATTTGTTTGTTTTTTTCTTCTTCCTTTTCCACAACATTCTTAGGACAGAACAAATACCTGACAGTTTAGTGTATTAAGTAGTTAGAGTCGAATGATTTCATAAGTGTTCATGTCCTCACAACTCAGTAGCCATTTGAAAAAATAATACATGTAAAATAAAATAAAAAATATCCTAGGGCGCCTGGGTGGCTCAGTGGTTTAAAGCCTCTGCCTTCAGCTCAGTCATGATCCCAGGGTCCTGGGATCAAGCCCCACTTCGGACTCTCTGCTCCACGGGGAGCCTACTTCCTCCTCTCTCTCTGCCTGCCTCTCCACCTACTTGTAATCTCTGCCTGTCAAATAAATAAATAAAATCTTTAAAAAAAAATCCATATCATTCTTGAAATTGGGCACCACCACCATCACTTTCTGTTCCACGTTAATTTTTGTGTGGTGCTTGCTTTTTATCACAGCAACTGCTATGATTAAAAACAAAACAAAACAAACCAAACAAAAACCAGCTTCTAAAAGTTATGTCATTCAAAGGAATGTTACCAGGTCTGAAAATTAACAGACTTGTAATTCAGGAGCCATCTGATAGACACTCAGTATCAAAGTGTTTCCCTTAAAAAACAGGGAATATCCACAGCTCCCCTGTAAATTTTCTGCCTTCCCTTCAGATGACTTGCACAAAGTTGGGGAGCTGCACCTTTAGGGAATTTGGAGGTAATCAGACATCAGAACGGGACCAGAGACCAGAACATTTAGGAGATCACCTCTTTGGATGACTAAGTGATTTCACTGTGCAAAACTAAGATTCATTAAATTGATAAGAGGCCTCATAATTTGTTCCTACTTACACATCAACGTGAGTTTGCCCAACTCTGTTTCCAAGAGTAGTTTTCAAGATAAAACAGTAACCTCTTATCTTGAGATCCCACCAGGGTTCTTGAGTAAAATAAGGTCAAACTATGTTACTACTTTGGTGGGCAGAATCCCAGAACCATGGAGGTCTGACAGGTATGATTTGTTTTCCTCCTGGAGTACACTAAGCTGTTCCTCTGGCGCTTTGTTAAAGGATACAATGTCACAGCTATTATCTATTAGAGGGCCAGGAAATGACTCTGTGTCTAATCATTACCCAGCCTGGCAATATTTTATTAGATAAATGAAATATTAGTCTCTTCCACCACCTTAACTGTGTTCCAAATTGGATCCCAAAATTAAATCCTTATTTCCTGTCTCTTATTGCTTAACTTGCTTTTTTAAATTTTATTTTTTTACTGCTATGACAACACATTCATTGTGTGTTACAATTTATCAACTGTCTAATATAATCATTAGGTAGACCAACGAGATTACTTCTAGGTCCTAGGACAATTATGAAAAAAACTCATTTCCCTTCCCCCATTTTCCTAAGAATTTACCTGATTCTAGAATGTGTCATCTGTGAAAGGAAGAAGAGAAGGAAAGATTACATTTTTTCCCTAGTGCCTATTTTGTCCTATGTACTTGAGATACCTTGAATAATTTAGAACTCACAAAAAAGTCTTGAAGTATATAGAATAGTCTCTTTTTTACTGGTGAGGAAAATCCTCCTCAGAATTAGTAAGTGCTTAAGTGGGAATGCAAACCCAACATCCATGGTTTTTGTTTTTTTGTTTGTTTGTTGTGTGTTTTTTGTTTTTTACTATATACTGTCTCTTTCTCTAGGACACTTGGACAATGGAACCAGGTAATTAGAATCTTACATCTGATCTATATCCCTCCCTTCTAGTATCACAAGCCAAGTTAGCTTAAAGCCACAAGTTGGGAATGTCCCATCAGCCCATGTGCAGAAATCATTCATGTGTCTCCTTGGATTCCGGAGTTGAGATCATGAGGGTATCAACACTTACAACCCTCACCAAAGAATCCAAAGAGACATGAGCCCAAAGAAGATTGACTTTGGTGTGGGAAAGCCCTTAGAAAGCAATTATTTCAGTTCCATATTATAGATGAGAAAATGAGGACCAGGGTAGCTAAGCTACTGTTGAAATTAGTGAGGAGCTGGGTTTAGAACCCAGGTCACCAAACACCAAATCTAGAGTTCTTTCTACTATGTCACCAAGTCTTAGTTCCATCATGGTTTTTCTTTCTTTCTTTTTTTAAACAACACAATATTATATGTTCATTATAGAAAAATTTTAAAATATAGATATGTAGTAGGTAACAAAAATAGAATTATCCAAAATCCTGCCACTCAAGATAATCACTGCTGTTAAGAGGTCTTTCTATCCATGTATATTCACATATAATTTTAAAATGTAATTCCATTCTGTATGGTACCTAGAATCATTTTTTTAAAAGATTTTATTTATTTATTTCACGGGTGGGGGGGAATACAGGCAGAAGGAGTGGGAGAGGAAGAAGCAGGCTTCCCATGGAGCAGGTAGCCCAATATGGGGCTCAATCCCAGGATCCTGGGATCATGACCTGAGCTGAAGGCAGGCATTTAATGACTGAGCCATCCAGGCACCCCCCAGAGTCATTTTTAACCTAATATTTTTAAATGCCTTTTTATGTAAACAAATATGTCCGTATCATAATTTTTTATATCATGGCATAGTATGATGTACAGAAAAATTTTTGTGATGTTTAGGCCCTTTTTCCAATCTGTTGCTATTGTAGTAGTTCCATAAGTCACTTATTACATAAAAGATATAGACATACACATATATCTACCTATCTATCATCTATCTGTCACCTATCTACATATCTATTGCTGATTAGTAAATCAAGATATATTCGTAGAAGTACAATTCCAATGACAAAGCCTGTATACTAGAGTTCTCCAGAGAAATGGAACCAATAGGATATACATATAGAGATAAATAGGTCGATTCTAGGAAACTGGCTCACAAGATCATGGAGACTGAGAGGTCTGAAGATCTGTAGGGTGATTCAGCAATCTGGAGATCCAGGAGAGCCAATGGTGCCATTCCATTCAGAAGACCTTGAGACTTGAGACACAGGAAGAATCAATATTTCAGTTTGAGTCCAAAGGCCAGGAAAGAACTGATACCTTACTTTAAAACCAGTGAGATAGGAGGAACTCTGTCCTAAAAAAGGAGGGTCAACCTGTGTATTCTATTCAGGGCTTCAACTGATTAGATGAGCAGCATCTTCAACCCAAGCCCCCCTCAGAGAGGACAATCTGCTTTACTAGGTGTACCAATGTAAATGTTAATCTCATCCAAAAATACCTTCATAGTTACATCTAGAATAATGCTTGACCAAACATTGGGATACCCTGTGGCCATGAAATTTCATGATACATGAAATTGATTATCACATGTAAACTATTTTTTTAAAAAAAATTTTTATTCCTCGGGGCACCTGCGTGGCTCAGTGGGTTAAAGCTTTTGCCTTTGGCTCAGGTCGTGGTGCCAGGGTCCTGGGATCGAGCCCACATCGGGCTCTCTGCTCATCAGGGAGCCTGCTTCCCCCTCTCTCTCTGCCTGCTGCTCTGTCTACTTGTGATCTCTGTCTGTCAAATAAATAAATAAAATCTTTAAAATTTTTTATTCCTCTTCCCGAATTGACCTCTGAAAATTCTGTCCTAATTCAGAAGACACACGCCATCAGTGGAGACCTTGTCCTCCATCCTGACCAACCCTAGTCTTGTCATTCTTTCAAATTCTTGGTCAATATATAGTCAATCTTATTCGTGAAATTTGCTTACTCATTAAGCTTTATTTGTAACCTCAGTGAAACACCACTTTCCTGGTCATTTGTGGACAGAGCAGTGAAAAACTATTCCCAGTTGAGGTCAAACAAGGCAACACTCTGCATTCTTGCTTTAACTGTCAAGTGTCTTTTTCATAGTCAATTTAGTGCTGTGATTTTTGCATTTGGGGGCTTGTTTTGGTGATTTTGCTGTTCAAAATGGCCCCCAAGAACTGTGCTAAAGTGCTATCTTCTTTTTTTGTTTTTGTTTGTTTGTTTTTTGGTGTGTGTGTGTGTGTGTGTGTGTATGGAAGGAAATTGTGATGTGCTTTCTGGAGAAAATACCTGTGTTAGATTAACTTCATTTAGGCATGATTTACAGTGATACTGACTGTGAGTTCAAGGCTAATGAAACGGTATTGTCTATCCAGAAAAAGGAAGAGGAAATTCACTGATTTGTACATGAGGCTGCCCTGGAAAAGTGCTAAAGTAACATCTACAGCTTATGATGAAGTTACGGAAAGGATGGAAAGACGGCTAAATATGGGGATTCATGAGATGATGATTGATAAAAAAACAACACAACGCATTGCGTGCGCAACAGCAACGCATGGTTGATAGCATTGTTGTGATGTTGAAAGCCAAAGAAATTTAAGTTCATGTTACCAGAGTAAGGATCGTGGTAAACCCTTCTCAGCTAGTGTTTTATTATACAAAAGTGCTTCATATAATCAAACAAATATTGCATATAATTAAACAAAGTTATAAATTTCTCAGTTGAAGAAACGTTTTCACCAAAGGCTTTCAGAAATCTAATCTTATATTTCCTTTTGGAACAATGGCTCAGTAGTCACTAATTCACTGGTCACAGCTACTTTATAGAATGTAACTACTGCCGGGGCACCTGGGTGGCTCAGTCAGTTGAGTGTCTGCCTTCATCTCAGGTCATGAAATCAGGGTCCTGGGATGGAGCCCCATGTCTGGCTCCCTGCTCAGTGGAGAGTCTGCTTCTCCCTCTCCCTCTGTCCCTTGTCCTGCTTGTGCTTTGTCTCTCTCTTGCAAATAAAGAAAGAAAATTTGTTTTAAATATGACTATTGCAAATAACAAGAATCAACCGAGAACCATAATCTCCTCTTATTTTAATGTACATTTCTTTTATTATGATTGAAATTGGACTTCTGATATTCAATAACCACACTTCTCCTTTTCAAGAGGCAGTATAGTGTAGTACTTAAGAATGTGCGTACTGTCTGAAATGCTATTCTGGCGCAGTGTTCAACACCAAGACATCTGCCTTCTAAAATGTTTTCTTCCATTCATATGTGAATTTCTTCATATTGCTTTCACTTTCTGAACTTTTCACTTGTAAAAATGAGGGTATATATTTTCCACTTCTAAGATTTTTGGTTTTATAATCTGTAAAATGAGGATGTTATATCCTGCATCAACTCTAACTTTATTACCATAATGTACATTCTGGGAATTGATAACTACTATAATCTTTACTAAAGGCAGAATATAACTGATAGGATGGTCTCCTGAGATGTCTATGTTGTGTGATTCTCTCTTGAAGGGCTAATGTGTCTGAAGAACTTTCAAGTGATAATATTCTTGGGAGCTGTTACATATATAATTTTGGATTGTGGGGCTAGTCTAATTTCCTGACATTATGTTGACTCAGCTTAGTAAATGAAAGCTGGACCCTTATTTCATCAAATAAAAATTCCAATTCTTATTCTATATTATTATAACATTATTATCCATCTTGTTCTTTATGTCTTCACCTGTCTCCAATTGTGCATAGGTTACCCTGGAGACAAATCAACATGTTTACTTCCTAGTATACTTGACTATCACATAATTGCTGCTAATAAGTAAAGAAATTTATGATAATTTTAGCTAAAGAAAAATATAATCACCAAAGCATATACTTAAGATGTTCAAATTCCAGCTGCAATAAAACTAATCTTCAGTGCATAGTATGTAGAAGAGGGGAAGTTAATGGTAGAAGGCTATTCTTATGACAGAATTTGTAACTCTTGGCCAAGATGTTGAGTTTTCACTCAGACTTCAACACCTTTCCATTTAACCAAATGTTTCTCAGCTGAGTTCTCACATTTGCTTTCTTATAATCAGGCCTAGGATCTATACTCACATCTCTGTATAAATTGTGCTCTGATGTATCTAGTTCCCCATGGTAACTGATAACCTAATAAGATCCCAGAAGTTTCAAATAAGAATTGTAACATCTTCTTATAATTTATTTTTTGGAATTACCAATGATCTTTGTATTTAAATGGTTAGATATTAATGACAGAAAGGAGAAAGTATACATTTTAGGAAAGGAATTGATTTATCTATGTGTAGCAACCATTGTCATTTTAATTATTTGTTATCTTTTGTATAACTTCTCTATATCTTGATAATTTCCCATACTTCTTTGGCCTCTCTAAAGAAAACTCACTTTTCTAGATTCCTTTGGCCATAGCCTGAAGGCAGGGAAGTCATATTCTGTCTTTAACAGTCTGTAATACTGATCCAAAAGTAAGCAAGGTGAGTATGTAACATCCACTCTACTGGAATGGGTGGTAGCTGGGAATTGCAGCATTTGGCTTTAGGAATGTCTTTAATGAGCATATCTTCATGCATGGCTGGACACACAGCCTCTTCCCTGTTTCCTCAGTATTCTTTAACAATTTTTTTTCTCTATTTAGATAAGGCAGAATGCATTTTGTTATTGCAAATTTAAATTATTGAAATATTAATTTAAAACATTCAAATGTTAGAGGTGCCTGGGTAGCCCAATAAAATGTCCAACTCTTGGTTTTGGGTCAGATCATGCATGATCTTAAGGTTCTGACACAGAGCACCATGGGTGCTCCATGCTGGACCCACTCAGGTCCTCGATGCTGTAGTCTAGAGCCCTTAGTCGCTTGGTGCATGTTGAGGCCCCCTGGGAAAAGAGCCTTGAACACGTGGCTCCCCGGAGGGCCCCAGCGCAGGGAAGCCTTGTGTGAAGGGAGAGTTGAGAAAGGGGCTCTGGTGGGGCGTCAGCCTCTGAGTTCTCGGCCCAGTGTGACGCTGATGGTGGGCAATGGCCTGTGGGGGCTTGCATTTAAGATTCTTTCCCCACTCCGGGCACCTGGGTGGCTGAGCGTGTTAAATCCTCTGCCTTCAGCTCAGGTCATGATCTCAGGGTCCTGGGATCAAGCCCCGCATCGGGCTCTTTGCTCAGCGGGGAGCCTGTTTCCCTTCCTCTCTCTCTGCCTGCCTCTCTGCCTACTTGTGATCTCTCTCTGTCAGATAAATGAACAAAATCTTTAAAAAAAAAAAAAGATTCTTTCCCCACTCTCCCTTTCTCCCTCTCCTTCAGCCAGTGTGTGCGTGCTTGTGTGTCTTTACGTGCTGTGCTCTCTTTCTTTAATAAAATGGAAATATTTTTTTCAAAATACTATACACAAGGGTTTTAAAAGTGGAAGAGTTATAATAAATATCAGGCATCTCTCTTTCTTCCTTTCTAGTCCCGTTTCCCAGATATATTCACTTTCAACAACTTTACTTAATTTGTCTGATATTTCCCCCTTCTCTATATACAAATTTTTCATATATATATAACGTTTTCTTTATCACATGTAGATATTACCTATTGATTGTGTATTTCTCTTTTATATTCCCCTCCCTTCCACTTCCTCTATCTTCCCAATATCTTTGTAAAACATTTGCTTAAACCATTGGCCAGTGTTTACTGTGTAGATATTATTTATTAATAAACAAGATAGTATTCTATTATTTTTCTTTTTTCTGTCTTTTGCTTACTTAAGGTTAAGTATTTTGCTCTTACCTTGTTTGTTTTTATTTTCTTTATACCTTTTCAATATACCTCTGTTGGCTCACTCAAATTTTCATTACTTTCTTTTCAGATATTCAAATAAATCTGATCATTTGGAGATTTTATTTCTCTGCCTGTTTCATTCTGTGCTAGTTGCTTTCTAGACTAAGGCATGGGTGTTTTGGTGGATCTCCACTTTCTGACTTTCTTGTTTTGGTTCCCCTGTTTTAGGCACTAGTTTGCCTTTTTCGGTTTTAGCACCTTTTTAGCACATTTTACCAAGCACATCCACACTAGCTTCCTAAAAATGGACACATGGGATTCAGAGTCCCTGCAATTTTATACATTCTGTATTCACTCCTCATGCATCAGTATTTGACTATAACATTGAATATTTTTCCCAGAGCATTTTTCTATGAGCAATACTTCTCTTTTTAATAAGAAATAATTTTCTCATGTTTTAATTCATTTGATGCAAATTAATTATTAACTCATGGCCATTAGTAAAGTGAATATAACAGGCATATGCATTTTTAGGTGAGCATTTTCATAACTTAATATATTTTGCCACCACTAAAAGAAACTAAATACCTTACATGTAGTGTGAAATTTGAGAAATATCTTATATATCACCAAAATAATGTGAACAAGGTGCATTTATCACTCTTTGGTTATCTTCTTCAAAATCCAAGAATATTTGGTGAACTGTAAAGAACAATTGTACTTATGACTTGATATCTTTTGCCGGTTGGAAGAGTTAGAACTCTGGTCTGCATATTACCATTTCTAACAGTCTACTAGATAAATACTAAGATTCACAGGTGTATGATGACTCTTTGTGCTGCTGTTTTCTGCCAGAAATCCTGGATTCTCCCACTAATACAAAGACTTTTTGAAATGAAAGTCCAAAAACATGAACTTTAAGATTTTATATTAAGATTAAAAATTATGTAAAAAGTGTTCAGTAAAATATAAAAGGTCGTTTCTACAAAAGTCAGCTTAGATACTCTAGAAAATTCTGGGCCAAGCTATAAAAGCATCTCTATGAAAAAATAGTAACCCTGAAGTCTCTAAATACTTTATTTTTAGATACTACATCACTTCTGTATTCTGACACATCCTTATGCAGTATTTTACACATAGGAGGCACTCAGTAAATAATGGTATGTGGAATAAATGAATGAGAGATGTAGTAAGTTTTTAAGTAAGAAAATTCAGAGGTTTTTTTTTTGCAGTGGAATCCATGTAATTATGTAAACTCTGGCTTAATGGCAAATTAGGAGATTGCAGTATCTACAAATTTCACTTTATACTAAACTGGACCAATATAAAGAAGATTAGCATGGTTCTGCACAAGGATGACATGTAAAAATTTTGCTTTCTCCTCCTCCATTGTCTTCTCAACATTTTGCTCAGGTACCGAATTATATGTCTTGTCACCATCTCTGCCACTTGATTGTGAACTTTAGGAGAATTAGGTCTGTGATTTATTTACCTTTGTCTTTACCTCAGCAGCTATGGTTTTACTTTGCACACAGAAGGTGTTTAATCAGTATCTGTAGGGTTATCTTATTAAGTGAATCTTTGATTATCTGCCAAGTTCAAAAGTATGGTAATACCTTTCCAATAAAGCAATGAGAGATGGAATTTGCATGGAAAATCATATTAAAGAAACAACGGGACAATAATATACAGACAGCCTGGATAAATAGGAGAACATACCTTTCAAGAAATTCATCTAAAAATTTCACAATAATTTAGTGCCTTTGAGATCTTTGGCAGACACATTTAAGTAATACAAGGAGAATATTGACTTTAACCAACAAGGGGATTGATTAGCACCCTGATCTTGTTAGGATTAAAATAATACTTTAATAATAGCTATTCAAAGAATTTAATTTCACAAAACCCATTTTAAAGAAACATATAGGCCTGTTGAAGCCTATCCATGCAAATACTTGAAGTTTAAGAAGATTTGAAAGTTGGAAAGAGGGTCACCTGGGTGTCTCAGTTGCTTACGCAACTGCCTTCTGCTCAGGTCATGATCTCAGGGTCTTGGGATTGGGCTCCCCGCTCAGTGTCAGGCTCCCTGATCAGGAGGGAGTCTGGTTCTCTCTGTCCCTCACTCCTTCCCCCTACTCATGCACTCTCTCTCTCTGTCTCTCAAATAAATGAATAGAATCTTTAAAAAAAGAAAGTTGGAAAGATGACTTTTTCTTCATATCTAGAGAAAAGATTAAAAAAATGAATAAAGGAATCTGAGTACACATAAATATGTTAATTTGAAGAAAAAAAACAGAATATTGAATCAGGGAATTTAATTCATTAGGAAACCCACTTGAGATTTTCCAGTTCTTTCATGATCGCATTGTATTCACTCATCTAACAAGCAGTAGCTATTTATAATTTCTTACAGTACCGCCGAAATAAAGCATCACAAAGTTCACCTCTAGATAGAATGTCAACTCAAATTGCCCTGTTTTTCACTTACCTCTTTCTCAATCTCCCTGGCTGATAGGCAAAATACAGATTCCTTGAGGGCAGGGTGTGCTTACTTTGCAGAAGTCTAAAATCATGCCACTGCACCCAAGGCATTCAGAAGTATTCTTCAATGTCTATTAAAGTGGGACATTTCTCTATTCAGTATAGATTTTCTGTTGATTACTTACAACTTGTTATATAAATCAGAAGTCTGGCAGTTATGAAATTTTGTTAGCTTCTGAACTTTAGGAGACAATGAACGTTGTGCTTGGATAAATTAGTCAGAAGAGAGGCAGTGATGGAGGGTCCAGTCCCATTAGAGTTACTGTTTGTTTTCCCTTCACAAAAGGAATCTATGTACCTTGACGCAAACTCTTCCCTGTGTCTATTTCTATTTAGATGAGATACAAACATATGTGATGGGTTCAGTGCAATTTGTCAGAAGGTCTGAATAAGCAGCTCTGGTATCATGACTCAGGGTTAATAGTATAATTTTTGTAGAAGGACAACACTTTACCAAAGTCATGGTCACACTTATTGAACAGTAAGGTCAGGTTTAAAACTGAGTAACTCCTTTTTTAATCTACTGGCTGCTTAGAAACATTATATATATATATAAAATAATATATATTTTATGTACTCTGAAAATTTTAATATGTTTCTTTCCTCCCTGGGCTTTTACTAAAAGGGCTGAGAGCCAAATATATTTATTTATTAATAACTTATCATTAATAAAAAATCATTTATTATTAAAAGCATTTTTCTTCACATTACTTTATACAAATTATAAGGCAACATCAACTTTGGAAAATTAGTTAAATCTTTCTAATTTCTCTGCTCCAATAAGCATGCTTCTATTTGGTAGAAAATTGTTGATAGACATTGAAATAACAATTTTTAAAAATTAAGTAATGGAATAATTTAAATGAGTGAAAAAAGACTACTGTAGTCCAAATGATATCTGGTATGTTCAAGTTTTAGACTGTTAAATAATGTTTCTAGGACAATCAGGAAAATAAAAACTAATTTTCTTTTTAATCATGGCTTCTTCTGATTAAGATAATTAATGTCAGTTATAGGAAATTGGAAAGGCAGAAAGTTATAAAGAATAAAACTAAATGGCTGACTCATATCTTGTATTAAGAATTTAATTTGGAATTACATTTTTGGAGGACAGTTTAGCAATACTATTTTTTTTAAACATATATCACTTTATTTTTTTTTCTTTTCAGCATAACAGTGTTCATTGTTTTTGCACCACACCCAGTGCTTCATGCAACACGTGCCCTCACTAATACCCACCACCTGGTTCCCCCAACCTCCCACCCCCCGCCCCTTCTAGACCCTCAGGTTGTTTTTCAGAGTCCATAGTCTCTCATGGTTCACCTCCCCTTCCAATTTCCCTCAACTCCCTTCTCTTCTCCATCTCCCCATGTCCTCCATGTTATTTGTTATGCTCCCCAAAAAAGTGAAATCATATGATAATTGACTCTCTCTGCTTGACTTATTTCACTCAGCATAATCTCTTCCAGTCCCATCCATGTTGCTACAAAAGTTGGGTATTCATCTTTTCTGATGGAGGCATAATACTCCACCATGTATATGGACCACATCTTCCTTATCCATTCGTCTGTTGAAGGGCATCTTGGTTCTTTCCACAGTTTGGCGACCGTGGCCATTGCTGCTATAAACATTGGGGTACAGATGGCCCTTCTTTTCACTCCATCCGTATCTTTGGGGTAAATACCCAGTAGTAGCAATACTATTTTTAAAAGCATATAATCTGTAACCTAGCAATTACCGTCTAGGAATTTAAAAAATAATTGTTTCAGTAAGGGAAGATATATCCATAGAGACAGTCTTCAAATATTTCTCTTAATAGCAAAGAACACATTTAAAATAAGTTCATTAATAACAGTATAACAAAACAAATTATGGGTTTGCATTATTTCAAACTTGAGTCATTCAACAAGTACTTGTTGAGAACCTGCTATATGCTAGGACTAACCTAAGCATTTGGATATGGCACGAAATGAAGAACTCTTTATCCTATGAAGCTTATCTGTGGAAGGAAATAGAGAATAAACTAAGGAATGACTAAATTATGTAACATGTTTGGAGGTGAGCAGTGTTATACAACCAATAAAAAGAATGATGCCAGGGATATATGTGTACAGATCTGAAAATATGTCCACAGTGTGCTTGTAATTAAAAAATAAAAATTAGTTTTGTACATATATATCAGAACTCCTTTTTATAATAACTAAATATCTATGTGAATGTAGTGTAAATATTTGTAAATATGTCTGCATAAACTTGGGATAACATCTACAAAGACAATTTCAAATTACTAATATAATGTAACAAGTACAGTATTTTTCAAATTAAATAAAAATAATAAAATTATCATTATTGCTATTCAGATAAAATAATTTTAACCCCTTGGGCTTCTTTTCAGTATTTATTTAAATCTCTGATAACAATGAAATGATCCATGGTTCTTATAATTTTGAGAACTCAGCATCATTTAGTATTGAAATAAAGCTATAGACCTTCTTGCAAAAAGCCTACACACACCAAAAAGGGATTATAGTGATTGATTACCTAAAACATATCTGGTTTAGAAATGCTGCTATGAAGTAAAGAGACTGATTTTCTTTTGAAAAACAGACAAACCCCCTAGCTTTTTTTCTTTATATTATAGTAATGTCATTTAAAAGAATGATATTTAATAACAAAAAATATGCAGCTTGAACTTAACATTATTTTACTATATTTGTAATTGCACCCTCAAATATCTATTTTTGCCTCACAAATTTACTAAGTCTTAACTAAATATATTAAAATAGTTCTCAACTGATTTGGGGTACTTTAATGTGGGAAGTTACCTGTCCTCCCCTCTCCCAGAGCCCCATATACAAAGATGTGTTGTACATCATTATTCAGATATGAGGATTAAGTCTGCGTTTGATTTATTGATATGTCACTTTGTTCAACTAGCAATGTATTTTTTAATGTGATGTGCTAATAAATAATCAAGGTATAAATTATATGTATATAAAACAACTTTGTAAGTCAGCATTCTTATTAATGATAAGCTAAGGTGTTTTGTAAAAATAACGGATAAAACTTCTTTCCAAAATTAGAAATATTTCAAGAATGATTAAAGTAAGAATGTTGCTAGGATTCAAAATGTAAAAGACAACATGAAATGACTCCAGTTAGGATAGATTTATGTCTAAGGTAAGGAGAGTTGAATGAGACTTTAAATAAATTTTAAACTTAATTTTCTTAGCTAGGAATGTCAACTATCAAAAGTTGTTTATCATAGTCAGGTATTTAATAGCTATTGATTAATGATTTTCTCAAAATTATTTCTTAATTTCAGGAACCATCATATAGCTTAGTGACATTTTCAATTTGCTGAGAAGGCATATTCAAATTTCTCTATCATTTTTATGTTTTGAAGAAGTTTATTGCAGATCTATGGATCTACTTGATGTTCTCTACTGCTCTGATCATTCAATGGTGCATTACTTTTAATTCTAGAGATCTTAAAATACTGGAGCTTTAAATTTGATGGGTAGTAAAGATCTAGGAGTGAGTGCCGCCCTTACTCCGTAGCAAAGAGAATGAATCCATGGCAATCTTGGTGATATTACAAAACATAAATGGAAATTATGAAGTGTTTGAAGCAAAGCTAGCTTACTGCTATATGGGTTAGCAATTTTTCTGCTTCACTGATTCACTTACTTATCTTTATCTTTAGATAAATACACCTGGGAATAAGTGTTGTTTTGCTTCACATGTGCAAAGGTACACATTATAGTCAGCCGATTTTTAGGGCCTGGGTATCGGCCACCTGAGTATTTACCCCATAGCTGGGATTAGGTGATACCAAGCAATTCAGTCCCATTTTACAAGTGTGACTTTATTCATGTGGTTTGACTTGTTTGTTTCATGAATACCATTTTGGCTCTGTTGGTTGGCAGGAGTATTTCAGTTTTACAGTTAACGTATAAAACTTTAAATGCCATATTCAGGGAACATTTCTAAGAATGTTCCCTGCTGTCTCCATCATTTTCCACCTGTCGTGAAAACTGGTGATGAATTCTTTAAAGGACCAAGAAAGTTATCTTTCACTCAGATATGCTACTATTGGGATAAATCAGATCTTGAATAATAGCCAAAGCCTTAACTCTGAATGATATTAGGAATATTACTCATATCCAAGGTATGCCAAAATATCTTGGATGGCATATTAATGAATAAATTAAGTTTATCATGGGTTTACTGGAGAAGACTCTAATTTTCTTTTTTTGAGATTTTGCTTCACCTGATCTCAATAACAATAGTAAAATTAATGATAATGAGAGCTAACCTAACTTAAGCATGTACTACATGAAAGACTGCTAAATATTTTATATGATTCTTTCATCCGGTAAGGATTCACCATGAGGCAGACAGTGCTATTATTCTCATTTTATTTTATTTTTATTGTTTTTAAAGATTTTATTTATTTACTTGAGGGAGAGTAAGCAAGAGAGCATGAGTGGTGGGAAGAGGCAGAGGGAGAAGCAGACTCCTGGCTGAGCAGGAGCCCAATGCAGGACTTCAACCTACAACCCTAGGATCATGACCTGAGCTGAAGGCAAATGCTTAACCGACTGGGTCACCCAGGTACCCTATTCTCATGTTATATGTGAGGAAATGGATACTCTGTGTATCATCTCCTTTTGCTTTATAACATATCATCACAAACTTCCCAGCTTAAAAGAGCACATTTATTAGCTCACAGTTCTCTAGGGCAGAGTTCCAACAGGGCACAACTTGGTTCTCCACTTAGGATCTCACAATGCCAAAATCAAAGTGTCCACGGGGCTGCTTTCCCATCTAGAGTCTATGAAGAAGAACCAACCTCCAACCTCATTCAGGCCGTAGGCAGAATCTCATTCCCTGAGGCTATATAGAACTGAGGTTCTAGTCTCCTTGCTGGCTGTCGGTTGGGAGTTACTCTCAGCCCCCAGAGGCTCTGTACGTTTTTGGCCATGTGGCCCCTATATCTTTAAAGCAGGCAATATGCCTATCTTCTGTCAAATCTCTGACTCCTTTGTCTCTAATGTCAAGACCCAGATTTAAGTGTTTCATGTGTTTAGGTCAGGTCTATACTTTCTTAAAGTCAACCTGCCGTATGACATAATCCAGGCATGGGAGGGTCTGTCCTGTCATCTTCACAGTTCACGCTCACACTCAAGGAGGAGGGCCTATTACAAGGGTTGAGTCTTTGCAGGTGAACTTAGAATTTTTCCTCCTACACCCTGATAGCATAAATAAATTACCTATACAGCAGAGCTAAAAACTGGCCAACTCTAGAACTTTGCCATATAGGCCCTGTACATTGAATTTAAAGCTACAGGTTAGTGGGGGAATGTCTGGCCATTATATTATTGGATGCCTCTTGGAATTCTGGAGTCTTCCTGACTAGACCATGTTATCTGTTACTTCATTCTAAACCCATATATGTTCCATAATTTTTAAAATTTTATCACCATGATACAGGCATTTAGTTAAAAAAGTCAGGGGCCACCATAAAGCTTATTTTTATTTTTTATTTTGAAATAATATAACTTGTAGAAAAGCTGCAAAATTTAGAAATTCCGTGTACCTACCACCCAGGTTGTGTTAATATTTTACCACATTTACCTTATCCATCTCTCTCTCTATGGATATATTATTTATTTGTAGAAATATAATAGCCCATAAAGTTTGCCTGTTAAAAGTGTACAGTTCAAGAGGGGGGAAAGGTAGGAGGGAAAGTAGGCAACTCAGTTATGTTTCGAATTGTGCAATCATCACTCTAATTTTAGAACACTTCCATTATCCCCCAAAGAAACTTTGTACCCGTTATCAATCATTCCCCTCTACTCCCACTCAGCCCCAGCCAACCACTTACCTACTTTTCATCTCTACAGAGTTGCCAGTCCTGGCCATTTCATAGAGATGGAATGTGCTGCTGCTGAGTAATTTGTCATGGTATAGGTTCAGGGGTGAAATTACACCAAAAGTCACCAAAGTTCCAGTTTAACAAAGAATGTAATATTAATTTTATGAAGCATTCTTTCTAAATCCTTTGAAATATAATTTCTGGGACCTCTAGGTTCTTATAGTTGATGTATTAAGAATTTATCTATTTTTCTGACTTCAATCAGTTGTTAAATATCTTCAGGGTTTTAATAAATGTATTGACTTATTTATTTTTAAAAACCTTGTTTTCCTTGGGATTCAAAAGCCTTTATTGTTCTTAGGTGTAACTTGAATTGATGACCATTTCCTTTTTTTACTATCCCTTTAAATATACAACATGGAACAATTCTATATTTTAAATATGTGGTCAAAACAAGCTCAAAACAAAATATGTGGTCTTTGGTGACAGGCTTCTTTCATGTGGCATAATGTTTCTGAGTTTAGCCATGTTATAACACCTATCCATACTTAATTCCTTTTTATGGCCAATAATATACCATTACATAGATGTACTATATTTTATCCATTCTTCAGTCTATAAACATTTGGGTTATTTTACTTTCCAGTTACTGTGAATAAAGCTGCTACAAACATTTATATACAAGTTTTATGTGGCTATATGTATTCATTCTGGGGAGTAGATCCCTAGAATTGGGATTTCAGGGTCATATGGTAGCTCTTTGTTTAACATTTTGAGGAACTGACCTTCTGTTTTCTAAAGCAGCTATCCTATTTAATTCTCCATCAAGAAAGGTTTGAGCATTCCAATTTCTTCACCTCCTTGTCAACACTTACTATTGCCTATCTTTTTAACAGTAATTTTCTTGGAGTAGGTGAAGAGTTATTCATTGTGGTTATTTGCATTTCCCTAATGACTAATGATAATCTTTTCATGTTCTTATTGACAATTTGTTTATCTTCTTTGTAGAATTGTGTATTCAGATCCTTTTCCCATTTTTAAATTGTGTTGCCTTTGAGCCGTAAGTTATTTTTATATTTAAGAGTTCTTTATGTTTCAGTGGTGTCCTTTGAAGCACACCATTTAAAATTTTGATGAAGTCCAGTTTATCTATTTTATTTTCTTAGTGACTTGTGCTTTAAATGTCGTATCTAGGAAAACATTACTTAGCTCAAATTCATAAAGTTCAAAGAGTATTAAAGTTTAGCTCTTACATTTAGGTCTTTGATTTTGCGGTTAATTTTTAACATATGAGGTAGAAGTCCAACTGTGTTCTTTTGTAGGTTGATATCTGGTTGTCCAAGCACTGTACATCAAAAGATTATTCTTTCCCCATTAAATTGCTTGACATCCTTGTTGACAATCAGTTGCCCATCAATGTTGGGTTTATTTCTGGACTCTAAATTCGATTGCATTAATCTATATGTCTCTCTTTATGTTAGTACCACACATTGTTGATTACTGCAGTTTTGCTGAGTATGGAACTGGCAAACTTGCATACCCCAACTGTATTCTCCTATTTCAAGATTGTGTTGGCTACTCTGAGTCTCTTGTATTTCTAGATTTTTATTTAATTTTTAAGATTAGCTTGTCAATTTAAAAAAAAGTCAGCTGGGATTTTGATCACATTGAATCTGCAGATCAATTTGGAAAGTTTTGCCCTCTTAACACTATGTCTTTCCATTCATGAACATAGATGTCTTTCCATTTACTTAAGTGCTTTTTAATTACTTTCAACAATATTTTGTAATTTTCAACATAGAAGTCTTATACTTCTTTTGTTATTTTTATTCTTAATCATTTTATTTTTTGATGCTATTAAAATGATACAGTTATTTATTTCATTTTCAGATTCTTCAAAGCTAGTGCATAGAAATGCAATTGACTATTTTTTTCTAAGAGTTTATTTATTTATTTGACAGGCAGAGATCACAAGTAGGCAGAGTAGCAGGCAGAGAGAGAGGGAGAAGCGGGCTCCCTGCTGAGCAGAGAGCCCAACGTGGGGCTCGATCCCAGGACCCTGAGATCATGACCCAGGCTTAACGCACTGAGCCACCTAGGTGCCCCACAATTATATAAAACATTTTTCATTTTTTCTGATCCAAGATTTAATCCAGAGTCATGTTCTGCATATACCAATAATAGTTCAATAAAGGGGAGCTAGGTGGCTCAGTCAGTTAGGCATCAGCCTTTGGCTCAGGTCACAGTCCCAGGATCCTGGGATTGAGTTTCAAATAGGTCTCCCTGCTTCTCCCTCTGCCTCTGCTCCTGCTCTCACTCACTCTCAAATAAATAAATAAAATCTTAAAAAAATAATAATAATAGTTCAGTAGACACCTCTAGTCTGGTAGTTTTCCACAGTGTTTTCTTGTCTTTTGTGACCTTGATATTTTTGGAGGGTACAAGCTAGTCATTTGCTAGAATACTTTGGCATTAGCTTATCTGATGTTTTGTCATGATCAGATAGATCCAGGTCATGATTTTTAGGAAATTTGCAAAAACATTTCTGTGTTCTCAGTGAGGCATGTGCCATTGTTTTACTAACTTCAAACATTTTGGTAGAGTGATATCTACCCAGTTTATTCACTGTAAAGTTTATAAATACATATATATGTATCCTGTTATTCAACAAACTCATCGATTTGCCTTACCATCCATGGCTGATTCATTCCTGAGTCAGTTATTATTATGATAATTGTTAAATACTGATTCTTTTCTTTACCATTCCTTCCAATTATGTTATTTGGCCTTCTGTTTTAATGTGTGGCTTTCCTTTTCCACTTAAAAAATCACTTACTCATTTTTTATATCAATATGGAATTATAAATTCCCTTTTCATTCAATAAGTTGCAATTATTACTATCATTATTTATTTTGATGCTAAAATTATTTAGCTATTGGCTAGTGGGAGCCCCTTCAAGCTAGCTTCTGGGCCCTTTTCATAATTCCTTCAACCAATTTATTGAGCACCTTCTGTAACAACAAGATGTTCTAGGCTTGTCTTGTACTTTTCCTATTTAAGCCCTGGAATCAGCCATTTTTCCAAGGAGTGCTGAGTTTTTAGTTAAAAATTAAGAATATTATTTATTTTTAAAAAAAGATTTTATTTATTTATTTGACACAGAGAGAGACAGAGAGATCACAAGTAGGCAGAGAAGCAGGCAGAGAGAGAGAAGGGGAAGCAGGCTCCCTCCCGAGCAGAGAGCCCCGATGCAGGGCTCCATCCCAGGACCCTGGGATCATGACCTGAGCCAAAGGCAGAGGCTTTAACCCACTGAGCCACCCAGGCTCCCCAAGAATATTATTTAGAAACAAAGATCCAAGTACTAGATGTTCTCATTGCTACTGAGGTATTATTTCTGGGCCTCTCAGAAGGCAGAAATAGGAAAGATATCATCACAGACACACTCATACATGTATACTTACATATGTATCTCTTTCCGTATATGCATTCTTAAAAAATGAGCTTACACACTAATATGTCCACTTATAATCCAGCATGACAGAGTTCATTTCAGCCTTTATTCTTTCCATATTTAGACCTTATTCCACAGATATTGGTGGCCTGAGACTCCTCAAAAAAGTTAAGAGAAGGAAACCAGTAAATATTTTTAAAGAGAATAAAAGGTGGGGGCAGGTAAAAGAAGAAGAAAGAAAAGGGAAGGAGAGAAGGAAGAGCCCATGAGGGCTTTGATGAGAATCATCATGGCAGTTTCTTCTCCTTCACAATGCCGCCAAAGACAGTGACTTTCAACCCTTTCAGCTGTTTCTTCTGGTATTTAACTCCATGCTAATACTCTTTATTTTTTATTAAAAACAAGAATTAGATATCAACTATAGCCTTCTTACTCTAGGGAAGTGTTGCTTTTTTATACCGTTGATAAACTAAACTTTGCTTGAGCAATTGGTTCTTCTGAGGGTCTTTTTGAATGTCAACGGATGACATTGAGACCTATGATTTCTTATATTGCTCCAGTTTCAAATGAATTCCCACATTGTATTGCTACTTGCTTTCCAGAGGTGTTATATGAGGTCAACACTTGCAAAGCAAAAGATATAATTTTTGAAGAAAAATTTATTGAAAAAATGACTTGGTGACAAGTTGTGTCTTAAGAGGAATAAGACACTCTGAAATAAGTTTATCTGAAACTAAACATTAGTCAAGTTTACTCAAAATGTTTCTGGGTGAAATGTGGGTCGAATATGCAGAGAAATAACAGGTGCACAGAAGTGGTAATTGAAGAACTACTCTTGAGAACTTTTACAATATAATACAAATGAAGAGCTCTAGTGATTAAAAGCATTGCTCAGGGCTCCTGGGTGGCTCAGTGGGCTAAGCCTCTGCCTTGGGCTCAGGTCATGATCTCAGGGTCCTGGGATCGAGTCCTACATCGGGCTCTCTGCTCAGCAGGGAGCCTGCTTCCCTTCTCTCTTTGCCTGCTGCTCTGTGTACTTGTGATCTCTCTCCCTATATCAAATAAATAAATAAAATACTTTAAAAATTGCTAATACTGCCAGTTTTATTATTTTCTAAAGATTTTACTTATTTATTTGTCAGAGAGAGCACACAAGTAGGGGGAGGGGTAGAGGAAGTGGGAGAAGTAGGCTTCCCACTGAGTAGGGAGCCAGATGTGGAGCTTCATCCCAGGACCCTGGGATCATGACCTGAGCCAAAGGTGGACACTTAACCAACTGAGCCGTGCAGGTGCCCCAGTACTGCCAGTTTTAAGTCTAATTTCCCATTTGAACAATTTTTTGAATACATTTTCCATAGTGTATTTTTCTATTCTTCCTAATAATTGACTTCCTACCTGGTAAATATTACTAAAGGGTAAAATCTCTGTAATTTAAAAGTTTTGGACATGGCACTTTTCCTTTTTTGCATATTCCAGCAACACAGAATACAAAGTTCAGTATAGTGACGGTATACCTGAGCCACGGTGAGTTCGCTCCTTGGTGAGTCACAGAGAGTGCACAAAAGTGAGTTGTGGTGCAAAGAAGACTTTATTTGCGAATAAGGAGATCATGGGAATGGCTGTCAGAGCCATGATTCCCCAAGAGAGGATGAATGGTTTCGTTTAGGGTTAAATGAATGCTTAGATAGGGAAGCCTTATCATCGTATGTAGAGGTGGACATAAGGTCATGCATGCACCTTAAGAAAACAGGGCCATACATATTCATACATTATATGTTATGTAAATGAGGCTGGTGCTCCTCGGGTTAGAGATTTTAATATTATAATGTAAAGGTAATTTAGACCATTCCAGAGGTCACTCTGTGGTCCTTCTGTGCCAGCACAAGTCAGAGGTTTAGTTCAAAAGGTCTGGGTGGTCTGCACCACAGGGGGAGGTCTTGTGGGGACAGTGGCCATCCTGAGGGATGGTTTCAGGTTTCATTTGCCTGAGTGAAGAGATAAGCCAGAAAGAGTTGCTTCAGAAAAAATGTAAGATAAACGTTAACAGCACAAACAGATGGGCAGCGAAGGTCAGATCTCAGATTCTAGCTGGTGTTGACAGTGTCTGCATTGCAACATCATCTCTGATGTTACCAAACATAAATGTATATTTATGATCATATTTAGAATCTGATGCCAGGGACCCCTGGGTGGCTCAGCTGGTTAAGCGTCTGCCTTTAGCTCAGGTCATGATCTCAGGGTCCTGGGATCAAGTCCCACGTGGGGCTCCCTGCTCAGCAGGGGAGTCTGCTTTTCCCTCTTTCTGCTGCTCCCACTGCTTGTACACTCTCTCTGACAAATAAATAAACAATTTTTAAAAATAAAAAATAAAATCTGACGCAAACCAAGAACAAATAAGGTTGGCTTCAGTTAGAGTTAATATGGGGCAAAATTTCATGTGTAAGTTGTTCTGTGCATATCCAAAGGAGAGAGCCAATAGCTCTGTTTCCTCTTTCATGCAGGCCTTTATCAGCAAGAACAACACAGGAAACTGTGTGGAGACTGGTTTTCAAAACATCTTCCCAGAGCATTAATTAGACCACAAAATTTCACTCTTTATTTCTAACCATAGATGTGTTGTAATGGTAACATTCATTATTCATTTTTACCGACACACAGGGACCATGAGAAATTCAGCAAAACCTTTTTTTAAACCTTAATTTATATTCTCTGGTTGGGTGACCTTGGACAAATGAGGCAAGTTATTTTTTCAGCTCAGTTACCTCGGTGGCTATATGTGAAGAAGAATATTTGCCTTGCGGGTTGTTAGGAAGATTAGAGAAAATGTTTTACAACCATGTCTAACTCTCAATAAATGGTAGCTGTTGGTAATCTATTCAGTAGCAAAACAGAGCAAAATAAAATTAAGTGCACAGGCAAACACAAACTAGGAGCGGCTAACTCATTTGTAGTGAAGAATGTGAGAAATGTGTTGTAGACCTGGAAGAATTGGGTTAACTTCTCACAAGTGGAGCATTTGTAACCAACAGGCAAAAGGGAAGATTTCAGAGTCTTCCTCAAGCCAGGGAGGGGCTAGCATCTCACACTTTATCTGCATCTTTTGTTAGGATGTGCTGGAACTTTGCAAGTCAGATTTTGTACAGTGTGACAGAAAAGGAGATATCAAGTTTAAAACTTTTCTTTTTGTTTGGTCCTTTAATACAATCAGAAGCCTTTAAATATTACCATAGAAACATGTGTATGACTCATTAGAAGAAGAAAAAGCAAATTCTAGGAATATAATTTTTAAATTTTAGTCACATAGGACACAGGTAAAACTTTTGTAAAGGGATTTTTTTTTTTTTCAAATCAAGAACTTTTCAGAATTAAGGTCCTCTAATAGAACCAACTTGTCAGATATTTTGTGACTCACAAGATCGAATTTTCTACTGCGATGGCAAGACATCGAATGTATTTGTCTTAAAAACTCAGGGAGGGCAAACAAGTCTGATATTGATTTGTTCAAGGACGTAGTAGTTCAGATTCAAACCAATTATGTGTGTAGTTGGGATGCTGGTTTGATCTGCGGCCGTGTGCACAGCATGTCTGGAGGACAGGTGGCCCTGTTTCACCAGAAATCTATATGAGGAATGAAGCACCTCTTAAGAGATAAGTCATCTAAAAGAAAGAGGAGTCAGGCGCACGGGGTGGATCCAGTGGCAAGGACTCAGTCATCTGGTGGGCAATTTTGAGTACAGCATGGTTGAGTTTAGATTCCTAACCCCACTCCAAACCTTCCTCCAATTTCCTGGGATTCACATAGGTTTAGCAGACTACCCATCTTCTTCTTCTTTTTTTAAAATCACAGATGTGTTTGTTGTAACAGCTTTTTAAACTGTTTGAGTACAGATGGCGCTTTTTGCTTACCTATATATGACAGTTTAACACCAAAGTGTAAAAGGAGGGGGGAATGTCCTCAAACCCTAACCACCCACCTCCATTTCTGCGTGAAACCTAGACTATCTTCCCTGAGCTGAAGACTCCAGGGAGCTAAAATCCCTTTGGCTTCTTAAGAGTCCTGGACAGTGGTGGGGTACCTGGGAGGGTCATAGTGGCAGTCATCAAGAGCTGAGTCAGCTGTAAATCTCAGATGCTCTCAGGCATGAGACACTTTCACCTAGCTATGCAGAGGAAAGATAGGCCCAGGAGGGAAGAAAGGAAGAAAATGGCTGATGCTCATTCATTTAACAATCATTTCGTGACTAATTGACCAAATTCCTAGAATATTTGGATGCTGTCAGGTGGGACAAATTTTTAAGAGCCTGGAGGACAGTGGAAAGCCAGTGTCTATGAGATGTGGAATATACTTCTTAATGTCAACTTTATGAGATGGGTTTTGTCTCTTTTAATTACTACTGTATCCCAAGAGCCTACACTGGGAACCAACGCATAATAGAAGCTAATAAATATTTGACAAATTTGTTGAATGACTCATCTCATTTACCATCCTAGGCTTACTGTCCAGTAAAACATGGTGTAATTGTTAATTTTATGTGTCAGCTTGGCTGAGCCATGGAGTGGCTGTGTTGTGTTTCTGGTTGAGACTAACACTTGAATCAGCAGACTGATTGCCCTCCTCCATGTGGGTGGGCCTCATCCAACCCACTGGAGGCCTAAATACAACTTAAAAAGGCAGAACAGGAGAGAATTTACTTTCTGCCTGATGGTCCTCAAGCTGGGACATTGGTCTTCTGCCCTTGGACTTGGACTCAGACTGAACTATACCATTGGCTCTCCTGGGACGTCAGCCTGCCAACTGCAGATTGTGGGATTCTCAGCCTCCATAATTGCATGAGCCAATTCATTACAATAAATCTCTTTATACATAAAGAGACTGGTTTGTTTCTCTGGAGAAACCAGACTAAGACAGATTGATTATATGTAGATTATGCACATAGCCACCACTGAGAAGCCTCATTTCCTATTGCAGAATTCTCTGAAGTCAAACAGAATCCAAAAAAATTAGAGTGTAATTTCATGGAAATAAACAATTTCAAGAGAGATTCATAGGTCTTGATGATTCTGAGCTATGCTTTAAGATACAGTGATTGCACTAGCTTATAAGCTTCAAGTTGTATTTAGCATCACCCTGTTTCAAGAAGTAATTACTGAGTGGACAGAAATCATATCCACCCTGATGATGCTTTACTGTCTCTGAAGCTTGGGAGCCACTACCTTCTGCAGAGTGTCCTTTCTTCCATGACATTGATGAGATCAAAAGGGAGAGGTATTTATATCTTCAGCAGTGATGAAGTCCCTCGGTCAAAACTGAGATGTAAGGAAGTGACTCACCAAGATGATGATATGGGTTATTTCTAACCTTGCTCCCCCTCACCAAAAAACAAAAAACAAACAAACAAAAAGCAAAAAACAAAACAAAACCCAATCATGCAAGAAAAAGATATCACTGAGAGGATCCTAGAATACAGAGGTGAGGCTGAAGCACCTCCCTGCACCACAGCGACCAAGACCGTCTGCATTAGAAGGGAAAAAGAAGTGGCTGCATGTTGACCGCATCCGTCCTCCCCCAGGCAGCACTGTGAGGACATCTCCCCTAAGCCTGTGGTTCCTCCAGCTGGAGAAGAAAACCCAGGGGAGAAAACTAGCAACCCCCACCCCTACTCATTGTAGGTTTCTTTTTGGGAGCACAAACTCTGATCTTGCACCACAAAAACTGTAGGGGAATCTGTATGGCTCAGTCACTGGAAATGTATGAAGAAGAACCAGGAGGGGTTTGCACCCACCAGAACATGGATCGCTGCCCACCAGATTCACAGCCGCAGAATCCATGTAATAATTCTGACTAGCAGTTTTGCTCATCTGTGGAACAAAGTTGGGGGAGCACTCTGACCAGGGAGCACGGTGAGTTCTGGATTCTACTTTGGTGTCTTATTTTTCTCCTTAGGCCATATCACTCTCTAACATACTACAGGTTATGGTTACTTCGTTTATTGTCTAAATGACTAAAATAGAAGTTCCATGCAGTGCAGTAGTTATTGTCTCTTGTTTCTAACTACAACCACAGCACCTAAAACTGTTCCTAATACACAGAAGGAACTCAAATACTTTTGGGGAATAAACAAGTAATTGAATGAACACTATGAAGATCCATCTAGGGGTGAAATATGTTGAAATTGCTTGTCACAAAGCCAATAGCATTAATGAGCTTTTATAAATCTCCTGAATATGAAACTTATCTGCTAGCTGTTATGCCGTAGAAACTTGAATGTGTCGTGGGTGTTAATTTGTAAATTCTATAGCTCTTCATTTCTCTAAAGCACATTTCCGTTCTGTGCCTCTGTCTGGCCAAAATGGTAGGAAACCCAATATTATTAATCATTGGGCCTCCCTCTCCATTGCCAAGATTGTGTAAAGGTCCTGGGAATCTAATGAAATCCAGAAAATCTGGCAAGGGCCATTTGGTTTCTTTCCACTGGGAGGATCACTGATATACTTGCCTGTTGCTTTGGGGGCAATCTGCTCTATGGCACCTCTGCCAAAGTCTGAAAGCAGAGACTTTACCAAGTGTAAGCCTTGATATCTTGGATATAGGCTTCCCCATTCGTGATGGCATCATGCCCTCTGTAGTTTTGCTAACATCCACAGTTGCTGCAAGGGAGTGAGGCATGAGCTCCTAATTCTCACACAACCTCCAAATATCTTCGCCTTTGAAATCCAGGGAACTAATTTCTCCCAAGGGCTGCTACCATGGTTTTCTCTCCCTTTAAAAGAGTCCTATGTGCTCTCTGTTTAAAAACCTTTAAGAAGGTAATGTTGGTTTCCCTCAGGCAGGGTGGGAAAAAGATGCCAAAACAGTCACATTTTCTATTAAGAAATATTTTGCAATAAATGATTTTCCTAGTTTTGCTGAAGGAAATGTCTAAAGTGAGGTTAGGAGTTTTGCTAAGGGCTAGCTGAAAATTACAGCAGGATATACTTCCTGAAATAAAAGAGAACATCAAGGTTGGAAGAATGACCACAGCTAAATAAATATGATTCACGTAAAGTTTTTTTGAGAAAACACATAACGAGAGGCAATAAACAGATTATAGATTTAAAATCTATATTTCTCTTAATCTTATTCTTCAAATAGATATTATACTAGGTGTCAAAGAGAGCTCTGCATTCTGTGTCAGTGTGCAAACTCTCACAGCTATCAGTTATCAGTTATCAGCTCCCAATAGAATACAAAGAAAGGGACGCCTGGGTGGCTCAGTCGGCTAAATGTCTGCCTTCAGCTCAGGTCATGATCCCAGGGTCCCAGGGTCGAGTCCTGTATCAGGGTCCCTGCTCAGAGGGGAGTCTGCTTCTCCCTCTCACTCTGCTACTCTCTCTCTCTGTGTCAAATAAATAAAATCTTAAAAAAAAAAAAAAAAAGAATACGAAGAAGCTGCAGAAAGTTGGAGTATTTAGAAACCGTCATAGCAGTTGGCATACCATGGTATCCAAGCTCATGATCAGAAAACTCATCTTGTTTACTTTATTTATTTTAAAGATTTTATTTATTTATTTGTCAGAGAGAGTGAACGAGAGCGCACAAGCAAGGGAGCTGCAGGTAGAGGGAGACACAGGTTCCCTGCTGAGCAAGGAGCCTGATTCAGTTCAGGGACTGGATTTCAGGACCCTGGGATTGTGATCTGAGCCAAAGGCAGATGCTTAACCAGCTGAGCTACCCAGGCATCCCAGAAATCACATTGTTTAATAGAATATAGATCAGTTGAAATGTTGAACACATGTGATTTGTTTGTGGTTTATTTGTATACTTGTTATGTGTAGTATTTTAAAATTAGTTTCTGAACTATAACCCAGAAGCATATAAAAATCTGAGAACATATAAACATTATTCATAATTTATTTTTAGTTATTCGGTTTTTAATTCTGAACATTAAAAAATTCTGAATTTTTAAATTTACTTTTGAATTTGCTAAATAACATTGTTAGCTATGTTTGATAAATAAAATTTATATTGTTTATATTTAATCCTTTAAATTTACAGATGGACTTTTTCTAAGTCTAGTTCACTGGATTTTTTTGTCAAAAGAAAGATCTTTTTTCTGAATATGATGACAAAATATAAGTTATTACTAAGAAAAGAAGACCATAAGAAACCATACTAGTTCTAATTGGAAAAATAATGCTTTGTGTATTTGGAGTTTAGTGTCTACTGTTGATGGAGAAGAGCTACAAGCTCAATGTGTTTCTTGAGAAATCTACTGGCTAACAAAGTAACAAAAATATAAAAATTTAAGCAAGATTTGAATGTATAGCATAAAGAAATATGTCTGAATCTAAAAAAATTCTTTGAAAGAAAAAATATTGAAATGAGAACCTGACAGAGGTACGTGTTCACTATTTCACACATAAACATTATATTTCACATACAAATATTTGTGCTTTATGGATTACCTATAATGTAACACTAGGCTTAGGCAACCAACCATATGGAAGATTGTTGCTGAGTAATAATGGGTGACTCTGCCGCAAAGAAGGTAGCTGAAGTGCTTTCTGATGACACCACAATTTGACATATTCAGGAATGGGAAAATGCTATGGAAAACCAAGTCAGAACAGATAAAGCTAGCAAAGTATTTTCCACTAATTTTCCAAAGTATTTTCCACTAGTAATCAATATTGCTAAGAGGGCAATTCTTTTACGTATTTACCATTTGAACATGATGGTGATTATTCTGTCAGCAAATGCAATTCAAAAGTTAATTTATGAATAAATTCTGGTGACATAGTTGTAATGACGAGAAAATAATCCACAGCAGTGGCGCAAATTGAGAACTTGCTGCCGGAATGGCTCTTACTGCCTCCAACCTTAATAAACTCTTGCCTCAAGGGGAAGAAAGGTCAGCTGAACTAAGCAGGAGGTTAAGGAGTGAAAATTGTGAATTACATGAAAACAAATAAGTTAGATTCAAGATCATTTCCTTTAATATGTGATAATAAGTAAGCTAATCACAAACAACAACTCTATGTGGTAACAGATGGTTATTGAGGGGGAAGGTTCTGTCAAGACGCCTGAGTTATGGAACAAACTCTCAATGTTTCTGCAATGTAAGAGGCCAATTTGGTCTCAACATTTTAAAGATCTTTAATAAGATACCAGGCTTGTTTCTTTGTCTTAACCAACATTTTTTGTGATATTAAATTTTTCCGTGCAAGGAAGGAATGGAGCTGTTTTCCAAAGCAAGATGAGATGAAAAGCTAAAATGGAGACGAGAAGCCTGGAGGAATTGAGCTTTTATAGACTGTTACGGCATGTTTCATTACTGAACAATTTTCTGTGACCTAGATGATAATCTTGATGAAGCAATCAACTAAAGGAAATTTCCATAGGTTATTTTTAGAGGTGAAAAATGAAGAATGAGACATGTTTGTTTTAGGATATGGATATACTATTACTATTAATAATTACTATCATTCTATTCACCTTGATTTTTTTTCTGTCTTACATGGCTCGCTTCTGTTTAATTTCTAGAAAGATTAGATATCATAATTTTAAAAAAATGTATCTTTTAGTATTTTTCTTTGCTAAAGACATTCCTCCTTTTGCATCCTCCTTTTTTTGGTAAATCTAAATTTTCTTTTCAGTTCTGCCATATGTGCCTAATCCTTGTTGTTAATGATGGTGGTGGTGGTAATGGTGATGTTGATGATCATGCTACAGACGACTGCTAACTTAAAAATCTAAAGCATGTCTCTTTTGTTCTCCTGGAATAGCAAATTATGATTCCGGTGTCCCATTTGACTCTCTCGCACCAAAAGTGACAAATTTAGTCTCAAGATATCTTGGTAGAATACCATAAAGAGCTTTTAAAATGTGATTTTAGGGGCACCTGGGTGGCTCAGTCGTTAAGCGTCTGACTTCAGCTCAGATCATGATCCCAGGGTCCTGGGATCAAGCCCTGCATCGGGCTCTCTGCTCAGCGGGGAGTCTGCTTCTCCCTCTCCTGCTTCCCCTGCTTGTGTTCCTGCTCTCGCGGTGTCTTTCTCTGTTAAATAAATAAATAAAATCTCTAAAAAATAATAATAAAATGGGATTTTAGTTTGATTCATTTACTCATTTAATAAATCCTTAGGAACTTGTGAAGGTTTTACTGCCAACATACGTCCTTCTTTCTAATCCTCACTCCCTTGAAAACAGGAGCAGTCACCCTGTTCTGATGATTCGTGCAGGTATTTGGTGCCAGATCCTAGCTCAGTATAGTCTGTACTAGAGCAGAAGCTGGTATTTAGAGGTATTGAAACCATAATTCCAAATTTTTGTTCCATCCTGTAGATTAGGGAGTAGGGTCTGTCTTCCACATTTCATTTTGAGTCAACCCTTATCTCCTGTCTCTGGGTAGTCACCTGTCCCCCTGATGTGAAATGCATCTCTGCACTTTTGTGGGTTTGAAAGACTTCTGCTGTTGAGACTCCCGTCGGGAATGGCAGTGTCTGGCCTTTATAAATACATGGAGGAGGAGGATGAATGTCTGGTCGAGGCCCCAGATGAAAGCAATCTTGCCTTCTGGGCAGCATGTGACTCGTTTCCTACTGGGCTATTGTGAAGTCCACTCTGATGGATGAAAACCCACGCTGGGCTCCTGGAGACTGTGCATAAAGGGAGCACATTTGACTCATCCTGGAAGCTGTGAGATTGTAGGTGATGTAGTGAGCCCACTGGTATGGCCGTCACAAGGCCTACGATTGAGCCAGCAACACTCAGCAGCTGGGGATCTCTGGGAGGTCACTCTAACCTCTCTGAATTTCAGTTTCCTGAACTGTGTAATGGAAATAATATTACTTCATAGACAAGTTAGGAAGATCACAGACAATAGGAGAAATGTCTTATACTGTATATACAAATATATTGCTTCATAGTAATAAGCATTCTACATTCCATTCATGGGTTTATTTTGCAGTTTATCCCTAAGGCTGCTGCATCAATCAGCACCTCTCAATGAGAAATGCTCGTCTTAAACGTTGTATAATTTTCTAGATTTTCCTTGACATTTTTAAAGTCTTTTTGAATCTCTTTTTTTGGGGGGGGGTTCCCCAGGGAGAATCATTTCAAATTTAATTTGAATGCTTTCCAGTGCATCTGCCTTTCCTCTGCTTGGAATTTGCTCTTGCTGTGAAGCTAGTTGCTTATGCACATAGCTCCAGACAGGCTGCCCAGTTCAGATTTTATGCAGGTCTCCCATTATGGTCTTGATCCTTACTTGACCTCTGGAACCCCCTTGGGAATTCGCTTTCTTCTCCAACTCCTCACTCTGGACCTAATTTACCTCTTTGTCTCCTTTTGGTTAGAACTCTTCCTTTTCTTCCATCAGAGAAGAGAGATGAGGTCTCCTAGTGGAAGAGCAGAGGTTTCTACCGGAGAGCTCTCCTAGAGGTCCCACAGTCACACCTCCCAGTGACTCCCTCTTCACTTTCGGTCTAATGCAGTTTTTCCTGGCACAGACTGCATTGCTGTCATGCCCGGCTCTTTCCTCATTTATAGGGATTCTTCTTTCAGTGCCCCCCTTACCCCCTCCCCGACTTTCTTCAGGCTAGAACTCTAGTCCCTTAGTACCAACAAGAAGCAGGTTGTCTTCCATGAGCCTCTGAGGCCATATGCAAATCAGAGGGTGTGCCAATAAATTCCTTCTGTCAAAGTACCAGAATCTCACCTAAGATTACCATTCACTATAAATAATTTAAGTGAAAATAACAGACTTGTTTGGAAAATAAACATTACATATAACTAAATAGGCAGTTATCAGAACAATGTAACTCCTCAAAACAAAAACCCTCTTTAATACTAATATTAATACAGGTCCTGGCAGATTGACCCTGTTATTATTATAAAATGTCATGCGTTGTCTCTAGCAGCTTTTGTTCTAATGTCTATTTTTTTTCTCGTATTTGTATAGTCACATCTGCTCTCTTTTGATTACTGCTTTCACATTATGTCTTTTCCTATGCTTTTATTTCCCACCTATTTGTGTCTTTCTATCTAAAACGTGTTTCACCTAAACACAGGTGGTGTAGACACAGATAATTTAAAAAATTATCAGCCTTTTGACCAAAGTTCTTAATTTATTTATAATTAATGTATTTACTGATAAGATGGAATAGTAAGATCTGTCCAGTCAACATCTCCTGTTCATCCAATTGGAAAAAAAAGCTGCTGTCATCCTTGGCTTTACATGCAGACCCAGCCAATGACAAAATAAAATAATTCAACTCCCTAATTGTATGACCTTAGTCATTTCCTTTTTTCCTTTTAAAACACTTGTATTTTTTATTCAATCAGGCTGTCTAGTTGACATTAACTCTCATGCACCCTTTCCCAGATAAATGTTTTCTCAATAATTTCATCCGAATCTTCATTTGACAGCTTCTTCCTTATTTAAATAAACGTATCTTAAAAGGAAGCCTTCTATCCATCTAGATAGAAATGCATCTGCCATTTATATAATGTATCTTAAAAAGAGTGAGAACCAAACATTGCTATTAAATATTAGCTAAATACTATTGTCTGCTTCAGACTTCGAGCCTACAATTTACTATCTCATTCTTAAAATACATTAACAAGTATTAGCAATGTGATGAAGGTATCCCAGTATAAACTGGGATGATTTTTTTTTTTTAAAGATTTTATTTATTTATTTGACAGAGAGAGATCACAAGTAGATAGAGAGGCAGGCAGAGAGAGAGAGAGAGAGAGAGGGGGAAGCAGGCTCCCTGCTGAGCAGAGAGCCCGATGCGAGACTCGATCCCAGGACCCCGAGATCATGACCTGAGCCAAAGGCAGAGGCTCAACCCACTGAGCCACCCAGGCGCCCCTGGGATGATTTTTCTTGATTAACCGAGAGAAATAAAGCAATTCAAAAGGAGAAAGCTTCTACCCCTGTGATTCGGTGCTATTTAAAGCAACCGCTTGAAATTCCTTGTATACAGTTCACATTTTGCAACATGCTTTACTAGTAAGAGCTGGCCAGTCACTTTTTACACGTTTGAATGCATGCTTTCAACATAGAAAATATTTGAGGCTTAATCTCATTGAACTTAGCTAAGGAACTGAGGGAGTAGAGCTACATATAGAGGTGCTTCTAAATGATGTTGGTGCCTAAACAATTCAACAGAGCAAAGCAGAAGACCCTTATATCGAAAAGAGCACTGGTTTCTTTTAGTTGCTATATATTACTTCAAGACAAAATAGAAGCATTATTTGTGTGACCACACCAACTCTTCTTTTGTTACTATAATCACTCCCTGGACAGAGTCACCCTTTTAGTTCCTACAATGATGAATTCACAAAATGTTTGTGTTAGTTCAGTGAAGGCCTTGAAAATCAATGCCACATTTTTCACAGAAGCAAGCTGAACCGAGATAGGTGATGTCCACCCTCCAGGGATCTTCTAACTAGTTCATGGCAAAACCATACACCAGTCCCATGCCTTTCCTCTGCACCAGCAATTTCTACCCCTGGTTGCCCATTAGAAGACTGGAGGAGGTTAGCAAAAATAGTGACATCTGAACTTCACCCAGATCAATTAAATCAGAATCTCTGGGGGGTGGAGAGGCTAGGACAGTGAGTGTAGACTGGGAGAGTTTTTGAAAGTTTTGAAAAGCTTCCAGATGATTCCAATGTGAAGCCAGGGCTGAGAATCTCATTTTATGCCAGTGTCTTGCGGAGTATAAGTATTTGCAAATATTAGCTGATGAACTAAAAACATTTTTTTCATGATTCATTTTCCTTTTGTTCCCTAAGCATAGATGATGAGGCATCTGTAGCTTTAGGATGGGGCAGGTAAAAACTGAGGACAGAAAAGTCAGTGTTTGATTTTCAAGATAAGCTTCAAAAAGTAGATAGCAGAAAGGATAGTTTTAAAAGCAAGGAGAGAAAGAAAAAAAGAGAGAAAAGGGTTTTCTAGATTCCAAAATCTTTAAGTATCAAAGGTCAGATAGTGATGGACTCAGGCCTGGAGTATAAGAAGTGAACCACAGAAGATTTAAGATTTTGGATTAAGGATGTGTTTAGAGAGTCATTTCCAGCTATACAGAATGAGGGTAAAAACAATGATGACCACTTTCAGCAGGGAAGGGTGGAGAGGTGAAGATGGGAAAAGGTGCTGGCAGAGAGAACTGGAAGCAAATAAGAGATGCACATCTTAGGCTGATTCCCTGGTGTACTAGTCAGGGTTCTCCAGAGGAATAGAACCAATAGGATGTGTATGTGTATTTGTGTGTGTGTGTGTATTTATTATTAAGAAATTGGCTCACACAATTATGGAGGCTGGCAAGTCCAAAATCTGCAGAGAGAGCCAGAGAAGAGCCAGTGTTACCGTTTCGATCTGAAAGCTGTCTGCTGGCAGAATTTTTGGTGGGTGAGTGGGGGTGGGGGAGTGACGGAGGAGTAATCTTTTGTCCCATTTAGGCCTTCAACAGAATGAAGGAGGCTTCCCTCACTATGGCAAACAATCTGCTTTACTCAAAGTCTGCTGTCTTAAATGTTAATTTCATCCAAAACAAAACCTTCACAGAAACCTCTAGAATAATGTTTGACCACCTATCTGGGCATCATGGCCATAAAATTAACCATCACGCCTGGTATACACCCAATGGTGCATATATTATACCGCCCTCCTTCTGTCTCCTTTCTGCTCTGTCCCATTCAAAACTCCAGAGAGAAGAGTATCTGCTGCCTGATGGAGCTGAGGGCCCAGATGCACAAGGAGTCCCGGAGACTGTTCAGTAGACTGGAGGGCTGGGATAAGGATCCTCACATCCTAAAGCCTTACTTAACTGCTAGAATTAGTTTCACAGAAGGATGGGGGTAGAAGTTATGTCTTTGAGATTGTGGGATCTAAAAATGCCAGCACAGGGTCTTGAATGTTCTGGTTGCTAAATAAATCTTAGCTGCCCTGGAAGTATTATAAAGTATCAGATTCATATCCAGGGCCTAGCTTGCTGTTAACAACTCTTAAATCAGAGCTAGATCGCAGGCACTCTTCTGTATAGATGGAGGAGCTTATGAGTTGAAGTATGTGTGTTAAATGTTAAGAGCTGGGGTAGGGATGGGCATAAACCTTCCCCCCAAAGTTTAAAGTATTGGAACAACAATGCGTGATAAAACTCATTTGCTTTTTATAAATGTATTTCCTTTCATCAGCAGGCCATTTTCTATGTTTATCCATAATAATTTACTGAGGGAAAAAGACATAAAGCTTTTTTAAAATGTGTTTTAGACAGATAATGGTTTTAAAAGCAGGAAAAATATATCTAGTCATTGAACAGGTATGGGTTTGCAAAAGGGAAATAAATGAACCTTTTAAAACACAATTTTTCATCAAAATGAGCTTTATTTTAAAAAATGATGGCAATACACCCTGTGGATACTTAATATAAATTCATTTGAAAGGCATCTTAGATCTTGTTACTCAGTGATCAATTGCTTTGTCTTTATTTTTATTTTAGAAAGCCAAAGAGAGAGGCCATAATTCTTCTGTATAATATAGACCAATATTCAGTTATTTACTTGAATTTCATAGCTCTATGTGGGGATAGATATATATTCATATTTGTTTCTTACTTTTTGAAATGTTTCTTATTTTAATCCTTTTCACTACAAAGGTGCTATGTAATTAGTTTTCTTTGTGTTGTAATAGGCAGAGGGAATATCATTAACCAATGCTGACTGTATTGGAAATAGATTGAGAATCTGTATGAGTGGGATCTATAGAATTTAATCAAGATATTATTTTAATTGTTTACAACAGGCTTTTATTTAGGTGAAATTCAGCTTAATGTTTAATATGAAATCTGTCAGTATATTTGTAGCTTTGTATGCAAACACATACTGTAATATTGAGAATAAAGTGAGACTGGCATGCTTTTTAAATGGTGCTTTGGCCATGGGACCCAAGAATACCAGAATCTTTTCCTCAGAAAAATACCTCCTATAATTTTCTGGAAGGGGATTAGTGAAAGAACAATGACTAGTTAAACAAAATAACATTTTATTACAAATTAGTTCTCTGTCCTCAAAGCCACTGACAAAGTCTAGTAACTTGTACTGGGATCTAGTAGAACTTACACCCAAACTAGATGTAGGCATAGACCTCATCTTATTGAGCCCAGATTTGACATTTAGAAATGGCTGCCCCTATAAAGTGAAAAGCCACACCTGCCAGCTCAGGAAAACATGGAAACAAGCAAGCAGAAAAGAGCATTTTCTTCATTGGTCTAGCACTAAGTTGGCTTGTACAGCTGGACATGCATACCTCCCAGACCTGGGTAAAGTCTCCTGATGAGTGACAGAGTGGGAGAGGCAAAGTGTGTGTGTGTGTGTGTGTGTGTGTGTGTGTGGTGTATGTGTGTGTAGGGGAAAGGGAGAGGGAGAAAGGAGGGGAGAGGGTGGAAGAGAATTGGAGAGATGGAGGAAGCAAAGTAGAACAAAGTGGAAGCAAAGTGGAATGGGAAGAGGTAGAGAGAGAAAGCTGATGCCTTTACCACTTTTCAAGTGTGGAAGGAAGAGAATTAGGAAAAAGAAAATCAAAGCCTCCTTGAAAGCTCCACCCATAGAAAAATCATCATAACCCATAACCTAGATCTAAGCAGTTCAGTCCTCCCTCCTTGGGCAGAAGGACAGGTGGAGCAGACCTCTGGCCTGTGGTCCGACTGGTCAGGGGAAAGAATGAGGGAACAGGTAGAAAAAAAGCCCAGAGCAAACCCAAAACTAATTTCCCCTTATAGGGAAGTTCATGTCTCAGTGAGATTTTTGGTTTCCACAACACATTTTCTCAGCCAGATAACATTAGTTCTTTAGACTCATGAGACACAATTAAAAAAAAAAAATCCAGCAATAGAGATTTAACCTCAAGGAGGATATACTCAGATTTCACCTGTTCTCTCAATACTCATTGATGTTGAGTGTTTGAGGAGTATAAAGAGGAATTAAGATGACTCCTGCCCTTGAAGGAACTTGTATTTTAGACCCTATCAAAAATAACTAGAATATAAACTCAAAAGTGAAAAGTACCTTAGAATTCTTATAGTTCAAGGACACTGAGAGTTTGGAGAAATTATTTTTTAGAGACAGTAAATTTCACTCTGAATTTTATAAAGTAATATAAGTTTTGGAGTGACCTTTTAGAAACTTCAAACAGAACTCAGAATACTTATTCTTTTGAAGAGGAAAAAAAATTCAAATAAGCAAATACACACCTGCATGATTCCAATATTGATGCATCTGCTCCCAAGCTCTAAAACTAATTAGAAATTTGTTTCATATCTGCAATTAGCCTTTAAAAAGATGGGCATCCATTAACACAGTTTGGTAGTATAATGACAAGCAATTAGTGATGAATTGTTCTATCCTGGAAAGAAATAATAATTGAGAGTAGATGATTTCTAAAGGAATTTAAGCATAACTTATTTTTTTTTTAAATTGCTAACTTAATTTTTTAAATTTAGTACAAAGAATTCAGTGTAGGAATCTTCCTCTTTGGGTGTGTTGTAGAACTTGAGGAAAATAGTCCTTTTTCTTACTTTGGCTCTTTCTAGTTACCTTATCTCTACCCTTCCTCCTTCTTCCATCCTCCTCATCTCACACATCCTACATATTCACTGTAAATAAAAATAGAAAAGCAGGATGGGGGATGGGGTAACTGGGTGATGGGCATTAAGGAGGGCAGGTGATGTGATGAGCAGTGGTATTATACACAACTAATGAATCATTGAACATTATATCAAAAATTAATGAGGTACTATATGTTGACTAATTGAATTTGAATTTAAAAAAGGAAAGTATGAGAGTATTTTCAAGAACCTGGAAGTTGAGAAAAATTCCCTACAAGATGGAATTACTGATACTTATTGGAGAGACTGAAACAATTGATTGGAAGCTGTAGAAGGCAGATATTATCAGTTCAATATAAGGAAGAATTTCTTACAGATTAGGATGGACTAAATATAAGTTTCTCAGATACTTATAATTCTTCGATTTTACCAACTATGACTGGAAAATCCTTTACTGAATGTTGTAGAGTTGATCTGAGCATTCACTGGGGTCTGGTGAGGAGGTCTAATTGATGTGTAAGTTTTCTTCAGGCACTGAATTAGCTTCTCTCACTCTCACAGAAATTATTTTGACAGAGGAGTTACCTGCATTGTGCCTTCTGTCAGAAAGTTGTCTTGGTTATACAGTTTAATCCCTGCTACTCTTTTGAACTGAGACATACAGATAATCATGAGCCTGCATACGCATGCCATTTAGGAAAAGAATGAAACTGAGACATAATATTAGATGTGAGATGCTAAGGGACATTAGGTCATTCCTTTTTTGTCTACTGCCTCCCATGTGTTGGAGGAGAACTGATTCTTTCGGAAGGATGGATGGATCAAGAAGTTTTAGAATGGGAGCTTGTTGTGGTTCTGTTCAGTTAAATACAATATGGCTAGAAGTTAGTCATCTTTTGTGCCTATGCATAAAATTCCCACAAATATAGCTCTATTGCTGATAATAATATCTGTATATTTCCCAACATAATATTTCCTAAGACAGTATACCTGTCAGTATGCTTAGTCCATGGGAGAAAATAATTCAGATCTCTAGATATTATAGAAGGTGCAAGGAAGTATTAAACAGGTCAAATGTGCAGATTTGTTTGAAATAATAGCAATACTATTGTTGGACAAAGCTGCTGTCACTACAGAGAGTGAGAAACTCAATTTTAGGTTTAATGTTATTCAGTTCTTTGACCTCCCGCCAATCAATTCCCCTCTGGCATAGTTAGGCATCACCAACTGAAGTTAACTCCCTCTAGCCACACTGCCTGTAAAATATGTATAGCTTTTACGACCAGCCATGAGAGTGCAACCCTACACACTACACAGGCTACAAAACACAAACTGTTTCTCAAAATTTCTGCCTGCGAGTTACCTATATCATACTTAAATTTCATTGGCCAAATCAATTGCTTGACACATCTGAATTCAAGGAGTAGGGCCTAGAGGACAATGGATATTGTTTAAGAGTAAAGCACTCAATCACATGACCTTAACTTTTAGAGCAGGTATCAGCAAACTACAACCTGCCACACATTTTTGTAAATCAAGTTTTATTAGGACACAACCACACCAATTCATTACATATGATCAATGGCTGCTTTTGCACCATAATGGCAGAGTTGAGCGGTTATGACAGAGACCATATGACCAACAAAGCCTAAGATATTTCTTCTCTAGTTCTTTACAGAAGATGTTTTCCTACCTTGATTTAGAGAAGCAGAAGGATATATGCATAAACATCTAAAATGCAATGTTATCTGCTTTCTTTTTTTTTTAAGACTTTATTTATTTATTTATTTGACAGGCAGAGATCACAAGTAGGCAGAGAGGCAGGCATAGAGAGAGGGGGAAGCAGGCTCCCCGCTGAGCAGAGAGCCCAATGTGGGGCTCAATCCCAGGACCCTGAGATCATGACCCAAGCCAAAGGCAGAGGCCTGACCCACTGAGCCACCCAGGTGCTCCTTTATCTGCTTTCTTATTTCATGATTACAGCTCTTTTGGGGAAGCAGGCAAGGTATACATTTAAATAAAAATCAAGTGGAGGTATTATTAAGAAAATGTGCTCTAAGACCAAGATTTTTTTAAGTACTTTGGAACTGCAAAGGAAACATCTGATTGAAAGTATGAGGGAAGATTTTTTATTTTTTTAAATTTTTATTTATTTTTTTTAAAGATTTCATTTTATTTATTTGACAGAGAGAGAGATCACAAGTACGCAGAGAGGCAGGCAGAGAGAGAGGAGGAAACAGGCTACCCACGGAGCAGAGAGCCCAACGCGGGGCTCAATCCCAGGACCCTGAGATCATGACCTGAGCCGAAGGCAGCGGCTTAATCCACTGAGCCACACAGGCGCCCCAGATGAGGGAAGATTTTTTAGAGGGAATAGTATTTGGAATAAGTATTGAAAGGAGGAAGGATTTTCTTAGGATTGCCCTCCAGGGAAAAATATTGCAGAAGGAAGGAAAGACCTGAACAAGGAAGGTTTAGGGTATGTTAAAGGAATGGAGAATATTTGATTGTGGTTAAATATTGGTATTTATGATGGTGTATGAGAGATGGTACTGTCCCTGGAAGCACAAAATATCATCTTGAACTTTTAAATTAGAACTATGTTATTAGAAGATGCAACAAGGGTGTTGAAAAGTGTTCAGGCTTTGAACCTTGCCTTTGTCATATGATGGTTGTGCGACCTACCTGTGTCACCTTAACCAAGCTATTTAACCTCTCTGAGCCTCAGATATCCCTCCTAGTGAAATGAGAACAGTTGGACCCTCATAGTTTTTTGAGGATATAAATAATGAATGTACAGTGTCTGTGATGTGCCTGGTATAGAGTAGGTGTTCAAAAATTATAGCTGTTATTATTGCTGTTACTCTTTTTCAGCTATTGTCAATCTGCTTTGACTTTTGCAGCCTGCCCATTCCTAATTGACGTACGCTTTCTGAACTTTATGCCCCTTTTCTTTCTCTTGCTCTCTCTCTATCTATATTTCCATAGATATATATATTTATATTCATATACTTATATAATTATAAATTATAAATTAATGATTCGATAATTTAAATATTTATAAACAATTATAATTATTAATAATTATTATGATTTATTATATTTATTATGTATTATAATTATATAACTACTATCTGTTTATATATAGATAAATATACATATGTATAGAAAGAGGGGGAGTGGTGAGAGAGAGAGAGAACGCATGCACATGCATGGTGGCAGGGGGAAGGACAGAGGGAGAGAATCTATTGCAGACTCCTCACTGAGCCCACAACCAGATGCGGGGCTGGATCCCACAAGCCATGAGATCCTGACCTGAGCAGAAATCAAGAGTCAGATGCTTAACTGACTGAGCCACCCAGGTGCCCTTTTTGCCCCTTTTCGTGTCATGCTTTCTGACTGATACAACCTGCTACTATTTGCTACCTGCGGAGATCTGTTACTATTTAACTTCCATCTCAAATTATCTTCTTTCTATAAAGTCCTCAAATGGCTTTCCATAGTTTAAAACTAAATCTTTTCCTTCTACTTCCTCCCATAATATTTATAATATATTTATTATATTTTAGAACTTATGTGTGTGTTGTCTACTTTAGTCATTCATAAGAGTCTTGAGAAGGAACTATATCTTGGTCTTGTTAGACTCTTCGTTGTATCATTTTATAAGCAGTTTTCACTCATAGCAGGATGATCCAGAAAGTATTTTATTTCATGGTAGGAAGCATCTAATTGATGAACCATCTTGGAAAAGTTTTAGTTCTGCAACAAAGTTAATCTTTATAAATAAGAAAAAATATAAGGTCAGAAGTTGATCTAATTATTGACCTTTCTCTAAATTTTGAAAGCAATTAAATTGAATTGTATTCTTTTCCTTTAATTTATGGGGAAGGCAGCTTTAAAATTGCATTTATGAAAATCTCTGAACATAAAGAAGATTTACCATTATTGTTTATTTTCTAAATGTTTAATGAATGGCCTGGGACCTTCCTAAATTTCTGTTGTATCAAAGTCACTAATGATTGACAGAATGTTCAAAACGGAGAATCCAAACATGTGGCTTAAAATCACACAGTTGTCTCTCTTCCTTTTGATAGGCTCAGATATTTGCATCAGTACTCTCAAAGTAAAAGACTCATAGCCTTGAGGCTGGAAAGATGAGTTCCTGGAGTTTGGAGGAAGACTTAGAGCTTTTATTTATGTTAAATTTTTATGCCATCACTTAAAGATCTCTCTTTTTAATGTTTAAAATATCCATTATGTATTTCTCTAGTATTTTAGGTATAAGATTCCTAAATAAAAATTATATGTGTATGTTCAAAATTTATTTACTGTTGGAGTATAGAATTAAAAAAACTGGAGGGGTGCCTTGGTGGGAAGCCTCTGCCTTCAGCTCAGGTCATGATCCCAGGGTCCTGGGATCGAGCCCTGCATCAGGCTCTTTGCTCAGCAGGGAACCTGCTTCCCCTTCTCTCTCTGCCTGCCTCTCTGCCTACTTGTGATCTCTCTCTCTCTCTCTCTCTCTGTGTGTCAAATAAATAAATAAAATCTTTAAAAATAAAACAAAACCGGAGATCACTAATTTAAAGGAAAGCAATATATAAATATATCATATATATGATATATACATGGTAAGTGACAATATTTAGTATGTATCTCCTGTATTTATGAGCTTTTAGAGACAATAGTGATTGCTTTCTTTTTCTACAAATTGCATTATGATATAATACACATTTTTGAAAAAATATTGGCTTCTGGTGGTGAAGAATCTTCTGGTAGCTTCGGGATTCCATCCAGCATTTTTAAGTTTGGCAAACAGGAGAACACTCTAAAGCAAAAGTTAAAAAAAAAAATAAGTAACTATACTGAACAAAAGCATTGTTGATTGAGAGATGAGTGTCTATCATTTTATTCTGTTTTTTTTTAATCTTTACAATAGAGTTATAATAAAATCCTCTATGTTCAATGAGCTGATCATGCTGCTGTAGCTTGCCCTCTCTGGGAGCTACCATATAGTTCTATAGATCATAAGTATAGATCAGAGAAGTGGTGCTGTGTACAGTCTGTTTTTATAAGAGAATTTCAGTCCTGTTTTACAACATTCTATAAAGGAAAAAAAATGAAGGAATTTAGCCAAATAACCATGAGAGAAAGAATGAGATAATGATATGTGTGCATATTAGAAAGTTAAAAGTTTTTTTTTTTTTTTTTAAGAAGTAAAGAAAACACATGTTGTTTAATGATAGTTAAGGAAGAATTCTGGCTCTAAGGCATACGAGAAGAGATGGGAAATAGTCTTGTCCTGAGTTATTTTCTCTTGATAGAGAGCATTTCTGAAGATCACATTTCAGATTTACATAGTCAGTCCCAGGTTCAGGAAGGGGTCCTGCTCATCTGTCCAGTTAAACAGTCAAATGCCTGGCAGAATTATAAAGCAGTTTTCCTTTCATGTGGATAGATCTTCTAGATGTGGGAGTTCTGTGGGCCCAGACCAGAGGGAAGGCATACTAGGACTTGCCCAGGATGAAAGATACCAGAACCTGTCAGTAGACATGCCATGTCAACTAATGGTGGTGTTGACTTCCTTGGGTGCTCTCATTGGCCACATAATTTTCTTAGCACTAATTACTTCCTAAACATTATATTATTTAATCCTCACACCAGTTCTGTCAGGTTTTTGTCCCCCATTTTAAGTCATTTATCCAAGTTCGTAAAGCCTGTGGGGGACAGTACAAAGATGAAAATCTAAGCCTTCTGACCCTAATGTTCAGACTTAGCTGTCAGGAAACCCTAGCTACTACTTTTCAAAAAGTCAAACTGTGGTGAACTCAGATCACATTGACCTCTGAAGAAGAGTAAAAGAGTTTGCCTGTGGTTGTCCCAGGACATGGGGCTGCCTTCTACCTACTGGGACTTACACTATGAGCTTTATCAGTAAGTTTTTTCTCTTTTGAACTGTGATTTCTTCTTATTGGAGGATCTGAAACAAAGGAGGAAGGGAAAGACAGTCACAATTCTAAGTGACAATGACCAAGAAAGTCTTATACTTAAATAATTCTGATTATGATATAAAGGGACACTGAAAGTCTGGCCCAAATCCTAGAGCCAGAGATACCCAGAGACAGAATGAAATCTGTTATAATCCTCAAAGTGTGGGTTTTGGCTAGGTGACTTAACCCAAATTTGGATGAACTTGGGAGTTCAGTTTGGTTTGGGCAGACCTTTCTGTTTAAAGTATCCCTGTACTACGCAAGTCAATACAATCTGGCTTTTTATAGCTTGAATGCCAGTCTGTATCCACCTTGGACTCAATCCAACAGAGTTAAGGTTAGAAAATAGAAGAACCTCATTATATCCCTCATTCTCACATAACTCTATACCACATCATAAATTTTGAAGACAGATTTATAGTCAGACCTCAGGGCATATCAGATTTCAGACAGTTAATCTTAATTCTATTGTTGTAAGGCATCCTTTGAGGGGAAGCAAGCAACTGAATTGGGAGCAAAATAAAATTCCACATATAAATTAACAAAACTAAAATGTGATACTAATCAATTGTCTTTATGACTAGAAATGCGCCTTTTTATGAATGATGTTGAAATGTCCGGCTAAACCTCCTCTGACTGTAGGAAATATAATTTTAAATTTCAAAATGTTATTATAGTTAAATCTCAGTTCAATTTTAAAGCAACTGTGCTCTACTTTTCACTTATGTAAAAGCAATTTGAGAATTTATTATCACAGAACATGAATTTTGCCTTCGGTCTAGTCATGGAGGAGACAATGGCAGTAATAAGATTTATGTAGGAACAACAGAGATTAGAATTCTTATTTCGACAATTTTTTTGTTATACACCAGGGTTTAAAGAGCATAATATTATCTAGGCCTCGGAATATGGTTGTTGTCATGGGAAAATGGCAGTTTGAGAAAGGAAGGTAGTGAGAACTATGTCTTTTATTGAAGTCAAATGTAGATGAAGGACATAATCAAGACCAGGTACACACCTAGAGATGATCTAATCCTTTGTATGACAGATTCAAACTGAGACATGAGTTGACTTGTTATCTGGGAACAAATGCAAGTTCTAAAACTCAGTGGTTTGTTTTTGCCCTTTAAATTCCCACAAGCGGTGCTGGGAATTAGCCAGGGAAGAGGGAATTTTCTGCATACTCCAAGGTATACACTGCATTATTACCACTAGGAATTTTCCAGTAGTGACAAAGGAATAAAATGGTTTATTCTTCACAGGTTTTCAAGGACATTCAACCAGTGGGGTAGATTGAATCAGTCACTTCTTTGTATCCATTTAATGGTGCCCTTGTGGCCCAAAGGAGTGAAAATAAAGTCAAAGAATAGAGGTGCCTGGGTAGCTTAGCTGGTTGAGTATCTGGCTGTGGATATTGGTTCAGATCATGATCTTAGGGTACTGAAATTGAGCGTGGCATCAGGCTCTGTGCTGGGTATCAAGCCTGCTTGGGATTCTCTCTCTCCCTTTTTCTCTTCCCCTCCCCTGCTCACTCTTGCTCTCTCTCTCTCAAAAAAACAAAACAAAACAAACAAACAAAACCCAGAAAATAAACCATTTATAAAACTATCACATGGCCATTGATAGGAATCTGTACATAGAAATCTTTAAAAAGACATAATATCTATTAAACATTATGAGAGAAAACACATAGGATTTGGAAGTCTAAAATGAAGCATCTTTGTATATGTAAAGTCACATTATAAGAGAAGCCTACAGTTTTAAAGCAATCATAAATTATCTGAGAGAAGAGTGTATTGTATAGAATTTTTTTTTTTAAAAGATCAGTTCAAAGTTCTTCAGGTGAGATCAGAAGCATGAAATGTTCAAAGTATAGTAGATAGGATAAATATTTGCCAAGTGAATTTAAGTTCCAGGGAAACAGCTAGTCAAAGTATAACATTCAATGAAGAACACAGATGACAAAGGTGTTTGGGGGCCTTACCGTTTCCGGTAATTTTGGTGAAACTCACAAGGGTTCCTCTTGAGCGTAAGGGATTCTAGTGGAGTGCACCACAAACTTGAGAGCCCAGTCAGAGACTCAATGCGGTTTTCAACCAAGGATAGATGCTGTATCTGAGGTATCTTTGGCAATTGCTTGAAAGATGTGAGATGGTTTTTGTTCATATTTAAAACTCTGCATCTGGATAAAAAATATAAACACCTTGTCATTTGTCTCCTGAAGAAGATGGTTGACTACCAAATCTTGCACAGGACTAGCATGCCTCATCTAGACTATAACCCCTCAAAGGAGTGACAGTGATATTTTCTACAACTGTGGTTTATAAGAGAAATATTTATATCAAAATATGAAGAGAAAATAGGCTGAATATATGAGACTATAAGCCTGCTGAATACAGAAGTCTGTTTTCTTTTCCAATGTATACACTCAGTACTTGGCATGGTAGTTAGTCCATGGTGGGTTTGCAGTATGTCTCAAATGAAGGAGTGAACGGCTGCAATGAATGAGTGAATCTCAATGATCTAGTTGTTCACACAGACACTTAACAACTTACGGAGAGTATTGCCTCAAAGGAGTGAGATCTGTTCTTTTTTTTCCCTATTTTTCCATACTTAAATTCTATATTGAAAAAATAATGTTTTAAATTTAAAAAAAATCTGGTTATATATAAAAGAAAACTAAAAGGTATCCTTAGGAGAAGAAATGAGTGTTGGGCACTGAGGTTGAATACATTTTCGTGACATATCCTGCTTCTCAATATTTTTGCCTTAAAGCTCTAATTGTATAAGGCCATGCAAGTAGAGGAAATAATTCAAATCTATCACTGACACATTGCCTTAAGGAAAAATTCTTTTTTTTTTCCCCTTAAGGCGATATATCAGTATAAGCTGGGATTAAATGCCATGAGAGAAACACAGGGAACTTATTTATGGCCTTGTACCCCCACAAAGATACTTAGTAAATAATTATTGCTAATGGTAAAGATGGTGCTAAACAGAGAGAGAGAGCTTCCACACAACTCTATTAGAAAAATCCACTTTAGGGCGCCTGGGTGGCTCAGTGGGTTAGGCCGCTGCCTTCGGCTCAGGTCATGATCTCAGGGTCCTGGGATCGAGTCCCACATCAGGCTCTCTGCTCAGCAGGGAGCCTGCTTCCCTCTCTCTCTCTGCCTGCCTCTCTGCTACTTGTGATCTCTCTCTGTCAAATAAATAAATAAAATCTTTTAAAAAAGAAAAAGAAAAATCCACTTTAAACTCCCTACCTGACTGAATTGTAATTTTTTCACATCTCTCCATTTCCTTGTTTCCTTCCACTCTCTCTTCACATGGACATTTTATACAGTCCTAACCATACATTTGATAACTTTGGGTTTTTACTGTTTTCCAGGTTACACATAAGCTTCTAGGAGTACTTTAGTGTGACGATGATTTCTAATTGAAACCCCAGCCTAACTATGATTTCTAACTGAAGCCCCAGCTTAAGCAGTTTCTGCCTCTCTGCCCCTCTTTCTGTCCTCTTGTGAAATCTGTTCTGTTCTTGTCTGCTAGTCATTCTCTCATTTTCAATGTATATTCACATTGGGCTCTGAGATTCAGCCCATCACACATCCCCAGTCTGTAGGAGGTTAGGGGTGAAAAGCAGCAAACCACGTGTGGTGTTTTTCCCTGGGGCAGAAAGAAGGAGGCCATGAATTAATACATCAACGTTTTTCTCCTTGGACACCTTGATTTGGCAGTTGTAAAATTTGAATTGCAATTACATAATTTGATATTATATAGTCTATTTCTATAGAAAGAAAAGCCAAAAGAATACATCCAGAGAACACTAAATCTGGGGCAAGTCTTTTCTTTAATGATTATGGTTTCGCTCCTTCTCTTTTTTATGTAATATATCAAAGATTTAGAGGTTTATTGATCTGGATCAGGTCAAGTTCAAATACTTCAAGTACACAATATTCTAGTTCAGTATTTCTAAAGTATGCCATGTGATTATTAAGCATGTTTTTGTTGCATGTATATTTAAATATGTATTAGAAATATAACTAATGTTATCACTATTATATCCCTAGAAAAGAGTCTGGCAAAACAAAAACAGAAACAAAAACCTGAATAAGTCAGTATCAACTGCCAGTGATTTTTATTTATAGTAGTGATAATAATTTTCTTTTGAGAATTTTTATTTCAGTATTTAAAAATTTGTTATTTAAGAAGAACATAAGTAGGGGCGCCTGGCTGGCTCAACTACTAGAGCATGCAACTCTTCATCTTGGGGTTGTGCGTTTAAGACCCACATTGGGTGTAGAGATTACTTAAAAAGAACACAAGTAAAGTCAAATGCTATGCAAGTCTATCTAAAATTTCGGAGGGGCTTTGGTAATGGCTGAAGATACCCAGGGACATTGCTTATTCTGATACCTCCTCCATCTCCTGACTGCTTCCTTCTCCCATGTGGCTGTGATGTTGCATGTATATTTAAATATGTATTAGAAATATAACTAATGTTATATTTCTATATAGATAGATAGATAGATAGTTATCTATCTATATATATAACTATATATATAGATAGTTATATATATGATTAGCATATGACTAGCCCCTCCCTCGCCGCACCCCCCCCCCCCCCCCCCCCCCCCCCCGGCTCATCTGGGCCTCACGCTTACTCCCCCTTCCGCGCCCTGCCCATGGGTCGCATTCGGCCGCACGACTGTTAGCCGTGGGGGCCAGGCGGGGTGGGGGGGGGGCGGGAAGGGGGGAGGGAGAGGCGGGCTGGCTCGGCCACGGCCAGTAGGCCAGTAGACCCCGCCCCCACCTCGGGTCCGTCCACTCCCGGCTGCACGGACACAGACGCCGCTGAGCACGAGCCTGGGGGAGGTGGGGGGATGGGGGCGGGGCACGAGACATTAGTTACTTGAATATATATATATATATTAGTTACTTGAATAGATATATATAGTTTTGTTCTTGTCTGCTAGTCATTCTCTATGAAATATATTTTTATCACCCAGGGATAAGTGTTCCCACTCAGAGATGTAACTTAACCAGCTCTAAGATTTATCCTTCCTTCTTGTGTCTGCTTGATTTCCTTCATCTCCCACTTTTTGCCACCCTACCTACCCAGTGTGCCTAATGCAGCAGACAGCAGCTCTCTAAAAAAGGAGTTCTCAAGCAATCCTGAGCAAAAAGGCAGATTATCTTTAATGTCAGGAGTTTGGGATCTTTGGAAGATGGAAGAATCTATATATTTAAAAAAAAAAAACTTTTAGTTTGTTTCTGTTGCTATTCTGATTGACTATCCTCACCCTTCGTTAAAATGTGACCTTGAAACCAAGACTCTTCTCAACTACCTGTAGTCTTTCCTCATGGGTGCTCAACAAATATGACTAAAAATGTCTATGTTACAACAGTTGTACTTATATAATGTAATTGCATTTTCCAGTGTACAATACAAGGGATGTGGCAAGCTTTTCTGCCAGTGTGATTCTCTGATAACAAACTACTCCTCTAAAAATTGATGATAATATTAATTTGGAAAGGAATAGATTTTTTTCTCCTCTAAAGTATGACATTTTGATGTATAAATTTCCCTTTTTGCCTTGCTTGGGTATCATTTACCACTATTACCCTTAAGACCTGACCATATGGCCACAGTAGGTACAGGAAATCATCATATATGTCCAAATACCAAATATTTGACTTTAACTTAATAACTAGACATGCTAAAGGGCAGGTACCTTGGCAATCTTATGGCACTTAAGTCCACCAGTGAATTATCCACTAACCAGAGGGTTTCAACTCGAATTAGTCTTCTTAGAATCCTGTTAAAATTTGCAACTTGATAAGGGTCCCCCAAATCCTGAAATGAAAGGTTCAAATTCTGAAGGGAAAAATAAATAAAAAGAAAAAGCAAGTTCTTTGTCAACGTTTAAAAATAGTTATTAATTAAAATTGTGTTGTAGATGTTATTGAGATCAATAGTTTTCCACCGTTTTTGGTGTGCACTCTAAAACACTCACACATCCAAATCCTCACAATTATGTGGCAGCGATTCATTCTCAAGGTAGGGGAGGTGAAAATCCTGACCTGATTCTGATTAGAATTACCTACAAGGTTGGAAGTAGGGAAGGCAGGCTCCTGAAACTGATTCTGAAATTTTCTAGGGGTAAAGAGTAGAAGGGATAAAATTCTATTTTGGAATTACTGATTGAAATGATTAGTTATCCTTGGCCTCCTTGGAAATATGCAGAAATCACATTTAAAAAGATTTCACTCCCCCACCCCGGTGCTAACTTGTCTTCTGTGTATTATGAAAGTTATTGTTGTTCCCCTTTTCTTCTTAAAGAAAGTAAAAATGACACCTAATAATAAGAAGAAGATTATTTTTAAAATAATAAGTACTATAAGTAGTTTAACAATAAATATTATTTATATACTTATATAATTTATTTATTTATATGTTTAATAATAAGTAAAGAACAAATAATAAGTAATATTACTTAGGAAATAATAAGTACTATTAATTATGAAGTAATGAAGCTACCATCATTCAAAAGATGGAAGCTATTATTTTGTTTTAAAGTAGCTATAGATACATATGTAAAAATGACTTTACCATAGTTAACAGACAGTGGATACTTTATTTTTGCTTTTAACGTCAGTCAGTTTTGATATAAAGGAAATTAAAGCCACTTTTGGTGGTAGCATTGGCCCTATAAACTCTATTTCTGAGTTAATTTATCTTATTTCCAGAATTCTGCTATCAATTTCTGTCAATAAAATTAACGAATAAAATGGCAATCCCCTTTTTAAAAATTTTGAATCAAAATAATTTACTGTTTTAAAGAAATATAGATAGCTCTATCTTTATAAAGATCATTAAGTTCTTAATATTTTTAGATACTAAACATAAACTTTGATGCTTTAAGTTCCATTTTCCAAAAGGATAAAAGGTCTTAATTTTGAAATAAAACTTAAGAAATGATAAGAGGTTATATCTATCTCTATATTGAATGTCACCTCCTCAGAGAGGCTTTTCTTGGACGACTGTGTTCCAATTAAGTTTTCTATGGTAGTTAGAATTTATTTAGCCATTCTCTTAGAGTACAGTTATCTCAAGGCCAATTAAATTTTCTATGATAATTTATTAGGAAGGCTCCACTGACTTTTATAATATATCCATAGTTTAAATGGCAGCTATAAAGAATGAATACAGGTATACACTGAAATGATTACCTCTGAAGATAGTTCTGGGAGTGGAGGTCAACGTTTCAGGTACATCGCTTAAATTTTAACAAATAAAATAAGTGTATGGTTTAATTTTTAAGAGTAGAATGTCTCCACCCATTATATATGAAAATTTTTAATTAATTTTAAAAAGAAAAGAAAGCACCATGCAGGGGAAACAATATTCTATTTTTATATCTTCCACTACCCAAGATGTATAACCTTTGGCAAATCATTTCTTTCTGGACTTCCCTTCCTTTTTGAAAGGAAGGGATTTAGAACAGACCCTCTCTGAAACTCCTAATTCCATAATTTTACAACATCTATGGTACACATCTATGTGAAGCGAAACTGGCATCAAGAAGCCTCAGGGAGCAGGTTTTAAACTCAATCTTATTTCTGGAAGAATTCCTAAATTCTTCATGTACAATTTGATCACTTCAAAAACGAAAAATATTGGGGCACCTGGGTGGCTAGTCCTTAAGCATCTGTGTTTGGCTGAGGTCATAATCCCAGGGTCCTGGGTTTGAGCCCTGCATCGGGCTCCCTGCTTGTCAGGAAACCTGCTTCTCCCTCTCCCACTCCCCCTTCTTGTGTTCCCTCTCTCACGATGTCTCTCTGTGTCCAATAAATAAAATCTTAAAAAACAAAAACAAAAACAAAATACTGGCATCCCACTCTATTGTGAAGACGTTGATTCACTCTTTTTGCCACCAACACATCCTTCCCAGTTACACCCTCAGTACTCTGCCTAACATGACTTGAGCCAGCCGGGATTAGAGGATTGAAGAACTGCGGCCCCATAGCTTCGTAGTGCTCTGGCTGATGTAGGGAAAGGGCTGCATCAAAGCGAGCGGCTTGGTCAGCTGGGACGTTTTCAGCACCAACAAATCACTGCTCCTATTTTCACGGGTAAAAAACTTTGTTTCTGGAGAGTTGTGTTCAGACCAGGCTGACTGCTCCAGCTGTTCAAAGTTTGGGGCTGAATGCATTATTCAAGGTATTCTGGATTGCATCATAAACTCTTTGACAAGGAACATTGTCCAACATTTGACACTTACAATTATCAAAAGGAACAATTGTGTTCTCAAGTATTTTAAACTTTTCCAAAGTCCAGCAATATTAAGATACAGGTTAGAAAATAAGTATCATGTCATGATGAAGAAGAGGTGAACAAAGAGATGGGGAACCCCAAACACTGCTAGTTTTAGAGAAAATGGCAAAGGAATACTTAGAGTTTTGATTTTGCCCTTGGGACGGGGGGTGGGGGGGGGGTGTCGTAACTGAATCAATGAGGAAAAGAGACTTTTTTCCTGTCTTAAGTTCTCACCGTGCAGTCCTCCCAGTTTTCTTGTAGCCATGTTTCCCATTTGTTTTTTTCAAGGACTCTTTTCCCAGCAGGCCAGGTGCACTCCTCCTGTCTGAAGAGCAGCTCTTCTGTGGAGGGTCCTGGGCAAAAACCACACGTGAGACCTAGGAAGTAGGTTTACAGTGGCAGGACTGACATCTTGCCTGATATTTGGCCAGTTGTTTTAAACTTCTGCTTGATATCAGGATTGAGGAGAACATGAGCTGGCCCATATTATGCCCCAGTAGTGTAAGCAATAACAAAATAAGTCCATTTTTAACAGTATTAAATTATTTGGAACACATGTAGGTAAGAAAATCACCAAAAGAATGACTTTAGTCTTTATACAATCTTCTCTTTGGGGATGTCACTTATAGCTTTCCCTCTCTTTTGTCTCTCAACTCAACTGGCCACTTGATTCCATCACTTTCCGCTTGAGAATCTGTCCCTCGGTTTTGCAGTGTTGGGACTCTCATAACTTTCTACCTGAACTAAGACTACTTTCTCTTGGATTGCCTTGTTTCCAATGATCTCTCCTTCAATATAAATGATATACATGACCATCCAGCTTTCCTAAAACACAGCTTTGCTTAAAACGTTTCAGAATTTCTCACTGCCTACCAATTCGGGGTGGAGAATCCTGGTTTGTCAAATAAGGTTTTCCACAATCTTATCTCAATCTCCATTTCCAAACTAATTTCCCACTATTTCCCAAACCTGTTGTCCTCTACATCAGGCTTGCACAGACTTCCATGGTTAGGGAAAGGAAAGCCTGTTTCCAGTCTGAGGTTGGGTGCTAGGTGGTTGTGTGACTCTGGATGACTAATTTTAATTTTCTGAGCTTTAGTTTTCCATGTCTGCAAAAATATAGGGAAGACTAAAATCAAGGGCCCAACATCAGCTGAATATGATGAGAAATTGTTTGAAGATCATAATGCTTTATAAAAATACTGATTTCTAATTTTACTAAAATGTATTTTTCTCTGAGAAAGTACAGCTCTATTGTATTACTCAATTACCTAAACTTTGGTCTGTTGTGATGTTAAGCGGGCCCTTCACAGCAATGCTAAGCTCAGTGATTTCAATTCCCTCCCAATTCCAGCATCCTGTGTTTCCATGAATCCTACCTGGTACCATTTGTGCACACACTTACCCCTCTCCATTTTTCTGGAATGTGTGATTCTTGGATCAGAGGTGAAAAGAAATCGTTATACTAAAGAAGAGGTTATTAAAGGCATCAGGAACAAATGCTGTTTTTGTGACAGTCTTGTCTGGTCTCTGATGGGAGATAATGAGTCCATTTGTGAAGGATTTATGGAAGGCAATAAAAGAGTCCAATGTTCCATTATTTTGACACAAGCATCAGTTCTTTCCTCAGACACAGGTAGAAGCTGAAATGCAACCTGACCTTTTGAGCATTTTCTCTCATAATGAACTGTACTGTTGCCACCAGGAAATCACATAACCCTGAAGTTTACTAACTAGTTTACAAATAAAATATCTTTGGATTAAGAAATTTTCTTCTTCAATGATTAGGCTGATTGGAATTAAAATTCATAGAACTAGAAAAACTGGGCAATTATCTAATTGGGTAGACCTCAGGTTCTATTGCCTTTAATATGACCACCCCCAAATTTGGTAAGTTGCTTTGTGCAGTAGATACCCCCAGAGTTCTTAAACTCTGTCGTATATTGTTTGTTTGAGTTCTATTGATCTTCTGCTCTTTCAATTATTTTTTTTAAAGCAGCTTTCAAAGATTTCTTTGAAGTTGGAAGCCAAAGGTCATTTCCACTGTGAGGAGTTATATTAAATTGGATTCTTTCTTTTTTAAACTCAGACATGGTTGATAATTGAAGATATATCTTAGCAGTTGAGAAGTATAGTCTGGAATATCTGACAACCTTGGAATGTTGGCTTTCACCTGCTATCTCTGAATTTGTTCTTTATCCCCTCACTGGATTTGTAACTCAGCAGCAGTGACTATATGAACTTGCTGAGGGATTTTCAAATAGAAAGCATCTATGGTTTAAAAGAACTCTGCCAACTCTTGGCTCTTTTACTTCATTTAATTGGGAGGAGTTAAGTCAGTCTTGATCTGACCATCAAAGCCTTGGGAAATTGCTGTTTATCACATACCAGATAACCTTTGTTCTCTTAAGTACTCTTCCCAGATGCCCAACTGGGGCAACTGAGATGAACTGAAGTAGTTTTAATGGGTGTTTCAGGATCTAATCTAGAAGAAGGGTAATTATTATTAGAATGCTTTTGAGAAGTACTTGTTCTCCATCTCACACAAGCACACACAAAACTTAAACAAAATGAAGGGCAATGAACAAGGGACATCTATTTTCTTCACCATTTGAGCTGATGGGATTTTCGAATGTTTTCCATCCCCTCGATCATGCTCCATTCCTTTTACAACTAGTCACTTGCGAGAGATCGGGTATTGCTAATGGTCTATGGAAGGAAAATGTGCCTTATCTCTGCAGAGTGATGATATCCTCTGCATGAGTGGCCACCGTGGTCCTTATGTGGGATTGGTTTTGTTGGCTGATGACTTCAGCACATGAACTGACATTTAAATCAGGAAAGAAGGGAGGCCACTGGACTCTCTTTATACATACTCATTTTCAGTTTACTCCTACATTTTATTCCTATCATCCCCCAATGTCTTCAGTTTGGCAGTTCTCTCTAAACTTCAACCCTCCAACCATGCTCAGAATACAATTTCTTTTTGCCTCATTGTAGCGCAATCATCAACCACCACCACCACACATACACAGGCACATGTGCACACACACACATGCACCCACAAATGCCAACACCCTTATTGTATCAATTTTTCATTTTCTATTCAATTTTCTTCCCTCCAAACTTCCTAAACTAGCGTTTCTCATACTCTGGCTCTCAGCTCATCTGCAACAGAATTTCCTGATAATTTTAAAATTATCAAATTCCTGGGCCCCATCCATACTAATTATATCAGATTCTTTGAGAGACAGTCCTGGAAAACTGCATTTTCCACAGGCTTCTGGGTAATCTGACCCAACACTAAAGTTTAAGGACCAGCAGAACCCTGCCCACTTTGGTCCCTGGGAAAACCATCTCTGTCTTTTTGCCTGTGGACTTCTTAGTCATGTGACACACAAGGCCTCTACTTCTTTTGGTCTCCTTTCTTCCAAATTCCCCATAATTTCTGGCCATTTGAAAAATATTCTCGCTCAGGTCCCCACAGGACAACTTGCATTTACCTCTAGTAGTACTGCCTACTAATATTTTAAAAACAGGAGTCAGTACTTAGCAGCAAACAGAGCGGACAGAGTTAAAACACAAGAACATATTTTACTCAACATTTCAGAAAATGATGCTATTTTAAGCTTCCTTTGTCAACTGAGTTTGGGTGAAAGAAGAAAAGCATTGTGTGGAAAGCATTGAGAGAGGGAAATGAGTAGGCAAATATATCTGAAGCAACTTTTTCTAAATCAATATTAAAATTGTACAATGTACAATGTCACTGCAAGTCTGCAAACACAGATGGAAGATAACCAAGATATTTGATGTTTTATAAAGACTAAATACTCACTGCAGCCAGAATTATGCTTAATATTATCTCATCTCATGGGATATGCAAAAGAGACATGAGAAACGTATGGTGCTTGTTCTTACATAATATAGAATCTATTGAAAGCTACTTATAAAAATCAAACATTATGGATATTAGGGGCTACAGATAACAGTTCTCCAAACTGTCACACTAGTGCACTTACGAAATCTTATAGAATGAAAAGGAATAATAAAATATTGGTTTATTCTACTGCACTTAAAATACTTAGTGAAAATACAAAATGAAACTATGTGGTTTATTTAGATGCCCATTTAGTGTTTTAAAAACAAATGATAGAATGAAATCAGGTTAAAATTATTCATTGAGGTGACAGTGTCATTCATGATCATGAAATATTGTAAATAAAGGAAAACTCCAACAAAGATCATTGGTTAAAAATATTTAATAATGTCCATATGATGGAGAGACATGCAACCTTTAAAAACTGCATTTTTGGTAATGTTTAATAACATGGAAGAAATGCTCACAAAAACAAGATAAATGGAAAAACTCAAGAAACAAAATCATTTGTACAATTTTGTAAAGAAGTAGGGTATATACTTTTCAAAAAAGACTAAATGGAAACAAAAGTCACAGTGATTATTTCTGGATAGTTGAATTACAGGTTCTTTTTCATCTTTCTGTTTCTTCGGGATTTAATACTGAACATTTATTATGTATATAATCAGATATGTGAATATGCTTTAAAGTGGCTTCACTAACTATATTAGTAATTCTGTGGTATTGAAAAAGGGAATTTTTCTATCTCCGAGGAGTATCTTTTTCCCCCAAGTAATTTTTTAACCCACAAACAAAATCTACTCAGAGTACATATACAAAGATACACACATTTGTTCTTTACCTTCTCTTACTCTTGGGCAACGCAGTTGACTTCCTTGAATGTCATGTTGTTCTACCTTGTGCCAAGTAAGGTACTTAAAAAAGTCTGATGGAAGCTTTAAAATAAGAGAAGAGAAATAGCATCTGGCAATATGAGATTCATTTACTTTTATGTGTAAAAGTAATACAAATCAATGCCAAACATTCATTCAGCCAAATTAAACTCCAAGTACCTAACGGTGTCCTCATAGAAGTCACTTTAGTTCATTCTAAATTATATTTGATGGTAAATGACAAAAGAAATAGATAACTATACACATTCATGAATCCACTTTATACCACCTCTGATAAATCATCCTTTAATATTTATTGAATGGTACTTAGGGGCTACAGATAACATTTCTTCATCCTGTTACACTAGTACATTTATAAAATCTGATAGGATGCAAAGGAATGGTACAATGTGGTTTAGCCTACAAAATTTAAAATGGTTAGTAAAACTATAAAATGAAACTATCTGGTTTATTTAGATTGAGAAACCTCATTCCATTTTCCGTTTTATAACAGTTCTAATTGTTGAAGATTCTTTTTTATTATTTATTTATTTATTATTTTATATTATTTATTTATTTATTTGACAGACAGAGATCACAAGTAGGCAGAGAGGCAGGCAGAGAGAGAGAGGAGGAAGCAGACTCCCTGCTGAGCAGAGAGCCTGATGCTGGACTCCATCCCAGGACCCCAAGATCACGACTTGAGCCAAAGGCAGAGGCTCAACCCACTGAGCCACCCAGGTGCCCCCGTTGAAGATTCTTTATTGTATGGGCCCCCAAGCTTCTTTAACTATCTCTAGTTGTGAAAGTTCTGCCTTTTGAGGCTACACAGAAGCCACATGTGAGTATGATGTTGTTTGTAACGTTTGCCATCTTTTTCCTAAGTCATATAATTCTTGCTCAGGGATCATGATTTACAGATTATTAACTATCCAACAGGAACGTATGATTCTCCTTGGGAAGAGTTCCAATTTATTGACATTCTTCTTAAAATATATAGCCAGTATGAACGAAATATTTCAGGTCTGGTCATAGTCCTTGTTCTAGACAGTAAGTATATTACTGACCAGAATGTGTGCCAAGACCATATTTAGGGCAATTTTATATTGTTTACTATGATTGAGGTTGTAGTCAATCAAAATTCCCTGAATCTTATATAGCTTATGATTGTTTCAAGGTTAACACAAACAAAAGGTGTATTACTCAGAAAAGAGCATTATGTTAAATACACCAGAGATTCAATCTTCAGTTAGCCAGTGGTATACACATAAACAAAGAGACCCAGAGTATTTAATATAAAGAAATGTCATTAGAGTATTTGGAACCACTGCTTTCATCTCACAGAGCAGCGTTTCACATAGCTTATGTTTTGCTTGAGCTGTAAATTTGTGTGACATAAAAACATTTCCACCACTGAATAAGCTTATGAGGCTCTGGATTAAACTGAGTTAAGTGTTTCTCTTTGCTATCAGACTCCACAGAGCCTTTCTATATATATATTAATACATTATGAGTCTAGACTCACAAAGTGTTCCCCTGGACTTTTAAATCATAGAAACCTTTATTCTTGGAGTAGCACATGGGTCTCATGCATTTTGTGAAGCACAGTTTGGAACATGCTGATTCAAAATAAATTGAAAAGCGGTGGCTTTTCAATAAAAATTTTTTATTTTTGATCTTCATTGCTTAATCACTGAATGACCATGGTGGTTCTAATAAATATGTCAATGTCTCCATTTAAAGAATAGAACTAGTAGCAAACTAGTTGGTATTAATAAAGCAACATGAAAAAGCTAATTAGTACTTGAGCAATTTGTTGAGAAAATCTGAGAATTTGCTAACATGCTTTCAAGGAGTTTACTCATTCTTTAGAAGTAATCTTTAAAAAACCAAGAAGTACAAATTTTAGGTTATTGAGGAATGTGGTCTCTGGACTGTTCTTGGTCATTCAGTTCACATGTTTATGGAAGCTTTTTTCCCAACTTCCAGTGTGCTTTTGGATTTTTTTTTTCTTGCTTCTATCATAGAACATAAATTTCTTAGAACTTAAATTCCCTAGGGTTGCCACACCCCATTGCCTTTTTGTGCTATTTCATGAGGATCTTACTGGGAAAAAAAGAACTTAAGCTAAAGCTGTGTTTGAGAAGAAAGTTTCCATTTTTCAACCACTATCTAATTTTGAACAAAATCTCCTTTTTGAAGGAGGTATGCGGTTGATTTCACAACTCCTGACCTTGTAGGAAATTGAGGCATTAAATTTCTTTGTTTATGTTTCTGTAGGGTTGTCAGTGTGCTGCAGCTGAGTGACTGTTGCTTCTTCCTAAAGGAATAGTGAATATTTGTGTCTTTTTCCTTTTTTATTTCTGATGGACCAAGTAATTAATCCATTGGTTCAATAAATATTTTCAAATTTGGTATGTTTCATTTCATTTCATTTGTTCAAATACATACTGTACCCTGCTGTCTGTATATCAGGCACCGGGGATATAAAGTTAAGTAAAGTATGGCATTTATGCTTGAAAACTCATTTTCTCTAATTTGGGAGGCAGGTATTTGAGTAACTCATCTGGAGCCAGTGGGATAGGTGAAACAATGGTAAATAAAGGAAAGGAGGGAAAAGCACATGTGGTTACAGAAAAGTCTTGGAAGTGGGGAGTTTGGAAGGAAAAATTTTATCTTGTGGACAAAGGACATTCCAGAAAGAAAGGAGATAAATCTTAGACTAAAGGCAGAATTCGAACTGAGCAGGGGGAAAGGAAGGCATGCCATTTCTATTCTGGGGTTCACTACCTTTTCTTCTCCTCTTTACTATTGTCTTCCTTCCTCCATTCCAGCACCTTCTTTCTGTCTCCTCTCTGAGTTGGTACTAAAAGTATCAAACTTTCATTCCTCCCAATTAAAGGGTAGATTTAAGAAGTTAAACACTTAATTAAAAAATGTTCAATATAACATAATGTACATTTTATAAACTTAGTCTTAGGTAAAGAGCTAATTAAACATATTTACCGGGGATGATATTCCAGAATCCGAATGTGGATGCAATGTTCTGTTCCTTGACAGAGCTGACCAAGTGTGTGACTCCCTCGGACCAGAGCAGTACGATGAACTAGATGGGCAAATCTGACTGCTTGTGTTTCGACCTGAGGAGCTAAGTGAAAGAAAATGCTCAAAGTGTTTGTGTATCTCTTTTAAATTTTTTAACTGTAGATCTCTTTGTGTACAATAGCAATAGCAACACATCGTAAGCACCAGCTTTTCCATTTAAAGGATAAATGATGTCCTAGGAATTTACCTAGATCTCAGAAGAACTTTGACGTCTTGTCTCAGTCCTAAGCACACTTTTGTGGCTAATAGTCACATAAGTCAAATTCTCCCCAAAGGAAAAAGGGTCTATGTGGGATGCATGTGCTAGAGAGGTAAATCTAATGGTACACACAAATGCACATGCATGCTTCTAAGATACGAACAAGGAGGTCAGCCTTCCCAGGAAAATACCGTTCTCAGTGGAGCTCCCGCGGCTGATCCGGCACAGGGAAGCATCTTTAAACTCTCGATTGGTTTCCTTGTTAATCTGGCCCTTACCTTTTCCCTGAAATTTCCCCCAGACCTCTTATATTTCTACAAATTGGTGGCAAACAAATTAAAAAGTCAGTTTCTTTAATCAGTTTTACTCATTTTGGAAGACTATTCAAGCATTTCGCTTAGCAACACCCCACTGCTCTCTGTATCCCATTTTTATGCCACTGAGATATAAAAACGTCTTTTCTACTCTCCTAGTAATTCTCTGGTTTATTATTCATAGTTTTTCTTACAGTTTTCCATATCTCTTCAGTATTAGCTACAAGTTTCTATTTCTGTAATTGGTGCTGTATATTATTTTAAGCCAATTTTAAAATAATTTCTAAATATTGCTTTTTCATGTTAAGTAAAACTAGACATCATATCTCTCTTTATTTCTGGCCTCTTTTTTACTCTTGGTAAAAAAATTTTGCAGGTTCCAAGAATCTTAAGAGATGAACTTCTGTATTTTACGGTACAATTATTGTGCCTCTGTAGCAATTTTGCTTAAAAGATACCACACGTCTCCTGTATATGAGGTTGCCTTCATAAGTAAAACATAGAAATATCTTTTATTTTTCATGAATTAACTGAGCTGATACAGTAGAAGAGCATAGCCACTACATCATATTTCAAAAATAGCACTATCGTGTCATTAAAAAAATAAAACAACTGTGTCCTATTATCAGAGAGAAAATTATTCCTCCATCTGCAACTAAAGAACAAATCAAGAATTTGGTCTTAATTATGTGAAAAAGTCAGAAAGTATCTATCTTGGGGCACGTGGGTGACTTAGTCATTAAGCGTCTGCCTTTGGCTCAGATCATGATCCCAGCATCCTGGAATGGAGCCCCGCATCGGGCTCCCTGCTCTGCTCCCTCTCCCACTCTCCCTGCTTGTGTTCCCTCTCTCACTGTCTCTCTCTCTGTCAAATAAATAAATAAATAAAATCTTTATAAAAATGTATATCTCTCATATCTTTCCCACTTGAGCAATTCATTAATAGTTTGGATATTGTTTATTGAAATTCCCAATGTGTATCTTGCCACTGAAACAAATTAACAAGTATTAGAAGAGTAACAGCAAATTATGTGAAATTTATTATTCCCTGAGACAGTTATATCCCATGATCAGTAACTGGAGTTTTGGCCAACAATCAGGGAGAAAAAATTGGGAGAAAATGGAATAATATATTGGAATAAACAGAGGATGAAAGTTTAGCTGACTTTTTGGTTCATTTATCTTCATTAAAATATGCTAGCTATTTTCTGCCAAAATGAAGTCAGGAAACTAGATAATGGATGTGGCTGACTCATCCGTGGCTGTCGTCTTGTTACTCTGAACTCTGGTGACAGTTACACAGTGGTAGTAAAATAATATGGACGTCTCCTTCTCTCTCTCTCTTTTTTTAATCTGAAGTATGAGAAATTGTCATAGTTAGCTTATACAGTCTTTCTAAAGAAAGCACAGGGGAAATACAGTAAAGTCACATAATTAAAGGATCTGACAAGAGAAATCCAGTTGATTAGGTTTTTACTATAATTTTCTTGTGCGGTGCTACAGACTAAGTACAACCATATCAAGTGAAATCCAGTTTAAAAATAACTGAAAATTATCTCATCATCTTAGTTTACATTAGATTATTTGGGGATTTAAACTAGAAGACCTTGGGGCGCCTGGGTGGCTCCGTGGGTTAAAACCTCTGCCTTCGGCTCAGGTCATGATCCCAGGGTCCTGGGATCGAGCCCCACATCGGGCTCTCTGCTCAGTGGGGAGCCTGCTTCCCCCTCTCTCTGCTTCCCTCTCAGCCTGCATGTGATCTCTGTCTGTCAAATAAATAAAATCTTTTTAAAAATAAATAAACTAGAAGACCTCTTTATGCCATTATCCTGATTACTACTAGATATTTATTAGTAAGAGAATGTAATTAAAACTTGGTAACACAAATAAATAGGCTATTAACATCCCCAGTCTCTCTCTCTTCTCTCTCTGTCTTGTCTTTTCTTCCCCAGAATGAACTGAAGTATGATCAAGAGTTTCATCCCAGGGTAGGTTATCTCAAAGATGCTAACCAATAGATGACTAGCCTGATTGTCTTTCAGTGTGAGATCTTTCCTTGAGTTTCAAAGTCTAGTTGCTATCCCTCACATTCTCATTTGGTCCCAGGCACCGTACCAGAGTGCCATGTCTGAAGGACAGTGTGATGGAATCTTGTAGAAACCATAGGGACATTCTCTAAATCTTCTTTGTTCTATTACTTCTGTCTTCTATTTCTTTTTAAGATTTTATTTATTTATTTGACAGAGAGAGAGCAAAAGCACAAGCAGGGTGAGCTGCAGCTAGAGAGAAAGGGAGAAGCAGGCTCCCTGCTGAGCAAGGAGCCGATGTGGGTCTCAATCCCAGGATCCTGAGCCAAAGGCAGATGCTTAATTGACTGAATCACCCAGGCACCCCTCTGACATCAATTTCAAATAAAATTTCTCTTTGGTCTGCTTTTTTGGGAGAAATCTAAGCAAAATAAGATTTTTGAGTCTTCATTTTAAAAAGGGGGGGGCATCTTTCAGATTATGTAACTAACTCAGACTTCCACTTCATCCGCAACTGTCTTAATGTACATGTCACTGAAGTCACAACTGTGAGAGCGGCGAGTGCTAGGAATCTGAGGGACAGACACTGCTGGTACCTCAGGCAAGGCACTTAACATCTCTAATGGGCAGTTCCTTATCTTTAATATTCAGCAGATGATAGAGACTCTGACTGATAGGGTTTTTTGTTTGTTTTGTAACATTATTGCTGTCATGACAACTACCACTATTTGCAAATACAATGATTTTGCAGTTCACATTCATTAAGTATTTGCTAAGGACACCTGGGTGGCTCAGTTGGTTGAGCATCAGATTCTTGCTTTTGGCTCAGGTCGTGATCTCACAGTTGTGAGATGGAGCCTTGTGTCAGGTTCTGTGCTCAGCGGGAGTCTGCTTGGGATTCTCTCTCCCTCTGCCCCTCCTCCCATTCTGTCTCTTTCCCTTTTTCTCTCAAATAAATAAATAAAATCTTTAAAAAAATTGTTTTAAAGCACTTGCTAAAACCTTGGCAGTGTTCCAAGGGGTTTGCTTGGATTAACTCATTTATGCATCACAGCCACTAAATGAAGCGCTGATTATTTTGATGAACACTGTTATTTTGTTTATGTTGTTATAACATAATAAACATTCCTATTTTATAGATGAAGAAGCTGAGGCACAGAGACATGGTATAACTTGCCCAAGGCACATGAATATGACTGAGGGCTCTTAACCACTTGGATTCAAGTTAGATTCATATAAACTATTGTGATTCTTTAAATAACTGTAAAGCTCTGTCATTATTAGAGTGCAGTTGTTATGAAGGAAAATCATTAATACTGATTTTCTTATTCCAATCGCTCCACTTAACTACATACAAATAATTGTACTAGTTAATAGAACATGTAAATCTGAGCGGCTGTTATTTACTGAAAGCAAAAGTTAAGCCTCGCATAGTAGAACCTATGAGAACAGCATTCCAGATACCATCAAGCTATTTTTAAAACCCTCTCCTATCTCCCCTCCACAAAAGAAAATAAAACCAGACACATGCAGTTTAGTTGGTATATTGGTTTACTCATTTTTAATCTTTCCGCCTGCAGTGAACAAACAGTTATCATAAATTATAGATCTAAACCCTTATGAAAGAGAAATTAATTTTATTAATGCTCCAATATAAAGCTGCCACGGAGAAGATGCCATGGCTAAAACTGTACAGCATTTGTCAGCAGTGATTTATAGTGTCTTTAAAATGGTGGCATTATCTGAATTGGCCATCTATTCTTGGTTTTAAAAAGTATAGAATGGCCAACGAGAAGGAGTCAGGTGAGCTGAGACTGCTGGGTAAAAAGTAACGATAATGTAACTTATCAATTCATGAGCACCTTTCATCAGAAGACTGCAACATCCTTTACAGTCATGAATTGATACACCTCATAAATTGTTGGCCACAGTGGGTGCTGTTTAATTAAAGTGTCAAGTTGGTGACTATGTAACTTTGTAAGTCAAGTGAAGGAGGAAGTGACAGATGGTCTCATTTCTGAGGAGAAACTGAGCTCCTGCGTAGAAAGACTTTTGGGCAGCCATCGTACAACAGCCCAGGGGACTCCTTTTGGACACCTAGGGATATCAGAATTGTATTCGTATGATTCCATTTCTAAGCATTCCATTTATATTTATTGCTGCTCATGAGAAGTTTGTATTTAGGAAGGAAGGAGAGAAGCTCAAGGTTATTTTTCAGTTAGCCAAGGTCACTTTTCCCAAATCTTCAAATTCCCTCTCTCTCCCTTAAAAGTATTGAGGTTCTCCAGTCTTGTGAGATCTTGTTAAAACCAGGCACTTCGGAAGTAAACACTAGAAGAAAATTGCCATGGACTCTAGAGCGTTAATTCTGGATGAAAGGAGGTATTATTTTAGCCTTTCTTATTCTTTGATCATTCTTTATTTTTCTTTTTTAATTTGTTTAAATCCAGAATCCTTGTGCTCTCTCTGCCTGTATTTTACCCACTTGTAATATGGGAATGATTGTACATCTCTATATAGTAGAGATGGTGGTGAGATAATAGAAATATTCTGGGGGCACCTGCATGGCTCAGTCAGTTAGGCATCTGCCTTCGGCTTAGGTCATGACCTCCGGGTCCTGGGATAAAACCCCACAGAGGCCTCCCAGCTCAGAGGGGAGTCTGCTTCTCTCTCTCTCACTCTGTCTCTCCCCCTGCTTGTGCTCTCTCTCTCTCAAATAAATAAATAAAATCTAAAAAAAAAAAAAAAGAAGGAAATACTCTGAATGGGGTTCTTGTAAAGTCAGGAGGAAATCTTGATATGTCTTCATTTCTAAAATGGCAAATCAGATATACCAGGTTTTTAAATTTCTGATGCCTCAAAATGAAGTTCGTGAAACTAAACCCATTAACTGAGTAAATAATAAAGTACCAATAAAATGTAGGGGCGGAATGCTTTTCCCTTTTTCTCTTCTAGGTTCTTCGGCTGAACTTACAGTTAAGTTGACATAAGAGCAAATGTAATTTCATGTGTTTGGGAGCCCATGAAAATGTGATACTCAAAGAAATGACCAAATTGGGCAGCTTTATACCTCCTAGACTAAGAAATAATAAATTTTTGAAAAACTGACAATTTAAAGAAGTTTGGGCTTGGAGTAGGAAATCATTGTTTATATACCTTTCTTGGCCCTGAATTCCCCATCTCTGGTGATAAAAATGCCTTCCACCCTCCTGATACAGGGAGGATAACTTCATATGGGAGATTTATTTCCTGCTTTCAGGAAGACAAAGGAGGATCAGAGTGTCCTCCATACACTAGCTGTTTCTTAACTAACTTTATTCAAAATAATCATTATGATGAAGTAGCATATTTTGGATGACATATTCTTCTCCCCTTCAATGTTGTTCCAAAAAACCATGTGTTTTATAGATATTCCAAAAGTACTTCAGATACGTCTTAAATTATTTAGGTTGTTGATTCTAAAACCATAAAACAACGTATTTTGAAAAAAGCACAACTAGAATTATCATTTATCTTCTTCTGTCTGAATGAGTCAGATAATTTTATATGAACTTAAAATCTCTGAATTTTTCAGTTTTATACAGGGTGCATTTTCATCCTGTTTTTTAGTTCTGTGAGCATTCTCATAGACACAAGCAGGCCCCCAAATTAAGGACAACAAAAGTAAAAGAACAAACATCTCCAGAGGGAAAGCTTGTAAACCTCAATAACAGGTAGTGGGTTCACTGGCATTTATAGAAGTATAAATATATTGAAATGCCAGAAGCAATGAAGAAAACTGAGACACCTTGATGTTCCCTCTACAAGATGATACTTAGAAATTTTGAGAACTTTATTATAACCACATATATAGCTATATACGTGTGCTACTTAGAAGGTTTTCAATGCTTGAAGAATGTTTTACTACGCTATATGCTGTTATAATAGAAAATTCAACCACATACAAAACACTACAAGAGAGAATAGACACACTACAGGATGATAAGTGATTGAGGTAGATATTGTGAACAGAGATAAATCTATAACATCCCAAATGAAACCAACTGTATATGAGGAAGGTAGTATGAGTAAGACTTTTGTTTTGTGATGTGCAGAAATGTGCACTCAGAAATTTTTTTTTGCTTTCTTTTTTCCCTCTCTCCCAAACTACCTGCTTTCGTTCCTTCCTTCCTTCCTTCTTCCTTCAAAAGTTAAAGATTAAAATTTAAATTGTAATTTGGACACCACTTTTTATACCGTGTCTAAAATAATTTTATAGATATTTACTCATTTAAAAATAATAATATTGATCATAAATGCCATTTTATACGGAGATCACAAGTAAGTCTCCTCTGGTATTGTGTATTAAAGGGTGTCAGCTAGTGGGGAAAAATAAAGTGTTTAAGTCTTCACAGAATTTCTTACCCAGCTAAAAACGATTATTTCACATGTCCGGGTCTCCAAATTATGACAGTTTTTAACATTAACGTTAACCACATTGAGGCACTGTTTGAGATATAAACAGCTTGCTAACAAAAACAAAACTTTAGTAAGGGAACCGTTTTGGTCTCTAAACCCCACACTTGAGCCTGATTCCTCTCTTAGCTGTAGGCAGTATATGGAAGCTATCAATAAGTTCCACGTACTCATATGAAACCACAATGTACATAAACCTGAGAACTGAAGGTTCATTTTTTGGAAAGATGAGAGCCAAGTCACACACCAACGTAAAGACAAAAAAGAATTCAAGAAACTTGCAAACCCTCTATTTGTATAGTGTCTAATAATTGGTATGTTTTGAGAAACGTTTATGAAACAGCTATGCAATTTGAAAGTAAGGAAAGTGAGGAAACAAGGATTGGGTTTTGGCCTCTTAATCTCATTTGTGGCTTTATTGAGCTAGCAAAAGTCCTGTTTCTGTGGTAGTAATTTCATTTAAATTTGTTTAGTTAATAGGTATTAACTAATAATAACTAATAACTACTAGATGTTACCCTAACAGCTCTTTACTTTCGATCTTCTTGCCTATCTTTCTCCTGCAGCTCATACATGCCCTCCCAAAGAGCCCTGTGTATTTATAGACATACCAACCACCTCTCTCTGCCACGATGATCCGCTGAATTGCATTTGTAAATAGTTGCATGGGATTAGGAGAGAGGGTGTCAGTAGGGTTTGCCTCTCTCTCAAAGCGATCATCACCAGTAATACAGGTTGCACGACTTTGTATTTTTAAATGAAATGTAATCCAGTAACCCTATCTATGTTTGCTTTCTCTCAAGTAATGTCTAAATTTCCTTTTAATGTTGCGTTTTTCTTACCTTTCGGACATGTCTTGCTGGTACATAAAGTTCCTCTGGACTTCATAAAGTTATTTTTCCAAAGACATTTTTCATCATGTTCCCAGGAGGGGATATGAGATTGTCCACCAAGAATCTGTTGCCTCTTTGGGGGGTCTTCCGTGTATTCACTGTGACCAAGGAAACAAGCTGTTACCTAGCAACCTGGCCTTTCAGAAGGTATTGTTACCAATCTCTTAGAGCTCATCAAAGGAATTCTAGTGCTACTGGAGCAGCATAACAATGGGCATTGTTTCCAGGGAGTTGTCTACACTGTGGTATAACGGAACCTTGACTACAGAAACGTAAATGATAGCAGAGAGAACAAACCTCTATAGATCCCTGAAAACTTTGCTGTCTTCAGTTCCATTATTTCTTGAATTGTTTGCATCCAACGTGGGTTTATCCGAATTGGTACTTGTACAATAGATCCCTCAGTATTTGGTTTTTTTGCTTCTCTTCTGTAGTTTCAGAACTAGCAGAAGGAGCAAAAGGTAAGCTGCCTAACTCCTTGCTGAGATAAAACGCCTTTGAATCGAAGACACAGAATTGTGCACAAGAAAGAATAATAGATTAATAGTAGATTTTTATTTCAAACCAAATATTTGCAACTTTTCACAGAAGAGAGGAGAAAATATTACGTTACATTCATTGATTGGTCCAACCAGTTTGTTTAGAGTTCCTACTATGAGTATAGTAGGGAACACCATGAATTTTTAACTTCATGCGCCAATAAAAGTTCTCTCAATCCTTCCCCAGAATAGAAAAATGTTAGCTGTGTTTTAGGAAACCGAGAATTTGTTATTTGCCAAAAGCACAGTAAACACTTCCATAGTCTTTCCTGCTTCAGAGAACAAGATATTTAGGAAATGATTTTATTTAAAACCTTGTTTCAAAAGAAGCTATTTTGTATATCTCGGAAAAAGCACCATGTTTACCTTTTCATTCCCTTTTTTCATGCGGCAGTAATCCATCCATAGACTGAAACGTTTAAGTAATCTTATGAATGTGTTTGATATCAAAAGAATGAAAACATATTCTCCTCCGCATTAAGTTTCTGTTAGAACTTCAATTTTACATTCCAAATGCTTTAGGCTCAAACCTAGCATAGCAACCTTCCAAGTTAAAAAAAAAAAAAAAGTTTAACACATTTGATAAAGATCCAGAAATTGATTTGTTTTTATCCTAGTTAGTATAGTTTTTAAGGGACTATCAAATATCTTAAATATTATATCTCGTTGTTTTTGTGTTTTTTTCCATGAGAGGGGTAGAGATGCCAAATGTCAGGGCATCTCTAAGCATCCTTGGAATTTCCCCAAGTCGACATTGTAGACCAATATTATCCAAAAATGAATTAATTAAGATAAGTAAATCACAACTGGTCCTAATTTATCTTTTTAGCTTTATAGCCCATAGTAATTACTCTGTTCTTCCATTGCCTTAGGCAAAAACTATGTAATAACCCAGTGATTTATTTCTGACTTTGTCAGAATCCCTGGATCCTTTCTCTCCCCCAGTCTCCCAGATGATTCTCATACGGTCTCCTCTCTCTTCTACCTCATTATCTTTGACCCATTTTTATTCTCACTGGAACATTCACAATCAGAAAAGAATTTCTGCTGGGCACCATCATCCATTCATCCACCAATTCACACTTACATGCCCATTTGCTCTGCTTTTCCCACGTTGAGAGTTAGGATTTATCAGTGCTTCAGTCTTCCTTCATGGACTAGATCCTATCCCTTCATCTTTACACAAGGCCATTGATCCAGACATTCTGCTACATCACTAATCTATCCCCTACGGAATAATTCTCACAAAGATATAAACATGCTGTAATTTTTCCCATTTGAAACAGAAACAAAAGGCCCATTTTTCACTTCACCTTCCATCCCATTGCTTTACAACCATCACAGCGTGTGGGAAAAGCGTTGAAAGGACTATGTTTGCTGCATCCAGTTCTCCTCCTGTTCTCTCTTGAGCTCATTCAAGTAATCTTTTTCACTCCACTACTGCACTGAAACTACATTTGGCAAGGTCACTAATGACTTCAAGTAGCTAAATTCGGTGGCCAGCTCCTAGTCCTCATCCCCTTGATCCATCCACTGCATTTAAAACATTAAATTTCTCTCTCTTCTCTGAAGCACTCTCTTCATTTGCCTTCTAGGACTCCATCAGTTTTCTTTCTACTTTATAATCTCCTTTGCTATTCCCTAATCCTCCCAGCAATCTCTAGACATCAGCATGCCCAGAGTTCAGTCCTTAGACTACTTTCTCTCTTAACTCACTCCATTAATGACCTTATCCAGTCTCATCACTTTAAAAACCATCTATATGCTAATGACTCCAAAATTTATAACTCTATCCTAGATCCCTCTCTCTGTCCTGAACCTCAGGTTCATATATTCACTTGCCTACTTCAAGTTCCTCTTGGATATTCTATAGTCATCTCAACCTTAGCATCCCCAAAATAAATTTCTAAATTTCCTATTTTAGTCAGCCCTGTTCATATCCTCCATTTATTCAAGCCAAAAATCATGGAATCATCCTCAGCTACTCTCTTTTTCCTCCAACATCACATCCAATCCCAGATGAAATCCTACAAACTCTACCTTCAAAATGTGTCTAGAATCTGACCACCTTTCACCAATTTCACAACTACTAGCTTCATATGAGACTCCATATTTCTTAACAGTATCATTGAAACAGCCCCTTTACAGGTCTTCTGCTTTCGACCATACATCCCTACATTTTATTCTCAAACACAGCCCTCAGAGTCACTCCATTAATGCATAAGTTGTTCTGCTGATCAAAATACATCAGTGGTTGCCCATTTCACAAAGAAAGGATTAGTATCCTTACAATGAGTTACATGGCACTGATGTGTCTGATTTTAAGAAAGAAAAAAGTAATACTTCAATATTGAAAGCAGTTTGGTATGTTCCCCAAACAATCAAGGTTTACACTGACTAAAGTTCTTTGACAACCCGAGTTGTTTATGTCAGGACAGTTAGGCAGTTTGTACATGTTGTTAGAAAACTAACAACACAGTAGTTTCTGTATTTCACTACTTGATTTTTCTCATGCCAAACACAGTGTCTAGAATATCATAGGCATGAAATAAGTATTTGTTAAGTCATTGAGGGAAAGTACAGGGTCTAAAGCCATCCTGCTGTTATGGAAGATGGAGACAGTTTACAGCTGAGAGGTGATCATTAAGCTGGAGAGTACTTCACAGTGTGACTATAGGGAAAAGTTTTTGTGTTTACATATGCTTTGCTTCTGGAAAACATTTCTAGAGGTTTCTTTCAGTAGAAAATCACTTTCATTCCCAACAAATTGACCTGGCAGCTTTAAAAAAAGAAGTGTGTATTTTCCAACAATAATAGTATGAAGAATAGCTGATGGGGAAACCAAGCAAATCTGAAAAAAAAAAAAAATTCAGTGGCGTGTTTGTAACATAGATATATGGATCCTGCCTGAAATTCCATTGTTTGGGAGGAAAAAAATCATATAGAAAGCTTTTGTTTTTTTCCGATAGGATTAAATTGAAGACAAATTAAGGTTTTGTCCTTTCTTTTTCCTGTGGGGTGAGCAGTTATGTGCTTGGTCTAACAGAGTTTTGAGTACCTGGCCCAGGCCTGATATTATTAATAGATACTCAACAGCAGAATGAAACTAATGAATTAGAAGTGCTTTGAGAGATTAGAAATGAGAACTTTTCTCCCCTAGAGAAGTCAAAGAAAATTAGGCAAACCAAAGACTTTAGCAGCTCACACTGAAAAGCAGAAAAAGAGAGTTCTAAACTTAAATTAGAAGAAATTGCTTTTAGGCAATACTACTGATAGAAAATATGAGATGGGTCAAGTTCCTGCTATTTTAGACCTTTTTTTTAAAGAATCCTTGCTTAATATGGAATCTCCTAACATTATTACATAAACATATACATATATATTTGCATGTTTATGTATATATATGTATAAAATTTAGATTTTTTTTTCATGTAAAATACAACTTACTTGAGTAGCTCCTATTACAAAGTCATATTGTAAAATAGTAGTTTCCAATCTGAGTATTTTATAAATATGCAAGCAAACTTCAAATTAATTAGCTAACATTGAATTAACAATTTTTTATTATTCAAATAAAGTAAAAACAACATGAATACTGTATACTTTCATCATTATTTCCAAAATGAAAATATACATTAGGTAACCTCAACAGAAAAAACAGGATTTTAAAATAAAAACTATTCCTTTAAATTAACAAAATATCTCCTTATAAAACCCTACTATGTTTTGGGTTTGTTTGTTTGTTTCTTTTTTTCTTTCCTCATCCGCCCTTGGCTTAGCTGATACTAACTTGTGGACCAGTCTCTGGGTCTTTGGGAGTCAATCTCTGAAATCTATTTTAGAGAAGGAAACAAGCTGCGTGAGTGTACACAACAGAGTAGAAACATCCTATTTATTTAGCTGATTTATCATCCCAAAACTCACAGCGGGCCATAGGGCATGCCATACTAATATAACTCATGTGTTATGGTATGATAACATCATGTGTACACAAGGGATTTATATGAAGTATGAAGAAGGGTTTCTTGCTTTCAGATAAATAATGGGATGAGTTAACAGCTCAACTCTGAAGAAAAATACAAGTATAGAGTGCGTCTGATAAAAGGTACAAGAGATCAAACTAAAAGGTATGTGGGGTTGTCCCAAATCTGAAGTTATAGCACTGCTGATTCCTGGAATATTACATTTTTTCTCATATAGATATTATCTTTTTAGCTTAACACAAGTTAACTCATGAGTTCTAAAGATTTTTCTTTCTGCAGTATAAATGGCAGCTAGCCAAATGCCGATGAAAATTCACATTTTTTAAATTTTCATTTCCCAAAAAATATGATATGTGCCAAGATTTCTGCTTCATTTTGCCGGAGCCTGTTAAAATTATCAGTGTTTCCTAGTCATAATAACTTGCTTCTTTAAGCAAAAGGAGATTGATAAATGTTCAACATTTAATGAAGCTACTGTATATACTTCTTTTGTTGCATTCTAGTTTTTATCTCCAAATTTTGGTTAATACACTAATGTGGGCATGTATCACACCAATTTTCAAAAACAGCTTATTCCTAAAAATTTCTAATGTTTTTGTTACTTTCCTGTTTGAAGTGAATTAATTATTCAATGAAATCATTGTTAAGTGCTTATTGACAATCCTTAATAATAAGATTCCAATTCTGACTTTATTGTTTTGGATACCTTTTAGACTGTTGCCTTGCTTAATGTTTTAGTGTGAGATATCTACTCTGGTTCTAGAAATAACTCTAAAAGCATTGAGGAATTTCACTCAACCTGAATCATTTTAATTAACTGAAACTACCATGTAGCTTAGCAACTCGGAGAGAAGTGATTAAAAAGAATTATTATGACAAATACCAAATAAAAATAAAATTATATTTATGTTTTAAATCATCTATTCTTGTTTTTAATTAAGGAACAGTATTCACTGTTCACTCCATTTTCCAATGGCAAAATTTGATAACATAAATACAGTGAACAAGGCAAAAATGCTAAATGGTCATTGCTTATTAAATCATAAGATAAATCAATTTAATGAAGAGCTTTCATTTAAACTTAAACTATTTTTCAGATTGGTTAAAAATTCTATCATAGTTCATTAAAAGGCATTTTAGCTTTTACTGCATATACTAGGCACTATGCTAGGTGAAGAAATACAAAGTAAACAAGTCAGACTTCTTTAAGGAAGAAACTTATATTGTGAAGGTAAATGAAGTAGTAGGAAATTATTAGCAAGAAAAGTGCTGCAATAAAAGTAGCTGTGGAATACTATGGATTCACCTAGAAGGGACACATTATGTATTAGGATGGGGAAGTGTTAGAGAAGGCTTTCTGGGAGAACTGGCATCTAGACTGACACCTGGAGTTTAAAGCAACAGTCAGGTAGGCAAAGAAGGGGAGAGGAATGTTTCTGGAAGAGGGATAGCATGAGCAGAAGCCTGGAGGTGAGAGAGTGTTGTGGTTTGGACATCACTGGTAGTTTAATGTGGCTAAGGTTTAAACGGGGGGAAAAAAAAAGATAACAAGTGAAATGATGAAACGAACACTATCAGAAATTAACAGATCCAGCAAGCAGAAAATCAGTGAAAACATGGTTGAACTTAACAACACCATCAATCAGCTGGTTTTAACGGATAACTATAATCTACTTCATCCAACAACAGAATGACGTTCTTCTTGAGAACACATGGAACATTCACCAAAGATAGATCACATTTTGGAGCATGAAACACACCTTAACAAATTGAAAAGAATAGAAATCATACAATGTCTGCTCTCAGACCACAGTAAAATTAAACTAGAAATCAATACAGAAGGATAACTGAAAAATTCCAAAATACTTGGAGATTAAACAACACACTTTTAAATTATACATGCATCAAAAGAGAGATATCAAAAGAAATTTTTAAATGTTTTGAACTAAAGAAAAAAGAAAACAACTTATTGAGATTTGTAGGATACAGCAAAAGCAGTATGGGGATATTTACTTTATGGGGAAATTTATGGCATTGAGTGCATTTATTAAAAAAGAAGAAAAATCTAAAATCAATTACCTAAGTTTCCACCTTAAGGAAGTAGAAAAAGAAGAGAAAAATAATCCAAAGTAAGGAGGAGAAAATAAGCAATAAAAATTAGGGCAGAAAACACTGAAATTGAAAACAGGAAATCAAGAAAGACAATAAAGCCAAAAACTTGTTCTTTGAAAAAAAATCTCTATCCAAGCTAACTGAGAAAAAAAGAGAGAGGAAACAAATTACTAATACTAGAAATTAAAGAAGGGATATCACTACAGATCTCATGGGCATTAAAAGGATCATTAAAATAATAAGTACTGGGGCGCCTGGGTGGCTCAGTGGGTTAAAGCCTCTGCCTTTCGCTCAGGTCATGATCCCAGGCTCCTGGGATCGAGCCCCGCATCGGGCTCTCTGCTCGGCAGGGAGCCTGCTTCCTCCTCTCTCTGTCTCTGCCTGCCTCTCTCCCTACTTGTGATTTCTATCTGTCAAATAAATAAATAAAATCTTTAAAAAAAAAATAATAATAAGTACTATGAACAACTCTATGCCCTCAAATTTGATAAGCTAGAAGAAATGGACCAATTCTTTGGAAGACACGATTTGCCGAAAGTCAAACAAGAAGAAATAGACCCAAAAAAGAAAGTGAAAAAAAAAAAAAAGGATAAATAGACCATTTGCCTAGGCCAAAATCTATTATTAAAGAAGTTTAATCAAGAATTAATAGTCTTTCAAGACAGAAAGTACCAGATCCAGGTGGCTTCTGGTGAATTCTACCAAACATTTTAGGAAAAAGTTATGCTAATTCTCTATAATCTCCTTCAGAATCTAGAAGCAGGGGGAATGCTTCCTAATTTATTTGTGAAACCAGTATTACCCTAATGCCACATGAGACAAATAAATTATAAGAAAATAAACTGCTGGCCAATATCTCTCACAAACATAGATCCAAAAAATCTCAACAAAATACAGTTGACCCTTGCAGAATGCAGGAGCTGGGGTACTGACCACCCACATACCCTGCACAGTTGAATATCCATGTATAACTTTTGACTCCCCTGAAACTTAACCGTTAATAGCTTACTATCAACCAGAAAACTTACTGATAATATAAATAATTAGTTAACACATACCCTGTATACTGTATTATATACTGTATTCTTACAATGAAGTAGGATAGAGAAAAAAATCAAGGGAGAAAAACATTTCCAGTAATGTACTATATTTACTGAAAAAAATCCACATATAAATAGACCCATGTAGTTCAAACTATGAACAAATGTTGTCCAGGGGTCAACTATATAAGCAAATCTAATCCAGCAATGAAATGTATAGAACGAATTACATACCACAACTAGAGGAATTTATCCCAGGCAGGCAAATCCAGTTCAATATTCAAAAATCAATTACAGTAATCCATCACATTTACAAGATAAAAGATAAAAATCACATAGTCAAATCTATAGATAGAGAAAAAGTATTTGACAAAATCCAACACCATTCACGATTTAACAAGTGCTCAGTAGAGGCGCGTGTGTGGCTCAGTGGGTTAAGCCTCTGCCTTCGGTTCAGGTCATGATCTCAGGATCCTGAGATCAGCCCCGTATCAGACTCTCTGCTCAGCAGGGAGCTTGCTTCCCCAACCCCTCTGCCTGACTCTCTGCCTACTTGTGATCTCTTTCTCTCTGTCAAATAAATAAATAAAATCTTTAAAAAAAAAAAAAGTGCTCAGTAAACTAAAAAAAAGACAGTGAAGTATTTCTTCTGGCTATAATTTAAATTTTAAAAATCATTTTAAATAGTATTATACTTTTATGGAGCGTTGCATATTTGGTTATTGTTTTCAACTTAAGACATTAGATCTTCAGACTTTTCCGTAAAATAAATATATAGACAATGATTAGACTGATTTTTTTAGTCAGGTTTATGGAGGCATAATTTATACCCAATAACTTCATATCGTTTGGCTGTTTGGTTCTATGAATTTGAAAAACGCATACAGTCGTATAATCATTACTATACTCAAGGGGAAAGTAGTTCTATTATTCCCCAAATTACCCTTGTGAACCCTTCTAGTTGATCCCTTCCCCCACCTCCATTACCAGCAACTATTAATTTGTCTTCTGTCCCTATAGTTTTCCATTCTCCAGAATCCCATGAAAATATAATCATACAATATGGAGGCTTTTGAATCTGAATTCTTTCTTTCGTTTAGACGCTTTTGAGGTTTACTGATATTGCCGCATGTAGCAGACCTTGCTGTTTTCATTTGCAAGTAAGAGTCCATAAGCAAACGGACATTTAAGTCATTACATAGTTCCAGGGGAGGGATTATTCACTTCTTAGGTCCAAGTGGGCTTTTAAGTTCATCTTATTTCAGTGCCATGATTTTTGAAATTATTTTAATCATCTTTTGCAGTCCTTCCCAAAATTAAAATTTATGAATAAGATAATGTGTATATACAAAACAAAAGTCCACATTAAATTGAAAGAGGGAGATGGTTTTTCAGACAAATAATTTGGATTAAGGAGGGTTGTGGGAGAGTGGTCAGGTAGTAGTCAGGGAGGAAGGTGTCAGGGAATGGATGGGACTATAAAAGGTCAGACTGAAGGTAGCTGGGAGAGTCCACTCCATTATCAAGGTCTCTAGGTGAAGCTGGTAGATATTGTGGGAAATAAGGATCATGACAGCATTCAAAGGATAATTTTTTTTTTAAAGGCAAAATCATGTTTCTCATATAGATTTTAAAAGGATCATATGTCAGGGTGCCTGGGTGGCTCAGTGGGTTAAGCCTCTGCCTTCAGCTCAGGTCATGATCTCAGGGTCCTGGGATCAAGCCCCACATTGGGCTCTCTGCGCTGTGGGGAGCCTGCTTCCCCCTCTCTCTGCCTGCCTCTCTGCCTACTTGTGATCTCTGACTGTCAAATAAATAAATAAAATCTTTAAAATATAAAAATAAAAAAATAAAAGGATCATATGTCAAGTATTTTTAACTCATCGATGATGAAATTAGTAAGATGCTATAATCAGATCAAAGAGAAATCTAAAAAAATGAGGTATTTATAAGTTGGGGATATTAACATAAACATACAAATAGAGGCACAACTAACTTCTTCCACAGTGATTAAGGGAAGTCGATTGGATCTCTAAGGAACAGAATCTGCATGCCATTTTATAGACAAAAATGATTTTGCTTTGTATGAGTTACTTAAAATTTACAGAGTTGCAAAATACTTTGCATCATATTAGAATCCGGTAACACAGAAAGGTATGCTCTTACACAGGCCAGGCAAACTACTGCCCACTGGCCAAATCTGGCCCACAGTTGCTTTTTATAGAGCCTGTAGCTAAATGGCTTTTATGTTTTTAAAGGGTTGTAAGGAAAAAAGAAAAAAAGCAAAAAACCAACAGCAACAAAGCAGAATAAACAGCAGAGATATATGTGGCCCTTATCAGAGAAGTTTGCTGTTCTCATTTGTTGACCCTTCCTCCTTGTAGAGGTCAACAAGATGCCAGTGGGCCAATCAGGGGCTGCCTGATTTTTATAAGGTTTTCCTGAAACAAAGCCATGTGCATTTTTTTTTTTTACATGCTGTCTGTTTTGTGTTACAATGACAGAATTACGTAGTTGTGATAGAGGAAAAACAAAAATATTGACTATATGGTCCTTGATAGGAAAAGTTTGACTATACCTCTCTAGATAATATGTAGCTCAGTGAAACACAGATTTATTCCTCTTGTGAAGATCTTTATTTTTTTCCTGTTTCCATGTTTTCCCTCTGGTTCTTTTGCTGGATTTATCTCACTTTTTTCTTCCTGTCACCCATGATTCTTTCCCATATGTTTCCCCTTTTTAAGTCTTTCTTTCTTCTTTAAATAGCCATATTGTGAAACTAATCTACAATATTTAAAAATAATTTATCGAAGGAATTTTTAGGTTCTTTCTTGAATCTTTAGGAAAAGTGTCTCTTCTTTAGTCTCACCACCTCCAATGCCCTAAGGGTCTAAGTTCACTAGAAATTACTTTTCACTGTGTTGTAAATATGTGCCTGTGGTTCAGGGGGCAGTTAGTCACTATCCCTTCAGGGCAAAAGAAAGAGTATTTGTTCACATTTCAGTCAGTGAGAACTGAGAGAATGACTTAGTATAATCTTCTTTGAATAACTTTTTACTCCCACTGGTATGGAGATAAAACAGAGGGTGCAGTTGGGAATCACTACTCAACGTGTAACATCAGCTTTTTAAACATAAATGTATGAATGTAATGTGATATATAGTATATCATAAATATAAAGTGTCAGCATTCTTAAAACCATAGATTCCCAAGCAGTGAAGAAATTTACAAGGAAATGTTTTTTGACACTCTTCACTTTGCTGATTCTCTTTTGCCTCCCTTATTTATTCCTACTCTTTTGTATTTGTCATTTTTCTCAGGATACTGTCCTTTATTCTCTTCTCTTTCTATTGTCTCTGCCTGAGCTCTCTCATCTACTCCTTTTATTGTAACTACCAGCTGATGATTCCCAGTCTGTATCTCTAACTCTGAAATATAACTAAAGCTATACATGCATAACTCATATTAATTGCTATCTAGAAGTCAGTGTTGTTGGATAAAACCTACATGGCATCTCCCAGTCCACTCCATTTGCTTTAATTTCTACATTCTTCCTTATCAAGCATAAACTTGAGAATGAATCCACACTCCTTTACCTCCATTTTCAACCAATCTTACATTTTTTTTGTTACAGAGAAGTGTACTGATATTTGCAACTCACATTGAAATATATTTAAAAAAAATAGATGAATGAATTGAGGGATGAATATAGGTATATATATATGATAAAGCAAGTATAATAAAACATTAACAGTAGAATTAGGTGATATGGGAGTTCATTGTAAAAAAATTTTGAACTTTTTGTATATTTCATTTTTTTTCACTAAAAATGTTAGAAAAGAAATTCCTTCAATTTGCCCTCAAAATATCTTTAGTGACTGCCTTCGCTTTGGCCTAGCCCCTCATCATCTCTCATCTAAACTGCTGTAGAAGTCTCTTTGGTATTCTTGACATGATGTTTGTCCCTGTTGGATACTTCAAAAGAAATTTCCCAATGGGGCACCTGGGTGGCTCAGTCAGTTAAGCATCTGCCCCAGCTCAGGTCATGATCCTGAAGTCCCAGGATCAAGCCTGGCATCAGGCTCCCTGCTCAGGGGACAGTCTGCTTCTCCCTCTTACCCTCCTCCCTCTCATGCTCTCCCTCTATCCATCTCTCAAATAAATAAATAAAATCTTTAAAAAAAAACCCCACAAGGGGGGAGGAGTCAAGATGGCGGAGAAGTAGCAGCCTGAGACTACATCAGGTAGCAGGAGATCAGCTCGATAGCTTATCTAAACATTGCAAACACCTACAAATCCAATGGGAGAGCGAAGAGAAGAAGAACAGCAACTCTAGAAACAGAAAATCAACCACTTTCTGAAAGGCATTTTTATATTCCTGATTGTTTTCCTGAAATGTCTTCTGAAAGCAAAAATAGTGGAATAAAAATCATAAGTGTTTATTAGTCACTCATAGATATAATTAAGTTATTCCTGGGAAACAGTAGGCCTTTATAAGACACCTGCTATGCATCAGGATACCCATCTCACTGTATGTTCATCAGCATTGAATGTTACTAATGTTACTTTGCAAAAAAAAAAGCGGGGGAATCAATTTGAATCTCTACATTTACAACTAAGATTGAACATACTTTTTTTTTAAGATTTTATTTATTTATTTGACAGACAAAGATCACAAGTAGGCATAGAGGCAGACGGAGAGAGAGGGGAAAGCACACTTGCCGCTGAGCAGAGAGCCCAATGCGGGGCTCAATCCCAGGACCCTGGGATCATAACCTGAGCAGAAGGCAGAGGCTTTAACCCAGGGGTCACCCAGGCACCCCCTAAGATTGAACATAATTTTGAATTATATTATTCAGTTCTATGTTCTGTGAACTGCATATTCATTTACCCATTTATGTATTTGAGTCTTCATGTTTATCTCATTATAAGATTCTGTTTGTTTTAGATAGTAATCTTGAAATGAATGGAAAATTAATTTTTAAAAGGATAGGGAAAATATTTTAAGATGCCACTTTGAATTAGGTTTCAAAGAAATATAGTCATAAAGTTTCCATTGTATCAAGGCATTGTGACTTTTACAACTTCTACATTTTTTGATCTCATACTTGTATAAATGAATATTTTGATCTGCCTATCACTTTTCAATTTCAATAACAAAATTCTAAAAGTTAGAGGGTAATAAATACATTTCACATGATCACAGTTTTTGTGAAGTGTACTAAACTCTGCATAATATTTGCACTTGAAGTTTTAAAATAAAAATTTGTTAGTGCTTGAAAAAAAAAAAAAACCCACAAAAACAAGAAAGAAAAGTTTCCTAAAATATTGCTACCAAAGTGTGATCCACAGACCAGTAAGCAGCTAGCATATCGTCTGGGAACTTGGAAATGCAAGCCCTCACCAGACATACTGAATCAGAATTCAAAAGAGACCCCCAACTACTTTGTATGACCTTTTACCTATGAGAAGCACAGCTCTATATGGCATCTCTATCCTATATTATTCCCTTGCCTGAAACCCTTTTGCGGCTCTCCATTGTTTATTGGCTTATGTCTAAGATCTTTTACCATGGTACCCAAAGGTCCCTGTGGCTTGGCTAATATCTACCTCAAAAGCCTCATCTCTTACTGCTATCCTATTCCTCTTCCAGCCCCAGTTACATACGTATCATGCTTGCCTGTTTTGAACATTTTGAATTTTTCCAAGGCACATATGTCTTGTCTCATTCTGTTTCACCTTTCTGTAACACTCTCCAGACTTTAATGCTTTGCCTAATTCTATCCTTATGCCTTTCAAGATAAGTTAGTCCACGTTGCTCCTTTCATATTCTGTGTCCATCTTTGTTATATTCCTGTATTGTAATTTTTTTTGAAATAAGAATATATCGGTTAGTTTTTCCACTAAGTTAGCAGCCTTGGAAAGCAGGAAATACATCTTATTCATGATTATATTTCCAAGCCTTAGCATAATTCTTGTTACAGACACTGTATTTCAAAAGTGTTTATTGAACCTAACCCAAAAAGAAGTGACCATTGCTGAAGTATATAATTCAGTAAGGACTGGTGGTTCAGAAAGACATTGCTGTAAGATAAGCAAACAAGTAAAATGAGTATTATTGTAACTATATTCATTTAACTTTATCTATCAATTCACCCACCTTGAGTTCTTAAATCTACTTTCCAGCTCTCTGAATGTATTCATAATAAAACAGCTACTTCATTAAGTGTGTGTATTCTGAATTACAAATATAAAAGACATGAAAATTTCCTGAGCATATATATTTGCCGAGCATCTATTAGAACAGGGCTAGTCTAATTGAGATGTAACATTGCCTTTGTTGCATTTGAAGAGATCTAGATCTGTTTTCCAAAAGTTATAACACTTATCTTTTGTCACTTTTCATGTGTGATAGATGAAAGTACAATGTCATATTTATCAACAAAGGTAATGAAATGTCATTTAGATGTTCATCGGCAATCAGCCATCTGTCAACAAAGCATAATTGAATTTTGATTTTTGCCTGTGAGATTATTACAATTAAAGAGAATTAAGTATTTTGTTTATGTACCTTTTTAGTAGGGTAAATCAGGGGTGAAAGAAACAGAACAAAAACAAAAATTTCTTGCAGTTTAAGCCTTAATCTCATTCACGACCCAATAAAAACAGTTTTTAGCCATATTAGCTAAATAACAAGATATGTATTTTATTTTTTAATTGCATTTTAAAATTTTATTTAAATTCAATTAATTAAAATATAGTATATTATTAGTTTCAGAGGTAGAGTTCAGTGATTCATCAATTGTATATAACACCCAGTGCTCATTACATCACACGCCCTCCTTAATGCTTATCACCCAGTTACCCTATCTCCTATCTTCTTCCCCTCCAGCAACTCTCAGTTTGTTTCTTATGATTAAGAGTCTCTTATGGTCTGTCTCCCTCTCTGATTTCATCTTGTTTATTTTTCCCTCCCTTCCCCTATGATCCTTTGTTTTGTTTCTTAAATTCCACATATGAGTGAGGTCATATGATAATTGTCTTTCTCTGATTAACTTATTTCACTTACCATAATAGCCTCTAGGTCCATCTATGCCAATGGCAAGATTTCATTTTTTGATGGCTGAGATATATATATATATATATATATCACATCTATATATCTATATAGATATCTATATCTATATCTATCTATCTATCTATCTATCTATATATATATATATATCACATCTTCTTTATCCATTCATCTGTTGATGGACATCTGGGCTATTTCCATAGTTTGGCTATTGTGGACATTGCTGCTATAAACACTGGGGTGCAGGTGCCCCTTCAGATCACTACATTTGTATGTTTGGAGTAAACACCCATTAGTACAATTTCTGGATTGTAGGTAGCTCAATTTTCAACTTCTTGAGGAACCTCCATATTGTTTTTCGGAGTGGCTGTACCAACTTGCATTTTCACCAACATTGTAGAGGGTTCCCCTTTCTCTGCATCCTTGCCAACATGTCATTTCCGGACTTGTTAATTTTAGCCATTCTGACTGGTGTGAGGTGGTATCTCATTGTGGTCTTGATTTGTATTTCCCTGATGCCAAGAGATGTGGAGCATTTTTGCATGTGTTTGTTGGTCATTTCTATGTCTTACTTGGAGAAATGTCTGTTCATGTCTTCTGCCCATTTCTTGATGATTATTTGCTTTTTGGTTGTTGAGTTTTGATAAGCTCTTTTTTTAAAAAAGATTTTATTTATTCATTTATTTGTCAGAGAGAGAGAGAGACCAAATGTAGGTAGAGGCAGAGAGAGAAGCAGGCTCCCCACTGAGCAAGGAGCCTGATGCGGACTCGATCTCAAGACCCTGGGATCATGACCTGAGCTGAAGGCAGTGACTCAACCACCTGAGCCACCCAGACAACCCTGAGTTTGATAAGCTCTTTAGAGATTTTTGGATACTAGCCCTTTATCTGATAAGACATTTGCAAAATTCTTCTCCCATTCCTTAGGTTGCCTTTTAGTTTTGTTGACTGTTTGCTTTGCTGTGAAGAATCTTTTATCTTGATGAAGTTCCAATAATTCCTTTTTGCTTCTGTTTCTTTTGCCTTTGGGGACCCGTCTAGCAAGAAGTTGCTGGGCCAAGATCACAGAGGTTGTTGCCTGTGTTCTCTTATAGGATTTTGATGGAAACCTGTCTCAATGTTAGATTCATCCATTTTGAGTCTATTTCTGTGGATGTTGTAAAGAAATGCTCCAGTTTCATTCTTCTGCGTGTGGTTGTCCAATTTTCCCACACCATTTATTGAAGAGACTGTCCTTTTTCCACTGGATATTCTTTCCTGCTTTGTCAAAGATTAGTTGACCATTGAGTTGAGGGTCCATTTCTGGGTTCTCTATTCTTCCATTGATTTATGTATCTGTTTTTGTGCCAGTACCTTACTGTCTTGAGGATTACAGCTTTGTAATAGAGCTTGAAGTCCAGAATCATGATGCCACCAGCTTTGGTTTTCTTGTTCAACATTCCTCTGGCTATTTGAGGTATTTTCTGGTTCCATACAAGTTCTAGGATTATTTGTTCCACTTCTTTGAAGAATGTTGATGGTATTTTGATAAATATTGCTTTGAATGTGTAGATTTCTCTGTGTAGCATAGACATTTTAACAATATTTATTCTTCCAATCTGTGAGCACTGAACATTTTTCCATTCCCATTTCTCTTTTCCATTTCCATTCCCATACAAGTGTTCTGTAATTTTTATAGTACAGAACTTCTATCTCTTTGGTTAGGTTTATTCCTAGGTATTTTTGGTTTGGGGTACAATTGTAAATGGGATTGACCCCTTAATTTTTCTTACTTCTGTCTCATTGTTATGTATAGAAATGCAACTGATTTCTGTGCATTGATTTTATATCTGATATTTTACTGAATTCCTGTATGAGTTCTAGCAGTTTTGGGGTGGAATCTTTTGGATTTTCGACATAAAGTATCATGTCATCTGCAAAATGTGAGAGTTTGACTACTTCTTTGCCACTTTGAATGCCTTTTATTTCTTTTTGTTGTCTGATTGCTTAGGCTGGGGCTTGTAGTACAATGTTGAACAACAGTGGTGAGAGTGGACATCTCTTCCATGTTCCCAACCTTAGTAGAAAAGCTCTCAGTTTTTCCTCATTGAGAATGATATCCTCTGTGGGCTTTAAATATGGTTTTTATGATATTAAAGTTTGTTCCCTCTATCCCTACACTGTAGAATATTTTAATCAAGAGAGGATGCTGTACTTAGTCAAATGCTTTTTCTGCATTAATTGAGAGGATCATGTAATTCTTGTCCTTTTTTTATTAATATGATGCATCGCATTGATTGATTTGTGAATGTTGAACTACCCTTGCAGCCCAGGAATAAATCCCACTTGGTCATGGTGAATAATCCTTTTAATGTACTATTTGATTCTATTGGCTAGTATCTTGGTGAGAATTTTGGCATCAACGTTCATCAGGGATATTGGTCTGTAATTCCCCTTTTTAGTGAAGTCTTCATCTGGTTTTGGGATCAAGGTACTACTGGCCTCATAGAAAGAGTTTGGAGGTTTTCCTTTCATTTCTATTTTTTGAAAGAGTTTCAGAAGAATAGGTATTGTTTCTTTTTTAAATGTTTGGTATAATTCCCCTGGGAAGCCCTCCGACCCTGGGCTCTTATTTGTTGGGAGATTTTTGACTACTGCTTCAATCTCCTTGCTGGCGATTGGTCTGTTCAGGTTTTCTATTTCTTCCTGGTTCAGTTTTGGTAGTTTACATTTCTAGGAATGCATCCATTTCTTCCAGATTTCCTAATTTATTGGCATATAGTTACTCATAATATGTTCTTGTAATTGTTTGTATTTCTTCAGTGTTGTTTGTGATCTCTCCTTATTCATTCATTTTTTATTTATTTGGGTTCTTTCTCTTTTCTTTTTGATAGGTCTCGTCAGGTGTTTATCAATCTTATTAATTCTTTCAGAGAACCAGCTCCTAGTTTTGTTGATCTGTTCTGTTTTTTGTTTTAATTTCATTGATTTCTGCTGTAATCTCTATTAATTCTCTTCTGCTGGTGTATTTACTGTTCTTTCTCCTGGTCCTTTAGGTGTAAGTTTAGATTGTGTATTTGAGACCTTTCTTGTTTCTTGAGTAAAGCTTGTATTGCTATATACTTTTCTTTTAGGACTGCTTCAAGTTTTGAACCTAAATGTGTTTTCATTTTCATTTGTTTCCATGGATTTTTAAAATTATTTTTTGATTTCCTGGTTGGTCCATTCATTCTTTAGTAGGATGCTCTTTAGCCTCCATGTATTTGAGTTCTTTCCAACTTTCTTCTTGTGATTGAGTTCTAGTTTCAGAGCATTGTGGTCTAACAATATGCAGGGAATGATTCCAATCTCTTGGTACCGGTTGAGACCTGATCTCAGATCAGGTATAGATCTGAGGATAGATCTGAGGATAGATCTCCTGATAGATCAGGATGTGATCTATTCTGGAGAATGTTCCATGTGCACTAAAGAAGAATGTGTATTCTGTTGCTTTGGGATGGAATGCTCTGAATATATCTGTGATGTCCATCTGGTCCAGTGTGTCACTTAAAGCCTTTATCTCCTTATTTATCTTTTGCTTAGATGATCTGTCCATTTCAGTGAGGGGGAGGACAGTGTTAAAGTCCCCTACTATTATTGTATTATTGTCAATGTGTTTCTTTAATTTTGTTACTAATTGGTTTGTGTAACTGGCTGTTCCCAGTTTAGGGGCATAAATATTTACAACTGTTAAATCTTCTTGTCAGATAGACACTTTGATCATGATGTCGTGTCCTTCCTCATCTCCTATTACAGTCTTTGGTTTAAAATCTAATTTGTCTGGGGGTGCCTGGGTGGCTCAGTGGGTTAAAGCCTCTGACTTTGGCTCAGGTCATGATCCCAGAGTCCTGGGATCAAGCCCCGCATTGGGCTCTCTGCTCAGCAGGGAGCCTGCTTCTTCCTCTCTCTCTGCCTGCCTCTCTGCTTAGTTGTGATTTCTCTCTGTCAAATAAATAAAATTTTTAAAAAATCTAATTTGTCTGATCTAAGTATTGCTACCCCAGCTTTTTTTTTTTGATGTCAATTAGCATGATAAATGGTTTTTCACCCTCTCACTTTCAATCTGGAGGTGTCTTTGGGTCTAAAATGAGTCTCTTGCAGAGAGCATATTGATGGGTTTTGCTCTTTTATCCAATTTGATACTGTCTTTTGATTGGGGCAGCTAGTCCATTTACATTCAGAGTAACTATTGAAAGATGTGAATTTAGTGCCATTGTATATCCTATAAAGTTCCTGTTTCTGTAGATTTTCTCTGTTCCTTTTCAGTCCATGTTACCTTTGGGCTCTCTCTTTGCTTAAAGGATCCCTCTTAATATTTCTTCCAGGGCTGGTTTAGTGATCACAAATTCTTTTAGTTTCTGTTTGTCTTAGAAGTTTTGTGGAGTGTTTTGGGTTTTTCTTTTTTTTTTTTTTTTTTTGTAATTTTATTTTTTTTCAGTGTTCCAAGATTCATTGTTTATGCACCACACCTAGTGCGCCATGTAATATGTGCCCTCCTTAATACCCAACACCAGGCGTACTCAACCCCCCATCCACCTCCCCTCCAAAACCCTCACATTTTTTCTCAGAGTCCATAGTCTCTCATGGTTTGTCTCCCCCTCCAATTTCCCCCAACTAACTTCTCCTCTCCATCTCCCGATGTCCTCTGTGTTATTCCTTATGCTCCACAAGTAAGTGAAACCATATGATAATTGACTCTCTCTGCTTGACTTACATCACTCAGCATAATCTCCTCCAGTCCCATCCATGTTGATACAAAAGTTGGGTATTCATCCTTTCTGTTGGAGGCATGATACTTCATTGTGTGTATGGACCATATCTTCTTTATCCATTCATCTGTTGAAGGGCATCTTGGCTCTTTCTACAGTTTGGTGACTGTGTCATAGAAGTATTTTTATCCCTCCTTCTATTTGAATGAGAACCTTGCTGGATAAAGTATTCTTGGCTGCATATTTTTCTCATTTAGCACACTGAATATATCATGCCAGTCCTTTCTGGCCTGCCAGGTCTCTGTGGATAGGACTACTGTCAATCTGATGTTTCTACCTTTATGGTTTATGGACCTCTTGTCCTGAGCTGCTTTCAGGATTGTCTCTTTGTCTCTGAGATTTGCAAGCTTCACTATTATATGTCAAGGTATTTACTGATTTTTATTAATTTTGAGGAGTTCTCTGTGCCTTCTAGGCTTAAATTTCTGTTTCTTTCCCTCATTAGGGAAGTTCTCAGTTATAATTTGCTCCAATACACCTCTGCCCTTCTCTTTTTTTCTTCTTCTTCTGGGATCTCAATTATTCTAATATTATTTCACTTTATGGTATCACTTATCTCTCAAATTCTTCCCTCATGATCCAGTAGTTGTTTATCTCTTTTTTTTTTCTCAGCTTCTTTATTCATCAGCATTTTCTATTCTATATCACTAATTCTCTATTCTGCCTCATTTACCCTAGTAGTCAGAGCCTCCATTTTTTACTGTATCTCATTAATAGCCTTATTTCAACTTGATTATATTTTAGTTCTTTTATTTCTCCAGGAAAGGATTCTCTAGTGTCTTTTATGTTTTCTTCAGGTCTGGCTGGTATCTTTATAATTGTTATTCTGAACTCTAGTTTGACATCTTACTTATATCCATACTGATTAGGTCCCTGACTGTCAGTACTGCCTCTTGTTCTCTTTTTTGAAGTGAATTTTTCCATCTTGTCATTCTGTCCAGAAAACAAAATACTAAAATGGCAAGAACGAGTCCAGAGAAATATACACTAATTAGATCAGAAGAGACCCAAAATGAAATAATTAATTAATTAATTAAAATTAAAAATAAAAAGAGAGAGACTATAATCTGACAGGGTAACAGAACAGAGCTATACACTGGATCCTGTGTGTATTTTGGTCTGTTTGTCAGAAAACTAGGTCCCAAAATTGTAAAGGAAGAAAAACTTATTCATGTACAAAAATAAAATTAAATACAATGAAAGGATAGAATGTAATTGTAAAAATTAAAATTAAAAGACAAAAAGCAAACAAACAGAAAAAAAGAATATAAACAGACAAGGCAAGTGAACAGAATAGTGCAATACCCTATATCTTGGATGTATTTTGGTTTGTTTGTTTGTTAGAAGAAACTACATCCCAAAATTGTAAAGAAAAAAAATATATATAGTATATAATATAATATATATATAAACAAAATTAAAAACAATGAAAGGATAGAAGATAACTGCAAATATGAAAATTTACAAAGATTCTTAAAAAAAGAATATTTTAGGATAGGTGAAAAGAACAGAGCAATGCACTAGCTTCTGGATGTATTTTGGTCTGTTTTTTAGAAGAAATGGCATCCCCAAATTGTAAAGAAAGAAAAAAGTATATCTGTACAAAAATAAGGTTAAATTCAATGAAAGGATAGAATGTAACTGTAAAAAATGAAAATTAAAAAGACTTAAAAAAAGAGTTGTTAAAATAAGAAATTGGTTGAAAGGAAAAAGAAAATTAATAAAATTGAAAGACTAAAGACTAAAGAGAAAACCATGAATTCTATACACTATTTTCCCCTAGAACTGGAGTTTTACATTTCTATGTAATCAGCAAATTTGGTCTTAGCTGGATGTTCTTGCTGATCTTCTGGGAGAGAGGCCTGTTGTGCTGATTCTCAGGTGTCTTTGCCCCCAGTGGAACTGCACCACCCTTGCCAGGGACCAGGCTAAGCATAAATGATTCTGGATTGCTCTATGTAGCTTTTGTTCCCTGAAGGCTTTCCGCACAGCTTTAGAGGATGAGAATAAAAATGGCAGCCTCCTGATCTCCAGTCCCAGAGCTGGAAGCTCCTGCTTCCCGATTCTCAGTGTGTCCTCAGGGAGCAGCAGTCACTCACTCCTGTCTCCCTGGTCTCCATCTGTACTCTGTGCTCACCCAGCCTGTGCCCAAACATTTCTATCTCAGGCACATGACCCCACTTCAAGTCTACATACCCAGCAAACTACTCCTCCCCATGGGGAGGAAGGGGGTTCTTGCCCATTTCTGCCACATGCTGGGTCCCTTCTTGGAGAGCAGTGGTGCAACCATGCAGCAGTTTGTGGTTTATGACAACCCTGAGCTGAGAGCCCACTCCTGGGCTTGCTGATTACAGCCAGCTTCCCCACTCAGATGCTTAGAACGCAGTAGCACTCAGGCAGTCCTAGTCTTCAGGGATCCTGAGACCACACTGTCCCACTATGATTTCTCCCCGCTTTCCCACCTGAGTGCTTTTCAGGAAGGGGCATCCCTCACCAGAGCAGACTTCTAAAAGTTCTGATTTTGTGCTCTGCTGCTGTATCACTTTCTGGTAGCCAGCTTATAGAAGCTCCTTCCCCACCTTGGTTTATCTTCCTATATATTGCCTTAGATTCACTTCTCTGCTCCTCCTACATTACAGAAAGTGGTCACTTTCCTATTTGTAGAATTGCAGCCATTCTTTTATTACATCTCTGGCTGAGTTCACAGGTGTTCAGAATGACTTGATATCTACCTAGTTGAATTCCTGGGACCAGACAAAACTAAGGTCTCCTACTTCTCTGCTCTCTTGGAAAGTTCCCAAGATAATGTATTTTAAAATCAAAATATGAGTATCTTTGCAGAATTTATCTAACTTTATTTTTTTTAAGATTTTATTTATTTATTTTGAGAGAGAGAAGGAGAGAGAACAGGGAGGGGCAGAAGGAGAGAGAGAATCTTGAGCAGACTCCACACCAAGAGCTCCCTGCAAGGCTCCATCGCACAACCTGGAGATCATGACCCAAGCTGAAATCAAGAGTTGTGTGTTTAACAAACTGAGCCATCCAGACACCCCAGAATTTATCTAATTTTAAAATAATATTTTAGTTCTAATCACATAGAACCAAATGAATTATTCTTTATATAGAACTAATAGACTAATAAACCGAGAAATGGTGATTTCTTCCTTCTACACTCCTTTTCTCTCTTCCTTCCATAATACTTATTGTACAAAATATGGCACTATGCTAGTTTCCAGGGACATGAAGTAAAGCATCCCTTTATTTGTTCCAGAGATATTCAGCATCTTCTATGTGCCAGGCACTGTTTTAGGCCTTGGAGATATAGCAGTTAATGGACAAATCTCCTGTGCTTATAGAGTTTATATTCTGGCCGTGAGTCAGACAACAAGTAAACAAATGGATAAGGAGTACAATTACAGACAAGTGCTCTGAGAAACATAAAGCAGAGTAATGGTACAGAGTATACAAGCTTGGGAAACACATAAAAGATGCTATTTTAGGTAAAGTCCCAGGGAAGCCCTCTCTGAGAAGACAATATTTGAATACAGAATGGAAAAATCCGAAAAAGTGAGCAATTTAAAGCATCAGTAGGGGGAGAAGTATTCCAGGCAGGGGAAATACCAACTATAGAGACTAAGATAAGACTGAGCTTGGGAAGTTTTCAACAAGGAAAATGTAAAACTGGTTGGAATGCAGAGTACCAGGTTGAGTGTGGTAGGACAAAATAGGTCAGGAGGATAGGCATCTCAGATGATTTGATAAGTTTGGATTTTATTCAAAATGCACTGGGAACCATTACGGAGATTTAAACAGTGAAAGTTTGTGAAATGATTCTCATTCCAACTGCTATGTGGAGAGAGAACCATAGAGAAACAGAAGAAAGGAGTTGGGTTCTGAGGCCATTACAGAAAATAAGTAGTAGCATCTTCAATTTCTTCCCATGTAGGTAGAGAGAAGTGGTTGAGTTGGAGATGTGTTGTAAAGGCAAAGCTGATAGGGTTGGTGTTTGCTTTAGTTTTAGGGGAATTGAAGAAGAATCATCAAAGCAGACTCCTCTACTTACATAATGAAATGAATAGTGAAGGAAGACGGCTAGAGGAGACAGATGTTTGTGAAGAAAAGTGAGATTAGATATAAAATACCCCTTATACCTCAAAGTAGAAAGCCCAGACAATCAGTGTCCTATGTATGACTGGAACTCAGAGGACAAGTCAGGGCTGGAAGTACAAATTTGGGAGTATCTGCATGAAGATGATATTTAAAATTAAGGGACTGGATGACATCACCTAAAGAAGAAAGAAATAAGAGAAGTCATTCACCATCTAGAACCAATGAGGAAGATTGAGAACACACAGGAGCGATGTAGCAGGAAACCCAGAAAGCAGATCAGGCTTCACAGGCATGTCACTTGTGTAGCCACACAGAGTGTTGCATCCAGAAGGGCCCATACTTGGCTGCTCAACTACCACCGATTCTTCATAATTCTATCTATGAACTAATGTAAAAGTGAAGTCTGATAAGACAATGGAGCGTGCAAGCTGTGGAGAGAAGATAGTGCAATATTTATGTTCATCATTTCTTAATGCTCCATTCACGTTAATGATGTCACTTGAGCACAGAAGTCCAATGGATCCACAGCACTTGGCTGTTCAGTCAGACTCAAGTACAAGGAAGCATATTAGATCAACAACAGAGCTAGTGGTGGTGTTGATGCCAACAGACTCAAGATGCCACGGTTTCCTTCAAACCAGAATATACTTTTAGAGCAGAAAAAAAGGCAACAGTGATCTAAGAATCATGAATAACCAAAAACCCCTATCATATCCTTTTTTACTTATGTTACTTCCCTATATTAGCCTACCGCTTACACTGGAAAACAATGACACAGAAGGAAGGGGAAAGGTAGAGCAACCCATAGGTGCTTTTCCTTTCAGTCCTCCCTTACCCATCTCTAAACCAGAGACAGAGAATATTGATAGACTATGTGAACATCAAGAAGCAAAATAAAAACAGTTGCATTAGTTTTGTGCAACATTTCCACTGTTCTGGGAAGAATGAAATATATACACATATATAAACTCATGTGCAATTAATACGACTTAAATGCTCATATTTTCATTTAAATTTGGCATTGCAGAATATTAAGATGAACGGAAAAACATGCTGGTAATTCTAATTTAAAAATTTTTCTTTACTCATAAACAACACTGAAAGCAAATAAAAAACTCTATGACAAGTTCAGAGACAGAGAGTGAAGGAAAGGATAAAGCTTTATAATTTAGCACCTTACAGACATTTTTTTTTTTTTTAACAAGGGAACCCTCAATTTCCTCTTGCTTTGGACCCACAAATTATGTAGATGACTGTCAGAAGAATATAATGTCCTGGAAGCCAAGTGAAGAAAGTACTTCCAGAAAGAGGGAGGAATCTGTCAGTTGTGTCTGATGCTGCTGAGAACTGAATAAGGTAAGGACAGAAAATTGATCATTGCCTTTGGCATTGAGACTATCTAATTCAAGTGAATTCTGTCAGTTCAGATCGTGAAGTTCATATATATAATGGCTTAACAATAGGAAAAATAAGCAGAGTGGTTTATACATTCATTCTTATCTGTGTTGTTTCCATTTAAATATTTTAGTTTTATTTATTCTAATTGTATTTCAAAAATAAATTAGCATTTGATCAATGATAAAATGGAATCACCCAGAACTGAAATAATTTTATTTTTAGAATTTTAGAATTTTAGAAATACAATTAAATTACACACTTTTCATATCTTCTGTTGAAGATTTTCATATCTTTTTTTTTCTTGTTTTTATTTTTCCCCTTTATTTTGAAGGTGCCTACAAAGGGAGTGAACTATTATTAAATTTGGCACTAAAAAATAGTTTTCTAAATAAATATCTATCTCTCCCACTTTTTTAGAATCATAAAAAAAGTAGACTGAATACAATGACCAAAACTTTGCTGTCTCGTTATTATTTCCATAAAAATAAATTTTCTAATTCATTATATAATAGCTTAAATCAGCCACTAGATGGCAGATGTTACCATCGGCAACAAATCCTTTCATGAAAAGAAATTGGTTGTAAGATTATTCAGAATTATGGTTTGCAGAAAAATAAAATTCTAATGATCCATCCTCCCCATCCACCCTGTTCTTAGAGAATTCATTATGGGGATATGATTTGTATGACCATTTTCCTTGCATAGAGATGTAAGGAGTAAAGCTTTTCCCTATACAGGTATCCCTACTTTCTGAAAGTTCACGTTATGCTGCTTTGCTTCTATAAAAACACTTCCATTAGTACCTGTTTTTGCTAACTATGAAAGAAACCCAACATTTTCACCTTTAAGGAAAAAAAAGCATGTTATCGTACTCTTCATTTTATACCATTTCAGCTTATGAAAGTTTTCTTAGGAATGCTCTACTTTTGAATAACAGGGGAAATGTGTACAAGATGGATGATTCTGAAAGCAATTTTGGAATCTTATCAACTCCATAAAATATAAAGTAGAATCACAAAACTGGGAAACAAATTGCATTTAGATGACTATGAAGATGAATGGCAATGCACTGGTATGTTTTCAAGCAAGGCCAAATGGATTAACCTCATTGATCTTGTACCTTGTGTCTTACAAAGGACATGACGTAAAGATCACAAAACAAAGCTAACATATTTACTGTTATGTTAAATTAATTGTATAACATTAAAAAAAACTTTGATATAGTGTTTGTTCATTTGATCACTATGTTAGTTATTTACTTTATATTTGGCAGTTCTAATCAACATAGTGAGAAGGAAAAAACTTGAGCGGGTAGAATAATGTTACACCAAAGAGTTTGGTGTTATCCCTCAAATATAAAAATTGAATTTCAGAATCTCCTAGCAATTATAATTCTAATTAAACAAATTGCTTTTGTAGAGTTAAATTTACTTTTATTTTGACTGATGACTTGAAATACATTTAATTTTTGTAAATTTATGATTTTCCTAAGTTAATGTACTGATCTTTCCTTATGATAAAGAGATTTCTTTTCCATTTGATAATATTGTGAATATTTCATTTCATTAAGATGGTGGTGGATATCCTGCAATTTTTCACCCCAGATATCTTTTTTGGTTGTTTTGGGGGGTAAACATTAAAAAAACAGGAATAAATTAACATGATGGGAAATTTTGGAATTCTAAATGAAGAATCAAGGTCAGAAAATGAATTGAATTCCCTCCTGGAAGTGTCTAAGACTTCTGGGACTCTCTCACTCCTGGTTCCATGACCTGCTTTCCTCCTCTCTCTGCCTGCTCCTTCTTTGTCTCTTCCCTGGGTTCCTCTTCTGCCTACTTCTCTAATTCTTTTGCTCTCAGCTTTTTCTTATCACTATTGTTCTATACACTCTTAAACTTTTAATTCATTCCCCCTATTTCAACCACAATGAAAACACTGGTTCTCTCCAAATCCTAGGAGTCAGCACCATGTACTGGTTACATTAAGGCTCTGGCATTAGGCTGCCTGAGTTGAAATGCTGGTTTGACTATTTAAAGTTTAGGTGATCTTGATAAATTCCCTAAGCTCACTGTCTTTGTTTTCTATCCTGGAATTCGAGGATGATAATAATCCTAATATCTTGTTGTTAGATTAAAATGAAGCAATTTGTGGGGTGCCTGGGTGACTCAGTCAGTTAGGTGTCTGACTTTGGTGCAGGTCATGATCTCAGGGTCCTGGGATGGGCCCCACATGGAGCCCTACATGGAGCTCCACATCAGGCTCCATGTTCAGTGGGGAGTGGAATCTGCTTCTCCCTCTCCCTCTGTCCCTTCCCCTGCTCGTGCTCTCTCTCTCTCTCTCTGAAATAAATAAAATCTTAAAAAAAAAAAAAAAGAATGAAGCAGTTTGTGTAATGCATTTAGCACAGTATCTGGCAAAAATAAGGACCTAATAAACATTTTATCTGGGCTTTTTCTTGGAAATTAGAGCCACTGGATATCTCCACTCAGACCTCTTACAGAAATCTTAAGATGATTTATCCAAATCTTACAAATCAATATTTTACCCATCCCCTTAATCAGTTTTCTTTTTTTTTTTAAAGATTTTATTTATTTATTTGACAGAGAGAGAGAGATCACAAGTAGGCAGAGAGGCAGGCAGAGAGAGGAAGGGAAGCAGGCTCCCTGCTGAGCAGAGAGCCCGATGCGGGACTCGATCCCAGGACCCTGAGATCATGACCTGAGCCGAAGGCAGCGGCTTAACCCACTGAGCCACCCAGGTGCCCCTCAGTTTTCTTTATTAAATTCCTTATCTAACTTAACAGCAACAATATTACCTAATTTTGTCTCTCTAATCTCTCACATTTATTTAGTCCCTATATCCTGTTGATTCTACTTATAAATATCACCTGGGTTTATTCCCTCTGGTTAATTTCTTATTTATTTATTTATTTATTTATTTATTTATTTATTTATTTGAGAGAGAGAGCATGAACAGAGGTAAGAGGAAGAAGCTGGCTTCCGCCGAGCTGGGAGCCTGACATGGGGCTTGATCCTAGGACTCCGGGATTATGACCTGAGCCAAAGAAAGATGCCCAGCCAGGTGAGCCACCCAGGTGCCCCCTCTGGTTAATTTCTACTCATTTTTATATATATATATATATTTTTTTTTTTTTAATTCTTTCATTCATTGAAGAAAAACATTGTCAACTGTAATGGTATTTAAGGACATGCCCATGAAAAAGACAGATGGTACAGAGTAAGGAAGGCTGACATGAAACAGAAATTACAAGTAACTGCTTTCTTAGTTTGTATCATCAGTAATTCCTCACCTAGATTTTTACTAGTATCCTACAATCTCCCCACATTTTGCAGTAGCTGTCAAAATTTGTCAGAGTTTTCTCTTTAAAGCACAAATCTAAATCTTAAAATATTAGCCAAGATAATCTAACAGCACAGTTTTTAAAAAATGGATATGACCCCATTGGTTTTATTTAAAGATTTTAAGGGTGATCCAGTATTAGTAAATCCATTATTGTAATTTATTATATTAATGAACTGAGAAGAAAAATTACGTGATTTTCTCCATACATGCAATCACTACGCAAGAGAAAATGTAACACCCATTCATATTAAAAATACTCAGTAAACTTCCATAGCATGTTATAGTGCATTTATCTCATCCAAAACTTGGGGAAACTATAATTCAGTGTTTAAGGTCTAGTATTTAATGTTGTAGTGTTTTTCCTCTAAAGTCAAGAACAAAAGTACCTAGTATATCCATACCATTTAGTATTATGTTGCAGATACTAACAAATGTAATTAAACATGAAAAAGCAATTACTGGAATATGAATAGGAAATGAAGAGGTAAAACTATTAAGAGATGCTGTCATCATAATCTGAAAATTCAAAAGAATCCATGGAAAAATACAGCAATCAATAAGATAATAAAGTATAAAATTATGAATGAAGATATAAATATCAATAGTATTCATATGTATGTATATAGATACATTCATTCTTGTGTGTATATATACATACATATATATATATATATATATATATACACACATACACATATACATATATGTATAAACAGAAACAGAATGTATAATTGAAGACCAGGCCACATTTAGTACAGAAAATAGAGAAAAGATAAGAAAATACTTTGACATAAACTTAACAAGAAATGTTCGGTACTTATAGAAGAAAAATTGTAAATTGCTTTTGAAAGAACTAGATCCTAATGAATAGAAAGACATATCAGTACTGTGAGAGAGAGAGCCCAACATAATAAAGTTGTCAGCTCTTCTTAACTTAAGGGCCAAGAAAAAAGCTGTATCCGATTTTTTTAAGTACTATACAGCCTCTATAATTCAAACAGTTTGGTATTAGTACATGAAGAGGCAGGTGGACTAATGGAAAAAATAGAAATCCAGAAATAGAGGCAATTGCATAGGGACATTTAGTATACAATATAGGTAGCATTTCAAATCACTGGGTTAAAGACAAACTTTTAAATATGTCGTTGTTGTGATTACTGGATAGCCATATGGAGAAAAATTAAATTGGATCCATTTCTTACACCATAAGCCAGGATAAATTCCCAACAGATCAGATATTTAAATCAAGGGTAGGAAAAAGAAAGATGCATGTATTTGAAAAAGCACTTGTGAATTCCTAAATATGACACAAAATCTACAAGCAATGAGAGAAAAGAATGATAAATTACATTATATAAAAATTGAAAAATTTTTCACAATAAAAATATACTACAAGGAAAATTTTTAAAATGCAAATGATGGCCTAAGAAAAAATTTTTGCAAAGCATACCATAAAAGTTATACCAACACATAATACAAAGGTCTTCCTAAGGCATAAAATGCTTCCAAAAATTAATATAAAAAGGGTCATGAAACTGATCAGCAGAGAATCCACAGAAAAAGAAATGCAGGCTTGCTGGGTGGCTCAGTCAGTGCATCTGCCTTTGGCTGAGGTGGGATTGACCCCCACATCAGAGCCTGCTGCCACCTCTGACTCACCTCCCTCTTGTGCTCACCCTCTCTCTCTCTCTCAAATAAATAAAATCTTTAAAAAAAAAAAAGAAAGAAAGAAAAGAAATGCAAAGTTTTCCTAACTGTATGAAAATTTCCCAACCTTATCACACAACAAAATGATAATTGTTGGCTGGGTGATTGGGTACATGGGGGCTCATTACATACCTGTGTATAAAAATCTGATCATGTCACTCATCTGGTTGAACACTTCAGATGGCTTCCCATAGCCTATAGAATGAAGACCTAACTCCTTACCATGCCATTTAAGATGTTTTTTGCCCTCCAATTCTGCCTAACTGTAGAGTCTAGTCCCTCACTACTACCTAGCTTCACAACACTATGCTGTGATCACACCAACAGTTTTATTATTCCCCAAACCAGCCATGCATTGATTCATGTCCATGTCCCTATGACATTCTATTTCCTTTGTCCACAGTGCCCTTTTCTGTTCTCTGCTTGGCAAAATCTGCCATTTTTCAAGATACACTGAAAGTTCAATTGAACTTTCCTTTGGAGCACTTTGCTTGCTCCTTTGAGCTCCCACTATATTTTTCTACAGGTGTATATTGAAACCCTTCTGAAGTACTTGACTTTTCTATGTGCCTCTGCCATGAAGATAAGGCACTTTCTTGCCCCCATCACCCTGTCCTTAGCACAATGCCTGGCCCCAAAAGACATGTAATACACTGTTGAATAATATAATTATAATATAGTTTTTATGCATTGTCAAAGAGACTCCAACATTTCCTATGTAAGTCATCTTTCAGGACAGGTATCAAGGGGACTAGAAGGAGGACAATAGATGTCTTGTAGATTTTGTTTACTTAGCCCCTGACTTTTGGCTATTAGGACTCTTTTAGTTAAGTGACAATGATTCAGTTTGAACTAGCTCTGCATATGGGCAATTTATTTGCTCCTAATATCAAACCTTAGAAAGTATATGTGGCATCAGAGACTGTGGATTTCTCTCTATCTAACTTTCTCAAATACACATACACACAGAGATGCACACACACAGAGACGCACACACACATGCACACACAAATGTACATGTACATACTTCTGCCTAACTCTGATTGTTGCCTTCCATCATCTTAAGCCTGTGATGTCCATGAGGCAGGAATTAGTAGCAACTGGCCTGGGGCTTATACTCACATATCCTTGTAACTAGCAAAGAACAGAGCTATTTCCTGCCTTCAGTTAGAAATAGTCCATGAAGCACTGGGTGTGGTGCAAAAACAATGAATACTGTTACGCTGAAAAAAATAAATTTAAAAAAGAAAAAATAAAAAAAAGAAATAGTCCATGAGGGGCGCCTGGGTGGCTCAGTGGATTAAGCCTCTGCCTTCGGCTCAGGTCATGATCTCAGGGTCCTGGGATTGAGCCCCGCATCAGGCTCTCTGCTCTGCAGGGAGCCTGCTTCCTCCTCTCTCTCTGCCTGCCTCTCTGCCTACTTGTGACCTCTGTCTGTCAAATAAATAAATAAAATCTTTAAAAAAAAAAAAAAAAGAAAGAAATAGTCCATGAGAGTAGTCCAACTGGCCTGAGGCCTACATGTATCCCTAGAGTAATTTCCATGACTAAAAAGACAGAGGATGTGACTGACCCCAGTCTGGCACCATGCCCCATCCTAGGGATAGTATGGTGTGTTTGGCAGCCTTCATCAGGACAGTATTTGGAATGTGAGATGAGCAGCTCCCCAGGATGAAGATCTTGTCACAGCCTTCAAAGGAATAACTCTATGCCATACATGTGAAGGAAAAAACAAGATTAAATACTGGAAGGATTGTTGAGTAATTTTTATGGTTAAGACTTTCTTATTCTGGGTAAATAAATAGTGTGACTCAAATGTATGATAAAAATATATCAAGGGACATCTGAGTGGCTCAGTCAGTTAACCATCTGAGGACAGTTCTAGTCATGATCTCAGGGTCCCAGGATCCAGCCCTGTGTTGGTCTCTGCACTCAACTGACTGCAGTTCCCAGACTTAGTCCCAGAGTTTGGTGGCAATCTTGCCCAGCCATCCCAGTTTTCTAATACTGAACAATGTGATGTTATAATAGCATCCCAGGTGCTGGTGGAAAATTCCCTCTCCCTTTCCCTCTGCCCCTCCCCTTGCTCATGCTCTCTCTCTCTTTCTCAAATAAATAAAACCTTTAAAAAAATATTGATCAAAAGCAGCAGCTGATCGAGAATCTTATTTGGATACTTTCATCTTTTCCTTTTTCCCTTCTTAATTATTTTTTTAAATAAGGAAGGATACATCTAAAGAGTCACATTCTCTAACCTAAACTTTCTAAGTTTGATGCATTTTATTCTTTACCAAACATATTCTCTTTGTTCTTTCACTGAGCCTATTTCCCTAAAACCAAGTATACTATTAAAAAAAAAAGGAAAGAAATTGAAGAGAAAAAAAAATTTCTAATTTATGAGTAAGTTTCTGCTCAAAGCTGTTTTCAGAGTAGAAAAATAAATGGAGCGAGCAATTCCATGATATTCACTCTTAACGAATTTTCCACCAGCACCTGGGATGCTATTATAACATCACACTGTTCAGTATTAGAAAACTGGGCTGGCTGGGCAAGATTGCCACCAAACTCTGGGACTAAGTCTGGGAACTGCAGTCAGGAAGCATCACGGTGAGATGTTATCAAACTCCATGGTAGCCCTAAAAACAGCTTTCTCTTGGTTGTATTTGGTCCACACACATTTGAGGGCTTGTTATGTGCAAAGAGCTGTTCTAGCAACCATGGATGGACAAGAGAGGTTAGACCTCTGTAGGAAGGTTAGACCTCCGTAGGAAGAGAAGTGTGCAAAACTGTTGAGGAGGATTTTGAAATAAACATTTCTTAAGCAAATTAAATTCTTGAAAGGTATATTTATTTTGCTTATCTGTATTTTCAGCTTTGTCTCTCACAATGAACATACATTTCAAGGATAATAAATCAAAATGAAATGAAAAGTTTTGTAAAATATAATCAGGTACTCTCACTTGGCATCAAATAGTTACAAATCCCATTTGTGCCAGTCACCAGCTGTGTGAATTTGGGCAAGTTGATTAAACTCTCTAAACTTTGGTTTCTTGGCCAGGAAAATGGACGTAATAATTTTACCTATCCAATCAGGTTGAGAGTATCAAATAAGATAAAATGTAATAAAGTGGTTAACCCTATGCCTAGACTATAGAAGATACACAAAACAGATTATGTTCATTATTCTTGTTATTAATGTGAAAGAAAATCTCACTTGAGGATTGGGCAAACATAAAATCTAGGAACAAGAGGTACCTAACCCAGTTTATTCTTCCCCAGTATTTGCTTAATTTTGAGTTCTCTAAACTCTTCCAACTTAACACTGAAGCTATGTTCAGGTTCACTATCCTAGAGTCTCCGGGGTTCGGACTCCTATGGCCTCATGTTTACTTTCTAGCAGCAGGAACTGGCTAGAACTTCAACCCTGTTTCATGAGAGCGCTAGAACTGGGTGAAACTCACCATCCCACAAGCCCAGCCTTAGCATTAGCGCAGTCTGCACATTTTCCTCTAACTGAATCTCAAGAGGAGAGTAAGCGTGACTTTTCTTTTTCTCCTCATTCCTACAACTCTGTGTTTCAAAGGTACTTGGGACAGAAATGGTGAATAGTGACAATCTGTTATTTGCCTCTTCTCTGTTCTTTCCTCCACCCCTCATTTCTGCCCCCCAATTCTGGATGGGCTCTTAGTGTTTCTTCCACATAATGAGGAAGTTAGTTGCTGACTCTCCTTCTACTCAGCTGTCCCCAGTTTGCTTACTGCCAAACTGGGCTTTCTTTTGAGAGCTTCATTTCTTTTACTTGACTAAAATCTATTGAAACAACAACAAAAATACATTCAGTTTTATCTACCTCAGAGTTTCTCTGTTCAAACAATCAAACTCTTAAGTTTTTCTTCTGACTCACTAATTATAAAGTTTTAAAGATGGATCTTATCTCCTTGGATATACATCCTCATATCCTTATATAAATGCAACTGAAAAAATTAGCAGCATAATTTTCATTAACAGAATTCTTGGACGACAGAGTTGCTGGTGTTCTGAATATGGTAGCTCCCACCACTGGTACTTCTATTAGTGAACATTTGGTGAACCCTTGCTATGTGTGAGCCACAGGGTACAGGCATCATTTATTAATAGCCTATGAGTTGTTATGATTTTCTTTCCCACTTTGTAGCTGAGGACACTATGGCGAAGAGTGGTGACTACTTGGACCAAGGCCACCCAGCTAGTGAGTGATGAAGTCTGGAACATACTAATTAAATTGTGAAGCAAAACAGATTTTATGATTTACTCGCATCAGACAGGAATGAAACCATTGAATTAAATATTTCCAATGTACCAAAGTCTCTCCATAAAAATATGAATTTGTCCTATTTGCATTAGATGAGTGACGTGTTTATTAATGTGGTTTATTCATGAACCACAGTATGATATTCTTTAAGCATAATCTATGTTACCTACCATTCCAAGTTTGTGATCTTCTCAGATCCCTATAGCATTTTAGCACTGGAAAGAATTTAGAATCTGTCTACTTCAGTGTTTTCCAACAATGTCCTGAGATGGTCCAGGCCACCAGAGACTGTCTTTGAGGAAAGGGTGGAGTTATCTGGCACACCTGGCATTGTCTGACTGCATAATTACTTGATCTTCCATGCAATAATAATGTAGAGATTATTTTCTCTGTAGAGATTTTTTTCTCTCTATGTGCCTGGTCCATAACTGGCTGGTGACTAACAGTTCAGCAATTTGTCGAAGCTCCCACAGAACTGATTATCTGAATGCTTAAATTTTCAAACAGTTTTAATGGTAGCATAACTTTGGCTACATGACTTGTCAAAGGAAGGAAAATACGTCACTGCTGATAAGATTTATGTCCAAGGTGTACAGACACCATGAATTTTCTCAGGTACCCCCAATTTCAAATAGTTTTGTTTTTTTGAGGTCTGTTGAAGTGTCTCCCAGATTCTAGCTTATAGAAAAAATAATAGCTGACAGAATTAAGTCAACAAACATTATGAAATGAACTTGTCACAAAAGGTGACACGGCACAAAAGATGGAGAATCACAAACCAGGAGCTATATGGTTGCATTAAAAAAAAAATCATGATTATTCAGGAGAATGCCTAAGTGTCTAGCATATATGAGGCACAACTCATTATGAATGTGGTACTTTTAGAGCCGTAAAGTTTTGTAAAATGATGATAATAAAAAAAAAGCAGTATAATTGAGGTTGCAAAGAAAATGGAGGCAGCACAAGTTGTATGATGGGATAATCATTATGTCCATTATGGGCAATTACTTTGTCTATGGTCAGAAGAAGTCTGCATTATATTGGAAGAGATGTAGTTAGAATTTCATGTATTATGCGCCCAGGCAGAAACCAGTTTTCACTTATTTATGTAAAGAATATTTATACATACGACTAGATACATAACTCATAGAGGAAGTATTTGGAGTTAGAGTGGTAGGGACTGACTGCCTGGATTCAAATTCTGGTTCTGTCTGCCACTTGCCAGCATCTAAACTTGGACAACTCAGTTCACTTTTCTATTCCTTAATTCACTCTTCTGTAAAATCGGAAAAAGAATCAATCCTGGATCATATCGTGGATGTGGGAATTCAAGGACTTAAAATAGCACCTGGTCCATTCAGTGGCACAAATACTAATTGAGTGCCTCTTCCAGCCACTGTTCTTCATTCTAGGAACATCAAGGTGAACAAAACAGAGAAGGCCCCTGTCCCAGCCCAAAATTACATTCCAGTGCAGGAGAGAGACAACCAGGAAGTATACATCTTAAATAAATCAGATAATTGAAGATTATGATCAAATGCTAGGAAAACAACAAAAATTTTTTAAATGATTGAACTCACAACATAGCTTGAGAATGATACTTTTGTTTTGCTATAAGTAATATAAGCATGCATATATATATATATATATATATATATATATATATATATGCGACTGGCAGTTGGGTTTTGGTGCCCCTTCACAAAAGAACTAGTGAAAATATTTTGCTAGATATATCCAGTTAATATATTGACCTCTGTTCAACACAGGCTGGGCTCCTCTTCCTTCATATATTCTCCAAATCCTATGACACCTTCTTTCTATAGACACCCCATTTATTTTTAGGGTTGTGATCATCCTTCCATCTTTGTCCGCACAGTGAGTTGCCCCACACTAACTGCTGAGAAGGCAGCAGAGGACTGCTAAGGAAGCTTTGCCTCCCTCCCAATCTGTTTTTGCAAAACATGCCTAGGGGTAAGAGCTTTTGCTAACCGTGCCTTTTCTCTGTGCCTGCCCGACACTGCAGCTCTAACGGTCTCTCCCTGCTGGTCATTTTGCCTTTCTCTTGCCAGCTTCCTCTCAGTCTTTGCCCATTGTCTTCTGTGCTGCTGTGATAGGTTATTTAGCTTAGTTTGTCTGGAAGAATAGTTTTTTTTTATTGGGGTTGAAATGAAGTGATGTGGGAAACAAAGGCAGAAGATAAATTATTAAATTTCCTTACTACGTATAGCCCATTGGCATGTCCTTGAAACAGACAGAGTGACATTCTCCTAAGAACTCAACTACCTGGATGTTGACACTTGCTAAGGGCAAAAGGCCATCTCGGCTGGACCCCCAGGATCCTCTGAGTCTACTTCAACTTATACAAATTCCTTTGGAAACTTCCTTTATCTCTACACCACCCCCATTCTGCCATCCCTACCCCATGCCCGCGAGATACACATTGGCAATCATCCCCCAAGTGGGTCATAGACCCACCTATGTACATCTGAAGGGTTCTTATTCAGTAAGGGACAGGTGGAGCTAGGTAGGGATTGATAGGTAGGGGGCTATGTGATCAGGTTCACAGAAACCCCAGAGGTGAAGAGGTGTAAGGAAACTACAGGTAAGGGAAGAAAGCAGACCCACCCTGCCCTGGGCATCCAAGGTGGGGTCTTTTAATGGGAGTTGCCTAGGAACCAAACCCCAAAGCAAAAATAAGCCATTAGAGATGTTATCAGCAGTCCTTGCTCAAACCAAGACATCACAAGAATGTTAAGTCCACAAGCTCCCTGGTCAATTCTAAATAAAAGACTGTCAGTGAAGGTCCACATTGGCACCCTTTCGGGACCCCCTCACTCCTGAGAGCTTTTTCTGTATCCTTGCATAATAAAACTCTATCCGTTTACTCCCTCTCTTTTGTCCACGAGATTCATTCTTCCACTCCATGAGACGAGATCCTTGCTCTCCTCCTTCAAAAGCAGATTTCCCTCAGTGAACAAAAATGAGAATGCCGTGACACTTCTCATGTAATATAATCAGCCTCTCCTTGGCTGCCATGTCTCAGGAGTTTACTAATTAACACTTTTGTGCCCATATGATGTAGACAACAATAAAACACAGTGCAGTTGCTAGCGCAAAGGGGCAAAGGATCACATCACAATGTCTATTATTGGACAAATAACTCTGTTAGACCATTTACACCGGATTTTGGGTTGAAAATATTTACTCATGGAGTAGAAGTCTCTGATATCGAAATATTATTATGTATGTAGCACTTATAAAAAGAACTGTCTACTAAAATAATTTCTAAGTATTTGTCCAGAATCTGTGGTGAATTGCGAAGACTGGGTTAGCGAAAATGGAAGTCAGTTTGCTAGCCCTATTTTCACGTCAACGGTACTGAAGTATTAGCAGAGGACATTCGGGAATATGCTCTTTCTGGGCATCCCCTCTCAAGAAGACGGACAGTTGGTCACAGCTTCCTCTTCAGAGTAAATAGGACCTTCAGAGAGGAGTATTTCTTGAAGATTTATGTAGACCATTTTTATAAAGACCATTGTCTGGAAGCCGGCAGCATGGGAGCTGTATCTCAAAAAGCAGTCGCAAGCACCTAGCTGTCTATGCAGAGCTCTTTGAATACTCAGGTTCCCTTTCCAGGAAATAAAATACTTTTCAGTTATTTATAGCAAAGTAACAAAAGTCACACCTTCAAATTATGACAAAAATTCAGCTAGGATTTATTTCGCCATGTTGTAAGCATGTTAGGTGTATAATTTTATTTTCACAATCCCTATGAAATAACTGTTAACATCCTGTGAGTTCTTGTGATGGTTAAAGTGAAGCATGGAAAGCTGTCACCAACAAAATTCTTAACCATTATGTTCACCATTAGCATCATATGGATGCCTAAAGCGTGAAATTCAGGAAAAAATGCAAATTGAACAATTATGTAAATAAGAGGTTTCGTTGTAATTCGGATTCTCTTCAGTGTCAAACAATTCAAAGTCTGAACTTTGGGAGGACATGATTTAGTGGGAAAGGTGTTTGTCATTTGGATAAGAGAATACTGCAGCTGCTTCTTGAGTTTGAATGAATAGTTGCTAGGAAAACATCTTTATTGACAACCATTTGTCTGCTATAATGTATTCTTTTTCATTTTGGATTGGTTGTGTTAGTAGAGGATGTTTGTTGCGCTTCAGAGACAGATGATGTATTGTAGGTCCTTGCCTACTGACAAGGGGCTTACAGCTTTGACTGGTAAGTGAGAAAGCACTGGCTGACAGGACCCACAAGACAGGCAAAAAACACAGCTGAAACTTTAAAAAACATTTGTTTTGAACCAAGTCTCAAGTATATCTTTATTTTGCATTACGGATGCAACTCTTAAGTTAGATTTGTAGCTCTTCCTCCCTGCTCCCGCCATGGCTCATTTTACCCACCGTTACTGAAACAATGGCAAAGGGATGGTAGAATCCATGTCAGACAGGTAAAGAAGCTTGAGAAGAATCAGTCATTACTGTAGTTTTCCAAAGAAAATAATAACAAAATGTAGGCTTAGGGGAAAAAGGTACTTGAAATATTTAAATAAATCCTTTCAATCTGAAATAAGTAAGTAGCAGTTACTTTTAATTGCCTTTATTACAATATTTTTGTGTTTGTGAACACACATTTTTAAATTCCAAATTTTTAAAACTTCACCATAATCGAGCATTATCTGTCTTACACTGACTATATTGAAGAATCATTTAGGAAAACATGATTCAGAAGATTTGTTAAAGTTTAATATGTGTAGATACATTCACTATCTAGTTGCTACAGGCACCAGAAATATTTCTGCCCTCTCATGATAAGAAATCCTATATCAAATCTCGTCTTGATTGCTAAAATAATGCATTCTAGTAATTCTATGCTGTACAATCACCACAGACCAGAACTCAAACCCAGCTACGTCACTAACTAAATATTTGCTTTTAAGAACACAGTGAGGAGTGAGAACCTTTCCAGCCAGAGATTGGCTACCTCCTCATTCAGCTACCTCAAATGGCTGAATGACCAACAACTGTGTCCTGACCTCAGGGAAGAGGTGGACTTTGTGAGATTTTGCTAGTGGTCGTGAGACTCTGTGTGGGGAGAGTATCTGCCATGAAGCAGGAAGGGGGAGAAGGACCTTATATTCATAAAACAGCAAACTTCAAAAATGCTGTTTGAAATGTGTGCAGAGAGCATACATTTGAAAGAGGTTCCATTTTTTTGGTCCAGTGAATTTTTTTAAATTAACATATAATGTATAATTTGCCCCAGGGGTGCAGGTCTGTGAATCATCAGGCTTACACAACTCACAGCACTCACCACAGCACCTATCCTCCCTAATGTCCATCACCCAGCCACCCTATCCCTCCAATCCACTTCCCCTCCAGCAACCCTCAGTTTGTTTCCTAGATTAAGACTCTTTTATGGTTTGTCTCCCTCTCTGGTTTCATCTTGTTTCATTGTTCCCTCCCTTCCCCCTGTGAAACCCCACCCTGCCTCTCAAATGGTCCAGTGAGGATCTATCATATTATTGAGAGCCTAGGACTTTTTCTCTAACCAGCTGGTTAAATGAAGCATTTTTTTTTTCCATTTAATATTTGGTGTCTTAATCATTAACCTGTTCTAAGGCAGAAGAGATTGTGTTTAATCAATGAAGCTGAAAAAAAAAGTTTGTTTTTTAACTAATATTTTCATTTGTTAATCTCAAAAATAAAACTTTTTTTTACATTTCCTTAGCTAAAATTATTATTATTATTTTAAGATTTTATTTATTTATTTGACAGAGAGAAACAGTAAGAGAGGGAACACAAGCAGGGGGAGTGGGAAAGGAAGAAGCAGGTTTCCCGCTGAGCAGGGAGCCCGATGTGGGGCTTGATCCCAGAACCCCGGGACCATGACCCAAGCCAAAGGGAGACACCTAACCAACTGAGCCACCCAGGTGCCCCTAAAATTAGTAGTAGTAGTAGTAGTAGTAGTAGTAGTAGTAGTAGTAGTAATAGTAGTAGTAGTAGTAGTATTTAGTTTTTATTTAAATGCCAGTTAGGGGGCACATGGGTGGTTCAGTCGTTGGGAGTCTGCCTTCAGCTCAGGCCGTGGTCCCAGGGTCCTGGGATCAAGCCCTGCATTGGGCTCCCTGCTCAGTCAGAAGCCTGCTTCTCTCTCTCCCACTCCCCCTGCTTGTGTTCCTTCTTTCCCCGTGTGTCTCTCTGACAAACAAATAAATAAAATCTTAAAAAAAAAAAAGGCGTGACCTAAAGAAGTAAGACCAAATCACAATTTTTAAAAATCTTTAAAAAATAAAATAAAATAGGGGCACCTGGGTGGCTCAGTGGGTTAAGGCCTCTGCCTTTGGCTCAGGTCATGATCCCGGGGTCCTGGGATTGAGCCCCGCATTGGGCTCTCTCCTTGGCGGGGAGCCTGCTTCCTACTCTCTCTCTCTGCCTGCCTCTCTGCCTGCTTGTGATCTCTGTCTGTCAAATAAATAAATAAAATCTTTAAAAACAAAAATAAATAAATAAAATAAAATAAAATAAATTCCAGTTAGTTAACATACAGTGTAGTATCAGTATCAGGTGTGCAATTTATTGATCCAACACTTCCATACAGCGCCCAGGGCTCATCACCAGTGCACTCCTTAACTCCCATCACCTATTTCACCCATTCCACCCCCACCTCCCCTCTAGTAACCATCAGTTTGTTCTCTATAGTCAAGAGCCTGTTTTTTGGTTTGCCTCTCTCTTTTTTCCCCTATGCTCATTTGTTTCATTTCTTAAATTTCACAGATGAATGAAATCATGTGGTATTCTCTTTCTCTGGCTGACTTATTTTGCTCAGCATAATACTCTCTAACTCCATCCAGGTTGTTCCAAATGGCAAGATTCACTTTTTTTTTTTTTAGAGGTTGGGGCACAGATGGGCAGAGAAAGAGGGAGAAAGAGAATCTTAAGTAGGATCCACATCAGCATGGAGCCTGAGGCAGAGTTGATCTCATGACCTGGAGATCATGACCTGAGCCAAAATCAAGAGTTGGACACTAAACCAACTGAGCCACCCAGGAACCCCAGAATTTCATTCTTTCTTATGGCTAATATTCTTCATTCTTTCTTATGGCTAAATTCTTTTATATATATGTGTGTGAGTGTGTGTGTGTGTGTGTGTGTGTGTGTGTACACACACCCCATCTTTATTCATTCATCAATCGATGGACATTTGGGCTCTTTCCATAGTTTGGCTATTGTAGATAATGCTGCTATAAATTTCGGGACATATGTATTCCTTCGAATTAGTATTTTTGTATTATTTGGGTAAACAGTAGTGCAATTTCTGGATCCTAAGATAGTTCTGTTTTTAACTTTTGAGAAATCTCCACACTGTTTTGTAGAGTAGCCGCACCAGTTTGCATTCCCACCAACAGTACAAGAGGGTTCCCCTTTCTCCACATCTTCATCAACACCTTATGAGGTGTGAAGTGATATCTCATTGTAGTTTTGATGTATTTCCCTCACAATGAGTGATGTTGAACATCTTTCCCTATGTCTGTTAGCCATCTGGATGTCTTCTTTGGAAGTCCATTCATGTCTTCTGCCCACTTTTTAAAATTGCATTATTTTGGGTATTGAGTGTTATAAGTTGTTTACAGATTTTGTATGCTGACACTTTACCAGATATGTCATTTGCAAATATCTTCTCCCATTCCCAAGGTGGCCTTTTAGTTTTGTTGATTGTTTTCTTTGCTATGCAGAAGATTTTTATTTTGATGAAATCCCAGTGGTTTATTTTTGCTTTTGTTTTCCTTGCCTCAGGAGACATATCTATAAAAATGTTGCTATGGCTGATGTCAAAGAGGTACTGTTTGTGTTCTCCTCTAGGATTTTGATGGTTTCCTGTCTCATATTTAGACATTCCATGTCTTTCATCCATTTTGAATTTATTTTTGTGTATGGTATAAGAAAGTGATGCAGTTTCATTCTTTTGCATGTTGCTGATCAGTTTTCCCAACATCATTTGTTGAAGAGATGGTGTTTTCCCCCATTGGATAGTCTTTCCTGCTTTGTCAAAGAGTAATTGACCATATAGTTATAGGTTCATTTCTGGGTTTTCTATTCTGTTCTATTGATCTATGTGTATATTTTCGAGCCAGTACCATACTATCTTGATCTCTACAGCTTTGTAATATAACTTGAAGTCTGGAATTGTGATTCCTCCAGCTTTGCTTTTCTTTTTCAAGATTGTTTTGGCTATTCAGGGTCTTTTGTGGTTCCATACAAATTCTAGGATTGTTTGTTCTAGCTCTTTGAAAAAATTCTGGTGTTATTTCAATAGGGATTGCATTAAACGTGTATAGTGCTTTGGGTAGTATAGACATTTTAACAATGTTTGTTCTTTCATTCCATTAGCGTGGAATGTTTTTCCATTTTTTTGTGTCACCTTCTCATCTTTTCATCAGGTTTTATAGTTTTCAGACTATTGTTGTTTTGTTTAAAGATTTTGTTGTTGTTTGAAGATTTCTTTTATTTATTTATTAGAGAGAGAGCACAGGCAGGGGGAGTGGCAGGCAGAGGGGGAAGACGGATTCCCTTTGAGCAAGGAACCTGATGCAGGGACTCAATCCCAGGACACTAGGATCACAACCAGAGCTGAAGGCAGGCCCTTAACCAACTGAGCTACCCAGGCAGTCCAAGTACAGGTCTTTTACCTCTTTGGTTAGATTTATTCCTGAGTATATTATGGTTTCTGGTGCCATTATATATGAGATTGATTCATTGATGTCTCTTTCTGCTGCTTCATTATTAGTGTATAGAAATGCAACATTTCTCTGTATGTTGATTTTGTATCCTGCAACTTTACTGAATTCATGTGTCAGTTTTTTGGTGGAATCTTTTTGGTTTTCTGCATAGAGTATCACGTTGTCTGCAGATGGTGAAAGTTTGACTTCCTCCTTGCTGATTTGGATGTTTTTTATTTCTTTTTGTTGTGTGATTGCTGAGGCTGGAACTTCCAGTACTATGTTAAATAACAACGATGAGCATGCACATACCTGTCAAGTTCCTGACCATAGAGGAAATGTTCAGTTTTTCCCACTGAGGATGATATTGGCTGTGCATTTTCATATATGGCCTTTGTGATTTTGAGGAATATACCCTCTCCTTACTTTGATGAGGGTCCTTATGAAGAATGGATGCTGTACTTTGTCAAATGCTTTTTCTGCATCTATTGAGAGGATCGTGTGGCTCTTATCCTTTCTTTTATTAATGTGGTCTATCATGTTGATTGATTTGCAAATATTGAACTGCCCCTGCAGCACAGGAATAAATCCACTTTATCATGGTGAGTGATTCTTGTAAGGTACTAGTGGATTCAGTTTGCTAGTATTTTACTGAGAATGTTTGCTTCCATGTTCATCAGGAATACTAGCCTGTGGTTTTCTTCTTTTAGTGGAGTCTTTCTCTGGTTTTAGTATCAGGGTAATGTTGGCCTTATTGAATAAATTTGGAAGTTTTCCTCTCTTTTCTTTTTAAAAATTTAAAATTAAAAAAAAATTTTTTTAATTTTAAATTTTAAAAAAAAATTTAAATTTAAATTTAAATAAAAAAAAAAACACTTGATCTTACCTCCTGAATGTCAGTTTACTAGAAAGAAAGACATAAGTAAAATGATGAATTTACATATAAATGGATAAGAAAAAATGCAGACAGAGATTTGGGAGAGTGCCAGAAGTTTTAGGATGAGCACCATACTTTACTTTGTGTGTACCTAAATCACATGTGCAGCTCGAAAAGTAAAGGAAGAGAAATTACACTTAAAATGTGTAAAAATATTTACAATAAGTTTAATGCAGCTTTCTGCTTCTGCGTCATCCCCCACCCTACACCACTCCTGCACCTCTTACTAGAAAGAGTTAAATGTTCCTACTAAATATTATAACACTGTTGTAATTTGTCATTTATATCATTTTAGTTTTTGAGGATTTTAGAAATGTGGTTTTTTTAATAATTTTTTTTATTTTTTTATAAACATATAATGTATTATTAGCCCCAGGAGTACAGGTCTGTGAATCACCAGGTTTACACACTTCACAGCACTCACCATAGCACATACCCTCCCCAATGTCCATAATAGAAATGTGTTTAAAATTTGAACCACATCAATATAAAATCTAGTTTTGAATATAGTATGTTGGCTTAAAATCTTATTAGATTTTATTTTTATTTCATTAATTTATTTATTTGTCAGAAGAGAGAAAGAGAGTGAGTGAGCACAAACAGGCTCCCTGCTAACCAAGGAGTCCCATACCGGGCTTGATTCCAGAACCCTGAGATCATGACCTGACCTGAAGACAGATGCTTAACTGACTGAGCCACCCAGGCATCCTTTGGATTTTATTTTTAAATATAAAAGAATACATAATATCAACAAAAAGTGTTGCATAATTGGAAGGGATAGCAAACATCCGTTTTTTTGCTACTTCAAATAGAAATTAATTTAAAACTTTAGCATTTGATATAGTCAGCGACTATTTCCTTTTCTTTCTCTTTTGTATTTCTAAAAGAATTAGTTGATAATATCGATATTTTTATAAACTATAAGATGCCTTTTCCATCGTTTCCTGTTTATTTTATTTTTATCCCTTCTCTCTTTCACTGGGATATGAATGTCTTATTCATTTTAAATGACCATTGACCAACCTGTCAGAGGGGGAAAATGAGAAGATGGAAATAATGCAGAAGAAAAGAAGCAGAAGGAGGAAGAAATACAGGTAGCCATTCATAAGGAAACATCCTTATGGATATACGCTTGAGGAATAGCTGATATGACCAACATATTTTCCACTACTGCAAATAAACACCACCAGTAAGTCTTAAACCATTGCTTTCTGGGCGTTTTTCCAAGCAATCTTCATAAGCAGATATGCAGATATTCTTGATTTAGACATAAGCATACCTCTCTATATGTCTATGCATTTTAATTGTATCATGGGCATTTTTTTTGTGCCAATATATGTGACCATTTCTAATTACTGAATGTATGGGTATACAATAAATTATTTAAGGAGGCCCTTAATAGATGTTTATGGGATTTTTTCAATTTTTTCCATAAAAACAATGAATAAAGCCACTTTTATATACAGCTTTACACAATTGCTTAAATGTTAAGATAAATTTTAAAGAAATTAGGTTATAAAAGTGTATTACTTTAAAAAAAAAGCAAGAATATACATTTACAACATCTTCCTGAAAATCTGTACCAATTTACGTCTTTGCCATTAATGAAGAAATATATGTATTCACCTTTGGCATTGCTAAAATATATTCATCTTTTTATTCTTTCTGGCAAATCTGTAGAAGTCTGGGAAAGTAAAAAGAGAAGAAAGGAAAAATGTCCACAAAATTGCTGCAGTCCATCTGTCTATGTAGGACTAAGCTCACAACTTACATCAAATTTCAGTTTATATATTTAATTTATCCTGGTGAAGTTCTTCAACCTCTTCTGCAAAATTCAATTTTCATTTATATTTGTCCACATTCTTTCATGTGTGATTTGGACAGATGCAGGCTATTGAATATAATGAAAGCAAATTTCTCAGCGCTTCCCTTGAGCTATTTTATAGTCCTGCTTTAACAAGCAGGAGATAGTCAAGGAATAATGAGTCAGCTCTTTCTTAAAGATTTCGCAGTTCTACATTCAATAAAGAAAATGTGAATTCCTGGAAGGTATAGTATTCGTGAAATATTTAATGTCAACCCCTACAGAGGGCCCAGACAAATGCATATCCCAAATCTCATAGGATTTCATGTTGCAGAATCTGCTAGTTTGCTAAATTCCCAAATGGGATCTGAATATCATGTGAGTTGCAGGTTACTTTGGCAGGAAAGGGTATCAAAATATTTTGTAGTAAAGTTTAACTGTTGGCTTAAATGGCAGCAGTGTTTTTTCAGTTTGGAAGAGCAATGAAGGGAAGGCCTTGGTGCATAAAATCCTGCTTATCTCACTATCTGGATTATGAATGTGAAAGGATATTACTGAAACCAAAAGCATAAAAAAGGCAATATGATGTTCCATCTTTAATTTATTTACTTAATGAATCATAGTGATGGATAGCCTAAGGTTGAACCATGAGATGCCATGGATTTTAAAATACAGAGATAAAATAAATGAATAAGATGGTATGACTGGAATATATTTAAATTTTAAGTACTTATTCCTAAACAGAAGAAAATGCTGTCTTAGAAAAGTTAGCCAGGATATGAAACATTAAAAATATAAAACTATTGCTGCAAAACCCAAGTACTGGCTGTTGGCAAGGATGGGGAGTTTGCTCAGGATGAAGGGACAGGGGCAAGTGGAAATGTCTTGTCTCCAAAGGGGTGGGAGGGGATGCGAGGGGACAGGAGGTGATGGCAAGTTAAATATCTTGGTGGCTACAGCAACTTATTTTTAGGTATTAATAAAGACACATAGAATATAATTTTATTAGAATAGTAAGTAAATGTTTAGGGGCATCATAAAATAATAATTTAAAGGTGAGACAATAGAAGAGAAACTTAATAGGACTAGAAAAAAAATCTTACTATGATGACTAAGAACATAGGAAGAGGTAAAAATAGAAAAGCTAGGGATGCCTGGGTGGCTCAGTCAGTTAAGCACCCATCTTGGGCTCAGGTCATGATTTCAGGGTCCTGGGATCGAGCCCATTGCTCAGTGGGGAACCTACTTCTCCCTCTCCATCTGCCTGCTGCTACCCCTGCTTGTGCTCTCTCTCACTATATCTCTCTGTCAAATAAATAAATAAAATCTTTAAAAAAAAAAGATTTTATTTACTTATTGACAAACAGAGATCACAAGTAGGCAGGGTGGGGGGGAGGAAGCAGGCTCCCTGCTGAGCAGAGAGCCTGATGTAGGGCTCGATCCTGAGACCCTGAGACCCTGGAATCATGACCTGAGCTGAAGGCAGAGGCTTTAACCCACTGACCCATCCAGGCACCTCAATAAAATCTTTTTTAAAAAATAGTAAAGATTACATACAATGAGAACAAAACCAAAATGTTAACCTTCACAATAAATACAAGTGAACTACATTTCCCTATCATGAAACAATGAATATCAAATTGGATTACAAAATACATACAATATGTATTGTCTATAAGAAGCCCACGTGAAATAAAATGAAGAAGGCTGAAAAGGATGTGCAAAATCATAACGGCAAATGCAAATTGAAAAGTATGAAGGACTGACATTATTGATACATCAGATAAAGCAGAGTATGCAACAAATGCATTAAATGAGACAAAGGGGTTATTAATCATGATAACAGCTATAGTCCAAAATAAGGTTAATATCTTTAGTCATCAGACACACAGCATCAAAATATATAAAACAAAATCCTCTGGAGCAATAAAGATAATTTAATCAAGTAAAGATTCAATACATTAAAAATAAGGTTAGCAGACTCCTTTTCAAATATTTACAAATATACATATATATGTATATACACATATTTAAAGCATTTGTATTCGACTGACAGAGAATGTGCATTGTTTTCTTCTGCTATCAGAGCATAGACAACTGTGAATTATATACTTCATCTCATAGAAAGAGCCACAGAGGCTGTATACTCCAGTCAACCCAATAAAATAAGAATCAACAACAAAATCATGAATAAATAAGCAAAAGTACTCTTCTAAATAACTATTAAGCCAGAGTAGTAATTGGATGGCTATTAATGGCAAATTAATTAATTTTATGATCATTTCACTTCAAAATCTATGGAATTTTGGCCTTCATCATTTTTTTTTTATATCAACGAAGAAAACCTAAAACTTACCAGTTAAGAATTCAACTCAAGGAGAAGACCAAATTCTAAGAGCTGAACTATTTTAGGCTTCTGTCTTACCTAGTATATTTAAAGGCATACTACACAAAATTCATGAGGAGGACTGGTAACAATTCAGGCTGTTTTTGACAATTTCCCTGTCATGGGCAGGAGCATAAGTCAAGGCTGTTCTGGTCCTGTTGGGGTCAAGGGCAGAGTCCTACCCAGGAATAAGGAAAAGGCATCTCAGCCAAGTGTGGGAACTCTTAGGAGAACACCCCACATTGGCTTGCTCCTGAAAAACCAACAGCCTCAGTCTCCTTCCTAGTTCTCAAGACTTCCTGTCCTGTAAACCTAGCAGGTCTGTTGACAAGAATCTGGGAGAAGAAGACTTACCCAAAGGTGGAGCTTCAGGTGAGCCAAGAAAGGCCACATATTGCAGGGATTTGGACAGCAGTTCATTTGGGAAGAGCTCCAAGCACTTTTGTTCACTGATAGTTAAAGGCACCCTCAGGGTTCTGGATGTTTCTCTCCAAGTCAACAACTGCAGGGAAAGTGCTGAAGCAGTGGTGCGGGTGGTTCCTTGCCCAAGCACCCACTGGGAACCAGCCTGACCCTGAATCCAGCCCCATTCCACTGGCAGAGTCAAGCCTTGATTTGCCCAGCTCTCCATACCCATATGCAGGGTCACCTTCTGATTTGTGCAGAGGTGTTGAGGGGCCAAGAACGACAAGAGTGGCCAAAGACTACACTATAGGTCAGAGGCTGCCAGAGGAGTCTGGGAAGTCATGCAGATGAAGCAATGGTGAACCGAGACAGTGGTCTGGCTCAAGTTTTCCTCACTGAGATGGGGATAGGAGGAAAGACCACGATGTCTTCAGGAATGTCTGAAAAGCCATAGGAACAAGGGTTAGCATTTCTTCCTCCATTCCCCCTTGCTCTCCCTAAATGAAAACACAGTCTTTTAGGTTACCATGCCATGTGGGCAGGTATGAAGTTGGCCTCCACTCTCTGAGCTGTGGTCCTAAAAACCCTGAGCCTCTAGCCACAGAAGGAATAGGGCTGCCCCTCTTTGTGCATCACATATCAAATGTGGCCTGGACAATTGCCAGGTATCTACCAACAGGACAGAGCCCTAGGTCAGGCCTGGAGCTTACCATCACCTCAGAGGTTGTACACACCCTACCTGGTGCCACCTTCCACTAGTTTAAGCAACCAGATCTGAGGTGGGACAGAGGTTTCCCAACCTTTTGAAACTCAACAGATTCAGTGCATCACTCAGGGTTCTGTGGTGATCCAGGAACTTGCCAAAATTAGAATCTGGCCAAGGAAAGCTATGAAATTGTTTGAAAGCTGAGATCTTTGAGTGGTGTGTAGTTGCCAATTCTTTTTCTCTGGTTTATTTCCTGAAAAAAGTCTTTAATGCTGGCTCTGTATGCATGAGTGAGAATTGCTGTTGCTGTTGGCATACATGGTTTGTCCCCCCGGAGCCTGGAGTCAGACTCTCACTTTGTAGTCTTCAAGGTTCTCTGAAGTTCTGCTGTTTAAAGAATGTAATGTGAATGCTACTCAATTGTATAGCAGAGGACTTGCTCCTGGTGAGTGTATCCTTTTCAGAGCCCTGAAATAGTTAGTTCTCTTCTCAGAAAACATCCTTGCATTCATATTTTAAATTCGTTAGAAAGTACCACCTTCCACTCCATACTTGTGTTTTCTACAAGAGGATGACCTGTCAGATATGCAATGTGTCCATCTCTCTTCTTCCAAAGGAAATAATCCTTTGTAAGCAAGCCAGGATTTACAAATTTCTTGATTCAGAAATGAACTGCTCAAGAAGAGGCAATTTTGTTTGTTTTCTTATGTTGCTATGTTTGATTAGGACACAGTCTATCATATTTCTGTGAATGATTTCAACAATATTAGCATATACTTTCATCATCGTTTTGTTTATGATAAAGTATAGATTGATAAATAGTGTATCATCATAAACAATATTTCTAAATATTTATTATATATGCATGTTTCCTGAGGCAGTTTTAAAAACGAATTTGAAAAGTATCTTTTTGCATGTGGCATTTTTTAATTCCCTGGGGCACTCAGCTCTTTCACCATGATACTGAAGAAATGAGTCCAGTGTTCTGTTTAACCAGCTGTGGTCTTGTCTCTGGAAACTTACAAAAGGGAAAAACATGGTTCTTCTCCAAGGATATTACAGTCTAGAGTAACATCCACAAAATAGAGGAAACTAAATATTGCATGATGGTTGTACTATGTACCATGAAGGTCCAAGAAAACAAAACCCATTGCTCGCTTTAGAAATCTGAGAACACTCATGTGTGACTTGGACATTCTATATAGAAAAAGCCGAGCTTTTCAGTGTATATGAGCCCCAAAATAAAGATCTCAGCCAGCACTTGTATGCAAATAAACTATATGATGCCTTCCCCGGCATTTCTGATTTCAAGTATCCTCTTCCTATTCCAGCTTAAATTTGTCATGAGGATATCCTACTCATTACAAGTACACTGGTTAGAGACCAGGGTCCAAGTCATGGGGCTGGGAATAGAGAGAACCAGTAGGCCATACCAGGACACACATCACACACACACATACAGAATGAGGAAAGCTGAGACAAGGATTTTAATAGCATAGTAGATCTTCTAATGATTGATGTAATCCACAGCCATTGCAAAAAAAAAAAAATGGAAAGGAAGGAAGGAAGGAAGGAAGGAAGAAAATATAGAAAAGTAATAAAGAAGATTTTTGATTCTATTAACCAGAGATCATTGCTATAGGCACTTAGGACTATAGTTTACCAGAAGTGTGTGTGTGTGTGTGTGTGTGTGTGTGTGTGTGCATTTGTACTCAAATACAAATACATGTGTTAACATTCTGCTGTGAATTTTGGGACTGAACAAGGAGGTGAGAGTAGAAGGATAAGGAAGTTACAGTTCAATCAGTCTCTTCGGGTTGAAACTGAATCGATTTTCAGTGCTATCATTTTGATATATGATATGAAAAGTTACCCTCTTTAGCACCCATTCAATATTTGATTATGTTTGTCTACTCTGTTCTGATGTGAGGTTTGACAAAAGTACATGCTGAACAAAATGGAAATGACTCCCTTAGGGTTACCTCATGCTCTTTGATTCAATAAGCGAAATGCAAATTGGGAGTTAACTTAGTTATGTCTTAAAAGGCTTCAAATGTCTGTATCTGCTTCAATATGAGAAAAATGTCAGGTCCTGCAAGAAGTATTTCTGATGTAATTAATATAAACCTTTTCACTGGGCTTATACCTCTCTTAATCCCAAATCACCTATGTATTGCAGAATGGGACTGCTTGACTGAGAGTTCATGTCTTAAAAGACATTATTCTAGACCCTGTGCAAGAGAGAAATTTGTGCCAGATATGGGTCTTGATTTCTAGAACTTGCAGTGTAGAGTGGGAGATATGAAGCATATGGAATATACCAGTGAGTTTCATGATGAGTATAAATTTCAGGAATGAGCAGAGGCAACTTGCCTACATGCTTCGCTAAAGAATCCCAATCACTTTCAGAGTTTCTCAAGCATCATGTTCACCAGGAACCTTTCCCCCGAGTCCTTAGTCTGGGCTAGAGACTCTTTCATGATACTTTCATTAGAGTATGAATATCTCTATCACTTGACTTAACCCTATAGAGAATAACTCTATCACTTCACTTAACTTTTTTCTTGTATTCCTCTTTTCTAGACTATGAATAAATTGAGAGCAGGTAATATGACATCTATTCTTGTATCCCTGTGAAATAACATCTGGCAGAGGAAACAATTCAATAAATGCTATTGGAATGTGTAACATCAAAAGAACTTCAGGGGGAAAAAAGAGGTTCAGAAAGGCAACTAGAAGGTATCATTTTGATTTTGAGATACCAACAACTTCTTTAAGAAATAAAAAATTCAGAAAGCAGTTGTAATTTGGAGTAGAATTAAGAAGGTAATCCAGGGGGCTCAAAATGTTGTGGCATTGAGGCTATCCATCCTTTCATTTGCAAGTGGGATGCCTTGATTTTCCTCAATCAGCAAAACTTGATTGGTGGCTTAAGAGAAAATAGATGTATTTCATTTTCTTAAAGTTGTGATAAAAAATTCAAAGAAAAATTTTAGAAACTAACCTTTATTTAAATAAGACAGTCAATCTGGAACAACAACATATCTCTTAGAATTTTTTAAACAAGGGATTTTCTAAATAATTGAATGGTCTCTAATTATTTAAGAGAATGTCTCTCCCAACCCCTTTTTTGTCTCCTACATCACCTTCCCTCTCTACCACCTTTTAAACTAACCTTTTAAAACACAAATATATTTGTAATAGGCATTCAAGGGCAGTGTGAAACAGTTTGACTATGGGAGGATTTCAGGAGAAGGGAGAAAGTCATATTATTTGAAGAGGTCAAAAGAAATTTATGATATGCACATATATGATTTATAGGCAGATAATAAAATCTTAGCCTGAGACACACATTTCAGAACAATTCTGGAAGAGTAGAGGTTAATATATTTGAATATAAAATGGAATGGTTCCAGTGTATAATATAATTTCTATCATCTTAATCAGATCTATAAGGACATGATTATACTGGATTTTTATGCTCACGTTTTTCATAAACTTTCCTTGGAAGAGCACTTTCAGAATGGGTTGCTTTCTCAGTATTATTTTTAGCCTTATTATCTTCATTGTCGAATTGAAAGAAGATTTTCTTGAGATTTATTTGGATTGCAGTATCCTATTACAGAACCAAGGGGGAGGGAAATGCCTTAGAGTTGTAAGAGACCTTGTAGCTTTCCTAACCTAATCCTGGACAGGGTGAATAGAAAGACAAGTACTTGTCACAGTTTTGTGAAAAGAACATAAATTTTGTATCAAATAATCTTGACTGTTGTCCTAGTTCTTCCACCTACTTTGTGGATTTTATGTTAAATGGGAATGAATTAAAATCATTAATTACATGAATTAAACTAGTTGAATAGATTAAATGTTTTAAACATTTTGATTGAGTACCTATTGAGTTAAATACTCTGATAGAATGTACACTCCATTAAAGCAGAATTTTTTACGTTTTTCAGAGCCTGAAAGCAATGCCTGGTGCATAATAGGTGCTCTATAAAATGCTTTAAGATCAATGAGTTTAAAAAATTGGTTGCTCTGGGGGCGCCTGTGTGGCTCAGTGGGTTAAAGCCTCTGCCTTCGGCTCAGGTCCTGATCCCATGGGATCAAGCCCCGCATCGGGCTCTCTGCTCAGCAGGGAGCCTGCTTCCTCCTCTCTCTCTGCCTGCTTCTCTGCCTACTTGTGATCTCCGTCTGTCAAATAAAGAAATAAAATCTTAAAAAAAAAAATTGGTTGCTCTGAAGAAATAAACATATTTTGCATTAAGAGTAAACTGAATATAATTCAATTTTGAATAATTTGGAATCAATATTATGACTTCCATATATCATTAAATGGAATTAAATATGACTTAAATTAAATATGACTTCCTGATATCATTAAAATGTTTTGATTTTGAGATGCCGAAGGTCGTTTTGTAGTTTCTGATTTTATGAGTTGATGGAAATGGAGTTTATTGAGCTTTAACCTCAACTTTAAATTTTTCAGAGACAGAGAACTTACTACATATTTGTTCAAATTTAGGCTTTGTATTAATGTGAGACTGTTCTTGTGATTTATGGGAGAAGACCAAGAAATATGATTTCATTATAGGTAGCAAAGTTTTGGCAGCAAAATATCAAATAAATTCACTTATGAATCTATCTAGCCACCCATCTATTCATAATGTTTCTGTACTGGAAGCTGGCACATGGATGAACTAGGAAGTGTATGGTGTAGAGTGATTCAATAAAGTCTTCTTGTTTAATATTTATTGGGCACCCCCCTCCCAGTGACCTAGCAACACACAGAATACAGATTAGATCACAGTTCTCACCTTCAAAATTTAGACGTAAGTACATCGTAAAGTCTCTATAGAATGAGGCAACTTGCCAAATCAACAACAAAAAATAAATAAGTTTAAAAGGTAATGACTGCAGTTTTACTCTTGATTCTTGACTCTTCCTTGCTCAGTCTGAGGAAATAAATTGGAAACAGAGCAGTTGGAACGTATCCAGCCTGTGTTCAGATACTAGGACATTGAAAGTAGACCCATCCATCTGCAAAAGTGATACTGAGCTGCCTTTGTGGAAGAAAAGCTTGATTGATTTGTGTTTTAAGAGATAACAAATTTCACCAATTTTTTAAAAGTTGGGATACAAAGCTTAAAGAAAAGTTATTCTGAAAATTTGCTTCTACTGAATTAGGCAATAACCTGGGTTGGAAAAAAAAAATAGTCCTTTCAGATATTTTAAAACAACTGAGTTTTTAAATAATTATTTAGTAAGTAAGGACATATTAGGAGGTGGTATTTCTAAGCCTGTAGGGAAAGAAGGAGACCTGCATTAGGCATCTTCCCTTTCACTCAGTTGTCTAAGCCACAAATATATGTATAATAGGAAGTTGGATTTATTCTATGCACATTGTAAAGAACCATTGTTAGCTTTTGTCATAGATAATCTATCATTACATAAATCACTCTGTCTAAAATGGTTTTTGGGTACTTGGCATGAGTCTAGATCAAAATAAGATATCCTTAATTATAAAATAAATACTAGATTTTGAAGACAGTATGAAGAAAGGAATGAAAATTATCTCATTAATAATTATTTGTATTGCTCACATGCTGAAATATATTTTGGATATATTGGTTTAAAGTATATTATAAAATTAATTATAATTATTTCATTTTATCTCTTTCAATATGGCAACTAGAAAAATTTAGAATTGCGTATGTGGCTTGCAATATATTCCTGTTGGGAACCAGTGTTGGATGTTGAGTGAAACTTTTCCTGTTGCCCTGAAATTGGCTTCTGGGACCTATAGATAAGGACAAGAAGTGCTAATTAGCCCCACATTCCAAAGAGAACAGCCTCTAAACTAAAAGGTGGGAGAACTATTCCTTCTACAATCCCAAATTCAACCAAACAGTGACTCCCAAGAACAATGTTCTTGGACAGAAGCTTTCCCCACATCCTTCCTGTATTCACATTCCATCTACCCCTACAAGTCAAGGGATAAGGTTTAGAGGTTAAGGATTGGGAACAAGAGCTTGAATAATTCATCCTTGAAAGAAATGGAGCAATGCATTTTACTTTTATCCCTGTTTGGATGCTTGATCAGTTATAGGATCTGGGGACAACTCTGGTGGAGCATCAGAATGCAGTGGAGAGCATGATGGATCATTGGGAAAGTTTGATGGGTATATCCTGAAGGTGACTCTTGAACTAGAACATGGAGGCTTGTCTCTCCTAGTCCAAGAATGTATGAAAGCAAGAATCTTGCTTCGTACGTTTGCTTAGCCAAAAAGACTATTCTATAATTTGCCTGTGAAGAAAAGTCGAAGGGCAGGAAGAAGATCATCATCCCCAAGTCCTCTGACCCTTGGAAAGAATAAGAGAACCACTTCAATTCTCATGGCTTCATACAAAGGGGCATGGAGGTTAGAGGAAGAAGTAGAAGCTATAGGGTTGTCCAGATATCCTGGCCAATAGAGGGGCATTCCTCATCACCAAGAAGGTTACACTTCCCCTCTTTTTTTCCCCAGTGCTGCTTGTATGATGTCAGGGAAGGGGTCTGATGGTCAAGGGAGGTCAAGGTAAAGCCTGTTGCCTGAATAATTGACTGTTCTTTTTATAATATGATACAGTACTTTGCACTGTTCTTCACCTATGCATCCTGTTCCCAAAAACTTAGCCCTAGTTCCAACATGCTTTTACAAATTCACCTGTGCCACTGCCCTACTCAAATGCTATCAATCATTTTCCATTGTCTCCAAGACAAAATCCTAATTCCTTAAAAGATCCAGGTTGTACCTAGCTTTCTAGCCTCTCTTATCTGTTAACCTCAATCTTTTTGTGCCTTAATCAGGTAGAACAAGCTGGAACTACTTACTTTTACTTGAAATCATGTTTTCACTCATTCAGCAAATATATATTGATTACCCCTTAGGCCTCATCAGTCACTCTTCTAGTCATTAAGGATATAGTAGGTAAATCAGACATTCCTCCTCCTAACACAGAGCTAATGAACAGGATATTTTTTGTCTTGGCAAATTCTGTCCCTGCTTTGTGAACATGCTTCTTTCCCTCTTCCACCACAGATTATACATTATCTTCACTGTGAAAATTTTCTTCAGAGAGGATTTATTTTATCTGGCTTTGTACTTTGTATTTATTGTTTGATGGAATTCTGTCTCTATTACTTGGTTTTCTCCCCATCTAGCCCGAGTCACCAACAGGAGCTGTGTTCTATCTTTGTATTACAACATCTGGCACTTTGTGGCTACTTAGAAAATTGTATGCTGAAATGCCTCAACCTTATTGTCTTTTATTTAATTCTGTCTTTCTTTCTTACTCTTGTATTTTTCGGAAGTTATGTAACATCCAGAGACTTTGCAAGCCAAGTTTAGTTCAGAACAGTTACACAATCAAAATATGTTTTAAAGAAGTCTATTCCAAGCAGCATTGGTTGAACGATTTAACATATTTCTTTCTGTATCTAAACAGTGAAGTCATTCCTGTCTTTTGGGTAAAAAGTAAAGTACATAACTTCCCAAATTATTCTCAAAATTAAGGATAAACAGCTGCTATCATTTTGAAAATACAAAACTATTTTGACCATCAGAGGCTCATTTCAATGCATACAAAAATAGAGCTATATATAGCTAACACAGACTTGCATGTTGCTAAGTTATAATCACTGAGTCACTGATTAAGGAGTGGCTTACATCTGGGACTTGTCTTGAAAACAAGATTTTTCACCATCAAAATGGTTATTTTCCTTTCTTCAGTATTCGATAAGAACTAAAGTAATAAAAGGTTTCAAATGGCAATCTGTGACACTTTCAAAATTGACCATTAAATGTTATTGATTTACTCAATATGTAGGACCAGAATAAGAAGATATTAGTTGATTAGAGCCCTAGACAACTCAGAATTTTTAAGACACAGAAATATCAGAATGATCCCATGTATCTGAAAATGGTATTAAGAATGAGGGTCTCAGCCTTCATAGCACCCGGAGTGGCATGTGGGTAGCAGAAGCAGTGGGCAGGATAGGACTGCTAAGAGGAAATCATGCAATAAGGTAGCAGTAACCTGTATATAAAATCTATCAAGTACCAACAGAATAATGGCCAATCCAGGAGATGACAGGTGGATGGATTATGACATAAGACCAACTATTTGCACATACCCCAAAGTCTCTGCTCTGCTCATGCCCCCGTTTCTCAGCTGCAGCTCCAGAAAAATGTCAGGAAAGAAAGCCTGAAATGAATGAGATTTATTTTTACCACCTGGTACAATGGGCTTGATGTATAAATCAAGTTGTATTATAGCAAAAAGAAATTACATTTCTTATATATTTGAATTTAGGAACTGCTATGCAAATATATTGCCCTATGTTCCTATGCATCAGTATGTGTTTCTGAAGGACATATTTCTAGAAGTGAAATGCTGATTCAAAATTTATGTATCTTCCACATTTGGGTAGGTACTACCAAATGATCCTCTAACATTATATATATTGTTATTTTTCTAATGACAATGTGTAGAAGTGTCCTTTGTCTGATGCCTTTGCCAATGTTTATCAATAGCTTCTAAAGATTCACTTACCTAAAATACCTCCTTTAGATTATTCTTACAGAAATATCACTTTTGGGTTGTTTCCAGAAGGCTTTGCCCAGAGATAATTGCATTTAACTCAATTCCTTTCAAATCCAATGACATTAATTCATTTTTATCATCTACTTCCTTTGCTTCGAGGACATGTGGAATAGAGGTGGAGGACAAGAGACTAACGTTCACTAAGTGGTTACTTTGAATTGGGCACTTTACAAATAGTATTTCTCATCCTAATAACATTATTCCAGTGGTTCTCAAAGTGTGGTCTCTACAGAAGCAGCATCAGCATAAACCTTTTTCAGAAATGCAAATTCTCAGGCCCTTCACTAGACTTACTGAATCAGAAACTCTGTGGAAAGACCAGCACTCGATTTTTTCTTTTTACAAATTCTCCAGGTAACACTAATATATCCTAGTACTTGAGAATCAGTGCATATACCCATCTCATAGATGAAAAACTGAAGAAGTAAGCACCTCACTCAAGGTTATCAGCTATATAAGGTTGACCTGAATTCAAAGTCAGCACAATGCTCTTTTTGTGTGTGGATGTACATTTTAATAGGTTATAAGTGTAAGATGGGCTATTGAGAAGACAATATGGTGAAGCAGGATAGTGTAGAACTTCGAGAAAACAAAGCAGCAGGAAAAGCCTGTAGATAAACACGATGCTTAGGCAGACCATAATGAGATAGAGAACACCAAGGCTCCAAAACTGGGAGAGGGAGACAAACTTTGCCAATATATCAGCTGGGAATGAAATTGACCTTGGGCCGGCAATTTCTTTTATTCTCACAAATATGCCAGACATGTGGAGAACAGGCAGCGTGCAAAGCATAAGCCCCTGATTTATGGGTTAGAATCACTGTAGTGCTGATAATGTAGCAAAAGACAAGGGCAAAGTTGTAAGAAGACAAATTCACCTTGTGCTAGAATTAAGGCATCTTTGTCAGAGATGATTATTAGTCACTCTAATGTTTTTAGGGTTTTGTTTTCTTAAGAAGAAATACTGCAGGTTTTGTGGTAAAAAGATTGGGTCACAGAAGTATATGGGAAATAGAGGGCAAAGGGCTTTCATCTTGGCAGAGGAGAGAGTTCACTGTAATTCATTGTTAAGTAAAAGAAAAGTTCTGTGAGATGCAGACTTTCCCTCACTTGCTTTGCTTGCTCACACAGAAATACAACTCAGACTGTATATAGGGAGTAACTGGCTACTATTCATTTGATACACGAATGTAACCTTAAAAATGGGGCCCAATGGATGGATCCCTAAATTCAAGAGCCCTTTGAGTCTGGAAGTAAGGTAAAGACAACTTCTTATGATATACCTGAGTACAAAGGCGGGATTTTTCTTTTTCTGCCAAATCATAAAACAACTAGAAAAAAACCTGACCAACTTAAGGGAAAGTAGTGTGGGTAGTAGGGTGTAATGCAGTGGTTCTCAAACTTTAGGAGCATGGGAGTCACCTGGAAAACTTCTTAAACACAGGTTCCTAGGCTGGACTCCCAGAGTTTCTGATTCATTAAGTCTGGAGTGGGCCCCAAGAATTTGCTTTCCTAACATGATCCCCAGGTGGGGTTCATACAGGGAAACCCTGGTTTAGGGAAAAGAGTGGATTTGAGACGAAGAACGCTGGTGTCCCTATCCAAGTCATTACACATGATTTCCATGTACCCTTGGACAAGTCACTTAACCTTTCTGATTTGAGATTTCTCCTTTGTAAGTTATGCATGATGGTGAGTAATAACAGCAACTTAATGAGGTTATTCATGATTACTGGGAGGACCAAATATGATGATGCAGGAAATGTGAATATTGGTTAATAATGCATGTGGTGGTCAACTTTATGTGTCAACCTGAGTGGACAAAGGGATGCCCAGATAGCTGGTAAAACATTGTTTCTGGGCGTTTCTGTGAGGGTATTTCCAAAAAGTATTAGTATCTGAATCAGTAGACTAAGTAATCTCTCCTCACCGGTGCTGAGGGCTCTAAAAGAACCAAAAAAATAGAGAAAGGGGAAATTATCTCTGTTCTTGAGCTGGGACGCCCACCTTCTCCTGTCCTTGGACATAGCAGCTCCTCATTCTCAGGCCTTTGGACTTGAATGTAATTATATCAGCTTTCCTGGTTCTCCAGCTTGCAGACAGCAGACTGGGACTTCTCGGCCTCCATAATCTCGTGAGCCAATTCCTATAATAAATCTCCTCATATACAGATATATATATATCTATATATCTATATATATCCTATTGGTTCTGTTTCTCTGCAGAACCCTGACTAATACAGTGTATTTCTTCCTCTTTATTTTTATAGTTAAAAACAAAACAAAACTCCTCCATCTACAGTTATATCTCCAGATGGCTCTGCCTTGCTTTTCTCAGGCTAATGTAAGCCAAAGTAGGTGAGCAGTCTATCACAATGATAAATTGGAAATTCTGGTAGACAACACTGGTAGCTTACCCAGTAGCCACCTCTTCCCCTTTTTCATCTTCACAGAACATTAATTTTGTTCAAGGATGCGGTAGCTTTGTGCTCAAGAAATGAGTCCTTTCCCTAGCCCAGGATTGTGAATCATGATTGGTCTAAGCCCATGTTGGTAACCTCAGCTTTTTCTCACATGCATAATGCTAAAGGGGTCAAATTTTTCCATTAAACTTATATTTATTCAGTACTAAACACTATTCTTGGTGGGGAGATAGATGTATAAGAGTAACTATTAGTCCGAAATGGGAGGCCTACGTTGAACAAATAATAACACAAATAATTTCTGCCATGAAGTAAAATTATTGTGTGTAGTAAGACTGTGTAATTAGAATCCTAGCCTATACTGGGAGAAGCAAGAGGAAAGGGGTGTCAGGGAAGATTTCTGTAAATAAGTAGCACTTCGGCTAAGAATTAAGGATGATAGGAGCAAAAGTATTTCAAGCTTGTATAAAGGCTGTGAATGGGAAGAAGCTTTGTACATTACACAGACTGGAGATATCGAATGTGGTCAAATCAAAGAGGGAGTTAGAGGTTATGTTGGGAGTTTCAGACTTTAGCTAAAAAGGAAAGATGGGAAGTCACTGAAGGATTTTAGCTTACAATCTAAGACAGATTTGCATTGAGAAAAAGTACACTGACTGCCCATGAAGAATGAACTGAAAGGAAACCAAGTAGCCATGTGTGAAGCCCATTAACAGACACCACAAAAAGAGATGGTCACAGCTTGATCTAAAGCTGCTCTATCCAGTGTGTTCAGCACTAGCAACGTGCGGCTACTGAGGGCTTGAAGTGTGGTTTGTCCAAATTACGATGTGCTGAGAAGTATAAAATATACATCAGATTTCAAGGACTTAGTAAGAAAAAAAGAATGCATATCTTATTAGTAATATTTTGTATTGATTACATGTTAAATGACAATATTTGGGATATAAATTGAGCCAAATAACCTGTCTTACTAAATTTAGCTTCACCTATTTCTTTTTACTTTTTTAATGTGGCTACCAGGGAATTTAAGATTATATGTGTGACTTGTATGTGTAGATTACATTGTATTTCATCAGACAGTGCTGATCATCATGTTAATAGTGCAAAAGGAAAGAAGTAGACATATTTGAAAGTGTTTCCGAGACTAAATTGACTAATTTGGCAGTTTACTGTGGAAGAGAAAATTATCAAGGTTCACATCTCTGTTTCTAGTATGAATAACTGGATGGAGACATTATTTCTTGAGATATTGAAGAGGAGATGTGCTGAGGAGAGTATGAAAGACAACGTATTCACATTTGGTCGTGTTGAGCCTACTGTTCCCTGGAAAAGATAACTGAACAGGACATATGAAGAAGGTAGGAGTTGCTCCTATGTGGTAAATGGAGCCATGGGAGTGGTTGGCTTCACTGGGAAACTGATAGTTTAAAGAAAAGAGGAAGAGGTGGAGGAGCTGCCTGAGGGATACGAGGCAAACTAGGATACAGTGTTATCAGGAGAAGGAGGGTGATGTCATCCTATCAAAGGCTACTGAGACAAAACCAGCAGAATGTTGATGATTACTAAAATTCAGTGATAGGTCTATGGTTGTCCATTGTTCCTATTCTCTCTATATTTATGTGTATTAAAATTCCTGTAATGCAAAAATGTTGAGTTTTCTGGAGACCTAGAAAGAAAAGGGCTGAAACAAGTTCTTTGAAACATGACGATTCAGCCAATCATCCATAAATTTCTATCACAATTAAATCATACATATTTATAGCTCAGTTAATTAATAAATACAACTGATGTAGGTCTTAAAGCTCAGGGAGTCTTGTCCAATGAAGAAATACCTTATGTACCTCCACTCTTCCATGGTGATAACTGTAGAAATTCATGTAATTTGAGAAGGGAGAGTATTAAAAAAATGCAAGTATTCATTGTCCATAGGTGAGAAAAAGGATAAGTAAAAGAAAGTTTGGATCATGTCCTTTGAATTTTCATCCTTTCCACTGACCCAAAGAAGGAATGAGATATAGAGGTGTGAAACTGAAATTTCAATCAGTTGGATGATAACACACAGTAGCTTAAATCAAGGATAATGTATCCTAGCTTTGCAGTTTCCTGTTACTAACATTTTAGCCAATGAAGAGTCAATATTGTCTAAGTCTTTGTGCTTGATATATTATAACTATTGTGATTATAAATTCAATTTCCTGGGATTTTATTACTTTATAATGATTTTAAAGGTCAGGAATCGATAGATCATGCCTCAGTATTTTTTGTCTTCTCTAGGCACGAGTAGACTAGAATTCTAAGAGCAGTAAAAAATAAGAAAAAGCAATAGTTCAAGTTATATCAATTGCATTAAAAATACAATGTTAACTGTAGGAAAACTTATTCTTTTTTTTTTTAAGATTTTATTTATTTATTTGACAGAGAGAGCTCACAAGTAAACAGAAAGAGAGAGAGGAGGGAAGCAGGCTCCCTGCTGAGCAGAGAGCCCGATGTGGGGCTTGATCCCAGGACCCTGGGATCATGACCTGAGCCAAAAGTAGAGGCTTTAACCCACTGAGCCACCCAGGCACTCCTAGGAAAACTTATTCTTAAAGTTCTTTCAAGACCCTTAACACATTTGCCTTGATGAGTACAGAGTCATGTGTAGAATTGTTGCATCACTATATTGTACCATAAAATATTGTTCTGTATGTTGACTCTGTGTCCTGTACCAATAAAACTTTATTAAATAGAAAATTACAAAAAAGTACTGGAAATATATCTTTTTGTGAAAAAATAACATTTGTCTATAGCAAGAGAATAGAATATTTACCAATAGGATATATGAGGAGTAAGTATTGAAAAAAACTCAGGTTGCAGGTTAAATCTGATAGTCAATGAATGCCTTTGAGACAGCTGATCAACTATTTGTAATAATATATAATAAAAAAGAATAAGATTCCTAGCACCATATGCTCAAATATGCTAAAATAAACTCCATATGTGTTGAATATCCAAATAGAAAGTGAAACAGAAATGCTAAAGATAACCTAAATGACTATACATATAAGTAGAAAACATAAAGGGAAATATTGATAGATTTAACTTATACATTTTAAGACATTAAAAACACTCTAAAGGAAAGGCAAACATGACATACGAAATTATTCACAATGTATAAGAAAAGGTGAATATATTTAGTATAAAAATCTTATAGAACTATAAGAAAAAAGATAAATGTCTGGCTAAGATATAGACGAAAGTGTGAAAAGGAAATTTCCAGTAATAAAAAAAGTAGAATTCAATTTTATGTAACCACTGAAGATTTTTAAAATAAATGCTGTTCTGAGAACATGGGCCCTCTCAAATTATGTCGATGTAACTTAATATCTTTTTGGAGAGCAATTTCAAGATCTGCTTTAAAGCTATAAACCGTGTATAGTTTTGGCCCAGAAACTACTTATAAAACTATATCTTAAGGAAATTATCATTGTTAGGTATAGAAAATACATGTAGAAGAACATTCATTAAAACATTGTTTAAAATTACGAAAACTGAAACAGCCTGTATTTCCTGGAAGGGAGGATTGATTAAATAAAACATTTTGCAGAAATACAATGAAATGTCATTCAGGAAAGACGTAAGAATGAATGTTTAATATTCTGAAAATACATTTACAATATAATTGTTTTAAGTTTAAAATATTGTCCCATTTCCCACACAGAGGACTACAGAATATACACCAATATGTAGACGTGGCTATTTCTGGATGGTAGAATTATGATGGTACAATAATGAAAAGTTCTTCTCTCCTTTTGGTTTGTCACAATTTTTGTAAGTAACATCTTACTTCTATTTTCAATAACTTTTTAAAGTTGTGACATGGTTCAAATATACAGAAGAGTATAAAGGACAATATAATAAACACCTCAGCACTGGAAGTCAAATTGCCAGGTCTTAATAACATTTTACTGTGTCAGTTTCAAAGGTCCGGTTTTGTCTTGTCTTGTCTTCTCTTTCCTTTCTCCCCCCCCATCTTTCTGTTATTTTTCAGAGTTAAATAAGATTTGTACTTCAAACCACAAGGAAATAAGAAGGTTAGGGGTTACCTTCCTACCTTAAACGACTTGAAAAAATTAAGTGATAGGAAACAAGCACGTTCTGACATTGGACAAAAGGCTGTCGGCATTGGGACCCTAGAATCACCTCTAAGTTCTGCCTAGAGATTAATTATTGGTCTATAGTACAGATAGATTTGATATCTTCCTCCCTTGGATGCCCTTCTTTGGTCTCATTTCTAGTCTTTCCTCTCCATTTCTACCATCCTAAATTTGTCCTCAGTCCACACAAGTTTTTATATTTTTGCTGTGTACATCCATTTAGTACTATATGGTACTTTTATATGAGGCTTAAAATTTTATACAAATGGTATCAGATATGAGTGAGTCAGGTACAGCATTGTAAACAGTATAGCATTTCTCCCTTCCCACACTCACTTGCCTGTTGGTCACATGATGGCCCATGCTATGAAACCACTAGCAAAGAAGGAGGTTTAGTAGTTGCACTTGTGAGTGGTTTTGGAGCACATTTTTTGTTTAAGAAGATGAACACAAGCCAAGATTTCAGGCAAACAATAACCAAGAAATTTCTCTTCATCTTGGAAGTTTATTACAAATCCACGGAACAGTCTAGAATGTGTGGAGTTAGAGAACAAGATCAAGAAAAATGGTCGAATAGCAAAAATTAGGACCAGTTATCACATCCAGCCTCCCCTCTAAGCTGTTTGAGACCTTTGTGGGGGGAGAAGAGTGAGTACGCCACATTCTAGACTCTTGGTCCCATGGAACAAAACAAACTTTTCTGGTTTGCCAAGGCTTACAATCATTTCCCATCCACTATGCAAATCCCCTGCTTTTGTTTATTGCTTTCCTTTTGCATTTATTGTTAAAGATTACTGTTTAATTAATAAAAGACTAGAACAAGATGGGGGGAAGAAATGGTATCATACTATATGTGTATATATATTTTGCTCAATACTATGTGTTTATGATTTTTTTTTAGATTAATCTGTGAAATTCTGGTTTATTTTCTTTAGCTGATACATACTGTTCTATTGTATGAATCTGTGATAATTGGCTCATCTACCTGTTTGGATGAACACTTAGTTCATGTTTCATACAGTAAGTGGATATTATTTTTAAAAAATCACAGAAATTATTAAGATTGTGGAGCAGTGGTGAAAAATATTACATGAGGGATTCAAAAAATATATTTGGCTGTAATATCTTATAGAAATTATCTGATTTTTCCATGAAAAAGCAAATACCTATAGACAAATTTTCCTTTGGAGATGAACTCTGTTGAAACTCATTTTTCATTTTTAATCTTTAATTTTAAAAAACCCTTTACTATCTGAAATACTAAACAGAATTTAAAAGAAAAAACAAAAACTCATTTTAAACTCTGTTATAGAAATTTTTCATCTTTAATTTTAAAAAACCCTTTACTATCTGAAATACTAAACAGAATTTAAAAGAAAAAACAAAAACCCATTTTAAACTCTGTTATAGAAATTTCCCAGGCAATCACACATCTGGCAAAAAGAAACAGTTTAAGCCTTTTTTAAAGGTCAACTGAATTTTAATGTACAATTCACCACCAAGTTGACATAGAGCCACTTATTTTCCTGAATGCAAAAATAGGACTAATGCTCAGTCCTCTATCCTAGGGGCCTGGTATGTAAGGGACAACCAGGAAATATTTATTGAATAAATTGATACTGAATATATTGATTTTTTGGCTTGAAAAAGAGTCCAGGATAGGGCATGTTGGTGTAAAATGTGCAAATAAGGAGTGTGTTTTGTGATTAGGGGTGTGGGCAGAATACATACTTTAAATTTGTATTTTCCTAGAAATCTGAAACATAGGATTATGATAGATTAAAATGGATTCTTGTCTGCTTTGCTGGCCATTTTATTCAATACCTGCTAGATGAAATTAAAGCTCTAATAAAGAAGTATCAGGTGACAGTATATTGACATAAAAATCAACCCTCCCATATACATATCACTATATGCTATATAGACCATCTTTTTATTAGAAATTTCAAAAACTGGTGTTATATTAATTCTTTAAAAAATGAATAGTTTCAATTTTATCATTAATTATTTCTTTTTTCCATTTATTCTTATTTTCTTCAATATACACTCATATATCTTAGCCATATCTCAGGTCACAATTCTTGGCAGTTAATGCCCAGTGAGCCTCTCTGAAGTATCTTTTATCTTCTGTTAAAATAGTGACTCAAATGGAGAAGTAATTTTGAAAGGAAATAAAACATGTCTAATTAACTGTATAGATGGAGCCACTCTTTCAAATGTATTGATTAGAATTTGCTAGAGACAAATTTGTGAAGACATGGCATTATGTTTTGTGCATTTAATTTTCATTTATTTGTTTGCTCCATAATATCTTTGAGCGTGTAAAATGGGGCAAATTATGTCATAGCTGTACTGACTGCTTGGTAGTCCTGAGCCCTGGATTCTAACCAATGGCACCACAACCAATAAACAGTTTGATGCACTGCTTAAGAATGCGAACTCTGAAGAAGGAGCCCCTAGGACTTACATTTTAGCTGCGTGCCCCTAAGCATGCTATGCAACTGCTTTGAATGTTCTTTTGCTCATTCATAAATAGGGGTGAAAATAACACCCAAGATTTTTTTTTTTAAGATTTTATTTATTTATTTATTTGACAGAAAGAGACGGACACAGAGAGAGCACAACAAAACAAGGGGAGCAGGAGAGGGAGAGGGAGAAGCAGACTCCCTGCTGAGCAGGGGGCTGCATCCCAGGACCTTGGGATCATGACCCGACCTGAAGGCAGACTCTTAACCGACTGAGCCACCCAGGCACCCTCCCATCTAGGATTGTTAAGAGGGTGACATGGTACAACATGTGTACAGCTCAATGGTCAGCACATAGAGAGGGCACAGTAAATTCAAGATGATGATGTAGTTGATAATGATGGGTATGTTGGGCAAGCGCTACACTCTCTTTGGGTGTCTGCTTCCTTGACTGTAAAATGCAAGGTTGAACCAGGTTCTCTTTAAGAGCAAATGAATCGTGGTTGGGTCCCTAGGGGTCACTAGCAGAAAACATTAGTCCCTCCGTTGCTTTAGAGTAAACTATGCCTCCTGGGAGGTCTTTAAGTGCAAATACACAAAAAGAGCAATTCTGTTCCTGAGATGTTTGCAGGTCAATTTTCCATTGTGTTTTCAGTGCCCATCTATGACTTATATCAAATTCTAGCAGTATTTTCTTTAATTTAACGTAGTGAAATATAAAATGGTCTTGGTTATAGTTGAAACTGCAAAGTCACCACTGAAGGAATAGCGATTATATTTCTTCCCACTTTCAAAAATTTAAGGTCTGCCTGGTACATACACATTCGTAATGGGAAATATATTACTACTTGATATGTTATTCATAGTATTTACTGAGTGTGTCACGATTTTAACACCTAAAAAATAGAACTATTTATTTTTGAAAACCATTTTTAAAATATATTTCTCAAAAGATCATATTTGATGACCTGTTATTTTTCTATACTCTCATTAAAAATTATTCTCGGAACGCCTGGGTGGCTCAGTTGGTTAAGTTGCTGCCTTCGGCTCAGGTCACAATCCCAGCGTCCTGGGATGGAGTCCCACATCCGGCTCCTTGCTCAGCACGGAGCCTGCTTCTCCCTCTGCCACTCTGTCTGCCTGTGCTCGCTCACTCTCTCTCTCTCTGACAAGTAAATAAATAAAAAATCTTTTAAAAAAATTATTCTTTTTATGTCCTTCCCATTATAGTATTTGGGGCACATAATTTTGTTTTAGACTGTTGCTTTTATATGTTTGGTTTTGCTTGACATTTTGGGTTTCAGGGCTTCATCTGTTCTGTTTTGAGTTTGAAATTTATTCTCAGAGTTGATTTCACATATTGATAGCTTGAGCTCGGTTTATGTCTCTGGGGGAAAGTGCACACAAACCTGCTAAATTGCTTGCAAGTTTTCCCTCATCTGTTCTGTTATCATTTAGAGCTTCCATAGCCTGTTATATTTTCAAAGTATTTTAGCACTGTTTTAATTTGTGTGATGCCTGTGAAACGAGAATGCCATAAATACCCCCAAAGTAGGTTAGTTTATAAAGGATCAGTAAACATCTTGATTTTCAAGGGAAAATAAAGGTCCAAACTAAACACCAGAAATAACAGGTTAAATATATTTAAATAAATGCAGTATGAAAACAAATCTAAAGGAAGTGTTCCTTGCAGCAGAGAAAGGGGAGGCTAATCACAAATGTTATTTTTTTAAAAATGCCCTAATAGGGTCCTTTTAAACAGTACCTTTTTGAATGTATTATGTTACTTATAGCACAATGCACAAATCTTGCATTTGCACAGATCAATTAATTCTGACAAATATCATACACCTGGCATAGGATCATAACTGCCTCTGTACATGTCCGTCTCTCTCCAGGCTCGTTCTACAACAGTATAAGCTCTCTTGAGGCTTGGGGTGGAGCCTAGCTCACTGGTTTCTCTGTACCCCCATACAGCCTGGTAGGTGCTCAATCAATAGTGAATGAATTAATAAATAAATAAGCATTCATTAATAGGATACCCTATTACACTGCCTGGCTGCTTTTCTTAGTGTATCAGACCTGGCAAGAGATAATAAGGTTAAAAGTAGTCAATAGCCCTAGCTGTCTCAGCCCGAAGGGGTGGGAGGCAATCCAGCAGTCAGATCTCTTTTTCAGTGTAGTTCCGAACTCCTCAGAAGAGTCGGGGGTAAAAAATGCAATGTCCTGGGGCAGACTGGTCCAGGAAACAAAAGGCTGCTTCAAGTATTTAGTTCTCATAGTCGGAAGCAGAGAAGCGGCAAAAATCTAATCAGTACCTAGTAGTTGACTGGCTGGGCCTGTGCAAGGGGGCTGATGAAGGGGCCAGCCTTTGGAAAGGTGGCTCAGTGTGTTAAGCTTCTGCCTTCAGCTCAGGTCATGATCTCAGGGTTCTAGGATCGAGTCCGGTATTGGGACTTGCATCTCTGCTCAGCAGGGAGCCCTCTCCCCACCCCCTTCTCTCTGCCTGCCTCTATGCCTGCTTGTGATCTCTCTCTCTGTATCAAATAAATAAACAAAATCTTTTAAAAAAAGAGATAAAAGAAAATCCCTCCTGAAAGTAAGGTCCTACATTATTTAGCCTCTCAGCACAGCCTGTCAGAGAGCAATCATTGATTTAGAATACATGTATCTCCTATTGGGGACCACACTGTTACCTAGGATAAGTGTATTACAGTGTCTTATTTTAGTAAAATGTCAAGGGAGAAAAGTGGAAAAAAGGGAAAATCATACAGCATACTTAGGGAAGAAATTGGTCATATATGTGCATGCTCAAAGAAGCCACAGTAGGCTAACTGCCATAATAAAAAGATTCGACTTTAGCTACTTAGCTATATAAGTTGTAGTGTTTGCTCATGCACTGGTTAAATGAGTGTTCTTGGTCTCACGGCTCTCTTGGACACCTTTTCTGCAAGTGGCAACTCAGGAACCCAGGCCCTTTCACCCTTGGAGTCCTTCTAGCTTCTCGGGCTGAGCCCCTCTCCAGACATTCTACATCCAGCCAACAGGTGAGGGGAGAGAAGAGGTAGAGGATAAAAAAATGACATACATATGTCCACTCACATATCTTTGGCCAGAATTTAGTTACTTAGTTGCACCCAACTACAGGGTAAGCTGGGATATGCTGTGTGCCCAGGAAAAAAAGGAACTAGTGGTGAAAGGCTATTGTTTATTATTTTATTTTATTTTGCCACAGGGCTGGGTCTGTCTTTTCCCTTCCTATCAACTGTTAGGTTTGTTTTTATTTGCTTGTTTGTACATTTGGACCTCCTTCACCCATCTCCCCCACTCTCCACTTCTGGCCTCTGGCAACCACCCATCCATTCTCTGCTTCTATAAGTTCAGTTTTTCTAGTTCCCACATATGAGATCATACAGTATTACTCTTTCTCCAAGTTATCTCACTTAGCATGATGCCTTCAAGGTCCATCCATATTATTGTAAATGGCAAACTTTCCTTCTTTTTTATGGCTAAATAACATTCCATTGTGTATACATACCACATCTTCCTTATCCGTTCATCCATTGTGGACCCTTAGTTTGTTTCCATGCCTTGGCCATTAAATAATGCTTCAATGGACATGCAGCTATAGATAGCCCTTTGAGATAGGGATTTTAATTCTTTTGGATATTTATTCAGAAGTGAGATTGCTGGATCACGTGGTAGTTCTATTTTTAATTTTTTGAGGAATCACCATACTGTTTTCCATAATGGCTGCACCAATTTAAATTCCTACCAACAGTGTACACGAGTTCCCTTTCCTCTACATCCTTGCCAACACTTGCTATTTCTCGTCTTTTTTCTGAAAGCCATTCTGACAGGTATAAGATGATATTTCACTGTGGATTTGATTTGCATTTCCCCAATGATTACTGATATTGATACCTTTTTATGACCTACTGGCCATCTGCATGCTTTCTTTGGAAAAATGTCTATTCAGTTTCTCTGCCTATTTTGTGTGTATGTGTGTATATTACATATATATGCATATATATAGAATTGGTTTTTTAAAAAGATTTATTTAGAGAGGTGGGGGAGGGGCAGGGGAAGAGTGAAAGAGAGTCTCAAGCAGATTCCATGCTGATCATGGGGCCTGACATGGGGCTTGATCCCACAACGCTGAGATCATGACCTGAGCTGAAACCAAGAGTTGGCTGCCCAAATGACTGTACCACCCAAACACCTCTCCAATTGTTTTTGAATTTTAAAAAAATCCAGTTCTCTGAAGCACAATGTCTTCTGTTTGACAGTAGCTGGAACTTTTACTGTAAGAAGCCATAGCAAGTATTGGGCCAGACCAAAGAAGCCGGTTGGGGTTTCAGGGTGGACAGGAATGACTTGGACCTCGTTTGGGTTGCCAGTATGTGAGTTTGTGCTCCAAATAACAAAAAAGCTGTGCAAAGGATAGAAACAACACCAGATGTGGATGGTTGGGGACAATATTCTGTACATCCCTTGTAGAAGTTATCCAAGAGGTGGTGGTCCTAGTGACACTCTTAGATGGAGATCTACCCAAGGCTGGAAGAGCATTAGGATGTCAGCTTGTTCCTGTCCATTCTAAGCCAGGTCAGTGCCCAGTAAAAGCTTAGATGTTTAAGTTCTGGCCATGAAAATTCTTTCTGTGCCAGAACTAGAATAATCTCCCTTACCTAGGAGTAAGCATCAGGGCCATCGATGCCTGTACTAAGACTCCTCGCAGATAGTTCTAACTGTGCCCTATCACATGTGAGAAGTCATTTTTCTAACTCTAGAGACTATGGGGGGGGGATCTAAAAATGCTTTACTAATGGGGAGAGAACTTCTAGCTGACAAGATAAACTCATAGGCTTTACTGTATCTTTATTAGCCATCAAAGTGATTCATTAAATCTTTTCCTTCCTCACGACCAGTGAATAAGCACTGGGTAAGCACCTTTTTAGCAGTAAGTAATGTGCAAAAACAAACAAGTATAGAATTCAATATGAATATGCAGCCACGGCAGTATTACTTTAGAAAACACCTCTTTAGAAATGTTTTCTACCTTCAAGTAAATAATTTCTTACATTTCTTTCATGTTAGCAATGTCATGCAAATTACAAAATGGTTGGTTTGATTAGTTAAGTAAATGTATCAAGCTGAAAAGAAAACTGAAAACATGCATTTTGTCAGGTTTCTTTTTGTACAGAGAAAATAAATCAGCATATCAAGAGGAAAAATAACCACCTGAAGATCTTTGTTGCCTCCTCTTTGGGATTTCCAAAGAACCAGACATCCTTAGCCCCCGTCCTAAAGAACTCATCATATTATCTATATCCCAGCTGTACCCAATAATGAGCTTCTATCCTAATGTCATCTGCTAATACAGTTGTCTTTTCAGCTAGGTTTCAAGGGCTTTAGGAGTCTGTTGGCTCTGTGTCTAAGTCGTCTTTCTATCTTTAGTGTATGATAAAGTAACAATCCTTGAGTGAATACATATGGGAAAACTTTAGTAAAAGGAAAACTGATCACCAGAGTTACAGATAGCAAAGGCTTTTACATAACTACTTATAAGGATTTCCTTTTTGAACTGTTTTCATGTAGACTTTTTTTTTTTTTTTTTTTTTTGGAAGGGGCAATTTTTAAAAAGTTGCCTTCAAATCCATGTATGCCACGCAATCAGTCTCTTGTAATTATCAACTAAGGACTCTGGATATGACATTATTTTACACATTCAGAGACACAGTAGAGATTCCTTTCATAAATGATATGTTATTATCTCTACCAGGTAATGGTAAGTAATGGTAAAGTAATGGTAAAAGTGATCTTGAAAGAACCACCCAAACACTTTGCCCCATGATTTTGTCACTATAGTTGAAGTAGATTTATAGATTCCCCTTTCATCTGTGTGCTTTGACTATAGGGCAGTAATCAGAAAAAGACTTTCAATGGGGAAATTAACAAGAATAGGCAGTTCATTTACTATTTGTGTCTCAAGTACATTACCAAGCAAGATTTTTCTTTTCCCTTTTTCTTTTATTGGCCCAAACTGTTTTTCTCACAATTTTATGTCCATTTTGACTGGCAATGGAAACTTTCATAGACACCAACAACATAGAATGGGTCTAATGAGCTTCTGCTGGATCTTTAACCTAGACTTTTTATTTCTAAAAAGTCCAAAGTAGTTTTCCACTTCAAATCTGAATCAGAAATAGGCTAGATGGAATTGTGTCATGAAATGAAGATGATTTTTTTTTTTTTTCTCAAAAGAGAAGCTTCTTATTCTGTTCTATAAGAGTTGCCATTTAATGCCAGGGGTTCAAGCCCGGATGCACTTTTTACAGTTATGTATAGATCTGAAAAGATGGTCTGTAAAGTTAGCAACTGTGTTGTATCTATTGTGAAGGTTTTTCACCTAACCTCTTTAAACATTGAAATAAAAGTGATTATTACCCTTATCCATTTATTAGGATTACAGTGACATCTTGTGGCATATCATTTTCCCTTTTAAAACTCAAAACTCTTTAAAAAAAAAAAAAAAACTCTTCCCTTTTAAAACCCAGGTAAATCTCTAATACTTTAGTTCTTGTTAAAGAATTTTGGCACTATGAATGTAATTTATACTGGTGAAAAAATTCAGAAACTGCTACTGGAAGTAGAAGCAAATGAACAAAATACATTTCACTTCATTTGGTTCAAGTAAATATTTTTGAATAATTTCAGTTGGAAAGATACCGTATTTCAAAGATCAAGATCTAACATTTATTTTAAAGTTTCTTCTGCTTGTATCATTATGACATAGGAAACACCCTAGAAATTGGCTTCAGTGTAATCCATGTAAAGACAATGAAATTAAAAATTAAAAGTCTGCTGCTAAGGAAGTATTGTGTGATCATAGCTTCTGCAAATTGTTAGACCAGCTAATTAAAACAAACTTATTGGAGAAAAGATTCTTATTGAATGAGAAAAAATTTTTGCAGGGCAAAATGAAACCTCGGCAATTTAAACCTGATCGTTATCAGGCTCTTCATGGACTGCCTCTAATGAGCATGAACAGTATGTAAAGTGAGAATGTTATTAAGCCACATTAAGAGATGTTAATTTTTAAAAAAAACAAACTGGATTCAACATTCCCAGCCCTTCCCCTGCCCTCATCACACAGACACGTTTTGGTTATTAATGTTCACTCTATGTGACAAAGACCAGAAACAATCTTTCGGGTATTTTTTTAATGACCAAGTTTAGTTCACTCTAGGTACTGCAGAGTCATTTTGCAGAGAGCAATTACCATTTGCAGGAAGCTTGTGAATATTTGCTTTTCTACTTCTTGCTGTCCTCCCTCACTTTCTCCCTCCCCTCTTTGAATTTGAACTTCTACATAACCCTTCTAACAGCCGATGAATGCACTCTTTTGGAAATTATAGGTGACACCATTTCCACCTGCTATGTACTTTAATAAATGTGATTCCTTCGCAAGTGTCGGTGTGAATATTTTATCCAATTCAAGGCATAAATTGTAAGACACTCCTTTGTTTTATGTACTACTAAGGAAGAAAAAAATCACTCAGTTAAACTGTGGCACATTGACGAGAATAAATGTTTATTTTAAACTCATTCAAAACATTAAGTATGTCTTTTAGACTTATTTAAATAAATCTATTATGTGTCATAGTTATGTACATTTTTAAATGAAAATATGCAAAATCAATGCAAAGCAAAGCAAAATACAATGTTTCTACAACACAGAGTCCAGATCAAGTCACTTCCTGCTCAGTGCTTGATGTCTGCCTTTGCCCACACTGTTGTCCTCTATGACCCTAAGAGCATTGGTGGCACAGTCATGCCCAGCCTGCAGTTTCTGTCTCCAGAACTTTCTTCTAAGCTATTGACAACTAGTCTACAAATTTTGAAACTGGTGCTTTAATCTTACAGGAAAAAAATCAATGAAAGGTTTTTAGACAATAACCAGGATTTACGATGCTTCCTCAAATAGTCATTATGATTTGTTCTCAAATAGTTTGCTGACTGAAAAGCCAAGGGATTACAGTTAGAAGATCGTCATGCAATAAGGTTACTACATGCACAATCAACGCCATCTATGTCATGGCTGTCGCCTTTACCAACCATTGTGAGACACTATCGATCACCCCATTTTTGTATCTGTTGAAATGTGAGAAATTATGTGCCTTAGAAGATCTGCAATACGAGACTGTTAATGCTAATAGTTAGCCTTCCATGAGTGACTAAAATATGTCAAATTATATTCCTCATTAATAGTATATCATTTAATCCTTAATACAACCCTATGAAGTAGATGTTATTATTTGAAAGTATAGATTATACAACTTGTTCCGAAGACAGATATCTAGTTAGTGGCAGATTTGGTGTTTAAACTTGGTTCCCTCCCAAATCACAGCCTGTGTTTCTTCCATAGCTATCTGGTTATAAATATTTAAGCAGAAAACACCAGAAGGGGGGGTCACTCAATCATACAGAAAACGATAATCTCTCCATCAGCAATTTTCTTTGAATAACAGACAGAGCAAAGAGCAATTGTGTGAACAAATGTCAGATTTATGTATCCATGAATTATCACAAAACTTTCAGAAAGAGAGATGAAACATTGTCTCCTATTTGAGGAAGAGAAAAAAACTGCTACATCAGCTGGAAGCTGTGATGATTGCTGAAGAAACATTTTCTGGAACATGCCATATGTCACACATAACCACTTTATTTCTCCCCAGTTAAACAAAAAACTCTGCAATTTTCAAATAGAGGAAAAGTTCATCTATACTTAATGTATAATAAAGAGTGTATCTGGACTAAGGACAGTACATGTTTTATCTGCACTGGTTTTATTTGCATTAATTGAACATCCTTTTCACAAATATATGGATCTTTGTCTCAGCAAAATCAGAAGCTGGAATGAACAGGATGCACTGTTAGCTCTTAGCTTATTAATGTTAAACCATCTCCTATACACTGAACCAAAGTAATTAACAGAAAATACACAAACTGACTCTTCTGTGGAAATCTCTCTCCTTGTCTTCATAAGACACAGATTTTTTTTTCCATAAGCTATTTTTATGTGCATGTCAAGGCTTCAACATTCTTCAAGAATAACTTTGTTGGCAGACATGAAACAAAGCGGCTGGGATGAGTATCATATTCTCCATGTTTGTACTCAGAAGAAAGCACAGGAAAAGAGCTCCTTGACATTGGTCTTGGCAATAAATTTTTGGCTGTGACACCATAAAAACACAGGCAGCAAAAGCAAAAATGACATGTGGAACTACATCAAATTAAAAAGCTTTAGCACAGCAAAGGATATCATCAACAAAATGAAAAGGCAACCTACAAAATGGGAGAAAATACATGCAAATCACATATATGATAAATGGTTAATATCTAAAATATCTCCAAAGGAAACAAAATTAGTATCTTGAAGAAATATCTATTCCCATGTTTGTTGCAACATTATTCATAATAATCAAGATATGGAAGCAACCTAAGTGTCCATTGATGTATGAATAAAGAAAATGTAATATATATATTCCTTTGTGATATATGTACATATACATATATATACAAATATACAAAAGAATATTATTCAGCCATAAAAAAGAAGGAAATCCTGCCATTTGCAACAGCATGGATGAATCTGCAGGACACTATGACTGAGTGAAATAACCCAAATAAAGAAAGACAAAGATTATATGATCTCTTTCATAATGTGAAATCTTAAAAAAAAATAAGCATGGTGACTGTAGTTAAGAATACTATATTGTATGCTTGAAATTTGCTAAGAGAATAAATCTTCTCAACACATACACACACACACACACACACACACACACACACACACAGAAAGGTAAGATATCATGGATGCATTTTTGGTAATCATGTCATACTGTATATATAGATATATAATTGAAATCTCATCATACACTTGAAATATATATACAATTTTGTCAATTATACCTCAGGAAAGCTAGAAAGATTTAAAATAAAAGCAAAGGATATATAATTGTTATTGATTTCTTCCCAAAATATATATGCAAAGAGGAAGAAATTTCCATAAGCTGTGTATAATGTGTGTGTGTGCGTGTGTGTGTGTGATCAACTACACTTTTTAAAGGAAATGGAACTGAACTATGTGATGTTACCTTTTTAATAGAACAGAAGATATTAAAGAAATTATAAACAAAGTCAAACGATAGGAAAAACCTGGTACTATCAAGTATTCTATTTTTATGCATTCCACAAACATGCTAATAACAAGGCAGAATCCATTTTAATTTAAGGGACATCTAAATTGTATTGAAGTATTTTAAGGTAAACATCATGGATGATAGAGTTTAATCTTATATCAGCTAGTAAAAATTGCATTTGGGGTGTTATAAAATTCATATGATTGTCTAATGATGCTTACTCTTCCTTATAGGTAACTCCTTTAGCTGACTGACGGACATACAGATATAGCAATATATGTAACGCTTAACTAGTAGTGATATGGTAACGAAGAATATCACAAACTCTGAATAACAATATTGCATCAACATCAGCCCAATCTGCGTACATTATAAATGAAAACAGGAACACTGTTCTACAATAACCTCAGCTTTATGAAAAAACTGTAAGTCTTCTGAAAACATAAACTGTAAATGATTCAGTGTTAAGTATTGTGTCCTCAGGTATTCATAAATTTTTTTGGTGCACATTGACTATAAATGTCTCTATATTTTTAAAGAATATATTTCAAGTGTTCTAATATGCAAAGGAAGTCTGCATTTTCCATAGTATATACATGAAAAAAGAAACTTTAGAATAAAACCATTTTTCTCTCTTTGTGTAAGGGCACTGCATTTTTAATGTAGACTCAATTCTCTCCAAGTTGTATGAGTATTATACAGCTTCTCTGTTTCTACATACAAAAGTACCAAACATGCAAACCTTATGTTACGGGGAGTTCTGATACTGAGTCCATGTACCAACAGCAATCACAACACCTGGGAGTTTGTGAGAAATGCAGAATTTCAGGTCCCACCCCAGACCTACTAAATAAGAATCTGCATTTTGAATAAGATCACCAGGTTACTCCCTTACAAACAGAGTTTAAGAAGCTCTGATACTTTAGGATATTTTATTGATTGGTTTAGTTTTCTATAAATTAACCATATTGAAACAACTACTATATAAGTAAGCATTCCATATATATCCTTTATTTTTGTGACATTTAAGATTTAGCAAGTAACAAGGTCACCAAGGGAACTTGTTTTTAACATAGATTTTCAAGTTTTTTCCCAGAGCTTAGAATTCAGTAGGTCTGGGGTCAAGTCTTGTTTCCCGCAATCACTCCCCTGAACAGAACTAAAGTAGTGATAATATCAGTTCTTGATGATGGCTCCAAATCATAGCAAAATACCTAACACACAGGATAGTCACATGCAAATTGTTTCTGTTAAGTTCTGAAAATGTTTCAAACTTTTTCTGCAACTACTAATCATAGAATCAAAAATATGCCAAATGGGCCTGGTTCTGTTCATGGAACCTGCTGAAATCATTCTCCCTCAGCTCCTTCCCCCACCCGTCCTCTGGCCCCAAGGAGTATCACTATCTCAGCCAAAGGATGACTAAGTCATTCACTGGAGCCCTTAAGAAGTGGGCAGTGACCCCACTGGAATCAACTATTGCTTGTACTGGGAAAAAAGATGAATATATTCTGCAAAATACTCAATATACTCTCTAGGGGACCCAAACACAAATGCGTCCTAGAGCCATCAGGTGACCAGTGGGAGAAACCAGGACTGTGATACCCTTATTACAGACATTCAAGTTCAACACATAAAAACCTTCCACAAGGACAAACAAGAATAACTCTGAGGGCAGCATTCAGCCTCTGACCTGTCAGTTTACAGTATCTGTACTAGCATGATTTTTCTCATTAATTTTCTGGTGACCTATGGAAGGGCATATTTTTATTATTAATTTGCTCATATGGCTTATTTGGGGACTCTTGGGAACTTTGCTATAATTTGGATTTTACTTGCAGCACCAAAAAATGGTGATATACCAGGTTTCTAATCTATATCAGGTCGCTGAAGCTCAGTGGATTTTTAAAGACATAGTAAATCAGTTATAGCCATAAGCTAGGGGTTTGCATAGTCCTATTTTTTTCTATCAAGTTTTATCATAGAGCCTACAGAAGATGTTCAGTTTACATTCTTTTATACCACACTATGTACCATCTTCAGAGAAATGACAATTCTAATTTGGGGGGATTGCTTGTCTTCATCTGACTTGTTATTGCTTTCTTACGGTAATTGTAGTGTACTGCTAATTGACTTCACTGTTTGCTTCTGCATGATTATGAAAGATTTATGATATCCCAAAACATCACCATTTCCAAAGTTTACCTAGAAGTATCCTTATAGTACAACTTGTGAAATGAAAACAGAGTTGTTCACATGATCAATATGTACTTTTATTTTAAATACCAGCACAACAGACACAATGACACCATGGGACTATTACCTCAATGATACTGATAACATTCCTTGACAAGCTGGCTTATAATTTACATACGTTGTTTTATCTGGAACTATTTTTAAATATTATCATAAGATATACTGTAAAACACAAATCTTAAATACACCAGTTGCAAACATAACACGTTTAGTTACTATTTTGCATATGAAATGATTTAAAGTTCCTCAAAATCATGTCCACTTGTGTTCATTGTTTCAGGATGCATGACTCGTCCCATGAACAAGACTGTACCTGCATTGGGGGTGGAAGTGAACAAAACAGAGTGTGAACAAAAAAGTGGATATTTACTTTCCTTCTTGCTGACAATTAGCAGTGTTCTAAAAATAAAAATATAAATAATTCTTTTTAAAAATCATTTGAACATTAGAAATGATCTGATAAGTAATGTGGAAAAAATGCTCTCTTTTTTAAAAAAGATTATCTCTTTTTGTCTTATAGATAAAGGTCCATTCTTATAACAGACTTACCTGTTCTCCTGTTCCTGATAAGAAAGAAAAATGGATGGTCGACAATAACTTGAGGATACAGCACAGCCATCCTACTAATTGCAATCATTCCTACAGTGCAGGGAGAAAGTAATTACATGTCTGTGGATGTGCAGAGACTAATGAGTAATTTCTCCAACACCATCTACATTTAATGCAAAGGCAACAATTTACAGGAAACAAAATTTTAAAGACAGAGAAAAAATTATGAAGGTGGCAACATTTCTACTTGATCTTTAAACACATCACATACACACACACACACACACACACACACAGTCTCCTACCTCCAATCCACCAAAAATACTAGAAAAATTTATTGTGCCTCTTACAAAACTTTTATTTTCAGTTTCAGATAAATATATATGGCTTTACTAAAATGACCTTTGAGCTAAGGAAAGAGGGAGAATTAACAAACACCCCAAACAAACAAACAAAAAACCCAAGTTTCTTTATATTCCCAGATCATTATTTCCTTTTGTCTAAAATGGGGATTTTTACATACTTCTAGTAAGTGGCCAGAATGTCAGTGATTAAAGGGAAAAAACAGCAGTAAGAGAAGCATGATGTTTCCTATGGCTAGGAAACTGAATTCCCCTGAGATCCTTATTATGGGATAATCATTTCATACTTGCTGCAGGGTGATTCATTATCAGAAAAAGGTCAAGATTAAATTATGTAAGATTTTAGGCTTTCCTGATGCCCAAGACTACTGTGTTTCTATTTCCTCCTGAAAACACTGTTTTAACTGGTGATATTCTTTTAGTGTACAAATTTACGCAGAAGCTTAAAAAAAAATGATAGGTTCCATTTTGCCAGAGGAAGGAAAAATCCTACTAAAATTTGAACACAGCAGTTGAACATGAGATTGAAACACACCCAAAGAAATAAATGGGAAAAAATGTCATTGGAAAAAATCATTCTCATTTAACTGGGGAAATCAAAACATTCAAAATAATCAAGGGCATTTAACATTTTGCTTTGAACACGTGATTTAGGTCAAAATTTTAGAATTATTTATTTAAAATTATTTTACCAGCATTATTCAATTAAAATTACTTAAAATTATTATGTCTTGTTTATGTGTGTGTTTTTAAAAAATCAAAACTTTTGACAAAATTAAGAACTAGTTTCCAGGAGGGCCTGGGTGACTCAGTTGGTTAAATGTCTGCCTTCGGCTCAGATCATGATCTCAGGGTCCTGGGATCCAGCCCTGTTGGGCTCCCTGCTCAGGAGGCAGTCTGCTTCTCCCTCTCCTTTTGCCCCTCTCCCCCACTTGTCTTCTCTCTCTCTATCTCAAATAAATAAATAAAATCTTAAAAAAAAAAAAAAAAGAACTAGTGTCCACAAATAATTAGGCAAGAAGGTAATTGTAGTGTACTGCTACACTTTAAATGGGTGACGAGAAAATGTCTACAATAAACAGGCAGCACAGCAGGGAAACCTATTCTACAGAGCTCCCAATGTCCTCCTGCCTCTCATCAGAGGTGGGAGTTACTCTGTATTGGGGCACTGGAGTTAAGTGCACGCTTCATATCCTATTTAGAAAATTCCAGCTGATTCAGCATTAGCTTGACTTTTAAGAGCAGAGTCCGTTTTTTTTTTTTTAGCTACGTTGTAAAAATGACCCCCAACCCCCACCCAAGATGGTTTTAAAGATACAAATCAAAAAAATAGTGAGAAAATTGTAGAATATTATAACTTGGCACCTGAGGTTGCAGCAGCTTCTGAGCCTTCTTCATTAACCTCGATGAAGGACTTGTGAATTGCTTTGGAAAGGAAAATCTCCTTGTTATCTGCAGAAAAAGAAAAAAAAAGAGAGAGAGAGAGAAAAAAGAAGCATTTCTTCAGTATCAGAAATAGAGGAGCCTTTTACTCTTTATTTAAACAGCTTTGGAAAATGTGACTTAAGGCACTGATTTTAAAATAGAAGAGATAATGTCAGATTATATTATGATTTCAGAGAAGCCTTGAAGATGTGTTTTCTGATTTGTTCTTATTTTATATTCTCTTGTTAATGTTTCCCTTCACTTTTATTGGTAATTTTCCCATTGTTTATTTCTTATATTGCCAGAGAAAGCAGAAATGTGGCTCTGTTTTTAATAGCAACTTCAAATTAGTTCATAACTCAAGATAAAAACATCTCAAACATTTGCACTCCAGTCTGAAATTTTAAAGCACAAAATGAAAACAGGTAGAAATCCACACATAACCAGAGTAAGAAATTTTTAAAAATTGTATCTCTAATTACTGTGATAATAGAAATATCCTTGGCAAAGGAAAACAAAATTGACTTTTAGATTGTAGAAATGTGAATAGAAAAAAGTTACTTTCCATTCCAGTTAATTGGCTTATCTGAGGATTCACAAACATGTTTTATCTTAGTCAGAGGAAAGGACGCATTTTCAGTGTTAGGAGGGCTCTTTTTCCCTTAGAGTTGTCTTTCTATGTATGCTTATTTTTAAATTAATGGCTGTTATGGGTTGAATTTGTTCTCTCAAAATTCATGTGAAGTTCTAGCTCCCAAGACTTCAGAATATGACTGTATGTATGTATGTATGTATTTAAGATTTCATTTATTTATTTGAGAGAGACACAGCAAGAGAGGGGACACAAACAGGGGGAGTGAGAGAGGGAGAAGTAGGCTTCCCACCAAGCAGGGAGCCTGATGCGGGACTCGACCCCAGGACGCTGGGATCATGCCCTGAGCTGAAGGGAGGTGCTAAATGGCTGAGCCACCCAGGCACCCCAGAATTTGACTGTATTTAGAGATAGAGTCTTAGGTTAAAATGAGGTCATTAGGGCAGGCCCTAATCCAATATGACTGATGTCCTTAATGAGAACAGGAAATTCGGACACACAACGATAGAGAAGGAAGACCATGCCTGATGGCTAGTTTTATGCATCAACCTGCCTGGGACAGGATTTCTGTACCCATATATTTGGCCAAACTATCACTTTGGATGTTTTCTGCAAAAAAAAAAAAATTTTGGATGAGATTAACATTTAAATTGGTGGACTTCAAGTAAAGCAGATTGCCCTTGTGATGTGGGGGGCCTTAACCAATCACCTGAAGGCTTTATTTTTTTACTTTTTAAAGAGATTTTATTTATTTATTTGACAGAGGGAGAGAGAGTACAAGCAGGGGGAGTGGCAGAAAAAGAGGGAGAAGCAGGTTCCCTGCTGAGCAGGGAGCACAAGACCGGGCTTAATCTAGACCCTGGGATCGTAACCTGAGCTGAAGGCAGCTGCTTAAGCACCTAAGCCACTCCAGAAGGTGCCCCAGAATATGACTGTATTTAGACATGCCCCCAACTCCAGGCTTTAGAACAAAGACTGACCTCTAAGCAAAAAGGAATTGTTCCATTTGACTGATTTTGGGCTCTTCCCTCAATCTCCAGCTTGCCAGCCCACCCTGCAGATTTTAAATTTCTGAAGTCACCACAAGTGTGCAAGCCAGTTCCTTAAAGTAAATCCCAGTCTCTCAGTCTGTCTGTCTGTTTCTCTATATAGATAGATATATCTCTCTCTATAAACACACACACACAGACACACACATCCTGTTGGTCCTATTTATCTGAAGAATATACTCTGAGAAGACAGACATCTACAAGCCAAGGGGAGAGGTCTAGAAGATTCCAAGCCTGAGGACACCTTGATCTCGGATTTCCAGTCCCCAGAAGCTTGAGAAAACAAGCATCAGTTGTTCAAGCCCCCCAGTCTGGGGACTTTGTTATGGTAACTCCAGCAAACTAAGCAATAGGTTGTTGGGTTTCCAACTTTTGTCCTCAAGATTGAAACAAAATGAACAAAACATAGTTCAGAACATAAAAAGAAAAATAGCACAAGGAAGCAAGATACAAGATTATTCAAGTTTCTGCCCCCCCAACCCCCTTTTTCCATTCTAGGAGGTAGAATTCAAATTTAAGATAACCTTGTTGCTGATGCACTATTCAGTAAAAGCACAGTACATTTCCCATTAGGTTACAAAGTAAGACTTTTTCAATAACCCAGTCCTACCCACAACATACACTTTCAAGTTTTCAAAAACACATAATTATCTTATACTGACAGTATAAAGCTCAACAGCGTTCTTGATACATCTGTTGCATGGCTCCTGCTTAATTTGAATAAACCCCAAGACAACTGAGTGGCAACTCTGGATATACTTTTAATAGGGATATTACTTCCTCAGCTTATATTCAGTATTAAGATATAAGCTTGCATTTTGAAATAGTCTGTCTCACATATTATAGTTTCTTCTAGAAGGCACTTGATGACTAGAAGAAAAATAAAGAGCAATAGAGTTTTGACATTAAACAATTAAGTATAATTAGCTCCCTCAAATCCAGAAGACTGTTTTTTTTTTTCCTTCCAATAAAAAGAACAATGTAAACTGCATTAAGTAACTAGTCAGATACATTCAGCTGGCAAAACAAATACACGAATTCCAAGACAGTCAAATATATGAACCATTTAGTAGTTAACCGATGCTAGATTATTTTCAGATTCTGCTACCATTTTGTTCAGTGGGCCAGTGAAGTTAGGGTCATGCACCAAGAGCCAGTATTATGACCCCGACACAAAAGTGACAGAATGTAGTTCCTAAAGGGTAATGAGTGTCCACACTGCCAGCTAAGCCCTCTTTAAATATTCTGAGGAGAGTTCTCAAAGATGCCAAATGATACTTTAGCCACGTATCATTGCTCAGAGGAAGCTGCCTCTCAGCTCCTGAGCCTGATCTGTTGACTGCACTGGACACCTCGAAAGAAGGAATCTCATCCCTTCAACACTGGCTTCTACTACAAATGTACCCTCTTCCTCCAGGCATCTAACCTCTTATATGCCCTCATTTACCCCTACAAAATAGTGAGAGGATGGGTAGGAGGTGCCAGGCACCATGGCAGATAGATCAAAAAGACATGGATGCTGAGGGTTCTTCCCACAGAGCTGGTTATTTAAAAGAACATGAAATGGACAGACCTTCAACAAGATTCACAAAGAAGAGAGATTACCTAAATAAACAATATTAAGACAAAAGAGAACATGTCTAAAGATACAGAGAGAATTTTTTAAAATCACAAAAAATACTTTGTATAATTTCCTGCAAACAAACGTGAATCAGCGTATGAGGTATAACCTATTTACTATGAACTGCATGTATTTACAATACAATGATTACAATACAGGAAAACAAAAATATATTTTACAGACCACACCACAGTTTGGTAAGTTTTTGTTTTGTTTTGTTTTTTTAAAGATTGTATTAATTTACTTGACCAAGAGAGAGCACAAGCAGGGGAAGCAGCAGGCAGAGGGTGAGGGAGAGACAGGCTCTCTGCCGAGCAGGGAGCCTGATGTGGGGCTCAACCCCAGGACCTTGAGATCATGACCTGAGCCCAAGGCTGATGCTTAACCAACTGAGCCGCCAGGTGTCCCTCATAAGTTTTGACATATCTGTGAACCCACCTCCACAAATAAGATACAGAATATTTCCATCTCCCCAAAAGATTCTTGTGCTTCTTTATGCACATAATTTTGAAAATAAAGAGATTTGTAATCAACCAGACAATTTTATAGAAATGTACAAATGATAAAACTGGATGAAGAAAAAAATAGACTATCTGAATAATCCAGTAACCATTAAAGTAGTTGAAAGAGTAGGTGAAAACTTCCTCCTTCCTCAAAATTAAAGAATGTGAGCCTATGGGCACCTGGGTGACTTAGTGGTTTAAGCATCTGACTTTAGATTTCAGCTCAGGTCATGATCTCATGGTTGTGAGATTGAGCCCTGCATTGGACTCTGCACCAGGCCTGGAGCCTGCTTGGGATTCTCTCTCTCTATCTCTCTATCCTTCTGGTCCTCCCACCATACCCTGCTTAAAAAAAAAAAAAGAAAAAAAAATCTAAGCCTAGATGGTTTTCTAGGCAATTTAACCAATCCCTCAAGGAAAAGATAGGATTTTCTATTACAAATCCATTTTCCATTCTAGAAAGAGAATAAAAGCAATCTAAGTCATCTATGGATAGTCTTACCATATTAAAATTGAACCAGGACAGTCTAATAAAAGGCCAATAAAATCATAGGCCAAGCTCACCTATTAACATAGAGATAAAAGTTTGTTTTGTTTTCTTTTGTCTTTTAATCAGGAAGTTAAACCCAGCAACATATGGAAATACTTTTTTAAAATGAGTTTCCAAGGGACATCACAGTGTGTAATGGCACAGCAGTTGAGAATGGCTCTAAGTGCCTCCATTTCATATCAAGCCTTCCTCTGGGATGATCTCATCATACCCAAGCCAGTTTGTGCCCCTACAACCCTACTTAAAGCCCTGTCTCCCCTCTTGCACTGGCTCTGCCTCCCACCTTGCCTTCCGTGTACTGCGTACACGTACAGCAGATCTAGGGTGCAATGTGAGGGTCTCCGTGAGGCTCCTCTGCGTCGCTCATGTAGCATGCTTCACTCCACCCACTGGGCTCCAGGTTATTTGAACTGTGACCCCCTGAACATATTCCCTCCCTTCTCTGTCTTTGCTTCCCCACAAACTCCTTCAAACCAGGGAGCCTGGGTAGCTCAGCGGGTTAAAGTCTCTACCTTTGGCTCAGGTCATGATCCCGGGGTCCTGGGATCCAGCCCTGCATTGGGCTCTCTGCTCAGCAGGTTGACTGCTTCCCCCACCCCCCGCCTGCCTCTCTGCCTACTTATGATCTCTGTCTGTCAAATAAATAATTAAAAAAAAATTTTTTTTATAGTAGGAAACTTTTTTTTTTTTTTGAAGATTTTATCTATTTACTTGACAGACAGAGATCACAAGTAGGTGAGAGGCAGGCAGAGAGAGAGGAAGGGAAGCAGGCTCCCTGCCGAGCAAAATGCCGGATGCGGGGCTTGATCCCAGGACCCTGAGATCATGATCTGAGACAAAGGCAGAGGCCTAACCCACTGAGCCACCCAGGCGCCCCTTAAAAATTTTTTTTAAAGAAAAAAAACAAAAAACCTCCCTCAACCCAGTACAGTCACACACCTAATCTGCTTCTGAGGCTCAGCTTCCAGCCCTAGCAGGTCTTTTCTGTTCTCTTCTGATCGCTGTTCTCCACTCGGGTAGAACAGACCACTCTTCCCTACTGAATCCAGGCTCTGGTTCTCATACAGCCTTTATGATATATCCTACTTGCATCCATATCTCTCTCTTCCTGGACTGTCTAATTCCCGAAGGCAAGGCTTGTGTCACTGCCCTTCGTGTCCCTGGCTTCTGGCACTTGGTAGGCCTAATAACTGAACTAACCTAAGGAAAGAGTTTCCTGTAAACGTGTCAGTTTCCAGTATTTAACCTAGCATGAACAGGAATTTAGTAATTGTTGAATGAAAGAGACTAGCTATTTCCTAGCTTAAGACTTTGGATGTTGTCCCTCTACGGGCACCATGACCACAATTTCGCTTACAAGTATGGCTATATGGGTAATTCTTGTAATAAATAAAACATATGACACTAATCCAAAGTAGATGCCTTAGGAAAATGGATGGACAACAGCACTGGGGAGGAAAAGAATACAAAGACCACACACAGGCTAAAATCTCAAAAATGCAATCAAGTAGAAGAACGAAGGGAATGGGACCCAACAGACCAGTGGCATCATCTATATTTCAAAGACAGCAAAATAAAGATTGAATCCCATGTTCCCGCTCCCCAGGGTGATTAGCTGCTACACAGTGGACAGCAAATATCTGCAGATTTAAGTAAGACCTCAGGACTCGTAAGTTGGAGAAAACCACTACCCCTTTAGATATTCCAGCAGGGGGGAATGTGACAACAAATCACATCACAAATCCTGAGGGGAAAAAAAGAAAATGAAACTCTCCTCTCTTGGGACAAACTTCAAGCAGTCACAGTCAAATATAAGCTGGAAGTGGTTTAAACAAGAACGGGTCTGCTGCCGCCCCGTCATGTCACACAGAACTTTCCTGTACTTGTCCCACAACATTGCTCATCCTGATGGAATTATGTGTCAATCAAGGCCATCATTCCTGCAGGGTCATTCACCTATTTCATAAGAGCCTGGACCTTGCCCATCCAATTTCTCTCCTCCCTGAAATTCTGTGCACCCTGCCAGGTACCAGGTAGGCACTCAGATGTTTGATGAACCAGGATGGGAGGGGAATGAAGAAGATTTACACTGATGAGCCCGTCTTATCGATTAGAGAAAGTTCATTGTTCTCTAAAAAAGAAGATAAATCAAAGACAAAGCTACACGCAATGAACAAACAAATAAATAAATAAACAAATAAATAAATAATTCCATGCCCTGGCCCCAAGCAGTCTTCCCTTTCTGGCCGCAGCAGATACTGCTGCCAAATAACTGGTCCTACTTTCCTCTGGGCAGCGAGGAGCAGGGCTCTTCAGAAAGGATATCATGGGAATGGGGCCAGCAAACCCTAGGTTTCCCAGAGAAGAGCTGGGCAACAATTCAAGCTCTTCTAAAGAAAGCAGGGCAAAACTCTAAGCCATTCATTCAGTCACTGAGCAAATATTTATGAAGCACTCTGTTGGTATGAGATATTGTGCAGGGCGCTAAAAGCTCCAAGGATCTCTGATTAACATAACGCTGGCAGGGCAGCCGTCATAGGAGTGTGTGCCCCCGCTGCCTCTGTGGCTCTGTTCCGAAACACAGACAATTGAAATGATGTCTGCGTCACCAAGGACATGCTTAAAATAACAAAATGAAGAGAGTTCCATAACAGAGCCCGAGAATACCAAAAGCGTCTCTGTACTTGAGTTGCAAAATATTTTTAGCGTCAGCCCCACCCATGAACTTTCAAAAGGTTTTGTAGAATTTGAGCTTTTTCATGGTAGGAATCCTGTTTGTTTCTTTCTTTGAAGAAATGTTGTGATAGTAGCGAAACATTCATTCATTCATTCATTCAGGTACTAAGCACCTCCAATGTGCCAGACATTGTTGATTCACTGGATTTACTATGGTGAATCAAACAGTTCCTTCCTGGGCGCCTGGGTGGCTCAGTGGGTTAAGCCTCTGCCTTCAGCTCAGGTCATGATCTCAGGGTCCTGGGATTGAATCCCGCATCAGACTCTGCTCAGCAGGGAGTCTGTTTCCCTCTCTCTCTGCCTGCCTCTCTGCCTACTTGTGATCTCTGTCAAGTAAATAAATAAAATCTTTAAAAAGGAAAAAAAAAGAAACAGTTCCTTCCTAAGAGGAGGAAAGCAAAAATTAAGTAACAGTGACAATAAAAAAGCAAATCGAGAAATGGCCACAATTTTAGGGTCTGGTTAAGTGTTACTAAAAAGCAAGATGAGATGATATTCCCAAGAGGATGAGGGCAGGTGGTGAGCGACTTGACTTGACGTGTTGGGGAAGGCGGATCTGAGATGGTCAATTTGGCTGAGACCTAAGGAATACAAAGGAGCCTTCCACAGGAACACCTGAAGGTAGTTTCCAGCAGAGGGAAAAGCTAGTTTAGAGGCAGTTACAAGCCAGCTGTGTTCAAGGACCCAGAAGAAAACCTGTGTGGCTGGATTGAGGAGAGTGGGAAGGGCCAGAGGTCTGAGAGAAGCCTCCATACTTGGAGCAAGGCAGGCTCAGCACCACCTCCTAACAGCACGCACCCACCCAGCATCTGTCCAGTTCTCCACACCATGCTGGGCTCTGAAGACAGAGAGTCATTTATGTGTGACACAGCCCTCGCTTCTGAAGAGCTCTGACATCAGAGACAGGTAGGTGAACAAGCCATCTAAGGAAAAGGTAGAACCTGTGATAGCACTTTGTGCTATGGCAGTCCAGAGGAAGGAAAGTAAACCATTTGGAAGGGAGAGATATCAGGGAAAGCTTCTCAGAGGTGGTGTCATTTGGGCTGGTTCTTGAAGGATAAGTAGAAAAAGGAAAGTCAGACAATCAGGCAAGGGCATCCCCAATGAGGATTGTACTTGTGAAGTGAGACAAGCAGCAGCGATGAGTCGAAGGTCCAGTTGAAGCCTAGTTACATCATAAGGAGGTGGAGAGTGGCAGGGGTGCACCTGACTTTAAGAGCTTGGACTCTGGGGGCCTGGGTGGCTCAGTGGGTTAAAGCCTCTGCCTTTGGCTCAGGTCATGATCCCAGGGTCCTGGGATCGAGCCCCGCATGGAGCCCCGGATCGGATCGGGCTCTGCTCCGCAGGGAGCCTGCTTCCTCCTCTCTCTCTGCCTGCCTCTCTGCCTAGTTGTGATTTCTGTCTGTCAAATAAGTTAAAAAAAAAAAAAAAAAGAGCTTGGACTCTGAGGCTGGAAAGCCTGGGCTTCATCCAGAGTAACAGGGCACCTCTACTTTGATTTTAGAAGATACCTGTGCCAGGAGCTGTAAAGCGTGGATCAGAAGGGCAAACAGCTAGGGGCAGGAACATCAAGTTTGCTATCTGTGGCAACAGTCCAGGGGAGAAAGGAAGTGGAGGTACAGCTCTGAAAGAGAAAGGCAGTCCTCTGCCTTACAGGTGCAAGGAGAAGCAGAACAAACAAGGGCAGGATGGAAGAGTCAGTCCAGTGTAAATCTAAGCACTTGAGTCTGACCTGAATGTGGTTTTTGCTATGTCTTCTTAATTCCTTTATTTTATTGGCTGCTTTATTAAAGCTCGTACTTTGTGCTGAAGGATTTAGTACTCTCTTTCCCCTTCCCCTTCCACATTCCAAGAGGATTATCTATTAATCCAAATGCTGACAGTCATTCATTTCCATTACAAAAATAGCCCTACTCTATAGCAGGATCCTCGCTGCCACTAGATGAGCATTTTAAATTGCGCCTGAGAAGAAAATGATTCTCAGCACTCTCTAGATTCCATGTTTATTGTATGAGTCTTTACTATGTTTTATGTTAACGGAATTTAGCGTCGAAGGCCATGGACATCAAGTTGAGATGACGAAAAATAAGCACAATAAATACAGAGCATCTCATCTTACTCATTTCTTCATTCAGCGAGTACTGGGCAAAAAGCACAAAATCATGTTCTTCCTGAACAATCCTGGATCAATCCTGGAGAGGTTTAAACTCTGGCAGAAGATATCCGATGCATCAATAATGATAATATGAGATCAGATGTGATATGCAGCATCAAAAAAAGGATAGAACGCTGTAGAATTTACACAGGAGTTATCACTTCTGGTTGGTGTAATCACGTGGCTTGATGAAGATGGGGATATTTGTGCCGAAGATCCGTTCAGGAGATATTTTGGGAGGGAGAGATTTTATAAAGCTGGGGCCCTGGGGATGCGTGAGGTGCAGCAAAAGTTGTGTGCAAGGATTCAGCCAGAATTAAGGCTGGAGGGAGCTGAAGTTTGAATGCCCTGCTGAGCCATGGGCAGTGCAAAGCAGAGTGAAGGGAGGCTTTGAATGGGAACTGGGATGATCTGAGAGTGGGTTTTAAGGTGATCAATCCTGGCAGTGGTAGAGAAGAAAGATTAGATGGAAAAGAGATTGGAAACCGTTTAGGAGGCTATTAAATCGTCTGGGGCAGCAGTAATGAGAGTCTGAAATAAAGGTGGATGCCATGGGATAGAGAATGAAAGAGTGGATTCAAGAGGTCTTAGCAAAGGACGCTCGAGTCACTCCATTTTTCCAGAAGCAAGAAAATGTGGAACAGGGTTGTTTTTCCACTGCTAACTCATAGTTGCTATTTTTAAAGAAAGATAAGATTTCACTGCATTAAAAAAAAGAGATTTCTTGCATAATTTAAGAATGAGTATTGTCACAGTAGTACTGAACTATTCCCCGGGTTCTTTTGAATTTACCAATTCTACTAAGAATGCGATTTTTTAAAGTTTTTACCCCGTTTTCAAGTAAAAATTTTAATTGAAGAAGTAAAACGTGCAAAAGAAAAAATCCCAAACAGTGCACAGTGACAGAGGAAACAAAATCTCCTCTCTCATCTGGGGGCCTCTGTTCTGTATTCTAGAGACAAACATTGTTATCATTTTCTAATACATTTTTCAAAAAGGGTCACTGCCTTTGAAAGCTTAAATGCATACCTATATTCTCCCCCTCCATCTTTGGAACAGTACGCTCCCATTCTGCCAACTGACTTTCTTTTCCCTCTCTGCCTCCACAATGCTTTCTCTAGTGTGGGATTTTGTGATTCATCACTAATGACATCTGGCGCTGGATTATACTTTGTTGCGGGGTGTGTCCCGTGCAGTGTAGAAGCATCCCCAGCCTTTACCGGATAGATGCCAGTAGCCCTCCCCAGTTGTGACAACCAAAAGGTCTCCGGCTATTGCCAAATGTTCTCTGCAGGACATGGTTGTCCTGGTGTATCCTGGACACACCGCTCCAATGAAGCATATCTATCGCGCTTCTTTTTATCAAATCCAACTGTTTACATCTCTCTCCCCAGAAGTCTGTATCCCTTTTTAGAGCAGTAATGATATCTTAGCCGTTTCTTCATTTTTCTGACCTAGTCCTCAGCTTACATCAACTGACTCACAAAGAGTTATTAAATGAAAGGAAGAGACAGGGCCTTGAACGTAATTAATGTATACCTTAAACACCATGAAATTCTCCCCATGAAATTCATTAAGGTAGAAAGTAATCATCAATTACATGTTAATAACTTTCTGGGTACTTGTAGGGGTTACTAACCATCATAGACACTTTAATCAGCAGGGTTTTGGAGAGGCAAAAACCTAGACATGTGAAAAGGACACCACGTAGGGCAGAGCATATGGTGCCTGAATGAACGATGCAGGGAATAAATACTATCAAATCTAGCAAAAGCAGAGAGGCAAGTCTTATAGTTGTGTCACTAGGTTTTTGTTTTGTTTTGTGTTTTAAAGATTTTATTTATCTGACAGAGAGAGACACAGCAAGAGAGGGAACACAAGCTAGGGGAGTAGGAGAGGGAAAAGCAGGCTCTCAATGGAGCAGGGAGCCCAATGCGGGGCTCGAACCCAGGACTCTGGGACCATGATCCGAGCCGAACGAACGCAGATGCCTAACGACTGAGCCACCCAGGCGCCCCGTGGTTTTTGAATGAATGATTCATAAATTATTGTGTATGTGTGTGAGAGTGAGAGAGAAAGAGAGAGAGATTGAGGGACCGCAACAGAGAGAGCCTGTGAGAGACAGAAGGAGGGAGGGAGAGTGAGAAAAAGGAAGTGTTATTTGGGCTGAGCTGAAATGCTGAGTCTTCCAAGGTCTTGGCAAAAACTAGGGAGTTAAGCCCAGGGGTATGTTTATTAAAAAAAAAAAAAAATTTTTGGAAGGGGAGGCGAACCATAAGAGACTATGGACTCTGAAAAACAACCTGAGGGTTTTGAAGGGTCAGGGGTGGGAGGTTGGGGGAACAGGTGGTGGGTAATAGGGAGGGCACGTTTTGCATGGAGCACTGGGTGTTGTGCAAAAAGAGTGAATACTGTTACGCTGAAAAAATAAATAAAATGAAAAGAAAAAAAAAAAAACTAGGGAGTTAAGAATGAAAGAATTCCCCCTGAAAGCTTGAGAAGTTGACTTTAGACCTTTCCTGAAGTCATCCTGAAGACTTATACTGGGTGGTGTTTGAGGATGGCCCGTCCGGATTTCTTCCTGATGTTTTAAGGAGTTCAATGCTCCAAGAAATGTAATACAGAATGTGGCCACGAAGAAACCTCTTCTCTCCTTCCCTCCGTCGTTTGCTCCTTCAGTGTACATCGACTGTGTGCCACGTAAGTGTCAGCTAGGTGCCAGGTCTCAGGCATGCCGCTGGGAGCACTCTGACAGGGACTCAATTCTGACTGAAGTTGGGTCAAACAGAGACTTCACACGTGGACTATATGAACTCTGAAAGATCCGCGTGTTATTTCAAATTTCCAAACCATCTGCATTCATAATATATATTTATTCTCTATTGTCTCTGGACATACTAAAGGCAGTTAAATATTACATCATAAACCTCCCAGATATGTCAAAAATTTTAAGCTACACTGACCACAATAATTGACTGGCCACTGTAGCATGACTTCCTTAGGACTGAAAAGCCACAGATATTCTATGCGGGGCAAATAACTGCATAGATGTTTGGGTGAGACAGTGAGGAATCTCTAATAAAACAGAAAATAGAGCCACGGTAAGAAAGTGGAATGTAATTATCCAGCTGGAATTTGGCCAGTATGGTAGACAGATTCTCTCAATTCCTGAGGAAGGGAACATAAGAACTTTTAACTATACTATGCTCCAGCCACAAATATATACTTCTGACTCAAGCACAAAAGTACCCATTAGCTTTTGAATATCTACCAGTCCCACCTCCTTGACAACCCCACTGAAAATGTCGAAGTCCTAGGAGCTTGGATGTGAGCCATGAAGACCTTTACTTGGGCAAAATTTGCATTTCTCTGGTGGACAGCAGCATTTCTATCATTTATACAGTAGACATTTAGAAAAACTGCTAGTGTTTTGAGTAAGTTCTCTAATTAAGGGGTGAAAGCTACAGTATCAAATACATGTATATAATCTTACTGCTGAGTCCTGCTTGGAAAACAATCTGTCCAATTCTAAATCTGGGAGGGCAAGGCCTTTTTTGATTATCAACTCCTTGAGAATTTCCTGAAAGCTATGAACCTATCTCTGCCCTCTTTTATCTTTTGTATGTGTGTGTGTGTGTGTGTGTGTGTGTGTGTGCACGCATATGCACGTGACTGCACACATATATGCAATTTCATATAGCACCCACTTCACTGAATTCAATTCCTGGGTCCTCATTGTCCAAGCTTAGAAGCTATTATTCGGTCAGCTTGATTTTCTACAGGCTCTTAATTCTAGAGAGGAAAACTAAATTCTCTCCCATAGCACATGAACTGCTAAGAAAAATTCTATGCCTTAGCTCTCTGGTTGGAGAGTTGAGTCCAACAAATTGTATATCTAGAGGACTTACACTCTTTGCTCTTTTTTATCTTGAGATCATCAGACATCACACACATATCTGTGTGTGTGTTGATATCATCAGAAAATAGATTGTTTCATATTCCATATTCTTTTTTTTTTTTAAGAGTTTGTTCATTTATTTGACAGAGATCACAGGTAGCCAGAGAGGCAGGCAGAGAGAGAGGGGGAAGCAGACTCCCTGCTGAGCAGAGAGCCTGATGCAGGGCTCTATGCCAAGATGCTGAGATCATGACCTGAGCCAAAGGCAGAGGCTTTAACCCACTGAACCACCCAGGCGTCCCTTATTTTCCATATTCTATAGAAATGATAGAACATCATTACATAAGCTAAGTCATATTTCAATGATGAATGTCTTGGGATTAGCTGCTTAAAATATTTCCAAAAGGATTTTACATGTTCCAAGTACTTAATGTTGCTAATATGTTAATGGTTTTTTACCCTGAACAAATTAGGGCATCTGAATCCAATAATTCAACTAGGTTTCCCCCCAGGTGGGATTTTTAAAATAAATTACTCAACGCCCCATATGCCAGGTATATTTGGAAGCTACTTCTTCAAAACCACACTTTTTTAAAAATTTAATTTAATTTAATTTTTCTTCAGTGTTCCAAGATTCATTGTTTATGCACCACACCCTGTGCTCCATGCAATACGTGCCCTCCTTAATACCCACCACCAGGCTCACCTGACCCCCACCCCCCTCCCAAAACACCCCAAACCATTCTTTCCGTATTGAAGACTCAAGATAATCTTTGTCATCTTACTAGGTATTCTTTTAAAAAGTGTCTGGTTCTCACAGCAAGCATGCATTTATTTATCCTCTCTTCCTTCTATCCTATATAAGTTCCTGTAACTGGACATATTGAAGCATTAAATCAACACGTTTATTGATTATCTACAAGGCATTGTGTCAGATAGGATGGGGGAATTTAAAGATGTACAGGCCAGGTCTTCTGGAGAATATCTGCTGTTGAAGACAAGACATAGACCAGAATAATCTAAACTTAATGTTTATAACTGTTATTTATAGCTTTGTGTATAGAAGGTAAATATATTTGTTATATTTATCTGACAAATGATTATTTTACCTCAGAACACCATAGTAAATAGAGGGTTTGACATCATCATTTAAAAAGAAAATTTGTTTTTTTAAAGGAGCTAGAAATTTAGTGAATACGCCATAAGGGACCAGAGGGCAGGACAGCAGAGAAGAGGCTGCCTGCCAGGAGGCCAGTGGGTGAAGACTGCTTTTGAGGGAGGAGGGTGAGGGAGTATATTGACATATGGGATTTTCCCCTTTTTGGTAACTGTGCCTGGTTGCGAGTAGCCCATTGGCTAGGTAGGGCCTGTGGATACTTTGAGGTGGGTCGCCTGATGGGCCTGTCTACATTCAGCCAGGGTCACTATGGGTCCTTTTGCCTTGATCAAATTTGTATTGCTTAAGCCTGTTGCCTAAAAGTGGCCTCTATATCCGTGCCCTAAACTCCCGAACAATTTTGACTCTTAAATCTTTAAGGTGCTGACAGCATCATCATTTTTAAAATCTTTTATGAAATAATAACATTTTTAAAAAATTAGTGTTTATCTCCTACCAGACAAAGCTGTCAAATTTGCATTTTTGATGAAAACTTCAGTTATTCCAAGAGCCTTCAAAACATCTTTTAAATCAATTTCCTGTTCCACGGTGAACCTGGAGGACACATAGGGGGAAATGCATTTAGTTACAGCATTTTTAAAGTATTTAGTTACAGTATCCCGTTACCTGGGACAAAAATTAAAATGTTGGATATGTTGATTTTAATGGTAAATTATGCTAAAACTGGGTCGCGTTTGACTGCAAGTAGTATTCGATTGTGCTCATAAAAAGAGGAGACAGCAAAAAGAATATTGTATCAGAATAGTGTTAGATTATTAAGTAGGAAAAGTATTTGATGTGGACACAAAACTGTAATATATAGGAAGGAATAAGTGTTTTGAGGTCCAGAATATAAAACTTGTATCTCAGTAGTCTTCAAAATTGTGTGACCTACTAATACGTTTGATTTTTTAAGCTGTCAGTGGCTAATCAAATGTTTACCCAAGGCATTTCATTCTCTTAGTATCCTTGCTCAACTTCCTGTGAAAAGGGAAAGCCAATGCTGTATCTAATTGCTGTATAATGGATACATCTTACATTTCAACTCCATACACTCACAGAAAGGAAACATAAAAGCTATCAGGTTAACAATATGTATCTTCCTGGTTATATTAACCTCCAGGACCTAACCCTGTTCTCCTGGTAGCATCACAGAAAAGATGTTACTCAACAGAAGTGAATTAAATATTACATCTTAAAAACTGTACACTTTTACAATTATATTAGAGATTCTTTTTTAAGCAAAAGAATAACAAATTTGTATTTTTTGTTTTAATGGGCTTTATGAATTATACATAAATGTGCATCACATTTGCAAGAAGAAATAAAACATTACTTAAAACTGAAATGAAAATAAGTACAGTGGTCATGAGCAGAATATTAATTTTAAAAAATGGTTTCCACAGAGAGTCTGATTAGTCATATTAAAGAGTCTCTCCCAAACCAATGAATTGTCTCACCCATCTTTCTAGTGAAAAATATGGAGTGAAACATGGCTGCATTTAACACACAAATGCAGCATTTTTTAAGCAAAGGTTATTATTTTTTTATAAAAAGTGAGAATAACTAGAAGTAAATGTTTCCTTTTTTTTCTAAGATGTTGCTTTTTGATCAATAAAGATTCTAAATGTAAGTTTTTAGGCAATGGGCTGTATCCTTAAAAGAGTTAAGTCTGTGACAGTCACAAAACATCACATTAGCATCATTTCTGATGTCTGGTTTAAAGAAGAATGACAAGGGAATGGTTGCTATAAACAAGACTCAGACATCAAGAGGAATAGTCAGGGGAAAACAGTTTTAGCAGGTTCATGTTTATGGAAAATATGACAAATAGAAAGATAAATGTATAGCAAGCATATCAAACCAAGTCCTGAATTTTATCTGTATCCTACACTTTAACTTGGACTTAGCATTGTTTCTTTTGTTTCCTACAAAAAGCAAATGTTGGTTGTGAAAGTAGAAAAGGGGGATGAGTAGGGAAGTATGGACTGTCTCAAAGAATACCTTCAATGGCTTGATTAAGGTGTTTTGTGTGTGTGCTTGACATTTATTATTCATTAATTAATCTACCAAAAACTATTCCGAGACTCTAACAGATTAATTTAAATATCACGAAAATCCTTGGAGGTCAGTATTATTATTATCCTCAGTTAATAGAAGAAGAAACCAAGGAGGAGAAAGATGAGATAACTTGACCAAGGTCAGATGGCTAATAAATGGCAGAGCAGGGGCATGGATCCAGGTCGTATTCTGTATGTTCTGATCCACGTAAAATAGGAAAGTGAAGGAAGAGATCAGGAGAGGATTCTTTGTACTTCTTAAGAGCAACCTGGTTTGTTTCACACTTCTGAGGTTTGCTGTTTCAGGTGAGGATGGTAATTTAGCCAGACTGAATTTGGGCAAGTTCCTTAGTTTCTGAGCCTTGGATTTGACTAACATTAATAATACCTGCCTCATAGTACTGTCAAGGGGATTGAATAAGATTTCTAGAAGTCTTAAAAAAAAAAAAAGATTTTATTTTTAAGTAATCTCTACATCCAACACGGGGCTCGAACGCCTAACCCTAAGATCAAGAATTGCATGCTCTATCAACTGAGCCAACCAGGTGCCCCAAAGATTTCTAGAAGTCTTAGGATGGTGCCTGTATGTAGGAGGAATGTAATAAAGGGCAGATTGCGTTGACAGCATTTACGATATTGCAGTTACATATAACATCACATTATTATAGGTGTTAAGGTATTGTATATTTGCATTTTAGTAATGATGGAGTAATTTGATTAAATACCTGTTTCATCTCTGCTGCTTTAGCTGTAAATTAGTCAAATCTAGTGTCTTTTTTATGCCAATACCTGTAGTATCTAGCATAGGACAATATACATAGGTTGAAGTGAAAAAAATCTAGGTGACCATGAGAGTGTTTGTTCAAAGTTGAAGATGGGATGTGAACAATTTCTATTTATCCATCTCTTGTCTTTGTTTCCTTATCAAACTACTGAGAAACAGCTATCATCCATTTACTAACTCTTTCCTCTTAATAGAGACTAATATTCACATATTAGAGACTAATAATCTTTAATAATCTTAAATAGTCTTTAATATAGACACTAACAATCATTATCATCTCCATACCCGAGGGCTCACTGTGTCCCAGACACTATGCAAATCCTTTTACATGTGGTATCTCATTTAATCATCCCTATGATAATGTCACGGAATCCTAGGAGATGATGTATTATGGTCTCTATTCTTCAGAAGAACCAACTGAAGTTCAGTCAAGACAAGCAACTTGCTGTAGTCACACAGCTAGTAGGTGGTAGAATGAGCATATGAGCTAAGGCCTGTCTGACTGCAAAGTGACCCACCACTAATAACTGCAATTCTAACGATGGCTATTTAAAAACAATCAGATAAACCATAGGTAGATTTTACATTTCGCCCACCAAACTTAAAAATAAAAAGCCACAACCTTGCTTTTTTAAACCCAAAGTCATGCCTATTTTAACAATGTAATCATGCATTTGCAATTTTTTATCTGAGTAAGTTGAAGAGGTATGTAGAGGGCAGAAGCATCTCCACATCTCCAGTGTGGAGAGCAAGTGTTAGAAAAGAATAAACATATATTACATATAAGGAGATTTATACAACTTGTAAGGAATTAAGAAACTAATCAAGACACCTTCTGTAGAAAAGCCCAGTGAAAAGCACTTATATTAAAGAACAATATCGGATGGCTTATGTATTCGTTTTCTTTTATAAACATGAATCTAAAGTGCCTTGTTTCTAAGACAATCATTTTCCAAGTAAAAGGATGGTCTCTGCTTACAAAATAGAAAACCACTTTATATCCATTGATTTACAGCACTCTGATCCCAAATGACCAATCTGAGACTACAAAAGTCAGAGTGGAAAGATATGACAGCCAGGTACCTCTGCATTCTAAATATTAAGGTATTTGATTTTCATTTTAGAACCATCTTCTTGAACCTTATATAACGAAGAAGGTAATGTTCATGAGAATAAGGTTTTTAAAAAATCTTACTAGAAGAAAAGTATATGTAAAGTTACCCATAGGTTAACACAAGGTGAATACTAGGACTTAAAAGGTACACTGAAAATGAATAAAAATAATGATAATACATAATAATTATATGATGTTAGGCATTATTCTAAAGTGCTTTTTAGATCTCTCACATATATATTTTTAATCTATATTAGCCAAACTGTTTTTGCTACCATGACTAAATCGGAAGAATATTTGGTAATGTCCATTAAATCTTAGAAATGTATGACTCTGTATTAACCTTTCAGTATTTCACTGGATTTGTGATCTCATAGGTATAGCATTTTACCCTCTCCTGAACAGAGTTTTGTACTTTGGATAAAAATACAATTTCAATTCAGTATCTGATTCCTATAGAGCTTATTGTTCAGGGGGAAAATAATGAAAATACAAAAGTACTTGCCCCCTTCTCCCCCCTCAAAATACCCTATACCTTTTAAGAAAGGCATTTAAAACCTATACGCATGAAATCTAATATAACAGAAAGTAAAAGCACCTGTGAAGCAGAACAAGAATTGGTAAAATTACAGAAATGCAAAGTTGCCATTTCAGAGTAGTATCTCCATATGAATAAAACTATACAAACATTTTAAGACAGATACTTGAGTAAACCTAGGAAATGGCTATTAAAACTTTTAACCTCTGCTAAAATGAGGTCATAAACGTCATTATCCTCATTGAAAATTTAGTGGATTCTAATACCGTAAAATGGAAGGGGTAGATTGTTTCCTATTATTATCTACACGTAAGTATTTGAAAACAGCCAATTTCTTAAAAAGGGAAACCAGATTCATGTTATGTAGCTATATTCTGTTATGTAGCTATTTTCTCTCTATGCATTAACGAGGCAGAGGGAGAGTTCATAGAAATTCTGGAGAAATGGATACAGGGTAATTAACTGTGCCTAGTTTAGTATCAGGCATTAATATGAGCAAACAAGCTAAACTATTTTATAATTGAAGAGTATCTCTTAGAAAATGAAAATTTAATTTTCATCTGCTGCCATGTTCCATTTCTCAGTGGACAGGACCTGGAGGCCACATTTTCTAGTGAATATGGTTGAATTAGAATATGTGATCCTTACTAAGCATTCATTTAGAATTCTGCTAAAATCGTCCTAAATAACTTTGCATTCTCACAGAATTGAAGCATTTGGCCATGCTGAACTTAGTTCATGGAATTTAATAAGGGAAGAGTTAACACTATACTGAATTTCTCATTTTATCAAAAAGAATTTCTTTAAAAATATACAGAGACATACACAATATCAGTACCAGGCAAAGAAACATGAGAAGAGCATTTTAGGCCAATGCAAAAACGTGCATAGAGACCCAGAGGCAGGAAAAAGCATGCTATCTGTATGTAGCATAGCTACAAGCTCATGGATAGAACATGCTCCCAAGTGTTGTTGTGGTGAGTGGCCAGAGGTCAGGTTGAGAAGAACATCTAGGCCCTGCATAGATCTTATTATTTAATCCACAGGGAGAATTTTAATCTTTCTCCTTCTTATTTATGGTTGCATCTTGGCACCGAGCATAGTAACTTGCTTGCGCTTCTTCCAACAATGTGGGAGATTGTTTTCTCTCCAGCTATAATCAACTTTAAATATTAATGAAATACAGAAGACTGCCAATGCAAATGATATTCAGAGACGATCTACTGAGAAACATTCTAAAATGAAGCTAAGATTATTGACTAGGTTCTGAAACTAGGTCTTGGGAAATAGTATTGAGTGAATTGATAGGGAAGCTTGTGTCTCTGGGCAGGACCCCATGAGTACAAAAGACTACTTTTAAAAAAGGAGGAGGAAGGGAAGGAGAGGAAGGGAAGGGGATGAAAGAAGAAGGGGAGTAGGGGGAGAAAGTAGCTGAGACTTAAAATTCAAAGGTATTCAGACCTGAGTCAGAAACTACATTGAAATCTCTCCCACTATGCTGTTGGAGGAAGTCCCACAGGAGCCTCTTACCTGGGCAGGTACACTTCCACTTTTTGTTTCTTCACAGAGTTTGCCCATTCTTCAATCAGTTGTGCTTTGACCAATGGCTCCAGAGTGGCCAGTGGAACTTCCTGCCTGGACAATACCAGCATCATACTTATCTCCTCTCCCTCATAGGGTATTTCTAGGACTTGGTAGATACCCCCAGCTTCATTGGAACCATCACTAAACTCTCCTAAAACAAAAAGAAAGGTGATAAAAGGTCCATATCCAAGTTCAAATAAAAGGTTTAATTTGTTGTGACTTTCTTCCAAAATAGTGTGTGTGTGTGTGTGTGTGTGTGTCTGTGTGTGTGTGTGTGTCTGTGTCTGTGTCTGTGTCTGTGTCTGTGTGCGTATAAATATTCAGGTATCTGAGAAAAAAGGCTTTTGGGGTTTTGTTTTGTTTTGTTTTGTTTTTAAAGCTCCTGAAATCAAGTGAATCTTCAGTCCTAAAGTATTTATTTTATTTTAGAATCCCCAGGATTATATTGTAATTGTCATAATATGTTCTCTAGACTTACTTTTTATTTTTAAATGAGATACTTCAGATGAATATTTAGTTAAAGAATATCTAAAGAATATCTTTAGAATATCTTTATCTTTAGAAGCAATGATCAGTCCTGGTTAGAAAAATAGAGCCCTAAATCCAACTTAGATGTAGTTCACATTTGCCAATACCTACCAGATTTCTAAGAAGGGAAAAACAGACTACGTAATAACTGGGACTTTATTATTACCACAACTAAAAATTTTGAGGCCAAGATAGCATAGTCAAAATGAAATCTATTACATTATCTAGGTAGTTATCTAGGGTATTTGTGGTGCTTAAGACTTCTATATTAGGTAATAAAGGTTGGTTAGATAATGGGCTTTGTATTCCAATAACTTAGCTAAATTCACCAGGCTTCCATAAAAACATAAAGAAGTCTTTAAAACAAATGGTCCTGTTGCTACCTTAAAATTTCCCCCATTTTCAAAAAGAAAATGTAATGCTTCTGTTACGAGCATTTTCCTATAACTAATCTAGGTCCTTTAGACCTTTGAACATTTTGGTTCTCAAGTTGAGTGTGTAAGAATATAGTTCATTGCAGTGTGTAAGAAAGATTGACACCCTAAACTTCTGAGAAGTCCAATGAAATATCTCTGAAAAAAATGCCAAGGATATTAAGTTTTATCACAAATCACAGACCTTCAATAAATGAAACTATGACCAAACGTACACAGTCTGAAAGCAAAGTTTTAAAGAAATGCTTGTAATTCAAAAAGTGGTAAGAAATCCAAAGCAAGGGCAAAGTGGAACATATGGGTCACTGACAACCACCCTAAAGCCAATGGCTTTCTGGAGTAACTCGTAATGTTCTTTACAAGAGCAGGTATTTGCACGTGGGAATAAAGCCACTTTGCAGGTGTAATCAACTTCATAATTTAAAGAAGTCTATTGGAAAACTGTCAATGCATGTAATATTCACTCAGGATCTAATTAGAGGCCTTTGAAAATGGAGCCAAGGAAATTGAATTGCAGCTCAAATGAGATTGACAAGATATTTGAATAATAAATATTTCATGTTCTTTCTTAAAAATTCATTAATACACTGAGGGAAGAGAGAAATAAAAGCCAGAATGTCTTACCATAATAAAATTCCCCTTGTTGATACATCATTGGAATTTGGACTTCACTTTCATCATCTTTGGTGAAGGAAAAGGTTCTAGTATTTTCAGGTCTAAATTGTGACTTCCAGCTCCCCTTGAAATAGACAGCATTGATGAGGGCCAAATGAGTGCCAGCATCAAAATCCCTTGGGGATACCAAATCCTTCAACAGACCTATTCAGGAAAAACAAATAGATGAACATTCATATTAAATCTGAAGGTGAAAGGGGGCCAAAAGATTATCAAACTACCATCTGATAGAGTAATCCAGAAAAAATGTGTGCCATTACCAAATTTACAAAAAAATTAAGTGTCATGCTTTCAAAGAAAAATGTTACATATACATCCACACATGATTACACACACACAATACAGATTAAGGAGGTCTAAAACAGACCCACCTGACATAACACTGGTAGGATCTTGACACTTGGAGAAATGATAGAACGATGTACAACAGAATCCCAGGCTTTACCACTTTCTAGTTGTGATGATGTGTGTACAACTCTTAACACAGAGTAAGCACTCAGTAATCATCACCGGGTTTATTCTTGAACAACATACATGATTAAAATGTCATTCAATTAAAAAATGTCCCCCATGTATATTGGATATCTTTCCACTGACTATACAATTACCTTTGACTAAGTGAAAACAGATGAGTGAAAGCCATTTGAACTCATGATGCCGTATTATCTATCATTTGAAATATATCTTTACAAATCTGTTTTCAAAGATATTGGGTCTTTGTCGATAGCAAAAAATGTTTATTTTTAAAATTTTTTAAAAAGATTTTACCTATTCATTTGACAGAGAGAAAGAGAGAGAGAGCACAAGCAGGGGGAATAGCGGGAAGAGGGAGAAGCAGGCTCCTCACTGGGCAGGGGGCCCCGTAGCAGGACTCTATCCCAAGACCCGGGGATCATGATCCAAGGTGGAAGGCAGCTGCTTAACCAACTGAGCCACCCGGGCGTCCCACTAAAAATGTTAAAAAGATTTTGGAAATAGCTTTTAATCATTCAGTCTACTCAAAGTGGATTATTATTCTTGACTTACTCTTTGAATGTTAAAATACAAACATAAGTTTCTTTTATCCTACATTTTAATGTCATAGTTAAAAAAGAACCAAAATTTGTATTCTCTCATTTTACTAATGATAGTACTTCTCTAGGTGCTTACAAAGGTGCCTCAGAATTTTTGGGTTTAGGACATAGGGCATGTGGTCAGGTTTTTTTGTTATTGTTCCAAAATAAAATATATTAGATTGATGTTATTTGGGAGTTTTGACAGTATGAATTAATTTAGTGAACATCTGTAATCTACTTTAAATTTGATCTCATTTTTAAAATTCTAGTTTCAATATTTTGATGGTAAAGTTAGAAAATAAAATGGTAAAATATGAAACATATGGAAAGCTTAAATACATTTTTAAAGAACAGATTAAAAATAAATTTTATTTATTATTTTTTAACGATTTTATTTTTTAATTTTTTTTACACCCAATGTGGGGCTCAAACTCACAACTCCAAGATCAAGTGTCACATGTTCCACCAACCAAGCCAGCCAGGTGCCCCAAGATTAGAAATAAATTTTAAAACAAATGTATCTCTTTCTAATTCTCCACTTATTTGGAATTAAAATGGCTGCTCCTTTTTAAAGAAATTCTATATCATTTTTTTGATTACCAATCAAGTTCTGCCATTTAAAAGCCCAACTCTGGGGGCACCTGGGTGTGGCCCAGATTGTTGTTAAGATGGTTAGGCATCTGCCTTCAGCTCAGGTCATGATCTCCAGGTCCTGGGATGGAGCCCCATGTCAGGCTCCCAGCTCAGTGGGGAGTCTGTGTCTGCCTCTCCTCCTGCTTGTGCTCTGTCTCTCTCTCTCTTGAATAAATAAATAAAATCTTAAAAAAAAAAAAGCTCAACTCTGATTTTTAACTCTCTCTTATATTCTATTTTAAATTTATTTTTAAGAGGTCCACCAATTGCCATTCTAACTGGCATCTAACTTCTTAAATAAGTCAGCTCAAGCAAAATTCCATACAGTAGTTAGGATTACCATGCAGAGGAAAACCATGATTGGAGAGACAGATTTCAGACTGATTTATCGCAGTGCCAAAATTCTTCACATGCCAAAAGATTTAAATTCTTTCAAAAACGTTTATTCATAAGCAATGCCTCTAAAAGGACTATAATCTATACAAAATAATTATTAGATACTTGACTAAATGCTAACATTCAACAATTCAATCAGAGTGAAGAGACAAACAATTTCAGAAGTAGAAGAGAGTTAAAACTAAGCTACCAGAGAAAGAAAGGAACTAAATGACATACTATTTGTGTTATTCTCCACCCACTTATTGATATGGTTGGCCACAGCTATATTTTGACTGAAGTCCACATGATTTACTTCTGCTTTAAAGTACTTTTTCAGCATTTGCAAAAATTCCTCATTGACATGAAATCCATTTTGCACAAAGAGAGAGTTGGCAATTTTCATCACATACTGGCTCTCTTTAGCAGTGACCATGTTAGAAAAATCCTTCAAGAAGGAAAATTCATCACCTGCAAAATGACAAACAGTAAGTTTATTAGTGAAAGAAACACAGTGAATGATCACAGGGAGTGGAGAAGCACCAAAACATAGCAAGGGAGATAGATGAGGCAGGAACCCAAGGGAAGAGCAGTATTTATTCCCCATACAACATGACAAGGAGGCTCCAATATTTGTGCATTTCTGGATTTTCAAATTAACTTTGAGTATTTTGAACTGGTATTATTTTTTGTTTTAACTGATGTCTTGGTAGAATCTATTATAGCGATTTTTTGGTTGTCTCCTTTCAAAGTGCTTAGGTTATTCTCATTAAATTGTTCCTCATTCTATAATTAAGGAATAAGAATTAAGCTTAATTAACTATTTTAAAAATCAAAATATTCCTTGAAATTTTACTTTCACTGAAGTTTTTTTGCCTTATAACGAGAAAAGTCCCTTAGAAATCAGAGTTCTTAACTTTTTAATGAGTTGATTCTCATGCATATTAAAAACATTAAAATAGAAATCATACATCATGTCAAAATGATTACAAAATACCTTTTGGCTAAAAACTTTCTCCAATACATAACATTTTCATGATAATAAAACATTTCAAAAAAATTCTTGGATGCTACTTTAAAAATGAAGATACAATTGGTTTTAAGCAAAAATTTCTGATATTCTTAGAGAATCTTGTTGCTTTTCTTCATAGCAGTTATCATGGTTGTAATTTTTCATTTATGTGATAATTAATTGACACATGCCTTTCCCTCTAGACTGGAAACTCAGTAAGAACCATGTTTGCTTTTATTTGTCACAGTGAGGTTTATTTAAATAATAATAGTAATAAAATTTACAATTTCCTTAGATTAACTCAGCTAAGGATGCAGCAAGGAATTACTACTTTTCTTGGGTTTCCTGATGGTTCTCCTAACCATACCATCTCATTGTGTGAATATTGCTACCTGTGGCCAAAGACAACGTAATTGAGTAGATAGTTAAAGCCAAACCACCTTGAAAAATTAATCCTAAGCACACTCACCATTTTTCAGGCTATCATATCCCATTGAATGACGGATTTCTTTCAGGGTAGACCCTTGGGCCCCAAGTTCCATCATTCCTATAGCGAAGGTAACACTCAATGGAGAGAAAAGAATATTTTCATCTTCCCCAGTGGCTCGAAGATGGTTATACATATTCACTGACAACTCAGCAATGGTTTCATCAGGGAAAGTGGCCCCTAAAGCCAGACTTTGTAGAATCAGCAAAGAGAAGAGTCCAAGGAAAGCCATGTTGGGAGAGCTCAAGCCTGGAAAACAATAATTTCCATATTAATTATCACTGAGAATTGAGTGAAAGGCAAAGAAAAATAAAAATAAGAATTATTTCTTGGCAAAGTTGTAAAGAAAACCAATTTTCTAAACATTTACAGTGTTAATATCTCCTAACAAAAGTCCCTTTAAAGAATATGTTGGGAGATACTATTTTTAAAAAGGCAATTAATAGTCAAATGAACAAATTACATTGCTAATTCTGAGGATATTTCCAGGAATAGGGTCGCCCTGGTCCCCACCTTCATGGGGTTAAGAGTATGTGTAGCTACATATATAATGGATAATTAAAGACCATGCTTGGTGAGACTAATGTATCAATTTTTCATATCTTCACCATATATATTTTGGTCATGATTTTGACACAATTTACTCTAATATACATCAAACTACACACGTCCAGGAGAACTATAATGGAAACCAAAAGATATTTACAGGGTTTAAGAGGAACTAGTGAAGTCAGGCATTTGAAAATGTTGGTTTACCCATTTACTGTAATTTATAAAATTAATGCACCATGCAACTGGGTTGCCAGTTGGCAGGAAAAGATCAGACACACACCTGCCACCGGCCCCAATGGATCAGCCCCAGCTGCAGAACCCACAGGAAGTGGTAACCCAGAGAAGAAGCAGGTTCAGCACATTCTTATGTGCTTTTCCCTTCCACCCTGGCTCCCTGTGAGGCTGCTGCTCCCAGTGGCCATCTCTGGGCAGGGAGGAGCCTTCGACCATACTGACCTTTTAAACTCAGGCTGATTTACCATTTCAGCTTATACTGATGCTTCTATTTCAATGAATATCAGGCTTATCTGGTCCTTGAACCATTTTCTCTTTGGAAGAGAAAGTGTCAGTGCCCAGATATCTCTGGCTAACATTTCTTCCTCCCGGCACACCAGTATTCCAGAAGCCCTGTCTCCCCACAAGCAGCACACACTGACCAGCGCACAGCTGGGACAGAATTTCCTTCTTCCTTGTATTCTCCCTCTTCATCACTGCAGGCATCTAAAAGCTGACCTGCCTAGTCAAACAGGTAAGTAGCTTACTCCTTCTTGACCTTCAAGGAAAAAAAAAATTATCCTCAAAACAACATGTAAAGAGATCCTGAGCAAACACATTTGGAAAGCTGTATTTCAATGAGCATGGAGCATTCACAGTCCCCTTTCCTTACCAGAAGGAAGGCAAACACATTTTACTGAAGAGCAAAGTGTTTCTGGCAAGGGTTTGAGTCAGAACGTCCTCCTCACTCCTGTAGCGTTTTTGATCTCACCTTCCGGAGAACTGCCTATTAGTTTGTAAATCCTGCACGTTTTAGGGATAAGTTTGGAGGAGCAGTTTTTTTGCAGCTGTTCTTGTTTTTTGTTCTTTGCTTTTTTGGTCTGAGAAACTCTGAGCGCAGCTGTCACCCCTCTGCTTTCGTATTAAGGTTTAGATCCTTTTTCCTTGGTTTAGGAAGGTAAGGCTCAGCCTGCATGTGAATTATGTAAATAGGGACTCTCACAACCCCGCTGTGGGAGGGAGGAGGGTTGCCTGTTGGGGGGATCAAGTGCATTGCTGCAGAACAGAACAGTCAGTGGTGCAGGCAGCACCGAGACTGAAGCACGGTGGCGCAGAACACAGCTGCCCTGCCAGCCTGCGGGCTGGGGCTGTCCATGGGAGGCTGCCATGGAATCCTGCAAATCCCTCGCCCCGCCTTCTGTACTTCAGAAGATTCCAGTAAAAGGTAGAAGCAGAATAGGGCAACTTTCTCAACCTCTGGATTCAGAAGGAAATTTAGCAGGTACCCTTCCAAATTGAAAGAGACCCTAAGATACACCCAGTATTTAATACTTAGGCTGTAACACTGGTTACTAGAACTCAGAAATCCAAGTCCGACTCAAGGGCCAATGACCTTACTCATGATACTATACTGCTGTCTGACATACGCTACAAAGACCCAAAGCTGGGCCTCATTACTTCCGTTTAATGGTATCTAGTAGAAAACCATGAAGCTGAAGTCATTATATGGGAGTGGTATCCACTGTCATTCAGTAACAAGGCTATTTGGAAACCACTGTTTTTAACACAATTATCAAATTTAAGGTTAACAAAAAGATTGCATTCCTATAAAGCAAAAACCAACCTGTTGCCAACCAACAAACATTCTAGAAAAATAAAGCCAAGTCTAATACATTCATCAGCATTTTTATTTACAAATGAATGTGCCATGAGATAAATAAGCTAACACATGGCATATGACCTTTGGCAAATCACAAGCCTTCTCTGTCTTAGCTTCCTCATTCATGAAATGAAGATGCCAATTTCTACTCCACACAATTATCAAAGATGTAAATGAAATAGTGTGTGTTTGAAGCACTCATTTGAAGCTACAAGGATACTAATAAAAAACATTATCATTAGAGAATATGTTTCCCAGGTTTGTATGTTTGCTAAGTTAAGGAAGAGACTCTAGAGCCAAAAATGAGTGTTTTATACTTCCTGTGGGCTCATCTAATGTAGCACTATTAAATGCCATTCATTCAGCCAAGATGGAAAGAGGTACCACCAAGATACCAAAATGTATAAAAACGGGATCTCGGGGGCACCTGGGTGGCTCAGTGGGTTAAAGCCTCTGCCTTTGGCTCAGGTCATGATCCCGGGGTCCTGGGATCGAGCCCTACATCAGACTCTCTGCTCAGCAGGGAGCCTGCTTCCCCTCCTCCTCTCTCTGCCTGCCTCTCTGCCTGCTTGTGATCTGTCTGTCAAATAAATAAATACAAATTTAAATAAATAAATTAAAAAAATAAAATTCTCTTAAGAAAAAATGGGATCTCGTCCTCAAGAAACTCACAGCATTGTACAAGAACATGTAATCTATTATTGTGATTCTTCTCTGTTTAAGAGAAGAGGTTCTTACAAGAATCAGGAGAAGGGCAAACAGACTCTTCAGAAAATGCATGCACGTGGCTAACAGAACATTACTTTCACTGGCCAGGATATTTACTGGCCTCAGGTTAGGAACCCCCTGGTCTGTGGCATATGGTCCACAGGCAGAAAGAAGCAGTGTTTGGTGGACCTGCAGCTCTGCTGTGTTTCCTTATTGGGGTAAAGAGATGTCAAAACCACTATGTATCTTCAGGCTTCTGGCAGACTCCTGGAAAGAACACCCGTAGGTTTGTGAGAGAGGGTTCTTCCCAGGGCAGCAAGCAGCAGGCTACAATTTACATGCTCTGCTAGGAAATTAGAAGCAGTATGGCTCTGAATAGTGGGAGCGAGTTATATCAGGAAACTCTTTAGTCAAGATTTAAAGAACTCTGTTCTGGAAACACACATTTTATCTATAGTTAAGTGATCTCTCCTTCTCTTAAAGGCAAAATTTCCAGTGTGCCAGGAAAAGAGGAAAAAAAAAAAAAAAGGCTTCTGCCAGGCTGGCCCAGCCTTTTTTATCTTATTTACCCCATCCTAACCACCCCCCCACCCCACCCCAGGGCCCCTTCACCTCCCCTGCCTCTGACTGCTCCTTCTGAGGATTTTTTTCTGGGGAGAAGGGAAGCTTCCCTTCTTCTGCCTTCTAAGCGGGGGAGTGTTCTCCAGGGATCTCTTCCTGGCCCTCTTCTCTTCTGTGTAATGTTCTTCTTGGGACTACTGGTGAACTGCTCTCAAAACAAAGGTACCTCAACTATTATCCCTGTTCATAGTATTCCCTAGTAAGTCCAATTCTTGCTCTGGATTTCTTCTTGTCTTCACTCCTGATGTGCATTGCAAATTGTTTTGGGATCATCTTTGTCTTTGACTCTGGTCCGCATTTCCAATTCAAGATCACCCAAACTGGACTCCTTGTCTTATCAATCAAGCCCAATCTCTTCCCCCCCCCCCTTTTTCCCTTTCTTTCTTAAAACATCAAAGTCTTTGACTCCTCTCTATCTCCCTTTCCCTTATGCTCAATGAGCTATCAACACTTACTCCCTAGAGTGTTCTGGACATTTCTGCCATCCATTTTCCGATGACCATTCCGGCAGCCATAGTGGCAGTTCTTCCTCTTACTGCATTCTCAAGGACTCCACCAGTGACGTCCACCCATTCTCTGAAGCCCAGGCTACTGCCCTCTTTAATGCAATGGATGCACAGCCTCCAGATGAATTGTTTTGATGTACTATTATGAATAGGTATTCCCATATTTATAAAACCTCACAATATTCCTCATGCCTCTAGAGTAAAGTCCCAAATCTTTAGTCTCACATTACTGTGATCCAACATGTTTCTACCCACTACTCCCCTTCAGGGATCCTGCAATTCAAGCCAGACTCCTTTTTGCAATACATATCCCAGAATTTCTGTCTCCTGTTGCTGGCTTGTGTCATTCTCTTTCTGGAACTACTTCAACCTGGTTCCATATGTTCAAATCTTAACCACTCCTCAAGGTTCTGCTCCACTTCCATTTCCTTCACGAATACCCTCCTGGTTTTTCAGTTACAACAGCAATTTCCCCCTCCTCTGAAACGGTGGCATATTTTATCTCTACTTCTCCAACAGCACATACCACTGCTTCCTCCTATTACAGATAATTCTGTGCACGAGTCAGCTCGTTTTCCTCAGCTTTTTGAAGACACAGAAGTGCATTCCTCTTCATCTACTTTAAAATAATCAGCATAAGCACTTAATGCATTACATAGCATAGGAACCAAATATTTGTCGAATGCATATAGCTCACAAATGCTGCATTAGAAGGCATAGCAAGAGAAGCTGTTGCTCCTCAATTCTCGAAGCTAATTTAATCTTAGCCCACAGGTAGTGGCTCATTTCCATTTTTTATTCCCTCTGATAAAGTGCTTCCTTATTGAGTCTGAGACCATCTTTCCCATGTGACAAAGTGACACTGTCACCAATGCTGGCATCATGCAGCGGCTGGACACGGGATGCATTAAAAAACAAGGGCACCACCTTGAAAAATCACACAAGGTGCTACTCCAATGTTCCTATATCAACATTACTCTACAAAATGCCAGGGCCCCACCGTTAATCATAATAATCAACACATTCTAGAATGAATTACTCTCACATGGAGCATGACTTTGTAGATGCATTATTTTCAAGCTACAGAATACGCTGCCTTTACATAAACACCAGGGGCCACCGTACCTGAATGGTGGGAGATTGTGCTCTTGTGCTAGAAAAGGCAGAAGTAGTTGAGCTACAAATAAATTGCCATTAACTCTTGCATATCTCCTTTAGGTTGCCCATGGTAGGACAGGTCATGGGCATGCGTATGTGTGTATCTTGCTTTGGCAAATACTACATTCAAAGAGGTCAGGAAATTAAATCTTTTAATTGAGGTATGAATGATCACAGAGTGGAAAGCTAGCACAGTAAGACATTAGGGACGCCTGGCTGGCTCAGTCAGTTAAGTGTCTGTCTTTGGCTCAGGTCATGATCCTGGGGTCCTGGGACTGAGCTCCACTTTGGGCTCCCTGCTCAGCGAGAAGACTGCTTCTCCCTTTCCCTCTGTTTGCTGCTCCCCCTCTTCCTCTGCTTGTGCTCTCTTCCTCTCTGTCAATTAAATAAATAAAATCTTAAAAAAAAGACTTTAAAAAAGACTTTCTTCATAGTTAATCCTGTTTATAGAAAGACTGGTATTCATAAATGCAACTTGTTGCCTTTTTTGGATAACCCAATTATTTGAAATGAAATAAAAAAGAAAGTATTCTTTAGAAGGTGAAAAAAAATGCTAAGGAAGATCTTCCCCCAACAACAATAAAAAAATCCATACAGAATAACTAAAGGAAAAAATGCCTAAAGCAAAGAACACTATCTTGAAGCATATTCAAGATTCGTTTGTATTCATACTCTGGCGTATTAATTCTCAGATTTTTGCATGTAGTTATTTTTTTAATTGAGGGGACCAATATAAGGTTGTTAAGTTATTATTTTTTTTAAAGATTTTATTTATTTATTTGACAGACAGAGATCACAGGTAGGCAGAGAGGCAGGCAGAGAGAGAGAGAGAGGGAGAAGCAGGCTCTCCATTGAGCAGGTAGCCCAATGCGGGGCTTGATCCCAGGACCCCGAGATCATGACCCGAGCAGAAGGCAGAGGCCCAACCCACCGAGCCACCCAAGGGCCCTGGTTGCTAAGTTTTTATTTTATTAAGTAAATACATTGGGATGGGGACAAAACCGTTTAACGAAAATAATGTCTCTTACAATCACATAAATGAATGAACATTTCGTCATGAAAAGAAGACAGTTCTTCAAAGTGGGTATGTTTGAATTCATGGTTTCACTACTTTTTCTTTCGTCTTTCTCCTGCCCCCCATGGGTTGGCACTGAGTGGTTGGAAACCTCTAAGTTTGGTTAATACTAGTTCACTTGGTGAAATTTGGAACAGGTTGGTCTCCAGACGTTTACTCTCTGATTTACTAAGAGAAATGACTGACCTAGATCAGTAGCAGTGAAGCTGGAAAATTTGTCAAAGACTTTGTCACACACACAAAAAAGGAGTCATGAACAGGACACCTGGATGGCTTAGGTGGTTAAATGTCTGCTTTCAGCTCAGGTCAAGATCCCAGGGTCTTGGAATGGAGCCCCACATTGGGCTTTTTGCTCAGCACGGAGTCCAATTCGGAGCCTGCCTCTGCCCCACCTCCCACTCGTGCTCTCTCACTCTCCCAAATAAATAAATAAAGAAATAAAATCTATGTAAAATTATTGTTAAAAATAGTTATTATAAATATTATTAAATTAAATATTATAAATTATTAAATTAAAATTATTATAAATAATTATTAAAAATAAATAAAATATATACATATATGTATATATGGAGTCATGACTTTGTGAAACAACGTGTATTTTAGCAACCTGTAATTTACCAAATTTCGTCAACCGCAACATATGTAATGCACCTCTCCATCCCCAATTTTAACTCTCTAAAAATCAGAAAAAATCTTATGATCAATGTCCAAAGAAACCAGTCGATCCTCAGAGATGCAAGCTGTGCCACTGTCATCATTTCCTGTGGAAGCATCATAGCCTGGAAGAAAGTAAACTTTTGCCTATTTGTTTATCCTTGTTTCCCGAGTCGCCTTATTTTCATTGGTGCTGCCTCGCACAGTCGAATTTTTGCTTAAACTTGAACCCAGAATTGTCCTCAGTAGCACTGTATTGTACGTTAGCACTGAAAAGAAAAAGGGCCATGGAGCCAGTGGACAGATGTAAGTTGACTGTAAGTGATGCCAAGTATTTATCACTCGAGAAATGAACCAACCGATTCTCTTGTAACACGACAACTGAGTATTTTACAAAGGATCCGTGAATATAAGACCCATGTATGTAAATGAATTTGTGCAAGGAGATGTATCTCTTGTCCTTGGGATATATACAAAAGAACCATCTGTTGGATGCCAAGCAGCACAATGAGAGGCAGAAGAATTTGCCAGTCTCTCAATATAAATCCCAGTGCTTTCAAAGCCAGGAAAGGTGAGTGATCACGCATGCTATGTGAAGGACTATTGCTCAGGAGCTAGGTTGCCAATAGCTTCCTGATAACTTTCAAATTAGCTGTGTGAAGGTGTGGAGGGGTGTGGAGGTGGAGTAGTCAAATAATCAAATGGAAATGGAGAGAATACACCAGTGGTCTTTGAAATGCCTTAAGATTGTATTTTCAATCACAAAGGTGCTAAAGTTTTTATCAAAAAATGCATTATGAAAAGTAACATGTCATGTGCCTGATAAACAATGGCCAGAAGTGACTCAGAAGGATGAAAAGAAGACTCGGACTTAAAATCTTAGTTATTAAGGGCATAATATGCTAGCATATAAAGAAAGACACTCCATTGTGCTATATTTTAAAAAGAACTATACATTTTTCTTCTTAAAACATCCTTTTTCCCTAAAAAGAAGATGCTACTTAAATTGAGATGTATTTTAAAACCAAGGGGCCAGAACTGAGGAGATAAAGTGCACGAGGGTTAATTCTGTAATCACAACATCTCTGAAATTAGGATTCTTCCACTTTCTCTTTCTTTTGCTTCTCGCCCCAGCTATCTAGACCACTGTGATTCTTTCTATACTCTCTTACATTTTGCAAAAAAAAAAACAAACAAACAAACAAAAAAAACCCCACGCATCTTTATGTTCTTTTTCCTGTTCTATTGAATTAAGCTAAAAGGAAAGGTTATGGCTATCTCTTAAATAAGGAGTAAATGGCCAGGTAAATCAAAAGGACAGAACTATGGAGAGAGTAAGCTACAGGTTATGTAATTTACCAGAAAAAATTACAAAAGACTTGAAAATGGACCAAGATGATTACTGGATGTCTTCAATGAAAACCTATGAATTATCTAGAACATAACCTTCCAGGGTATCTGACTCTGAGTTTTGGTCCCTTTGTCATCTTTGAACAACTTCACAGTTCTCTAAGTTAAAGATAATTGATAGAGATGCAAATGATTCTTGTCTACAAAAATGTGCTGTGTACATGTATGATTGAATACAATTGATTATTGCCCTGTGGATATTGACCAGTTCTGCATCTAGTAAGCAGATGTGTTTTAGTATTCCTCATGAGTTTACATATTCATCTGCTTTTTGGATTCTTTAATGAATTAGTTGTAACAGCCTACTGATTCTCTCATTAGTTAATGAATTAAATAAAATCTTTGATATCTGTTCATTTTATATTTGTTTGAGAGTCAGGATTATAACTTTTAGAAATAATTATCCTCTAACTAGTTTACAAAATCCTTACAGTTAGAAATTTTTCTTTTAAAAAAGTGGTTATTTTCATGGGATAATCTGGTAATCAGAGTAGAAAGGAACTAGAATATTAGTCTTTTCTTAATCACTGAATATTCTTTAATTGTTGGTTGAATTAGTACTGTATCACTGGTACTCCGAAATGATTTAGTAGACTTCTGTGACTTTGAACTACTGATCACATAGCAGCAAGCACCGAGCTGGCAGTGCTCCAGGTCTAAAATTCTTGGGTGTTTTACACGCATCCAAGCATAAGATTAGGCCTGGAAGAGTCTATAGTGGTCTGCTCACGTAGGGACTAACCAGTCCTGGAAATGTTGAGAAACAACCAAGGGAAGATGTGCTAAAACTCCCCAGAATTTTTAAAACGCTTTGGTAAATATAAATATATTAAGTCTGAATTCCTCAGCAAAAAGAAGGGGGCTAATTGGAATGAAGACGGACGTGACTCACAAAGGGTTCCTTTCCTTGCTGATACCCAAGGCTTCCAGGGAGCTTTGGAGATTTTTGGCGCCAAACATCCTCCAACTAGGAGGAGATAAGGGTTATAAACTTTCAAGAACATGTCACAACAAAGATAACCTCTTGGGAAATTGTTTGACCTAGTGAATAGATGATGAATAAGTAAGTCTCTAGTCAAACATTTTCCCATGGTAGGCCATAACAAATTTCTAAAATCAAAAGCCAAAATACTCAATTATTTTGTGACCTTCAAAAAGTTCGAAAAATGCAGTCCAGCAGAACTCTCTGCAATGACATAAACATTGCATATGTGTACTCTTCCAATAAGGTAGCCATTTGTCACTTGTGGCTACTGGGTATTTGTAGTGTGGCCAATACACCTGAGAAACAAGTATTTTAATTTTATTTAATTTTAATTAATTTCAATAGCCATTTATGGCTCGTGGTTACCATATTTGACAATGGAGCACTAGAAGTAGGCCAAATAGATCGATTCTTCATAACACTGGTTCTTGTTTAAAACAAAAACAGGAAAATTAGTAGCATGAACTCCATAAAACATGTCTCCCCATGCAAGATGTTTTATTTGTAAATACACTCTTTTTCTTCAAGAGATCTCAGTTGATAAAGAGGCTCCATTTGGAATTCCAAAGGCGTTTGATTAAAGCAGGTGACTACAGGGAAAATAAAGGCAACACCAACAAGCATCAGTAAGCTGGCAGATCCCAGCCCTGCTGGAAATGTGACTTGGGCTTTCCATAAAGTGGTAATAAATAATTCCGTTTGGCACAAGCAGGGAGACTTTGTCCTTGCCAATGAATGACTTCCTTTGCAATACTGTCAGGAGAGCTAAACAAGGGACACACAAGCCCTGAAGCAAGATTCAGAGAGTAGTTTCAGAGAGATGGGTTAAAAAGTCATCATCAATCAAGGTCATGTGTGGCTCAAGGCCATTTTGGAACTAAGCCAGGCATTAGTGGTCTTAGCTTACCCATTAATGCTTTAAGAAATCCCTGCTGATTGCTCTTACCCAGCCTATGGGCTTAGCTGTTTAAAAGACTGCAGAATGTTCGGGCTGGAAACACCTTGACCAGACCCTCATTTTATAGGTGAGGAAACAGAGTCATCTGTACTGAGCAATTTCTTGTACACCAAGGATGTTTAATGAGCTACTATAGATGCTTAAAAAATATAAAGTTTAAATGTGAATGCAATACCTAGAATTTAATTTACTCACTCATTCATGCATTCAATCATTCATTCATTCAGTAACTACTTATTCTTGACAACTACATACCAAGTCCTGTACTAGGTGCTAGGGATACAGAAGATAACAGGGTGATGCAAGAGATACGCTTTTGTGATATTTTCCTTCATGTATGAGATATATAGTCTTTACAGAGACTTCGAGCTTTTTATTCAGAACTTTAACAATATTGGAATTTCTAATTTCTCAATATTAAAATATTGCTCGTATAATAGTTTTTAAAAGCTGGCTATGTCCCTGAAAATCTGAAAATACTCAGATATAAGGTTGCTTCTCAATTACTTTGTCCATGGAGGGAATATTAGCCTAAATTACCCTCCAAACATTCGCTAATCCTTGAATATATACGGAAGGGCTGGGAAAGGGGGTAAAATAGCCAGAGAAATTATTTAAAGAAAAAAATTCTCACAGAAAGACTTTTTGAGCATTCAAAGCCAGTTTTAACCTATCTTGATAATGCAGAGTCAGAACTGTAAGTACAGTATTATAATGTGATGATACCCTAACAGAGGACAGTAGTAGTTAGGGCTGTTGGCCATACACACGAAATAGCCCAGATACAAGGCATTTATATTTGGTTCTATTTATAGTGTTTCTGTCTTGTCTTTCTTATTTGAATTCTCCATCTCTTGCTACTATTTTACTGTCTTAGCTTTAAGACCCTTCGTAGCTCTTGATATTTTTCTCTTTTAGCTTTAACCTCTTTATTTTATAAGACTATGTGTGAGGGTTTGAGGACATACCTAAACTCTCCAGAGGTGAAATGCTTAGTTTCACTTCGCCTAGGTGTCTGTTGAGACCACACAAAGCTATTTTCTTATCTTGGCTAATAACGATAATATTCCCAAGACCCAAGGGCTCTTTTAGTAAAATGGTGTAAGCTCATTTTCTTTTTCTTTCTTTTTTTCTTCCTTCCTTCTTCTTTTCTTCCATCCTTTCCTTCCTCCCTTCCTTCCTTCCTTTCTTTCTAGATTTTGTTTATTTGAGAGAAGGAGAGAGAGAGTGTGAGAGAGCATGAGCCAGGTGAGGGGCAGAGGCAAAAGCAGACTCCCCAGAGCCCAGAATGGAGCTCTATCCCAGGACCTGGAGATCATGACCTGAGCCAAAGGCAGATGCTTAACTGACTGAGCCACCCAGGTGCCTCTACACTCATAGGTTTCTGACACCAAGATGATTATAGAAGGATATTAACATTAGGCTGAATTTTGTGAAATTGCCATTTTTATAAGCCAAAGTGGTCAAATATTGGCATGTTCATATGCTTCAACCTACTATTTAGTGAGAATTTACTGGGTGTCAGGCTAAAGATTAGAACTTGTGTATGCTGTTTTGCTACATTTTATTTCATACAGAAATTTTAGTGTTTTGAAAAGTCATCATATCTCACATTTTTAAGATGCATACTAGTTTAGAAATCTGGAAAAAAATTATTATGATTTTCTTTTAGAATTCTTTTCACTTTGTGCTAGAAATGCTAGAAACAGACAGAAAGAACTTTCTGACACAAAACACCAACCTAAATTAGGTGGCTCTTTCTTTAAAAGAAAAAAAAAATATTTGTGGCTTACTTACTGTACCCTGGGGAAATTAAGTTACCTTCATTATTTTCTAGACAGTCTTTTGCAGGACTACGATGGGGAAAATGAAAGTGAGAAAGAATGTGTCAAAAAATAATTTTATTGCTTTGTTTTTTAATACTCCTATAAATGAAAATATAAAATCATCTTGTTACTGACTAATGTTATATTAATGTTACCTGAAAACATCCACCTGTTAACTCTATTTATAAACCTGCCACACACATTGTAATAGGGGGATTTCTAAAAAAAAAAGTTTGGTTTCCTCTTCCTGTTCATCACTGTCAAATATCTGAAAAGGCAACTTGTAATTTTTATTGCAGAGTGTGGGCAAACAAGTAAAACATTAAGAAGATATAAAAAGTCTCCATGAAAGTGTTCTGGTTACACTTCCCTGTAATTTTCAGAACCACATTCACAATATAGTAACAGCTTTAGGAAGTGTGTAGAAAGATGAATTAAGGAAATAAGCCAATGTTAATGTCAGATAGGAAAAAAAGAGAGAGAGAGAGAGAAGAAAAAGAAATTTGAGGAGATAGTGTACTTCTCCACAAAGCAGTTTCAAGCAATCTAACTAGTAATCAACCCCTCTCATTTTCAGAGATCTGGAGAGACATGGATGTAATTATTTTCTTCTGAATCTCTTCTAAGTTTAGTCATCCTCACTGACAGGAAACTGTCCCTTATCAAGCTCCTTACACAGCCAACTCAAGGCTTTTCCTACGGTTGGGCGCGTAAAATGGGAGGAATATTTTATAGATCTTATGCTGAGCACCAGTGCTCACTACCATGGCACCTGGCGAGGATGTGTGGCTCTCCTTAGTTTAACCACGGGAAGATGGCAGGGGCCTCATGGTGAAAAGAAGGCGAGGATGTCGGCTTTTCACTTTGTTCACTTGGGGGCCGCTTCTTACATGTCTTAAGGATTATTGAAATTTAAAGCTAGGTGTGTGAGAGAAATTTCAGAGAATATTTTTAGGACGCCAAGATAATGTGTCAGGGTCTTTTTTTGCAAACAACTTGTCCATAAGTAAGTTAGAATAAAATGAAATTTTTCTCTCAAGTTGACTTTTTAAAAAATACATACAGATAATTGGCCCTGCAGAGAATGACTGAAGGGTGGGGATTAGGTTGGCATGAGCCCCGTAGATTTTACAATGAAACAGATTTATAGATAAATCTTTTAAAAACAAAAAGATTAGGACATTACAGTCCTAATGAAAAACAATGAGAGTCAAAGCTCAACCTCAGTTAAGCTCAAGAGCGGCTACTCAAACAGGATGGGATATGCTATCATATTTTCTCATTTCAAGTATTGCCTGAGAATCTACAAGTAAGAGTCTAGGAGCTTGAAGACTAGGGAACTGTTAATAAAATTCAGGAATATGCTAGGAATAACTAAGTTTCAAAATGAAAAGAGAAATTCTTCCTATAAAATAGATCCTCTTACCTCAGTTTTCTCCCCAGAGACCAATTAATTCAGGGACTTCTAGAGGTAAAATCATATAATGGACTAGCCATCTATACATAATTACTAGTCATCTATACATACTTATACAAAATTATTGCTAATCCTCATAACAAGCTAACCTGGAAGGTAACCTCATTTTGCAGATTAAGAAACTGAAACATGGTCAGTTTGAGACATTTTACCATGTTCACATGGCTTACTAAGGAATGAAAAGGGGATTTGAGCTTCTATTTGAAGGCTTCAAATCCCATTCTACCTTTTTAAAAATATTTTTATTTATTTGAGAGGAGAGAGAGCAGGGGAGGGGCAGAGGGTGAGGGAGAAAGACAAGCAGTTTCTGTGCTCAGCTGGAGCCCGATGTGGGGCTCAATCTTGGGACCCTGAGATCATGACCTGATCCAAAATCAAGAGTTGACTGCTTATACAACTGAGCCACCCGGGTGCCCCCCATGCCAGTCGAATGTATTTTGACTGTGCGTTGCTGCGTCAGTTGGATGGGATTTAGAGGTCATTTGGTCCACTTCTCGAGTTGAATGCAGGAATTCCCTCCACAAGACTGACTCTGCTTAAATTCCTTATGTGTGCATCAGCTTTGTGTTTGTGTGTGTGTGTGTGTGTATGTGAGATATCTCAGTGTTTGATTGGCTTCCATGATGGTAAGGTAGCTCATGATGTTTAGATGAAATCTCACTTCCTTTAACATACTGACCCTATGTTTGCCAAATAATGCTACAACTGGCTTTAGGTATAGGATCTTAGGTATAGGATCTTAATCCTTCAGCTTTTTTAATTAAAAAAAGCTAAACTGGTAAAACATTCATAGGCAACAAAATTCAAAAGATATCAAAAGGCTTATAGTGAAAACCCACTATCTCCTATCCCCTAGTCACCCAGTATCTTTTGGTGGAAACAACAAATGTTATCATCCAGAGAGATCTTATGTACATACAGTATATATATTTTCCCCTTTTCCTTCTTACAGAAGTAATAACATAATAAACTTTCTTTACACAGTGGTTGGCAACCTCACTTTCTCATTTAGCAACATATCTTGAAAACTATTTGCTGTCATACATAAAGAGCATCCTCATTTTATTTACTTATATTTTTAGCAGCTTCACAGCATTTTACTGTATGGCTATGCCATAATTTACTCAATTAGTCCCCTACCAATGGGAATTTAGATTACTGCAATTTTTGCTATTACAAATAATGAGGTGTGGACTAATTTCAGAAATATATCATTTCACAGGTGTGCAATTATCTCCACAGGGTATGTTCCTTGAAGTTAAATTGCTAGGTCAAAAGGCACAAGTACTTGTAATTTTGATAAATATTGCCTAACTGCCCTCCATCAAAGTTTTATGATTAAAAACCCAGGAATATACTTAGAAAGACCTATACAAAAGAAAAATTGAAATATTGCTAGGAAATAGAAAAAACGACTAGAATGTTTCATCTTCTATGTAACACTCTTCCTAAAATAAGGACAGATGAACATGTTGAACACACCACTGGGGTACAGTCAGCAAGATCCAGGCCATGGGAAACTCCACAGTACAACTGATTCAGTTTCAACAAATAAAATACAGGAGTAAAGGGCAGGGAGAGCTGGGGAGGCAAGAAGCCAGTGGCTTCAAAGAGACATATCAATAGATTGCAATGCCTGGCCCTCATTTGGATGCTGGTTGAAATAAACTAACTTTAAAAATCATATATTGTATTATAAGACGATGGGGGAAATGACTAGGATAAATGGAAATGGACACCTTATTCTTAGGAATATTCAAGATCATAAAGATATTATTACTCTATATATTTAGTGCAATTTCAATAAAAATAGCAACCTTTAAAAATTAGACAAGCCATTCTAAAGTTCACATAGAAAAAATTATGGAAGAATAATAAAAAAAAATTCTGGGAAAAAAATAACAGTGATGAGATACTAAAATACATTTAAAAACTATAATAATTAGAAGAGGGTGTTGAGAAATATAATTTAGTATATGATAAAACTTGGCATGCCCAATCAGTGGAATAAGAGATCATTTGGTAAGTACTAACTGGTGTTGGAAGAACAGACTACATGTTAAAAAATAAAGAAGATACGTACTTTGCACTTCAAATCAAAATAAATACTAGATGTGTCAAACTTTAAAAATTAAAATTGAAGCTTTTGAAACCCCAAGGAGAAATCCTGGGAACTTACAAATACATTAATATATAAGTATACACAAATACACCTATATTTTCCATACATAAAACATGTATATATACACGTGTATATATGTTACATCTGTGTATATTATGTATATATATGTGTATATGTACTGTTTTAAAGAAGTGTTACACATACACAATGTTGTATTAGTAAAGGCCAAAGTGTGGCAAAGACTGGGAGCCACTAAAGAAAAGAGTAATATGACTATAGGCAAAAATAAAAAGTCTTTACAGTAAAACCACATGAGTGAAGTCAAAGGCAAGTAGCAAAGTAAAAAATCTTAAATTACAGATAGTGAAATTTTCCTACTTTATATAAGGCCTCTATAAACCAATAAAACCAAAAAAAGTTCTATAGAAAATTAGGCAAAGGACATGAATAGATCTTTCACCTAAAAGATCTTTAAAATGCTCCTAAACACAGAAAAATATGGTCAAACTTTTTGATTATTATTTAAAAGTAAAACTACGCTAAGGTACCATGCATTACATATCGGATTGACAAAAGTAATATTAAGGCCTTAACCCTAAAAATTTAAGAATGACCCTAAGGTCATCTGATTTGCAGGAAAAAAAATGGTTGGGGCAAAAAAGCAGTAACCTCCCAGAAATTCTAGAATACTCCAGTAATCTATAGGATTGGTGTTACAGTTCTGTCTCACACAAAGTTCACAACATCAGATAATCTCTCTAATCCGGAATGCGATGGAAAACTAGAACAAACAAAATCTTTAAGTTTTTTAAAATAGTCAAAAATAAAAATCCATAAAAATACACATTTTGTATTAAAGCTTGTATATTTGACTCAGCAGGACATTCCTTGATCCCTACTCTAGAATGCTTACTTTTATTCTAAATACAATCCTAACAGAAATGTTTGTTTGATTTGGTTCCCCATCTTTACCAATGAAAAGGAAAAAAAGATAGAATAAAAGGCTGTTTGAAACAGGCATAAGGTCTTTAGGGAGAAGCCACAAAAGATGTTGTTCTACAGTCAATGAAAGCCTATGCAGATCTGCTAAAGACTTAAAGCCTAGGACAATTTACTATAGGCACATTTCTGTGAGAATCATGGCATTGCTGCAGCACTCAGTGTAAGATATTCATGAGGATGCCCTTCAGCCATCTCAAAAATAATTCTTTCTCTGTCACTCCATAGGGGATGTCTGATGTATGTCTGATAAACTATTATAAGCCATCAGAAACAAAATATTGGGATATTTACCGAGATACATTTCATTTGTCTGGAAAACTCAATTGCACAGAAAAACAAATTTCTCTTGAGACGGAACTAATCATGATATGACTGTAGTTTAAAAGACAAATAATAAATTGTCATTGGTGTGCTTTTGTTTTTCAACCCACAGGTCGGATTTTCCAGGCTTCAATCATTCTGAATTGAATAAAACCTAACTTACCTTGTGATTACTTACCAAGGAATAGTTCTGTGGGTTTATGACCTTATCACAGAACACGTCGTATTTCAAAATTACTTGCCTTAATGTAATTATGTTAATGAAATGAAATTACGCTCATATTTGAATCTGCATGGCTTAGTAACGGCAGCAGTCAGCATCATCTTTTGATGGCTCTTTGCAATGTCTGTGGCAGGGAGTCTCTCTCTTCAATTTTCTTGTGGGGTTATGCTTCTCTTTGATGTTCCTCACTTTTTAGCAATGAACATGGATGGCATTTTAACACTCCTCAGGTATTTTTTTGCAACACAGTTACTCTACTAGGCAACAAAAAATGTCCTCGGAGGGGCCAGTTACTTTAAGACTGAGAATCTCGTAGGATTAGATAGTGTGTGTGTGTGTGTGTGTGTGTGTGTGTGTGTGTAGCCTCTAAGGATCATTAATATCATTAATGTGAGGCAAAAGTCCCAGACTAAATGGCTTCTGGGGAAGCATAATTTAGTCAGAATGACATGAATCTAAAATGTTTTTATAACCTAGTATTAAAAAGGGAGCTAATAAAACTATTTCTCTAAATCAGCACTTCCCAGTGGGTGGTTGGGGGACTTCCCCATCAGAATTTCCTGGGAGAGGAGGAAAAGCCCAGCTTAGGGGGCCACATCACCAACCTCTTGAATCAGAAATTCTAGCGCCAGTATTTTCAAGGGATATTTTAGGGGACTGTTTGACGTACTGAAGTGTGAAAATCAAGTTGGTAAGATACCAACGAGGATATGCCTGTCAGTGGAAGTGAGGTAAAAAGGGTGCGGAGGTGAGAGGAACGTGAGAGGAACGGAGGAGGAGGAAATAGTGGACTGCTGATGACAACGAGGTACTTCACAAATTCCTTCACTTATTCCTTTACAATGTGATGGGCTGCTATGTTCACGTCTGTTGCTAGGATGATGGTTGAATATCTTGAATATCGATCTCCTCTCCAGACGGCAAGTTCCATGAGGGCAAAATCACATCTGTCTCCCTGGGGACTATCCCCGCCTAGTGCATTGCTTGGTCTGTCTGCCCTCAATATCTGCTGAATGGATGATTTAGGTACAGTATCTCCACACACAGAGAAGCACACTGAGACTTGGAGAAGGTAGGTAGCTGAAGACTATCCTGTTTGCAGTGAGTAGAAACTCAGGGCTACTATCAAAGCCCAGGTGGCTTTCCCTCAACAGTCCCACCTTGTGGGTCATTGGATTGTTTGTAAAGGAGACCTACATCAACATAGCCTTTTGACGCTCAAATCCTCAAAAATCCCTGTAATGGAGTTTATTTAGAAAATATAATAAATTATATAGTATTTTAGAATGTGATAAATATCCTGGCGTAGAGGGAGTGGGGACAACTCAGCACAAGGGAATAAGAGTGAGAAACTGACAAGGCATATTGCAGTTTTATTTTTTTTTTTATTAGTTTCAGAGGTAGAATTTAGTGATTCATCAGTTGCATATAATACCCAGTGCTCATTAAATTTAATGCCCATCACCGAATTATCCCTTCCCCCAGCCCATCTCTGCTCCTGCAACCCTCAGTTTGTTTCCTAGAGTTCAGTATTTCTTATAGTTTAGTTTGCCTCCTTATTTTCATCTTGTATTATTTTGTAGTTTTAAATAAAAAAGATGAGGAAAGCTTCACTGATTAGCTGATTTCTGGACAACGCCTTCAAGGAAGCCCCTTCAAGCCCCTGATAACTAGAGCCAGAGGCCAGGGATTAGCAAGAGCGCATGCCTGCATGCCTGAGGAAGGAGTGTGTGTGTCTGGTCCCAAGGTTAGCAAGAAGCCAACTCAGGAGGGTGGAGAGGGTGAGGAGGAGATGGGTGGCTACGGAGGAATGGGAAGAGAGGGTCTAGGAACTGAGCAAAGACAGCCCCTCTGAAGAACAGAGAAATCTAGCAGTAGTCGGATGGAGTAGACACCTTGCTTGTTTGAAGTACAAGAGAAAACAGGATGCTCCAAGACATGGGGGATTGATGATTTCAGAAGAGGGAACTGCAGAAGTGGTGCTTAGAGGAGAGAGGATGAGCACCTGTGTCCAGGTAGGGGGTGGCCTTGCCTGGAAGCTCAGGGCAAAAGTATGTGGGTACAGATGCTTTTAGTTGGGGAGCTATGGTAGCAAGAGACTGGAAGATTTTTAATGGCTTCCCTTTTCTCCATGATACAGGATGCAAGGTCATTAGCTGTGAACAAGCCGGGAAGCAGGTGCTAGAGAACCTGCCTGCGGAACCTTTTTCACTGCGTTTACTCATATAGAAGCACTGAACTTGATATTTCTGCTTAAACATATGGAAATATCTTATGCACATACTCTTGCCAAAGCAGCGTTACTCATCTTTGGTTAGAATTAGCTTGGAAAGTAAACTGTGCAAGTAATGAATTTTGAAAAATAAATTAATACAGATTGAAAACCTTCTTCTCTGCTCCCACTTGTACTGTAAATTTATTCTCTCAAAATTATTTCATGTTCTGAATGTCATTGAGGAATTTAGTAGATCGCTGAGCTGCACCCCACAAGTGGGTTTCCAACCATAATTTAATTGGAAGGGCTGTAACTAAGTTTCACCATATGGGACTGCCAGATGTAATCAGTGCAATATAAGTTTGAAGAAGGCATTATTGAGTGTGTCTAAGCACATTTTGTAAGCAATGAAAGCTATCATTTATGCAACAGAAATCACTCTAATGTCTTATGAAATTAGGACATCAGTAGAATATGTAAGTGTTAGAGGGTTAATGTAGATCAAGTAATTTTGGCTGAAAGATAACACACTATTTAAAGACAAACGTAAGTCAGATAATACAGGTATTACTCACCCTTCCTCCACCCTAACACATCAGTCAAATTTGTAGGCTAACATGGCTTAAAGCCTTTATACTAATACAGTTAATGATACACTTGGAAGCTGATACAATTAGTAAATTAATACAATTAATTAACACAATTAATAAAATTAATTAATTTTATTAAACAGAGAATCTGGGCAAATTACTCAGTCATTAAGTAGAGGCTACAAAGTTTTTAATCTGGGGCCAATTAATAGTTTAACACGCTGAAATTGCCAGCCCTGAACTTTTCATTTGTTATTCGGGTTCTTCAAGACCTAAAGGTGTTGCAAATAAGTGGCTAATCCTACAATGAATAAACATAACAAAATTGTGATCCGGAAAGTCTTTTGCTCAAATTCCTGAAGGCAGGCTCAGAACAAAAAGAAAATCATACCTGAGGAAACCACAAAAGCAGCATTGTTTTTCCCTGTTTGGGGTTAGGCTGAAGAGGGCTCTTGTACAAGGAAAGAGTTCATCTGTACTAATTGTGTCTCGGGAGCTGTACTAGTATTAAATGCTGCTGAAATACAGATGCATATATCCCCTATGCTATCAAAACAATGGCACTCCAAAGCTAAAGATTCAAGACTACTCACCATTCAGAGATTAATCATCTGGTATTCTCCCTGACCTTGGCCACTGTTATTTGTCGAACTGTGGTGAATAAAACTTAAATGTTAACACCTTAAATCATCACGACATTGAACTCATCCCCTGCACAGGCTAACGAGAACACATAGTGTGAAACCAATGAAGGAAAGGCAAATTCAGATCCTTTGAACTGTATAACCTTTGGTCAGATTAGATAAATACTGGAGAGATGTTCCACTTCAATAATCCATACGGTTTAAGCAGATTAAGGATTTTAAAGCAGTCAAGACCACACGTGCGTGAGCTCACACGCACACGTGCACACACACACACACACACACACACACACTACACAATTTAGAGCAAGGTTACCGGAACTGAAGAATCTCCTGCTGCCAGCGTATGAATTTTCAACCCAGGAATAGTGTGGAAGGACTGGAGGCCTGACTTATCCTCTGGTCAGTTGCCTTCACAGCCTTGGTGTCAGGAGAGCTATGACAAGTTGCAAAGCCAGGTAGGTGCATCTTCTCTTGACTTTAGTTGTCTAGCTGGTGGCTGGCTCTTCTCCCCCCAGAACCATTATAACTTTAGTAAGATCTGATGGATGGCACCACACAGAGGAATTGATGAGTGTAGCCAGCTGGACTACAGAGATATCAGGCAGCAAGATTAATTTAAGCTTGCCAGTGAAGCACAATGTAAGTAGATTCTAAAACAACCCCCAGAGCAAAGTTAATATAAAGAAATTAAAGTTTACTTTTCAATAGTCTGTACGTGGCCTTTCACTGGTGCATGGGCACTAAATGTTTACAGAGAAGTAATAAATGGGACCTTGAGGATGCTGGGATTCAGGGCCAATTCTGTTGTACTTGCTGCCATCTTTGAAGGCTGAGTTATTACTGTTCCTGCTTAGGATGGTATTTCTAGCCCTCTCCCCCTGGTTAACTTCTATTTCTTCTTCGTAACTATCTCACTGAAGCTGGCCCCCTGAAAGTCATTTCCACTTATGTAAGCATAGTCCTCATTGCAGAGTTTTGACTAGAAGATTCTAAACAAATGTCTGTCAGATGAAAGAGAATAACAGAGAAATAGCTATGTTTGAGGGATATGAATGAAAAGAAACTGGATTAAGAGTGGGAAGTGTGAACTTAAGTTCTAACTACCACTAACTAAACAGCAAAACTTTTCCTTTTGCTGTTTCTAAGTCTACTAAGTGAGAATAATAATAATGCCTTCTCCACCTCCTTTGTGAAGTGGTTATGAGAACAAAGGGGCAACAGTGGGAAAAATGGGATCTAACAGAAACTTGGTTTCATAATGGGCAGCCTTAGGCAAATCAGTGAAATGGCTGGCACATATTTCCTATGTCAGGTGTGGATCAAAAAACTTCCCTATCTCTTAGGCTTCTTTCTTAAAGGTCTATCCAAATATTAGGAAGTGTGACTGCCTTTTTATTTACTTTAAAGAATACTTTTGAATTTTAATTTGAAATAATTTTAGACTTACAAAGACATTGAAATAGAGTTCCCATAAAGCCTTTACCTAGTTTACCTAGTTTCCCCAAATGTTAACATCTTACTTATAACTGATACACAATCATCAAAACATTAACTAATTAACTAATTAACTTATAACTGATACATAATCAACAAAACATAACAAATCAACAAAATCATTAACTTTGATATGTTACTATTAACTGATGTATAAACATTATTCAAATTTTTCCAATTATTCCACTTCATTTTTCTGGTCCTGGATTCTATCCAGGATCTCATACTGCATTTAGCAGTTATGTCTCCTTAGTCCCTTCCTTCCTCCCTCCCTTCCCACCTTCTATCCTTATTTTGTTACTTATTTACTTTAGAGAGAGAGAGAGAGTGCATGATGCACTTGAGTGGGTGGTGGGGTGGGGGTAGAGGAAGAGGGAGAGCGAGAATCCCAAGCAGGATCCACTCCCAGTGCAGAGCCTAATGGAGGGCTCAATCTCATGACCCTCAGATCATGTACTGGACCAAAATCAAGAGTCAGACACATAAGCAACTAAGCCACCCAGGCACCCCAGTCTCCTCCAAAAATTTTTTTTTTTTAAGATTTTATTTGACAGAGAGAGAGAGAGAGAGGGGGAACACAAGCACAGGAAGTGGGAGAGGGGGAAGTAGGCTTCCCGCTGAGCAGGGAGCCTGATGCGGGGCTCCATCCCAGGACCCCGAGATTATGACCTGAGCTGAAGGCAGAGGCTTTAACCCACTGAGCCACCCAGGTGCACCTCCTCCAATTTTTTAAAAACTATCTTGTGGGTAAATAATATATTAAGACTGCAAATATCCTATTTCTCAACATGTTTTTGGCCACTAATTTTCACATCCATTATTATTCTTTTCTGCAACAATTAACAGGTTGTTTGCCAAATGATGATTTTTCTACTTCCATAATTCTTTGTACATTCATTAATTGGAATTCTCCTGTAAGAAAAAGCTATCCCTTTTCTCTAATTTTACTTATATATTCAAATTATTTATTTGTATCAGTATGGATTCATAGGTCTTTATTTTATTCCATGGGTTATATAGTCCATCACTATCATTATTTACTTTACTTCTCATATTGTCCTAGATCTGCTATGGCCTTTTTAGATGGCTCAACTCACACAGATTAATGCCTTGCTAAAAATCAATCTACCCCAAGAAATGCCTGTTTGGAGATGTGGCATTTGAGAAAAAATTAAAATGTATAGCTGAAAAAAAAATTGTCTGGGGTATCAAGGACACAGGGATCCAGATCATACAGCTCCAAAAATGAAGATAAAAGACCTATAAGGATACAGAGGTTCAGGCTACTAAACATCCTACACATTTGTACTCCAGCTGGTGACTTATCCATCTGCCAAATGGCAAGAAGGATGTGTTCAGATATTTATATCCCTTCTTCATCTGAATATACAGAGGCTGTCAAGAAGTACTAAAAGATCAATAACTGTATCTTACAGTGTGTATGTATGTATGTGTGAGTGTGTGTGTGTGAGAGAGAGATTATTACCAGTTTAGGCCATTTTAATGCAAACTTTTTGAAGTCAGCCTTGAGTATGATTTGTGTAACATAAATCCCTGGCCATGTTTGTTCATGGTTACTTATTAATTCATCACACAGACTTATACTTTAATGTTCAGTATGTCCCTAGCATTGTGCAAACACCATGGATATAAGCAACAATTACATACTGTCTTTAGTGACCTTTAAATTCAGTGGAACTGAGGTCCTTTCAAAAAGCTGTGATATTCCAGGTGGGTTTAGAGAGAGCTCTTGGCTTTATCAGTAAAATCGGAACGTTAGTCTTTGATATTCAAGATTCTTTCAGCAGTAAAGTCATCTGATACTGTGATTCACTAACTTCATTATTTTTAAAAATTGCTGTTTAATGTGCCTTTCTCTCAAAATATCCCAATCAGTAATACATGCACTCTTTAATAAATCCTTTGTAGCTGTTTAAATACTTACTGAGTCTCACAGAGCTGATCCCCTATGGGTAGAAAACCTCATTTACATACAGCCCTGGACTCTATTTTTCACACAGAGGTCCAGACTTGTGACATGAAAAAAGTCAGTGGAGACCCAGAATACATTATTTTTAAAGTCAGAGGCAGACAGTTGGTTGCATATTGCAGTTACTTAGTTTTCTTCCTTTGATTAATGGAAATCAAATAACTAATCTAAATAATTATAGTGGTAGACTAGAAATCGCTTTCATGGCTATGACTGCCATGTGAATTATAAGGGCATTTGCTTATCTACCTCTTCCAAAATCAGAAAGATGCCTTATCCTATGACTGATGGCCAGATATACTTACTTGGAAGCTTAATTAAAAAAAAAATGAGAAAAACAGTAACATGTACTCATTTTAATAGTAATAGCTAGTACTATAATCTCAGAGGTTACAGAGAAGTAAAAAACAGATGAAAACCAAGATATTTTTAAAAAGACTATTTATGTCATACCAAATTCACCTTTTATATTTGCTGTAATTTCAAGTATGAACAGTGATACTGGTCTGCTTTGTACAAGGTTCCATTCCTAACCACAGGCTTCTTATAGTTCCCTCTCTTCCAACATCTCAACCTAAAATAACAGATCTTTTTATAAAGCATAACAATACCACAATGAGCTCATTTGAAGGAATCTAATCCTGTCATTTAATTTCTTTAAAACAAGAACTGAGTTTCACATGTAAATTGATTTTGAAATATTGAATCAATCAGCATAAGTGGTTACTTAACTTTACCTAACTGGTTACAACTTAGAGGTTAAGGTGTGTTGCAGATTAAAAAAATCTTAACTTACTCTAAAACGAAGTCAGGTTAGTGGGATTACTACAATACCATGTGCTTTCTTTCAGTTTCTTAATTAGGAAGTGCTTCCAAACTACTGTCCTGAAATACATCATGGATTAAAATGTAACATTTTTCTGTTTACAGATACACTTATGAAATGTAGATTGGGGGTTATATGTGTACTGCTTATAGTGAGAGGTATGACCTAGTAACCTGCTAGACTTGAAAGATTAAAGTGGAAGTGGAGGAAGGAGTGGATGTGCTGAATGAATTTATTTTGAAATATCAGTTCAGACAACAGAATGGCTCATTGTGCTGCCTGAGGCTGCAGGAAAGTTACCAATGTTGTCTTGTGAACAACAGGAAAGGAAGAAAAGCAGTAACTCAGGTAAACAAGGTTAGGTGATCAGTCACAAGGAAAGTGTTAGGGGGAATCCAGGAGGCACACAACTACTGGGACCTAGGGGTGGAGGCTGGGGACAGGACAAGGTCAGTTTAACCTTGAAACCCATGGGTGGAGGCTTGCAGACCAGCAATGAAAGGCTGAGAAATCCTTAAGTGGAAGGAAAAGAAAGGATTTAGTTGTTCAAACCTGGGAGCACTTTAGAGTGACAGGAGGAAAATGACAAATGGTAAAAGTTGCTACAACTCGCGCTACAACTACTGGGAACCTTAAGGGTGTGTTCAATTAACTTCTCTCGAATACAGAGATACCAGAAGTAGTTTTACTTCTGATGGATTCATCAGATTAGTGACACTCCCAGGGTGCCTCAAGGTGTGTAAATTCAGATTTTGCACTGTGGATTTTCTTAAAGGCAGGTCATAAACCTTAATATTATTCTATGTTGACATTTAAAATATTCAAATTTGAACAGCCTCCATATACTATAGAAAGAACAGCTTTATGCTAGAAACTGCAACTTATGAAAATATATGCTCCACAGAAGTCGGGCACTTCCAATTGCTTAAATATTTCAGTTGCATAAATAATCCAAAAGCTTGTAAACATTTTACAATTATAGACCAGTAGAGGGCTTTAAGAGGCACTTTCATCTATTCTGATTGTCGAAGTTGCGTCTCTGTAGCCAGGGGTCTGGCTGGAAGATGTGGCTCTATTGGTTGATGAATTCCCACAGCCCCAGTTTCTGGGATTTGTGGACATCCTGTGGCGATTCTAACCCTCATCCTTCTCTCTTGCTTGGATTTCATGCCTAATTAACTGATATAAAATGACTGCAGAGCTCACAAATGCTTAAACTGAGGTAAAACAAAGGTAAATGTGGCATAACCGAGTCTCTTCCCATCGGTCATTGGAGTATAAATAGTTCCCTTGAAAAAGGAGCTTGAAGTAAGGTTTATACATGATTTCAAAGAGGAAGAAATCTACTCTGTCACCCCCTTTCTCCCCTAAGAAAAAAATCATGACTAGCAACTGTCTTTGGAATTAAATCCAAAGTAATAAATCTGGAGGAACACGCTATCAATCACACATTCTGGTATTTCTCACCAACAGAAAGACAGCAGCACCATCACAGAATCATTGCAGTTCCATAGAATACACACACATACACACAGTTCCATGAATATATATGTACACACACACACACACACTTTTGACTAAAAACATTAACAGTCTTCTGATACACAACCCTCATTTATCAGATATTCCAGTGACATTGGTTTTGGGCTGGTGTTTTTTAACCTTTTCCTTCGCACACCTGAGGCATACAAAAGGTTCAAGTATAGACACTCTGGGGGCTCCTGGGTGGTTCAGTGGGTTAAAGCCTCTGCCTTCAGCTCAGGTCATGATCTCAGGGTCCTGGGATCGAGCCCTGCATCAGGCTCTCTGCTCATCAGGTAGCCTGCTTCCTCCTCTCTCTCTGCCTGCCTCTCTTGTGATCTCTGTCTGTCAAATAAATAAATAAAATCTTTAAAAAAAAAGAAAAAAGAGTAGGCACTCTGTAGTAGGCAGTGGTGAGGCGAGTAAAGTTTAGGTAGTTTGAAAAAAGCCTCAAAGGTTAAGGCACCCACCTCACAGCCCATCTTCAAGCTTTGTGGGAGCCCAGAGTTTTAGAGAATCAGTGGTATTAAAAAAAAAAATCAGAATTACATTTCGAAGAAGATATTAGGGTGTCTGGCATTTACTGAGTACCTGCTATGTACTAGGCACTTACTATGTTCTTTGTTTTTTTAAATTAAACCCCTCAGTGTCATGAGACAAGAACTTTGCAAAAGAGGAAACAGAAGTTTGTTCATTTATCCAATTATTTATTAAGCATCTACTATTTACCAGGCACTTTTCTGGGTGTTGGGGATACAGGAGTGAACAGAAGAGACAATGCAGGGCCTCAAAATAGTTGTGTTAACTCACATGAAGTGAAGATGAGATCTGGAAGCAGCCTGAGTTCCACGTACTATATAGCATACTTCTAGAGGACCATCGTGTCCCAACCTCTTCTGAACAATCTGGTCTTCAAATACAAAGTTCCAAGACAGACTGTTTTTCACTTTAAGCAAGTACCATCTACTATGTTCTGGGCCCTCCCAGTGGTGAGCACAGCAGGCAAGAGCCCTGCCTCATGGAGTTTACACTGACCAGATATATACATGCAAATATTTTAGTGCTAACTCTGTTAAGTGCAATGAATAAAACATACTGTGCTATATGAATGATTCATGGGGGCCTACTTCCTGTTGGAGAGGAGATCAGGCAAGGCCTCTCGAATGAGGGTCATGTAGGCTGAGAGCTAAAGGGTAAATAAGAGTTAAAGAGGGAGGCAATATTCCAGATAGAGGGAACAACCTGAAGGCCCAGGGGGCAGGACAGAGCCTTGTGACTGTGAGGAATTGAAAGAAATCAGGAAACAAAATGGAAAGAGGAAGCCAGCTTAAGTAGGTAGGGACCAGATCATACAGGGCCTTGTAGGTAGCAAGAAGGCTGCATTTTCCCAAACTGTAGAACAATTTAAGAAGCTGATATTTACAAAATGGATTATAGGGAGTCCAGAGCAGAAGCTTAAGGACAAATTGAGTGGTTATTACAATAATTTAGGTGAAAGGAGATAGTAGATGTATTGATGTAGGCAGAAAAGGAGCAGAAAGATTCTGGACATTCTTATTAAGAGAGAGACTGGACAGGACATAGGTAATAGAAAAGATGACTTTCAGAGTTCTCCTAGGCCACCTGGGTGGCTGAGGGTGCCCTTCTCTAGATGGAGAAGGTTGGGCGAAAACAGAGAGGGTTGAGAGAAGGTCATTAGGAATTGTGTTCCGGTTAGATAAATCTGAGATGCCTACATGACATGCACTTTGGGAGTTAAGGAAGCTGTTAGATAAACAAGGTTAGAGTTCAGAGCACAGGTCTGGGACAGCGATATATTTGCGAGATGTCAGCACATTTAAGACTATCAGGATGGATGAGATTTCCTGCAGGCTGTGGAGGAGATGGCCTATGGCCAAGCTCTAGGAAATTCCATTATGTGTAAGACTTGGGAGAATAAAGAGAGAAAATTATCATCCATGTGAGAATAGGGCCTGGCAAAAGGGACACAAGGCATGTTTATTACTCACCTAGAAACAAAATTATATTTTAGTTTCCCTTGAAAAACAGACTCCCAGTCTGGAACAATACTATGTAGGCTGGAATAACTGATGTATTAGGTTGAACCACATGAATTGCCTTTTTTTTTTTTTTTTTTGGCAAGTCAGAAACAGTCAAATTTTGGCAACTTCATGAAGTTCAACCTGAAACAAACAGAGTTTGGAACAAAACCCATTTAAATCATGGTATAGTATACGGTCCTAAAATGTTGCCCTTTCACCTATGAAAAGTAATCTTTTGCTTACATTAGAGGCTCCTCTATTACCTTAGATGCTGCAAAAGACAATAAAACAAATCATACACACTAATGCTACATAACTCTTACCTATTAGTTCTACCCTGACAGTCAGACTGACAGCCTGAAAATGCCACTGACAACCTATCACCGTATTCGGACTGCTGAGAACCCCAGTAATCTATGCCCTGGTAAGCACATTCAGCAGGGTAAGCACTTGTGATTTCATACATTTCCAGTTTTCCATCTGACTTAAGAAAATTCTCTTCACTGAGTTGTCAAGACATGTGCCCTTGTGACAACTACACTTTTTTAGTTTTGCAGTTTTTTTCCTCTCGTTTTAATCATGAGAGGGTTTACACCATTGAATCATTTGTGAATCTGTCTACACATACAAATTCAATAATAAACAGTCAAATCGTTTATTGGAAGTAAAGATGCCCTGAATAGGGCTTAAGGGCCTTACAAATAAATAAGGTGACTTTCACAGCAACAAGTTTGTCTGGGTTGTGAAGCTTACTTCCTGGGTTCTAAGGTTGGGTGTTTTTTGGTAGGAATTCTGGATCCATCTGATAAATGAAATCTTAAAGGTTTTCATTAAGAACTTATTCTGATGGGGAGAAAGAAGAAAACATTTCTTAAAATATCAGCTGGTGTACTATTAAACAAATACATAAAGAGAAACTTGTGTGTTGTCAGACTTACAATCAAATGCTTGTCTTTACTTGTATAAAGATAGCAATTGCTTCGGTTTGTTGTATATGGTTACTAACTCTCAGGGATGGATTGATTATTCATGCTAGTTAGCTAGCAGAACATTTTGTTCCTATAAGGGTAAAATACATAATTAATGTTTTGTGGCACTTAAGATGCAGGTATCAAACCAAAAACTAAATTTTCCAAATAGGGTGACATAAAAGGAAGGTGATATGAACATAAACTAGAGCAACTAAAAAATTTTAAGACTGAAAAGAGAGGAAATGAGACAGAATTTTAAAGTTGACTTCTTTGCTCTGAAGGCAAAGGGAAATTTTTACAGTCATGTAAGTCTCTATAAGCCATTACTTTTTATAATATGAACCAAACTGAGTACAGATAAATAAATATAATCCCCTTAAGGTAGATTTAAATGCTTCAGTAGATTCATAATTGTATCTTTTTAGGTTTCTAAACTTGTATTTTAATGTGATAAAATACATATTAAAGTTCTCCCATCTTAACCATTTTTGAGTGTATGCAATTGTTACTTTTTCAACAATTATTCTCTTACTTCTCAGACTCATGACTGTCTTAGTCATTCTTCCTTAGCCATTCCCCTTATCTCATTCTCGGGGTCACAAATTGAAATGCCTACAGAAGCCAGGGGTGTAAGGTAAATGACCCTAAGTAGCCCCATAGAAGACAAAAGAGAATGGTGGTGATTGTGAAAAACTGGTATTCAAATATAGTAAACATACACACACTGCGCACACACACACACACACACACACACACACACATAACTTACCTGTGGGCTTACTTCTGACTTATTTTGTAATCTTTGTACAGTAGCTAACAGAAGGATAAAAACTATTGTGTAACCCAAATTTTCCCTGAATCTCCATCATTGTTACTGCCATCTCTGGGTCAGCACCTTGCCTCTGCTTCTTCCCAAATCTATTTCTGTCCTCTCTTTAGTGCTCGCTTCGGCAGCACATACACTAAAATCTGTCCTCTCTTTATTCTTTATGTTGTATGTTTATTTACTTGTTTTCCTTGAATCCAAATCTAATACCAAGGCCATATATTCTTTTTTTTTTTTAAGATTTTATTTATTTATTTGACAGAGAGAAATCACAAGTAGGCAGAGAGGCAGGCAGAGAGAAAGAGGGGGAAGCAGGCTCCCTGCCAAGCAGAGAGCCCTATGCGGGACTCGATCCCAGGACCCTGAGATCGTGACCTGAGCTGAAGGCAGAGGCTTAACGCACTGAGCCACCCAGGTGCCCAAGGCCATATATTCTTTTCCAGATTGTTTTAAATTTTTTAATTCTTCACACTCAGTACAAATAGGCTCATGGCTATTAAATGTTCAGTATGGATTATATCTTTGCCAATATGAAATACCTTTTTTTCACCAAATTAAAGCCCTTGCCTTGAATTCTGTCTTGTTTTGAAAAATATGGCCACCCTATATTTTTAAATTAATTTTGTCTATGAGTGCTTTGCCACCTTTTGTCTTTAAACTGGTATCATGTTGCCTAGCTTTGTTTCTTTTAAAACCTAATAATTTGATTTCGTTTTTCATCCAGCCTGGTAATTTCTACCTTTTAATAAAGGACTAAATCTAATGGTAATTGTACTGTATGTGCTTAGCATTTTGTCATGCTTAGCTTTTTCTTTTTACATTGACTGCATTTCTTTCCTTTGTTCTAAAATATGTATTTTCCATGAGTGTGAAGAAAAAAATATCTACTGAATCCATGATTTACACAATAAGGCATTTAATATGCTTTCTTATATAGCCTCCTGTTTTTGAAGTGATCTGAGATATTTGATCCAGAATTTTATTAACTTTTTCCTACCACATGAATCTTATAAGAATTTTAACACCTTGTTTTTAAAACAATAGCAACAATTATACAAATGTCATGTTTCCTTTCATAGTCCCAATCTTGAATTCTTGATCATTATTTGTCAAGTAAGCATGCAAGCATGAATTTTTTGTTGGTGGTGGTGATGGTGGTATGTGTGTCTGCCGTTGTGTGATGAGAAGATTGTTATTTTGTTGTTATGCACACCGAATCACAGCCCAGCTGGATAAGCAGTTTTGAATCATAAACTTATTCCATTGCAATTCTACACACATTGGCCTGTTACCTTTCATTACTAAATGCTGCAGAAGGGAAGTCTGATGATAAGCTGATTTCCACTCCCTTTATTTTTCTTTGCAGTTAAGGTTTCCCCTCCCTTTCATTTTAAAATAAAAACTTACAAATGAAAAAACAACTTTAAAAAAGCATGGTTAGGGGCGCCTGGGTGGCTCAGTGGGTTAAGCCTCTGCCTTTGGCTCAGGTCATGATCTCAGGGTCCTGGGATCGAGCCCCGCATCCGGCTCTCTGTTCAGTAGGGAGCGTACACCCCCCTCCTCCTCTACCTATCTCTCTGCCTACTTGTGATCTCTGTCAGTAAATAAATAAAATCTTAAAAATAAATAAAAAATAAAAAAGTGTGATTAGATCTTGGTATCTGTTCATTAATTTTGCCTGGTATTCTAAGACTAAATTATATAAATGAGGCTATTACCTTCTATTTTATCTGCTAATCTGGGTTCCTTATAATTCAATCCTCCATAAGTCTTCCCTAAATATATTCTTCAATTTTATAATATACGGTTGGCCTGTGAATAATGTGGGAGTTAGGGGCTCTGACTTCAGTATGGTAGATAATCTGTGCATAACTTTTGACTCCTCCAAAACTTAATTACTAATAGTCTACTGTTGACCAAAATCCTTACTGAAAACTTGAACAGTCAATTAACACATACTTTGTATATATTTATATATTCGATTTTTCAATAAAGCTAGAGAAAATATTAAGAAAATCGTAAGAAATACATTTTTACAACTATATTTATCCAAAAAATTGACATACGAGTGCACCCGTACAGTTCAAACTTGTATTGATCAAGAGTCAACTATGCTAACATTTTTACATGCACATTTATAAGGCATACAGTTTGGCAGGTTTTTATGTATTCATTAAACTGTACCATCACCACTATTTAATTTTAGAACATTTCATCATCCTAGAAAGAAACCCTATAACCATTAGAAGTGACCTTACATTTCTCATGTCCCTTGGCACTAATCTATTTTGTCTTTATGGATTTGCCTTTTCTGAGTATTTTACATAAAACATAGCTTGTTGTGTCTTGCTTTTTTTGTTTAGCCCACTGTTTTCAAGACATTCATGTGGTAGCACCTATCAGTTCCTCATTTCTTTTTATGGTCAAATAACATTCCATTGTATGGATATACACATTCATTGAGGGGCAGTGGGCTGTTTCTGTCTTTTGCTTTTTAGAAGGGTGTAGGGGCAGAGGGGGAGAGAAAATCTTAAGCAGGATCCATGCCCAGACATGGGACTTGACCTCACAACCCTGAGATCAGGATCTGAGCTGAAATTGAGAGTCAGATGCTTAATTAAGTAAGGCACCCTACAGCATCCCCATACACACTGCTTTTTGACTATTAATTATGCTCCTATGTAACATTTGTGTACAAGTTTTTGTGTGGACATATTTTTTCAATTCTATTAGGCATATGCTTAGAGTGAAATTGCTAGGTCATACTAACTATATGGTTAACATTTTGAGTACTAGCCAAATTTTTTTTCCAGTGTGGCTGTACCACTTTGTAATCCCTCTAGGAGTTAATAAATGTTCAATTTTCTCTATATTCTAACACTTGTTATTGTCTGTCTTTTTTATTTTAGCCATCTAATGGATACGAAATAGTATCTCATTGTGGTTTTGATTTGCCTTTCCCTAGTAGCCAACGTTATGCATATTTTCATTTGCTTATTTGGCATCTGTGTATCTTGTTTGGAGAAAGAAATGTCTGTTCAAATCCTCTGCTTAATTTTAATTGGTTGTCTTTTATTTTTGAATTATAAAAAAGTTCTTTATGTCCTTTGGGTATAAATCTCTTCCCAAATTTTGATATTTAAATATTTACAAATATTTAAAAATATATATTACATTTAATTTAATATATATTTAATATATAATATATATTTAAATATTAAATATTTAACAGTCAATTAACACATACTTTGTATATATTTATACACTATTTTTCAATAAAGCTAGAGAAAATAAGAAAATTAAGAAATACATTTTTAGTACTATATTTATCAAAAAAATTGACATATAAGTGCACCCATACAGTTCAAACTTGTATTGATCAAGAGTCAACTATACCCACATTTATAATTTTAATTTATATTTAAATTAAAAATATATTTACTATGTATATTTAAATATTTACAAATATTTAATCCCTTTCTGTGGTTTGTCTTCTCATTTTTTTGTCTTTTGAATCACAAGTTTTAAATTTGATGAAATCCAATTTATATTTTCTTTTGTCACCATGCTTTTGGTGACAATTTACTCCTATGTTTTCTTCCAAGCATATTACAATTTTCACTCTTATGTTTGGGCCTGTGATCCATTTTGAATTATAACTTTTGTACATGGTGTGATATAGGGTCCAATTTCATTATTTTGTAGGTGGATGTCCAGTTGTCTCAGTATTACTTGTTGAAGACTATCCTTTCTCTTGTCAAAAATTAATTGACCATAAAATTAAGGGTTTGTTTCTGGACTCTCAGTGCCACTCTACTAATAAATATATGTTTGGGTACACTGCATTTTCACAAAAGTTTTAAGATCATCCTGTCAATTAAAAAAAAAAAAACGATCTATTTTGATTCATAGCAATAATATTGAGTGTTTCGATCTATAAGCACAAGGTATCTCTTTCAATTTATTTAGGTCTTCTTTCATCTCTTGTAGTGATGTTTTATACATCGTTTTGTTTTTGGTATAAAAGTCTTGTATTTCCTAAGTAATTTTTTGATGCTATTTCAATTGGATTAAAATATTTTGGTTTTGGATGTTCATTGTCAGTATACAGAAATATAATTGATGTCTTTATCTTATATCCTGCAAACTTAATAGTTCTAATAGTTCTGGGTGTGTTTACATGTGTGTATGGATTTTTTAGAGTTGTCTATATACAAGATAATTTCATCTATGAATAAAGATAGATTTACTTCTTCCTTTCCAATCTGGATTTTTAAAATTTCTTTTTCTTGCCCTAACTATGCTGGCTAGAACCTCTAGCAAAATGTTGAATAGAAAGTGGGAGCCAACATCCTTCTTATTCCTGATCTTAAAGTAAAATATTCAGTCTTTCCATTAAGAATGATGTTAGCTGTTAGGTTTTTGTATATGTCCTTTATCAGGTGAGGAGATGTTTTCATCAAGAAAATGAGGCGAGTTTTGTCAAATGTTTTTGTGTCTATTGAGATGATCACGTGCCTTTTATTCTACTGATACAGTGTATTACACTGATGCAGTTTCATGTTAAACCAACCTTGCATTCCTGGAATAAATCTCACTTGATCATGATATATAGGTATGTAATTTTTATTTGTTGCCAGATTTGATTTACTAGTATTTTGTTGAGGATTTTGGAGTATATATTCATATTTTCTATTTCTTTTTCTGTTTTGGTAGTTTGTGTTTAAGTACTAATTTGCTCATTTCATCTAGGTTATATAATTTATACCCTATAATTGTTCAGTGTTCCCTAATAATCTTTTATTTCTTTGAGACTAGTAGTGATGTCTCTTCTTTAGTATATTTACTTTTAAATATCGTTTTCTTCTAAATTCTAATAAAGTAACTTAACTTCTTTTTCAATTGGCATGGCTTCATACAATATTCAATATGCTGTTCACTATAAATTATATTTTAAAATTTGGGCTTTACTTTTCCATATACTGAGGTTCTTTCACTTTTACAGTGTTCTCATTGTACCTATACAGTATGTTGTGCAACACCTAAAAATGTTTTACAATTAGAAGACACCCTTCCCAGTTTCCTGAACATTTATTTTAGCAGTAGCGAGTACTTAAATTTAGACTTTTTAGTTTTCATTTGAATTAAAAGTTACAGTTCAGTTACAATAATAAGATCATAACGAAATAAAATCTAACATTTAATAAAATAATACTTATGAACAGGCCAGGTATTCTGCAGTACACTTTGTGTGAAATCTCATTATATCAACATAAATAGTTTAAGTCAATTACAGATTACAAAACCAAATTTAAACCCAGTTTTGACTGCAGAGCCCACTTTTTTTTTAAAAGATTTATTTATTTATTTATTTGACAGAGATCACAAGTTGGCAGAGAGGCAGGCAGAGAGAGAGGGGGAAGCAGGCTCCTGGCCAAGCAGAGAGCCTGACATGGGGCTCGATCCCAGGACCCTGGGAATCATGACCTGCGCCGAAGGTAGAGGCTTTAACTCACTGAGCCACCCAGGTGCCCCACAGTGCCCATATTCTTAACTAGTGGTTGACAAACTTTAAAAAGGGCTAGATAGGAAATAGTTTTGGCTCTGGGCCAGATGGTCTTTGTCACAATGACTCAACTCTGCTGTTGTATCAAGAAAGCAATTCCATAATATGTAAATGAGGGGCATAGCTGTATTTCAATAAAATTTGATTTACCAAAAAAGTAGTGTGCCTGCAGCCCATAATGTGCCACCCTGTGCTCTTAATCCACACACCACACTGACCTACTTCTTCCTCAAAGCCATCCTGATTGCCATATTAGATCAATTTCTTCTGTTTCTGGACTTCTACCATAGTAGCTATTGTAATACCAGTCCTAAGTCACATATCCTTGTTTTTATATAAACATGTCTCACAATGTCTTCTTTTGTTAACTGTATTGACAAAAGATTATGCCAAGGAGTAAGTGACTTTATACATTTTTACTTCTATAAGGCACCCAACCCCATATCACAGATTGTAAAAGTAGTATAGAAATGTATATATCACCATATCTAGAATTTTGATAAAGCCACTCACTTGAAATCACATGATAGAAATGTAAAATTTGAAAAACAAGATGTTGATATGGAAAAGTAGACAACTGTAATACAACCAAGATTCTATGGTAAACATCTTTGATCATGAGGCTTTTTTAATGTAGAAAGACTATGTATGTTTCCATTTTCTTAGTTTCCACTTTTTCCTCAGACTTTCCTAACCCCAAGGAATCACAGTTTATCAAAACCATAAGTCGAACATGTGTCCTTGTAAGAATTAGTTAAAATTTAGGTAGTAATTACTGTATGGATGTCAATAATAATTTTCACATTTTAGGAATGAGTAATAACAATAAATTCCAGGATTAAAATTTTTTAGGGTGAGCTCCTCTCTATGAAACAATGGCTTATTTTGCTTTTTCAGGCAGCCAAACAAATCTTCTTTAAAAAGAATCTAATATTCAACTGTTCTTTCATTTGTTCTCAAATGCAGGCTACATGGAGATTCTTTGATATCTTGAGGATTAAGGTAGTTTAAAGTAGACAGAATCATCATTTCAGGTGTTATTATGCCTGTAATAAGAAGTTTTGGACAAATATTAAATGTGGTATGGGTCAGATGACCTTTAACCAGAGATACCAGCAGTCTCTGAAGAATGCCTTTGCCCAGAGACTTGAAGTTTGGTAGTCATAGATGTGAAAACTTGGGTGTAAGAAGGTTAGCATTTTTTAACCTGGGGGAAAACAACAAATAAACACGAGGCGGAGTCAGTTAGAATGAGAAGAAAGATAATTTAAAGTTAACATGGTTTTAATTTTCAGACAACAGTGGAAACTGTTAACTGGTTACCCCCATAATCATTCTTAAACCACTGTTCTCCTGTTTTATCCACCATAAAGGCCAAAAGTTCTTGATACCTCAGCCTCTCCTAAATAAGCTAGGGCCATCCGCATGCTGGGGGCCAGCCAGCAGGTCCACAGTAGACATTTGCAGGAGGAAGATGTTGGGAAAGCTATTTTTCCTGATTAAAAGAAACACTCAAAAGACATACAGCAATTCCTATTCTTCCTGCCCTGAACTAGAATATGATATCTGGATCAGCAGGAATATCCATCTTGCAGCAAGCACAAGAAAAAGTACGAGGACACAGCCTTACAACAATGAGCCTCCAAACAAAAAGTAAACAACTACTTCTTGTTCTAGAATGATAAATCCCTATTGTTTTATGTTCTGGTACATAAAACTTAAAACTGAAAGCATTTCTAATTGACATATACTATAAAACTGTTTTTTAAAATTGTCAACTACTTTTGGGCCATGGGTAAAAATTTGCCTTTTCAGATAATCTTGATAGTAAGATTTCTTCTCCTTCAAAATGTTTAACTCTATATTAGTAATTATTAGCTAAAATCTCCTGTTATAATAAAAAAATGAATAGTTATTATTAGGCCTTTATGATTCTAGGTTATTAGCATTTTATTTTTACTATAATTTCTAAAAGTTCCCTGACTTAGCAAAACCAAAAATTATATCATTGTTATGTGCCTGTAAGGATACTGGTATTATCAAAATTTTATCCAGTATTATATGTCAAATGATTTAGGATATAAGATATAATTTAACCTGCTTTGAACATAGAACAAGTAATTTAATATCTATAAGCAATTTAGGATACTTTGCACAGGTTTCTCAACTGGAAGACTGACTATATCTAAAAAAAATTAATTGCTTCAGTGATTTTTAGATTGCTTTATGAAGTACACAACAATTAAACAAATAGCAAAATTACATATCATAATACAGCATTTATAGCACACTAGTAAAAGGTAGAAAAAATAAAGTTTATTAATTCTTCAAGTGACATAGGGTTAAAGACCTCAAACAAAACTAGTTAGTTTTTCAAAATTTAGGTCATCAGGAAAATGATAGAAGCAATCCGATGTGGGCAACATATCAAAAATATTCCACTGAGCTGTTTTGGGCCCATTCAAAAGAAGCCAGCACGCTAGGGAAATGGGCTTCGAGTTGTTAGGTACTCATTAAATTGCTAGATTGTGCAATAGATAACACTTTGTGACACGTGAGTTACTGTTATTGAAAACTCTGGTATGAAATATATCTGAGAAAAACAAAGTACTCGGGAAAATGAGATTATCAAAATAAATTCTATCTGCCTCCTTCCCACACTAAATTAGGAGCTGTGAGGAACTCAGAAGGCTCCTCTTCTAGGCAGAACCAGGAGGAGATCCTGAAACAGGGGATGGAGCTGGAGGTACAATTCTGCCGTTACGATGTACAGAAGGCTGGCACTGAGCACTGTTAATGCCAAATCTCAGAATTCATCCCTTGCCCATGCTCACTCAAAGATGACAAATACCTGTATAATTTGGGATTAAGAAGCCTGAATCAGGTTTTCCAATGTAACCATTTCATTAAATGCTGTACATCTAAGACCAGTTAAATTTTAGTTAAGATAAAGCCTCATATTACATTTATCTGTTTTTCCCTAAATCTCTATTTCTATGTCAAGGAAAAAAACAGTCGTAGAAAGTGTGCTTATGAATGTGCAGGGAATGTTACTTAAAAGTACATCTTTAAGTCAGCAAAATTTTAGAGGCAAAGAGGACCAAATTCCAAAAGGCATACAATTAATAAATTTATATTTAAGGTACATTCATATGCAAGGTTACAATTAATAGTGATGTTTGCTCTATTCGTTCACAAAGTCAAGAGTAGACACCAATATTTATATTTAGCTCAATATAAGCAAGCGTTGTGGGCAGAGGGCTGCATTGGGTGTTAAAACAGATGTCTATGAAAAATTCACTCTTCTAGCTGTACTTGTTTGTGGAAAATGTAAAATGATGTTTCATTACAGACTGTCAAATATTTAAAATTTGTTACCAAGTATAGACTTTATATAAGGCTCTTAAATAGAAAGGTAAACGAAACTCAGTTCTGAAGTCACTAAGCATCTGGTGAGGAAGACAGTTATGAATTCAGCTAACTCTAATGCAAGACACAATGCTAAGCATGAAGAATAACGCCAAAGAACATGAAGAAGGAAGGTTAATCAATCACCAATTCTAAGCCACTCTGTATCTATTTGCATGCTGGAAAGACGTTAAAAAGCAAAGAAAAGGCAGTTAAATATCTGCTATTATTAAATTTACTACTAAAAAACTATCTATAAATTAACTCAAATTCTCCAGGTCTTATAAAATGAAAGGAAAATAACATTTGAATTCTTCATGCTAACACTAATCAGATTAATTTGGTTCTGGAAGGTTGAACGCAAAAGGGCACAATAAATGCCCAAGCTTAAGCACAGTTCTAATTCCTTTCTTCTTCTTTTTTTTTTCTTTTAAGAAATGATCAGAAAAATAGAAGAACAAATTTAGCTTTTATGGAATGAAATATGTGTTTCATGAGTAAGCTTCAACAAAGGTTATCTTATTTAGGTAAAATGATGTTGAGCCATAGTATTCCCTGGCTAGAAAACGCAGACCTTGTTTGACACCAGTGGGAGAGCCCTTTCCCCTCATCCACATTCCCTATCTCTGGGATGAATTTAGAAATGTTGGCACAGAAAACTGTAGATCAGTCTTCGTAGCCCACACCATCCAAATGAAATTGGGCCCAATGGACACTTTTGCAAAGGCCAATCAGCACAAAGACATTCTCAGAAAGCCTAATGCATAGTAATTATTCTAAGGTCAACTTAACTCTTGTCTGTCAAAATACAAAATGTCTCAATGTGTATATTAAAAAAGTCTTAGTCAGTAGTTTTAATTCAGTAAGCGGTCCTAGGGCCACTTCATGCTGAGCGTGACACGGGATGCTCAGAACAAGCAGGAGATTGGAAAGAAGTATGTTGTCTCCAGGAGCCAATAATTTAGTTACTTAAAATACACTTACCCAGCTTTAAGGACTGAATTTTGGAAACATTAGAAGACTGAAAACAAAACAAAAACAAATCATTACCTTTGTATAATAATTAACCCTCATCCCCCAAAGCACTGTTTAACCTTAGAAGTTTGCTGTAGAAAGGGGTGGGGAGTGTTCTTGCTCATCTTTAGGGTCTGGTTCAGGATCTCTGTTATGAAGGGGAGAAATGCCTTTTACATTTTTACTTCTTTTTAATACTACGTCCAAATAATTCATTCACTCAGAAAGGAATGTATACTCAGAAGATCTTTTTTGCTTTGCTTTAGTAACCCATGATTACTCAAAATCTAATGAATTAATGTCAGACTGACTCCAGTTTAAAATGACAACACAGGGGCACCTGGGTGGCTCAGTGGGTTAAAGCCTCTGCCTTTGGCTCAGGTCATGATCCCAGAGTCCCTGAATGGAGCCCCCCATGGGGTTCTCTGCTCAGCGGGAAGCCTGCTTCTCTTCCTCTCTCTCTGCCTGCCTCTCTGCCTACTTGTGATCTCTGTCTGTTAAATAAATTAAAAAAAAAAAAACTTAAAAAAAGTAAAATAAAATGACAACACAGGAAAGTACTGTCTCCAACTATAGGTATTAGGCTTCTAGAAATGACTGGGGGAAAAAGGCCATGGAACCATTACAGGCATTTAACAAAACAGATCAAATCTTGTTTCTCTTTTGCTAAGGACAGTTTCTCAAACTGTTTATCAAATAGTATTTTTCAATTTTTCATATTTATCCCCTTCTATAAATCACCCTCCCAACACACCAAAAATGTGTGATCTTGAATCTTTAAGTCTCACTCTTTTGTGCTGCATGCATCAGAGAATCCTCCTGTTAGAATGAGAAATCCACGCTACTCAATTATTTTCAGTCAATAAGCTTAGAGTCAGAAATTTGAATTAAAAAAAGTTCAAAACATATTATAATTTGAAATTAACCAAGTCTTTTGGCTAAAGTACAGTGATCCCCAGAGCATTGTTCAGAGAGACATTCTGCACTCCGTTGGTTTTTCTTTCTCATCATATCATATGCTCACTAATAGCCATACACAAACAGTAAAAATCAAGGGCAGAATAAATAATATGCTTTTAACCTAAGAAGAGCTTTACATAAAATTATAAACTATCACATATGGAATCATCTCAACACTAGTAACATATAGTCAAGAAGTCTTCAGATTATCTGAGATTTAAAATGAACACCAATTTAAAAGCTTTTGAGACAAGTTCAAAGTCACAAATACCGAAGTACTACATATTGCTAATGATTTTCTCCCTTATAAAAACATGCTCTTACTCCCAAATGATACAGGAAACCAATCTCTTTCACTGACAAATTAAAGAGGATCCAAATCTTGGAAGCAGGCAAAACATCCAATACTTTAACCACAAACTCATTCATTCCTAATGAGATTCTATCCTTTATGATACCTCACAGCAGAAGACCCAGAAATAGTTGGGATTCCACGTACATCTGAATTTCAGCTGTTTTGATATTTTTTTCTATCCCATTTACTTGATTATTAATTGATTCTCAACCAAAGTCTTTCAAAAGATCTTTTAATAAAGGCTCTGAAAGAACTTCATTGCCAATATTATTACTAATTATTATTATTACATGGGGTAAATAAATTAGTGACAGAAAGCGTTCTATTTCACAAAATCAATCAGGGACAGAGACTAGGAAAGATTCTAAGACTCTGACTCAGAACAATCCACTTAATCATAAATAAGGATAAACACAATCTTTTCCAAGCCTCGCTATACTCTATACCCTTTTTTTCCTCCTAAAATCATTTACATAGGGTCTCATCAGCTATGTGGATTAATAGACTCTCCCATGATACAGTAAAGATAAACTCAGATCTTTACCATGGCTAAGTTTAGTGGCTACTGTTGCTTTTTCTTTATACCAAGCTCTCTGCTGCTTCTAATACCTAATCTGCTTGGGGACAATCTAAAGGCAGCTTTTTTTCTAAGGTGTGTCCATCTGTATATTTCTCTGGTGTCTACAAATGTGGCAGGGGGTGCTGGAAAAGGAGGAGTAAGTACACTGATAAGTCTTTGAGGCTTATCAGTAGTAGCACTCGGTAGGAGAGAACTTTAATCTATGAAAAGAGTTCCTTCTGGCTATTTCTTTTCAAAAAGGAATTTTGCGTGTGTTACAAAAATAAAATCCAAAAATCCCAAGTAAATGAGAAAAGCCTGAAAACAAGAAAATAGAAGGTAATTACCCCATTGTATTGATCCTAGTTTTAAAAAAAGAAAATCCAGATTATTTTTGCCCAGATCCTGAAATACACAATTGTCACAATGAAAGCATTTCAGAGCAAAATGTGCTGCAATATGCTACTATGATTAAAAGCCATGTAATCTGAAAGACCTCTGTAACAAAAAGAAAATGACTAGGAAAATACCTATTTACAGACTTTTCTAAAAAGAAAGGCTGCTATTTTGTGATAGTTACACAAAGGGAGGTGTGACTTTCACCTTTACCTTAAAGCATATTTTCATCCACAGGTATTTAATAACATTCAAAGAAACTGCACATGGCTTAACACCAAGAATAAACTATGATTTTATGACACTATTACATGTGTTTTAAGCCTAAACACATCACAGCACATACCAAGGGTAATCATTTGGCACACACTTCCTAAACAGAAAAGATCCTCACAGTTTTTCTTGTACTTTAGTTTTTTAAAATGTACAACTATCACCAGATCCAAATGAGAGAATAAGGGGCAGCAATGAAGTACACCATATGTTCCCACTGGAGGCTGAGTCCTGGTCTTTGTTCCAATATTCTAGAGCCTCTGGAAGGAATGCTAAGTATCCATCCATTAAAACGTTTTTACATTATTGCTGGCAAAGTTATACTTCTGATAGGTCTAGTCATCTTGATTATTCCTGCCTGCATTTGCTTCCTTAGTACCAATCTCTTTCAATTTTAGGAACCTGCAGTAAACCACCCTGGAAAACAGGTCGGTAGCAGGACAATCTGATAAAACAACGTACAGGGTAGACACTGAAGAAGAATGCAAAGTTATTTTCCTAGTAAAAGAGTTCTGAAGTAATTCTATATCAATGACAAAATTCTGGGGTTTTACCAGCTACGCACCTATCCAGATATATCATCCTCCTTATCCTCAATTAGCAGGGTTTCCCTCAACCTTAAGATCTCCCAGAAGAGTTTTAATGGTGTAACTCACACCAAAAACACCAACCACGCCCTTAATACTCAGAACCAAGCCACCTTTTGCTTTTTCTCCCCCCACTACAAAGTCCAAAATGTTCATCTTTCATCTAAAAGGATTCGCACCAGTTCCTTAACCCGAGTCAGAGACTCTTAGCTGTGCCTTGATAGAATTCCTATTGGAAGACGCTTTCTCCTGGGCAGTGTGAGGACGCCCAGAAGAGGCACCCACGCTTACCTCCCACACACCTGCAACCCCTGGCGGGATGCTGGAGCTGATGCTCGGAGGACTGCGCTCCGCTCCGCTCGTGCTCCAAGCTCTCCTCTCTCCCGGGAAACTAGAGTCCAGACTGCGCCTCCGGCTGCTACAGGGACCCAAGCTCCGCCTCCCCCTCCTCTAGTTGGCGAATTCGGCAGCTGTTGCTCCTCCCCCTGCTGTTCCTGCTGCTGCCCCGGCTGGTGGCGGCGGGAAGCTGCTGCCCTAGTACCTTCCCGCTCCCCGCACTTCTGCAGTTGTTCTGCCGCTTCCCTTCCCCTGGGAACTCCTCTCTTCTCAGTAAGTGGCCTCACACCTGCAGCTGCCTCCAGCCCGGCCCAGGCGCCGCCCCCAGAAACCCAGGCTCACACTATCCCTTCCCGACGACCCTCAGGTCTGGCCGCCTGGTGTGCCTGGGGCTTGTCCACTTTCAGGGAAGCTGCTCCTCCGGCCAGGACGCATCCCCACACCGCTCCCTCTCTCTACGCCGGCGATTCCCCCGATACTGCCTCCCTCTAGTGCAGCGTCCACAGTTCTGCCGCCCCACGTTACGCGCCTCAAGCTCTCCCCCCAACCCCCGTACTTCCTCTGCTCTGCTAACCCGCCCCCACAATGGGTGAGTCGCCTGCAGGGCCGACCCGGCACCCTGATTGGTGCAGGTGAGAGCTGACCCCTCCCTTCCTCCTCCTTTTGAACACCCTCTCTCTCGGTCTCACCTCCTCCCGCAAAGGCAGGGAACTCTCTTGCTATTGGCTAGAAGTGTCCCCACCCATCGCCTTAGGCTCTACCGCATGGCCTGCCGGGAATTGTAGTCTTGCATGTAAAGAAATTGCCGACGAAGCTGGCGAGTGGGACTACGAGTCCCCATAGGCCCCTGCGCGACTCCGGCTGGGCAGGATTCCGGACAACGCCTGGTTCCTCTCGGGTCCTTCCGGCGTCGCCGGAGTGAATTGATCCGGGAGTTGAAGAGGGCTCCAAAGGTGGGAAGTGAAGTCAGTGCCCCAGTTGCCGGTAAGGTGTGGCTCTTCTACCCCAGTCTCTGTAGCCCCCAGCGGAACAGAGGAGGTCTGGGGTCACACAGGGGCCGTGGCCGAGGCACTCGGGCTTGGCTCTGGCAGGCGGAGCGGACGGGGCTGGGAACGGGGCCCTATGGGCGTAAGCGAGGTTACCCTACGCGAGTGGCGTAAAGCGGGTTTGTAAATGCTGCCTGCCCTGCTCGGGCCTGAACGCCTCCAGGAAGTCTCTTCTAGGTGGGGGCGGGAGGGGAAGGGCGAGGTTGGCCTCTGGTGCCCCTGGAGCAGGGAGAGGGCGGATGTGTCTGGGGTGGGGTCCTTTGAAGGTGTGGCTTGGGGCGGGGAGATGTGGCTGCTGTTTTCCCCCCGCTTTAAGAAGTAGGATAGGGGAGAAGTGGAGGAGGAAAGGGGCGCTTGGGAGACTGCTCTTAGGGTGATTCAGGTTATGCCCTTTGAAAGAAGAGAACTGTAAAAGAAGAGTCATATGTTGACAGAGAGCTCCGGATTCAGTTCCAGTTTCATGATGTGGCCCTTCTAAGGAGGTAATTTTGCCTCTAAGCAGAAAACCTTCACCCTCTTAGGTGTAATTCCAAAGGTATCTTTACACCCGTTCTGTTTTCAAAGACACAGTTTGCAGATGCTGATGAGAAACTGAAGGGATAAGTGAAGTGCCCAAGGTCACACACGTAGGGACTGATCTGAATCTAATCCAGTTGTAACCCAGTTTCTGAATCAGCGCTGCCGCACCAGAAAGAAAGAGTAGGGAGGTTGGTGGTTTCTTGAAGTGAGTGGGGGAAATTGCAAAGTAATGCATTTTATGTATTTCTGAGAAGCCCTTTGTGAGGTGAAGAGTTTTTTGAGTTGGAGAAATTCCTCAGTAAAACAAGGACACACTCTGACTTTTTGGAAAAATAAGAATGAGTGTTCAGCCTACTTATTACGGGTATAAGTGACGGACTGTACCACCATTTCAAACGCTAGATAATGAGATAGGAGAATGTAAAAATACCTATCCCATCTTTACCTTTTAGAAGTTATTCCTTTTCCTACCTACCTTAGGACTGATGGGTTTTACCCTGATCGACCGTAGTGTAGGAATTCTTTCACAAAACTTACTTTATACGTTTTTCAATTAATAAGAGCATCAAGAGAGTTTAGTGTGCTCATTACTAGAAAAGAAGTTACGTTGCATTTCTTGGAAGTAACATCACATTTTTGTTGATTTCTCTTTACTTTTCCCCTCGTTTTCTTGACTCCAGTGTATGTGTATGTCTGTATAAAATCATCAAGTTCTTACCTATTTTATTTTTCTTAGCATTATAAATGATTTTTAATTCATCCTATTTATACTGAAGGATGGGAAAATTGGACATTTATATTTTATATTGAGCACAAAGCAGTATCCTTGTACTGGTCTTATCCTTTATAATTGTTTGGCCATGTGTAGCTATGAATATTACTAAATCTTTAATAGAATTTTAGGTGTGTGTTTTTTGACATCAGAATTTCTTTTGTTATGTTTATGTGCAATAATTCAGTATCTACTGATGGCTAGCAGTTAATCCTGGTTTACTGTTGTATAAGTTGACCATTGAAATAATCAGCTTTTGGAATGTATTCTGCGAATATTAACAGTGTCTAACTTTTGAATACAAAAATGCTTTCTAGGATCATATATTGTGTATTGTTCCTGTATGATTGAAGTTAAGATGGTCTGGAAATTAATATAACCTTTTTTTTCCCCTAAGATTTATTTTTATTTATTTGTCAAAGAGAGAGAGTGAGCGAGAGAGCACAGGTAAGCAGAGTGGTAGGCAGAGGCATAGAGAGAAGCAGGCTCCCTGCTGAGCAACGAGCCAGATGTGATGGATCCCAGAACCCTGGGATCTTGACCTGAGCTGAAGGCAGCCGCTTAACTAACTGAGGCACCCAGGCGTCCCTCGGAAATTAATATAACCTTTAACATAGGATAGAGATACGATATTACAGAATGAAGTAGGAAGTATTGGAGTAACATAGCGCCATGAGTAATGCAATACACAAGGAAGAAAGACCCCCTAAACAAAATTATTTGGGGATAACTGGCTCTATGCTATATTACAGGAGGAAATGGTAGTTTACATAGAGTGTAAACTGAACATGAATTAGTGATAGTGAAGCAAGAGTGTTAATGTGTTTTCTCGGTGGCAGTGTAGGCATTTCCTTTTTGTTGGGGGAAGTGTCAGGGGAGTTCTCTAACATTTGGAATGCAGCTATGAGGTTGTGGAATGAGCTTTTGAATTAAAAGTCAGGAAAATTTGGAAACAAGTAAATTAATTTAATGTACTTGTTCAGTGTGTGTTAGTTTTTGTCCTGGGTTCAGTTCTATCATTACTCTTCATCTCTTAGGCTAGTTACAGTTTTGATAGTTCATCTATTTGCAGTGATGGAGTAAGGTTTTTATTATATTAATCATCTTTCAGTCACATGCTGGTGTACTGTGGTCAATTTGGATCTCTGCACATTGGAGAATTTAGGGTTCCCAGAGTTATGTGTATACTTGTATTTTTATAACAGTTTGCAGTTCACCAGTATCCACATTTGGTCTCATTTTTGGTTTTGCAGGAGCCTTGTGTCACTTTTGGACATCATCTCTTACAGGACTTAAGATGTCTCCCATATACATCTGTCGTTGAGGGTAGAAGGTCATGAGAACAGGACTCTGTATTATCATTGCATTCCCAGTAGGTAAAATAATTGAGTACCCGTTTACACAGAGAACGAAGAAGTTCATATTAGTTAAGTGTAAAGTCATGAAACTAGTGATTGGTGGGATTAAGCCAGGTCTTCTGGTTATAGATATTACTATTATAGAATAAAGACTGAGTTCCTAAAATAATTTATTTTATATGAGAAGAGGACTTAAAATGACTTAAATATTCAAATTCTCTTACCCTCATACTCTTTTTTAATGCTGACAGTTCATCCTTTGCCTCCCTTCCAGCTCTCTGTACTTATTCCCAACCTTTCTTATTTACTGCACCTTTCAGTTACTAAAACTGAAGGTTCCTGACTTAGGAACCTTTGTACACATTCCATCTCCCTGTAGGACTGCTCTCCCTCCCTTTCCTAAATCTGGCAAAACACATAGTTAATTTGCAGATCTCAGTTTTAATGTCATTCCTCGGAGGAACCTTACCTGACCTTCTTTGACCCTTCCTTCCTAAAACTAGAACTTACTATAGGAAGGTCCCAGTGTATCTTCACCAGCTTTGTATGTCTTTGTAGCATCATCACAATAGGAACTTAATTATTTCTTTACTTATTTGATAAATGTCTGACTTCCTCACTAGACTATAAGCTACCTAGGTAGGACCCTCTCATTTGTCATGTGACTGGCACACTTACTACTTATGCAGTATCTGGCACAAGTAAGTTTTCAGTAAATACTTGCTGAATGAGTGAGTAAATGATTGAATGAGTGCATTCATGCACAGTGCCTCCAGCACTCTGCTAGGGACAGAAGTACAGAAATAAGTAAAACAGATTTGCTTTCCACCCTTAGATGAAAGGACTTACGATGGAAGTTTTATAATATAAATAGTAGAAAGATGTTTGTTCTTTTTAGAGGTCTCTAAAAGCAGGAGAGATTGTTTTCTGTAGGGAAATGACAAAAGAGTCATTTTCTGTTACAGCAAACTGTATATAACAAAGCATTTTGGAGACCTTATCTCTGTCTTGCTTTTTGCAAGCAACATTCATTATAACAAAATACAGATGTGGAGGAAACAAACTTTTAATGGATTCTGTGCTTCCCTAATGTGATCTCATTTTGTCCTGAACAGAATCCATGCTTTTCTTTTTTCTTTGTTGTTTCATTCTGTTTTTTTTAACTGTGGTATCTTCTTTTGAATTTTACTTTTAGTATCATCTGCTTTAGACAAGGTGACTTTGTAAAATGGAGTCATGCTTGTTTCAAAGGAGCTTATATTTTGAGCTTCTTGGAAAGTTTCATATTTCACTGGGTCCTATTTGCTTTAAACTTAGATACTTATGAAAGTTAAATGATCATTATTTTAAAAATATGCAAACCCATTTTCAGGGATAAATTTGTGTTAGATTTTGGTTGTGAAAACAAATTCAATAGTCCTTTGTGGTACTATAATAATTGCATAGTATAAATTGAACAGCTCTGAGTTTCTGTAACCTTAAATGCTTTCATGAATTTACTAATTCCCTTTCCTAGGAGAGATTGTCAAAAAAATTATTGCTAGTATTTGGCTTTAAAATTTTTTATTAATAAAAATTTTTATTTTTTATTAAAATAAGTTTTTATTAATAAATGTAAGTCTTTAATAAGTCCTAAACTTACTTTTTTGTTAAAGTCTGTTTTTGTGTTTTTTTAAAAAAATTTTTTATGGCATTTTTTAGCCAAGAAATTCATATTTACCTAATTTAACCAATATGTGGATAATAAAGCTGAAGTACTGCTTTTTACACGTTTTTGGGTTATCAGGGTCATTAAAATACGTAATGTTACTTCAAGTTTTCAGCTTATTTCATGGTAAATAAACTGTAAAGAAGATTTAGAAGTCAATATGAATTTTTTTGGTATATATTACTTCATTTGGAATGTTATAGAAAGTGTCAGTCTTAGATACTGATTTTTGGGGGGCACACACAGTGTAACCAATGAAAACAACTTTATTGTAGCATTTAGAAATAATTTATTTGCAGAAAGGTCCATTTTTGTAGGAAAATGAAAAATTCAGTTTTTAAATTTTACCTACAAAATTAATTGCATCTTTGATGTAGTGGGTAGTATTACAATCTTACTTTTCTTTTTCTTTTTTTTTTTTAAGATTTTATTTATTCATTTTACTGACAGAGATCACAGGTAGGCAGAGAGAGAGAAAGGGAAGCAGGCTCCCCGCTGAGCAGAGAGTCTGATATGGGGCTCCATCCCAGGACCCTGAGATCATGACCTGAGCCAAAGGCAGAGGCTTAATCCACTGAGCCACCCAGGCGCCCCACAATCTTACTTTTCAAAATTACCCTTATATTTTTGGTTTGAATAAACTTTTTGTTGTTGTTCTTAACTACTCAAAAAGTGAGTTTAATCTATTCAGTCTTAATCATACTTTTCAGGGCCCCAGGGTGGCTCAGCCTTCAGTTCAGGTTATTGGTCCCGGGGTCCTAGGATCGAGACCCACATTGGGCTTCCTGCTCAGTAGGGAACCTGCTTCTCCCTCTTCTCCCTGCCTGTACTCTCTCGCTATCTCTGTCTCTCAAATAAATAAAATCTTTTTAAAAAAAAAATCCTACTTTTCTGTAGTTGCTTGGAATCAGTTAATTGTTGCTATTTAAAAGGAAAGAAAAAGAGGATTTTATCAGCAAGCTTATGAAGTATTGGGTAATGACAATGCAGTGTATTAAATGGTAGTGACTACTGCTTACTCAGGCCAGTCCCTTGGAAATAAGTTTACTAGAAGTAAGTATAGATTGCTTAATAATACTTTGGTTTATTCATTTGTCAAATATTTATTGAGTATATATTATGTGTGAAATTAACCTAAATATTTAGAATAAGCTGGGATATAATCTGGTAGCAGCATTTATTGAGCAGTAACTCAGTGCCGAGCGTCATAGTAAGCCACGTGATGTCATATAATCCTAGCAACAGTCCTAGGAGTAGAGGCCCTATTATCCCCAATTTAAATGGGAGAAATCAAAGTACAGAGAGGTTAAGCAACTTGCCCAAGGTTATACAACCAGTAATTGCTTGGAATTAGAATTTGAATCCAGGCTGCCTCACTCAAGTGACTATTTTAGAATCATTGCCATAAAAATGGTGTACTGGTTGAGGTCTATTGGAGGGCAGTTAGATTTAAAGTTGCAGTTACAGAGAACTTTTATACTAGATGCTGAGGCCAGTATGGCAGGCGAAAATTTCTTACATTCAAATTTACTTGAAAAAGTCTTGTAGAGATTTAGCACGTTGGAGACTAACATAACTTCCAGCCAGTTTTCTTTAGCACTGGGGTAGAATTACTTTTCCTTTGAGTAGTAGGTGAAGCACTTGACTTGTTATTCAGAGCCATGTTGGAAAAGTAATATGTATAACACAGGTATAATAATGTGGTGACCTGTTCATAGTGAGAGGATAATGTGTCTCCAGTGTGGCAGGAGGAATAGCATAGCCATGTCTGTCCTATCTTCCATTCTGGGGCTTATGCATGTGGACTGGAATTATGATCATCTATGGATTTCAATAGTTCCCTTTTTTGATTTCTTCAAGAAATGTTAAGCATGCGTATTGAACTTGTGTATGGTAAGTATATGTGTAACATGAGGCAGGTGTGCTTGAGGAGTTATGCAAAGTGGCAGCTTGACATGTTGTATTTCTTTATTGTTCCTCTTCCCTGCAACACTCCATCGCCCTCAAGGGCATGGACTCTTTCTGACTTTTCATCACATCTCCACCTAACACTTGCTGACTTCGACTGACTATGCAGAGTACTGCACTAGCTACTAGGAAATAGAGAAAGGAGTAAAGCTTCTCATTAACGCGTTTATCATTTAGTGGGTAGAAGAGGAAGGGGATGGGAAGATTGTTACATAGGCAGTTAGCCTTTCTGATATATATTTTTTTCTAGTTTTTTTTTTTCTTTTTATCTTTTAACCTCTTTTACCCCCCTTCATTGCGTATTAAGTGATGCATGCATCTGTTCATTTGTTAATTTTGGGTCAGAGCTGATAGAAAAGGAAAAAAATACTAGTTTCTCTAGCTTACCATAGGGTCTCTGGTACTAAAACATGCCTTCCTGCCTCGTTCAGCCATCCTGTCTTCAGGATGAACTGGAACTCCAGTGGGGATTGGAGTTAAGGAATGACAGAACCCTAAGATGGTACACCCTTTCTCCCGTCTCAGACTTAATATGAGGTTACTACCACAAAGCCAGTAGGGAATGGTAGAGGAGTCAGACCTGGCCTCTAGGCTGCAACTCCTGCCTATACAGTTCACAGTGTTGCAAGGTTTAATTAATTTAATACCAAAAAACTTTGAATTTTGCTGTAGTCTCTTACTCAGAAATATATATATGCTTTATCCATAATAAAATTGGCATTCTGGCAGTGTTGTCAAAACTCTAGATTTCTCAGGTCCTATCTTAATTTTGGTGTGCCTCCTTAAAAATCATTACAGTTTTGAAAGGAAGGCTACAAGAGGAAATATATATACAAGCAGATATCCTTATTTTGTGTGTGTGTGTATGTATGCGACTAATAGCATTTGTATTTGAGATGCGGAGCTAAAAATGAAGTTAAATGCCATCATCAAGATAAAACCTTGTCCATATTAGCACCTAGTTTTAAACAAATGACCCAGTGAATTTGTTAACTGGAGCTCACACTTTTATCAACATTTGATTGCCTTGTGGCACTGTATTGGTGCAAAGAAATTTTGTAAGGTAGGGTAAAGAAAATACACTTTGCATTTGGGAGAGGACCTTAGGCAGTTAAGAGTCGTTAAGATAAATAGAATCTAAGATTGTAAGTGATACAGAGCAGGTGGGCCTAATCCATGTGGTACAGTCTCCTTAAATTGTACCTTCAAGCATAGAGAACATAGAAACAGTATGAAGGTTTAAGTTTAGTTGTATTTCTAAGGGATTTTAGAGGAAATCTTTAGTATCGTATTAGAGAAATTAAAACAGGAGATCACAAATACTGGTAAAAAGGAAAATGGAAAGATGTACCTCAGACACCTAATGACTACTCAGTTGAGCATTATTTGATTAATGAGCCGCTAGGTTAACAACTTATAACAAAAGATGCACATATTCAAGGGGTTGAATTTGTTTCCTGCCCTACAACAAATATTTTCATTTAAATTTTGTTCAGACTAGGATTTTAACAAAAATTTAGGCATTGGAATAGGAAAAAATGGAAGATTGTCACAACTAAAGAGATGTACTATTTTCTCCTGAATTACTTGTGCAGAAATATCTTGGAAGCCAGTTGTTGCTACTTTTATTATTCCCATTTCCTATCAGGTAATTCGGAGGTAACGAGCCCTTTGTTTTTGTTGTCAGCTATTTATTATCCTATAGGTTATGCCCTTTTATGAATTATCTTGAGGTCTTTGATTGCATCTTTATTTTCAGTCTGCTACCCAGTTTGCCTCTGGGCCAATTTTCTTATTAAAGTCGATCTGTTCACATGAAGAGAATAAAAAGTAATTTTAACGTAGGCTTGATGGTCAAATTCTTTTACGTATTCTAAGACTATGTAGCTTGCTTTGGACGATATATAACTTTTTTCTGGTGATCCAGGTATTTTATGCCTCCATTTTGGCAAATGGAGGAGAAAATTATTTTTAAAATACACTATGTAAAGTGACCTTTCTGATGTTGGGATACCAATAAGAGGTTGTCATTGTATATGTGCTGTGCCTGTGAGGTAAATGAGGGGCCTAGGGTACAAAATTTAAGGAGTCACTTACTCTGTGTCATGCAAGTCAGAGCCAAGTTTCGTGCTCTGAGTTGTCTGTTTGGCCTCACCCTAGTTTCAGTCCTTTTGCTGTCAGGTTCATAGAATTCTGTCTAAAATGTCAGTAACTGGGGCATCTGGGTGGCTCGGTCAGTTAAGTGTCTACTTACAGCTCAGGTCATGATCTCGGCATACTGGGATCCAGCCCTGCGTTGGGCTTCCTGCTCATCGGGGAGTCTACTTCTCCTTCTCCTGCTCCCCCTGCTTGTGTGTGGGCACTGTCCCTCTGTCAAATAAATAAAATATTTAAAATAAATAAATAAATAAAATGTAACAATATAAATTAAATGCTTATTGTGTGTCAGCCACTGTATTAACTGCTTTGTATGTAATAACCATGTAAGGTGTAAGGTGAACACTTACTCTTAATAACCATGTACTCTTTAGTGTTCTTAATACCATGTAAGGTGAACACTCCAATATTTTCATTAGTTTCTCAGTATAGAGAGATGAATAACTTAAATGATAACGCCCAGCTGAGCAAAAATTGAAACTCAGGTCCTTGTTTCAAATTTGAGAGCATACTTAGTGCTCTGTACTGTCCCATCTGTGTGTAGAAAAACTTAATTCTTGTCCACTTTATAGATTTCTGTACTATGAAACAATGCTCCCACATCCCCATAAGAAACTGTGCTATCCAAAATATGCAAATGCATTCACTGACATGATGCAGTAAACTTTTAAGGTGAGTGAGTCAGAGGTCTCATCAGCACCAAATTGAAGATCCACAAATTTGCACTGTTTACTACCACCTAAAATCAGAGCCCGATTCTTGCTGGCTTCGGTCTTCAAACACTCCATGTGGAATTTGGGGGTTGGCTGTAAGCAGATTGGCCCATGGATGACGTAAAGGTCAGGGCAGGTTAGTCTAGAAGTAGTTCATTTGGTGGACTAGTAGCATGTGCTGAACAATAGGCTATAGTAGCTCTGTAGCCTATTTGTTTAAAATCTCTATCACCGTTCTGTTTGGTTTTTTTTTTTTTTTAAGATTTTATTCATTTATTTGACAGAGAGAAATCACAAGTAGGCAGAGAGGCAGGCAGACAGAGAGAGGAGGAAGCAGGCTGTCCACAGAGCAGAGAGCCCGATGCAGGGCTCGATCCCAGAACCCTGGGATCATGACCTGAGCCCAAGGCAGAGGCTTTATAGCCCACTGAGCCACCCAGGCGCCCCTGTTTGGTTTCTTAATGTGAATTTCTGTGGACATTTCTAAGTTGTAAAATTTGGAGATTGGATGAAATAATATATAATGGCTGTTTTCACTTTAAAATTTTAGGGTCTTGACGTTTAAGTTTTTTAAGTGCATAGGCAGATGACAAGAGTAAGGGTCAATTTATTGGTGAGAGATTGAGACATAGAACTGAGTTATAGAAAAATCTGGGCCCAGAAAGGCTTTTGCCAGCACTTAACCTTACTTTTGGGATCATTAATTCCCCTTTGTTCTTCGTAATGCCTTTTTTTTATTATTATGCTTGTGTCCTGATTGTCCTAGAGCAGTAGTTTTCCAACTGTGGAGAGGGAGTTGCTAAAGAGCTATGAGAAGGAGGGGCTGGAGGCTGGTAAACTAGTTACTTCATCCATTTATTGGACAGATGAACAGGTAAATGTGTTTTATCTCTCTTCGATAAAAGATTTTATTGAAAACAACAGTTCCGCTGTTTTAAAGAGGCTTAAAATCACTTAACCTTTCTTTCTTTATCTGGCTTGATTTCCCTGGCTAGATGATTGTACAGGAGACCTGATTTCTAGAAGGAGATCTGAAATTTCATCTTCGATTAAAATGTAGTTATAATAGCTAATATTGAATAATTATTGTGTCCCATGCACTGTTCTGAACACTTTATCTGTAATAACTTGTTGAATCATCACATCAGCCTTAAGAGAGAGAGACTTATTCTCATTTCATAGATGAGAAGACTGTAGCACAGAGAAGTTAGATAACTTGCCGCAGGTCACACCATATAGTAAGCGGTAGATCTGGGATTGAATCTAGGCAACTCTGGTTCTAGAATCACTGTGCTGATTACTCACCTCTCTAATGACAGTGCTATTAATGTTAGCTAAGTATAGTAGAAGCAGTCCTATTCCTACTTTCTTGTGGGTAACATTGTGGATTTTGAAGTGTTTCTTAGAATCTTATTTCTCCAGAGAAAAAATCGTAAGTTTTAAGTGACTGATTTGTAATTTTATGTTTAGAACCAAGTCTGCTTATTAGTAAAGAAACACTTATCTGTGACAGACATATGGGAATTAACAAAGAATGATAAAAGAATGGAGTTAAATTTAGAGCACTTTTACATTTTGCATTTTTCCTTTATGGGTCATTGTGTTCTAATTTGCCAGTCTTACCTGTTTTCAAAGACAGCTTAGCTTTCAGATGATGTTTTAGTTAGAAACTTACTTCTTAATTAACAGCTTAGCAAATGCTGTTTATCATGTTTACCAATCATGTTTACAGAGATACTGAAGACTTTTATCTTTTTTATCCTGTTTTTTAACAAACCATGGCTAGAGTCTTTTAACCATTAGTGGTATCAGATACCTGGAAATTGTGTTATAACAAAGAGGTGCCTTTAAAAATTTGATTGAGAGGTTAGACCTTCCAGTGAAGTGATAATTCATAGTGGAATGTGTGCTTTCTTTGAATAGTTACTTAAAAGTGGAAAAACACAGTGCTTAGTAAATTACAGGTATTTAATATAGAGGTTCTGTGGTTTGATTTAGAAATCACCTCATCTCGGGGCACCTGGGTGGCTCAGTGGGTTAAGCCTCTGCCTTCGGCTCAGGTCATGATCCCAGGGTCCTGAGATCGAGCCCCACATTGGGCTCTCTGCTCCGCAGGGAGCCTGCTTCCTCCTCTCTCTCTGCCTGCCTCTCTGCCTAGTTGTGATTTCTCTCTGTCAAATAAATAATAAAAAAAAAATATATTTAAAAAAAGAGAAATCACCTCATCTTTTACAAGTATGCAGCTTGGTTTTTGTCCATGTTAAAAAAGAAACTAAAGCATGGAGGGATGCTCAGAGATAAGGTGGTTTATAATGACAGTATGCATTGAGCCCTTGTTTTCAGACCAAATACTTAGGCTTTTCTTCCATAGCTGTGCGCATATTCTCCACTGATAACTTGAAGATGTCTAGAAAAAATTTTGATACATGTAAACAATATGGTGGCAGAGTGTCCTATGTTATACTTAACCATTAAGAAGGAATTGTTTCTAGATGTCCCTGAATGCAAAATTCTGTAAAAACTGAACTAGTTGTAGTGCATGCTCAGGGAGGTTGAGTTCCATATACCCTTAGTTAAAAAGAAAGCTACATATGGAAGACCTTGATTATAGAAAATATAATTTGCAGAGGAAAGAGAGAGATGTAGATATATCTTGAAGGTTTTAAGCTTATTTTGGTCTAAGTAGGATCTACTCAGCCCTATTCCTCTGCCTCCCTTTTTCCTAGCTTTCTCCTCTAAGTATTTTGTCTCTTGTAAAAGTGGCTACATTTTGAGGTGAGAAGGCCCTATAAGGTAGGTTGTGATCATCAAAGGCTCACCTTTTCAGCTGTGCTAAATGGCCAGACTGAGCTACAAAGCCTTAAGAATAAATTTAGTTTCTCTACGAGGCTGATGGGTATGATTCACGATCTGAGGTGCTTGAGAGAACGGGGAGTGTGTCAGGTGTTTGAAACCTTGAATCAGCCAACTATTGGGCAGGCTCTTTCTACTAGAATTCATAAATAGTTTTTGTGATCTGATAAAAATTTTGTTTTTTTTAGTTTCCCATGAGGTCTTTTGAACCTGTAGTAGATCACAGAAATAACATTTTATCACTGAAATTTTAGAATACCAGTCTTTAAAGTGATAGACTTTTATTCCCTCTTTGTTTCTGTTCAGAAAACAAGGCCAGTGATTAAGGGAAACTTCCACAAAATCAGAACCAAAAAGAACCCCTGTCTCAGGTACTTCGTTGTACCCAAATCCTTGAGCCTGTCCTTGGCAGATAGATTTTCTGACTCTCTAGGCACGGTTCTTTCCCTACCAGTGGTTTCCAGCTTGTCCTCTTCATGAGAATCGTCAGGGTTGTCTGCTAAAAATATAGCTTCGTGGACCCTATCTTAGAGATTTTGATTGAGTCATCTTGGGAATGTTTTTAATAAGGACTGAAGTGATTGTGATTGCTTAGGTCATCCATTTGGAAACTATACTACTCCTGCACCCTTTCCCATAGAGAAAGTTTTGCTTTATGCTGAAAGCTGGATAACTTTTTGGATCTTGCTTATATATAAGGCAGGGCTAACCTATGTTGGGAATTCTTGCACTTTGAGAATTTTATGAACTGTTAAATAATATGCCAATTTTGTCCCATGATCTAAAGGATACCATAGCAGCCCTAATAAAAGACATTAAATGTATAATCTGTGATTATTTTATTTTCTTTAGTTTTATTTGGTTTTCATATATATTTCTGTTGGAATTCTGATTTTAGTTGCAGTCATCTGATGCTAATATTCTCTTAGCTTACCATACTAGGAAGAGCTTGGGATAGCAAGAAGTATTAAAATCTGGTAAATGTGACTGGTAAATTAAACTTTGTTAATAGAATTAATTAGCTTTCTGTGTTTTATTTTGCTAGGCTTGATATTTGCAAAGTATTAGCAAGACTGATTTAGCTTATAAATTGCCCATCTCTTATCTCTTTAATTTGTTCATTCAACAAACATTTATTGTCTACTGTGTACCTTCTACACCGACTGATGTCTCTGTTGAGAAAAAGAAATACAGATGTTGGCATAAACATGAATTCTGCTTACTGCCAGAATGAATAAACTTCTGTTAGCTAAATGTTCATGAATAGGTTGGGGGTCTAATCAAAATCAATCAATTGTTCTTTCCCTCTTCGAGGAAAGAGATTAAAGGAATTATAAGAATTTAAGACCAGGTGAGAGGGCTTAGTTTTGGATTTGACTCTGAAGAAAAACAAGACAATTACACCTGCCTACAGATGTCTTAAGGGTAGAATTTATTTAGGAGCCTTCTTTTTCTCTCCAGGAGCCGCATATTTCAGTACCAAGGACTTTGCTTGTCCCCTCCTTTTATCTGAGTAAATAACTTTAGCTCTAGAATTATCTCCTGCCCAGATAGATTAAAATGAGGCTCTCACAGGAAATGCTGATTCTGATCCGTAAGATATATCTGAGGATAGTTCTTTAAATGAACAGACTTCTGTTGGTTCTTCGGACAGGGCAGGACAGAAACTCCTAAAACTAAGACTTTGAGTCTTAGATCACTTGTGACTTGAGAGATCACAAGTAGGCAGAAAGGCAGGCAGAGAGAGAGGAAGGGAAGCAGGCTCCCTGCCGAGCAGAGAGCGGGATGCAGGGCTCTATCCCAGGACCCTGGGATCATGAACTGAACTGAAGGCAGAGGCTTTAACCCACTGAGCCACCTAGGCGCCCCTGTTTAACCTTCACTTTAAACAAATACTAATTGTCTTAAGTGCGGGAAGTGTTTAATACTTAAGCATCTTGTGTCAGAAATTAGTATTGCTATTTTGAACATTCAGGGAAATAAGGGGGAAAGTATAAATGAATTGGTTGCTTATTCTATTTGTATGGTATTACCATATACAGAGGGTGTTTTTGAAGAAAAGTGTGCTTAAAAGTATACATTTTGTCTTAAGTTATTGACATCTATGATTTTGGTTTTTTAAAAATGTTGTGATGTTAACTCCTCGGGAAACAAAGCTTACTTTGAAATGAAAACTTTTTCCCTAATGCGACACATTGGAAATGGGAAACTAAGTAGTTCTTGCCTTGTTGCCACTATACCCACATTAAATTTTTATTTATTATTACTTAGCAGTTATAACCATGGCAAGTCATTTTTTGGACTGTGGTTTCTATTGTACTGCATGGTAGATGAGGTGACTTTTTAAGGCCTTTCCAGATTTGGGATTAGGGGTTCAGTTGGCTTTGCGTGAATGATGAGCGCTTACCTCAGAAACCAGTATCCCTTAGGGAGCTGAAACTGGTAATGTGCTGCCCACCTGCCCTGGGCCTGTCGACACCCATGGTGAAAGGACGAAACCTTCTCAAAGGGGCAGGGCCTCAGGCTCTTGCTTAGTTCTGTTGACCCTTGCTCTTCAGGTTGACAGGCTCCTTGTTGCTTGGAGTAATTGTAGATTGTCCATTGAACCATTTCAAATAAAGAAGCATGTAGAAGAAATGACAGCATATTTCGACTTGAACAAAAATTGGTGTATTTAAAAAGCCTTACTGAAATTGTTGATTTTTTAATCTCATGTAAACATTGATGAAACTGAGTGGCCCCAGTTTTGTGAATGTGTGTTCTGAGAAGTTTGGTTGTGATTTGGTTCTTTAAACATTTTCCGTAGAAATAGTATTAAAAGGTAGATAAATGTGATGGAAGACAGACACCTATTTAGCTCATAATATTGCTATAATATGAGGCGGCTGGTGGCTCAGTGGGTTGGGGCCTCTGCCTTTGCCTCGGGTCATGGTCCTGGGGTCCTGGGATTGAGCCCAAGTTGGGCTCTCTGCTCAGCGGGGAGCCTGCTTCCCCCTCTCTCTCTGCCTGCCTCTCTGCCTACTTGTGGTCTCTGTCTGTCAGATAAATAAATAAAATCTTTAAAAATAAATAAATAAACAAATACTGCTATCATACTTTTTTTTTTTAAAGACTTTATTTGAGAGAGAGAACGAGCGGGGGGGGGGGGGTGGAGGGTGGGGGGGGGGGGCAGGGAGAGAGAAAAAGAAGCAGAGTCCCCGCTGAGTAGGAAGCCCGACGCAGGGCTGATCCCAGGATTCCAAGATCATGACCTGAGCCCAAGGCAGATGCTTAACCGACTGAAGCCACCCAGGTGCCCCTTTAAGGCTTTCTTTTTGATGACATAGTAGCTACTAGTACTGTAAGTTAGTTTTAGAGGCAAGAAATATATGTATATGTTTGGTTTTTCTTTTTTTTTTTTTTAAGATTTTATTTTGACAGAGAGAGATCACAAGTAGGCAGAGAGGCAGGCAGAGAGAGAGTGGGAAGCATGCTCCCTGCTAAGCAGAGAGCCCCATGCAGGGCCCGATCCCAGGACCCCGGGATCATGACCTGAGCCGAAGGCAGAGGCTTTAACCCACTGAGCCACCCAGGCGCCCTATGTTTGGTTTTTCTAAATTTGAATCATAAATATCTTCAGTGAAACTCCTGACATGGGACAGTACTATTGATTCAATTAAAAGAAATTTCAGTGCCACTATTTACAAAAGGTAAAAAATTAAGTATGTAAACTAGTGTCATGGGGTAGATAGGTAGGTGCCAGCAGGATTCTGAGTGACTCTAGCTACTTTTACGGATCCCTTCACTCTGTCTGCCTTTATATATGCAGGGATACATACATGTTCAAAAGAATAAAAGACAAAAATAATCCAGTTGAGCCCACTTTAGGAATTCACCCCTTTTTATTGAAATCACCTCTCTCACCAGCTCACTGTCTCAGTTCCTGCAGGTAGGTAGTTCTGTCCCCCGGTATACAAGTGACATTACTCTGTGAGCATTATACATGACCTCATCAAGAAATCCTGTAACTTTTTAAAAGTTATTGTCTATGCTCGGGAGCATTTAAAACTTTGGACAACCTTCTCTTTGAAACACCTGGTTTCCGTGATGCTGGTTCTGTCACGCAGTTCTCCCATAGCAGTATAGCATCTGCACTTCTCCCTTGTATGTACTGACAGTTGTTCCTTTTCTGGCTTTCCTTTCATATTTTAAGCCCCATGAAGCCAGAGACTGTCTGCTCCATAGCTAGTCCTAGGCCTAATTATGTATAAGTGATGGATAAATATTTGTTAAATAAACAAATGATTTTTTTTTCTGTTACCCCATGAGATGGCTCATCAAGTTCTGGTGTCAGCCCTGTTCTATTTCTCGCTTATTTTTTTCCATTGATACTGATGCCTTCAGTTACTGTCTATACTGTGCATCCAGTATCCATCATTTTCATTTTGACTGCTGTCCCTGCGTTTCAGCTTCTTTTTTTTGTTCCAAGTTTAGTGTGAAAAAGTATTCATAATTTATTTCTAAAGTGGAAAAGTAGATTACCAAATGGCCAATTAAGTAGTTAAATAGATACAGCGATTCACAATTGATACTTACGTTCTTCCTCTTGCTATTTGCTTAGGTCCAGTTGGTCTTTTGTATAACTATACTAGGTCTCTTAAGTTTCCCCTGCCCTCAGTTTATGTTCCGCCATTCTATCCTTAACAGTTTGATGAAAGCAGTCTGCTTAAATAAATGATCTGATCAGGTAATGGTTTTCTAATACCCTATAGAATAAACTTAGGAATTGGCCTTATTTTTATTTATTGATTTGATTCTGTGAGGTGAGTGAGCAGCTTGCACCCCCAAAACAAAAAACTTTCCATATTTAAAACTACCAGAAATGGGACTAAATGGTTTCCATAGGTGTCCTTTTCCCCTTCACTGGTAAGGATTATGGAAGGATGGTAAGCAGTTCTCAAATGGGACAGGTTATTAGAGCTTTTTGAAGTTCTGCATACTCAGACCTTTGATTGTATCTTTCAAACTGCTCAGGTCTTCCATAGTCCAGCCCAGATAAGTTTTAATGATTAGGACCACATCTTAATCACCCCTGCGCTGCATCTTCTACAGAGTAGGGGCTAAACATAAATTTATTCCGTGAATGAATAACTTCTGGGTATTTTCTTGGGTATTTTCTTGAGCTGAGGTTCTTTTGTCTCTACTTCAAACTTAGTTGTTTTTTCTTTTTTTTTTTTTTTAATGTGGACTTACTAGGTCTGGATTGAGAGTATTAGGATCAAGTCTTGGGCCTCTGCATATGTGTTCTTGGTCAAATCATTTATCATCTCAGAACCTGCCTTTCTGTAAGGTTAGAATAACAGTTAATGTAATTTTGAGGACTAAAAGCATATGAAAAATGTTTTATGATCTGAAAATGCTTTATAAATGGTAGAAGTTAATAAAAATTGATGTTTTTAAAATATGTATACCAATATACATTGTTTGAAATACAGATATGTCACTAATATTACTCTCTCACTTTATGATTAGGCTCATTTTTTAGCCTAGCAAAAGGAAATAAATACAGTTGTTTTCTCTTAAAAAAAAAAAAAATACTTCCTCAACTAACTATTCAAGGCCAAATTTCTCTCATATTGTTGAATTCTTAGTATTTTAATGCCAAATTATCAGTGTCTATGGATCTTTCTACTTCGTTTTTGTGTGAGATTTGGACAAAGATTCAGAAATACCACTGGCAAAATTAAATAACATTTTATCCCCCAATAGACCACATTTGATAGACTTTTCCCAGTTTTCTTAAGATTTGTCTTAAATTTCTGGTGGTTGGCTATGTTTTTGTTATTTTTAGGTGGCAAAATCAATGAACTATTAGCAAAAAGATTTTACTCTAAACACCTTTAATTCTTTTTTCCTAATTCTTAATGAAGTTCTCCATAAACATTTATGCTCTATGTATTTCATAGTTACAGTTTTATGTTATATATAAGTGCTATAATTCTACTTTGTTGGTAATTTCTTGTATTAACTTTTTTGATTGCATATATGTTGGAATTAGATGCATCATTATTCCATGGTGCTTCAGGGAGCACTCTCAGTTAAATATGAGTGGGTTCATGAATCACAGCTTTGTGAATTAGTACCTAGCGAGGGAAAATTAGTTGTAAGAAAGGGCAAATTCTTGAGTCCGAGGAGGAAAAGAGATGTGTTACTGCTTAGGGGTATCCTCACAAGCAAGATATATTAACATGTCAGCTGTTCATAAGATAGAGACACTGGCAAAGAAAGTTATTGGTGTTTGTACTTTTCCCTTAATCTCTGTTCTTTTCTTTCCTTTTAACCAGGTCAGTATATATTTTGTGCCCTATTCTTTTATCACAAAAAAGAGAAGAAATACTGTAGTGAATGAAGATTCCTCTGCATTTTAGCACTGCTTTTTCTACTGTAGTTGGCTTTTGAATGAGGATGACAATGGAAGAGATGAAGAATGAAGCTGAGACCACTTCCATGGTTTCTATGCCCCTTTATGCAGTCATGTATCCTGTGTTTAATGAGGTAAGTGGGTAAACATTTCTCATATGATCTCTTCAATTCTTGATGCCTGCCTCATTTATTCATTTGTTTGTTCCTTCATATAACAAATACATGAATGAATTTTATCTGTGTGTTAGGCATTGTACCAGGACTGGACACAAAACAGTGGGGAGGGAGGAACCTAGATATATTGCTTCCCATCTGGAGGTTTCATTATAGAGGGAGAGACAGACGTTGAACAAGACAAGTAATTATATAAATGGAAAGTTGTGGTAAGTCCTATAAAGTTACCAAAAATCATATGTCCAGTAAAATAGCTGGTGGACCCTTCTTTAGGGGTCAGTACCAGTTTCACTGAAGATGAGACATATGCTAAGATCGAAAAGAGGTAAATAAGGGTTAGACAGTTGAGTTTGGGATAAACACATTTTAGGTAGCTGGAAGAGCCGGCACAAAAATATCCTGATGAATTCTAGTCAGTAGAGACAAAACATATTTTTACTGATAAATGGAAGATACCATTGCTTTAGTATCTAGAGAAGATGTAGTTGCCTTTTTATCTGAGGGATTTTCTAGGACTTAATACATTTTTGTTTTTTCTTTTAATTTAATGTTAATATGCTAAGGTATTAGAGAATTAGAGCTAGAAATTCCTTAGAAATGATTTAATCATGTCCCTCCTTTTAATGGTGAACCAAGTTCCTAGTGTGTGAAATGGTGTTCCTGAAATTACCTAGAACTAAAATCTGGGATTCCAAATTCAGTGGCTTCACCTTTAGCCTTTCTGTACATTTAATTAGGGTCTTCTTGTTTTTGTTTTGCTATTCAGTTATAAAGCTATCCATGCCATTGACCTTATTGTTGTTGCTGTAGCTTGGAAACCCTCACCATTTCCAATGACTTTATTCCTTTTTGTAAAGTATTTATAGCAGAATAAGATACTGGATTTCAAAGCCCTTTATCCCGCAGTAGGTTTAATAATAATGTATTTGATGCATTTGTGGTTTTAGGTCTTGGGGACAATGAGGAGTGATTCATCCTCTTCACCTTGGAAATCATGGACCTAGTTGCTATTTCAGACATATATTTTGAAATTCTAAATGCTGTCTATCAAATAGTCTTATTAAATTCAGAGACCATAAAAGAAAACTCAAAAACTGGCTTGTATAAAAATTATTTCTCTTGCATAAAAATTGTGGCTGTAAGTGGTCCAGTGCTAGTGTTATTATGGCTCGGTATCCTAGTGCTTACTTTCTGTTATCAGGGTTACCTCAGCATGTGGGTTAGCTGCTGAATCTCCATTCATCTTGTCCTAAGTGTCTGGAAGGCACACACACAAAAAAATGGAATAGGAGGTGGGTGTTCCTTCCAGCCAATTCACCTTCCTTCAAGTAACCTTTTTGAAAGTCCTATACCAGACTTCCATTTACATCTCATTGGCAAGAACCTAGTCTTATGATCACACCTAACTGTAAGGAGATTGGGAAATGTAGAAGTTTTTTCACTGAAGAGGAAGCAATAGGAGGCATGTTTTGAAAAAGTTTCCCTGTTACACTAATTCTATGGTAGCACTGGAGGCACTCTTTCAGGGCTGTTAATACCCATCTCTGGTAGGTATAGCCAACACTCCAGTAATTAATTCCCGCACTTTGTTCCAGTATGTACCGATTCATTACAAAGCTATAATTATTGTTAGAAGCAAGTGCTTCAGTTTTGCTTAGTAAGTATTTACTAAATGTCAGTCATTTATTTGCTGAGTAGTCTGCTAGGGTCTGGATATGTGAAAAAGAAAAAGGTGTTATACCTCTTCTTAACCATAGAGAACTATTTTCTTAAACATCTTACACAGGTGTTTAAGCAGATGCATTCTTTAATTATCCTTATACCAACGATGAGGTAAGAAGATAGTCACCGAAACTATTAAGTAATATATATTGATGGTTAGTGTTTTAACTTCGCAGGTAATTCCAGAACCATTATGGCAGTTCTACCCAGAGGTGCTCCCTCTTCTTGGGTCTCTATAGGTAGCTACCCCCTGTGGGCTATTGGGCTAAGTTGTTTGGGGCATTTCTGTATTTATCTAGTATTTTGAGTCATTACCTGAAGGAAGGGCGGTTTACATTGCAGAGCTTCTGTTTGATCCTCTAGTTAGTGAAGCGGAGTGAGAGAAGTTTTTTTTTTTGTAACAACTAGAGTGATCTTTTCCTACATAAGGAAAATGGATTATATTTGAATCTTGACTTTAGAAAATAGTCATATAGGATATGACATTCTGATAAAATGAATTATTAGAATTCATACTGGAGCTATCTATTCTAATTTATTCATGTGTAAGAAAAATTAATTTAAAGAAAAGGAAATGGCTATGAATGGACTGGTAAGTATTTCCCAGAAATAAAGGCAATGATTCTCACCAGATGACATCTAAAAAAATATGTGGGTTAATGGCCCAGAATTAGAATGTGTTCCCAAATGTTTCATAGTTGGTTCAAGAATTAATTGTTAAAACTGAATTGGAATGAAATGGCTAGATGTAGCAGATTGAGAGATACTGGTGTCAGATTGTCAGGTCTAGTTCTGGAATTTATGATATAACATCTTGGTATCAAACTTTTTATAAAAATTATTTCTGTCATGTTACTTAAAAACAAGTGTTCAGAAATAATAGGCTTTTAGGAATTGTGATAGTAGGTCTCTTCTTTGATAGAGATATCAAATCTGGGGCTTGATTTAGGAATGCAGTAAAATAATTATGCCTTCAAATGTGAAGTGTTTGGTTGAAAAGAATAAAATACTAGCATTATTGTCTGACATTCCAGTGTATTAATGTAACATCTAAAATAAAATACCTAGGGCTGCCTGTGTGGCTCAGTCATTAAGCATCTGCCTTCAGCTCAGGTCATGATCCCAGGGTCCTGAGATTGAGCCCTGCTTCGGGATGCCTGCTCTGCTTTCCCTCTCCTACTCCTTCTGCTTGTGTTCCCTCTTTCACTCCCTCTCTGTGTCAAATAAATAAATAATAAAAAAATAAATAAGATACCTAGTCAGTTAAACATTAATATTTAACCGTAGTTCAAACAGATTTTTCTACAGATCTACTAATGGGGAAATTAGAATTTAGTTTGACTCTGTTTTTTTATGCTATATGGATTTAAAGATAAAATGGTTGTGAAATTAATCTTAGAGAAAATAGTATCAGAGTAAGGATGAATGTTTAACTCTGGAACTAAATGATACACTTAATTAATTTTGTCCACAGTGTATTGGAAGAGTTAAAAAACTTACACATTCTCACCCTAACATAACATCCGTAATAGTAACAATGGTGGTCTGAAGTCAACTTGTAGAACAGATTTTTAGGTAGTATCCTTAGATAGCATCCTTACATCTGGGAAATTTTAGTACTATTACTCCAGCTCACAAAGGGAAGTTATTTATGGCATTCTGGGAGTTTGATGCTTGCTAATCTTAATGAAACTGTGCCAAGGCAGCTAAGAAAGGGGTAGTCTTGTTATTTAATCGGCTGCTGCAGAGCTCAGAGTCCAAGTATATTGCATGTGTTGTAAATGTACTGTGAAATAGGTCTCCTGGTTACCTTATGAAATAATGAGTTTATAGAAGCCTTGTGACAAGTCTTAGATCAGGTTCTCATGTACTGTATAACTTTCTACTGATTGTTTGCGTATGGAGGAGAAGAGAGGTATAGTTCAGTTCTTCATTCCAGGAAAAGATACATCATGAATCATCATTTCCTGTGACTTTTTAGAGGAATTATTTTAAGGTGAAGTATAATTTCTGAAAAGATCTGTATTGTGTTTTGAGATAGGAATAAAAAAATCTTGCAACCAAATATAAATTTTAGATTACCAAGGTTTATAGACTTGTTTATAAATGATACAAAAATGGTACTTCTGAGTAAGTAAGTAATACTCTATTCAGAAGCATCCAACAGTTATTTCTGCCAACTCAGCAGAATATATCATTCTTAATTTTTTCCAACAAGCAAATGAAATCTGGGAATATTTTTCCAACTTCATATACCTAACTATCCTTTTTTTAATAAAAAGAAGAAAATCAAACCCCAATATTGAAGCATAGTAAATATACCTCTCCTTAGTGAAGGCATGGGTTTTACCTGTCGTCCCATCATCCAAAGGTGATCATAGTTAATATCTTGCATAAGAATTATTGCTCTGCCCCTTACTCTAGGCTTTGTAGTCTTGTATTTCTTACCTTGTTTATAAACTGATGATAAACAGTAATATATTTATTTCTCATAACTCTGAAGTAAATGACTTAACATGTTGTAGTACTAAGACTAGTACCAGGTATGTAGTTAAGTGTTAGAGCTGTCATTCGGGTCTTTGGGCAATTTTTTTTTTTTTTAAGATTTTATTTATTTATTTGACAGAGATCACAAGTAGGCAGAGAGGCGGGCAGAGAGAGATGAGGAAGCAGGCTCCCTGCCGAGCAGAGAGCCCGATGCGGGGCTCGATCCCAGGACCCCGGGATCGTGACCCGAGCTGAAGGCAGAGGCTTTAACTCACTGAGCCACCCAGGCACCCTAGTAGGCAATTTTTAATGAAACATATTTATAATAGGTGGCTCTCCTTACCTTTTTTCTGGACAACTTGGCAATCCCAGAAACAGATTATTTTAGAAACAGTTACTGCATTTAATATGTATAAAACACATTACTGCATTTGTCTTCTCTGTGGCAGCACAAAAGTTAATAGGTGGCCTCTTGAGTCTATCTACACCTTCTAGCTTTTTTTTTTTTCCAGTCTGACTTACTCATTTTCATTTGAGTTATAAGAGATGTACCTTTTATTCTTGGTTCTTTTTTTTCTTTTTTAAAGATTTGTCTATTTATTTAAGAGAGAGAAAAAGAGAGCGTGCACACATGAACAGGAGGAAGGGCAGAGAGAGAGAGACAAGCAGACTCCATGCTGAGTGGGGAGCCCAGCTCTGCTAGGGGCTCCATCCTGGGACCCTGAGATCATGACCTGAGCTGAAATCAAGTTGAATGCTTAACTAACTAAGCCACTGAAGTGCCCCTTTTTCTTGTGTTTTGGCCCTATTTGATTCCTTTTAAAGAATAGACTCAATAATTTTTGTGGGGAGGGGAGAAGATTGTCAGCATGGAGAAATCATTCCCGATTTTGAGAAAGCAAAGTTTGTAGATAATTCAGAACCAGCTAACCTCATTATTTTGAATTTAAAGAAGGAATACTCTCAAAAGATTTTATGCGAGACCTACAAAACTTAACTAACCAAGGAGTTAAATGGATTTTTTTTCAGTTATGGGTGTAGGAGTTGGGCTTGATAACTAGAAAATAAAGTAGTGATGAATTGATACCTTTGGAGGGACCAATGCAATAAATGCACTCTGATTGGAATCAAAATTTTGTGTAAGCTTTTGAAATATTTTTACAAATATTATGGAGAGTTAAATTTGACCAAGTTTGCAGTTAATAGTGCTGTCAGAAGCTATCAAGTATACATTACAGGAGGAGCTCACAAAACAGAATAGGAAGAACGTGTTGTTGGGGGATGAGAGCCCTGCTGTTAAATTCACTCAGCCTATCTTTCTTCTAGCTGGGACTCCAGGAGGCACTTTCCTTACCTTTTTGGTGAAATGAGATTAGATGCCCTGTTCTCTTGTGCTTATAAACTCTTTTTTCCCTTTACCCTTTTACTGGTGACATGGAATTCATAGATGGCTGAGGCCCGAGGAAGGCCTCTTTTTGTCCAGATACCCATTAATGCAAGGTGTAATTGTATGTTTCTTCCTCCTCTTTTGAATTCAGAATCAAATACTTCTAAGAAATGATTGCATGGGCTCTTTAAAGATACCCTAAGCAACAGCTGTTATCTCAAAAGCTTTAAAAAAATTACTGTATTGGGGCGCCTGGGTGGCTCAGTGAGTTGAGCCTCTGCCTTTGGCTCAGGTCATGATCTCAGGGTCCTGGGATCGAGCCCCGCATGGGGCTCTCTGCTTATCGGGGAGCCTGCTTCCCCCTCTCTCTTTGCTTGCCTCTCTGCCTACTTGTGATACCTCATTGTGTCAAGTAGACAAATCTTAAAAAAAAAATTACTGGACTAATTAGTGGAAGTATTAGAAACAAAATGGAAATTCTTTTCTGTTCTAAACTCACATAAAAACTTTACTCCTGCATGTGTTAACCAACTCTAAAGAAACCCGTAAGTGGGCAAATGGCCCAGGAAGGTGATTTTAAGAGGCTGTGTTCTTCAGGGACCAGTTCAGATCTCACCTCCGTAAAGACTTTTTTTTTCTACTTCAGCTGACAGTGATCCCATCAGTTTCCATGTAGCTGCTTACTTAAAATGATCTTCTGGGGTTCCAGGATTATAATCTATTTCTTTGTATCTCTCGCACTGACTTGCACATGGTAGAAACTCAGGAATTTGTTAGTTCTTAAGTAGTTGAAGAGATTCAGTGAGGGAGTTGATGCCAGTCTGGAAAGTGTGAATTCAGGGAGGCAGGGTAGCATTAAGTGGCTTGCGCACAAGTTTTAGAGCCAGACAGATTTCTTACGAATCCTGCCTCTGTATGCACTAGGTGTTGAATACTAGGTAAATTTATACAAACTGAATTTCTGCCTCTATAAAATAGAGATGATGATAGCTAGTTATAGATTGTGAGGATGAGATGCTCTCTATGAAAATATATAACACAGTTCATTACTGGTGCTAAGTAAATGATAATTGTTAGGATACTGTCAGAACCTTACACTGTCATGAACGGTAAGGTGAATGTGATTTTATCATCAAATCATTTATCACTAGTTAAAGATCTAACAGGGAAGCACTTTTTATTAGGGAAGATAAAAACATATTGTGCTAAGTATTACAGGCTGCAAATTATAAATAGATTTAAGAATAATTTAGATAAATTTATGGATGAGAGATTAAGTTCAATTCAAAAAGTAGATATGTGCCTGTATGCCTGGTGCTCCCTGGGCAATGGGAGTATCATATGCATAATGAAGCCTAGTGGATTTACTGCAAGATGTGTGGATGTATAATGTATCCCAAAATGACTCCCAGCAGAGTTCTGGTTGTGGTGCTTCACAGCTCACAGATTTTGGTTTAGTATATGTCTGGCCTTTCCCTTTCTTTTCTAAGACTCATGTATCTAAACTTAATCTAGAAATCTGATGTCTATCTTGGCTAATTTTATTAGTTCTTCATGGACTATTCTTGGCCTCTTTTTACTTGCCTTGACCCTTTCATATACCAGCCAGGGCAGTACAGAATGAGTTAGTAATGCTGATACTTGGAGGTACACGTGTGACTCAGACCTTTGACTTGTTGAAAGAGGTCAGAGTGTGCTGTAAACCCAAATAAGGAAATGGTTCCTATCAGAGTGGAAACATTCATCCTGTCTGTCTGCCTCTCCCTCCCTTACACAGCAAGAACTTGAGATCAGAAGAGCTGTATTACTATTTTAATCTTAAATAGGATTCATTACAATTAAGTGAATTCCGTGGAAGATGAAAGTTTTTCATTTGTGGCAGCTTATTTTCACTAATTTTACAGGGTTTTTGTTGTTGTTGTTGTTGTTTTTTGCTATATTTTCCTACCTGGTCCTCCTGTATCTTCCCTTTTATCTACTAAGGCAATGTTAGATTTTACTGGATTTATAAAAGCCAAGTTTAAAACTGAGTTAAATGGCCTATTATTTATTTTTGGAGATAAAGTATTTATCTTGGCACATTTTGTTGCTTTTTTGCTTAAGGTGCATAACTTGTAGGGAGATAAGGTTTTTGACATTTCTGTCTTGTTTAGAAAATAAAGTGATTTAATAAAGTGTAGGCCATTCCTTAGATATATAAAGTGTAGGCCATTCCTTAGATATATATACATATATATAAGTGTGTGTATATATATACTTATATATATAGTATATATATATACTTATATATATCGTATATATATATACTTATATATATCTAAGTATATGTGTATATATATATGTGTATATATATCTAAAGGATAACTTCCTTTTATAAAGGAAAACTTACATTTATTGCGTCAAGGAGTTGAAAGGAATATTTATTGCAAGGTATGATAATGTTCATAAGATTTTTGTGAAAAGACTCCACTTGCATAAAAATCCTACAAAAGTTAACATTGTTTTTGAACATTTTAATATGGTCCCCAATAAAAAATATATGCATTGAGTTTTATTGAGTTAATTGGCCCAATTTTTAGGGACTAAAAAAATTGGAATTTAACTGAAGGTAGTTATTTTAAGCCTAACATTTAACTTTTCAACAAATGGATTTTTTTTTTTTTGGCTCACTGAAAAATGAATTCTGTAAAGTGTATAATAAGGACGTGTATCTTTTTTTTTTAAGATTTTATTTATTTATTAGATAGAGAACACAAGTAGGCAGAGCAGCAGGCAGAGGCAGAGGTAGAGGGAGAAGGAGGCTCTCTGTTGAGCAGGGAGCCAATGTGGGGCTCGATCCCAGGACCCTGGGATCATGACCTGAGCAGAAGGCAGAGGCTTTAACCCACTGAACCACCCAGGCGACCCAAGGACATGTATCTTTCAGAATTGTAAACCTCACATATTTTATATTAAAATTAAAAGCTTTGGGATTGAACTTTTGATTCAGTATTTTAGGTAACCATTTTTAAATCCAGATAACATAGAGGACAGATGATCTACAGTCTTTATTTACTATCAAACCTTGTGTCAGTGCTGTTTGCTAATTAATAAAATAGACTTAACCTCAACTTAATCCCTGGCTGAGGGATTGTACGATAATTAAAAAAGAGCAAGGTAATAAATACAAAGAATCTTAAATAGTAAATGTTTTCTTGGTGTTGGTCATTTCTATTCACCCAATTTGCCATATACTGGCAACAGAGCATTGAGAGTTGATCTTGAACCCTATTTTCAGTAATTGAAGTAAATATGTTTATTCTTTCTATAAGAACTTGATATTATTTTGCATTCTGTGCTCGTCTTAAATCCAGTTTTAAGGTAGAGTGTGTCTTGTTTTTCAAAAGAATGAAGAATTCATACATTCCTCAATTTCTCATGGTTTCTATTGAAAATTTTAGATGACTTACGTATTTGAAGAAGTAAGGTGATTTAGAATAATTAGCAAGTATTTTTGTTGATCAAATGATGGATGTATCAGAGTTATTACTATAGAATGGAATATCAGAAATGCACCTTTTCTAAGGAAATTGGTACTAATAGTGATTTAAAATTTATATTGCAGCTAGAACGAGTAAACCTGTCAGCAGCTCAAACACTGAGAGCAGCTTTCATTAAGGTGAGGTGCAAATAATTTATTATGATTAAAATGTATGTTGTATATAAATCTGCATATCATGTAAGAATTGCCACTTTATTTCCTTTTAGTGAAAATCTCTTCAGCTGTTTCATGTCTGTTTTAGTGTACTCTGTAAAGTTTTAAACACTTCCCAGAAGTGAATTAAAACAAATGCTGTTTCCTTAGCATTCATCTTTTTGTCACTTGGACTTCTTTTGAGTTTTTTCTCTTTAGCTTTAGAATATATTTTTGAATTTCTTTTTCTGTTACTTGACTTGATAAAAATTTTTGTAAAATTATAACTCAAAAAGATATTTTTCATATTGCTTAATTATAGAACATAAGAATAAAACAGTATTTTTGATAGGAAAACAAGACCTGTGTGGGAGTCAGATTAAGGATACCTTGCAAACCAAGTCATTCAGAGTGAACTTCTTGTTGTCTTTAGACCTGAACTGTTTGATAAATACTAGCCACGTGTTGCAGTTGAGTACTTAAAATATGGCTAGGTCAAATTGAGTTGTACTCCCAAGTATAAAATATATACCAGATTTTGAATACTTAGTATAAGAAAAAGAATGTAAAAAACTCAGGAATAAGTATTTTATATTAATTGCATGTTGAAATGATAATATTTTGGATGTACTCTTAAAATGATTTCATGTATTTCTTTTTACTTTTGTAACATGGCCACTAGAAAATTTAAAATTAACAATGAAATTTGTTGCTTCGGTTATATTTCTATTGGACCTATTATACATACTGAGTACATTCTTTCATATAAAACTTTATCCATCCCCTTTCCTTTCCCAGTACATATCATGGTGCCTAAAACTTCAATTTTTATTTACTTACTGTGTTTATGTTCCTGTCAATAGCTAAAATAACTTATATTTCAGGTATTTTAATGTTTTAATCTAGAATAAATTTATAATCAAGTTTTATTGAATTAAAACTATAAATCAATAAAATTTGAGTTCTTTTTATGACAAAGATAGTTTATTAATACCACTTTTAACTGCTAGCACTGGTAATGTCACTAGACATCTCTCTTACTTTACCATGAGAATTTACATTATATATATTATATTAGAGTTATTTTGGTGTGATTAATACTCTAAAATGCAGTTCCTGTGTATACATACATAGTAGCTTAATTAAAATATGTTCTGACAAATCATTGGGTTAATGAAGAGAATGAATGAAATAGCATCATCAATTTTTTTTTCTTTTTTCTTTGAGCTTCAGTGTGGCTCTGGAATGACATATTTGGTTATTAGGGAAGCATGATGAAAACTATTTTATATTAATTTGCTGAGTATTTTCTTTGTGGCCAGAGAAAGACAGGCAGATGACCTATTGCACAATACAGTATTGATATGGAAAAGTCAGATTTTAGTTTTTTTGATAGCAAGAACAGAGAGATTTCTCCTGTGGATCATCATAAGGAGGACTGTCTGAAGTAGTAGATGATATCCTCAATGTCATTTCTAAAAGAGAGAAAATAATGAATTTCATTAAGCTTTTTCTTATAAATATGCTTACATCTGATGTTTTAACAATAAGTACAATTTAAAAGCAAACAATATATTTAAAGTATCTGGCTGTGATAGATCTGATTTAACATGTGGATAAATTTTATTACCCGTGGCATTGATTGATAATTGAGGAAAGTGGAAGTTATTTTGAGAGGAGAACAAATTAGTTTTGCATTGATTTATTTTTATTATATTTAATTTGTTAAATTTCAAATGGAATTAAAAGGGTATGCATTACAAAGATGATTTTTGTGTTTCTAAAACTACCAACTTATTTGCAAAAAGATTTAAAAGCCTCACCAAAGGGCGCCTGGGTGGCTCAGTTAAGCATCTGCCTTTAGCTTAAGTCATGATCTCCTTGTCTTGGGATCAGACCCGCAACAGTCTCGCTGCTCAGCAGGGAGTCTGCTTCTCTTTCCTGTGCTTCCACCCCCCAACCTTTCCACCTTGTACTTTCTCTTTCTCTCAAAAGATAAATAAAATAAATGCCTCGCCCGCCCATATATCCCTACTAATACTCCTAAAATGTATGTCCATATTTCTAGTTCTTTGACCACAAGTGTCATTTATCAAGGTTTAATATTTATTTTTATTATCATGAGAAAAAGGATTAAAATTATTTTCCCCAAGATAAAATATTAATGAATATTATCTTTTAAGATATCTATTCACTTTCTTTTCCCATCTGGAAAGTTCTGATAGGTTGTGCTGTTGAGGATCATTGAATCATGAGCGTGGTCGTTACTGCCACTGGGGGGTAATTTTCTCTCACAGTTGGATTCTTCATAAAAATTGGATCCCCACAGACTTCAGGGTTTTATTCTGGGAGAAAACCTGAAGGCATAGGTAGTTAAAAGTCATCAGTTTAAGCACAGATCTATTTATTTTGTCAGTCAGAGGAATTGGGTAAATTTAAGGCTTTTAAAATGAAAAGTAAGTAGTTTAATTAGGATTTCAGCCAGAAGATACTAAGACGGTTGTTCCCAGGCTAGGTGCTGAGGCACCCTGGGGCCCTCAGCAAACTCAGAAGAGTACCATGAGTTATTTTAAAACTTTAAAGGAACACAGCAATATTAAACATCTGACACTGTGAACTATGCTAGCTTGAGGTAGTTTGCAATTTCAGCATATTACATTGGGCTACATTCCTTTCAGTGATGTCATATTTTTATGAAATTGGAATTTTGGCCATTGCTATGATAAAAAGTAAGTACCACAAGAATATCTGTGTCCAATAGGAAATGAGGCTGGCAGGATCCAGTCTAATACCAACATTTGAGAAGTTGTGTAGGGCCCAACAGGTGAATGCATCTCATTAATGAGTAATCATGGTTATTTAAGAATGAAATAAAATGTTTTTCTTTTAATTTGTGTATTTTTTAAGGACAGTTGTTAGGACACAAGTACTTACTAAGTTATTTGAACCTAACTACTTAATACATAGCCAGCCACTGTTTTCTTTGCATGAAAAACACTTGTGAGAGACCTCTGTGTAAGAGTTCTGTAATGCTCCAATTTTGGCAGTTTGGGGCTCCACACCAACTTGGTTTTAAAAACTTCATCTCAGGCTTAGCGTTTAATGATTTTAGCAGTTTATTATAACTTAATCAGAGAGATTATTTTTCTCCGCATATTTTGTAAGCACATGGAGGGTATTCCCTTACCTCGTAAAATGATGCATTACATAGCTAATTTAATGCTACTTAGAGAAAGACGATAAAACACTTTATCAAATACTGGCCTCTCTAAATACTGTATATAGTTTTGTGGCTGGTCACCAAATTAAAAAATAGATCGTATCAAGTATATTCATGGAAGGAGAAATTCAAAACGGGTTATAAAGGACTTGGAATTCAGTAGGATACACTTTATTGTTATTAATCATCTATCAAAATGATTTCCTTGAATAACATATGACAGCAGTTAAAATGATCCCAGGATTGAGATAAATGTGAATATTTTCTTTTCCCATTTCATTCCAAAACCTTTCAGTTTTTGATACCTAAACCCTAATAAGAAACAAGATGTGATAATGGAAAGAGCAGTAGGAACAGAAGAAAACTGGATCTGCCATGATACCAGAATGGAATTGAAAAGGCAGACGTTAAATGTGCTTGACACATATGGAAACAAATAGATTGCTGTCTGATTAGGATCAAAAATTGTTTCTGTTTGCTATTTAATATTGGGTAAAAAGATAGGAAATCATCAGCATAATTAAAATTATCAGGCATCCTAAAAGAAACAACATTTTTTAAAATAATAAAATGGGACAGAATTACTGGGGAAAACCCGAATCTGAAAATTAACTTTGGTAAACTGAGAACTTTCTGTGCTCAGTCTTGAGATAGCTAGAAGATTTTAGTGCCCTAGTGAGTATAAATAACATAGAACTAATGCAAACTCATCTGTGAAATAAGCTCAGGAGGTAGCAAAAAGATTAAATGATGTTCTGTAAATTATTCTTGCTATAAAAGGAGATATTCTTGCTACAGAAATACAGTAGGAAATGAAAGTTGTTATGTGGGAAAGTGAAGGATGGTATAGCTTAAATAAAACCTGCAAAAGAAATCCTGTGTTTCTGTTTTCATTTTTGTTTTTCCTGACATTCTGTTCATTTAAGTGCAAAGAATCTGCAAAGTATTGGTAAGATAAGTTATTGCTTGATCCTCTTGTTGAAATATTAGCTAATGAAAAAAAGCTAAAAATCCTTAGTGTATTTAAACTACTGAATAGAGTAATTGATGGATTACCAAAATATGTATAATCTTTATTTCTGTTTTTGTTAGTAGTTTGATTGCAAGTGAAAGTAGAGGAGAAATAGGAAATGTTAAGTACTTTATGTTCAAATGGCAAATGGGACCATGGCTGTAGTAAGTCACCGATGTATAAGTTCTTGACAAAACATAAGTGAATGCCGTCACTGCACCTGCTTTACCAAGATTTCTGCTGTCATAAGTTGATCACTCTAAGAAGTTCCCAGCAGGTTCTAAACAATTACGTTTTGGCTTTAAAATGCTGATTGAGCTTCTGTATTTTAAAACTAGCTTTCTCTTCTTTATAGGCTGAAAAAGAAAATCCAGGACTCACACAAGACATCATTATGAAAATTTTAGAGAAAAAAAGTGTAGAAGTTAACTTCACAGAGTCCCTTCTTCGAATGGCAGCTGATGATGTAGAAGGTAGTCAGAGCCTCCTGTAATTCTCTTAACAGTTGTTGAAAAGCACGTCCTCCAAGTATTTATTTGACAAATGGGTCTTCTGCCCTTCCCTTTCTCCTCCCCTTTCTTACTGTTACTGTTATTATTGTGATGATAATGAAGGAAAGATCTGTATAAATTATTTTTGTTTTCAAGTGAGATTTCAAGAATGTGCTGAAGATATTAGTAGGTTGGGTTTTGAAATCATGAGCCTATTACATATTCATTATAGAGGTTTTTATTAAACTCTTGCCCTTTGACAGATACATACTGTAATTATATTTGTTATGGATGTTATTACTTCAAGGTTTCCTTGTGAAATACAGCTTCAGAGGCCTGATAAATTTGATTTAGCGTATCTTTTATTTATTTGTTTGTTTTAAGATTTCATGCAGTTTCCATTTATTCCAAATTGGAAATGTTTAGTCTTTCATCTTCTGATACTTTTACTTGGGAGAGCTAAGTTGAACTTTAATGAATTCTGCCTTTCAGCCTTGTCTTTCCTTTCCTTTCCTTTCCCTTTCTCTTTTCTCTCCACCTCTTTAACCAGCATTGGGAATTTGTAGACTTGAATTTGTCATGGAGTTGCATGATGGTTTTTATTATGTATTTATTTTATCAGAGTATATGATTGAACGACCAGAGCCAGAATTCCAGGACCTAAATGAAAAGGCACGAGCACTTAAACAGATTCTCAGTAAGATCCCAGATGAGATCAATGACAGAGTGAGGTTTCTGCAGACAATCAAGTAAGCAACTTTTGGCTTTGGTTCTTCTTTTCTTGAAAGTATTTCAAAGGAACCGCTCATACTAGGTGTTTTATTTTGGTATGACAGTAATATTAAATTAAAATATTAATTTGAAATCAGACTTGATTATTTTTAAGTGCTGCATGTTGATACTAACTTCTAAGCTGTGGTATTTGGCTTTAGAGTACGATAACATTTTTTAGAATGTTAATATAAAAACAGTAATGAAATGTACAATAATTGGAATATAGTTTGAACTAAAAAATAATGCAAAAAAATTATAGTATTGGTAACAGGATACCAGTATTGTTTTTGTTTCAGAAATGGCATAAGTCGTTAGAATAAGTAATGTACTGTTAGGCTTGAATAGCATCTTTAAATATTAGCCAAATTGTAAATCTCCAAATCCTAAACCTTTGGGATACAGGTTAAATAAGACCGAAAATACGCATGGGGCTAGGAGGCTGACTGGTAAGGAGCCGCAAGAAGGGTCATCCTTAAGCGGTGGTTCTCAGATCGGGCAGTCTCCTCAGGTTAAAGAAGGTGGGAGACTGAGGGGGAAAATCCATACATAATTTCTGGATGAGTAAAGAGTCTCAGTTTTCTTCAGCCTCCCTGGGTATAATATGAAGAAAATTGGGAATAATTGAGTGGCACTAGCAGTACAACCTTTTGGTGAAACCACAAGTAGAAATTGAAAGATTTAGCACAGGTTTTGTTGTTGTTTTTGAAAGAGGCTGCATCGTCATGCTTCGTATCTTTAAAGAATGGGAAGAAGTTCACTTATAGTAAATATTAACATCCATCTCCTGGAAACAGTATTTTTCGTAATTCACATTGCAAAATGCTATTTTAGCTAGTTTGGGCACCTATTTTGAGTGGTATGGGGGCAGACAATCTCACTTTAGAAAGCAATAGTTTGTGATGGGTATGCAACCCAGCTATTAAGGAGTGACCCTCCTCTTTTAGGTCTTCTGATTGAGAACCTGAAAGTACGAAAAAGACTTTTCATTGCCTAGCTAAAATTCATGTCACAGCAAATCCTGAGGTAAATATTTTACCCTTATAGGAAAACCCCAACTTCCTTTAACTATTTTTAATATTGGAAAAAGGAAGATAGTCAACTGTTTATGGATTTTTATTTTTAGTCTGATATAAAGTAAACATGTTTAGCTCATAAAAGGATAAATTGCCAGTTATCTGAAGCATAGTTGTTTAAACAGCTTATTTTTAGAATTTTCAAATAATAAGAACAAAAACAACATATTTGCTTATGATCTATGCTACATTTCTGTGAAGATTTGACATTTAAAAAATAATATTTTCAGCAAATTTTGCCTCAGGTCAGTGAAGGAAAGGTTTATTGAATCAATGCCATCTTAATAGCAGTCACGTATTAGAATTACATTCTCATTGCTTTTTTAAGCATTTTACATATATTAATGTATTATATAACACTGCTATAACTGGTGAAGAAATGAAGTAACTTTTCCAAGGCCACAGAGCTGGTAAGTTGGTAGATCTGGGTTCAAACCCAGGCAGACTCACTCCATGGTCTTCTCTGCTGCTTCCCAGTCTGAGATGAATAATGCTGGTCTGACTTAGTGATTAAAGAAAGTTTCAGCTATCTGGAAGATGTGTGATAAAGGATATCTTAATATAGAATGCCAGTAGGTAAGAGAGAGAAGAGTGCTATGGTTGAAGCTAGGCTAGATATGGTAGGCCCAAAGCCCTCATCCTGCTCCTTTAACCATCCTACCCCTCTGAGGGAGTCCCTAAGGTATCTCTGTTAAACCCATTGTGGCTTTAGAGAGATACATTTGAAAAACACTGTATAAACAGCCACATTTTAATCATATGGAAGTTGAGATCGGGAGGCCAAGATCTTGTCCATAGTCACTGACAGAGGCCCAATTAGGGACTTGTCTCTCATTTATGGGGCAGTAGTAATATTTTAGTTCTGTTTACTGGATTGCACTCTGCACAACTGAGTTGGAAGTATCAGCAGTTAAAATTTATTTCTTAATCATTTTAGGAGGTATAATTGGCCCTGGAAAGTTTGTTGATAATATATATTTATGAGACCATGTGTAAATTAACATAGATAGGTATGTAATTATTTGTATCACTGGTATATATTGATACATTTTGCTACATCTTGTCCTCATGGTTAATTGTTTAACAAATAAGTAGATAAAATTGCACCAAAATAAAAAATGACTTATCCTTCAGGCACAATGTAACAGTGTAGTTACTGTTTTTTCTTTAAAATATTTTACTTTTTCGGGGTGCCTGTGTGGCTCAGTGGGGTTAAAGCCTCTGCCTTCAGCTCAGGTCATGATCCCAGGGTCCTGGGATTGAGCCCCGCATTGGGTTCTTTGCTCAGCAGGGAGCCTGTCTCCCCATCTCTCTCTGCCTACTTGTGATCTCTGTCAAAAAAAAAAAAAAAATCTTAAAATATTTTACTTTTTCATACATAAGGTAGTTATCTTCTTCATTTATTTTATAGCAATATTTTTCAAGAAACATGTATCAGATACTTATTATCCCAAGTACTGTATGTGATTTCATAGATTATATTAAGGAGAAAAAAGATTTCTGTCAGCTAACAAATATGTAGGTATTTTTGTGTATGTTAGCAGACCTAGGCTTGAATTTCTATTCCCACATTTAGCTGTGTGACCTTGGATAAGTTGCTTAGCTTCTGTTATTCTAGTTTCTACGTATGAAGATGAAAGTAACAGTTTTAAGAACTGAGAGAAAGGACATACATAAATTTAATTTATAGGGTTTTTTAGGTCTCATACGTTCTAATGAATGACTAGTAGAGACTTGTGAATTAATAAACCAGAAAGCCATGCATTTATCACTGTTTACAATATGTATTTGCATATTCATGCCCTAAAATTCACCAGAGTTTGGTTTTCCTGGTGGCTTCAGAGAAGCTTTTATAGAGATGTCCAGTCTAGACCTAACTAAACACACAGCATAGGACTTTTCTTCCTTTAGAATTCACATAAATACATGTTATATAAATTTGGGTTACATGATTAGAAAATCTACTATTGCAGTTTTTTGATAAAATATATGTTTACATTTCCTCTGATGCCTGTTATCTTCTCTTTGAAAGTATGTTTCCCCGAAGTTATAGCACTAAAAGCTGGAAATTGCTAAAATTTGGTCCTGCTATATATAATACCCTACTGTCTGTCCCTTGTCACAGAATCACTTAACTCCAGACTGTTTATAATTACACTGTAGTTATTTTACCCTCAGGTTTTCTCCGCTTCTTGATCTGTTTAATTGTCTGCAGTATTTTTTGGAGCTGATTATTTTCTCTTGTAGGAAACAAACCCTTGGTTACTAATATAATTTAGCTTCCCTGCTACAGACTCTAGCACCTTAAGTGAAAATACTGTTCTGTATACATACAGATGATGTAGTATTTGATATAAATTGCTACAGATTGTTTTTAGAGAAGGCCAGGCCTGGGGATAAACAGCCTGGGTCATTCTGTAGAGCTCTTTATAAAGCTCTATGGCCAATAATAGATCAAACCTTAGTTCTAGGCTCTAGGATCCCAAACATGGGTTTCCAAATTTGGTTCATCAACAAAATCACCTGGGGGCTTATTTTTTAAGTTTTTTTTTTTTTTTTTTTTAAGGTGCAGACAGATTCCCAATACTCATAGTAAGTCTGGGATACCATTTAGAAAACGCTTGCTTTTTTTTTTTTTTTTTTTTTTTTTTTCTCCCCTTTACAGGTGAGTGAGAATTCATACTTTTTTGACCCATGGATTCTAGCCATTATTGTATATGGATACATGTTCATCTTGTCTGTTAGCCGTGAAGCATATTTTTATAATCCCTTTTTAAAGCAGAATAGTATTCTACAAAGTAGTTGTGTATAAACATCTCACTGATCATTGTAGTTTGCTCCATTATATTCTGCTTTAAATGGGTTCATTGTGGATTTGAAGTACCTTCCAAATACTTATTTGTTGAAATTGTTATTTTTCTCATGTCATGGTCTTATGACATCATCTTATTAAGCAATGGTGAATTTATGCACATCATAGCAATACAGGAGTCAACTTACTTGAAATCATAAATGAAAGGAACAATTATGTAAGTTAAAACTGCTATTCCTAAACCAGAGACAAAAAGAGAAAAAAAAAATGAGTGGACAAATACCACTTCTATGTAATATTCATTGTCTTATTTAAATGTTTTAATGTTCAGCCTGATATCAGTGTTTGACATACAGGAGGTAATAAGTAATTATTTATTAAAATATTTAATACAAATGTGATTACTATTTCAGAATAGGCTAAAAATTTCTTAATACCCACATCCTGTATACTTGTAATTCTTAGACATCCCACATGCATATTTACTAGAAATATGCTGTGAAACACACACATATACACACAGAAATCTGGATACAGAGCTTTTCGGTTTTTTCTTTAGTATAGCTGAAATGTTTCAGGTATGAAATAACTGAAATCTGACCTTTGTGATTAAAAAGTAATGAAAGATGATGTTTGGGATGGTCTAGTTTTATGTCTCAATAATTCATATCTTCACTCTTGAATTGCATTTGCACAGCAGAAGTTTAAGTTCAGTTTGATCAATAAAAATTGCTGTGCACTTAGAAGATGAAAATTGTAAAGAGCATAGATAAAAAGACAAGAGGAGTTTAGAAAAAAAAAATGGATAGGGAGAACAGCCAACTCATGAGAATTACTGGTTTCTTCTCTTTATCCACTTAAAAGGGGAGGAAGGTGTTGATACATATGTAGTCCAAGGGTGATTGCTGAAAAGGTTAAGGTAGAAAAATATTCTAATATTGCCTCTCTCAGGAATTTAAATATATTTTCCAAAGGAAATAACAACAGCAGAGTTTTTGGAAGAGGGGTATAAGCAGTTGTTAGAAGGTGGATGTGTCTTGGAAGAGCTATGTCTGAAAAGGAAATACTTCTTTTTAAACATCAAAACTAGGTAACTGGAAGTGGTGATAAATACAAAAGTGAGTTTACATGTAATAGTAAAATTTTATATAATTGTTACTGAGATAGCAAATACAGAGAATATAGTAGCTTGAAGTCAGCTACATCAGAGAAAGGAAAAATACCTGGAAAAGGTGAGAAGCAGAGGTAATTCTTATAAATTTGAGTAAGTAATGCTGAATGAAACGTTACTGGTTTAGGAAGATTGAAATTAGTTGCAGAACTTTTGGTCAGCAGTGTAAGAGAAGTCAGGATCACAAAAGGGTACAGGCTAAAACTCCATCCAACCAACTAGTCAGATGTTTGGGCTTGATGCAGTGTTAGTTTGGTAATTAACAGTGTGATTAGTAATTCTGGGAGCGGGGAATATATATATAAAATACATATATATATGATAAATATATATGATAAATATATATATAAAATACTTCTTCCGAATACAGCTGATTTTAAGAAGGTTCTTTTTTCCTTATCCAACAGGGATATAGCTAGTGCAATAAAAGAACTTCTTGACACGGTGAATAATGTCTTCAAGAAGTATCAATACCAGAACCGCAGGGTAAGTTTTGTAGAAGCCTTGTATAAGCTGCCAGCTAGATGTTGATTTACACTTAGTAGTTGTATTGAATTCAATACTAAGATGGTTTGATTATTGAAAATAGTTTCGTATCATTAACCACTACTTTTGTCTTTGAATTAAAACATGTTTAAGTAAATACTTCTAAAAATTCTTAATTTGTAATATAAAGCCCATCCTATATTCTGTGTAACCTTTTGTCTTTGATTTTGGCTTTTATTATTTTCTTATTTAATATTTTTTTTTCTTACTCTGATGTCTATAGGCACTTGAACACCAAAAGAAAGAATTTGTAAAGTACTCCAAAAGTTTCAGTGATACTCTGAAAACCTATTTTAAAGATGGCAAGTAAGTAGTGTCATTTATCATCCTTTTTTATTTTTAAATTAAATTATGTGATTTTATATAATACTAAAACCATATAAATTAAGCCCTTTTACTATATTGTTCATACTCAAGTTAACTAATAACTAAAAAGACTATTGGTTGATAATCTAGCCATAACTTGTCTAGAGCAGAAGTTGGTAGACTTGTTCTGAGATAGACCTCCTGGCAAATATTTTGACTCTGTGGGCTTGTAAGAACTACCTACTTGCCCTCTGCTCTTGTGGTGCAAAAGCAGTCATAGTTTGGACACAAGTGACATTATGGCTGTGTTCTAATAAAACTTTATTTATAGACACTGAAATTTGAATTTTGTTTGATTTTCACCTGTTACAAAATACCGTTGTTTTTTTTTTTTGGTCATTTAAAAATGTAAAAGTATTCTTATCTGCAGGCTGTACAGAAACATGGGAAGTGAGATTGGGCTTACTGGCCTACAGACCTGAAACTGTGGTCCTCAAACTTTAGGCGCATCAGAATCACCTGAGGGCTTATTACAGAATAAAATACACATTTTACACATGTACATATATTTGCTTTTGGAGCCCCCCTTTTCTTCTCAGATCTAGGGTGGACCCAAGAATTTGCATTTCTTTCTCTTTTTTTCCTTCAGTTTGAGAGAGAGGGAGGGAGAGCACGCAAATTGGGGAAGGGGCAGAGGGAAAGAATCTCATGCAGACTGCTTGTGGAGCCAGACTTGGGGCTAGATCTCATGACCCTGATATTATGACCTGAGCCAAAATCAGGAGTCCAACACACAACCTGCTGAACCACCCAGGTGCCCAAGGAATTTGCATTTCTAAGAAGTTTCCAGATAGTACTAATACTGCCAGGTGTGTTGAGAACTCAAGTTAAAGAAAGCAATGGTTGTCAGTCCCATTTGCACATTAGAATCACTTTGATTTAGTTTTTTAAAATTCCAGTGCCTTGGTCCCAACTTCAGAAGTCTGATTCAGGTAGTTTGGAGTGGGACCAGGGTTTAAGTCTTTCATAGAAAGTGTTCAGGTGATTTAAAAGTACTACAAAGGTTGTGACCCGTTCTTCAGAAGGAGGGAGACTTTCACTGTTGTTCTGTAAGATAAGTAGTATATATAAAGGTAAATTGGATGTTTTTAGGTTTACATACAGTTATCTATAGAACACTCCAGAAAACCAAAAAAAATTATGTGTTTTTACAGATAAATTTTACACGTGTACATATAATATATGTGCTGGTGGAGAGGCCATGTCTTCTATAGCATTTTGCCTTATAGAGAGTTTTTCATAAGGTTAGAATACTAGAAATCTGTGGACAAGACCATTTTCTGACAGTGCTTAAAGTCATAAAAACAACGTAAATAATGATTATTTCATGTATCATTGGCAGGGGCATCTAATATTTTATCCTACCATTGAAGTTGAAGGATTCTTAATCCATGTCAAACATTATAATATTGTGATAATAATATTTAAAAATAATAAAAATTCATTAGAAGATTCTGTTAATATTCATTTATTTTTAATAGTTCAAATAGGCTGAAATCTTTACATTTATATTATGAATTAAAGGCATTGAACTACATTTTATCAGTGGTTTTGTTACTCTTCTTATATCTAGGGGAAATGCTCCTTGATGGCTTAATTTAATAAGCTTGCAGGTGTGTTCTGAAAATAAACTTACATCTGTTTTTTTCTTGGTCTCCACTGCTAAACCAGAATAACCAAAACACATCAAAAGAATAATTTACATGATGGGATCATTATTTCTGATTCTAATTAAGAATTATCGTGAAATAAGCGCATCGAAAGGTAGAATTTCCTTTAGAGCCTAATTTTCATTAATCTGAAGTTATGTACTCTACATATGGATTATTCAGGCTCCCGGCTACTACTTTTTCTCCATTCACTAGCTTCTTGATAATTATTTGTATATGAATAACATGCCATTATTTTGGATTTAGTTTTGTACCTGTTTTCTTGAAACAGCTGTTAATAGAGCCTATTCTTTGAGCCCTCTTCCAATAAGGGGATGAATTTGTATAGGTACAGCTAATTCTCTCTGGTCCCTCTTTTCTGAGAAGTGTCTAGGATGAATAAAGAAGTTTTAGCTATGATACTGAGAAACTGATTAGACCACACAGTGGGACTAGGGCATCAGTTTTTCATTCCAGTCACATGACGATGGGCTGTTAGGAGAAATGTGTGTAGCACAAAGTAATTTTTAAGAACATATTTTTACATATTGTTAGCTCTTAAATATTGAAATTACATGATTATTTTGTTTTAAAAGTAGATTTATTCTGGAAGTAGTTTAGAATTCTCCTAGTTTTTTGTTTTTGAAAGAAGTTAAGAGATTGGAGTAAATCAAATGTAAAGTAACTTTTACAAAAAAGTAGTTAAGTTTTTCTTAAGTATTTGTTGTCCACTGATGTAGAGATTTTGAGGCTGAGTATAATACTGGAGCAGATACTATTTTGGTAATTTACATTGAAGTCAGCTAGAGACTACATTTAAATCCTCTCTTTGGCCAGTTACTTGTTCAACCTCATGAAATCTGGTTGTTGAGGCGCCCCCTATCATTGGCAGCCCATCAACACCTTATTGCTAGCTAGAACCACTAGGGGGCAGTAATTCCTAGATAGTTTCAAATGATGCAGGACCATTCAGTTCCAAGCTGGTATAAAACATGATCCTCAGTACTAACTTGCCTTTCCCCCCTCCCCCAAATTGATTTCATTTTTACTGTTAGAGGATGGCATCAAGTATAAATGTTTTTAAAGGATGAATTTTTTGGATAAAATTAATGCTTTTTTTTTTTTTTTTAAACAGGGCAATAAATGTGTTCATAAGTGCCAACCGACTAATTCATCAAACCAACTTGATACTTCAGACCTTCAAAACTGTGGCCTGAAAGTTGTATATGTTAAGAGATGTACTTCTCAGTGGCAGTATTGGACTGCCTTTATCTGTAAATTTTAAAGTTTGACTGTATAAATTATCAGTCCCTCCTGAAGGGATCTAATCCAGGATGTTGAATGGGATTATTGCCATCTTACACCATATTTTTGTAAAATGTAGCTTAATCATAATCTCACACTGAAGATTTTGCATCACTTTTGCTATTATCATTCTTTTAAGAATTATAAGCCAAAAGAATTTACGCCTTAATGTGTCATTATATAACATTCCTTAAAAGAATTGTAAATATTGGTGTTTGACATTTTAACTTGAAAGCGATATGCTGCAAGATAATGTATTTAACAATATTTGGTGGCAAATATTCAATAAATAGTTTACATCTGTTAAACATTTCTTTACTTGAGAAAATACATATATATATATGCGAATATATATATATGAATATATATATATGATCAGAAGACCAAGATGACTTGCTGTAATGTCTAAAGAACTTCTAACGGGAGCTTACTAGCAGTTTATCAGATAATAAACAACAAGAATTATATTTTTTGGTCCTTAATCACTCTGGGCAAAGGTAATGAATGGAAATATTTTTGTTAGTTAATATATATGAGGTACTGAATATTTTTGCAGCCTGTTTTAAGAGACTTATGAGAAAGAAGTGACAGTTTATAGTGTCTTCACACTATGATGTCACTTCTTGAACTCTGTGACAGTATAAAACTAAGTTTTTCTGGTATGCTGGGCCCTAATAAGCTTTGTACCCTTTTTCCAAAAGTAGCCACAACTAATAGTAATTTGAAGCTATACCAATGCTAGTTGGTTTGAAATTGTCATGGGTGTTATAAAATGTTATACACATTCCTTAAGTATTTAGAGCTTTGTTTCACCAGAGAGAAGTTTTAAGGAAATTTTGTATCAAGTGATCATGTTAAGTGATTTCATTTTTCAAATATGATAAAATAAAGGGAAATCAGGGTTTGTTTATCTTCTATAAAGATTTTAAGTGTTAAAACTAAATTTCTGTTTGGCAATATAAATTTCTTTCCTATAATGCAATTTAGTTTTTTTTTAACTTTTTTCTTTATTTTTAAAAATAGATTTTTAAAGAATTATTATCATTGGCAGTATAAAAGGAAATCATCCTATTAGATATGAACAGGAAATATATGAAAGGAAGCAAAAAAAAAACCCAATAGATGATAGGATGGAATCTCATCCAATCTCATTTATGGACATTTTATTGGATTGATTTTTTTTCCAAAAATACAAAGCTGGTAAAACAGATGGAATTGGTGATTTTAATACAATTTATTTTTATATAAATTATTCATTCTTGGAATTAGATGGTTGTTTTCAAAATAGACTTGTGACTATATGAAGAAAAAGTACTGTTTTATCTTTTTTGAGCAGCAAACTTTTCTAATACAGACTAATACTATCTTCCTTCCAATTGTCTTGACCTCTTTAACAGAACTCATCAGTTAACCAGCCATTCCCCAAGTCATCTGTTTTTATAAGCCATCTAGCTTTCCATTTCACTGTCTAATATCTCTGGCTTCCATTTTCATGAAGTTTACCAGAAAGTTTACTCAGAAGGGAGGTCCTCAGGAGAATGCTGTTTCTTTCTTTTTTTTTTTTTTTGAGAATGCTGTTTCTTACATAAGCCTAATGGGGCCACATTTGGATCAATGAGGAAAAGGCGAACATGGCCCCAGTCATCTCCAGAGAACAGAAAGAAAAGGAAGAGGAGACATTTGTTGATCACCCTTCCCTGTGTCAAGTGCTATTCTAGATACATTTATTCAATTTAATTCTCCTAACAGTCCCATGATTAAACTATCTGCCTTGCAAGTGAGGAAACTGGCTAAGGGAACTTAGGTTACAAAGCTGGTAACTTCTGGCACCAGGATTTGAATTCCATGTTTGCCTTCATGCTCTTTCCATTGATCTGTACTTCATCCATTGCTGAAAACATTTGTTGTTTAGAATTCTAATTCCTTAACACCACACTGACAAAGCTCCCCTTGTCCACAGGGAAATGAGAAAAATTGACAGTGTGATTTTTTTTTCTTAAATATAAATTTATGCATTTTAAAGGACCATTCTGTTTTTGGGTATGACTACTATGTTTTAGATATTTAAAATGCCCCTCTTCACACTTTTTAAAACGAAATGATATAATAGTCGATGGTAGGTTTTTTTTTTTTTTAATGATTGTAGTTTAATAACCTTGTTAGCAAAACATGAGGTTCGCATCTGGTATCAGTTCCCAATTGTTGTTTTTTTTTAACTTTCTATATGGAAATTATTTAAAATTTACTGAAAATTGGCAAGAATAATACAAAGAACATCAATATATCTTTTACTCAGATTCCCCTATTGCTTAAACCTTACCATTTTTGTTTTTATCTTTTGGTTGTTCATTTGCCCTTAAATCCCCTCCACTGGGGATCATTTCCATGTCCCCTTTGTCTTTTATGGCATTGATACAACATGTTTTTGGAGAGTGCAGTCTTTTTGCCCCCCCCCCCCCCCCCGCCAATAGAATGTTCCTCATTTGGGGTTTCTGCATTAGATTCAGGTTATACATTCTCAGAATACTCCAAACAGTGATACTATGTCATCAGAGCATCACATCTGGAGGCACAGAATGTCCATCTGCTCCTCATTGGTGATAGTAATTTTGGTCACCCGGTCAAGGTGTTTTTCAGTTTCTCTAATATATAGTTACTGTTTTTTACCTTGTGTCTAATAAACAATCTGAAGAAGACTCTTTAGCCCATGCTATAACGTCAAAAATTTCCACCAGGATTTAGCAGCCTTTGGTGATTTTTGCTTATCATTCTTCGCTAATTGCAAAATACTGATTTTTCTGAGTCCAGTGTTCTGTCCTCATCTACCATTTGGCAATGAGCATTCTGCTGTCAGCGGGAACCCTTTCTGCCGCAGCTATCCATTCATTCATCTATACAGATATGTGTACAGTTTGTTTTGGACTCTTGGTTGTCTGTTTTTTCAGTGGCTTATAATTCATTACTTTGGTGCTTAAATTGTCTTAAATTTGCTCAGTAGGAGCTCCTTCACTCTGGCTCCTATGTCCTTGTGGCATCTGTTGTAGTTTTATTTATTTATTTATTTAGCACATTCTCTTAAATAAAAGATGTTCTAGGATCAGGAATCGGCGATTTCTCTAAGAAACCCTAGGGAATATTATTAGACACATGGATGTGGTTGCTGGGTGTCATCTGCTTCTAGGCCTATTCAGACAGAATTAGGAAATGTGCATGTACATCCGTACACATAAATATGCATGTGCCATGTACAGTTTACACGTGCTTATATACACACTGTGTTTGATTTCAGAAATCATGAGTTCACACTAACACCTCCAATTTCAGTCCATCCTCAGGGGTCTTTTCTTGACTTCCCCATTCCATATTTCTATGTCTCTGCTTTTTCAGAATTCTGGCACAAGTGAATTTATTCACTTGGTCAGTCATGTAGTATATCTAAAACAGTTCTTAGAATTGCTTTTGCCCATGTCACTGTAAAAAACACTTAAAAGCTTGTTTGCAGTTCTTTCCATACCTGTACTCTGCCCAATAAGGATATATAATTACATTCTGTGTTCATAAATTACTTGGGTTAATTCTTTTTTTCTCACTGTGATTATGTTATTTATTTGAAATAAATTGGATTCATTGGTTTCAGTTTTTTTCCAAGTTTAAGGTCCCCCCTACACACACACTTCACATCCTTGTTGATTAAATTTTTAAAATACATGGAATACTAACATGTTTCTAAAAGTCATAACTATACCAAAGGTTTACTGAGAAGTGTTACTCTTACATTCCTTCTGCCCCATTCCCCAGCCCCTTCATACATATCCAACTTCACTGTTTCCCCACCATGTTTTCTTTTATGAAGAAAAGTAATAAAGGTTTTTTTTTTCTTCTCATTCCCTTTCTTATAGTAAAGGTAGCATACATATATAGAGAGATCAGCCATTTTGTCCAGGACTGAAGTTTCTCAGTATACAGGACTTACAGTGTGAAAACTGGGAGGGCCAACCACTCCATTTGCTTTCTAAAAACAGCTTCTTGATGCATATTGTACATATTGTAAAACTCACATATATATCCTTAAAATAACTTTATTGAAGTGTAATTTGACAAAATTCACTTATTTTAAAGAATTGTTTCAGTTTTAGAATATTTTCATCATTCCAGTAAACTTTCTCATGCCTGATTACAATTCATGTGTGTTCCCACTACACCCTCCCTCCTCCCCTGTGCCAGGCAACCACTAGTTACTTCTGTCTCTATAGATTTTCCTTTTCTGGACATTTCATATAAATAGATTCATACAATATTATCTTTGAGTCTGGCTTCTTTTACTTAGTATGATGTTTTTATGTTCATCCATGTCATTGCATATGTCAGCATTTCTGTCAGTATTCTTATTGCTAAATAGTATTCCATTATATGAACTCCTGTTTCATTTATTCATTTAATGTTAATGGACATTTGAATTGCTTCCTCTTCAGCCCTGATGCATAATGCTGCTAGGATCATTGATGCGCAAGTCTTTTTGTTGACATGGGTTTTCATTTCTTTTGGGTAAACACCTAAGAGTGGAATTGTTGGGTTGTGTGATTATTTTTTTTAAGAAACTATCATACTGTTTTCCAAGTGACTGTACCACTTTACATTCCCACTAGCAATATATGAGGGTTCCCGTTTCTCCATATCCTCTCTAACATTTGTTAATGACTTTTTTTTATAAACATTCTTAGAGATACAAAGTGGTATTTTGTGGTTTAAATTTGCATTTCCCTAATGACAAAGTTGAGCATCTTATGTGCTTATTAGATATTTCACGTAATGCTCTGATGGACTTTGCTTTTTTCACTTAGCATCTCCAGAAGTCACTGTATTTAAGTATTTAAGTTCATAGAGATCCCCTCCCAGCCCCCTCTCCCCCCACCCCTTGTGGCAGCATTCCACTGTGTGGATGTACATAGTTTATCCAGTCAATCTGCTATACTTGGGCATTAAGTAGTTTAGTGTTTTGCAAAATTAACAGATAACGTTACAGCGAATGATCTTAAATACTTGTTTTGTTTGAAGTATACCTTCGGAGTAGATTCCCAGAAATGGGATTACTAAGTCAGAAGACATGCATATGTACTGTTATTACATATTGCCAAATTCTTCTCCATAAAGGTTGTGGTAATTCTACCAGGAATATATGAGACTTTCTGTTGCCCCAGAACTTCAATATATTGTCAAGCTTTTGAGTTTTTGCCAGTCTGATGGGTGAGAAATGGTAGCTTTAATTTGCATTCCTCTCACAATGAGTGAAGTTAATGTTTAAGGACCATTTTTGTATCTTTTTTCATGATTTTGAATTTGCTCATGCTTTTTTTCTAATCTTGCAAACATTTTTTAATTTTTATGTAGACAAATTTAACAGTTCTTCCATGAAACCATCTGGGCTTGGTGCTTTTTAGCGGAGTGATTCTTTGGTAACTTTATTTCTTGTATGCAGATTGTTTTTGTAAGCTTTCTATCTTTACAGGAAATCAGTTTGTTAAACCATATTTTTCTAAGAAAGTGTTCTTTAGGCTTTCAGATGTGTTTCATTTGAATTGGCATCTTTTATGTTTAAAATTTTTTTCCTCTGTATCAATAGTTACTTGTTGTTACTTCTTATTCTGTATATATGCACTTTCTCCCCTTTATTTTCTTTATTAAACTAGCAAATATTTTGTCTATGTTGTTTTCATTTTTCCAGGATTTTGTGGATTACTTTGACCAACTGTTTTTCTGTTCTTTATACCTCTTTAATGTTGATTTTTAAAATTTTAAAATTTCTGTTCGTATTTATTAATTTTTTCCTTGGGTTTTGTTTTACCTTGTTCTTTCCCTAGTTCTTTCAGTTGGGAATGTAACTAATGTTCGTTTTTTATTGATATCGGTATTTAGTGCTATGAAATTTTCTCTGATCACTGCTTAGAATGTAATCCTACAGATGTAGTTATTATGATTATTTTTGAGAAATTCTGTAATTTTTGTTTTGAGTCCCTATTTTGCCCAAGTTGTTTATTGCAATATCTTTAATTTTTAAGTGGAAGAGCCTCTTTGGTTGCATTTTTAATTTCTATTTCTATTGCAGTGTGATTGGCAAGTATTATTTGTAATAATTTTATAGTACCTGCTGATATTTTCTTTGTGACCTAATATATGATCAGATTTTTGCATATCCATATGAATGTTCCATGTATACTTGAGAAGATTGCATGTTCTCTATTATTAAGATGTGTAGTATTCAATATATATCCAAAAATTGACCTTATGTTGTTTAGTTCTTGTCTATCCCTACTCTTTTTTTGTTCACCTGTCTTGTTCTGTGTGTTAAAGTCTCTATTAGTAGTGTTTCTCTGTTTCTCCTTGCATTTCCTGTAGTATTTGTTTCAATAGGTGATTTCCTAGTTATTTGTTGTATAGATATTCATACCTGTTCCATCCTAAATGTGAAATGTGGATTTTAACATTGTGTTCTTTTCGTTTAGTGTAATCCTTTTTGAAATTGCCTTTTGACCTTAAGTTAAAGCCATTCACATTTATTGGTATGACTGGTAGTGTTTGGACTTAATCCTGTTATTTTTTACAGTTTTTGCATGTATTACGCTATAATTACTGTGTCTTTTTCTACTTGGTGTGCCCTCTTTGCTTTTGAAAAAAAATTCCTTTTGGTATTTAGGAAAGTTTATATTTTTTATTCTAGTTATGGCTTTCTATTAATATTTTGTAAGTTTTTAATCCCCTTTTTTCTTACTTAAACTTTTACTATTTGGGTATCAGTTCTGGATCCCATCCTTTAACTCTCACCTATTACTAAATGAGAGTCATTGTTCTTTTTCTGCATTTCCCTCTTCCTCTCCCTAAGTAGGCTCCCTGCCCAGCAAAAAGCCCAATGTGGGGTTTGAATTCACAACACTGAGATGAAGACCTAAGCTGAGATTCATAGTCAGACACTTAACTGACTGAGCCACACAGGCACCCATCCCTTTCACATTTTTAATTGTATTTTTCTACTTTATCAAAACAGAAAATGCCTATATTCTACCATTAAGTATATCTCAAATATGGAATATATAAAATGCTTCTGATGAGTCCTTTTGCCTAAGTTTTCTCAGCCATCTATTGGTTGGATGGTCATCCTCTAGGTGCTTTTATATTACACAATTATATATTATTACACTATACTACTACTGTAGTAGTATATTAGTATTATATTATACATTTATCTAATATTCTCTGACTTTCTGGGTTCAACATTATTTTCCTTTTATTCTTGGTATTAAAGGATATCTTGGTTGTATATAATAGCTTTAGTGTTTTCTTAAGTTTCTTAAAAATGTAGCTTCACTATTGTCTTGCTTTGTATGTTGTCTGGGGTTTTGGTTTTTTCAGGGCTTTTTTGTTTGTTTTTGTTTGTTTGTTTTGACAAGTCTTATATCAGTCTAATTCTCTTGTCTTTATTTCATTTTTTTTTTTTTTTTTGGCCTGGAAGCTCTCAGAATTTTTTGTTTTCAAAGTTGGATAGTTTTATTAGGGTATGTATTAGAGTTGATCATTCTGGTCAGTTTTCCTGGTGTGCCCTTTCTATGTGCAGATTGAAGTCTTATTTCTGGAAAGTTTTCTTGAATTGTAGTTTTAAACATTAATACTATTGCATTCTGTTTTGTCCTTCTGGGACATCAGTTAAACATATGGTGGACACTCTTTGCCAGACTTTGTTTCAGCTACTTTCTCTGTGTTTTTTTTTGTTACTTCTTATTTAATTTTTATTTGCATTTTTTTCCTCTGGTTTTCTACCAGATAACATTATTAAATTTTTATCCACGTCTTTGCTCCCTTGAACACCTTGTAATTTAATCTGGTATAATTTTGCTTTTTTCTATTCCTGCATTCAACCAACCCATTTTATCTCTCCCTATTTTAGTACATTTCTGTTCATAGTACTTTACTTCTAATTCAGTCTAGTTTTTTCATATCCTAGTTTTTCATACACTCTTACTTGATATTTTATTTAGTTGGGGTGTGCTGATACAGTTTTCTTTAGCTTCTGGGTTTCCTCTTTGGAGGAAATGGGATTTTTCAAGAGCAGAAATGAATTGTGTTAATGTTGGGGAAAGAGAAAGCTAATGTACCTTGTTTCTTTTTTTATTACCACCAGATACTCCATGTTCTTTAAAATGTTTTGTTTCCTTCTCCTACCTCATTCTTGCCTGGATGCAGTGCTTTACCAAAACCACCGCTTCCAATCCTTTGCATCTAGTGTTGTGAACCACTCTATGAAGCACCCACCTGTGTTCAGAATTTTGTCATTTAATGCTGTACTTCCTCTTTCTAGGGATGATTTTACCTTTGCTGTGCCTAACCCCTCTGTTTCTACTCCAGTCCACAGCATCTCTTAAACTTCCCTTTACTTGTTCTCCTCACTCACAGGCTTGCCATCGGCAGGAGAGAAGTGGAAGTCTCTTGGAATTGATCTCTACTTACAGGTCATTTGAAGGCCATGGTGTTCTCTGTCTCCTAGTAATGCTGAAGGTTGAAGCCACTTCAGGTCTAACTTACTCTCCTCGTTGAATTTATCATTTCATTTAGGAGGCTGTGGGGATATTTAGAATCAGACAGCCACCATTGTTCTCCAAACCTGAAGTTTCCTTTTCCCGTTTTAAAAATAATTTTGCTAGTTTGTGAAATCTAAAATTCCTGAGAACTGTGGATTAAAAGACGGGGTCTTAGAGGTAAATCATTCACTCTTTGTTTTCCACTGGGACAGATTGAACAGAAACCTCTTGGTTCTTCTCAGTTTTTCCTGTCCCCTTTGCCCATAAGCAGCACAACTGAAGCTCTGTTTTCCTCTTTTCCCTAGTCTTGGTACTCTTACTGTTAACTTGCAGGTTACAACAAATTTCTGTTCTGAGAAAGTTCTAAGTGGCATACTCATGTTGCTAAAATGGAATATTTGTGGGCTTTAAATTATGAAAGAATGTGACTAAGTTCAGTGACTCTCTAGTCATCCAATGAACTATGCATAATACCAACTGTGATAAAAGATGTAATAATATGTATATTGAGTAAAATTTAGTGTTACTAATGATGTCTAAACCCTCTGGCTGCCATAACACAATACCATAAACGGCATGGTTTAAACAACAAAAATGTATTTGCTTTCAGGAGGCTGAAAGTCTGGAGGCTAGAAGTCTGAGATCCGGGTGCCAGCATGGTCAGGTTTGGGTGAGAACATTCATCCTGGCTTGTCTGTTTCTGGCTGCTTTCTTACTGTGTTCTCACCTAGCAGAGAAGGGCGGTGGAGGGAGAGAGGGAGAGCAAGTCCCAAGTCTGGTATTTTTTATAAGGGCACTAATCTCGTCATGGAGGCCCTACCCTCATGACCTTATCTAAACCTAATTATCTCCTTAAGGCCCCATCTCCATATACCATCACAGTAGACTGCGCTATAGGAAATATGGATGACACAGTTCAGTCTCTAGTTACATTCAAGATACTGCCTGCCTGCCTGGAGTATGGGATTCAAGATTTGTGGGGCAAGCGAAGTCTGGTACCTAAGGTTGAGTAGAAGAGTATTCTTGAAAACAACAAAATTAGGTTGTATTGTTGGTATTATCACGTGATAAAATGGAGACCAGTCTGACAAAGAATTGAAGAGAGCACAGGAGATATCAGCCAAAAGAAATGGTGAGTGCTCATTAGTGAAGTGCTATAAAAAGCAGGATAACACCACAAAAGAAAATGGTGAAAGATGAAGGTCCACTACTAGTATACTAGTTACTCCAGAAAAGGTCCCACAAGAGGGAAAAACAAAACAAAAACCAAACTGACTTAGACATAAGAATATAGAGAGTTCTTACTTCCAGCCTGTTACACTTTATTAGAAGACTATTTGTAAATGGAAATTGCATTGAAAGCTTTATTTTCATAAAATTTATGGGTGGAATAACTCTTCATACTAGCTGTGTGACCTTATATATCATAACTTCCTGAACTTCAGTTTCCTCTTCTGTAGAATTTGGGGGCTCATAAAGTATTAGCATCCCCCTCTCATTTCTTTTGCTCTCTTTTAAGCCTTGTCTGGCTGCTTTCTCGCCTTCAGGAGATGATCGGATGGAAGATAGAAGAAAGTAGGACTTTGTATTATTAGGGTTCTACAGAGAAGCGGAACCAATAGGTTTTAGATATATATATAAAACTATTGAATCTGTGTGTGTTTGTGTGTATTATTTATTACAAAGAATTGCCTCATTTGATTATGGAGGTTGGTACATCCCAAGATCTGCAGGATGAGTTGAGCAGGCTAGAGTCCCAGGAGATTCAATGTTTTAATTCCAGTTTGAGTTGGAAGGCCTGCCAACCAGAACTTTGGTGCAGGTCCCGTCTGAGGACAAGGAAAAAAACTAATGGGAAGGCCATCAGGTAGGAGAGAATTCTCTTTCTCAGGGAGGGTCAGATTTTTTGTTCTGGTAAGTGCTTTGACTGATTGGATGAGACCCCCCCCCTCCCAAAACACACACACTACAGAAGCAATCTGCTTTAGGCTGGCTATGATTTAAATAATAATCTCAAAAAAAAAAAAGTTAAACTCATTCAAAACACACAAAATCACCCAAAATAATGTTTGACCAATTAGCTGGTCAATCCCTGGTACACTGAAGCTCACACACAAATATAACCATCACAGCCTGCAAAGAGGGTACAGCAAGTCCATGGGGCAAAAAAAAAAAAGAAGAAAAACCACAAAAATATAATGAATTTCAGCTACAAAACTTCATAAAAAAAGAAATTAGGGGGAAATCTAGAGGAGGAATCCAAACATTACCTTATAAATTCATCAAAATCTTTCACTTTGCATAAACTAATTTATTTGCTACTGTTTTGTAAAGATGTTAAATAAGAAAACAAACTGCTTCAGGAAAGGTGTCCCTTCACCTGGGCACCTTACCTCAGTAGCTACAAATTATCAATAGGACATGATTCCAAAGGAAATCTGAAAAAGAAAAAAATTACATAGATTAAATTCTAAATGGAATTAAGATTTCTGTGGTATTGAAAATGGCTGAAAACTGGTCTATTTCTCTTTTGTTCTTGATTGGCATTTGTGCCTGACCTTTTTCAAATGTTTGTGCATTTCTCTTTTCTATTAAGCTTTTCCCAAAAATTATTTGAGAGAGTTTTTATGATTTTGACAGTTTGACATTTATATTCCAAGCAGAAATGCTAAGCTTTTTCAAGCATGTATACTAAGGTCTTTGAGAAAATAAACCCAGTCATTTGATACCACTGCAGACTGCAGGGAAATAGCAGTCATCTTTCTAAACCAAATCAGCTATTCATGAGCTTATTTAATACTTCATTGTATTCTATAATTATCCTACAGTGTCTGGTTTTGCAAGTATGAATAGGAAGTTACTCTCTGCATACCACTTTACTCTCATATTTCTTATCTTTCCCTTTTTTTTTTTTTTTTTTTTTTTGATGGTCCTTCCAAGTGCTAGATGAGTTAGTCTGGCATCCTCCAGACTCCTTTTTTGAAGGAAACTATCCCACCATGGTCGTTGCTACAGAAAAAGGATTTTGGCTATTTCTGTCATCCTTCCCAGCTACGCTGTTGGGAACAGGGGCAGCAATCTTGTCCAAGGACTACATTTCCGGTGATGGCCTTTAAGATAGGCAGTCTGTAGTGTGGCTCTGTTCAGTCGTGATGAGCTGGGTGGCCTCAGACTTTTTTTTTTTTTTTAATATTTTATTTATTTGATAGAAATCACAACTAGGCAGAGAGGCAGGCAGAGAGAGAGAAGGAAGCAGGCTCCCTGTGGAGCAGAGAGCCCGATGTGGGGCTCGATCCCAGGACCCTGGGATCATAACCTGAGCTGAAGGCAGAGGCTTTAACCCACTGAGCCACTCAGGCGCCCCGGCCTCAGACTTTTGCTCCAAATTCTAAACTGAAGAATTCTAAAAATTGGTTGGCAGTGGGAAAGGAGGCTGAAGGTACGTAGGGAGGCTGTAAAGCAGAAGGAGCACACCTGAATCAACGTTAGGAGGAAGCAGAAACCATGGGTAAAGATGAGGTGAAGAAAATTGGTCAGAGGTTAAGTTGTCAGTTTATAGTGAAAAAATACTATAGAAATACAAAAAGAAACTGTTGGTGAGTTGCTCAAGTTATTTAGACTAAAAGTGAATGGATTGCTATCGGAGAGAAAATAATCCAATTCCCAGCTGCTGTTTGGATCCAACAAACTTGGCTGTGCTCTAATTCCTTACTTCAATCTCTCGCTCCCTCCCAACCCCTCTTCTATATAACAAACTCCCATCACTTGGCTACCTAAGTAAGTTTGTTTTTCATAGCCCAAACAGCCTGTCCTACATTGCCTCAAGGTAGTAGCTCTATTTATGGAGTACTGATCATTAAGTATTCACATTTATTTTCCTAGTGCCAAAACACTGTATGTATTCTCTTCTTTTCTCCATTTCCCCCAATATGTTCCCCCACCTTATCTTTGCTGATAATTTACCAGTAAAAAGAAGGAAGGGAGAGAGAAAATGGGAGCGGACAGTATCTTAATGCATTCCTCTTTGCTCTGTGGGGGTGTGCAGTGCTCAGTGTCAAAACTCCCCTGGCTAATCCAAATTTTCTTATAATTTAGGAACGAATGATCCCTAAAATTCTACCAATAACTAACTAATAAAAGACAGCTAGATTTTTTGTTTATTTTCCCCCCTATCTGAGAGAAAAAAACACACAACAGAACTTCTCTGTTCGCAGGTAACAGGAAAAGCACAAAAGGACAACAATCTTTACTTATTTGCTGCCTTTGAGTTCAAAATACAAAAGACAGAGAAATAGAGGAAAAATGATTTCAGCTGTTGCTTTCCTATGACTAGTGGTCAGAGGACTGATCTACATTGATCCCGTCTTCTCCCTTCTTTCCATCCTCCCCAAATACAAAATATCTAGGAGAACACACTCCAGCATACATGGCTGGTTCTTAATTGGACATGTCACTTAGCTAATCCTCAAAAAAATCTGGCTCTAAACAAGTCAAATACTGCACTTATTACTGCTTCTAACCTTGCATATTCTCTAGTATTTTCTAACAAGACAAATGTTATCTTCCTAGTTGTTTATGTCTGTTAGGAATGTATTAAGTTACAGGTAACAAAGCTCTAAGTAATGTTTAAATAAATAGGGTTTTTGGTGGGTTTTTTTGTTTGTTTGCTTGTTTGTTTTACGATTTTATTTATTTAAGAGAGAGAAAGCGAGAGAGAGCACAAGCTGGGGGTAGGGAGAGGAGGAAGCAGACTCTCCACTGAGCGGGAAGCCTGATGCTGGGCTCCATCCCAGGCCCCTGGGATCATGACCTGAGCAGAAGACAGACCCTTCACTGACTGAGCCGCCCAAGTCCCCCACCCTTTTTTTCTTTACTGTAACAAGAAATCTTGAATAACACAGTTGCTGATGTTGGTTAAGTGGCTCAAGTATTGATTTTCCGAGATTTTTATAGTTTTTCCCTTAGCCATTCCCGTCATCATGTCGACATTCAGGACCGTATAAGAGAAGAGGGAGTACCTTTCCTGTTTTATATAAAGTGTAAGGCTTTCCAGGGCTCCAATAGTATTCCACCTATGGTTTCATTGTCTAGAATGGTGTCATTGTCATTTCTGCCTGTAAGGGAATCTGGAAAGTCAGATTATCTCTCCTGGTGTTGGGCACAACATTCTTCTGTATGTAATGGGGGTTCTATGAGCAAGGCAGAGGCAGGAGAGAGATGTTGAATAGGAAACCCAAACTGCTTGCAAGACAGCTGGAAGGAGAATGTCAAATGGCTCCTACGTAAACTTGCCCTTGCCACATTAACTCTGGGAATTGTAACTTTATGGATACCTGAACAAAGGAAAATGAGAATCTGACCAAGGAAATGGTTGAAGCACCGATATCTCACTGTTGCAAATGATGATACCAAATAACTGGTACTCTGAGAAACAATCAGTATTACAAGAAGCAGGCTCTCTTGGAGAATGGACACTAGCATGGGCACTTGAGCGGAGAGGAGAGGTGCTCTGTGACTCCTACATGTAAAAGCTGAATTGGCCTCACAGCCAATGGCTTTCCTGAGGGAGGCCGTCCTCATAAATTCAGCTGGCCAGCTATGGTGCTTCACCTGCTTGAGCTCCAATCCTGAAATTGTCACTCTTCTCTTAACTTTTAGCTTGAAAAAATTTTAAATACACTACAGATATAGTGTATTTAAGAATAGTGTAGTAATATCTATGTATGTGTGTGTATAGTTGTTATGTAATATATATGATCACTATTGTTGAGTATAGCACTGTGTAATAATCCCTTACTGATTCATCTGTCTCACCCTACTAGACTATGAACTTCAGGAGAGTAGATCTGTCTTTGCCACTTTATATTAGCAGTGCTGAATGCTATGCTTGGCACATAGTGTCAATGCATGAAAGTGAATGGCCAGGTCAATAAACAACTACATTTAAATTGTATTATTTTCAGAGAATCCATTGCCATTATCAAGTACAAAAATCTCCACCTGTAATCCAACAAGAGAAACTGGTAGTGCAGTGTTCAGGGTCTGGGAGGTGCAGAGATGCTTGACTGATGGATCCATTAGTTGATCCATATGATGATTTCATGGTCATCATATTTTTTAAAAAAGTACTTACTGCTAGTGTGAATGTAGTAATATTACCTAGAATGTAGCATCTTTTCTTTTCCTGGGAAGACCATTGCATTCTTATACTTTTCCCTCCCCCCTTTTTAAAACTGGGTGCTGGAAGGGATTTTTACAGATCATGTGATCTAATCTTTTAATTTTACTGGTGAAGATTCTGAAACCAGAGACGTTGAGTAACTTCCCCTTTGAGGAAGTTATGCCATTTATTGGCATGAATTTGCATCATTTTTCCCTTGAGACCGGACTGACTTCCCTACATGTAGCATCCTGCTTGGTAAATTTATGTGCTAGACCATTACCACTGTAATGTAATGTTACATTTTCTCAGCAGGGGGATGGATGAAATCTTCCCTGGGCTAAGCGCCCTGAATCACACACGCACACACATGCGCACACAGGCGCGTGCGTGCACACACACACACACACACACACCTGAGGCGGCCGTGAACACACATAATCAGCACTCCTACCATCTGCTCAACACATGTGTAACTCCCTGCCTCATTCGCGAGTGTATTTTTAACGCTTTTCTTTAAGGGACCTCATGTTTTTCAGACATCGGCAAAAATTAATCTTGAAAATTACAAAATCAAAATATGTTGAGTTAATTAAGATCCATTTTCTCTGACAGCTTTTGGTTTAGGCAATGATTGCAAAACTCCATCTGCATTTTCTAAGATGACTTCTCTGTGAGTACACTTGCAACAACTTGATTTAGGAGTGTACTTCTGATATTAATTTGACTATTGCTGCTCCTGCCATGGAGAAACAGAGCCCACTGGTCTTTAGGGCTCTTCATCAGAGAACCATGTTTGGGAGCACCATGTTCTGTGGGAAATATTTATTGAGGCAATGTTCTCTCTTGGGATCCCAGCTTTCAATCTTTTAAAGTACAGTTTGTCTCAGAACTTTGCTTTTTATAAGTTTTGAATTCCTTTTTATTGCCTTTCTTCTTTTGCTTTCCTAGACAGAATTTCTTAGAGTAAACAAAGGTGAAGTGGCAGCATTTTTCACAGTACTATGGATTTTTTAGAGTTTTTGTTGTTGTTGTGACCAGTGGAGGATTGGCCCAGGAAAAAAGAATGTATAAAACAAGATTAAAAAAATATATTAAATGCCAATCCATTCCTTTTTCTTTGGGCTTCTTTTTATTAAAAGATTCATTCAATAAATATTTATTTGGTGCTTACTATGTACCAAGCAAGCTAGCTGTGCTAGGTGCTCAATACGTATATTATTATAATGATTATATTTATATTTTATACTAGTTTAATAATAATAATAAGCATGGTAACAGCATACATTTGTATACATAAACTGTCTTTCTTGCATTTCCACATCTCATCTGAACCTCAAAGCAAGTGTTTGAAATGGACATGTAGGAACTGTTGTATCCACTTAGGACTGTAGAAACTGAAGCCCCCAAAAGATTAATGTCCAGAGTTACATGGATCTGGGCAAGGAATGCATGAAAATCCAGGTTTCCTGACCCTGACCTTAGAGCTCTTGTCCTATTGTATTGTATACCTCTTGGAGATATTTTTATCTCCAAAATTCACCTCTGTCGCCCCAGTGTGTGATCAGTACTCACCCAAAGCACTATGGATGCCTGTGGTTCTCCCTTGTGAGGCAACTTGTATGAGAAGCTTCTGGTCTCACTCTCGTACGTGTCTCCTCTCTCAATCTCTGTTTCTGTCTCCATTGTATATGTATGTATATATGTATATGTACCTGTACCTGTGCCTGTACCTGTATATGTATATGTAGTATCTTCCCTGAGGCTAAGCCATTCAGAGAATTCATATTGAAGTAAAATCTACTTACCTTCTAGAAAAAAGTTCTAAATGTTTTATAAATAAAACATCTAATTCTGGGGATTTGCGCCCTTGAATTGTCTAAGAAGATCACATTATGACACACAATTATTATACTGCTTTGGTTATGGGAAAAAGTTATTTCTGTTATTATTAAAAATAGATTCAGACTGTGCCAAACAGACCTGGTCTTCTTAGAGCAAACTTTGATATATTGCCATTAGCAATCCTAAGGCAGAAAATTTTTTTCAAAGTGATAAAAAAAGAAACACACAGACACACACACTAATTGCATTTAATAACTAATCTTAAAAAAACCTGATAGGTAGCTGGTCTCCCTGGGATGAATTCAGATGTAAGAACTTCTTAGAAGCAATGAAACTGATTATAGAATCTCAACTTCAATACAAAATAGCATAAGGTGGATTATTTTGCTTCATTCTGTTTACAGTTACAATATTCCAATCCCTCCTCCCTGGAGTTTGCCAGGAATTTGCCTTCCCCTGACTGTGTACTACTAATAAAGCTAATTCATGTGCCTAATTTTTTTTTTTTTTTTAAGATTTTATTTATTTATTTGACAGAGAGAGATCACAAGTAGACAGAGAGGCAGGCAGAGAGAGAGAGAGAGAGAGAGGGAAGCAGGCTCCCTGCGGAGCAGAGAGCCCGATGTGGGACTTGATCCCAGGACCCTGAGATCATGACCTGAGCCGAAGGCAGCGGCTTAACCCACTGAGCCACCCAGGCGCCCCATGTGCCTAATGTTTTTATAGTTTATATACAACTTTGACCATATTATCTCATTTTTTAAAGACTTTATTTATTTATTTGACAGAGACATGGCGAGAGAGCGAACACACGCAGAGGGAGTGGGAGAGGGAGAAGCGGGTTTCCTGTAGAGTGGGGAGGGCCATGTGGGACTCTATCCCAGGACCCCGGGATCATGACCTGAGTTGAAGGCAGATGCTTTGCGACTGAGCCACCCAGATGCCCCATATTATTTCATTTTAACCTTAAAACAATTCTACAATAAACAATATTGCTATCTTTATTTTGAGTCATTTCTCAATTTTGCCCAGGATTATAGGGTCTGAAAATGAGAAAACCAAGACCTGATCCTGATACTCTGACTCCAAACTCTAAACTCCTTTGACTTCATTCCTAGTGCCTGCTTTCAGTTTCCTCATTTTTTACACATCTCAGCTCCCAAACTGGAGTTGAATTTACCCTGGTGTTCACCAGATTGCTCTGCACAGGGTTTTACACATAAAAGGATCTGGGTTTTCAATTCCAGCTTTGCTACTTCTTTGTTGGGTGATCTTAGAGAAGTTATTTAATCATCTAAAGATGAAGTCTCAGCTTCTTCATCTATAAGGTGGTGATCACAATAGTTTCCACATCATAGGAGATCAGAGTAAATTAAATGAAATCATTGGTGTAAAGTCTTAGCAGAGACAGGATCATGGTATTATTAGATAATCCAATTTACAAGTTATGTAAGTTTAGGCAAGATACTTAATCTTGTCTAGTTTCATCATCATTAAAAAAATTGGGGGGGCACCTGGGTGGCTCAGTGGGTTAAGCTGCTGCCTTCGGCTCAGGTCATGATCTCAGGGTCCATGGATCGAGCCCCACATCCAGCTCTCCGCTCAGCAGGGAGCCTGCTTCCCCCTCTCTCTCTGCCTACTTGTGATCTCTCTCTCTGTCAAATAAATAAATAAAATCTTTAAAAAAAAAAAAGAAAAAAATTGGGAAAATATTAAATATCTTGCAGGGATATCATGAGGTTTAAATAAAATAATGTTTTTGAAAGTGCCTAACAGTCTTGGGAATGCAAAAATTTTTCATTTTCAACCTACCTGCTTTCTGTCTTTCTTCAAGGAGAAAAATCAATAAATGTTTACTGGATTTCCAGTAACTCTTTTCATGCAAAGATTTTATGACCATGTTTTAGTGGTTCTATACACGGATGCAAGTCTTCGATATCAAGATGACTTTGACAAACTGTTCTGAAGCTCCTAGTAGAATAAACTACAGTGTCCTCTCAGAGAGGTGACAGAAAGGAATTTGGTGACCTAGTCTAGAGTAATCGCCCAGAAAGTAGCTCCCCAATGACAGGCCCACTGTCAACCAGCCCACAGGTACTTTGGGCACAGACATGGAATTTCAAGGAGAAGTATTTGTTAAAGCAAAGAGGTGTTCAAAAGTGATTATCTGTTGGGAACTCCCATCAGAATTTGCATAAAAAGATTGAACTTGAGAATATATTTTTTAAAAGATTTTATTTTTATTTATTTATTTATTTGAAATAGAGAGTGAGAGAGATGGGGAGAGAGAGAGGATATAGAGAAAATGCACGAATGGGGAAAGGGCAGAGGGAGAAGCAGGCTCCTCACTGAGCAGGGAATCCTACTCTGGGAGTGGGGCAGGCTCAATCCCAGGACGCTGGGGTCATGACCTGAGCCGAAGGCAAACACTTAATAGACTCAGCCACGCGGGTGCCCCTTGAATTTGAGAATATATTTAAGCAGTGATTTTTAATATCTAATTTATTGCATCCTATGTGTCTACTGATACAAGAAAATCACAGTGGTAGAAGACATGTTTTCAAATGGTAGAAATACGTGTAAATAATTAGGATTTTCTTAATTTTACCATTCCACTTATATTTTTACATTTGGCTCCCACTGCTTGCTTCGACCAGAACTGAAGTATATGATATGCAATGTATTACAGAATTATATATTTAGTTATTTTAGGATATCATTATTTTGTGAATTCTCAGTGTTCAAACACTTGAACAGTCTGAGAAGTGCTGTTATGCAAATACAGTTTTTACTTTGGACATTGTTTTGCAGATCAAAAAAGGCAAACATTATGTTGTTTAAGAGTTAACCAAGGGTCTGCTTTCTCAAAAGATAGGATTAACTTAACCCAAAATTTACTGTTATTTGTGTCTCTGAGCAATGGTGGGTGTGTCTCATTCATCATTGCTTTCCTGGTGTCCAGAGCAGTGTCTGGGACAGAATAGGGTCTCCACACATTTCCATCTTACATAGAAGCTGCATGTATAAAAAAAGGCTCTGTTTCAAAAGTGCTTAAATGGTTTCTCTAAGTACTTTGAGGATCCCATCTTAAATTTTGTTTCCCTCATTCATTTTATTTTTCATGAAATCCTGTCTATGTTTCTGATTCAGTGCTACCTATTTCCAGGACCCTTCCCTGAAAACTCAAGGCTATTGGTGAAGTTAACTTTCTGTCCAACCCATTTTATAAATGTGCACACAGGACCGTAGCGTTGTGTGGTTTATGCAAAGCTCCGTGTGGGCAAGGCAAGTCTAGAGCCTTAGTGAGGTATCATCCTTGTTCTTAGAGAGTTAACGTAGTAGCAGACAGAGATGCACAGGCAACTAATTATACTGCAAAGCAGAAAGAAAAAGTGCTGTGCTTAAAGCATAAACAAAATGCTGTGGTTGCAGAGTGGAAGGAGTAATTAATTCAAACTGGGAGGATCAGGGACAAGGAAGGAAAGAAGTTAATATTTATAGAGAGCTTATAAGTTGCCCAAGGCAAGCCTAGTTCTTTCCCTCAGGCTCTGGCAGGGGCTTGTGTTTAAACTGAGCTGGGCATGTTTGGCCCCTGGGGCCATGTTGGGAAGGCAAGGGTTCAAGAAGCAAGGCATACCCGGGGACCCCCTTCTGCTATCCCGGAAGAACAGGGGCTGGGACAGCCTTGACTTTGGAGGGTTAGGTAGAAAACTGGGTTGGTAAGGGAAAGCTGCTTTCTGTTACAGCGAGGAACTGGAGGGAGAATTCTAGGCAAAGATGAAGAATGTCAGGAAGATTCAGCTTCAGTGTGAGAGGAGGGCAAAGGAAGGGGAATTGGAGGAAAGACAAGGCCCACATTTACCCAAGTGGGTTTAAATCATAGGGTGGACCGGGAATTCTGAAAAGGACACCAAGGGAAGTGTGTTCAGCAGGGAGACTGATTCAGTGCCAAGGTTCCAAAGGAAGCACAGCCCAGCGGATCCAAGAGCTTGGTCTGCCCTCTTCTGTGAGGGAGCACTCCACTGTGCGGTGACTGTCTGCGGGTCCCTACAGGGAAGGGAGCAAGGGTCCTCTAGTTGGCCAGCCTTCTCTCCTGACGAAGCCATCCACCCCTCCAGAGCACAGACTATCTTCATCACCGCACACTGCCCCACAGAACCTGGTATCGGATTGGCCATGTGGCAGGATTTTACACAACCATAACTGACTCATGGCAAACAGGAAGGTAAATTTCAGCAGAGTCAAGAGGCTAGTTATGGATTTTACGGTGCTGTGGAGGTTTAACCCGAAAATTAACCACACAGTTGCAAAGAAGGTTAAAGCCATTTAAGACTTTACGATCAAGAATTATTTCTAACGCTGTAATTTTACATAAAGAAAACTGTGTGAATTGATTAACTTCTGCGGTAATTTATTAGCTGCTCATTATAGTTTCCTGTTTTGACTAATGAAAACGTTTAGAGCTGCATCTTTATGGAAGCTAAGCAGGCCAGGCATTTTGACTGTCTTAGGATAATTAGAGAATTTTGCATCGTTAGGCAGTGGGATACCAACCTCTCCCTGTACAGCTTCTGAAAATGGTTTTTCTATTTCCTCAGCCTTCCCTCATTAGTGTCTCTTCCTGAACAAAGCCCAACTCTCCAGAATATCACTATAAAATATTTTACAAACATTTATGGGACTGATCCAGCTGCTCTAAACTATTACTAATTTTCTAATTAGGTTGGAAGAAAGACCTATTTCGTTCCTAGTGAGATAACTTAGGGGAATTTATAATATTAGGGCTTCAAAACATTTTCCTAACTTACATGAAGGTCTAAATCAGGAAAGGCAAATTTGTGATAAACATGCCCCCCTTTGCCCTTCTGTGCCTGTGATACATATCTGTAAGATTACCACTCATTTCCTACGACTTCAGAATCCTTCTCAACACAGCACTGTAAACAGCAAGAAGTTGGGATTGGTATGAAAGATGATCTAGACAGGTAATTGCTCCCACAAGCCTATAAACCCCTCAGGCACGGGCACAGGTCTAATTCAGGACGTGACATACAGTCAATAAATGGTTTTTGGAATGAACCATGGGCAGAAAGATGGATAAATTAAATGGATGTGTGAATGACATTTCTTTCTCCCTCCCTCCCTCCCTCCCTCCCTTCCTTCCTTCCTTTCGTTGTTTCTTTCTTTCTTTCAACTGGTACAGGAATGCCTATAGGTTGCTTCCTTCTCTGTGTTCTAGGGAATGTACTGGGTGCATCACCAAGGGTCTTGTGATGCACCCAGTACATTCCCTAGAATATCTATCCAGCTAGAATATCTATCATAGAATGATAGAGCTGGAAGAGACCTCAGAAAATACTGAGTGACAGCTTTTCAGTTTTACAGAGATGAACCTAAGGTACAGAGAGAGCGCCCATCCCTAGAACTGTCTCTGAAGCTCTGGAGCCATATTCCATACCTTATTAACTCCGTGGCTTCTGGCATTATCTTTGCCTCTTCATTGGAGTGGAGACAATGACCTTGTCTGCTTTCCAGGGTTATTGTAAAATTTAACAAGAAAATGAATGCAAAGTGCTTAGTGTAGTGCCTAGCACATGGCAAATACTAAAAAAGAGTTAACTTTTCTCTTTTTTTCCTTCCCTTTCATTAGTATTAGCTGAGCCAGTGATGGTACTATAAGTGGTTTTATTACGAAGTTTATCATGTTATGCTGTGGGTCTTCCCTTTATATGCAATGAATTGAACAACATCCCCATTTTAGATACAAAGAAACTAAGACAAAGAGAAAGTAAAGGAGATTCTTATAATTAAGAATAAAATATTTCCTACGTGAAAAACATACAATTCCAGAATGTCTTTCTCTTTTCCTTTGGTGAATCCTATTATTTCACAGTATAGAACATGCTTCAGAGAAAACGTATTTATTAAACTTGTCTTTAAATAATATAGCCATGAAGTTTAATTAAAAGTGAGTGGGCTGAATTACCCTTTTAGAAAAAATCTAATATGCACATCACATATTCAGACCTTCAGGTCAGTAATTGGTCGGGGTGGGGGAGTGGTGAAGGAAAAGTTTTAGTTGGCTTGACTTTGGTTGCCAGGAAACATACAAAGGCAGCAGGAACAGATGAAAACAATTCCACATTGCTGTGAAGGTGGCCTTAGAGGCAAGCCCTTCACCTGGACAGAAGCCTTGCACCTGCGTCATACAAGAAAATGGAGTTTAAAACCCCAACATGTTAACAGAGCAAGGTTAGCCAAAGAGATTTTGGAGAACTTGCTTTTCTAATGCATTTGAAATGAGATTTAGAAGCTGTGTTCTGTGTCATTTGGTATAAACATGGGGGAAGATTTACGCATTTCTAATCAAGCCAGATTAAGCAGAATATGAGGAGGGGGGTTTTAAAAAGATTTGGCTGTAGATTTGGAAAGTAAACTGTGGAATTAAAAAAGGGTGGGGGTTGAGGGCTTTTATTCCTTACCTCTGGGCTTGAACATTTTGTCTCTTCATTGTCGGCCTTGAAATGTGCTTTCATTTTGAAATTATGTTGCTAAATTGGGTTTCTTTTCAAAGGCACCTGTTGAAGAGGAAAAAAGTGTCTGAAGTAGTTGAAGGCAGCTGGAAAGAGGCGAAGCCATCATGAGTTACCAGAATGCACTTGAGTTGAACAAGGGGCCACTGCCTGGGTCAAAGAGCCTGGGAAGAGCGGGAGGGGCCACCACAGATGAAGACCCCCCCTCTCTGCTTGAAAACCAGCTCAGTGTGGACGACTTTCGAAAAATACAGAGTGCCTTTGAGGTAAGCCTTAATCTTCTTTATTGGAGAGTTTCTTTGTTTTTAAGATTTTATTTATTCACTTGACTGAGTGATAGAGAGCCCAAGTAGGGGAGCAGCAGGCAGGGAGAGAGGGAGAAGCAGGCTCTCCACCCAAGCGAGGAGCCAGAACATGGGTCTTGATCCCAGAACCCTGAGTTCGTGACCTGAGCCGAAAGCAGCCGCTTAACCAATCCAGCCACCCAGGCGGCCCCACTGGATAGTTTGAATTGTTTATGAAGACTGGGGTGAAACAGGTTTTTCTCTTAAAATTGTTGATTTATTCAATGGTTCAAAGAGGGAATTGAAAAGAATCAGTCAGGCTTGCATTTAACACCGGAGTAACTCTAGTTAACAGAGTAACTTCAGTTCTTTGGGCCAAATAATATGATTTAGTTTGCAGTCGCTGTTGTCGAATATCATTGCCATCAAGGAAGGATTATTTCTTGGACAAAAGTTTTGTTAGTGATCACGGCGGTTTTGGAAACCTGGAAGTAATGGCTGTGAGTGGGGAACACCGGATCTCCCAGGTGACTCCCAGGACAACTGCTCTTACACAGAGCATCCAAACAGAACTCTGGAAATGCAAACAGGCAGCTTGCAAACATTCTCCCGGGCTTCACTCCTAGTGACTCAGCTCCTTTGTCAGAACTAGTTTTGGCAGTTCATTGGCCCAAGATCCCGTGCTAGGGACCAGTCTCCCACTTTTTTGGGTAAATATTGGGGCAATGCCCATCAAAACAAAGTTTAAAGTTATCCTTTTAATTCTCTCTCTAAAACAGGCCTTAGGAATTTTAACTCTACATGAAAATCTCCCTTCTCTGTATCTTAATTAATTTGGAATTCTGCAGCTATGCATAGTGAACAGCATACATCGAAATGATTTTTAGTTTCTCACGCGAATAAAAGAAGTGCTCCGTCGTGCTGCGGAATTTGGGTGGACATGAGCCTCCATTCTTTCTACTTCATTATGTTTGCTAAAATATGTTCTCAGGACTTCATAAGATCCTCTGGGGGGTGCTTGGGGATATCCATATTAATTTAAACAGACATTCAATATTTTGGAATACCACTTTGAAATTAATAAAGCATGATGAGATGGAACAATTATATTGGTCCGTTATTGGCATAAATTTTAATCTTTATCTCTCCCTGAAAAAGTTGCTAACTACTGAGAAAGTCTGCCATGTCCTGTTCTGCATAACAAATTAGATTTTACCTCTAATGTTAAATTAATATCCCACTTATATCAATCACTTCTTTATAATATAATCTGTCATGTTTAGTAGCAAAGACATGCTCTGCCCTACACTTTTCTCATTTTAATTGTCCTATATCTGCCATTCATCCAACACCATTTGTCTGCGAAATTTTGGTGCTGCTCATGTCCAATGCCCCAAATGAATTTGGCATATTTTGATAGACACAGCAAACATTTTGACAGCTGGAGGACATTCAGAGAAACCTAACAGCAGACTATGACAGCTTTGACTCTGGAATGAACAGAAATGTGGCGGTTTGTTCTGCTAAGAACGCAAAGAATCTGAATTCTAGGGCCCATTATGAGAGTCGACGTTAAAAAAATCGATATGTTAGAGAGTGAAACTGCTGCGGAAGGTGAGGGCGGGTGTTCTCTTCAAACCACTGATCAACCTGGAATGAACCCAATGAGACGGGATAATCAATCTGCGTTGTTTTTTTGTTTTTGTTTTGGGGGGTTGTTGTTGTTATTGTTGTTGTTTACTTTAAATGTTTCGGAGACTGGATCACTTATTTTGAAATTACCAGTTGGAAAAGCAGGTATTACAGCGGGAGAATAGATTGTAATTTGGGACTTGCGTGAACCTAGAAAATCTAGTGACAGTTCTTAAAAAAGGCATTGAGCTTTGCCGACATATTTGCAGAGAAAATGAAGTCTGTCCATGTTTTTAAGAGACTCAACAGACACAGAATGGAATAATCTAATAGCAAATGTGTGACCAGGACTAAAAGGCCCTTGAGACAATGATTTCCAAGGCCAGCATGGAGGCCTAGAGAAGAATGATACATGAGATGTTTTCAGTGGAGTTCAGTCCATCTGTCATGAGCGTCAGGCGCATGGGCACAGGTGTAGATTGTTGGAAAACTCACCCTCAGTTGCTGTCCTGCAACACAGACTCTAAAGGCAATGATCTGTACTCCAATCGCTGAAGACAAACTCTTGGAAATGTCTAGATTCTGGCACTTGATCCCTTTATCTCTTATCTTGTTTTTGGTACCCGGATTGCTTATTTGGGGCCAAAGAATTGTCAGATAAGGTCCATATCCTTAATTGAAAAATGGGAAGTTGGGTCTTTGAATTGTGCACTGAATGTTTCACATATGTTTCCAAATGAAATACACATAGCTATAAATCTCAGTGGTAACAGTAAGGAAGAAAGCAAGGAATGCTTACATTTGTCTTAGGATGGTATAAATGACTCAGAATCACTTACTGTTTAAGCTCTAGAAATCAGATTTCTTGGATTTAAATCCCAGTTTGCCTCTTACAGTGTGTGTATGTGCAAATCACTCAAGCTTTTTGGGCCTCAGTTTCCTTTATTTCTAATGTAGGAATGAGGAGTTTGTGATAAAGATTCAATAAGATAGTACCTGGAAAATACTTGGAAGAATGCTTGACACAGAGAAAGTGCTCAGTTAGCATAGGTATTATATATTCAGTGAGTAGAGGTTGAACCACATGGCCTCTAACATTCGCTTGATTCTAACTCACACATTTCCTAAAAGAAATTAAACTTTGAATAACACATCTGTGCTTCTGCATTCCTTTTAGGTGTGTGAGGAAGTGGAAGCAATGAGTTGCAAAGACAAATTCACTTAGAAAAGAACAAAGGTTCATTTTTCTGTCTCCTACTTCTTATTTTATTAGCATTCAAAAGCTTTTAATTGATATGTTCATCCTCGTCTTTATTTTTTAATTTTTTAATTTTTACATCTTTGTTTTAAATTAATCCTTATCTTTGGAACAAAGAAATTACCTGGATAGAAGTACCGGAAAAGTAATTTGTGAATTTCATTTTCTTTCAAGTGATGGTGTCCAGAAAGCCATATATCAACTTGAAGGCAATGAAACTGGTATTATTCTTAGAATTGTAAAATGGTTGTTACTCAAACTTTCCTTTCGCACTTGCAATGCTTACAGAAATGACATGGTCTCTGGATATTCATATTATTTTGATGTCAACCATATTTTATATTTTCTTAGATACTTCAAAAACTAGCTATCATGTAAAGAAAGATGGCTGTGGTTTGATGATGTTAGAAGAATGCTTATAGGTAGAAATTCCGGCCCGAGGGAAATGGAATTTTGGAAAGACCCCATTGGGACCTATGATATATTGAGTTTCTCCTGAGAGTGTGGCTATGTAGGTTTCTGAGCATTTCTTTCCTTGAATTCTCCATCGTTGACCTGTGCATGCCAGGACTTTCTGTTCTTTTGTCCTGAATGGCTTGCTGCCTGTTTGGCCTGGGACTATAGATGTCTACACCGCTACACTTACTGGATTCGGTCCTGACCCATTTCCAACAGCAACTGTGTCTGTATATCATCTCCGAAAAAAATCTTTCTGGCCAAGGTTGGATCCAGAGCCTGGGACTGGTCCTACCTGTCTACTCCATGCTGCCATTTGCCCAAGCCCTACTAAATCTTTAGCTTAAATAGCTAGAAGTGAAATTTAAATCACATGCAAAAGGGGAGCTATTTATGCTCAAAATAGGAAGGTCCAAAACATTGAGAGAGGCAGAGCAAAAGTCCAAACAGGAAGTCCCCAGCAAAGTTCAGGGAAGTTCTCAGAACAAACCTATCATGGGAGTGAATGGACTCTGCACAACACACTTAAGCTAACTTAGTTTGAAAAGAGAAGTTCAGGAGGCAATTCTGTAGTTCTGAAAATTGTGCTTGAGATGTAATAAAACGATTAAATCCACAGTTTATGATATCCTCATGTTTGGTTGTCTTTATAAAATTCTCAAGAATCTGCCTATAGACAGATTCTACAGCAGAGGCCATGAATGATGCTTCCTTGCTCAAAAAGCTGAGGGTTCTGAGATCCTGCCAGGCAGTGCAGACTCTAAGGGAATGTGGAAAATTGGATTTAGCTATTCCCTTCCTTTTCCTTATTTATTTGTCTTTCTTTCTAAACTGTCAGGATTCCTCTCAGTGCATTAAGGCACTAGTCTTATCTCAGCTTTCTCAATGCTCATTGTATCTTCACTAATAAGGTCCCTAAACAGATAGGCCTTCCTGGACATGTCTCATGTTCCAGAAGTATTCTTTTCTCTTCTTTCTTTTCTATTCTAGGCACTAACATCCCAGTACAAATAAAATCTCCCATCTTTGTTTTATTCCCTTAGAACCATTAGATTTTGCTTGCCTCTGATAAAATATGACACAGCCCATGAAGATCACTTAAAATTTTTTAAAGGTAAAACTAATAGTTAAAAACTCTATATATTAGCCAATAAAGTCCCAAATTAGAAAATCTTTATTTTTATGAGGTGTGCAAACTGTGTAAAAAAAAAATAGCTCATACATGATAGAGGTTTATTTCTTGCTCATATAAAGTAGAAAGTAGATATTTTTAATTGGTGGGCATCTCCAAGTAAGGATTCAGGTGCCCACGGTCCTTCCCTCTCCCACCTTCCATGATTGTCATGCATCAAGCTAGTATCGGGAGGGAGAACATGAAGGAGCACATGGGGAAAGTTTTCATGCGCCCAGCTTGCATTCTGACTGCAAGAGCAACTGAAAGTGTGCACAGGTGTCTGTCCAGAAAGCAGTCTCATTCACGATCCTTAGCATTTAATGGTAGGACAAGTTCTGTCTTGCCTAATAAACCAACATATTTCATTTCATAGGTGAAGGACAGTCATGTGCCTAACAATGTTTTGTGTGTGTTTTTTAAGAGATTTTTATTTCTATATTTGAGAGAGAGAGAGAGAGAGAGAGAGAGACCACGAGAGAGGAGAAAGTCAGAGGGAGAAGCAGGCTCCCCATGGAGCTGGGAGCCTGACGTGGGACTCTATCCTGGGACTCTGGGATCATGACCTAAACTGAAGGCAATCGCTTAACTAACTGAAACACCCAGGCGCCCCAGTGTTTTGTGTTTTGCCTTAACTGCCAGAAGATTTAAAATTAGTTTTCAATTGATACCACTATTCTTAACATAGATTTTCCTGAAACAATTATCTGCTGTTTTTATTATATGACTTGTGTTCTTTTATCTTTGCTTTAATGGTTCAACTGCCTCTGTTCCTTCATTGCAGCTGAACTAAAACTCTTTCTAGAAATCAGTGGAGGTAAAAATGATGAATACAAATTTATTATCTGTCAAGTGTGGTAAGATTTTACAAAGCACTTCTGTGGGTATCCTGCTATGTGATCCTCTCACCAGCCTGGAATGTAGACGGGGTAGACATTTTTATTTTCTGGTTACACACAAGGAGAATGAAGCTCAAAAATAATTAATTGAATTACTCCTTGGGGCAGAGCCAGGGCCCAGGGATGGATTGTCATCTTTCCAGCCCATTGTATGGCATCACTCCCACTGGCCGCAAGGCAACCTCTCTTTGAAATGTTGCTTTAAGGAAGAGGAATCCAATAGGATAAGGACTTCATTAACAAAAGAAGCCTGTTAAGCGGATAGCACACAGGCGCTCTGCCCTGGTAACTTGGAATTAATGTGCAATCAGCAAATAATCAACAGCTCCTACAATAAAATCAATGCAGAGAAAAGGTGAAAGAAAAAAAAGAAAAGATAGTAATAATCTATTGCTTTTTTAATTATCTTTTCCATTCTAAAGGCATCTCAGTGGAGGCATATGAGAAGGTAAACAGGTAGAGCTTAATCTATAACTCTATTATATAGTACCTTGTGCATTCAGCAGCCTCGGTCAGTTCATGGGCCTCTAAACAAAGGCAGCAGATCAGAGCACGTCTCACTCCAACTCTCTTGGTGGAATCGAAAAACCCATTTTTATTGGCAGCAGAAAATCAGCAAAGCTCTGCACGTCCCCCTCCTCCCCTCCCCTAGTATGAAGGGGATAGCATGAAGCAAATCCAATACCACAGCGGCTGGCACAATCGGAAATGATAGGGATTCTTTGGAGGTTTTGCCTGACTTGCTAGCATTCATGGTTGAGGTTAGCAAACAATGTCATCACCAAAACACAAGCGAGGGAAGTTATGTGTCAACACACATGAAAAATTGCTCTTCTTGAACACTGCTGACTTTGTGTTGAATTTCGTGACAAGTTCTAACAGCATTATGCGCCTTCCAGTTTCTTGGTGAGCTTTTTGGAGCAGGTGCTTATGAAAATTGATCGGGATCAGAAAGGGTGCTGAAGAGTGCTTTAGGTGAACAAATATTTTAACCTTGAGCTTTGGCTGGGACTGGAGCAGAGAAAGCAACCAAAAAACTTGTAAAGGTGAGGGAAAGACAGCAGAATGTCTGATTCCATTCATTTGTAGAGCATCAACTTTGCCAGACCTGTAGACCAAGGGCATGACCTACTTTTTCAAATTTCCTGAGAATTAAAAAAAAAAGAAACATGAAGAAAACAGACAACTAAAGAACTGCAATTTGTGCCATTTTGACCGCGCACTTGTCATTTGTTACCAAGTATAGCACACTCGACCATAACACGACTCCACCACCTCCATTGTTGGAAATGACAAGCCTCCGGATTGTCCCTTGGTGACTTCCAACATTTCCTCAAGCCTTTAGCTTCATACCTCCACAAGTCCCTCAGGGTCCTTTCCTCCCTCATCATGTCTTCCCACCATTTCATGGGTGTGACCTTTATTAAATCTTGGCTCTCTGGACACCAGCATTCTCTGCTGAGGACTACCAAGGACACTCTTTTCCTCTCTATTCCTTTGCCTTCCATGTGTGCACACAGTCTTCCCTAATTCCCTCAGCACTTCTGAGACCAGGCCTGCATTGACCAATATGGTGACCATGAACCACAGATGGTTATTTATTTGTTTATCTAATTTTAAAAAATTATTTATTTATTTGAGAGAGAGAGAGGTAGCAGCAGGAAGGGAAGTGGGGGAAGAAAATCTCAAGCAGACCCTGCACTGAGTGCAGAGGCTAGCACGGGACTCAGTCTCTCAACGCTGAGATCATGACCTGAGCCGAAATCAAGAGTCAGAAGCTTCACCAAATGAGACATCTAGGCACCCCACCACATGTGGTTCTTTAAAGTGAAACAAAATAAGAATTCCATAAAATAAAAGATTCCATCGCTCACAGGCACCAGCCGCTTTTAAAGTACTTAGTAGCCACAGGTGGTTAGTTGCTATCATGTTGGATTGTTAGGATTATAGAATATTTTCATCACTGCAAAAAGTCCTGTTGGACAATGCTGTTTTGTTTGGACCCTTTTCATGGCATCCTACTAACCTATTCCATTTCCTAATTTCTGACCACATTTGTATGGTCAAGGGGTTGCTCTTTCTGTACACGTGCCAGATCTTAGGGCCTGGAGGCCACATCAATTCTTGGCCCTAGACACACAGAAAAATATTTTCCTTCACTCTCGTCTAAAACTTATTTTTCTACCTTTTCCCCTAGTCCTGTCAAGAATACATAACACCTATTCCTTTCAGGGGAATTCGTACCTCCTCATGCAATCTGGTCCCACCTCCCCATAGGTGTTGGGGCTGGATTTATGGTTCCAACAATCAGTCACAAAATTATCCAGCACTGGAACTTTACCCAAATTATTTAAGTCATGATGGTCATATTAAGTTACTTGAATGATTTAATAGTAGTTCTGTCATAGGACTTAGTCAAGTGCTGGGCTCAGCATGGAACATTCCTGTCCTCTCCCCCACTATTTCCCAGCAAACTCCGACGTCCTATTTCAATACTCCAGAAGGTCTTCTTTCACCACCTACACTAAATTAGCACCTTACCAGGTTTCTTTTCACTCTTATTGTAGCTTTTTGTGTGTTCTTTTTGTTGTTCTCATTGCAGGTGCCCTAAGGACAAGGCTGTTATTTGTTTAAAGCCATGTAGAAGGGTCAGGCAGGCAGAGGGAAGTCAGATGAGAACCATGGGTTCCACAGGGTGGAGAACCATGGATGCAGCTGAGCTGTCTGGAGGAAAGAGCAGAGTGTCTAAGACTGAGCTCAGGGAAATTTTTCAAGGGGGTAGAGAAATAAGTGGAGTGGGTACAGTAAATAAAGATGCAGGGTTATTTCTTGGAAACAGATGGGAAAGAAAACAAGATTATAGCCAGTGAAATACAATTTCACTCACCTTTATGATTCCTGTTTATCCAACAGTCCCTTTGTTAGTAAAGCAAAGCAAGGTTAGAAGGAATACACTACTTTCATTGTAAAAAAATCGAATCACACATCAAAGTCCCCTTTACAGTTGTTCTGGTAACTGCTCTCATGTTGCACCTTTCCAGTGCATTTTCATTCATTTCTACCCATTAATGCACATACACATATCACATTGAGTTCTATTCTAGATAGACCATGTTTACATATTTTATCATATTTTATGCATTTAAGGAAAAATGTCACACAAATGGCTGCTAATCATGTGAGTAGATCCTCAAACTTATCAGGAATTTGATATGAAACTCTAATAAAAAAAGAAGACCTCACTTTTCATTCATCAGCTTGGCAAGATTAAAAAGATTATTAATCTATACTATTGGCAAAGAATCCAGGAAATGGGTACTATTACTGAGCCTATGAATTGTCAAAGCTTTTTTGGTAGGCAATTTTCCAGAATGTACCAAATATAAAATGTATCAAGTGTTTCCTTTTTGAAGGAGCAATTCCAATTTGATATGTTATCCTAAGTAATGGCGTGTGCAGAAAAAAAAAAATAAATGTATAAGAATATTCATTGTGGGGTGCCTGTGTGGCTCAGTGGGTTAAAGCCTCTGCCTTCGACTCAGGTCATGATCCCAGGTTTGTGGGATCGAGCCCCGCATCAGGCTCTCTGCTCAGTGGGGACCCTGCTTCCTCCTCTCTCTCTCTCTGCCTGCCTCTCTGCCTACTTGTGATATCTGTCTCTGTCAAATAAATAAATACAATATTTTAAAAAAAAGAATATTCATTGTAATATTCTCAGTAAAATGGACTATTTAAAACAGCCCAAATATTTGTCAGTAAGTGAACAAATAGATTATAGCATGTGCCTAGTACTCAGCTATTAAAGAGAATAAGGCAGGCATATAAAATTGTTAAGATTTACTGTTCAGTGAAAAAAAAAGAAAATTGCAAAACAGTGTATAATCATATTCTAAAATGAAAAATGTGTGTATTTGTGTGTATCGAGGTCTCAATTATGGAAAAATAGAACTGTGCTTGTAGCTGAGTAAGGCAGAGCAAATGGCTTTGTGGGCACCTTATCTATACCATAATTCAGTGCAAAGATAAATGTCATTAAAATGTCAATATATCTTAATAACCTACAAATTCTGTGGTACTGCTCTAAAGTGTGTTTAACAATGCTGAATTTAAATAATACTGAATTAAAAAGCAATGCTTTTTTTTTTTAAACAAGTTTTTTTTTTTTATTTTGTAAATATTTTATTTATTTGACAGAGAGAAATCACAAGAGAGGCAGGCAGAGAGAGAGGAAGGGAAGCAGGCTCTCCGCTGAGCAGAGAGCCCGATGCGGGACTCGATCCCAGGATCCTGAGATCATGACCTGAGCCGAAGGCAGCGGCTTAACCCACTGAGCCACCCAGGCGCCCCAAAAAGCAATGCTTTTTATAAATACTTTGATTATCTACTAAGTAGTGCTTCTCCATCAACTTCCTTTCACTGAGTTTTAGTGTTAAGAGAGAGACCATAGAGACCTAATTTATTGCCTTCATTTTACAGGCAAGGAAACAAAAATCTAAATGAAGGGATTTGTCCATCTCCATTTGAGTTTGGGCGGAGCCAGAACATAGCTCAGAGTGGTCTGATACCCATTCTTGTCCCTTTTCTCATCCTGAAATAACCTTAAACTGAGACTTCTTTCTGATTTTCCCACATTTTATATAGTATCATTCTATAACTTGACCACTATTTATTACTCTGGCCTCTTTCTCAAACTTGAAGTTATTAGTAAAACAGATGAGCATCTCTTCTGCAACATGGAAGAGCATATTAAAAATATGCTCATTCATTCATTTCCTCATTCTAACAACAGGCACTTATTTTTTTTTTTTAGCTTCTTTTTTTTTTTTTAATTTATTTATTTGACAGATAGAGATCACAAGTAGGGAGAGAGGCAGGCAGAGAGAGAGAGGAGGAAGCAGGCTCCCTGCCAAGCAGAGAGCCCGATGCGGGGCTCGATCCCAGGACCCTGGGATCATAACCTGAGCGAAAGGCAGAGGCTTTAACCCACTGAGCCACCCAGGCGTAACAACAGGCACTTATTGATGTCTATCCCGAGGTGGTTGAAAACCACTTCGACTCAGACCTTCTCTCACGGAAGGGTAAGCCAACGCGTGAACTTGCAGTTATTCTGTTAACTACTTAGTGCTCTGAGGAAACGAACAGTGCTGGGGGAGCACATTGCTTATATTGGGGAGGGGCCTTCTGGAAGGCTTCCTGGAGGGAGTAACATCCAAGCTGCCATCTGAGGGAAGGGCACCATTCTGTCAGGTAAATGTCGGTTGGGAGATTAGTTTTCTTTTCCTCTTTCTTTCTTTCTTTCTTTCTTTTTTTTTTTTTTTTAAAGATTTTATTTATTTATTTGAGAGAGAGAGAGAGTGAGAGAGAGAATGAGCAGGGGGAGGAGCAGAGGGAGAGGGAGAAGCAGACTCCCTGCTGAGCAGGGAGCCAGACATGGGGCTCGATCCCAGGACCCTGAGATCACAACCTGAGCTAAAGGCAGATCCCCAACGACCAGAGCGACCCAGGCACCCAAAGGGAGATGAGTTTTCTAGAAAGAGGATATGAAGTGCAAAGTTTGATTGGGCAGAAGTAGTTTGGTGCTTTCAGGCATCCATTTGCCTGTGTCTTTGTTAGTCATGAAATTTTAACTCCATTTAGACTGATGAGCTCATGAATCGTTGATATCCTACTGTAAATGAAAATTAAAACTGACTAAAATTCATTGAGGCAAGGAAAAAAAAGGCTATATGAACCTTGGCTGGCAGAGTAGTGTCTGCTGTTCTGTTGTTCAGTCTCTCATGAAAGTTCACTGGTAGGTGAACATTGCAGGGGATGATTTAAACTGATGCATCTGTTTTGAAATAATATATCTAATCTTCTGCTCCAGAAGATGTTCACAGGGTTTGACAGCAAACGCTAATACATATTCATAACCTATAGGCTTTGGAACCAAGGGAAATTGAGGCAAGCGTAACAGAACAAAGCATGAGAAAGCAGCATGTTAATTTTAAATTTAATTATAGAGATAGGGGGAAAGGGTGCATTTTGATAGTGTGTACTCATTCAGCCGTCATGGAACATTACCCAAAAATCATGCCAAATATTTGACAGAAGAAATATTATTTCGGGTGAAATGCTTGATAAAACTAGCAGGTCCTAGGGAAAACAAGATTCTGAAACTCTATTAGAAACTATTTTTCATGTAGAGAATAAAAAGCACTGCAGAATTCTAATGATATGAAAGAAAAAAATAAAAAGCTTTCAAACTAAGGAAAGGTTTCTGGTCCATGAAAGATTTCTGTTTATGAAATGTTTTTGACATGCATACATGCTAAATTCAGTTTGAAATTAAAGAAGAGAATAATTAGCGTGATTTTTGTGTTCCTATCACTTATGGTAACCCAAAACCATGTGCATTCATTGTGACGAGCACTGAAGCTTTCTACTGAAGTGTATATGAAGAGCACAGACCTTGGATGCTAAGTCCTTAAAATGGTGTGTGGCATGGAGCAGTTACTTAATAAATATTTGTTGAGTGAATGAATAAATAAACCTACCCCATTCACGCTGTGTGGTGTATAAGCTCAATATATTTTTATTATGAATAGATCAGTGGATGGATGGATGGGTGGGTAGATACATGGACTGGTGAAAGTATCCCTGTAAGTGGCTCTCTTTGACATTAATTTTCAGAATCCGGAAGCTCATACTCATCAGGAGTTATTGAGGGCAGTGGATTCTGTATCAGTGACATGTTAACCCACTGCTAGCTTTGGCATGGGAGAAAATCTCTAGATTTTCTCAGCACATTGGATTGTTGTCTTTCCATAGTTTCTAACTAGGACTTGTAGTCTTGTCTTGGGCAAGTCCTTATTCACAGAGTAGAGAAAAAAGGAGAAAAACTTTCTTTCCTCATTTCATTATAAAATATTGCTGTAGGAAAAAACCAAGGAAGAAACAAACATAAACAACATTGCTAAAAGTTGGCAGAATTTAAAAGGATTAAATGTCGGCTCTGAGAATGTATTGCTTTGTTTTCCCAGCAAGTATGTAAATGTTTAGGCTTACTAGAATTATTTTTTAGCAACCAATTGGTGAGTCTTAAGATGAGTGAGCTCAGTGAGGGTTTGTGTATTAGCAGTCTCATACTTTGTTGATGGAAATTTAAATTTGTTCAACCCTTTGGAAAAAGATTTGGTAAGATTATCAAAAACTTTAAGAATGTTTAAATTCTGACTCAGCAATTTCTGTTTCTAGGGAATTTCCCTCAGGAAATAATTGGACAAGTGACCAAAGATGTATGTATTGGAATATTCGTTGCAGGGCTATTTATATAAAAGAGCAAAACATTGGGAACAATTGAAATTTTTAATAATGGGGCCATAAATTGCATGTCTTCTCCATAGAATATTGTGCAGCCATTAAAAATGATGGTAAAGACCAATATATATTGTATAAGGCACACTTTCACAGATTGATGTAAAGTGGAAAATGCAACATACAGAGATATGTATATCATGACACCACAGGTATTTATCTTTCTGCCCAGAAAAAAAAAAAAAATCTGACATGTTGATGGCATTATGGAGGATTCTAAATTTTTGGCCTTTATTTTGTATTTTCTTTAATAAATTGATATGAATTATTTTGTGTGAAATGAAATTTTAAAAGTGTGTTGGCATACTTACGCTTTGCTATTTGAAAGTACATCATCTCAATTTTAAAAAAGGCTGCCAAGTTTCTTAAAAGGGTGTATTTTTGGAAGTTTGCACTCAGGTTTAATGCTTAGTTTTCACAGAAGGTACAGTGAATTCTAAATCTTACAAATCTCAAAGGCTGAAGGGAGTTGTACAGAGTCCATGGTTTTTTTTTTTTTTTTTGTAAAGATAGCTCATGAGAACTGACTATATCTCCAGAAAATGCTTTCTAGGCAAAAGGAAAGGATTTTTAGAATATTCTTTGAAAGGTTTTCAGGAAGACAGGAAGATTTTCTAAATGTCTAAAGTTGTGCCCAGTGAGAGAATCAACCAGATTTTCCGAGTGTATTAGCTTTTTTGCAAGAACAATTGGAAATGATGCTGGTTTATTATAATGCTCAATAGTTAAATAGAAATAGCAAAATAAACATGCAAACATTATCTTATAAGGACTGCATGAGAATATATTTTCTATGAGATAATACATTGTTCATTTTTATTATAAAGAAGTTCTAAGAGATGCTGGGTTACTAATTTTTACCTCCAAAAGACCGGAGAATCTTGACTAATAGAAGTGAAAAGGTATACTTTCAAACAGGAGTTTTTGTTGGGAAAGTCTACGTTCAAATTGGAACAAATTGTCTATGGGAAGAAGGTGATATTAAAGCCATACTTCTTATTAAAGTCCAATTAAAATTTCAATTGAAGGGACCGAGAATTAATTATTTTATGCTTATGTTTTATAATGAAATCAAATTTCCTAAATTCTTAGTATTTCCCTAGCTATACTAAATATAGGCTTGTGAATCTAGCTTGCTGTGGATGTGACTTCAACAACAACTTAAAGTTGGAATAAAATTGTTTAATGTAAAGATAGCCTTATATCTAGATTATCTTTTTTTTTTTTAAAGATTTTATTTATTTATTTGACAGAGAGAAATCACAAGTAGGCAGAGAGGCAGGCAGAGAGAGGGGGAAGCAGGCTCCCTGCCAAGCAGAGAGCCTGATGCAGGGCTTGATCCCAGGACCCTGAGATCATGACCTGAACTGAAGGCAGAGGTTTAACCCACTGAGCCACCCAGGTGCCCCATATCTAGATTATCTTATTAGACCCTAATATAAACCCTGAGAATTGTTATCACTGACTTATGGTCATGCAAGTATTATGTAGCAAATTCAAGCATAATATCCAGATGTTAACTAAATTGGTATTAATTTAGATACATATGTATACTTATATATACATGTATTTTTTTTTTTCTAAAGATGGTTCAAAGAGAAGTTCTTTTGGCATTCAGTACTGAATCTAATACAGGTTGAGAGTTTATCTCAACTAAATCATGGTATATGCAAGCTCATTTTTAGATCGAGAGACCGTCTTATCTTTCTTCCTGTGGAGTTACCTTCTATCAAGAAGTCCAGGATAGAAACTCTGCCTCACCTAAAATTCATAAAGTAGCAGAAGTGGCTTACAGGGGCGCCTGGGTGGCTCAGACAGTTAAGCGTCTTCCTTCGGCTCAGGTCATGATCCCAACGTCCTGGGATCGAGCCCCGTGACAGGCTTCTTGCTCAGTGGGGAGCCTGCTTCTCCCTCTGGACCCCCCACGCTCCCAGCTCATGCTCTCTCTCTCTCTCTCTCAAATAATAAAGAATTAAAATCCTATTTTAGAAAAAGTGGCTCACAGTGACAAAATGTTGGTCTTGCCTGGATGAAAGAATTTTTGTCTCTGGAAACATGTAGATAAACTTTACTTTTGCCAGGCTCACTTAGAACCATTTCCTGTATGAGGAAGAGCCACTGAAACCATGTGCACAACTGATATTTCATATGAAGTCCGAAACTAGTATCATCTGCCATGACAGCAACGGTCAGCAAAACCCAGAGCTTCACGTGATCCTGCTCAAAGTCTCCTTCCCATATCTTTTGGACCCACTGAGAAGTCTCTTAGAAGCATCTAGTTAGCAGCTAGCCACCCTTGATAGGTAGGATCAATGAGCTAAAATTAGTAATTATGTACACTTCCAAATCCTTCCAGACACACACACACACACACACGCACACACTCGCATCAACAAATGAATTTAGCTAAATCCTTAGAGAAGTGTCATTGCTAAACATGATGACTTTGTGTATAGAGTCCTATTCTTTAGTTAACAGGGAATTAACATTTATTGAGCATAAATGTGTTATATTCACCTTAAATTATTCTGTGTGGTTCACATAAATTATTAGCTAATCCTGATAACAGCCCTAACAGTTAGTTTGCATTATCCCTATTTAGAGGCCTAATAACTGAAGCTGAGGCTTGGAGCTCTAACTGTACAACCACACAATCCTCCTGGCACCAAGTGTGATGTGCATAATGTAATGGAATGAGTAAGTTAATTCTCGTCCCGGGACATAAGTGGGAATAAGTGATAAAATGAGCATTAACTGTGTGGTAAAATTCAATGCATGAGTGATTTTAAGTTTGTGTAAAAGATCACATACTTTCATTGTGCATTGAACTAATTTATTAAACCTGGAATATAATAGAAGTGATAAACACAAAACACATACCGATCAAGGCATAATGCTTTTTGAAACACATTAGAAATTTTTAGCAAAAACAAATTTCTCTTTTAGCCAAAGGTATGGCAAAACTTGGTTTTATTTTCAAACTTAGATCAATGAACAATCAATAATAGAACTGTCCAGTATATTATATAATTGCTCTTTTCTGTCAAACTTCATAAATTGGGAGTATTTCTCAAATCTTTTCCCGGTGCATATGGGCATTATTAATGCAATGCACAGAAAATTATACAGTTGGTTGTGTATGTTACTTTGGGGAAGATAATTTGTTGTCTTTGTTTATGGTCCATTTGCAATTCCATATTCTAGGATATAAAAAAGACTTATTTTGGTATTTATTAGTCAAAACAGTTTCCTGTTCCTGGAAAAAAAAGTCACTAACTCATAAGAAAATACTCTGAGATTCAGCTTTATAATGTTTTAAACATAATATAAGATAATAACGTAAATATAAGAGGCTCATTGATGTCATTATGCAACAGTTTTGAAATAAAAGATCAACATTGACTTATCATTCAGAAACAGTTTGCAGTTTGGCTCAAATGGAGTGTTTTTTAGGATCAGATTTCTTTCTCCACACTTGAAATCTGGGTCACTGAAAAATTTCCATCTCTCTAAACTTTTTGGACTAAAAATAATTTAACAAAGAAAAGAACGATGGACTTCTGAGTAGTTCAAAGGGCTGGATACCAATTATTTCTCAGAAAGTTAAGTCAATTAATTAAAAGCCTAGACCAAATTCTATTAAACACTTGATTACTTAGTTTTTGCACACATAATACCTTGGTTCATCTTTTTTTTTTTTTTCAATTAAACCTTTATATTTTTAGAGTCGTTTTAGACTCACAACAGAATTAAGGGGAAAGTAGAGAGATTTCCTATATATCCCCTACCCTGAAGCATGCCCAGCCTCCTGCTTTATCCACATAACCCCACCAGAGGGGTATGTTTGTTACTGTTGTTGAACCTACATTGACCTATCATAATCACCCAAAGGCCACATTTTACATTAGGACTCATTCTTGGTCTTGTACATCCTGTGGGTTTTGGACAAATGCATGCTGATATATATCCACCACGATGGTATCATACAGGGTGGTTTCACTGCCCTAGAATCCTCTGTGCTCTGCCTATTCATCCTCCCCACTCCAACCCCTGGCAACCATTGAACCTTTTACTGTCTCTATGGTTTTGCCTTTTCTAGAATTTCACGTAGTTGGAATCCTACCAGGCAACCTTTTCAGATCGGCTTCCTTCACTTAGTAGTATGCGTTTACGTTTCCTCCAGGTCTTTTCATGGTTTGATAGCGCCTTTCTTTTTAGCACTTTTTAACAGAATGTTCTGTTCTCTGATGGACCACAGTTTACTCATCCATTCACCTATTGAAGGACATCAAATTAGGTGCTTCCAGGTATTGGCAATTATGAGTCAAGCTGCAATACACCCTGAAGACCCAAGTTTTTGGTTCATTTGGGTTAATACCAAGGAGCATGTTTACTGGGTCATATAATACGAATATGATCAGTTTTCTAAGAAACCACCAAACTGTCTTCCAAAGAGGCTGTATGATGTTACATTCCCATCAGCAATAGTTCCTGTTCTGGATCCTTGACGGCATTTACTCCTGTCAGTCTTCCAGATTCTTGGCCATTCTAATAGGGTGTGTAGTGACATCTTGATGCTTTAATTTGCATTTCCCTGGTGACAGATGATGTGGAGCTTCTTTTCACATGCTTTGTGCATATCTGTGTACCTTCTTTTGAGAGGTATGAATATGTATAGTGGAGGCTGAAATCTTTTCCACTCTGTTCCTGTCTGTGAATGACCATGAAAGTGTCTCCAGTATTAATTTTTTGGGTTATAAATAAATCTTAGCAAGTAGGAAAACTCACAAATATGAAAACTGTGCATAATGAGAGTATTATATATATTTTTAAGATCTTACTTATTTGACAGAGAGAGAGAGATCCCAAGTAGGCAGAACAGCAGGCAGAAAGAGAGGGGGAGGCAGTTTCAATCCTGACCTGAGCCAAAGGCAGACGCTTCACCTACTGAGCCACCCAGGCATCCCTCAAATAGTAATAATATTAAAAATATAATCTCAGGGCACCTGGGTGGCTCAGTGGGTTAAGCCTCTGCTTAGGCTCAAGTCATGATCTCAGGGTCCTGGCATCAAGCCCTGCATCGGGCTCTCTGCTCAGCAGGGAGCCAGCTTCCCCCCCACCCGCCACAGCCCCTGCCTGCCTCTCTGCCTACTTGTGATCTCTGTCTGTCAAATAGATAACTAAGTTCTTAAAAAATATATAATATTCTCATTATGAACAGTTTTTGTATTTGTGAGTTTGCCTACTTGTTAAAATTTATTTATAACCCAAAATATTAATACTGGAGACACTTTCATGGTCATTTGCAGACATGCACAGAGTGGAAAAGATTTCACTTCACTGTACATATTCCAGAGGGAGATCAAACAACATGACACTCTGCCTTTTTATTCTAGCTCTCATTCTGCCAACAAGTATCCTGTTTGTGGTCTACTTAGTGCCAGGTTCTTTTCCCATTTTGTGTTTTCGTTGGCGACTTCAGTGTTTAAAATGGCCCCCAAATGTGGTGGTAAAATTCTGTTTAGTGTTCACAAGTGCAAGAAGGCTATGATGTGCCTCATGGGGAAAATATATGTGTTATTTGTTCAGTTGGTCATGAATTCGGTATTAGTAAATAAACTATATTAAATTAAGTGTCTTTCAATGGAAACCCACAAAACAAGTTATCAATTGATCAAGTGATGAAAATATTGTGACCAGAGGCTTATAGAAACATAACTCTGTATTTCCTCTGAAAACTATAGTTCCATATCTACTAGTATAAGTATTTGCAAAGTCTTTATAGAGCATAAGTACCACTAATAACAAAACTCAATCATATATGGTTTCACTGTCATGGTGTATTTACGGAAGTGGACTTCATGCTTTTGGATTAGTTTCAGTGTCATTCAATTTTACTGGCCATGCTAAACTCTGTTCACCCATCATCTGTAAACCACTATGCTAGTTTCCTACTGATGCTATAGCAAATTACCACAAACCTAGTAGCTTAAACACACAAATGTATTGTCTTACTTTGGAGGTCAGAAGTCCAAAATGGGTTTTACAGGGCTAAAATCCGCCTGTTGTCAGGACGGCCTTCCATCTGGAGGCTTTAGCAGAGACTCTGTTTCCTTGTCTTTTCCTGTTTCCAGAGGTGCTTGCACTCCTTGGACGGAAGCGCCACATTACTCTGACTGCTGCTTCCATCATCATCTCAAATCTCGGACCCTCCTGCCTCCCTTTTCCAGTTATAAGGATATTTGTTATCAAAAATGTCAGCTGGTAGCCCTGTCAATTATATGCTCTCTGGTACCAATTAACTTAAATATAGTCCTGTTATAAAGTAAAAGATGTTTGTCTTTGTGTCTTGGAAGAACTGATGATTAGGTCCACATTTGGGGATAGGACAGTGCTCTGGTACTTATGGATGCTTTCACGGTTGTCTTGTTTTTATTCCTATTTCTAGCCCTCACACCCATGTCAAGCCATTTGCATGTCCAGAGAAGAGTTTATGCAGAGGATGAGAGAGATCGTTGGTTGGGGCACAAAGGAAGAATACGGAGAGCTTTTTGACAAAGTGGATGTGGCCCAAGATGGCTTCATTAACTGGGACAAGCTGACTTCATTTATGCTGTTAGCACTTTATGAGAAAGATGAACAAGCAAAGGCAACTGTGGTTCCCCAGTGGAAAGACCTTGAATTCCTCCCAGTGAAACACAAGGACACCATTCAAAAAGTAATTTTCTTAAAAAGTTCAAGTCGTTATCTGACCATCAGTAAGGAAGGTTTATTAGGAATCTGGGGAGAGGATTTAAAGCTGCAAGAAACACTTCCCATCGCTTCAGATGCCACCAAGCTTAAACACCTGTGGGTGACAAGTCTGGTTTCTTTGGAAAACGTAAACAAGGTACCAAGCCTTAATAAATGAATTTACTACTTTATTTCTTAAGATTTTTAAAAAAAATTTGTTTATTTGAGAGAGAGAGAGAGAGAGCTCATCCCACTGAGCAGGGAGCCTGATGTGGGACTCAGTCCCAGGATCCTGGGATCAGACGCTTAACCAACTGAGCCACTCAGGTGCCCTGAACGTACTTCTTTAAAAGGGGAAAAATACGATGGGACAGGGCTCCTGACTGTCACTGGAAGTGACAGAGACCTGTAATACCATGCTGTGCCTCTCCTCTGACCTGGAGGGAGTGTAAGTGGAGCCAAATCGGTTGCTGGATTTCCCAAACTGTTTTTCTTGGGCACCTTTAAAGGACACAGCTGATAGTGACTCAGATTCTTGGCTCTGTCCCAAATGTGGCCATGCTGCATTGCTGGCTTGTGAGACATTTCTGACTCTATAGTAGATTCGTGGGTCTATATGCAGAGCTGAGAGGCTGTAACAATGCATGGGCACAACTCAGTACAATTACAGGAATTGCTTATCTGATTTTAACCACCGTTCTAGTCAGTTTCTTAATTGTATGGGGAGGGCCCACTGAGTACAAATATCCTTGTATGACTCTACCCGTAAGTCAGATAACATGTTGAAAGAAAAATCAGTTTATGAGGGGATGATTAAGAACCTTAAAGAATCCATATTCTTAGTATTTTGTATTAAGCAGATGGCAGACCTCCTATGAAAGTTTTAAATGCACACACAGGTGGAGATAATAGTATTAAAAACCAATATTTACCCTTAACAATTTCCAATTCACAGCCAATCTACTTTCATCTATATCTCCCCACTTTTGAAACCCAAGATATGCAATTATTTAATCTGTAAATATTTCATCTTACTAAAAAAAGTCTCCCTTTTTAGCATAAACATAAGAGTGCTATCACATTTAACATCAATTATAATAATTCCTTACGATCATCAAATATTTAGTCATGTCCATATCTTGTCTTATAATTTTTTGATCATCTGTTAATTCCTTGTTAGATAATTTGTTTGAATCACGATTTGAATAAGGTCCAAACCATTGTGAATTGTTGATTGGTCTCTTTTGATCTACACGTTTTTCTCCACCTCTTCTTTATTGTTGCATTTTTTTTTTTTTAAGATTTTATTTATTCATCTGTCAGAGAGAGAGTGTGCACAAGCAGGCAGAGTGGCAGGCAGAGGCGAAGAGAGAAGCAGGCTCCCTGATGAGCAAGGAGCCTGATGCGGGACTCTATCCCAGGGCTCTGGGATCACCACCCAAGACGAAGGCAGCGGCCCAACGGACTGAGCCACCCAGGCGTCTCACATTGTTTTGTTTTTGCTCTTGCTGTTTTTGTTAAAGACACTAGGTGTTTGTCCTTTAAAGTTTCCAACAGTCTGGATTTTCTGGACTGTATTTAGATAGTTGTTTAATTTGTTCACTTGTTCCCCATCTTTCCAGTATATTGGTAGTCAAATCTAAAAACTTGATCAGTTTTAGAGTGGTTTGTTCTGGAATAGGGGTTCCTCAGTCAGGAGGCACAAAATGACTGTTCTCTCTCTTCTTGGGACATTATCAGTTATCACTGATTATTCCTTCATCTATCAATCTGTTTAGGGGTTGCAAGATGATGACTTTCTAGTTTCATGATTTCCTCTTTACAAGCTGAAATACCTCTATAAAAAACTCTTCTTGTCAATTATTTAGCTATAATATAGATCAAATAGAGGCTAAACGACTAATTGACATAGATCAAATGCAGGATAAATGAGTAATTCTTTACTTTTATTTACCAGCATTCAAAATCCTCTAAAGATGAAAAATGGGTACTACTATCATTATTGTTATCAGTGTCATTAGAAACTCATGAGTTTAAATAATATGATTTATTTCAGTCCACTGAGTTATTAAGCCATCCCTAAAATTGTACCATCTTTGGACACTGGGATGAATACAAGGCAGTCTGAGTCTTTTCTGATATAACCATATTTGTCTTTGAAAACTTCTTTGCTCTCTGGTATGACAAAGTGTTCTAGGATCATCTTGCCTATTTATTATGCCACACCCAGAATCAGCCATTTCTCCAAAGACCTAGGTTCTTTTTAGTGGGAAATGGTATGCTCTAATGCCTTGAACATAAAGAATCATCATCATTATCATCATTCATTTCCTAGGTGACATGCCCTGCTTTATTAATCTTCTCGAGGTCACCATAGATGGGTATTATTCCTACTTTAAGAATGAGAGACTAGGCAAGGGGAGGTTGTGGAATTTGCCCTAGGTCACAAAGGATGTAATCAGTGTTGCAAGATTTGTAAACAGAGCCTGCTTGATTTCAGGATCTGTTTCAGAGTCCTTGCTGCCTCTAGAGTGGTAACTGATGTAATATCCAGTTCCTTCTTGCTAAGGATCTGGTGTTAATGTTAACTGTATTGATTACAGCATAGTTCAAGTCCAGAGTTTCTTTTATATCTGTGTGCAGCACTCTGTTTTATTATCATATAATATTTGTGTTGTTTTATTGTGTTATGATTATGTTGCATTGTTTCTTCTTTCCAGGACTGATGACTAACACTTAGCCTTTCCTTTGCACTTAGTCAACAAGGAAGGTTAAAGAATGTTGCTTTTTTCTTCTTTTCTCAAACAGCTTTATTGAGGTATAATTACACAAAATGCACTGCACAAATTAAAAGTATCCCAAGCCAATATATTTTAATACATTTAGATACTGTGAAAAATCAACAGTACAATGGAGATAATGAACATATTCATCATCCTCCAAAGTTTCCTTGTGCCTTTTTGTAATCCCCTATCTAACCCCTCCCATCTCTCCTTGTCAGGTAGTGACAGATAGACTGTCACCACACAATAGTTAGCATTTTCCAGAGTTTTATATAACTGACATTATACAGTATGTACTCTTTTTGGTCTGATTTCTTTAACTTGGCTTGGTTATTTTGAAATATGTCTGTGGTTTATATTTTTATTGTTGTGTTATATTTTATTATGTGGATATAGCACATCCTTACCAACATTTGGTATAGTCAGGGTTGGTTTGTTTTTTTCCTATCTCTTTATTTTAGCCATTTTTTTTCTTTAAGACTTTATTTATTTATTTGACAGACAGAGATCACAAGTAGGCAGAGAGGCAGGCAGAGAGAGAGGAGGAAGCAGGTTCCCCACTGAGCAGAGAGATGGATGCGGGACTCGATCCCAGGACCCTGAGACCATGACCTGAGCCGAAGGCAGAGGCTTAACCCACTGAGCCACCCGGGTGCCCCTATTTTAGCCATTTTAATAGTTTTTTTTTTTTTATCTTAACTGTGCTTTGAATTCACATTTTCCTTTTTTTTTTTTTTTTTTAAAGATTTTTTTGTTTATTTATTTGACAGAGAGAGATCACAAGTAGGCAGAGAGGTAGGCAGAGAGGCAGGCAGAGAGAGAGGAGGAAGCAGGCTCCCTGCGGAGCAGAGAGCCCGATGCGGGGCTCAATCCCAGGACCCTGAGATCATGACCTGAGCCGAAGGCAGCGGCTTAATCCACTGAGCCACCCAGGCGCCCCTGAATTCACATTTTCCTAATGACTTGTAATATTGAACATATTTTTCATATAATGATTTGCTACCTGTATATCCTCTTTGGTGAGGTGTGTGTTTAAATCTTTTGCCCATTTTATTGTTGGGTTTACTTTGTTGAGTTTTGAGAATTCTTTATATATTCTGGATATATACATTTATCAGGTGGATAATTTACAAAATCTGTGTCACAGCTTGTGTTTTGTCTTTGTGTTTTCCTAACACTGTTTTTGGTAATATCATTTTCAGATTGTTCATCACTAGTGTGTAGAAGTAAAGTAGATTTTTAGAAAATGATTTCATATCCAGCAACTTCCCTGAAATCATTTATTGGTTTTGATCATTTTATTGTTGTTGTTATTATTTAGGATTTTCTATGTTTAAGATCATGTCATCTACTAATAAAGATAGTCTAACTTCTTCCTTTCTAATCTGGATGCTCTTATGTCTTTTCTTGCCCAATTTCCCTTCCTGGAAATTCCAGTGTGGTGCTGAATAGTACTGGTGAGAGTGAACATCTTCATCATGTTCCTGATCTTAGGAAGAATACATTTGATTTTCCACCATTAAGTATGATAGCAGCTATGGGTTTTTTGTGTATATCAGGTTGAAGAAGTTTCCTTCTCTTCCTGGTTTATTGAGCATTTTTTTTTTTCATGAAAATGTGTTGGATTTTGTTTAATGCTTTTTTGGGTATCGAGATAATCATACAGTTTTGGTCCTTTCTTTTATTACTATAGAATATTACATTGGTGATATTTGTATGTTAAAGTAGCCTTGTATTCTAATATAAATATCAGGGTTACATATCATGGTATGTTATTTTTTTATATGTTGTTGAATTCTCTTTGCTAGTGTTTAATAGAAGATTTTTACATCTATATTCATTAGGGAGATGGAGCTGCAGTTTTTTGGTGATGTCTTTGTGTGGTTTTGGTAATAAGATGGTACTGGTTTCATAAATGATTTGGGAAGTATTTCCTCCACTTTTTTTTTTTTTTTTTTGGAAGAGTTTGAGAAACATTTGTGTTAATTCTTCAAATGTTTGGTTACATTTATTAGTAAAACCATCTGGGCCTGGGATTTTCTTTGTGAGAATTTGTTTTGATTATCATTTCAGTTGTTTTACTTACTATATGTCTACTGAGAATTTCTATTTGGTTTTGAGTTAGTTTAGGTAATGTTTTTGTCTGGGAATTTCATCTAGGTTACCTACTTTGTTGGCTTTCCATTGTTTATGATATTCTCTTATCATCCTGTTTTGTTTCTATCAGGTCATTAGTAGGGCACTCTTCTATTTCTTATTTTAGCAATATGTATTTTCACCTTTTTAAAAATCTTGGGTTAGTTTAGTTAAAGTTTTGTCAATTTTATCATCAAATTTATTTACCCTTTTAAAAATAGTTTTGGGATTTTATCTGACTTGTGAGCGCTACTTAGAGTTTTTATCAACTGATTTTTATGAAAGCCTCTGCTTGCTTTGTAAAACATGGTTTGTAAAGCTTCTGGCATGGCTGTGTGATGCTGTCATCCTCTGTCTTTGTTTTTACTATGTGATTAATCATCTCATCTCCCACGGATGGAAGAGGTTTGCAGGTGCATGAAGTGGGGATACAGAAGAAAGTATGGTCAAATGCCTTTAATGGAAAGAATTTTTTTTCTTGGTTAGTGTCCAAACTTAGAATAAAGTGCAATTGTGCCACCATACTGTGTTTCTGTAATACTGTTAGTGACCCTCAGGGAACAGTGTCCGCTTTGGTGCTAAGATTTGCATGTCTCCTTTGTATACCCATTTCCCTAAATTCATCAGAAATACTTGCTGATTTTTCTCTTTGCTACTTTAGATAGCAGTGGCTTTTACAAGTAAAGAGATTTATTTCTATGATCTGCTGTCCAAAGGAGAATTTCCTTGTCAATATAAACTCCAAGGCCTCAAAGGAACGCCAGTTTGTATGGAATATTGGTATGACCCCCTTGATGCCAACGAATCAGTTCTTTCTTTCGGGGACATAACTGGAAAGGTAAGTGAGGGAAGGAAAGATTGAACTATGGATTTAATCATCAAACTGTAGCTCAGTATAGAAATAGAACACAAGAGGGTGACCTTGGAATTTATAGATTTGAAGGCCACACATGCTGGACATGGAAAATGTGGATTAGGTAACAGTTCCTTTTCTTGCTTACGAAACCAATCTTCGTGTGGTTTTCTTGCCAATTATTAAATACCTAAAGTTATCTCTTATGACTCTTTCAAACTAATTATTCTTCTTTTCATTCAAAAGCCTCCTGGTGTCAGCCTCCTGGGTAGTGCTTATTTCCTGTATTATGTAACAGTGGGATAGATGCATTCGAGAAGGCAGCACAGAAACCCAGACATTGGATATGATGACTCATCTTCCTATCACATTCCACCCAACTGCTGCAAGATTATTACTTCCTGAATGACACGAGAATATGCCCATGAACTCTGAAGTAGTCTACTTTGAACAATTTCCTTTCCTAATTGTGAAAACTGTGCATTCTTTGTGTGTTTAATAACAAGTGTATCATAAAAGCAAATAATGAACTTCCCTTGGTAATTGCTTTACCAACATGGTTCTTGTTCTGTCTTTTACTATAACTGCCTGCATCCTTTAAATAATACTGAGGAAATCCCCATTAATTCAGTATCTATTCCTTATTAATCTTTTAAAAATATTTTATTTATTTATTTGACAAAGAGAGGGAGAGAGAGCACAACCAGAGGGAGCAGCAGGCAGAGGGAGGAGGGAGAAGTAGGCTCCCCGCTGAGCAGGGAGTCTGATGTGGGGCTTGATCCTAGGACTCTGGGATCATGACCTGAGCTGAAGGCAGACACTTAACCAACTGAGCCTCCCAGGTACACTATTCCTTGTTAATCTTAAGGAACATCGGGTCTTTTACAATAATTACACTGCCCATGTTTGTTTTTCTTTTAACATCTCATTTAAGGTTCAAGCAATTGCTTTCACAATGGCCTTGATTTCCCTGTTTGAGCGTCCTGCTAGTGCACACGAAGATGAAGAAGGCACTGTGACCATTAGCTGGGCAGAACTGCTCTCTGGATATCACAAATGCTGCTACACATTAGAGCATAATCTTCATCGTGGAGACTGGGTCAGGCAAGGTACTGAATTTGAACAGTAATGAAAGAAATAGTCACCTTCAACTTCCACATTTATATTCTTTGATGAAAATGTTTGCCACAAAATGTTAGTCTCAAAACCAGTTATTGGTTGTCTGGAGGTTTTGGCCTGGACAGTCTTGTTAGCTCCTGCACACTAGCAGGAATTTTTTCTTTTCTTTTCTTTCCTCCTAAAATGTAATGCAATTAATTCAGGAGAACCGTGCACTCAAAACATCTCAAGAGAAGAGAGAAAATGGTCACAGAATCCATTTAACTTCAAACCAGCTCTGATTCTAAAACTCTCCTCTGGTCACGTCTGGGGCTGTTTACAGACTGTAGGACGTCCCCTCAAAATCACTCCTTTGTTTTCCTCATGTTTTCATGAAAGTGTATTAGTCTGACTATCTTCAAAATGGATCTTCTTAATTTTCTTTTTTTTCCTCTTTGCTGATATAATGACTGAGTTCCTCTGATCTAGAGTACTTGAGCAGTAGCTTTCTGCGTGATAGGATTATGTTATAAAACAGCATCTATGGAAAGCTAGAACTTTCATAAAACCTTATCACCAGTGAGATGCAAAAATATATCTAATTTTTACAAAATTTGCATGTGATGGTTCATATGTGCAATATCTGCTCTAATATCTCTTTTGGTCCAGACGCTAAAAACTATGGTCATTTTTTCACTTCTAAATTGCTACATTAAATTGTGCCCGTTGAAAGGAATGGAAATTAACAATCTCTTTGACTATTATGTCATAAGTCTATTCCTAATATACTTTGAAGGGGGAGGCAGTCAAAAGGACCCAGCTGTTGGCACTTATTACCATCTTTGGGGTCTAGGAGGTCAACTAATTTTTTAATCCATGACCCACACAGTAATATCCCACTTGATGAACTATTATAGGATCTGTATTTTTTTTCTTCAATATACAGCATATCATGTCTTTGGTACCTTCTACTTATCCTTTAACTCTGGCATTATATTGATGTGGGAAAAACAAAAGATGGTATTTTTTATCTACTATGTGTCACAGGCACAAAATTATGTGTTAATATTTGCACAACACGGAAACGAGAATCACAGTGCTAGAAACTGTACAGAACTATTGCAGCCCCTTCCAAACAAGCATGGTAATTGAAGTATAGTTGACACACAGGGTTCAATTAATTTCAGGCGCACAGCATAGCAATTCCACAAGTGTGTTCTGCTGTGTTCACCACAAGTGTAGCTACCTTCTGCTACCATACAATGCTATTACAATATCTTTGACTTTATTGTTTATGCTGAAACTTTTATTCCCATGATTGATTCATTCCCTAACTGGAAGTCTGTATCTCCCTCTCCCTTTCACCCATTTTGCCCATCCCCCACCCCCAGCAAGCTTCAGTTTGTTCTCTGTCCTTATGGGTCTGTTTCTGCCTTTTGTTTGTTTGTTTATTCATTTGTTTTATTTTTTAGATTCCACATTTAAGTGAAATCTTACGGCATTTGTATTTCCCTGTCTGATTTATTTCACTTAGCATAATATCCTCTAGGTCCATCCATGCTGTTGCAAATTGGAAGCTCTCGTTCTTTTTTATGGCCAAATATTCCATTGTGTGTGTGTGTGTATGAATGTATGTATATACACCACATCTTCTTTATTTTCCATATGTTATCTAGTGTAAATAATGCCACAAACATAGAAGTGCATGTATCTTTTTGAATGAGTATTTTTGGGGTTTTTTTGGATAAATACTTAGTAGTAGAATTACTGGACCATGGTGTTACTATTTTAATTTTTTGAAGAATCTCCATACTGTTTCCCACAGCAGCTGCACCAGTTTGCCTTCCCACCAGCAGTGCACGAGCGTTCTTTTTACTTGGCATCTTCGCCAGTACTTGTTTCTTGTTTTTGATTTTGGCCGTTCTGATAGGAGTGAGGTGATAGCTCAGTGTGGTTTTGATTTGTGTTTCCCTGATGTTTAGTGATGTTGAGCATCTTTTCATGTGTCTGTTGGCCATCTGTGTGTCTTCTTTGGAAAAATAACTATTCATATCCCCTATCCATTTTTTAATTGGATTATTGTTTTTTTTTAAGATTTTATTTATTTCTTTGACAGACAGAGATCACAAGTAGGCAGAGAGGCAGGCAGAGAGAGAGGAGGAAGCAGGCTCCCTGCTGAGTAGAGACCCCCCAATGTGGGGGCTCGATCCCAGGACCCTGAGATCATGACCTGAGCCAAAGGCAGAGGCTTTAACTCACTGAGCCACCCAGGCACCCCAGATTATTGTTATTTTTTGTATTGAGTTATAAAAGTTCTTTATATATTTTGGATACTAATTCCGTATTGGATATATCATTTGCAAATATCTTATTCCATTCAGTCGGTTGCCTTTTCATCTTATAGATGGTTTCCTTTGCTGTGACAAAAGCTCTTTATTTTGATGCAAGTCCTTTATTTTTGCAAGCATGATATTTTAATATATAAAACTAAGACTAGATTGACTATAGTAATAAAGTAATAGTTCTTAGAATCTACTTGTAGTGGATTATCTGTTATTGAAAAGGTTGGGGATATGAACAAGTACAGTTTAAATTTAATATTATTTTTTCTGAATAGGAAATACTAAATACGAAATACTCTCTTCATACTCAGAGGGTTCCCACTCTAGACCCTGTCATAGTTTCATTTAAACCTCTCCAAAACCAGCTGGGCTGTAAAGTAACCACTTACAAGTCTGTTAAGTCTGTAACGTTGTGGGACGTTGTGAACTCATTGTAGTTCACATAGGTCCATGTGAACTCATTGTTCATCATGTTTCCAAAATATAATTCTGATCTTTCATTCCCTCATCTACTGACAAAAGAACATGGGGAACTTGGTTTAGTATCAGCACTGTAATTCATGTTTGTGACCAAAGAAATCCAACTTTGGACTCTGGCTTCTAAATCATTGGGATTAGGAATTGGCTACAAAGAAGTTTTACATGTAAATGAAATATCAGGGATCTTTGCTATCTAATTTGGATTACACATGTCTTAGCTCTGTGAATAAAAACTCATTGTAATTATTTTTGGAAAAATAGCTGAAAAAATATATTTACTTTAGTCAGTTTGTTTAAATTCCAGACTCAGTGTGTCAATCAATCAATAATTATTTATCTTTTATGTGCTTTAAAACTGTCTTAGGCATTGGAGATGTAGAAGAAAGATTAATTATAGCCCTCAAGAAACTGAGGATATGAACAAGAATAAAGACTAATATAAAATAAATTGTTAGAACATTGTACAATGGTATTGAAAATTAACTACTAACCTATATAAACAAGATATTAACTCCTACAGTAATGCTTAAGCAGCAAATTTATGAGGAAAATCTTTAAGGGTGGGTGGTACTCCTTGAAGAAGGGTAGATGGAGGGAAAAAGAGAGCATGGTGAACATGAGTAAAGGGAGACAAGCAGACCTAATGATGGGGGGGCGAGATGGACATGACTAGATTGGAGGCTGAGTATTGAGAAAATAAATGTGAATAGATCTAATAGGGACATATGTTGGAAATCTTGGCAGCTTGCCCAGTTTATGCTTGCTGTGTGAAACAGTGAAGTACTAAAGGTTTTTGAGGACACTTAGAAAGACCCAATGCACATGGCATTCAAGAAAGATTTGTTTGGGAGTTCTGTTTGGCGTAGGTCGGGGGACAAAAAATGAAACTGAAGTCAGATTGGTTAGTTAGAAGGCTTTTGATTATGAGAAGGTAGAATTGATAAATCTAGGAAGGAAATAAGCAACCTTCTGAAGCAGGAATCTTCAAGGACTTGAGGTCTGAACATGTGGAATGATGAGTCATTTTAACATGTCCTACAGAAGCATCAGTTTCTCTTTGCAGATCACAGATGCCCTCTTGGGCCCAATGCTCAGATTCTTCCCTGTTCCCCTTTTCAAAGTGGACTATCTCCAAAGGATCCCTTATTCTGGGATAGTCCAGATCCTGTCACCAAAGAACAGTCTTTCTTGCCACTATTGTTCCTGAAACTTCCCTTGCCTTTACCAGACTGCTTATTCTGCTTCTTCTTCTATTTAATTCAGATGGATTTTTGCTTACATGATTTGAAGGGTTCTCAATTTGAGCTTTGCTCCTGGCTTCTTAAGAACCTTGCTTTCATGGGGCGTATCTGCCTTCAGGTCATGATCCCAGGGTCCTGGGATTGAGCCCCGCATTGGAAAGCCTGATTCTTCCTCTCCCACTTCTACTGCTTGTGTTCCCTCTCTTGCTGTGTCTCTCTCTGTCAAATAAATAAAATCTTAAAAAAAAAAAAAAGGATCTTGCTTTCAGATGCTGCTCAATCTGTGAAACAATCCTAAAAATTTCTGTACCTGCATAAGAACTTTTGTCCTGCCTGTCATAACTCTTTCAAACCCATAGGAAATTTGGATGCCTCATATGCAAACCCCATGTATACATAAACTGAAAACTGAAACAATCTTCTTAGAACATACAATATGTCCTTTCTTCTCCTTACCTAACACATGATATATTGTTTTATCAGTTTTTCCCTTTCTCACTGGTTTTAAGCAACTTACTTTTGATGTGCTTCTGTTTTCTTGGTATACGTATGTGTGTGTGTTTATTCTGCTTGGAATTCATTGAGATTCTTAGATATATGGTGCTGTGGTTTTCATTAAATTTGGAAATTTTTCTATTGTTATTTTTTCCAACATTTTCTGTCCCTCCCCCTTTTGCCCTAGGACTCCTATTTTATATATATATATATATATATCTTAGATGTTTCATATTACCCTACAAATTATGGAGACCTTATACATTTTTATTCAGTCTTTTAAAAAATTGTTTTAAATCACTGTGCTTTAGGTTAGCTAGATTTTATTTCCATGTCTACAAGTTCCTGTTTCTTTTCTTCTGAGATGTTGGAAAGTGGTTTCAAAGGCTGAGGCTGCCTTTCTGGTTCCTGTGGGGCAGACTGCCTCAACCCCTAGTTCCTAAGGGGTGAGAGTTCTGCAGAGAGTCGTGGTATGGCCACACTCAGAGGAGCCAGGGCAGCAGTGGGTCACCTCAAAGAGCTGCAGCATGGGTGGGGTCACTGTCACAGTATGGATAGCACCCACCAAGCCATGGGAGTAACATTGCCACTCTAGTGGATTTGAAAGGCAGAGATCAAGCCAGAGAGGAATATTGTTGGCTGTTAAGGTTTAATGGAGTTCTCCCTGTTAGAGTTTGTATTTCCTTGTTATCTATTACCCCTTTCTTCTTTCCTATTTCTCCCTTTTGGAATGGGAGTTCCTATCACATGCCTGTTCCACCATTTTTTTCAGGAAGGAAACAACTTGTTTGATTTCCTAAGTTCACAGCTTGAAAAGGAATTGTCCTCAGGATGAATTGTATCCTAAATCTTACCCTTACCTGATTTATTTTTATTTTTATTATTATTATTTTTTTTAAATTTTATGTATTTATTTGACAGAGAGAGAGAGATAACAAGTAGGCAGAGAGGCAGGCAGAGAGGGAGGCAGAGAGAGAGGAGGAAGCAGGCTCCCTGCTGAGCATAGAGCCTGATGTGGGGCTTGATCTTAGGACCCTGAGCAGAAGGCAGAGGCTTAACCCACTGAGCCACCTAGGTGCCCCCCCTTTACCTGATTTAGATGAGACTTTTTAAATTTAGACTCTAGAGTTGATGCTGGAATGCCTTAAATAAGACTTTTGAGACTATTGGGTGTAATTTGCATTTGAGAAGGGCATGGATGGAGGGAGGGGCAGAATGTCATGGACCAACTGTTTGTGTCCCCTCCCAAATTTGTATGTTGAAATTCTAACCCCAGTATGATGAGATTAGAAGAGAGTGCCTTTGGGAAGTGTTTAGGTCTGGAGAGTTTAGCTCCCATGAATAGGATTCATGTCTTATAAGAGACCCCAGAGAGTCTCTCGATTCTTCCTTATGTGAGGACACTGCAAGAATTAGGCCACCCATGAACCCGGAAATGGGCCCTCACCAGGCACTGAATCTGTCAGCACCTTGATCTTGGACTTTCCAGTCTCCAAAACTGTGGAAAAACAAACATCTATTATGTAAGCCACCCAGTCTGTTTTATTATAGCAGCCTGAATAGACTAAGACCTTGGATAAATACTATTGAAAAATATTGCAAAAGAAAGGGAGATACCAAAAGAAATTCTGCTAAATATTAGTAGATATGAATTTTGTTAAATAAGGGGTTATTTATGGTTAAAAAGTGATTGGGGTAAAAAAAATTATAAATATTTAGTTTAATAATACTATATGAATGGATATTGAGAAAAATGAATAGAGAAGATAATTTAAAAAGGAGAAAGTACAGAATATAGAAAGGTGAATAGTTTTTATAAGATTTTCTCTTATTAAACAACCTGAGGGTCTTGAAGGGGCGGGGGGTGGGAGGTTGGGGGAACCAGGTGGTGGGTATTAGGGAGGGCACGTATTGCATGGAGCACTGGGTGTGGTGCAAAAAAAAAAAAATACTGTTACGCTGAAAATAAATAAAAAATTAAAAAAAGATTTTCTCTTATTTCAAATTTTAGATTTTTAGAGTTCTTCTGGTACCTCTGAAAGGAGGACCCACTTCAGTCCTAACCGGTGAATGAATGCCCATTTCCAGATTTAGCAATAGAGATTAGAAACTTAAATACAACTTTTTTTTTTTTTTTTCATTTGCAGCTCAGTTATTTCAGTATGAGGAGAAGGAAAGAAATGTTGAAATGAAGAAGCAGGGAGAAAGAGGAGGGCAGGAGTCAAAAATAGAACAGTGGGCTTAGTACTACGTATGCTCCCTGGTCCACAAGACTGATCCTACCGGGAGTAAGCAGCCAATGGTTGGTTTCATTTGATATATGTGTGTGTGTGTGTGTGTGTGTGTGTGTGTGTGTGTGTATTTTTTTTAACCCCAGCAGCATGAATTGATATTCTTAGAACTCCTCAAGAAATATTTTGGCTGATTTTATTCTTAGTGTGAGGAAAAAATATACAATTGAGGAAAGAAAGAAATACATGAGCAAGTATGTAAGAGTATGCAAGTGTGCTAAGGATAAAATATTTATAAAGCTGAAATGTCAAAGGAAAAACTTAGTTTCAGACATAAGAGTATTAGCTTACTGCTTTAAGATAAGGTTCAGATTTCTTATTTAAAACTTTGAAGGAGAAATGTTTTCATCTTGTCTGAGTAGTTCTGTGTCATATTTTAATAGAAAAATAATTACATTCTTAAGTGCTTGTAAAGTAAGGATCAAGATTTTATGCAATAGTGGAAAGGCATAAGTGTCTTGAATCTCAGAGAAGTTTTCCCTTTTTTGGTCCTAGATAATTGCCTCCTCATATGGACAATGTCATTGGAAACCTTGGGCACTATAGATTAGAAGTGTAGCTTTTGAAAAAGTGAGCACTAAATTGCCAATAATAAAAACCATTGATTTTCTTTTTTATTACATTGAAAGGTTTTTTAAAAAAGATTTTATTTATTTATTTGACAGAGAGAGAGACAATGAGAGAGGGAACACAAGCAGGGGGAATGGGAGAGGGAGAAGCAGGCTTCCTGCTGAGCAGAGAGCCTGAAGTGGGGCTCCATCCCAGGACTCTGGGATCATGACCTGAGCCAAAGGCAGATGCTTAGGGACTTAGCCACCCAGGTGCCCCTGAAAGGTGTTTTGTCCCCTTTGTTTGACTATGGCTAGGAGAAGGTATAAAACAGTTTAGACTGATACCCAAATCAGTAATCGCTCCACTAATTAATGCAGGTGTACCAGAGAATTTAGAATACAGATCCCAGCACATTTCCTTAGGAAGCCTTCACAATCTATAGAGACCAAGTTTGGAACAGAAATTACATTTAGTATCTTGTGTGCCTTGTTCTACTCCCCTGCATCTAAATGAGTCTAGACAAAAAGATGGTACATCCCTGAGTTAGCTAGAACCTCGTGTCCTTCCTACCAGTTCTCTTGCTATGTTTAAAGCAGTTGAAATCAGAGCTTTGGGCTGTTGGCCTAGGTTTGAAGAAAGAGGTCGCTTCCTGCAGCTCATTTAATAGCATGGTAGAAGGTGAAGATTCGTTTGTATCATGAACATGGGTCGAATCAGTATTTTGAGAAGTTATTAAATTAATTGCATTATGTAATGTGCTCAGCAGTACTGAATTAGATACATCTTGATTTTTAAAAATGAAATAGAGAGGGTTATTCTCTCTATCTTTCCTTCTTGAGATGGTAGTTGCTCAAAATGTAGAGGGCCCTGTGGTGGTCTCAGAGAGTGGGACTCCAACTTCAAAGTAAGACATGCAACCGAAAACAAACGCCCTCAAGCAAAAGAACATTAAGAAAGTTCAAGGTAGGGTGTTTTCCTAATTCCTACGACTCATAAGGCAAAAAGGCTTGGAAAATGATCATAAGAACTCCTAGTTAGAAATGGCCCAATTTTCTACTCTGCTCCAGCTTCTACCTGTTGGCAGGTGATACAGAGTGGCCTCATTCAAGCTTACTCCAGCTTCACCTAATAGCATTACTTACTTGGTTTTCAGGTATCACTTTCATTTTCAAATCACTTTTCCCACATTACCTAATTGTCATTACGCGGGGTCATTTCAACAGCACAAATGAGGAGAGGGATCGATGGCAGTCCCCTTAATGCCTTTTTTTATGACTAAGTGGCAAAGAACGGACGCATGGAAAGTGAGCATCTTAATGGACTGACATGATTAGGTTGTCTTTTTTTTCCCTCAAAATATTATCTAAAAGTAATTTAAAAAATATTTTTCCTCTACCAATCTTCAAACTCACTGAGTATTAAAAACAAATCATTTAATTTTATCAGTTCAGCCCATTCCCTCACTTGATATTTTAAAAACTTTTTCATCGTAACCTTTGCTGTCTTCCAGAAATGAGGAACACATCTTTATTTATCAGATAATTTGATTTTAAGGAAATGGCTTTCCCCTCACCTCTTCTTACTCAGACATTCTCAGGAGTTCTGGCATTCCACATTCTCATCAGATACAAGTTATATCTTGGTCTAGAAATAAAAGTGTGAATTGTTGAGCCTCCGAGATGTAACACTACAGGCCCATAAATGTCACTTGGTAGCCTGCAGATTCAAATCTAAAAGCAATACTTTGAATACCAGAGCAGAATGTAGTTCTTTATATGTTTTTCTTTATAGCCTCGAAACTGAAGATGATAGTTGTATATAATGCGGGAACACATGACAAAGTAATTTTCTGGGTGGAAATACTTTATTTTGATTGTATTGTAATGATATTATGAAATTTCCATGGATTGGAAGATATAATTATAGTGTTGTTATACACTTTAGATCTTATAATATTGCTTCATTGAGTCAAGTTGCAATAACCCTCAGCATTTTCTGTAAACAAAGGGAGTATTTTCAGTGAGGTTGCTTCCTATGAGAACAATTGTCATCAGATTTCAGACTGTTGGGACTTCCTGTAAAGTAGGAACAGGAGAGTAGCAGGTGCTCAGAGACCTTTACGACCTGGAAATTAATTGCTCTCTAGTGAGGCTCAGAGGGCTCACCTTTATAGGACCTGATCACCTCTTGGGTTTGTCCATCCGTTCGTTCGTTTGTTCCTTCCTTCCTCTCTCTCTCTCTCTCCCTTTCTCTTTTGAAAGAAAGACAGATGACAGTAAAGGATGGAGAAAAAAGAAGGAGGAGATAAGAATACTCTTCTAGAGGATAAGAGCTAATTGCCTTTTGGAAACAGTGGGTCTGATAGAAATGGAAAGGTCCTCCTGACAAAAGGCAGCAGGATCACTTTCCTTGGTCAGGGAATGGAATTTTGCTCCCCAGTAGATGGTGTTGGGTCATCCAGGATGTAGGAACAGCCATTTGCTTGAGTCTGGCCATGTTTGTGCCAGGCATTGAGGTCTGGCAATCCCCCTCTAACATTCTAGACCAGTCATGACTTAAACCATGGTTTGGGCATGAGCTGGACCTCAGGGAGCAGCAGATGGCTGATAAGCTCCCGTTGGCCTGCTTCAGATCCAGGAGGCAGAACCCAGGAATTTGGCCAGTTACTCATCTTAAATCTCCAGAATCCCATATGATTATTGTGACTAATGTTTCCTGCCATGTGTTCCCACTGAAAAAAATTTCAAGGCATCCTGAGATTGGGTAAAATGTCTGAATGCAGACTTAGCTGTGACTTCTCATTTTAAATTCTTTAATGGAGGAGGGGGAGGCATTCATTAGTGAGGTATTCCCCGCACATCAGGCTGTGTGATCAAAATCTGGGTTCGCTTTTGACTTCAGGTATTAAAACAGTTCTATTTTGCTCATGTTTTGTGAGAGACCAACTGAAGATCCTTTTCTTTCTTTCTTTTTCTTTTCTTTTTTTTATCAGTTACTTACGATGCATCTTTAGATGCTCTCATTTCCAGTACGACCAGCAATACAAACACGGTGGTGCTGGCTTGGAGAGAGAAATCAAAAAAGCATCTTAAAATGACATCCTTCAACGTTGCCGAGGGCATTCATGCTTTTGATTACCACTCTCAGCTCAATTTAATTGGTATGTAAAATAAATCATGATAACTATGAGGGCCTCATAAATAGTCTGGGATGCATATTGGTATGCAGGGAGCCACTCCACCTTGGTGCTTTATTGCCAGAGAGACCGACTCAAACAGCTCACATTTTATTGCCGGAGAATGCCTGTAATGATGCATTAGGACAAACAGCACATAGCAACTTCATGGGGGTGAAAATATGAGAAAGTGCCCCAATGCTTTTATTAGTGTTTTTATTAGAATCTGTGGGGGTGGGGCACCTGGGTGGCTCAGTGGGTCAAGCCTCTGTCTTTGGCTCAGGTCATGATCTCAGGGTCCTGGGATCGAGCCCCACATCGGGCTCTCTGCTCAGTGCGGAGCCTGCTTCCCTCTCTCTCTCTGCTGGCCTCTCTGCCTACTTGTATTCGCTCTCTGTCAAATAAATAAATCTTAAAAGGAAAAAAAAAAAAAAAAGAATCTGGTGGGGGCGGGGGTAAGATGGTACAGAGGAAGAAGACAGTTTTGCTGCCCTGTCTGCTCTCCTGCCATCTTTCTGACACCACCAAATGCTCCATGTGCCGCGGCCCCTGCTGCCAGCGCTGCTGCCGCCACCGGGAACGCGCATGCGCCAGAAAGGCGCTGGAGGACGTTTCTCCCCTTTCAGGATACAACCTCCAGTGCTTTTTGAGCATTTTCAGATTACCTGAATTTTAGCTTAAAATGAGAGTTCCTTTTTTTGGATATAAAAGACTACATGTTAGCTGAAGAAATAAGCTGTAAAGTCTTCAAGTGTTAACTATCTAAATTATGTGACATGTTGAAAGCTGTTAATTTGTTATATAATATCCATCTATCTGTGTATTAGTTCAAACATTGTAAAAATGAGGTATTAAAAATTAATAGGGTAGTGACAGAATGACAGAATGAACATACACGGCCTTTGGAATGGGTCATATTAATTTAAGCCTCATTCAGTAATTACTCATAGAGAGAGTAGTGATATCAGCTAGGAGGCTGAGTCCCTAAAATCTCTAATGATCATGCCTGACAATCATGGTAGAAGATACCTTGAATATGAACTCACGAATATGCCCCTATCCACCTTTCAAAGAGAATTAGAGACCTATTAGAGAAGGCTGAGTTAGCCAACTGAGTTTGAAATGACCCCAGTCTCAACCATTTCATTGACTCATTGATTATCTTAACCCCCAGATATGTGACATACATTCATTTCAAAAAAGAAATTGTATGGGTTGTTCGTATTACTGACACCACTTTTTGTCCTTCTAATTCTGATTAGCAACTGCTGGCATCAACAAAAAAGTTTGCCTTTGGAACCCCTATGTTGTCTCTAAGCCAATTGGTATCCTTTGGGGTCACTCAGCCAGTGTGATAGCTGTCCAATTCTTTGCTGCAAGAAAACAACTTTTTAGCTTCTCTAGAGATAAAGTAAGTAACATTGTACATTTAATTTATTTAGTTCTTCCTCCTCAGTTCCTACCTAAATCTATCTGTGGTCCTGAATTCCTCTGAGGGATGGTGTGGATTTTTAAAATACACTGGCTAAATACTGTGGCTTCAGAAATCTATATTTGGAAAATATATTTATGATAACTTAAGCATAGTCCTGGGCAACTGAACAAAGCATTTCATTAAAAAACTTTGAACCATATACTTATGGATTTAATCCTTATAACTGCATTCTTAAAAGGTTACATATTGAGAGTTTTCAAAGTTCTCACCAATTCAATAGAAAAAACAAATGGAAATGAAGTGTTGCTTGGTAATGATAAGATATGGAGGAGGCACAGCTAATTAGCTGTGGTTGCTTAGATATCGAGGAAACTCAGTAGTTTAGAAATAAAAGTTAATTTGAAGACTGTCAAGTATATTAAGAACATTTCAGTTATGTATATCAGCCCATTTCTCTTTGAAGATATTTATGGGATATCTTAAATATGGTGGGGAAAAAACATGGTACCAGAACCAGGTAGTCTTAATCTCTTATAATCTTGTCACTTGTTTCTCTGTAAACCTTTCATTTTCCATAATGCCTGATTTTATAGATCCAGGTAACATATGCTAGATTTCAAGATGTTTGGTTGTAAGAGAAGAAGGACAGCCTCTGAGACTTACAGTGAATCTGACTTTATATTTTATTCTAAAGCAATATGTGTACATATAAAAATTAAATAGGAACTCATCTTCGACTCCTTAGCTCCCCCCACCCACAAATCCTGCCAAACTTGCTTATTTTACTGTATCAACTGTTGTGTAAATCTTCTCTCAATTCTAGTTGATTCTATCATCAAAATATGTTTATCGGCCTCGCCTCTCAGCTGCCACTATTCTAATTCAAAACTTCATCTTCTTTTGCCCAAAATTTTGCCAAGTTTTTCTAACCTGTCTCCCTACTTTCAGACTGGTCTGACTCTAATCTACCCCTTATCCTGCTTATGAAGTGGTTTGTTAAAAAAAACCAAAAAACGAAAACCAAAAAACCAAAACCAACTGTTTTAGCATTTCATCTAATTCTCGGTCTAAATATCAACTCCAGAATTCTTAAACTTTTGTACAAAGCCCTCCCTCAGTCTGTTAGCCCTACTTTATTTCCTGCTTTTCTCTTTTATTCATTTAATGCTCCAGCCGTATTGTACCTTTGGCTCTCCCCGCCATGCTGCCTCACAGCTCAGCAGCAAGCTCTCCCTTCTGCCTTTGGTTCCCTGTCCTTGATGATCAATTGGCAAATGCCTGTTTATCCTCAAAGTTTCAGACTTTTTGGAGTCTTTCACACAGGCCTAGCTGTTTCCTTCTCTGCACTGCAACTGTCCTTGTGTGTCTCTCATTAGAGCATGTATCCTGTTGTATCAAAGTTGTTGGTTTGCTTCCTTAACCAGCGGTGATATCTTTTCAGTTTGAATACTCGGTATTCATCGCAGTACCTGGCATCTTGTCCTGTTTGCTCAATCCTTATTTGTTGACAGTTTGAAGGGAAGACATATTACTATGAATCTAAAGTACCAAAACATTCAGACCGAAAACTTTTTTAATGTCTTAGTCACATTTAGTTGTTTTATTTTTTGAGATCTTTGAGCACTTTGTTATAACTGCCAGTACCAAGTTTAACATAATGGGTTTTGTATACTCAAAGGTTATATACGTATCTCTCACTAGATTTTGAGTCCTTAAAAGCAAAAATGATGGGTTGAATTCATTTTTTTTTTATGTGTGTTTTCTGGGACGTAGCTCATATTAACGTACACTAAACACATGTTGAATATAACATATAAAATAGTGTAATTCAACTAATTGATGGGATTCATGAGGTTAAGGACTATCTTCTGGATTGTGCCAAACATATTCTCAATAAATCTTAAATGAATGAAACTTTATCAGATATAAATATGAAAAAAACCAGGTATTTTATCGTTATAGAATTCCATGAAAGTGTTCATTGAAAAAAAATTCTTAAAGTAGGTTAGTAAATGTTTTATTCATTTTACTGAAGAGTATAGCTTGGGAGACATTATATCAGCTTGTTCTAAAGAACTGCTCCAAAGTTTGTCAGTTTACAGGGGGTTATATGTGAAAAGGGGAAGGGACACATGTACTCAAAAGTAGTTCTCCAAGGTATAATTGCGTCAGAAGATATAATTTGTTTGGTGTAAAAATTAAGGTTTGCTGATCCCCACATTCACTTGTGAAAGTCACCTTAGGTCATCTTAATACCTTATGTTTCTATCATATCTGATTTTCCAAAAATATTGCCTGCATGCTTCTGCTTACCGGTTTTCTGATTCTTGTTTTGTATTTCTCCTTGAGATCATTTGAGTTGGTCACAGCAGGCTGACATCAGTTAATCACTGCAGTTTTAGTGCACACAAGTTTTTTTTTTTTTTTTAAATCACTTTAAAAGCAAGTGAAAAAAAAAAGTTATTAGAGTCAGAATGGATTTTGTATAGGTATCCTCAATGTTAGGACTACCTAGGCTCTTCCAAAGCTGTTTTATCATTCTGTTTTTCCTTTGACATGTAAATGATTGCATTATAATAAAGATTGTCATGCTGTCTTTTACATTAGTCTAAATCCATTTCACTTTGATAAAGGCACAGTAATCATCATCTTTATGTCTTTACAACAAACAACAGGGCTTTCTGCAATCAGGTTAAGCCTTTGCTTTATTGCTGTACAATTCTTTCAGATGTTTTATGGAATTAGGGTTAAGTTAAGGAACAGAGAAAATGAAAGAGCACATCTTTTTTTCAAAGAGCCTTTGAATGAATCATACTTCGGTCAATAAGTTGCTGTATTAGAGAATTTCAGACCAAAGCAATCTAGAGCTAAATAATTTTTCCAAAAATGATCTGAGACTCAAGTTGTTTTTTGGAAGACTGGTCTGTTACTATTTTGCAATGATGATTAAATAAATTTTTCCCTATAGAAGTTGGCATCATACTAAATGGCAGTCCAATTATACTTTGCTTGGACTCTTAGACTTTCACTGATGACAAGGCCCTGCTGGGAGACAGTTAACTTGGGGGTTTGGAGGAGAAATTACCATGGGGAGTGGAAGGATTTTCTTTTTCTTTCTCTCTCTCTTTCTTTCTTTCTTTCCTTTTTAAGGTTTTATTTATTTGACAGAGATCACAAGTAGGCAGAGAGGCAGGCAGAGGGACAGAGGGGGAAGCAGGCTTCTTGATGAGCAGAGAGCCTGATGCAGGGCTCCATCACAGGCCCCTGAGATCATGAGCTGAGCTGAAGGCAGAGCTTAACCTACTGAGCCACCCAGGCACCCCTGGACCAGAAGGTTTTTCAAAGCCTAGGGGAGATCTCTCTGGGGGCTGACATTGTAACCGGTGGGCTTGATTAGGCTCTTCTATTGTTCCTAACTCTTCTTTTCTGGGCTGTTCACCCTGATTTGGCTGCCAGAATCAGATTGCTTTGTAACAGTCCTTCTTTGGAGGTTCTGATTTTTCCCAGAGCCCAGTTTCTACATTTTGGCCTGAAAGTTGGTAAGGAAGATACAAAGTGAGCCTTTTGTGTGATGACTACATCTTACCTGTTTGTCTTCCCTTTCCTTCTACATACTCTTCCTCCTCAGCTTCCCTCTGTTCATCTGGAAATAAAGCCATTTTCATTTTGTTTAAAATATCTAAGTAAATGATGAATGCCCTTACATAAAAATTGCAAATGAGGAAGCATATAGTGCATAAAAGTGAATATTCCTTTTGTTCACTTCCCCTTCAAATTAGTTCCTCTCCCAAGAAATAGCCATTATTAACACTTGTGCATATCTTCTCATAATTTATATTTTAATATACCATTGACCCTTGAACAACCTGGGGGTTGCGGTACACAGTTGAAAAGTCATGTACAACATTTCACTCCTCAAGAACTTAACTACCAATAGCCTGCTGTTGATTAGAAGCCTTACTAATAAAATAAGTAGTTGATTAACAACTATTTTATATTTTGTATGTTTTGTATGTTTTATGTGTGAATCTAAAAAAAAGCAAGATGGACAAAAGACAATGCTAAGAAAATCATAAGGAAGGGAAAACACATAGATAGTACTGTATTTATAAAAAAACTTCACATATGAGTGGACCAGCGCAGTTCAAGCCCATGTTGTTCAAGGGTCAACTGTATTATATATTATATACATATAATATATTATATACATATAATATATTATTATATTATTTATATATAATAAATTATAACACAATACAATATATTATTATATATACCATCCTATGTATATGTACAAATACAAGGTAGTATTTATTACTAGTTTTTGGGTAAATGGTATCACATAAGACATATTTTGCTGCAACTTGATTTTCCCTTAATAATAGCTCCTAGAGATCTTTCTGTGTGACTTTACATAGGCCTATGGTCCATCCACGTTGATTTAAATGGTAAGGTTTCAACCTTTCTGATGGCTAAGTAATATTCCATTGTATATATACACCACATCTTTATCCACTCATCTGCTGATGGACATCTTGGCTCTTTCCCTAGTTTGGCTATTGTGGACATTGCTGCTATAAACATTGGAATGCAGGTGCCACCATGGATTACTACATTTATATCTTTGGGGTAAATACCCAGAAGGGCAATTGCTGGGGAATGTTCTTCTTAAAGAACCTTTTAAGGTACTGCTGATTTAGAGCTAGAAACATTGTACCCATTGGTATACTCACCAAAGGTGTGTAAAGGTGCCTGTTTCTCCCACAGTCTTGTCAGTAATGGATACTATTAATGTGTTCCCCTTTTTTTTGTGTATACATGAAGCTGATGGATAAAAAATTAGGATAAGTTTCTTTTTCAAATCCATTTATAATCATTTATTTATTTATTTATTTTTGGTGCATTATCTGATCATGCCCTCTCTTATGAATTCTGTCTTTTTCTTATTGATTTGTAGTAATTTGAAAAATATTTTGATTATCCTTTATTATAGGTGATGCAAATATTTTACTTATTTCAAGCATATATCTTTTAACTTTGTGTTCTTTTTCTCATTCACAAGTTGGTTTTTTAAAAAAGATTTTATGTAGTTATTTGTCAGAGAGAGAGAGAGAGAACACAAGCTGAAGGAGCATCAGGCAGAGGGAGAAACAGGCTCCCTGCTGAGTAAGTAGCCTGATGTGGGGCTTGATCCCTGGACCCTGAGATCATGACCTAAGCCAAAGGCAGACGCTTCACCCACTGAGACACCCAGGCATCCCCTCATTCAAAAGTCGTTTTGTTTGCTTGTTTTAAACAAATTTAAAATTTTTATGAAGTTTTTAATTTTTATGAAGTTGAGTCTAAGAAATGATTTTCTTTGTGGCTCTGGGTTTTTTATCTTGCTTAAGAATGTCTTCTACAGGGCGCCTGGGTGGCTCAGTGGGTTAAGCCGCTGCCTTCGGCTCAGGTCATGATCTCAGGGTCCTGGGATCGAGTCCCGCATCAGGCTCTCTGCTCAGCGGAGAGCCTGCTTCCCTTCCTCTCTCTCTGCCTGCCTCTCTTGTGATTTCTCTCTATCAAATAAATAAATAAAATCTTAAAAAAAAAAGAATGTCTTCTACACTTCATTTTTATAAAAATATTCTTTATTTCTGCTAATAGTTTTTCTGTAGTTGAATAATATATAGTTTGCATTTACCTTTGCAGTTTATTTTGTGTGAAGTTTTTTTTCTACAAATGGATATCCAAGATTATTTTTTGAATAATTTGTCTCTCACTGGTTTGAAATGCCATTTGTTATCATTTGAGTTACCATATATGTATGAATTTGTTTCTGGGTGTTTTATTCTTTCCATTAGTCTATTTGTCTTTTCCTACATAACATATCATTTAACCAGCCTAACTTTATTGTACATATATGTATATATGTGTGTGTGTATATATATATGTGTATATATATATATATTTAAAGATTTTATTTATTTATTTGAGAGACAGACTGTGTGAGCACAAGCAGGGGGAGAGGCAGAGGAAGAGGGAGAAGCAGACTCTGTTGAGCAGGAAGCCCAATGCGGTACTTGATCCCAGGACCCTAGGATCATGACCTGAGCTGAAGGCAGAGGCTTAACAGACTGAGCCACCCAGGCACCCTATATTTGATAGTAGGGCATTTTCTGCTTCTTGTTTTCCTTTTTCAATTTTATCTGTCTTCTGCATTTTATCCTTTATAAACCAAGTACATTTTAGGATCAATATTCATGTTTCATGGAAGTATTTGGGTTGAAATTTCACTGAATATGATATTTGACATCTTTAAAATACTGAGAAATCACACCCTGTTTTTCTCCGTTTATTCTTTCTTTTAGCTGTCTTTCAGAAAAAAATCATGTACAAATTTCTTTCCCATTCCTTGCTCAGGTTTTTCTTACTTTCTAAAGGAGGCACATTAACATTTTTTTTTTTAAGTTTTTTTTTTTAAATTAATTAATTTATTTGACAGACCAAGGCCACAAGTAGGCAGAGGGGCAGAGGAAGGGAAGCAGGCTCCCTGCCCAGCAGACAGCTCGACCTGGGTCTCGATCCCAGGACCCGGGGATCATGACCTGAACTGAACCCACTGAGCAATCCAGGTGCCCTCATTAACATTTCTTGATTTTAATGTGAATGTTTCTAATCAGGGTGTGCCCACTTTCTATATAACCCATTCATTGAGTTTTTAATTTTAATATAGATTTTTTTTTTCCAAAACATTTTTTTTTTTCCAAAGCATTTTTTTAACTGCCTAGTAATTTTGAATACTTTTTGGTGCTTGCTCATTTTCGGATTTTTGATTTCTGGCTATTTAATTTGAATTTCATTATTATATGTTCTTATCCAAGAATTTCAGTATCTGGAGTCCTTAGAGATCTAAATCTGATATTTGCTACTCTGGTGGTTCTCTCTCAGGGTGACTTGTTTCATTTTTATGTTTGGCTACCTTTTATTGTCACCTCATTTGTTGCTGTTGCTAAACTATAGGCATTCTGAGGAACTAAACTGAAGATGCTTTCCTCCAGAGATTTCTCTTTGTTCCTGAAGGTGGAAACAAGGATAATTACCATGCTGAGGTGACTATTCTCCTTGTCTGTTGTTCGGTTTTCGTCTAACAGTCTCGCCTCCGTGCCTCCACCTTGCTGATGATCCAAGGCTTTGGCTCCTGGTTGCAGTCTCTTCATTTAGGCTTTCTGTTTCCTGTTTCCATTTTCAGTTTGTTTCTTTTCCCACTTTTTTTCTTTTGGACCTGTGGAGATGGTCCCCACTCCCTGAAGACCCAGCAAGGCAGTAAAAATTATGCTTATTCAGAGTTGTGTTTCTTTGAAGCACAAAGACCCCCTATGAAAACTTAGTCTGCAATGATACTTAAACCTGAATTCTCTTGTTCTAGCTGGTTTTCTCTTATTTCCTTCAAAGCTGTTGTTAGTATAAATCTTAAGTGGGAAGAAAGAAAGAAAGAAAAAGAGAGAATGAAAGAAGAGAAAAGAAAGAAGGATTTAAAATTTAAAGTGTTTAAGTTTACTTTGTAAATTAAAATAGGAGTGATCTTTGAAAAGCAAAATTAGACATTTTTTTTTTTTGAAGACTATGAAAAATTCTGTTAGTATTTTAGTGTTAGGTGCATAATGATAATGCCAAAAAGAATCTGGGTAAGTGAAATTGTTTTGATTTCCCAAGTAAACTTTTGTTTTGGAATAGGAGAGCACCTGAAATAATATGTTGGTATTAGTTAAGTCTATTAAATTTGAGTTCATTAAACTTAAATTTGTTATACTTGAACTGGGGCATCAGTGAGATTTTTACAGAAAAATTCACAGTGCTAGAAAACATTTTGAATTTTTCAAGTATAGTGATAGAATACACAGACACTTAATAGAAATCTGAGTCTTGGGGCACCTGGGTGGCTCAGTGGGTTAGGCCTCTACCTTCGGCTCAGGTCATGATCTCAGGGTCCTGGGATCCAGCCCCGCATCTGACTCTCTGCTCAGCAGGGAGCCTGCTTCCTCCCTCTCTCTCTGCCTGCCTCTCTGCCTACTTATGATCTGTCTGTCAAATAAATAAATAAAATCTTTAAAAAAAAAGAAATCTGAGTCTTAGAACTATATATCTTCTTTCATTCTTGTTGAAAAGAATGTAAACAACAACAACAAAACAACAACAGTGAGAAAAGATAGTGGTTATGGTAACAATTTAAAGATGGTTAGCATAAGAGAAGAGTTTAGTTTCCAGCCAATACTTTAGGTTTGACTTCAGTTCTGGAAAAAAAAAGGTGAAAATATTTCTTAAAGGAAGCTCTGTTCTATGACTTCAGGATAAAAAACATCTGAGTTATATAGTGGAATACTTTTGCTTGCATATATCATGTCAAACAAAATTGCCTTTAAGCGTTCACCGATGATGCTTTTGTGGATTATCCAAAGGCTTAAATTCTGAAGAAATAGGCTTGTTAATACATAAAGGAGTATTCAGGAGACCCAGTTCCATCAGTTCCTGTTATCCCATCATCTGCAAGTAGGCGATCCATTTTTGTGGATTACCCCAGAGAGCTGAGCGGCACTGCTGTCCTCAAGATCCCTTACTGATATATACTCTCTCCCTTTTTCTTATTTCATTTTATATCTATCCCCCCTAGGATGGCAGGAGTTAGTAGTAAGTGTTTGATGAAATCAAACAAATCTCATTTTGATAAAGTCATCTGAGTCTGTTTTCTACCTTTCCCTTACTTGTATATCATTATTAGGACACTATGAATCTTTTTCTCCCTCCTACTCTAAATTAAACTTGGATGTGTTGCCAATATGTAAATGATGCTCATTTGGTTTTACAAAGGTTACTGAAAACAGATTCCCTATCGATCCATACATCTGCCCATGTACCTACCCATCCATGAAGTTACCTGTTTATAAATACAGTAGTTACAGTACAAAGTAACAGTTTTATTTACGTACTTTCCTATTGTTTAGTTTTATTATGTCTAGGTGAAATGATTCTGTCTCTTGTAAGGAGCAGGAAAAAATTCTTTTTAAAGATTTTATTTATTTATTTGAGAGAGAAAGTGAGAATACAAGTGGAAGGGAGGAGCAGGCTCTCCACTGAGCAAGAAGCCTGACGTGGGGCTTCATCCCAGGACCCTGGGATCATGACCTGAGTCCAATAGGCACTTAACTGACTGAGGCACCTAGGCTCCTCATGGGAGCAGAAAATAATTCTTCGGCAAAATTAGACTGAAAACATGGTGGCATCCTACATTTCTCTAGTCCGATCTTCACAGTGCTCCTTTCTAAATTTGTTTGAATTGTTGTTTTGGAATCTATAGATAGTGGGTTGAGCAACTTTAGTACATTCTAGATGGAATTGACAGAATTTCAGAGCTGGCAGGGGCCCCTTTAGGAGAAAGGCGAGGCAGTGGACAGGTAAAATCACACACCTAAGCTGACAGATCTAAGTAATATTAAAATCCAGGGGTCAGGTCTTAGTCCATTGATTTTTAGTTCTAACGTATAGAATAATTGTATGTTATTAAATAGCTAACAGTTGAAACAAGGTAAAGGTTTTGCCAAAAAATAATATGCCGTTATAATTATGTGAAGAGCTAAATTTTGTCAATACTAAATCATAAGTTTACGTACTTATTTCTGTTAGTATAAAAATGGTGATGAAATAGAAAGCCCGCTATCTCAAGAACTGGACTTAGGAAGGCTGAGCTTGGACAGACACCACAGTTCTGAGGTATCATGATGAAAACAGAGTGTACAGTTTAGATCAAAATTTGTGGAAAATATAAATTAAAAGGTGTCAATTTTTAGTTGTGATTTTTAAGCTTAGGTGTTTGTTTATTCTTACTACTGAGAATAAAGAAAACCTCGCTAGGAAATCTGGATTGAAAATTATTATTAAATATATTTCTTTCTGAACTGTGGCCTAATTCTATCCCAGAAGTCAACCTGAGTATCAAAGAGAAGAACCCATGCTTCTCAAACACTAACTAGATATTTAAGTTACATTTTGTCAAAGGACTTGATTAATAAAACCGAATTAATGTGAGACATTTTTCATGATTAAAAGGATAAAGACTGATTAGGAAAGAAGGGGAGTACAGTTATCTGCTTTAAATCAAGCCACACGATATTACTGATTAAGCTGAGAGAAAGACTTCTTGTTCAAGGATATTAGCATTGACTTTAAAACCGTGTAGAGAAGTCAAGGTACAATGCAAAGGAAATGCTTGGGAAGTTTAAAACAAAACAAAACTAATGCCTGAACCCCATCCTTAGATATTCTGATTTAATAGGCCTGGCAAAAGGGCCCAAACAGGTGATTTTTAAGGCACGGCAGGTGTTTCTAATGTCAAGGTTAAGAACCACTCATACAGAATGTGGTAGTGTGGAAAAAAACTGAAAAACATGTGGAGGTCACATACCGTGACATGATTGCTAGATGACAGCCAGAACACTGTTTTGTGCATTGATGTTAATATATCAATGTTGTTGCTTTCATCCTCCGCAGAGAGAAAAATCAGAGAATTAAAGATGGAAGGGGACTTAATGGGATCAGGGATCAGTAATTAAGAGAGTTAGGGTTCTTTGAAAGAAGAAGGGAAAGCAGAACAAAAAAACAATTTTAAGAAAAAATAATGAACTTGCACATTTTGATAAAAAAATTTCTAATTTTAATTGCTAACGACAAGAACTAACCTATCATAGACTAGAGGTTATTATTCATCTATTTTTAATTTTTCATTTAATTTATGTGACTATATGTCAATAAAATATTAAAGGCAATATAAATTATCTGAACAACATGGTGGAAAATGATTCTGTGGAAATTATAGTCCATTAATACTGTTGAGTTATTATTAATCTATATTCAACCATTCCCCAGATTATTATTCTGATATGAAGTTAGTTTCTACTTTTTTTAAAAATTTTTATTTATTTGACAGACAGAGATCACAAATAGGCAGAGAGACAGGCAGAGAGAGAGGAGGAAGCAGGTTCCCTGCTGAACAGAGAGCCCGATGCGGGGCTCAATACCAGGACCCCAAGATCATGACCCAAGCCGAAGGCAGAGACTTTAACCCACGGAGCTACCCAGGTACTCCTAGTTTCTACTTTTTAGAAGGGAGTCCATACTAAAGAAGATAGGATTCTGAACAATGAGGGTATGACTATTATAAGCAATATGAGTGTTTGAAAATGATATAGATGTGTCTAATCTTGTGGCTTTCACATTCAAAATAACAGTTTATCAATTCTATTTTTTTTTTAGGACACACACTTGGAAAAATATTTGCAGGTCTTAGTTCTTGTAGAATTTATATTTTTGAGGAAAAATATATTCTGGAGAGTTGCCAGAATGTTTTAAATAAAAACAATTTAGTAATGTTTAAGAACCAGAATGAGTTCCTTAATGAAAAATTCTTGCCAAAAAATTAAAAACAAAACAATTTACTTCACGAGTATATATTCTTGGGGTTAGAATGATTGGTAATGCTGTTTACCTGGCAGAGATTTATTAGGTCATTTTAAGTTTCTTATAACTGTTGGTAAATGGAGAGGTTACCCTATCCATCAAGCATAATTATTTATACAAGATGTTGAAAAAGTTTCATAAAATGTCATTGAGGATTATGAGATCTATAATTGGGTGAATAGCCATGCAGAAGTGAGGCAAAATTTTTTAAATATTTTATTTTATTTTTTTTTTTATTTTTTTTTTTTTTTTAAGATTTTATTTATTTATTTGACAGAGAGAGATCACAAGTAGGCAGAGAGGCAAGCAGAGAGAGTGAGAGGGAAGCAGGCTCCCTGCCGAGCAGAGAGCCCGATGCGGGACTCGATCCCAGGACCCTGAGATCATGACCTGAGCCAAAGGCAGTGGCCTAAACCACTGAGCCACCCAGGCGCCCCAGTGAGGCAAAATTTTATGGGGTTTTGTGTTCTTGGACTTCATCTGAGCTAATGATCTCCATCAACGAGCTGGATAAAGACTTAGTTATTAGGTGAGGCACAATGTTCAACAAATTAAAAAAATACCTATTGAACACCTACTATCTCTCATGGGATATGTGGGCAAATCAGGGAGGAAATGTCAATATAACTGAACTAGGATTCAAGATTATATTGTCATACTTTGAAACTTTGACTCAAAAGTAAGAAAAATCCTAGTCTTGGCTTAGTAGATCAGATTTCTGAAGGTAGGATGGTAAACGTCTGGCTTGATTATTTGTTCATGGGATTAATATTTAGAGTTTTGCACAGTCAGAACTTCAAGGTAAGCAACATTCATGATGGAGTGACTTAATCATAATGTAAAAATAAATGGTTTAAAGAAGTCACAGAACCTCTAACTGTGGTTAGAACATCCCTGAAATATTGGCTCCATTCTGAGCACCATGCTTAACATACTTCCTTGAGGACCTTCAAGTGTTCATCTTGTATTTTGAGGAGTGGAGAGATACTGCCTTAAATTGATAATGCAGTAATTCATGTGTAAGGAGTATATTTCTGAAAGTATCACAACCAATAGGACCAGAAGAAAAATTTAGATTGGGGGAATGAAAAGGGAGGGAAAAAATGTAATTAACCTCTTTACTTTCAAACATAAAAGTCCTTTGATCACTACATGATATGTTACACACATACACACATTTGATCACTATATGATATGTACACACACACACACACACACACACACACACACACTGCTATTACTTGGTGTTATGGAGAAATCTATAACTCAGGAAGATTAAAAGAAGCTATCTCCAAATAAATAATAAAAAAAAATAAAAAAATAAAAAACTGTCCTTGAGGAGTAGGACCTGGGGTTGAACGGGGGTGGATTGAGAATAAAGCCCTCCAGGACTATTGGATTTTGGACCGTGGACATAGGCAACCCTGGTATTTAAAGAAAACAGCGTTTGAATGATGGTCCTCCCCGGGAGAGAAAGTGCAAACAGAAAGAGAGAATCAGGATCCTGCTGTGGTGGAGTGAGTTCTGATAGTAAGATGGTTAAAAGGAACTGGGATCATTTACCCCAGACAAGATGTAGAAGAGACCTATGTAGATGTAGGAAAAGACGTAGAATCAAGAGGTAGAAAGGGACGTCTTTGGCTGAACATATTTAAAAATACTGTAGGGATTTCTATCCTGTGGATTCCCAAGATCTTTACATATGTACGAGGGCTATTCATGTCTATGTACCCAAAGAAATTATATGGAAAATTGTGTACATATATGGGTACATGCATTTAGGAGGCAGAGATAGGCCATCATTTTGAATGTTTTATTTTCCCAAAGAGTATATGATTTAAAATACATTAAGAACTGCAGGGTTGTCTGCCTTCTGGAGTTATAAACACTCACTTAAACGGAGACCATATTTTATAGATTTTTGAGGAATAATTCTTATATTGGATAAGATAGACTGGCTAATTTGAAAGAACATTTTCAGTTCTGATATTTCCACAATGAAAACATAATAAAATGCATTTAATAATAAAACTATTACTATTACTTATTACATGTTGGTCATCATGCTAAATTTTTTTTTTTAAGATTTTATTTATTTATTAGAGAGATAGAGGGCATAAGTAGGCAGAGCAGCAGGCAGAGGAAGAGGGAGAAGTGGGCTCTCTGTTGAGCAGGGACCCCAATGTGGGGCTCGATCCCAGGGCCCTGGGATCATGACCTGAGCCGAAGGCAGCTGCTTAACCGAACGAGCCACCCAGGTGCCCCATCATGCTAAATTCTTGACATGGAGTCTGGTTCAATCTTCATAGTGCTGGATGAGGTAGGTACTATATCAAAACCTAGGAGAGGCAAAGAAACTTGCTGGAGGTCCTCCTCTAGTGAGGGACAGAACCAAGATTAGAACTCAAGAAGTCTAGTCCTAGAACCCGCCTGTTAGCATCTCTTGGAGGGATTTTTTACTGTCTTCCTTTCGACTCTCCCTCACTGCCCATGTTAATTTTGGACCACGGCTGACAGCCGCAACATGTGCACCTGCAAAGCCACTCTTCCTGTTTTCGTCAGTGTTTGTCTCATACCATCTGCATGTCTGTGTTTGAATAAGAATCTAATGTCTGAGGTTTATGTGAATTGATTTCACTTAATACCCTCTTTTATTTCACACACACATACAATGTATATGTATATATGTAATATGTATAAAATACATATTTTATACTATATAGTTATATAGTATATTCAGGTGTGTATATAACTATATAGAGATTATAATATATATCATATATATTAGGGAAAGAGACTGTATTACTTTTCAATTGGTAATGTGACAACCACAAACTCAGTGGCTTAAAACAACACAAATGTATTTGTGTTCTGCAGGTTAGAATTCCAGCATGGGTCTCACTGAGCTAAAATCAAGGTGCTGGCAGGGCTCCTCTTTTTGGAAGCTCTGGGGAAGAATCCCTTTCCTTGCCATTTCCAGCTTCTTTGGCTCATGGCCCCCTTCCTCCATCTTCAAAGTCAGCCAAACTAGAGAGAGTCTTTCTCACATCCCATCACTCTAATCTCCCTTATAATGACATTGGACTCACCCATAGCATTCAGGGTAATCTCTTCATCTCAAAGTCCTTCATTTATCACACTGGGAAAACCCCTTTTGCCATGCAAATAACATACACACTGCAGGGATGGGGACTTGGACATTTGTGGGACATTTGTGGGGGAGTATTACTCTGCTTACCAAAAGTACATCCAGCACTCTTCAGGGGACTGAGACAAAACACAGTCCTTTCCTGGGGAAGACTACAAGTGGGAAGACATTTAAATGGATAAGGAGATACAAGAAAACTATGTGCCATGACAGAAGCATGAACAATCAGCACCATGGAGGAAACAACTGTCTGCCTGGGGTTGAGTGTGAAGTGGAAACAGTTCTGGCTAAAAGATTACAATTGTTCTTGACATGTTCCTATGACTTGATCACTTTTTATCCAGGTTTTGAGACTCTGGGATATTCAGCACCAGCTGTCCATTCAGAGGATAGCTTGTTCTTTCCCCAAAAGTCAGGACTTCAGATGTCTCTTCCACTTTGATGAAGCCCATGGACGGCTTTTCATTTCATTTAATAACCAGCTTGCATTGTTGGCGATGAAAAGCGAGGCCAGCACAAGGGTGAAGAGCCACAAGAAAGCAGTCACTTGTGTTCTCTACAATTCGGTCTTGAAACAGGTAATGATGCTTTTCTGTCACTCTCCTGACAGGTCCCCAGGTCCAGAGGCTCATTCCTTTAATTCAACCTAAGGCAACTGAGGACACATGCAGGAAAAAAAAATGTGGGAAAGAAACGATTTAATAGCTATGTACTTTTCTGCAATGATGTGTGTTCAGGTGGATTTGAAGAGTGATTTCATTTGCAGCCAGGGACCACGGCGGCACAGATAGAGTTATAAGGAATTACAGTATTCCAGCAAAAACAAACAAAGCATGCAATGTAATTGAACTTCTGTTTGTTACTCGCTCGTTTGGGTCTTGATGCCAAATGCAAGTGAACCTTGTTGTAAAATTCTATTTTATGAACGCCAGCCTCCCGTATCCCGGTGGAAAGTTCTGAAATATGCATGAAATGTAATTAGCAGAGATCCATTTTGCCAGCATATTTTACACCGGTGGCTCACAGTGGCAGCCCGGAATGTATTCATAATAAAATGATTCAGTTAAATGTGGTGCCACTTGGTATGCAGCACGAGTGTTGTTTGTCTCCCCACCACTTTAATGACACTTTGCAGCCTTTGCTTATGGGAGCACTACCTGAATGTCAATGAAGAAGCCGCAGCTCCTCTGGAGCGAACATGCCGCCCAGACCACAGGCCTTCTCAGAGGACAGGGTGAGCAGGCGTGTGGTGTCATGGAGGGAGAAGCACTAGAGGGAGGTTATTCTGCTGCCTCGATCACTTCAGGACTCATCGTAACTGCACAGCAGGAGCCCAGCAGAGAGCCCTGTAACCATCTTGCGGCCAATTAAACAATAACTCCAACCCATGCTTCCCTTCCCTTCTGCAGAAGCTTTTGCATTCGCGCCGAAATGAGTAGTTGGGTTTTTGCACGAGAGGGTGGAAAGCCCTTTGTTGGTAATGAGTAGTGTGTCATGTCACTGCTTCACACTCTCTGTTTTCTGGTTATTCTCGGAGATAAAAGTCCTTTACGAAATAATCCATTTTGAATTCCATCTGCAGGGAACATTCCCCCGGAAATGTTTTACTGAACTTTACAGAGGCAGCCGGTTAATTTCGGCTCCCTGGTGGCCAAGTGAGAGATGTTATTTATTTCCAGGAGAACGTTTTTGCTAATTGAGAGCTGCGGAGTTAAGAAGCTAGGTTTGTATGTAGATGTTAAGATCCGATGTCGTCTGGCCATTAGATGAGCAGTATTCCATGAGGGATTCAGGAAATGGGACACAAAGATGTGGAATCTAGCATTTGGGACGTGAAGATAGAGCTAAGATAGTGCAAATACATGCACGTTACAGGGAACGATAGAATATGCACATACGGTATTAAGCTGTAGGAAGGCTCACTGTGCAACTGAGGTGGGTGTTTGTACCTCTACTTACTTCTGCTGTCGAGAGCATAGCTAATTAAAAACATTAATATGTATATAAAGTACATAGAGTTGTTCATTTTGTGCATAAGTGTTTCCTAACTATTAGTGGCTAAGCTACAGAGAAATACTTCAACATTGTATTGCATTTATCACTGTAAAAATGTATTGCGGTTAAGAACAAAAAAAACAGTATCACCCACAGTGCCAACCACCAGTGATAATTTATCATTTCAGTGTAATTAGACAAAGTAAAAAAACCAGTTTTGAACAAGTCCAGGTGCCAGGAATGAGGAAGCAGATTCATCCACTGTAGTTTCTTCTTTCCAGTACTTCAGTGAGACTCAGGCCCTGGACTTCTTGGTGCTCGTTGCTGGCAGGTGCTCATTACGTGCCTGACAGATGAAAGAAGGGAAGGCAGGCACATTACTAACATTACTAACTCACAAAGGAAAAATGGAATCCAGTAAAATGAAGTAGAGATAAGAGCAAAGTGCTGTCTGTGGCAGGTGATCAGTTCTGCCTGGGGCTGGGGTGGGTGACAGACTAGAGCCCTGAAGTCTTGTAGCAGGATTCTCTAGAAGAAGGAAGCAGTTCCAGACAGAAGCTATAGCATGATCACCTTCAAAAGAGGCCCGAGCAAAAGCATGGATTTGAGGTTAAAACAGCAATTTCCACAGTGTGATCTCAGACCCCTAGGGGGACTCAGATTCTTTCAGAGAATCTGCAAGATCAAGACTGTTTTCATCATATTATTAATTTGTTGTTTGTTTTTGTCACTCCTTGTCTCATGAGTGTAAGTGGAGATTTCTAGAGGCTACACGACGAGTGATAACATCATTGCTCTGATGGCTAAAGGAATATATGATTTTCTATTCCTATGTTTTCACATTTGCTCAGTTTAAATTTCCAATATGGTAGATACATAGTCTCTCTCTCTCTCTCTCTGTCTCTGTCTCTGTCTCTATCTCCCCTATAAATGGAAGCGTTTGTAATTCTTCAATAATTTTTGAGAGGGTAAAGGAATCCCAAGAGCAAAAGTTTTGAGAAGCACTGAGTTCGATCAGAGTGCAGATGTTGGGCAGCTAGCTTCTCATGTCCAAGCTTCAGTTTACTGACCCTTCAATATGTGTGTGTGGTGGTAGGGGCTGGGCGTGTGGTGGGGAGCACAGACATGAAAATAGTAACAGCACGGATTCCCTCCAGCATTGCCTTGCTGTGGCCTGCCTCTCAGGAGCAGCCCTCCTCCCTCCCACACAGCCAGCCTTAGCAAGGCTCCCCCGGCTCCCCATATCTCTCAGGTTAAATGCTGGTGCTCTATGCCACTTTTTCCCTTCTTAACGTCTTGATATTCCTTCATCTTTATTTTCACCATGGGTCACCTGAAAGCAGAGGTTGGGAGGAGTTAGGATTGGGGAGGAGACTCTGAGTTGGGCTTTGTGCAGGAACGCCCCTTCAGGTGAGGTAGTTGTTTATCCTGCCTCTTCTCTCCACAGCCCTTGCCATTCCTGCTCATAAATATTCAGTTCCCGAGCCCATCTGTGGTCTTCTCAGCTCCTGAAGTCTCCAGGGACACTCCACACTTACCTCTTCCCTTTCCCCTCTTCAGAGTGTTGCTCACATTTCTAGTTCTTTCACATTTAGACACTGAACTCCCATTTTTCTCTCCTCCTGTTTTTGGTGTAAGGGAAAGATCCTTGTTTCCCACTTCTGTATTTTCCTACAACTCCCTAGTATCTAATATATGAGTATCGAATATATGCTTAATGACTAGGTTTAGTGAATTCTCACCCCTTCTCATTCCAAATTCAAAAGGAACCCTTCCAAGTCCACTGGCATTTGCTCTGTGGTTATCTGCTTTGGTGCCTTTTGGTAGGCTCTGTTTTTGAGTTCAATGAAAGCCTTCCTTTCTGTTGTCATTTGAACATGTTGCCCACACTTCATAGATGTTTCATTCTGTTTGATATTGGACGGAGACCCCACATAATCCCTATATAAAAAGCAACTTGGTGCAGTCTGTGACTTTTCTTTATATTCCTGGCTTTTGGTATATCCTCGCACCCTCATCTAAGAAAGTGATACTAAGCCCCACAAAATCTTTTAAAAGAAAGCAAGTGCTTTTCTTCACCCAGCAAAGCGTGCCCTCACAGCTAGCAGCAGAACAAGTTGGGACAGGATGAAGGAGTCCCTGGAATGCCTAATTTTGAAAGAATCAAAGTAACTCAATATCCTGGGGGCAGTTGTAATGAACTGTCTTTGCACTGAGTTCTTAAATGAAGCTTTTATTAAAAACCCATGAAGGTTAGGAAACTTTAAAAAATGTATTTGTAGGTTTCCTATAAAATGGAATAGTTAAAATTTCTGAGTTATCACTATGGCTCTCATCCTAATGATGGGGGTTTATGTGTTTCTGTAAAATAGGCAACGTTTCAGTTTGTCTTGCATCTAGGACATATTTATAGTCAGACTAGATATTTAGGCATCATCACATATTGGTAGATAATGATGTTAACCATTTTTATTATTTAAATAACTTATTTTTGTAAAACACTATGTACTTATAAGAAATTAAAACCATGCAGTAAGCTCAAATAAGGAACTAAGTATTGAGGAAATATCATCAACGTGTTCTAAATATCTCTCTGCATAGAATATTTTATATAAATATCATTCTGTAAACTTTTATTTTATGATATATTAGAATAATATATATGAATATATTTCCTTGTATCTAAAATGTAGATCTACTTCATCACTTTTAAAAAGCCGCACAGTATCCCATTGTATATGTGTATCCTAATTTACTGATCCATTTGCCTTGATGAGAATTTTGTTATGATTTTTTTCGGCATAAATATATTCAAACTCATGACTTTATCTCTCTAGGGTAGGAGCTTAGGAATGCATTTCTAGGTTCAAATATATGCATATTAGATAATTTGATACACAAATTGCCTCCCAGAATCTTACCAATTTACCCAGTCTCTGGGAGTAAAATTAATCACATGGATGATTTAATAAAGAGACATGTCAGCGGCTGCCTGGCTGCCTCCAGCAAGACCCCTGACGTCATTGGTGAAGTTCCCATAATCCGGCATGGATGTTGACTTTGAAAATTTGAAGACTAGACCCTTCTTTACTTTAGCCAGACTGGTGCTGTTTCTTGAGGGCCAACTCTCACGCTATCACAGCAAACATCAAGTCAGATCATTCATTAAAAATGGGGCCAGGCTGTAATTTTCTAGTGACAGTGCATCTCCTGTCCTCTCTTCTGCACACCATCTTTTGGGAATTGAGACATTTGAGAATCTAACCAATTCGACTGGGTGCTCCCTTGGTGATTGTAAATCTGAGTAAAGGGAAGTGGACAAGCTTGAGGGAAATGTATCTCCACCTTACAAGACATTATACCTCTTTAGTGCTTGAATTTAAGGCCAAATCAATGAGTTTCTCTTTTGAACAGAGCTAGATGAGCACTGATGAAAACTTTCTCTTTGCCTGCCTTATTTGCTGGGCTCCACATGACCTTCCTTTTAATAACACGGCTTTTTTTCAGTTGTCAACTTAAGGTTGTACTTAGTTACATGTCAGTCCCAAGGCCCTGAGCTCTGGTCCCTTGTTGCAGACATGGGAAGTATCCTAAGACTAGGTTACTCCAAAACATATATGTGCGCACAGACATGCACACGCACACACGTATGCATGTGCGTATTTAAATGTGATTAGCTTGCAAGGGATAATTCATTTTAATGCTACAAAACTCAAAAGGACAAAGGGTATACGGTGAAAATTTCTCCTTACCCATCTCTACCTATCTTCCTTCCCTGGAAGCAAGCAGTTTTCATGACTTTCAGGAGCACCCTTTCAGGGCTATTCTATCCATACAGAGGTATGTATGTAGACTTACACTTAAATAGGGATATGTATAATTCTTAATATTTAAGAATCAATATTAAGTGTTTTTTACACAAATGATAGCATATTGTGCACAGAAACACCGTTCTGTACATTGATTTTTCACCTAACAATCCAGCCTAGAGATCATCTTATCTCATTATCTAGAGTATCCTCTTTCTTTTTTACAGCTGCACAGTATTCTGTTACATGGGTGTATCAAAATGTATTAGCTTGGATTGATTTCAGCATTTTAGATTACAAATAACGTAGTAGTTTTTAACCTTGAACACACAACTTGCAGCACGCGTGAGAAAACATCTGTGGAATAAATTCCTAGAACTGAAATTTTGGGGTCAGAGAGTATTTATGTCTGTAACCTTCATGGATATTGTCAAATATTCTCCATGAAAGCCACGTGAAATCTAACAGAAGAGTAGGAGAGGACCCTTTCCTCAGCCTGTCTCATCATCACAGTCTCAGCCTTTTTTTTTTTTTAAGAATTTGTTTCTTTAAGAGCACTTTTAGTTTCATAACAAAATTGAATGGAAAGTACAGAAATGTACCATATCCCCCATCCTCCCAGATGCACCCCCTCCTCCGCTATCCACATCCCCCACTAGAGTGGTACATTTGTTGCAACTGATGAACCTATATTGACACATCATTATCACCAGATGTAACTGCAGTTTACATTAGGGTCAGTCTTAGTGTGATACATTCTATGAGTTTAGACAAATTTATAATCACATGCATTTATCATTATAGCATACAGCCTTTTCAGATTGGCTTCTGTCACTCAGTAACATGCATTTGTGTCTCCTCTGTGTATTTGAATGGCTCAAGAAATCATTTTTTAAAATGTTGAATAGTATTCCACTTGATGGATGGCCACAATTTATTTATTCATTCATCTACTGACGCACATCTTGGTTGCTTCCATTCCAAGTATCGGCCATTATGAATAAACCTGCTATAAACATTCATGCATAGGCTTTCGTGTGGACATAAATTTCCTAATCCTTTGGATAAATATTAAGAAACATGATTTATGGATTGAATGGTAAGAATATGTTTAGTTTTGTAAAAGAAAAAAAAAAAGGAAGGCCAGTTACCTTCTAAGGTAGCTGCACCAGTCTGGTTTCACACCAGCACGACAGAACGTTCCTACTGCTCTATATCCTCATCAGCATTTGATGTCATCAGTGTTCCAGATTTAGGTCATTCTAATAGATGCATGGTACTGCGTTGTTTTACTATTTCTCCAATGACTTATATGTGGAGCATCTTTTCAGATGTTTACCTGCCATTTGTTTATGTTCTTTGGTGAGGTGTCTGTTAAGTTCTTTGGCCCATTTTAAAAAATTGGGTTGTTTTACTGTTGAATTTTCAGAGTTTTTTTTTTTTTTTGTATATTTGGATAACAGTGCTTCATTATATATGTCTTTTGAAAATAAGTTCTCCCAACCTTTGGATTATCTTTTCATTCTCTTGACAGTGTCTTTTGCAGAGTAGATATTTTTAAATTCAATGAAGTCCAGCTTACCAGTGATTTCTTGCATGGGCCGTACCTTCAATGTTTTACCTAAAAAGTAACTGCCAAACCCATGGTTATTTAAATTTCCTCCTATATTGTGATCCATTTTGTTAATTCCTGTGATCAGTGTTCAGTCTGTGTCTAGAGTCATCTTTTTACACATCGATGTAGGGTTGTTCCAGCACCACTTATTGAAAAACTATTCTTTTTCGATTATATTGCTTTTGCTTTTTTTTAAAGATCAGTTTACTCTATTTATGTGCATCTGTTTTGGGGTCTATTCTGTTCCATTGATCTAGTTGTTTATTCTTACGCGAATATTACACTGTCTTCATCGTTCTTTATGGTAAATCATGAAGTTGATAGTGTCAGTCTTCCAATTTTATTCTTTTCTTATAATATTGTGTTAGCTTATCTAGGTCTTTGGTTTCTGAATATGAACTTTAGAATTGGCTTGTCAATATCCATAAAATAACTTACTGGGATTTTTATTTGCATTGCTGGAATATATTGATTAAGTTGGGGAGAACTGAGATCTTGACAATATTGAGTCTTTCTATCCACAGAACATGGAATATCTCCATTTATTTAGTTCTTTGATTTTATTTATCAGAGTTTTGTAATTTATGTCAGATAGACCTTATTCATTTTTGTTAGATTATACCTAAGTATTTAATTTCCATGGGTGATAATGTAAATGGTATTACAGTTTTATTTTCAAATTCTACTTTTCCTTGCTGCTATATAGGATACCGATTGACTTTTGTATATGAACCTCGTATCCTGCAATCTTGCTGTAATCACTTATTAGTTCCAGGAGTTTTTTTGTTGTTGTTGATTTTCATATTTTCTACAGATAGGATCACATCATCTGCTTACAAAGACAGTTTATTTCTTCCTTTCTAATCTTTATACTGTTTATTTTCTTTACTTGTCTTATTGCATTAGGTAAAGTTTCTACATGGTATTGAAAAGAGGTGATGAGAGGTAACATCCTTGCCTTTTACCTGATCTTAGTAGGGAAAGCTTCACATTTCTCACCATTAAGCATGATATTAGCCGTAAGTTTTTTGCAAATACTCTATCGAGTGGAGGAAGTTCCCCTCTATTACTAGCTTACTGGTAATTTTTACCATAAATAGATGTTGAATTTTGTCAAATGCTTTTTCTGCATCTATTAATATGATCACATGATTTTTCTTTTTTAGCCTATTAATGTGGGCGATTGCATTAACTGATTTTCAGATGTGAAACCTGGGATAGATTTCACTTGGTGATGCTGTATGATTCTTTTTATGTGTTGTTGGATTTGATAAGCTATTATTTTGTTAAGTATTTTTGTATCTATGTTCATGAAACATATTGGACTATAGTTTTCTTTTCTGTAATGTTTTCATTTGGTTTTGGTATCAGGGTAAGGCTGGCCTCATAGAATGAGTCAGGAAGTATTCCCTCTGCTTCTATTCTCTCAACAAGATTGTAGTAAACTGGCATTATTTCTTCCTTAAACGTTTCATAGAATTTAGCAATGAATCCATTCAGCCTGCTTTCTGTTTTGGGATATGATTAACTATTGATTTAATTTTTTTCATTGATATAGGCCTGTTTGAACTTGGTTTATGTCTATTTCTTCTTGTGTGAGTTTGGGAAGATTGTGTCTTTAAATAAGTTGGCCAATTTCATCTAGGTTGTCAAATTTATAGACATAGAGTTTTTATAGTGTTCCTCTATTATCCTTTTAATGTATATGGAGTCTCCAGTGATGTGTCTCCTCTTTCACTTCTTTTTTTTTTTTTTAAAGATTTTATTTATTTGACAGAGAGAGATCACAAGTAGGCAGAGAGGCAAGCAGAGAGAGTGAGAGGGAAGCAGGCTCCCTGCTGAGCAGAGAGCCCGATGCGGGACTCGATCCCAGGACCCTGAGATCATGACCTGAGCCGAAGGTAGTGGCCTAAACCACTGAGCCACCCAGGCGCCCCTCCTCTTTCACTTCTGATATGAGTAATTTGTATCCTCTCTACTTAGCCTGGCTAGAGTCTTATCAATTTTCTTGATCTTTTTAAAGTGCCAACTTTTGATTTCATTGACTTCATTAGTTTTTGGTTTTTAGTTTCATTGATTTCTGCTCTAATTTTAATTTTCTTTTTTCTTCTGCTTACTTTTAATTGTATTAGCTCTTCTTTTTTCTTTTCTAATGTATGTGTATATTTTCCTCTAATTTCTGCTTTTTCTGCATCCTAAAATTTTTTTATTTGTATTTTTTAAAAAATATTTATTTATTTGACAGAGAGAGAGAGCACAAGTAGGGGGAGAGGCAGAGGAAGAGGGAGAAGTAGGCTCCCTGCAGAGGAGGGGAAGCCAGTTTTGGGATTCAATCCCAGGACTCTGGCATCATGACCTGGGCGGAAGGCAGTGGCTTAACCAACTGAGCCACCCAGGCACCCCTGTATTTCCATTTTATTTATTTATTTATTTATTTATTTATTTATTTATTTACTTTTAAAGATTTTATTTATTTGAGAAAGAGCATGAGTAGAGGGAAGGGCAGAAGGACAAGGAGAAGCAGACTCCCCATTGAGCAGGGAGCCCAATGCAGGGCTCGATCCCAGAACCCTGAGATCATGACCTGAGTTGAAGGCAGATGCTTAACCAATTGAGCCATACAGGAGCTGTATTTTCATTTTAATTTAGTTAAAAAATATTTTAAAAATTTCTCTTGAGAGTTCTTCTTTGACCTATGTGTTATTTAGAAGTGTGCTATTTAATTTCCAAGTATTTTGGGATTTTTCCAGTTATCTTTCTGTTGCTGATTTCTAGTTTAGTTTTATTGCGGTCTGAGACCAGAGATTATATGATTTTTATTCTTTGAAGTTTGTTAAGATGTGTTTTATGTCCCCAAATACCGTTTACTTTGGTGAATGTTCCATATAAACTTGAGAAAAATGTATCTTTTGCTGTTGTTATATGAGGTAGTTTATTTTATATTCATATCCACTTGATTGGTGATGTTTTTGAGTTCAACATATCATTACTGATTTTCTGCCTGCTGGTTCTGTCCCTTTCTGATAGAGGAGTATTGAAATTTTCAACTATAAAGGTGGATTAATGTATTTATCCTTGCATTTCTACGAGTTTTGTCTCATGTAGTTTGATGCAGTTGTTAGGGTCATACATATTAAAGCTTTTTGTTTTCTTGGAGGCTTGACCTTTTGTCATTATGCCCCTCTTCATTTGTACTAACTTTCTTGCTCTAAAGTCTGCTTTGTCTGGAATTAACAGCTATTCTTATTTCCTTTTGATTCATGTTAGCATGATATATCTTTCTTTGGCCATTTTACTTTAAATCTGTATGTGTTTTTATATTTAAATTGAGTTTCTTTTTACACTATATAGTTAGGCCTTGGTTTTTGATCCAATCTAATAATCTGGCTTGATTGGTTCATTAAGCCCATTGACATTCAAAGTGATTATTGGTATAATTGGATTAGTAGCTTTCATATTTGTTACTGTTTTCTCTTGGTTGCCCCTGCTCTTTGTTCCTATTTCTATTTTCTACTCTTTTTTCTGAATTGCATGGTTTTATTTATTTATTTTTATTTTTAAAAAATTTCATTTATTTATTTGACAGAGAGAGACAGCAAGAGGGAACACAAGCAGGGGGAATGGCGAACACAAGCAAGCTCCTTGCAGAGCAGGGAGCCAAAACAGAGCTCAATCCCAGGACCCTGAGATCATGACCTGAACCAAAGGCAGAAGCTTAATGAGTGAACCACCGAGGTGCCCCTGACTTTCATGATTTTAACTGAGCATTTAAAATTATTCTGTTTCCTCTCTTTTCTTAACATATCAGTTATATTTTTATTTTTAGCTTTTTAAAAATGGCTGCTCTAGAGTTTCAGTATACATTTATAATAAATCCAAGTCTACTTTCAAATAACACTATATTACTTCACAAGCAGTTTTAGTACATTATAATAACAAAATAATCTAATTCCTCCCTCTTTTCTCCTATATGTTTGGGGTCATTCATTTCCCGTACATGTAAGCATATATCTGTATATAATCATATATGTATACATAAGCATACATAATTTAATATATTGTTGGTATTATTGTTGCTCTGTTAGATCAATTAAGAATAAGAAAAATAGAAGTTTTTATTCTACCTTCACTTTTTCCTTCTTTAATGTCCTTCCTTTTTCATGTAGATCTCATTTCTGGACTTAAATTATTTTTTTCTCTCTAAAGAAATTTTAACATATTTTGAAAGCAGGTCTACTAGGAACAAATTTTCTTAATTTTTTTTTTGTCTGAGAAAGTCTATTTCTTCTTTATTTTTAAGGTTATCTCCACAAGATACAGAATTCTAGATTGGTGTTTTTTTTTTTTTTCCTCTTAACACTTTAAATATTTCACTCGACTGACTCCCTTTTGACTGCATGTTTTCTAAGGAAAAGTCAAATGTAATTCTTTTCAAATTTTTACTTAAATTCTAGTTAATTAGCATGTAGCATAATATTAGTTTCAGGGGTAGAACTTAGGGATTCATCACTTTCATATAACACCCAATGCTTATCATAACAAGTACCCTCCTTAATACCCATCACCCATTTAGCCCATCCTCCACCCACATCCCTCTGTCAACCCTCAGTTTATTCTCTGTCCTTAAGAGTTTCTTACGGTTTGCTTCCCTCTTTCTCACTCTATTTTTTCCTTTCCACATGTTCAGCTGTTTTGTTTCTTAAATTCCACCTATGAGTGAAATTATATGGTATTTGTCTTTCTCTGACTTATTTTGTTTAGTATAATAATATTCTAGCTCCATCCATGTCATTGAAAATAGCAAGATTTTATTTTATTTTTTAATTTAATTTTTTAAAAGATTATTTATTTATTTATTTGACAGAGATCACAAGTAGGCAGAGAGGCAGGCAAGGGGGGCAGGAAGCAGACTCCCTGCTGAGCAGAGAGCCAGATGTGGGGTCAATTCCAGGACCCTGAGATCATGACCTGAGCCGAAGGCAGAGGCTTAACACACTGAGCCACCCAGGCGCCCCAAGATTATATTCTTTTTAATAACTAAGTAACATTCCAGTGTGTGTGTGTGTGTGTTTATGTATACCACATCTTCTTTGTGCATTCATCAGTTGATGGCTTTTTCTTTTTTTTTTTTCACTTTTTTAAAATTTCTTTTCAGCGTAACAGTGTTCATTGTTTTTGCACCACACCCAGTGCTCCATGCAATACGTGCCCTCCCTATTACCCACCACCTGGTTCCCCAACCTCCCACCCCCCGCCCCTTCAAAACCCTCAGGTTGTTTTTCAGAGTCCATAGTCTCTCATGGTTCATCTCCCCTTCCAATTTCCCTCAACTCCCCTCTCCTCTCCATCTCCCTATGTCCTCCATGTTATTCCTTATGCTCCACAAATAAGGGAAACCATGTGATACTTGACTCTCTCTGCTTGACTTATTTCACTCAACATAATCTCTTCCAGTCCCGTCCATGTTGCTACAAAAGTTGGGTATTCATCCTTTCTGATGGAGGCATAATACTCCATCGTGTATATGGACCACAAGTTGATGGCTTTTTCTACGGATAGTTTGGCTGTTATTGATAATGCTGCTATGAATATTGGGGTGCATGTACCCCTTTGAATCAGTATATTTGTATCCTTTGAGTAAATACCTAATAGTGCAGTTGCTGGATCCTAGGGTAGTTCTATTTTTTTTTTTTTAAAGATTTTATTTATTTATTTGACAGAGAGAGATCACAAGTAGACAGAGAGGCAGGCAGAGAGAGAGAGGGAAGCAGGCTCGCCGCCGAGCAGAGAGCCCGATGCGGGACTCGATCCCAGGACCCTGAGATCATGACCCGAGCCGAAGGCAGCGGCTCAACCCACTGAGCCACCCAGGCGCCCAGGGTAGTTCTATTTTTAACTTTTTGAGGAATCTCCACAGTTTTCCAAAGGGGCTGCACCAGTTTGCATTCCCACCAAGAGCACAAGAGGGTTTGCTTTTCTCTGCATCCTTGGCAACATCTGTTGTTTTCCTGCTCAAATATAATTCTTATCTTCGTTCCTTTTTATCTTTGTCCTCTGGCTTCTCTCAAAATGTCATCTTTGATTCTGATAGGCTTATGTGTCGTTATTTTTGGCATTTAGTCTTCTTCGTGTCATGTGAGCTTCCTGGATCTGTGGTTTGGTACCTGTTCCTAATCTGGGAAAATTCTCAGTCATTATTGTTTCAAGTATTTCTTCTGTTCCTTTTTTTTTTTTCTTCTCCTACTAGTATTCTCATTGTGTGAATGTTATACCTTTTGTAGTTGTCCCACAGTTCCTGGATACTGTTTGTTTCTCAGCCTTTGTCTTATTTGCTTTTCAATTTTTGAGGTTTCTACTGATATATCTTCAAGCTCAAAGATTCTTTCCTCGGCCATGTTCAGTCTAGTAGTAAGCCCATCAAAGGCATGATTCATTTATGATCTCTAGCATCTCTTTTTGTTTTTTTCTAAGAATTTCCATCTCTCTGCTTATGTTACCCATCTGTTCTCACATGCTATCTTTACCCATTAGAGCCTTTTGCATATTAATCATAGTTATTTTAAATTTCTGATCTGATAATTCCAATATCCCTACCATGTCTGAGTCTGATGCTTGCTCTCTTTCCTCAAACTGTGTTTTTTGCCTTTTATGTTTATGCCTATGTTTTGTAATTTTATCTTGATAGTGGGACATAAGGAACAAGGTAAAAGGAACAGCTGTAAATAGGCCTTTAGAAATGTGGTGGTGAGGTATGGGGGAGGAGAAGCACTTTGTAGTCCTAGCATTACGTCTCAGTCTTTTGTAAGCCTGTGCCTCTAGACTATGAAATTTGCTTTTTCAAAATTAAGTAATTTTTTTTTTTACTGCATAGCGTCCTCAGTTGTCCCCCACACTTATGTCCAATAGGATGACAAAAGCCAGCTAGAATTTGGTATTTTCCTTCCTCAGATCAAATAAGCACTGATAAAATCCAAGGAGGTGAGGTCCTGGCTCAATAGTTTTTCTTGAGGGTGGACCTTGCTAAGAACAGAATTACTCTAATGCATTTTGAAATAGTTTCTTTCCTTCTGCCTCTGCCAGAAGCAGGAGAGGATTTTCATCTAATATTATAATGTAAAAACCTGGTTGATAATCTCAAAATAAAACTCATAAAATTCTGGGGACCCCCATAACTGGCTCCACCAGACATTTTTAACTCTTGGTCTTGTCCACTTGGAGCCTGCAACAATTTGTGAATTTTAGTGGTGGTTTTCCTTTCTTGGCACTGTTTTCCGTGGAGTTTCCAGTTCCCACATTCCTGCTCAGGTAAACTGGTGATTTCTCTATTTGCCTGTTGATCTCTCCAATTTTGGGGGTAGCAATTTGTCCTGCAACCTCATTTCTGTTATTGATCAAAGAAAGGCTATCGATTTTTTAGTTTAGCTTTCTACTTATGGTTAGGATGGGTGACTTCTAAGCATGCAGACCCAGAACCTGGATGTGCAATGCAGTCTCTACCACTTTTCTACACAAGAGTTTTCCTATCTATAAAATAGGGATTAGAATACCTCCATTGTAGATTTTCTGTGAAGGACAGAGGATGTTGTATATAAACACTCATGGAACAAAGCAGGAGTAAAAGCTAAATAAATATTAGCCAAAAAAGGGGAAATGGTATTTTTCTGACTTTGCCCCCTAGTTCTTGGAGGAAGGGAGTGTTTTGAATGCCTGTATGACAACCACAGGTTGTCACAGCCTGCTGCCCCTCCCGTCGCCCACACTGCCTAGGATTGCTGAGCTCCTAGCTAGTCCCTGAATGTCCAAGGGAAATTTACCTTAAGGCCTTTGCACTGCTGTTTCTTTTGTGTAGAACTTTCTTCACTTAGGTACCTACATGACTCCCTCCTTTATGTTAGTTGCGTCTTTCCTCAAATGATTTCTCATGGAGGCTTTGTCAGAGCACCCAGCTTTGCATTCACCCCCAATGATCTCTACCTCCATCTCAGTTATATTTTTCTCCATAATGCTTATCACCACCAGACTATATCTATCTCTATGTCTATATAGCCTTTTTTTCTTTTCATTTTCTTGCTTGACTGCATCTCTACCCCCACAGCAGGAATTTTTCATTGCTGAATCCCCAACTCCCAGATCCTGTGTCTTGCATATCATAGGTGTTCAATAAACTCAAGGAATGAATTATGTAAGAGCACACTACAAATTAACCCAAAAGAGGTAATAAATAAGATTTATAAATGGAGACTGGCTGCTTTAAAATATTTGAATCCTCTTTCTGCACCAGTACTTAGATCTTATCATTCCCCTCACTTCACTACTTACTGAAATGTGACTTCTAGAGATTTGATGCACAATAGAAATAAAATAGGTAACCTGCTTTATATTATGGGACCACAAATGGCACTGACTGAAAATAGCACTATAAACAGCAATTAAATCAAATGTCTTCATCCCTTGGTAGCCAGTGGTATCCGCTGCTGTAATTTTTGATTTCCCTTCTCGCTTGGACCTAGGACTTGGAATGCATATAAAGATAACTAAAATGCCTACTGTTGTTGGAATACAAGAAGGCAATTAGGGGATGTGGATGCAGCCTCACATCTCTTAGAATTGTCTCATTGGCTGTGACAGCTTCCGATGAGAGAGACAAAAAGACCCATATATTCCTAAATGGTTATTAACTCGGGTACATAAGGCGGAGAAGAACGGTTTGCTCCCAAGGCCCGCTCGCACTGGAATGATTAGGGTAGTGCAGACTGCCGGGGCCCTGTCCTCCTCTGCTGAGGTCTCACCTGATAAGAAGCAGCTGGGAAAGAACTGAAAACTTGAAGAGATTTGGTCTCATCAAATTCTGGCATATAAACATGAAGCCAATACTTATTCCTGGGCTCTATTCCTGAGAAAAATCACAGCTTGCTAAAAATAAAGTCCCCACCGTCCTGTAGTGAACCCTCTTCCCTCACCTGCCAAGTGATGTTAAATGCACTCCTTTCTCACCAAACTTTGAAAGTCTTTTCACCTGCCTTGCTATTCTTGTATTCTGATGTTGTCATAGTGACAGAAGTCTTGTTCATACTGGTGGTATGTTTGTGACATGGTCAGTCCTCGTTTTTCAGCAAATTGTTTTCCCTAAGACTGCACCTTAAGGCAGATTGCCATAAAATGAAATCCGACTGGCTCTATCCTATTGTCATTATTGATTCAGATTTCATGAGAAATTGTGAAATGAGCAGAGAAAGGTGCTAAAAACAGATGAATAGCATGTTGGGGCTCAGCCAGGTGATCAAAGGTGGGAGAGTTTTGCTGCAAAACAGCAAAATGTGAAAGTTACTAATTCCTGATTGAATGTCTACAGAAGATTAAAGTGGGGCAATCAATGATTAGATGCTTTGTAATATGGGTGATGCCAGTCTCGGACAAGTAAACAAGTCTTTTCCTTGAACATTGGTCTCATTGCACTTTGCTTTTTTTTTTTTTTTTTTAAATCAGGGAATGCCCATCTTTTAGTACTAAAATGCCTAAGTTCTCAATAAATGCTTTTTGAATAGTAATAAAATTCTTCACAACCTTTAACCTTTTCTTAAAAAAAAGACATCAAAATTTTCACTCAAGCTTAGAAAATTATGTTTCCACGGTTTTGTTTTTAATGAATACAGTTCAAATTCCTAAGTAATTATGTGGAGAAATTCAGAAGTCTGATATAATTTGAAATTTCAGTGTACATTTACAATCTGCTTTCTAAAATTGTAATTGTCTGTATTCACTGTCATGGTTGAAAGAAAACAAGATATTAAATATTTTTCTTAAATTGGTTTGGATAGGAAAAGTGATATCACCCAAAATAGAGAGTAAGACAAATTAAAGCTTAAATAGAATAGTAACACCAGTTAACTTTTATAGCTTGTTTAGAAATATAGCATGTACTGTGCTTTACAAATATTAGCTTATTTAATCTCCTAAATATGGTTTGAGGTAGTTACTGTAATTCTTTCTGGTTCATAGGGAAGGGAACTGAAGCTTAGAGACATTAAGCGATGAGCCCGAGGTCAGACAACTGACTTTCAAACTCAGGCATCCTGGCTTCAGAATCAGTGGTCTTAACTACCAGGCATGTTGCAGAAATCAAAGCAAATAGAAACACAGTCAGTTACCTGGGGTGATAATTGAAGAGATAGGGCACATTACTTCAAGATTCAGGCCATTTTGTCCTAGAAATTATACTATTGTTGAACAATGGTAATTAAATATTTAAGCTACTTTTGATTTCAGTAGAGAAAATGTGTAACATACATAGAGTTTTATATCATTTTAAGAAGTGTTTGGCTCAGAATTGTAATTTCAGGGGAAAAAAGGTTACAAGAGATCAATTGCTCATAACCAGTTTGCTGAGCATAAATGTGGCAAAATGGTGGTCCTTTTATTTCTCAGTCTCTCCTCTCCTTTTTACCGCCAAACTGCTGTTTCAGGTGAACACCTTTTACCTGGACTATCACAGCAGCCCCCAAATGGTCTTCCTACAACCTCAGTTTGTTCTCTACACCACTGCCAGAAGTACCTTCGCTAACCCGTGGAGAAAAAATGTTGTATCATCATCCTCCCCATCAAGAGCAATGATTGCTGTGAACTTGGAGTCATACACTATGCTGCCCACCCAGTGAAAGCTAAGGTTCCTATCCCAGCAAGAACTTTATACGCGTCACTCATTATTCTCTAACATTGCTCTTTTTTTTATATTTTAATTCCAGTTACTTCACATACAGTGTAATATTAGTTTCAGGTGTAAAATATAGTGCTTCAACACTTCCATACAGCGCCTAGTGCTCATCGCAACAAGTGCCCTTCTTAATCCCCATCACCTACTTCCCCCATGCCCCTCATACCTCCCCCTTTGCTACCCATCGGTCTGTTCTCTATAGTTAAGATCTCAAGCATTGCTCTTCAGGGATTCTATGATCTGTCACCAGGCCAGCTGGCTGCCTCACCTGGCATTCCACAATTTACCTCAGCATCCACACTCTGTCTCCATTACACTTCACATTGCTTCTCATGCTTCGAATGCTCTCCAAGTTCTCTCTTCTTAGCACACTCTTAATTATCTGGGATACTATACTGGAATATAGAAGACCTTATGATGTGTCTATCATAGACAGCCCATGATTAAAACCTCGTTATATGAGCTTGGGAACAGTGCTTAGCTGATTAGAATCTCAATTTCATCACTGGTAGAATGAGGATGATAACGTTATTTATTTTACAGGGTTTTTATAAAGATCAAATGAGATAGAGAGTGTAAAGAGCTCGGCATCCAATAAATACATGTTCCTATCTTCAATCGCAGATTGGCCCTCCTCACATTTCATTCCCCACCCCCAACACAGTGAGATTTTGGATATTCCTTTCTGTGCCCCTGCTGCAACCAGGGGTGAGACCTCTAAACTTGTGGTATTATTCGGCTCTTACCTGTTTATTGTCTGTTTCCTTACCTAGACTGAGAGTTCCCAGACTTAAGTAACCTGGGCAGCTCATTAAAAAAATGCTCCTTCTTAGTAAATGAGAGTTAAATGAGAGTCTCTGATCTGGTATATGGTCATGGTTTATAAAGTTCCCCAGGTGATCTTAATATTCAAGCCCGGACTGTAGATTCCTTCAGAGCGGGATTCATGAGTCCCTGCTGCCGTCACGGAGCTGGGATGGAATGGTCGTTCAGTGTGTGCCCAAAATCCGAATGAAGGCATGCATGCAAGATGGCCCGCTCTCCAGGTCTTCTGAATATACATTCGATAATCTTGAACCCATTTAATTATAAAAGTGTGATACCCAAATTAGCACATTACTGATAAATTTACATTTATACGATGGTAATCAGTACCTATGACAATAAAGACATGGTTTAAGTTTTCTCAAAGTCTAAATGTTTCTTCAGGCAATTTCCAGTCTACTTATTTGTGGGTTCAGTATTTTTGTTTGTTGTTTGGTTCAGTGTTTTTGTTTTGCTTTCATTCTTTTGGGTCCCCAAGTCAAATGGGTGAAGTGATTTTAACTTCCTACAGGGTGCCTAAATATCTAGAGCTGAAATTAGCTGTTTACTTGCCACTATAAAATTTCCCACTCTTGGCTATTATGTATAATCGTATCCCTTTTAGCATTTGTTTTGTTGCCTTCCTCTTGGAGTGTATATGCAGATTTATATTTAACCTTCCTGTGTTCTTTGTTTTTAGTGGCCCATCAATAATTGTGTTTAGCTGTAAAAATATATACAGCACCTTGAGAGAGGAAGAAGAAAGGGACTAATGGCATTGAAAGCCATAGCTGCATCAGTTTGTTAAAATTAACTCCCCCCCGCCCCATAATATCTGGTGGTGCTTTCTTTTCAAAATGCTAAATGGAAGGTGAAATACAGTAAAATGCTTCTTTTCATATAGTGAATGGTATCAGAGCACCATGACTAATAAAATCAGCTTTCTCATCTAAATGCAGACAATTTTTAAGTTTATTTTCAGTAGGATTTGATTTCAGGATGGCCTCTAGACAGTCAGCTGAATGGTGGGGAAGCCAAGTAGATTCCTATCTTTGCTGGTAAAGAGAATCATGACTTCATTACCCCCATTCTGGCTTAGGAATTAAAATGCTATCAGCTTAACAAAAAGAAAGAAAACACATCACAATTGTGTCTCTAACTATTGTGGGGTGGGGGAGGGATTCACAGGTTAGATATTTTTATTGAAATAAAAATGGTGGATTCTGGGACTGTATTTAATTTCTTTACAAGGTTATTTTCTCTTAGGTAATCAGCTCGGACGTGGGGTCTACTGTTTCCTTCTGGATGATAGACACTGGGCAGAAAATCAAACAGTTTACTGGTTGCCATGGCAATGCAGAAATCAGCACTATGGCCCTTGATGCAAATGAGACACGGCTTTTGACTGGCAGCACAGATGGGACCATAAAGGTGAGAACGCAGTGATGCTTTTCTATCCAGATACGAGGAGGCTGAAATACTATGTGAGGAGACATAGCTATAACTATATTTGTTTTTGTCTTTTTGGCCATGCATGAGGAAAGATGAGATGAGAAGACTTAAATAACTCATACCATCTAATAAGAAAGCTGTTAGGGGTGAGGAAAAAAAAAAAAGAAACCCCTGTGGAAAAATGAATAAATGATTTTTCTGAATAAATTATTTAACATAAAAACACAACTTGGCTTACTTATTTCAGAAAGCCTATTCCAGTGTTCTGGATAGAGGATTACTTTGGGGAATAAGAAGTCCAAGTAATTTTCCTATGCTTCAACTAATATCTCTAGTTTTTTTGTTTTTTTTTTTTCAGTTTATAAAATGAGAAATCAGAGCAACAAAGAAAACTTTTTAAAATGGCATGGATTCAAATTTGAGGGCAAATGAATATTTTAAAATCAACCCATGTTATAATTTGCAATTTTATGTGAAGGAAAGTGAGACAGTAAAGAAGGATTGTAGGCAGAATAATCATTATCTTTGTTATTATCCTAAACTAACAATATTTAATACTTCTACTTTTCTTGTTTTGTAACCATTACTAATTTCTTCTGCTATTACGCTTTGTGAAAATGATCAAATTTTCATGCAAAGCTTAGATATTTGGTATCTGAAGTCATGCTTGCCAGTGAATCCTCTCTACTCCCCTCAGCTCTGAGACTAATGACAATCTTTGATTGGAGATGGCATGTGACACTTGGAGGCAACAGAAGGCAGTTTCCCAGAATAAGCTTTGAATGGTTCTCAAACTTCTGTCATAACTAGAATCAGGGGGGTAGTAATGAAGTATGCCTTCCATGCTGGAGTGTATGATGCATGCTGGTATGCTGCATGGGAGGGTAATGGAAAGTTCTCTGGATATGTGGGTAGAACATGATGGAAGTTGGAAGCAAGAATTCCGAGGATTCCAGGCTGGCTACTGTCAATGTGAAGGAGGTGCTATGGTGGTTTGCAGTGAGAATCTCTGGAAATCACCAGAGCTGGGTCTCTGAGAAGGTTAAAGGGCAGGAGGTAAGGACTGGGAGCTTAGGTTTAAGTAATCTACTTTACAGAACTGGTAAGATGTATGCCGGTAATGGGAAAATTCCAACCTCAGAGGTCAAGGTGGAATAAAACAAGAAGAACTGGAACTGGAATTTTAGACAGACTTAGTCAAAAGGATCAAGTGAGTATCCCACTTACTGGTTCTGGGGTACAAGACTGAACTGAGAAATGAGACGAGTAGACTAGGTTCCTTTTACCCCTTTCTTGGAAAGTAACCAGTTGTAGAGTCCAGAGCAGTGCAGATTAGCAGATGGTTGCTAAAAGCTTGCAGATAGTCCCAGCTAAGGGACTTCGTTGGACCTGGGGACAGTCGGATCTTTACAATACCTATGTGTGGGTATTATTTTAGGTGGGTTTGGTAAGAGCCACCTTTAGAGGAAAATGCAGTGACGTAGGTGAAGAGCATGTGTACCCTTCAACATTTCAGCTCAAGCCTTGCATTATCAAAGTTAATGTGAATTTAGTAGTATAATCACAGCTTTTGAAGATATATTTGTCTTTATCATAATAGCACGACAGAATTCTGAAATTTGGCAACCTCTCTGTAAGATGCATAAATCAGGGTTGAGCTGTTCATATGCTGTGAAGAGACAAGAATGAATGACATTTTCCAATCTCATTTATAATTTAGAATCCCAAACCAGTACCTATGTCATCCAAGATTTAAAAGTATTGCTCTATTTATCACGGTCTTGAAGAATCTGATCTTTAATTACTTAATGTTTTAAATAATTAATGTAATCATACAATAAAATTTGAAATTCAAAGAGTTACACAGTAAGAAGAAAGAAAGTTTCTTTCTCACCTCTATTCATGGCTCCTCCCTTGTAGCTACCACTGTTACTGGTTTCTCATACATCCTTCTAGCCAAAGGGCAGCGTCTGTTTCTTAAAGGCAGCCCAATATTTATGTTGTTCTGCATTTTGGATTTTTCTATTGTGGACACTGAGTCAAATGAATGCATACAATAATAATAATGTTATCTCACTTTTATCACATGCTGACCAAGAATCAGGTACTGTTCTAAGCACTTTACACATACACACACACACACAAATGCACACCCTCACCATACCCCCCCACATATGTATCTATATACTTAGTAATATTATTATGTCAGTTTTACAAAGGAGGAAACTAAAGCCCAAGGAAATAAAGCAAATTGCTTAAGGTTCCATAGCTGGTTCAGTTTAGGCAGAGCTTAGATATATAGAAATGACATATTCTTCTTAATGGCTACATTCTGTGCTTCTGTATAAACATTCCATATTCTGACTGTTTAGTCCCATGAGCAACCAGGTTGATTTAGGTATTTAGCTTTTATAAACAAGGCTTCAAGAATATAAAAATGTTCAAAATATGTCTTTTCACACATGTAAGTGCCTCTGTGAGATGATTTTCTTGAAGCTGAAAGTCAAAGGGAGTCTAGTCGAAGGGTATATGCAATTTAATTTTGGTAGTGTCTACTTGCCCTTTGTCGATGATACACCAGTGATGTTTCATGGCAGGGCTTAGTTTTAGCTGCTGGTGACCTAATAATGTTTTGTTGTAAGTTCACCCACTGGGCCCGGGTCCTTACCACCTGCCGGAGGAAGCAAACTCAAAGTGCTTGTTCCTCTTGTAGATGAGGTCTGGCATCCACTATCAACAGGACATTTTCCTGGGAGAAGATGGGAAACCTACCAATAAGGACTGTGTTTCAGGCTCTGTATTAGATATTTAACACTCCAAATATCGCAGAGGAGTAAGTGTCCTGGGTCGTGAGGAAATTAAAATTTAGAGACATACACTTAGAGAAAGAACCAGGGTTTCAACAGACTCCAAAATATGGCTCTATATGATTTTAGCCTTTCCCTTAAAAATACTTATTTAAAGCTTTCGAATCAGCTATTATTGTTATAATTTTTAAAGATTTTATTTATTTATTTGACAGTGTGAGAGATAGCAAGAGAGAACACAGGCAGGGGGAGTGGGAGAGGGAGAAGCAGGCTTCCCGCTGATCCTAGAGCCCAAGGCAGGCCTTGATCCCAGGACTCTGGGATCATGACCTGAGCCGAAGGCAGACACTTAACTGGCTGAATCAGCTATTATTAAACTAAATTGATCAGGTTACAAGTAGAATAACAAAAAATAATAGGTAATTTTTAAAAAATATTTTATTTATTTATTTGAGAGAGACAAGAGAATGCACACAAGCAGGGGGGAGGGCAGAGGGAGAGGCAGGCTCCCCACTGAGCAGAGAGACGGATGTGGGACTCGATTCCAGGACTCTGAGATCATGACCTGTGCCGAAGGCAGAGGCTTAACCCACTGAGCCACCCACATACGGCAATAATGGGCAAATTTAAATGGTGAGGGGACTGTCTTAATTATAACATACCCTAAGTGAATCAGCCCTTGTCCAGAATATAAACACCAAAGTTTAAAATAATCCTATTACACTGTGTTATTTTACTCACGGAAGAAGACATTTTCTGTTCTTGTCTCCAAGGTGACTTAAGTTTTTCTCTTGAAGGTATGGGACTTCAGTGGATACTGTCACCACACACTAAATGTTGGGCGAGAGGGAGCAGTGGATATTTCACAGATCCTGGTTCTTAAGAAGACGATACTGGTTACAGGCTGGGAGAGGTATGATGTGGTTCATGCAAAACTGTAGGAAGGCAAAAGGAGAATGTTTGTATTTGAATCAGAATCTTTTTTTTTTTAACTTTTAAATAATAAGTTTATTTGAGGTAAAGTGTAGGTTTTGATCGGGATCTAAAAGAGAAAAGAACATAGAGATCTTGACTGATTCTGAGTCATTAATTTGCTGGTGAGCTCGGTGAGTGACACTGTTCGGATTGATTGAATGCTTAGTGACTAAAACATTGTAAGATCACATAGCTCAAGCCGCTTTGAGAGGCGTTAGAAGGCTTTCTTCTGGCTTTTGGACTCTTTTTCTTTAATCATTCCAGACAGGGTCATAATACCATTTCCAAAAGTTTCCTAGATTTTATAGTCAATAAATTCCTAATGTATAAATTATATTCTTTCAACGATAAAGGGAGCTCATTTCTTCCTCTCTTGTTACTTATTTTAGATTGCAGCAAAGAGGAAAATGGGCTATGGAATTCTGTATTAGCTTTTCCTTCATATCCTTGCAGACAGGGGCCTTTCACGGCCTGCTTACTGTTCTCGAGGAGCAATTCTTCCATTTCATTATAAGGAAAATTACTTCTCTTTCTTGTTCTCCTGAGAGAACTAAGGGATCATAAACAGGACCTTTTCTATGGCATTGTATAAGCACTAGGAAAATGAAACTGTGATATTTGCAAAAAATATATTGTCCATAAATTCAACTGTTCACAAAATATGGCTCTAATAGGTAATTTGCCTAACATTATTCACTATGGAATTTTTTTTTAAAGATTTTATTTATTTATTTGACAGAGAGAGATCACAAGTAGATAGAGAGGCAGGCAGAGAGAGAGAGAGAGGGAAGCAGGCTCCCCGCCGAGCAGAGAGCCCGATGCGGGGCTTGATCCCAGGACCCTGAGATCATGACCCGAGCTGAAGGCAGCAGCTTAACCCACTGAGCCACCCAGGCGCCCCTTCACTATGGAATTTTGATCTTAATGATTTGAAGCTAGGATCCAAATCAGATTTTATACCTAGAAAATTAGCGGTATATATCTGGGGACTTTTTTTTTTTTTTTCTTTTTTTTAAGATTTTTTATTTATTTATTTGACAGAGAGAAATCACAAGAGAGGCAGGCAGAGAGAGAGAGGAAGGGAAGCAGGCTCTCCACTGAGCAGAGAGCCCGATGCGGGACTCGATCCCAGGACCCCGAGATCATGACCTGAGCCGAAGGCAGCGGCTTAACCCACTGAGCCACCCAGGCGCCCTATATCTGGGGACTTTTATTGGTCACATGAAAGGCTTTCTCTTCTAATGCAAATGTACATATGCAGACTAGAAAACAGAGAGCCACTTACAGCTTGGTTTTCAGGGGTAGTTTGACTGTAAAGAAAGAAGGTATAATCCAGATTATTCTGCTTGACATCAAGAACGAATTCAATAATCCTCATCTTTGAAAGAGAAGGCTTCTTCACATCCTAGGAACACTCATGATCCATTAATGACTTCTCTCTCAGTAGACTATACAGTAAGTATTTCTATATCAGGCTGTGGTAATAAGTCAGTTTGATTCTCAAATGTTATGGCATGGTAGATGTGAAGTATACAGCGGATCCAGCTGAAATTTTGAACATCACAAAAAAGAATTTTAAGAATTCATCAGTATAAGTCAAAAGTTTGGAGATACTGTTTTCTTTTTCTTTTTAAATTTTTTATTTATTTCTTATTTTTTTATAATCATATAATGTATTTTTATCCCCAGGGATACAGGTCTGTGAATCGCCAGGTTTACACACTTCACAGCACTCACCATAGCACATACCCTCCCCAATGTCTATAACTCCACTCCCCCTCTCCAAACCCCACCTCCCCCCAGCAACCCCCAGTTTGTTTTGTGAGATTAAGAGTCACTTATGGTTTGTCTCCCTCCCAATCCCATCTTGTTTCATTTATTCTTCTCCTATGCCCTAACCCCCAAGTTGTATCTCCATGTCCTCATATCAGGGAGATCATATGATAGTTGTTTTTCTCCTATTGACTTATTTCACTGAGCATGATACCCTCTAGTTCCATCAACGTCATTGCAAACGGCAAGATTTCATTTCTTTTGATGGCTGCATAGTATTCCATTGTGTATATATACCATATCTTCTTTATCCATTCATCTGTTGATGGACATCTAGGTTCTTTCCATAGTTTGGCTATTGTAGACATTGCTGCTATAAACATTCGGATGCACGTGCCCCTTCGGATCACTACGTTTGTATCTTTAGGGTAAATACCCAGTAGTGCAATTGCTGGGTCATAGGGTAGTTCTATTTTCAACATTTTGAGGAACCTTCATTGCCACGGCCCGCGTGACAAATCGACCACGAAACGCGAGGGTAAGAGGATGGTAAAAAGAAATTAAAGAGACAAAGAGATGGGGGCAGGAGGAGCAGGGGATGATTTCCACCAATGCCGCTTTATTAGTAAAAACAAGAGGGTATATAGAAGTCTTACAGTGAAAGGGTGCCTTATCTAAGTGTTGCTGCAGGATTAAAGGTTCACACACCAGCTTCATAATATTTTTCACTACAGACATACCAGCGCCAGGTGGTGGATGGTAAACATCATCCACTAGAAACACACTTGAAAGTTATCTCATAGCTTCTAACAGGACAGCAAGAACCACTAGAAGATTAACGAGTGCATCTGGGTTGTTTTGAAGGTCAGATATCTAGAGGGCATGTGAGAAGTCACGTATACCAGCAAGCAGCACATGGCACAGGCTCTTTCTCAAATGCAACTCAACTCCGTTTTCCTCTGCCTTGAATCAGGCAGTGAGACATTGGAGGAGGCACAAGTCCGAGCCTGGTTTGGCTCTCGTCTCGAGCCCCACCGTGGCTTCCCACACTCCATGCTGTTTTCCAGAGTGGTTGCACCAGCTTGCATTCCCACCAACAGTGTAGGAGGGTTCCCCTTTCTCCGCATCCTCGCCAGCATCTGTCATTTCCTGACTTGTTAATTTTAGCCATTCTGACTGGTGTGAGGTGATATCTCATTGTGGTTTTGATTTGTATTTCCCTGATGCTGAGTGATGTGGAGCACTTTTTCATGTGTCTGTTGGCCATCTGGATGTCTTCTTTGCAGAAATGTCTGTTCATGTCCTCTACCCATTTCTTGATTGGATTATTTGTTCTTTGGGTGTTGAGTTTGATAAGTTCCTTATAGATTTTGGACACTAGCCCTTTATCTGATATGTCATTTGCAAATATCTTCTCCCATTCTGTCAGTTGTCTTTTGGTTTTGTTAACTGTTTCCTTTGCTGTGCAAAAGCTTTTGATCTTGATGAAATCCCAATAGTTCACTTTTGCCCTTGCTTCCCTTTCCTTTGGCGATGTTCCTAAGAAGAAGTTGCTGCAGCAGAGGTCAAAGAGGTTGCTGCCTGTGTTCTTCTCAAGGATTTTGATGCATTCCTTTCTCACATTGTGATCCTTCATCCATTTTGAGTCTATTTTCATGTGTGGTGTAAGGAAGTGGTCCAATTTCATTTTTCTGCATGTGGCTGTCCAATTTTCCCAGCACCATTTATTGAAGAGGCTGTCTTTTTTCCATTGGACATTCTTTCCTGCTTTGTCAAAGATTAGTTGACCATAGAGTTGAGGGTCGATTTCTGGGCTCTCTATTCTGTTCCATTGATCTATGTGTCTGTTTTTGTGCCAGTACCATGCTGTCTTGATGATGACAGCTTTGTAATAGAGCTTGAAGTCCGGAATTGTGATGCCACCAACTTTGGCTTTTTCAATATTCCTTTGGCTATTCGAGGTCTTTTCTAGTTCCATATAAATTTTAGGATTATTTGTTCATTTCTTTGAAAAAAATGGATGGTATTTTGATAGGGATTGCATTAAATGTGTAGATTGCTTTAGGTAGCATAAACATTTTCACAATATTTATTCTTCCCATCCAGGAGCATGGAACATTTTTCCATTTCTTTGTGTCTTCCTCAGTTTCTTTCATGAGTACTTTATAGTTTTCTGCATATAGATTCTTAGCCTTTTTGGTTAGGTTTATTCCTAGGTAGGAGATACTGTTTTCTTAATTGTATTTTTAAGATATCCATAGTTAGAAATCAGCATCAAAGATAAGGGGTTTTTTTTTGTTTTTTGTTTTTTTTTGGATTTTGACACAAGTTAGTTTTAAAAGATTAGTGAGTAGAGTCCTTTAGAAGTGGTTTAAAGGGACACCTGGGGTGCCTGGCTGGCACAGAGTGTGTGATTCTTGATCTCTGGGTAGTGAATTCAAGCCCCCCCCCCCCCCCCGTTAGGCATAGAGTGGAAAGAAGGGGGGGAGGGAGGGTGGAAGGGAAGGAATCCCTGATGCTCTGCTCTCTCTGAATGGGTGGGGACTTTCTGTCATCTTGGAGAGGGAGCTTTGGGAAGACTGAGTTGAGAGAGGGAACAGTTACCACTCCTTCCATTTTCCCCCATCTTTTCCATCTTCCACAAGGTTATCAGGATTTTAATCCCTAGTTGGAACTGAAAGTTGAAGAAATACATTCTCAATTGTATTATTTCGCTTTCATATTGGTAGATTTAAAAAGTTTATTTCTGTGGTGCCTGGGTGGTTCAGTCAGTTAAAACTCTGAATTTGGCTCAGGTTGTAATCTTGGGGTCCTGGGCTCGAGCCCCGGCACCTGAGAGTCTCCTTGTCCCTCTCCCTCTGCCCCTCCCCCTGTTCATGCACGATCTCTTTCTCTTGAATAAATAAATAAAATCTTCAAAAAAACTTTATTTCCTAAGTCAAAGCCCTTATGTGAGGACAGATTTTACTGGAATTCGACAGGATCTTTTATGTTAGGAGGCATTTAACAAAGTAGCAAGAGGATAGGTTGACTGTTCATTTATAATGGGAGAAGGATGGTCCATTAAGCCACTTCCTTGAGAGTTTAGTGATTAGAAAAGAAATAACTGAAGACTGATAGCTTATCAAGCTTTCTTTAGCTTATCAAGCTTTCTTTAAAACCGAGAGGGAGGTTGTTTAAGTTGTAGCTTTAACTTCAGGCTCTACCTAAATAAAGAGATTGGTTTGATAATTTTCCCAGGATAAGATAGATAGTACATTTATTGAGTGAGGTATCTAAATATGCATCAGGCTTATTTTATTTATAGTGCTTTTTAACATTAGTCCCTTTACATACATTATCTAACTTAATCCTTAGCTTCGTTTGAAAGGGAGGCAATATTTTGTAGATATCTCGATCTTTATCATCAGCTCTTATCTCTCTAAGCTCACTTATCTATTTACTTTCTGGACACGTCTGCCTGCAATCTCAAATTCAACATATTTTAAATTGAATTTATTATTTGTTCCCTCTTCAAAACCCACTTTTCCCCTCTTAGCTTCAGAACTTCAGTTAACAGCCAGAGACCTGAATATCCACCTTGGTTCTTCCTTCTCACTCAACACCACAACAAAGTACTGTTACCTATTTTATATTCCAAATATTTCTCAAACCTGTTCCTATTACTACTACAGCTATATGATTCAGGGCCTCATTTCTACCTGGCTGAATTTCACAGACTTCTAATTTGTCCTTTTCTCTAGTAATGCCCCCATTTTACCTCTTAAATAGATTCTGCACATTTTAGCTCTAATAATTTCTTTCTACAATGCATTCTATGTCACTTCCTTGTTTACCACCTTTCAGAGTGTCTATAAAATACTTTGAAACTCCCTCTGGCCTGGACCTATTCTTCGTATCCTTTTTATCCATTCCTGGGTATATTCTAGTAATCTCTACACCCAATGTGGAGCTCGAACCCATGACCTATGATACAGAGTTGCACACTCTTCTGACTGAGCCAGCCATGTGCCAACTGGGGTACTTTTCAAACTCAAATATAGGAACTGCTGTCAGCCTGTTCCCATGTAAACCTTACCTCTTGCCTTTATTCTCTCCCCTTCTCTAGAAATCCTTCTCCAAACGTTGTTCATGTAGCTAACATTTATTCTTATTTCAGGTCTTGTTCATTCATCTTCTCCATCAGGACATCTCTCTTTACTCCCGACGTGGAAATATGCCCCCATTTGTCTTTGTGCTGTATACCTTCCTGTACTTTGTTTAATGTAGAATTAGATTATAGCATTTAATGAGTGTGTATGTGTGTGTGTTTAAGTGTGTGTTTATGTGTGTGTTATAGTGTCTGGTTCTTAGTGGATGCTCAATGATATTTGTTGAATGATTTAATTAGTGTTTATTAAATAACAGGAAATCTGAGAATTAGAGAAGTTAATTACTCAAGGTCACAGTCTGAATAAGGAGCAAGCAGGATAGTTATTCAAATCTATTCTCTCTTACAATAAACCAGGAATCTAAGTATTACTAGTCTTCTTTCACAAGGGAGAATATGTGGCTTAAGAAAATGTGTAGTCTAACCAACATTACAAAGCTAGTAGGCAGCTGAATTGGAATTCCTGTGCCAGAGTCCATGCCCTCTCCACCATTCCTGAGTTACAAATGGAGTCACTGAGTCATGGGAGAGCAGCTATATTCTCTTAAACAAGTAATCTGATTGAATAGGTTGGTTATGTCAATCAAATCTAGGGAATCAGTTTTGTGTGTTTGAACACGTAAAAGACACGTTTTTCAATGAGTACTGGGTGTTACATGCAACTGATGAAACACTGAATTCTACCCCAGAATCTAATAATACACTGTATGTTAACTAAATTGAATTTAAATAAAAAATTTTTAAAAACCATGCTTTAAATTAAAATTAAATTAAAAAAACAAATTAACACCTCAGAGTTTTAGCTTACTATTATTTTTCCTTTTTCTTCCCACACATATTTTTAAAGTACACCTAGGTAGAAAGTGCTGAGTTAGGAACTATGGTGGACTGAATGTGAAGAAGCATGATACTTGCTCTCACGGGCAACATGTTCTAACTGGGGAGTCAACTCACACAAGGCAGGATATGATAAATGCCACTGTGAAATGGTTCTGAGCAAAACCTGAATTGGAGAGCCCATATTGGTTTTCTAGAAATGCATTCATTAATATCTAGAGAATATGTCAAATCTGTTAAGAAGAAGAAGCCCCAAATTCAGAACTTCTAAAAAGATGTTTCTTACCATTTTAAGTAAAATATATTTAGAGACAAAGTTGTGAATTGACATAGGGCCAACTAAGTAATGTCTGGTTAAATGCCTGGTCATATTTACATTGGTAAAATTAAATGAATAGATGATCAATTAACTTTGCATTTGCACATAATATGTATAGTTCTGGTAAAATCAAAGAAATAATCATAATACTTTAAGATTTTATCCTGCCCTAAAGTTCTATGATCCTATAATTTATAAAAATAGACTTGGGCTTTTAATTTCTCCCACTGTATTTCTTTCCTTTCTGTTAAAAGGAAAACCTCTATTTATGAAGATTTTATCTCTGTAAAATAGCTGGACTTATATAAAGAAGGGAATCATTTATTCAAGTACTTCTGAAAATTTTATTGATTACATCTTTCACAAAGCTCTGTAAAAGTAGGTGCTCAATAAATAGGTGTTGATATAACTTGATTTCTAAAAGTATTTTTAAGTGAAATTAGATTAGGGATTTGAAGTTCCTTGACAATAAAACTTATCTATCACAAGATATTAAATTCTTAATAATTGCTTTACTAAGGTACTATAGTTCTATGTGACTCAATTGGTTTCTATTATTAGAATGAGAACCAGAATGAACATTTCCAAAGTGTAACTTACTCTGAAAACCATGTTGGAAGTCAGGAGGGGCAGGTATGTTGGAGATTCACAAATAACCCTCAAAGCTAATTTTTGTCATGGCTTTGGTGTCCAAAATTTGCCTCCAAGAATTTAGGAAAAAAAATAAAAATGAACTGATTTATATGGAATGCATTCTCTGCCTTTGAGATACCTCTTTTAAGCCTAAAAACCACAATGGACTGAACAAGGCTAGATTTTTATGGTAATTGGACTAACAACACACGAACAATTAGCCTCTAAGGGAACAAATAGTTGATTGTGTTCTTTTGTTCTCTCCATGCCTATGACTACATGATAAGTTTTGGTAAGAGTTATTTTCCCATCTCATTCACCCTAAAAAAGGTTGTTTTTTAAAATACATTTTTTTCTTTTTTGTATTTTTTTGTACTTGACAGGTGAATTAATTTTGTTCTCACAGAATTGGTTATTATATCTACATTCGGAGTGAGAGATCTGATCATCTTCACAGATGACACAGTGACTCAGGATCTCTGATGGGAGGTGTGGAATGGAACGAGTAAACTCTTTCAATGTCAAAAGAACAAATCTCTCAGACTCCTAAAATGCCTTAAAATTGGCTCATTCTGCACTTCAATTTAACTCTTGGCAAAAGTACAAACTTAAAAAAAAGTTATCTTTGAAATGGACAAAGTGAGAAATACAGTGTGGATTCTTAAGGTATTTTAAGGATAACTGTCATTTCAATTGAAAGTTTCAGGTTAGGTTTTAAGGGAAAGGTGGCAGCTAATTAGTTTCTCAACACTTTGGCACACAAGGTCAAATATCAGAAGGGATAGTTTTTATACCATCTTATGAAAAGCATTCTGTGCCTTTGACTCGTGTTACCTAAATATATCTAGTTAATACGGGTATCTTGGCAAAAAAGACATTTGACATTGAATTTTGTCTCCATCCCCAAAGGGAAATGTCTTCAACCAAACTTACCATTCAGTTAAGAAAAAATTAAAAATAATTACATGTAGGGGTGCCTGGGTGGCTCAGTGGGTTAAAGCCTCTGCCTTCAGCTCAGGTCATGATCCCAGGGTCCTGGAATCAAGCCCCGCATCGGGCTTTCTGCCCAGCGGGGATCCTGCTTCCTCATCTCTCCCTCTTTGCCTGCCTCTCTCTCCGCCTAGTTGTGATCTCTGTCAAATAAATAAATAAAATCTTTAAAAAAAATAATTACATGTAAAGCTCTTATAAGGTTCATGGCAAATTCAGAACTGCAAATTACCTTATTTATAGTATCTTACCTTGCTAAGCCTCATATTAATATTATTAAAAAATATTAGTATTAAAATTATTGATTTTTTAAAGAAAGAATAATTCATACACCAATTCTATAAATATTTATTAAATGCTTATTATGTGCTAGGTACTATTCTAAGCATTGCTGATACAGAAAGGAAATAAATGAAATCCCCCCTCTCCTAGAGCTTGTTTTTGGTAGGAGAGAGAGTAAATAAACAGACAACTGAATACAGACCACAATAGCACCTAATGATAAGTGTAATCAAGAGAAACGATGTAGGGTGAAGGATGAGATACTCAAGGGGGAGAGTTTTGCTTTATTTTATCTTTTATTTTAAATAAAGTTTTATTCTGACTGAAAAATCCAAGTAAGTAAGTAGTAATAGTGCTCCCCGCCTCAAATTTTCTCTTCTTTTATTTATTTAATTATCTTTAACATTACTCAGTGCTTCTCAGGATAAATGTATTCTTTTTTTTTTAAGATTTTATTTATTTATTTGTTAGAGAGAGAGCGAGCACAGGCAGACAGCGTGGCAGGCAGAGGCAGAGGGAGAAGCAGGTTCCCTGCTGAGCATGGAGTCCGATGTGGGACTTGATCCCAGGACTCTGGGATCATGGTCTGAGCTGAAGGCAGCCGCTTAACCAACTGAGCCACCCAGGAATCCTAGGATAAATGTATTCTTAATCCCCTTCAGCTATTTTGCCCATCCCCACACCAATTTCCTTTTAGCAACTACTATTTTGTTCTCTATATTTAAGAGCCTTTTTTGGCTTTGTGTCTTTTTTTTTCTTTGTTCATTTATTTTGTTTCTTAACTTCCACATATGAGTGAGATCACATGGTACTTGTTTTTCTCTGACTGACTTATGTCACTTAGCATTATGCCTTCCAGATCAATCCATGTTGTTGCAAATGATAAGATTTCATTCTTTTCATTCTTCTTTCATTCTTTATTCATTCTATTTTTATTCATATGTATACATATCTTATGTATCATGTATGTCTTCTATATATATATGTGTGTGTATGTATATATCTTTTTTATCCACATCTTCTTTATCCATTCATCTATGGATGGGCACTTGTGTTGCTTCCATATTTTGACCATTGTAAATAATGCTGTAATAAACATAGGCTTATGAATATTTTTGAGTTAGTGTTTTCATTTTCTTGGATAAATATTCAGTAGTGGAATTACTAGATTATATGGTAATTCCATTTTTAATTTTTTGAAGAACCTCCATAGTGTTTTCCACAGTGATGGCACCAATTTATATTCTTACCAACAGTGCATAGGTGCCATTTTTTTCTTTAGATCCTCTCCAACACTTGTTATTTCTTGCATTTTTAGCCATTCTGACGAGTGTGAGTTGTTATATAACTCTGCTTTTTTTTTTTTTTTTTTTTTAAAGCTAGGCTCCACACCCAGCATGGAGCCTAGCACAGGGCTTGAATTTATAACCTTGAGATCAAGACCTGAGCTGAGATCAAGAGTTAGACACTCAACCAACTGAACCATCCAGTGGTTTGGACTTATATTTCCTTGACGATTAGTGATATTAGACATCTTTCTAGGTATCTGTTGTCTTCTTTGGACTAATGTCTGTTCATATCCTCTGTCCATTTTTTTAATTGGATTATTTGGGGGTTTTTGGTATTGAGTTGTATAAATACTTCATATATTTTGGATATTAACTCTCAAGGGAGCATCTTTAGATAGAGTGGTCACAGAAGGCTCAAATAAGGAGGTGACATTTGGACAGAGAATTTTTCATTTATTTATTTGACAAATATTTATTGAATACCCATTATAAGCTGGTCACAATGCTTGCTGTTATGGGATTGCAGAATGAGATAAGATGCCTGGTTTCTAAGAATTTATAATCTAGCAGAGGAGTGTAGCTATATATATTTATTAGATGTTATAACAAAATGTGAACGAGTGAGAGATGAGAAGAAAGAAATATTTCTTTCAACTCTAGTTATTAAGTTCTCTACCAGAACAAGATGGGCCTTAGACAATGGGTGTATGGGTAGACAGATGTAGGACTGTATGTAAAAGGAAATCGATAGAGGGATGGATGAGCACATCATGAATGAAAACAAAGTAGCTAGAAATGTGGAGGGTGCTTAGAGAACAGTAAATGTTTCTTTTGTGTGAACAAGAAAGTGTGCTTCAGAAACTTGGGCCCTGAATACATCTAGCAATTCAAAACCAGCTCCTACAAGCAAGAAATTTATTTGAAGCCTTGTATTCTACCTTTTAAATCCAGGTGAATTTTACATTCTAGAACATAAATTCATCTATCCTATTTCAAAATAAGAACATTGTCCCCAAACTCTTTAAATAAATTAAAGAGTGAAGCTGGAAGGTGGGCGGTGAACCATATTTACCTTATGGCTTCCAGGAGCTCTGTCAAATATTTAGCTGGGGATTCATATTTTACTTTGAATATCAAGGGTAGAAGAATAGAGAGAACTAATACTAAAAAAGTAGATTGGACCCAAATAGCACTGGCTTTTGAATAATAGGCTCACTCGTTTGAAATGTGCCATGAAGAGAGTGGAAAACGAATACATGTGTTTTTTTTTTTAAAAGATCTTATTTATTTATTTGACAGAGAGAGAGATCACAAGTAGGCAGAGAGGCAGGCAGAGAGAGAGGAGGAAGCAGGCTCCCTGCTGAGCAGAGAGCCCGATGCGGGGCTTGATCCCAGGACCCTGAGATCATGACCTGAGCCGAAGGCAGCGGCTTAATCCACTGAGCCACCCAGGCGCCCCGAATACATGTTTTTTAATGAGGCATTAGCCTTATATTTGACCAGGCTGTTTCCTCTGCCTTGAGTGCCTTCCTCTTGCAAATCCTACTCGTCTGCTATGGTGCAGTTCAAATATGACCCCCTCACTCAGCCTTCTGTGATTTCTATAGCTGGGCTTCCTTGGCAACTGGTCAGTACTTCCTTGGCATTTACTGCATTTCACTTTTTATGTCAGTCATTTGATGCTCATGGTTCTATCTGCTGCAGCACCTGAATATGGACTTCCATGTGGAAAAAGAAGTGCTTGTAAAATGAATATAGATGAAAGCCCCCCCCCCCGCCCCGGCACCAAAGAATGATTAATCTAGTGGCAGAATAAAAGATGTACTAGAGGTGGGTAGACTAAAGGCAAAGGTATTGGTTAAGAGGCTCTTACAATTATTCAGTGATGAGGTAGTGAACACCGGACTAGGTAGTTGACATTGGCTGTTTAAAATAAAAAAGAAGGAATGAATTTGCTAACATATTGCAGAGTGGGAGTCCAAGTATTTGATGTGACTGAGGAAGAAAAACACACAGGAAGCTGGACTGCTTGTCTGGGAACCAAATTTAGGGAATTTAGGACCGAGACCTGGTGTGGACGGAAGATGAAAACTTTGGATTTCTTGATATGTTGCTGATGGGAACATTATATAGAATTGTCCCCTGGCAAGTGGGAACGTCTCAACACTGGGGAAAGTTATGAATGTGGATAAATTTAAGAACCATTTTCACAGAAGCAAGATTGCAACCTGAGGTGGTAGATAGAATCCCCGAATGAACCCACATGAGTAGAGAGAAAGGAATAGAGGAATGACAGTAAGGAATGTGTATAGTGAAAGAAGGGAAGAAAGAGGGAAGAGAAAATAGAGAATGGGAGTGAAAGTTCAGGGAGGCAAGAAGAGAAGCAGGATATACTAGAAGGAAAAGAATTTTCAGGGGTACCTGGGTGGCTCAGTGGGTTAAGCCTCTGCCTTTGGCTCAGGTCATGATCTCAGGGTCCTGGGATTGAGCCCCATATTGGGCTCTTTGCTCTGCAGGGAGCCTACGTCCCCCTCTTCTCTCTGCCTGTCTGCCTACTTGTGATCTTTCTCTCTCTGTCAAATAAATAAATGAAGTCTTTAAAAAAAAAAAAAGAATTATTAGGAGCAGAAAGCCACATCCTTCAGAGAGTGAAAACTTATAGTGATAGAGCAATTTGGAGACCTTTGGGAATAGAAGCAAGATTTTGGATAGGTGAAGAGAGAATGAGGGTGAAGACACCAAGCCTGCAGGTACTAACTGGTTACTGTCGCTCATTTGAGGTGTGTATGCCTCTAGACGGAGCGAGAGACTTAGTATAGTCTGATAGCCAGAACTTAAATCATCGTGTGGAAGCAAGGTGATATTGATGGGCCACAATGTAATGTTCGTGCCCCTCCCTTGCCTACCAGGCCCCAGGCATTTCATTTCCTGCCTATCGTGGCCTGTCAGATTCATAGCAGTACCCCAAGATATTGGTCTTTTTAAAACTATTGTTTCTGCTCAAAATTTGTCTGTCACCAGAGTCTGCTCCTTTGGAGTGGCACATTCCAGGTGTGTTTCACAAATGATAGCCCTTTGAGATGCTATCTGATATGGGACTCTATGGTCAGGTAAGTCTGGAAAATACCACAGGGAATGTTAACATGTGAATTTCTATGGAATCTCTCATGAAGAAAGACCTTACTACTTTTGTTTCAACTACCAAATATTATTTCTTCACAGACTCATCTCCTTTTTTATTGTTACTGTCAAAAAACTCTTAATAGTTGTATGGTACCTATGTGGGGAAACTTGGCTTTGGATTCTTGGTGATGGATAATTAATTTGATATATGCATATATGTTTGGTGTTAATGGCTGTGAGAGGATAATTAACTTTTTAATATTAAATATTCATAATGTACCAGGGAATTCAAAGAGAAAATAATAAAAAAAGTTTAGTGTGGGAGGTTCAGGATTTTGGATGATAAGTGGATGCTGGCGACTCAAGATCTCTATCACATTTAGATCCACAGCTAAATTCTGCATCCTTTTTATTAGGGCTATTATGGTGTTTCGACTACAAAACTTCAATCAATTCTTCATCCAGCCTGAGAAATGGAAAGGAGGAGTACAGCACCGTGATGATATCTTGTGCGCTGCATTTTTACCCCCGCAAACTCTTGTTACAGGTTAATTGAACCTTCTCTGGACCATCAGTGGTGAATGATTGGTTTCTTTTGGCTCAGTCACTTTTTTTTATAAAGATTTTTATTTATTTATTTGACAGACAGAGATCACAAGTAAGCAGAGAGGCAGGCAGAGAGAGAGGAAGGGAAGCAGGCTCCCTGCTGAGCATAGAGCCTGACACGGGGCTCGATTCCAGGACCCTGGGATCATGACCTGAGCTGAAGGCAGAGGCTTTATTTAACCCACTGAGCCACCCAGGTGCCCCATGGCTCAGTCACTTTTAAAAATCCTTTTCTGAACTGCAAAATGAATAGATCTCTTGAAGACTCAGCCTTTGCACTGAGAGCTACTCTTGGTCCTTACTTCCAGGGTAGCATGTTAGTGGTGAGGACTGTCTGCTCTACAGCGAGGCTGCCTGGCTTTGGATCCTGGTGCCACCACTATCCAGTGCATCATATCCAAAAAGTTCTTTAATCTGTGCACCATGGCTTTCTCTGGCTAATAAGAATATATCACTATCTTGGTTTAGAGTGAATATTGAGTAAACTAATCTGTGTAAGAGCTTAATACAGTGTTTGACACACAGTAAGCTTATCAGTAAATGTTAGCTTTTGTTTTTATTGTCCTTTTCCCAGAGACAGCATTAGGGATGATGGGAGCAAATCATACTTCTGTGGCACTCAGATGTTTCATAATGGGAACATACTAACACTTTGGCACAATTTAGTCCAAGTAATTTTGGTTAAAGATTGGCCTCACCAAATGCCTACAAATCTAAGCCCTTAAAAAGATGCATGGGCATGCTTTGATGTGCATATGAAAGAGGATCAGAAATCGTTGTATCATTTCTGGCCAAAGAAAACAATTTATAAAAATAGATTGCACCATGAAATTAGAGAGTCCATATTTTGACAACCTAGGTTGTTTTTTTAATAGAACCCCAAATGTCATCAATTAAGAGGAATGAAAACTCACAGGAAAAGAGCCAGGATATCTGTGAAGTGTTACAATATGTGGTTTACAGCTCTGTGTACACTTACTTTTCCACTGTCTTCAGGAATTACCTGATTACCTGCCAGTGGGGCCAACTCTGCAGTTGAATTTGCTTTATAGCTGCTGAAAGTCCAGCCCTGCAGGTGGTAGCACATGCTAAAATGTGAGGGAGACAAGCTATAAGGCTGCATCTTTATTAGTCCAAAAGTGTCAGAATTTACCTTTGTAACTGGTGGGTAGATGATGTCTTCATTGACTCTCATCCCACCAGTTCTATGTGAAAATGTTTGGCCAGGCACTTTATAACTTAAGCATTTCAAAATCACGGGAGCAGATGGCTACTCTCTTGTACAGTTAATCCATGCAAATCCATCATCCTTGGCCAATTTTTGAGTTGCACAGGTTGCTCTTGCCTGAACAATACGGAGTTTCGTATATATTCTTCTCTTCTTTCTCCCAATCCCAAGGAAGTTTCCATCTGTACGTCCCACTCAAACGCGGGTCTTCCCTTCTGCTCTTCACTTGACCCTGATACTCTGCTCAGTGGGGAACTTTCCTTGCCTTGCTGCGGAGAACAGCAGTCTGGGCGTGCCTCGCTCCTCCCCAGGACAGGCTTGGTCAGACTGTTCACTATTTGGGCTTTTTTGTGTTCTCTGTGATGAGCAGTAGGGAAGCACTTTCTATAGGGAAATTTTTAGAATTAGAGAAAGCGTTATTCAATAAAGAATATAGGAGGGAGGGAATGAAAATACACACACACACACACACACACACGAATAGATGTGGTAAACAGAAACCAAGAAGGATTTGATTTGTTTGCCCTCAATAATAAAAAGTATAATTATTATGAACATTTTTTTTAGTTCTTATAATATGCTAGGCACTGTTCTAGTACTTTTCATTCACAACAGCGTTATGAAATAAATTCGATTTTAATCCAGTTTTATAGATGAAATTGTGGCCTCAGGTAGTTAAATAACTTAACCACGTTTCCACAGCCAGCAGGTGGCAGAGCTGAGAACCAAACTCAAGTTGTTTAATTGCAAAGCCCTTATTCTGAATGCCTTACTACTATAAAATAAAAAGATATGGCAGTAATTTCCAGTATATTGAATAGATGTACATGATGAGGATTGTTAGTTGTAAAGTTAATAAAATACTAGTCATTATTGTTCCCGTTTCCAAAAATACAGAGAGTACCTACTCTGCGCCGGATTGTGTGTAAGGTGTTCCCAAACAGTGACTTCTTCTCCCATTGCTGTTGCTCATGTTTTCCAACTTTCTGGCAATTTATGCTCTCCATCCTGGCTCATATAGGGAGTTATGATGGAGAAATCATTCTGTGGAACAACAACACAGAAAACGCTCACTGCGTCCTTCACCCTGATTATCAGAGGCTGCTAGAATCAAAACCGGGTGAGTGCAAGTTTGAAAATAAAATAACGTGGCTGAGTCAAACCACAGTAGGCTTCGTTGTTTATTCATGTACCTGATGCAGCTCACTCCTAAATTATAGATGATTGGCTATAAGCGCCAGGGATTAGTGAGACCATTGTCTTGTCAAAGTGACTAAAAAGAACCTTGAGATTTACTTGGCTTAGCAAATTCTCTGTGGCGTGCTGTTGCTTGTCTTTATGCCACATCAGCTTTTCTGAATTACTGACAGCAGGGAGCAGGCCTCTCATTTCCATCTAGTTTAGTTTTTGCCAATAAACCTAACCAAACTGCCTTTGAGTGAAACTTGGTACCCCTTGGTAGGAAGATAGGAGCTCATGTTCACTTGATAGGCAGCTCGGGCTTAGTCTAGAGCTTGTATTAAATATTACGCCACCTGGAAATCTTAAATTATTTCTTGCTTCAGAAACCTGTGAGGAACATGAGATGGGAGTATATTGTATTTTATGGGAGTTTAGCCGAGCACATGAATATTTTATACTTAAGCAAAATGTCTTGACAATTGCCTTCACATTTTATTTCAGTTTCTTTAGATACTGAAGATTTTTCCTTAGGATTATTTATTTAGGTAATGAATATGTCATTCTTCATGGCCCACTGAGGTTCTGTTGTCTCAATCGGATAAACTCACAGAGCTGGATCGGACCGTAGGAAAGGATAGGTCGTCCAATACAGCTTTATTTTATGAAAGTGGAGGGAATAATTTGTTAAGAGTAAGTCCTTAGTGATTTGAGCTTACTTGTCTGTAGGCACAAAGCTCTGGCCTGCTATCTGTATGAAGAGTTAGCCATTAGGGTTCACTTGAACCCTCTGTGGAAAGGGTAGAATTCTGCCTCGTCCTTTATATTGGCCTGCAGGAGAGTGATATCTTGCTCTTACAGCAAGCCCAATTGTGGCTACGATTAAAACTCCAAAGAGGTAGATAAGAAAAAAAAGTGAATAATATCAAACTTCTAAAAGACAAGAGAGGCATTGCTAGAGATGTCTTGCTTTGAGATTTTGCAGATCCTCCCTGTGTAGATTTTTTCATAGCTATGTACAGACTATTCATAGATTCTGAATATCCCCAATTCTTATTAGTGTGGCCGGGAGATGATGTCACAAGATAATTGAAGGGCCCCTAGGAAGGTCCTCTCCGGGGTAACTCACTAGCAAAAATATTGCTGCTAGACTGATCATTTAAATATATTTAAATAGTCATTATAGCTCATGTTCATTATATTATTTGCAAGATTACTATTAATGATTAATGAGCTGAAAATGTCATGGTGTTAGAATCACGTTTGTCTTGAACAGATCAGGATTTCTTTTTTTTTTTTAACATTTATATTTTTTTAAAGGTTTTTTTTTTAATATATATTTTTTATTTATTTGACAGAGAGAAATCACAACTAGGCAGAAGGGCAGGCAGAGAAAGAGGAGGAAGCAGGCTCCCTGCTGAGCAGAGAGCCTGTTGCAGGGCTTGATCCCAGGACCCTGGGATCATGACCTGAACCGAAGGCAGAGGCTTTAACCCACTGAGCCACCCAGGCACCCCCAGATCAGGATTTCTAAGACGTTAACACTGACAACAAGATGAGGTCCCTATTAATTCGTATCAAGGGAAAACACAGTCAGTGCGTATGTAATATGCAAAACGAAAGTGGAGTGAAACAACCCTTCAAGTTGGGATTGAAGCCATGAATAGCGGAAGGTCGGTTGGATGTTCACTGGAAGCCTACTGTGAGACTTGATGGGGTCACCGGAGACCAAAGGAGGCGGGCCTGTTGTTTTTCATAAGCGTTCAATTGAAAAGCAGATGTTTCTCCTCATTAAGACACCTAGCTTTGTGTCCATCACAGGTACAGAGCCTCAAAAGCTTTTCAGCGCTGGGAGGAGCTGCTCCGCCTGCCCTGGCACCAACCAGACTGCACTGGGAGCCCACTCCTTGGAGACCCTTGCCGAGGGCAATAACGCTGTTGTGGGGCTCTGCTTTCTTGAAGCAAGAAAAACCACCGCAGAGACAGGTATAACATACATTTCCATTCTGACTGTGGATTGATATATTTGTAAAAGGTGGGGAAAGGGAGCAATGAAGACCATTTAATGTGTTCCTTTGTGGGTCTTGTAGAGCTTGACCCCATGTAGCTAACAGTCAGTGCTGGGTCCCGGGAAGCCCCCCAGCCACAGCAAGCAAGGTCGGGGTTCAGAAGGGAGGGTCCAGGAGCAGGAGCCGGACTTGAACCCCCAGCGAATTAGTGCTGCACAGCTCAGGATCCGAGTGGAAGAAATGCTGGCAAACTGTTTGCTCTGGATGACAATCTGAGTTGCTATGCCAGCTGTGGCATAAAGAGGTTTGGTAGGATAGAGGGCACAGCAAGAAATAGGGTCCAAATATATGTGCCAAGCTTAGGACTATATGCTCCAGAAGGATAGAGTCCGACTGTGCTGGAACCCAGTATCAAAATGGGCTAGAAGAAAATAGTGAGAAACTTGGAGATTGGGGCAATGGCAAAATTTGAAATAACTGCTGATCCTAGATCAAGAGAACTGCTTGCTTTTTTCTTAGTTTCCTCCCTTCTTCCCTCCCATCCTTCCTTCTTTCCCTCCTTCCTCCCTCCTTCCTTATGTTCCTCCCTCCCTTCTCTTTCTTTTCTCTTTTGTAATGGCTTGGGTATCATTACCAGTTATGCTTACTTTCCAGAGTAAGTCAGGGTCCTGGTTAGTGCTTCTGCTGAGATGTATGCTAAGACTGGTGCCACCAGGTCACTTGCTGTAGCCGTTTGGTATTACATAGATGAAATAACCTTTTGCTTAATTTCCCCCTTGTTTGCAATAGCTATGTTAGCATGGTGTTGACGCTGCCTGCATTTTCTCCAAACAAAAATATGTTTTTGAGAATAATGCATATTGTTTCACCTTTCATCTAAAAAATTGTGTTTTATAAGTATTTTTTCTTAATATGGACAATCTAGACGTGTAGGTGTTACGTGTATGAAAAAAACTAAATATATCCAAACTGCGTTTTCCATATTTACTTACCCACATTCAATTTGCAGATAGAAGATCTGCATGATTTTTATATAAAAATTTTCAACATTAAAAATCAATAAAGGTATACCCTTAAGAGTTTAAGAAACCTGTGGAGTATTTAGAATAGACTTTGAAACAGTTAGATTCTAAAACTTTGTATTTTCTAGAACTCCCTTCTATTCACAAAATGAACTATTATCCTGAAATTGCTCTCATTTCCTCTACACTAATTCTTCTTAATGTTATCAGTATTCCCAAATTGTTTCCACTGAAGCGGCTACAAGTCATTATTTCTACCTTAAACAGATATGATTGTTAATTGGCAGTACACTTGTGAAGTAAATTGAAAGTCATCTACAGATTTATCAAATAATAATAGGAACTTGGCCACAGAAGAATAATTTAGGTAGAGTGCTTCTACAAAGCATATAAAAATAGAAAATGAAAAGGTGAGTTCTAGGCCCAAGAGCCAAAAAAGGGTTCCATAAGGGCTCCCAATGAATTCTTGATGAAAAATTAAAAACAAGCCCATAAACAGAATCCTAAATGCATGATGCTATGTAAAGAAATTAACATCTCTGCTGCTCTAACGACATGTACGCAGCCAGCTCCATGCAGGAGGAATTCTACTTCTTTGGTGTATGTGTATATAGGTTATTAAGAAAGATGGGTTAATGTAATTAGAATATTATCACAATATTGAAACTAATACTTGATAAATTTATTTGGAGGAACAAATTAATTCTATCTAACTTTAAAAACCAATTATATCGAAATAATGAAAGAAAGGGAATTCAATGTAATGGAACATCTTGCATTTCCAATCTCATTTAATACTCAACACAAAACAGTAAGGTTATCATGGCATTATCTCCATTTTATATTGGAGAAAGTTGAAGTGCTGGAAATTGCTATCCAGGCTACCTATCGCTCCAATAGCCATATGCTTTCCGCATGGCAAGCCACTGAAGACATTTTTTTCTGGTTTGTGTTGTCACATTTTCCTAATTAAGTATTGTCTTACACATTAGGAGGAGCTAACCTGGTGTCATGTGGAGGATGTGGTTATGTCAGATTCTGGGACACATTTAAGAAGCAACTTCTGGCTGAATTTTTGGCTCATGGTGGAGTTGGATCCATTATTATGTCTACTGATAAGTCAAACCAATACCTCACCACAGGAGATCTGGATGGACAATTGAAAATCTGGGATATAGAAGTAAATTGGCAGTATTCTCATACCTTATTATTTTTGATTGCCTTGTGCTGCCGATAACTAGGAATCTGGTCTTATCTATCTCCTGGATAAGGAAAGACATGATCAGTCTGAGTACTGTAAAGGAAACATTAACATGTATCAGGCAGAGATATCTCTTAAACAATTTATGGGGAAAAACAGATTGTTTTCAGTATGAAAATCTTCTCAAGCCCAGGGCATCGGCATGGCTTAGTCAGTTGAGCAGCTAACTCTTGTTTTCATTCATGCCGTGATCTTATGGGTTGTGAGATCCAGCCTCATATCATCAGGCTCTGTGCTCAGTGGGGAGTCTGCTTGAGATTCTCTCTCTCCCTTTGCCCTTGTCTCCACTCGCACTCACGCACTCTCTCCCTCTCAAATAAATAAATCATATATATACACATACAAATATATATATGCACACACATATACATGCACGCATGTGTATGTGTATATGTATATGTGTGTGTATGTATGGGTAGTCAAGTCACTCACCCAATTTAGGAATGCAGTATTGTCAGGAAGGTACTGAAACATTGTTTGACCATAAGTAATTAGGATATACCTTATTTGAAATGAGACTGTAAACCTAATTTAAACAGAGTATTGGCCCTTCATCCAACATTATCATCATCCTGAATTAGTTTGGGATTTTTGTGTCAGTGATTACCTGCTTGATTTTCTAATAATATTATAAAATCATATAATATGCAAATATCTACAAATGGTAAAATTCATCTCTCTCAAATAACTGACTTGACTGTTAATTCTTTCTGCTTTTCATTCTTCCCCTCCCCTCTTCCTTTCGTTCCACTTCTTGGTTCAGGCAAATCAGTTAGAAACCTTTTTTTGACACTTAGTACAATTTTTCTAAACTCTGTTATCATGAACTATTCTTTTGCATTTGGAGAACAGAGAATTTTCCCCAAATGTACTTATTTTCATTTCCATATCAGACATTTTAAGAAAAAGTGTTATGTTGCTGCAGTAATTTAATACTTGGACTTTTTAGAATTCTGGAATTTCTTTTCATTCAGGAATACTGTCTTAATTCCAGCAAGAGCAAAATCACACAGGCCCCAGCTCTGATACGATCGTTCCGACCTCATGAAGACCAGATAAGTTCCTTAGAGATGTGTAAGATGGGTGGCCACTTACTGATTATCTCCTCATCTGCAGATGGCAGCATTTGTGTGACTGATGTCTGTGGCGCTCCTCTCTGGATCTTTGGTCAGGTAGAAATATTGCTTCTTTATTATTCTAGTATTTACTTGACATTTAGTATGAACTTGGGTTGATTTCTATTTGAGTCTTGTCGGCTGTTAATGTTCATCAGTCATGAAAGAACTGACTTCCATTTCTGGAGCTGTAGCTCCAGGCGTCTCTTTTCCTGTTTACCATTAACCATGACAGTTCCATCAAGTGGAAGACTCTAGAGACATGGAAAGATGGCAGCTCTGTGCAGCTCAAAATATTTCAGGATTTCTGAGAAAACCTTGTCTTTAAAACGCCTTCAGTTTCAACGTCTAGTAAAAACACAGTGTGGATATAATTACCATTTTATTTTTAAGCAGGTAGAAGACAATGACTGTCAAGTAATAATCAAATACAGAAAATTTTAGAAAAAAAGCCTCTTCCTGTCTGATTTACTCCTCACCAAATAACAACAACTACTGAGCTTTGTCAGTAGTTGCTGAGTTTTTTCCTGTATGACTAGGGCTCTGTTCTTTGGTCTCCACATGAATTATCTCATGTAATCACAATTCCTCATCCCATGAGGGAGGAGCTCTTCATAATCACCATTTTACAAATGGGAAAATAGAGGCACAAAAGGTTTGAATCAATCTCCTGAGCTCACAGAAGCTATCAAGTAGTAGAGTTTAGCTTTTGAATCAAGCTGGCTCATTTCAGAGCTCATGCTTTTAACTCTTCTTCCCATGAAAGTAAGTTCCCATTTATAGCTGTCTATTAAGAGAAATGGAAATAGGGGGCATGGTAGAAAGGAAATATTCAGTATCTCGGATTTATTTTATTTTTTCCATTTGTTTTCATGGGGACTCTGTTCTTGCTCCCTTTGTGACTTGAGGGACAAAATATCAGTTTGATATGTTTCAGTCATTACTGTTGAGGCATAGTGGCATAAGGTCAGGCTTGTGGGATGAGGTTGGGCTGACACCTCACTTTCAGTCTGGCTGGTTGACTTGGTTCTATTTGGCAGACTCCATTTTCAGTCATGCCATGAGAACACAGCAACTATCTTCATTTTGGAAGACAAAGATTGATGTTGCTGCACTTTTGAATTGTTATTGATGATGTCCACCTGTTCTGAAAGAGTTTTATACAAGCCTATGGGACACAAATGGCTATGATAAATCAGAAAATAATCTGGGGTGGTGGGCCCATGATTGGCCGGGTAATATGGGAATCTCCAGGTAGCACTCAAGAGCTGTACAGTCTCTTCTGCTCTGTAAATAAGTCAAGGGCTAGACTTTTCTCAGTTGGGAAAAAGAGCCTCTGAGTGGTAATACCAATGCACACATGCACGTGTGTGTAGGTGTGTGGTGAATGAGGCAGAGGGCCGTCGCTGGCATTCTGAGCACAAGATGAGTTGGAAAGATGCTTCTGTAAGTGAAGAAGTTAATGTAATGCTGAATTGCTGTATGGCCATGCCTCTTGGGCTCTGGGGAGTTGAAGTGGAGGTTAGAATGACAGGTAAAGAAACAGCTTCATCAAGTGGTTGACATCTGGAAAGTAAGTTTCGTAGAGGAGACTGAGGCAAGAAATCACAGTGCTCTAGGTGTGGGTGCCATATTGTGCCCACCGCACAGTAGCTGCGGCTAAATTTTATTTTAATTAAGAAGCATGTGCCTTTAAAACTGTTCATTTTTATGCTTTTGATATTTGTCCTTAGCTGTTTTATAATGTCTTGTATTTTGAAGGATTCTAGACTCAAAAAGTCTGTGTGAAAATTGTTTGGTTTTCCCCCTTATGTTCAAGGCAGGAAAAGAGCTCCCAGAGCTGGGGTAGTCTTAGTAAAGGCGATAAACCTGTAGACAGCTGGGTTTTCTATTTTTTTTTTTTTTCTGCTTGAAGTCCCCCCAGCCAAGGACTCACTTTGATTAAGCCATCTTGATTATAGGTGCTGCTGGTCCCAGGGGGTCGGATTGGGGTGAGAGGAAGACAGAGGAGGGAGAAGGGAAGAGAATAAATTAGTAGATACTGGAAAATAGCAGTGGTGAATGTCCTTCTCATGGTTGTATAAGAAGAGACACTCATTTAGAGAAAGAACAGAAGGATATGGAAGGCAGATGGTGAGGAAGAAGGAGAAGAGACATAATTTGATCAGAAAATTTTTGCTGAACAAACCTGATGTGTACAGTGCGTGACTTTTCCCTTACATTTGAATGTTGTATTTGTTTAGTTGAATTAATTCTCATCTGGTAGTTATAAAAACTGGAGGAAATGCAATAAAGTATTTTAATTTCCTGCATTAAGACTTAATTTTCCAATCACACGCAGTCTGATTGAAGTATTTAAAATGTAGTGCCATGTGATTCAATATATTTCATGAATGAGGTTATTTTTTTAAATAACTAAACAATTTTTATAACATAGCTATGGATCTGAAGTTGGTTTTCAAGTTAGATTTTTTTAAAATTTAGAGTGTGGTATGTATATTTCTGGAGTTGGGAAAATGGGGGTGGAGATGATTTATCTGTGGAGATAGCCTTGTGCCAGGAAACTGTCAGATGATTATGCTATCAAAATAAATTAGTGATGCTTGCATGCATTCACTGCTCCTCTTCGCACACTGACCACAGTTGCGTTAGGCAGGGTGTGTGCATTGGCACCTCTCCTCCTAGTCCTGTGGGGGCCCATGTTGTGGGTTGTGCATACTCACCCAGTGTTTAAATTGTGACGTAGTAGCTCATATTTAAATAGTAAAGATTTCATATAAGCTCCAGATTTCCTGCTTCTCTTGAAAAGGAGCATGTCAGTCCCTGAGAATAACTGTAAAATGGGTTCTCTCCAATTCACCGTAGTTCCTACCTTTCCCTATTGCTAGTAATCGCTAGGGCTGAACTTCCTTTGCTATTTATCACCTTATAGGAGGCTTGATTTATTCATTGCCTCCATCTTCCTGGGTCCTGTAGGCATTTTCGTCTGTAGTCCCTTCTGACAAGATTAGCAGTTTATAGGCCAGTCAGATATCCTAGGGATGTCTGACTCCCTCATACCACACAGGCTGTATTCCCTCATCCATCCCTGTATGTATGATGGGAATTGACATAAGACAAGGACATTGGTTCTGTATCTCATATATAAAATAAAATGTCAATGAGAGCTTCTGCTAGATATTAAGTATTGTAGTCAAGTTTTGTGAAAACTATTACATAACATATTTTCAGTGAAATATCCTCAATGATTTGATTATTTTTTTCAACTTTTCTAAGAAGTTAGATGCAAAGAAGGTAGTTTTATGAAAAATTAACTGATAATTTTTAGCAAAAGTTATATTTTTAGTACATATATATCTTACTATTCAAGATTTTAAAGTGGGAATATCAATTTTTTGTAGTTCATTATCTTTTCAGAGAATCTGTGTTTCTTATGATACTACTTTCTACCTTAATTAAAGTTACATATATATATATCTCATCTCCCGTATAAAACTGTAAGGACTTTGAAGAACCATGTTTCATTTATTTTATTGTATGTACCCAGGACTTCAGTTAGTAGTATAGCACATAAATGTTCAAAGAAAATAAATGTCGTAAAAATAAAATAAGTCTCTTTTTCCAGGCAAAGCACGGGCAAATTGAAAACTGTTTTTCCCTTCCTAAAAGAGATACTATCTTAATGAAAAGTGAGATTCAAGAAGAAAGCAAAAGGGAAATTCCTATACTTTCTAAGGAGGAATCATGTTTAGACCTACCAGAACATTCTCTACTTGATAAGAAAAACAAAGATGAAACTGCATACAAGTAAGTAAATTTAAGTGTTACCTGGATGCCAACTGGAGTCCAGATAAGACCTAAAAAGATTGGGCCAGACTTCTCTCTGTGAACATGCAATGACTACTTCAAGGGTGTGTGTGAGGGATAATTTATATTATTGGGGTTATTATATCTAGTTCAGTTTCTTGCCTCCATTGAATTCTTTTTTTTTTTTAAGGTTTTATTTTTATTTGTCTGACACAGAGAGAGAGAGTGAGAGAGGGTACAAGCAGGGGGAGTGGGGGAGGGAGAAGCAGGCTTCTCGCTGAGCAGAAAGACTGATTCGTGGCTAGATCCCTGGACCCTGGGTTCATGATCTGAGTTGAAGGCAGATGCTTAATGATTGAGCCACCCAGGTGCCCCTCCACTGAATTCTTGATCTCTATTCAGGATCTTCTAGTCCTCTGTTTCTGTTCCATCATCAACCCAATTGTCCAAATTAGCCCCTTTTCTGAAAAACAATATAATCTATGTATGTATGTATGTATGTATGTATGTACAAGTGTATGAATGTATGTGTGTATCTATCTATCTCAAAATGTACATCAGATTTACTCCTGGTTTTGGTAAGGTGCACAGGGGTTTATATGACAAAAGTTCAAAGAGGTTAACTTTGAATATTAGACATGACTCTCTTTTGAAGTCTTCTTGTCTTTTCTTCATTGTAAATGAAGCCCTTTCCTTTCTTCATCCCATTCTGCTGGATCCCATTCTTTTATTCCTCTCTTTCTCCAATACCAGGCAGTTTCAATAGTTCTTTTCATTAACCCGTGCTTTCATAATTTTTTAGAAGATCTTATTTATTTATTTATTTGGGAGAGAGAACACGCACGTTGGGGATGGGATATAAGGGAGACAGAAGCAGAGTCTGTGCTGAGCATGGAGATCACCTGGCTCAATTCCAGGACCCTGAGATCACGAACCAAGACAAAATCAAGAGTCCTGCATTTACCTGATTGAGCTGCCCGGGCTCCCCTCTCATAATTTCATCTTTCATACTCAACAAATATTATTTTTGAGGATGATTTTATTCATTGTATGTTCTTTGATACAAGTGAAACATGTTTATCATGTACATAGTATTACTTTTGGGGGTTTATAGAAAAATTGCACAGAAAGTCCAGTGAAAGTGCATACCCTACTCCCATCCCACACAGTGTGTCCCATTAGTGTGATGAGTCTGTTACAATTTATGCACCAACACTGATACTTTATTATTAGCCAAAATGCGTAGTTTATATTAAGGAGGTTTGATGGAAGTTTCTCTCATGGCTACACTCAGAGACATCTGCATTGCTTGTTTATAAATTCACGCACCCCTGGCCAATCTCTTGTGGCTCAGCCCCACTAACTGAGATTACCTTTGGTGATACACATTGGTGTTTTCCTGTTACAGTCCCTCACAATGGCAGGCCTCTCCTCTTGTACAACTTCTGGGTCAACTTTGGCTTGGCTCGTAGGAAGCTCATACATTCTTACCACACCAGCTGCTGCCTGGCTGCCCTTCATTCCCTACTCACATGATAGCTGCCTTCACAGCTTTTTGCCTGTAGACTTTTCTAGGTGTTGATGAGTCATTGATCCATTCTGTCCCTGTAATGGTTACCCCAGGGGGGCATACACTAAACTCTGACTGGTCCCTGGGAGCGGAAGCTAGAACCCAGAGGAAGCTTACTTCCTCTCCCTGGGGCAGTGGGACACAATGCATACCTATAGCTCTCTCCTCTCTTATGGCATCTTTAGTCTGTTTCTATCCTAGAGTGCCAGCAGGTTGGTTGTAGAACTATCTCCTTGTCCTGCCCAAGGAATCCAGCACCTCACTCAGAAATATACTTTTGCTTTTCAATTAATAAATTATTTTGCTTTCAGACTTTTTGAACCTCTGCTGACAGGGAGATTAAAAAAAAATCCCCCTTTAAACATCCTGTTACACTAAATTACACTTTGGTATTTGTTCTTCCATTTCCTTGAATTATGGCTTGCTGAAATGTCAAGTGGCATTTTACTTTCAGGCAGAAGGATCTTTTCAATTTAGAAATATAGCATGACCAATCCTGTACAATCGCAGAATGCTGGGAATGGAAAGATTTTAGACATGATAAAAGGCCCCCACCCTGCCACCCAACTCAATTTAACAGATGAGGAACTAAAGTTACCCCAGGATAACACCGATAGAGCATTGTTTCTCTTCCTGTCACACTCCTAGCAGAGTGAAGGTAAATATCATCACAGTTTCTTGTTTAAGAGTATTTTAGTTAATAGACTAATTTCCTGTTCCTTATGACACACTTGATTATTCTTTTTTAAAATCAGCTTTTCCTTTGAAATTTCCAGTAGTAAGAAGCAAAGTTGCCTCTATTACGCTGCATTTTTTCAAGCAACAATACATCAAAAAATGCCTGTTATCTTTAAAATTTCTGCTTTATCTAATTCAGATGACTGGATTGAAATAATTTTAGGACTTTATGGTAAGCAGATAGTACAGAATAATGTCACTTTCGAATTACTGAACTAATTGAAAGAAGAAAGGCAAAAAAAGTATCCTCAGAATCTGTTTGGCAGGTAAATCCTTCACTTTTCCCAGGAACATGACCAGGATCCTCTATGGAAAACATTCCAGTGCAGTGTAATTGTCAGCTGGAAAATGTCCTCCATAGCCTCCATCCAAAACTAAGGAGACTACAGATGATTTTCTCCGTAAGAGAATATTATTCTCAAGGATGTGCCCTATTCCTAATCAGATTAGTAAATACAAGGAGAGAATCATGCCAGTTTTGCAAAAATATTTTTTAAAATACATGAAAGAATTTAAGGGAACTGAAGAGAGAAAAGCACAGCTGGTACGTCTGTGTGCAGGTGGGGGTATGTTCAGAGGGAGGCAAAACAGTAAGAAAGATGGAGATGAAAAAAGAAAAAGCCAATGGAACATGGAAGAAGCAGGAAAATAAGGGGAAAAATCAGACACTTGAAAGCTACATTCTCATCTTAACTCCTAAGATCCTCTCTCTAGGATAAAAATCTTGGCATATATTATCTTCTGCCTTATACATAAATAACAGGTTTCCATAGCACTTAAGGTATTGTGTAATATTATGTGTGAGAAGTGGGTAGGTGGTAAAATGTCATTTTCAATTTAAGTCCTGGGGAGATGAAGACAAATATAGAATTTAAGAGAGTAATATAAAGTCCTAATGCTAACTTAACAGTTGATACAGAGAAATGGATTTATTCCTTTCTTAGATTCTGCAGAAGTGAAAAAAAGGAAGAAATAAATGAAAGGGTAAAATAGGTGGGTAAAGTAGGCAAAAATAAGTAAAAACAAACAAACAAACAGTGGACATACATTTTTCTTCCTTCATAGCAATGTTTGATTTCTGGACTCATACAAGAGTTATAGGTAAAGTTATAGGTAGAAAAGTTATAGGTAAAATGAGTAGCTCAGACAATATAACTTGAGAGTATTTCTTTACTGCAAATAAATAAATAAATAAATACATGTTCTTTAGAAGTTTTGGATGTACAAATAAGCAAGAAGGAAAAAATGAAAAATCACCTGTTGCTGTTGCAAAACTTAGGTATTTCCAGTTCCAGGCAAATAAGCAAATAAACATACATCTTATGCAAATGAAGAGCAGCATACATAGTTTATAACCTGTTTTATCACACAAATAATACACAGGGAGTCCATTCCTGTGCAAATTAACAGGGGTGTCCACAGACCCCCCCACATCTGTAATGACACCCTAGGAACTTAGGAGTTTTATAACCATTTCCTTTCTGTCAAGCATTTAGGCTTGACAAATGTTATCTGGGAAAACATTTCTTTTTTCTTTTTTTTTTTTTTAAGATTTTATTTATTAATTTTGACAGAGAGAGATCACAAGTAGGCAGAGAGGCAGGCAGAGAGAGTGAGAGGGAAGCAGGCTCCCTTCAGTGCAGAGAGCCCGACGTGGGACTCGATCCCAGGACCCTGAGATCATGACCTGAGCCGAAGGCAGCGGCTTAAACCACTGAGCCACCCAGGCGCCGTGGGAAAACATTTCTTAAACACATTCATGCTTACATGTTAGAAGACCCAATGGCATTTGTAATTAGAATAAATCCTTCAAAAAGGAGTTGTGGAGTCCAAAGTTTCAAAGGCCTTTGGGTCATTGTGCTAAGTTGCTTTCCCCAGACCTGTGGGTTCCTCCACCAGCACTGCATAGAAATGGCGGCTGCCTCAGAACCAACACTGGATATTGTCAAGTCCTAAAACTGTGGCCATGGTATCTCATTATTGTTTTCGGTTGAAGTTTTTGATTATTTGTAAGAATGAACTTTTTTCCCCACATGTTTATTAACCTTTAACAATTTGATAATGAACTTGAAAGAGGCATTAGACTCGACTGATTCCTGTCACATCCTTCAGAGAAGCACATTATGGACTCTTCTTGAATAATTCCTATGGGAGGCACTCACCATCTTAAAGAAGGCCTTCTCTGTTACTGAACCAGTTTTTATTATAGAATGACTCTAAAGTTAAGTCAAATCTATTCACGTGTAGACCTCTGTCTCATTGACCTTCATTCTTATTCTAGGGCAGCAAAGAACAAGTCTACTCTACCTTCTGTTTCTAACACTTTTCACTTTGGCTGCCATTTCAAAAGTGAGGAAAGGGTTAATTATCAGAAACCAGGATAAAAGAATCAGATGGGAAATGAACCAAATTTCCATTAGTTACTCAGTAAGTTTGTATAAGACAGAAGGCACACTTAAAATTGATGTTTCTTAGACGTGAGAAATTATTATGATGTTCTAAATTCTTTATTATGGTTAGGAAGGAGTTGATATTTAATATTATTTATATGCTGTTGATTACCTAATTAGCCTGCCAGTAGATCTTCTTTGAGAAATTAAATTAGAAAATTTATGGACAGCTATAAGAAAAAATACACAAAACATTAAAATCGCATTTTAAATTAGGCCTTATATGACATAAAACACTTGGAGGATTGACAGTCTACTTTTGCCAACAATCTGTGGCAATAATCATCCTTTGCCCATATAGAACGAATGAAAGCAAATGAAAGTCTACACAATTTTTATTTATTTGTTTATTTATTTAATTTTTTTAAAGATTTTAAAAATTTATTTCAAATAGAGAGAGATCACAAGTAAGGAGAGCAGCAGGCAGAGGTGGGGGGAAGTAGGCTCCTGACTGAGCAGAGAGCCCAATGCGGGGCTCAATCCCAGGACCCTGAGATCATGACCTGAGCTGAAGGCAGAGGCTTAACCCTCTGAGCCACCCAGGGGCTCCAAAAGCCCACACAATTTTTAAAACTTAAGTCTTAAAAAGGCTAGTACAGCAAATTATGATTTTTGAAAGTACCACATCTCCTTATTTTTTGTCTCATAATTTTGAGAGTTCCCAAGAGTGCTAGGGCTGGCCATAGAGGTGATGGAACTCCCTACTTTGAGTGGAACATATTTTCTTATTCTTGCTTAAAGTGCTAGTAGGCAATACTTACTGAGCTCCTGCCATATTCCAGGCACTGCTCTAAAGTCTTTATGTGCTTAACTCATTTAATTGTCCCTGTAATCATTGGCAATGGTTATAATTATTATCCCCATCTCACAACAAGGAGAGAAGAAGTTAAGTCATTTGCCCAGGGTCAACCCACCAGCAAGAGGGGAACCAGAGATCCCAAAGCAGGCTTTCTGGCTCCAGAGCCAGTGCTCTTTGCCACCACTCCATACCACCTGCACAACAAGTATCATGTGACAATATGGAAAATTCATTGGTTTCTGAGTCAAGTGATTGGTTTGTCAAGTGCCTGCTATGCATAAGCCACTACTCTAGGTACTTTGCTTTCCTTTAATGCCTGGTAGGGCGCTTAGGGATTTGTCACATGTCATTCTTCCCTTTTATATCCTGAACCAAGAGATGGGAGATCTGGTAGAGCCTTTCTTTCTCATAGAATTGATGGCAAGGCTGCCAGAGACCACAGTAGGCCCTCTTCTGGTGTCACCATGCAAGACCTTTTGGCCGAGTTTTAACTCTAAGCCCTTTATTACATTATTCTGCATTTTTATCTTCGTCCATTAGGAATTGGGGGAATATTCACCTCTTTCCAGTTGTGTGTGCATTTTCATAGTAACAATTCCCCCAAATGTCAGATGTCTACAGCAAGGAAACAATAAGTTGGACTTTGAATATGAAGTTGATCTTGCTGGCTAGTGGTTCATAGAACTGTCCTGTGGTGAGAGCTTTGTCACTATGGCTGTCCTTCCCTGGCAGTCATCTCTGTAGTACAGTTTAGTGTGGTTCCCAGGAGAGTCTCTCCAACCTTAACCCTGCCCCTTTCCCTCTGTATTTAACTCTTCAGTGGAGATAGGCAAGGTGGATTTAGTATCACCGGATGAGAGAGCCAGGAAGGAAATGGCCTAAAAGCAGGAAAGAGTTCAGAGTGTCCTGGGAAAATAAAGGTCTAGTGTTATCTAATCCAAAGGTAGACCTCCCTACTTCTAGGCCTCCCTCAACAGTTTGTACCTCAGTTTATAACAATAATACTTTTTTGGGGGGAAAATAGTATTAACCTAACCTGTACTACACTCTACCTTTCCTGTACCTACCACCAACTTCTTATTGTTACAGATTCTCTTACTATCTTAAAATAACTCTCTAAAAATGCCATCACAGTGGTTTTCCAAGCCCAGGTAGTGGCCATATAATATGTTCTGATTCATGAGGGATTACACATTGTGAAGGAGGCAGTCCAGTGCGCTTCGGGGGAAAAAAATGCCAACAGCTTCAGTCTTTGGATGACAAAGATTTCCTTTTAAAAAAGTCCATAATTCCAAATAATTAATTTATGTAAATACTTCACCCAATCAAGGAAATAGAGCTTAACTTCCATGGTCATCACCCCCGCCCCCGTTAACTATAGGCTGTGCCTGGAAACTTGCTTCCAGATAGTAGTATATGGAAAGGAAAGGAAAGTAACTTTACAGGGCAGAAACTTGGCAAACACAGCCTTGGCCAATGGTAAGGTTAACATCAACAGTGATAAGACAGGTTGATAACATGTACCCTTGGTAAGATATAATGAGAACAGCATTCATCTCTGTTGACTTCCTCCCACCAACCCATAACCCCCATCTAACCCTAAGAAAAACATCAGATAAACACAAATAGAAGGGCATTCTACAAAATATCTTTCAAGTATTCCTCAAAACTGTCAAGGTCATAAAAAATAAGGAAAGTCTAAGAAACTGTTATAGAGCAGAGGAAGCTAAGGAGTCAGAAATCTAAATATAATGTGATTTCTTGGGACAGAAAAAGGAGATTAGGAAAAAATTAGGAAAATCCTAATAAAATATTGAGTTCAGTTAATAATCATGTACCAATATTGGCTTCTTAGTTGTGATAACTGGTAATATAACATGTTAACTAGAGGGACAGCTGGGTGAGGGATATACCAGGACTCTGTGCTCTGCTATCTTCACAACTTTTCTGTATATCTAAAATAACTCTAAAATGAAAAGTTTATTTATGTATAAAAAAGCAATCAATAAATTGCTACTTAAAGCTATATAAATAACACACAATACTAACTTTGAGATACATAGACTTAATTTCACTTGTACTGATATTTTAAACTCTTGAATTTGGGAAATACAGTCCAAATAGAGCAGAGGGAAAGAAAGGAGGGAAATGAACATTTATTGAATAGTGTTATTTATTAGGCACATTGCCAAACAGCCACCCATCTCCTCTCCTTTGAAACCACAGTGAGTATCTCATTGTGTAGAGCAGGAAATTGGGGCTATGAGTATAGGAAACCTCTCGGAAGTTCTCCAGCTACTCAGGAACTGCGAATAAAAGTTAGGGGGAGATCAGTCAGCAGGAGGGCTAACAGATGCCAGGAAGGGAGGTATGCCCCAGGGTTCCCAGTAATTGTGTGAAAAATGGGTGTGTTTTCTGACCTGAAGCCTCCAAGAGAATAATAACGATCTTGGGCAATAAAACTTGTTACTGTTGAGGTAGAGGTCTATATGGTGAATGTTATATGTAATTGAGACCATTTCCTGTTTTCTGACAACTATGTAATGATTTCTCTTCCTCTGTTTTATTGATAACACTTTTTCCATGGATTCAAGCTGATCTAAATTTTCCTATAGATTCATAAGACAAGCCTCAAAAATACTGAACTTTTTTTGCATTTTGGATACCACACACACTCGGTACATACCAGTGTGGATACCTACCTCCAGTTAGCCCATATAATTTATACACAGGGCAAGAGTAGTGTGTGCTTCTGTGAAATTTTCTTCTGTGTAATTTTTTTCTCTGACCTTCCAGGTGCTATGGGAATCTTTGCTTAACTAGCCTCTTGGCCTCTCTGGCTCCTACCTTTTTATCTCATCACCTGGGCTAGCAGCCATTTTATTCAAAGATATGACTTGATTAGTATAAACAAATGTCATCACTTAGGTCCACAGTATAGAGGGATTTTTTGTTTGGTTCGGGTTTTTTTGTTTGTTTGTTTTGCTTATTTTCTTTTGTCAAAGTAAGATATGTATTTAAAGCCTGAAAGTGCCTATTCATCCTTTGTGGTTGACATTTTATTTTATCATGTATTATTTTCTTCCAGTGTCAGACCTTCAGAAATCATAAATTTAGGTATAAAATATAAGGAACGAAATATCTTTATGGAAAAAACATGTAACCTTTACAATGGTAAAGTTATGCAAAAATCATCCAGTAAGTAATCACTCTTGACATATTTTAATCGTGTTATTATTTTATAGATTGGTATGAATATGACAAATAGCTGTTCTGTGTGCCTGGAATGCTGGTACTCCTTAATAAATGGGAAGGGAAAATCCTGTGATCTCTGTTTGACAAAGGAGGAAAGTGAGTCTCAGAGACATCAGTGATTTGTCCAAGGCTGCACAGCATATAAATGACAGAGTGGAAGGTCTAAGCCAGAAAACACCCATAAATTGTCCATTATAGTTTCCAAAATAGGGTTGGCACAGAATGTCAATTCTCTCCCATAAGTGTTTAAGAGAAGGAAATGAATACAAGCTCTTTTTGCTCTAAGAAGCCCAGTATGAGTTTAGTTTGGGCTAACCAGAGGAAGAATTATAAAAAAAGATAATTGAAACCAAAGAAATATCAGACTGAAGGGTATTGTTTAGTGGTGTAGTAATAGGGACACCTGGGGGGGCGCCTGGGTGGCTCAGCGGGTTAAAGCCTCTGCCTTCAGCTCAGGTCATGATCCCGGGGTGCTGGGATCGAGCCCCGCATCGGGCTCTCTGCTTAGCTGGGAGCCTGCTTCCTCCTCTCTCTCTGCCTGCCTCTCTGCCTACTTGTAATCTCTATCTGTCAAATAAATAAATCTTAAAAAAAAAAAAAAATAGGGACACCTGGGTGCCTCAGTCGGTTAAGCATCTGACTCTAGGTTTCAGCTCAGGTCATGATCTCAGGGTCATGAGATTCAGCCCTGAGTCAGGCTCAATGGGAATCTTCATGGGAATGTTCTTCCTCTGCCCCTCCACACACACACTCTGTCTCTCAAATAAATGAATCTTTAAAAAGAGAAGTGTAGGGGCGCCTGGGTGGCTCAGTGGGTTAAGTCTCTGCCTTCCGCTCAGGTCATGATCTCAGGGTCCTGGGATCGAGTCCCGCGTCAGGCTCTTTGCTTCCTCCTCTCTCTCTGCCTGCCTCTCTGCCTACTTGTGATCTCTGTCAAATGAATAAATAAAATCTTTAAAAAAATAAAAAGAGAAGTGTAGTGAGAATAATTTCCAAAACTCCATCATAGGGAAATATTTCACTCACTGCCAATCCTGTGTAAACTTATGTCCAAGGGATATTTGTAATTTCATAGAATAGATACGTTAATTATAGAATTTCTACTGAAATTTTGCTGTCAAATGTACACCATTATTTAATATTCAGTGCACATTTATAATCTAGCCTACTCTGTAGGTCTTTTTGCCAGGGTCACATGAGATAATATGTGTAAAGTACTTGCAACAGTGACTGGCATATTATGGAAACTTGATCCAATTACTAATTACTCATGTTACTGTTATTATTATTACTATTACACCTTGGAGTATGACCTTTGGAGTGAAACATACTTGAGCTTAAGTCCAAGGTCTACTATTTACTAGGTAGGCAAATTCAGGCAAGTTATTAAAGTATCCTGAGCTTCGATTTCCTCATCTGTCATAAGGGCAGAATGACACTTTACAGGTTGTGAAGATTTCTCTTTTGGTTTGACATAACACGTTGATTCTTAAACTATGTCCCATGGCTGGCAGCATGAGCATCACCTGGAACTTAGAAATGTACATCCTGGGGCCCCATCCCTACCCTACTAAATCAGAAATGGGAGGGATATATAGCCGCTAATGCTTTAACAAACCCTCCAGGTGACTGCAAGGCCTGGTTACATTTGAGAACCGCGGACAGCACATGACTTGTCCCATAGCAAGTGCTGACTATGTATTGGTTCATTTTCCTTAGATATTGAGCCACCACAATGACAAAAGCACAGTTCCTACCTTTGCAGGACTAACAGTCAAACAAACCTAAAATCACATCTTGAGTGAAGCTTTTTCCGTTTTACCCCGTAAAGCAAAAAGAAAACTTTTTCCCATTGTCCAAGACTTTGCTTTTATGTGCATGACTAAAGGAGCTTTCCTTTCCATCATCTCACTGTGTGCATCTTCGACACAATAGCACAGCTCTGGTTTACACGTTAGCAAAATTATAAAGTATCTGCAAATTCAAAATTTCAGGTATGTTATAAAACGCTAAAAACAAGATTCCATCTTACAAAAGATGCAGTTTCCAGGTAGATAAAAGAGAAACTGGAGATTCCCCCAAACTGCAGAACACACAGTTTCAAGGGAAAATAGCAAAAGAACACAAAAAATAAACAAAAGGGGAGCCTCGAGCTCCTTTTGGTCCCTTTGAATCAAAGGGCTGCGGATTTATCATGAACAGCTGTGTTTATAGGGTTTGCTGATCGCTGCAGCTGTAGCAGCTGAGTAACAGGAAGGTTAGATTTTCAGAAGTTAACTTGGAAATGTGCTAGCTCCTTCTGAGGAATTAATGACACTGTATTTTGTTCCTAGCCTCCCCTAAAACCTGCTGTTACGAAGGTGCATTTAGGTCGTTAAGCATCGGAGCCCTGAAAGAGCTGCCCGAAGTGAAGAAACCAGCTTTTCTTCTGGACCCGGAGAAATACTTCAGGGAAAAGCCAGAGGAGGAGCGTTCCCAAATTCCAGAGCCTCCGTTGCTCTCTGAAAGTAAGTCCTCAGCCGCCATCCTCTGCAGGACTCTCTCCCTATTAAACTCAACCACTCAAAAAAAAACCAGTCGGAGAGCATGGAAGTAACATGTTTGCCTTGTAGGTTGCCGTGAAAGGAAGCGTGGTTTGACTGTTAAGATTTATGGCTCAGCTGCTGATCTGTGCTCTCAAAAAGGGCAGCCAACAGGCTGGGATACATTAAAAGAATATTTTTATTTTGTCACTTTTCTGAAGTCAGAATGCCATGAATATATATTACAAGCCTGCCCTGGATGAGAACCCCTTCCCCCAGATAATCTCCATTTTCAAAACCGATACCAGCGACAGAGCTATCCTAAGGCTGCTTGAGAACAGAGTCTCTGACGATCTGGTTTTTGCTCTTTGCGGATGGAATACTATAAATAGAGGCTACTTAATGCACATTGTATTAGAGACTTCCAGCTGCAGTGCTGGGCTTAGATAATGAAAGGACAAGAAAGCTTCTTTCAGAAAAATAGAAGTGCACGATCTCTGAAGATTCAGGAACAAGGTGTGCAAAAGAATGCTCTCTTTTTCGGATGGTTAGAGCCTTCCAAGTTGCTCGGAATTTGAAGAACAGTTTCTGTGCAGAAATCCTACCCGCATGGAGAGGCCCTAAGGGGGTGCAGGAAACACAACCTGAATCTCGGTGACGCACTCAGAGAGCATATGGACACTGCAGGGAACTCATTTAAAATAATTAATGAAAAGCACATATTTCCAACTTGTCACAGTCAAAAGATCAGAACTAAACTCGAACCATCTGAGATCTGTGGTTTCTAAACTTTTCAAATCCTCTGAGATGAGAGTTTAGCATCATCCTTGAGAAAGGATAACCCTTGTAGGGGGGATGCATTTCTCTCTGTCCACACTGGAGGACGTGTTAGCCCCTTGTCTTCGCTGGGTTCCCTATGGGAAAGAAGAACAGCTGGCCAACTTTTTTTTTCTTTTTTTTTGAAATTCCACTTGTGTGCAAGGTACAGCTGTCATTCCTCATTGCCATAGTTTCCAGTCTAATTATTATCAGCTTCCTTTTGCTTTTACTCAAGAGTTTTTCTTTTCTAAACTTATAATCACTTATCTGGTCTCTCGAGGTTCATCTAATGGTTTCTGCTTATTTCTTTTAAAACCATGAATCCCTAAACTTCGGGGCTCTACATAACCATTTGTGCATCTGACAGGGCTTTCAGTCTATCACCCGGTACCCCCCTAATCTCAGGAGGATTCATCTTTTAAGAATAAACATGGGAGGTACTTATCCTCTTGAGTCACAGACAGAAGAGAATGTGGGGAACAGACAGTAAGAAAAGATCCACAGAAGAAGGACAAAGTATAAAGACAGTAGAGACATAGGAGCGCCTGGGTGGCTCAGCTGGTTGAGCGTCTGCCTTCAGCTCAGGTTGTGATCTCGGGTGGGGTCCTGGGGTGGAGCCCCTTGTCAGGCTCTCTGCTCAGGGGGGAGCCTGCTTCTTCCTCTCCCTCTGCCCCTTCTCACCCCTTTCTTTCTCGTTCTTTCAAATAAATAGAATCTTAAAAAAAAAAGGACAGTAGAGACATAGGACATTTACAGGGGAGGAAACCAAGATGGAGTAATCAGAACTGAGGGAAGAGGAATAGAAGACAGGGAGTATGCAGAATCTGGGGAGCAAGAAAGCGGGAGAGGTCAACAGTGAGGGCAGCAAACACCTCTCCTCACAGTGCAAGCTCCCGCACTCCTGTAAGGAGCCTTGTATGGTCTGCAGCAAGAGAATCCTTCCCTGTGTGTAGGTGGATGTGTGTGGGGAAGTGGGGAGTAGATGGCTGAAGAGACATACCTAAAATACCGTAATACATTTTCAAAGAATTTTTTTTCTCCTGGATTTTGCAATATATTTTTTTCCTGCAATTTCCACAGTTGTTTTTTTTTTTTTAAGATTTTATTTATTTATTTGACGGACAGAGATCACAAATAGGCAGAGAAGCAGGCAGAGAAAAAGGGGGAAGCAAGCTTCCTGTTGAGCAGAGAGAGCCTGATGCGGGGCTCTATCCCAGGACCCTGAGATCATGACCTGAGCCGAAGGCAGAGGCTTAAACCACTGAGCCACCCAGGTAATCCACAGGTTTTTTTTTTTTAAGATGTTTTACTTCCTTTTTAAAATTTTTCTTCTTCAACTTCTTATCCTTTGCTCTCCTTTCAGTATTTCCAGTTACCTGCCTTCTCTGCAAATGAAAATAGTTCTTTTTTTCTTAAAGTTCCATCAGTGTAAGGGAGAGACAGTTGCAGACTTTGAGGACAATGGAATGCATGACATGTGACACCATGTTCTATGGACACACCAAGGGAGAAGCCAGACCAACTGTGGCTGGGGCTTAAGAAGCAGTGCCAAGTGCTTAGGATGGGCAGGAGTCCACAGGGTGAAGGAGGAGGAAAAGAAGTCAAGATCAAGGAAATAGTGTAAGAAAAGGCACATCGGGGATGAAGTAGGGCAGAAATCTATGTGATTCCAAGGTGGCTGCACTGGGAGACATTAAGTAAGTGAGTCTGACACACATGAGTACAGTTGGGTTTAGAATGTGTTGAGTTTGAGGTACTGGTGTGCTTTTTAGAAATTAAGGTCTTGAGGATGACAGAGGACTGTGACAGGTTTTGTATGATATCCTATCCTGTTCAACTAGCAGATAACTGCAATGATGTTTGCTCACTTATGTGTTTAGCCTTTCCTTTCCTTTCCTTTTTTTTTTTTTTAATATTTCTTTTATTTATTTACTTGAGAGAGAGAAAGAGGGAGAAAGAGAGCATGAGCAGGAAGAGCAGCAAAGTGAGAAGGAGACACTGACTCGCTGCTGAGCAAGGAGCCTGATGTGGGGCTCGATCCCTGGATGCCAGGATCATGACCTGAGATGAAGGCAGAGGCCTAACCATCTGCCCCTATCTTTAGCCTTTTCTGAGGTAGATACTGAATGCCTCTGTGCACAGGCTGGTTCTCTGTGCTGGATGCTGGAGACAAAGATTTAGCATGTAGAGGCCCAGCCTTCAGAGATCTGGAAGACTAGTTGGCAAATAGGTGAGGAAATGAATAATTACGTTTTATACCAAGGGCTGTGATAGAGATATGCACTGGCTTCCATGGGACCACATGGAGATTCATAGATTTTTTTTCGGAGAAACCTGGTTAGGTCAAGCTAGATACTAAAAGTCAAGTGCACTTAGCCAGGAAAGAAAAAAAGGGGGATGATATTTCTGGCAAAGGAGTAGCTTAGGAAAATGTACGGTAGTATGAGTAAGGAGTGCTAAGTGAGCTACGCATAGTTCCAAGTGGCTAGTTCTAGAAGGGGCATGGCAGAATTAAGGCTAAATAGGTAAATGAGGGCCAGATCATGGAGCACCTAGTGTACTATGCTAAAGACCTTGGCATTTGTTTTATCAGAAAGGAGGACCCATTGGCATGCTTCAGTCAAGTATTTTGAATTATTCCATTTCATCTCTCCTATTAATTCTTCTGTTTTTGTATCTCTTTGTATTACTCTTTTAGTGATTTCTCCAGAGTTTACAATACTCTATTCTGTTCTCTTTATTCCTTCTTGTAATAGTAAGCTTCTACTGAGATTATTTTTCTTCAGCCTGAAGAATGTCCTGCTGTATTTCTTATAATGTGGATCGGCTGGTGAGTAATTTCCCCAGCTTTTATGTGTCTGAAAAATGCACTTGTTTCATTTTGGCTTTGGAAGGATATTGTCACTGGGTTTAAAACTCCAAATAGTAGTGTTGGGTTTTTGTTGTTGTTGTTGTTGCTTTTTTCCCTTTCTGCTTTTTAAAGATAGTGTCCCATTTTTTCCTTGCTCCCATAATTCCTGTTTAAAATTCAGCTCTTAATATTATTGTGGCTTCTTTGAATGTAGTATCTTTTTTTTAAAAAATCTGGCTTCTTTAAAGATTTTTCTCTTTATCTTTAGTTTTGAGCAGTTTGATCATGATGGATATAAATACACACTTCTCAGTCTTTATATTATTTGGGGTTGATAGGAATTCTCAACTAAATCTTTTTTCAATTTTGGGCAATTCTCAGCCATTATCATTTTGAATATTGTTTCTTTCTAATTCTAAATCTCCTGTCCTTCTGGGATTGCAAATTTGCATATGTTAGACATTCTTTACATCATAAATGTAAATGTTTCTTACATTCTTCTCTTCTGTCCATTTTATTTTCTTCCCTGGGATTTATTTTGGGTACTTTATATTGACTAGTCTTTGCTTTGCATTCACTAACCCTGTCTTTGCCTGTCTGCTCTTAAACTCATGTGATCAGTTCCCAATTTCAGATTTCACATGTACATTTTCTTCAGTTCTAGGATGCCATTTGAAACCCTTTTTATGTAGATTCTAATTCTCAGTTGAAATTACTCATGTTCTCATCCATTTTGTCAAAATTTTCTGTTTTAATACATTTATAACAGTAATTCCAAAGCTTTGGCTTGCTAACATCAATATCTGAATGATCTTGGGATCTGGTTCTGTATTGTCTATTTTTTCCTCATGGTTTTCCTTCTTCTTTACAAGTCTTATAATTTTTGTACATTTTTAAAAATCGTATGACAGAAATTATGTATGTCTGGTCTATAGATACTAAAATTAATGTTATTTTCTCCCAGAGATAGTTTACCGTTTCCTTAATTGGGCAGAGAACCTGAAGGACAGATCACACTAATTCTATTAGGAATTGAGCTCGGTCAATGCTTGGTTAAAGCTTTAGTTAGATTTAGTCCATTTCTGATTTCAAATGTCTGTTTTAAGCTTCTTCTTTTATTGGTATATTGTCTCCTAAGTACTGCAAGTTTACAGGGAATATTACTTTGCCTCTCCAGTCCAATCCACAGTCTCTATCACCCTAGCATTCAGAAAATATCTGTAGTGAATACTGGCCATAATTATGGAGTTTCTCTAGATTCCAGCATATCACACCAACCCACAGTCATCAAAACTCTTCTGATTTTACATCCCCTGAGAAAGGTCTCTTTGTCTATGACAATCCTGTTCCTTAGCAATGCTCAGACACAATAAATCCACAGAGGGAAGAAAATATTTGGCAATCTTAGCCCATCTAAGAAGGGTTCTGCCAGCTCCAGAATTTTAATTTGATCTTTGCTTCCACCACCCTCTGATAGATTTTAAAATATTAATTTCTATAATTTACCTTTTTTTGTTTGTTTTTCTGTCTGGTGCAATGAGAAGGATGACATACCACTACCTATTAAATCCTATCCAAATTATAAGTGGACATTACAAAAACTCAAGGAAACCCAAGAAAAATATATAAAAAAAGAATAATGCATCATAATAAGTTTTTGAAAGTCATGATAAAGAGAAGCCTCAGTAATTGCTAGAGAACAAAAAGATTAAAAATAAGGGCAAGAATGATAGCATACATCTGACCAAAAACCATGCCACCCAGAGTACACTGGAGAAACCATTTTTAAAGTAATGAAGGGAGTGGAAGGGTGGGGAAGAACACCCCAACCTAAAATTCTTTACTCAGCAAAAATATTCTTCAAAAGTAAAGGTGAAATGAACTCTTAAAAAAAAAAAAAAATCCTATCCAAAACCAAAATTTCTATTGAGGGGCACCTGGGTGGCTCAGTTGGTTGAGTGGCTGCCTTCAGCTCAGGTCATGATCCCAGAGTCCTGGAATCGATTCCTGCGTCGGGGTCCCAGCTCCAAAGGGAGTCTCCTTCTCCCTCTGACCTTCTACCCTCTCACACTCTCTCTCAAATTAAAAAAAAAAAAAAATTCCTATTGAAGTATTTAAAACAGGAAACTGATATGACCAGTTTTGCATTTTAGAAAGCTTTCTGGAAACTGTGTAATAAATGCTTTGTAATGAGACTGGACGGAAGGCTGCATATTATAGTACTGGGAGTTAGTTGTTTGCAGCTGGCTCTCTGCTTTGGAATCCTTATTTTGACTTCCACTAGTTGTTTATGGACAAATTACATACGCGTCTAAGTCTCAGCTTTCTCATGTGTAAAATGGGGCTAACCATGCCTGATTTTGAAGTTGTATGCTACAGCTGACTTTAGCACAGTGACTAAACACTCATTATGTACTTTAGTACATAACTAAACACTCATTAAATGGTATGTGTTATTATTTTGAAGATGGTTTGTGTTATTATTTTGAAGATAAGGAGACCCTAGGAAGGAAATAGCAAATTTGAAAAATGTTAAGGAGATTGAATTTAAAGGGTTATGTGCCTTGATGAGATGTGAACACATGTATGGTTTCTCAGGTTTCTAGCTTGGAAAACTATGTCCAAAAAAGGAGACTATTATTAAGAGAGGAAATATAAGAGAAGAAGATGGTTTAGAGATGGTTTTTAAAAAATATGTTGAGATGGAGGTGCTTGTGGGACATCAACCAAGAAAAGCTCATGCTTTTCCAAGAAACTGACTATAGTAGGAAAGAACGGCGGAAACTGAAGAGCAAGTATAGACATGTTTCAGAGATTATGTTCTTGTTATGTTCACTTTCTTGTTCTGATTTTAGCTGTAATATATGGCTGTTATAGAAAATTGGCTAGTAGAAAGTAAAGAGACCTCTAAAGAACACAGGAATATCAGATCTAACGAACAGCCACTGCACCCTCAGACCTGAGGGAGATGGAGGAAGATGCCCCTCCCAGCCGGGGCGGTCACCCAGACCCACGGGAGAGGGCTCGCCCAGGTCTCACTGGATGGTGAGGTGGCAGAGCAGCTGCAGGCTGAAGTGCTGATATTCTGCTCTCGGGTGACATGGGAAGCCATCCACAGGGAGGGGCTGCAGCTCTGAGCTCACTACAAACCCACCAAAAGAGTACAGGGGAGGCTGTTCACAGGGAGGAGTCATACTCGCAGACCTCCACTTACCTCTTGGGGTAAGCAGGAAAGCCATTCACCAGGTGGTGCCAGATAGGTGACAAGGAAGGCTGCTAGTTCTGGGCTCTGGGGTCGCCATGCTTGTACCATGGGCGTTTGGAGCTGGGAAATCCTCTGTGTGGACTTGGTCCTGGGGGAAATCATGCTGTAGGAATCTAATTGCTAGAGAAACTGCACTGCAGGAGCATGGTGACACGAGCACCCGCTTGGGAGAGAAATCCACTTCTCCAGTGTCCATCTAGGGTCCTCTCGTGACAGGGATCAGCATCAACCAACTGGCAAAAAAGATATTTACAAAGCTCTAGTCCATTATCCCAAAATAAGCAGTGAAGAGTGGATTTGGAGCTGAGGGGCAATATATTGATAACTGGCATATTACCATCTTAACTGTATTTTCATGCTTTATCCCCCCACTCCTGGCCTTTTACATTATTTTGGATCTTTTGAAATTGCAGTCAGTGTTCCCATTACATTATAAGGTATTAATGGCTATTGTTGTCTTTTGGGAGAATTTCCACTTATAAAGGAAATAGAACTTGGGAGACTCAAAGCAATAATGGTATAAAGGCAATACTTCAAGCATACCCTTGGCTTCAAATCAAGACTCTACCGCTTGCTAGCTATATGACTTTGAACAGGTCAATTGAACTTCCCGTGCCTTAGTTTCTTCAACTAAAAATGGGCGTCGTATTAGTTACTGCCCTCGTAAGGTTGCTGTGGACATTAAGTGAAATAATACAGGTGAAGCCCTTAGCATAGGACCTGATACCTACTAAGAATTTGATACATTTTCTTTCTTTTTTTTTTTTTTCCATTTTTCCATTTTATTTATTTTTTCAGCGTAACAGTATTCATTCTTTTTGCACAACACCCAGTGCTCCATGCAAAACGTGCCCTCCCCATTACCCACCACCTGTTCCCCCAACCTCCCACCCCTGACCCTTCAAAACCCTCAGGTTGTTTTTCAGAGTCCATAGTCTCTTATGGTTCGCCTCCCCTCCCCAATGTCCATAGCCCGATACATTTTCTTTATTGATATTTTACTGTTATTATTCCAATATTATTCCACTTAACAGCTCTATGCTATAGAAGTTATTATCGTCCTTATTTTCTGTAAGAGGAGTCTGTGGCCTAAACTCTGGCATTGACATAAGGAATTGGAGCATAGACCTAAAGAGTTCAAATGACTTAGCTGGTCTCACATAAAATAGTAAAAGATGGGCCCTACGTGAGGAGTGTCCACATTATTGTTGTTCGTGTTGTTACTATTTCTAGGTGTCATCTCCCTTGTTCAAATAGCATCCAAGTCATGTTCCCTAGGCAGCGTATTCTTTTTTGTAAATTCAGTTGGCCAACATATAGCACATTGTTAGTTTCAGATGTAGAATTCAGTTATTGATCAGCTGTGTATAACACCCAATGCTCATCCCATCACGTGCTTTAATCCTTAATACCCATCACCCTATTACCCCAACCTCCCCCGCCACCTCCCCTCCAGCAACCCTCAGTGTGTTCCCTGTGTAGTTGAGAGTCACTCATGGTTTGTCTTATGCCGAGCAAAATAAGTCAATCAGAGAAAAACAATGATCATACGGTTTCACTGACATGTGGAATATAAGGAATAGCACAGAGGATCATAGGGAAAAGTAGGGAAAACTGAATAGGAAGGAATCACCTAGGCAGCTTATTCTTGTACTTATTTCTGAAATCAGCCATTTTATTATAATACTACCCATTTTTATCACTTTCATTGAAAATTGTTTATCTCCTTTTCAGGAGGATGTTGCTGGATTAAAAAAAAATGTTGCTGTAAAATAGCACTTAAAAAAACCTCAATTACCAACATAACCCCCCTCCACATTTTCATTACCACAGTCTACCTTAAATCTTTGTGCTGCATTTTACACACACTCCTGCAATCCCAATAAATTACAATGTGTGGAAGGTTATTTAGCAATTGTGTGATGAGAGGCATTCTGCCAGACTTACTTTCAATATTCTAAACTATCACTTGGAACTAGGGACAGTTTCCAAACACTCCATAATCCCCTGGTGACTTTTTAGTCTTACCTACTGGGTTTTTAATGTCCTTTTGTATTCTCTTTCTTTTCCTTTCAAGTTAAAACATCTTTCATACTCTCTCTTTAGCTTCCAAGTTGTTCCCCGTGGGTTCTCAAACAGCTTGAAACCCCTCTTTGATATGCCTTATTCAAAAACCTGGCAAAGACTTAGAAATGTCTCCGGGTCAGGTTTCACCAGCAAATCCCTAGAACCCATTCATACTGTATCTGTAAAATCTTTAAAATTTCCAGTGTAGGGAAAATGCTGCATTAGTGGTACCTCAGGTGAATTGTATGGTTGTTGTTGTTCTGTCAGAGACAAAATGAGTGGGACAATTAAAGAGATGATTTTATTGTAGGCTATTGCATAGAGAGAGTATTTGTTAAAGAGGATCTCTGAGAGAAAAGGAAGCAGGCTTGAGCTGTTCAGAGGCAGGTTCATGAATCTATGAGTCTTACTAGACTTCTGGGGAAGGGTACAGAGGGTCTTATCTCAGAGTATGACACGAAAGAGAAGAGGAATTTCTTAACTGTCTCTGCTTTGCAGGAGTGCGGGGCTCAGGTAAAGTTTGACATTGTCAGACCCCTGCTTTTGTTCCGGAAATATTGCTCATCATGGAACAACCCAGAGGTGATCATAAACCTTCTGGGGGGGACAAAGGAGCGTCTCAGAAGTGGTCTTTCAAGGATTCTTTTTGGTGTTGCTTCTGTAAAACTGGTTGAACCATACATTGTGAGTTGGAGACAAAGGTCAGTTGTTCTGGGTTCTGGAGAGCCTGTGAGAAAGGGACAGCTGTAGGCACGTTGGGTCTAGACAGAGATTTGAGCTGTCAAGTTTTGGTTCTCAGTTGTAGTCAGGTGTGAGAATGGGGAGGCTTACTGTGGAGTATTGTAGTTAGAAACTAAATGAAACTGGAAGAATTGCACATCTGTAAGAATTGACAATTTGTTCATGTTAATAATCTCCAATCCAGGGATGCCTGGGTGGCTCAGTCAGTTGGGCGGCTGCCTTCCACTCAGGTCATGATCCCGGCGTCCCGGGATTGAGTCCCACATTGGGCTCCTTGTTCGGCAGGGAGCCTGCTTCTCCCTCTGCCTCTGCCTGCCACTCTGCCTGCCTGTGCTTGCTCTCTCTCTCTCTCTGACAAATAAATAAGTTAAAAAAAAAAATCTCCAGTCCAGTCTACAGGTCAGTTCTGAAACTGGTGTTTCCAAAGAAGGGGACGAAGTCAATTAAAACTCTACCAAATGAGACAGAATTTGTGTATCCATTGGTAACCCGCAATTTAAAAAGAGGGACAAAATAATTAAAAAATGGTGGATCTGACAATTTGTGGTTTTCATTGCAACACAAAATTCTCTATATAGTTCTTAAACTGTAGATGAAAATATGCACATAGACTGCTGGTAAAAATCTAACTCACTATATCTTTGCTTTTGGATATAATCTTAAATGTAGTACCAAAAAGAGAGTCCCTGATATTTCTGGAAAAGTTATTATTGGAACAAATAATTATAATACAAAAAGAAAGTATATATAGATATATTCATTCTAAGTAAGAAGTGAGAGATTGTTACATGTGATATACTCCAGGAAATTTTAGATAACTAAAGAATGAGGATAAAAGAGACATCTTAGAAGTGGAATTCCTTCCTATTATTTATATCTTTATATAATGGCATAAATCATCTTGAAAGTCACACACACACACATATCAAAATTTGGATCCTAGAAGACAGACATCATTAATATGTGAAAAACATTTTTAAAAGGTTCAAAGGATGTTCCACTATGTCTTCAGGGAAATGCAAAGTAAAACAACAATGAGATATCACTGTTCACCTATTAGAATGGCCAAAATCCAGAACACTGACAATACCAAACATTGATGAGGATATGGAACAACAGGAACTCTCATTCGTTGCTGGTGGGAAGGCAAAATGATGCAGCTACTTTGGAAGACAGTTGGCAGTTTCTTACAAAAGGAAGTATACTCTTACCACATATTCCAACAATCATGCTTCTTGGTATTTAACCAGAGGAGCGGAAAACTTATGTTCACACAAAAGCCTGTGCATAGATGTTTAAAGCAACTTTATTCATAATTGCCCAAACTTGGAAGCAACTAAGATGTCCTTCAATAAGTGAATGTATAAATAAACTGTGGTACATCCAGATAATGGCATATCATTCAGCTCTAAAAAGAAATGAGCTATGAAGCCATAAAAAGACACATGGAGGAATCTTAAATGAATATTACTAGGTGAAAGAAGCTAGCCTGAGAAGGGACATACTGATGATTCCGAATACATGACATTCTGGAAAAGGCAAAACTATGGTGAAAAGAGCAGTGGTTGCCAGAAAAGAAGAGAAGAGATGAACAGGAAGAGCACCGAGGATTTTGGGGGGACAGTGAAAATACTCTGTATGACATAACAATGAGGGATATGCCATTACTCTTTTGTCCAAACCTGTAAAATGTATACCACCAGTAGTGAACCCATAGGTAAACAATGTACCTTGAGCAATTATGATGGATCAATGTAGATTCATCCCTGGGAAAAACTATACTATTCTGGTGAGTGAGGTTGACAGAGGGAGAGGCTAAGTATGTTTGGGGACAGGGATATATGGGAAATCCTTGTACCTTCTTTGCAATTTTATTTGAAACCTAAAACTGCTCTTAAAGAAATTGAGTCTTTATCCCTGTATAAGGCCCAAATAAATTAAAATCAAAAATTAAAAAAAAATTTAGCCTTTTAAAAAAAAAGTTCAACAGGTCCTAAACTACTATTATATAAGAGTTATAGGAAGACTGTTAAAGAATTTCAACCAGTCCTCACCACCCTGCTAACAACCTGTTGCTTTGCTACCTGATTATTACTCAGTGATGGCTGAAATTAAATGACAACTTGGTAATACTGCTCTAGAGTCTAGATTCGGGAATTAGAAACTTGGTGTCAAGACATGGGCAGTGGATAATAGCATGAGCACCACCTGGGATAATGTTAGAAATGTAGCCTCACAGGCCCCAACTCAGATCTACTGAATCAGAATCTACTTTTAACAAGATTTCTGTCTGGGTAATTCTTGCACACATCGTATTTTGAAAAGCACTTATCTAGAGAACTTAGAATAAAATAGGATAAAGGATGTGAATTAGAAAGTTTTTAGAATACTATATATTCATTGATGAACAACAGCTGGTCATTGCAGTGCTCTATTTAGATGGCCATCAGGTCCTTTCTTGCTAGGGTGCCTTTGTGAGGTTTTTGCCACTATTGTTTGTCTGATACAATTTGTTGCTAATCAGGGGACAAGGGAAGCATCAGATGACAAAAGATCAGCTTTGCTTTAGTAAGTTTATCAGATCATTTTATTTCAGTGAAAATGTTTTAATAAAAAAAAAAGAAAATGTTTTAAGCCCTTCATGACCACCATATCTTTCATTTTCATTATTTTTAAAACACCTTTTGGGTATCATTGTAACAAATCTTGTTGGGCAGCCAGCTATAGACCAAAGTAATGAATGTATAAATATCATATTTTCCCAGGTAGGAAATAGTAAGTGTAAATGGTTACCAATAACGCTAGATGTCGATTTTAACGGCTGTGGTAAGTGGATGCATATATGGATATATGTCACGGTGAACCATCTTTCTTTCACCATTACAGAGCCATCTGGTCTCTGGAATCCAAGAATTCCAAAGTTTGAGAAGTGAGCCCACCCAACTTAGCTCAATTCGTATTCTTGGAGGTATCTTCACTCACTTGTTCATTTATTCAACAAATATATTTTTTGAAGTCTTCCCATGATGCCCTGTTGGGTGCTATGGGAATATGAGGTGTAATGGCAGATAAGGTCTTTGCTTTTATTGAGTTTATCACCCAGGGGAGAGACAGATAGTTAAGTATATGAAGACAAGTTTGGATAGTGATATTAATAAGAGGTATGAAGAAAATAAAGCACAATAATGTGATAAGACATGACTAGGGGAGCATCAGTGAAGGTTCCTCTGATTTTTTTGTCTGAATCTGAAAGATAGAACAGCAGTCTCGTGAAGTGTTAGGGGCAGGACACTCCAAGGACAAGGTCCAGAAGTGTAAAGCTACTGAGTTGAGAACAGGGTTGACATGTTGTGGGGTCAGAAAGAAAGTTACTCTTGCTGGGATAGTATGAGAGAGATGGAGACTAGTACGGGATGAAGTTGAGGGGGGCACAGATAGGGATCACATTATGTGGGGCCATGCAGCCTGGACAAAGACTTTGAGTTTAAGTAAATAGAAGACTTCAGGGGTCATATACATTAGCTGTTACTAGCCCTTCTAAGAGAACTACTCTTTATGATTAAAAGTTGTTGGCCCAGAAAACAAGAAGTTTGAGACTTGAAGTCCCACATAGCACCTATGTAGGAATTGAGAGGGCTTTAAGATAAACTATACATTTGAATAAACATGTGTTTTCTTTACAAGGAATAACCAACAGACTCTACTCACAAACCACCAACCTTGACACACCAGTTTATTTGACTCAAGGAGTGCACTTTGCCCTTCACAATTGTCTTGAGGTAAACAATGTACTTTATGGCAAGTGTATCAGTCAGGGTTCAGGAAAGCAGAACCAGCAGCACCATATATTGAAATTTATGACAAGGAATGGGATTATGGGATTGTGGGGGCTGACTGAGCAAGTCCAAAATGAAAAGGGCTAAATCGGGAAGGGAAGATCATGGGCAGACTGAGCACTCGTCTAAAGCTCTCCTCTACACACAGTCAGTAGAGGACAGAATGAAACTCCAGGAAACTCACCCGGATTATCCTGGATAATCTCTTTTGCTTAAAGTCCATTGATTAGGGAGTTTAATTACATCAGCAAAATCCCTTCAGAGCAACACCTAGATTAATGTTTGATTGAATAATTGGGAACTTTAGCCTTGCCAGTTAATACTTCAAAAAAGCAAGTTATCACAGCAAGGTTAAAGACATTCCTTTATAATCTTAAACAAGCTCAATAAACAGTTAATGGTCTCTTAGATGTTTCACACAATCATTGCAGACTCACTCACATTATCGTGTGACAACATTATGCCATTAACCAACAGATGTTGTTACTCTGAATAGTAAGAGGAATTGATCAGTATTACCTGTTTAGAAGGTATTAGGTTAATGACATCATTTTTGCAACATGAAAGAGTTTGCCAGTGAAGCCAAGAGGTTGCTTAATGGGCCTCATCTCTTTTGAGTATTAGTAGTTGCTGGGAGTTTTAGTGTTCCGGGGAAAATTGGAAGCCAGATCGCAAGCAGGCAGCATTTCTGGGTAAGCATTTCAGGCGCCTTTCCGAAAAAAGATCTCAGAGGAAAAGGACCCAACTCTAAAACTCCAATAGTTTGCTGAGATTGATTTTCTCATTCTGAATAAATAGCTATTTTTATGAATAATGATGTATCTGTAGTTTTATATACATGTATTTAGAGACCTCCCCAAATTGTAAGCTTTGGGCCCAGGGAACAAGGATCTGCCCCTGTATGTGAATTTTTTTTATCATTTTTTTAACTCAAAAAAATTAATTATTCAGGTAAGACTGCCTCTCTTTAGATCTGCAAGAGCCTAACAGTCATTGGTTCACTGTCCTGAAACCCAGTCAATTATGATGCAAATTCCTCACATAGTTGAGAAATATATCAGTAAAACAGCGAGAGTTTATTTCAAAAGGAACATACTTTCAAAAGGAACAGTGGACCTCAGGAGAGCTCTACGGCATTCAGAATGACTTGTGATTCTCAAATGCTAATCTGCAGTCATACGGGACAGAATCAACTGATGTATGGAAATCCATAGACCTTGTGCTGCTGGTATTAGGCAAATGCAAAGTATATTCATTTGTAGATTTGCTTAAGAGGTAGTTCTAGGTTTATTCATTTTTGTCCTATCACAAGAAAACAAAATACACACTAATCAAATATCGAGCACATAAAAAATTATCCAGTGAGAAGTCTCCCTCTCTTCCTCGATACGGACTTGTCCAGTTCCGAGTATCACCTACTTCTGGCACCCACTTCTCCAAGTCTCTGTGTATTCTCTGATGTTTTCTCTATACATTGATGATTTTAGATTTTGACCTCTGCTTTCTTTGGGTTTGGATTTGCCTGCTATGCTCTTCTAATCCTTCTATTTCAAATTTTTAGAATCACTTCATTTTAGATGTGTGTTGGGTTTTACTTTTGATCCAACTAAAAAGTCATTTTTTTATCATGAAATCGGGCACATTTAAATTGATCAATATAGGGACGCCTGGGTTGCTCAGTGGGTTAAAACCTCTGCCTTCAGCTCAGGTCATGAGCTCAGTGTCCTGGGATCGAGCCCCGCATCGGGCTCTCTGCTCAGCGGGGAGCCTGCTTCCCCCTCTCTCTGCCTGCTTCTCTGCCTACTTGTGATCTCTCTCTCTCTCTCTGTGTGTCAAATAAATAAATTAATTAATTAAAAAAATAAATTGATTAATATATTAGATATTTTGATTTGGTACTTCTCACACTCTTTTATGCCATATATTATTTATATGTTTTTTAAAGTTTTCACTGGATCTGTAATTTTTTTGTTGTTTTTACTTCAGGAGGGTGTTATTTATTTGTTCTAGTGGTACCTTTATACTCAGAGGTTTATGTAATTCTTCTAGCCCTTCAGTTTTCTAGGACAGTAACTATTACATCCATGCTGACTGATGATAAAATGAGCATGTTTCTTCATTCCTCTTCTTTTCCACTAACTAATTTTATTCAATAATTTGATCTTTCTTTGAGCTGATTTTATTTTGTTACATTTACTTCTACGGCCATATTACTTGTTGTTTTAAGTCCTTTGCCTCTTAGCTGTCACTGATTTATTATGAATGAAGCTGCTTCTCCCTCACTCTTCTAGTTTTTGTTAGTTTTATCATTTCTACATTGTCAGGCTTGTGGCTTCTACCTTCTGTCTTGTTATCCTAAACTGAATTTATTTTAATCCCACTTCTACTTTTAAAAACATTCAGGGCTCACTACTTTTTCTAAATTTTCCTCAGTCATGTACTAATTTATTTTGTAGAAATTTCCTCAAAAAGTTCTCTTAGAAACACTAGTCCCTGAATTCCCCGCATGTTGAAACTCTTTGTAACTTTAAGATTTGTGGCACAGTTTCAGTCTGTATCATATCCGTATCTCACACATTGTTTCCTTGATTTCCTTGTTGGTGTTGCTCTACTGCCTTCTGGTATCGATCATTACTATGAAGATAGATAATGTAAGACATCCATTTCTCTCCTTTTGAGTGACTTGATCATTTTGTCTGACTGCCAAATGAATCTCTTTGAAGTCTAATAATTTTACTAAGATTTGCTTTGTTTGACTATTCTCACTCTCTTCTTCCTGGTGCCACAGTATGTCCTTTCTGTGTATGTCATATTGTCTCTGCTGTAAGGAAAACTTCATACACGATGCCTTCAAATATTTGTTCTGCTCTGGCGTTCTTTCTTTCTTTTTTTTTTTTTTTCTCATTTTATTTATTTTTTCAGCGTAACAGTATTCATTCTTTTTGCACAACACCCAGTGCTCCATGCAAAACGTGCCCTCTCCATTACCCACCACCTGTTCCCCCAACCTCCCACCCCTGACCCTTCAAAACCCTCAGGTTGTTTTTCAGAGTCCATAGTCTCTTATGGTTCGCTTCCCCTCCCCAATGTCCATAGCCCGCTCCCCCTCCCCCAATCCCACCTCCCTCTGGCGTTCTTTCTTAAGGACTCAGTGATGCTTGTGTTGTTGGATCTATTTCTTTTTCAGTATCACTTTCCTCTCTCATATCTTCTCTTACTTTTCATCTTGTTATTTTTGCTTCACTCATCTGTAAATTCTGCTCCCCATTATGTTGCCCCATAGTCTATTCTTGCTCGAGAGATTTTTCCTGAGTTCTGCCAGATCACTTTCCTCATTTCCTGTTGTGCCATTTCCTGACTTCTTTCACTTCTGTTCTGTGATCTTGCTTCACAGAGGTAAGTGCTCTTTCAAGTTTTAAAATTTAACTTGTGACAGAGTGCTCAGTAACAATATGTATCTATGTAACAATGGCAATATTTCTCTGGTGGTGGTCTGTGTATTGATTAGTTCTGTTCTTTTTGAAAATTTGAAAATTGCTTCACAGAGGTAAGTGCTCTTTCAAGTTTTAAAATTTAACTTGTGACAGAGTGCTCAGTAACAATATGTATCTATGTAACAATGGCAATATTTCTCTGGTGGTGGTCTGTGTATTGATTAGTTCTGTTCTTTTTGAAAATTTGTTTTGTTATGGTTCTCATTTTGCTTATAGTCCTCTGTCTCTGCTATGCCACTTTTAAAAAACACGTTTACTTCCTCTCTTAATTATTTAGTCTTAATGAGTTGGGGGCTTTAGACTTGAAATTTATAGTAGGTTCTGAGGTGAGAGCTTGTGACATGGGATTGGAATGGCCTTCAATGTTTACAGCCTGTGGGGGCAGACTGTTTTTAGCAAAAAATGGCTCATGTGCGTGATTCTTTATGTAGTCCTGCCTCATCTCTTTCACTGAATATAATGGGGTATTGTGGAGGGCCTTTGCTTCCAGCCTTAGTCACCTCTGTTTACATTCATTGATATGAATGAAAGATAAAGTATTTGTACTACAGGGTGGGCCCTTTACCTTTAGTGCGCGTCTTTTTGCTAGACCTTTCTGAGATGCTATGGCAGCTGGCATTCTTACACTTTCCATACTCATCACTTTATCTTGCGTAACTTCTGCCCACCGTGAGCTCTTGCCCTTCTCCACATTTTGCAGACTGCAATTTACCTCTATCTTTGGGCTTTACTCATGTGGAGTCTATTTGCCAAATTATATTTTTCTCATTTTCCCTGTTGTTCTCGTATAATATCCAAGAGAAAAAGTGGAAAGATATTGACTTATACAATCATGTTGGTATGGGAAGTGGAGAGGGTTTTTTTTTTTTTTTCCCCCAATCCAAATATACAAAGATGGCATGGTACTGTGAGGTTGTTCTACTTTTCTGTAGTTTATGTCATATTCCTTGGGCTCAGCATTTAAATTGTTCCTTTGTCTTGCTCCAACCTCATTCTCTCTATATTTTGAACTTCGATCACATTGTACTGAATTATTGGGAATAATCAAAATAAGGGCTCTTGTTTCTCGACATATTTATTTGCTTTGTTCCCTCTAGTTGACATTTCCTTCCCACCTTGCCAACTCTTCCTCATGTCCATGGTCCTTCCTATCAACTCAAAATCCTACCTGGACTTCAATATCTACATCAAATAGTGTTTAAATCTTAAAGATTTTCCCCTGATCTCTGCATTTTCTTAGAATCTCTTGATACATTTCACCACAGCTTCTGTTGCTCATATTTTCTTAGAACTGTATCTTATTGTACTTGAACTTTTGGTTATTTGGGCACTGTTCCTCCTTTCTACCAGTGGGAAGAAAGTCTGTGACTTAGTCATATTTGTGCCCCATTTACGCCTGAGCATAGACCATTGTGCATAATATACATTCAGTAAACATTTGTTGAAATGATAAAATTAAGCAAAAGGCCAAAATTATTTTCTTGAATACGTGGCACAATTTCCTCCTACTTCTTACTGATGCATAATATAGCCACTCATGGGGATAATTTGACTCTTTTTTTCAGAAGCCACAGATCCCTGCAGATCCAAGAATCTTACAAGGACATGATTGCAGATGCACTTGTTTAGTCATGCAGACAGTCAAACTGTGTTTTGATTATTTTAATTGTCTTATTTCAATACAGAATAATTTGTTCTTGGCTTTTTATGAGTCTTTGATAGCTGTTAAATAGATTAAAAAGCAAAAGTGGAAAACACAAGCTTCTTTAGTCTTCTACTGTGAAATGGTGGATCTCTATCATGATATAAATACATTAATAGAACAAACTCTGTGAAAATTTAACTTTTTAATTTAAATTGAAGTAAAAGGAATAGCAGGAGCTTCAGAGAAAATTCCTCCAAATACACTCGCGGTTTTAGAAACATAACAAATTTTTGGATGAATTGAAACAAGAATTTTCTCCCCACTATTTCATTTAATTGAGTCTCTTACCAAGTATAATTTCCATGTCATTTTCTTCATCATTTCGTAGCTTTGAAAGCCGTATTTGATGAGAAAAACCTGTTCCCCAAAGAAATTCTGGATCGGGAACGAAGAGCCAAGCAATTATGTCAAGAAACAAGTAGTGAAGTGAAGATGAAAAGAAATAAGAAGCAATTATAATTGAAAGAGAAATAAATATTTCATTGTCACATGAAGTATGAATATAGAACACATATAAGGAATCAAGAATTCTGTGCCATTCTTTTACTTTATATTTAAACTTCAGGAAGTTTTGTTTTCAGACAATGTCTTAGTGCTGCTTTTATCCATCACCTTTCACTTTCTGTGTATTCTCAATAAAAGATAGATCGACTAAAGAGGAGGCAGTATCAACTGTCATCATTTGTTCTCAAGTGGTTTTATGTAAAAATGTACATTTTCAGAACAATGTATTCTAACCAGTTGCACTTCTGGTTACTTCAACAGACAACTATTTTTGATCAATTTTTATTATAAAAGCTGCCTTGAAGTTAAATATGAAAAACACAAACACAGTGACTATCAGCAAACTTAACCAAGAAGCCATTCTATGTATTTACACACTTTCTAGTTTCTTTTATTTAATATTTTTGAAGATTTTATTTATTTACTTAGAGTAGGAGCAGGGGATGGCAGAGAGGCAGAGAGAGAGGGCAAAAGAAACTCCCCGCTGAGCAGGGAGCCTGATGCAGAGCTTGATCTCAGGACCCTGAGATCATGACCTGAGCCGAAGGCAGATGCTTAACCGACTGAGCCACCCAGGTGCCCCTCTAGTTTCTTTTAAAATGATTCTGTAAATGTCAGTAGGACTGTTCCCATTCATTTTCACAGACCTACATCTATTCTTCTGTGTACTTACTGAGAAATTACTGCATATGTTCTACTCCTGTATTTGGTTTTACATATTCTTGAGAGGCATAGCACAACCAAAGAGGTAATAACCTTGGAAATAAAAAAATCAAAGAGACTGAAGCTATATATATAGGACTCACTCTATGTAGAAGCTCAAGTAGGAAATGTTTGGCTCTGAAACACAATGCCTCACTTTTCTATCCATTTTTCTTTATAAATATCATCATCTACAAGGTAACCAGTATTCTTATGCTTCTTTATACAATGTTCTGTAGGAGTAATTAATAAATTCATTTGTATACCTTTAATTATTTACTACACGTTTGCATTTTAAAGAGTTCTTGGAAAAATGTGGTGTGTGTTTTTTTTTAAAGATTTTATTTATTTGACAGAGAGAGATCACCAGTAGGCAGAGAGGCAGGCAGAAAGAAAGAGAGAGAGAGAGAGAAGCAGGCTCCCCACTGAGCAGAGAGCCTGATGCAGGGCTCAATCCCAGAACCCTGAGATCATGACCTGAGCCGAAGGCAGAGGCTTAACCCACTGAGCCACCCAGGTGCCCCCAAAATGTGTTATTTTAAGAGGAATTTTGGTATAGCACGCAATTAAAGAAATAACAATATATAGGAACATACTCTGTTCAGTAACTGTAAAACTTCTTTCTGCTTAAGCCTCCCAAGAATCATTTTAGGGTTAAAATCTGAGATTTGGGGGCGCCTGGGTGGCTCAGTGGGTTAAAGCCTCTGCCTTTCGCTCAGGTCATGATCTCAGGGTCCTGGGATCGAGCCCCGCATCCGGCTCTCTGCTTGGCAAGGAGCCTGCTTCCTCCTCTCTCTCTGCCTGCCTCTCTGCCTGGTTGTGATTTCTCTGTGTCAAATAAATAAAATATTAAAAAAAAAATTAAAAAAAAATCTGAGATTTGGATCCATCAGAAGAATGCCCAAATGTCTATGGCAGAGTTGAGATTGGAGTCCAGGTCTGTTTTACTCCAAAGACCATGGTTCTGCGCTTCAACTTTTCCTTCACTTCTTTTTATTGCTATAAAGTCAATGGAATGAACTCCAGCAATAGGATTTCTAGCATCAGTGAAACAAATGTTTCAGTTTGTGGAGAGGGTGACAGAAGAAAGGTTTCAGAAGATGCTGCCTATTCCAGCTACAGTTAGGTGCGTCCTGGTCAGGCACTGTGACTTCTACGTATACTGCTTTTCTCTCCCCTTGAATGGCAATCTCATACAGAAAAGGTATAAAAGAAATATATATTTGCATCAATCAACAAATGTTGGAGAATGTTATCAGAGTGATAAAGGCTCTGGAGACCATGTTGCAGAGGAACAGGTAAAGAAATGGGGAAGTCTGGCATAAGAAAGAGAATTCATGGGAGACATAACCTATTCTCAAATATTTCAAAGCTGCCATGAAGAAAAAGAGTAGAAGTTGAAACAATGAACACAATTTTAAGAAGGCAGAGTCTAGAACTGCTTCCTAATACTGACTAAAACAGGAAGAGCTTTCTCATCCTCCCTCTCCTTCCCATCTTGGTGCAGAGAAGTTGGTGGTAGGCCTGCTGCTTGGCTATGAAAGGAAGGAGGAGGAAAGGAGAAAAGACCCAGCAGAGAATCTCACTGGATCCATGAGCCTGGGACTGGGCAGTGGGAGGGGAATTTAGGTGGTAGAAAGGCAGAGAGGGTAAGTGGAGGAGATGGCCAGCACAGTAGGGAGGTTGGTTACATTGAGCAAATCAATACTTAGTAAGTAAATGAATAAATCAGTGAATATATTGAGGATGAGAGGCAAGTATCTCATTTTTATAGATAGTATTTATAACATATTAAAGGAGGAAAAGTAGAAAGAACCCGGAGATGTTAGATTAGGTTGGAGATACCCATGTGAATTCATGGTTGCAAATAGAGAGACAGAGACAGAGAATGGGAGGGGTGGAAGGAAAGGAGGGAGGGATGGTGGGTGGAAGAAAAAGAAAGGAAAAAAAGAGATAAAAAAAGAAAAAGGGGAGGGGAGGAAGGAAGAAATGTTTAAGAGTGATTAATAAATTATGTTTGCAGCTTGCTCTCAAATGATTCAGAAAATACTAATTATAATGTGTGTGTATACACACACATATACCATATATATGTATTAGATACATAATGTATGAGAGTTTTTATATTTTTTACATCTCTATGAGAGGAAGAGGGAGAGAAAATTTAGATATTAGACTGAGCACACATATGGGGCGGAATGGTAACAACTGGGGAAACACAGAGAGAAGGAGATGCTAGTTCGTTATATTATACCAGCAAATTTCTGTAAATTTAAAAGTATTTCAAAGTAAGTTATTTTTTAAAAATGAGAAAGGATGCCTTGGAACAAAGGATTTCTTGGTATGCTCTGGCAGTTGAATAACTCTCTCACAAGGATTTTGTGGAGAATTCTTGCACTGGTTGGGAGGTTTGATTAGATAATCCATCATTTCAAAATTTGAACATATGACTTTTGATTTATAGATGGATGACAGTACAGTGGAGTGAAATCTGAGCCACATTTCCAGAAATTTAAAGGAATATTGAGATGTTAAAGAGATATAATATGGGTACCAAATACTTTGTGTAGGCTCTGCTCCCCATCCATATACCCAACCCTCCATCTCTTTATCTATTCATCCACTCATCCGTCCACCTGCCCAACCAATGATTTAAGACACATGTAAGGGACTGTTATAGACACCAGGTATACACATATCAATAGGATACACTTATTCTGCCATCAGCTTTCTGGAGTGAAGGCACATAAAATGCAGTGGTTTATTAGGCAAAGTTGAATGATCTGACTAGTGTTTCTGGTATAAATTGGAAATTCTTTTGCTAGACGTATTTTACTTTTTTTACCCTTGGAAATGACTTTGAAATGATGAGTCTGAAATTGTCTTATTCATATAGAAAGGGTCCTCTCTATAGCCTACCACGTGTGCAAGGCACTGTGCTATGTATAACCCTAATCCCATCTTTAATTAACTTCAGGGCCTCTTCCGGGAAAGGAATTAAGAGGAGCTGTCTCACAAGTATATTTAATGAGAATAGAGCTTTTAGAGGTATGAAAGTCTCTTTTAATGTTACTCTTTCTAATATTTGGAATGAAAATGCACACAAAAGGAAAAAATAAAAAGACATTTGGTTATTACGTCTTATTCTCTTATAGCATCTAATTGCGCAAGGCAAGTAACAGGGTCTCGCCTATCAAATGTTCCTAGAGTTGAAGACTTTATAAGTTATTTTTGAAATTAACACTTAGGTTCAATTATTTAAGATCCATTTTTCTACAGTAAGAGGGACTTGTCACATTAAAATAGACGGTGCCAGAATTTTCAGTAGGCTACTTTGTTTGTGGTATGTAGATTTACACTAAACATAACTTAACCTGTTCTCTTTTCAGAATATTTTCCTTTTACCACACAAAGCATATGGAGCAAAATGACAGAGGAAAAAAAATGCCTGAAGTTAATCCATGCTCCAATAGAAGAATTAGATTTTAAGTCCTTTATTAATGAGAACATTTGCTTGTATGTTTTTAAAGTTTGGAATTAAATACATTTTTACTTAAAAAAACTACAAAATGCTAAGAAAGATGATGATATTGAACTTGTAACTTCTTGCTATTATTTTTATACATAGAAAAGGTTTATTTTTTATAGTGGGGAAGTGATAGGTCCAAATTTATATCAAGACACTTTGGCTCTCAGTAATGAATTTTTTTTTTTTGCCAATTCTTTAAGGATAAAATAAAGTTGTAGAAGGAACAAATTTGTGAAAATATTTAAAAGGTCTGCAGGAATATTTTATGGACAATTGTGGTATCTTTATTGTCTATTAAAAGAGCTTAAACCAGGGAGGAGAAATTCATAGCCATTCTTTTTTACTCCCCAAGAGACTGGAAAATGTATATTCTGCTTGAACTGCTCTAACATAAGGTCCTTACAGAACAACTTCATTAAATGATCTTACTAAGACAGAGTGTCTGCTTCTGTAATTAGAAGGAAAAGTAATGGCTTGTTCCAGGTTAAATCACATTATGATCTGAGTAATATGGAGAAATAATAATTTGGTAGCCAAGGGTACTTGTGATGGATGTTTGCTGGTGTCACTACAGGGGGAGAAAAGCATTGATTGAATGATAATCTTGAGCATTCAGACTTATTATTTATGAATTGCACAGTAGAATAAGAAGAAAGATTGTGCTCTTGTGCTACATAACTCTTTTTGGAAAATGATCGCTGATAGTGTTAAGTTAAAAGCTGGAAATGAATTTACATATGTTAGAGCAAGTAATATTATTATAACCCAAGATTTAGAAAACATTAAGAGACACTTAGATAGGCAATTAAGAATTTTAGTGAATTAAGAGGTTATGGCCTATAGCGACCATCAGGGCTGGGCAGTGAGCTTTAGCCCCATTAGGACACTGAAAGAGGTTAACAAGGTTCTTGAAAAAGTTTTTCTGATGAATTCCGTTTGAAGGTATCTACATTCATTTCATTTCTTTTTCATAAATTTATCAGAAACAACTACATTTAATTATCAATAGGGAATATTTGATAGTAACTGGAACAAATTTGACATTTTTCTTCTTAGAGGCAGTTGATGAATAATACAATGTGTTAAGTATCTGATTGTCATTGAGGTGATTGATTTAAACTAGAAGAATGAGATCAAAATCCATTCAATTATGCATCCATTTTTTATTAATGAACTGTTGGTAGAGAAAACCATGTGAAAGTTTAAAAGCATATAAAAGTAAAATTGATGTTTACTACCAAATTACCTATGTTTCATAGTATTGCCTTCGTATAATTTGGTAAATCAATAATCTTAATCTGGTCTTTTTGTTCAACATAGAGAGTGTGTTTCTCAGTATCTACTCTTTTTCCTAAGAATTAAAATGTAACCACAGGAAATTCCTGTGACAATTGTATAATTTGATGAATTGTTGAGAACTCTGGAAGTGTAGCAGCAATTTGTCTCTGCATTCTGGACTTGATTTAGCTTTATCCTTTTTCTCATAGGCATTCTGAAATATTTATGATGGCATACTTTGGTAATCTGATGTGCAAGTCCTGTGAGAAACAAAAAGAACTAATTATTAGCAAATTTACAAGCCCTAGTACATCCTTCCAAATTTCTGTTTCAATTTACTGTAGAAGAAGTGGAATAATGGGTGAAATATTATAAAACTATTATGGTTTTCTCTCTCAATTCTTGCATCATTGATCATTAACCTGAGCATATTTGTCCTTTTATACAAAGGTAGTGAACACCTGCTTTGGGTTTAAAGGAATTAATCATACGGTGTTCAAGATAAATAAAGTTGGCCTTGACTGATCAGGTATTTTATGTACTAGTGTTTCCCAGCAGTCACATTTCAGTTATAACATTACAGTGAATAATCAGAAGCCAACTTGGGGTAAGTACCTTAAAATGAAATAGCTTTTGAATGAAGTACATATGCAATAATCCTGATCATGAGTGTTTAACAGAGTAAGGAAATGATATTTCAATTCACTTTGATACAGAAAATATTTATCAAATTAACACATTACTTTTATTCTCTTTAAATAATGTCATTGTAAATTTGAAGGCCAAATTCTTATAGGACTATTCATCATGTTGTTTGGTTCACCAGTACTTCATGCTTTCTAATGAAATAGGATTCAAAACCCAATGAGGTAAGTGAATTTTTAAGACATTGTTTTGCTGTGAACTTTGTGTAGAAATTTTCTGGGAGAATTGAATGCTCAAATAATGTTAATTTTAGTTATTTAAGAGGATACCTCTCAGATTCTACTATAAGGGGAAAATTATATCTTTTGTAATATTATTTATTATTATTCTGACACAAACCAAATACATTAAGATGTGCCTAATGGATTGCCACTTGGTGACTTAAAAGTACTAATAACATTTTGACTACTTATATTTCTACAAATTGATATTTCTAATCAGAAATCTTCTGAGATATTGAATATATTAGAAAATGATACACAGAAATATATTTTGGACATAAAGCTTCTCTTACTGGCTTTTCCTATTATTGCACAACAGTTCACAACCTTATGTACTAATTTAATCCTCAAATAAAACATTTGTTTGAAAATATACATCTATTTTTTTTTAAAGATTTTATTTATTTATTTGGCAGACAGAGATCACAAGTAGGCAGAGAGGCTGGCAGAGAGGGAGGGGGAAGCAAGCTCCCCACTGAGCAGAGAGCCCAATGTGGGGCTCGATCCCAGGACCCTGGGATCATGACCTAAGCAGAAGGCAGAGGCTTTAACTCACTGAGCCACCCAGGTGCCCCAACAAGTACTTTTTTTAATTGCATTTTGAGGTCTTTTTCCTTTTCAGGTTATGTATCTAAGCAATCAGTTTAACTACAAATATTGGCGGGCTAATGATTCTATATCTTAGTTTTAGAGAATATTTGACTATTAGCAATCTTTATATGTAATAGTGACTCTTAACATGACCTATTTATGGGTCATGATGACCCTCCTAATGGTCTATAAAACACTTTAGAAATAGAGTTCTTCATTTTTTTAAAACATTTTATTTATTTGACAGAGAGAGATCACAAGTAGGCAGAGAGGCAGGCAGAGAGAGAGAGGTGGAAGCAGGCTCCCCGCTGAGCAGAGAGCCCTATGCGGGGCTCGATCCCAGGACCCTGAGATCATGACCTGAGCTGAAGGCAGAGGCTTTAACCCACTGAGCCACCCAGGTACCCCTAGTTCTTCATTTTTTAAGGCTAACAATACATTGTTCTGGAGGCTTTCATCTTTATCCCCAATGAACATTATTTCCTAGTAACCTATTAAACTAGGAGTTACTAAGGGATACTAAGATGTGTTTATTGTAAGGTAAAAGTAGTGTCACTAAAATTTATAAGGATTTCAGAGTCAGTATTTCATGAAGTTTGTGGTAATATCATGAAACTCATTCTCAAGATGTAGTCAGATGGCTGAATTTCCTGCATTTTTAGTAGAGAACACTTTAATGAGGTGTCATTAGTATTGTAAATTGTACAAAGTTTTCAATTACACTTTTTTGTATGTGTTGTTTCAAATTATTCTTTGATTTTTTTAAAAAAATTGCTTTCTTCTTTTGTTATTGTTGTACCAGTTGTATTTGATTGTAATTGTGTTTCTTTACGGTTTTTCCAAGTTTGTTTTTCCTCACTTTGAAAAAAGTGCACTGTGGATTTTGGGGTATTTTGCCCTCCAGAAGTGAGATTGTGTAAAGTGTGAAAATTCCTACTGCAAAGACTTTGCCAGATTACGCAAACTGATTTAAAATGCGTTAACTTTCTAGTATTATAGGTTTAAAACCACACTAGAGTGTCTTCATTTTTTATTCGTTTCTCTTTTGATCTACAAACAGTTTTAGAGTAGAATGGACAGAGAATTCCCTTGATAAAGAGTTAGAGATGATCCCGTTTAAAATCATGGGAAAAATAGGAAAAAGTATCATACAGCTATTTAGAGATAGTATTGCTTATTGATAGTGTTCCAGAATTATAACTTCTTTGTTTTAGATGACTGCTGTGTATTTTGGTCTAGTTCTTGAAGGAATATAAAAATGCCATTAGCACAGGCCTTATTTCTCCTAAAAGATGATCCTTCAGCTGAAAACCAGCATGAGAATCATCTTACAATAGTCTGTTCTAATAGGTAAAAAGTTTTCTCTTGGAACTTACTATAGTAAATTCTGATTATTTTGAAAACTAATGATTTTTTAATTAATGCACAGAGGACAAAATGCATAAGATATTATTGTGGAGTCTCCTATTGATTTTTTCTGGAAGTCAAGCCTCAAGACCGTTGACTGAAGGAAATATCCAATTTGCAGTGGACCTTTATCAAGCTATTTCTTTATCTCACGAGAACAACATTATATTTTCCCCCCTTGGAACAACGTTGGGTCTTGGGATGGTACGACTGGGAGCAAAAGGAAAAGCACAACAGCAGTTAAGACAAACTTTAAAACTTCAGGAAACTTCAGTTGGTGAGATTCTTACATATGATTATTTACACTGGATAAGATCTGCCTAAATTTATTTTGCCAATTAGAAGTTTAGGGTCCCAGAATTTAAATACATGGAAAATATTCAAAAGTGTGAACTTATAATAAAATGGAGAATTTTAAAAAATATTCATTTTAATTGTTTTCTAATGAAAATGTTACTAGAAGAATGAACTAATACAGATATTTTTATACAGATATGAAACTGAGAGTATACCAGTATATATTCTTCTGGCCTGTTTCAGCCAGTTTTAATTGAGACTTATGTTGTGTGTGCATCATGCGTGTGTCTATGTATGTGTGTTTATGTTGTGTGTGCATGCGTGTGTCTATGTATGTGTGTTTGTTTATTCTTCCACTCTCACTACGTTGTGATCATTTTCTCATATCAGCTTCAGAATGTAATTTTTTTAGTTGTTGCATTTTATTGCCTCTTATAGAAATATTCTTACTTAACCTCTCTTTATTAGGTAGTTTCCAATATTTCTCTTATAAAAATGCTGCAATGAACATCCTCACCCAGAAATCTTTGTGTGGATCTCTCATTATTTTATTAGCTTTTAAAAATTAGTTTTATAACTAAAATTCAACTTTTTTACCTGATTGAGACCAAGAAAAAGCAGTAATGTAGACATACATTTTAAAAGCTTGTTTGATTAGTAGTTTTTAAAGGAAATCTTTTTTATTTTATTTTTTTTTAAGATTTTATTTATTTATTTGACAGAGAGAGCACAAGCAGGGGGAGCTGCAAGCGGAGGGAGAGGGAGAAGCAGAGATCCAGAGGATCTCCGCCTAGCAGAGATCCAGAGGAGGTCCTGTATCCCAGGACCCTGGTACCATAACCTGAACTGAAGGCAGACGCTTAACTGACCGAGCCACCCAGGTGCCCTAGGAAACCTTTGAGAGAGATTGAGATCTCACAAATAGGCAGGGGGGAAGCAGGCTCCCTGCTGAGCGGAGAGCCCAATGTGGGGCTTGATCCCAGGACCCTGAGATCATAACTTGAGCTGAAGGCAGAGGCTTAACCCACAGAGCCACTCAGGAGCCCCTAGGAAATCTCCTTTAAAAAGCACTCAGAGGGGCGCCTGGGTGGCTCAGTGGATTAAGCCGCTGCCTTCGGCTCAGGTCATGATCTCAGGGTCCTGGGATCGAGCCCCGCATCAGGCTCTCTGCTCCGTGGGGAGCCTGCTTCCTCCTCTCTCTCTGCCTGCCTCTCTGCCTACTTGTGATCTCTTTCTGTTAAATAAATAAATAAAATCTTTAAAAAAAAAAAAAAAGCACTCAGAAAACCTATCTGAGGCCTTTTTGTGTATGAAGGGTTGTTGTTGCAGAGTCCCCCGAAGGTCTGATATACTATATAGAAGCTTTAGCGCTGCCATCCTGTTTGAAAGGGTAGTTATTGGGGCATCTGGGTGGCTCAGACAGTTAAGTGCCTGCCTTTGGTTCAGGTCATGATCTCGGCATCCTAGGATAGGCGTTGTGTTGGCTCCCACATCTGGCTCAGCGTTTAGTGGGGAGTCTGCTTGTCACACTGTCTCTCCCTTCCTCGGTGCTCTCTCTCTCTCTGTGTCAAGTAAATAAATAAAATCTTTTTTTCTTTTAAGGTTTTATTTATTTATTTGACACAGAGAAAGAGATCACAAGTGGGCAGAGAGGCAGGCAGAGAGAGGGGGAAGCAGGATCCCTGCTGAGCAGAGAGCCAGATGCAGGGCTTGATCCCAGGACCCTGAGATCATGACCTGAGCCAAAAGCAGAGGCTTAATCCATTGGGCCACCCAGGCACTCAAATAGAATCTTTAAAAAGAAAGGGGAAAAAAAAAAAGAGAGAGAGAGAGAGAGAGAGAGAGAGAGAGAGAGAGAGAGAGAAAGAAAAGAAAGAAAAAGAAAGGGTTGTCCATTTCTCTGGCTAACTGTGTCCTTAATTTCCATAATGATTTTAATTTTAGACTTTTGCATCACTGTCAGGTAATATGTTCTAACCATCAGAGGAACTTTCCAGATTTTTGATGTGGAAATTTAATCACTATTACTAACTTCAGTATGTTTGCCTCAGAACAGAGTAATTATATTTAGAGATTTGTTTTTCTTTTTTAGAAGGTCTTGTTTGCTTTGTTTTAAATAAAAGCAATTTTATGTAGAAAAGAAGTTGGTGATGATGAAGTTAATTGCAAGAATTTTCCTTTGTGAATAATGCAAAATGAAGCTACTGTGTTCCAAATTTAGTCTTTACTATCTGTATTAATTTCCGCAAATTCCACTACATAATCTCAGAAACATTTAAATCACACAATACTGCTTTGAAAAGTAATAGAGCATTTATAAAGATATGTAAAGTTGATTCTATGATAAATAAGCAAAATCAGAATCTCTGAAGTTTAAACTACTCTATATGGATATATCTTGTAGAGAAACACGGACACCTTAACAACTCTGGCTAATCACAGTAGTAATGAGGATGGCACTATCAATCATATATATAGTACAGCAGTCACTGTTACTGTGTTTGGTATCCACAATCTCACTGACTCTTCACAGTTACTCTGTGAGGTAGACATAACCCTGCTGCTTAGACGAGGACACGGAGGCAAAGAAAGGTTCAGCAAATTGTCGAGAATGAATTCCAAAAATGATTCATTGAGAGCTGTGGATCCTTAGGGCAATATATTATATTTTCCTTGGGAGAATATATATATGGACAATTAAATATGAGTATGTTAACACATGTAACAAAATCTACCAAAGCTGCTTTCTATTATGCTTAAGGAAGAGAGAGAGAGAGGGACACAGATAGAAGATAACTGCAAAAGGAAAAGGCAGAGGAGCCAGAGAGAGAAAAAATATGAAAAATAAACTCTGGAAAATTAAAAAGAAGAGGGAATTAAGGAATAAGGAGCAAGGAGACAGTTAAGGTAGGGGACAGAGTAGAAGAGGGCAAGGAAATGGAAAAGGCTCAGGGGGTCTGGAGAAAGAAGAACAAAATGGTGTTGGGGGGGCAAAGTGTATGTCAGATCAGAAGGTGGTGACTGGTATTGGAACCCAAAATGAAGAGGAAAATCACTAGTAATGATCCTGTCTTTTTAAAATATTTTTATATTTTATTCTTCATGGATTTTTTTTTTTGCATTAAAACTGATTTAAAAAAAGAATTATTTTTTTTTCCCTTTTTATGTGTTGCAACAAAATATCTTCTTGGTTATGGAGTTTGTTGGCATCTCCTTAAATTTTATGCTCAATGTAAGTGTCCCATTGACTCATCCTAGTCCTGGCCCTACCTTCTATTCCCAATGATTATCAAAGGAGCTTTCTGATCAGTTAGTCTATATTTTATGTTTCCTGCTATCAGATTGTTTTATGTGAACACCTGCCTTGTTCCACAGATGGGCATACAACTCCTGGGATCCTACCCCCACAGGGCTCTCAGTCCTCTGCTCTTCTTTCCCCTTCTGTCAAAACATCTGCTCAGAATTTACCTTCTCCAGTCTACTGAGCATCTGATAATTCTCCATTTTTGCTTTGCTTCTTACTAATATGCTGCTTACTAATCAAAGACTAATGGGGGTGCTTCCTTATTCCAAGGGTGTCATGGAAAGAGAACAAGCCATGAATCTTTGCTCTGCAACCAAATAAACTTGTGGTCTGTTCCTCTCAAGTTACTGTATCTGTCTGGATTTTAGATTCCTCACTATAAAGAGAGGAGTTTGAATAAGTGATTTATATGGATCTGTTGGCTAAAATAATCTATAATCCTATGACTCCCTTTGTTTTCATGTTTGGATCTCTCACATTTCACACACAATTGGCCTTTGGGCCTTAACTGTAGGAGAAGTAAACATGTAATTAATTTTGGAACATTTTCTAAAGGTCTAGTACAATCAAACCAAAAGTTACATTCACCCCATGACCTGTAGATTTTCTCTAGCTCTGCTTTAGGAGATGAAATAAATTGATTCTCATTGCTTATTAGGATCCATGTATACATATTCTTTTTGATCTGTGTGAAAAGAGATTATTAATCTATAAATTTAATCAAATTTATAAGGCAGATAACTTTGTATTCTCCAAACTTGTGCTACTTGATGACATTTTTCATTGACTTCTGAATCCAGTGATTTATCAGAGGGCAACTGACTGTTTGTCATACAGTCTTAGACCTTAAGTACTTGACATAAATCTTTTTGCTCTGACAAATGAGTCAGAACTATTTTTCTCCCCCTTTCCTTTTTACCCCACATTCCTTTAAAGATGCTCATAAATTACAAATTTCTGAAGATTAGTTTCAAATTCTGCCACTTCATTTCTGACCTTATTTAATTCTTTTGAAAATATGTTTTCATTCAGAAAGTCTTCTCTGTGGTCTCCCATTTATTGAGATATTTTCCTCAGCTTTAAATCGCAAATGATTGCCTCTGAAATTGCATAAACAAGTAAAATAACCTTCTTCCCTTCCTTATGTAAGAATTCTAGGATTATAAGGACTTGCTGAAATTCTTCAAATCCAACCATAGGGCAATAATTTCTTATGGCTAAAATAGTTTATGTCTTTATCTATATCCCAAGAATGGAGAAACATGGGGTTTGAAATATAATGAAATATACTTCCCAGAGACTCCAGTATGGTTATTTGGGTTGTACTTGCAGGAAAGCAGGGGAGGACAAGGAGAGAAGTGGGAACTGAAATGTAGTCTCCACTCAGCCAGACAAGATATAAGGCCATGGGGCTATAGCCCTTCCCCTCCCCCACCTAAGAGAATGTATTCTTATTTGCACAAAGATGCCTATGACTGTTAGCTCTCCGATAAAGTGTACGCACACACATACACATGCACACACACAAATGACTTATTTCCAATGGACAACTCAATGAGGCAAGTCCTCATTAAAACTTTTCTCTCTTTATTCGGTGAGTATCTTCTAATGACAAGCCATTTATGTTTTCTCCAATAAAGAATAATTGCCTATACTCAACGTTTAAGTTATAAATATAGCTTTAACTGAAAATATAACAAAGGCCCTGAAAGGAGCTTTGATTTGAAATACAGTTCCTAGACTTAATGACTGAATCCCAGGATTAAGCCAGAAGGGAATGAAAAGCATCAATATCTTTGGTCATGAATAGGAAGCCCCTAAATAAGGACTAAAGCTGAATCGTCCCCTAGGCACATCTATCTTCCCAACAACAGTGTGGTCAGAATGAGCCAACAATAAATAATAGGCCAACAGTGATTCTAGCTGACCCTGGTGGCCTCATTTTGCTACTGGCAATAGTTGGAACGTTTAAAGATCTTTGTTGTTCATGTAGGCAGCCAAAATATATACATTCATGAACCTGAAGAAATAGGCAATTCTGATTCTTGTGCATCTCTAGAGCTGATTATAGGGGTTGCTCATAAATTTCAAAACTTGGACAGGTGCCATTGCTCACAACAGAGCAATTCTTAAGCTGAAATAAAAACAATATTGAGAAAGATTGCTTGTCACTGTCATCCCCCATCAGTATTCATTAGTATTTTCCTTCCATAAATATCACATGTTATGCAAAGAATGAGGTTCTAAATATAAATTTCCAACAAGTAAGAATGAGCTAAATTTGACTATAAAAAGGGAATTTCCTTCAGTCTGTTTAAATGCACATTCTTGTTTTTGGTGAATTTCAAATTTACATGACAATCTTTCTTCCTGTATAAGAACTGAGTTCTTTATAAAATGCATATTCTATGAAGATAAATGCTTAAAATATTTATACTAACTCAGAAAGGACCATTAGTTATACCTAAGGGTGCAAAAAATGGTGATATGAATCAGTGCTTAGAAGCAAAGCTGAAAAGCTGTTGTTTTTATGTTGTTCAATATGTCAGTATACATTATAATTATTTTTTAGGGGAAGAATTTTCTGTGCTGAAGTCATTTTTCTCTGCCATCTCAGAGAAAAAGCAAGAATTTACATTTAATCTTGCCAATGCCCTCTATCTTCAAGAAGGATTCACTGTGAAAGAACAGTATCTCCATAGCAACAAGGAATTTTTTCAGAGTGCCATAAAACTGGTGGATTTTCAGGATGCAAAGACTTCTGCAGAGACAATAAGTACCTGGGTAGAAAGCAAAACAGATGGTAAAGTTTCCCATTTTCATAAACTCATTATTTGCCATTGTATTCACAGTTTTTAATATCCTAGAGTAAAGAATGGTTGAATATTTTCCTACTAAACTATGGCTCAGAGGGCTCTCCCATTTTGCTTCCCTGTTATTCAAAGTAATACCAAATGGTAAAACTGAGACAGACTGTAAGCTGCTTTGAAAAGCGTACAGGTTTTTTGAGAGACACCTATTCATAGAATTTTAATGGAAAAACCTTTAATAATAATTTTTGTTTAAGCATAAGTTTTTAATCTATGGCTGCAGAAATAATATCTTTGGCCAGGTAAAAATTAGATCTGTCAACCTCAAGTGGCTTCTTTTCCACATATTACTGTAAATAACACATCTTAGTTGGATGGGTTAATGTTTAATAAGAAATGTTGATAGTCCTATCATAAACATGATAATCTAAACTTTAATTTCAATACAAGCCAGCCAAAATTCCTCAGGGACTATAGAGTCACACAGTAGAAAGAACACAAGTTTAAAGTCATTCAGATCTGAATTTACATCCTACCTAGTTCTAAGCTAGGCTCCACCTAAAATGAGGATAGTATTAGAACATTGCAGGATTATTAGAAGGTTTGAGAAAAATGTATGTGAAATAACAAACATATATCAGGTCTTTGTTTAACAGTGGTTTGTTTCTTTGTTCATCCATTCTGCTACAAAAAATTTTGATGGCATAAATGGCCGCCATATTCTTTATAGGAAGCCTCATATAGGGAGGCATAGTTGAGAATGTGAGATTGGTGTTTTGAGCAGCTTTCACAAGAAAGTATCATTAATGGGACACATAATGAACATCCCTAGACAGCTCCATGGCACTCAGTCATGCTTTAATGTTGGCTGGTTGTTTCAAAGAAGAAAACCATGTTAGCAACTCCATTCTTGTCCCTTCGCCGGCGGTCACTGGCACCAGCCATGGGAGCAGAAGGTTTGAGGGTACCATTAACTTACTAATTCTGATTGACCTGCTGGAGAAACTTGCAATAAAGTTTGAAAACTCTGAGCAAATATGCGGGCAGAGACATTCAGTTTTTGTTCTTTCTGGCTGAAAAACAATTCACACCAATAATCTTGCTGAAGAGAGTTCATTAGTAGGTCTGTCCAGATTTGCCTCAGAGAGTCTTGTATCTCCTGTTTCCTAGGAATATTTTTACCTGTTTCTAAGTGAAATGTTTAATAGTGCTGCTTTTTACTCTCAGAATTGCCAAGGTTAGAGGAGAAAGCACCTGTTTATAACTGATCTGCAAAAGAAATTTTTGTTTCAGTGCTATATAAAGCAGTCCCACTGAACCACTATTGCTTATCTCTTCCTGTTTCCTCCTCCACCCGCATCACAGGGAAAATTAAAGACATGTTTTCAGGGGAAGACTTTGGTCCTCTGACTCGGCTTGTACTGGTCAATGCTGTTTATTTCAAGGGTGATTGGAAGCAGAAATTCACAAAAGAGAGCACACAGTTGATGAATTTTACTAAGAAAGATGGTGCAGTGGTCAAAATCCCAATGATGAAGACTCTTGTGAGAACAAAATATGGTAATATGAAAATCACCCTCCAAAGCATGATTTTGGGGATTGCCAAGGATATTTATTTAATATTTTCTTTCTCCATTTCAGGTTATTTTTCTGAATCGTCCATGAACTACCAGGTTTTGGAATTACCTTATAAAGGTGACGAGTTTAGTTTAATCATTGTACTTCCTGCAGAAGACGTGCACATAGAAGAAATGGAAAAGCGAATGACTGCTCATCAACTCCTAAAATGGTTCTCCGAGATGCAAGAAGAGGAAGTGGAAGTAAGCCTTCCTAGGTTGGTAATGTCATTTTATTATTTGGTTCTTATGTTTTCACTTATGGAGTATTTGAATAGCTAGCTGAAAGATAACAGATACTTGAAAAGGCCACTGATCGGAAGAAAAAATGCATTTGGAAGTGTAGCTCCACTTCATGGATACAAAGGCAAGTCTGAACATTGCCAGCAATGCTTTGCTATGAGGAGAACTGAATATAAAGACTCAATATACTCTGAAATAGATGAAGAAGTGTAAGTCTGCAAGCTAGAATGTTGAGATGAAAAGGAATTTTTATTCTTTTTATTATATAAACTTATCTTTCTCTACTTTCTTTACTTATTGGAATTTTAAATACCTATCTCCTGTTACATTTCAGGAAAACCCCCCCTGCCCATACTTATGCTACCAGACAATTAAAAGATATGTTATCTTGACAATGAAAAGATATGTTAAATCAACTTTGACAGCAAGTGCTCTAATAGTCATTGAATGACAAATAGGAAATCCAATGGCCAGGTTTAGATAGTTAATATAAAATGGAAATTGCAAAGGCTTATCTTGGGAAACAATAATCATTGACACTAATTTCTTAATATCATGCTTCTGGCCAACAGGAGAAACTTCAAAGTAAGTGGTGCCCACATAACTCAATTCACACTCTGTCTGCCTCAATTTTTTAAAAGAAGCAGATGTTTAATGAATGATATTCTGTCCTTTTCATTTCTAATTTTTCCTGCAAACTTATCAAAGCCTGTATGGCTTATACACCCCTCTTCTGGGCCTTTTGTCATTTAAACCTCTTGGCTTTTCCTTCTTTTTCCACTTAGCTGGGATCCAGTCACTCATTTCAATCATATTCTCAACATATATCTTTAACGCTTTTTGCTACTTGATCTTCATCCTGCTTTAATTTCTCCCTAATCATCCTCAATCCCCAGCCTACTCATAAAACCACTCCTGCTCTCCAACTATTAATTTTCTTAAGCAAAAACCCAGAAAGCATCCCCTTCTGGCCTCACTGAGGCTGGAACTGGGGACCCCTTACTTTTCTTCAACTTTCTTTTTTAATACTCACACATACCACACCAAAACTTGACTTCTATTCCCAGGTGCCACTTTATGTTGATTTCTCTCACTCTCAACATGTGTCTCAACTTCCCATTCCTTAAAGAAGACATATCATTAAGCAAACCTGCCTCTCTACCCTTCACCTCAAAATCTGTATACATCTTTGAAGATCTTCTCTCCTTCTACTTCCTTGTCATCCTGGAGAATGAGGTATCCTATGTTTTTCTCACCCTAACTCTAGGTTGTTGATCCTAATACTATTGACCATCCCCCTTTTCTTGAAAACCTTGCATTCTTCAACCCCTGGAGCACTACTCGCTTCTGTTTATTTTTCTCTCTTCTGTAAAATCTCCTTGCTCCCTGACTTAGAGTTTTTTTTCTTTCTCTTCCCAACTAATGCTTACTAGAATTTCATCAAAATTTTCTTCTTCTTACTCTCTTTTATTCTTTATTCTTACTCTCTTTTTATTCCCTTATTCTTCATGTCTCTAAAATCTGAATCTCTCCCCCAACCTCTCTTCTAATTCCCCAGCATCTGTATATCTCTACCTGGATATTATTCAGTCTATCAAAGAGAATTTTTTTTTGGGGGGGAAGTGTCCTACTACATGTGAGCTATTGGAGATAAAATGATGTGGCAGTTTATCTTCTAAGATATAACAACTTGGGGGATTAACTTGTTTATTTTCAAATTTCTTTCTCTCTCTTCCTCTTTTGGAAAGATCGTGATTTGGGGGTCAAAAACACTGTGTTTAGAAATTGTTCATGCCATGTACTAGCAGTGGGGTTAGGAGAGTCATTTGACCATCCTGAGTTGTGGTTTATCACTCTTGGAATAGTGATACTTGTAGCCAAGATAGCCCCAGCATCTTCAGCCCAGTTAACAAATGCCTAGATAATAAAGCCTAAGTCCCAGACTCAACTGACAACAGGAAATAAGGGCTTTTGCCAGAATTCCCTTCTCTAGCATGTTAGGAATCTCTGCGAGAATGCTGCACAGCCCACAAATCCATCCAGGCTACTGAAGTCTGGACAGCTTTTCCAGAATGTTTGGTCTTATTATCAGCTTCTCCAAACTGTGGCCACACTTCTCACACAACTTCTCTTACAGTATGGATGCAGGCTTCTCTTTTAATTCCTCCAGCAACAATGGTTATGGGTTGAATTATGTCCCTCTCAGTTCATATGGGGGTTGAAGTCCTAACCCCCACTACCCCAGATTGTGACTTTTCTGGAGACAGAATCTTTATAGAGGTAATCAAGTTAAAGTGAAGTTATCAGTGTGGGTCCTCACCCAACATCGCTAGAGTCTTTATAAACAGAAGAAAGTTGGATACAGAGATATATGTGGCAGAAAGAATAAGTGAAGAGACAGAGGGAGAAGATGTCCATCTATACGTCAAGGAGAGAGGCCTGGAACACAGCTCATAGTCCTCAAAAGGAACCAATGCTATCCACACCTTAATTTTAGACCTCTAGCCTCTACAACTATGAGACAATAAATCTGTTATTTAAGCCACCAGGTTTGTGGTAATGTTAAGGTAGCCCTTGGCAAATTAATAGGAGTAAGAACAATTTCAATGTTTGACCAAATTTTACTGAAAGCTGTGGAAAGTTATTTAAAAACCGTGTGCCAGGGAGGAATGTTTCTGGAGTTTAAGCCATTTCTTATAACCAGGAGTCTTCTGTGCATTGCTGTCCTGGTGCCAGACCACCCTCACCCAAAATCTTTTCTATCTCCCTCCTACCCAGCATCCAGAGTCCTTCAGCTTTTCCCAGCATAGAAAGAAGGTAACATGGGTTTTCTCTCATGCCCTTTAAGCCCAGACTCCCAGTCATGATAAGAATCTTAAGCAGCAGATTTTGACCCTCAGTGGAAACTTTTCATATCATCTAGAATAGATTATACCCTCATCATTTCAAATTTCACTATTTCCATCCCACTGGTTCTATTTGCATAATGAGAAGTTCATTGTGTTACTTTTCCCAAACAAATGAACACTTGTTTTAAAGGCGAAATTTGAATCTTCAGTGATATGAAGGCAGAAATATTAATTGGCAGTTGTACTTCCTTTTCTCAAACAAATTCCAGGCACCAAATATTTTTTAAAAATTTGGTAGCAGTTTCAATTACAGAACCTCATTACATACTTCTATTCATAGCAAAAAATCTAGCAAATAGAAGGTGTTAAGAAAGTGATAGCTATTTTTCTTTCAGAAGAAATGGCTATTTTTCTTTCTCTGTTAAGATCACTGCCCAGGGTGCTTGGTGGCTCAGTTGGTTAAGTGTCTGCCTTTGACTCAGATCATGATCCCAGAGTCCCGTGATCGAGTCCCGGGTCCCAGGTCGCGCTCCCTGCTCAATGGGGAGTCTGCTTCTCCTTCTCCTTCTGCCCCTCCCCTCCATTCATGCACTCTCTCTCTCTCTCTCTCAAAATAATTAACTAACTAAATAAAAATCTTTAAGATCACTGCCCAGCCAATCCCAAAATAGAAAGTCTCCTCTGGCTTCTCAGTCACTCTCATGCCTATCCCCTCTCTCTGGAAGGCCCTTCCTTGTCTGTGGGTCTAACCAGTAAATTCTCATTCATCCTTCAACATCTCTCACAATGAACTCTTTGGTGTATTTTCCCCCAACACGCTAAGTTAGAATCAAACATCCCTTATTTTTATTTCTAGAACATTTTATACAAATTTACATTATGGCACTTGTTACATTACATTTCCATATCTTGCTCCCATTCTTATCTATCTTTTTAAGATGTGAGCTCTGGAACAGGGTGTTATATCTCCTTCATTTTGGCTTCCGTGGTCCCTAGGACATTTCATGGCATATTGTATGTGCCAAATGAATACTGTTGAATTAAATTATATAAATATTTTCAAAGAAAACAATTCTATGTTGTTTCCTTTTATCTAATGATAAATACCTCAAAAATCAGAATTCAACTTTCCAGTCACATTTTAATTCATTCCTTGTGAGGATCCTGATGAAACTTCCCATACATGCAGCATAATGAAAGACAGGACATCAACCATTTTCTTGGAAACATCTCTAGAGAAATAAAAATGAGATTTTTAAATTCACAAGACTGAAACATTTTGTTATCAGTTATTCAATCATATTAACACAATGTTACATTTAAGATGTATTCACTTTTCATAAGAGGATGAGCCTTCCAGTTTATTAAAGGAATGACTTGCTTATGTGTTAAGTTCACAATTTTAGTTTCCCTGAGCAGGAAGATCATGGATTGAAAGTTCTAAAGTACATTTTCCTCTAAATGAATAATTTCCTTACAGCACAAAAACACTCATTTGAAATCTGTTCAGTACAGATAGGGAAAACTATATAAGCTGAGTAAATACTTTAGAATGGAGGGACAGTTTTCAGTTTTATTACTCAATGCTGTGGTTCTCTCATATCTGGATGAATGCATTAGGCTTTCAAAATGATAACTAAACAATTATCATATCATTTCATTTATATGTGGAACATAAAAAATAACATGGAGGACGTTAGGAGAAGGGAGGGGAAAATGAAGAGGAGGAATCAAAGAGGGAGACAAACTATGAGAGACTATAGACTCCAGGAAATAAACTGAGGGCTTTAAAGGGGAGGGTGGTTAGGGGCTGGGTGATGGGTATTAAGGAGGGGATGGAGCACTGGGTATTATATGCAAACAATGAATCATGGAACACTACACCAAAAACTAATAAAGTACTGTATGGTGACTAACATAACATAATAAAATAAAATAAAAAAATTTTTTTAAAATGGTAACTAAAGATTTTGGTAAAACCGAACAGTTTAATCAGCTGTGTTAGTCTCCTAGGACTTAAAATAACAAAAATTCATTCACATAATTCTGGAGGTTAGAAGTCCAAATTCAAGGTGTCAGCAGGGCCATTCTCTCTGAGACTGTGTGGAATCCTACCTTGCCTCTACGCAAGTTCTAGTGGTGATCTATGATCTTTGGTGTTCCTCTGCTTATAAATGCACCACTCCCGTCTTTGCCTCTATTGTCATGTGGCCATCTCTCTTCAAATGGCATTCTCCTTTCTTATGAGGACACTAATCATATTGGATTAAGGCTCCCCTCTATTCCATTATGACCTTGGGCTAACTAATTACATCTGCAAGGACCCTATTTCCAAATAAGGTCATATCATGAGGTACTGAGAGATAGGGATTTAACATATAAATGTGGGTGGGTGGGCAAAATTTAATTTGTAACATCCGCTATACTAAATTATGTTAATAAAACAAATAAAAATCTCTGGTAGCAAAATTTAGTCTTTGCCAAAGAGAGAAAAATTAATCATAAAAATGCTTCTATATTAGTAACACTAGGAAGGAACATGTGAGTGACTATTTGGATTTTGGTTACTGTTTAGAAACATTTCTTCTTTCCCTTTGATGTAGAACTAGTTTAGAATCAAGGCCAATAAGATAGAATATAGTCTAAAAATACTAGAGTGCTTTCTAGTGTTTATTATTTATAACATACCAGGTATCTAATTTGGACATTACCCACATTGGATAGCAGCTAAAATAATCATGTTACTTTGTCTAAACGTAATATGTACTCAAAATTCTTGGGGTTGAAGAGTCTGACACACAGTATCTATATATCATATCTTCTTTATTTAAGAAACCCTCTGAGAACATGTTTTATGATTATGTGTATGGGCAAAAGTGATAATTTAATACATGCAAATAAGATAAACAAAAAAGCAACTTTCAATTATATAGCACTTTAACTTTGTAAAGCATTTAATTAAACATTTTTTTCTTTTTTTTAAAATATTTTATTTATTTGACAGAGAGAAGTCAGGCACCTTAATTAAACATTTTAATACTAAATGTTGTGGTTCTGCAGTCTGACTTGGTTACATCTTGCATTTCACAGGGAAGGAAACTGAGTCAGTCAAAAAGTGAATGATCAACATTCAACTAGGTGTTGAAAGACAGAATTAGCTCTCATGTCTACTGTCTTACAGCTTTGTGCTCTTATTGGTTTGCTACTTCCTAGAAATTTTATCTCCTGTTCAAAAGCACAGATTGATTGGGATCCCATTATGGGGGAATGGAAACAGATGCAAAGGGATAGACATGCTCCCTGCTAGTAAGATGGTCACCACTTAGATGGAGTGGTGTAAGATTTGCACAGAAATTTACTAACAATATCCAGCAGTAGACAGTAAATATTTAAAGAAAGTTATAATCAGTATGCACTAGGAAGTTCATGAAACAAAAGAGAGGGGACAGGAAGCCTCAGAAGCTGGAGTTGTAAACAAAGTCTTTACAGAAGAGGAAGGACTTAAACTGGGCTTTAAAAGAATCACGAAGGTTAAGTCCCATACGGAAAGAGGAGTTGTTGAAAATTTCCAAGTAAGATAGTGGGATGATTAAGACAGTATTTTAGAAAGATATATTTGGTAGTCACAATGGTTTTTTTCATGATGGATAACATGTCTGAATCCTTTCTCGACTTCCCACCACTCCCCATGTTTCTGGATAACTTCTCTTAGTCCTTAAAACCAAGTTTGGGTTTTAGAAAGCTTTTCTGATGTTTCCATTCAAGATAACACAATATCTGGGGCCTGGGTGGCTCAGTCAGTTAAGTATCTGCCTTTGGCTTAGGTCATTATCCTGGGGTCCTGGGATCAAGCTCCAAGTTAGGCAGCAGGAATTCTGCTTCTCCCTCTCCCTCTGACCCTTCCCCTCCCCGCTGCTTGTGTGGTCACTCTTGTGCAATCTCCCCCTCTCTCAAATGAATAAATAAAAAAATCTTAAAAGAAGGAAAAAAAGATAACATCTTCCCTTTTCCCTGCTGGGAAAACTTCTCCTTGCACCTTGTGTTTATTTCTTTTCTTTACTTTTCTTTTTTAAAAAATTTGTATTTATTTTTTAAGTGTTCCATATTCATTGTTTATGCACCACACCCAGTGCTCCATGCAGTACTGTGCCTTCCTGAATACCCACCACCAGGCTCACCCAACCCCCCAACTCCCTCCCCTCCAAAACCCTCAGTTTGTTTTTCAGAGTCCACAGTCTCTTATGGTTCGTCTTCCCCTCCGATTTCCCCAAACTCCCTTCTCTTCTCCTCCCAATGTCCTCCGTATTATTCCTTAGCTCCACAAATAAGTGAGACCATATGATAACTGACTTTCTCTGCTTTACTTATTTCACTCAGCATAATCTCCTCCAGTCCTGTCCATGTTGATATAAAATTTGGGTATTCATCCTTTCTGATGGAGGCACTCCATTGTATATATGGACCATATCTTCTTTATCCATTCGTCTATTGAAGGGCATCTTGGCTCTTTCCACAATTTGGTATCTGTGGCTATTGCTGCAATGAACACTGGGGTACAGATGGCTCTTCTTTTCACTACATCTGTATCTTTGGGATAAATACCCAGTAGTGCAATGGCAGGGTCATAGGGAAGCTCTATTCTTAATTTCTTAAGGAATCTCCACACTGTTTTCCAAAGTGGCTGCACCAACTTGCATTCCCACCAACAGTGTAAGAGGGTTCCCCTTTCTCCACATCATCTCTAACACTTGTTTACTGTCTTGTTGATTTTGGCCATTCTAACTGGTGTAAGTTGGTATCTTAATGTGGTTTTGATTTGAATCTCCCTGATGGCTAATGATGATGAACATTTTCTCATGTGTCTGTTAGCCATGTGTATGTCATCTTCGGAGAAGTGTCTGTTCGTGTCTTCTGCCGTGATCATCTGTTTTGTGTGTGTTGAGTTTGAGGAGTTCTTTATAGATCTTGGATATCAGCCCTTTGTCTGTAGTGTCACTTGTGAATATCTTCTCACATTCTGTGGGTTGCCTCCTTGTTTTGTTGACTGTTTCCTTTGTTGTGCAGAAACTTTTGATCTTGATGCTGTCCCAAAAGTTCATTTTTCCTTGTTTTCTTTGCCTCTGGAGACGTGTCTTGAAAGAAGTTGTTGTGGCCAATGTCAAAGAGGTTACTGCCTATGTTCTCCTCTAGGATTTTGATAGATTACTGCCTCACGTTGAGGTTTTTCACCCACTTTGAGTTTATCTCTGTGTATTGTGTAAGAGAATGGTCGAGTTTCATTCTTCTATACATAGCTGTCCAATTTTCCCAGCACCGTTTATTGAAGAGACTGTCTTTTTTCCACTGTATATTTTTTCCTGCTTTGTCGAAGATTATTTGTCTATAGTGTTGAGGTCCATATCTGGGTTCTCTACTCTGTTCCACTGGTCTATGTGTCTGTTTTTGTGCCAGTATCATGCTGATTTGGTGATCACAGCTTTCTAGTAAAGCTTAAAATAAGGCAACATGATGCCTCCAGTTTTGTTTTTCTTTTTCAATATTTCCTTGGCAATTCAGGATCTCTTCTGGTTCTGTACAAATTTTAGGATTGTTTGTTCTAGCTCTTTGAAAAATGCAGGTGGAATTTGGATTGGGATGGCATTGAAAGTATAGATGGCTCTAGGCAGTATAGACAGTTTAACAATGCTTATTCTTCTGATCCATGAGCATGGAATTCTTTTCCATCTTTTTTATCTTCTTCAGTTTCTTTCATGGGTGTTCTGTAGTTCCTCAAGTACAGATCCTTTATCTCTTTGGTTAGATTTATTCCCAGTTATCTTATGGTTCTTGGTGCTATGGTAAGTGGAATCGATTCTCTCATTTCCCTTTCTATATTTTCATTGTTAGTGCATAAGAAAGCAGAAGGCCAGGATCCTAAAGAGCACCTGCTGACACCCACACCAAGCTTTCTCAGGTGCAGGGGGAGTGCACTCACAGCCCGCGGTCATGCAGGGTGTGCAGATCACAGAAGGGTGTGGACCTAGAGAGTGTGGGTCAGTGCCGACACTAGACTCTCTCACACATGGGTGGGAGTATGTGGTGGTGCAAGTAGCCAAAAGCTGTGGGCCCAGGGATGATGGACCCTCCCCCACAGTCTCTCTGGCACAGGTGGTCACTGGTAGTAGCTGTCCTGGGTCTGTGGGCTTAGGCCCGTGCCCTTGACCAGCTGATTCCACCAGTTACCCCTTAGGCTGTTTTGCTCTTTTTGAGTGCCTTCAACCAGACTCCAAGTTAATGCTGGTCCCCAACCACAGGGCACTTTCATATTGGGTATTACTTTCCAATGGGTCACTTCCGGTGGGTCCCTCCCCCTTCTACTGCCCCCTCTGCTTTACTTCTCCGCTGATGATCCTCTGTTCCTGTAGAGATCCAGAAGTATAATCCTACATCTCAGGCTGATTTCATGGGTGTTCAGAGTGTTCTGGTAGATATTTAGCTCACTTCAGGGGTCCAGTTGAAAGAGGGTTTCCTACTTGTCTGCCATCGGGCCGAGTTTCAGAGAGTCATCATTTTTTTAAAAAATTTCTTTCATTGTTTTTGCACCACTCCCAGTGCTCCATGCAATACATGCCCTCCCTAATTCCCACCACCTGGTTCCCCCAACCTCCTACCCCCCACCCCTTCAAAACCCTCAGGTTGTTTTTCAGAGTCCATAGTCTCTCATGGTTCATCTCCCCTTCCAATTTCCCTCAACTCCCTTCTCCACTCCATCTCCCCATGTCCTCCATGTTATTTGTTATGCTCCACAAATAAGTGAGACCATATGATACTTGACTCTCTCTGCTTGACTTATTTCACTCAGCATAATTTCTTCCAGTCCCATCCATGTTGCTACAAAAGTTGGGTATTCATCCTTTCTGATGGAGGCATAATACTCCATTGTGTATATGGACCACATCTTCCTTATCCATGTGTCCGTTGAAGGGCATCTTGGTTCTTTCCACAGTTTGGCAACCGTGGCCATTGCTGCTATAAACATTGGGGTACAGATGGCCCTTCTTTTCACTACATCTGTATCTTTGGGGTAAATACCCAGTAGTACAATTGCAGGGTCATAGGGAAGCTCTATTTTTAATTTCTTGAGGAATCTCCACACTGTTCTCCAAAGTGGCTGCACCAACTTGCATTCCCACCAACAGTGTAAGAGGGTTCCCCTTTCTCCACATCCTCTCCAACACACGTTGTTTCCTGTATTGCTAATTTTGGCCATTCTAACTGGTGTAAGGTGGTATCTCAATGTGGTTTTAATTTGAATCTCCCTAATGGCTAGTGATGGATGAACATTTTTTCATGTGTCTGATAGCCATTTGTATGTCTTCATTGGAGAAGTGTCTGTTCATATCTTGGCTCTTGGATCAGAAGAATAAACACTGTTAAAATGTCTATACTGCCTAGAGCAATCTATACTTTTAATGCCATTCCGATCAAAATTCCACTGGTATTTTTCAAAGAGCTGGAGCAAATAATCCTAAAATTTATATGGAATAAGAAGAGACCCCGAATTGCTAAGGAAATGTTGAAAAACAAAAATAAAACTGGTGGCATCACGTTACCTGATTTCAAGCTTTACTACAAAGCTGTGATCACCAACACGGCATGGTATTGGCATAAAAACAGACAAATAGACCAGTGGAACAGAGTAGAAAGCACAGATATGGACCCTCAACTCTATGGTCAAATAATCTTCGACAAAGCAGGAAACAATATATAGTGGAAAAAAGACAGTCTCTTCAATAAATAGTGCTGGGAAAACTGGACAGCGATATGTAGAAGAATGAAACTCAACCATTCTCTTACACCATACACAAAGATAAACTCAAAATGGATAAAAGACCTCAACATGAGACAGGAATCCATCAGAATCCTAGAGGGGAACATAGGCAGTAACCTCTTCGATATCAGCCATAGTAACTTCTTTCAAGATATGTCTCCAAAGGCAAAGAAAACAAAAGCGAAAATGAACTTTTGGGACTTCATCAAGATCAAAAGCTTCTGCACAGCAAAGGAAACAGTCAACAAAACAAAGAGGCAACCCACGGAATGGGAGAAGATGTTTGCAAATGACAGTACAGACAAAAGGTTGATATCCAGGATCTATAAAGAACTTCTCAAACTCAACCCACACAAAACAGATAATCATATCAAAAATGGGCAGAAGATATGAACAGACACTTCTCCAATGGAGAGTCATCATTTTTTAAAAATATTGACCAATGTGGCATCTCACAGTATCTTTAACAACTGTTAAGACAAGATCCTGGAAAATAGAGCATAATATTGAAAACCAAGCTGTATAACTTTAAATAACTAAGATTTTTAAAAATTGTTAAATGGGACAATGATAATATGGGTTTCATGGAGTTATTGTGAGGGTTCCATGAAGTACTGTTTATAATATTTTTAGTACTCAGTAGTATCTCTTATTATTTTTGTTATTATTCTCACTTAGTTTTAACACATATTGAGCATCCGTTATGGTGCTGACACTGTCCTAGATGTTGCACCTCTTTACCATATATCATTTAATCCCCCAAATAAATTTGATAGAGATCAACTTCTATATACACATTATGGATGAGGTACAGACAGGGAAATACCTTGCCCGTGCTTACATAGCTAACACATGGCAAAGCCAACATTTCAAGAGTCAGAAAACAGGGGTGCCTGGGTGGCTCAGTGGGTTAAAGCCTCTGCCTTCAGTTCAGGTCATGATCCCAGGGTCCTGGGATCGAGCCCCACATCGGGGTCTCTGCTCAGCAGTGAGCCTGTTTCCTCCTCTCTCTCTGCTTGCCTCTCTGCCTACTTGTCCTCTCTGTCTGTCAAATAAATAAAATCTTTTTAAAAAAAATCTTGCTATAGGGAGGTAGCATAAACATTGGGAATCCTATGATAATACACACAGCTCATTACTCTGGGAGGGAATATGACCCATATAGAAAAGAAGAAACATTTCACACTTTAAAAAAAAAGAAAAAAAAAGAGTCAGAAAACAGGTGTAATGGAGGCAAGCATGAGGGAGAGCACAGAACAAAGTGTCAGAGACACAACGAGCAGCAAGAGATGTGAAGCAACAGTGCCACAGAGACTTTAGAAAAGAGAGAACATCTTCCATAGGCCATGAAGTATGATCTTACTGGGCTAGAAATGAATCCCAGGTTTGGCCAGCTTTGGATCTCTAAACAACTGAATGTGAACGGCATATGGGTGAGAGAAAGTGATCGCAGGGTAAGTGAAGCTGAATATGAGAATATAAATGTCATGACCAGCTGCAGTAGTGATTGCAAAATGTTTGCTTACTTTAACCTATCGGACACTGATACAAATTGGAATCAAGTTTACATTAAACAGTGTCCAGATATGCTCCTATGGGACAGAAAGCATTTTTAGTTCAGCCCTTGAGGCTAACAGAGTTTTTCATACACAGACACACACAAGACACAAACCCAGAAACGTATACACAAACACACTCTAGGTAATTGGTCAGAAAGTGACCCAAAACTACCATGTACTGATATAATAGTCTGGGTCCACCACTGTCAGGGATTGTGTTACATTTTTATCCTCATTAGCAGACCTTAGATTTGGTTGGGTTGGCTCAAACCTGAACGTTCCAAGGATGACTCAAGCCCACTGAATCAAAACAGGGATTGACAGGGACCCTAAGGGAGATCCATCTAAGACTTTTTATCAATAAATAAGAGTCTTGGGTATAAGCAGAAAAGAATGGGCAACACCAATCCACAACAAGGCCTACAGGTCAGGAGTGGCTCCATCTTAAAATGGAAATTCTGAATGTTTTCTTCATTTTCTGCACCTGTTACCTGTGTGAAACCCCTAAATTTAAACCAGTGTTTCCATATGTCAGTAAACTGATGGTAGGAACTGTTTACAAATGCTAAAACATTCATTTTATGATTACTTAATTGTCTATTCAATTTTGCTGCTTATTCTTTCATCTTTAGATGTATTCTTTAAAAAATTTTAGATGAGGGTCAAGGAAAAGGGGAAATGAACCACATCTAAAATAAATATTAAGTCTCACAAAATTTGAATGAAGCACATAATTAACACTATATATATTGATTGAGATTATGATTTCAAATTATATTTTGATTAGAAGGCAATGTGGGTTAGCACATTAACTTTGAGTTGGAATGGACCTAAATTTCAATCCCAACGTTGTCTCCTGTTTTGAACTTAAGCTTGGAAATCAACCTCCTCAATCTTCCACTTTCTTAATTAATGGGACTAATGCTAACTTCCTCAGGTTTTTGTGAAGATTAAAAGCTATAATCTGTATTAAGTGTCTAACACATGGAAGTACTGCTTCTCACCTGGCTATTCATGACTCCAGTAATTACGGATAATTAGAAATTGGCTGTAGATTATACTTTTATTAAATGGTTGAATGAGTTTCTATTGCTGTAGGTTTCATTGGACTATATTATGAGCAGGACTTAGCTTAGTTTAAATGACTCTCCACTGATAATTAGGCATTATTAAAAGTTGTAATAAGTCTTGCAGTATTCTTGTCATTATCCTAAAACTACTATGCTAAAAATAGCCAGTTTTTAGGTGAACTAGAACATTTATTTTCCACCTTTCAGTTGCCTACACTCCATTTAGTTGTAAAAAAGAGTGTGGTAATAAAAACAGGGAAAAAATGGAAAGATTTCAAAACCATCCGGCTGCATTATCTTTTTTAGCTGAAAGTGAAAAGAAAGAAGTTGACAACAGTGGCATAACACAAGCTATTTTCATCATCAGTAGATTTTAATGCCCATGTTGTATCTCTCCTCAGCTCTGAATAAGTAAATATTTTTTGAAAGTACGTAATATATTACCAAGATATAATTCAGGTCCAGTAAATTTCTGCCATAACATGTTCATTTTTTTGAACAATTATAATTAAAAAGCTTGCTCAGTATTTGGCAACTAAAACAGTGATCTAATTGGACTATTACTCAAGCTGGTTTCCAGCCCTGGGTATGGACCTAGCTATTAGCTAAGCAAGGGTCCTGTCCTTGATCAGCCTTGTCTGGAGAGCACAGGGGCAAATGCCCTTCAGTTCACAGACTGAGTTCCTTAGGCAGGACTTGTCCTGGAATTTCACTGATGAAAGAAAGATACAGAACTCCCTGTTCTTTTCTTTCGTTAATTTTCCAACCTGGTTTTAAAATGCACATGAATGCTTCTGGCATCTCTAAAGTCAGTAAGCACTAGCTTTTCTTTTTTCTACCTTTTTAGCGAAATGGTAAACAGATTCAGTATTCTGTTAACTTGGAGTCATAGATCAGCCTGTGAGACTCTTTGAGATTCTCTGGTTAGAGTCTTCAAGTCAGGTAAATTGAAGTTTAAAGATTTTAGTGGAAGCTAGAGTCTTACCTTAAGGCCCTGCAAAGGAAGTAGTGACCAGCAATCTTTTTCCCTCCCATAATTTTTATCTTTTATTTTATTTAAAGAAATTTAGTTTTCTTTCTGTCTTTTACACCATTTACAGGACCTATTGAGAAGACACTAGGTATGTTCGTAAATCAAAGGAAGTCACATCAGCTGTGACAGGGGAAGAATAATAGATTATTAATGTCTCTCTGTACTTCAGTAGCCAGCACTCTTCTCCTAGGGCTGTTGGCTCCTTTTCCCTTCCAGAGTAGTTTGGATGTATGCCAGGAACCATCTTTGATGGTGTGAAAAACAGAGTATATACAGTTGCTGGAGGGAAACTTTACTTTTCTAGGGAAGGAGCCAAGCAGTTGAAAACTTAGAACTCTCACCCTGTTTTATTAGATAATTATACCTTCAAAAAATACAGTATTTTTTTGCCACCAACCATTTATCTGGGAAGCAAGTTATTAGTAACTTCAGAACAGCCAGGGGACCTGGGGGAAAATGGTATTATATATATGAGGAAATGTAATTGGGATAATGAAAACAAAAGGTTTCACATTATAATTTCTTCCAAATCATCCATTTTGTAGAAAACATTTTGGTAGCAAATGTATACAATTTTTCAAGAATTTTCCTCTTCATTTTTTTTAACAGATTTAAAGTAGAACAAAAATTAGACTTCAAAGAAGCTCTGTATTCTTTGAATATAACTGAGATATTTACTGGTGGCTGTGACCTTTCTGGAATAACAGGTAGTGTGATAAATAATTCTTATATTATTATGTTAATATGTTTTCTTAGTAACTCTGTTCACTGACTGATCTGAAAGAGCGTTTGGCCCCAGAAAATACATACAAACCTCGTGACTAAATGTCATGTTGAGCTGTCTGTAAACAAGCACTTTATTTTGCATTTAAGCCATTTTCCTTAATGAAAGTCAGAAAGCATTTTAGAATGTTAGATAAGCCTTCTCGCCATGCTTGTAATAAAACTATGTAGGTAAAGTATTGTACGGGCTTTTATTTCAGCCCTGCTTGGATTTCCTTATCTGAATAATGGGAATTACAACTTTGAGGCTCTCATCTACTCGGAGCTAATAAAACTCTTATACACCAATTTGCAAATGTTAATTTGGTAATATTGGAGCCCATGAAATAGGCATCCACAAGCTGCTAGATGATGAACACAATGTAGAAATTGTAATGCCACAGCTTGCAGATTTAGCTTTGAGACTAACAATGCATCTGAGGAGATGGAGCTTTTATGCTAACTCACACCTGGGAAACTGCACATGGCTAAGATGCTCACTCACACAACAAAGCCCAAGACAGTCTTTTATTTTCTCTTGTCTTGGCAGTACCCACTAGTTCAAAAATATCTAACTAAAGAGAAAAAAGATGGACGAAGAGGGCCAATTTGTCCCAAGTTTTTTACCCCCTTTTAAATTCAGTCTTCTGTTTTATTAAAAAAAAAAAGTCATAAAAATACAAGCCTGTCTGTCTGATAGTGTTTTATATCATAACATGGAAATATTGTGTATTCCTATATAAGTGTCTGGTCTTTGAAGAAGTAGTCATTAATTTATTCACTCATCAATTATGTGGTAAATGAATAGAATGAATGAGCTTTCCTGGTGGAGGAGGTGGGTGGGATACACTGGTGACAGATGTTCATTATTACCTTCACACATGATTTAGCTACTTGTTCGCACCCTGACAGAGAGCTCTGACTTCTCTGACAATTTCATCAGCATTAGGAATGAGGCAGTCAACGTTAAATACTGCAACAGCATGCTATCTGGGTGTGCGCTGGAACACAACCATCTCGCCAACCTAAAATCAACCAACCCATTTTTCAAGCACGTCTTCCTGTTAACCTTCTTTCTAGCCTTCAGAAGCTTACTTGCTATACACCAGACATTTCAAGCAGCCACTTGCTCTACAAATCCCCAGCAATTGGTGACTTCTATAAAATCTCCTTAGAAGCCTTCTTTTGTAGGCAGATTTATCATAAAACACCTCCAAAATGCTTTATAAGAGGGGCGCCTGGGTGGCTCAGTGGGTTAAAGCCTCTGCCTTCGGCTCAGGTCATGATATCAGGGTCCTGGAATCGAGCCCTGCATCGGGCTCTCTGCTCCGCAGGGAGCCTGCTTCCTCCTCTCTCTCTCTCTGCCTGCTTCTCTGCCTACTTGTGATCTCTGTCTGTCAAATAAATAAATAAAATCTTTAAAAAAAAACTATTTAAAATGCTTTATAAGAGAATTTGTGCAAGAGAATAACTTGAAACAGTGAAGAACAAATGTCCAGCATTTTCTGCTCTTTCTCTCTGCTCTTTCTTTGAGTTGCCTATTTGAGTTGCTTTAACTGCTTTGGTTCTATCTTCCTGCTGGAAATAAAATAGCCAGGGCCCTCACTGGCACTACATCTGATCATTAAAACAGCAAATTCCCTGCTATCCCTACTTATTACTAATGCAGTAAACATTCTCTAAAAGATACTATGAACCAGTCCAACACTAGGTCTGTGGAATATTTACACAGGAGCTACTTACATTCATGTAATTCACAAGCTTTGAATGAAATGTTTTCAGTTACTTTTGGAAACTTGGAGATAAATATTTGACTTCACATTGCTATTACTTCTTATGTTACCTTTATTGAAATAGTTAAGCTCTCTGAGCCTCAACTTTCTAATTTGTTAAATGAGATAATAAATCATGGTGGTGAAAATAAATGAAAGAAAGTATGTAAGTCACCTGGTTCTATGTCTGGCACATAATAGGTACTACATAAATAGTAGATAAAAAAAAAAAAAACACCAATGGCACATTAATAGTTACTTGCACATCTTCTAGCAAAACTGTAGAAAGTTTCTTGCTCTCTTAATAGAGTCATAATTGGAATTTTCATAGAAAAAAGGAGAAAAATTGTTACAAACCTGAGGAAATCAGTGACTTTATGGAGTCTAGATTCCTTCTTCTGGTCTATTAGCTTTCAAGTCCCATTCTTCTCCCAAGATCAGGTCTTCTTTGTGGTAAGACAGGATACATGAGACCAGAGGCTCAGCCTGATAACCATGGATTCACTTGATCTGGTATCAGTGTTAAACTGGGTGAAATTCTCCACTGCACCCCAACAAGCTTTTTGTTCTTCACTCTTGTCTTGGTATGGGTCTCTAGGTCAGCTACTCTGGGCTCCACATGTGAATCCTATCTTACTCTAGGTGGTCCTCGGGAAAGAACATGCTTACTTGCCTCATCTTGTTACAGACCATTCTCTTGCATTTCAAGATGTGCATGCCCCCTCTTCTCCGCCTTACTTGTTTCTGTCCCTGGACATATTCATACCCATGATTTATTTGTTTGACAAATATTTATTAAAAGCCAACTACATGCCAGGCAGTTTTGTAGGGATGAAAAAGTGGACAAAGTTCCGCTTCTCGTGAAGTTTTCATCTGCTGATGAATACTTAATAAGCAATTAGTTAATTAAATCATAAGGTGATGGATGCTGTAAATTAAAAGAGCATCATGGAATAAATGGTGATTAGGTCAGATACAGGCAGAATTAGACAGGGTGGGAAAGGAAGACTGGGCTGGGAAGTAACATTTTTGTTGAGACCTAAAGAACAATGGAGCCAGTCAGGGAGAGTTCTGGGGAAGCAGGTTTTAAGCAGAAGGAGAGTTAGGGTTAAGGCCTTGATACTTGACCTTGAGCTAGAGCTACTGAATGAGGAGGGAAGGTAGTAGATGAGGATAAGAGGTATTCAGGGGCCCAAATAAAGTGATCATAAGCATTTTGGAGTTTATTTTTAGGAAGCCGTTTTTTGGTGCCAATATCCCTTTCATGGCTTCTCTTTATCTTGCCTGAAGGGCTTTCTTTACTTTTCTGTGAGCTGCCAGAGCTGGTTCCCCTCTACTGTAGGAGCTGCTTCCTGAATCCTTATAAATCTGCTGGTTTTGGTAGAGTCTGCTTGGTCACATCAGATTTCCCTCCCAAGAGAAACAAAGCTCCCTTTTCTCCTTTCTCTTCAAGTTTCCAGGTCTACCATCCTTCCTCTACTTTCTGGCCACCACTGAACCCGTGACCATATTTCCGTTGTCTCTTTGAGGCACACTCTCAGATCTGAGTGGTCCGGACACAGCGGGAACGGCTGATGGCTTCTGAACTCGTGGCTTCACTTCCCCCTTCTCAAGGAGACTATCCCCGCAGGTCACAAGATCAGAAATTCTTCACACATACAGCACTTCCACCGAGGGGAGAAGAGCGGTGTGTTCACTCAGCTTGTATCCACACCGGAACAGAATGTTGTAAGACTCTATCTTACACTGAAAAATTTGACAGGTTTTAAAGCATAGCTCTGAAGTGATTTTGTAACAGATGACACAAAAGCTCTTTAGACTTTCATAGCCTCACCAGTCTTGAAAGAAAGTAAATTTTGTTTTAAAGTCAGATCAAAACTGAATACAGAATTTGAAAGGCAAGTTGGCTTTGAGGTTGAATACATAGGGTGGGATTAATTCAAATCTGTAAAGCCTTTTTCATCTTGTCTGTAGACCATAGCTAAGGGGGGCAAAACCTTCTGTCTGTACAAATATTTCACTTAGTGGGATACCTGATTTGAGGCTTATCCCCTTCTATCTTTGCCTTTGTATCTGGGCTGGACTTGATCTCTCTCTATGGGTATCTGTGTCATTTCTACAAGAGCTAAACTACCTTCCACCTCTAGCAAATTAACTAACTTGGGAAGAATTTGTTGTTATTGTTTTTTTCCCATTTTTTGTTCATTTGAGAAAATGTAATTGACATGCTTCTATAATAAGTAATGTAGTAAGTAATGGCTCTGAGTTCTGATCCTTAAATACACTTTCCTATTTCCCAACAGATTCAGCTGAAGTGTTTGTTTCCCAAGTCATGCAGTATGTTTTTTTTGAGATAAATGAAGATGGCAGTGAAGCCGCAATATCAACTGGTAGGACAAATGGTTTCACAACCAAACCAAGAGGAAGGACTGGGGGGAAATGTGCATCCTTAGGGCATTGGCGTTTCTGCATGACTCTGATCTCCTAGTTCCTTCTTACTGTCCAGGACACTGTAGGAAGAAAAGAGAAATTGGTAGCATAAGTTATTTTTTGCATCTCTGCATCTGCTGCTTAATCAAAAAGGCCAGGAAAGGGATTTGTTAGGAGCTGAGGCCTATCTACTAATATTGGCATATTTGTAAATTGCATTTACCTACCAGTCAGGAGATAGGACCTGGGGAGGAAACTTTCTGCTCAAACATGAAGTCATTATTATTCAGGAATTCTTACTCTTAGGGGATTGTATTAATTTCCTTCTTCTATTACACCAAGTAGGTCCCTACTTTTCTTTTCTTTTTTTTTTGTAATTTTTTTTATTTGTTTATTTTCAGCGTAACAGTGTTCATTGTTTTTGCACCACACCCAGTGCTCCATGCAGTACGTGCCCTCCCTATTACCCACCACCTGGTTCCTCAACCTCCCACCCACCCCGCCCCTTCAAAACTCACTGGTTTTCTAATATGGTTTTTGTCATTATCTATATGCCTGTGGCTCTCAAAGTTAGCTGCCCATTAGAATCACCTGGAAAGCTTCATAAAATCCTATGTCCAGTCTATTCCCCAAAATTAAATTAGTAAATGAATTAAATTAGTGTCTCTGGAGGTGAATTCCAGGTTCTATCATTTCCTTTTATTTCCCTAAGTGATTTCAGTGTACATCCAAGGTTGAAAGCCAGTTCTTTATGGTGGCTTGCGGCCCATCCTTGCTACTGTAAGTCAAGTGTAGTGCGTAGACCAGCAGCAGCAGCAGCATCACTTGGGAGCTTGTTAGAATGCCAGCCCTCAGGCCCAACTCCAGGCCTACTTAATCAGAAGCTGTGTTTTCCAAGGTCTCTAGGTGATTTGTGAACACGTTACAGTTCATGAACCATACCTTTATGATAGCTTTCCTTGAATAAATGGCATTTCGAATAGTTTCGATGATGCATACAACTAATGCTCAAAAAATAATTGAAAATTTAATTAGAAATGCAAAAGCAACTTTAATGAATGTCTCATAAGTCTATTTTAATTCTTCAGACTTTTGTGATTTTAGCCAATATGTAAAATATAGGCATGCTTTCTTACTGATAAATTTCTATAAATGAATATCCATGTTATTAATTTCTCAGTTAATTTGTAATACTATGTGGTGCCAATGATTTTTGACATGTGGGTGGGTCACACTGGACTCCTGCTACCATTCTGTCATCTCCTGAAGTACTTGGCATTATTGTGCTCAAGGAATTTAGATTGGAGAACATGGGCTATTTCAATCTTGGAGAAATTAAAAAGCTGCATTGGATGAAGTTGTTGGCCTATGTAGAAAAATTTTCCAGCTGCTTTTACATAAGAGTCCTTATAGATCATCATCTGATTTTTCTCATTATATTGGTGAAGAAAGAGTCCATGACATGAAGTGTTTTGCCTAGGGTCATACTATTAATTGACAGCTGAGTTTGTACTCTAATCAGGTTCTCTGACTCCAGGTTCAGAGCTCTTTCTACTATCACCCACTGCCTCTAATTTAAGTCTAGAGTTCTCTCAGAGGGTGTAACAATCATTAAGGGATCAGCAATGACCCTGATGTATCACACGTCAAAAGTTTTCAGTGTATTTTGACTTTCGGGCATCTGCTCAGTAGATGCTCAAGAACAAAAAATCTCAAGTGTTCACCCAAGTGAGGATGGGAATCACACTGGCTATGCTCTTTTGTATTCTCTCATCAATTCAGACCTAAGTCTATATTCACTGATAATTTGGGCATTGTAGCCCTGATATTGCAGGAAGGACAGTGCCATACATTTTATATTATGAAGGTTATGCTTGATTCTGAAGGTGATCAGAATATGCCACCCCCAAATAAGCCACTTTGTCTGAAGGGTTGTTTTGATAGAAACAACCCTTGAAAGAAAATGGAGAAAGAGCACAGGAAAAAAAAGAGTACTCAATCTGCCTAAAATATAAGCAGGACATAAATCCACCTTGTGAAGGTGTCTCTCCTCCTCTCTCCCTATCAGAAGGAGAATAATCTTTATCACAAGAATGAAAATTGGCAGTGAAATGAGTCTGCATAAAAATTATTAAATAACGCTCTTATACAATATTTTTCCCATATATTTACCTTCCCACAATTATTGCCCCTTTTTTGGTCTAGTCACTTCTCCACAATTTATTACCCTCTGTTAAAAGGGAAATCAGAGGGGCACCTGGGTGGCTCAGTGGGTTAAGCCTCTGCCTTCGGCTCAGGTCATGATCTCAGGGTCCTGGGATCGAGTCTTGCATCGGGCTCTCTGCTTGGCAGGGAGCCTGCTTCCTCCACTCTCTCTCTCTCTGCCTGCCTCTCTGCCTACTTGTGATCTCTCTCTGTCAAATAAATAAATAAAATCTTAAAAAAAAAAAGAGGGAAATCAGAGGGGGAGATGAACCATGAGCATCTGTGGACTCTGAGAAGACAAACTGAGGATTTTAGAGAGGCGGGGTATGGGGAGATGGGTTGGCCCCGTGATGGGTATTGAGGAGGCACATATTACATGGAGCACTGGGTGTTGAACATAAACAATGAATCTTGGAACACTGCATCAAAAACTAATGATGTAATGTATGGCGACTAAGATAACACAGTAAAAATTAAGGAAAAAAAATGGTAGATAAGCTCTCAAGCCCAACATTTTGGGAGGATATTTACTTCTTTCCTGTGAAGCTCCTTTGGGGATATAGAATAAATAATTTCTTCAGTTAATCTATATTTGTCAGCTTAATTTGCATACCCCAGTCACAAACTGAGTGCAGAAGATTATTTTTCCTTCTCTACTATTATTTTTTAGTTCTGATCACTCCTGTTGCAATTTTTAAAATGATTTTTCATGAGTCTGAAAAAATTTTACAAAATCATCACGCTATTGGTAAAGGAAACATCTGAATTAAGTGTAGAAATATTTAATTTAAAAAGAAAAAAAACCCAACCATTTAAGTTTATCCACTCTAAATGTTCGCAAATGCTACAATGGAGCCACATGATATAAATTATTATAATAAGTAATTATCACGGCAGCAAATCTCTTCTTCTAATCACATAATAAAAATCCCATAATCATTCACAGCACCAATCCTAAAAGCTCTGAACCCACAGAATAATTTTGGAAAAGTTAAAAAAAAATAAGTTTGAACTCAGATGTGATTACCACAAGCCTGAAGAATAGAAATGAAATGCAAATATATCCAGATAGGAATTAAGAGTTGAAACATTACAAGAATAAATCATATAATGTAAATAAAAATTAAGCAGAAAATTACTGTTTAAAAGAAGAAATTTTTCAGCTGCTTTCAGTAAATTGAATCTAGTATCTGACTTTCTTCTTCATTGAGCATAAATATGACGTTAGAATTATTCCATGAATAATCCAATATTTGTTTTTCTGCTCTTTGATTTTTAAATTTATTCCAGATTTCTCTGTATTTTGAAAATGGTTATTTTTCTACATGTTAACTCATCAAATGAAATGACTTTTCCTGTCTACAAAAAGTATTATGGATCTATTTTCTTTCCTCATTCTTTAATGTGCTCGTCTAAATAACTACTGTCTCTATTTCATAGGCATGAACATCCCTGTGATCATGAGTCTGGCTCAAAACCAATTTATAGCAAATCATCCATTTCTGTTCATTGTGAAGAATAACCCAACAGGTACCTTTTCTAATATTCTCCGGGAGAACTGCTTAAGTCAAACGGACCTAGTTCTAGTCGCTATTTGTAATCTATGTATCTGAGATTTCTCCTTTCAATGTATTGAATCTTATTGCCATTTTTCAATTTATTCTTTCAGAGGTTATTTGGTGAATGCCTCTTTTATACCACGCATTGTATTTTAAGAGGTGACAGGGTCCTAAAATAGGGCAGTGGTAATAGTAGCTGCCAACACAGCTATCACCGTATGCTAGCAGTTTTAAGTATCTATCTCTAAAGCTAACGCCATTCCAACAGGTTAACTATTTGACCAATGATAACATAGAAGCTCAGAAAGAAGTTATATAATTTGTCTAAGGTCATACAGCTGGAATGTGGCCGAGTAGAAATAGGACCTGTTTTTCTCAGAAGTCAGCTCTCTGTGATGCTACAAGAGGAATGGAAAATGGGAGTTGCACAGTTGTGAAGGTTTCAGAGGTAGATTCCAAAAGAACAAGTGACTAGCTATGGGCTCTGACTGGGAGGGAGAGGTCAAATACAATTACAAATCTCCAGTGAGGGCAGTTGGTGAAAGATGATAGAGTTAGCCACAAAAGGTAGAGGTAGGTGTGGACTGGACTGCATTTGACACAAAGGCAACATGTGGAGTATTTGGCCACGTGCTTTGCACACAATATCAGCATCCCCAGAGACTGACAGTGTGAACTTGGGGGTCAGACTGGGGTCAAGTCCTAGCTCTGTTAGCTAGTAGTTGTAAGACAAGTCAATGATACTTCCTAAGCCACATTTTCTCCACCTCCTATTTAAACATAATATTAGTACTCATCTCCTAGAGTTAAATAAAAGAATATATGAAGCCTGTAACACTATTCCTGGCATGTAGCATTCATTAGGAATAAATCAATAACTATAAATGAGGGAGTGATTGAATACATGAAGGAAGGAAGGAAAATGGAGAAGTTTCTCTGTATAAGTTGGGTTACATGGAGAAGAGACATAGTAAATTTTAGATCTGAATCTGTTTGATTAGCTAGTGGTACTGGTATTATCGGCCCCCTGAAGGATATACCAGCCTCTCTTTTTAGGCTCCATGGAACCAATGCTGAGTGATCCTTCTGAATGTTTCGCCTTGGAAACATTTAACGATTACTGAAGTTAAGAGGATGAATGATTTTGATTTATTATAATCAATTTTTATCAGATTTAAAATTTTCTTGTGGTCAAACAGTCCAAATCCAAACATTATTTGTATTTTTCTACCGCAATAGTTTTATATTTCAATATATTTATCCAAAACTTTTACTAAGCGGAACTTCCAAGGAAATGAAGAACATTTTTTCTTCTTTTAAGCTGAGGGGCTGGGCCAGTGTTGGAGACTTTCAAATGAAATAGTGAAAGATACTATATGAAATGTGCCATTTCTCAGAAAATGAATCATGATTCTGAAACTGACGGTACTCTACACATATTTAAAAAAAAATAGTGTTTAAACTCTTTATGGTTTTGGGTTGAAAGAAGAAGCAGACTGCAGGATATCCATTAAGAAATCTTTCTTCTGAGCTATTGGTTTTGGTTATGCTAGTGTATTTTAATATTAGAAAGTAAAATTTGCTTCTATCTGATGGAGAGGTTGTATATATACATTGGTTAAATATGGAGGACACCTCTTTGAGAAGGGGGGATGTAGAGAAAAGTGGAAACAATAATGATTTCCACTTCAGCCTGCCTCTCTATCCACTACTGTTATGTCCAGGGAGAGTTCACTAATCCATCCAGTTTAGTGGAGAGTAGATTGGTGACTGCAAAATGATTCCATTCAAAACATGGATACTCCTTGGTCAAAGAAGCAGATTGAAAAGGCTGGAACAAATGGCTTTTATGCGATGTCCTACACTTCTAAATGTTTAACATCTTAAACTACTGTCTTCTATTATGAGGTTAGTTTCCATAGAAGTCACTTAAAAAATTTCCCAAATAATTTCAGTAAGTATTTTAATGCCTTAGCATTGTAGACAACAGTCACTGCTGATTCCTATTGTGATAAAATGCAATATACATCCTGGGAAAGTTATTTTATGGGTCCCCAACCATCTGAAAACCAGGAGAATTTGTTTTCTTTTTCTTGGAGTTATTTTGAGATTTTTAAGACAAAGTATTATTGATTATAATCATAAAAAGAAAAAATCTGGAGATTATGTCTATTTCTTGTTATTGGCTCTTCTGAGTATCTGTCTTTGGACTAAACAGTAGGAGTTAATGAAAAAGGACTCTATTAATTCTTTCAAACATATTTCAGTATAATTTTCATAGTTTAAAATTCTGTAAGTTTTATCACTTTTTTGGGTACGCATATAATGTATTATTTATTTTATCACTTTTGAAAACCACACTTATTACATATATCTGTAAGGAGTATAAAATTCAAGGCAACACTTGGCATTGACCCATTCTAGCCACTTCTCTTACCCTGGTTGAAAAGAAAGGTACCTGGATTTTGACACCTCCTTTATTTCTGTTTTGTCTTCTTGTTCTTAGTTCCTTTTCACTCGCAAACACAGAATGACTGGATTGAGGTATTTACATTTCTGCTGTATACAATATCACAGCAGTGAGTATGTGAAAGCACTAGCAGTAGAAAATACTGTCATTTGTAATAAGCTTAGCTTCAGAGCTGAAGGAGAGCATCTGAGAGGTTTCACTCAACCCTAAGGGCTTATGTTACAGGTATAAAACGATGACTGCTAATGTTTTTAACTTATAATTTCCACCACCCTTTCATTATGCTATGTTTGCCTGAGTCTCTATATTTAGAACACCTCTCTACCTCTTCATTTTTTGCCTTCCTATACGAAAAACAGGACTAATACATTTTCCATGACAAGCTATTATTGGTGTTAATTTCCTTCATAAATTACCAGAAAATGATTAATAAAGATATAATTATGTACTTTAGGCAAAGGAGAGGGTTTTGTTGTTAGATGTTGCTTATTTATCTTATACCGAAAAAAAGACTAAATGATCTGTTAAAATATTCAGAAAGACTAATTATTGTCAATTTTTTTCTCCAGAAATTCCTAGTGTTTTTTTTTTTCTTTTCCTAGAATCAATTTTGTTTATGGGAAGGGTGACAAATCCTGACACCCAAAAGGTGAAGGGAAGAGATTTAGATTCACTGTGATTGAAAAGAACAGCCTCAGAACATAAGATGATTCCTGAAAAATAGTTGATTGGCAAACTAGCATCATCGTGCAAGTATTTCCTACATATCTTTTTCTGTTTTAACCATATGTGCATTAATCTGTACTGATATCAATCTATATTAATGAGTAAGTGAAATTATTAATAAATGAATTTATTCATTTAATGTTTCTTGTCCTTACGTTTTATAAAATCTATATGAATCAAAAGCGGTGAACTTACATAAAATACTGCTATTAATATGTTAGAATAGTCTCATCCAAGATATTTTGATATTAGATTCTATCTTATATATCAAAGTCTCTGCATTCCTAAAAAAAACTGGGCCATCTGACCCCCAGGCATAACAGCATTATCCAGGCCGTGCAGAAGTAAGGTCACATGTGTGGGCATGGTATGTGGTCTCTGGAGAGACAGAGATCTAGGATCCATGATAATAGATGAGCTCCGAGTATTTTACTAACCTTTTTTTTTCTTAAGATTTTATTTATTTATTTGACAGAGAGAGAGAATTCACAAATAGGCAGAGAGGCACCCCGAGTGTTTTATTAATCTTAACCTCATCTTTTGTTTTTATTTTAATTCCTGTTAGTTAACATACAGCTTTATATTAATTTCAGCTGTCAATATAGTGATTCAACACTTCCAAGCATTACCTGGTGCTCATCATGATAAGTGCACTCCTTAATCCCCATCACTGATTTCATTTATCCCTCCACCCACTTCCCCTCTAGTAACCATCAGTTTGTTCTCTATAGTAAGGAGTCTGATTCTTGGTCTTTTTCACTCTCCCTTTTGATGAATGGATAAAGGTGGTGTGATATATATATATATATATATATATATATATATATATATATAGTGAAATATTATTCAGTCATAAAGAAAATGAAATCTTGCCATTTGCTATGATATGAATAGAGCTAGGGAGTATCATGCCAAGTGAAATGAGTCAGAGAAAAAGAAATAGCATATGATTTCACTCATATGTGGAATTTAAGAAACAAATGAGCAAAGGGAAAAATCTTAACTTAATCTTAACTCCATGTATTAACATTTAATTTTTGCCATTGTTTTAATACCTTTTGGGACATATCTATTTTCTGATTTATACTTTAAACTTGTATGAGAAAGTAAAATAATGAGAACTTTTATAAAGTTTTAACACGCATGAAAGTGGCAGCTCAATTAGTGTGATTTAGGAAGCTGACCTTCCAAGATTTTATAACACTGAACTAAGGAAGAGTTAGAGCCAAGATTGTAATCTGTAAAGATTAAATGCAGAACCCTTTCTCTGAATACTCGGAAATGTCAGATCCAAATAGTCAAAAGAATACTGCATTCCAATGACTTGATAGAATGTGTGTTTCACAGTTTTTCCATTTTCATGTTAATGATGTAGAGTATCCTTTGATTGGTCCGGCAATTCTTAGAGAACTTCATGATAATGCTACCCATTGTTAAGCTCTAATAATGTGTCATGCACTGAAGTAAGCACTTTATCTACATTATGTTAAACATACTGAAAACCCTGTGGGATAATATTACCCACCTTCCAGATGAAAAAAAACTGAGGCTCAAAGATGTCATAGAAATTAGCCAAGGACATATGGTGATCTTCACAGTATTTCCAAATGTGAGTATTTCCAAATTTGAAGCCGAGACTGAGTGACCATAATCTCCGAGTTATAATCCCTTCTCTTAAACCCTTTCTTTCTTTCTTTCTTTCTTTCTTTCTTTCTTTTTAGAGAGAGAAGGAGAGAGAGGAAGGGGAGGGGCAGAGGGAGAAGGAAAGAGAATCCTCAGGCAGGCTCTGGACAGAGCACGGACCCTGGTGTAAGCCTTGATGGTAGGACCCTGAGATCTTGACCTGAGCCGAAATCAAGAATTGGCTGCTTAACTGACTGAGCCACCCGGGTGCTCCCTGTGTAAATCATTTAAAGTAGTGCAGGTCTTTGGTCTTCTCCTGAAACACTGTGCTGTTTAGTCTCTGAAGTCTAGATATCTATCTACAGAAAAACCTAGAACAATACTCAAAACATTATGAAAACAACTTTATAATTAATTATGATCGCTTAAAACCATAACAGAATTGAAAGCAATATTCATTTTTCTAGACTGTCAACTTGAGCTACTCAGCTCAAGATTAGCAAATGCTAATCTTGATGTTAATGATATACCACAAGTTTGTTGCTCATCATGGAACGGGTTTAAAATATGCTTCCTCAATTCAGGAAGAAGAGGAATAATAGGCTGTTAAGAGGATAGTAGTTTTATTCAGGTCTGCCTGGATTCCTGTTTCCTTTGGATTGCCAGAGTCTTAGCATCCTCTTCCATGTGTAACATGTGAGTTTGCTCTGGAGATTTATTTATTTTTTCCACAAATATTGAGCTTCCACCATGAACCAGGCACTGCTGTAGAGACTAGGGATATAGAAGTGAACAAATCTGACAGGGTCTCTGCCTTCATGGAGCTGCCATTTTACTGATGGCAAAAGAACCATAACCAGTGAAAAAATAAAACAGGGTAAAGAATTAAGAAGGGTTTTATAAATGAGACAATGTAATAAGGAGACCACCCCAGTTTTGCTTTAAGTAATTTTTTCATAATATGTTCCTCATTTATTTGCTTTTCTTCACTAAGATCTGCTAAACATCTGCCTCAGGTTCCCTGCTATGGAGGCTGACTTTGCACTGTCAGATGTTTTTCTTCTCCGATTTCATGCTCTGCACCTGGTAGCTGCCTTGCCTTGCAAGGTGAGAGTGTTTAAGCTCTGAGTCAGTTAAGCGTCTGCCTTGGTTCTGGTCATGATCCTTGAGCCCTAAGATCAAACCCAGTGTCGGGCTCTTTGCCCAGCAGGGATCTGCTTCTCCTTCTCCCTCTGCCCCTTCCCCTCTGCTCATGCTCTTTCTCTCTTTCAAATAAATAAATAAATAATATCTTAAAAAAAAAAAAGAAGAGAGGGTAACTTTCTGATATGGTTTCAAGCTGAAAATCCCCCTCTCCCCTGTTCAAGAAACATAGATGCCAAAGCACTTTCAAGGTTAAAACCTTTAATCTTCATCTTCAGTGAAATTAACTCAGTAGTTATTATAGCTCCATATCACAAAGGTTAAAAATTTCTGGAATATATTTATAAAAGATATATAAATAAGTTATGAAATAAAAAATATGAAATAATTTTCTTTGCTAAGCTATGTGAAATCTTTAAGATCACAACAGTATATAATTTATGTGGGAGAAAAATATCAAATAAATACCCTTTGAAAAAATCTAATCCATCATACACATATCACATATACATTTTTTTTCTTCCTTGAGATGAAATGGTCTTCAAAGTAGTAGTATTTTTTGGAAACTTTGGAATTGGGTTTATTGACTTCACAGAGTTATAATTCATGGCATGCTTTAGAGGAAGGAGTTTGCTACCTCAGACTTAGGTGGTCAAAGACCTAAGATTTCTTTTGGGGGGTGAGGTTTATAGAATTTCCTGAATTGGGTAATAATGATCTGGAAATCTTGAAAGACACAGATCAAAATCAGGCAGATTTCACTAGAAGTCAGTGGTTTGGACGTCTGGAAGTAAGATATTTTCTCACAGGAGGGTCTAGCATCACTGAGAAACACCCAGTGAGGGGCTGACCCCTGAGCTGTGTGGATCCTGAGACTAACTCTGCATGGAGTGGAATGTCAATGTATTATCATCTGTTTTTCCCCTGTTTTTCTCCTGTTTTTGTTTTTTGTTTGTTTGTTTGTTTGTTTTCTGGCTCCTTGTGTGATCAACTCTTGATAAAGTCTAAAGTTTTAGAAGCCAAAATCTGTTTTTCTTCTTTCTCCTTTTGATGACCTTATACCTGATGGCATAAGGGAAGTGAAAGACGAGACATTTTTTACTGCCTAAAATTATATTTTTGGCTTGTCACCTCAATTCTCTGGGGCTTCGATGTCCTCACCAGTATACTGAAGAGTTGAACAAATCTTATTTAAGTCTCTATTCCAAAGTCATATGTTTGTAAATCTTAGATTTTCACCAAAGACACATTTCTGGAATAATACCTTTTGAGTCACCATTGTCCATAAACAATGTGTTTTCATAAAACCAACAAAAATTTCAGACTGTGCCTCTCATGCAGATCTTCATCTGTTACATTACCCTTAATGTATTTACCGTTGTCCTTTTATAGATTTGAGATTCAATTTTTATTTTTTTTAAAGATTTTATTTATTTATTTGACAGAGAGAGAGAGAGAGAGAAGAGCAACAGGTAAAGGGAGAGGGAGAAGAAGGCTCTTTGGAGAAGAGAGCCCAATGTGGGGCTTGATCCCAGGACTCTGGGATCATGACCTGAGCCGAAGGCAGATGCTTAACCACTTGAGCCACCTAGGCACCCCTGAGGTTCAATTTTTAAAAACAGAATATGTATGAAACAGTCTTCTTCTTGCGGCAGAGACCTCTATGTAGTGAAGTTTTTTTTAAATATTTTTTTATTCATTTATTTGACAGAGAGGTCACAAGTAGGCAGAGAGGCAGGCAGAGAGAGAGGGAGAAACAGGCTCCCCACTGAGCAGAGAGCCCGATGCGGGGCTCAATCCCAGGACCCTGAGATCATGACCTGAGCCGAAGGCAGACACTTAAACCACTGAGCCACCCAGGCGTCCCTGTAGTGAAGATTTTTGATGATGGCTTCCTCAGGATAGAGCTGTTGCTGGCCAGTGATGGCCTGGCTGGGGACATCATTTCATCCATCATATTTATCTGAGTGGCCTATGATAACCTCAAAAGTAGACCAGTGCATGCTGACCCAACCCCCAGCCAGAGACTACATTCACATCTCCCATGAACTCAGTGGACTGCTTGGCCTGTTCTCACCATGTGGAAGATGAGCAGAAATGCCATGTGTTACTTCTGGCTGCAGTGCTTATAAAACACGTTTGTCTACTTTTCTTTCCCTTTTGTCTACCCTGTCGGCGGTACATCCACATTAAGGGTGACCACAGAAACCTTATAAGGCATCCGGAAGATGGCAGAGGCTTCATCAACCTGGGTTTCTGAGTGATTGTGTGGATCTCATCCATCCTATCCTCTGATGCCAATACTGACCAGGGATTCCATGCTGGTCTCTGCTAGGAGCAAGAAATACACCAGATAGTGTTAGGTCATAGGAACTAGGTAGCTAGTGTTCAGCAAAATAATACCACTATGTTCTTAATGCATGTTTTCCATGTATTAGCCTGTAGTGTATGTTTTCTCATCCTGGTGCCTGACACCTGGTAAGGTAAAGTTCTGGAATGCTATTTCAGTTTTCCCAAATCTAGTGCATTTTACTGTGCAAATTGCTCAGCTGCATGGGAAAAATCTGTCTTCACCAAAAGACAGGAAAGGATGTAAAATTCAGAAAGCCCATTAATGGGGTGCTTTGTTGGCTGCCAGATAGCTGTCTTGATTGAGAATCTTTCTTTCCATAATAAATAAAGCAGCTTTTAACTTCTGTGTGCGTGTGCCCGCACATGCGTGTGTATGTGTGTGTGTGTGTGTGTGGTGGGGGGTTGAGGAGTAAAGGTTGAGGGTATCATCTTTGAAGATTTGTCCTAACAGATTTCTAACTGATATAAAAATTACACCTACTTGTAAGGGATGAGGGCATAGGCTTGTTAATGATATTTAAAAGCATGTGCTCAATGCTTCACAGAAAATGACAGAAGAAAAAACTGGTCTGAGCAGTTCTCAACAGGCATTTTTTCTGAACACATTTTTCTTGTGGATTATGTATACATATTAACTTTGAATTATTTGGTTTGTCATAGCTTGTATCACATTATTCATATTCTTCTATCTATGAAAGTATACAGAGAAAAATTGGGGGCAATTAAGTTCCTATTTTGTAATTAACAATTTATATTTATAGAGATCTTACTGAGTAGTATACGGTATCTTTTATCTTATGTAATATCAGTATCAATATCTTATCTAATTTCATATCATATTATATTATTATATCTGATGTAATATCAATATCAATATCTTATGTAATCCCCCTATCTCTGTCACACGCTTTATGAAATAAGAAATTTGAAACCAGAAGGTGAAGGAACTTTGCTCAAGGGCACCCATGGAGTATAAATCGTAGAGCTGGTGTCTGAACTCTGATTCTCTGACTCTAGACCCCACCTCTAAGTCACTAAGCCAGTGGTTCTTACCTTGGATGTACATCAGAATCACCTGGAGAGCTTTGTTAAAACAGACGGTTGGCTCCACCTCCAAAGGTTCTGATTTGGTAGGTCTTGGTTGGGTCCTGAGTATTTGCATACTAACAAGTTTCTTTCCAGGTGATGATGATGCTACCTGTCAGGGAACCATACTCTGGGAAGCCTTGAAACAAGGTCTACTTCTGTTCTGTGAAGCTTCCTTCGCCATGCTCAGAACGATCTGATAATAAAATGGTAAAGAAGCTACCAGAATACAAGATTCAGTGAGGAAAGAAGCCAATGATAAAATATTACATTAAAAATCCAAATAAAACATAGTTTTAAAAATCCACCTGGGTAGTCAGGTAAGCAGCGGACTCTTGATTTTGGCTCAGGTCATGATCTCAGGCTCCTGGGATTGAGCCTCACATTGGGCTTTACCCTTAGTGGGGAGTCTGCTGGAGATTCTCTCTCTCCCTCTCCTTTGCCCTTCCCCCTACCCATCTTGTGCTCCCTCCCTTTCTCTCTCTCAAATAAAAAAATTTTAAAAATCCAAGTGAGAAAGGTAAGTGAAATATAAAGATGCTCTCTTGTTACTGCCTGAAGAATAAAAGTGAGACTCTGTAGCTGGTGTTCAGGGTCTTCCATAATTCATCCCCACATTTCTAGATTAATCTTTACTTATTGGTGCTTGGTTATATAACACATCTCTAATCTCTCACTTTAGGTGAGTGATTGTTAAATCTGCTTCAACTTCCTGGAAATGTTTTTTTCTCCCCTCTTTCAAAATGTCTGTCAAAGCTCTAAAAAATTTTTGCTTCAAGACCTATTTCAAATATTTCCTTTTCTAAAAATGTCATCCAAGTTTCTCTCAGTTGCTACTTCCTTCCACCACACTCTCCCCCTATATCATAGTAATTCTTTGTTTGAGCTGCTCCTGTAACAGTGGGCCCAGGAAGAGTTGTGTATTCTTGATTGCACCATAATGTAGTCTCATTCATCTTTGTGTTTCCCATAGGAACTAGGACTCTGCTGCATCCTGGCAGTTACTCAACGAGGAGTCATTGAACTGAAATAAATAAAGAACGTTGTTAGAACCACCAGTTCAGGTGGATGTTTGCCTTTTCAGTCTATATGAGGTCCCCAATGCTGTAGATAATTGCATAAAGTAGGACATGTTTTAACTATAAAAGAGACTAAGAAAAAGTGCCTGAAGATAATGAAAGTTTATTTCTCTGTCAGGTAAAAGAAGTTTGGAAGTTGTTGATCCATGGTGGAGATAGGGGTTTTATGGCTCTATGCCTGCGGTCTTAGCTTGGGCTTCTACAACACAGTATCATGGATTGGGTGAGTTAAATATATTTAGTTCTCATAGTTCCTGAGGCTGGGAAATCCATAATCAATGTGTCTTCTCTAGTAATGTGATACTGTTCTCAACCTGCTTTTCAGCAATTTAATTATAATGTGTTGTGATGTTATTTTCACTGTGTTTATCCTGCTGGGGGTTGTTGTCCTTATTGGACCCATGGGCTAAGAGTTAATATCAGATTTGGATATTTTTGGCCATTATTCTTCAAAATGTTTTTCTTTCCTCTCCCCATTTCCCCTGGGCTTGAATTAAAGGTATGGTAGACTGCGTCACATCAATTCACAGGACACTGCAACGTTGTTCATGTTTTTCTGTGTGCATTGGTTTACATAGTTTCTATTGTAATGTCTTTGAGCTCTTTAATCTTTTCTTCTGCAGGGTTTAATTCATTGAATTCCACCCAGTAAAATTTTCATTTTAGATATTATATTTTTTAGTGCTAGTAGTTTCATTTAAAAAAATTCTTCCATTTTCCTCCAAATTTTATTTAGGTTTAATTCTAAACACATTAATTTAAATTCTTGAGTATATTTATAACAGCCATTTTAAGTCCTTGTCAGCTAAATCTATAATCATTGTTATTTTGGAGTCTGTTTTTCAAATTATTGATTTTCCTTTTATGTATGGATCACATTTTCTGCTTTTTTTTTTTAAATTTTTTTTTTTAAATTTATTTATTTGACAGAGAGAGATCACAAGTAGACAGAGAGGCAGGCAGAGAGAGAGGGAAGCAGGCTCGCCGCTGAGCAGAGAGCCCGATGCGGGACTCGATCCCAGGACCCTGAGATCATGACCTGAGCCGAAGGCAGCGGCTTAACCCACTGAGCCACCCAGGCGCCCCCATTTTCTGCTTTTTAAGATATGTAGCATTGTGATTAGATGCTGGGCATTGTTATTGTTGTCACTACGTTGCTATGATTCTGGATTTTTGTCTGCTTTTGAAGAGAGTTAAGGGGTGCCTGGATGGCTCAGTCAGTTGAGCTTCTGACCTTTGGTTTTGGCTCAGATCATGATTTCTGAATCCTTGGATTGAGACCCGGATGGGACTTACCACTCAATGGGGAGTCTGGTTGCCTCCCTCTCCTTCTGCCCCTTCCCTGCTCACTTTTCTCTCTGTGTCTCTCTCTAAAATAAATAAATAAATAAATAAATAAATAAATAAATAAATAAATAAATCTTTTTAAAAAATCTGTTTCCCTTTTTTAAAAAAATAGAATTGAGGGTTTTTTTTGTTTGTTTGTTTGTTTGTTTGTTTTAGCAGCTATAAAATTATTTGCAGGTCAGATTGATCTTTTTGAAGCCAGAGACAGAAAATTCAGCTATATATAAAAAAAATGGTAACATGAAAGTAAAGAATATGATTTTTATATAAAAGGATTCAGTCTTGAAAGAACTTCTGGAAATTGCTGACCAATTGCTTTTTCTGTTGATTGTTAAAGTCAGTATAAATAATTACTTATTTAGCTTTATATCCTCATTTTCTCACCTTGCCATCACTTCTTGGAAGAAAGAAGAAAAAAACTAGAATTCAATAGTGGAAATGTAGAAACATTGCCCTATGGCCTTGTGCAATGATTTGCTACAATCCAGGCAGCCTCTTTTCTTAACCTGATTTCCTTTAAATTACCTTATAGGGTTATATATGTGCATCCTAGAGAAGAGAACTAGCAGAAAACTTTAGATATCTTTGTAAATATTGAGTGTGGCATAGAAATAATCATTTAAGAATAGAATATGATTAAGTGAGTTCTGCTCTGGTGCATTTTCAAAAGATTATAAGGGAGAACAGTTTATTTGATCAAATTACCTAGAGATTATTGAAGAAAGAATTTAAAAGTTGGAGTGTTTGAGCTTTCTCAGATACACCAAATCACAGTATACATTGTCATTGTACATTCTCCTCCTCTTAGAAATTTGTAGAATTCTGTGGTTTGAATATGACTAGTGTATTTATTTTTATGTTTATTATACCAGTAGGTTAGGATAAAACTATATCAAACCTGAAAAATGCTAAAATAATCCATTTCTATATGTAGGCATTCAAACAAAAAAATAATGCTAATCGTCTAAGACATTAAGTCAGTTACTAATTTATTCATTCTACCCATGTGATGATGAAAAGTTAACAAAGCAGTCCACCATAGGGATTGATATTTAAACTTCTTTAGATTCAATTTAAATTCCCCAAAGTATTTTATGTATCAGCAAAGTTAAAATAGGAATGTGATTTCCCCATCGGAAGTTATTGGTGTAGGATGCCCTAAATATATGATCTTGGTTGGTTCAGTTAAAAACGAGAAGAGATTTTTTGTTGTTGTTGTTAAAATATTTACTTTTTTAACTTCTTGATTGTTAGGTTAATGTTGCAATTGCATAGTGCATGGCAGTACTTCTCCAACTGGCTGAGACTCTATGAAGTCAAACTATTTTCATAATAATATTATGAAGTTATTTGCCCATTTCACTCTAAGTCTCTCTTGAGTGTACAGCGGTGCTTCCCAAGGCTGTAACATGTATGACATTGCAACAGACCGAATGCAGAGACAGAAGATTCTTCCTGTCTTCTATTAATCAAGGCATAAAAGAAATATGAAAAATATAAAGAGATACTACTCTTGTCTACAATTTTTTTTCAAATTGGAAAACATGGTTTTTAAAATAAAAATAAAAATGCATTATTTGTGTGAATGTGTAATAATTGTACTATTGCCACTTGAAAATGAATTGATATAAATATTTTTAATTGCTCAGTTTTATTTCCTAATATGGCAAATATCTAGCTCTTTGGTATGCTAAATGATTAAGTGTGGAAAGATTGTTTCAGACCAAAATGTTTGAGAACTCCTAGCATATATTCATATAGGCTATAATGGCATAAGACAGTTAAACATTATCAAAAACAAAACAAAACCCTAGATAACGAATGGGAGGGAGATGTGGCAGCATGAGTCTGGGAAAGCAGGAAGATATGACACTGTGAAATAGACTCATCACAGTCAGAGATGAACATGCATGCTCAATGTGAAGAACTATTGCAAGTACAATGCACCTCCCCAATATCTTTATCACACCAGAAAAGGAATTAGGATAGCTATAAAACCCTTGACATGACAGCAGGACAGATGGACTATAGAGCAGAATATAGCCATATAATATAACCACAGAGAATCAATGCAAATTAAAAAAAATACATACATGTGTGTGGATAATATCTCTGTGTGTGGGGGGGAGTATGTGGTTATGTGTGTGTGTGGGGGGGTGTATATCCCCCTCCTAAGAGAATAGAAAATAGAAAATGGTTTTGAAGAGAACATGCATTCATAGAAAAGCAGAACTCATTTCTATTTTCCCAGTGTTTACAGAAATCTTTGCAGGGTAAATGAGAAATTCAAGTAATGTTTAGTCAAGGCTCTTTGGCTGTAGAAACCCACCATGCTGAAACAGGAAAGAGGATTTATTTGAGGATACAGGGATATTTTGGTTAGCAAGGGAAAAAACTGCAACCAACTTTTAGGAAAGGCCAGAATCTAGAAGTGACCAACATCAAGACTTCAGGATATTATTAAATTATTTTCCTTCCTATATAGAAACACTATAGTGTCTCATCTTTACTTCTTTCTGGCATCCTGATAAGTACATTTGTCCCTGTAGATCGGTGGTTTTGCTGCTTCATGCATGTGGTTAACTAAGATTCACATATTTTCCCATGTTTACAAGCCAAGCCACCATCATTTTACCCAATTCCAAATGCTTAGAATAATCTGATGGGCCTAATTATGTTAGCTCTCAGAGAAGTGCCTTGCAAACTGGAAAAACACTGCTTTTCAAACTGGAAATGAGTTATGTAAATATATCTAACAATCTTCTGTTTATCTCTAGGTCACTTTAGTGACCCTACCCAATGTCCCAGCCAATCACTTGGGTAATCACAGTGCCTCATAATTTCAGAACATAATCAGCACAGTTTTAGTAATTGGTGAAAAACTCTTTTTTACATATCATTGTAGGTTACTGTTTTGGTAGAAGATTCCTGGACTGTTCTCCTTATGAAACTTGAGGCTCCCTAAGCAACATCTATGCTGTAATAAAATTTCTTTCTTTGGGTATGAGACTCTAACCTAAATTAATCAAAATCTATATACAAGTGGGTATAACCTCAGAAAATAAATATGGATGTACGTTAGTCTGCAATGGAAGCATAGAGTTGACTTTTAGCACCACAATCAATTTTTAGAATAGCATTTTGTCCAGAATGCTCTTTGTCAGAATGCCCCATCACTGTTGGTAATGTTAGAATGACACTCAATCACATGCATAAAGAGGAAGGCCTAAATGTCACCCCTCCCCTACAGCCTGAATCAGTGGGACATGCACCATCTGTTCTACAGGCAGTGATGGACCTCTCCTGGACCAGCCAAAAATCAGAACTGTTTTCTTGATACTGTGACCCACTCTCTTTGAATCCTGCCTAGAGAATGCTGAGAAAATATAACACCCAACCATTTGGTCACTTACTGTAAGTTTTATTCCTCTAGTTCATGATAGACATTGGAGCTTGAATTCAAGCTTGACTATGTCTTATTGTGTTTTTTTAAGATTTTAATTATTTATTTATTTATTTGACAGAGACGTAGCAAGAGAGGAACAAAAGCAGGGGAAGTGGGAGAGGGAAAAGCAGGCTTCCCACCAAGCAGGGAGTCCTGTGCCAGGCTTAATCCTGGGCACTGGGATCATGACCCGAGCCAAAGGCAGTCACTTTAACGACTGAGCCACCCAGGCCCCTTCACTGTGTCTTAGGAGTACTGTCTTACATTTATCTCTGGGTAAGTACCCATTTAATTAAAGGGGAAAAATAATTTCTGTAAGTCCACTCTTGAGACTAGAAAGATCTTAATTAGGCTAATTTAGTAATTAGGGCAATGTGATATGTGCTGCAGTTATGGTTCTTTTTATAAACAATTCATTTGAAATCCCCATTCTCAGGGCTTATCATGGTTATACCCAGAAATCATTTCTTCTAGTCTTTTGCAGATCCTAGGGAAAAGATTTGATGTTATCAAACTCCTTGCCATCATCTAACATAACTAATAACTGATGTACTCAAAAGTATACTTTCCCAAATGTTGTAATTGGGTGGTGGTATTAGGAAACAGGACCAAAACCCAACTCCAAAATCTTCTCCTGGCTGCCTGCTGCTGCTCTACATTCAGTATCACCCTTAAAATAAGATAGGAGAGTTTGGGTCCCTTGTTATAAACTTCCTCTGCTTATGCTTTCTCTCCAAAGAGCTAAAAGTCCGCAAAACCAAGGGGTGTATCCATCCAAAGCCTGGGACTCTCTTCTAGATCAAGCTTTGGATACCTGAAATCCAAGAATTCATTTCCCAAACAGACCAAGCCTACTTCCAACATTTGTTTAAGGCATTCCTAGAGTGTGTTCTCTCTATGAAATATTGTGCAGCTAAAGGGCCCATTCCAAGACCCAAGATAGGACCAAAGGATTGGTGCTTGCAGGGACATAAATGGAGCTTGGATTTACAGGGTGGGATGGATGTGCAACCAGGGATAGAAGCAGTAGTGGAAGAGAAAGGAATGGGTTATCTCCTTTTGGATGCAAGGGACTGGCTTTCTTTTGCTGCCATGTATTGTTATAGAGAACCAACGAATTCAAGAATTCTAAATTCAAACCTGGCCTTTCAGGTTATTACGAGGGTTTATTTGACTAAATAGGAGAATAGGCATATGGTATGTGGGCCTCCATTTGTATTCTTCCCAGGGACTAACAAATGTTAGAGATCAGCATGCCCAGATTCTTAGAAGTTTCTAGAAAAATGCAAACGCTTTATTAACTTATGACTTTTTGCCCTAACTCTAAAGTATTTGTTTGATAGGCTGAGCTGGACAGGAAGAGATAAAAGCAAAATCCTCTGGCAACTTAAACTGGAATCAGATTAGGCAGAGTAGCTTGTTTATGTCTCTCCCAAGCCCAGAGCTACATTTCATCTCTTCATATTCAATCTTCAAAAGCTAGAGAAGGTAGATCTAAAGAAATGCCTGACAAAGGAGAAGAAGGATAAACGGTTCACTTTAAGACTCAGAGAACCTCAGACTAAAACAATCTATTCTAGGATTCCTGTATCTGACACGGACCAAGGGCCCTGATAGACGTTTCCTCCATCTGCAATGGCTGCGATTTCTTAGTGAAGAGGGACTGCAAATTACCATCAAGACATTACTTGTATTTCTTGGGCATATATTAGGGTAAAAAACTATAGGTTGAATACTTTCTTCCATGACTCATTTTGCTGTTATAATTAGGTCCAGAACAAACATCACTTCCAATCACTTGTTGTAGATTGGTACCTAGACTTGGAAGACCAGATATACAACTGAAGTTAAGATTATTGTGCAGAGAGCAGACTGAGAAGTGCTCTCAAGCAGCGCCCTTTAGAGAATCCTGCTTTGATGAGGTCAGTGTGTGTGCCCTGGTGTGCCCTTAACTTATACAAACACAGCCTTCGGTGACACACCAGGCAGAGCCAGGAATTCTCTTTCACAGCATTCGAGAAGCAGCATGAATGCTAAAAATGCAAATTTCCTATTATCCTTCATCTGGTAAATTAACTCTGCAGTATTTTTTTTATTATTGTTAAACCTCTAGGTATCTCACCATTCATGGAATTTTATGACACCTAATACGAGAGTACAGATCAGCTGTCAGTAAAGTTTACAGTGTCAATACAATTCACCACTGATCTTCTGATCACCTGCCATGCTTTCTGGCAGGTTGAAATGTGGGAGCATTAGCCATATGGTCTGTCTTCAAGCTTGGTGTTATATCCAGCTATGTGGCAATGTAAGTGCTCATAAAGCCTAACCTTTGCAGGGTTCATCCTGTGTGTAGGCAGGTTAGGTGGCTGCCTCTGAGGCATGATTTTGAAGGTTGCAAACCTTCCCCATTCCTGATATTTTAAAGCATTGATTCTGTACCTACATTGTATTAAAAATGTTTGCTAAATGCTAGAGCTAGAAAGACATAGGCTTTGTTTTCTAATCATTAGTGCTATGAAGGAAGGTGGCAGGCACAGGTGACTTGCCAAGGTGTGCAGGAAAGGTGCTCCTTGTCGTTAAGCAAGTCAGTGTCTTTGCTGCCTGTGTTTAAAAAATGCAAACATGGAAGATAAAACTCACTGGTTTATTAATATCTGTATTAGTTAGGCAAAGGCTAAGCTGCTATTTAAAAAGTAGGTCCCAAACAGTGGCTTTACAAGATCTGTCAGTTCTTAGGAAACGTCTTCATCTGCATGATCAAAGCTACATTGCAGATATGTCCATGTTCTGGCTCAAGGCAAAGGAAAAGAGCACATATTGGGGGCAAGCAATTTTCTTTTAAATCAGTGAAATGGAAACTGCACTTACCACTTCCTCTCATATTCTCTTGGTGATAACTAAGTCAGAACCCAGAGACAGAAGCAAAGGAGGCTAGAAATTGTAGTTTTAGCTGGGTAGCCCTGTACCCAGTTTGGATCCTAGCCTATGGAAAAAGAGGAGTATGAATTTTGAGAGATGATTAGCAGTCTCTACCACAGAATCATCCAAAACATAAGCATGTTCTGCACAGTCCACTCAATAAAGTAGCTATTGCTTTAGTAAAATCTTGATGTTATGGGATATAGAACAGGAGTATTTTTAACAGGGAGAGAATGAATAAGCATTCTGCAGGCTATGTGGGCCTGATTGTGAATTGGGTGTGGAGATGAGACTATAGTTGTCTAAGAAAAGCTTAGAAACACTATAAGGGTATTCCCTTGGAACAAAGGGGAGCTGGTAGTAGAACAAGGTCAAGATCTTCCCAGAGCTGCATGCCAGCACATCAGTAGTTGTAATACTCGCATATTCCCTTTTCGCAAACCATATTGTACCTATATTTGCCGCTCTGACCGGAAAAGTCATGTAAGTGTGGATATTACCTTTGGGCATTTCTATATATAAAATTGTTTTAGCATTAATATCAGAAAAAAGTCATTTTAAATTAATGTATTAACACTGGAGAGATTTCATGCTTTTCCCCCTTTTGATATCCTTATTTAGATTTTGTAAGAAAAATGTAAAATAGATAATGAAGATCATAAGTATATATTTATACTTAAGTCATTTAAGATTTTTGAAATGCGAATTGTTTCTGGGATTTGGTAGTTATGTGATGATCTGGCGCCACCCAGCAGACTAAGTGAACATTGACTTTGTTGCCTTCTCCCAACACGGGGCTGATAGAACCACATTCCTGGTGGTGGACTGAGGCAAGCTTTCGCCAAAAACAGCCAGTCCTCTTCCTTCCTGTGTCACTAGGCAGTCAGGCCATTCAGAAGCTATTAGAAGAGAAAACTGATCTTCTGAATTAGATTCTTATTCTTTAAATGCCAAGTTCTACACACAAAATTAGGATTTTCCCACTTTGTACAATTTCCATGTTTCCGCTTCTTTTCAGGAATAATGTTGGGGTTTGCCTCTTTATTGCCACTCTTTATGGTCCTTCTCACTCTCTTTGCCTCACTTCTAGAGATCACAGTGCAGAACTGAGAGAACTCACTAATCTGCAATGCAATCTGAATTGTAAGACGTTTTCCTAGGTATATGCATGGTGCTCAAATGGGGGTTATCTTAAGGAGAAACATTTTATTTAGAGGACTGTAATTTGGATTTCCCTATTATTTACCTCCTCCACCTCTTCCATACACCCTTTCAATCTCGCAAGTTCCCTGGAGAGTACCTCCATTGTAATTTATACATTGTAATTTATACAATGGAGGTACTCCATTGTAATGGAGGTACAAAAAGAAAGATGTATTAAACCGTTCTACCCTTAGTTGTAAAAAATGTAAGTAAGGTTTTGCCAAATTGCCTGTAAGTGTTTATTGTGTTCTTCCATCTAAATGTGTGCCTTTTCTAGACCCTTCACACAGACAGCACTCTTGATAAAAAACATAGTATTAAGTGCTAATTATCTCTGAAGATGTCACTTAGGTAGAAAATCAACATTACAAAAGAAGCTATGATAATCTCTCCATAGGGAAGAACTTATTGGTCACTTAAATTGAAGAAAGTGTCTACTGCATCTTTCTTACAGTTCATAATAGACCTTCTAATTATTGCTGACAATAATAATTATTGATTTCAAGTGAGGAGTTCCTATTCAGCTTAAAATTCAAGATCACCAAAAGAATAAGCTATATTAACTTTTTCTTCACCTGCATTTCTCATTCAGTCTTCAGTGTGCAGTCAGGTTTCCATCCCTTCTCTTCATGAAAGTCATTCTGTTAGAGTAAGGAGAAATCTTCTGTTCTCCAAATGCAAGGGATGTGTTTCAGTCTTCACTTTCTTGTAGCATTTATCTCCCCTGGGTGCTATCCTTTTCTTGAATTCATCTCTCTTCTTCGTTTTCCTGACCGACTTTTTCTGACTATTATCCTATCCTTCCCTTCTTTTTTTCCATGACAGTTTCCTCTTGCTCTGTCTATTTTTTCTGAAACAGAGTTCAGGGGTCTGTATTTGGCCTTATACTTGTCTCTTGGGATCCTTCAACCATTCCGGTGACTTCAGTCACTGTGACTATTTCTAACCTGACCTCTTTCTGGTCCTCAGACGACATACTCTTTTGCTGACTGGACATTTCCAACGTCTCACAGAAATCACGAAAGGATCCAGAGAAAACTCATTGTGATTCTCAGCTGTGATTCTCCTCCTTCAAACTATTTTGATGAAAAGCACCCACCCAGTCTTCCAGCAAGAATCCTTGAAGATTCTAGGAATCTTCCTATTGCCACCTCCCACTTGTACCAAGCATTCAAGAAGTGACCAATTTCCATGAATTTTAGAAATTAAATTTATCTCCAGTTTATTACCTGTTCTCTACTCCCACTTCTTTCTTCATTAATTCAGGCCATCATCAGCTCTTACTCAGTAACTCTAATAATTACTAATTAATAATCTTTCTGCCTCTATCTTTCCTCTCTTCAAAACTTCTTTGACAATTCCACCAAAGTGAAAAATGCAAATCTGATCTTATTATTTCCACATTAAAAAGTTATTTTATTAATTATTGGCCTAAGAATGTTGAAATTTCTTATCATAATTATAAATTCATCCTTTTTTTAATAAAAATGTTAAAGTCTCCTGTGAATTTGTCTATATTTTGTTTCTGTAAAGTTTTGCTTCACTTACTTTTAAGTTCTACTATTGGGAGCATGCACGTTTATTTTTATTTTATTTTATTTTATTTTATTATTTTTTTTTTTAAAGATTTATCTATTTGACAGATAGAGATCACAAGTAGGCAGAGAGGCAGGCAGAGAGAGAGAGAGGAGGAAGCAGGCTCCCAGCCAAGCAGAGAGCCCGATGCGGGGCTCGATCCCAGGACCCCGGGACCACGACCCGAGCTGAAGGCAGAGGCCCTAACCCGCCGAGCCACCCAGGCGCCCCTATTTTATTTTTTTTTTAAAGATTTTATTTATCTGAGAGAGAGAACACAAGCAGGCAGAAGGTCAGAGGAAGAGGAAGAAACGGTCTCACTGCTGAGCAGGGAGCCTGATGAGGGGCTCAATCCCAGGTCCTGGAATCATGACCTGAGCTGAAGGCAGACATTTAACCAACAGAGCCACACAGACCTACTGGGAGCATGCATGTTTAGACAAATTGGATGACTTTGGTTAATTGATCTTGTTATCATTATGAAAATCTCTTATCTCTGGTAATTCCCCTTGTTTTGGTGTCTACGTTATCAGGTATTAATATAGTCCTACCAACTTTCTTCCTATTGGGATGTGCATGGTAGGTCTTTTTCCATCCTTTTACTTTCAACCTCTCCATATTGCCTTTAAAATGCAATTCTTATAGAGAGCATATATTAGTATTAGTAATTACTTTTTAACTATTACTAATTACTATTAGTAATCATTTTTAATTCCTCTGACAATATCACTTCTTATTTGGCATGTTTATTCCATTTACATTTAATGTAACTATTGATATGGTTTGCTTGATGTTTAACATCTTTTATTTTCCATTTGTTTTTTCTGCTTTTCTTTTGATCTACTTTCCTGCTTTAAAAAAAAATAATCTAGGAGATGCCTAGGTGGCTTAGTCGGTTAAGCATCTGCCTTTGACTCAGGTCATGATCATAGGGTCCTGAGCAGGGAGCCTGATTCTCCCTCCCATCTCTACCCCCCAGCTCATGCTCTCTCTCTCTCTCAAATAAATAAATAATAAAATATTTTAAAAATTAATATATTTTAGTGTTCTTTGTTATCTAATCTGTTGATTTTTATTTTTTATTTTTCTAAGTAGTTGCTCTAGATATGCACTTTAACTTATCATATTCTACTTTAAATTAATGATATTTCACTTTATGTATAATGTAGGAAGCTCACCAAATGATAATCCATGTATCCTCATTTTATCACTCTTAAAATTCTTACATATATTACCATTACATCTTATAAATCCCATAATATAAATGTTGTTTTTGTTTTAAGTAGACAAAAATAATCAGAGGAGGAAAAATAATTAGAGGCATATTTATCTCTTTATTTCCCATTTTCAGCATTCTTCAATTCTTTCTGCAGATCTGAATTTCCAGATGGTATCATTTCTCATCAGACTGAAAAACTTCTTTTAGCATTTCTTGTAGTGAAGGTCTGATGGCAAGAAATTATCTCAGCTTTCATATATTATGCATTTATTTATCTAAAAATGTAGGTGATTTACCTTCATTTTTGAAGGTTATTTTGCTAGCTGTAAGATTCTAAGCTGATTTTATATTCTGGTTGTTTTTTTTTTTTTTTAGTATCTTAAAGATATCAATCCATTGTGTCTGCCCTGCAGTCATTTTAATGAGATTGTTACTTCTCTGTGTGTTATACTTTTTACTCTGACTCCTTTTAGAATTTTTCTCTTTACATTTGGCTTTCAGTGGTGTGACAGTGATATACAAAGGTGCAATTTCTATGAATTTATTATATTTGAGATTCACTAAACTTCAAGGGTTTTTAGTTTATGTATTTTTAAACACATGAGGAAACATTTCAGTCATTATTTTGTAAGACTTTTCTGTCCTGCCCCATTCTCTCTTTCATATCCTTCTGGGACTCCAATTACATATATATTTGACTATGTGATATTGTTCCACAGGCCAACTAATGCTTCTGTTCGGTGTATTTTTTGTCTTTTCTTTTCTTTCTATGCTTTACAGAAAAGTGAGAATTGAAAAATAATACTGTTTTTCCCCCCTCCAGAAACTTTCTTCACTCAACTGTTTGCTATAGTGAGGAGGTCATTATTCACATTTCAGCAAGAGTTCATATGACTGGGACTGAGCTGCAGCTCACTTCTGGTTAATACAAGCCTCAACCTCCAGTTTCCTAAGGAACAGCTAGTCCAGTTGTTCTTACCAGGATTTGATGTGGGATTTCATGTACTCCCTTTTGGATTTCTCAATTTCAGACATAGGGAGATGGGACAGATAGTATATTTTCTTTCATTTTATCAGTCCTGCATTCACTTCCATGTTTCCTCGGCAAATTCAGAGATGGGTAGAGAAGATTTGCTGTGTTGAGCAAATTATTGTGTTGATAGCCTTTCAGATTCCAAAATTTCCCACCTGCCTCCACCATTGCCAGTAGCTCAGTGGCTTTGTGTCCACCCAGTTAAGTTCTGGGTCTTGAGAAGCCATCTTCTCTTCCTGCATCGAGACCATCCAGGACTCACTATTCTCTTATGAAGTATTCCTATCTCTGGAAATCAGTTCGTCAAGACTTTCATGTTTCCATTGCTCTTTGATAATCCCACAGAAGTGTGATTTTGTATTTTTTGGTGTTTCCATGGGAGCTAAGGTCTTCTATAATCTACTTGGAAGCAGAAAGTCTGTAGAGAACTTTTAAGTATTTTTTGAGAATCTATTTGAGTGTTACCTCTTAGAAGTCTTTATGAACTTCTCATTTGAAACTAAATAGTGCAGATTTTACCCACAATAGATACATACTATGAGTTTGTCAAATATACCACATTTTCTATGCTTCCCTGACCTTTACTATAACTGGGGTTTTGTTGTTATTTTTATTTTTTTTTAAATATTTTATTGATTTGACAGACAGAAATCACAAGTAGGCCGAGAGGCAGGCAGAGAGAGAGGAGGAAGCAGGCTCCCTGCGGAGCAGAGAGCCTGATGCGGGGCTCGATCCCAGGACCCTGAGATCATGACCCGAGCCGAAGGCAGAGGCTTTAACTCACTGAGCCACCCAGGCGCCCCGTTATTTGTTTTTGTTGTTGTATTTCCCATCAGATGAAATTATCTTCCTTTCCTTTACCTAGGAAATTCCAGCTTATGCTTCAACATCCAGCTCAGTCTATCTCTTTTTAGTCAGACTTCCCTGATCTTTTTTAAGAGCACTTACCACAATGTATGGTAATTTTCATTATGTCCTCATCTCTAGCCTCAAAGTACAAACTATAGAAGATAGTAGAAGGACATCACTTAGTGTGGTTGAAAGAACATTGGCTTCAGTTTCAGATGAACTGGTGTTTACATGGACTGGGTTTGTGCTTAATTAGTTTGGAAATCTTTAGCTAGTTTCTTGAGTTTTCTGAAACTCCATGTTCAATGCCTGACACGTAATTGGTATTCTTTGAATGGCACTTATTATCAACGTGGGGATTAATGAAATATTTGTTGTTACAAAGTATTTATAAAATATTGAGTGAGTGAGTGAGTGAACAACAGCTGTAGTGATTTCATTAAGCTTTCAGAAGTTTTAGCTTTTTCTTGGATTATCTTTGTACTACTACTTTCTTGTATCTGAGATTTGCTCATTTTCATCAAATTTAGCAATGGTTCTCAATTAACTGTTCCTAGATAGGTTTTGGATGAAGTCAAGTTGGCCTGTGGATAACACCCTGCCTATTTAAGAAAAAGGTATTTATAATGTCTTATATCCTCAAAATTTACAAATATCAAATATCTAAAATTAAACCCTCTTTCATGTGCTATCATAATTCTTTAGACAAAAAAAGAAGGATCTGTAGTAAATACCTACCAGTTGTGATAATAAATGCTCATTAAATCTTTATATAATTGAAATGTACCTATTTCATAATAAATTCACTAGGTGTAGAAAATGTGTTCTAACTAATACAACATCCACATCACAATTTACAGTCTATAGTTTTAAAGTTCATATAAATCCAGACCAAATATTTTCCTGAAGGATTGGGGATTTATTATTTTCCATAGTGAAAGCATATTATTGACTATGTTATCCAGTTCTTCAGAGAATCTTATTTTTTGTGTTTGTTGTAGACTGACAATAGTATATTTGGCATTTCAAGATAAAATTAATTTGCATTTCTCAGTTATAGTCATTTCTTCTTGCTGTGATAAAATATTGAAAAGAAAAGAAAAACTCACTAAGACATCCTGAAACATCTATACATTTCTGAAACATAAACAAACAAGGAATTTGAGAGTCCACAAATCAGTTTCTCACTGTAGATGTTCATTATCTGCTATCTTGCTTGATTGAACAGCTCTATGACTGAACAAGAATTAGAGCTCATTCATTTTTTCCCCCCTTTTGTAGTACATTCATTAAACAAAGTGCCAGGATGAAATGGGCACACTACCAACTTCCTAGAATTTTTCTCCTGTGCAATTAGGATGCTACCAGCCCACATGTACTTTGTTGTTGTTTTTTTTTTTTTTTCTCTCTAACCCTGGTGCCTGATTTTCCTCATCTGTACTTTGCAATTTGCTGAGCCTAAACTCATTCTCATTTTACATGCAACACAATCCTTTTTTCTTTTCCACTGAGTTTGAGTTTAGTACTTTGAAAACCACAAAAGATTTTCCCCCCACATCCCCCATCCCCACACCACCACCAAACACTGCTGATTCAGCAGGGCATTTTTTCTCTTGAAAGGCAAAGCCATTTCTAGTGAAAGTTCTCCTAAAGATGATTTGTTTTTTCTTAGCCTTATAAGTTTGTCATCGTCTGCATTTCTCTCAACATAAAAGGCTCCCTCCTGCCTTTCCCTTTTATTTATTGGTTGCTGTACTAACAATAGTTTTCCTGGAAGCAGGGACATTTCTTTCCTTCTGACTTCTTGCTGGTCAACACAGCTCTCCACTTTGACATGTTACATTTGGAAATAAAACATTAATATATGAGGCTAGGGGGGTGTTTCAAGGAAGATAAAGTAAGGAAATAACACATGTTTGATCATTTTCCTATGACATGGATAAGTGTGTGTGTGTGTGTGTGTGTGTGTGTGAACATATGTTGTAATGGGACAGGGAATAATTTATTTATTTTTAAAAGTGCATCATGGGTCACCCATATAGTCCATGTGAGGTGACTTGTGCATCTTTGCAAACCTAAGGCAATCTCTCCCTTATGCAAATGAAATTTAGCAATTCAATTGGTGGCTGAAAAAAAAAAAAAACAAAAACCCTGAAAAATGCAAAGGAATTGGAACCAGGGAACACAACTGAGAGGTAGAAGGCGGTTTGGAAAGGAGCCAGATTGCTACCACTGAGAAATCTCTGTGCTTAACTAATATCTCATCAGTTCTGCAAGCTAGTAGCTGAGTTTTTCATGTTTATAAATGAGATACTCAAGGATTTAATGATTGGGAAAGAAAAAAAAAAGGTAAACAGTGTTGTGCTTCCATATGAGACTAGGGCACAATTCCTTTCTCCCTGGTCTGTACAGTAACAGCAACAAGATCTGACATTATTGTGATATTTTATTTAAGTCCTATGAGAAGCAGAGACAAATGGTGGTAGTTTAAATTTCCAAAGTAATTTTGCTATATCTCAGTTTTTATTACTCATTGTTCTTGGGAAAAAATGGCAAGAAAAATTGTTAATGTAATTATTTTCCAGTTAAAATGTTCATTGATAAAAACTTAAAGACTTCAGTTTAACACCACCATTGTGTATATTTTGAAAGAACTTTATCATTTGTACATTCTTATTCATAAGTCATAAGTATTTATAACATGCCCAGACATTCATGACTAGTTTCAGCAAAGCAAAACAAAATAAAAGGAGCTGCTACTTTTTTTAAAAAAAGATTTTATTTATTTATTTACAGACAGAGATCACAAGTAGGCAGAGAGACAGAGGGGGAAGCAGGCTCCCTGCTGAGCAGAGAGCCCGATATGGGGCTCGATATGGGGCTCGATCCCAGGACCCTGAGATCATGACCTGAGCCAAAGGCAGAGGCTTTAACCCACTGAGCCACACAGGTGCCCCTTGAGTTGCTACTTCTTAACAGTAAGTCAAATCTGAGTATAAAAATGTAACAAAATTTCTGGGTTCATGAACCCCAGTTTTACCTACTTATTAGAAATTATATGAGTCCATTTGGATATCATTTTAACATAAAAATGAATATATGTAATATTCCTTTGTTATACAAATAAAATATGTTTCAAATAAATTAAGATTTTTCTTGGAACTTAGTAGCCCATTTCTTCAAGATTTGGTTTATTGACTATCTGCATCAGAATGATCTGGATTGGAGCTTCTTAAGCTATGTGGGAAACGGTCGTTTTTATTTTATTTTATTTTTTTTCTTAATCTCTAGAGGACTGAAATTTGGTTCTATGTTCTGTGCAATGAGTCAGGTCCACTAATTATGGGGCTTATATGTGGCACCTCTGTCAGCTTGTTCAGAAAGTTTTTAGTCCCTTACTCTCATTATCTGTACTTCTTTCTTCCAGGAGGGAAACAAATAGTTTGCAAACTCACAGTCATCCTCAAAGCACACTTCGAGTAGCACTGAGTTAGCCAGCTCATGAAAGTCTTAATCAGAATCTCATGAGGTGGATTGGATCTTCGGGATTGGCATGTCTAACAAGTCCCTACGTGATATGTATGTATCCTAAGGTTTAAGCCTGTTGCTTTTAGATAAATCCAAATTTTGTCACTACTCTCAATCATAAGCCCAGGCAACTTAATATAAATTATTATACTTCATAGAGCAAAACAATTTGTAAACACAGTCAAGCATATGGTCTTCCCAGTGTCTCTAACAGTTATTGTCTGGGCACTGCATTCATTTTTCATCAACTGAAGACCCCTGTTCTCTGTCCATTAGATATATTTGGTCTTTTTTTCTTCCTTGGCTTTCAAAGGATCACATTAGATGATTCATCTCTTCTACTTCTGCATTTATTTTTTTTAATTTTTTATTTTTTTATTAATGTATAATGTATTATTAGCCCGAGGGGTACAGGTCTGTGAATCACCAGGTTTACACACATCACAGCACTCCCATAGCACATACCTTCCCTAATGTCCCTAACCACATCACCCTCTCCCTACCCCCCACCCCCTGGCAACCCTCAGTTTCTTTTGTGAGAGTAAGAGTCTCTTATGGTTTGTCTCCCTCCCAATCCCATCTTGTTTCATTTATTCTTTTCCTACCCCCCAAACTCCCCACATAACATCTCAACTTCCTCATATTAGGGAGATCATATGATAATTGTCTTTCTGATTGACTTATTTCGCTCAGCATAATACCCTCTAGTTCCATCCACATCACTGCAAATGGCAAGATTTCATTTCTTTTGATGGCTATATAGTATTCCATTGTATATATATCTGCATCAGAATTATCTGGATCATATATATATATATAGATATATCTATCTATCTATCTATAGATCTCACATCTTTTTTTTTTTAAAGATTTTATTTATTTATTTGACAGAGAGAGATCACAAGTAGACAGAGAGGCAGGCAGAGAGAGAGAGAGGGAAGCAGGCTCGCTGCTGAGCAGAGAGCCCAATGCGGGACTCGATCCCAGGACCCTGAGACCATGACCTGAGCTGAAGGCAGCGGCTTAACCCACTGAGCCACCCTGGCGCCCCTATCTCACATCTTCTTTATCCATTCATCTGTTGATGGACATCTAGGTTCTTTCCATAGTTTGGCTGTTGTGGACATTGCTGCTATAAACATTCGGGTGCACGTGCCCCTTCAGATCACTACATTTGTATCTTTCGGGTAAACACCCAGGAGTGCAATTGCTGGGTCATAGGGTAGTTCTATTTTCAACTTTTTGAGGAACTTCCATGTTGTTTTCCAGAGTGTTTGCACCAGCTTGCATTCCCACCAACAGTGTAGGAGGGTTCCCTCTTCTCCGCATCCTCCCCAGCATCTGTCATTTCCTGACTTGTTTATTTTAGTCATTCTGACTGGTGTAAAGTGGTATCTCATTGTGGTTTTGATTTGTATTTCCCTGATGCTGAGTGATGTAGAGCACTTTTTCATGTGTCTATTGGCCATCTGGATGTCTTCTTTGCAGAAATGTCTGTTCATGTTCTCTGCCCATTTCTTTCTTTCTTTCTTCTTTATTTATTTATTTTCAGTGTAACAGTATTCATTGTTTTTGCACCACACCCAGTGCTCCATGCAATATGTGCCCTCCCTATTACCCACCACCTGGTTCCCCAACCTCCCACCCCCCGCCCCTTCAAAACCCTCAGGTTGTTTTTCAGAGTCCATAGTCTCTTATGGTTCATCTCCCCTTCCAATTTCTCTCAACTCCCTTCTCCTCTCCATCTCCCCATGTCCTCCATGTTTTTTGCTATACTCCACAAATAAGTGAAACCATATGATACTTGACTTTCTCTGCTTGACTTATTTCACTCAGCATAATCTCTTCCAGTCCCGTCCATGTTGTTACAAAAGTTGGGTATTCATCCTTTCTGATGGAGGCATAATACTCCATCGTGTATATGGACCACATCTTCCTTATCCATTAGTCTGTTGAAAGGCATCTTGGTTCTTTCCACAGTTTGGCGACTGTGGCCATTGCTGCTATAAACATTGGACTACAGATGGCTCTTCTTTTCACTACATCTGTATCTTTGGAGTAAATACCCAGCAGTGCAATTGCAGGGTCATAGGGAAGCTCTATTTTTAATTTCTTGAGGAATCTCCACACTGTTCTCCAAAGTGGCTGCACCAACTTGCATTCCCACCAACAGTGTAAGAGGGTTCCCCTTTCTCCACAACCTCTCCAACACACGTTGTTTCCTGTCTTGCTAATTTTGGCAATTCTAACTGGTGTAAGGTGATATCTCAATGTGGTTTTAATTTGAATCTCCCTGATGACTATTGATGATGAGCATTTTTTCATGTGTCTGATAGACATTTGTATGTCTTCATTGGAAAAGTGTCTAATCATATCTTCTGCCCATTTTTTGATATGATTATCTGTTTTGTGTGTGTTGAGTTTGAGAAGTTCTTTATAGATCCTGGATATCAGCCTTCTGTCTGTACTGTCATTTGCAAATATCTTGTCCCATTCTGTGGGTTGCCTCTTTGTTTTGTTGACTGTTTCCTTTGCTGTGCAGAAGATTTTGATCTTGATGAAGTCCCAAAAGTTCATTTTTGCTTTTGTTTCCTTTGCCTTTGGAGACATATCTTGAAAGAAGTTGCTGTGGCTGATATTGAAGAGGTTACTGCCTATGTTCTCCTCTAGGATTCTGATGGATTCCTGTCTCACATTGAGGTCTTTTATCCATTTCGAGTTTATCTTTGTGTACGGTGTAAGAGAATGGTCGAGTTTCATTCTTCTACATATAGCTGTCCAGTTTTCCCAGCACCATTTATTGAAGAGACTGTCTCTTTTCCATTGTATATTTTTTCCTGTTTTGTCGAAGATTATTTGACCATAGAGTTGAGGGTCCATATATGGGCTCTCCATTCTGTTCCACTGGTCTATGTGTCTGTTTTTATGCCAGTACCATGCTGTCTTGGTGATTACAGTTTTGTAGTAAAGCTTGAAATTGGGTAACGTGATAACGCCAGTTTTGTTTTTGTTTTTCAACATTTCCTTAGCAATTTGGGGTCTCTTCTGATTCCATACAAATTTTAGGATTATTTGCTCCAGCTCTTTGAAAAATACTGGTGGAATTTTGATCAGAATGGCATTAAAAGTATAGATTGCTCTAGGCAGTATAGACATTTTAACAATGTTTATTCTTCCGATCCAAGAGCATGGAATGTTCTTCCATCTTTTTGTGTCTTCTTCAATTTCTTTCATGAGTTTTCTGTAGTTCCTTGAGTACAGATCCTTTACCTGTTTGGTTAGGTTTATTCCCAGGTATCTTATGGTTCTTGGTGCTATAGTAAATGGAATCAATTCTCTAATTTCCCTTTCTATATTTTCATTGTTAGTATATAAGAAAGCCACTGATTTCTGTACATTGACTTTGTAACCTGTCACGTTACTGAATTGCTCTATGAGTTCTAGAAGTTTGGGGGTAGAGTCTTTGGGGTTTTCCATATAAAGAATCCTGTCATCTGTGAAGAGAGAGAGTTTGACTTCTTCCTTGCCAATTTGGATACATTTTATTTCTCTTTGTTGTCTGATTGCCGTTGCTAGGACTTCTAATACTATGTTGAACAAGAGTGGTGAGAGTGGGCATCTTTGTCGTGTTCCTGATCTCAATGGGAAGGCTGCAAGCTTTTTCCCATTGAGGATGATATTTGCTGTGGGTCTTTCATAGATAGATTTTATGAAGTTCAGGAATGTTCCCTCTATCCCTATACTTTGAAGCGTTTTAATCAGGAACAGATGCTGGATTTTGTCAAATGCTTTTTCTGCATCAATTGAGAGGACCATGTGGTTCTTCTCTCTTCTCTTATTGATTTGTTCTATCACATTGATTGATTTGCGAATGTTGAACCATCCTTGTAACCCAGGGATGAATCCTACCTGGTCATGGTGGATAATCTTTTTAATGTACTGCTGGATCCTGTTTGCTAGGATCTTGTTGAGAATCTTTGCATCCATATTCATCAGTGATATTGGTCTGAAATTCTCCTTTTTGGTAGGGTCTTTGCCTGGTTTGGGGATCAGGGTAATGCTGGCTTCATAAAAAGAGTCTGGAAGTTTTCCTTCTGCTTCAATTTTTTGAAAGAGCTTCAGGAGAATTGGTGTTATTTCTTCTTTGAAAGTTTGGTAGAATTCCCCAGGGAATCCATCAGGTCCTGCACTCTTGTTTTTTGGGAAGTTTTTGATCACTGCTTCAATCTCGTTACTAGAATATCGGTCTATTCAGGTTGTCAATTTCATCCTGGTTCAATTTTGTAAGTTTATAGTTTTCCAGGAATGCATCGATTTCATCTAGGTTGCTTAGCTTATTGGCATGTAACTGTTGGTAATAATTTCTGATGATTGTTTGTATTTCCTTGGTGTTAGTTGTGATCTCTCCCTTTTTATTCATAATTTTATGAATTTGGGCTTTCTCTCTTTTCTTTTGGATTAGTGTGGCCAATGGTGTATCGATCTTATTGATTCTTTCAAAAAACCAGCTTCTAGTTTCATTGATACGTTTTATTGTATCTCTGGTTTCTACCTCATTGATCTCTGCTCTAATCTTGATTATTTCCCTTCTTGCGTGTGGAGTTGGTTTGATTTGTTGTTGATTCTCCAGTTCTTTAAGGTGTAGAGACAGCTGATGTATTCTGGATTTTTCAATTTTTTTGAGGGAGGCTTGGATAGCTATGGATTTCCCCCTTAGAACCGTCTTTGCTGTATCCCATAGGTTTTGGACCGAAGTGTCTTCATTCTCATTGGTTTCCATGAATTGTTTAAGTTCTACTTTGATCTCCTGGTTGATCCAAGCATTCTTAAGCAAGGTGGTCTTTAGCTTCCAGGTGTTTGAGTTCCTTCCAAACTTTTCTTTGTGATTGAGCTCCAGTTTCAAAGCATTGTGATCTGAGAGTATGCAGGGAATAATGTCAGTCTTTTGGTATCGTTGAGTCCGGCTTTGTGACCCAGTATGTGGTCTATTCTGGAGAAGGTTCCATGTGCACTTGAGAAGAATGAGTATTCTGTTGTTTTAGGGTGGAATGTTCTGTATATGTCTATGAGGTCCATCTGGTCCAGTGTTTCATTCAATGCTCTTATTTCTTTATTAATTTTCTGCATCAACGATCTGTCTATTACTGAGAGAGGCATATTAAGATCTCCTACTATTAATGTATTCATATCAATATGACTCTTTATCTTGATTAATAGTTTTCTTATATAATTGGCTGCTCCCATATTGGGGGCGTAGATATTTACAATTTTTAGATCGTCTTGGTGGATAATCCCTTTAAGAATTATGTAGTGTCTTTCTGTATCTCTGACTACAGTCTTTAGCTTAAAATCTAATTTATCTGATATGAGAATCGCTACCCCCGGCCTTCTTTTGAGGCCCATTGGCATGAAAGATGCTTCTCCATCCCTTCACTTTCAGTCTGGGTGTATCTTTAGGTTCAAAATGGGTCTCTTGTAAACAACATATGGATGGGTCCTGTCGTTTTATCCAATCTGCAACCCTGTGTCATTTTATGGGTGCATTTAGGCCATTCACATTGAGAGTGATTATTGATAGATATGTTTTGATTGACATCTTGTTACCTTTGAAGTCTTTCTGTCTGTAGATTGTCTCTATATTTCTGTTCAATGATATTCTTAGGATTTTTTCTCTTTTATAGGACCCCCCTTAATATTTCCCTTAATAATATTATTTCCCTTAATATTATATTATTATTATATTATATATTATATAATATTATATATTATATATATAATATATATAATATTATATATTATATAATATATTATAATATTATTTCCCTTAATATTATAATATTTCCCTTAATAATGTTGGCTTGGTGGTTGCATAGTCTTTTAAGCTTTACCGGTCTTGGAAACTCTTTATCTCTCCATCCATTTTGAATGTCAGTCTTGCTGGATAGAGTATTCTTGGTTGCATGTTCTTCTCATTTAGTACTCTGAATTTATTTTGCCAGCCCTTCCTGGCTTGCCAGGTCTCTGTGGACAGGTCTGACGTTATTCTAATGGTCTTTCCTCTGTATGTAAGGAGCTTCTTTGTCCTAGCTGCTTTTAAGAGGATCTCTCTTGAATGATAATTCTTCATTTTAACTATAAGGTGTTGTGAGGACTTTCAAGAATCTAAAATCTTGGGGGGAAACCTCTCTGCCTCTAGTACATGAATGTTGTTTCCATTCGTGAGATTGGGAAAATTTTCGTATACAACTTGTTCCACTATATCTTCTAGACTTCTTTCTTTTTCCTCCCTTTCAGGAATTCCAATAATTCTGACGTTGGAATGTTTCATGGCATCATTTATTTCCCTGATTCTGTTTTCATGGCTTCTGAGCTCTTTGTTCCAAGCTTCCTCCTGATCCTTTCTCTCTATCCGTTTGTCCTCCAGATCACTAATTCTATCTTCTGCCTCAGTTACCCTAGCTTTTAGAGAATTTAGATTAGATTGGAATTCATTGAGAGCATTTTGAACATCATCCCTGGTGGCTTTCAGTTCTGCCCTAACATTGTGAACATCATCCCTGGTGGCTTTCAGTTCTGCCCTAATCAATTTCATTTGGTCATCCATGGCTTTCTCCAACCTAGCTATTGCCTGGATAGTTGTTAGCCTGAATTCCTTTTCCAACATATTGTCTATGTCAATAGCCATTAGCTCTGTTGCAGAAGGTCCATCCTCTGTATTTTTCTTCTGTTGGGCATTCCTCCTCCTGGTCATTTTGGTAAGAGATGACTGAACGGATACAGCTGGATGTATTGATTGTGGTGCAGTCAAGGTGCACCCTGGAATGCTTCTGTGCTATCAGGATTCCCCACCCAAATGAGAGAAAAAAGAAAAGAAAAAGAAATAGAGAAAAAAAAAGAAAAAAAGAAAAGAGAGGGAGAGAGACAGGAAGAAAAAGGGAAGATAAAAGAGCAGACTGAGCCCAAATGGGCCCCAAGGTAAGATTTATGAAGTATACAAACAAAAACAGAAAAACAAAAAGACTGATAAAAGTATATGACAAGAGAAAAAAAGATATATATATATATATATATATATATATATATATATATATATAAAAGCAAAAAAAAAAAAAGGAAGAACCTCATCAGAAAGAACCCCAAGTATAAGTTTTATATACTATCAGGACAAACACAAATACACAGAAACACTGGCAGAAGGAAAAGATGGGAGAGTGGTTGTAAATTCTCAGTGTGGGCGAGGAAGGTTATTTTGATTCTTCCTGGATGTATCTTGATGTTTTTGTTAAGGGACTCAACTTTCCTAAGATAAAGGGGGATTAAAAATTGGTTTGTCTATAGGGATAGCATTGATTGGGGAAAGGGGATTACCTTGAAGTTTAACTCTATATGTATATTAGAAAATAAAAATTAAAAAAGAATAAACTAGACTAAACTAAATTAAAAATAAAAAAAAATTTAAAAATAGAAAAGCAAAAGAAAAACACAGGTGTATGTATCAAAAAGTTCAGGTTAGAAGATTATTAAGGGATTTGATGTACTGGACATCTCACTGTGATGGTAAATAGGTTAAAAAATTATCTATATGTATATGTATATATATATAAAAAGAACCGGAATAGTGGTAAAGAGTTAAAAATAAAATTTGTATTTATGAAATAGTGGTGGTTGTTCTCTTGTCATCTTCTTTTTTTTTTTTTTTCTTCTTCCTTCCCAGGTTGATTTTCTGGGGGAGGGGCCTGCCATGTGGGTTTTCAGACAATGATGTTCCCTGAGTTAGGTCCTCCCAACCCCCTCAAGGGGGTGGGCGCTGAGGAAACCATTTTTTTTTCAGGCTTTTGTTCTCTGGAGGTTTTTATGTTCTTTCATCTGTTTTCTCTCACCTTGACAGCTTTTGATGGTTTTTGGAGGTTTAAAGGAGAGTAAACTGCATCCAGACCTCCTTCTCAGAGAGAAGCCTCAGAATGCTCTGCAGATCTGCTGGCAGAGTAGGTTCTGAGTCACGGTCCCTGGGGATGCAGGATCTCCTCCTTGTACCCAAAACCATGACTGTGGCGGCTGTCTGGGAAGCTCCAGGCCGCCAGAGAGGTTCCAAGCAGTGATCGCACCCTGAGATTTTCCTGCTGGCCTGGGGCTATGAATGCCTGGTTTTTCAGGATGCCAGAGCTCCAGGCTAGCACCTGTGAGCACCTCTCCCAGGGGAGGGTGTGGGACACGTGAGTTTCAGGAATGCCATCTGGCCAGGCTCCCAGCCCCTCACGGGGGCTGGACCCCTCTCAGATGCGCTGGCGGCTCAGGCATGCTGGCGGCTTAGGGACCAAGACCTGGTTTCTCCACAGCACTCTCTCTGGCTCAGTGCCAGGGGAGGCTGTCCTGGGTCCGGGGACTTAAGCCCTTGTCCCTAACCGCCCTGATTCCCACAATTTCCCCCCGCGATGCTTTGCTCTTTTTTTTTTTTTTTTGAGGGCTTTTAACCAGACTCCAAGCTAATGCTGGTCCCCAGATGCAGGGCACTCTTGTATTGGGGTATTACTTTCCAATCAGTCGCCTCTGGTGGCTCCCTCCCCCTTTTGTTTATCTTCCGATATCAGTCCAATGTTCCCACTCTGCTTTACCTGCCACTGGCATCTTCTGCTCCTGTAGAGATCCAAACATGTATAGTTCTGATCTCAGGCTGATTTCATGGGTGATTGGAGTTCTTTGGTATGTAATCAGCTCACTTTAGGGGACAGGTTGAAACGGCGCCTCCTCCTACTTCCCTGCCATATTGGCTCCCCCCTCCTCTGCCCATTTCTTGATTGCATTATTTGTTCTTTGGGTGTTGAGTTTGATAAGTTCCTTATAGATTTTGGATGCTAGCCCTTTATCTGATATGTCACTTGCAAATATCTTCTCCCATTCTGTCAGTTGTCTTTTGGTTTTGTTAACTGTTACCTTTGCTGTGCAAAAGCTTTTGATCTTGACGAAGTCCCAATAGTTCATTTTTGCCCTTGCTTCCCTTGCCTTTGGCGATGTTCCTAGGAAGAATTTGCTGCAGCAGAGGTCAAAGAGGTTGCTGCCTGTGTTCTCCTCAAGGATTTTGATAGATTCCTTTCTCACATTGAGGTCCTTCATCCATTTTGAGTCTATTTTTGTGTGTGGTGTAAGAAAATGATCCAGTTTCATTCTTCTGCATGTGGCTGTCCAATTTCCCTAAGACCATTTGTTGGAGAGGCTGTCTTTTTCCCATTGGACATTCTTTCCTGCTTTGTCAAAGATTAGTTGACCATAGAGTTGAGGGTCTATTTCTAGGCTCTCTATTCTGTTCCACAGATCAATGTGTCTGTTTTTCTGCCAGTACCATACTGTCTTGATGATGACAGCTTTGTAATAGAGCTTGAAGTCCGGAATTGTGATGCCACCAACTTTGGCTTTCTTTTTCAATATTCCTTTGGCTATTCGAGATCTTTTCTGGTTCCATATAAATTTTAGGATTATTGTTCCATTTCTTTGAAAAAAATGGATGGTATTTTGATAGGGATTGCATTAAATGTGTAGATTGCTTTAGGTAGCATAGACATTTTCACAATATTTGTTCTTCCAATCCATAAGTATAGAATATTTTTCCATTTCTTTGTGTCTTCCTCAATTTCTTTCATGAGTACTTTACAGTTTTCAGAGTATAGATTCTTTGCCTCTTTGGTTAGGTTTATTCCTAGGTATCTTATGGTTTTGGGTGCAATTGTAAATGGGACTGACTCCTTAATTTCTCTTTCTTCTGTCTTTTTGGTGTTGAGAAATGCAACTGATTTTTCTGCATTGATTTTATATCCTTTACTGAATGAGTTCTAGCAGATTTGGAGTGGAGTCTTTTGGGTTTTCCATGTATAGTAACATATCATCTTCAAAGAGTGATAGTTTGACTTCTTCTTTGCTGATTTGGATGCCTTTAATTTCTTTTTGTTGTCTGATTGCTGAGTCTAGGACTTCTAATACTATGTTGAATAGCAGTAGTGATAATGGACATCCCTGCCGTGTACCTGACCTTTGTGGAAAAAGTCTCAGTTTTTCTCCATTGAAAATGATATTTGTTGTGGGTTTTTCATAGACAGCTTTGATGATATTGAGGTATGTACCCTCTATCCCTACACTTTGCACAGTTTTGATCAGGAAAGGATGCTATACTTTGTCAGATGCTTTTTCAGCATCTATTGAGAGTATCATATGGTTCTTCTTCTTCCTTTTATTAATGTACTGTATTACATTGATTGATTTGCGGATGTTGAACCAACCGAGCCACCCTGGAATAAATCCCAGTTTGTTCGGGGTGAATAATCCTTTTAATGTACTGTTGGATCCTATTGGCTAGTATTTTGGTGAGAATTTTCACATCTGTGTTCATCAAGGATATTGGTCTGTAATTCTCTTTTTTGATGGGATCCTTGTCTGGTTTTGGGATCAAGGTAATGCTGGCCTCGTAAAATGAGTTTGGAAGTTTTCCTTCCATTTCTATTTTTTGGAACAGTTTCAGGAGAATAGGAATTAATTCTTCTTTAAATGTTTGGTAGAATTCCCCTGGGAAGCCGTCTGGCCCTGGGCTTTTGTTTCTTTGGAGATTTTTGATGACTGCTTCAATGTCCTTACTGGTTATGGGTCTGTTCAGGTTTTCTATTTCTTCCTGGTTCAGTTGTGGTAGTTTATATGTCTCCAGGAATGCACCCATTTCTTCCAGATTGTCAAATTTGCTGGCATATAGTTGCTCATAGTATGTTCTTATAATTGTTTGTATTTCTTTGGTGTTGGTTGTGATCTCTCCTCTTTCATTCATGATTTTATTTATTTGGGTCCTTTCTCTTTTCTTTTTGATGAGTCTGGCCAGGGGTTTATCAATCTTATTAATTCTTTCAAAGAACCAGCTCCTAGTTTCATTGATTTGTTCTATTGTTTTTTTTGGTTTCTATTTCATTGATTTCTGCTCTGATCTTTATTATTTCTCTTCTCCTGTTGGGTTTAGGATTTCTTTCTTATTCTTTTTCCAGCTCCTTTAGGTGTAGGATAAGGTTGTGTATTTGAGCCCTTCCTTGTTTTTGAGAAAGGCTTGTATTGCTATATATTTTCCTCTCAGAACTGGCTTTTCTGTGTCCCACAGATTTTGATCCATTGTGTTTTCATTATCATTTGTTTCCATGAATTTTTTCAATTCTTCTTTAATTTCCTGGTTGTTGCATTCATTCTTTAGAAGGATGCTGTTTAGTCTCCATGTATTTGGGTTCTTTCTAAATTTCCTTTTGTGATTGAGTTCTAGCTTCACAGCATTGTGGTCTGAAAATATGCAGGGAATGATCCCAATCTTTTGATACTGGTTGAGACCTGACTTATGACCCAGGATGTGATCTACTCTGGAGAATGTTCCATGTGCATTAGAGAAGAATGTGTCTTCTGTTGCTTTGGGATGGAATGTTCTGAATATATCTGTGATGTCCATCTGGTCCAGTATGTCATTTAAGGCCTTTATTTCCTTGTTGATCTTTCGCTTGAATGATCTGTCCATTTCAGTGAGGGGAGTGTTAAAGTCCCCTGTTATTATTGTATTATTGTCAATGTGTTTCTTTGTTTTTGTTATTAATTGGTTTATATAGTTGGCTGCTCCCATGTTGGGGGCATAGATAATTAAAATTGTTAGATCTTGGGGCACCTGTGTGGCTCAGTGGGTTAAAGCCTCTGCCTTCAGCTCAGGTCATGATCCCGGGTCCTGGGATCGAGCCCAACATCGGGCTCTCTGCTCAGCAGGGATCCTGCTTCCTCCTCTCTCTCTCTGCCTGCCTCTCTGCCTATTTGTGATCTCTGTCTGTCAAATAAATAAATAAAAAAATAAAATAAAATTGTTATATCTTCTCTTTGGACAGACCCTTTGAGTGTGATATAGTGTCCTTCCTCATCTCTTATTATAGTCTTTGGCTTAAAATCTAACTGATCTGATATAAGGATTGCCACCCCAGCTTTCTTTTAATGTCCATTAGCATGGTAAATTGTTTTCCACCCCTAACTTAAAATCTGGAGGTGTCTTCGGGTCTAAAATGAGTTTCTTGTAGACAGCATATTGATGGGTTTTGTTTTTATATCCATTGTGATACCTTATGTCTTTTGATTGGGGCATTTAGCCTATTTACATTCAGGGTAACTATTGAGAGATATGAATTTAGTGCCATTGTAATGTCTGTAAGGTCACTGTTACTGCATATTTTCTCTGTTCCTTTCTGGTCTACTACTTTTAGGCTGTCTCTTTGCTTAGAGGACCCCTTTCAATATTTCCTGTAGGTCTGGTTTGATGTTTATAAATTCCTTCAGTTTTTGTTTGTCCTGGAAGCTTTTTATCTCTCCTTCTATTTTCAAGGATAGCCTAGCTGGATATAGTATTCTTGGCTGCATGTTTTTCTTGTTTAGTGCTCTGAATATATCATGCCAGTTCTTTCTGGCCTGCCAGGTCTCTATGGATAAGTCTGCTGCCAATCTAATATTTTTACCCTTGTATGTTTACAGACTTCTTGTCCCAGGCTGCTTTCAGGATTTTCTCTTTGTCACTAAGACTTGTAAAATTTTACTATTAGATGATGGGGTGTGGATCTATTCTTATTGATTTTGAAGGGGGTTCTCTGCACCTCCTGGATTTTAATGCTTGTTCTCTTTGGCATATTAGGGAAATTCTCTACAATAATTCTCTCCAATATACCTTCTGCTCCCCTCTCTCTTTCTTCTTTTTCTGGAATCCCAATTATTCTGATGTTGTTTCATCTTATGGTATCATTTATCTCTCGAATTCTCCCCTTGTGGTCCAGTAGCTGTTTGTCTCTCTTTTGCTCAGCTTCTTTATTCTCTGTCATTTGGTCTTCTATATCACTAATTTTCTCTTCTGCCTCATTTATCCTAGCATTAAGAGCCTCCATTTTTTATTGCACCTCATTAGTAACTTTTTAAATTTCAGCTTGGTTAGATTTTATTTCTTTTATTTCTCCAGAAAGGGCTTTTATTTCTCCAGACAGGGTTTCTCTCATATCTTCATGCCTTTTTGAGCCCAGCTAGCACCTTGAGAATCATCATTCTGAACTCTAGATCTGACATATTACCAATGTCCATATTGATTAGGTCCCTAGCCTTTGGTACTGCCTCTTGTTCTTCTTCCTGTGGTGAATTTTTCTGTGTTTTCATTTTATTCAGATAAGAATATATGAAGGAGTGAATAAAATACTAAAAGGGTGGCAAAGACCCCAGGATTATGTGCTTTAACCAAATCAGAAGAGATCCCAAATCATGGGGAGAAGAAAGGGGGTAAAAAGAAGTTCAGAAAAAAAAATTAAAAAGAAAAAAATATAACAAAGAAAAAATATATATATATTAGACTGGTAAATAGAACAGGGTCACCCACTTAATTTTGGGAGTATTTGGTCTCTTAGAAGAAACTACTTCCCAGAATTTTAAAGAATGAAAAACATATATAAAGGTAAACACGATGAAGGGATGGAATATGACTATAAAGCTGAAATTTTTTTTAAATGAAAAATTTAAAAAAAATTTCTAAAAAGGAGTTGATAAGATAAGTTGGTTGGGAGAATAAAGAAAGTGAAAGTGGAGAAAATTTGCTCAGGCTGGAGACCAGAACAATGCTCTGTGCTAGATTTAGGATATATTTTGATCTATTAGAAGAAGTTGTATACCAAATTTTTTTAGAAGATAAAACCCTATGTGTATACAAAAAATAAAGTTAGATACAATGAAGGTTAAAATATGACTATAATAATGAAGATTCAAAAAGATTTTTTTTTTAATGAAAGGTATTATTAAGATAAACTAGTTAAAAACATTAAAAGAGGGGCACCTGGGTGTCTCAGTGGGTTAAGCCTCAGCCTTTGGTTCAGGTCATGATCTCAGGGTCCTGGGATTGAGCCCTGCATCAGGCTCTCTCAGGGAGCATGCTTTCCCCCCCTCTCTCTGTCTGCCTCTCTGCCTACTTGTGATCTCTCTGTCAAATAAATAAAATATTAAAAAAAAAGTTAAAAGAAGAAAGAGTAAATGTTAAAAAAATTTTAGCATAAGAAAAAATAAAATAAAATAAATTAATTTGCAAGTCTAAAGACTCATGGGGAGAAAGCCATGAATGCCATGCTTTGCTTTCTCCTCCTCTGGAATTCCGCTGTTCTCCTTGGTAAGTGAACTTGGTCTTGGCTGGATTACTTGCTCATCTTCTGTAGGAGGGGCCTGTTGTAGTGATACTCAAGTGTCTTTACTGGAAGCGGAATTGCACCGCCCTTACCAGGGGCGGGGCTAAGAATCCGCTCGGGTTCACTTTCAGGAGTTTTTGTTCCCTGAACACTCTCCATAGAGTTCTGGAGGGTGGGAATGAAAATGGTGGCCTCCCAATCTCTGCCCGGAGGAGCCGAGAGCTCGGGGCCCCACTCCTCAGTGTGCCCTCAGAGAAAAGCGCTCAATCACTCCCATCTCCCTGGTCTCTGGCTGCACTCCGAGCTCACCCAGCCTGTGACCAAGCAACTCTGTCTCTGGCACACAGCCCCACCTGGAGTCTCCAAACCCCGCAGATCCCTGCGCTCTTTCGGGGGGGTCTCCCCGGATCTTGTGGGGTCCCTTCTCAAAGAGCAGTGCCCTGACTGTGTCACGGGTCACAATTTAAGGTAACCCTGAGCTGAGAGCTCACTCCTTGGCTCTGTCTCTGTAGCCGGCTTCCCCGTTCTAATACCTGCAAGCTCTGCCACACTCAGTGACCCCGCGGGACCTGAGACCACACTGTCCCCGCATGGGCTTCACCCCGGATTAGCCTCTGGAGCAATGTCCCTCAGTGGAGCAGACTTTTAAAAGTCCTGATTTTGTGTTCCGTTGCTCTGCTGCTTGCCGGGAACCAGCCCCTCCCCCCCCAGTCTATCTTCCTGTTGCTTTGGATTCACTTCTCTGCCAGTCCTACCTTTTAAAAAGTGGTCGATTTTCTGTTTCTAGAATTGCTGCACTTCTTCTCTTCGATTTCCTGTTGGATTTGTGTTTGGAATGGTTTGATAAACTATCTAGCTGATCTCCTACGACCTGATGTCATCTGAGCCTGCTACTTCTCCACCATCTTGACTCCTTCTGCCTTCTGCATTTCTTCTAATTTTTTTTTCCTGCTTATTCTGGCCACCAAGCTTGTTCCAAGTTCAATCTTATCATTGTTAAATTTTTGTACAAACTTTCTTCCTCAGTGATTTTATCCACTGTGATGATGTCCCACTATTATCCATGTATTAACAATTCCAATTTTGTGATTTTAACCCAGTGTTTTTTCTACTATTCTCCTCTGCCTAGAAGATTATCATCCTTAAAACTCTTTTATTCCCTTCATTGCTATCTTTGCCAGCCAGTGCAACAGTCTTCTGCACTATGCCTTGAAAATGACCACATAAGCTTCATTCTGTACAATTTTGTGCAATGCCATTCAGGTATACTTCAAAATGGATGTTGCCCCTGGGGTTGTGCACCATGGTAGTCGGGATTCTCTCAATCACCTGGCTTACAACCATGCAGACAGACTTAGTTGACATGGTTTGCATTGTCATTCATTGATACATCCAACAATTGAACACAGTTGGGAGCAGCAGACACAGAGCCAGGGAAACATACTGCTACAGTCAGCTCTATTGGAGGTCAGTGTAGAATGGAGACAAAGATGGATCTGAGGGCAAACAGACCCAGGATTACCCTACCGGTTTACATATACTCAGGAACTCTATTTTTGAATGGATTTGACTGGGCTCCCTGAAGCGAACATTTTGCCAGGAGACCAAGGAATTCTGAAATCATGCCATGGCAACTATCTTCCTCTTCAAGTAATTCCTGAGTAACATATAAAAGTGTAAAGCAAAACAAGGGTATATCTTATTTTAACTGCGGTCTGGACGCAAGTCTTAAAGTAGAAATCTGGTAAGTGAGGGTGAGCCAGGCACAAGTTTCTTTCCATACCAAGTAAGTGAAACCCTGAAACTAAAGTGGGCCACATGGTTTCTCTCTTCATTCTATACTTTGACATTAGTTCTTCCAAATTTGTAACTTCTGGTATGTATGGACAGAAGGGCAAAATGAACCAGTATCAAAGAGAGATATAAAGAAGAGTAAAGAAACTGTGTGTCTGGGTGGCTCATCGGTTGAGTGTGGGATTTCTGGATTGTGGGATCAGCCCTGTGCTTGGGCTCTGTGGTCAGCAGGGAGTCTGCTTGAAGATTCTCTCCCTCTGCCCCTCTAGTTCTCTCTCTCTCTCTCACAAATAAATAAATCTTAAAAAAAAAAGAAAAGAAAAGAAAAAGAAAGTGTGTGCCCTGATATGAGATAGTGGGCTAATGCTGTCTCCTGAGTGAGACTCAGGCCAAGCCATATACCTAGACTTAGCAATCATGTGGTGAAGGAGGGATGAGAGGATTGTAGGGTCACTGTGAGGGAGTAGGCCCCAGCATCTCCTCAGCGCAGCCGGTGGTGAGTGGAAGAGAAGGGAGAAGGAGGACAACCTAAAGCAACGTCTTGACTTTCAGCCCTTTCAAGCCCTTTTAAAACATGACTTGTCAGTCTTCTACACTCTAGATGTGGGGAAGGAAGTGCAGCTCTTTCTCTGTGCCAGAGCAAAGGCAACACAAGGGAAAAGGAGTCATGGCACCTGCTCTGAGGAAGCTCAAGGACACATGCGAATGAAGGAAGTAACCAGTAATTTTTCCTATTCCCATCTACAGTGTCTGGCATGAGTATGGTGTGTGCTTTAAAAATGCCACTCGTAGGTGAATTGATGTTGTCATCGAATAAGAAAGTAGAAATCTTCCTACTTCGCAATATTTATTATGGAAGCACATTGATATGTCATGCTATCTAGACCAAATATTAACCTGGAATTAGATACTTTAATATTTTAAGTATATCTTTGTCAACATTACTTTGAGCAAAGGTGTCCAGCACAGAGTGTCCATGTATACTTACAAAACTCACCAAGTATAGTGTTTGTTGGTATTTCTTGTGTGCAATCCTGTCTTCCCAACTCTTTATTGATTGAAATGCCAATAACAGAATATATTACCCTTTGAAAATGTGAACTTAGCCAGTTTGTTAAAGGGTATTGTCTGAGCAATACTTTCATCATGTAGGAGTTTGGAAGAGTTTGCTTAGAAACAGTTTTCCAGGGGCGCCTGGGTGGCTTGGTGGGTTAAAGCCTCTGCCTTTCGCTCAGGTCATTATCCCAGGGTCCTGGGGTCGAGCCCCGCATCGGGCTCTCTGCTGGCGGGGAGCCTGCTTCCTCCTCTCTCTCTCTTTGCCTGCCTCTCTCCCTACTTGTGATCTCTATCTGTCAAATAAATAAATAAAATCTTAAAAAAAAAAAAAGAAAAGAAACAGTTTTCCAGATTTCTTCTTCATAACAGTATCTTTGCATTCTTATATAGAATACAGAATCTCAGGACACTTGGGGAGGCTGTCAGTAGATCTGACAGGAAACTGGAGTTTTTAACATGTACTCCACATGAGTCTTAAGATCAAGAAACACAACCACATGGTGTCTTTAAATTCTAATATTCTATAATTCTATTGTAATCCCCTGGACCATAAAGAACATAGCGCTAATGGCTACATCAGAGTTAGTATTGCACTGAGAACAGAGAGGGTGTTCAGTGCTGATTTAATTGATCATTAGTGAGCTCTTGGCAGATTCTCAACCTTCAATTCATATGTGCACTTTATAGCCAGTGGTGTTTGGACGGTGACGTAGAGGTGAAATGGATCATTAGAAAAAAAAGTTATATGATTTCACTCATGTGGAATTTAAGAAACAAAACAGAGGAACATAGGGGAAGGGAAGGAAAAATAAATTAAGATGGAAACTGAGAGGGAGGCAAACCATAGTAGATTCTGAACTCTGGGAAACAAACTGAATGTTGCTGGAGGGAAGGTGAGTGAGGAGAAGAGATAATTGAGTTATGGGCATTAAGGAGGCACTTGATAGAATGAGTATTGGATGTTATATGCAACTGATGAATCACTAAACTCTACCCCTGAAACTAATTTAAAAAAAGAATAAAGGTCACAGTGATTTTCAAAACATCTCATAGTTCACAAAGTATTTTTATTATGTGCTCTCTTTTTAACCTCATCACAACCTGATAAAGTTATTAAAGCGCTATTATTTATACAAATTTAAAAGTCATGGATGTTTAGTACCTGCTCCCTTTTTCTTCAGCTACTACATGTGGAATTAAGATTCAAATTCTGATCTCAGGATTCTTTGTGATCTTTCCATGGTAGCAGTGTACTTTTCTACCTGCTTGTTCTTATTGTAAATCCAGCAGAAGAGAATTCACTACTTTATTCCTGCCTTAAGATTGGTATTGCAAGTGAAATCAGCTAATACCAAAATTGATAACTATCACATACAAAACATGAGACCAAAAGTGGAATACTCAAGAACATTATCCCCTTTTAAGAAAGGGTTTTAATAATTTCTTTTTAAAAAATTTTATTTATTTGAGAGAGGGAGAGAGAAAGAGTGAGAGAGAGAACAAGTACGGGGAGGGGCAGAGGGAGAAGAAGGAGCAGTCTCCCGGCTGAGCAGGGAGCCTGATGCAGGGTTCAATCTTAGGACCCCAGGATCATGACCTGAGCCAAAGGCAGCCACTTAACCACGGAGCTACTCAGGCACTTTGATTTTAGTAATCTCATGAGAACAAGAAAATACCCATCTAGTGCAATCTATAAATCCTCATATTTCACCATTTTTCTACCAAGTATTGGCCTTCTTTCTTCTACTGAAATGATGTAGTTTTGAGAGGGTTGGAGAATGAGCCCTAATTAGTTGGCAAGAAATTTTTAAGTCTCGCTTCAGAGGAGGAATTGAAATTAGAGGGATAATCAAACTACCATTGCAGGTTCTTGTAAAATGCACAGATTCTTGAGGTCCACCTCAGAAAGACTAAATTAGAATTTCTAAGATTGGGTCCTTTATGGGATATTTATGATTCTTAGACCAGACTGCCAGAGAGAGGTTAACCTGATTGTGTATATAGGTGTAAATCTTTTTTCAAGGAGCTAGTTTCTTAAGTATGTCTCAAACTTTTGGCAGCTTTCTGTAGCACCTGTTAGAATGGATCAAGATTAATAACGAGTTGCTTGTTTGGGGGCACAGAGCATTTTGTCTCAGAGGGACTGGGATATCAGATGCTTATTTCTCTTCTTGATGGCAGAAAAAAAATGAGTTTGAGAGATGAAAGGACAGAGCCACATTTTTGGCCAAGTGAATTATTATTTTCTATCAATCTCATTAGTCTGCATTATTTTGGGGGAAAATAGCAACTGTATTCTTTGACAGGATTATTAAACCCTAAATTGTGTCCATTTGTATGTGATTTGTATTTATACAATCAGAAAAGAAAATAATGCTCATGTCAATAATCTCCAAACAATTTCCAATGGGAACATTTTTAAATTCTACAGATAGCAAATATTGCTTAGCCATAAGTTTTATCAGGCCTGGAGGAAAAGTTAAAAAGAAGTTGAGAAACACTTTGAAATGTTAAGTTATAGTACAACTCCACCTGATGGATTTCTGTTGAATTTCACTTGTGTTGAGAAACACTGTGTATAAAAATAGGAGATGCCATCTGAATCTGTATTTGATCACAATTGTGTGAAGATTAAATGATTATTAGTATGGATAGAGAAAGAGCTGGAAGAAAATACATACATATACAAACAGCTTTTGATATGTGTGGAAAACTTGGGTGAATATATTTTCTATATTTACAATATTTTCCACATTTTCATCTGTTTGTCTATATTTATGTATATGTATATATGTAAACACAAAAGTGAAAAAGTTCAGCAAAATACATTTTTAAAAAGTAAGAAACATTTAATAAAGTGCCGATGGGCAGTTTTTTGGGGCTGTCTCCAGGATAAAAAGGTTACGCTGCTTAGCTCTTGTATCCTGTTTTTAATTGGTTGTGACTTATAATCCAATAGTTCAATAAAAACAGAAGTGAGATAATTGCATTTTACTTCCACCTTTTCCATTAACTTGGTTTGCTGTTATGGGCAAATAATTTAATATCTCTACTTAGTTTTCTTAGTGAAATGAGGACAACCATATTAGCTTTTTTTTTTTTTTTAAACTTTAGTATCAAGAAGTAATTGAGGCAATGACTGGAAAGAATTGCTAGTACATGAAGAAAATATTCATTAATATTCTGCAAGATAATATCATTATTTCTTGGAGCAGTTTAGAAATACTAGCAACCTAAGACTTTTTTGTAAACTAAACCTAAATAAGTAATGCCAGAAAATAAACAAGATCTTGATAAAATCAATAAAAATGAATAAAATAAATGGCAATGGAGATTTGTTTATTGAGAAAAGAAATAATTGGATATGCTTCATGATTCAGTTAAGCCTTAAGCTGCTAAAAAAAAAATCACATATAGTGCCTTAAATAAGATAGAAGTTAATTTTTTTATTTTTTTTTTAACGTAAGAGTCTGGAAATGGGCATCCAGACTGGTAGGGACACTACCACTAACATTCCACTGAATGATAAGAATTTAGCCATATAGCCATACCTAGCTTTTTTTTTTTTTTTTTTAAAGATTTTATTTATTTGACAGACAGAGATCAGAAGTAGGCAGAGAGGCAGTCAGAAAGAGACAGGGGGAAGCAGGCTCCCTGCTGAGCAGAGAGCCCAATGTGGGGCTTGATCCCAGGACCCTGAGATCATGACCTGAGCTGAGGGCAGAGGCTTAACCCATTGAGCCACCCAGGCGCCCCATCATACCTAGCTTTAAAAGAAGCTTGGAAATATAATCCCTAAGCGGTTTACTGTATTATTAGGGAAAAGGAATACAAAGATTTTATGTTTTATTGTTTTGTTTTAGGCTAAGTAGAATTCTGCTAGTTATATTTATACTTAGCTTGGTTTCTGAAAACAGCTTGTGAAATCATTGCATCATCGGAAGGAAACCATATACTACAATCATTCCCTCATGATCTTATCTCATCCCCTTGCTTTAAATTATACCATGTATTGACGATTTTCAAATTTGAATTCCCAGTTTTGATCCTTGATGGAAATATACCAGAATGGTATATTGAACAGTTTATGCATCCACCCACTGGAACACCTAAATCTCAAATTTAGTGTGTCAGGTTAGTTAATGGCACCAACATCCACCCAAAATGCAGAAGCCAGATTTGATTTCTCCCCTTCAAATGAAGTCAGTCCCTGACATTTCCATTTTGTCTTTCTTCCACTGGCAATAGAAACCCTGAGTTTTAGAGTGGCAGTTGGCATTTGAATTACAGACTATTTTTCCCATTTCTCTTGTGGTCAGATGGGTCACATGACTAAGCCCTGTTTAATTGGATAAAGACTGAAGCCATACATACAATTTCCAGATCATGTTCATAAACGATGTGATGGCAAATGGAAATCTTCTACTTGCACACAGATGTTTAAGGCAGCTTTATTCATAATAGACAAAAACTAGACACAATGAAATATCCATTAAAAGATGAATGTATAAATAAATTGTGGTATATCTATTCAACAGAATAGCTCTTAGCAATAAAAGGGAATAAACTGCTGATATAAACTGAACATCAACATAGAAAATTTTCAGATACATTATGGTGAGTAAAGAAGCTTCACACAAAAGAGTACAAACTGCATGTTTATGTTTCTAATTAATTCTAGAACAAGAAAATTATTCCACAGTAGCAGAAAGCAGGCTAGTGGTTATCCGGAAATGTTCACTATAAAGAAGCAAACAGGAACTTTTTTGAAATGATATATATTTTCCATATCTTGAGTTTAGTGGTAGTTATACAGGTATATACCTGCATCAAAATTCATTGGCTATAGGGGCTCCTGGTGGCTCAGTGGATTAAGCCGCTGCCTTCGATCCAGGTCATGATCTCAGGGTCCTGGGATCGAGCCCCGCGTCGGGCTCTCTGCTCCACAAGGAGCCTGCTTCCTCCTCTCTCTCTGCCTACTTGTGATCTCTCTCTCTCTGTCAAATAAATAAAATAAAATCTTTAAAAAAAAATCATTGGCTATAAACTTAAAATGTGTATAATTTATTGTAGGTACATTATATATACCCCAGTAAAGTTGGGTAAAAGAAAGATAGCCTTATTTGCAGTAGAAACTAAATGGTAATAATTAAAAGTTAATCATGTTGAAAAGAAACAGTTCTCAGAAATAGAAACACAAATGGCCATTAGAAAATGCTCAAACTCAGTATGAGTAAGTGTAAATTTGAGAGATGATTTTTACATATCAATTATTGAAAAAACAAGGAGGATTCCAGTTTCTGATCTGGCCTGTAACAAGCTTGGGAGTCACCATTCAGTCCTAACAAATGAAAAGCTGAACAAACTGAAAAGTCAACAACGTTCCTTTGATCTGAAAGAGAAACCCACAGGCAAACCATCGCCTCTAAATTGTAGACACTTACAGGTAAATACAGAGATTCACAAGATACTGGAACAGAAACTTCCTTGGGAACCAGTGTGAGGGTCAGGAACTTGGATTGTAATTGAAGAATTATTGGAGATGCAGTTTAACTCAGAGTTAAAAACTCCAGGGGGAGCCTGGAGTTATTCTCCCCCCCCCCCCCCAATTTTTGGAAGGATGACGCACTTTTGTGAATTTTGGCTCTTGAAATTCTACCAAGTTCTCACAGTGAATATTGGAGAAAAATCCCCTTATGCTTCCAGTAGGGGGAGGGGAAATTAAAAAAAAATTTTTTTCAGAGCATCCTGTTCTTCTTAAGAAGGTCTACCTGTAGGAGAAATTATTGAACTCGAGTCTAACCTGCTGGTGTTTTTTTGGAGTCTGACCTGGGGGAAGGGAAATACTCAACCCCAGCTGGCTTTAGTCATCTTGTCCCACTTAAAGGGGAGACAAAATAACAGAGAAACACACAGGAAGTTCAAAATTTGGAGGCACAGACTCCATAAAGGACTGAAATCTAATTATAAGACTTGAATGTTTCCCCTCCTCCCACACTTTCAACCACATTACTAAAGGCTTTACAGCAATTCCTTTTAACCCAGTGCCTCATGTCCAGCTACTAAGGAAAAAAGTTGCAAGATACAAAAAGGCAAAAAACAGTTCTAAGAGATGAAGCAAGTATCAGAAACAGATTCAGGTATGGCTGGCATGTTTAGGAATGATCAGACTGATAACTTGAAATAACTATGATCAATACACTAAAGGGTTTAATGGATAAAATAGACATCATGCAAGAACAGATGGGCAACATAAGCAGAATAGCAGATGTTCTAAGAAAGAACCAAAAAAGAAATGGTAGGAATCAAAAATGCTGTAGCAGAAGTGCAGGATACCTTCGATGGACTTGGTAGTGGGGTTCCTGTGGCTGAGGAGAGAATCTCTGAGGATGAGAATATCTCAATAGAAACCACTAAAATTGAAAGACAAATGGGTAAAAGACTAAAAAAACCCAGTACAGAATATCTAAGTGCTGTGGAGGTACAAGATGCATGAAATGGAAATAACAGAAGATGAAGAAAGAAAGAGGACAGAAGAAATATTTGGAACAGCGACTGAGAATTTCCCCCAAATTAATATCAAACAGTAAACTATAGATCTAGAAAGCTAGAGAATACCAAGCAGAGTATGTGTCAACAGCTATACATAGGTATATCATTCTCAAATTACAGAAATCAAAGATTAAAAAAACTTAAGGCGGGAGGAAAAACACCTTAGCTAGAGAGAAGCAAAGACAAGAATTATATTGATTTCTCCTTAGAAACTATGCAAGCTAGAAGGGAGAAAAGAGTTAAAACGTTAAGAAAAAAATCCTCACCAACTTAGAATTCTTAAGAGTTTACCTACTTGTGATGAGCACTGGATGTTATATGTAACTGATGGATTGCTAAATTTGACTCCTGAAACTAATATTACACTATATGTTAACTAGCTAGATTTAAATAAACTAATAAAGAAAAAAACTATGGAAAGCCATATTCTTTTAAAAAAGGGTTTACCTAGAATTATCCTTCAAGAAGGAAGGAGAAATAAAGAATTTTTCAAACAAAAGTTGGGGAATTTGTTTCTAGCAGGCTTGCCTTGAAAGAAATGTTAAAAGAAATTCCTTAGAGAGGAGGAAAATGAAATAGGCAAGAAACAGGTCTGTATAAAAAAAGAACACAGGAGAAGGAATAAGTAATGGTAAAAGAAAAACTTTCATTTTTATTTTTCTTATTCTTAATTGATTTAATAGATAACAGTTCAAAATGATAAAAGCAATGATTAAACAGTGAAAAGCAAGCATTTAAGTTTGCAAACTTATTTGTAGTATATATATATGCTTATATATGTATAATATATATATTTATATATAGTGTATATATAAATGAATCAATGACAACAATGTACCATGAAAGTGAGAGAAGAATTAAGTTGTTATTGTGAGATACTCACACTACCCATCAAAATGATACAGTGTTATTTAAAAGTGGACTGGGATGAGTTGCAATTGTGTACTACAAAAACTAGGACAACTACTAAAAACATTTTTATATAGTATATATACTAAATACTAACAAACATTTTTAAAAAGGTATAACTGATAAGCTAAGAAAGGAGAGAAGATGGAATCATACAAAATGCTCAATCAAAACTACAAAAGCATGGAAAACAAAAATAAGATACTGAAGAATAAGAGTAACAAATTTTAAGAAGTACCAAATGTTATAGATATTAATTCAACTATATTAATAAGCACTTTGAATATCAATGGCCTAAATGTACTAAATAAAAGACAGAGGGTCAGGGTGGCCTGAAAAACAAAACCTGGGGAGAAGGGAAGATGGCTGACACAGAGGAGGGACCTTAGGCTTGCCCCAACCCATGAACAAACCAGATAATTATCAAATTATTCTAGATACCCCAGAAATCTACTTGGAGACTGATAGAATAAATTTCGCAACTGAAGAGAGAGAAGAGGCCACATCAAAGAAGGAGCAGGAAACATAACAGGCTTCTGTAATATACAGGAGAAGGCAGACAATTAAACAAAATGTGAAGATGGAGGAATTTATCCTAAATGAAAGAACAAGGTAAGGCCATTGCCAGAGATCTAAGTGAAATAAGTGTAAGTAACATGACTGATGGAGAACTTAAAGCAACAATCATAAGGATATTCACTGGGCTTGAGAAAAGAATAGAAGACATCTATGAGATCCTTATCACAGAGATAAAGTAGTTAAGAAAGAACCAATCAGAGATGAAGAATGCAATAAATGATATTGGAAACAGGCTTAATGCAATGAACAGCAGGCTGAAAGAAACAGAGTAACAAATTAATGATCTAACTTGCTCTGTTGGTGGGAATGTGAATTGATGTAGCCACTCTGGAAAACAGTATGGAGCTTCCTCAAAAGGTTAAAAATAGAACTACCCTAAGATCCAGCAATTGTACTACTAAGTATTTACCCAAAGAATACAAAGCATACACGCACCCTGATGTTTATAGTGGCATTATCGACAATAACCATATTATGGAAACAGCTCAAGTGTCCATCAACTGATGAATGGGTAAGGAAGATGTGGTGTGCGCACGCGCGTGCGTGTGTGTGTATACACACACACATATATAATGGAATATTACTCAGCCATAAAAATAATGAAATCTTGCCATTTGCAATGACATGGATGGAGCTAGACAATATTACGCTAAGTGAAATAAGTAAGTCAGTAAATAATAAACAAGTAAGTAAATAAAGTAAGTAAGAAATAAGAGAAGACAAGGAGAAGAGAAGGAGAGTTTAAGAGAAGGAGAATTTAAGAAACAAAGCAAATGACAAAAGAGGGGAGAAAAAGAAGGCGCACCAGGAAACAGACTCTTAACTGTAGAAAACAAACTGATGGTTACCAGAGGGCAGGTAGGTGGGATGATGATGTAGGAGGGCAGGTAGGTGGGTTAAACAGTTGATGGAGTTTAAATAGGGCACTTGTTGTGATGAGAACCATGTATTGTATGGAAGTGTTAAATCATTATATTGTACACCTGACACTGTTAATTGGAATTTAAAAACTTAAAAAAAAAAAGAAAAAATAAAAACAAAGCCCAACTGTATGTTGTCTAAAAGAAACCCACTTTATATGGGAAGAACATACAGATTAAAAGTAAATGGAGAAATACAAAACATGCTAACAATACTCAAAGGAAAACAGGAGTATTAAATTCAGACAGAGCTGACTTCACAGCAAGGAGGAGTCAGGACCAGAGAGGGACATTATGTAATGATAAAGGGGTTAATTCTCCAAGAAGATGTAACTTTTAACATTTATGTGCCTAACAACAGAGTGACAAATTGTGTGAGGCAAATATTGGTAAATTTTGGCTGCAAGTCAAAATACATGAATCCACTGTTAGCTAGATATTTCAACATCCCTCTATCAGAAATGGACTGATCCAGCCGGCAGAAAATCAATTAGGACATAATTGAACTTACCAACACCATCAATCAACTGGATATAAAGAACATCTATTGACTACTTTATCCAGCAACAGCAGAATACACATTCTCCTAAAATTTCATAGAATTTTCACCAAGACAGACTGCATTCTAGGCCATAAAACACACATTAACAAATTTAAAAGAATAGAAATCCTACAATGTCTGCTCTCAGACCACAGTGGAACTAAAAATCAATAAAGAATGATAGCTAAGAAAAAAATCCCCCAATACTTGGAGATTAAACAACACTCTTCCAAATGGCACAAGGGTCAACACAGAAATCTCAAGAGAAATGGAAAAAAAATATTCTGAATTAAATGAAAAAGAAGACACAACTTATCATGTTTGTGGGATGCAGCAGTGCTTTCAGGGAAATTTATAACATTGAATCTATACTTTAGAAAAGAAGAAAGATCTAAAATCAGTCATCTCAGTTTCCACCTTAGGAAACTAGAAAAGTAAGATCAAATTAAATCCAAAGTAAGTGGAAGAAAAGAAGTAATAAGAGTAGGAGAAGAATAAATGAAACAAGATGGGATTGGGAGGGAGACAAACCATAAATGACTCTTAATCTCACAAAACAAACTGGGGGTTGCTGGGGGGAGGTGGGATTGGGAGAGGGGGAGCGGGCTATGGACATTGGGGAGGGGAGGCGAACCATAAGAGATTATGGACTCTGAAAAACAACCTGAGGGTTTTGAAGGGTCAGGGGTGGGAGGTTGGGGGAACAGGTGGTGGGTAATGGGGAGGGCACGTTTTGCATGGAGCACTGGGTGTTGTGCAAAAAGAATGAATACTGTTACGCTGAAAAAATAAATAAAATGGAAAAAAAAAAAAAAAGAGTTGGAGCCAGAATCAATGAAATTGAAAACAGAAAATCAATAGAGAAAATCAATAAAACCAATTGCTGGTTCTTTGAAATGATCAACAAAATCAATAATTCTGTACCCAGGCTATACCTATGGAAAAAAGAGAGAGGAACAGATTACTAATAACAGGAATGAAAGGGGAGGATCTCTTCAGACCTATTGGACATTAAAAGAATGATCGGTGAATACTATGAACAACTCCAGGCCCACAAATTTGATAACCTAGATGAAATAGACTATGCCCTTGAAGGATACAATGTGCTAAAACATACAAGAAGAAATAAACTACCTGAATAGGCCTGTATATATTATACTGAATGAGTAATTAACAACCTTTAAAGAATTTATTTATTTATTTATTTATTTATTTATTTGACAGAGACAGACACAGCAAGAGAGGGAACATAAGCAGGGGACTAGAAGAGGGAAAGCAGGCTTCCCACTGAGCAGGGAGCCCGATGCAGGGCTTGATTCCAAGACCCTGGGATCATGACCTGAGCCAAAGGCAGACACTTAACAACTGAGCCACCCAGGCATCCTAGTAATTAACAACCTTCAAAAACGAAAAGTACAGGCCCAAATGGATCACTAGTGAATTCCAGCAAACATTGAAGGAAGAAATTATAACCATCCCGCATTATCTTTTTCAGAAGATAGAAGCAGAGGAAAGACTCCCTGATTCATTCTATGTGGCCACCATTACTCTGATACCAAAACCAGACAAAAGCATAAGAAAAGAAAACTACAGACCACTATTTCATAAGCATAAATGAAAAAATTTATCTTCAGTTTTTTAAATAATGGGAATCATCCTTTGAGTCTCAGCCTCTCTAATCAATTCCAAGCCCACTGATGAATTTTTAATATAAATATTGGATCTTTTCCCCTTCCTTTAATATTATTTCAAGATCAAGGCCTAGGCCACTAGTATGTTACAGACTGTAGCAAAAACCTCTTAGTCTCCTTTTGGCCAGAGCTTGACTCCCTCTTCTTTTCTTCCCCTTATGTACTTCTCCCAAGCCCTTTTCATGTTTCAGTAATGCTGGAAATTTTTAGATTAATTAAACTTACCATATTTTAACTCACTGTGGGGAAGTTTGCATATTCTTGTTCTACCCAGAACATCAGAACATTCCTTAATTTTACCACCCCCCCCCCCCCCCAACCAGTCTGGAGCTCCTACTCGACCATCTGGGCCAAACCTAGATAGGACATCTCATGTGCTAAGAAGCCCTTTCTTGAGCCTCAACTGTTGGGTTAGTGTTCTTCCTCTGCGCTTTCACAGTATCATGTTTTCACATGATTTTAGCAGTTGTTATTCTGAATTCTTCTCTGTATCTCCCATCAAGACTATTTTTTTTTTCTGTTCTGCAAAGACAGAATTCCACTCTGTCTTGTTTTTATCTGTACCCATTATCTATCAAAGTACCTGTTACATAGTATATCCTCCATGAGTATTTGCTGATTGTCCAAAGATTCACAGAAGCTAACCACATTAGATGCATATGGTTTTCTGAGTTAATGTGAAGATGGCTACATAGATCATGTTAACTCAAAGTGGGCATAAGAATAGTAAATCCAGTTTGTTGTATGGCAGAGAGAGTTGTGACAGCTCCTTTGGAATGTTTTGGAAGCAACTTTTGCAAAGGTAAGGTTGTTATAAAATGTTTCACAAAATCTGATGAAAAGTCTGCCCTTGGGGATGAGAACTGTAGGAGAATAAAGTTGATGAAAGAAAATTACTGTTAGACATCTCATGTCAAACAAATGTTGTAACTCTTGTTTTGTGCCTCCCAGCTTGAGTGCATAAGAGAAAAATGCAAATTTTCCAAATGAAGTACAGCTAACAGTGCATAAATCTTGAGAAGACAGTAGGATACACTTATTAAAACTTGGCAAGGATAAGAAATGAATGACTTTTTCTCTGAAATGCCAGCTTTTTTCTTTTTAAGATTAGCTTTTCCCTAAAGCTACATCAATTATAAATAATTGTCTGCTAGCAAAACTGGCATGGCTAAACTTAAAGAAAATAAACTAAGAAATTAAACTGATTAAAAAATAGAGATTTGAGCATTTTTTGGAGAAAATGGCTTCAAAAGAATGCCAGATGACTTTCCTGTTTTGTGTATGTAGGAATATTAATTTAAAATTATCAGAGACATAGATTAATATTCTACTGCTGTTTACAAGAATTCTTTGGAAATCTACACTTTGGACTTGCCGTTTTAAGACAGTTACTTTATATTACAATTCTTCTGGCAGTCATTTCAGTCAAGTTTCTTTGTTCTGAACAGCTGAAACCAAGCCACGCTAGTTTAAGTTACAAAGGAGAATTTATTTTAAGGATACATGGGTGTATCTTGAAATCTGAGGGTTAGACTGTAGCTAGTGTTCAGGAAAAGGAAAGCCTCCAGATAATCTCCTCCTTTCCTGTCCCCCCCCCCCCACTTTTGTCTTTTCTTTTTTTCTTCCTATGGCTCAAATGACAAAATATTGCAACCCTCAGACTCTCTCTCTCAGACTCAATTCCACACTTTTGCAAGAGAGAATCTGGTCTAGTTTGGACTCCTGTGCCAATAAACCATTATAAGAGTGGGTTGGGTTGTGTGGGAAAACATGGCTGCCAAGGCTCACAGATTGCTATCAGGGAAATGGGGTGACGGGGTGTGAGTAGCAGATAGTTGGTGTCCACCATGGTTGTTTATCAACCCCTGGATGGAACCAAGGAATATTAAACTCATATTACATTAGAGGGCATGGTAAAAAAAATGAAAGAAAACAATGTTCTGTTCAAATAAAGTGTCTTTCTAAGACCCTCATCACTAATAAGCTTCACTTGTTCTGCACCTGTTTACATGACTTGTATGTAAACTCTTCCTTTTCTTTGACTACTCTCTACATGCTGATGATACCCTAATATATATCAACCCCCGTCACTTTCCTAATAAGTAGACCTATACTTGATGGTTTTTAAGAATTACTTCTTATTGTTATCTCAGAAGTAAAACTTTCAAAACTGAACTACTTTCTCTACCACCTCCTTGGTCCCCACTCTCTGTGAACTGTTCCTTATTCCTTGACAAGCACCTGTCTTCAGTCTCCAGGTGTCGAAGTTCAAGAAATCCTCTTGAACTTGACCTGTGACCTCCACACCGATTTATTCCAGCCTCACCATTTCTATCGTTGACTAATATAACTGTATTTCAAAATTGTCACTTTGTCTTCATCTTCTAATTTTGCTCTATCCTCACATTGCCACCAGAGTTACCTTTGAAAGGTGCTGCTCTAAGCATACTGAGATGATTATTTTCTGTCTTAAACCCAGTTTTGGGGTTTCCATTGTGAATGAGGTAGTATCTTAACTGAGATGCTATTAAATGTGGCCACAACACTGCTTTTTAATCCACATCTCTGTGCCATCTGTAGTGTGTTTGAACGACCCAGAAATTCTGGCCATGCCATAAACATGTCCTGTTCCCGTATTTTGTGAATACAGTGCTCGCTGCATTACATTTACTGTAAACTCTCACATCCCTCAACAGACAATGGGTTCCTCAGGGCCAGAGATGCAGCCTTTGTTTCTCTGTACCCATTAGGGCAGTGCGTGGGATGGAACAGGTGTTGAGTAGGTGTGGGTTAAATGAAGCTGTGCCTGTCCAACAAGCCTGTACATTTATTTCTCAACCAGGAAAGAACCGCACACTGCACGAAGCAGAAATTTATCATATGCCCTGATGATTTTCCTCCACTTGCAAAACATCAGTAATAATTGCCTAGTGTTATGGAAATTTATTTGCTGAAGAATTCTGGGTCATCGGTGACAGCCAGAAATTACAAGGCTGAGAAAAATTATAAAAGGACAATGTCACCTCTGAACTACAAGTTTCTTCTTTTTCCTTCTCAAGTTCAGCCCTTCAGAACCACTTCAATATATATCACATTAATTTAGGTTTTTGTGAAATCTTTTTGTAATTTTATGTTGCCTCTAAAGCTCAGCTATCCTTGACAATTTGAAAAATCCCGTCCATACGTAATAGGATGTTGTATCCTGTGTCAGCCAGCACATGAAGGAAGTAGATGCTCTGTTTCAAAGTAAGGTTACATTGCAGGACTTGTAGAGTGGAGATGGTAGAAAGCTTGTTTTTCAGTCCCGAACTGACTGCCAACTTCTGCCTAGAAAAGGGTATGAGGAACCAAGAAGGAGAGTGTAGGTTGAGAGAATACTTTTGGAAAGCTCTTGGTAAGCTTTATCCCATCTCCTTTCAAAAGAGGAAGGCCTGGAAATATCAAAATATGATTTCAGCAGGTCAGAACACGATGTTCTATAAATAAAAGAATGTGTATGTTCCACAGTATATTTGAGTCATTACAAAAGGAACCCCCAGGATGGTAAAGCTGGGTTCAAAAATTTTTGAGAGGCTACCTATACACAGACATTGACCCAAACATTGGTGTAAGATTTCTAGGTCAGATACCAAACAGGTTGATGTATTATAGGGCAGTAAAATTCTAATCTTTTACATTATTTTACCTAAATAAACTTATCTGGATATCTAGATGCAAAAACCTACCAAATAACTTGTAACTTTATATAGCCTTATGCATACCATAATAAACGATAATCACACAGAGGTCTATTTTCCTAAAAAAAATAAGGTGCACTTAGAGTGGGCTCTTAGAGGAGGTATTGAAAGGATGTGTAATTATTCCTTTACCTGGTTTCCGAGTTTTGGGCGATGTCTGTAAACAGTCCCTGACTGTCATTTGAAACCTGATGAGACATACATCAATGGGGTCCTTGCAGCTGGGGATGTAGCAGACTGGTTGTTTACTTCCATCCAGGGAATCATAAGTGCAGCGATTAAGCTGGCTGGCTCCTGGTGTATGAGCTAAAGAGAGGTGATTACACTGGCTGTCTTGCACATCCACAGGGTGGCAGGGCAAAGTATGCAAGAGGATTGCCTGTAGACCAGACACAGAATGTGCGAAAATGTAGGAGAAAATGGGTCATTTAAAATTCTGTCCAGGAGGATCACTGAGACCCCATAGAGAGAAGTAAGAATAATCACTTGATGCCTAGCGACCCAGTAAGCAAAGGTGTTAGGAGAATGCTTCACCCGCAGCTAGGGGAATGTAGGTAGATGTCTTCAGTGGAGGGCGGTGGGGTGGTCTCCGGCGAATTGGGCTGCTCTAAATGCCTAGCAGGCTCAGTACCATCAAGTTAGGACTTTTCTGCTTTAATCCTTCTCCTTTTCTGTGATTTTAATGTAGGCAATTAATAAGACTGAAGGATGGCGAGGAATGGAAACCCAAGCCTCTCCTAACATTTTAATGTAGGCAATTAATAAGACTGAAGGATGGTGAGGAATGGAAACCCAAGCCTCTCCTAACAGGTCCTTGACCTCAGGTCTCCTCCCTCCATTCAGAAGGCCCAACCACTGAGAAGGGGAAAAAAATCTCAATACTAAATCACACGCAAATTTTGACAATTATATAGAACTGGACATTTTTATTACTCATCTGAGAACTTTTATCACCTGTGAGTGACCAGAGAGTCTCGAGGCCTGTGCAATTTTCCTGTAGGCAGCAGCCTACCAAGTACAAAAGAAGGTTATTTAATGAGTAGGGCTTGTTTAATGCATGTGTGCGTGTGTGCATGCGTGCGAGCGCATGCGTATGGATGTGTGCGCATGTGAGAGAGAGAATGTCTTTTTAAGCATGACCTTATAGCTTTGAATTCAATAAGTCTGTGCTCTTGGTTTCTTCAGCGTGGGCAATTTTTATCTCTACATTGAACAACCCTAGTTCAGAAAACTAGCGTTCCAGTCTTGTCTTCATACTGGCACAATGAAGCATGAATTTGCAAAAACGCTAGGGAATACCATGCTCCCGATATAGACATGGTAAACTATTTGTGAATTGCTGGTGTCAGTTAAATGCACTCTGCTTCAGCAGAGAGGAAATTCTATCTCTAGAGGTGTCATTGTTTTTACATGTTTCATTTCATTTTGTCACTAATCATGGTTCTGAAAGACAAGCTCTTCATATTTTTCATTTTACTATGCAACTTGGCATCAGGATTATTTTTTGGCTCTGCTTTGTTTTGCATAACTGTGCATAAGCTCTAAGTATAAGTAAGATAATGTCCTTTTAATGTTTTTGAAAAGTGCCAGAATATTTTATACATTATTTTTATGAGTTTAATTTTACTGTTGCACCAGTAAATGCATTTTAAGAATGCCTTTGCAAGTAAAAATGTGCTGTACAGAAGTAATCAGAGGTTTTATGCAAAATGCTCCTATTGATTGGGCCTGAACTGAAGTTTGTTTACTCTTCTGTTTCTCTGGAATGTTTCTGGCCCTAATTGCCCATGTCTTCCTCCCTCCCTGCACTCTGGGACTTTCCTGACCATCTAACCTAAATTTGAACTCTTAATTATTTTCTGTTTCTTTATTCTGCTTTATTTTTTTCAAAGCACCTGATGTATATTTATGTTTGTTTATTGTCTGTCTGTCCCTATTAGGGTATAAGTTTGCTAACAGGAAGGACTATGTATCTTTCATCGCAGTATTTTCAAGATGTAGAAGAGTGGGCTTTCAATAAATATTTGTTGAATAAATGAATGGATGGATACACACTGAAAATATCTTTCCTGGTAATTTGAAAAGCATGTCTGGAAAAAGTCCAGCATAAGAGAATTCTCATAGTATTGCACGTCCATTTAACACTTGGTGTTGTACTAGATTTAAAAGAAGGACTTGGTGAATTTATATCACGAACACTTAGATACCAATCTCTGTAAAGCACCGCCACCTTTTTGGTTTTTTTAACCATTTATTAAGCACCAACTATGGGCCTGGCTTAGTGCTAATGACTTAATATGCATCATTTCATTTATGTTTCCATGCTAGACTATGTATGGAGTAAGTGCATTATCAGCTCATTTAACCAATTAAACGGGTTTTATATCTCACTAGGATCATACAATAGCTTAGTTGTAGCAGGACCAGGACTCAGACTCAGGTCTGCCTTCATTTCAAAGTCTGGAATCATAGCCACAAGACTATCATTGTCTTTTCCTATCTATGCTAGTTAAGTTTTGTACAACTGAACCTTCCAGGGGAAAACATTAAATGTGTTCTTAAATGGGTATTGACAGACATATTAGTGCAGAAAGCAATGGTGCAAAGTTTAGTATCTTAACCATAATAGTTGAGATTATTGGTCTAGTAACAAGATAGATAACAACGTGGATAAGGATAGACATTTTTAGACCAACTGACTGAAGAATCGACCATACATCCTACATGAATTGTATATAAAAAAAAAGAGTTAAAAAACAACAACAACAACACTGCAGCGTATTTAGGAAGCAAAAAATAAATTCACTGCAGGTGACTGGACAGAAAAGTTTGAGAAGCATGGGTTGATTATTTCTCTTTCTCTCTTTCACACACACATAATATATAATGTATAATATATAATATATAAAGATTCACACACAACCATGGGTCATATATTTGGTATAAAGAAAAGAGTGTTCTTAAGACCTGGATTCTAGTGTTGATTTTACCTATTGTGACCTTTGATAAATGATTGAACAGAGCATACATGTGGGATTTCTTAATTGCTTCGGTTAATTCTTCTTGGGTTTGCCATTTGCTAGCTTCGTAATTTCGAGTCATTATTCAAACTTTCTGTGCCTTAATTCTCTTAGCTATAAATTGGGCCATTATGAGGATGAATTAAATATTACAGATAAAACTTTAAGAATATTGCTGTGAATGTGGTGGGAACCCCTGCAGCAGAAAGTCTTCAGAGGCTGCTGAGTTTCCCAGTCCTTCCCTTTTTGAGAAGATCCTTCTTCTCCCCCTCCCTGCTCCCCCTCCTTACTTCCCTCTCCTCTTTTCTGCTCCTCTCCCCTCTTCCCTCTCTCGGCAGGCTCCTTTGTGCCCTCTGCTGGTCAACAGCGGCAGGACCTAGCGTTCTGGTTGCTATGGGTACCGAGGTAACGCGGTGACCAAGGAGACCGAGGCGGAAGTTCTGGGTAGCCAGAGCCGAGGGCGGTGACGCAGGTGGCGGGGTCTTCAGGTGGGTCTGGTGGCTGCAGAAGACGGTGGTGCCGGGCGGAGGGCTTCCGAGTTGGCGGGTGTGTGTGTGTGTGTGTGTGTGTGTGTGGTCGCCAGGTCTGCGGTGGTGTGTGTGTGTGTGTGTGTGTGTGTGGTCGCCAGGTCTGCGGTGGGGTGTGTGTGTGTGTGTGTGTGTGTGGTCGCCAGGTCTGCGGTGGGGTGTGTGTGTGTGTGTGTGTGTGTGTGTGTGTGTGGTCGCCAGGTCTGCGGTGGTGCGGGCAGCAGGGCGGGACGGCGGGAAAGTAGACTGGGTTGGGGGTGGAGCTGGGGCCCCCGCCCAGTGGGTGTTTGCAGAGACCCTGCCATGTGCCAGACACTGTCCCAGGCCCACGGACTGCGAGACGCAGCATCGGCCTCAGGAGTTGAAGCTCTTTTTTTTTTCTGTAAACAAAGAACTTCTGAGCCCATGATGCTAATGGAGTCATGAACTGAGAGTGAACCCTAGACAGGGAAACCAGGGGCTTGTCCCCCCTCTACAACCTGACCTGTTCAAAGCCCACCGTCTTTTATCCTTTGAAGTCATTGGTGCCTTATGAAAAATTTGGTGCCCTGACAAGTCATTACCACATCCCCTTTTTGAGCCTGCTTCCTGCCTGGGGCCACATGCACCCGCTATATTTTGGAAGTCTGCTCCTCCCAAGTAAAGGTCATGGTGAGGGGTGGGGTGCCTGGGTGGCTCAGTGGTTTAAGCCTCTGCCTTCGGCTCAGGTCATGATCTCAGGGTCCTGGGATCGAGCCCCGTGTCGGGCTTTCTGCTCAGTGGGGAGCCTGTTTCTCCCTCTCTCTCTCTGCCTGCCTCTCTGCCTACTTGTGACCTCTCTCTCTCTGTCAAATAAATAAATAAAATATTAAAAAAAAAAAAAAAGGTCATGGTGAGGGGTGGCAGATTCCTAAGAAATCTGACGCTTGTTGGAGTTTTTTTCTTCTATCCCTAAATCAGCACTAGAGATGCTCATATGCAGGTATAGTTATGTATTTTTTTTCTAATAGCCTGATTTTCTAAATCCAGAGTTAGCTAGACTCCTAAGAGGGGGGGAAAGTCATATAAATTTGAAGCTACACAAGATTAAAACTATGCTCTGGGGCTCTGCTCAGCAGGGAACCTGCTTTCCCCTTTCTCTCTGCCTGCTTCTCTGCCTACTTGTGATCTCTCTCTGTGTCAAATAAATAAATAAAATCTTAAAAAAAAATGAAAACAGAAACAAGAACAAAAACACCCCACCTCCCTCCAACACCTTATTTTATAGGCTACTTAGAGGCCTGTCCTGACTTTCCATAGTATTTTCGGTTGTGTTTCAAATGTAGTTGAAAGTGCCTCGGTCTTTTGTCTGTTTACTTCAAAACATTTAATATGTCCTCCAATTATTTTATTTGCTTTTAATTTTTTCCTATTTCTTCACCAGAGTGTAAGTTCAGTGAGGATTGGTGTTATACCTGTTTGGTTCACCTTGTTCTTCAGTGCTTAATCTGATACCTGGTACAGAGGAGGTGTTTCTGTACTTACTGAATGTTCATCAAAGTCTGGTAGGATACATAGAAAAAAGAACAAAAGGATTTGTTGAAGTGGGAAAGAGGCTGTTTGTTTAATTTTTTTCCCATAAGGTTTGTGCAATAAATTCAAAGCCATAGGAAAAAACTAAATATTTAAAACTTAGCATATTATTACTGGCAGTATCTTATGAGTAGGCCCTTTTCTAATTGCTGGGGATTCAAAGATCAATGACCTATTTGGGATGCTTAGGGAAACAACACCTCTACAAGCAAAGCAGCAAGAAATAACACAGAGCAGCATAGAATAGCAAATGACAGTGTTACACATGATGTCCTTACAGGAGAAGTTCACTTTTGATGGAAGAAATCTTCATGATAGAGGTGGCCTTCCAAGTGGGCACTGAGTAGAATAAAACTTGGTGAGCAGAGAAGTGGAAAATAAAGTCTAATTCTTAGGAATATTGGAATGCATAATTGCGGCTCTTAAGATACAAACAGAGCAGTGAGAAATATTTTTTTTTCCTTTTGGGTATGGGAAAAAATATAGAAACAATAATTTGTTACCTTGTATTACATGGGAGCAATTTGACACCTAAAAGGTTTTCAAGGTATTTAAATATATTGCTGTAAAATTTAGAAAATGATCTGATGCCAAACAGTTCTTTCTCTAAATTTCTTTTTTATGACAGGTTAAGAGTGTGAAAGGGGGAAGAATATGAATGATATGAACTAATCATTTTAAGTACATCGAACAATATTTAGATTTTGAGACTTAAGAGGAGCTAACAGGACTGGGAATAAAATTGTAATTTCTGGCTTTATCACTAATCTTGGACGGGTGCCTTAATTTTTCCATTCCTAAGATAGTCATAAGCAATCACTTAGGCTAATAGTGGATTTTATGAGAATGGATGGGATGGATAAATATAAAAGGATTGGGCTTCTGAAAGATATGATTTATAAACTTAATGCTTTCTTTCTTTTTTTTTTTTAAAGATTTTATTTATTTATTTGATAGAGAGAAATCACAAGAGAGGCAGGCAGAGAGAGAGGAAGGGAAGCAGGCTCTCCGCTGAGCAGAGAGCCCGATGCGGGACTCGATCCCAGGACCGTGAGATCATGACCTGAGCCGAAGGCAGCGGCTTAACCCACTGAGCCACCCAGGCGCCCTAAACTTAATGCTTTCGTTGCTATTTGTAATCATGAAGTTTTCAGTTGATACAGAATTAATAATGATTGTATATTGATTTACTGTTGTGCTTTTAAAACATTTTTTTAAGCCATAGAGGAGTTTCTTTATAGTAAATCTGACCCAGAGGCTCATTATGCAAAATAGATGGAATCAGAGAAGCTGTGGTTTAAGAAAAGCCTTGATGCTCCCTCATTCCCCTCTCAAAGTAGCTTCTAAGGTTGCTCCTTCCCTGAACCCTGAACTCTCTGGAGGTCCTTAAGGAGGATTTACAGGCCACAAATTTGAGTCCTCTGTTCGATATCCTGGGAATTAGGTGAGGGTGGGAGGCTGTAGGGGAGTGGAATTAATTCTCCTTATTTAACTGATAAACTGAGGCTCAGAGACCACTCTGACACAAAAGTCTTCAGAACTTAAAACTGGTATCTTTTAATGTTACTTGTCATTTTTGGTTGGCAAATATTTTATTTGTTTATTATTTTTTTAAAGATTAGTTGGCAAATATTTTAAAAAGATACCTCACCCCTTGATATCTGAAAGAAAACTTTCTTAATTATTCTCAAGGGAACCTGCACATACAAGGTAAAAACTGGGTGATGTGGATACTACTTAGTACCCTAAGACAGTATTTATCAGATATGTTGGTTGGTTGAAAGATTAAGCACAGCTGAGAAGTCAATACCTGATTTACTTTCATGGCCTTCACTAGGAGAAAATGGCATATGCCTATTTAGTAGGCCATTCAAGCCCAAGATATGCTAAGGATCATGTATTATCAGTCTTTTCAAGATTTTAAAAAAGATTTTAAAATAAATATATACATTTTGAATATGGATAATATCAGATAGTGAAAATACTAAAAGTATAATTCTTTTAAGAGTTTAAAACTATTTTTTTAAAAAGTTCATTTTATTTGACATTTCTTTCTTGAGTCTCTGATTTCTAAGTACTATGGTAAACATGTTAATCCATCCAAAAAGAGCTTGCTTTTGGACCTTAAAATATGTGTTAAAATAAGGAAAAATTCTTATTTGTTGGCTTTTAAGTTTTTAGGTCTAAGATGATCTGGGTCTTCAGAATAACCAACTCATCTTAGATAAGTTTTCAGTTATAAAAATTTTCCCTGAGTACCTGGGTGGCTCAGTCCATTACATATCTGTCTTTGGTTCAGGTCATGATCCTGGGGTCCTGGGATCGAGCCCCACATTGGGCTCTCTGCTCATCGGGAAGTCTGATTTTCCCTCTATCCCTCACCACACTTGTGCTCTCTTTCTCTCTCTCAAATAAATACATCTTTTTTTTTTAAATTAACATTAAGGTATTATTTGTGTCAGGGGTACACGTTTGTGAATCATCAGTTTTACACAATTCACAGCACTCACCATAGCACATACCTTCCCCAATGCCCATAAGCCAGGCACACTATCCTTCCCCCTGCCCCAGCAACCCCCACTTTGTTTCCTGAGATTAACAGTCTCTTATCGTTTATCTCCCTCCTGATCCCATCTTGTTTCATAAAAAAATTGTCCCATCTTGAAAACAGTGGTTTCCCAAACCTCCTGTTCTGCCAATGATGTCATGGCAAATTCTAGGAGACTAGGGTAACTCTTGATGAATGCTCTGAGTTTCTAGGATTGTAAATCATCATAATTTCCTTGTTTCCATTCTGTGGTAGCCAGTCTTGATGACTGGGTTGCATTCCCAGAACAGGAACTTATGTAGAAGGAGAATCAAACCATCATGGACAACACTGGGTCACATTATGTGTACATGTGTGGGGAAGAACAAGGTTAGGGTTGGAAAAATGATGCAGTCTAATAAATCAGGTAATGAGAAAATTTTCCAAATAAATATTAAAATTTTGCTATTTAATCATCAGCAAAAAAATGGAGTCACCAAAGGACAGGAGGAACTACAAAATTTGCATTATAGGGAGTTTATCTGTAGTTCCCTGATTCCATTAAGAGACAAAGTTTTGTGCTTTGCTTTTCTTCCTCTGACATTGTTACATCCTTGCTGTCCCAAGAAAGGTCACTAATTCTCTATTGGTTTTAGGAAAGGAAACAGGCAGAACAGCATGACTCACAATTATAATCTTCCTTTTTTCTTCATACAAGAAATTTGGCTTATGTGTGTGACTTGATAAAACATTTAACTGAGAAGAAGCCTTACTAATTGCATTCAGTGAAGTGAAATGCCCTCAAATAAGACCATTTATTGGTTAAATCACATTATCAGAACTATAAATCTGAATCATCTCATCCTAATGAAATTTAGAGACTTTTTTAAAATTCATTTCAGTCCTCATGTATTAGTTCGGTTTTATGCATATGTATATATGCGATTGACCCTTGAACAGTGTAGGGGATTAGGTACAGCAACTTCCCACACAGTGAAAAATCCATGTATAGCTTTCAACTAAATTTTTTTTGGTAATGATAACAATATGGAACTTTTCATGAAAAATTTAGCCACAGTAGACTAGGGCCCAGCTGTTGGATTTCTAGATTATAATAAAAAAGAGATAAGACTCTTTGAGTAGGATTATTCCTGGAGTTTTGTTTTTGTTTTTGTTTTCTTTCAAGGTTTGTGTGCTTTCCCTTTCATTTTGGGTTCTTTGAGGGAAAATACCATGTTTTTACCATTGTGACTTTGGTACCCCCAACGGAGTCACAAAGGAGTAGCTAAATGTTTGTTTTTGAATGCATAAATACACTTAATTCTACAATGCATCCACTACACTGCTTACAATATAAAATTATTTTGTATAATTCCATTGTGGAATTATCTCCAGAGAATGAATTCCTTCAGAATTTTCTCCAAGGTAGTAAAAAATCTACCCTTTCAGACTAGTTTTTTTTTTTTTTTTTTTTGGAGGTAGAGTAACTTAAAATTAGATTTGAGTGAAAAAAACAGTCACTCTTGCTGAACAATATCATTTTCAGTTTTAAATGAGGTATAACAAGGAAGATCTGTGTGTTTGTGGATATTTGATGGACTCTTCAGATAGTTTCAAAAGAGTCTTTTTAAAAAAAATTTAATTTATTTATTTGAGAGAGAGAGAGAGCACAAGCAGAGGGAGCTGCAGAGAGAGAGGGAGAAGCAGGCTCCCCACTGAGCAGTGAGCCCAACAGGGGGCTCCATTCTAGGATCCTAGGATCATGACCTGAACTGAAGGCAGACGCTTAACCAACTGAGCCACCCAGGCACCCATCAGAAGAGGCATTCTAAAAATGTTTTGATCAGTAGTTGCATCATTGAAATTATGAGAGAGTGTCTCAAAGGAACAAAACCGAAGAACTACTTACTTGATTATGTAGACTTTGATGTTACAATAGACTTCCATTTGGTTGCTCCTGTTCTGATGCCCTCCCTCCTCGAGTTTTTGAGCAAAGCTTCTAGATTTATTTTCTGTTCTTTCATCTAAAACTTCCGGTGACTCTCATTATCTAGAGAATAAATTCCAAATGCCTTAACTTTGCATTTAAAGCCACTTGTTATTGGGCGTCAGCCTTATTTCCAAGTGTATGCCTACTTTCCCCCCTCCATGTAACCCACACATCAACCAAATGGAACCAGTCATTAGTCCCCATTCAAAAGCTGTTCTTTCTTATAGTGTGGAGTGTTCATCTCATTCATATCATCATCATCATCTCCTCCTCCTCCTCCTCCTCCTCCTTCTTCTTCTTCTTCTTCTTCTTCTCCTTCTTCTTTTAGTGAGGGAGAGAGGGGAAGGGGCAGAGGATGAGAGAGAGAGAATCTTAAGCAGGCTCGATGCCCAGCATGGCGCCCATCCCGGGGCTCCTTCTCACAACCTGAGATCATGACAACTGAAATCAAGAGTCAGACACAACCAATTGAGCCACCCCGGTACCCCCTATGTCTTCTTATATATGCCCCCCTTCTCCTCAGAACTCCGCTTTAAATGCTAGCCAGCTCAAATTTTCTCCTTTCTCTCACTTATTATATTATTACATCTTGTCTTATGGTGTTTATAATTTTTACCCTGTTTTATGGCTTTTATATATAGTTTTTATACACCCTTTTTGACTCTGCCATTTGAGCCAGAAAACGAATCTCCCTGGGCCTTGATTCCTTCATGCCTCTCAGCATGCTATATGGTTTGCGTATAGCAGAGACTTAGTAAATATTAGTGGAAGTTGTGAATACATAGTAACACATATATAAACATATATAAACTAACAATATCAAATGGTTTGGCCATTTAAGAGTCTGGACTCTATGGTAATGCCTCATATTTCTTTAAGAACGTTCAGAATTTGGAAATTTTTATTGGTATAAAAACCCAATAGTTGTGCATATGATTCAGTAATTCAGCACTACAGAATAAATTATTATAGAAACATGAATAGTTGGGATATTCAGGAAATAGGGTGTTCTGAATAATTTAATTTTTTGGTTAACTTGGAGTTGGGCAGAAAATCTTTTTTGTTTCATTTCTTGTTAAAAAATTCTTTCTAAATATGCTAATTTCTGGTCTTGGGCAAAGAGCATCATTAAAATTTTCTTTGATGAATGAGGATATTAGAATGCCTTTGGGTACTTATTACATACCTTAATTCTCATTTTACATTACCATATATGTACAAAAAAAGTTTTGAGTTTGGATTGCATCTCAAAAGTCCTTTTCTTTTCCCTATATTTAGCCATGGATATTTGGATGGGAGCAAAACCTGATATATATTTTTGTACTCTTTACTATAGAAAATTCCAGATAATGTTCTCTGTCTTAATGAGTGCATTCTTCGCTTTCAATTGACTATTTCCATAGTCTTTTGCTCTATAATTATTGATAAAATTTGAATTCCATTAGATGTTATATTTATAACTTTGTTAATATATAAATACTTATAAAATTTATATTTAGCGTATATATATTTATTGTCTAACCTTTAATTCAGCTTTTTCCTTCATAATGATCTCTATTTTTAAAACTTGCCTGAACTATATGTAGTTTTGAATTTGCAATTGATCGGCTTACTCTGGCATAATTCTTTTATCTGTTACTTTTCCAGAAGTTTTTGCAAATCACAATGATTTTTATTTACTATTAAGACAGTGAAAAAAAAAAAGACAGTGATCATGAACACCAAAGATTTTGTAGTTCTTCCATGGGGAAAACCTGGAAATTCTGTAAAGCTGAAATACAAGTAAGTGTGTATTTATTACTTAAATAGAAATAATTGCTAACATTTCTGTATGTTGTAATTTTAAGTATTCTTTTTATATGAGGCAGTTTAGACTTAAATTTGTAAGTTATTTTCTCCATTTTCTTTACCTTGGTATATATTTTTTTTTTTTGAGTCAGACTTTAATTTACTTATTTTTTCAGCTTAACAGTATTCATTGTTTTTGCACAACACCCAGTGCTCCATGCAAAACGTGCCTTCCCTGTTACCCACCCCCTGTTCCCCCAACCTCCCACCCCTGACCCTTCAAAACCCTCAGGTTGTTTTTCAGAGTCCATAGTCTCTTATGGTTCGCCTCCCCCTCCAATTTTTTTTTTTATATAAACATATAATGTATTTTTATCCCCAGGGGTACAGGTCTGTGAATCACCAGGTTTACACACTTCACAGCACTCACGATAGCACATACCCTCCCCAATGTCCATAACCCCCTCCCCCTCTCCCAACCACACCTCCCCCCATCAACCCCCAGTTTGTTTTGTGAGATTAAGAGTCATTTATGGTTTGTCTCCCTCCCAATCCCATCTTGTTTCATTTATTCTTCTCCTATCCCCCTACCTTGGTATATTTTTATCTATAAGAGAGTAGGTTTGACATATTATAAATCCACAATAGTTTTTAAAAAATAAGGACTAAAATTCTTTATGCCACAAAACTGAAGTGAAAAGTTATAAGTAAAATCTGGGTTTGTTGACTATTAAAGCCATCTAACAAAGTAATAAATTGTTTGTGACCCTTGTTTAGAATTAAAAGGAATCCCCTGAAGAAACTGAAAGACACTGAAATTTAGGGACATTATTGGGCCAAGAGATCTTAAACAGAGAAGGTACTAACTATCCCAGCACTTTGCCTACTAAGAGACAGTATCACCTTTCTTAGGAGAGGCACCTTCTGTCCTGGATTGCCTTGTGGATGCATTCAACTAAAACCAAGCCATTCTGGGTATCCTGGGAACTTCATAACATGGCAGGAATACTGGAAATGTCAATACACTGTTTCCCTTTGAGGTCATCTAGAGTCACAGGAAATTGCCAAGGCCTTCCTTTCAAATACCAATAAGAGCCAGCTAGTTTGGATTCAGGACAGACTGTAGACTTTTTAGTTTTGAGTTCCATGGATGAGATCATTAGTCCTGTGGTTATTCAGTGTCTTCAGAGCTTTCCTAATTCTTCCTTCACTTTTGAGATACTGTGTGTAAGAGCATGTGTAAACTGGAAAATGTTACACAAATATATGGGATTCTCAGCATAGTTGACCCTTGAACAACACGTGGTTTAGGGGCACTGATCCTAAATCACTAAAGCACATTCAAAAATCCATGTATAACTTTTGACATCTCCAAAACTTAACTACTAATAGCCTACTGTTGACTGGAAACCTTATGGATAACATAAACATTCAAATAACACATATTTTGTATGTTGCATGTTTTATATACTGTATTCTTTCAATAAACTAAGCTAGTGAAAAGAAAATGTTATTAAGAAAATTGTAAGTAGGGGCGCCTGGGTGGCTCAGTGGATTAAGCCGCTGCCTTCGGCTCAGGTCATGATCTCAGGGTCTTGGGATGAGCCCCGCATCAGGCTCTCTGCTCCGCAGGGAGCCTGCTTCCTCCTCTCTCTCTGCCTGCCTCTCTTCCTACTTGTGATCTCTTTCTCTGTCAAATGAATAAATAAAATCTTAAAAAAAAAAGAAAATTGTAAGTAAAAGACAACAGTACTGTACTGTATTTGTAAAAAAAAAAATTGTGTGGAAGTGGACCTATGCAGTTCAAACCCCTCGTTTATCTGTATTAGTTTTACCATTTCTTTCTTTTTTTGGTGGGAGGGGAGCTATCCAATTGCTACTATTAACAAATTTTCTTTTTTTGTGTAAAAAGAAAATGGGGCATACAAAATTTGATTTTGGTCATATGTTTCCAGTCTGTGTTTATATACCTATAAATCATTTACCCAAACATTTATTATGTGACTGTGTTCTATACACTGTGCTGGAGAATGGTGAATATGAAAGTAAGAAGACAAAACCTTCGCTCTCAGGTAGCTTGTAGAGGATGTGAATGGATAAAATCACATTTATGAGATAGTGTGAAGTGTAGTGTGATGAGAAAGCACAGCGGGCTGTGAGAACATGGTCTGAACTACTGGATTAGTGGGGAGGAGCTCTCCAAGTTTCCTCTGAATAATGCAGTTAGTTGGGTAGTTGCTGGGAGAAACTTGGGCTAAGGCACAAAGATCACATAGTCTGGAAACTTTAAGACACATCCAGTGATGTATGGAACAGAGACATATAGAGCAAAGTTGGAGAGAAGGGCAGGGTTGTACAGATAATAAATTAATTTGTGTGCCACACTAAGGAGTTTGGAATTTATTTTGGAGGTAAGGGGGGGGGGTCACTGTTCCATCCCTGCAGGTCTTCCTGATCCATCTATATCAATAACCTACAGAAACTATGACAGGAACACCCACTCTATGGTAATTGCTCTGGAGTTCCATTTATTCCCCTTTCCTATTCCCCTTGTCCCCTATTTTCATTTGATACTGTCTTAATGATTATCTTAACCTTGTCTGATGTATTGGTGCTCTCCAATGTTTGTCTTCCTCTTTCTCAGCTGCTAAGTCATTTAGCAGGTTGTTTCTGGCCCTTGGATTTGGTGGTTTGACCTGGTCTCTGCAGGATTAACCCTAGTTTTCCTCAGTGGTCCTGCCTGCCCCCTGGTTCTGAGTCTGAGGCTGTCTCTGGAAGGAACCCTTGTCTTGTTTCACAACCATAGCATCCCATCAACTTGACCACTTGGTCAGTGAGCCAGTCTTTTTTTTTTTTTTTCATTCTCATCCCTTTCCTTTACCACAGTGGGGTCTTCAGAAACATTAAATGTTTTCTAAGTAAGTGAGTAACACAATCACATTTGTGTTCTTGAGCTCTTTCTCTGGAAGCCATGTGAAAAGTGTTCTGGGCCATTGAGACTTTGGGCAGGGAGACCAGCTCAGGTATCAGTCCTGAACTGTGTCCCCATCCCAAAGTGATCTAAGCATCATTATCCTTCTGGTTGCCTGAGTAAGAAACCTAGGACTATCTTAGATTCCTTCTTTGTACCTTCCCTGGTGAGTCAACTGCTTCTGGTCAGTCTCCAAGTCCAGTTAATTTTATTTCCTCATATTTCTCAAGTGCTCCCATTTTTCTCTCCACTGTCTCTATCCAGTCAGACCAGCGTCATCTCTCTATTATTAGGATTACTAAAATAGTCTCCCAACTGGCCCCCTTGTCTTGCCTTTGAGCCTTGTACCCTCTAATTTCCCATTCTGCAATCAGAGCGATCTTTCTAAATAAAATGCAAGTCTGATCAATTCTCTTAAAATCCTTTGGTGGGTCTCATTGCTTGTAGAATACAAATCCTTGTCATGGTCTACATGGCTCTTCATGATCTGGCCATTCTCCACCTCAGCAGTTCCACTTCTTGCTACTTTTCCCATCCTGCACATAATGCCTGGTTACGTGGAACCTCTTGCTTCTTGACCCACACATCACCTGTATCCACTTGTGCTCCCACTTTTCTTTCTTCCTGGAACACTGCTCTCACCATTTCTCTTTGACTGGCTAGGTCCTTTCATCCCTTAGGGCTCAGCTCAGACTTCTCTTTCTCCTGAAACTGCTCTTGTAGGCCCATTGGCTGGGTATGTGCCCTGTGCCCTTTCTGTGTGTTCAGGTACCTCATGTACATCTCCAATGACAGCACCATTATACGGTATTTCAATTACCTTCAGGCCTGTGTTCCTGTGTGTGCTGGAAGCTCTACTGGGTCTCATCCCCTTTCACGTACTGTCACATATCCTGTGCCTGTTTGTTCTGGGGGCTGAAATACTCCTTGTGGAGCAGATATAATGAAAATAGTGCCTCCCCCTCAGCATCTTTGACAGCTTTTCTGAACTGTCTGGCAGCCTTTGCCTCCTTTCACTTTCTGTTTATCTCCCTGAATAGTGTATACTTGGGCATGGATCTTTGGCCCCCTTGCTCCTTGGTGACTGCTTCCATAAATTAGTTCCCTTTTCTGATCTCCGTTATTCTTGTTTCTCAACTCCTCGCCATTAAATCCTTGGGTATGCACACTACGTGAATATGGACAAACACTAATGTAGTAATAAAGGAAGAGATTTAAACTCATGATAGATAATAAAAGCTAGAGAACTAGGTTGGCATAGACCTATGGAAGACAGAGTCAGTGCCTAATACAAGAGATGAGAACTGTAAAATGAAGAAAATGGCTTGTGTCAAAAGTTTGATGAGCTTCAGATATTATTATCAAAATCTCTTGCACAGGAATCTATAAGATGGCTCCTCTTTTTCTTCAAAAAAGTTCTTTTCTTATTGTCTTCCTTCAGAGGAAACAATAGGTGGTGTTGGCCCAGTTCCCATTCAGTCCTTTTGATGGCTCCTATACCGAGACCATCAATAGATGCCTTCTTCCTAATAGGCCCCAAACAGGATCTGCTCTTTTTTTTTTTCTCTTTGAATTGTATTTATACAATACAATAGAGGTAGAAATTTATTGAAGGTTTCTAAGATGATCAGGTCAGCAAAATTGCGTATTCTGTCTCTGGAGAAAAAAAAATGGTTACTTTAAACCATACGCCTCAAACTATTTGAATTCTTTAGAGGAAAGACAGTATGAAAATTAGAACTTTTTTTTCTTTTGCATTCTGTTTGTATAGCATAGATATTTGAGCATATGTGAAGGCAAAGTTCATATGGTAAGTGAATTATGACTTGAAGTGTCTAACACTGTAATAGGAAAAACAAAAATTTGAGATTTGAAGAGATGTATACATCAAGGAGAATGTTAATGGAAGTTATTGCTAACTTGAGAAATCATATTTCACAGAATGCAAAGGAGGTATTTAGAATACCTTATCACTTACTGTTCATAATTTTAATTAGGGGCAAAAGTTGATATAAAATTATTTTGCCTTTGTTTGTTTGCTTACCACAAATGAACATTTTGTGTTTAACTCTTACTCAGAAATGCTCAGGAACTGAGGATGGAGAAGGTCCAGTTAGAACTGGAGAATCAACAGATGGAAAAGAAGCTACAGGAATTCCAGTCAGCCCGGAGTAAAGAAAAGGAAGAAAGAGAGTAGGTGACATTTTTAGGGAATTTGAAAGGAATAAACTGACTTGGGTAAAGAATTACTTCATATATTAATATATCATTCCAAAAAAGATCTGCCCTGAATGAATAATTTCTGGCTTTTCCTGATGAACAAATGGTATTACATTTCTCCTGCTTTTTCTTTGTGTCTTTTATGATGTAAGGCATGTTGCTTTTGAAAATTACCATTACTTCTGTTTCCTTTGGACCTTATTTGGTTTTATACTTTCTTATTTCTCTTTTTGCATGACTCTTGTGAACCATTAAAGTCTGGGATGTTTAGCACAGAAATGCAGAAGTTGGCCTTTGCTCTCATAAAGCTGCCATCCATAGGAGATTGCGTTTGTGTTTAAGGTTATTTTTACTTAAAAAAAAGACTTTTTGGGGGCAGGAGTTTACATATTCATCTATAAGAACCATTCAAACCCTCAAGTATGTAAAATATTTTTAGACAAATATGTTTTAGCTGAAATTTTATTAATGAGCACTCTCTAATATTGTACTTTGTATCTATACTAATTTTACTGGGCATTTTCCTTTATTATAAAAATAATAAGTGTAGATTATAAAGGTCAAACAGAGCTGATGGTTATGTAATGGAAATTATTTCTTCTTAGCTGAAGGCTGAGTCTCAGCCCATTTGTAGCTCTGCTTTTAACAATTATGATTTTTTCCCCAACAAGTATCTTATCTTTGTGTAAGCCTGTGTGTGTGTGTGTGTGTGTGTGTATTTGTATGAATGTGTATTTGTGTATTTTTCACAATCTTTTACATTTTTACAAGTGAGGTTATCTATAAAATGACTCATACCCCATTTTTTTTACTTAATACATCTTAGCACTCTTGCCACATCAGCATGCAATTGATCTCATTCTTTTAAAGGCCACATAATATTTCTTTGTGTATTTTTCAGATCTTTATTAAATTTTCTCAGTTTTGTAGTTGTAAGTGCTACTGTGAACATGATTCTATGTATATTTTTGCTTACACATGCAAGAGTATCAAAGGGTTAAATTTTAGGTCAAAGTGTATGTGCAGTTTACATTTTGGTAGATACTAGGAATATTGTCTTTCAGATAGGCTTCAAAAATGTATAACTTTCTCCTATGAGGATAACAGTGCATGTCTCATGTGCTTTGGCTGGTACTAAATCTCACTAGGCTTTTTGTATATTAAATTTGCCTTTGTTTGGTCTTATCAAATATCCAAGTGATATCATCAAATATCCGTGCAATAGCTTCTGAACCATTAAATAAAATTCAAATGTTTACTATAGTGCCAGTAGTATTTATCTTTAGAATCTGATTCTTTGAAAAATGTTCATGACATATGCACACACCTTTTCTAATAACAGAGCATTGATTTAATCAAGGATCTCAATGTCATATGTCATCCCAGGTGATAAAGTATATTGTATATTTTGTTGCTCCTCTTTTAATGATCCAGTGAACTTAGTTTGTACTTCTCAATGGCTCATGAAATATTTGTGAATCAGAGTTCCTGAAATCAGCCTCAAGAGTGGGTTTTCATTAGCTGAGGAACCTTTTCTAGATGTTTTAAAAAATGTTCTAAAGCTTGACTGAGTTTTCAGAAGAGGTAAGTGTTTTTCTAAGGTCACATAGATAGTAAATGTCACTGCTAGAATGAGAACCTGCCACTCACTGGTCAGGAAGATAGAAGTCTAATGTTCTGACCTTGACTTTATTATTTATTGTCTGTGTGACCTTGGGGAAGTTTTTGTCTCATTATTTTTTAAGCGAGAATTGGACTTCTGCCCTGCTGACTTCAGAAAATTTTGTGAGATTCAAAAGTGCTTTGAAAACTGGAAATTAAACAGTTTGCCTTCTTTCTCATCTCTGTTACCTTTCAATGTGGGAACTGATTTGTAGTCTTATACATGGAATTCATCGCTAGAAGATCTGCCAAATATTTGGGGTATTATTTTGCTTCCTTTTCCTCTTTACATTTGTCGACACTTAGGTTTTAAAACTGCACAACAATCTGTAAAGTTTCCTATAAATCAGTAAAGCTATCTTTAATCATCATAAATGTCTAACAAAGGAAATTCTTCATCTGTATTTGGACATTTTACTTTTATTCATTTCTTTTCAACAGTCCCAAATATGGTAGAGCTATATTTTGGAATTGGTGAGGATATCATGGCATTATTGATATTTCATTTTCATTTTGTGGTGGTCTGTTACATGTTAATGATTGAATATCGTTTCTTGAAACAGGGAAAATATATTTGTTTTCATTAAAAGGAGAAATGTATTTAGTAATTACATTTCATCTTCTGTTTATATATATTAAAGGTCAAGTGGATATCACTGGAAATCTGGACGAGTGGGAAAATTGGGTAATCAATCACACATGATGTCACAAAATAAAGGAAATATTATTAAGGTAAGAAAATACCGTTTGACTCTCAGGGAATTTACTCAGTGAAGACATATAAATTAATTTTTCAGATCTTGTATTCCCTTCTATACTTAAGAAACCTACTATTCTTATTTTAACAACTGCATATTATTGAATTTTGATTAATTTTTATGGGTTCATTTATAGCTTTCATTATTCAGATATATTTTGTTTTTTATCGACAAGACGATTTTCAAGAATTCACCTTGAATAGAATTTTTCTAGACTGATTTTTTTATACAGTTCAGTCAGTTCTGGTTTCAAGTATGTGAAATACAACTATGTAGTTTTATATTAAGATGAAAACTAAGTTATTTGATGTAACGAAGGACAGACTTTTTTCTCTCTTCCTATAATCACATTTGTTAAATAGTGTTTATGTTTTGCTTGAATAATTATTATTCATATACTATTGAGTCTATGTGTGAAGATACCCGAGGAAAAAATGTTTTCAGGTTTCCCAACTGTAGAATTGCTTTAGCTTTACTGGGTATTATAAAATATAACATTACCTTATATTTAAGATTAAAACAAGATGAGTGACTTTATGTAAGGAAAGCTGTTCTGTTTCTGGATTGTTTAGTACAAGATCCGTGACTTCGTAAGTCTTAACTTATATAGCTTTTTCTCTTTTATATACCTATCATTAAACTTTCTTTGGACCAGTTGGCATCTATAAACATCTTACTTGATGCTTCTAACCTTTCTGGTTTCAAAAAAGCCTTTTATTCTTTAGTGTCATTCTCTTCCTGAGATATGATTCTTTAATTTTTGGATTATAATCCACTTCCCATTTCTCATGATCTTTCTGAGATAGTGTTCCATGTTTTAGATGTTATTGAAATATAATATAATAACAATGCTGACTCTGTGATTATTGCCTTATTTATTCAATAACAATTATTAAGTGCCTCCTTTGTCACATCGTGTATTATCCTTGTTCTCAAGGAGATCCTCATCTAATGTAAAAGATAGCGTACGTATGAGAATAGGAAAAGTCAGTATGTCATTTTTGTCATAACCATTTAGTGTATAAACCATCTGTGTTTGGGAAAAAATACTTTAGTTCTACAAATAGTTGAGAGTCTTCTAGATGTCTTTGTAAGGAAAAAATGATGAATAAATCATAATGCCAGGCCCCACAAACCTCATAATTGAGTCAGATGTGAAAGCATGGGGTTTAGGGAGCTCTGGAAGGTGGGGTTAGAAAATGAGCTAGGGCAGGAGGGAATAACAGAGTTCAGAGTCTTGACTCTTTCACTGTGGGAATGGAATTCCCTGACAGCTTTTGAACAGGAAGACAGCAGGATTAAGATGATGATTTATGATGGCTGATTTTGTTTAAATATCCAGGGCATTAGGAGTTTATAAATAGAGGATAGAATAAGTCATATTGAAACTATTTTCATCATGTCCCACATCAATAAAGAATGTATTTTGATCATGAACTTTTCTATACATGAACTTTCATTTATTTATAAATAGAATTTATTTATAAATATGATAGTTTACTAATATATCATGTGTATTGTAAAACAAATTGTGGACATTATTTAAGGATGACACAAACTTAATTTCTACCTTCTGGTCTTTTCCTGAGCTCATGCTCATTCCTGAGCTCATTCCTCAGGCATGCATACATGCTACCTTGGAGGCCACTAATATAGATAGTAGCCTCCAAAGTATAAATAGGCAGAGAGACTATTTAGAAGACTAGTAAAAGAATATAGAGGTCAAATGAGAAGAGTCTAAATTAGAATGTAGCAGAAGAAATATGAAGGAAACAACGGAACCAAAAAAGCAGTGAGAAAGGAAAGGAGGAAGTCAAATGTGTAACTGATATCAGGATGATTGACAATGAGGTAGAATAAAGAAAGAAGCTGAAAAAAATTGGGATTTAGAAATCCCTCCCTCCCTTCTTTCCTTCCTCCTTTCCTCCTGCCATCTCTCCTTTCCTTCTTTCCTTCCTTCCTCCCTCTCCTTCTTTTCCCAGCTCTATTGAGGTAACTGATAATTACAATTTTAAGATATTCTAAAGTGTAACAGCATGATGATTTGATGTTTGTATACATTGTGAAAAGATTTCACCCATAGGGTTAATTAACCCATCCCTACCTCACATATTTACCCCTTCTCTTCTTTCTTTCTTTCTTTTTTTTCTTCCTTCCTTCCTTATTTTCTTCCTTATTTCCTTCCTTCCTTATTTCTTCCTTAGACATTTAAGTTCTACCTAGCACATTTTGAAGATTTAGAATTTTGTTTGACTTCTAATGTGTTAGTTGAAGCCAAGAGAGTAAATATGCTTCCTAAGAATTTATAAAAGGGAGAAGAAGGGTATAAAGGATAAAGCTCAGAAAGGGCAGGTATGAAGGATAAAGCTCAAGGAATATGGAGGTAAAAGAGAACTTTAATATTGATAATCACTATCTATTTTATGCCAGTCAACAACAGTTCAGCTGCTTTTCCTGTTTTATCTCAGTAAGTGCTTATATTGCTCTTGAGAAGCAGTTGTTATTTTTCCACTTCCACAGATGAAGTAATTCAACATCAAAAAAGTTCACTTGCTCAAGGTCAAGTGTCAGGACCAAGATTTGGAATGCAGGCTTTCAAGCTGGTGCTAAGGTGATTTGCCAGCTCTCCAGTAAAGGGAGCTTGAGAAGAGGAAGAATGGTAGAACCCAAGTAATGTAATTTCAGAGAAAATGAAAGCAAAGGAGGGTGTTTTGACTGTGATTTTAGACCAGTGTTTCTCAACAGGGGTTAGTTTTGCCCCCTAGGAGACATTTCGCAATGTCTGGAGACATTTTTAGTTATCACCACCAAGAGGGTTTCAGGTTTTTGGTTAATGAATGTTAGTGGCTACAGGCCAGGAGTGCTGGTATGCATCCTGTAACATACTGGACAGCCTCACCACCAAAGGATTATTTGGCCTAAAGTGTCAATGGTATCAGGGTCAAGAAACCCTATGTTCATCCATACTGACTAAAATCCTGACTCATTTCATTAGCTCTGTGATTTTAGGCGAGTCACTTAACTTTTCTGAGCTTCTGTTATCATATTTGTAAACATACAATATTTGCTAACTACTTCACAGAGTTTTAAGCAATATTAAGATGATGTGTGTGAAACCAATTGTAACATTGGCTGAAAATGTTTGTGGAGAATTAGAATTTTTAAAAAACACTGAATTTGATTTGATATTAGATGGAAATATATCAGTTGGTTACAGGAAGAAGGATGGGTGGCAGTGAATAAAGTCTAATGTTGCAGTGAGCATGAGAATGGTGGGTGACATCTCAAGGATTAAACAGGATCAAGGAAAGACTTTATTACAGTTGACCCTTTAACAACACAGATTTGAACTATTCAGGTCCACTTAATATGCAGATTTTTTTCAATAGGTGTATGTACAGTACTATAAGTATATTTTTTCCTCCTTATGACTTTCTAAATGCCGTTTTCTCTAACTGACTTTATTATAAGAATACAGCATATACACATATAACATACAAAATATGTGTTGATCAACTGTTTATGTTCTCTGTAAGACTTCCAGTCAACAGTAGGCTATCAGCAGTTAAGTTTTTGGGGGGCCAAAAATTGGTGTTCCAACCCCCATATTGTTCAAGAGTCAACTGTATATTGTTTATTATAATCAGAGACATGTGAGCCAGTTTGTAGCTGAAGGATGGGACTCACTAGTGGGGAAACGTAGAAGATGCAAATGAGGAAGGTGCCAGTTGCTGGGGTGTAGTCTTTGAAATGATGGCTCCTTAGGTACGCCTTGGCCAATGGAAGAAGGACACACTGCATCTGGTAAGAAAGAGAGAAGATGAAACAGGTGGCAGTAAAGGTAATATTTTAGAGGTTGCATTTGACAGGAGGTGAGGCAGGAAGCTGTGGAAAGATTTTAATGGGAAGACCTCAACATTTGTAGTAAATTTGAAGGCAGGATCATCTGCTCACAATAAGGAGGGGAAATGGGGTGAATGTGAGTCTTTCAGAATAGGGAACATTTAAAGTAGCCACTGTGGGAGTCATGATTGAGGTTTAGCACAAAATGAATAAGTAGACTGCTGAAGAGCCATAAGAGCATGGATTTGTAGGGGACCCATTCAGGATTATTTCATCACAATGGTAGGTAGATAGAGGTAGAGGTCTAAGAGGAAGGAGGTAGGGTGATCATATTTAGCACCGAGAAGCTCTGAGTCTGGGCTTTTGAAGGTGCAGCCTTTCAGATTGCTGCTTAGGTTTAAGGTTTGGTCATAATGGTCAGGTGGCTGAAGAGGTGCTTAGATAATCATGGTAGTCATCATGGTGGAGGGCTTTCAGCATCAGAGTGTTGGGTGAACATGGACATTGAAATCTCTATGATCATCACTCAGAACTGTGATGGAGAGAAATACTGATCAGATTGCCATAGTTCAGGTGGAAGAGGATTGTAGATATTAATGAAAGTGGTCCGTAGATGGTGAGGACCTTCAGTAGAGGCATCTTTGCTGAACGATGAGATCAGAGTGATATTCTGGAAGCAGCACTGAAGACCAAACAGGGAGAAAGATTTTCTTCTCTCCTGGTGGATACAAGTGAGTAGAAATGGAGCTAGTTCCTCTGGAGAGTTCTTTGGAGAGGGTTGTGTCTGAAGCAAGGTGAGTCCTATTAATGGGAACTTTTGCAAGAGGTATTTTTAGGAAAGGTTTAAGTCATAGGATAAATGACTATTTAATAAGGGCTCTATGGACTAGCAGGAAACCAGGATATAAGGACAAGCAGTAGAAAATTGAAAAAAGTTATGCAGCTAATTGTATTAAGAATAAGAATATTCGAAAAAGTTGCTCATGGGAGGAGTGTGGGCCCAGCATGGCAGATTAGGGCACTCGTGGGAGTTTGGAGGTATTTGTCAATGCCAAGGAGGCTGATGATGACAGCATAGTCTGACTCCCAGGGCCCATGTGATATGTCTGTATAGTACAACCACTAAGCTTCCCTGAACCTCAGTGTACCCCTTCAGTATTCTCTGGTGGAGGCATAAGTGGGTTAATAAGGCATAGGCTTCAGGATATCAAATTACTGATGTTTTAGATATACATGTATGTGCATATACATACATATGTGTACATATGTGTATATACATATGGATGTGTGTGTGAGTGTGATGTAATGTGTGTATCCCTGGTCCAACCCTACCTGACCCTGGACTCTTCCAAACAGATGAAAATCAGACTTAGGAGGAAATTCTAGCTGCCTAAAAATAGGAGCTAGCAGTTTGTTCACTGAAATATTTTTATGCAGTTTGAATCATTTGAAGTAAATGTGGCCATATTTATAGAGCTGAAAAACATTTACAATAATAAGAACAAATTATAAAATTTCCCTAATAATGGGTTCAATTTGTTTTGGCATCGCCATCCTGCCCAGGTAGCCTATAACCACCTTGACCATGTTGCAATTCAGATGTCTCATTAAGGTAATAATAATGGATAATTTTGTTATGAAAAATGTGATTAAATTATCTGTAACTTGTATAACATTTTCAGTTTAAAAATAAGAGTGTGATTCACATAAAAGTTGATTATTTCAATCCCATTTTCTTTTCTGCTGTCTTTGGTACATAGCATCTGAGCAGCTACTTGAAGAATGCCCTTTTGGGGGCACCTGGGTGGCTCAGTGGTTTGGGCCTCTGCCTTCGGCTCGGGTCATGATCTCAGGGTCCTGGGATCGAGCCCCGCATCGGGCTCTCTGCTCAGTGGGGAGCCTGTTTCTCCCTCTCTCTCTGCCTGCCTCTCTACCTACTTGTGACCTCTCTCTGTCAAATAAATAAATAAAGTAAAAAAAAAATGCCCTTTTGAAGCAAAACCACTAGATTCACTGAGAATAATTATGCCTAAATTTTCAAAGATGACTGCAGTTGTACAGCTGTCGACATAGAGGCAACTGTTGTTCTCATATTCTCATGTACAAATTGGGCAATTGAGCATGCAAATTGAAAATTGAAACCTAGGCATGAATTGACAGGGTCCGTGTAAATGTGCATCATTCCTTCATGCTCATTTATGTACTTTGAATATTGATTTTAATAAGACCAAGGCAAGTATATACAGTTAGTGAGTCCGTTTTATGTCTAAAAATCTTAAGATCCAAGGATTTTAAGTGACCATTTGAAACACCTAACGGCGAAGCTTCTTTACTCAATATTTTGTCTATAACTTCGGACAGTCAGGGATCACAGCTAATATATTGAAGGTTAAATCTATGATGCTTAAACATGTGGTTCTCCAAATTAGACAAATAAGATAATATTGGCTTCTACAATTATGTAAGCAGAGTGGCTCAGTCAGAATTCAGTTTAGATTTAGTCTGTACAAATATTAGACTTTGTGTGTTTCAGAAAGATCAGAGATAGAAAAGGCTTACTGAGCCTTTACAGTGTTTGAATACTAGTGCTTTCCTAAAATAGTTTCATGAGGATATATAATTATTTTTGTTCAAAACATAATTTATGGCATGTTTTTAAAAGTGGTTTAGATATTTCCCAAAGTTCCTTTTTTTTGGTATTTGCTCTTCCTTCAAAGTTCTATATAAGTTTTAATCATGATTTTCTATTAATTTTATATTATTCTCTCAAATGATTGTTTTGCTCAAGATGTACTGAAATTTTATGGCTCTCTACTATTTTTGTTAGTAACTTAAACATTCTTTGAATAAGAGAATATATACCTGACAAATAGTATCCATTTCATTAATACAGCTTTCTGCTGGAAAAGTGAAATTAAAACTACTGAAGGAGGAACTTCAAGGTAAACAGTTTACCACTGTGTTATTAGATGCCAAAGCTGCAACTTTTCTTTTTCATTTGAAGTATGTAGATAATTAAAGTGCTAGAATTGTTTGTGCTGTATAATGATTCTAAAACCCAAAATGATGACTCTCATGTGAGGTTTTGATATTCAAATCCATTTTATTTATTTTGGGGGGAGGGCAGCCTTATTTTATGTTAAAAAATGTCAAGTTAAAATATGAATATAATAATAACATTTTCCAAAGTGAGGACTTTGATAGTGCTATTCTGTAGCTTTACTTATATAATCTTTTAACCAGGAAGATAATTGAGCAGTATAAAATTATATATTGAAATTCTACTCTAGGAATCTAAAAGGATATTGAAAATGTTTTATATTTAATTAATTATTTCAAAATAGCAAAACCCAAAAATCAATTTTGAATTCACAGTAAATCCAAAAGAAGTAAATTTTTTATAGAGGATAAGTACATTTAATTTGAGTGGATGAGATAATTTGGTAGAACAAATTCTAGAAATACATGTAAAATTTATTATAGAAGGTTGTTTTCTGTGAGCTTCATTTAATTTGATCCAGAGATGGGACAGAATGCCATAGGGATTCTATCAAGAGCATAGTTTTTGACATTCTGTAATTAAACTTGTCCAATTCAAGTGAGTTTTAAGCAGGATATGGGCACATATGTGGGCCCTGAGGTCACAGGAGGCTATGAGGGGGAACTGTGGTTTCCACAGTTTACTGGGAAGAGTAGACTTGCCTGCACACCATTCTTACTGGGGAATTAATATTTAAATACTCTTTGAGAATTTAGAAATGTGCTTAAGTTCATTACTTTATCAGTCAGAAAACTAATTGGCCTGACATTTTTCTTTTCTTCCAGATCCAGTGAAACCACAACTTAATTATAAGATGGCCAATCCTTCTGAAAGTAAAAAATCCAAGATAAAAGGGAAGGTTTGTGGACAGTGTGAGAACAAAGCTGCTCTGCTGGTATGTGCACTAGAAAAAGGTACTAGATCCTAGCTTTCACATGGCGTCACTCACCTCTCCCAAGTCGACCTGCTTTGGGAGCCAGATACTTTTCCTTTGCTGCTGTTGCTGAAGGTGAAGTGAGCATGCCGCCCCATTCAATGCACTGTATCTCATCCTCTCATTCCAGTTTAAGGATATCTCCTTCCTCCTCTCCTCTCTCTTCTTGGATCATGCCAATCAGCACACAAACATGTTGTGGTACTCTCCAAAGCAAAACTACACCAAAAGTTCTATGACCACCACATCTCCCTCTGCACTCTTGTTAGTAAAACTTCTAAGGAGGTGTCTACATTTGCTCACATCATATTCTCTCCTCCTATTTTCTCTCTCTTTCTCTCTTTTTTACTGAGGTATAATGCACTTACTGTGAAATAGACCTTAAATGTACAATTAGAAGCCTTTTGACAAATGTTTACACCCCCGTCAATGTAAGAGAATACCCCTGAGAGTTCTCTTGTGCCTTTTCCAATTAATTTCCACTACAAAGCCGATTGCTCTTGTGATTTTTAGCACCGTACCTTTAGTGGCACCTATTCTTGAACTTTATGTAAGTGGAATGATAGGGTATATATTTTTCTGTGTAAGGCTTCTTTTGTTCCACATAGAGATTCACTGATGTTATTACATTTATTAGTAGTTTGTTCATTTGAATTACTGAGTAGTACTCCATTGTACAACATACCACAATCTGTTTATTCATTGACATACTGAATGACAGTTGGGTTGTTTCCAGTTTTTTACTACTGTGTTTAAGGCTGCCTTGGATATATATGTGTAGGTCTTTTTATTTTTTCCTTCAAATGATGTTTTTTTCCTTAAAAGTTATGAAGTGAAATTGGAAAAAAAAAAAAAGCCCCTAAATGGGTTCCAACGGTTCTCTAACTTCTCATTGTTGCTGAATTCATGAACTTAAAAAAAAAAAATATGGCAAAATATGCCATAATTTAAAAGTTACCATTTTAGCCGTTTTAAGAGTACAGTTCAGTGGTGTTAAGTACATTCACGTTGTTATGATGCCATCACCACCATCCATCCACAGAACTCTTTCCATCTTACAGAACTGAAACTCTGTACTAATTGAACAATAATTCACATTCCCCATTCCTGTCAGCCCCTGGTAACCATCCTTCTCCTTTCCCATTCTACTTTCTGTCTAGGAATTTGACTATTCCAGGTGCTTTGTATAAGTGGAAGCTACTGTATTTGTCCTTCTGTGCCTGGCTTATTTCACTTAATGTCTTCGGGGCTCATCCAAATGGTAGCATGTGTCAGATTTTCCTTCCTTTTCAAGGCCGAATAACATTCTATTGCATGTATATTCCACATTTTGTTCATCCATTCATCCATCAGGGGACATTTGGGTTGATTCTACTTTCTGACTATTGTGAATAATGCTGCAATGAACATGGGTATAAATATCTGTCCAAGTTTCTACTTTCAGTTCTTTTGAGTACAGGCCCAAAAGTGGAATTGGAAAATTCCTATTCTTTCTAGAACCCTGTCTATTCAGAGTTGGGTCTATGTCCAGCAACTGCTGTTATCAAGGTCACCGATGACATCCATATTCTTAAATACAGTGGCCAATTCTGAGTTCTTATCTTAATCTATCAGTAATATTTGGTACAGTATTCCTCTTTTCTTTTGTGACTCTTCACTTGGCTTCCTCCAAGACATAATTCTCTCTTGGTTTCATTTTACTTTGCTAGCTGTCCCATCTCAGTCTTTTGTTGGTTTTCTGTATTCTAGACCCCTGAATGTTGGAGTGCCCCAGGGCTTAGTCCTTAACCCCCTTCTCTAGTCCATCTATTTACTCATTTTTTTAAAAAGATTTTATTTACTTATTTGACAGAGATCACAAGTAGGCAGAGAGGCAGACAGAGAGAGAGGGGGAAGCAGGCTCCCTGCTGAGCAGAGAGCCTGATCAGGACTCAATCCGAGGACCCTGGGATCATGACCTGAGCCGAAGGAGAGGCTTTAACCCACTGAGCCACCCAGGCACCCCCATCTATTTACTCTTGATAGGTATTTTTGTCTACTCTCTTGGCTTTAAAGACCATCTCTGCATGGATGGTACTCAAATTTACATCTCTTGGGGTGCCTGGGTGGTTCAGTGGGTTAAGCCTCTGCCATTCAGGTCAGGTCATGATCTCAGGGTCCTGAGATCGAGCCCCACATAGGGTTCTCTACTCAGCAGGGAGCCTGCTTCCCCCTCTCCCCCGACCTGCCTCTCTGCCTACTTGTGATTTCTCTCTGTCTCTGTCAAATAAATAAATAAAATCTTTAAAAAAATTTACATCTCTTATTCATCTCCTTCCCTTGAACTTTTCCAACTCAGACTGCCTACTCAGCAGCTCTACTTGGTTGTCTAACAGTAATCACTAACTTAGCGTGTTCAAAATTGAACCTTTAGTATATCTCCGACATATTTTCTTCCCCATAGTCTCCTTAGAAAAATGGTCAATTCAAATGGTCCCTGCCCCAGCAGCCCTTTGTAAGGGAGTAACAGCTGAGTAGCCCTGAATTTTTTGGAGCTTCTCCATTCAACCACAGTGCATTTATTACCTCTTAATATGTATTTATGTGTTTATTTTCCACCTACCTATGTCAAGTTCATGAAAGTAGGGATTTAGTTTTGTTCACTGTTGTCTGCCCACCACCTAGAATTATGGCTGCAATTTAGGAGGCACTCAACAAATATTTGTTGAAAGAATCCATTTTTTTTCTGTAATAAAGACTTCAGATCTATCTTCCTTTCAGTTAGTATTAAAACTACTCCAATATCTGATGTAATTTAAAATATTATACACCTTTGAGAAGCAGTTTTCCCCCCAATAATTTAATGATTATAACAAATATTTGTAGATGACTGTAATGACATTTGTTATAGGTTTTGGAGAATTTGGCCATCATCATTTCTGATTTGAGACCCTGTTACTGTCCTTATTTCATGGCAGTTTTAGTTGGTCTGAGAGAGTTAGAATGCTGTAAGTCTGATAAAGAGATAATAGTAATATTAAATATAAAACCCTGGTTCTTGGTACAATTCTCTTACTATTACATCATGCTGTCTTCTTATTTGATGTAATGATGGACAATAATTTAAGAAGTCTTTACAAATTGTACCTATCCAGAAATGTTTTAAAAAATATAAACAATGTTAATATTCCTGAAGTTGGAGGTATGAAAGCTAAAGGGAACTTGCTGGCTGAACTGAATTGTTGAGGTCCACTGTTCATGATCTGAGCAAAGTAATTATGTAGGAGCTGTCAGTATTTCTTGTGCGTCCTGTTCTGTGTTGAGCATTATTTAAAGGCCATCAAATTTGAACAACATGGCATACATAGGTAGGTAAACTTGACCTGGAAATAAAGGATCTGTTTTTCCGAAGAGAAGGAAAAACAAGAAGAGGACATTCCAGACAAGATAAACAGCACATGCCTTGTCTGGAAAGCAGACAAGAGTGATAATGTGTGCAGTGATTAAAAGGCTGATTTGCCTGAAAACTGTTAGAAATAGAAGCCATCATTTAAACCCTACACGGTCTTGAAGATTTTTGCTAAGATTTTAAGAAAGTATTTTGGTTGATTTGAAGTGAAAGTAATGGCCCATGATTATTTGTCAAGCACCACATTAAGTTATTTGAAAATTCAAGTTAGGCATATCTAATGATATAGACTGTGGTGATGGTGAACTTAAGGTTATCTTGTATTCTTAGCATCCATCATTCTAGATGGTAATGCTGGTGTGTAGTGAGATTAAACCTTCTAATAAATTATGATAGGGCCTTCATCAGGGTAAATATATGGGAAGTAGAGGTTAAGAGCTTGCATTTTTGATGGTTTGAATCTTGACTTTACCTTTTATTTGCTATGTGGTCTTTAGAAAATGGCCTAATTCCTCTGTATTTCTGTTTTCTAATCTGTTACAATGGGATAATACAGGTGGTATCGTCTATACCTCAGAGTTACTGAGAATAATGGTTAATGCACATGAAGTAGTTAGCATTGTGCCTGGCACATTGAGAGGAGACAGTAAATTGTATGTTTTGTTGTTGGCACATTTTCATATCTCCTGATGCATTCACATCCATTGATGGTAAAAATAAAATCCCAAACCTCCAGATTCCTTATTTTCAAAAGAAATTCCAGTAGATTTAGGCTGTTTGTACATGGCAAAAGTGAAATGGATCGTTAAAAATTACATATTAATTTGGCAAATGTAGATAATTTAATTAAACTCAAAGGGATTCTAAAGGCTTAGCACAACTGATCTAGTCTTGATCAAATTAAAAAGATATTTGCTAAAACTGCACTTGGGTATTCCATCATTGAAGAAGCATCTGTGGTGGAATGGAGTCCTTATCTACATTTTTAGTACGTCTCTGCCAGTTACACAAACTGCCTAAAAAGATTTTCCAGTTGGCGGTCATTTTAACCCAATTTAAATCAAAATATGCTTGTATAACAAAATATATAAGCTTACTTTGCAATTCCAGCTTTGATCTTCTAGTCTACAACATCCGTTTGGCTACTTTCATTAAAAATCTGTTGTTAACAAATACTTGGCTTAGAATTCAATGTTCAAACTGATTTTCAGTCTTCTATATTACATTGTAAAGATGTTTCCAATATGTCTTAAAATTTATTAAAATATTAGAAGATATGTTAATAAAAATTATGCAGAATACATTTGGAAATATACATCAATACAATAGTACTGCCATGTGTATATGTGAAATTACAGCTTTATATTTGGTTGTGCACTTAAAAACTATGGATCCAGATAATGTTTTAATCATTTCTGTAGGAGACTGTTGTTCTTCAAACATGAGTTGAAAGGGTAGGACTAGTTCTGCTATCAGGGACAGTGTTTATTTTTCCTTCACTTAAATAAAAAATTCAGTTCTGTATAGCTAATCACATTTGAAAAAGATACATTTGGATTATGATAAATACCTCCCAAGCAGTCATTTGTCACATTGGGTTTTATTTTATTGCAGATTTTATCAAGGTTTTTCAATAAATGATTAGTGCTATGATTAATGGTCAATGTGATTTTTAATAATTTGGGTCATGGGCAAGCTTGAGTTTTCAGCCAGACTGTGGGATTAAAATCCTGGCTCCATCAGCTGTGTCACTGGGCTCATTCCCAATCATTATCTTCCTATGTTACTTCCTCTTCACAATGGAGATACAATGATTATGTTAATCTTCTAGGGTTGTTGGGAGGATTCAGTGATGAAACATATGAAACCATTAAAACAGTGAGTTAGTGTTCCGTAAATGTTGTGGATACTGTTATTGTTATGGGATTCTAGCCTTCCTTTTCAGTTTCATTAGTTTTATAAAATGTCTTACTCTTTTTACCTTTGGTGGTTGTTGTTGGTGTGTCCTAATCATCTTACATTTAATAAATCCGGTCACATTACTGCAGGCAACTGTCATCATATGGAGACTTGTAATATAGTTTTTAAAAAGTAATGGTCTCCTGTTGGGTTTTTAATAAGTGTTTACCTTTCTACACCCTATACATTCTGGAGCCTGTTACTTGGTGTGTGGTCTGCACACCAGCAGCTGTATGGACGTTACCTGGGATCTTGTTAGAATGCAGGATCTAGGTCCCAATCTGGACTTCCTGAATCAGTCTTCACAGCAACAGAATCCCAGGTGATTCATATGCACAAGAGGGGTCACTGTATTGCACATTTCAGTCAGCCACTCCCTAGTCTAGGGTAGAAGAGCTTGGTCAGCCTCTCCCCAATCTGCCCTAGCAGCTTTCTGCGTAAGATCTCTTCACAGGAGAAGAGAAGGTGGAGGGGAAGAATGGCGGTGGGCATGTGAAGTGGAGGGAGAGGAAATGAAAAAGAATCAAAGGGAATGTGGGCTCTGTGACATAGACTTCCTGACATCATCTCTCCAGACCCTGCACTTTCTTACTTATTTGTGCTGCTGGCATTCTTAACGTGGCCCAAACTCAGGAAAATTAGAGGTCTTAGCCATTTGAGCTGCTTTTTCTCATGTTGTACAGGTTCACGTTGAAGCGGCTGTATAACTGCCTGTAGTACTTTAAGTCGCAGTAAAAATTCCATTTTTTTTTCTTTTTACTTTCAGTCTTGCTCAGCACCATCATAGGTACAGGTATATCCCATCAATTTATTCATAAATTTAAAAAAATTACATTTTAACACCATAGAGAATTTGAAAGATAAATATAAACTTGTCCATAATCATTTTGCCAGTCATAAGAGTTGCTGACATGTTGATGTGGTTCCATCCTGTTCTTTTTCTTATACTTACTTTCCTTTGAGGAATCTTATAAGCATACTTCTCAAACCATATTTTGAGAATCACCAGTGAATTAATACCATTGAAAGAACTGTGTGTGGATTTTTGGAGACAAACAGTGTATACATTGTGCCATGTAAATCAATGGAGAAAAATTAAAGAACTCATAAAAATGAAGTAGTTTTGACCCAGAAAGAATGCCTGCTTAGTTCTTACCAGGTCAAGAAGTTTGGTCCCAGACTGTTGGTGTATTATGATTTACTTGGAATTGTATATACATATATACATCTAACACATATATCTAAAAGTTACTTGTAGCTATTTATTTTCATACGACAGTAATTAGAGTTTACAAATTAGTTTTTTGGGTCAAATTGTTCCAGTTTCCTTGGGCTTCTTGATTCTGATGACATCTAGGCATGTAATTGGATAAAGATAAGAATAATGACTTCTTTATGCAAATGTTTTTTCAAGGTCATATTAATATAAGATTGTGTGATATTTTAATGTCTTTTAAGGTATGCCTTGAGTGTGGAGAAGATTATTGTTTGGGTTGCTTTGCTAAAATTCACCAGAAGGGAGCACTGAAGCTCCATAGAACAACTCTTTTGCAGGTATGACTTTTTAAAATGCTTTACTTGTAATGTATTTATAAAATGTTTCAACCGAAAGACATTTAAAACACGTTTAATTATCTAGAATTTAGGACAACTTATATTAATTTATAAAATTCTATTATGTACAGTTTTTTACTTATATCTTAAAATTATTTTACTGAGTGTTGATCTGGGTTCAATTTTGCTACTTAAACTGTGTTTTAATATAGTTCCTGAGACATGAGCTTGATTAGAGTTTTTAGATCATGCATTTTATCTGTGAACTTGACATTTAAAAATTAGACAGTATTTTTATCTATTGTGATTTCAAATGAACACATGGTTTGCTTTAAGTATTATTTCTATATAGTTTATAAATAGAAATCTCTACTGTTTTCTTTTCATGTTTTTTTTTAATTAGTCTTGTATTTGTCCTCACCCATTATCATTTAAATAAGCTTATCTCTCAGGTTTCTACTTCTCCTCCTACATAATAGAAGCTTTTATTTTTCCTCATATAGGCATTGTTCTGTGAAATGCTCAAGCTCAAACCCTGTCAGATGGTTTAAAAGTTCTAACACTTAAACAAGAAATATGGTTAAATATAGATAGGGCATATTATACTGGTTGCATTTCACAGTGCACTGATTTGTCATAGATTTCATTCATCATGCAGCAATTTATTCAACAAATATTTATTGGCTACCTTTTAGAAAACAAGGTCTGTGCTAGGCAGTACCTTACACAGATAAATAACACTAGGATCCTGCTCTTAAGGAACTGAGGATAAAAGTGAGAACCAAGGACGTTGTGTAATGGGTTAAAGATTTTACTATCTTGTAGGCAAAAGGAAGGAGATGATCAGATCAATATTTAGAAAGATACTGGTAGATTTCAATTTTTACATGACACCTCAACATAAATATAGGTAACTCTCAAGGATGCTGATGACCCAAGTCATAATAACTACAAAACATAAAATAGACCTTATTCGTATCAGTACTTACCAAAGTTACTTACTTTTGAGTGACTACTCAATATTTAGAGTTTCTTAGCAGAAATCATGAGGGAAAACAAAACAAAAAAGACCCCAGCCACCTGTTACTTTCCTGTCTCAGGAAGGTTTGTACAACTGGACAGTCATAGAATTGAAAATTAATGTCTATAAAAGTGAATGCAATTGTTAATATAGAACTAATGTAGAATTTAAAGATACTCTACTTTAAGGGTAGAGTCTAATTCCCTCGGCCACCAAGCTCATATTAGTAATATTTGCTGGTCTGGAAGATACAAAGAAGAATGAGACATGGATTGGAGGTCTGATTCTCTCCTCTCCCTCCCTCCAACCCCATCTCTATTCCTCTCTTTCATGTCTCTCTCCCTCTCTTTCTCTCATACACATCACACATACACATATACACAATTTCAAAAGACAGACTGTGCTGTGATATGGCTTACTGTTATCCAGAGACAGATATAACATGGGTCAAATCATGCTTACTAAAAGCAATGCAACATAGTGTTTGCTTTTTAAACATTATGTCATGTGGGGCGCCTGGGTGGCTCAGTGGGTTAAGCCGCTGCCTTCGGCTCAGGTCATGATCTCAGGGTCCTGGAATCGAGTCCCGCATCGGGCTCTCTGCTCAGCAGCGAGCCTGCTTCCCTCTCTCTCTCTCTGCCTGCCTCTCTGTCTACTTGTGATCTCTCTCTGTCAAATAAATAAATAAAATTAAAAAAAAAAAGTTTAAACATTATGTCATGAAAATCTATGTCTTTTATATCTTAAAAGGAAGAATGTTATCTTTCTAGATGAGATTCTCATGTAATTCTAGTGTGGAATTGATAGGGAAGAGAGAATTAAGACTTACGAATATATACTTTGTATCATACTCTGTTGTTATATCCTACCAACATCACATTTTCTAGCTCTGATTGCAGGGGAAGAAAGGTTGGTGAGCCAGAAATAGTAAAATGGTATTTAAGTTCCTAGTGAATCTCAAGTTGTGGAAGACACATTCATCTCTAAAAGTTAACAGAAGTGAATTTTATAACAGGTGCGAATCAAAGAGCATAGCAAGCAACAACGAATCCTTGAGACGTCATTTTAAACACAGGGGTAGCTTTATGTATATATTTTAAAGTTAAATACCATAGAGAACTATGTATTTTCCATATTCATGTTAGTCCTCTGTGTTGCCCTACAGTCTGTGAAAACAAAAGTTGCTACTTGATGCTATTTTGAGGATAGTTCTGGGAAGTTCATTGCCTACTGGGGAAATCAAATTAGGACGCTAAACTTAGAGAAAAGTATGGGGAGACTGTGCATGTTGGGAGCTGAACATATATTGATCCTCTTTTTGTATAACATTTCACTTACCCAGATTACTATGTAGTGAAATACCTTGAAGATTTTTTCCAAATAAATCAGGTAAACTTGACCTTTATTCATTGAACAAATTTTAAATTAAAAAGGGGTTTTTGTTTTAAGGAAACTTTTCAAAATGTGTAACATACTCCCTCCCATCTTAGTAAAGATTATGGTGAATACCGTCTCACTGTATTTTAGTGACTCCTGCTCATTGTTTTGCCCACTAGCTGTTACAATAGTGTAATAGTTAATAAGAGGCCTTGGCCAGCGGATGTAGTAGGTGGAGCTATATCTTCCTCCTAAGAGATCTGCTCTGATTAGTATTTCATTTTTCTTCTTTATCATGGTCTCACTAATTCTCTGCCATCACTTCTTGTTTTTAATCAATTGTCCCCTTAGCTATCTGGCATTTTCTTCCTGTTCTGTTCTCTGTTTAGCCCTTTAATTTTTTTTTTTTTTCAGTCATCTTGTTTTTTTTCTCCTTGTTTTCATCATTCTCCCTGGTCTTTTCCTATCAGTAAAGGTTCTTGCTGCCGTTGTTCCCTGGCCTGAGGACCGTTGGTCAGCAGTGAATGGTGTCTCTCTCTATTTAGCTCTCATTAACCAGTCATATAGTATTTTTTCCTTTCCACTAATTTGGCAACTGTCAAAGCCATGAGATTTTTTTTGTTGAGTGCTGAATTCATGCCACCTTTGAGAAGTTAGAGCAGACATTTGATACTTGACTTTTAAGCATTACTATACAAAAAGCAAGCTTTCTAAGCTAATGGCTACTCTACTTTTATATTCTTTAACCTTTGCTGACATTTCCGGTTATTTTAGAGCACAGCCAAATTTGATTGCTGTAAACTGTTTCAGCCCCCATCCTACAGCCGTGAGTCTTTATATAGTTCACAGGCAACAGGGACCATTTTGTACTGCATATCTTCTTTTACTTATAAGTCCTTGAAAAAATTGAAGGCAAACTATTACCATTTCCATGTTGACTGACATTGTAATTTCAAAGGGTCTTTCTTTTGATTTTTGATTGATTTATACTTGGCAGTGATTCTAACACAAGTTTTTTCTTTTTTTACCTTTCCAATCTCTGTTAAATAGTTAATTATCTGCAAAATAAAGTGCAAATGCATGAGGAGAATTACTAAGGATGAAAATCCTTTTTCTACATTTAGAATGATTTGCACACTTTAAGGATTGAAACAAAAATTTTTTTTTTCAGTGGGTAAGCCTAACATTGATGAAAAATAAGGTCTTAATCTATCAGGCATTTCTATTTCCTTTTACCAACATACGATCAAACACAAGAGATAAGGTTAATCAGAGATAATAGAAGATGGGGGGAAAGCAAACAAAAGGTATTCCATTATGAAATACAACATGCACAAAGGGAGGTTGGATTAGGTAAATCACTAATAGATTCTGGTATGTGTATTTTTTTAATTGGAATGGAGATTTTTCTTAGTTGGGAGGAAGAGATCTTGGGAAGAGGGATGGTTATTAATGAGTGAAGAGATAATTGAGGTAGTATTTCCATATTTTCTGGTATAAAGCATTTATATGCAGCCTCTTTACCTTTTTTAATCTCCAAAGAAAGGTATGTCTATATAGATATAATAGAATTATATGTTTGCTTGAACATACTTGTAGGAAAATAATCACCGGGTAGAACTTCAGTTATCATCAGAATACTATTTACTCTTACTGACTTTATGGTAGTTTTTTCTTTTATTTGACAATGACCAATATCAGCTTATAGGCTCACACTGTCATTGTTCTGTTAATGTTAGGAATAATACGGTATTTTTAAATCATAGCTAGTCATTTGGACAATATCATTATTACTAAGATGATCTTAATGGACCCATTTTAAATGCTGTGTGTACATAGTATTTATAGATGCCATGGTGTGCTACTGAGATCCTCCTCTTCAGGATTGAGATACTCACTTCCTTAGCTACCTGGAGTATTTGCCTATAGGTGGATCATATTTGGGTCTCTCCTTGGGAACTGCTCTTGCACAAAGAGAAGTGCCACTTCCAAGCTTACATCCCATTCCCTGAGGCAGCCATTTTCTGGTCCAATTTCCGGTCTATGTGAGAGTACAAGTTCCCAGCAGCAGACCCTTGCCTCAGCTGAGAATAGCTGATGGGCCATCATAGCTTCAACTGGCAATCACATCAAATTCAGTTTTCCTCTTTCCCTAAATTTGCCTCTTTTGTCAATCATCCTTGTTCTTTTCAAAGAATTTCCCACTAAAAGTTAGGCAGGCAGATCTCAGAATTTGTTTCCTGGGAACCTGACCCATGACAATATCCAATTCAGAGTGGAATTATAGAGTTTTTAGCCTAACTTTAGAGTGCGCTGCAATTTTGGGAGGTCAATGTATAATATCTCTTTTTTCATTTTTCAGATTCTGAACCAAGTGACAAACATATTAGAGTGAAGGCATAGAAATCTAAATATCAATTTTATTATTGCTACAATTAAAACTACTGATTGCCACAGTCAGCTTCCCAATTCTTCCTGGAATTGAACATTTTTTTTACCCCACTCCCAAGTGTAGACATTTCCCTTTGCCAGGGCAGGATCTACCCAGTAAAACTTCTTAATGGATATCTAGATTGCAGTGTATCCTTCTCTGGACAGGCAGAGCTCAGAGAGAAAACCCAGAAGGGGCAGCAATGAACATGCTCCCTTCCTTCTCCAAAATCTCAGCAATAAGATAGATATGTAGGGATGAAGAGTAAATAGTCCCTTAAAAAAGAATTATCACAAATTCTTATGATTTTAAAGTTTAGGTAATGTAAATATCTTGTATAAATTTGCTATTTATAAATATTAGTTAATATTACACTTAAGAAAAACAAAAACAAAATACCTAAAATATATATAAACAACTGAGCCGTGGCATGTTTTTCTCCTATGTCTTAAATATGAATAGTGTTATTAACAAAGATTCCTTATGCTACAAGTTTGTACTTACTGCTCTTCTATATGATTATCACTTTGTACTTCCTCTATCAAAGGGTTTTTTTAAATTATATTCTTATCAACTCTACACTCTTTTATAGCGTCTGATAAATTTCAAATCCTGTGAGGAAAGAGACTATTTCTGTTTTGTTCATCATCGTTCATCATTGTTCATATTCTCAGTGCTTAACATTATACCTGGCCCACATAAATCAAATTTTTGAATAAATGGCAACATGAATGAGTCCCCAATGATACGATCAAGCTCCTGAAATAATTTGAAACTATATTTTAAGTAGCAAAATTTTATTATTCTCTGAATTTTGAAAACCAAAGATTGGGTAGTTAAAGGAATTTATGGTATATTAATGTGTTCTGTGGGTAAAGAGCCAGCAAAAGCCTTTTAAGTCTGAGAGTTTGAACTTTAATTTCCTAGCTGTTTTCCTGGGAAAAAGATAAAGGTAGTGAATGTCAGCTGTGTTCCTAGACAACATATTTATGGTAAACATAACCCCTGATTGGCACATTGCCTCCAAATGGGAGAACTATAAATACTTCAAGTAAGCCACAGCTCCCTGAGTGTGGTGGGCTTTGTATCTATGCCTTCTGCTGGAGGGCTCTGGAAGCCATGAAGATGGGGATTGACCTGGTGGAAAATAACGCTCCTAAGTAGGTATCATGCTCACCTATTCAAGCTGTATTTGTGCATGAATTTCTGCAAGACTCCCACCCAAGAATAACTGGTGCTGTCCTATTAGTAAAGTGCTGTCCCTGTTCTTACCCATCTCAGCAGACCCAGGCCAAAACTGGTCAGATGACAGCCTTGTGAGCCTGAAAGTTTAGTTAACTCAGGCAGAATCCTTGGTGAGCATTACGGTTTCAAAAAACAAAATGGTGGAATGCTCAAAAGATAAACGAACACTCGTGCAGCATTGTTGACAAGAATATTTTAAAAACAGCTTCCTTGGGGTGCCTGGGTGGCTCAGTGGGTTAAAGCCTCTGCCTTCGGCTCAGGTCATGATCCCAGGGTCCTGGGATCGAGCCCCACATCGGGCTGTCTGCTCAGCAGGAGCCTGCTTCCTCCTCTCTCTGCCTGCCTCTCTGCCTACTTGTGATCTCTGGCTGTCAAATAAATAAATAAAATCTTAAAAATAAATAAATAAATAAATAAATAAATAAATAAATAAATAAAAACAGCTTCCTTGAGATACAACTTGTTGTATCTCAAGCATGATGTTGTATCTCAAGGATTGATGAATTTATGAGTTCATCAATCAATTCAGTAGATTTTAGTATATTCACAGATCATGTATAACCATCAGCACAATTAATCGTAGAACATTTTCATCACTCAAAAAGAAACCCCATACCCTTTTGCTACTACTCTCATCTCCCAATACCCTCCTTCCTCCAATCTCCTGGCAACCACTAATCTACTTTCTGTCTCTGTAGATTAGCCTATATTTCATATAAATTGAATTGTATAATATGTGGTCTTTAATGACTGGCTTCTTTTACTCAGTAAAAATAAAAAGTTTTCAAGGTGCATCCATATTGTAACATGTGTCAGTACTTCATTTATAGTTAAGGCTAAATAACATACCATTGTATACATGGATATACCACGTTTTGTTTACTCATTGTTTGATGGACATTTGGTTGGTTACAACTTTTGGCTATTATGAGTAATGCTGTTATGGACATTTATGTACAGGTTTTTATATGGACATATGTTTTTATTTCTTTTAGCTATTTCTCTACCAGTGGAACTTTTAGGCCATAGGGTAAGTCTGTCTTTGTTTGAGCAACTCCCAGAGGGTGTTCCAAAGTGGCTGCTCCCTTCGACATTCCAGTCAACAGAATTTGAGAGTTCTGATTTCACTGTGTCCTAGCCAACACTTGTTTTTGTCTCACTTTTTTTTTTTCTAGCATACAGTGTTATATTGCAGGTGTACAATCTAGTACTTCAACAGTTCCATACATCACCCTGGGCTCATCACGACAAGTGCACTCCTTAGTCCCCATCACCTATTTCCCCTGTCCTCCCATCCCCGTCCCCTCTGGTAACCATCAGGTAGTTCTCTGTAATTAAGAGGCTGTGTTTCTTGGTTTATCTCTTTTTTTCCTTTCTTACGTTTTCCCTTTGCTTGTTTTGTTTCTTAAATTCTACATATGAGTGAAATAAGGTGTTTGTCTTTCTCTGACATTTCACTTAGCATTATACTTTCAAGCTCTATCCTTGTCTTTGCAAATGGCAGTATTTCATCCCTTTTTTTCCCAAGTTCTTACACAAATTCCAGTAAGCTAATTCAGTGTAATATTAGTTTAGGTGTCGAATTTAGTGATTCACCACTTCCATCAACACCTGGTGCTCATCAGAACACGTGCACTCCTTAAGGCCCATCACCTATTTCACCCATCCCTCCACTCTCTTCCCTTCTGGTAATCATGAGTTTGTTTTCTATAGTTAAGAGTCTGTTTCTGGTTTTTTTCTTCTCTCTCCTCCCCCACTTATGTTTGTTTGTTTTAGTTCTTAAATTCCACATATGAGTGAGATCATATGGTATTTGTCTTTCTCTGACTGACTTAACTTAGCATTGTACTCTCTAGCTGCACCCATGTTGTTGCAAATGGCAAGATCTCATTCTTTTTATGGCTGAGTAATATTCCATTGTATATATATACCACATCTTCTTTATCCATTCATCAGTCAGTAGACACTTGGGCTCTTTCCTTATCTTGGCTATTGTAGATAATGCTGCTGTAAACATAGGGATGCATGTATCCCTTTGAACTGGTGTTCTTATATTCTATGTGTAAATAGCCAGCAGTGCCATTGTTGGATCATAAGGTAGTTCTATTTGTAACTTTTGTTCTTTGGAGAAATACTGACAAGAAGTTTTCTCTTCATTTCTTAAAGATTTATTTATTTATTTGAGAGAGAGAGCGCACACACGGGGCTGGAGGGGGAGGGGGAGAGAGAGTTTTGAGGAGACTTTATGCTAGTGCAGAGCCCTGTGTGGGGCTTGATCTCACAACCCTGAGCTCACCACCCTGAGATCACCCCTGAGCCGAAACCAAGAGCTGGAAGCTTAACCAACTGTGTCACCCAGGTGCCCCTTCAAGTTTTGAGAAGACCTAGGTATGGGATAGTTAATAGGCAACACTTCCGTGAAACCACATCTGTGATGACTTGTTCAATGCTAGTAGTAAGAAGAGCTAAAGAAAAGAAAAAGATGATATTTGAAAGGGGTATGGAAAAGGGAGAGTAGGGCTTCTATTACTATAAGGGAGGAGTTGGAGGAACATAAGTGGTTTAGGGAGTATGTTACAAAATCTAATGACAGATGGAGTAACAGATACAGTGGAGAAGGATACAGTGCAAGGGTTTCATGCAGATGTGGTTCAAACTAATATCAAAGGGAAAGAAGGGTGTTTCTGTAATATTTATACTAAGGGACTCTTTAAGATAAAACTCATATACGCAAGCTCAGAAACTTGCAGGGTTGTTGTGAGGAACAAATCAAATGACAACAAATATAAAAGTATTCTGCTTGTAGGAGGTGCTCCATATATTAGGTTTTATTAGTCAGGATATAGTACTTGGGGGAATTCAGCACAATTTCTACATTCTAAATTTAGAACCTGGAAAACAAATTATATTCATGATAATGAATCTAAAGAATTAATGAAAAGGTTACCTTTGGTTTTAGGGCTATTTTTAAAATCATTATAGTAATATATATTTCGGGAGGCTCGTGAACAACCAGTGAAGTAAAGTTTTAGAGAAAAACAGACTTTCTCATTATCCGAATAGAGAATAATAGAATCTCAATTTTGGAGAGGGTCATAAAGATTATTATCCTAACCACATGTCTGAACCTTTAATCAATCACATTGTTACTGAATATTTGAGGAGCCTTTATAATTTGCAGGTGCTAGTAATGTTCTTAAAATTTTGTTCATGGAATCTGACAAGTTTTATGGTATTTTATGTTCATTGGTCTTTATACGATAAAAATGTTCAATTGTGATGTAATAGCACTGCTATATGTAAAAACCAAATATGACAAATTATTGATTGTTATTTGTTAAGAAGCTTGTTCTGCTATGCTAAAAATTCTGTTATTCAGAGCACTGCGTATAAAATCATTTCTTTCTCATGTAGCTCAATATGAGTAATTACTGAAAGCAGCTAACTCATCTGGATGCATTATACATGTAATATTAGTTGAAAACAATAGTAAGTACTTGCCAAGATAATTAATATAGTGCATAATTATATGGCATCAAAACTGCAAATAGAAAGATTGCAGGTGTGAATTTCCTGTGTTATTTTTTTGTTGCTATTCTGGCTCACTTTTAAGATTGCTCTCTAAGTAGAATTTTTAAATGTTAATAAAACTTGAAAGGCACAGTTACTTAGACCAAGATCCCATTTTATTATTTTTCTGGATATCAAGTGATTTAACAGTTTTCAACAATATATTTTCTTTTATATACATATGCTTTATTGCCTTATTTTAAAATATTTTCCTGTATTGTGTTTCATTTCATGATTTTCACATCACTTTTGACACTACTAAATATTGAGTCCAGATTAGTTTTGACATTTACTATCCCTTGAATAGTAAACCACATTTTTTATTTTTTTAATTGAAATAAAATTGATGTGTAACATCATATTAGTTTCAGGTGTAAAAAATAATTCCATTTTTGTATACACTACAAAGTGATCACCTCAATAAGTTATCATCTGTCTCCATGCAGTTAACCACCTTCATCCATTTTACCCAACCCCCTTCCCTCTGATAGCCATGTATCTCTGCTCTGTATTTATGGGTTTTGTTTTGTTTGTCCATTTGTTTTGTTTTTTTAGATTCTGCATGTGAATGAAATCATGCAGTGTTTGTCTGTCTGACTTATTTTGCTTTGCATAAAACCCTCAAGGTCCATCCATATTTTCACAAGTGGCAAGATTCCCTCCTTCTTTGTGGTTGAGTAGTATTCCATTGTGTGTGTATATAATATTATAAATACATACATATACATATACATATACATATACATATACGTATATATATATCCACCACTTCTTTATACATTCATCTATTAGTAGACACTAAGGTTTCCATGTCTTGGCTATTGTATATAATGCTACAGTCAATGAAAGAGTGTGTGTATCTTTACAAATTAGTGTTTTTGTTTTCTGTAGGTAATACCACAAAGTGGAATAGCTGGATCCTATGATAGTTCTCTTTGTAATTTTTAAAGAAACCTCCATACTGTTTTCCATACTGGCTATACCAATTTACGTTTCCAGCAACAGTATATGAGGGTTCCCTTTCTTCTACACCCTCACCAACACTTGTTTCTTGTCTTTTTGGTAACAGCCATTGTAACAGATGTGAGGAGATACCTCATTGTGGTTTTGGTTTGCATTTTCCTGGTAGTGAATTTGAATATCTTTTCATGTGCCTATTAACCATCTGTATGTCTTTGGAAAAATTTCTGTTTAGATCCTCTGCCCATTTCTTAATCAGATTCTTTAGGTTTTTGTTTTGCTTTTTGTTTGGTTTTGTTTTTTGCTCTTGAGTTGTTTGAATTCTTCATATGTTTTAAATATTAATCCCTTATTGGTTATATGATTTGCAAATGTTCTCTTCCATTGAGAAGGTTGCTGTTTCATTTTGCTGATAGTCTCTTTTGCTATGCAGAAGGTTTTTAGTTGGATGTAGTCCCACTTATATATTTTTGCTTTTGTTGCCTTTGCTTTGGAGTCATACCAAAAATTGAAAACCAAGACTGATGTCTGGGAGTTTACTGTCTACTAGCAGTTTTATGGTTTCAGGTCTGACATTCAAGTCCTTAATCTATGTTGAGTTAATTTTTGTGTGGTGTAAAATAATAGTCTAGTTTCATTCTTTTGCATATGTCTGTCCAGTTTTCCTAACACCATTTATTAAAGAGACTGTCCTTACTCTCTCTGTTGTATATTCTTGACTCTGTTATAAATTACTGACCATATATGTATGGGTTTATTTCTGGGATCTCTCTTCTGTTTTATTTGATCTACAGGCCTGGTTTTATGCCAGTACTCTACCAGCTTGATTACTTTAGCTTTGTAGTATAGTTTGAAGTCAGAGAGCCTGATATCTCCAACTTTGTTCTTCTTTCTTAAGATTGCTTTGATAAATCTCAAATCTTTGTTATTCAGGGTCTTTTGTTGTTCCATATGACGTTTAGAATTATTTGTTTTAATTCTGTGAAAAATATCATTGGTATTTTGATGGGGATTGCATTTAATCTGTAGATTGCTTTGGGTTGTATGGGCATTTTGACAATATTAATTCTTTTAACACATGAGCACATAATATCTTTCCATTTATTTGTGTCTTCAAATTCTTTCATCAGTGTTTTATAGTTTTCAGTGTACAGTTCTTTTACTTCCTTGGTTAAATTTATTTCTAAGTTTTCTATTCATTTTCATGTAATTCTAAAAGGGATTGCTTTCTTAATTTCTCTTTCTGATAGTTTGCTATTAGTGTATAGAAAACAGATTTCTGTATATTGATTTTGTATCTTACTACTTTACTAATTTCATTTGTTAATTCTGATAGATTTTTTTAGTGGAGTCATTAGGGTTTCCTATATATAGTATTATGTCATCTATAAATAATGACCATTTTATTTCTTCCTTTCCAGTTTGATTGCTTGTTTCTTTTTCTATGCTGTGGCTAGGATGTCCAATGATCTGTGGAACAAAAGTGGTAAGAATGGGCAGGTTTGTCTTGTTCCCAATCTTAGAAGAAAAGCTTTCAGCTTTTCACCATTAAGTATGATGTTAATTTTGGGTTTGTCATATATGACCTTTATTGTTTTGAGATTCTTTCTTTCTTTCTTGTTGATAGTTTTATTATAAAATGTCTTACTTGTCTTCTTGTTGATAGTTTTTGTTATGAATGGATGCTGAATTTGGTCAAGTGCTTTTATTGGCATCTGTTAAGAAGACTGTGATTTTTATCTTTCATTTTGTTGATGCAGTGAATCATGTTGATTGATTTGCAGATGTGAACCATTCTTGCATCGTTGGAATAAATCTCACTTGATCATAACATATGATCCTTTTAATGTGTTGTTGAGTTTGGTTTGTTAATATTTTGTTGAGAATTTTTAATCTATGTGCATTAGGAATATTAAATTATAATTTTCCTTTTTTGTGGTATCCTTGTCTGGTTTTGGTATTGGGGTAATGCTGACCTCATAAAATGAGTCTGGAGTATTCCTTCCTTTTCAGTAATTTAGCAGAGTTTGAGAAGTATTAAGTCTTTTTTTTTTTAATATTTGGTACAGTTTATCAGTGAATCCATCTGGTCATAGACTTTTGTTTGTTGGGAGTTTTTTGATTACTGATCCAATCTCATTCTAGTAATCTATTTAGGTCTTCTATTTCTTCATGATTAATTTTAGAAGATTATATGTTTCTAGGAATTTATCTATTTCTTCTAGGTTGTCCAATTTGTTAGTGTAAATTGTTCCTAGTATTCTCTTATGATCTTTTATATTTCTGTGGATAAGTTGTATCTTCTCTTTCATTTTTTATTTCATTTGAGTCCTTTTTTTTCTTTCATGATTCTAGCTAAAGGTTTGCCATTTTGTTTATCTTTCAAAGAACCAGCTTTTAGTTTCATTGATCTTTTCATTTTTTTTCTCTATTCATTTGTTTCTGTTCTGATCTTTATAATTTTCTCCATTCTACTAATTTGAGGCTTCTTTTGTTCTTTTTCTAGTTCCTTTGGGTGTGAAAGTTTGTTTATTTGTAATTTTTGTTTTTCTTGAGGTATACCTGCATCAATATGAACTTCCCTCTTAGGATATATTTGTGATTTTTTTCATGTAATTGATTGCTAGTTTTATACCACGTAGTTGGGAAAAAATGCTTGTTATGATTTCAGTGTTCTTAAATTTCTTGAGACTTATTTTGTAGTCTAACATGTGATCTATCCTAGAGAAAGGTCCGTGTGTACTTGAAAAAAATGTTTATTCTGTTGCTGTTGGATGGAATGTTCTGTGTATATCTATTTAGTATATCTAGTCTAATGTTTCATATAAGACCGATGTTTCCTTACTGATTTTCTATTTACATGACCTATCTACTGGTGTAAGTGGGGCATTAGATTCCCCTACTATTATTTTATCACTGTCAATTTCTTCCTTTAGGTCTGTTAATACCTATTTTATATATTTAGGTGCTCCTATGTTGGGTTTATAAATATTTACAAATATCTTATCTTGTTGGATTTCCTCTTTATTATTATGTAATGCCTTTCTTTGTATTTTACTACAGTTTTTGTTTTAAAGTCTGTTTTGTCTGATGTTAAGTATAGCCACACCAGCTTTTTTTTTTTTTTAATCATTTCCATTTGTATGGAATATCTTCTTCTGTCCCTTCACTTTAGTCTGTTTATGTTGTTACTTGTAAAGTGAGTCTCTTGTAGGCAACATATAGATGGGTCTCTTCTTAATACATTCAAATCATTTTATGTCTTTTGGTTGAAGGATTTAGTCCATTTACATTAAAGTGATTATTGATAAGTATATGCTTATTGACTTTTGGTACTTCTTTGGCTGTTTTTGTGGTTTTTCTCTTTTCCTTTCTTCTTCTCTTATAATAACTCTTCCTTCTCTTGTGTTTCAATTATGTGTTATGTTTGGATTCTTTTCTCATTATCTTTTGTATATCTACTATAGTTTTTTGCTTTGTGCTTACCATGAGGTTCACATATAAGATTATATGTGTATATATATGTGCATGTATATCTACATATATGCACGCATATATACTTCATAATATTTTTAAGTTGATAACAACTTGAGTTTAAAAGCATTCTAAAAATTCTTAAATTTTTATTCTTTTTTTATTCTTCATTTTATATTTTTGATGCTATATTTTACATCTTTTTATTTTCTGTATCTCTAATTATCGTAGTTATAGTTAACTTTACTATTTTTGTCTTTTAACCTCTATGCTAACTTTATAAGTGGCTAGTCTGCTAACTTTTTTATATATTTGCTTTCTCCTATGAAATTTTTGCTTTCATATGTTTTCTTATTATTTAGTTAGTGTCTTTTATTTTCAGCTTAAAGCAGTCTCTTTAGCATTTCTTGTAAGGCCAGTTTAGTAGTGATGGACTCCTTTGGCTTTTGCTTGCCTGGAAAACTTTCTCTCTCCTTCAATTCTGAATGATAGCCTTGCTGGTTAGAGTATTCTCGGTTGGAATTTTTTCCTTCGAGCACTTGGAATATATCATGACGCTATCTTCTGGCCTATAAAACTTCTGATAAAATGTAGTTGGTAGTCGGTAGTCTTTTGGCGGTTCCCTTGTACATAGCAAGCTGTTTTTCTCTTGCTGCTTTTAAGATTCTCTCTTTAACTTCTGACATTTTGATTATAGTATGTCTGGTATAGGTTTTTTGATTTATATTTTTTGGAACTCTGTACTTCCTGGACCTAGATGTCTATTTCCTTCACAGATTAGGGAAGTTTTGAGATATCCTTTCTTCAAATAAGTTTTCTGCCATTGTCTTCTTTCTCTTCTTTAGAGACTCCATCATGTGAATGTTATTCTGCTTGGTGTGTATGTCCCATAAGCTATCTTTACTTTTCCAATTTGTTGTTGTTGCTCTGTTTGGGAGATTTCCACTGCTCTGTCTTTCAGATTTCTGATCCATTCTTCTTTATCTAATCTGCTATTGAAATTTTCTATTGTATTTTTCATTTCAGTTATTGTATTTTTCAGTTCTTTAGTTCTATTTGGTACTTTCTTATTTTTTTTTTAATTTTTGTTGAATTTTCCCTGTGTTCATCTACTCTTCTTCTGAATTTAGTGAGCATCTTTATGACTATTACTTTGAACTCTTTAGCAGGTAAATTACATTTTTATGTTCCATTGGGAGTTCTACTGTGGCTTTATCTTGTTCTTTTTGTTTGGAACATATTCCTCTATTTCCTTGACTTGCTTCTTTCTCTGTGTTTGTTTCTGTGTATTAGGTGAAGCAGCTACCTCTCCCAGTCTTGCATGACTTTGTGTAGATGAGGAACATTATTGTTCAATCTTGCTTTAGTTCTTGGTTCTTTTGAACCATCATGAACCATCTAAGATGGTTCTCATGAACCATCTAAGCAATCTGATTTGTTCCTGATAAATCCCAGCTGTTGAGTTTGTTTCCAGCCCTGCCAGTGTTCCAAAGGGAGGCGTCTCAGCCAGCGAGTTTCAAGCCTACATGAACCCATACCCTCAGGCAGCAGCTTTTAAGTATGCAAATATATATAGTCCTTTGGAACCACAGTTGCAATCCTGCCAGCCTCCAGACCAAGCAATCCAGAGCCAGCCCCTTCATGGCAGTTGTAAAAATCGAGGCTTTAGATGAGTATATAAGCTTCCTTCTAGGAGATACTAGTGAGCTGTAGCAAGGTCCAGGGAGAGTGCAAAGCTGGATCCCCCAGATACATTCCCTGAGAGCTCCTCCATAGTCTCTATATGTATGGTAAATTGATGCCTAGCCTTCAGGCTAAAGCTCCAGGACAAGTAAATAGGCCTTTCTTCACAAAAAGACCAGTTCAGTCTGCTTTCTGTGCCATGCCCTTGGGTTGATAGCCTGCCAAGAACTTTCTCTTTGATTGTTTTAGTCCTTTGAGGCCCTGTAGCACAGATCCAAGCCACTACAGCCAGGTGTTCAAGGGGCAACCCCTGTGTGGACTGTGCATACTCACCCACTGGCTTCAGTGGGGCCATAGGAGAACTTGGCACTAGGGCAAGCTCACTGACTTCACTGGGGCCACAGCAAGCCCCCCAGCTCTAGGTGGGAAAGCCTGTGGGTGGAGCCAGCCTGCAGGATGTAGAGAGACCACGGGAGTGTAGGGAGGGGCAGGGAAAGCCTGCCAGCTTCAAGGGCAGAGGGCAGGAGAGGAGGAAGCCTGCTTGTTTTAGCAGGGCTGTGCTGAGGGGGTGGAGCAAGCCCACCAGTGCCAACAAGATAGAAGCAGGTAGAGCACAGCAATTGTGCCTGCCATTACTTCCTTTCCCACAGAAAGTCTTATTACCAGATTACTGTGTCTTTAAGAGATACTTGAAGATTAGCTAATGAATCTTCACATATGGTCTAGGTGCTTTTCAAACTGTTGCTTTTACTTTCAGGGTGAGTCTGCGTGCAAACCCTTTGAAAGTAGAGTTTCTGTTCCCTTAATCTTTTGGATCTCCTGGATATAAACCCCATTGTTTTTCAGAGCCAGACATTGGGGGGGTGGGGGGGTGGGGCTCATCTTTCTGGTATAAAACCCAAGGGCTGAGATGCCTGAGGTAGGTATGAACTTCTTACCTTACTTACCTTACTTCTTACCTTACTTCTCAGTGAAAAACTCCATAGTTGTGAGATCCTTCCCAATTGTGGGTCAGCATGCCAGAGATGAGGATTTTGGCAACACTGCATCTCTGTCTCTCCTACCTGTCTTAATGTGGTCCTTTTATCATTTGTTCAGCTAGTTTCCAGGTCTTCAGGTCTTTTGTAGAGGGAATTGGTCTATATGTAGCTATAGATTTGGTGTGTCCATGGGAGGAGGTGAGATCAGGATCTTCCTGCATGGCTGTCCTGAACTGCTCTCTCAGTAAACTGCATTTATAATCAGGAGCATGTGTCCAGGTCCTCATTTATTTTTATTATCTCTTTATGTGTAAAGGGGGAATACCAATACATAAATCTTTGATTAATAAAATCTGCGGTTTTCATTAAACTTTCAGAGGAAAGGTAAATCCAAGGGTCCTTTAAGTTCTACTTAAAGTTATACTTAAATGATGCTAGAATAAGCAATAAATTTTAGCCACATGAATTTTGCACTTCCAGAATTTGATTTTTATTTAGCTTGCAATAAGCAGGTTTTTTTTATACCATTGATATTTTTGTACCCCTCATGCAAATACCAAGTCTGTTTTTAGAAAGATGATGAGCAGAACTGTATTTAAAACATGATTCTGTTGTGAGTTGCCTCACTGTAACATTCTTTCATCCTGTAAATATTTAGTTTTCTCCTGTTTCTTCATGTATTTATATGGGAACTTTTACCCAAATTGTTTTTCTTTTCCAGTTTCTACTATATGGAAATTCCCATCTTTGCTTCTCTGCCTTTCTAGTTGCTCTAAAGTTAACTCTTTTTCTCTTTCTTTTGATTCCAACACTAGATGAAACCTTTGATAAAATCATTTATAGATATTTCCTTCTTCAACTTTCATAGAAAATGCACAGTTGACTGACTCTATGGTAAAGCCTATTTTTAGGGAACAAATTTGAACTAAGATAATCTGTAAAGATGGATTCATCAGACAAGCAGGACAACAAATTTCTATAGAAATAAAAGACGTTTCCTTTATATATAAAGATATATATATTTTATTATATTTATTATTATAATACTTATATAATTATATAATTTTATGTATGTGTGTGTGTGTGTGCACACACACACACACACACATATATATGTGTATATATATATATATATTCCCCTGAGCAACCCAGGTGCCCCAATGGGTTTATTGCATTTTATCCTAGATCTATGATAATTTGAGGAGTTTGTCTGCTTGTTGTAATTACTAGTCCTTCTTTTCTACATATCTCCAAACTCAGATTTAATCTCATTTGTTAATTATTGATGGTAGTTAGCAGGATCCTTATACTGTCATCATGAATGTGTTCAATGCAATGTATAAAGAGAAAATATACTGGCAAAATAATCTGTGGAAGTTTCTTTTGATAAATAAATCTTTTTTTTTAAAGATTTTATTTATTATTTGACAGAGAGAGAGAGAGATCACAAGTAGGCAGAGAGGCAGGACGAAAGAAAGGGGGAAGCAGGCTCCCTGCTGAGCAGAGAGCCTGACGTGGGGCTCCATCTCAGGACCCTGGGATCATGACCCAAACTGAAGGCAGAGGTTTTAACCCACTGAGCCACCCAGACACCCCTGGATAATAAATATTAAGCAAATGTTTATGTGATTTTTAATGAAAAGGTTTATTTTACTGTAAATATAGTTTTTTTAGTGTATATGTGTTTCTGCCATAACATTATATATGATTTCTGAAAAACTTCCAGCCTGGAAAATAGTAGTCCTCTTAATAACTTCAGGAAAAATTAGGGGAAGGCCACTCAAATCCTATGGCACTTTGTAACCAGAGCCCTAACAAAAACAGTTAACAATCCTGCTGTTAATATACAACAACCATTAATATATACACCTTGAGTACTTGTGCTTTCTTCTCTGAGATGTAGATCCTGGATAGAATTAACTGCTAACAGAGATCATTTTCATCAAAATGAAAATGATTTCATTTTCATTTCATGAATTCATGTCTTCCTTTCATCAAAATGAAAAATTGGAATCAAACTGTTACTTCCTTTATGAATCCATTGTTTTAAATCAGCTTCTTTATCTACACTCACATTTTTTCCAGATAACTTAGTGGAATGCAAGGTTGTTAAAGCCATTAAAATAGTTCTGCACAAAGGGGAAGGTTTGATACAGATATTCAGCTTTTTTTTTTTTAAAGATTTTTTATTTATTTATTTGACAGAGAGAGAGATCACAAGTAGGCAGAGAGGCAGGCAGAGAGAGAGGAGGAAGCAGGCTCCCTGCGGAGCAGAGAGCCCGATGCGGGGCTTGATCCCAGGACCCCGAGATCATGACCTGAGCCGAAGGCAGCGGCTTAATCCGCTGAGCCACCCAGGCGCCCGATATTCAGCTTTTTACTTAATGTCTTCCTATATTGCTAAAGTTTGGGTTTTAATGGTGAGATAGCTTGCCATCTATATGGCAAAACAGTAATGTGTTGAAAAAGAGAAACTTAATAAAACTCCACGGTTCTACTGACATCATTCTCCTATTTACAATTTGCATTTGAGGTAATTCAAATCAAAGAAACCAGAATAAGCTTTATGTGGGAAAATATTTCCAATATGGGAGGAAAGTGTTTTCTCAAAATCCAGGCCAAAAAAATTATATATAAATATATATATGAAATATAGCATATAACATATGTAATTTTTAAATTCTCCTTGGTGTGTAATTTGGTCTTTCTGAAATAATTTTATAGTTAACAGCTATACAAGTTCTACTTATATTCAACAGTCAGTGCAACCGATGAATTCATAATGGTTCTTAAGTTCTGCTTAACACAGTTTTACTTGTATTTATATGTGTGTATCTGTATCTATTTGCCTACCAGTACAAATGAAATAACAGGTTTTATTAAAAGCCTGTGGTTGCAGTAAATCTCTTCTAAAATCTTGCAACTGGAAAATCAATGGAAATTAACACCATGAAAAGAGACATTTCAGCATTTTTTTTTTCTTCCGAATTTAGGAAATAACATAGGTTTAAATTATGTGTGATCTTCTTTGGGCTGAAACTTCTGGATCACCTAAGGAGGCATGGCTATGTCAACAGGATTATTAATATTTATTGCTGGATAGCCAGGATTTGGGATAATGATGGTACTTAGAGTTTTGAAGCACTGACACTACCATAAAGCATACCATTTTTCCAACTAAACTAAAACTTTTATTCTTGGACCTAAACTTCTACAAGGTGCCATCCCCTCCAAAGTGCTATAAAATATCAACCTTCTTTACTTTTGATTAATGATACATTGTCAGAGTGATGAATTCTTCTAGAGTGTAATTTGAAAGATAATATCATTCTAGGGAGAAAAAAGTTCAGGTAAGAATTTAGAACAGTTACCAGATGAAATCCTACCATCACACAGTATAGTGAAGGATTGGGGGGGATCTGGAAATGCTGGCAGTAAATCACATTCTTTGGCTTTAGTTTAAGCTTCTATCCCACAGTGGGAGATATGATTTACTATCTTCCCTGAAGGCTGGTTTGGTTTGATTTTTAAACATTTTTAGCATGTAGAAAAGTTGCACAAGTAATTTTATTCATTTTTGGTCCCCCCATTTTCTCTTGCTACCTATTAGTACTGTTATATATAAATTTTCATATTTAGCAGATGGAAATATAATTATCTTTGAGTTTTTAATTTTGATAATACCTTAATAGATAAGGTACAGTGTTTGATAGTTCATATGCATAGTTAATTTTTTTGTTTTGTAACAACCTTAACATTCTTGTTCATTGGTTACTTACTACTTAAGATGATAGTTGGTATACTATTAAGTGAAAGATAATGTATTTTGTGTTGCAAATCTAGGTGTGTCCATCTAGCAAAGACAAAAGACTGTAGGTGGTTACTCCTGTGAAGTACAACTCATTAACTGGAAGGAATGTCTATTTGTTACTCTTTAATATGGTGGCATTATGATTTATTTTTACTGGGTTTCTGTAATCTTTAAGAAAAAATGTTGCTAATTGAAGGGTAGGTCTATGTTAAGTGTTTCTCTTGAGTATTTTGGGCAGGAATGTTTTTCTTGAGCTACACCATTCCTCAGATTTCAGAATACTCATTAAACTTGGTTATCACCCATTAAATATCGGTAATACTCTACAATGAGTGTGAAAACCCAAAACACCTTCCCACACTTTGAAATTTCCTTGCTCCAGTTAGGCAGTACTGATCCATATATTAATTAGGTCTCTTTGCAGTAGTTTGGGACCAACACTTGTTTCTTTTTTTTTTTTTTTTCAAAGATTTCATTATTTATTTGACAGATCACAAGTAGGCAGAGAGGCAGGCAGAGAGAGAGGAGGAAGCAGGCTCCCCGCTGAGCAGAGAGCCAGATGCAGGGCTCAATTCCAGGACCCTGAGATCATGACCTGAGCCAAAGGCAGAGGCTTTAACCCACTGAGCCACCCAGGCACCCCCCAAGACTTGTTTCTTAATTGCTAAAAGCCTCATGGATGTCTCTCATTGTATGGGGCTAAGGATGATGCAGCTGAGTCATATTCAGAACCAGGACTGGAAATTACAAAGCTATTGAGAGACATGTCAGACTACTTCTTCCACTTTCAACTTTATTTTTTTCTTTGTATATCTACTTTATTCTTTTCTTTTAATGAATAAATTATGAATTAGATTATAGAACATCAGTGACAGAGAGCACATATATTGCTTTCTTGATTCCAAATCTAAGTTCTCATGAATTCAATGAAGAGTAGGTGCTTACTTCTTGTACAATGAGCCAGGGCCCAGAGGACAGAAATATGTTGAGTGATTGTGTCTCACATGGTGGGGCAGAGGAGCACTGCTGTGGATCAGGGAGAAATCACATAGAATGGGACATTACTGGAAACTGAGTATTCACCTTAATGCAAGTCTCCACTGTAGTTAGACCCAGTGATTCAGGAAGCTACTTGTCTATTGATTTATTTTTTAGTCCAAACTCTTTTTATTGAGTTTTAATTTATAGACTCTGAAATTCACATTGTAAGTGTACAATTCAATGATTTTTTTTTTAAAAGATTTATTTATTTGACAGATAGAGATTACAAGTAGGCAGAGAGGTAGGCAGAGAGAGAGGAGGAAGCAGGTTCTGCGCTAAGCAGAGAGCCTGATGCGGGGCTCGATCCCAGGACCCTGGGATCATGACCTGAGCTGAAGGCAGAGGCTTTAACCCACTGAGCCACCCAGGCGCCCCTTCAATGATTTTTTTTAAGGTAAATTTACAAACCTGTGCAACAATCTCTGCAGGTGAGTTTTAGAATATTTCCATCACAATAAAAAACTTCCTGGTACATTTGTGCAATTGACCCTTGCTTCTATTTCTAGTTGCTGCAGGCAGCTACTGGTCTGCTTCTGTTGGTATAAATTTATCTTTTCTAGAAATTTCATATAAATGAAATCATTCCTATGTGATCCTTTGTGTCTGACTTCTTTCACTTATGATAACATTCTTCCACATTCTTGAGAACATTCTTCCACATGTTCATTGTAGGAGTTCATTCATAACATATTCGTTTTCAAGGAGATACCAAACTGTTTTCTAATATATCTGTAACATTTTACATTTCCCACCAACAATGTATGAGGGTTTCATTTTTCTCCATATCCTTGCCAAAACTTAGTATTGTCAAATGTGTTTTGCATTATAGCTATTCTGTATGCGTGATGTTATCTCATTGGAGTTCTAATTGCATTTCTTTAATGACTAATGATGTTGAACATCTTTTCATTTGCTTATTAGCCATCTGTATGTCTTTGTTGAAATGTTGATTTAATTTTTTTGGCCATTTTTAAAATCGCATGGTTTGTGTTTGTTTGTGTTAGTGAAGTTTAAGGGTACTTTATACATTCTGGATGTAGGTCCTTATCAGATATATGATTTTCAAATATTTTCTCCAAATCTAGATATCTTGACTTTTAAAATGAAAGTTAAAAAAATACTAATTCTAGATTTTTTGCATTTCCATATACATTTTAGAATAAGGCTGTAAATTTTAGGGTAAGATTGTCAATTACTATAGAAACCCCAAACAAATGCAAAACCTGATGGAATTTTGGTATCGAACATATGGCATCCACAGATCAAGTTTGTTTTTACAAAGCCTTAATTTATCAATTGATTCTTTTATGGATCATGTTGATGATCATTTTGTTTGTGTATTCATACATTGATGGATGCTTGGGTTACTTCTTCCTCTTGGCTATTGTGAATAGTTCTTCTATGAGTATGGGTATGTAGACACCTCTTTGAGACCCCACTTTCAATTATTTTGAATATGTATGTAGAAAGGGAATTAGTAGATCATGTTAAGTCCATTTTTAATTTTTTGAGGCATTCCTTTTTTTTTTTTTAAACTGCAGCTGAACTATTTTACAATCCCATTAACAGGACACAAGTCACACACCTGGGAGGCTCAGTTACGTGTCTGCCTTCGACTCATGTCATGACTCCAGAGTTCCAGGATAGAGTCCCACACAGGGCTCCCTGCTCAGCTAAGAGTCTGCTTCTCGCTTTCCCCTTTACCTTTCTTGTACTCTCTCTAGTTCTCTGTCTCTCAAATAAATAAATCTTAAAAAAAAAATAGTGCACAGCTCACCAACACTTTGTTATCCTTTGTTTTTTTCATAGTAGCCATCCTAATGGATGTGAGAAAACATCTCATTGTTCCATATACATAATAGGGTAAGCTTGTCAATTGTTACAAAGCAATATCCTGATGGGATTTTGATAAAGATTTTGTGTAGTACATGGATTGATTTGGGGGAAAATTGCCTTCTTAACAATATTGAGTCTTTCAGTCTCTGACATGATTTTGTTCCATTTATTTATTTATTTAAAAAATTTTTTTAAAAAAGATTTTATTTATTTATTTGACACAGAGAGAGAGGTCACAAGTAGGCAGAGAGGCAGGGGGGGAGTGGGGGGAAGCAGGTTCCCCACTGAGCAGAGAGCCCAATGCCGGGCCCAATCCTAGGATACTGAGATCATGACCGGAGCTGAAGGCAGAGGCTTAACACACTGAGCCACCCAGGCACCCCTTATTCCATTTATTTAGATCTTATATAATTTCTTTCATTAATGTTTTATACTTTTTAGTGTTAAATCCATATACTTTTTTGTTAAATGTTTTTGTAAGTATTTTGTTCTTTTTGATGTTATTGTGGAGACTTCGTAATTTTATTTTTGGGTTGTTTATTGCATATATATATAAATATATAAAATTGATTTTTGAGTATTGATCTTGAGTCTTGTAAGCTTGGTAAATTCACTTATGGTAGCTGGCTTTGTTTGTTTGTTTGTTTGTTTTAGATAACTTAGGATTTTCTACATGCAGGATCATATCCTTTACAATTAAAAAATAGTTTTACTTCTTCCTTTTTAATCTAGATGGTTTTATTTTTTTTTTCTTGTTTTGTGTTTACTAGAGCCATCAGTAAAATGTTACATAGAAGTGGCAAGTGTTTACATCCTGACGTAGTTCCTGATTAAGGACTTAACATTTAGTCTTTTTTACCAATAGCTGTGATGTTTTCTAATAGGTGCTTTTACCATGAGGAAGTCTCTTTGTATTTCTTGTTTCTTGTTCCCTGTTGTTATTGAATTGCTCATATTGTTTGGTCTTCTATTAATATGTTTTTTTTTTTTTTTTTACAATACTTGATTTTTAGATGTCCAGTTAAGGAGGCATTACTGGTTATAAATTCACTTGGTCATGACTCATAATTTATGTATTGGTGGAACAGATTTGCTGATATTTTGTGAAGGAATTTTGCATGTAAGTTCATGTGGGATATTAGTCTGTAGTTTTATTTTCCTGGAATGTGCTTGTCTACTTTGGTATTAGAGTTGTATTGGCCTCATAAAATGAATTTAGAAATATTTCACTCAGCATAATCTCTTCCAGTCCCGTCCACGTTGCTACAAAAGTTGGGTATTCATCCTTTCTGATGGAGACATAATACTCCATTGTGTATATGTACCACATCTTCCTTATCCATTCATCTGTTGAAGGGCATCTTGGTTCTTTCCACAGTTTGGCGACCGTAGCCATTGCTGCAATAAACATTGGGGTACAGATGGCCCTTCTTTTCACTACATCTGTATCTTTGGGGTAAACACCCAGCAGGGCAGAAATATTTGTTTCTCTTTTTCCTGAAAGTATTTGTGTTAGATTTGCATAATTCCTTACTTAAATATTGGGTAGATTTTACTGGTGAAACAATCTGAGTCTGGGATTTTTTCATGGAAAGATTTTGAATTATTAGTTCAGTTTCTTTACCTTATTGTTCTATTCTAATTTTCTATTAGTTATGAGTAAGTTTTGGTGATTTGTGTTTTTTGTTTAATTTATCTATTCAATCTAAGTTGTCTGATTTATTGGCATCAGTTTTTTTTTTTAAGATTTTATTTATTTATTTGATAGAGATCACAGGTAGGCAGAGAGGCAGACAGAGAGAGGTAGGGAAACAGCATCCCTGCTGAACAGAGAGCTTAATATGGGGCTCATCCCAGGACCCTGAGATCATGACCCAAGCTGAAGGCAGAGGTTAAACCCACCAAGCCACCTAGGCACCCCACCTGGCATAAGTTTTTCCAATTCCTTTATAATCTTCTAATATCTGTAAGTCTATATTGATGTTCTTTCTTTCATCACTGATTTTGTTAATTTGTATTTTACTCATTTTGGGGCAGTTTAGCTAAAGATTTATAAATTTTCAAGTCTTTTTAAAAATATGATTTTAATTTTATTGATTTTAAAAATTTTTTGTTTTATTTCATTGATTCTGATCTTTATTTTCTGGTTCTGACCAGCTTTTGGACTTTTCCCCCCCTACTTTTTTGAGTGAGGATCAGGTTAGGTTATTGGTTTTAGATATTCTTCCTTTCCAAAGCAAACACTTAAAACTATAAATTTAAGTCTAGCCACTGCTTTAACTGCATCTTATGTATTTTGATTTGTTATGCTTCCTTTCTAATCAATTCAAGATTATTTACTAACATACCTTGTGATTTATTTTTTTATCTGAAGGTTATTTAGAAGAAAGTTGTTCACTTTCTAAATATCTTGTGATCTCCCAAAATTATTTGTTGCTGATTTCTAATTTTTTGTTGTTGTTGAGGTCAGAGAACTTGTTTTCTATGATTTCAAACCTTACAAATTTATTAATACTTTTTTTATGTGGAGCATATGGTCTAGCTAAAGAATGTTCCGTATGAACTTGAGAAGCATTCGTATTCTGTTGTGAGGTCTAGGGTTTCTGGGGATCTATCTTTCTTTTGGTAGAATTTAATTAATTAATTTATTTATTAGATTTTATTTATTTATTTGACAGAGAACACAAGCAGGAGGGACCACAGGCAGAGGCAGAGGGGAGAAGCAAGGCCACCTATCAGGCAGGAAGCCTGTGGGTGGCTTAATCCTGGAATCAGGACCCAAACGGGAGGCAGATGCTTAACAGACTGAGCCACCCAGGCACTCCCGTTCTGTGGATTTAAAACCTTTCATCTTTACCACCTTTTCTTTTAGTGTTTCTTGTTAGGGTGGATCTCCTAGTAATGAATTATCTCTTAATTAGTCTATTTGAGGGTAATCTTTATGTTTGCTTTCATTTTTGAAGGACAGTTTTCCTAATATAGAATTATTTTTGGCAGTTTTTCCTTTTAGCATTTTGTGTTATTCTGTGGCGTTTGGTCTCCATTTTTTTTCCCAGATACAAAATCAGTTTGTTATGAATATTTATGTGCTTTTATATGTGATGAGTGATTTTTCTCATTTATTTCAAGATTTTCTGTTTATCTTTGACTTTAAGTAGTTTGGTTATGAGTTGTCTTGGTATGGATCTCTTATATTTATCTTTCTTGGGGCTTGTTGAGCTTCTTGGATTTTTAAAGTAATAATTTTTAAGTTTGGGACCATCATTTTTTCATATATATTTTTCTTCTCATTTCTCTCTGATACTCTCACTAAATGTATGTGGGGTGCTTGATGTGGTCTTGTAGGTCTGTAAGGCTGTTTTCATTTTCTTTAAACTTTTACTTTTTACTCTTCAAATTAGATAATTTATTTCTAACTTTAAGTACACTGACTTTTTTTCCTTTTAAAATATTTCATAATCTATTTAGGTCATAATCAAGAATTTTCATTTGGTTCTTTTTTATGATTTCCATTTTTAAGTAGCTCCTCTATAACTGTCTCAGAGATTTTCAAAATCGTCCCATTAAATGTTTGAGTAGTCCACTGCTCACCTTTATTGGGACCAAAGCCTCAGGCTGTCAGAGCTGTGGGTTTTCCCCATTCATTTATAATCAAATTTGCTAGTTCACTGATAATGCCACTATAATTTTAAGATTCTGCCCTCTGCCAGGAATCAAGCACACTCCTTGTTCAGTCTTTCACTAGTAACATTGACCAAGTTGGGGAAGGGAGATATAAGAAACAGCCATAGATTTTTGCTGAGTTATATCATAGTAGTTTTTCTTGAGTAAATACTTCTCAACTTTTTGTTAGCTTTTGGTTGATTTCAGAGACCTGAAATAGTTTTAAAAAAATTTATCCAGTGTAACGTTTATTTTATGGGGATAGAATTATTTGCTGACCTCTTCATTATACCATAGTCAGATGTCCTATCTCTCTCTATTAAATTGAATAAGAATTCTATTTTTGGGGTATTTGAACTATTTTTCTTACTTACAGGGAAGCATTACATTGTGATTTAGATAAAATAGTAGCAATCATTTGGATGCACTATTTTGTGTCATCACGCTGGTAGGTGATTTTCATACAGGATGTATACTTTTCACAACAGCTTAGTAAGGTACATATTGTCTTCATCTTATAGGCTTAGAAAGATAAGTGGTTTCCCCCTTTATGCTATTATTAACAATGCCTTTGATTTTGTCTGTGTTGACACTGACTTAGATAGCTTCAGTATAGGGGAGGAATGTTCAAATAGAATATTTAGTCATTTTTATCTCAGTAAGTCAGTGAAATTTGATTCAACAAACATTTCTCAAGTACTTAACCAACGTCAAGCAATGTTCTAGTTGCAAAGTGTGAAGGATGAGGCTGCAGGGAGGAGAGGCAAAAGAAGGTGATATAAAGCATGGATAAGTTAGAATAAGACATGGTCCCCTCTCTCAAGGAATTCCTAATCATGAAAGGGAAGACAGATGTATTCAACCAATTGTAACTCAACTGAATGGTATAACACATGATTCTTAAACCACAGTGAACATTCAAATTACATGGTAAGGCACAGATTCTATTGCAGTGGTTCTGAGTGGGACCTGAGATTTTGTATTTTTAGCAAGTTTCCAGTTGATGATGATGCTGTTGGTACATAGATGACATGCTGAGGAACAAAGCTCTAGTACTGATGTGAGCAAGGATTTATAAGGGCACTTAGAAAATACGTAAATTTTGCTGCAGTTAGTTGAAGAAGAAAACTCATTTCAGAGAAATTAAATAAAAATTTGCTCTTCTGAACTATTTTTTATAATGCCATTGAGATACATTGGAACTGTATAATACTTGATCTGGGCCTAAAATGATAAACAGAATTATAACAGGAAAGCTAGCCATTAGAGAGGAAAACTTTGGCAAGACAAAGAAGTAATATGTTCATGTGTATTTTTAATAGGAAACACATTTAAAACATCCCCCCCATCCCCGGTGAAACAGAATACCCACTTAGGAGTAGTTCCAAATATGAGGCTATATATTGGTGGAATGCTTGCTGAAGTAGAAAAACCCCCAAATCTCAGTAGCTTAAAACAGTGAAAGTTTAATTTTTACTTACCTAAATTTTGACATGGATGTTCCTAAGACATCTCATTTTAAATATCTCCCTCCCTTTTGATTTGGGGACTTTAATGTGTAGCACCACCATCTTAGATGTGTTATTTCCAAGGTAACTATACATCCATCTAGCTGGCTTGTTGAACAGGAAGAGGGGTAGTTTCTTACCACCTTGCCAGTAGAGGTAATATTCATTACTACATTCTGTTAAACTATCATAAACTCCACCCAGATTATATATTCTCTGGAATAAGTATGGAAGATTGGATTTGGAGAACAAGAAGTTGCAAATCATTAACACATAAATGATATATTTTTCACATACCTAGGAACTTATAAGTATTGTAAAATAGTATGTTATAGTAGTGTGGTAAATTTCTAATCTTAATAATTTTGTTAAATCTTATACCTCGTAATTAAGAGATAGATATTTTAAGTGTGTTCTATAATTCTACTCTTTTTTTTTAAAGATTTTATTTATTTATTTGATAGAGAGAAATCACAAGAGAGGCAGGCAGAGAGAGAGGAAGGGAAGCAGGCTCTCCGCCAAGCAGAGAGCCCGATGCGGGACTCGATCCCAGGATCCTGAGATCATGACCTGAGCCGAAGGCAGCGGCTTAACCCACTGAGCCATCCAGGCACCCTATAATTCTACTCTTATAGGATACTTCTAATTTTGTTTTTCTGAAGTTTTGGTTTTGCAAAGTTCATATGCCTCCCCAACCTGACATTACAGATAGTAGATGAGACAAGTAAAAGAAGAATCTGTTTTTCCCTTCAATTTGCTAGTGCCTAGTCAAACATGAAAATAAGCAGAATGTTAGAAACAAAAACTAAACAATGCAATCCCCTCATCAGCAATTATATATATAATTACAATTTTTTTTTGTAAAGGAAGGAAAAATGTTCATATCTATGGAGATAAAATCTAATATATTTTAAGTCTTAGGAAATAAAAGAATAAAACACATTATCTGTATTAGTGTAATTCAGTAGGGTAAAGGAATTAGGCTGAGAGAAGGAAGATCTTGGTTCTAACTCAAGCTGCAATATTTTGTATTCATTTGGCTTTGACATAAGTTTTATGAGCTTGAGTTTCCTTGTCTATGTAATGGGGGATCATAGTATCTGTCCCCTCTCTTGCATGCTTATTTTAAGAGCAAGAAAAATGTATATACACTTACAACTGAAAAAAGTAGTATTTACTTTTTAAATTAAAAGCATTTTTAAAAGAAAAGTAATATTTAAATATAAGATGTTCTAAGAAAGAAAATCCCTGTACAATTAATAGTTGTTTTTACTACTTTTAAGAATGTGTAAAATGACAAGTAGACCTTCTAACCACCTTTGGAATCCACAGATCTCTACTCTAGGGAATTTAAAATCAGGCTTATATTGGTTTACTCTGTTTAAAAAATACTTGTTTTGGTAAAGCATTACCATTGGCTTGAATTTCTTTTAAAAATGATTATATAAGTCTGTATAGGCTTTTTGATGATCACTGGGAAAATTTAGGTCAAATATCACTGATATCTGTGCATAAAATGTGTATATATAAATGTGCATAGATCTCATTAGTCATTTTTCATAGAAAATCCATTAATTCAGCATGAAATAACACTAAATAATTTGATCTTCATTGGTTTATTCTAGAATGAGATTGCAGTGAATCTTAACAGATCTGTAAAAGGTCAAAACTGGAAAGATTCAGTATAATCTTAGTCATTTAAATAGGTAACTAGATAAAAATTTAAAAATAGGAATATTTCCATGAGAAAGTACAAAATAATTATTTCTAATCCCTGCTGAAGTTACTCTCTGTCTTGAGGACATTTGCTAAAGGAGTACGACCTATTGTTTGTCTTTCTGATACCAGGTTTTCAGAGAGTTTCACCCTGTAGTTTGTTTGGTTCAAGGTCACATGCAACCCAGAATCTGCAGAGTCCTGGGGCAGATCAAAGTAGTTGCTGATAGGAGACCTCTCAGAGAACAGGGACTTTCCAGGAGTTGCCCATTTTATTTATTTTATTTTAGCTACACTGAAGGCATGGGGAAAGGTTTTTGAAGTCTTTTTCTCAGTCATTTATTTTAATTCTGCAGTTCTTCTCCCCACCCCCCACCCCTTATTTTTACCATATGTTATATGCCAGACACTGTGGTAGCCATAGAAAGATTTAAGAAGACAAGATTTTTTCCTTTTTTGAACTTATATGGTATGATGGAATAGATAGACACCAAAAGAGGATGTACAGTCAATATTGTATGGGTTACTAGAGATCTACTTTGAGTCTGAAGAAGGTACAGAGGATGGGCACCTCACACAGCCAGAGTGAGGAGGACAAAGAAAGATTCCTAGACCTGTGGGAGTCATTTGGGATGAATCTAGAGGGAAAAGTAGGAGTCTGCCAGGCAAAGAAGATAGTAGAGGGAGGGACTGGTTATTGAAGCTCATGGGGAAAGATACTAAATGAGGAACAACTTGGAGTTTACTAGGAACCTTCAGGTAGAGGCACTTCCTGATGTGCACTTTTGAATAGTTAATACATAGTTAATACTTTCCAAAGATATTTTATCACCAAGGGATACGCATTACTGCTTATTCAGGTTCCTACTAGATTAGCTATGTTGTACAAAAATAACACATCTAGTTGGGGTTGACATAGTGGAAAGGCTGTGAGTCAAAATTAAACACACCTGGGGTCATTTCCCAGCTCTGCCACCCATTCACCATGAGACCAGGCCTAAGTTATTTAAACTATCAGAGCTTTCATATCTTTATTCTTAAAACAGAGACAAAAATAGTAATGCTTTAGAGTTGACTTTAAGATTAAATGATATGTTTTTAAGATACTTGGGATAGTATGAGACCAAACTAGCTCCTCAGTAGATGGCAGCTGTCACTATTATATTGGTTGATATAAATGTCAATTTGTATTTTGAAATATTAAATAAAATGTGTTGGATTTTAGTAATCATAGAATAATAAATAATGCAATTTAATGTATCCAAGTTACTGAGACTGACATATTAGTCTTTTTAGTCCTATTTCGTTTCTTTTTTAACAGGCAAAATCTCAAATATTATCCAATGTATTGGATGCTGCTCATCAGTTTATCAAGGAAGTTAATCCAGATGAACCCAAAGGGAATAATCATTCTGCAGAAGAGATTAGTAAAAGTGAGAATAAGCCCAAATCTCTTCTACAGGAGAGCAACTCTGGGGTAAGCTAAAGAAAATAGAGTAGACATTTTCTGTCATACATGATCAAAGAGACTGTCATTCATAGACTTAACTAGAGGCATAGAGTTTTGTAGATTATTCCATCATGTTGTTTAATATTTGAATTTTTTTATGACTCAGAAACATCTTGACTGTAAAAATCCTCACTTTAAGGAGACTTCTTTGATTCCACTGAAGATTTTTTTTTAATGAATGATTGTTTACCTGTTGCTTTCTGGGCATTGGGGCCATTTAAGGAAATGAATGAGTATTTGGGAGAAACATGAAAAAAATAACACAATGCAATATAACAATTTTATTTTAGTTAGGATTTCAGAGAGTCTAAAAATACAAAACCTTGCCGAGTTTATTTTGTTTTGTTTTTGTTTTAGGTGACGGGCAATTTTACAGTTATTTAAAATTGGATTTACACCAAGTTCTGGGCATTATTCAGATTGACTACTGATCCCATGATGTTCTAGATAAGCTTTCATCAGTTCATGTCTATATTTTGTAATGGACACGTTGTAATGATTCTTTAGTAAGAAACAAGCTTCCTTGAATTTTGATCTATGTTATAATCCTCATCCTTTTAGATGCCACTCACCTTTCCACTATAGTTCAGAAATAGTAACAAACATGGGCAGTCACACAACTTCTTACTCAGTGATAGGGTTAAGCTTGAACTTCAGTCTCTTGAGTTCTTAACGCATGCTCATGGAACAAAGAAGACAACATGCTTTAGGACCTCTTTCCAGCAAAGAGACCGTGCTTGAATTGTCCAGGAAAGTCAGTGTTTTTACATGGATTTCACTTCCTAATAGAGCTGTCAAGGATGATTGTGAAGAATCCCTGAATGAGTTATGGCCTCGTTATCATAATAGTGATGCACTGAAAATGGACTCTGTGCCAGACACGGTCCTACATATTTTACATGTATTATCTCTTTCTGTCCTCTCTTAATTTTTCCCTACTTTTTCCAGATGAGAAAATTAGTGACAAAGACAGTTTTTATAAATTGCCCAAGGTATAAACGAAGCTTAGATTTAAACCCAGACTTTATGACTCCAAATTATTTGCTTTTAGCCACTACACAGAGGCTGTGGCATTAAGGGTTTCTCCTTCCTGCCTGCCATTTTATGTAATTTACCTAATCATTGAAAATAGTGATAGATCAACAGCTAACATTTGGTAAACACCTAACACTAGGCATTGTGCTTAATCCTTTCATTGCCTTATCTTATCCAACAATCACAATAACCATATATTTTGCATTTTTATTACTCTATTTAACAGATGACAAAGGCAAAGAGGAACTTAGTAACTAGCCCTACTAGAAAGTTTATGCCTTTGCCTGTGCTTTTAATCCCTACAATAATAGACCCTCTCTACTTCTCCTTCTAACTTAAAAACTACCAATTCAGTGGTTTCATCCAGGAGTGCACATCAGAACCAACTGGAAAACCGTTAAAGGAACACACACATGATCAAATTCAGCCTCTCTTTGGGTGGGTCCACAGGTGTGATTTTAACAACTGCTCAGTCACCGTGGTGTAAGTATTGTGGTTGGACATCACTGCTATCAACCCTTAGGTGAGCACCTGTACTCAGTGCCAAAGAGCAGTGGTTCTACAGGTGTAATACATAAACATCAAAGCACTGAGTGAGTTTGTTAAAATGTGACCTTTCCTCTAGAAAGTGGGAATATTAAACCATATCTTGCAAGGATACCATGTGGCTTAGAAGGATAATGAATATTATCCACTGAATTCCATATGCTCTTTCAAATTTCCTATTCCCTTCAGAATTGGGTAGAGTCATGTTAGGTTTTGAGTTGGAAGTGGCATGAGAGAGTTCTGGACTCAAACATTTGAAAGCCGATGTGTAGTCCTCTGACTTTTCCTATCCTGCCATTGCTGTGAGGGAGCCATGTATTCCAAAAACATAGCTATAAAAAGCAGATCTCTTATATCTCTGACTCATTGGTTGGAAAGGAGCTGTTCTGGACACCTGCTGGCATCACTGCATACTTAAACCATTTTGTATTAAGCATCGAGTTTCCAGTGCTTCATTAGTGCAGCATATATACATATGTGCACTCACATTGTTTACTGGATACCTATAAATACCTCCCACAAACTCAGCACTTCTTTCTTTCTCTTTTCCCTCTCTCAGTCCCTCCCTTTCTTCCTTCCTCCCTTTTTTTAGAGATAGAGAGTGTGAGTAGAGGTGGGGAAGGACAAAGGGAGAGGGAGAGAGAAAATCTTAAGCAGACTCCATGCCCAGTGCAGAGCCCAACATAGGGTTTGATTCCATGACCCTGAGATCATGACCTGAGCCAAAATCAAGAGTTGGCCACTTACCAACTGAATCACCGAGGTGACCCTAAAACTCAGTACTTTCAAACCCAATTTACCTCTCCTCCAAAACCTATAGATGTCGCTGTTGATGACAGCCTGTCTTCTTGCTTTTCAGGTGAGCCAAGAACCATCATTTTCTGTAGTCCTTTCTCTCCTTCCTCTGCACATCCAGTTGGTTACCATGTCTCATACAGTCTACTGCCTAAAAACTCACTTGCATACTTGGGCCCTTCTATCCTTATTGGTCTTCCAAATATGGAAATTAGCTTTATCTTGAAGTACAAAATGTGCATAACATGGAATCTGGATTTCATTCTCTTCCTTTCTAGAAGTCAATAATAATTCCAGTTTTGTATGTATGTATTTCTTTACACAACTGATAATATGTTCAACGCTGCTCTGCAAATATGCTTTTTATAAAATGTTTTGATATTCACACAAGTATATTCTATAGTCTTCTCATTCTATATAGTGGTTACAAAGCACCCTATTTATTAGATAAAAATGACTTAAAATATAAGAATTTAAATTTTAAAATTTCCACTGACCAGCATTTACATTATTTTGATCTTTTGCCAATACAAAGCAGAATATAAAGAGTGATTTTGAAAAATAGTTTTTGCATATATATATATATGCAATATACTTTGTGTGTGTATATACATATATACATGTTTGTGTATATATGCATGTCATGCGTTTGTAATGTTGATAGATATTACCAATTAGCTGTAATCTTTTAACTGGTTTTTTTGCATCCAAACTCACCATTCCTTAATTTCTCTTTCTCCCACACTAGTGTGTAGAAGTCTACAGTGACTTTGATTTTCCATTATGTGTAAGTTTAACTTCCTCTGTATGCAGGCAGGATCCTTCATGATCAGACACAGATTATATTTTCTCTTACCCTACTTTTTACCACTGCAGTGTAAACTACTAATGGCTCCATGCCACTGTGCTGTTTGACTCCATGTTTTGGCATATATACCGTCCCCTTTCTCTGGAATACTGTCCCTACCACTTTTTATCTGAGTTAAATAACCTGTTTCTTGCACTTGTTTCTGTTGTGGACTTTTAAACCTGTATTTCTGTGGCCAGCAGCTGGCACAGTGATTTAAGATTCCCAAATGCCTTTTGTTTATATTCAAAATTTTGGACACATATTTAATGCTCTTTTCTCAGTTATACTCTAACAGTCTGCCTGTTTGTTTTGTAATCAAGGGGTGAACATAGAAAACTCTACTTTTGTATCTAGAATATACACAATGGAGATTTAGCAATTTGATCAGTGTAGGTAAATCCACAATGCTAATTCAGCATTGGTGTGGACTTTATTTTGCCTAATTTTCCTAATTTGGCCGTTTTCTCTGATCCTGTGTGTAACTACCAAATCCTACCTTTATTTTCTTCTGTGCATTCACAGTGAGTCTATATTTTGTGATGAATTCATCCTTTCCTCTTATCATTATGCCAAGAAGCATGTGATGCTTCATATGCATTAATTAATTTTTTCATTCTTTCAACTAACTTTTAATGAGCACCTACTTTGTGCCAGCCACTGCTCTTGGCACTGAGAAAAAGAAAAAATCCCTGATCTCACTGCATTCTAATGCGGAGAGACAGGTAATAAACAATGCGGAGAGACAGGTAATAAACAAACAAACATGTAGACTAAATTCCCACAGAGATGTTTTTCGAGAAAAAGAGCAGGTGAGGGAATGGAAGGTGGGGGTAAAGTGGCTATATTTGTAGGGTCATCATTTGAACACAGACCAACTGTAATGAGTGGAATGGCTATGTGAAAATATGGAGGAGGATCACTCCAGGTATTGGATGTGGCTAGTGCAGGGCCCTTGAGTGAGAATGTGTTTCATGGGCTCCCAGCACTAAGAATGTAAACATTCTTCAGTGAATGAAGAGGGGAATTGAAGGAAGGGTAGTAAAAAGGCGGGGAAGTACATGGTCTGCAAAGCCTTGTAGCTCCTATTAGGAACTGGGGGTTTCAAAGAATCATTGGAAGGTTTTGAATATAGGAATGACATGATCAGATTCACATATTAAAAAAAAAATCTGCTCTCTCTGCCCATGGGAAGTTTGCTGGTAGCAGATTGAAGTAGGGGGATTAGGTTCATGCTATTGCCACTCCCCATGGGGAACACTGGTGAATATGATGATAAATCCTCAGTCATGCAGGCTCTAGTTTTAATAATTTTTGAAGGGACCATTTCTAATTGTCCATACTGTTTTAAAGAAATCAGTAAAGCATATGTGTAAGTACAACTTTAAAGATTCCATTTTAAAGTTAAAAAGTAGTGTATGATTCAAAATGCCTAATAATCAATGCTACCTGTATTTTAAGATAGGGAAATTTTAATAAAGCACACTTAGATGCACTTTTAATTGGTTTAGGTAGAAGTTCCAACCACAAGAAGAGCAGAGTGTTCACATCCAAAAGATAGGCTCCTCTGTGAAGGGTCATTTGATGAAGAAGCTTCTGCCCAGTCCTTTCAGGAAACTTTAAATCAGTGGAGAACTGGACATCAAAATGACAACGAGAAACAGAACTCACCTGCAGCAAAAGCAGGTACAGCTACTTTTATCAAATGAATGTTATAAAATAAAGCTGAATTTATCTTATTTATTTCCATTCTCTGTGAATATAAATGCAGTCTTTAAAAACCGTTAGCATTAGGATAAGTTTAATATAACTCCTCAAAGGAGCATTCACTGTAAAACCAAGGGTAAGTGGTTTAATATTTATAGAACCCTGACTTGAGCACCGGGGAGATTTGTGTTTGTTTCCTATGTAAATTCAGACTGTCAAATGAATGCAGAATTGGATGCTTTCAGCTCCCCCGCTCCTGGCAGAACGTTTTTGTCAGGACAACTGTTCCTTTATTGAACTGTATTTATACATAAAACAAGAGGTTCTGTGAGATAGAGAAGTAAAGAAATTTTTGTATGTGTCTTGAAAAAATATAGTTCAAGGACCGCTATGAACTTAAGGGGGAGAATTGATTTATCTTTTTTTCCCCTCCTGTCCAAAGGGATATTTTTTGTTTTTATTTTTCCTTGATGATTTTTGCATCCATATTCTAGACATTGAAGATTGGGTGACTGAGGCACATACTGTTTCTGTTTTACGTTTCCCAGAATCTTTTGAGAAATATCATACTTTTTTCAAACTGTTTGATTAATTAATTTTATTTCTCAGAATCTTATAGAGACTTCCAGTTGCTTTTCACTGAAAATAAAATGTGAGACAATAAATTTCAATCATGTATCTTTATTGACAGCATCCAATTTATTATTTTTATTTCATTTTTTTTCCAGTGCAGGAATTCTCCTGATCATTCATTTTTTATATTTTTATTCATTTTTTAACATTTTTTATAATTCCTACCATCAAGGTATCACATACCATCTTCCAATTAGAACTGGAATTTTTTCCAAATAATTTTCTCTTTGAAATATTTCCCTACCCTTGTTCATGCTGCATCAGTTTCATTAATACTTCCAAGATTTTATTTATATACTCTCTTTGTAGCATGTATCTTGATATTATTCTCATTGACTATGTTATTTTATGTGTTTTTTATTTGAACATTCAAATTTTGATGTATTTTTACTTTTTAGCTCTGAAAGGGAAAAGTCTTCTATACAAATACCTTTTGATTGTCTACTTTGAAAGACTTAAAATAATAAAGGGACTGATATGATAAATCAGATAAGATCAGAGAAGAAAAAACTTTGTTTTTCATAGTGGTGATAACTATATTATAAGAATAACATAATGATTATTTTGCATGATTTTATTATTACAAAAAGTTAACCAAGAAGAAAATGAGAATAACCTAATTCAACCATCTAATCAATGTTAACATGTTGGTACGTTTTTCAATAGACACAGTTGCACCATCACACACAAGTATAAATGGGGTGACACTATTAATGCTATTTGTGACTTTTTTGCTTAGGTTCTATCATGGACAACATTACATATAAATAGTTATATGTCATCATTTGTAACTGTTGCATGATACTCTGTATGCCAAGATTTACTTAATCAGGATTTTATTGATGGATATTTTGTTTCTAATGCTCACTATGGTAAAAATAAGTTATAATGACCATCTTAGCTCTTTGTGTACTGGTACGATTACCTTAAAATAAATTTTTAAATGTAGAAATACAGCGTCAGTGATTGCTGAAGAGAAATCATTAAGATGAGGACTTCTGTTGTTATATGTGATTTTTCTTGCCCCAGAGCATTGTATATATGACTGTGTATGTACCATATGTATATGTTTGTCAATATTTTTCTTTTCCTGACATATTAAGTAGATAGAAAAGAACATTTACAAAATTTGTGTAGATTCTGGAGAAAAACAAAGCAGTAAGCACCTGTTCTCTCTCTTCTTTCCTCCTCCCTAAGAGATTGTCATTAACCTAGATTCTGTATTTTTCATTTAAAAAAATTTCCTTGCAGTTTACTGTATTTTGTGTATTTCTAAATAATACATTAAATTTGCATGTATTTGAATATTATGTAAGTGGAAAGCTAGTGTATATATTCTTTTGCAGCCTGTTTCACTCACTATTATTTACTGAACTTTACCCACGAAGATGTGTGTAGTTGTGTTTTATTCATTTTTACTGCTTAATATTCTTCTGTTCTAGGAAATTACCCCCATTTACCTGTTTAAATGTTGATGGGTTTGGGGGTTGATTCCTATTTTGCCATTATAAACAATGCCGGTATGAATATCTTTGTATAGGTCTCCTGGTACACATGCACACGTTTCTAGGATGTCTTTTCCTAGGAGTGGAATAATTGGCTCATAGGCTGCATATGTCTTTGACTATACTAGATAAAACTGAATTATTTACCAAAGTATTTGTATCAGTTTATACCCCCACCAGTAGATAAGCAGTTTGGTTACCTCCCATTATCACCAATGTTTTGTCAAATTTTTAAATTTTTGCTGCTCTGATAGAGATGAAATGGCATATTTACTTTGTGTAACTCATTACGAGTGATACTGAGTATCTTTTTATATGCTTCTTGGCCATTTAACTTAGTAACATGCTTTGAATTTTCAAGTTTTCTAGTTATTTGTTATTGACTTTTAAAAAAATACATTTATTTTTTATTTGACAAGAGAGTATTAGCCAGGGGAAGGGCAAAGGGAGAGGTAGAGGGAGAAGCAGACTCCCCACTGAGGAGGGAGTGTGACTTGTGGGACTCGATCCCAGGACCCCGGAATCATGACCTGAGCTGAAGGCAGATGCTTAACCAGCTGAGCCACCTAGTTTCCCCTCTGTTATTGATTTCTAACTTCATTTCATTTTAAGTGAACTCCAAAGTTTCATCTCCTTCAGTCTGAAAAGCACGTACTTACAATGGCCTAGAAGTTTCAGTGTAATCTCAAGTCTGTTATCTCTGTGATCTCACCTCCTGTTATTCTCCTCTTGGCATGTTCTGTTTCAGCTACACTGGCTCTTTGACTGTTCTTCCAACACCAACTCTAATACATGAAAACATATGTTTACCTTAAGACTTTGGCACTGTCAATTGAGAAAAACACCCACCATCCCATCAGTATGAATACTGGGGCATCTCACACAAATTCTCTCACAAAAGGTAGCCAGAGACCCATGAAAAAATGCCATCAAACTAAAACCCAAGTTATGTAGCTTATGTGGCACTTTTCAGAGAGACATGTTTCATAGAACCATGTGTCCTAGAATTGTTTTCTATAAGCAATTCTAGACAAGGGCTATCCTGTTAAATGCATTAAACAGGTAAGAGTCTGCTTCCATTAATATCATTAATCTATTTGCCAGTAGATTCAGTTATTAACATATTCACAAGCAAATTAACTCAGGTTACCCACTGACTTTATTTCCAGGGGATGTACCCTTGGTAATGGGAAAAGAGTGAATCACAGGCCAGATGATTTATCCCCTTCCTCCTCATCAGCTGATAGATCTGGGAGTTATCTCTCAAGCAGAGTGGCTCCTCTTTATGACTAGTCAGAGAAAAAAGTGAGTCCTCGTTTTTAGTTTCAGATTTCCTATCAAGACATATTTTGTTTGGCACTGGAAAGGAGGACCCATAGTGGAGGGATCTCCTTTTGCTCACATCTTTAACTCCTGTTCTTTGAGGTTAGTGCATTCTGTTCTGGAGGTGTTTCTCAGAACTTCCTCCAATTGCTTTCTTTGACAAAGCTCCACTTTTGAGGAAAGAATATGGGTAGTGTGACTTGAATTCTTTTGATTCTTTCTATTGCTGGCATTTGGCTGTTCTGGAAGCTAATCTTTAAAGGATGTGGGGTATGAAGTTGGAACTATTCTCTAGTTTCAGTCTTTGAAAATAATTTTTCTCTTCCTTACTACTTCCCTTTCTTCTCCTTCAGAAGTTTTTCTCCTCCTCTTATGGTCAGTTTGGAGAAAGGGATAGTATCCAAGAAGGTGGAGAGACTGGTAATCCTGGATTTACACTGCTTTCTTTCCCAGAAATCTCCATCAGTTTTAAATATCTCTGAATAGTGGTTTTAATTTAGTAGTACTTCAGAAACACCTTAAGCATCTGGAAGTGAATTGCCATGTAGATATAAATTCATGAAGACAGTTGTCTCCTCCAGGTGCCATTCTGAGTTATTTATTTTCTGTTTCCCATAATGTGTAAATATTATTGTCAGTGGCTATGATACATACCTTTATGTGTCTTTGTATTTATAGAATATATAATGAATCTGTTCATATTTATCATTGAAAAGAATTGGTTCCTTTTGAAAACCTTACGAATCATAAGATTCTTTCATTTCAAGGGATTATTGAAGAAAACTGTCCATACAGTCATTTAATAATCACTAATAGTTAACATTTTGCATTAATTAAGCCTAGAACTATTGACTACTACTATATTGACTATATTTGCTTCAAAAATGGTGAGTTTTGTATCTTGAGAGATTTAATTTATAGATTACTTTACATTAATTTTATACATTATATTTATTTTTATAGACTCATTGGAAGAATGTGAAGTACAAACTAATCTGAAAATTTGGAGAGAACCACTCAATATTGAATTTAAAGAAGACAGTATATCCTATATGGAAAAGTTATGGCTTAAAAAACACAGGAGGTATTTTCTGAAGCTTTGCATTATTAATAAGAAATATAAACGCTATTTATGTTCCTGGCTTGTGAGACATGCTTTTTTATAGCAATTATATATGTGTGCTTCGCATTTGCGTAATTTTAAAACAATATTAAATCCCTGTGAAGCTTCTTCTATTCTAATAAGAATTTAAATTTTATTTATGTATGTTATGCACCATTAATTTAGAGTTTGCTAGGAGAGATGCAAATATGTATGTGAAAAAAAGGTAGAAATATGGTATAGGATTTAAGAACAATAGCAAAAATAATGTGTAATGAAAGATTATTTTGAAAAGGTATTACTCTCATTTTTTTACATTAGTGTAAACTTTTGAGGCTCTGCTTTTCAGAATCTACTTTTAAGTTAATTAGACCTTTAATATTATAGCTTTTTTAATAATATTCAGTTATTTTATGCAAAGACTATGTCATTAGATGTGCCATTTCACCAATTGTTCAACACTTAAACTGTTAAATCTCAGACCGGAATTATGACTGAGTACATGTTAGAGTCATTCACATTTTTTTATTTTTTATTTATTTATTTTTTTAATTAATTTATTTTTTCAGCGTAACAGTATTCATTGTTTTTGCACAACACCCAGTGCTCCATGCAAAACGTGCCCTCCCTATTACCCACCACCTGTTCCCCCAATCTCCCACCCCTGACCCTTCAAAACCCTCAGGTTGTTTTTCAGAGTCCATAGTCTCTTATGGTTCGCCTCCCCTTCCAATTTTTTTGTTTTTATAAACATAGAATGTATTTTTATCCCCAGGGGTACAGGTCTGTGAATCGCCAGGTTTACACACTTCACAGCACTCACGATAGCACATACCCTCCCCAATGTCCATAACCCCCTCCCCCTCTCCCAACCCCACCTCCCCCCAGCAACCCCCAGTTTCTTTTGTGAGATTAAGAGTCATTTATGGTTTGTCTCCCTCCCAATCCCATCTTTTTTCATTTATTCTTCTCCTATCCCCCTAACCCCCCATGTTGCTTCTCCATGTCCTCATATCAGGGAGATCATATGATAGTTGTCTTTCTCCGATTGACTTATTTCATTAAGCATGATACCCTCTAGTTCCATCCACGTCGTCGCAAATGGCAAGATTTCATTTCTTTTGATGGCTGCATAGTATTCCATTGTGTAAATATACCACTTCTTCTTTATCCATTCATCTGTTGAGGACATCTAGGTTCTTTCCATAGTTTGGCTATTATAGACATTGCTGCTATAAACATTCGGGTACACGTGCCCCTTCGGATCACTACGTTTGTATCTTTAGGGTAAATACCCAGTAGTGCAATTGCTGGGTCATAGGGTAGTTCTATTTTAAACATTTTGAGGAACCTTTATGCTGTTTTCCAGAGTGGTTGCACCAGCTTGCATTCCCACCAACAGTGTAGGAGGGTTCCCCTTTCTCCACATCCTCGCCAGCATCTGTCATTTCCTGACTTGTTAATTTTAGCCATCTGACTGGTATGAGGTGATATCTCATTGTGGTTTTGATTTGTATTTCCCTGATGCCGAGTGACGTGGAGCACTTTTTCATGTGTCTGTTGGCCATCTGGATGTCTTCTTTGCAGAAATGTCTGTTCATGTCCTCTGCCCATTTCTTGATTGGATTGTTTGTTCTTTGGGTGTTGAGTTTGCTAAGTTCCTTATAGATTTTGGATACTAGCCCTTTATCTGATTTGTCGTTTGCAAATATCTTCTCCCATTCTGTCAGTTGTCTTTTGGTTTTGTTAACTGTTTCCTTTGCTGTGCAAAAGCTTTTGATCTTGATGAAATCCCAATAGTTCATTTTTGCCCCTGCTTCCCTTGCCTTTGCCGTTGTTCCTAGGAAAATGTTGCTGCGGCTGAGGTCGAAGAGGTTGCTGCCTGCATTCTCCTCAAGGATTTTGATGGATTCCTTTCTCACATTGAGGTCCTTCATCCATTTGGAGTCTATTTTCGTGTGTGGTGTAAGGAAGTGGTCCAATTTCATTTTTCTGCATGTGGCTGTCCAATTTTCCCAGCACCATTTATTGAAGAGGCTGTCTTTTTTCCATTGGACATTCTTTCCTGTATTGTCGAAGATTAGTTGACCATAGAGTTGAGGGTCTATTTCTGGGCTCTCTATTCTGTTCCACTGATCGATGTGTCTGTTTTTGTGCCAGTACCATGCTGTCTTGATGATGACAGCTTTGTAATAGAGCTTGAAGTCCGGAATTGTGATGCCACCCACTTTGGCTTTCTTTTTCAATATTCCTTTGGCTATTCGAGGTCTTTCCTGGTTCCATATAAATTTTAGGATTATTTGTTCCATTTCTTTGAAAAAAATGGATGGCATTTTGATAGGGATTGCATTAAATATGTAGATTGCTTTAGATAGCATGGACATTTTCACAATATTTATTCTTCCAATCCAGGAGCATGGAACATTTTTCCATTTCTTTGTGTCTTCCTTAATTTCTTTCATGAGTACTTTATAATTTTCTGCGTATAGATTCTTAGCCTCTTTGGTTAGGTTTATTCCTAGGTATCTTATAGTTTTGGGTGCAATTGTAAATGGGATTGACTCCTTAATTTCTCTTTCTTCTGTCTTGTTGTTGGTGTACAGAAATGCAACTGATTTCTGTGCATTGATTTTATATCCTGACACTTTACTGAATTCCTGTACAAGTTCTAGCAGTTTTGGAGTGGAGTCTTTTGGGTTTTCCACATATAGTATCATATCATCTTCGAAGAGTGATAGTTTGACTTCTTCTTTGCCAATTTGGATGCCTTTAATTTCTTTTTTTTGTCTGATTGCTGAAGCTAGGACTTCTAGTACCATGTTGAATAGCAGTGGTGATAATGGACATCCCTGCCGTGTTCCTGACCTTAGCGGAAAAGCTTTCAGTTTTTCTCCATTGAGAATGATATTTGTGGTGGATTTTTCATAGATGGCTTTGATAATATTGAGGTATGTGCCCTCTATCCCTACACTTTGAAGAGTTTTGATCAGGAAGGGATGCTGCACTTTGTCAAATGCTTTTTCAGCATATATTGAGAGTATCATATGGTTCTTGTTCTTTCTTTTATGAATGTGTTCTATCACATTGATTGATTTGCAGATGTTGAACCAACCCTGCAGCCCTGGAATAAATCCCACTTGATCGTGGTAAATAATCCTTTTAATGTACTGTTGAATCCTATTGGCTAGTATTTTGGTGAGAATTTTTGCATCTGTGTTCATCAAGGATATTGGTCTGTAGTTCTCTTTTTTGGTGGGATCCTTGTCTGGTTTTGGGATCAAGGTGATGCTGGCCTCATAAAATGAGTGTGGAAGTTTTCCTTCCATTTCTATTTTTTGGAACAGTTTCAGGAGAATAGGAATGAGTTCTTCTTTAAATGTTTGGTAGAATTCCCCTGGGAAGCCGTCTGGCCCTGGACTTTTGTTTGTTTGGAGATTTTTGATGACTGTTTCAATCTCCTTACTGGTTATTGGCCTGTTCAGGTTTTCTATTTCTTCCTGGTTCAGTTGTGGTAGTTTATATGTCTCTAGGAATGCATCCATTTCTTCCAGATTGGCCAATTTGTTGGCGTAGAGTTGCTCATAGTATGTTCTTATAATTGTCTGTATTTCTTTGGTGTTAGTTGTGATCTCTCCTCTTTCATTCATGATTTTATTTATTTGGGTCCTTTCTCTTTTCTTTTTGATGAGTCTGGCCAGGGGTTTATCAATCTTATTGATTCTTTCAAAGAACCAGCTCCTAGTTTCATTGATTTGTTCTATTGTTTTTTTGGTTTCTATTTCATTGATTTGTGCTCTGATCTTTATGATTTCTCTTCTCCTGCTGGGTTTAGGGTTTCTTTCTTGTTCTTTCTCCAGCTCCTTTACGTGTAGGGTTAGGTTGTGTACTTGAGACCTTTCTTGTTTCTAGAGAGAGGCTTGTACCGCTATATATTTTCCTGTCAGGACTGCCTTTGCTGTGTCCCACAGATTTTGAACCGTTGTGTTTTCATTATCATTTGTTTCCATGAATTTTTTTCAATTCTTTAATTTCCTGGTTGTTGCATTCATTCTTTAGAAGGATGCTGTTTAGTCTCCATGTATTTGGGTTCTTTCCAGCTTTCCTCCTGTGATTGAGTTCTAGCTTCAGAGCATTATGGTCTGAAAATATGCAGGGAATGATCCTAATCTTTTGATACCAGTTGAGACCTGATTTGTGACCCAGGATGTGATCTATTCTGGAGAAGGTTCCCTGTGCACTAGAGAAGAATGTGTATTCTGTTGCTTTGGGTTGGAATGTTCTGAATATATCTGTGATGTCCATCTGGTCCAGTGTGTCAATTAAGGCCTTTATTTCCTTGTTGATCTTTTGCTTGGATGTTCTGTCCATTTCAGTGAGGGGAGTGTTCAAGTCCCCTACTATTATTGTATTATTATTGATGTGTTTCTTTGATTTTGTTTATAATTGATTTATATATTTGGCTGCTCCCACGTTAGGGGCATAGATATTTAAAATTGCTAGATCTTCTTGTTGGACAGACCCTTTGAGTAGGATATAGTGTCCTTCCTCATCTCTTATTATAATCTTTGGCTTAAAATCTAATTGATCTGATATAAGGATTGCCACCCCAGCTTTCTTCTGATGCCCATTAGCATGGTAAATTGTTTTCCACCCCCTCACTTTAAATCTGGAGGTGTCTTAGCGTCTAAAATGAGTTTCTTGTAGGCAACATACTGATGGGTTTTGTTTTTTTATCCATTCTGATACCCTGTGTCTTTTGATTGGGGCATTTAGCCCATTAACATTCAGGGTTACTATTGAGAGATATGAATTTAGTGCCATTATTAGCTTGTAAGATGACTGTTACTGTATATTGTCTCTGTACCTTTCTGATCTACTACTTTTAGGCTCTCTCTTTGCTTAAAGGACCCCTTTCAATATTTCCTGTAGAGCTGGTTTGGTGTTTGCAAATTCTTTCAGTTTTTGTTTGTCCTGGAAGCTTTTTATCTCTCCTTCTATTTTCAATGATAGCCTAGCTGGATAGAGTATTCTTGGCTGCATGTTTTTCTCGTTTAGTGCTCTGAATATATCATGCCAGCTCTTTCTGGCCTGCCAGGTCTCTGTGGATAAGTCTGCTGCCAATCTAATATTTTTACCATTGTATGTTATAGACTTCTTTTCCCGGGCTGCTTTCAGGATTTTCTCTTTGTCACTAAGACTTGTAAATTTTACTATTAGGTGATGGGGTGTGGACCTATTCTTGTTGACTTTGAGGGGGGTTCTCTGCATCTCCTGGATTTTGATGCTTGTTCCCTTTGCCATATTAGGGAAATTCTCTCCAATAATTCTCTCCAATAGACCTTCTGCTCCCCTCTCTGTTTCTTCTTCTTCTGGAATCCCAATTATTCTAATGTTGTTTCGTCTTATGGTGTCACTTATCTCTCGCATTCTCCCCTCCTGGTCCAATAGCTGTTTGTCCCTCTTTTGCTCGGCTTCTTTATTCTCTGTCATTTGGTCTTCTATATCACTAATCTTTCTTCTGCCTCATTTATCCTAGCAGTGAGAGCCTCCATTTTTAATTGCACCTCATTAATAGCTTTTTTGATTTCTACTTGGTTAGATTTTAGTTCTTTAATTTCTCCAGAAAGGGCTTTTATATCTCCAGAGAGGGTTTCTCTAATATCTTCCATGCCGTATTCGAGCCCAGCTAGAACGTTCAGAATCGTCATTCTGAACTCTTGATCTGACATATTACCAATGTCAGTGTTGATTAGGTCCCTAGCCTTCGGTACTGTCTCTTGTTCTTTTGTTTGTGGTGATTTTTTCCACCTTGCCATTTTGTCCAGATAAGAGGATATGAAGGATCCAATAAAATACTAAAAGGGTGGCAAAGACCCCAGAAAAATGCGCTGTAACCAAATCAGAAGAGACCCCAAATTGTGGGGGGGAGAATGGGGATAAAAAGAGGTTCAGAAAAAAAAAAGAATAAAATTTAAAAAATAAAACAAATAAAGAAAAAATATAAAAAGAAAGAAAAAATATATATAGTTAGATAAACTAGTCAAAAAACGTTAAAAAAGAAAAGGGTAAAAGTTTTAAAAAATTTAGCAGAAGAAGAAAAAAGAAAAAAAGAAAAAAAATTGAAAAAAAAAAAAAATTGAATTAGCCGCAAGACTAAAGAATCATGGGGAGAAAGCCATGAGTTCCGTGCTTTGCTTTCTCCTCCTCTGGAATTGCGCTGCTGTCTTAGGAATTGAACCTGCTTTCCTTGATAGATGAACTTCGTCCTGGCTGGATATTTTGTTGATCTTCTGGGGGAGGGGCCTGTTGTAGTGACTCTCAAGTGTCTTTGCCCGAGGCGGGATTGTACCGCCCTTACCGGGGGCCCGGACTAAGTAATCAGCTCGGGTTCGCTTTTGGGAGCTTCTGTTCCCTGAACGCTTTCCGTAGAGTTCCGGAGGACGGGAATGAAAATGGCGGCCTCCTAGTCTCTGGCCCGGAGGAGCCAAGAGCCCGGGGCCCCACTCCTCAGTGCACCCCCAGAGGACAGCACCCAATCACTCCCGTATCCCCAGTCTCTAGCCACGCTCCGATCTCACCCAGCCCACGACCAGTTCAAGGTAACCCCGAGCTGAGAATTCAGTCCTCCGCCTCTGTCTCTGTAGCCGGCTTCTCTGTTCTAACACTTGTGAGCTCTGCGACACTCCGTCACCCCCGATCCTTCTGTGACCCTGCAGGACCTGGGGCCACGCTGACCCCGCAAGGGCTTCACCCTGGTTTAGCCTCTGGAGCAATGTCCCTCAGTGGAACAGACTTTTAAAAGTCCTGATTTTGTTCTCCGTTCCTCTGCTGCTTGCCAGGAGCCGGCCCCTCCCCCCGCGGTCTATCTTCCTGTCGTTTTAGATTCACTTCTCCGCCAGTCCTACCTTTCAGAAAGTGGTCGATTTTCTGTTTCTAGAATTGCTGTTCTTCTTCTCTTCGATCTCCCGTTGGATTTGTAGGTGTTTGCAATGTTTAGATAAGCTATCGAGCTGAGCTCCTGCTACCTGATGTAGTCTCAGCCTGCTACTTCTCCGCCATCTTGACTCCTCCCTCGAGTCATTCACATTTTTAAGATCAAATAAGATCTGTATTGGGAGGTACCTTTAAAGTCTCACTTTTTCCTATAGCAGGGCTGCTCACAGTTAATTGTGTCTGTGAATCACCGGCAGACTGGTAAAATACGATTCTTCTTCAGTAGGTCTGGGTGGGACCTGACACTGCATTTCTGAATTTCTAACAGCTCCCAGCTGGTACTAATGTGGGTAATTCTGGTCTCTGAACTGCATTTTTTTTTAAAGATTTTATTTATTTATTTGACAGAGATCACAAGTAGGCAGAGAGAGAGAGAGGAGGAAGCAGGCTCCCTGCTAAGTAGCAAGCCCGATGTGGGGCTCAATCCCAGGCCCTGGGATCATGACCCGAGCCGAAGGCAGAGGCTTTAACCCACTGAGCCACCCAGGCACCCCTGAACTGCATTTTGAGGACCAACGTATTGGAGGGCCAATGTGTTGAAGGTACCTGAGGAATGCTCATCAAGCTCTTGCTTCACCTTCAGTCATATAAAACTCTCCCCTGAGATGGCACCTTCCATTTTTGGAACTTTCTGCCTGCTGTAGTATCTTCTAGTGAGCTGTAATTTGTGTCTGACTGGTTTCCAAACATGGTCTCAACTCTACCAGTTAAGCCAGTATAGAGCAAATTGAATTCTTCCTTTCCATGGCATTCCTTTGGATTTTTGAAGTCAACCCTCATATCTTCCTTGAAGCTTCTGTTTGATGACAGGTTACTATCTACTTCCATGCCCCTTTAACTGTTTTTCATGTGACATATTTAAAATTTTTTTTTTAAATTTTGAAATAAGGCATACCAAGGAATTGTAAAATAGTATTAAGATTTCCCACATATCATTCCTTCAGCTTTCCATAATAGCAACATCTTACATAACCATAGTGCATGTATCAAAACCAAGAAATTAACTTTGATATAATATTATTAATCAAACTACAGACTTTATTTGGATTTCACCATTTTTCCATTGTCATGCTTATTCTACTTCAGGATCCAATCCAGGATCCCACATTGCCTTTTTTTTTTTTCTTTCTTTCTTTCTTAATCATAGCTCCTTATCCATTACACTTCTTTAGTCTTTCCTTGTTTTTCCGGACCCTGACATTTTCCAAGAGTACTTGCCAGGTGTTTCATAGGATATACTCAATTTGGATATGTCTGTTTTTTTTTTTTTTCATAATTAGATTGAGGTTATGCATTTTGAGGAAGGATAACACAGAGAGGATGTGCCCTTCTTAGTGTGTGGTATCACAGAATCATACTGTCAGTGTATCTTACTACCAGCATGTTAACTTGGAGCCCATGGTTAATGTGGTGCTCACCGAGTTCCTCCACTGCATACTCACTCTTTTCATTTTGTAAATAATGTCTTGGGTTGTTACACAGAGTAACAGGTAGCTTATGAACACAAACATTCACATTTCAGTTTTTAATGATGGAAAGTCCAAGAAAAAGGTGCCAGCAGGTTTGGTGTCTGGAGAGAGCCAGCTTCTTGATTCACAGATGGCCGCCTTCTCACTGTGTCCTCCTGTGACCAGAAAGGGCAAGGGAGCACTCTCAGGTCTCTTTTATAAGGGCTTTAATCCCATTCATGAGAGCTCTATCCTCATGAAGCCATCACCTCTGAAAGGCCCACATCCTAATATTACCACTTTGGTGTTAGGATTGCAACATATGAACCATTCTGAATATAGCTCAGCCCTGCTCCCTACAAGGTTCATCAATCCTCTCACATGCAAAATATATTCATTCCATCCTAAGAGCTCCCAAAGTTTCACTTCTTCTAGCATCAACTCAAGTCTAAAGTCCAAAGTCTCATCTAAATATCATCTAAATAAGATATGGATAAGATTCAATGTGTGATTCATTCTGAGGCAAATTGCTAACTGTGAACCTATGAAATCAAACACATTATGTGCTTCTAAAATATAATGGTGGGACAGGCATGGGATAAAGATTTCCATTCCAAAAAAGAGAAATATGGTATAAGAAAGGAGTAGGAGGTTCTAAGCAAGTCTGAAATCCAACAGGGCAAATTCTATAAAACCTTAAGTCTTGAGACTTATCCTCTTCATTGATGTTCTGTACTCCAAGGCCCATTGGGATGAAGGTCCCACCTCTCAGACACACTAGAATGGGAGTCCTGCCTCCCAGACACACTAAGGAGTGCCCCATAGCTATGCTGTGCTGGCGCTGGGGCTCCCAAGACATTGGGTGTCTCTGCCTCCATGGTTTTGGGTGGTCCCATTCCTATGATGGCCCTGTGTGCAGTCACATCTTGTGGCTCCCTTGGGCTAGAATCATGTGGCATTTCTAGTTTGGGGTCATAGGGGCTTCTTTACCCTCATAGTTTCACCGGGCATTGCCCCAACAGGTGTTCTCGGCTATGTGGCCTGGAGTTTTCTGTGCCTGCAGTTGGTGGGATAGCCCTGATGATTTTTGAATTGCCTTTGGAGGTCACTTTTCCATTGTCTCTGATAAAAGTCACAACTTCTACCTGTGTGATTCTGATTAATTTCCATTTCAGATGGTCCTTTGGCCATGTACTTCTTGTTCTCTCCTGAATAGGCCCTCTCATTCTTTTTCAATATATTTTGAGAATATTCCAAATATTTAAGTTTGCTTATCTTTTGGTTAATAATTCTGTCTTTAAGTCATTTCTTCCTTGTTACTTTTTACTATGAGCAGTCAAGAGAAACCAAGCCTCTTCTTCAACACTTTGTTTAGAAATCGCCTCAGCCACAGAACTAATTTCATCACTCATAAGTTCTACTTTAAATAAAACCAGGACAAAGACACAGTTTAGCCAAGTTCTTTGCTACTTTATTAATGAAAATTGCCTTTCCTCCAGTTCCTTATTTCCATTTGGTATCTCAGTAAAATGGCACTTACCATCCATATTTCTACTGACACTTTTTTCAGGATTCCTTAGGTATTCTATAGGGAGACTGAGGCTTTTCCTCTGTTCTCTTTTTGAGTCTTCATCAAAATTGTCTTTAAGTACTTTCATAACACTATAGTTTTTTTTCCTAGTATGAACTTTAAACCTCTTTCAGCCTCTACCCATCAGTGAGTTCCAAGGCTGCTTCTACATTTTTAGCAGCATCCAACTTCTGGTACCAATTTCTGTCTTTGTGCATTTGGGATGTTGAAACAGAATATCATAAACTGAGGTGCCTTACAAACAACACTTACTCTCAGAGTTCTGGAGGTTGGAAGTCCAAGATCAAGATACTGGAAGATTCAGGGACACCTGGGTGGCTGTTGGCTAGGGTTGGCCTTCGGTTCAGGTTATGATCCTAGGGTCCTGGGATTCAGTCCCGCATGGGGTTCCCTGCTCAGCAGTGAGCTTGCTTCTCCCTCTGCCTTCCAGTCCCCTTGCATGTGCAGGTACACACTCTCTCTCTTTTTCTCTCACAAATAAATAAAATAAAATAAATTTTAAAAAAAGATACTGGCAGACTCAGAGTCTAGTCATGGCTTGCCTCGTGGCTCATAGGCTCTTTTTGTTGTGTTCCCACATTGCTCTTTTGGGCCTCTGTTATAAGGGCATCAGTCCCACGTGGGGGCTGTACTTTCATAACTTACTCATCTCCCAAAGAACCCACCTCTTAGTGCCATCACATTGATGTTACCATGTCAGAATATGAATTTTGAGAGGGGGCACATTCACATGATAATAACTAATATGGGTTTTAGGGGAGATACTGTGAGATGATATAAAATGCTGTTTTTCTTAAACTTTCCTCTACTAATTTTAGTATATCAGTGGATTTTGCCAGAAGCAGAATATCTGGGGATTTTCTATTTCCTTCATTTCTTCTATATTTACTAATTAGAATCCTTCAAGGAAGAATATTCCTTCCCCCTTCCATTTATTTATTCTGTTTATTTGTGTAGACTCCTGGATATGTGTTTTATTTTTCAGAGTAATATCCCATACTATTATTAATTTTGTGACTCAAATGGTTCTTGTCTTGACCACTGAGAGCTGATTTAGTTTGACTCCTCTCTGCTTTCAATGTGGTCTCATCCTTTTTTGTTTGTTGGTTGGCTTGCTTGTAACATCTCTTTATTTTTCTGACACTCAAGATACATTTCTGTGCCCTAGGCCAGAAATAATTTTTCCAAATAATCTTGATTCTTCTTTTTTTTCTTTTTTGAAAATGGATTCAGAAACCAAGATCTGGATTATAAGTATGCTCATGGCTACAAAGGTACCACAGAGCCTAGGTCTTCTCAGAGAACATCTAGGAAATATATGTAGGTATAATTACCTACTATAAACATACAGCCAAGTGTATTTCTGTATCTATCTACCTGAGTATTTGTAAAAGTGAACGTGAGTGTACTCATATCTCTGACTCAAAACCAGCATCACATTCTCCCTTTGCTTATTTGTAGTTTCCTTCACCTACAGTAAGAATCCTGGCTTTCATTATCTATGATACATTTATTCATTTATCATGCTGTGTGTGTATATATAAATATGTATATAGTATACTACTATATATGTGTGTGTATGTATGTACATATATATTACACTATGACACACTGTTTGTGTGCAGTGCTTTTTATCTTTAGCCAACAGAATACAGTCCAAATCTTTTCCTTCAAAGTTGCTGAGGCCATGGCCCTCATTTCTTTCCCACCTCCTTTAGAGTAGTTCTGCCATTCACTTGGTTATGTCCAAATGCTGAGTACTTTTTAAAATTTGAATAGCATAAATTTTTGTATATGATTCTGTGGGTTTTTTTTTTTTTTAAAGACTTTATTTATTTATTTGACAGAGAGAGAGATCACAAGTAGGCAGAGAGGCAGGCAGAGAGAGAGGAGGAAGCAGGCTCCCTGCGGAGCAGAGAGCCCGATGTGGGGCTCGATCCCAGGACCCTGAGATCATGACCTGAGTCGAAGGCAGCGGCTTAATCCACTGAGCCACCCAGGCACCCCCGATTCTGTGGGTTTTTACAAATGCCGGGAGTCAAGTGTTCACCATAGTACCAAACAGCACAGTTCCATTGCCCCCAAATTTCCTTTTGCTTCCCCTTTGTACTCAACCCTTCTTCCCTAACACATGGCAACTTGCCTTTTTCTGAATGTCATGTAAATGAGAGCACACAATATGTAGCCTTTTGTGTCTTTTACTTAGCAAAATGCATTTAAGAGTCATCTGTGTTCTTCAGTGAATCAAAATCCGCCCCCGTAATTGGGGGAGAATTTCATCATCCTGATGTACAGTTTATCCATTAATCTGTTGAAGAACATCTTGCTGATTTCTAGTTTTTGGCAATTATGACCAAATCTGTTAGAATCATTTGCAAATAAGCTTTTGTTTGAGTATAAGTTTTTAATTCCCTGGGTAAATACCTGGGACTGGGATGGCTAGATCATATGGTAAGTGCATGTTTACCGTTATGAGAAACTGTCAGACCATTTCTGCAAAGCACCTGCACAGTTTGTGTCCTTTCCCACAATGTGTGAATTTTGGCCACTCTCCATCTTCGCCAGTGCCTGGTAATTTCAGGGTTGTTTGCTTGTTTTTTGTTTGTTTGGTGGTGGTCATTTTCATAGGTGTATAGTTGTATCCCCTTGTGGTTTACGCGGCAGGGTATTTAAGTTCATTCATGTATTCTCCTGATTTTTCCTGTACAACTGCTGTCCAAGCTGTCTATATCTCTTATAAAGTGTAATGCCCATAATAGTCTTCTTGGTATGAAACTCAGTAGTGTGTACCTGTCATTTAGTCAGTCTTCAATAAATATGTTTAAATTTGGAGGAAAATCTGGTGAGGTAGTCTTATTTTAAAAGATGTTTACTGTTGGGGTGCCTGGGTGGCTCAGTGGGTTAAAGCCTCTGCCTTCAGCTCAGGTCATGATCCCAGGGTCCTGGGATCGAGTCCTGCATTGGGCTTCCTGCTCAGCAGGGAGCCTGTTTCCCCGCCACCTCTCTGCCTGCCTCTCTGCCTACTTGTGATCTCTGTCTGTCAAATAAATAATAAATAAAATCTTAAAAAAATATATGCTTACCTTTTATTTATGTGGCATGATCTTTCAAACAAGCATTGGTGCCAGGGTCCCAATATCCAGAGTACAGATCTAGGTCACTGACTACCTAGTTGTTTGTTCATGGGCAAATTCCATAAAACATTTTGGTCCACATTTTTTAGTCTTCAAAATTTTGAGTCTAGAATAAAGAATCAATAGTTCCAGTACTCTGTTGTCTAGATTCTATAAGCCTTTGGTTCAGGGCTTTGCTCATTAAATAAGGTAAACTTTTACTTTAAAAGAAGTCCTGGATAATTGTACATTCATGTGCATTTGTGACTGAGTTTTTTGCACAGTATATTTGTGTCAGACTGGAAAGAGGTTTCTGGTGGCCAGGTGCCAGTGTGTTTTGACCTTTACTCTTTAATATTTTCCATCACTTAATTAAATTATAGATGTAAGATGTCATGCCCATCAAATTTGTTAAGACACACAGCTGAATAATATAATATAAATATTTAAATAATATAAATATTTTGGAGTGTTCTGATATGTACATTACATATATTGGGAAAACGTACTTAGCCATAGACTGCCAGATTATCAAATTTTATTGCCTTTGCAAATTAGGAGAAAGGTTATATAAAGTAGTGGTTAAGAACATTGACTTGGGGAATTGGACTCCTTGGGTTCAAATTCCTCTTCTGCTTTTACTACCTGAATGACTTTGAACACTTTGATTTACTTCTTTGTGCCTCAGTTTTCTCATCTGTAAAATTAAGATAATACTGGTCCTTATTTAATATTACCTATTAATATTTAATACCCCAACTTAGTTAGAATAGAGCCTGGTACATTTTAAGCTTTGTATCAGTGCTACACAGAATTATCATTAAGAGGGCCCTGACTTTTATATGAGGACTCCATGAACTGGCATGGTCTGGAAGGGCTGTAGCTACTTATATTCTTGACTGAAAAGTACCACCTTCCCGATAATTTGGGAATATCCTCTGGAATCAGATGCATAATCTTGACCTCTGAGAATTCCTGCGTTTTGTTGCCTTCTGTATGAGATGGACCATATCAGACCTTGTTAACTGGGTGATAAATGTGACAGCCAGAACATACTGCATTCACATGTGGGAGCAGATTTTTATCATCCTACTGGCTTGGTGAAAGTTTAGAAGACTATCTTTAGGTTCCCTTAGTACCTATCAACATGTTACGTAGGCTGTGATACAACACACATTCGTAAATTAGTGTTTTTTTTAAAAAGATGTATTTGAGAGAGAGAGAGAAACATGAGAGGGCAAGGGATAAAGCAGATTTCCCACTAAGCATGGAGCCTGATGGAGGGCTTGATCCCAGAACCCTGAGATCATGACCTGAGCTGAAACCGAGAGTTGGCCACTTAACCAAGTGAGTCACCCAGGGGCCCCCATAAATTAGCTTTTTAAATAGTGTAGTATGTTTCATGGACTCCATGTAGCTTCTGCAAGAACACTGACTTCTATCATAACTTTGATTTTCATCCTAAACGAATAATAGTAGGAGATGCAATTAAGAAATCTTGTGTGGGTGTTCCTGGATGGCTCAGTTGGTTAGGTATCTGCCTTTGGCTTAGGTCCTGGTCGAGCCCCATATCCATTTGCCTGCTCAGCGAGGAGTCTACTTCTTCTCCCTGTGTCCCTTCCCCTGCTTATGCTCTCTCTCTCTCTCAAAAAATAAATACATTATGAAAAAAAAGAAAAATCTTGTGTGATGTTAATTTAATTTATAAAATTATTTTAGTAGATTAAGATTCTGTTATACAATCATACTTCTGTGAATTAGAGGCATAACTTTGGTTTCATCATTAATTTTGTATACTCGTTTGTGAAATAAATCAAGATCTCATCTGGGAAAATTTCACATAATAGATTTTAGTCTTATAATTGCTTCTTTCTTGTTTTGTAGAACTCCACAGGAGCAACTTCAAAACATGCTACCAGATACATTCATACCTCAGTGTAAAACAACGAGTGAGGCACAGTGTTCCCAGAATGAAAGTGATGAAGATAGTGATGGTTAGTTCAGACTTATTTGATATTCTCTAATTTATCATTTCAAATTTTACACACTAAGCATTAGTCAGCATATGCATTTATTTATTTATTTATTTTTTACTGTATTATCTTCAGTTGGACTATGCACCCTTTTTCTCTAGATAAGAATCAAGCACACTCCTCTTCTCATTCCATAGATTTACTTTGCCGTAATTATATCATTTTATTTATTTAAACATTGAATGTTAAGAAAATGTGTATTTTAAGTTGAGCTGGGGAAATTGATAACATTTACATATTAGTGTAGATGCATAAGAGAACATTATTCTTTTATTGTTGACTATATAACATAGTCAGTTATTTGAAGATAGGGAATTATCAGGTGAAGTATATTCTTTAAGATATTATTTCCTAATTTTATATCCTAGTTGAGGAGACCAAAGTACAATACCCAGTGCCTTTTCTGCCAGTAGAAGAACTAAACATAGAGAGACCTGAGCCATCTCTAAAAATAGTTGAACTGGATGATGTAAGTGCATAATGACTACTCTGTTACCTAACAAGAAATTCAAAACACGTAATTACAACTATGTATTCTATTTAAGAAGACTTTTCTCCCAATTCAACATTGTTTGGAAGGAAATTTATAAGAGTTTGAATTAAATATGTTGAAAGGAGTAAAACAGTATTATTTTTAGTGTAGGCAGTACATTTCTGAGCTGTACTGATACTGTGCCATTTTTGGAAGTGTGCAGTGTGGGAATGTACTACTTTTAACTTATTTAAATGTGGTTTCGTGTTTGTTTTGGCTAGGTCTTTATGTTATCAGTCTTTTTAAACAAAAATCAGTCTCCTAATATTGTATCTACTTAGTATAATTTGTATACATGTTGTTTCTTGAATGTCATCTAATACTATTTTCTATTTAAAGGAAAAATAGTACTAAGATTTAAGGGATTTAGTATAATAATAACTTGGATACAAACCTCCAGAAGACACAAAGTAAAATCAACTGGAACTTGAGCCAATCAGGGGTAGAGCTTATGTGGAAGGTTTAAGTTTTGACAAAACTTAATGTGTCAGCACATTTCTGACTTTCTAGTTATCTGGTAGCTGAATGTACAACTTGTCCTCAATATTTCTCTCCCTGTGGTTCTCATAGAAAAAGACTAGAAGAGAAGAAGTATCTCTTTAAGGGCCACTTTCTTCTTTAGGTTAATAGCTTCTGCTCTTTTTGCATGTATGCCTAGAAACATTTTAGTTCTCTTCTGGATAAATTTAAGATATAGAATAAATAAACACATGTGCTTACATATATGTGTGTGTGCTTGTCATTATTTTGTTGATGCACAGAATAAGCTTATAATATGCTGTTCAGAGAACTAAAAACACTTCAGTCACTAGCCTACTTGGCACTTAGTAGCTACATAATAAAACAGCTGTTAGTGTTATTTCTAGGTGTGACAGTAAGGATAAAATGGCTGACACAGCAAATGCCCTCAACAAATAGTTGTTGAATTTGTTTAGTTCTTCTAGAACTCATGTTCTATGGCACATAGCCAGAAAGCTAATAACATTATTTGTAGGAAGAAAATTCTCTAAATACTACATACTAGTTAGCTGGTTAATGTATAATGCATTTATTGAATATACTGATATTATACTACATGTATTTAATAAGACTTATGAAGAGGAATTTGAAGAACCAGGAGACACAGTGCCCTACAAAGTTGAGTTAGCAGATGCGGACAGTCAACAAAGGTAAGATCTTGCTAAATCACTTTTGATGCTTATTAAAAACCTACTCTCAAAATCAACCATCTCTTTAAGTGAGAAATTCATGATGTAAAAATATGTGACTTCAATGTTAGAATATATTTTACTAAAGCCATGTTTAAATTTGTGTACAATATTGCTAATATTTGCCAACATTCAATAGTAAGCAACATGGCTATAATGATATGTTTATATTCTTACCTAGTATCTGGATTATTTAATAAATACTTCTGATTTTAACATTATTATTTGAAGTAACTTACCGAGGATGATGTATGTCATATGAGCTTTCTTCATTTCTCCAAAGATACTCTTTGAATTGTTCTTATTTTAGTTTGCTATGAACCCTAAATAAAAAGTTATATTAATGATTAGTTTGAAAGACAAAAGAGCTCCCAAACTATAGATTAGTTACTAGGTAGATTTTACTATGTGATAAATAAGCGAAGTATAACAGCTCACTTTGTAACTTTTTTTTAGAATTTTGTCATTTCCAAGTGAAAAATAATAGCTGTATCTGTTAGTAATGATAAAAGGACTCTGGGTCTCTTTTGCTGTTAGAACTTTAGCCAGGATTTCATGTGTTTTGGTTACGAAGTATTAAATTGGGTAAAGAGCAGAGTGAAATTCCTGTTAAGTAGCTCCTATGCCAATTTTTTGCTTATACGTTTAGATCAACGTAGGCCCTATCAGCATTTTGGAATAGCAGTGAGCCTAAGGGATATCCCTGGACCTATCCCTTTCCTAAGGGAAAAGACCCATGTTTGGACACATAGACCCAGATATCTAGCAGCCAATGTGCTTTTGGCAGGAGATAGCCTTTTAGTCAGTAGATAAAAGATTTGTATGAGCTACTGTATTCCTAAGAAAATGAATGACGTATCTGCTATCTAATTTGGTTCTTTTATATGTCTTATTGCAAGTCCTGCTTTGACTTCCACGTAGGGTATTACAGAAGGCAGAGATTACTGATCATGGTTTGGCAGTAGTTTTGCCTCTTGGGTATGGAGGTGCCTGTAGAGTTTCTTCCCTTTTTTAAAAAAAAAACATTTATTTGTCAAAGAGAGAAAGAAAAGGGGAGCACAAACAGGGGAGTGGCAAGCAGAGCAGGCAGAGGGAGAAGCATGCGCTCCACTGAGCAAGGAGCCCGATGTGGGACTTGATCCCAGGACTGAGCCTGAGGTGGGAGTCGGTCCTAGTACCCTGGGATCATGACCTGAGTGGAAGGCAGACGCTTAACTGACTGAGCCACCCAGGCATCCCAAGTTTCTTCCTTTCTAAGAAGAACCATAAAGAATCATAAGTGACACAGGAGCATAATCCAGTTTTTATGGTGATACTATGTAAAGCTTGCATATTGAATATTATTAAATATTGGATATTATTAAATATATTATTCAATTCATAGAAAATGTTGTTTGAATTGTACATATGCAAGTATATAGTAACCATCATTAAAAATTGAAAACAAATATCACGTATTGCTTTTTAACCCACTGAGCCACCCAGGCACCCCCCCTCTTTTTTTTTTTTTAAGATTTTATTTATTTATTTGATAGAAATTACTAGTAGTCAGAGAGGCAGGCATAGAGAGAGGAGGAAGCAGGCTCCCCGCGGAGCAGAGAGCCCGACGCGGGGCTCAATCCCAGGACCCTGAGATCACAACCTGAGCCAAAGGCAGAGGCTTTAACCTACCACGTATTGTTTTTTGACTCTGATAGTTCATTGATAAACAAATAAAAATTTTATTTAAGTAATAAAACCCTGATTTTACCAGATTTCAATGTACTTAGTAAGTAACTCTCCATTTTTAGAAGAATATAAAGAACAAACATTTCAGAATATTTTTTAAAAGAAGTTTTTAATTGACACTGTTCAATTAAATCAGATCTGACCCGTTACCTCTTTCTTTAAAATCCATAATACTATTTAGTTACTTGTAGTTTAGAATGTGTCCACAGTTAAGGTTAAAAAAATATTAAATTAATGTGAATAACCCTATTCCCTGAAGGTTTTACTGTAATTTTAATAAGACGGGCCTTTTTACTTTCTTTTTTATATCATTTCTTTCAATTCTTCTCTTTTGCTTACCCTGAAACATGAAAGTTGCACATTTCATGATTATCAGAATACTTTTCTATATGAAACTGACATCCATCAGCGTCATGTTTCCACCAAGCGAAAAACAGACCTCTTACATCTCCATCTGAACAACAGCTCTTCTTACTGTAAAAATAACTCAAAAGGTAACTTTTTTCTTGTAGATTAATATTATTAACAGTAAATGTTGGCAAGTTAATAAAACCAGTAGGTATTGCAGTGTGTAAAAGCTTTTCTTATTATGCTGTTTATTTTAAGCCCCCAAAATTTAGTACTTAGAAACGCTTGGTTGAAAATACAGTTTTCTAGCAAATACTCTCCTCAGTCAATGGGGAACAGTGTCTGTAATCAGAAGAAAAGCAGGCAATGTTGGCTGGTCTCTCTAAAAGTTATTGTGGACTGAGAGAGCATTTAAAAGGTTACATGGGAGGGCTTTTAGTGAAGAAAATCTAATTGACACCTTGTTGCCTCCCTTGCATTAAATCTCCCAAAATATTCAAATTTGATGAAAAGTTTCACATAATTGATAAAACCAAACCAAACCAATCATCGTTTATATATCTACATTGTTATTACCAGTAAGTTCCTTAGAATTTATAGATTAGAATGCTGGGTGTAAATGTCTGGTTTCAATTTCCAGTTGGTGAGAGCACCATTTAAAGACAGTCACGATAAATTATCTTAGTCTGGAAGTCAAATTTCATTTCCATTTCTGTCTTAAATCATTGTGTGACCTTGAACATGTCACTTGCTTTCTTAGATTGCATTTTCCTAAACTAAAACATAGGAACTAGATTGTTTCTAATCTGCCTTTCAAATATAATTTTATTCTATTTAGAACTTTCAGAAAAACTAATAATATGTCTTATATGAAAGATTTGAGAGATACCTGAGAGCATTATTTAAAATAACTAGTTATAAAACTGATGATTACTTTTGATTGGGTAATAGATGGTAGAGCCATGATTTGTGATAATCCTGCTCATCTTGACATCTTCAACTAATAAGCCTCTAAATTATTATGACCAACTATGAACTATATCCACATGGGATTTAGGACTTCACAGGGCTCCAAAAAGATATTTTCTTACCTACCTAGAGCATGATGTTCCAGTTGCCTTTGAGGAAATGCTGAATATAAATATCCATTAAGTTTTACTTTACAAGATACTTGATTTATGTAAATAGACTTGATTTTTTAGAGCAGTTTTAGGTTCACAGCAAAACTGAACAGGATATATAGATCGTTCCCTTATACAATCTGCATTCACAGACTCATAGCTTCTGCTACCATCAACATCCCAAACCAGAGTAGTACATTTTTTTAAAAAAATTTATTTATTTGACAGAGTTCACAAGTGGGCAGAGAGGCAGGCAGAGAAAGAGGAGGAAGCAGGCTCCCCGCCAAGCAGAGAGCCCGATGCGGGGCTCAATCCCAGGACCCTGAGATCATGACCTGAGCCGAAGGCAGAGGCTTAACCCACTGAGCCACCCAGGCACCCCCAGAGTAGTACATTTTTTACAATCAACAAATATATATTGACACACTGTTATCACCCAACATTCATAGTTCATATTAGGGTTCACTCTTGGTATTGTACATTCTGTGGGTTTGGACAAATTTATAATGACATGTATCCACCATTATAGTATCATAAAAAATCATTATAGTGCCCTGCCTTTTTATGTTACCTCCCTGCCTCCTAACTCCTGGCAACCACTGATCTTTTTACTTTATAGTTTAGCCTTTTCCAGAATGTCATGTGTGTATGTCAAGCTGGAATGTTATGATGTGCAATCTTTTCATATTGGCTTTTTTCACCTAGTAATATGCACATAAAGGTGACTCCATGTCTTTTCATGGCTTGATAGCTCTTTTTTTTAGTACTGAATAATATTTCATTATCTGGATGTATCACAATTTATTTATACATTCACTTATTGAAGGACAACATTTTGATTCTGGGTTTTGGCAATTATGAATAAAGCTGCTATAAACATCCATGTATATTTGCAGATAACTTTTCTTCCCACTTGGGTAAATACCAAGGATTGCAATTGTTAGATCACATAGTAATAATATGTTTAGTTTTGTAAAAAAATCACCAAACTGTCTTCCAAAGTAGCTGTACCATTTGCATTCCTAAAGCAATGAATGAGACTTCCTGTTCTCTACATCCTTGCCAGCATTTGGTATTGTCAGTGTTTTGGATTTTTGTCATTCCAAAAATTGTGGGGTGGATTTCATTATTGTTTTAACTTGTAATTCCCTGATAGCATATGATGTTGAGCACCTTTTCATATGCTTATTTGCCATCTATATATCTTCTTTGATGAAGGTCTGTTAAGGGGTTTGGCCCATTTTTAAATTGAGCTCTCCATTTTCTTACTGTTGAGATTTTAGATTTTTTAATATTTTGGATAACAGTACTTTATGAGATATGTGTTTTGCAGATATTTTCCCTAAGCCTATGGCTTATCTTCTCATTCTCTTGGCAGCGTCTTTTACAGAACAGCTTTTTAATTTTAATGAGGCTCAGTTTATCAATTATTTCTTTCATGGATCCTTGGTGTGTGTCTTAAAGTGTCATCACCATACTCAAGATCATCTAGATGTTTAGGTTCTAAGGGTTTTATAGTTTTGCATTTCTACATTTAGGTGTATCATTCTTTTGAGTTAATTTTTGTGAAGGGTGGAAGGTCTGTGTCCAGATTATTTTGGAGGCATGTGGATGTCCAACTCTAGCACCATTTTTTGTAAAGTGTCTTTTCTCCATTATTTTGCCTTTACTGTTTGACAAAGATCAATTGACTATATTATGGGGGACTATCTATAGATTCTCTGTTATGTTCCATTGATCTATTTTTCTGTACTTTTACTAATACCACATTGTCTTTGTTACTACAATTGTTTAGTAATTTTTGAAGTTGCGTAGTGTCAGTCCTGTGACATTGTTCTTCTCCTTCCATATTGTGTTTGCTTTCCTGGGTCTTTTGCCTCTCTATATAAACTTTAGAATCAGTTTATCAATATCCACAAAATAACTTGCTGGGATTTTAATTGGGATTGAATGAATCTATGGATTAACTAACTAATCTATAGATTAAGTTGGGAAGAAGTGACATTTTGGCAATATCGAGTCTTCCTATCTGAACATCGACTCTCTCTCCATTTATTTAGTTCTTGATTTCTTTCATCAGAGATTTTTAGTTTTCCTCACATAAATCTCTTACATATTTTGTTAAGTTCATTCTTCAGTGTTTCATTTTTTGAGTACTAATGGCATTGTGTTGTTAATTGCAAATTCTACTTATTCATGTTGTTGTATGGGAAAGTGATTGACTTTTGTATCTTGATCTCGTATCCTGCAACCTTGCAATCATCACTTATCAGTTCCAGGAGTTTTTTGGTTGATACTTTCAGATTTGTACATAAACAATCATGCCATCTGTGAACAAAATTAGGTTTATTTCTTCCTTCCTAATCTGTATTCTTATTTCCTTTTCTTGTTTTATTGCATTAACTAGGACTTGTACAGTGTTGGAAAGGTGTTGTAAGAGGGGGGACATCCTTGATTTGTTTTTGATGGTAGGGTTAAATCATCTAGTTTATCATTAAGTATGATGTTAACTCTAGGGCTTTTTATAGGTAGTCTTTATCAAGTTGAGGAAGTTCCTTTTTGTTTCTGGTTTGCATCCATTGATATGATCTTGTGATTTTTCTTCTTTAGCCTCTTGAGATAACATATTCGATTAATTGATTTTCAAATGTTGAATCAAGATATCTGATTTTTATGGTTTAATGGGCCTTCCACTGAATAGACTAAATTAAATTATACCTATGCTTTCTTCATCACATTTTTAAAGATTATTAAAAGGCAGATTTGTCACCTCTTCAGTAACATTTGATCCTAATAATAGAATTTTGCAATCTTGCAAAAATATTGCAGAGGTTAGTTGTAGACATTTACATAGAGGAAATAGCATCTTTTTGTACCAAAAAATCAATTAATTTCTATTGAAGTTTAGGAGGAAAATGCAGCATTATTATGGAAGTTTCCTTAAATTGAACAGTTTTTATAAAGTTAGGCTTATAAAAATATTTCTCTGATATACAAATTACTGTATTTCTCATAGTACTTGTGTGATTTAAGAGGTGGTAGTTGTTGGAAATGGAGGTTCTAAATACTATGTGTAATTGCTAAGCTGTGCAAACATTTAATTGCAACAAGTAAGTCCTTTGGGCAGCAAGGCAGAATTTACATCACTGGAGTGTATTTTAGTCATAGCCTTTACTATTTTATACCATCTATTTATAGAGATAAGATATTTATATTGGAAAGAGCATAGGGATAATCGGATGAAGCTATATTCAGTCTGGGTAATGATAAACATACTGTTATTTAAAATGAATGCAGTATGGTGTAAAAATTGTTAAAGAATTTTTATTCTTCTTAAAATTAAGACCCATGTTTCACAACCCTGGCTGCACATTATAATCACCTGGAGAACTTTGTGGAGGGAGGTGGAAGAAGCAGTGCTTGAATCCCACTCCCAGTGTCTGATTTAATTGGTTTGGGGTCAGGCTCATACACTGACAATTTTATTTTTTCAGCGTAACAGTATTCATTCTTTTTGCACAACACCCAGTGCTCCATGCAAAACGTGCCCTCCCCATTACCCACCACCTGTTCCCCCAACCTCCCACCCCTGACCCTTCAAAACCCTCAGGTTGTTTTTCAGAGTCCATAGTCTCTTATGGTTCGCCTCCCCTCCCCAATGTCCATAGCCCGCTCCCCCTCTCCCAATCCCACCTCCCCCCAGCAACCCCCAGTTTGTTTTGTGAGATTAAGAGTCATTTATGGTTTGTCTCCCTCCCAATCCCATCTTGTTTCATTTATTCTTCTCCTATCCCCCTACCCCCCCATGTTGCTTCTCCATGTCCTCATATCAGGGAGATCATATGATAGTTGTCTTTCTCCGATTGACTTATTTCACTAAGCATGATACGCTCTAGTTCCATCCACGTCGTCGCAAATGGCAAGATTTCATTTCTTTTGATGGCTGCATAGTATTCCATTGTGTATATATACCACATCTTCTTTATCCATTCATCTGTTGATGGACATCTAGGTTCTTTCCATAGTCTGGCTATTGTAGACATTGCTGCTATAAACATTCGGGTACACGTGCCCCTTCGGATCACTATGTTTGTATCTTTAGGGTAAATACCCAGTAGTGCAATTGCTGGGTCATAGGGTAGTTCTATTTTCAACATTTTGAGGAACCTCCATGCTGTTTTCCAGAGTGGTTGCACCAGCTTGCATTCCCACCAACAGTGGAGGAGGGTTCCCCTTTCTCCACATCCTCTCCAGCATCTGTCATTTCCTGACTTGTTAATTTTAGCCATTCTGACTGGTGTGAGGTGATATCTCATTGTGGTTTTGATTTGTATTTCCCTGATGCCGAGTGACGTGGAGCACTTTTTCATGTGTCTGTTGGCCATCTGGATGTCTTCTTTGCAGAAATGTCTGTTCATGTCCTCTGCCCATTTCTTGATTGGATTGTTTGTTCTTTGGGTGTTGAGTTTGCTAAGTTCCTTATAGATTTTGGATACTAGCCCTTTATCTGATATGTCGTTTGCAAATATCTTCTCCCATTCTGTCAGCTGTCTTTTGGTTTTGTTAACTGTTTCCTTTGCTGTGCAAAAGCTTTTGACAACAAAAAGAAATTAAAGGCATCCAAATTGGTAAAGAAGAAGTCAAACTATCACTCTTCGCAGATGATATGATACTATATGTGGAAAACCCAAAAGACTCCACTCCAAAACTGCTAGAACTTGTACAGGAATTCAGTAAAGTGTCAGGATATAAAATCAATGCACAGAAATCAGTTGCATTTCTGTACACCAACAACAAGACTGAAGAAAGAGAAATTAAGGAGTCAATCCCATTCACAATTGCACCCAAAACTATAAGATACCTAGGAATAAACCTAACCAAAGAGACTAAGAATCTATACACAGAAAATTATAAAGTACTCATGAAAGAAATTGAGGAAGACACAAAAAAATGGAAAAATGTTCCATGCTCCTGGATTGGAAGAATAAATATTGTGAAAATGTCTATGCTACCTAAAGCAATCTACACATTTAATGCAATCCCTATCAAAATACCATCCATTTTTTTCAAAGAAATGGAACAAATAATCCTAAAATTTATATGGAACCAGAAAAGACCTCGAATAGCCAAAGGAATATTGAAGAACAAAGCCAAAGTTGGTGGCATCACAATTCCGGACTTCAAGCTCTATTACAAAGCTGTCATCATCAAGACAGCATGGTACTGGCACAAAAACAGACACATAGATCAGTGGAACAGAATAGAGAGCCCAGAAATCGACCCTCAACTCTATGGCCAACTCATCTTCGACAAAGCAGGAAAGAATGTCCAATGGAAAAAAGACAGCCTCTTCAATAAATGGTGCTGGGAAAATTGGACAGCCACATGCAGAAAAATGAAATTGGACCACTTCCTTACACCACACACGAAAATAGACTCCAAATGGATGAAGGACCTCAATGTGAGAAAGGAATCCATCAAAATCCTTGAGGAGAATGCAGGCAGCAACCTCTTCGACCTCAGCCGCAGCAACATCTTCCTAGGAACAACGGCAAAGGCAAGGGAAGCAAGGGCAAAAATGAACTATTGGGATTTCATCAAGACAATTTTAAAGAGTACTTTCAGATGATTCCATTCTGCACCCAGGTTGAAAACCAATGATCTAAAGCAACTCATTTATTTAAAGCAGACATAATGAGGTGGTGACTAATATAATCTTGCTCATTTTGCAGCTTTCCAGAGGCAGGTGTCCCAGCTGAAACATTTTCTGTGCCCCGAACTGGTACTGCTCTTTCATCTGCAGATTTCCCCTTGCCCTCACCTCATGACTAGGCATGTTAAGGAAAAAACACAAAATGTGGAAATAGGGTTGTCTCTGCATTATTTTTCATAAATTGCCAATATAAAACTGGAGTGGGAGAAGATGTAGGAAAGTGGGAATTGAACCACAGGCTGAAGTAAAAATGTGCATCAATTTTGACATTTCATTACAAAATAAAATCTTGCCTCCTTCCTTTAGTCTGATCCATTAAGGTTTGAATATATCAGTAAATTATGATTATCATTTATAAACATTAATAGAGTAAATGTATTTTAACACTGAGATCTCAATAAAGAAATACCGATAAAATAGTGCTTATTGATAAAGGTTTACACCACAAAGTTTTGGTTTATTAACAGTTTAGTTAATTTATTTAATTTTTGTAAATAATTATTTTCAACAGCAGGAACTTCAAATACAGAATTTGACATCATTGTGGGTCCTGACGTTTATTCTCCTGCCATTGAGAAAATAGGGGAAAGCAGCTTTTCTGAAAGAAATTTCAAGGAGAAAATGATAGATACAGAGAGTAATCAAAAGTCTGGTGATTCCTGCGTATCACTTGAGAGCAAGCCTTCTTTGCCAAGCATAGATTTAAAAAAACCTTCCATTAAGGAGCAGTTATCTCAGGACATCAAAGAATCCTTGGAATTTAGCAATCTGCATGAGAGGCCAAACTCTGAAGATTCTAAAGCTACCGAGTCACCACTGGTAAATCTCTATTATGTTTATTACATTAAAGATTTTATATGAAATTTCATAAGAAAATTTTATATTGACATCATATATTCTTAAACATTACTACCTATTGAAGTTAAAATGTACTACCTTATATTATCATGAGACAGTTGAAGAATGACTCATATGGGAAAGAATGTTAATGACCTATAGGACAAATTCTAATATGGTAAATGCTATTATAACAAATGGTTTTATGTGACAACACTTTAAGGCCCACCTCATGCACCATAGTAAGAGAGCTGTTACTTTTCGAAATGAAATTTATTATTAGGAATAATTTAGCATAATAAATCCTTTCTAGCTTTTTACCGTATAGTCACTGTTAAAATGAAATCAATGCAGATATGTAGATAGAACTAGTTTTTGTGGCTTAATGTAAGTACAAGGTTTTAAAGGCGGTTCCTTCAGAAAAATGGCTAATAAATAAATAGGGGTATAGTTTTCATTTCATCTTAGAGGAAAAAGAAAGTAGCTCGTCATTGCATTAATGCCAAGTTTTGAAACTATATTTGAATCTCTGTTCTATATACTAAAAATCTTAGGTAATCATGATTACCTAATACAATTTTTGGAAATTAGGCAAGTCAAATGTTTTAACAACCCTTCAAAGTCATATGAAATGAATCTCCATGATGCCTAAAGTAAAGGTGGGACCAAAACCATAGAAGAATGGCTGTTGAGTTGCTGCCCCTTCTGCTTGGGGGATTGGATTTTGGGGCCCACCTTGTGATGGGTCTTCTTCCTTTTTGAACTGCAAAATTGGAACTGAGACCTTTGCAAAAACTTTTGATCCGTAGAAGTCTTCTCAGTCACTGGAGGAATACCTTGGGAGACATACTCACAGATGCAACAAGATGAAGAAAAACTGATTTCTGCAGAGGAACTGGGACAGATCAATAAAATACCTTACCTGAAAAATGGAAATCTTGGGCTTTCATTTAACATAGGTTTACAGTTTAAATATATATTTCTTGCTCAGGAGCTCCAAGCCAACAAATTCACATTAATTTTAATCCATTTCTATTGATACCTTAATGTGTCTGCCAGAAGAAATCCAATCCCTTCTAGAAGACATTCTCACAATTAGCTGAAAACAAAGCCTCATTGCAGAGGAATTTTTCTTTCTCCTCCCCCAGTGAAGAAAGCAATCAGACTGAACTTCTGCAAACAGAACTCTGATTTTCCAGTTTCCACATGGCCTCAAAGAGGGCTAAGTGACAACCTACACATGCATTATCCTGTGTTACGGGAGAGGAATCCTAGAGCATAAGGACCCCAGTTCTTTTATAACTGGGTGCAAGCCTGCCTGAACTGTGCCCTAGGGGGAGGCATTCTTTGCTGTAACCTAATAAAAGGCATTTGGCCAAAGCTCACAGATACGTAATTTGTGGTAATTTGTGTAATGGAAAGCAATCGAGCAGTTAAAATGAATGACATAGGACTATTTTTATTTATATGGATCCATCTCAAAAAATATGGCATTAAAATTTAAATGTAAAAGGACACATAGAGATAAGTCAGTATTTTTGGAAACATTTAAGACAATTATAGCTTTTTATGGATACATTCAGATGTAGTAATAGTCAAAAACATGCATTGTAATTAAGTATGTTTGCTTCAATGCAATAATACAATTAGCTCTAAAGACTAAATTTTTGGCATGGATATCTGAAGCAAATTTTTTTTTTTTAAGATTTTAAAATCTTTATATGTATTTGAGAGGGTTGAAGAGAGGCAGAGAATCTGAACACTCCATGCTGAGCATGGAGCCTGATATAGGGCTTGATCCCACTAATGCGAGATCATGACCTGAGCAAAACCAAGAATCAGACATTCAACTGACTGAGCCACCTAGGCACCTGTGAAATGAATGTTTTAAATTACTGATATTAAATTGTGTGGTCAAGTCATGTTATATATAATACATATCTACATACTTACAGTATTTCATAATTAGAATTGAAATGTTACAGAGCTACTAACCATATTTTGATTACTTATGCTACTATTGTAAAAAAAAAAAGTGGTAAATGATTATGTCGAAGAAAACAGTGCTTTATATATAGTGATAGAATCTACTTTGTTTTCATCTGTGATGACTAGACATGAATTGTTTTTATTCTCTTCCTGCTGTAGTAGAAGCTATCCCTTGAGCAGAGACTACTTAAAAATCTGTGTTGCTGCAATAGAAAATTTAAGATTGAGCAGTAGGGGCAATTTTTAGCAGTAGTATTACTTGACTTGCACTGGAGTGCACAATCGTTCATTTTGGACTTCAGTTTTCAGAAACTGAGTCCTTCGTGAAGGTGGAAACTATGGAATTCAGTACCAAGTATAGAGCAGCAGCAGTGGAGTAGGGCCGGGTGCCAGGAAGAACATGGACTAGTTAGGGGCTCTTGGTTCTGGTTTTGACATCATCAGTAGTTAACTTTGTGAGTCTGGGAAACAAACCAAGCCACTTTCTTTGTTCTTATCTCTCAAGTGATGCTTTACAAAAATGTTCCAGATTTGCAGTTGTCTAATACAAATAAGAGCTGCACTAGAGCTGAAGGGTTGCTCTAAATTGAAAATCAGTGTCTGGGACAACCAGGGAAGATGCCATGAGTAGAGCCAACTTAGATTTGTCTTTGAAAGAGGTGCTTTGGTCACTGGCTTTGTTTTGTAATGTTTTATCATTTATATGATTTATAAATTTGAATCGAGTTATCATAATTTTTTGTGTTGTTTACTACCTGGAAACAGACTACATTTGGGCATTAATTAGATCCATTAGGGAACTGTTAAATACTGAAAGCACTCTGATTATGTTTTAAGCCCATCTAGAGCTCTCACGTCTGAATCTCTAATCTGTTACTTACTAGACTCATGTATGTTTTAATCCCATTAATATTCTTCCCTAGGATGAAAGCATATCAGAAAATGAATTCATAGGGTGGGAAAATAAACCTATGCTTCACATCAGTCAAACCTAGATCTGCTAGTTTCTAATTCTATGACCTTCTCAAATTACTTAGCTCGCTCCTGTCTCAGTTTACTACATAGATGTTTGTTTCATAATGAGTATTTTGTTAAGTTGGATTTTGTCCATGACAAATTTTATTCCCTTTGGTATTCTACTTTCATCTTTGAAATTAGTTTATATATAGACAAAGATACTAATTCAAAAGCACAGCATATGAGGAAGAATCTGTTTTCCAGAGTAACTCAGGCATGAAGACACTAATGGAAGAAAATAAAAGGAGGGAGAAAGGAGACCTTTTCTTTTGTGATCTTCTGTCCTTCTTGGATTGATGACAACTTTCAGATAATTATGATAATTATGGTTTATATATTTTTCAGAACTTACTATATATAAATGTTGTGTTGTTGTCTATGTCTTCACTACAAGAACCTAAATCTGATGAGGGGAGAATTTGTGCCAAGAACATAGTAGGTGCTCAATGAATGAATGTGCTGCTTTGTGTTGATGAGATAAAATAAACTTAATTTTGTTGAATATTTTGTTTCCTAGTTGTTACAAGAAATAGCCCTCAGAAGTAAGCCTATACCTAAACAATATCAAGGACTTGAAAGATTCTTTATTTTTGATAAAAATGAAAGACTCAACTTACTTCCTTCTCATAGCTTAGAATGCAGCTATTCCAGTAGTAGGATTACAATTGCAGGTAAATTCAGACATGAAATCAGATGGCCTGTGGACCAACCTAATAATTTCCTGACATTTTTTTTTTTTAAACAGCTCGTCCTCATTTTAGGAAATACTGGGCAATTCTGTTCAATGAATAAAGTCATTTTCTTCTCCAGCTGAAATTATTAACCCTCTGTGAGTTGCCACATATTTATATTTGAGGCTTCTCTCAGAATGTGAGAGAACATAAGTATAATGAGACTGAGGAGAGATTATTTTTAGAATTTAGAAAGGTAGCCTTTACTAAATTGTGAAATAGAAATTCTTTGAATCAGTTAATTAGCTGCTAAGTATTGTATGATGATTCTTAAATACCATCTTGAAAGCAAATATCAAAATCTCAGGATCTCTAGGAATTTTTGAAACATAGCTGGAATTTCCTTCTGCAAGTTCTGGTATCATCTATATTCTTAGGTTTCCCATGTGTTCAAATATGTTTATTCATGTACTATTATACTTTATGTTATATTGTTATATACTTAAAGTATTTGTTTTTATTATTATTAAGTATATTGTTATATACTTAAGTATTTATTTTTATTCATAAGTGTGTGTGATATCTTTGCAATTTAGAGTTTATTTTTTATTATGCTATGCAAATCTAATGTTTTTGTTATATATTTATGAGATTTCTTTTATAATATATCCCTCACTGTTATCAATGTTCATTTAACCAAAGATTATCTAGTAACATGAAAAATAAAATAAAGCAATAATATGGATTTCTCTGCTTTTTAAGATTTAAATTAGCTTACAATTTTTCCATTTCAGGAGACAGAGAGTGGATCCCAGACCGTAGCATAAGTACATATGCTGATAATGCAGTCGCCTTGGGTGTTCTGCAGAGTGCCCAGAACCCGTCAACGAGTAGAACACGACAAAAAATGGGTAAGATCAGCTGGAAGGCCACAGTGCCATACTGATGACTCACTGTGTTTTTTAGTTTCTCTGAGCAGTTTACTAGGTACCCAAAAGTTAGTTTTTGCAGTTTCATAATGTGAACTTGTTCATTTTACTGGCTGCCTTACATTTTTCTTCCAAAACCGAAAAAGGAAGACTTGTCATATTCTTCTCAACAACATGAGTTAAGTCTTAGTTATTTTTGCTACAATGTATTCGTAAATAATATTTTTAAAATGTAGCTCAGGGTATGGTGTGTATTTTAAATAATCCTTATAAAATACATACTCAGTTTTATTACACTCTCAGGACACAGTGTCTTTGTTCCAGATTTTGCATATCATACACTTGGTTCACATTATGATCAGACATAGCCATTTGTGAAAGGAATGGGGTTACGATTGCTTTCTGTAGCCATGGTTGAGACACCTCCGTTCTACATCTCGTGCTGAATATGTTAACCCTGGAATCTTGATTTAAGTTCATTGACTCCATTCACTAACCAAAATAGTTTTAAGATTGTCTATAGGATAACTCTTTTGAATGCTGAATCTCACTGTAATATTTTCCTAGAGAATGTATGCAGAGAATTTTGACATCATTAAAATCAGTAGTTTTATTAGGTCATCATTATTATTATCCAATTACCTGTTGCAGTAAATTTGCTTTATGCTGAATTTCATGTGAAGTTGCTATAGATGACTGATGAATTAAGGCAATTCAACAGACATGTGTTGAGTATGTTGGCCTGATGCTGGGCCCTAAGGAAAAAGGGATGCATAAGTCATGTTCCCTGATCTCCAGGAGCTCACAGGTTTAGGAAGAATGCTTAACAAAGGGGTTGTTTGCCTTCATCTGAGGACCATCTTCAAGCCAGAGATTTAATTACATATGATTTGTCCAAATATGCAAAATTTATATGTCTCTCTTTCCCTAAATCCTATGATTCAAACTCTTTGGCTAGCTTAGATCCCTTTCATATGCATTTATATTGAGAATCTGTCAGATTTAAAATGTTTTTTTTTTCATGGAAAAACCATCCATTTATTATAAATGTGTTTTGGCTCTATAATTAGGTACCTGTTCTCACATCAAAGTCTCAAGCAGCTTCAAAACTTCTGGTAGCTTCATTTGGAGGCAGCCAAAGGAACTGTTTTAAGTTACCACATATTGCTGAAAACAAATTCATATGCATGCTATGAGAAATTTGTTATCAGGACAAATCTTTATAGATAAGTAGCCAAATACCTTTAAGTCTCGATTTGGAGTGATCATTTGAAATCAGTAATTTACTATAAGAAACATTTGTGGAAGCACTTACTGTAAGCCAGGCACTGCAGACACAGGTGAGACAAAATCAGCCGTCATCCCTGAGCTGTCTAAGGCAGAAGTTCTCGAATGTTAGTGTGAGCATAACTACCTGGGAAACCTGTTGTAGTGTGGATTTCACCACCTCACTCTTAATATTCTGATTTATTAAAGTTGAGATAGGATCTAGAAATTTGTACTTATTTTATCAATAATTCCATGTTATGCTGCTATAGACAGTCCAAAAATCATACTTAGGGAAAACTGCTATATAGATACATAAACACATAAATTACCCAATATAAAATGCACATTTTGTAAGAGGACTTTGAGTAACGTACTTTTGGAGACTGACAGGTAATTGATAATCATAGTACATTTGATCAGTTATAGTAAAGGTAGGTACATATGCAGTCTTTTTAGGAATGGAGGTGGTAAAATGATTGCTTTGCTGTTAACAGGTGTAGATCACCAAGGTGTTAGAGACCAGGTGACATTTCAGCTGAGTCTTAAGGAATTAATAAGATGTGCTGGTTAGGGGCAGAGGGAAAGGACTTTCTGAACAGAAGCAGTATTGTGAAATAAAAATTAAATTTTTCTGGCTAAGCCACAAGTTATCAAAATTTTATGTGCTGAACTGATGCTAGTGTATAAAGGAATTCTTCTGTAAGATTTTTAAGTCTGTGAATGTAGAAACACAATAGCTATGAAATACAGCAGCAAGCCCATTGATCTCCCCAACCCCTGCCAAAACCTCCTGCTCACCCACCCCATTTTGCTGTCTCTGTCTACAAAACCATATAAACATTGGTAAGATGGTCAGGAGCCTTCTTGTCTCTCTCTTACCCTCTACAGCCAAATCATCCCTAGACTCTGTTGATTTCAGCTCTAATACTGATCCCAGATCTGACCACTTCTACCTTTATTCCAAGATGAGCCCAAGCCAGTTGTCCATTATCTCTCATTTATCTCTCAATTTCACTTTTTGCCTTTCTTGAAAACAAGTTTCAGTAAGTAATTTCTATCAAATTGTACTGTTTATAGTCAGTTGAGTGAATTGTTTATAGTCATAAAATTGTTTATAGTTTATAGGGAGCTAATCACATTTTCTGTAAACTTAAAAGCATAAATTGTATCTTGTCATTCTCCTGCTTAAAAGCATTTTATAGCTTCTTATAGAAGACAGGAAAAAAAAAAAACACGACATCTCTTACCAGACATCACACAGCAGTACTGACTTGGCCTTGCCCAACTCTGCTGACAGTGTCCTCTCCCAAGTGCAGCTACACTGGCTGGCTTCTTTTTGTTTTCATATAGGCCACTCTCTGTCTTGCTCCTTAGCTTGAGAATTTGCTCTTCCATCTAACCTGGAATTGTCTGTAGCCTCTTTCTCACTCTTCACACCGTTTTTCAAATGATCCTTTCTTTTCCATTTTTCTATCTCAGCCCAGATGCTGCTTCCTTAGAGAAGCCTTCTGAAACCACCTTAACTAATGCCAGCCTCTTGAGACCCCCCCATCACATTTACCTTCTTTTGTCCTTCTCCTAGAAACTAGTAATAGTTTCTAATAATAGATGTAATTATTTTACTTGTTTACTTGTTTGTTTACTAGTAATAGGTGACATTATTTTACTTATTTATTTTCTGCTCATCCTAAGCTTGGTTGGAAAGAAAGCAAGGACCTAGCCTGTCCTTTTCTTTGTTGCGTCCTCAGTGATGGAACACAGCCTGGCATATTGTCAGCACTTGGCAAATGTATCTGAAGGAGGGAAATAGGAGAGCAAGACTGTGTGTTAGTTTGGAGTACAACTTGAGGGTACAGGCGATGTCTCATTCACTTTTGAGTACCCTGACCCTGACACAGTGCCTGGCAATTTCAGGTTTTGACAAATGATTTTTATAATTTAATTGAATTGGGTAGTGATTCATAGGCTTTCAGAGTTGGAGAGGATTTGAGATATTCTGTCCCAACTCCTAAGTTACTCCTAACTTTAGGTGGAAGTATGAATTTGCATGCCTCAGGTCACAAGATGATTTCTAAGTCAGTGAGAATGGACAAGTGCTTCCCACTTTAGCCTTCTTTCTACTAACCCATACTGCTAAATAAAACGTCCATCTATGTATCAAGAACTCTTAGAAAATACATTTTTATGTTTTAATGTATGAATGCTTAGTAATTTACACAGAACAAGAAGAATGTCAAAAGGCAATGATGTTTTACAACCTTTATTCAGAAATAAAATAGTGGCTTCTTTGATCAGATGTTAGTTGTTATTGAGACACTGCACAAAAAGCATGTTGCTCTATTGATATTGCATCCAGTTCTAATGTTTTTATTTAGACTGGCAATAACAGTTATTGTACTAAATACGATTCACTGAGTGATTTAGACTTTCATATTCTTGTCAGCATTCTTATGCCCATTAATATAGTACAAAGCGCCCTTATCTTTTATCTTACCAATAGCAAGCATAGTCTCATTAGTAGTCATGGGGCATATTTTCTTTAGCTAATTCCAAGGACAGTTTTTTTTAGTTATTTTCAGAGTATAACTGTGGTCAGTGGTAATCTATAATTTTGTAAGATTACATTGCCAGCAATGGCACAAGTTACTCCAAAAAGAACTTCTTATGTTCCTAATCTACAGGCTGAACCTTTGAAAAAAAAAATTATGGACTGCTCCCTTCAATCATGGCACTTTTCATTAGTGTCAGCCTTAATGGTGTTTCAAATTTGAACCCCAGTGGTAACATCAATAAGCTTCTACATTAATAAGCCTGTACAGAGAACAATATACTCATCTAAGTAAACAAAATAAATAAATAAAATCAAGGACCAGATTGAAACTTCTGCTGTCTCTTTCTATGTTTTGGGGACTTTAAATTATCCTTTAAACATATTTTCCACAAAAAGATGGTCTGTTTGCTGTATTCTAAGCATAAGTCTGTCCCATCCTCAGTGTACTTGTTTTCTCAACTGGGATCAATTAACTTCTAATACTGTGGCAACCAGATATTGTCACAAGAGTTTGGCAAGTGTTTGTGCTCTTCTGAATCTTCTGAAGGACATCCATATTACGCTAAATTTTTCTCGACTCATATTTGCCTGTGTTGGCAGAAGTCCGGTTCTTCCTCATAACATGTTCCGCTTGTTTGATTTTAATCAGAGTTCTGCATTCCTCTGAATTTTACTTGAATGGGACAGAGCACAATACAGATAGAAGGGTATCATTTTCTCCATAGATGCAGAACTTTCAGTTCATATAGTTGAATTATTGTTATACTCACATTTCCACATTAGCTGTTCTTGCTCTGGCTTTGTTAAGTAGGAATGGCAAGGTTGCTTTTTTGTGTGTCATGTATTCTTATGTATTTGTTTATTTTATATATGATGTACTCCTGTGTGTTACAGGTAAAAGGGGAAATTATTTCCAAATTCTAGCCTTTAAAGTAATCCATAAGGATATTTACATTTGTATGTCCTCAAACATAGATACATTTTTGTCAATAATTTTTCTTCATAACTGTCTCTGTGCACATGGACAAAAAGGTCAGAATCTTATTTTAATTTATTCATAATTTCATTCCAACAAAGAATGTTTTCAAAATTGATTTCTGAAATGTTCATTAAAATTGGTGCCCTTTGGGACTTACCTTAGTTTTAATTGCTTAAATAATTACATAATACATTAGGTTGCTTCTTGGAGTACTAGCTACATTCAAAGTAGATTTTTAAGTTTAAAAAAAAGACAAACTTAGTAGTTTTTAAATGTTTAATGCATGACAACTACCTGTAGTTGTTCTTCTGAATCTTACATTTTCCTTCGAATTGAGTGGGCATAATGTTATAATGGCGTATGTACATTCAAATAATGATTTTCATGATATTGACAGTAGTGCTTCTTTAAATAATCCAACATTTTACACAAAGCCAATTCTCATTAAGGAGATACAAGGTTATCTTATAAAGTATTTATATTTAATATAAAAATATTAATCTAAATCATAACAGTGATTTAGTACATATAAACATATACCTACACTCTCAATTTCTAAATTTGTACTTTGAATATTCCTTTGACCTTCATTAAAGAATCTTGTGAGCAGTACCAAAAGATAGATATACGTATCTAACAATAGATAGATGGATATATGTAGATAGAGAGAGAGAAAGAGTTATTTTATGTTAGTGTAGTATTTGAAGCGATCTTTTTTCCTGCTATGAAAGAAACACAAATGTTGAAGAAACCAACTAAACAAAGTCAAAACGAAGTTGTGACTGCCATCGTGGAACAAAGTAATAACCTGAGTTAGATCTGTATTTCTGGAACTTTTCCACTAAAGTGCCCTCTACAGCAGCAGAAAGTGAACTCATATTTAGGAAAATTAGAAATAGAATCTCAATTTCTTTAAAGCCTGTGTTTTTCTAGAAGATTTCGCATACCAGTATTTTGTCTCCATATCTGTCTTAATAGAAGAATGTTACACACCATCAAATAAAACTCACGGGGGAAGTGGTCCTATGTCTATTCTATGGGTTTTTGTCTCTTACAAGGCACAGTGTGGTATCATCCTAGAATTTAAGAAATATGACATAGTTCGGGATGTTTAGGGAACAGATTATAAGATTGGATATTGGAAAAAAAGAAGATTAGATACTGAATTGTTCTGGAATTAACTTGATTTACAGATTTCTTGCCTTAGTTAAAATTAGCTTGTCTTTTTCTGAATATAGAAAAGAAAGGGAAAAATAACTCCGAAGTGTTCTTTATGACATAGGGAAAGTAATTTCAGATTAAAACATTGTGGTAAACCAGAATGCATGACACTTTAAAGCACACTTTCTCTTAAAGTCTGTTGTATGACCTTAACTGTTCTAGATTTAGGGGGCTGGTATTTTATACCTTCAAACATTTATTCAGAATTTTTTAAAAAGTTGATATAAAATTTTTTTATTTTTCATTTTAGGCCAGATATCCCAGAGACCTTCAACAGCAAATTTATCCCTTTCCAACTCTGTTAAAAAAAGCTTCAGCTGCCTTGTCTCCTCCCAACCTCGGTCAAGAAGTGCAGCTGCTCGACCATTATCTAGAGCCACTTCTGAAATTTCAGAAATTGAATATATTGATACTACTCACCACACCGAGCCATTCTTAGATTGCACTGCTGATCAGCAAACCTTAGACAGTTTGGAAAAAGAATTCAATGTCCTGAGAAATCTTGCAGGTAATGCTATTTTTTTTTATTATTAAATTTTTAAATTTTTTTATAAATATATAATGTATTTTTATACCCAGGGGTACAGGACTGTGAATCGCCAGGTTTACACACTTCACAGCACTCACCATAGCACATACCCTCCCCAATGTCCATAACCCCACCCCCCTCTCTTGGCTCCCCTCCCCCCAGCAACCCTCAGTTTGTTTTGTGAGATTAAGAGTCACTTATGGTTTGTCTCCCTCCCCATCCCATCGTGTTTCATTTATTACTCTCCTACCCCCCAAGGCCCCCCCAAGTTACATCTCCACTTCCTCATATCAGGGAAAGCATATGATAGTTGTCTTTCTCTGATTGACTTATTTCACTAAGCATGATACCTTCTAATTCCTTCCACGTCATCGCAAATGGCAAGATTTCATTTGTTTTGATGGCTGCATAGTATTCCATTGTGTATATATACTACCTCTACTTTATCCATTCATCTCTTGATGGACATCTAGGTTCTTTCCATAGTTTGGCTATTGTGGACATTGCTGCTATAAACATTCGGGTGCATGTGCCTCTTTGGATCACTACATTTGTATCTTTAGGGTAAATACCCAGTAGTGCAATTGCTGGGTCATAGGGTAGCTCTATTTTCAACTTTTTGAGGAACCTCCATGTTGTTTTCCAGAGTGGTTGCACCAACTTGCATTCCCACCAACAGTGTAGGAGGATTCCCCTTTCTCCGCATCCTCGCCAGCATCTGTCATTTCCTGACTTGTTAATTTTAGCCATTCTGACTGGTGTGAGGTGGTATCTCATTATGGTTTTGATTTGTATTTCTCTGATGCCGAGTGATGTGGAGCACTTTTTCATGTGTCTGTTGGCCATCTGGATGTCTTCTTTGCAGAAATGTCTGTTCGTGTCCTCTGCTCATTTCTTGATTGGATTATTTATTCTTTGGGTGTTGAGTTTGCTAAGTTCTTTATAGATTTTGGACACTAGCCCTTTTTCTGATATGTCATTTGCAAATATCTTCTCCCATTCTGTCAGTTGTCTTTTGGTTTTGTTAACTGTTTCCTTTGCTGTGCAAAAGCTTTTGATCTTGATGAAGTCCCAATAGTTCATTCTTGCTCTTGCTTTCCTTGCCTTTGCCGATGTTCCTAGGAAGATGTTGCTGTGGCTGAGGTCAAAGAGGTTGCTGCCTGTGTTCTCCTCAAGGATTTTGATGGATTCCTTTCTCACATTGAGGTCCTTCATCCATTTTGAGTCTATTTTCGTGTGTGGTCTAAGGAAATGGTCCAATTTCATTTTTCTGCATGTGGCTGTCCAATTTTCCCAACACAATTTTTTGAAGAGACTGTCTTTTTTCCATTGGACATTCTTTCCTGTATTGTCGAAGATTAGTTGGCCATAGAGTTGAGGGTCTATTTCTGGGCTCTCTATAATGTTCCACTGATCTATGTGTCTGTTTTGTGCCAGTACCATACTGTCTTGATGATGACAGATTTGTAATAGAGCTTGAAGTCTGGAATTGTGATGCCACCAACTTTGCCTTTCTTTTTCAATATTCCTTTGGCTATTCGAGGTCTTTTCTGGTTCCATATAAATTTTAGGATTATTTGTTCCATTTCTTTGAAAGAAAATGGATGGTATTTTGATAGGGATTACATTAAATGTGTAGATTGCTTTCGGTGGGATAGACATTTTCACAATATTTATTCTTCCAATCCAGGAGCATGGAACATTTTTCCATTTCCTTGTGTCTTCTTCAATTTCTTTCATGAGTACTTTATGTTTTTCTGAGTATAGATTTTTAGCCACTTTGGTTAGGTTTATTCCTAGGTATCTTATGGTTTGGGGTGCAACTGTAAATGGGATTGACTCCTTAATTTCTCTTTCTTCTGTCTTGTTGTTGGTGTACAGAAATGCAACTGATTTCTGTGCATTGATTTTATATCCTGACACTTTACTGAATTCCTGTACAAGTTCTAGAAGTTTTGGAGTGGAGCCTTTTGGATTTTCCACATATAGTGTCATATAATCTGCAAAAAGTGATAGTTTGACTTCTTCTTTGCTGATTTGGATGGCTTTAATTTCTTTTTTTTGTCTGATTGCTGAAGGTAGGACTTCTAGTACTATGCTGAATAGCGGTGGTGATAATGGACACCCCTGCCGTGTTCCTGACCTTAGCAGAAAAGCTTTCAGTTTTTCTCCATTGAGAATGATATTTGTGGTGGGTTTTTCATAGATGGCTTTGATGATATTGAGGTGTGTGCCCTCTATCCCTACGCTTTGAGGAGTTTTGATCAGGAAGGGATGTTGTACTTTATCAAATGCTTTTTCAGCATCTATTGAGAGTATCATATGGTTCTTGTTCTTTCTTTTATTAATGTATTGTATCAAATTGATTGATTTGTGGATGTTGAACCAATCTTGCAGCCCTGGAATAAATCCCACTGGTCTTGGTGAATAATCTTTTTAATGTACTGTTGGATCCTATTGGCTAGAATATTGGTGAGAGTTTTTGCATCCGTGTTCATCAAGGATATTGGTCTGTAATTCTCTTTTTTGATGGGATCCTTGTCTGGTTATGGGATCAAGGTGATGCTTGCCTCATAAAATGAGTTTGGAAGTTTTCCTTCCATTTCTATTTTTTGGAACAGTTTCAGGAGAATAGGTATTAATTCTTCTTTAAATGTTTGGTAGAATTCCCCTGGGAAGTCGTCTGGCCCTGGGCTTTTGTTTGTTTGGAGATTTTTGATGACTGTTTCAATCTCCTTACTGGTTGTAGGTCTGTTCAGGTTTTCTATTTCTTCCTGGTTTAGTTGTGGTAGTTTATATGTCTCCAGAAATGCACCCATTTCTTCCAGATTATCAAATTTGTTGGCATAGAGTTGTTCATAATATGTTCTTATAATTGTTTGGATTTCTTTAGTGTTGGTTGTAATCTCTCCTCTTTCATTCATGATTTTATTTATTTGGGTCCTTTCTCTTTTCTTTTTTATAAGTCTGCCCAGGGTTGTATCAATCTTATTAATTCTTTCAAAGAACCAGTTCCTAGTTTCGTTGATTTGTTCTATTGTTTTTTTGGTTTCTATTTCATTGATATCTGCTCTGATCTTTGTGATTTCTCTTCTCCTCCTGGGTTTAGGCTTTCTTTGTTGATCTTTCTCTAGCTCCTTTAGGTGTAGGGTTAGGTTGTGCTCTTGAGACCTTTCTTGTTTCTTGAGAAAGGCTTGTACTGCTATATATTTTCCTCTCAGGATTGCCTTTGCTGTGTTTCCATGAATTTTTTCAATTCTTCCTTAATTTCTTGGTTGACCCATTCATTCTTTAGAAAGATGCTGTTTAGTCTCCATGTATTTGGGTTCTTTCCAAATTTCCTCTTGTGATTGAGTTCTAGCTTCAGAGCATTGTGGTCTGAAAATATGCAGGGAATGATCCCAAGCTTTTGATACTGGCTGAGACCTGATTTACGACCCAGGATGTGATCTATTCTGGGGAATGTTCCATGTGCACTAGAGAAGAATGTATTCTGTTGCTTTGGGATGAAATGTTCTGAATATATCTATGATGTCCATCTGGTCCAGTGTATCATTTAAGGCCTTTGTTGCCTTGTTGATCTTTTGCTTGGATGATCTGTCCATTTCAGTGTGGGGAGTGTTAAAGTCCCCTACTATTATTGTATTATTGTCGATGTATTTCTTTGATTTTGTTATTAATTGGTTTATATAGTTGACTGCTCCCATGTTAGGGGCATAGATATTTAAAATTGTTATATCTTCTTGTTGGACAGACCCTTTGAGTGTGATATAGTGTCCTTCCTCATCTCTTATTATAGTCTTTGGCTTAAAATCTAACTGATCTGATATAAGGATTGCCACCCCAGCCTTCTTCTGATGCCCATTAGCATGGTAAATTGTTTTCCACCCCCCTCACTTAAAATCTGGAGGTGTCTTCAGGTCACCTCAAAAGAACCTCACCTCAAACTCAAAAATGAGTTTCTTGTAGGCAGCATATTGATGGGTTTTGTTTTTTTATCCAGTCTGATACCCTGTGTCTTTTGATTGGGGCATTAGGCCATTAACATTCAGGGTAACTATTGAGAGATTTGAGTTTAGTGTCATTGTATTGCCTGTAAAGTGACTGTTACTGTATATTGTCTCTGTACCTTTCTGATCTACTACTTTTAGGCTCTCTCTTTGCTTAGAGGACCCCTTTCAATATTTCCTGTAGAGTTGGTTTGGTGTTTGCAAATTCTTTCAGTTTTTGTTTGTCCTGGAAGCTTTTTATCTCTCCTATTTTCAATGATAGCCTGGCTGGATATAGTATTCTTGGCTGCATGTTTTTCTCGTTTAGTGTTCTGAATATATCATGCCAGTTCTTTCTGCCCTGCCAGGTCTCTGTGGATAAGTCTGCTGCCAATCTAATATTTTTACCATTGTATCTTATAGACTTCTTTTCCCGGGCTACTTGCAGGATTTTCTCTTTGTCTCTAAGACTTGTAAATTTTACTATTAGTTGACAGGGTGTTGACCTATTCTTATTGATTTTGAGGGGTGTTCTCTGCATGTCCTGGATTTTGATGCTTGTTCCCTTTGCCATATTAGGGAAATTCTCTACAATAATTCTCCCCAATATACCTTTTGCTCCCCTCTCTCTTTCTTCTTCTTCTTGAATCCCAATTATTCTAATATTGTTTTGTCTTATGGTGTCACTTATCTCTCGAATTCTCCCCTCGTGGTCCAGTAGCTGTTTGTCCCTCTTTGGCTTGGCTTCTTTATTCTCTGTCATTTTGTCTTCTATATCACTAATTCTTTCTTCTGCCTCATTTATCCTAGCAGTAGGGGCCTCCATTTTTAATTGCACCTCATTAATAGCTTTTTTGATTTCAACTTGGTTAGATTTTAGTTCTTTAATTTCTCCAGAAAGGGCTTTTATCTCTCCAGAGAGGGTTTCTCTAATATCTTCCATGCCTTTTTTGAGCCCAGCTAGAACCTTGAGAATTGTTATTCTGAACTCTAGTCTGACATATTACCAATGTCCGTATTGATTAGGTTCCTAGCCTTTGGTATTGCCTCTTGTTCTTTTATTTTGTGGTGAGTTTTTCTGCCTTGTCATTTTGTCCAGGTAGGAATATATGAAGGAGCAAATAAGAGACTAAAAGGGTGGCAAAGACCCCAGGAAAATTCACTTTAGCAAGTCAGAAGAGACCCTAAATCATGGGGGGGAGAAAGGGGAAAACAAGAAGTTCAGAAAAAAGAATTAGAAAAAAAAAGAAAACAAATTTTATAAAATATAAAAAAGAAAAAATATATATATATTAGACTGGTGACTAGAACAGGGTCACCCACTTAATTTTGGGAGTATTTTGGTCTCTTAGAAGAAACTACCTCCCAAAATTTTAAAGAATGAAAAACATATATAAGGGTAAACACAGTGAAGGAATGGAATATGCCTATAAGGATGAAAAAAAAATTTTTTTTAATTTCTAAAAAAGGAGTTGATAAAGTAAGTTGGTTGGGAGAATAAAGAAAAAGAAAGTAGAGAGATTTTGCTCAGGCTGGAGACTAGAACAAGCCCAGAGCTAGATTTAGGGCATATTTTGATCTATTAGAAGGCATACCCCAAATTTTTTAAAAGAAAAAACCCTATGTATATACAAAAAATAGTTAGATACAATAAAGGATAAAATATGACTATAATATTGTAGGCTCAAAAAAGATTATTATTTTTTTTAATGAAATGTATTGCTACGCTCTAGTTCCATCCACGTCGTCGCAAATGGCAAGATTTCATTTCTTTTGATGGCTGCATAGTATCATGCTTAGTGAAATAAGTCAATCGGAGAAAGACAACTATCATATGATCTCCCTGATATGAGGACATGGAGAAGCAACATGGGGAGTTAGGGGGATAGGAGAAGAATAAATGAGACAAGATGGGATTGGGAGGGAGACAAACCATCAATGACTCTTAATCTCAGAAAACAAACTGGGGGTTGCTGGGGGGAGGTGGGATTGGGAGAGGGGGAGTGCTATCATGAGTGCTGTGAAGTGTGTAAACCTAGCAATTCACAGACCTGTACCCCTGGGGATAAAAATACATTATATGTTTATTAAAAAAAAAAAATTTGGAAGGGGAGGCGAACCATAAGAGACTATGGACTCTGAAAAACAACCTGAGGGTTTTGAAGGGTCAGGGGTGGGAGGTTGGGGGAACAGGTGGTGGGTAATGGGGAGGGCACGTTTTGCATGGAGCATTGGGTGTTGTGCAAAAACAATGAATACTGTTACGCTGAAAAAATAAATAAAATGGAAAAAAATGTATTGCTAAGATAAACTAGTTAAAAAATGTTAAAAGGGGAAAGGGTAAAAGTTTAAAATATTTAGAAGAAGAAAAAAAAATTAAAGAAAAAATTAAATTAACTGCAAGACTAAGGAATCATGGGGAGAAAGCCATGAATTCCATGTTTTGCTTTCACCTTCTCTGGGATTCTGCTGTTCCTCTTGGTACGTGAACTTGGTCTTGGCTGAATTTCTTGTTGATCTTTTGGGGGAGGGTCCTGTTGTAGTGATTCTCAAGTGTCTTTGCCCCACGCGGAATTGCACCATCATTACCAGGGGCAGGGCTAAGTAGTCGGCTCGGGTTCGCTTTCAGGAGATTTTGTTCCCTGAATGCTTTCCGTAGAGTTCCTGAGGACGGGAATGAAAATGGCGGCCTCCCAATCTCCGGCCCAGAGGAGCTGAGAGCTCAGGGCTCCGGTCCTCAGTGCATCCTCAGAGAAAAGCGCTCAATCACTCCTGTGTCTCTGGCCTCTGGCTGTGCTCCGAGGTCACCCAGCCTGCGACCGGTTCAAAGTAACCCCAAGCTGAGAGCTCACTCCTTGGCTCTGTCTCTGTAGCCAGCTTCCCCACTCTAATACCTGCGAGTTCTGCAACACTCAGACACCCCGATCCTTCTGTGACTCCGCAGGACCTGGGGCCATGCTGACCCTGCGTGGGCTTCACCCCAGTTTAGCCTCTGGAGCGATGTCCCTCAATTGAGCAGACTTTTAAAAGTCTTGATTTTGTGCTCTGTTGCTCCGCCACTTGCCGAGAGCCGGCCCCTCTCCATGTGGTCTATCTTCCCGTCGCTTTGAATTCACTTCTCTGCAGGTCCTACCTTTCAGAAAGTGGTCGATTTTCTGTTTCTAGAATTGTTGCTGTTCTCTTCGGTCTCCTGTTGGATTTGTAGATGTTCGCAATGGATTGATAAGCTATCTAGCTGATCTCCTGCTACATGATGTAGTCTCAGCCTGCTACTTCTCCGCCATCTTGACTCCTCCCCTAGTAATGCTATTTTTTTCCCCTATATACAATGTTAACTCTGTCTTCTGCTTGATTCTTCCTATCACACTCCAAGGAAACAAGGCTTTCGTTCTCCCTTATTCAACCACCAACCTTTGTATTTGTTTCCTTGGGTGTCCCATGACATCAACCTGAGAATGTTATAAAACACATGGATGTCCACACCAGAGATGTCCCCTTCGCCTATGTAATACACAGTCAAAATATAGCATAAGGAACTTCGTGTGGACAACAAAGTAATTTTTTTCTCCTTTCTACAAACCCCACTGAGTGGTTAATCTCTGTAGCTTCCCGAAAGCCACTGCCCAACACCATTGTTGGAGATTTGAGCTGTTAGATCTTTTAAAGCAGTATTTTTAAAATTTCAGTGTGTATGCCCTGCGGATCTTGTTACAATGCAGATTCTGAGGTTGGGCGGGGATTCTGCACATCTGACAAGTACCCAATTGATGTCAATGCTAGTTGGTGGACCAGTTTAACAGGAAATTATATTTGTGCATTCTCCTTCCTAAACCTCAGTGTCTGCAGTCTAGCAAATCATAACCATATCCTTGAAAGAAATACAAAAAAATACTAAAAAGGAAGCCAAATTCCCCACAAAATCTTATTCTTCCAAAAACAACCATATTATTTGATGAGCAGCATTTTAAACATCTGTTTAAATCATGAGTATACATATAAAAATACATAGAAGGATGAATAGATTGAAGGAAAGACAGTAAAAATTTTATAAAAATATATTTATGCTCTACAGATTTTTAAATAATTTTGTATTTACCCTGTTTCACAAAAGAAAAATTGAAATGAAACTGAAGAAAATCGTACATTTCAGAGAAGTATTTTTTCATTACAAATATATGAAATTGAAATATATGAAACTGCCATTTTGTACACAAGAAACAGTGGGATATTGGCAATTTTATATAGTCTATCCCATAACTTTTCATAAATATCCTTTTAAAAATTAAAAAGGAAAAAGGAAACATTAATCTATGAAGGCCATTTATAACTATATATGACTTAGTTTTAGACAATAACGATTAAATCCCTATAATAAGAGGACTCAATCGTTCCTTTTTTTTTTTTTTAAAGATTTATCCATTTATTTGAGAGAGAGAGAGAGAGGGAGAGAGCACAGAAGGGGAGGGAAGAGGGAGAGAGAAACTTGAGCAGACTCCCGCTAAGCTGATAAACACAAGGTGGGGCTTGATCTCATGTCCCTGAGATAGGGACCTGAGCAGAAACCAAATGTAGGAGTCTCAACTGCCTGCACCACCCGGGTGTCCCTGTTCTTTTTTTTTAAATCACATGTGGTTATAACTGTATTTTATATAAAAGTTATGTATACAAATATATATATATATTTTATATATTTATAATAGAATATATTGCTATTTTAATTTTATTATTTTCCATTTTTTAAGGTTTCCTTTTTCTTTTTCTTAGTGAAAATTCATATTAGATTAAATGATCAGTAGTAGCATTTTTATTATGACTTTCCAATTCTGAGCCTTTTATTTTGATTCATCTCTAGAAAATCTGATTGTGGAATTCTTCAGAATGCCTGTTTCGACTTTATGGTCGATTGGCAAGTTAGCTAGATTAATTTAAGGAATCACAATTTTTTTTCCTCTGCACTTAGTAGACATTTTCCCACTGTCTTCTGTCCCTGATTATTGATGCTAGTTAGTTTAGCGCAGTTTTTCCTTTTAACTTTTGTTTGGTTAAATTTAATTGTCGAGTAGTTTTCCTCCCAGGTAGGGCTCATGGTAGCTCTACCACTTGAGTTCTTTCATGTTTGAGAATGTGTGCTTCCTTTTTATTTCAATGGCATATCAGTGGAGGGTAAGTTCCTTGGGTCATTTTACTTGTAAACCTTGTACGTACTGATTCTTTGTTTTCTGGGTCTGAATTCTGCTGTGACCTAGTCTCCGGTTACCCTGATTTCTTTCTTCACTATTTCTCTTCCTGTGACAGGCTTCTTTCCAGACTAGAAGTTTGAAGAATTTTTTTCTTTATCTTTGAAATTCAATAACTGGACCAGGAATGTGTTTCAATATTAATAATTGAGCATTTCCTAAAGCACAGGGCTCTTTTTCTTTCTGTAGAATAAACTCCTTATTTTCAGAGAAATTTTCTGCTGTTGTACGTTTGAATTGGTTTTCTGTTCCATTTGGCTTTCTCCTGCTGACAAATCTATTTTGTCAGTGTTGGATCTTCTTTGTACAATGTATTTACTTATATTTTCTTCAACTATTTTAACCAGTTTTTATTTTCCTTTGCATTTATTACTTTATCTTAAGCTCATGTTCTATGTTGGAAGTTTAATTTTCAGCTGTAACTATAGAATATTCTTTATTAATTGATTTAACAAATAATGGGTTGATTTACTAAATTAGCTCTCTAAAGGTATTGCTTTGATTTTTTTGGTAAATTTTTACTTTGATAAATTTCAAATTTATAGAAAATTTGCAAAAGTGCAAGAAAATACAACACTTATATACTCCTGTATGCTCTTTATCCTGTAACAGTTCATTACCTAGTATCTGTCTTTTGCCCTGCTTAACTATGCGCATGTGCGCGCGCGGACACACACACACACACACACACACACACACACATACACACTGTCCTTTCTTGTAAGCATTTGAGAGAAAGTTATAAAGATTATGACACTTGATCAAAGAAATACTTCAATGTGTATTACCCAGGAACAAGGACATTCTCTTAAGGACCGTAATATAAATTATCAAAATCAGGAATTTTAATATTGATATAATGTGATTCTCTAATCCACAGTACATATCGAATTTTTAAAATTTGTCTCAATGGTGTTCATTATACTTGTTTTTTTCTGGTACAGAAGTCAATCCAGGAATAGGTGACTATTGAAAAAAAAATTTTTTTTTTGATGTCTGACATGCTATTGTTTGATCTTTAAGATTAGTTTTACTCTTTAGTTAAGTTTTTATATAAATATAATTGACATATGATATCTTATTAATTTCAGGAGTACATAAGAGTGATTAATGTGTTTATACATTATGAAATAATCCCCATGGAAAGTCTCCTTACCATCTATCACCACACACAGTTTTTACAGTATTATTGACTATATCCCCTGTGCAGTATATTACATCCCCATCACTTATTTATTTTATAACTGGAAGCTTGTAGCTCTCAATCCCCTTACCTGTTTTGCTCACCGCCCCACTCCTTAGCACTCTAGTAATCAAGAGTTTGTTTCCTATATTTATGAAACTCTTCTGTTCTGTTTTATACACTTGTTTATTTTGTTTTTTTGCTTAGATTCGACAGATAAGTGAAATCATATGATATTTGTTTTTCTCAGTCTGATTTATTTCAATCAGCATATCTCTAGGTCCATCCATGTTACAAATAGCAAGATTTCATTCTCTTTTTATGGCTGAGTCATATTCTGGTGTGTGTATCTGTGTGTGTGTGTGTGTGTGTATATCTCATCTTATCCATTCATATATTGATGGATACTCAGGTTGCTTCTATATCCTGGCTCTTGTAAATAATGCTGCCATGAACATAGGGGTGCAGCTGTCTCTTTGAATTGATGTTTTCATTTTAGTCAGATAATCCAGAAATGGAATTGCTGGATTGTGAGGTTGTTCTATTTTTAATTTTTTGAGGAACTTCCATATTGTTTTCCATAGTAGTTGTATCGATTTACATTCCTACCAACAATGTACAAGGGTTCCCTTTTTTTTCACATCCTCACTAACACGGGTTATTTTTTTGTCTTTTTGGTAATAGCTTTTCTGTCAGGTGTGAGGTGGTAGTTTTGGTTTGCATTTACATGACGATTATGATTTTATAGAGCACATTTGAATGTGCCTGTTGGCCATCTGTATGTCTTCTTTGGAAAAATGTCTATTTAGGTCCTCTGCCCAATTTTTGATAACATTGTTTTTTGATACTGAGTTGTATTTTGAACATGAATTCATGATTTGCTATATAATTTGCAAATAGTCTTCTCCCATTCAGTAGGTTACCTTTCCTTTTTGTTGATGGTTTCCTTTGCTGTGCAAAAGCTTATTAGTTTGCTATAATCCCATCTGTTTATTTTAGCTTTTGCTACTCTTGCCTGAGAATACTAGTCCAAAAATATTTAATAATATATATTGCTTAGACCAATGTCATAGATTTTACTGCCTATGGTTTCTTCTAGGACTTTTATGGTTTTCGGTGTTTAAAGACATTCAAGTCTTTAATCTATTTTGAATTTATTTTTATAAATGGTATAAGATAGTGATACAGTTTCATTCTTCTGTATGTAGCTACAGTTTTCCCAACACCATTTATTGAAGAGACTGGGCTCTTTTGTGGTTCCATACAAATTTTAAGATTTGTAAAATATGCCACTGGTATTTTGATGGAATTTGCATTGAATCCTTTGATTGCTTTGGGTAGAATGGACATTTAAACAATATTTTTTCTTCTAGTCTAGGAGCACATTGTATCTTTATTTTTGTTGTTTCTATTTCTTACATCGCTATCTTATAGTTTTCAGAGTACAGGTCTTTCACCTCCTTAAATTTATTTCTAGATATTTTATTCTTTTTGATGCAATTGTAAATGGGATTGTTTTCTTGATTTCTCTTTTTAATACCATATTACTAGTGTATGGAAATGCAATTGATTTCTGTATGTTAATTTTGTTTGTATCCTGTGACTTTACTGAATTCATATGTTAGTTCTTAAAGCTTTTTGGTAGAGTCTCTATTTTTCTGTACACAGTATCATGCCATCTGTAAATAGTGACCATTTTACTTCTTCCTTTCCAATTTGGATGCCTTTTTTTCCTTTTTCTATCCTAATTGCTCTAGCTAGGACTTCCAATGTTGAATATGTTGAATAAAACAAGGAAGTCCTACAAAAGTGATGAAAGTGAGCACCCCCCTTGTCTTGTTCCTGATTTTAGAGGAAAAGCTTTTAGCTTTTCATGGTTGAGCATAATGTTAGCTTTGTATTTCCCATGTATGGGTCTTTCTTATGTTGAGGTGCATTCCTTCTGTACACAGGAGTGGGATTGGCACAGAATGCAACATGGTGGGGGTTTGTCTTAGGGAAATGGCTGGAATTTTTCTAAGCTAGGGGCCTGGAGCTTGTCAGGTCAGCCCCATCAGGCCGACTATAGTACCTGGATCCTGCTTTATTGTCTGTGCTATCACAGTGGAGGGGGAACATAAAAAATGATACTTGCTAGTGCTTCCAACCCTGGAGTGATTTCTAGTAGTTTCTCAGCATTTGGTAGGTGCTCTATGGTTAGTAAATAGATTTCCTTCACTTACCATTCGATTTCTCTTTAAACCGCTATTTTTTCTTTGTGTCCCAGGGTGAGGGAGTATGCACATGGGCCCCTCAGTGATATATGCCTCTCCACTTCAGGTTGCCACCCTGGGATGGGGTTCCCTTCATTACTGTGTCTCCATCTCTTAACCTTCCCTGTGTGGTCCCTCTCTCACTTATTGTGCAAGAGCCATTCATTCAGCCTTGAGTTCTTCTTCAGGAAGAATTGCTCTGTAAGTAGGTGTAGAGTCAGTGTGTTTGTGGGAGGAGTGAGTTCAGGGTCTTCTAAACCACCATGTTGGACTGGCTCCTCACAGTGTTATATTTTTTTTAAATGTCATTTTCATTACTTCTCTTGTAGCCAAAGGACTCATGGGAAATTTTCTGATTTTGATTTGTTTTCTCAGATTGATCTTTTATTTAATCATTCTTTACATGCTATGAATTCTTAGATTCTAGTTTGTCTGCATAGCTAGTTGCTGCCTATTCTTTGTATCTTCCCTGTTTATATTTACTGTGGGCTACTTTGCTCATATGCTCTGTCTTTTCTAATATAGTGAGATGACATTTTCCCTAAAGTGCTGTTCACCTGAGATGTGTCAGTCTGATCTTTGGAGCTACTATTGGTGGGTTGGTTATTGCATTGTTTTCATGTCTTGTCAGCTCAGAAGCATGGGAGGATAGAGGAAGGAATGGGGAGTTCATATTCCTTTGTTGGAGGACCTGGACTCTCTGGTCTTCTTCTTGTTACATTAAACTTCATTACACCTGGTTTCAAGTGTATTCTGTCCCTATGGGGACACCTATAGTTTTGTAATTTGGTTGCCTCTGCCAGGATCTTACAGTGGGTACTTAGGGGCTTTAAAAATATTTCAAATAAATTTCTTCTTACTTCCCGTTCATCTACTTTTCTCCAAATTGGTGTGGTATTGGTGAGACTTGTACTTTAGATGACTCTCCTTTTCCTGTTACTGGTTTGATGTGCCTGTTGGGTGGGGAGGAAAATGGGTGGACGGTGGTTGCACCCAGTTGTACCTCAATGAATCTTCTGTCCTAGTTTATTATGTGAACTTGTATCCCTTCCTTTGTTTGACTCTTTTTGTGATTTGATTTGATTTTAATTTTTTTCTGCTTTTTCTATTCATTTCATTATGGGGTGGGGAATGAGAGTCTATGATCCATCTCTACGTACTGTTCTTTTGCCTTATTCTGAAATACTAAAAATCAAATGCAAATCTTCTTGGAGGTAATTCTCACATTAAAGATCAAGTCTAAAATGAAGCCTGACAGATCTGAACTGGATCTAAAAAGGATAATCATACAATTTTTATTCAGAAAATGAAGGGTTTCTTATTTTGATAAATTGGTAAATTCTATTTACAAATAAAACACAACACTTAACAAGCAGTAGTCTCTTGCGGTTGTTTCTAACCACTTAGCTTTTCTTATTTTCTTTATCACTTTTGTTCTTACATATTTCACTTTTTCTCTGGGCCACTCCTTTTCTCATCTGCCAACACCAATATTTTCACTAGAATACATAACTTTTCATATACAAAAGCAAGCACACACTGTGTAGCCTGTGAACCACCAGGGCTTTTCTGATGTCCCAGGAGCAGAACAAAATCACTTACACACACTTGACCCACGAACAGCTCTCTTTCTATTTGGGAAGATTGGCTCTGGATGAGTGCACAGCTTTGGAGACATTCACCTGGAGCTGAGGAAGGAAGAGGGTGGCCCATCAGCTGAATCAGCCCAACAGTCACTGAGGTGACAGATGCTGTGGTATAATAAGCCGCTCTTCCAGAAAACTCACTGTTTCTGTACAAGACTTTTGTATTCTGTTTAGCATCAATGGGCAGAAAAATTCCACCCACATTTCACTACTCATGGCGCAACCTGGAAAAACTCCGCATGAGGTTTGGTTCCACAGAAGCACAGCTACACAATTTGACTCTTATACAAATGTAAATGTGTTCACATCCCTGTGAAAGCCAAATTTTTGAGAGCAGCAAACCTGACTTGTTTTCTGTTAGCTCTAGGGTACATCCACTTCCTCTAAGTTCTGTGGAAAACAACTGTGCCAAGGAGCTAGGAGAAGAAAAGACAGAAAATAACTATATTAAGTGAAGTGTTTTCCCCTTTCATTCAGCTTGCTGTGGCTGATCTTAGAGCCTTTTCAGAGGCAGGCAGGCGGGGCAGGTGGGCAGGGACAGGAGATGTGTGTGCAGGTTGCAGAGACAACTTTCTGCTGAGGTGGGAGGTAGGGGGAAGCAAAACATGGTAGTTGCAAGCCAGGCTCTGTGGCTAGGAGCCTGGTTTTGAAATTTGAAACCACTCTTTACTGGCTTCATGACTTTAGGCAAATTACTTTCTTAATCTGGTTTTGCATCAGTTTCTGTGTATAAAACCTGGGTAGTAATAGGCCCTATCATAAAATTGTTCAATGACTGAATTAAATTATATATTAAATATTATATTTGTGAAAATTTCTTTCATGCTCTCTCTCTCCACACATACACACTCTCTCAAGAGTTAATTGCCTAGCACATAGTAAGTCCTGAAAAAATCTGTTTAATTATGTAAGGAACCAGTGAGTGGTATTTTCCACATATAGTCAGGTAAGGTTCTCTTGGTAAGTCTAATTTCTAGTCAAAAACATCTAAAAGCTGTTTTTTATTCTAAAACCATGTTTTCTTCGGGGCCACTTTGAGGGTATAGTTATTTCCTCTATGAATATCTCTGTAAATGATCTTATAATCACTTCCTTTAATGGGCTCAACATGGCAGTATAACTTATTTACCAAGTCACTTTGTCAATTTTTGAATATTGTTATAGCCTGAAGAAATTTGGGAAATATCAGAAGATATGTATTATGAGAAAGTATCAATAATAATGCATGTTAAAGCATTCACATTTTTGTTAGTCTTAAACGATTCAGTTCAAATTCATTCTGACTTGTGGTTTAATGCTTAAATTCTCATGGCCATCCTGTGTTTTAAAAGTCCACAGGTAGTTAACTGAGCCAAGTAATTAAAGGATAAATTAAGGATAAATTAAAAGATTAAGGGATAGAAAAGGTTTAATTTTAATCCATTCCTCAAAAGTCCACTTTCTTGACAGGTATAAAGTAAATTTATAACAGCTGAATTTCCAATATAAATGTCAATCCAGTCTTCCCTGGTCTTATATTAGAAAAAGTTAGGTTTATGTACAATTGATCTTTTAGGTTTAACACTAACCCACGATAGGGTTTTCAAAAGCAGTTTTATTTTGCACTGCTTTGAAAATCAAGTGATGTCATCTTTGCCCCTATTAACTTCAAAAGGTATTTTGAAATACAATTTTGAGAATGTACAATTATACAAAAATAGACCCATTCTGTTTGCACCATTTGAATTAGCTTTGTGCTAATTAGGAGTCAAATACCTAACAGCAGTTGAATACCTCTCCTTCTGGTGTTCTTTAGATCTAAGAGCCCCTATTAGGTTTCAGTACTATAGTGTTACCAATTCCAAATCCTGAATTGATTGCTTTCTCACCAGTAACACTCCCTATCATTGGGGCAAGTAAAGGTATCTTGCATACCTGTCTTATTCCTTGTGGGAAAAAAGGAGAGAAAATAAAACCTCGGCTGAAGAATTAGATTCTGGAACATAGTGATTGATGATATTGGTGAGCTAGAAGAGCTTAGAGCTAGTTCCAGTTCTTTTCCTCTGGTGTGTGACTTCTAAGTTACCAATGCCTTGGGGACCCACAATTTCTAATTTCCAACAGCTGGGGATGCGACAAAAATTCTAGCTGAGGAGTCTTTTGTTTTTCTCAAAATTAGTCTTATACAGAGCCCCAAATTTAAATGAGACCCAGTGAAAGCTGTCTTGATTGCTTTGGGGTGGTGGGAGCAGGAGCAATATCCTCAAGCCTCTGAACTTCACCATGTATCATAATTTGAAAGTCAGTGGCCTAAATAATTTTAAGGACACTTCCAGTTGTATATATATTGAGGTCTGTCTTGCCGCAGGAATGATTTGAAGTTTCTTCCAGCAGGGGAATCTCTGCTTGCTCAAAAATTTCTGGTAAGTGCTATGTTCTGAGAAATAATAATAATAATACTAAAATAATTCTCTCTGTCAAGTGTATAATACACGTAGTTTGGTGTGTGGTCCTTCACATCAGGAGGATATTTGCTTGACACTTTCATAGGAGTTGGAAGTGTCCAACTCCCAGATCCAGTATTTTTAATAGTTTTAAAATTCATCCTAATATAACCTTAGTTATAATCTAGATTGGCCCTTGAAACTTTATCAAAGATGAAAAGAAGGCATTATGGTCTTTCTAATATAATAATCATATTTATTTCTCTACTTGACTTTCTGGTAGTTTATAGAAAATGTTTTCTTGTCCATTGGCTTATTTAACTTGCACTATTTGTCCTTACCTGAGCTAAATCATAGGGCAACGTTATATAAAAGGAGAAGATTTAGGGATTCTCCCCTTTCACATACAAATGGTTATTATCTACCCAAAAAAAGCAAGGAAGCAGAAAAAGAAAGGGTAGCTTTGCTAAGACTAATCTTTGCCTCAGCCTGTGTGGGGGTAAAACTTTTATTTCTTAGAAGACAAAAATAAACAATAAAGCAGTTAACATTCAGGCAAATTGAGGTGTCGCCTAATATTCTAGTTTTAAAAAGGATCCCATGATACTCTTTGAGATATTATAAATTTTCAGGACAATTGATACTTTAAGTATAATATATATTTAAAAGTCAATATGGTTAGGTAAAATAAATCACAAAGACAAAGACAAGTACTGTATAATATCACTTATGTATGGAATCTAAAAAAGCCAAACTCATAGAGACAGAGACTAGAATAGTGGTTACCATGGACTTAGGGGATGGAGGAAATGGGGAAATATTGGCCAAAGAATACAAACTTCCCATTAGAAGATGAATGACTTCTGGGCTATAATGTAAGCATGGTGATGATAATTAATAATTTTATATACTTAAGGTTAATAAGAAAGTAGATCTTAATTGTTCTCACCACAAACAAATAAAAAAAGAGCTAATTATATGACATGATGGATGTGTTAGCTAACACTATGGTATTAATCATTTTGCAATATATGTGTTCCAATCAACATATTGTACACCTTAAACTCACACAATGTCACATGTCCATTATATTTCCATAGAGATGGAAAAAAATTGGGGAATTTGCTAAAAGCAAAGTCAATATGATTGAAGTGACTTGGTACCTATGCCCTAATTTAGAGGGTCAGATCAAACTTCATATTCTGCCCACCCCACAAATACTAGAAAATTGAGGTGATTAAAAATCTGTACTGACCTTCTTTGTACTGCCTATAGTTTACACTGGGTAAACTTTCAGTACCATATGCTGCGCGTTTATGTCTTGAATTTATGTGTTGACAGTGCATGAAATAAAAATGTTTCAGATCCTTCAGAAAAGCTTTACAGCCTAACCTCAGAAGAGTTACCAGCTTTCAACAACCATTCGCTGAACATAAGTCAGACTACCCTAGATTTCTGTAAGACCTCAAGTACAAGAGGCCTCTGTGCAGCTGAGGAATGGAGGTAGGTTAAGGCTGTAGCCCACATGTAAAGATAGTGCATAGTGAAATTTTTGACAAGCCCCGAATAGTTTTCTTTACTATATAAAGAAAGATTGTCCTCATGTGTATACTTTATATGGCCATCCTCTATAAAATGTTTGGGTCCTTAGTTGACCTATTATCAGGATTTCGAAGAAGTCTTATGAAGAAGTTACTTTAATGTGAAGAGATAATTCTCTGGTGCCCAATGTGTGTCAGCAAAATGAAAAGATATTTGGAATTTTATAATCCTTCAGCCTTTCTTCTTATGTTCAAAAACAGTTGCTTTACTTGCATTAATTAACTTAATAAATTTCACTGGTTTGCACTAATAGGATCTTACTTAATGTGAATAAGGTTTTTAGAGTATTGAGAAGATTCTTTCTTAAAATTAAGTCAAGGTTGTTAATGATAGCATATTTTAAATTGTATCATTTCATTCTTTCTGCACATGAAAAACATTTTTGGATGATCAGTCTGTAAAGAATACAGGTTATATTAATAAATGCTTGAAAAAGTAGTTTATCATGTGGGTCTATTATTGACATGCTGGAATTTCTTGAAAAAGGAGGATGGATTTTTCTAGAAGGATTAAGATAAATGTAAAATAAAAGTCCCTTGAATTATAAATTCCTTTGTTTGGTTTGAAGTCTAATATTGCAGAGAAAAGGAATCAAGAGTCCATTACTCTGTCTTTCTAAAGGAGAATATCGTTTAGCTGTGGTCGTTGGATTTTTGCATTTCTAACACCACTTATGTTTTTAAAAAGAGGAATCAATATAAAGTTGCTATTTTTTTCCCTAAAAAGCTCTTTTAAAACAAAGTAACTAAACTTACCATGTACTCTCGGTATCATTTCATTAAAGAAAGACATTTCATACTAAAAATATAAGGAGAATAAACAAAATAAAGTAAAGTTCTTTTAAATTAAAAATGTCATGAAAAAGTCATTACCTTGTTGTTATTTTTTCTTCTTAGACCAGTGGAAATTTTTTTTTTTTAAAGATTTTATTTATTTATTTGACAGAGAGAGATCACAAATAGCAGAGAAGCAGGCAGAGAGAGAGAGAGGGAAGCAGGCTCCCTGCTGAGCAGAGAGCCTGATGTGGGACTCGATCCCAGGACCCTGAGATCATGACCTGAGCGAAAGGCAGCGGCTTAACCCACTGAGCCACTCAGGCGCCCTAGACCAGTGGAAATTTTTATCTCAGTCAGATCTGCCCTGGTCCACAGATCAGAGTTTAGAAACTGCTGATTTAGCCTCTGTTGGGCTTATAAAAAGGGATCTAAAAAAATATCCATCACAGGATGAAATATTTATATTATTTAGTAGCATACATGGGCTGAAATTCTAGATAAGTTGGACAAAAAAAAATCTGAATTGTACAAATTCCTTTCGTTCCCCCACACTACCTCCTTTCCTAAACCTGATACCTATATACTAGAGTTTCTACCAGTTCCTTTCCACAATAAAATGTAACAAAATAAAATAACTAAATAATTGCTGACATTAATTTTGATTTTGGCATATCTTGACTGGCTATCCACATAGTCCTAATTTACTGTACACAAAAGAGGTGATTTATCTGGCAGTCTATTCATTGGGATTCTGTTAAACAGCCAATGTAATGATGAATGTTCTTAATGATGACCCTGAGGCTCTGCAAGTTTCTGAAGAGCCTTCTGAATCATCAATGAAAGACACAACCAGAGACCATAAAATCTTCTCCCCTTGGTTCCACTGTGCCGTTATTTCTTGGGAGAGGGAGAATGATGAGAATTTCTCATTAAAAGGAAGCTTCGTATATTGGGCACATTGAAAATTATGGCCAGGGTCTGAAACAGCCTCCTCACATCTGCCTGCCTCCAATGACTTCAATGTATGTAGTATTGATCAGAAGATAAATGAAGAGTTGAAACCTGGTTCTGTATATTGTGTATTGATCTTTTAATGTATTTTCAGCTCTTCTGAAAGAGATACTGAAGCTCAGTCTTTGCTGACACTTTCTGAAAGCAGCACAGATGAGGAGGAAGAGGATTTTCTTGACAAGCAACATGTCATCATGCTACCGTGGTCATAGAGTGCCTCATGATAATGATCATTTGTTCATTACTTTTTCGATTTTGTACCCAAAGTAAAGCAAACAGCTGAAAAAAGTGACCAAGTGATTACCTGTCCAGGTGCTGGAGATTTTGATTATTAATGTTTCTGATATTTCAAAGTTTGCAAACTAATAAAAGTTAGTGAAATTATAAGGGCTTTTTCTTCCAAATGATTTATTGTATGTCAAATGCTAATCTATATTGCAGATCATGTTAGGAAAATTTGGTAAATTTGTAAAAATAACATTTAAAATTTTGTGTGTAGAAACTACTATAGGCTAGAACATGATTGTATTTAAAGTAATATCTAATTGCTGAATTATATTTGAATAATGATGTCATCATAAGAGTTTATATTCAATGGCCAACTCATACTTGGCAGTAGCATTGAGCCTAGAATCCATAATTTACTTTGGTAACTACTGTTTTGTTTTGATTTGATTCTGTTAGGGTTTTTGACATTTCGAAAAGTTCTGGTAACTTCAAGCATTGCTGCAAGAAGAGAAAAAGAGGACCCAAAATAAAGCAGACATAATATGTGTCATTCTAATGTGACACAAACACATAAACTAGAAAACACAGAAACTCCCCCTCAAGCATCTTACTTTGGGAGGGTCATGTGATGGTTAATTTTATGTCAACTTGGCTAGGCTATGATACCAGATATATGGTGAAACTGTGCACTAGATGTTTCTATGAAGGTATGTTTTAGTTGAGATTAACATTTAAATCAATAGACTTTGAATAAAGCTGATCACCCTAAATGGTATGTGTGGGTCTCATCTAATCAGTTTGAAAGTCTTAAGAGAAAAAAGAACCAGGTCCTCCAAAGAGAGGGGACTGCTGCCTCCAGATTGCCTTTGGGCTGACATTGCAGCATCTACTCTTCCTTGGATCTCCAGCCTTCTGGCCTGCCTTATAGATTTTGGATTTGCTAGCTGTCACAATGGTTCTGTTTCCCTGGAGAACACTGTCTAATAAAAATATAGTTTCTGGATTGTTGTGACAGTGAAAGGAATGAGCATACATAGAGGTATTCTGCTGGTCTCGAGTATAGGAGATTTGGGGTTCAATTCTTTTTTTTTTTTTTAATTTTATTTATTTATTTGACAGACAGAGATCACAAGTAGGCAAGAGAGGCAGGCAGAGAGAGGAGGAAGCAGGCTCCCTGCTTGGCAGAGAGCCTGATGCAGGACTGGATCCCAGGGTCCTGGGATCATGACCTGAGCGGAAGGCAGAGGCTTTAACCCACTGAGCCACCCAGGCGCCCCCTGGGGTTCAATTCTTAACATGATCTTATAATTCAAGGGTTTAACAAAAGAACAGAAAGAGACATGCCCAAGGATAGCTTTATGGTTGTCACTTTGTGACATTTTAGGACAGTTTCCTCTTAAGGAGTTTATTGACATCAGGAAAACATACCTGTAGGTTAGCTATGCCATCATCAGAGCATAGCCATAGCTGAAGGATCAAACTCTTTTTTCTTCCCTCTGATTCTGGGTAATAACCCCTTGTATAAGACTGATGATTATTTCGCGTAATTTATCTTTGTTATTTTTTCCATGGGATCAATACATTGTACTGGTATTCACACAGGTCACCTACTATCAGGATAAAAAAATGATGAAGACACCTAGTTCTATAGTCTAAAAATAGATATGTCTATAGGTCTAGAGATGCCCTTTAATTGTGCCTAAAAGTGCCCTTCATTAAAAGTAACATAAATGAACAATTTTTAATAGGTCTAAAAATGTCCTTCATTAAAAGTGAGTAACACATATGAACAATAAGCAAGAAGGAAATCCAATCGTACTATCAAAATAGAATTTCTGAAAAGAAACAAATATCTTAAAGAGTGCAACTCCTCCGAAGTTTTCACTGTCCTCTTAGCACTTCCTCTGTCACCATCTCAGAGAGGTAACGGTGAGTCACCCTCAAATCCTCATCTTTTATGTCAAAGGCCCTTCTGGCATCTTGTCCTGAGGCTGATAGTTTTCTGAATTTTAGAATTTATAGTTAAAATGGAGATTGCCTTTCATTAGTTAAAATAGAAAGAAAATACATTATTTTTGTTTTTAGCATGTCTTCTCAGATTTAAAGTTTGTTGACTCACTCTACCCTCCTTTGCTGTAAGACAACATCTTCCTTTTTCCTTCTGATGAAGAAGAAAATTGCTCCCTAGTGACAATTTATACAACTTCAGTGTTTTTCTCCAAGTAGAAGGAGGTGTCCTATTCTCATTAAGGAAGAAGGACCACTACTATTCCTTCTGTGTATCCAGGCATAGCTCGAGTCTTTTATGAACTAGCTCAGAAAGAGATTTTTTAAAGATGCTATTACATTTTACAATAAAAGAATTTTAAAATAAAAATAAACATGAGAATTAGTTGTCATTAGTGCATTTCTGGCCAGGACCTGAGATAAGGCATGTATCATTGACTTTGCCATTTGACTTCCAGTATGACATTGAAATTAAACATGAGGGTCCTCTGTGGCAGAGCAGACCCCCTTCCTCTATTTGCTTCCCATAACCACACATTTAGAAAAGTTCTTTAATTCCTTTTCCATTAGTCTAATGAGGAAATAAAAACTAAATAAGATTAGAGCCTTTGCCTGAAGCAATTTCAATGTGTTCTCTCATTTCGAAGCTCAAGCTTAAAATCACTGTTAAAGGCATGCACCTAATTCTGACTATGGAATTGAGAGAGTTACAGACATTCCAGAAGAATCACAACCATGTTCCGAGTGCTGCAGTTACCACAGTGTGCCTCTAGCAATCACTGGACAAATGATCACATGGTTTTATATGCATGTTGGGATTTAGTAGTTTATACTCAGACTTGCTTAGTGGTGTAATAGTCATATGAAATTCTATAATTTTACAGCTCTGGATATACACCTAATGGAAACAAATTGACATTAAATTATATCTGATAACTTGAATATGTTGTTTGATATTTATTGAAGTCATTCACATCCAATGCACTGTGAGTGTGTCACACTGTGACATATATGTGCCAGATATGTGAAGTGCACAGAAAACCTTTCTTGAACAAAAGAATGTTACAAAATGGCTCCATATCGGTAATAGGGCCTCAGATATTTTAGATAATGCCTTGATTCAGAATAAAACAGTTCTCTCTGTCCCTATGATTAAGTGGTTGGAAAGATCTTGAGCAATGTTTACCTCATTTTGGTTTTGGCTACATGATATTTCTCATCTATAAGGTCTCAACATGTACCTTCTGAATGAGACTTTCCATTTCTGTTGAAATTAATTCCCTATGTTCCTTTTTCTCTTCTTTCTCATGGCATCCTACTTTTCTCTCCTTAGTAACTCATGGCCTATTAATTTATTGGTGTAATTTTTGAATATATGTCAGACAATACGTTTTAACTGTCTGGATTATGTCCATTTTGTTCACCACTGTACACTTAGCCCCTAGCATATGCCTAGCTCACACTGCTGGTCATCAGTAATGAATGAATGAATGAATGAATAAAGTGTACAGAATCCAATGATAAGTCATCTCAGTCCCTAATTTTTCCCAAGAGGAGACAGTAAGATATATAAAATGAGAGAAACACAGGATATCAGGATATACTATTTACTAGGTGGCAGATAACTTATCTGAACGTGTTTCTTCATCATGAAATAGAAAAAAAAATTCGCCAACTTTTCTTAGAGGAATGTTGTGGGAATCCAAAGCAGTAGTGAATGTGGAAACACTCTGAGAACTGAAAAACTCTCTTCCATGCTTATTATCATCACTTTTCAAGAGTTTATGCTACTGTCATTGAGTATACAGACAAATTATGGATGGATCAATTAGTGAATTCAGGATTGAGTTAATAAATGATAAAAGTCTCTCAGTATCTAGAGTAGAGAATGTTTCCAGTGAGTTGGACAGTTAGACTTAATGATGTATAAAGTTGTTTATGTTGAAAGCTGAATATCTAAATTTATTTCATTAAAATCATTTTTGAAACATTATTTCCTATGTTTAGCTTTCTTCTATCATGTATAAATTCAGGATTTTTAAATATTAAGATTGCACTGGTACTTTTATAAACACTTTGTGCGTCATACTTTCAGAGAGGAGAAAATTTAAAAACATACTACTTATACCTCACCAAATCTGTTTTTATGGGATATTTTGTTTCATCATAATTTTCATCGCTGGTTATTTATTACTAGCCACATTTTCATGAAAACAATCTTTATTTCCTCAGAGTTCATCTGTGCCTGTAGTTTATCCCCCACCTAAAGTCATAATTCTTGGTTAGTGACACCCAGATTGTTTGCTGGGTAAATGATTATGATGTTGCAAACAGGATTATGACTTTAGCTGGGGAATAACCAGCAGGCAAAGATGAACTCTAAGGAAATAAAATCCTCCCTTTTTAATGCAAATGTCTTCCATAGTTAAAGAAAAGGAGAGGATATTTTTAATGTTCTCCATGAGGTGACAGTTTTGTTTAAAATGAAAAGAGTTAATTGATTGATGGGGTTAGCTTGTGTTTCTTCTTTTCAACTACATGTAATATGAAATAACATTTATGGAAACAGTTCTAAGCATCTCTATGCTCTTATTTCTGCCAGAAGGAAGCACTATGTGTATCGCCTTCTATCCGGAAGACAAATACACATTATTCTAGATACAAATGCTTAGCAAGACTTCCAAGAGGGGAAATGTACTTCATCCCTATTTTACAATTAAACCTTATATATTCAACATAAGTATGAAAGAAATGTTTTAGGGTAAATTTTGATATTTCACTTTTTTAGAATTGTCTTATTTTTATAGTATAACATTTTGTTGTTTATTCAAGTGATGGGAGAATTTGTAAACAGCTTCTGCACTTAAAAAAATGAAAACTGCAAGTGCAGGCAGAAGATGAACAGATGCACATTTGATTTTTCAAAAGTAATCACCTCACATTCACTTTCTCCTCTGGTCTACACCACACCACAGCCCTGGAAAAATACTGTGTAAGTTAGACCATTAAATCAATCAGGATTTGGTTTAATTTTATATCACAGGAAATACCAAATAACAGTGGACTAACAGAAGACTCTCATAAGTTGAGTCTGGGAGTAGGCAGTGTGGATTGGTGCAGCAACTACATCTTACTATGTTGTTTCGCTCCTCAAGGTGATGTTGTCATTCAAGATGGGGATAGCTCTCCAGCCTTCAGAATCTGAGTTCAAGGTATCAAGAAGGGGGACGGTGGGGAGAGCAAAGTAGACACCTCCTAACTGAGGTAACTTCTTTTAACCAGTTTCTTGGATATCTCACGCAACACTTCTGTTACGTATTATTGGCTGGAACTTAGTCACATCTAGATGCAAGAGGATTTGGAAATGTAGTCACTGAAGAGGGCACATTGCTGCTCAGAATAAAAGTGGGGTTGTTACACCAGGGAAGTTGGAGAGAGTGGGTACTGAAGGCACTGTCACAGGTACTGTGACAGCCTCTAATGTTACCTTCATTAATGATCTACTGCAGCTTGCTTTCAGCATATAGGCATTTTACAGTTAATGTGGTTTGCAATATGTGGCAGAAACCAACCTTTTGAGATTTAAGTAAGATAAATTTAAGAGACCCTCCTATACTTGGATCACTCAGTTTCATATATAAACCATACCTCTCTTTTAGTCTGAAAGACATGCTTTCATTACACAAACAGAGACTTCATCATTATTCAGTTTCAGGTTTCACCTTAGGACTTCTTAAAACACATTCCACATCTCTTTACAGTTCAGTCTTTGGGCTGATGCCCAAATCCAATCTGCTTTGGCAAGGACTTAGAATGCACTCTGTTAAAAATACTGTGATATGAAATATTTGTCTCAAATGAAGGTTCCAATATTAAGATATTTTGAAACCTATGATGGAAATCTTCACAAGAATATACAGAGAACAAATATAAAATAGTTTCTTCTATTAGGAATATTGGATATTAGCATAGGAGAGCCAGAGATTACAGATGGTCCCAGAGATAAAGTCTCATGGTTATGTGCTCATTTAGCAGTGCTTTAATCCTTTGTAGTGCACATATCAAATGAGAGATTAAATGTTTTCAAACCAAGTTCTGGGGACCCATAGGGTTTCTTGATTTCAGGGAGGAGTATGAAGGAGGACTGAGTTGTTCAACAAAAGCATCTCTGCTTGGAGATATATATATATATATGGATTCTTTGTGAGATTGAAGAAAGAATTTTACCACAAAAGCTAGAGATTTCTGGCCTAAGTCCTAGATCTCTGGGCCTCTGTCAGGCTTGTTTTCTGGGATTTATATTGTCACAGAATGTGATAGGTTGTTAGGATGTTTTACTGGATTTACATCTCTTGCTATAAGAGCAGACTCCAGAGAACAATGAAGGAAGATAGTTTCTCCTTCTCAATTCATTGAAAACTCTTCAAAAATTAACCAGCTTTAGGCAGACATCTACATTGCTAACTGACTTCTAGTTGGGTATCTTTTTCTTCAAGTACAGAAACCCAATCAAGGCACTGAAAATAAAGTGGGTTTATTTTAGTGAGAAGTGAAATGGTATGAAAATCCAAGAACAGGAGCTGTAGAAAAGTTGGTATCACAGGATTTTACAGTCCCTGGACCTGAGATAATTCTGTCTCTGGATGGTCTTGACCACTCATGGGTTTCTGCCTTTGGGGGGCACATTAGCTCTATGTTCCCTACTGACTGGCTTCACTCAAACTTTGTGCTTACACCCAAGGATGCAACTTGTTCTTCACCCAGGCCTCTGCCTCATGGCTTCTCTCTCTCTGCTCTCCTCACATCTCTATTTCAGTCCCTTGAATTGCTTTTCAATTCTAGATTCAGAGAGAGACATTGGATTGGTTCAGTTTATATTTTCAAGACAGGCAACATGATTGCCTAAGGAGGGTTCAGGCCTGGGTCTGAACTTATCATCAAGTAAGTGTTGCCAGGCTATGGTGAGAGGGAATGGAGAGAAGAAAGGAGACTTTGTTTTAAAAATGGCCTCTGCAATTCAGCAGGCCAGGGGCTGTGATTTCAAAAGTGAAGTGGGTTTCCTATGGCATGGACTTCTCAGAAAAACCCTCAGGGGAGGAACTGAGTGTCAAAGAGGTTTGTAGGACAGAATTGTGAATATTGCAGTAGGTGTGAAGAGGGGGACAGAAAAGGAAAGGGTATTAAGGGCTGATGCTACCCTAGGATCACCCTAATTGTATGGGAACCATGCTGGTGTTCCTTCAGTTTCAAACAGCACTGACCTGAAGAGTGGGCGCTTTTACTAGACCCCCTTAGGGCCATCCTCTCACTTGTGACTTGAGTGTCAATATTACTCTATTCTCAAAGGGTCAACGCTGGAATCAGTAACCTGGAGCTTCATTCTAATTTTGTTCTCTAATGTCCTCATCATAGACACTTTTTCATTTCCAGGACTGATCTACTTGACAACTATGAAGTGAGATTTCACACCGAATTCCCCTTGGGGCAGATTGTTCTTTGGAGGTCTCAGCAGACTTTCAAAAGCAATATGACAAATGTGGCAGGTGCCTTTCCTTGTCTTGTCTGGCATCCAGGGCCAGATGATTCTGACGGGAGCTCAAGCCTTTCTCACAGATTCCCCTTTATTGATTCTTGAAATGGCCCTATTTTCTTCTTTATAGAGGAGGAACTAAACCTCAACCAGATGCTTGTGATTAAAATAAGAGATAATGATAATAGAACTTTTACCAAGGATATGTCTCCTCCCACTATCAGATAAATGCCAAGGTGAAAACAAGCCATTTATCTGCAAATAAACCTTGCCCTGGGGGTAAGTGGTTTATTTTCTAAGTTTGAAACAATTATACTTTGACAGCATCACTCTCCTCTCCAGATTTTAGTTTTATTATAACATCATTAAAAACACATTTAGTTGGCATTAGTGAAACACAGTTCACAGCACTGTTATATAAAAGACAATTTTGACATAAAGCTGGTCAAAAACAGTCTCAATTTAATTTTCCATGTTCCTAAAAAATTCTTTATCTTTTCATGAATAAAAGTATCTGATTTACTAATACTTCTTTGAATAGGTGAAATTTTGTTTTCTCTTTCTATAAACAAAAATGATAGACTACGGTCATACAAAAATGGCCAATTTTATATTTTGTGCTATTTCCTAGTCTAAAATATAGAAATAGAAATTCTTCAGCTTTTAAGGTAGATTTAGAGATATTATTCTACTTGATTCTATAACACTAGTCAGCATAACTGATCCCTCAGAAGAAGAAAAGTGTTTTTCATTTTCTTTATGGAATCCCAACTGTACAAAGTTTAAATTCAGATTAAGCATCTAATTTCTTGGAATGAATAAACTTTGGAATACCCAACACAAATTTGGTGGACTATTTGTTTATAAAGGAGCAAGAATTCCCATTCTCTGCTCAACCCAAAAAGTTCCTATCTTAGAGAAGGGACAGCGTATCTCTCCTTGAAAAATAGGTTTCTTTGAACCCATACCGTCTTATTCATTCCCCTCATAATAATTTTTGCACCATCTATAGTAAAATTCCTCAAAAAAGATTGCTATACACCACTTTCATTTCCTGTGTCCTCTTTGACCCATAAAATTAGGCTCTTGTTCTTACCATTGGACCATAATGTTCTTGTCAATAGCAACCTCCATATTTCTCAGAGATTGTCATTGCCTCTCAGCTTCATTTGATGTGGTTGACAACTCCACCATCCTTGAAACTGCTGTTCACATGTTTAGGGATACCTCACACTCATGATTTCCTTTTTGTCTAACTGTTACTTCAGAGTACTATATGGAATTCCTTCTTTTCCCAGCTTCTGAAATGTCAATGTGTTCAAGGCACAATCTTTTGAACTCACATATTTACACTCTCACTGAGTGATCCTATCTGACCTGAAAAACGTAATTTCACATTAAAAGTCACCCCTTAAATCCAAATTAGGACACTGATGTGGCCAAAACAGAATTGTGGATTTTTCTTAGCAAACTGGCTTCTTTGGTCTTCTCTATTTTGTAAATGGCAGCACTGTTCACATAACTCCTTGGGCCAAGGACACTGGGAGTCACCTTTGAAACTTTCCTTTACTCACAGGCTCATACCCATTCTGCATTAAATGCTGTTAGTGCTATCTTAAAATATGCCCTGAAAAAGGTATCCCCCTTCTAGAGGGTCAGGTCTCACATCAAATATATCTCAGAGCAGTTTCATTGGCCACTGTACCTGAAGGAACCATATACCTCTTCAATCTATCCTCTTGTAACTTTTTCTTCCTCACTGATACTACAGAAAGCTTTTATTCACTTTTTTTTTTACTAGTAACCTCCATTAGAATATAAATTTCCTGAATATAGAATATAAGTGTCCCCTTCCTATGTTACCAACAAGTGCCTGGCACAGAAAACATAAGTGAGTATGCTATTCATTCATGCGTATTGATTGAGTGAAAAACTGTTTTTTGTTGTTGTTGTTTTGCAAGGTATGAGGTAGGCAGTTGATGGAAGAAACTTTCTACAGTAACTTCCTAACATATACTGAGCATCTTGAATGCATTGTAAGCATTTCTCATCACCTCACAGCAACCCCATGTTGTAAGTACTAGTATTAGTCCCCACTTTACATATGAAGAAACAATGGCACAAAAGGGGTAAATAATGTGCCTAAGGTTACTGGGCTAGTAAATAAGGGTGCCAGATTACAAATATAGGCTTCCAATTCCAGTGTATAAATTTACTAACATGTACAGTACTTCCTTTCTACTTCTTTCCCTTTCAGTGAAATTTAAAAAGATAGTGTACTATTGATTCATGGAACAAATTTTAACTTTAGGTGCCAAGATTGGATCTGAGGTTTCCTTAGTAAAATGGTTGGATTTAGCTTTATTATAAGTAAGTCATAATTTAATTCTTCTTTCCAAAGATTTCATTTATTTATTTTAGAGAGAGAGAGAGTGCACAGAGTGGGGTAGAAGGGAGGCAGACGCAGACTCCCAGTTGAGCAGGGAACCTAGATTCCTGACTCTGGGGCTTGATCAGGGAACTCCAGAATCATGACCATAGCTGAAGGCAGACACTTTAGTGACTGAATCACCCAGGCACCCCAGACGTAATTTAATTCTTTTTATTTTATTTATTTTATTTTATTTATTTGACAGATAGAGATCACAAGTAGGGAGAGAGGCAGGCAGAGAGAGAGAGAGGAGGAAGCAGGCTCCCTGCCAAGCAGAGAGCCCGATGCGGGGCTCGATCCCAGGACCCTGGGATCATGACCTGAGCGAAAGGCAGAGGCTTTAACCCACTGAGCCACCCAGGTACCCCGACGTAATTTAATTCTTAAAAATGTGTTTTCTTGAAAAGATTTTTAAAAAATCTTCTATATTGAACTTAGTAGACTTTCAATCAGTCTTGGTTGAATAAAATATCAAAAGTAAAATCTAGACATGTGATAAAGTTATAGTCTTAGAATTACAGGGCTCATTTTTCTTCCATAGTTGTAGTTTGTAATAAACAGGGGGGTGGTGGTAGGGAAGTTAAATTTAGTGTGTGACCTTTATGTCCTTGGCTATAGAGTCAGGTACCCCTTGGATCATAGTATTTTCTAAGTATGCCTACCCACAAAACAATTCTGTGAGGTATCTCATTTATATCAATAGTCAGTATTATCAGCCTGATAAACATTTTTGACAATCCATTATGTGCTAAGCCCTGAAGTAGGCTTTGGGGCATAAATGAATAAAGTATGAATCCTGCCTGAAGGAATTTATGGTCTGATAGGGAGGATAGACACATAAGTAATTGCACTAATGAATGTAGATTGACCTCACCTCTGTGAGATTTGCATTAAGGAAGACTTCACAGAAGTGATATTTAATTTGGATGTTGAGAATTAGTTATCTCAAGCAGGATAGTTGAGTGGGGGATGAAAGGTATTCCTGATAAAACTTATGGGGCAGAAATAGCTCACACATAGAAAGAAACAATTGTCTTTTGAGGTTTCTCATAAATAAGTTCATTAGTTATTTTTCAGTTCTCTGTTCTGGCAATTTGTAGCCTGAAGATGGAAAATTCTGAATTACCACATGTCAAAGTTATCTTAAGGTTTTACATTAAGAAACAGTATATTTTTCTAAGCTCTAAAGACTTGGTTTTCTAAAAGGACAGGAAGCAATAGAGACTATTTTTCAAGTTATATTTTAAGTAATGATGACAGGACAGAAAAAGAACAAGGGAGATTCCCGCTAATACATAGGGACAAGCTGAAGCCAGCTATACATGGTAGGAGTTATATTATTCAGTACAACAGTATGCGCTTATTTGCCTTCTCAAATTCCTGGAAAAATTGTCATCACCATGGACCTCTAGCAAAATGAGTGATGGGGTCATGAGCTGTCATCTTTTGATTTAGTGGAAGATGGGAAGCATTATCTGCACTGTTTGTTGAGGTATTTTTCTCCTGCATTGTCATATGCAGCTTAGAGACATTTTTATATCAATGTGCTTCAACTCTGCTACATGGAGCCTTGGTTTCAAGAAGACCCCTGAGAGCAGAGGGCATCAGGGGGCAGGATTGTTGTGACCCCTACCCTAGTTGCAGCAACATCCTTTTTGTGTAAGATTTTTCTCCACCAAAGACTTCTCATCTAAAATGTTTAAATAGTACGGTTCTATTCTAAGTGCTCTATAATGAGAAATGAGCCTTTCTTATGACTATTTTAATTGAGTGGAATAGTACTGTGTACATGCTTAGTGCAGCATAATGCTCAAATCTATAAGATAGACTGCAGAGCACTTTGTTTTGGAAAAACTCAGCTTGACTCAGAAGCTGAGTCATTGTTCTGATGATGCACTTTAATTTTACCAATTTAAGAAGCACTTTAAATCTGTAGACCTACTTCTGCTGAAAATAGTTTGAGGAAACCCCTTAATGTGTGAAGTGACTCTACAACCTGTTTTCAGTCAATTGTAAGAATAATTTAAGAAATACTCAATATCAGAGGCTTCTTTTTTCTACTTTTAGAGTGTGTGAAGATGTTTTTGGGGCGGAACTGTAGGAAGCAGGAGAGTAGGACCTAAATGGAAGACATATTTCCCTGATGGCACAAGCACTGTAGCTGACAGAAGGGCCACCATCCAGCAATAGGCAAGCTTTACAGAGGACATACTGGAAATAAAAGGGAGTAGTAGTTAGCTGAGCTCCTGCCTGGTATTGAGAAAAGAAAATGAGAGTAAGATCAAGGCAGGACCTCACAAGAGAAGATCAAGAGTCAAGATTGTCAAAGTAGGGCTCAGAAACAATGGGATACATGGGGACTTCGTCAGAGAGTTAGGTTGAAGTCTATTTCTTAGCCTGAGGGTCTCTAGAATATGGGGGAATGGGTCTCTAAAGAAACTCCGGGGAATTTTTGAAGCCTATAAAATTGTAAACTTGCATGATTTTGTACTATGGAAAGAACCCATGGCTTGATCCAGAATTTTGAAAGGAGTCCACATATAAAAAAGGTTCAGGATTGTTAGAGATTAGATTGGACTTAGGCCAAGAGGACTCAGTGCTGAGATACCTGAATAACAAACTACTTGCCAAAGAAATATAGGAAAGAATGCCAGAATGTGTGCAGGAGTCAGCCTACCAGAAGAATTAGCTGGCCCCTACTTTGGGGAGAGTTAGAGGAAGTTACATGAAGTGTAACTTTGTCCTTCCTGAAGACTTCTCTCTAGAGCTAGAGTTTGGACAATTAACAAAAAGTACCACTCCCAGATTCATCAGTGGACATCTGTAAGCTTTCTTCCAGTGAGCATACTGACCTGAATCCCCTCCTATATTCATCAAATGCTTACTTAGCACCTATAATGTATTTGACCTTGTGTAGGCATGTAATGGATTCTAGCTCTCATGAAACTTACATTCCAGTAGGGTAGTCCAACTATAGAGAACATAATAGGTAACCATAAATTGTGCTTAGAGTACAAAAGAAATAAGTTCTGAGATTGTATTAGTTAGGACTGATTGTGTTATCCTTCAGCAGCAAATACTTCACTAAAATTAGGTTAATACAAGTTACACCATATAACAATGGCTGGTTCACTGAGGCTTTGTTCCACATCACTGTCATTCAAATATGTAGTCTGATGAAATCTTACTGTGGCATACGGAAAGAGAATGGGGTAATCATATGTTCCCTCTTTAAACTTCTGACCAGAAGTAATGTATGCCACTTCTATTCATATTTCTTTGGTTAAAGAAAGATAAAAAAAAATGACTGAGCATCTACTTTAGGTAGTCAAGGAAGTCCTTTGTGAAGAGATAATATCTGAGTTGAGATCTAAAGGGTAAAAAAAACCAAACAAACAAGCAGGCCATGTGAATAAGGGAATGAGAGGAGGAGGAGAAGAAGCTTCTAGTCAGAACAACATACATGAACAAGAATGTGGAATTTTCTAGAAACATTGTTTCTAGACAATGTTTTCTAGAAATAATGTTTCTAGAACATTTGTGTCACCTGAAAATAATGGAAAGTGGAGGAGATTGGTTGAAAAAAGATAGGCTAGTATTTGTATTTTAAGTGCAATAGTTGACCATTGAGGGGTTTTAAGGATTCAGGTGATAAGACTGAATTTATGGTTCAAGAAGTTTATTCTTGCTTCTCTGTGGAGAATGGATTATTGTGGAGCAAGACTGTTACTGGGAAGACTGGTTTCAAGTCTGTATGTCTGTGCTAGTCTCAGAAAAAGGCACTAGGGGCTTTGCCAGATCTCCACTAAAAAAGAGTTGGGCTACACTATTTATTTAAGACTTTATGAAATCTTGCCATTTGCAACGACCTGGATGGAACTAGAGGGTATTATGCTGAGCGAAATAATCAGTCAGAGAAAGGCAGTTATCATATGATCTCTCTGATATGAGGAATTTTGAGAGGCAGGACAGGGGGTTGTGGGGAGTAGGGAAGGAAAAAATGAAACAAGATGGGATTGGGAGGGAGACAAACCATAAGAAACTCTTAGCCTCACAAAAAGAACTGAGGGTTGTCAGGTGTGGATAGGATGGTTGGGTTATAGACATTGGGGAGGTATGGGCTATAGTGAGTGCTGTGAGTTGTGTAAGACTGATGATTCACAGACCTGTACCCCTGGGGCAAATAATACATTGTACATTAATAAAAATAATTTTTTAAAAAAGCTGTTCACGTTTTAACCAAAGCTGGGGGGTGCGGAGCGGGGGGAGAAGACTTTATGGCCTTTGGTTAAATCCAAGAGTGGCTGCAATGATCTGTCTAGATAACCATTTCTAAACCCTGGCAGGCCTGGTTTCCCAGTTCCCAGACAAAAATCTATCTTTAATCCGACTTTCTTAGATACTTCCACTTGGAGTAACTTCCAGAGGAGTTGTTCCTGGAATTAACGGTTTTTGTGTTAACCGCCAATAAGGAAGAAGAACTAGAAGTAAGGGGGTTTTCTCTATGGAATATGGGGTGGGTAGGCTATGATAATCTCATCGCTTCTATTTTGTTGTTTTTGTCATTGTTGTTGTTTACTTTAAATTACATCATGGCCCTTATTAATTTATTATTCATTCACTCATTTACCCATGATGTTCTGAATGTCTAAGATGTCTGAGGCACTATGCTGGAACAGATAATAAAAGATAAAGAAAACCATTTTGCTTTCTTCAAGGATCCTAGAGTCTATGTGTGTATGTGTGTGAGAGAGAGAGAGAGAGAGAGAAAGGAAACAGATGACATGTAATGCAAGATGAGATCCATTGTTCTCAACTTGTTTTCTAATAATTTGGCAAGAGATTATGGGTGGTAAATGTTAGGTCTTCACCAGTAGGGTGTAACAATGGTGCAGCTTTCCTTGGGTGACCTGGGTCTCAGGAGATGAACTTTGTTATGACTTTACAGATTAACCTTTGCCTACTAATTGTGGGAGACACATTATGTTATCACTTGATTATTCATGAGAGTTCAGAAGAATGCTATGATGGCTTTTTACTAGCATGTAAGAATAAAAAGGTATATATGTGAAGATTCCAAATAACATATATTTATATATAACATATAAGATTCCAAGTAACATGCTGTTACAGGAGGGCATCTCACATTGAAAACTCAGGAAGCCCTTGAAAATCTGGCTTCAATTTTTATGATGGTGATTATGATTATTATTTATCAATTCTTGACCCCTCCAGTGGGTTTTTTACCAAGTTCACTGGCAGGGTTGTTATAGATGGTTGTGCAGTTTATGCCAGATCAATGGGATGAATATGGAACAAAATCTACCTTCCACTGTGCTTGACAAGTCCTATGCCCTTATGAGGTATCTGCATAAACCTGGATATCTTTTTAAATTGAAAGGTGTCCTATAGGTAACTGGGATTCTGTTTCCCTAAATTCAGACAACACTACCACCCTGTCTTTATAAAAAGCATGCAAAAAACTCTAGTGCACAAATCCCCTATGTGTTTCTTGGAACCTCATTTCTTGGAAGATGATCCCAGCTGATGAGGTACCACGGTGACATAGAAGGTTCTGTTCACATGGGTTGCAAAACTGAAGAGACTGCCTGATAAGTTGAGGAAAGTAATCTTGTTTGAAGCTATTGTTTGAGTAGGAAGATGCATGGTGCAGAGAGAGACAAAAGACATTTTGAGTCCCCTTGATAGTCAAATCAGTCTTGATGACCAGTGGTGTGTTCGGGTCTAAGCCAGATTAATCTCCACTTATCTATTACTAGTCAGGGCTTAGTTTCTGTGTTAGTCAGCAGATACAAAACAAGTGTGAGCCCATTAGCAAGGAACTTCAACATCTTTATTAGAGCTGGAGGCAGGGAATATGTTGGAGCCATCTTATTCTCTCTTCTTCTTCTTTTTATCCCATATGTAATATAGGGAGAGTTATTCCTATCATTTGTGAGGATGGTGAAGGTAAGAGACAATATTTGCATAGTGTTTTGCAACATGTTCAATATGTAGCAGGCATTAAAAAATGAAGCAGGGATGATACTAGCAATGCAGAGGCCAAGATCAATAATGGCAGCAGCAATAACCATATCATGAAACTCAGTGTTCAGCTGGAACCCTGTGGTCCTCTGAGATCTGCTTTAACTTCGTCTAAAACCTCATTCCCTTCTTATTCTGATAGTCCATAGTTTCTTGAGTTATCTGGAGTGTACTGCTTTGTCTCCTCCTTCTTTTTGTGCCTATTCTCTGTCAGCACATGTGGTTTCAGTTCTCTGTGCTTAGTTGTAACCACGGAAGAACCACAATGCTTCCCACAAGGGGAGCATCCAGATGTATCTTGAATGTTACCATTTTGCTGAAAAATTTTGGGGGAGGAAAGAAAGATGTAAGTTTTGTGGAGGATATCATGTCTCTGGTGGTAGACAGAATGTTATAACAAGTGACAGGCTTTAAAAAGAACACTTTATATGATTTAAAAAATATATTTCTATTAACATATAATATATTTTTGCCCCAGGGGTACAGGTCTGTGAATCATCAAGCTTACATATTTCACTGCACTCACCATAGCACATACCCTTCCCAATGTCCATAACCCAATCACCTGCTCCCTATCTCCCTGAAACCCAGCAACCCTCAGTTTGTTTGGTGAGATTAAGAGTCTCTTAAGGCTTGTCTCCCTGTCAACCCCATCTTGTTTCATTTTTTCCTTCCCTACCCCCCGAACTCTCCACCAAGCCTCTCAAATAAAGTCTTTTTTTTAAAAGATTTTATTTATTTATTTTGACAGAGCGCACATGCACAAGCAGGGGGAGGGGCAGAGGGAGAAGAATTCCCACTGGACAGGGAGCCCAAGGTGGGGATTCCATCCCAGGACTCTGGGATCATGACCTGAGCTGAAGGCAGACACTTAACTTGATTATGTATTTAATGCCATAATATTTCCCAAATATATTTTTGCAAGGTTTCAAATTACGTATTACCTCCATCAACAGTGATTTTTAACTTTTATTATTATTAACTATGAAATTAGGTTAAACTAAAATTCATACTGTTTTCTTCTGTGGTTTGGTATCATTTAGAAATGATGTATGTCATATCTGTACAGCAAGACCTTTAAGTATGCTGATTTATCAAAAATACATGGAATTAAGCAAATATAGATCAATGTACTTATGAGAAATCTGAAAATAATACAGTAAAATATATTTAATTGATTTGCATTGGAATATGATGGCTGGTTAACTCAGAGGCTTATTGAGAAACCAATCTAGTCCTGATTTGGAGATAATGGACTGTTAATTGCCCTGCATTTGAGCCTGTTAATATCTTGTTTCCCACCCGCTTCGTTCCCTCCTGTTGGCATGTCTGCCAAGCAGATCGACCTGAGCTGTTGGATAAGGTTGAAGTGCTTAAGGCATTAACATCTCCAGCCATTTCACTCTCATCTACTGCTATTTTTCTTTTAGTGTTTCAGAAATGTTGGAACAATTAGCCATCATAGAGAAATCATTCTCTTTTAATGTCACATAGTTTATATGCAGAGCCATTAGTTAATAAGGACATATAAGTTGAATCACAGGGCTAAGAACATATGTAGCAAGACTATATTAGAAAAGAAGTTATTAATGCCCAAGAACTGTAAATATCTGAACTTGGACCAAGAAAAACATAAAATAATGATTTTAAGGCAGACATTTTGCCTGAATTTCCAAGTAGACCAGTGGGTTATAAGGGTGTCTGTTCATTAATCAAACTTATGACAGAGGAGAAACAATGTTAATAGAAGGTTAAGAACTAGAATTGACCTGAAAGATCAGTTTAATCCAAACCAATGATTTTATAGGGGAAACTTGAAGGCCAGAAATGTTAAGCGACTTGCCCAACAGTATTGAGCTCGTTACAGTCACGACTAAAACTGAATTTCAGTTCAGACTCTTCACACAAAATCACTTCCAGGATGTGTGACTTATTTTCCAAGTACATCACCGACAAGAAATATTGATTTGGTTCTTTATTCCCTTATTGAATTTTTGTTTTTTTCTTGAAGACCTACTGTATACCTAGCAGTTTGCTGGGCACTTTGGACTTGGGAAACAAAAAACTCCTGGCTTTAAGGGACATAACACACAGGTGGGGAAGGCAGGGCTTGCATTTGATAGAGGTGAAAACCAGAATGTCAGGTATGGCCATGGGGTAAGAAGCCTGAGGGGAAAGCAGAGAGAGCTTGTGGTTAGAGAAGGACTCTCTAATGATGAATAGATGCTGGTTAGGTCAAGAGAGAGAGGAAGCAGGATCCACCGTTGACTACAAGCACTTTTGTGTGAGATTTACAAAGGTGTCCCCTTTGGTAGCTATAGCCCAATGGGCACATGGCTTGGATAATGGATTTCAACTCTAGTCACTTCCTATTCCCAAATTCCGATGTGAAGCACGATCTCCATGACATAAACAGAAGGATATTTCAAGCTGAGAGGCCATCCTAGGAAAAGCTATTTGCCCTTATACCTGTGAGGTCATTACTAAGGGAGGTGGAACAATTCCTATATACTTCTCTCACTCTTTTTCTTCCTAACTGGGACTGCCCAATCTGTCTAAATCCTAGACAGGCAACCTATATTGCTTACAATATAGTTTAATTTACATAAATTATTATATTAGTCTGGTTTATAATAGTGTAATCATTATAGGTTTTGAATCCTGACTCCACCAATTACACATTAGCTATATAATGAGGGCAGGTTGTTTCTCCTATCCTATAAAATGCAGACAAAACATGCAGTAGGAACCTTATGACATTGTGAGGGGCAAAAGAATAAAAATATCTAGAGCATTTCCAAAAGTGTTTAACATATAGTAAGTCCTGTATAAATACCAGCTGTGATTATCTCATTCAATTGATACAGTAAATCTATAAAGTCAACAGTAGTACCTAATGATCCCATTTAACATATGATCTACATATCACTTGAGATCTCAAAACCACTTAAGATTTTATAAAATTGATCTAGGATCATGGAAGTGCAAAATCCTTCTTAAAGTTTTTTTTTGCAAATTTTTCATAGGTTATATTTTCATGGTTGCCTTAGTTCTTTCACTCTACTCCAGAGATGGTTTGCCCACTCTCTTGAGTCATCCCTTCTGCCTCCACATCCCCTGTTTACCATCAACAATAGAAAGCCCTACAGTGTAATAGAATTACAATTTATAGAGCAAACCATTTAAAATTGGATATTAAACTTTTCTTCTGCTTGTCACAGGGATTTCTAATGCTTGTAATAATATCTCACATTTCCTCCATACCTCACCATCTTGCTGTCATCTTTCTTGCTCCCCTTCTATTTCTTCTTTGAATTCCTCTCTTCAGCACCCCTTCAATAGTAAGATCCAAAGAACCAAATTTATCTCATTTTCTTGTACAAAGAAACTAAGCTTTTCTTTTTCTTTCTTTTTTTTTTCCTTGTCTTAGCTCCTGTTCTCAAGATCTTATCTTTTATCCCAAGTGTCTTATCACAGACCTTTTCTAAACAAAGGAAATCTTCTCGCTGGACCTAGACTAGCTAAGAAAATTGATTTTTCTTATTCATTACCAACACATAAGGAAACCAAAGCACAGAGAACTTGTGTGGATTTCTGAGAGTTACCCATGTGATATTCAGCAGAACAAGTGCTTGAACAAAATTGCTTTGACTCAAATCTAGTATACTTTATGTTATCTTCTTATTTAAAGAATAGCTATGAGATACCTGAGTATCTTGTCTTTTGACATATTTATTGAGTATGGATTCAGTTGAAGGCGTTTATATCAGTTGAAGGCACTAGTCTAGGGACTAAAATGTAGAAGTCCTTTGGTTTACCATTACAATACTTCTTTAATCAGATGTCCTGTTATTTTTAATGATTCATTTATAATTGATTAAATAGCAAATTGATTTATTCTTCTTTAAATAAACCTGCATTGTTTTATAATTCAGAAGACTATAAAGAAGAAAATAAAATTAACCTTCCCCTACTCTTAATTATGTTAACTTTTTGCCATATTTCTTTTTAGTTTTTAATCATAAAATACATAGACATATAGCCAGAGAAAAATCTTTCTATATGTAACAGGGGTTATGGACTAAATTATGTCTCCTCAAAATTGATGTGGTGAAGTCTCAACCCCTAGTTCCTCAGAATGTGATCTTATTTGGAGAAAAAGTCTTTAAAGATGTGATTAAGTTAAAATGAGGCTGTTAGAATGGGGCTCTAATCTGATATGCCTGGTGTCCTTGTAAGCAGAGAAAGAGACGACAGGTGTGAGCATGCACAGAGGAAAAGCCATGTGAAGACACAGCAAGAAGGTAGTCATCTGCAGGCCTGGAAAAAAGGCCTTAAAGAAGTCAAACCTCCTGACGTCTGGATCTTGACTTGTAGCCTCCAGAACTGTGAGAAAATTAATTTCTGTTGTTTAAGCCACCCAGTCTGTGGTGTTCTGTTATGGCAGCCTTATCAAACTAATTCAATTGGTATCATGTTTTTTATTTCTTCCCCCATATTAATGTTAGATCATGAGCATTTTTCCTTGTCAATAAAAATTCTTCATGAGATAGGGGCGCCTGGGTGGCTCAGTGGGTTAAGCCGCTGCCTTCGGCTCAGGTCATGATCTCAGGGTCCTGGGATCGAGTCCCGCATCGGGCTCTCTGCTCGGCAGGGGGCCTGCTTCCTTCTCTCTCTCTCTGCCTGCCTCTCTATCTACTTGTGATCTCTCTGTCAAATAAATAAATAAAATATTTTAAAAAAAAATTCTTCATGAGATAATATGCCAGTATAAGGAAACATCATAACTTAATTAACTGTTCCCTATTGTTAGAAATCAGCTTTTGTTCCTGTTTGCTAAAGCACTTTCAAAGTGAGAATTAAGGAAGCCATTGGTCCCTTAAGATGGTCTGAATAAGAAGCTATTGGGTTGATTATCTGGGGTATAATAACACGGATAGTTTATTTCAAGTAAGAATGGTAAAATATGCATCACACTTTTCACTGCAAACACTGTTACTTGACGGCAGTAGTACCTTGTTATTGCTATGATGGTTAAAAGCCTGTCCTATGACCCTCCCTTTTCACGATCTTAAAACATAGCTATTAAGACTTGATTTGAAATGAAATTCCGCAGAATCAATTTTTGTATTTTCCTTTTTAAACCCTTCATTTCTGAATGTTCGTCATGATTTGGCTTGAATTTCATTAAAACTATTAAAGGGGATTACTAGTAGGGGCTTACAAGTTTCGGATTTTATCTTTGGATTCTTTAACAGCTGTGCTTTAAAATAGAATTTTGTGGACCATTACTTGATCATATTGATTAGTTCAGCTTACTAAATTATTTTAAAACAAAACCACAGCGATATTAAATCCTAATAATGGTTGCATATCCTCCATAACTGCTTCTCAGCTATTTAACCCACATCCAATACTACTTCTCACAAATAAGAAAACCCAGTAATACTTCTCACAAACTGAAGGAAATAGAACAATTGCCTTTCCTCAGCTCAACACATTATTTCCATGAGGATAAGCTTTCCCTGAGGTAATTTGGAACTTCATAGAGTGATAGGAAGACAAACGGACTGTTAATCAGGATTGCAAATCAGATTTAAGCCACGCTTCTCTTGCTAAGAAGTCTTGTGACATTGGATACCTCCAGTTACATTCTTTTATTTTTTTAAAGATTTTATTTATTTATTTGACAGACAGAGATCACAAGTAGGCAGAGATGCAGGCAGAGAGAGAGGGGGAAGCAGGCTCCCCGCTGAGCAGAGAGCCGGATGCGGGGCTCGATGCCAGGACCTTGAGACCCTTAGACCATGACCCGAGCCGAAGGCAGAGGCTTAACCCACTGAGCCACCCAGGTGCCCCACCTCCAGTGACATTCTTAAACCTCAGACTGGTTCTCTGTATGGTAGAGGTAACACTAACAGTAGCCCCCATCCCTCTCCATCCATCACAACTATTAGAGACCAAAAGCAACAGGACAGGCCCTGTGCTTCATAAACGGCAAATATTAGTTATTATTACCTGGTATATAGATGAGAAGTACACTGACCTTTTCAAACAGCTAATACATTCTTGGTGTTCCACTTACAAGGTAATGCATAGCATGAAAATGTTATGAGGCCTTCCTAAAATCAAGAGAACAAGAAATTTTCTAGTTACAGACCTTCAGCATTTTCCATGTTGTCAGGGAACATTGTTCTGAAAGTTCACATTCCTATGTGTAAATTTGCATATTTTGTCTTTTTTGAGGAGTAAGTTTTTTCTTCCTAGACATTATTTGAAATGCAGAGACACAACAAGCAACAGTCTGCATTTCCTGGAGTTTGAATCACACTGTTATTTTTAGCTATTTACACTTATTTTTAGATACTTTCTTTTTTTGGTAGTCTACATGAAAAGTTAGCCAGTTCCACTATTGATGCAATTTACCTCATGTGCTCCTGACTCGTTTATATCAGTAAGCTAAAATAAATAACCAATTAGCACAGTTTTGTTCATGTTTTAGAACTGAGAACATTCAGTCTTCTTCATTTTATGATACTAATTAGAATCCATCAGTAATAGGGCATTTACAAATTAGTTTGGAATGGGAATTATTCTCTGACTTTTTAACTGTTTAATGGGAATGGAGTAACAGGAATTTTTTTTTTTTAATATTTGTGAAAAGAAGGAAAGAAGGGACTTTTATTAGTGAAAAATCTTCTTGGCTATAAAATTCTCAGGTCACTGAGTAGATCTAAAAATAACTTGTGTTATAGAAATACAAAATAGATTTCCTCTCTCAATCTACTCCTACCAAACCTGACCCTAATTTACCACATTGACCTTGGACTATAATGTGAACCAAATATAAACTTAGGTTGCATTTGAAATATTGCCCATTTGAGTTTTTATTATACATCACAATTCCTAGGGGATTTTTTTTTTTTTTTTAATGAACCATCCTGGACCTACTGAATCAGTACCCTTTGGATTAAAACTGTAGGAATTAAGAATACTAGAGACCCTGACAGACAATAAACTTTAGGAACCACTGAGATAAATAACTTATTTACCCTTAAACAGATTCCTATGTTTGGTCTCTACCTACATAGGATATTCTGTCCCATCAAACTTCCCATTTATGCCCTATTGATCTTCTAAGTTTTGATTCCAAAGTTCTCTGTCCATGAAATTTGATGTGAACTTTCTAGAGTTGGGGGGATAACAATTAACTGAGGTTCCTTTCACTTTGCTCATACTCCTTTGCTAGCACATAGTCTGTCTTCTTGCAGTTTGGGAGATGACTTTCTCATCACTAGAATTAACTTGAAAATTCTCAGGGGGCAGGAGGTGCATGTTCTCTTTCTACCATCTGACTGTGTGTCCATACTCATTATTCACACATATTTTAAAAAATATTTTATTTATTTATTTGTCAGAGAGACAGACAGACAGACAGATGGCATAAGCAGGGGGTACAGTAGGCAGAAGGAGAAGCAGACTTCCCACTGAGCAAGCAGCCTGATATGGGACTTGATCCCAGGACCCGAGGATCATGACCTGAATCAAAGGCAGATGCTTAACCAACTGAGCTACCCAGGTGTCCCACACATATTCTTATATATTGTGAATAACTTAGTAAATACTTAAAAAGTGGAATTCATCTAGACTTCTGATTCCAGGAGAAAATGGGGCAAAAAACAAAGAACACTAATCCATATACTTCTATAATTATTTAGAGAAAGTGGATTAGACTTCAAGCCTCAGGGAAAGCTGAGACTCTTTGCTACTTTTGCTTAATTTCAAGCTCCAGTTTCACAAACAGTCTGTTCAAAAGGCATATAAAAAATGAGGTAATGTTGAAACATCTGAATACTCAGTAGGAGTAACTTTTCCAGATAAAAATGAAAAACATCAAATTAAAATTAAAATTTAAGTAAACAATGATTTTTTAAAGTATAAGTATGCCCCATGCATTATCTGGGGACAATTTTCATTGTTTATCTGAATTCAAATGTAATGGGGTATACTGGGTTGAATTATGTCTCTTCAAATTTCATGCCACCTGGAACCTGTGAATGTGACGTTATTTGGAAATAACAGTTCTTTGCCGATGTAATCAAGTTAAGATGAGGTCTTGTATGAAGGTGGGCCTTAAATCCAATCACTGTTGTCCTTATGAGAAGAAACACAGACATAGAGATACAGAGGGGAGAAGATCATAAGGAGGCAGGGATTGGAATGATGCATCTACAAGCTATGGAAAACCAAAGATTTCCAGCAACGGATAGAAGCTGGAAGAATCAAAGAAGGATCCTTCCCAGAGCCTGCAGAGAGACACCTTGATTTCAAACTTTCAGTCTTCAGAAATGTGAGAGAATAAATTTTTGTTTTAAGGCACCCAATTTGTGCCACTTTGATATAATAGCCCAGGAAATGAATACACTTGAGTGCTCCGTAGTTTTTTTGATTCTGTTTTTTAAGATTTTGTTATTTTTTTCTTTATTTGAGAGGGGGAGGGGTTGAGGGGAAGGTTAGGGATAGAGAATCCCAGCCAAAACCCGTGGTGAGCCTGGAGCTTATACAAGTCTTGATGCCACAACCCCGAGATCATGATCCAAGCTGAAAACAAGAGTCGGCCATTCAACAGACCTGGCCACCCAGGTATCCCTGTCCTTTAGTTTTTATTTCCCAAATTTGGCAACTTTGTGGATATTCTCTTCAGTTTCCTAAGATTATTCATTTGATCATATTATCAGGCATCACATGATAGCAGGATGTGTTGTGATTATAGCTTTAGGTTTATAAAACAGATTATTTAATAGACCACAATTTCAATAGAAATTTGAATTGATTGTAGGAAGAAACGGCTTTTTGATAGAACCTAATATTAAACAAAAATCTACTGGCTTATTACATAATATGCATGTGAACATAACAAAACCACTTAGAAATTCTACTAGCATTCATCTACTCACTAGGAGAAACATAATGGAAGAATAAATTTCTGCATGTGATTTCCTGGATCAAAGGGCATAGAGACAGCATCAGTGCCCTACTCATGTCTTCTTTGCCTACTCAGGAGGCCATCTGCTCACAATCCGCGGGGATCCTGACTTGATGGCAAGAGAGTTGTCTCTTGATGTGGTAACTAGCCTACTGGCATCATAGGGCCAGATGAATCAGAGAGTTTGTCCTTGGAGTGACCCTCAATCCACAAAGAATGAGAGATGGTGGGGTAAATCTGCCAACTTCATGAATTCTCAGTGGTACAACTGTGAGATACATTTCACAGTCTCTCAGATGGGCCCCAATGAGATTGGGCCCAGTTGCCCACAGAGGTAGGCTGCTCATCAACACATTCTTCATTGGCTTCCCTTGCTTCCTTGTCTCACTTCCTCACCCCCTTGTGTGCCTCTTGAAATCGAATACCAAACAGTGTGTCTAAAACTTTATCTCAGTATTGTTTTTTCTTTCTCTCTCTTCATTTGGGAAAACCCAAACAAAAACAGAGTGAACACACATAAGCTTTACGTTTTAAAGTAAATTCCATTAAATTGCTTTCCAGAAAGATTGAATCTGCATGCACTCCTACTAAATTATCTTTACTTTCATTTATTTAACCAAATTAAAGACTTGCACAAACTCTGAATCCTGTGTGATGGAGATAACCCCTGGCAGCCTGGTAGGTGTAGAGCATTTTTGAAGGTACATTTTATCATTAATAATTCCAGCAGCTGTAGTTTTAATAAGTTGTTCAAAATACCTAACTCAAAATCCAGTGGTGCTTTTGCCTAGTGGTTGTTAAAGCTTTGTGTTTCCATTCAAATCTGATAAGTATTTTTATTTCTATGATTTGGCTGGAAACCTGATGTAATTTTAAATGGGACCATTTAGACAAGACTCTTTTCATTTAATCTTCTAATTCCTAAAACATAGCCAACGCTATTTTATGACTTTCATTTTCTTAACATTCCTCTAAGTCCCAAGATCATGTGAACAAATTTTTAATTGACCTTTAGAAGAGAAATCATCTTCAAATCTTTTTTCCCCAGCTTCAAATCTAGTAAGTAAAACTGCTGTTGATTTTCTCATCTCCACCTTCACTAAGTGTTTCAAGAATTTATGTTAAAGTTTTACATTATCATATGAGGATATTCATGTGTCTGTAACAGTAATACAGACAAGGACTAGGAGGTCTCTTTAGGATTAATAAAGACCTCTACCAACTCTACTCACATTCATTGAAGCATGTAAAAAAATAATAGAGCAAACCAAAAGGGAAAGCACAGGGATGATTCTGAAAATTTGTTTTTATCATGCTAGATACATTACCAGGACACTCCTCTTCAAGTAACTAAGATGCCTGGAAAAGGGTTATTATGTTTTCCTTCCCTTTTGGGTGTTGGTTAATTCTCAAATAATGTCATAGAAAAATCAGTGTCAATTTTCTAGATAAGATCCTTCCACTGGTCCTGTTTTTATTTTTATTTTATATTTTTATTTTTTTTAAATTATTTTTAAGGATTATTTATTTATTTATTTGACAGACGGAGGTCATAAGTAGGCAGAGAGGCAAGCAGAGACAGAGAGAGAGGGAAGCAGGCTCCCTGCCGAGCAGAGAGCCCGATGTGGGGCTCGATCCCAGGACCCTGAGACCATGACCTGAGCCAAAGGCAGAGGCTTTAACACACTGAGCCACCCAGGTGCCCCTGGCCCTGGTTTTTTTTTTTTAGAGTAAACTTGATTATTTATTTATTTATTGACAGACAGAGATCACAAGTAGGGAGAGAGGCAGGGAGAGAGAGAGAGAGAGGAGGAAGCAGGCTCCCTGCCAAGCAGAGAGCCCGATGCCGGGCTCGATCCCAGGACCCTGGGATCATGACCTGAGCCGAAGGCAGAGGCTTTAACCCACTGAGCCACCCAGGCGCCCCCCCTGGCCCTGTTTTTATTAAGCAATGAATCCTGGGAATAATTCCTTCATGGCTGGTTAACAAGGTTTTTCTAAAATATCTCATAAGTACACTGGTACTTACATGGTTCTTACAGATCACGTGCAAGACTTGTACCATAGATACAGACACTTATCTTGTCTAGATCCAACAGTCCTAGAGAACCAGAAAAGATAAACTTTTTTTGGTAAAAATGATTATGATAGAAGGGAGGAGTCAAGATGGCAGAGAAGTAGCAGGCTGAGACTACATCAGGTAGCAGAAGTTCAGCTAGATAGCTTATAAAAACATTGCAAACACCTACAAATCCAACGGGAGATCAAAGAGAAGAAGAACAGCAATTCTAGAAACAGAAAATCAACCACTTTCTGAAAGGTAGGACTGGCGGAGAAGTGAATCTAAAACGATGGGAAGATAGACCGTGGGGGGAGGGGCCGGCTCCCAGCAAGCGGCGGAACAACAGAGCACAAAATCAGGACTTTTAAAAGTCTGTTTCACTGAGGGACATTGCTCCAGAGGCTAAACCGTGGTGAAGCCTATGTGGGGTCAGCGTGGCCTCAGGTCCCGCGGGGTCACAGAAGGATCGGGGGTGCTGGAGTGTTGCAGAGCTTGCAGGTATTAGAACAGGGAAGCCAGCTAGAGAGACAGACCTGAGGAGTGAGCTCTCAGCTTGGGGTTACCTTGAACCTGTTACAGGCTTGGTAAGCTCAGAGCGTGGCCTGAGGCCAGGGATACGGGAGTGATTGGGTGCTGTTCTCTGGGGGTGCACTGAGGAGTGGGGCCCCAGGCTGTCAGCTCCTTCGGGCCAGAGACTGGGAGGCTGCCATTTTCATTCCTGTCCTCGTGAACTCTATGGAAAGCGTTCAGGGAAAAAAAGCTCCCGAAAGCGAACCCAAGTGGATTACTTAGTCTGGGCCCCCAGTAAGGGCGATGCAATTCCGACTCGAGCAAAGACACTTGAGAGTCACTACAACAGGCCCCTCCCCCAGAAGATCAACAAAAAATCCAGCCAGAAAAAGTTACCTACCAAGGAAAGCAGGTTCAATACCAAAGACAGCAATGGAATTCCAGAGGCGCAGAAAGCAAAGCACAGAACTCATGGCTTTCTCCCCATGATTCTTTAGTCTTGCAGTTAATTTAATTTTTTTTTCAATTTTTTTTCTTCTTTTGCTAAAATTTTTTTTTAACTTTTACCCTTTTCTTTTTTTAACGTTTTAAAACTAGTTTATCTAATATATATATTTTTTCTTTCTTTTTTTATATTTTTTCTTTATTTGTTTTCTTTTTTAAATTTTTTCTTTTCTTTTCTGAACCTCTTTTTATCCCCTTTCTCCCCCCATGATTTGGGGTCTCTTCTGATTTGGTTAAAGGGCATTTTTCTGGGGTCTTTGCCACCCTTTTAGTATTTTACTTGCTCCTTCATATATTTTTATCTGGACAAAATGACAAGGTGGAAAAATTCACCACAAAAAAAAGAACAAGAGGCAGTACTGAAGGCTAGGGATCTAATCAATACAGACATTGGTGATATGTCAGATCTAGAGTTCAGAATGACGATTCTCAAGATTCTTGCTGGGCTCGAAAAAGGCATGGAAGATATTAGAGAAACCCTCTCTGGAGAGATAAAAGCCCTTACTGGAGAAATAAAGGAACTATAATCTAACCAAGTTGAAATCAAAAAAGCTATTAATGAGGTGCAATAAAAAATGGAGGCTCTCACTCCTAGGATAAATGAGGCAGAAGGGAGAATTAGTGATATAGAATACCAAATGACAGAGAATAAAGAAGCCGAGCCAAAGAGGGACAAACAGCTACTGGACCACGAGGGGAGAATTCAAGAGATAAGTGACATCATAAGATGAAACAACATTAGAATAATTGGGATTCCAGAAGAAGAAGAAACAGAGAGGGGAGCAGAAGGTATATTGGAGAGAATTATTGTAGAGAATTTCCCTAATATGGCAAAGGGAACAAGCATCAAAATCCAGGAGGTGCAGAGAACACGCTCAAAATCTACAAGAATAGGTCCACACCCCGTCACCTAATAGTAAAATTTACAAGTCTTAGTGACAAAGAGAAAATCCTGAAAGCAGCCTGGGAAAAGAAGTCTATAACATACAATGGTAAAATATTAGATTGGCAACAGACTTATCCACAGAGACCTGGCAGGCCAGAAAGAGCTGGCATGATATATTCAGAGCACTAAACGAGAAAAACATGCAGCCAAGAATACTCTATCCAGCTAGGCTATCATTGAAAATAGAAGGAGAGATAAAAAGCTTCCAGGACAAACAAAAACTGAAAGAATTTGCAAACACCAAATCAGCTCTACAGGAAATATTGAAAGGGGTCCTCTAAGCAAAGAGAGAGCCTAAAAGTAGTAGATCAGAAAGAAACAGAGACAATATACAGTAACAGTCACCTTACAGGCAATACAATGGCACTAAATTCATAGCTCTCAATAGTTACCCTGAATGTTAATGGGCTAAATGCCCCAATCAAAAGACACAGGGTATCAGAATGGATAAAAAAAACAAAACCCATCTATATGTTGCCTACAAGAAACTCATTTTAGACGCGAAGACACCTCCAGATTTAAAGTGAGGGTGTGGAAAATAATTTACCATGCTAATGGGCATCAGAAGAAAGCTGGGGTGGCAATCCTTATATCAGATCAGTTATATTTTAAGCCAAAGACTATAATAAGAGATGAGGAAGGACACTATATCGTACTCAAAGGGTCTGTCCAACAAGAAGATCTAATAATTTTAAATATCTATGCCCCTAATGTGGGAGCAGCCAAATATATAAACCAATTAATAACAAAATCAAAGAAACACATCAATAATAATACAATAATAGTAGGGGACTTTAACACTCCCCTCACTGAAATGGACAGATCATCCAAGCAAAAGATCAACAAGGATATAAAGGCCTTAAATGACACACTGGACCAGATGGACATCACAGATATATTCAGAACATTTCAACCCAAAGCAACAGAATACACATTCTTCTCTAGTGCACATGGAACATTCTCCAGAATAGATCACATCCTGGGTCCTAAATCAGGTCTCAACCGGTATCAAAAGATTGGGATCATTCCCTGCATATTTTCAGACCACAATGCTCTGAAGCTAGAACTCAATCACAAGAGGAAAGCTGGAAAGAACCCAAATACATGGAGACTAAACAGCATCCTTCTAAAGAATGAATGGGACAACCAGGAAATTAAAGAAGAATTGAAAAAATTCATGGAAACAAATGATAATGAAAACACAACGGTTCAAAATCTGTGGGACACAGCAAAGGCAGTCCTGAGAGGAAAATATATAGCAATACAAGAATTTCTCAAGAAACAAGAAAGGTCTCAAGAGCACAACCTAACCCTACACCTAAAGGAGCTGGAGAAAGAACAAGAAAGAAATCCTAAACCCAGCAGGAGAAGAGAAATCATAAAGATCAGAGCAGAAATCAATGAAATAAAAACCAAAGAAAACAATAGAACAAATCAATGAAACTAGGAGCTGGTTCTTTGAAAGAATCAATAAGATTGATAAACCCCTGGCCAGACTTATCTAAAAGAAAAGAGAAAGGACCCAAATAAATAAAATCATGAATGAAAGAGGAGAGATCACAACTAACACCAAAGAAATACAGACAATTATAAGAACATAGTATGAGCAACTCTATGCCAACAAATTTGACAATCTGGAAGAAATGGATGCATTCCTAGAGACATATAAACTACCACAACTGAACCAGGAAAAAATAGAAAACCTGAACAGGCCCATAACAAGTAAGGAGATTAAAACAGTCATCAAAAATCTCCAAACAAACAAAAGCCCAGGGCCAGACGACTTCCCAGGAGAATTCTACCAAACATTTAAAGAAGAACTAATACCTATTCTCCTGAAACTGTTCCAAAAAATAGAAATAAAAGGAAAACTTCCAAACTCATTTTATGAGGCAAGCATAACCTTGATCCCAAAACCAGACAAAGATCCCACCAAATAAGAGAACTACAGACCAATATCCTTGATGAACACAGATGCAAAAATTCTCACCAAAATACTAGCCAATAGGATTCAACAGTACATTTAAACAACAGTACATTATTCACCACAACCAAGTGGGATTTATTCCAGGGTTTCAAGGTTGGTTCAACATCTGCAAATAAATCAATGTGATACAACACATTAATAAAAGAAAGAACAAGAACCATATGATACTCTCAATAGATGCTGAAAAAACATTTGACAAAGTACAACATCCCTTCCTGATCAAAACTCTTCAAAGTGTAGGAATAAAGGGCACATACTTCCATATTATCAAAGCCATCTATGAAAAACCCACCACAAATATCATTCTCAATGGAGAAAAACTGAAAGCTTTTCCGCTAAGGTCAGGAACACAGCCGGGATGTCCATTATCACCAGTGCTATTCAACATAGTACTAGAAGTCCTAGCCTCAGCAACCAGACAACAAAAAGAAATTAAAGGTATCCAAATTGGCAAAGAGGAAGTCAAACTATCACTCTTCACAGATGATATGATACTATATATGGAAAACCCAAAAGACTCCACTCCAAAACTGCTAGAACTTGTCCAGGAATTCAGTAAAGTGTGAGGATATAAAATCAATGCACAGAAATCAGTTGCATTTCTCTACACCAACAACAAGACAGAAGAAAGAGAAATTATGGAGTCAATCCCATTTATAATTGCACCCAAAACTCTAAGATACCTAGGAATAAACCTAACCAAAGAGGCTAAGAATCTATACGCAGAAAACTATAAAGTACTCATGAAAGAAATTGAGGAAGACACAAAGAAATGGAAAAATGTTCCATGCTCCTGGATTGGAAGAATAAATATTGTGAAAATGTCTATGCCACCGAAAGCATTCTATACATTTAATGCAACGCCTCTCAAATCCCATCCATTTTTTTCAAAGAAATGGAACAAATAATCCTAAAATTTATATGGAACCAGAAAAGACCTCGAACAGCCAAAGGAATATTGAAAAAGAAAGCCAAAGTTGGTGGCATCACAATTCTAGACTTCAAGCTCTATTACAAAGCTGTCATCATCAAGACAGCATGGTACTGGCACAAAACAGACACAGAGATCAATGGAACAGAATAGAGAGCCCAGAAATAGACCCTCAACTCTATGGTCAACTAATCTTTGACAAAGCAGGAAAGAATGTCCAATGGAAAAAAGACAGCCTCTTCAATAAGTGTTGCTAGGAAAATTGGACAGCCACATGCAGAAAAATGAAATTGAACCACTTCCCTACACCACACATGAAGATAGACTCAAAATGGATGAAGGACCTAAATGTGAGAAAGGAATCCATCAAAATCCTTGAGGAGAACACAGGCAGCAACCTCTTCGACCTCAGCCACAGCAACATCTTCCTAGGAACATCGCCAAAGGCAAGGGAAGCAAGGGCAAAAATGAACTATTGGGATTTCATCAAGATCAAAAGCTTTTGCACAGCAAAGGAAACAGTTAACAAAACCAAAAGACTACTGACAGAATGGGAGAAGATATTTGCAAATGACATATCAGAAAAAGGGCTAGTGTCCAAAATCTATAAAGAACTTAGGAAACTCAACACCCAAAGAATAAATAATCCAATCAAGAAATGGGCAGAGAACATGAACGGACATTTCTGTAAAAAAGACATCCAGATGGCCAACAGACACATGAAAAATTGCTCCACATCACTCAGCATCAGGGAAATACAAATCAAAACCACAATGAGATATCATCTCACGCCCATCAGAATGGCTAAAATTAACAAGTCAGGAAATGACAGATGCTGGCGAGGATGCGGAGAAAGGGGAATCCTCCTACACTGTTGGTGGGAATGCAAGCTGGTGCAACCACTCTGGAAAACAGCATGGAGGTTCCTCACAATGTTGAGAATAGAACTACCCTATGACCCAGCAATTGCACTATTGGGTATATACCCTAAAGATACATACGTAGTGATCCGAAGGGGCACGTGCACCCGAATGTTTATAGCAGCAATGTCTACAATAGCCAAACTATGGAAAGAACCTAGATGTCCATCAACAGATGAATGGATAAAGAAGATGTGGTATATATACACAATGGAATACTATGCAGCCATCAGAAGAAATGGAATCTTGCCATTTGCGACAACGTGGATGGAACTAGAGCGTATCATGCTTAGTGAAATAAGTCAATCGGAGAAAGACAACTATCATATGATCTCCCTGATATGAGGATGTGGAGATGCAACATGGGGAGTTAGGGGGATAGGAGAAGGATAAATGAAACAAGATGGGATTGGGAGGGAGACAAACCATATGTGACTCTTAATCTCGCAAAACAAACTGAGGGTTGCTGTGGCAAGAGGGGGTTGGGAGAGGGGGAGTGGGGTTATAGACATTGGGGAGAGTATGTGCTATGGTGAGTGCTGTGAAGTGTGTAAACCTGGCGATTCACAGACCTGTACCCCTGGGGATAAAAGTACATTATATGTTTATAAAAAATAAAAAAGAAATAAAAAATTAAAAAATGATTATGATAGGAGGTAGAGACAGAAACATCTAGATTATTTATTTGTGTTTGTATATGTGTGCATGTGTGTGTGTACATGCATGTACATACATGTTTATACATATCTTCTAAGGCCAGTTAGTCTGAGGAAAGATGATTGCGAAAAATATTGAGGTATCACTGGATTAGTAACTCAGTAGTATTGATTAGGAGAATTGGTCAAAGAATGACATATTGAGAGATGGGGAAATGATAATTTTTATTACTTATTTCATTCAACACTGTGCCTTGTCTTCTTAGGCTGCTTTAGTTAAATGAATGTTGATGGTGATAATGAAATAATGGTCTATCACCAAGAAAATAAAATTAATTATAATATATTTGCCAATATATACATTAAAAAATAATGATTTCATAGGTAAGGCTGAGAGAAATCTGAAAATGCTAATTTTTACTAAAAAGTATAAAAATTCTACTGATATTACTTGTTTCCCTTGCTCAACATGTGTCTGTCAAAAAAGTAGCATAAAAAAGTTTTTCTTTGATAAGTTCCTCCAAAATTAATATGAGTATATAACCAAGGCTCTTTACCTATTTTCTATTAGAGGCAGAATCTTTGTAACTTGTTATAAAACATATCTGGACACTTATTTTAGTCCTTACATGTCAATATTATTTTCCATAGGTTTCATGAAAATAATATTAGAATATAATGCTCATAGTACAGTATGATTTGATGACCATTTTATGACCATTTGATGACCATAATAACTTAATTTTTTCCCCAAATATTTAATTTATTTATGAGAGAGAATGAGAGAGAGCAAGCAGAGGGAGGTGCAGAGAGAGAGAGACAAGCAGATTCTATGCTTAGCACAGAGCCTGACATAGAACTTGATCTCCTAATCCAGAGATCACGACCCTGGGCCAAAACCAGAAATCAGATGCTTAACCAGCTGGGCTACCCATGTGCCCCAACACTTAATTTTTGAAATAAAATAATCTTTTTTGGGGAAACATGATTCATTTTGACAACTTGTCAATAGCAAAAAATTCTTTGGAATTTGTGTGTACCCTCATAGATACCTGTCAATCTAAGATTCTATGTAGCTAACTACATAATATAATAGGCTGAAAGTGATGAATTAGAACTTCCAAGAAAGTTGCCACATCATGATCTAGAAATAACCAGATGATAGAAGAGTCAGGATCCAACATTAGAGACTGTTCTTCCAAGTATGAGGAGGAGCATGTGGTCATAAATGTGGGACAGGAAACTTTGGCAAGTATAGGTAGTGAAATAATTATGGTAATTAGGCTTATTATGGGAGTCATTTTGTCAAATATAAAAATACTGAATTATTGCCATGTACATCTGAAACTAATAGGTTCCTGTAGATGATTCATGCTTCAACAATAATAAAATATTGGAAATAAATCACAAAAAGCTTTATATTTATACTGATTTGAATGTCTGAATTGTGGCTCTGACTGTGGACATTCTTAACTCCTTAACAAGGAACGCTCCTGTCCATTTTTGTATTTTTAAATACTGTAGAGATCGTTTTTCTTGAGTAGTATACAGCTAGTGCCATCAGGCAATCTTGGGCTGAATGCTTTGTCCCACGAGGAAAGCATTACAGTAAAAAAGAGCTCATTGCATTCGTTTCAGTATGACAGCTGTTTTTGCTCTTATACTCTATATCAATACCTGCTTGATGTTTTGTCATTTTCCTATAATGTCAACAGCCAAGGAAACAGTTTTGCTGTGGTTGTCTTGAAAGGAACAAAGTAGTGATACAAAGTGTGTAAATTTAGGAAGGGTTGGCTATTCTTATTCTGGAGCTATTTTGCCAGAGATTCTTTTCACCATGTGAATCCAGTAGTATTGATTTGTTAGCTTCAGAAAGTGATACTGAAGGGTACAGTTTCCTATTAAAAAATAAAATGTAGGTACCCAAGCACAACTTCTTTAAGTTTTAAATAACCTTGAAATAAGTTTCCCTTCTGATAAGCTGGTGATTAAACTATTCCAGGGGTGCCTGGGTGGCTCAGTCTATTAAGCACAACTGACTCTTGATTTCACCTCAGGTCATATCGGGGTCGTGAGATCCACGCCTGGGTGGGCACCCCTCTGGGTGTGGAGTCTGCTTGGGATTTTCCCTTTACCTATCCCTCCGTCCCTATCCACCCCCCACACTCGGGTGTGCTCTCTTTTCCTTTCTCTCTCATAAAATAAAATAATACAGTACAATACAATACAATATTGTAGCATAAACTGGAATCCTAATACTCTAAGAGCTTCTACTGTCAAATGTATCAGCACATAGGTGATGCTAAAATTGGATTGTTATTGAATGAATAAGAATTGTTTTACTATCATGACATAGCAACCTTAGTAATTATCAATTGTTGATAAGCTTGGGCTGTAGGTAAGGGTCCATTTAAGTTATATATTTACTTTTGAGTCTCTTGCTTAAATCAGAAACATAGGGGATATAAATCCCAAGCACCTATTTTATTAAAAGCTTTGCAGGTTATTTTAAATACAGCCAGGGTGAAATCCTATCTGAGTAGTGTCTCTAATTCTAATAAACTGATGTGGTATGTTGAACTATTTACACAGTAAAAGGGGTTTTTACAAAATGCTTAGACTTATTTTAAATTTTCTCCTTGCTCCAAAAATTACATTCATGGCTTCCACCATCACTGTAATATCTGAATCTTGATGAAACAGAATTGAGTCACTGTGTTAGTTCCCAGATTCTTATCTAGAACTTCAGCAAACAGTTTTTGCATTTGCTTTTATAAGCTATTCTCTTGGTCATACCACAGATAAAAGGGGTATTTGCAATGGCTGAAGAAACTGCCTACCGGAAGGCAACACTCATAGTGATGGTTTTGGTGACATCACTATGTGATCAGTATCAAACAGAAGAATGTAAAGCAACCATAGTAACTAACAACTATTGGGATGAAATAATATTTGGGAATGGCTTCATTAATATCAGACATACCATAACTGATGCAGCATGCATGTATCAGTTTTTACTAATTGCATACACTATGAAATCCCCAAATTAGTTGATCTAGAGAGAGTGAAACTCCTGAACTTTGGTGTTAAGTGAAGATTTGGGGTATGTGATGCCAGATGGCATAGACAATCCTGTGACAGCTCTTGATTAGTTTATATTGGGAACAACTGCTTTAGACTTTTCGGCATATAGAGATGGCTTGGGGCTTTCTTTAGGCAATGATCAACATTAAATTGATGCATTTAAAGGCTACCATTGTGGCTTCAATTTTAACAGCATATCTGGTGATTTTGTAAATATGTTCTCTAAGAAATCCCCAAAATGATGTTGTTACAACAGATGGTGTGACTCTGTGATATAAGAATTACTACATGTGCCAAGAAGAAAATTTATTTTATCAAATTTCAGTCTGATTAGAACTGATGCTGATTAAATGTATACTTTTGACAGAGCCACACATCTTGAATTTCTATGTAAAATATTATTTGGGAAAGAGGAAGTTTGGCATATGTTTCCAAGTTATGAAGAATATCCAGGGTTTTGGGATTCTTCATATTATTTTCTTCTAGATAGGAAGGGAGCCTCAGTTCATAGTTATTCAAAAGCAGAATGACCAACATCAATCTCTTATTGACAGGGCCCAAGTTAATTTGAATGATTAATCTAAGAGTTAATAATGAATTTACATTCAATGATATTGATCAACTTTATTCTTAGTTTTCTTTTCTCATTAGGAAAATAATGATGTTTTAGTAGAAATAGACCCAAGAGAATAAAGAGTCATCAAATTGTCCTGTAGCACAGGGAAATCTACTCTGAATTAATCCATCCTACCATCCTAGGATTACACAATTTCAGGCAGAATTCAAAGACAAAATTACAAAGGAGGAAAAATATCTGCCTAAAAGTCTCTGATTTTACATAACAACTATTATCTGGGAATTTAATGATATAGTTTTGGGATCTAGCTGCTGTATATCCTTGCATGGCAGGTTAAAAATGGCTACAAATCCTTTGTCACTCTTTCCATTAAAAGGTTGACTTGATTGTCCCTTCCAAGCTGGCCTGTGAGTGCTTTAATTAATAGAATATGGTAGAATTGATGTTGTGCCAGTTATAGGCCTAGGATTTATGAGGACTTGAAGTTTCTGCATTCTCTATCCTGAAATGACACTCTTGGAACATTTTTTACACTCTGGACACCACACTGTGAGAACCCAGAGCCCATGGAGAGCCTATTTGATAGGCCAAGTGGACTACTTATTTGTGCTGGACTCCAGCATCAACTGCCAGCCATGCGATGAGCCATCTCGGATGGTCCAGCCTAACCAAGCCTTCAGACGACTATAGCCCAACCCACGTTTCACGGCACAGAAGCAATCCCTCAACTGAGCACAGTAAACCCACAGAAATGTTGAAGATAAGATTGTTCTTGTTTTAACTCACTAATCACTGAACAGCTTATTACACAGCAATAGAGAAACAAAACATTCTTTCATGCCTGAAAAGAAAGTCCTGATATTTGTGTCTGAACAAAAGTGCAGAGAGTGAGATCTGAAATTAGATTTATTCCTAAAATGAGTACCAGGTGACAAGCTCAGCAAGAGCTAAAAACAAGTCCAGTTGGCTGGCCAACGCCTAGCATCTGAAGCACAAGCTATAGCAATGTAAGAATGGTTAACATAAAATAATAATTGGTGCTTCAAATGGTTGGCATTTACATTTACCTAACATGTTATCCAGAGACAGTTATACGCCAAGGGTCACAGGTTCATATCCAAAGAAAGTTGTCGGGGGTATAGCTCAGTGGTAGAGCATTTGACTGCAAAGAAAGTTGTCAGTTTTTAATGATGATGTAGGGAAATAAATAGTAAGAGTAGATTAACAAGCCGTGAATCATCTGGTATCAGAAGTTAACTTTATAATTAATTCTGAGCAAAGGTAGATGCAGACTTTATGAGGGTCAAAAGTTTATTCAGTTTTTGAAGTCTTCCTTAACAATGCAAATTTGTGAACTTAGAATTTGATTGGAAAATGAAAAATTTGGGGCGCCTGGGTGGCTCAGTGGTTTAAGCTGCTGCCTTCGGCTCAGGTCATGATCTCAAGGTCCTGGGATCGAGTCCCACATCGGGCTCTCTGCTCGGCAGGGAGCCTGCTTCCTCCTCTCTCTCTCTGTCTGCCTCTCTGCCTGCTTGTGATCTCTCTCTGTCAAATAGATAAATAAAATCTTTAAAAAAAAAAAAAGAAAAATTTTAAGAAGGAAAAAGAGAAATCAAAACACACTACAAATTTTGAAAAGCTGACAACACAACTGTCAAATCCAGGAAATTGAAATACTTATTAACTTATTTATTAACTGCTTGGTGCATCTCAATTTATTGTATGTTATTGTATATTTATTATATATAACTTATTATTGAAGTATAGTTTGGCATGCAATGTTATATTAGTTATTAATTTCACGTATACAACATAGTGATCTGACAATTCTATCCACAATGCTTATTATTTTTTACATTATTCGGCATACTCTGTGATTGCCTCTTCATATGACATTGACATGAATATTGTTTTCAATATTGCAAATAGAAAGGAAATTTATGATAACTTGATTAATCTATTGTGTTTATTATCATTTTCCAACTCATTATTGGTAACCCTAAATCTGTCACTTCTGTAGTTTGTTGCTTTCAGGTTTCTTATGCATGGCAACCCCTCAGAGAACTCCAGGCCTTCATCCTTCCTTGGAAGGATCTCTGATGCTATAGCTAGTTCAGCTCAGTCATGTCTCCATTGTCATTGGTAAGTCTCTCAGCACCATCACCTCCCCATCTTGAGCCATTCTTTAGGAAGGAGGTTGCCATAGAGCAATCAGCATCTAATTCACATTTTCCCTCTTACAGTCAAAGATAGAATCTGGTTGCTCCAAGAGATCTGCAACGGTAGCCTGTTGCTGGGCTTGATTAAAGATAGTGCTCAAAGTTGGCTGACCCTTCATGTTGCCCAGGACCTTAAAGGGTAATCCCCAGGAAAGCAGGAGGGTCTAATACTTCTGGTACTGGGCCAGGTCATAGCTTCTTCCCAGTGTTTCAGAAAGAGAATGCACTGGGCCTTGGGAAATACTTCTGCAAGGGAAGGGCCTGAAGCTTGACCTTCAGCTCCCTGGTAAAACTGCCTCTAATCCTAAGGGTTAGGTTCAGGTTCCCTTAAAAACTTCCCACCCAAGGTAAAGATAAGTCCTGGTGGCCTTGCAGAGCCCATACCAGCAGTTTGGAGAGTAAAAAAATGTCCACCTGAAGAAAATGAGGCTAAAGACTACAGTGGAAGCCAGTCAAGTCTGATGATGAAGTCGCTATCTTTTTTCTGCTTTAGCCTAAGCAATTTTGGTTATTGGCAGTTCTCTGACTGCTCTTTGCCACATCCTTTGAATTTGTTCTGTTTCACACATCTCTCACTCACAAATTCTGAACCAGTTGAAAAATAAACACAGGAGTCCAAGACATCCCAAACACCAGTTTTATTCTGCCAAATAGTTTGGGAAATCAACCATGGACTTGAGATCAAATTGGATCCTACTTCCTTTTCCATGACTTGATTCATTCACCCAGTCATAAGCAGAGAAGCCAGAGAGCTCAGGTCTCCCTTCCACCCCTGCACAGGCTACTAATAAGTAGTATAGAAGAGTAAGCAATTATGGTTTGTCTCCCTCCCAAAACCATAAATGACTCTTAATCTCACAAAACAAACTGGGGGTTGCTGGGGGGAGGTGGGATTGGGAGAGGGGGAGCGGGCTATGGACATTGGGGAGGGGAGGCGAACCATAAGAGACTATGGACTCTGAAAAACAACCTGAGGGTTTTGAAGGGTCAGGGGTGGGAGGTTGGGGGAACAGGTGGTGGGTGATGGGGAGGGCACGTTTTGCATGGAGCGCTGGGTGTTGTGCAAAAAGAATGAATACTGTTACGCTGAAAAAATAAATTAAAAAAAAAAAAAAAAAAGAAGAGTAAGCAATATATGTGGTCTGTGGGAAGGCTGGATCCCAAGAGTAGGTGCATGTGGACTGGGTTTTGATAGCTCTGTGCTCCATGAACCAGTTTTACAAAAGAGAAAATTGCTCCTTCCTTCTTGGGAAGAAAATTGGGGCTTCACAACAAGATCACAAGATCTCTTCCTAATATTCCTGAAATGGAAAAAAAAAAAAAGAGTTGAGTGTGATGATGAAGAGGGAAAGGTTCCTTCTAGAGTGGCAGAGCCCATGAGGTATCCCAATTTTGGAATTTTCTGTCTCATCTGCAATGAACCACACACATTGCCTGAACTAGTATGTGTGTGCCCTTGTCAGCAAAGGTAGACTATTTCTCTTGATTCTTTGGAAAATGGATGGATAACAAACCTGTATGAGATTTCCCTAATTCTGACTGAGAGACAGTCTAGACCGCTAGAATAAGTTTCTTCTTTGATAATTTAGTTCAAATAGGAAAAGGTTTGTAGACTCTGCAATACTCCTGCTCCTTCAGGATTTGTCACAATGGAGCCACTATATCCACTTGGCAACTGCTGCTTCCATGACAGTGCTGGAGGCCTCTGGTTCCTCCTGTTGTCTACCGTGCTTTCAGACTAAGCCAAGCCTTCATGAAGAGAAGCACAGACTCTAATTTCTACAACTAATTTAGGAACCCCCAGTAGACTCTTTGCATAAGATGCTCTGAAGTTCACTTCAAAGACTGTTCAGTTTCCTGGCAGTCTTCTTTCCACCCTGTTTCCCTCATTCTGTGGACCCACCCCAACCATTCTTGGTGTAAATTTCAGTTCATAACCCTGCTTCAGAGAAATGGTAACAACTGACCAAGTTGATAATCTTGCAATTGCACATAACCTCTAACAATAAAAGCATGTACATTACTTCCAGATTTAAAAATAAATTTTATATATTTTATCTCATTCCATCTTCACAGTCTTCTAAAGGGATTATTATTACCACCAATTTATTGATAATGAAAGTATGGTTCTACTTGGAAAAAACTATTAAACTTGAAAATGATGTAACTATAATTGAAAGAAAATATTTTATGGTTTCAAATACTATGATCTTTTCTCTGTACTACCTTGACATTATGCATGTGATCTCCCGAATTTTGTATATGAAATAGAAATATATGCGAGCAAGAATGTTTATTATACCTTTGTTTGTGATTAAAAAAATAGACAAAAACCCAAATGTCTATCAATAAAGGATTTCAAAATAAATTAAAATACACAACCAGAAAGTAAGGTACCTACTTAGACCTATGCTCTATAAAGTCTCTTTTTTAAAAAGTCCATACCTGTATCAAATGGGAAATATTGTGAAAATATATGCATCAAGACTTGAGCTGGAGATCAAGAATCAGACACTTAACCAACTGAGTCATCCAGGTACCCCTTAAAAGTGATCTTTTGTAACATTTATCTTTTTATCTCAAATCTTACCAGAGGGATCAGAAATGATAGATGGTCAATGAATGTTTTGATAAATGAATCTGAATGAACAAATAAACTAAATCTTTCCCAATATCTTCTACTTTCTTTTATAAAAAAAAAATCTCTTGTTCTCTTCCCCCATGCTTTCCCTCTAAATAACTGCTTTTATGGTAGTACCATTGATCCCACAGAGTTTAACTGCATTGTGTTTAATCTCAGATTTTTTTCTGTATTGTGGTTGTTTTCCTGTGATCCTAAGTTTTTTTCTCCTCTATCTTTGAGGTAAAATTTGGAAAGTATGTCATTCTGGAGATCCCTGAGATTCAAGAGTGTTCTTTGCTATTTTGAGCCATTCTACCAGTTATTATAACAGTGGATATATTGTCAATATTAATTGGTTTCTCTGATAAGTTCCTGCTGTGTAATTCAGCGCAGGAAATGGAAATCATAAACCAATCGTACATTTTCATAAATATCGACAAATAAAATACTGGACAGTTTTATGTTCAACTTCAACATTCATTTGTATCCTTTGCCATCTGGATAGTAATAACCTTAAGTTTGTATTTTCCACCATCACTGTCCTGCAAACTTGGTATTTGTTGGGCTCATTTCAATTTACTATTCAAATGTAATTGGAGCTACTAAATTTTGTATGACTGATAGCTAATGTTGCAAATAATGTTTGCTTTCATTTTATTGAGGTATTTCAGATATAGTAGATGGGGATTTAGCGTGACAATGGGATACAGAGCTCTGTCATTCATAGTGAAAAGAGAGATGTGGTTTAATTCTGGCCTCTCTAAAAGGCCACTGTTCATCACCAGTTACCATACCCAACTTGCCAGGATGACCCCAGCTTTGCTCTGACGTACAACTATCCTCCTGCATCAGCAGAACTGGCTCTGAGCACTCCAGGTGGACCACCAAAATCTCATGAGCTTTTCTGCTGGGGGTGGGCTGAGATGACTTTCTGTAGTACAGTTCTCATATGGAACCACCAATCTGTGATGCTGCTACTCTTCGTCAAAGATAGATTTCTCACTATTCCCACTATTCTGCCAGAAATGTACTTGTTACATTTGCCATCTCACTTGACAAACAAAACTGCCTCATTTGAATAAGATTGGTGTCATATACAATACAATGACAGGAGAGGGGAAGTTAAAAAACAAATCAAAACAAAACTGAGCAGTTTGGGTCTATAGTAGCAAAACCTCCCCTACCCCAGCACTTTTTCCTTTCTGCAAAATAAAGTCAAAACCTTCAAAACCGAATGCATGGAGAGTTGTCACATCTTCCTCGAAGAAATACAGTATTCCAGCTACAGATGATAATTCATCATCCCCCTAGATAGAAAAGTATATTTTAAAGTTGAATGGGAAAGGTAAAAACACAGCAAGATTCTGAATTCCCTTAAGAAAAAGACAAAGAGACTTTTCCCAGACCTCCCATTAAGATAATTACTCCTTGGTTATAATTGCTCTTCACCTGGGGAATAACTTTTTTTCCTTCTTTCTTTCCTTCCTCTCCTTCCAACAAATATTTTTTGAGCATTTGACCACTGTGCAACCCATGGTTCTTAGCTTCATTTTACTTAGTAGAGATTCCTAGTATAATTTGTCATAAATCTGGGAGTGAACATTTAGGAAAATACTACTTATCCATGCAAGACTGCTATGTTCATACATATGAAAAATATATATGGATGAAGACCATGAATAAACTATGCCTCAAATGGATTTGAAACTTTAAGCAAACCTTTGAGATTATGTTATCAGTAATACAAATGAAAAATGGAAATTAAAGCAAAATACCCATTTCATACATATTAAGTTGAAAATATTACATATTTAACATATATATTAGTGAATATGAGAGATTATAAAATTGTTCTAATTTCTGTTTTGGGGTGGAAAAATAAGCAAAAATCTTTTTAGGAAAAATGATCAAACTGTTGAAGAAAAATGAAGTGTTCTTTGCTGTCATTTCATGCATTGAAATTTATCCCGAGTGAAAGCAATCAAAAGAAAAAAATGATTATGTGTGTCAAGATGTTGAATGGAGTTTTGCTTATCATACTAAAACATTATAATGTAGTCCAAATGTCCATTAATGAGGAAAGGTTAAGTCAATTATACTTTAATTAGATGAAATAGTGTACAAATGGAAAATGGTTATGAATATGTTTCTATTTAAAATGTATACATAGTGCATAAAAAATAAAAGAATGTGACATCTTGGGATGGCAGAATTGTGGGTGATTTTAAAAAATGCTTTAATTGCAGTTTCAATGCTTTTATGGACTACGTAATGGACTCACTTCTTATAATCACAATCTGTCTTAAATATTCAGGGATCAAACTAATGTGTCTTCCTTTTTTCATTTTCTTTAATCAAGGTAAAATTTACATACAGCAAAATTTGCCCTTTTATTGTATAGTTCTGAACGTTTTGAAAAAAGCATGCAGTCATGAAACCACAACCATAATCCAGATACAGAGCAAATATAGAAAAATTTCCATCCTCCAAAATTCAGCTATGCTCCTGATTGTCAATGACTAACTTCCCTATCCTCAGCCTTAGTTTTATTACTCCATAGTTTTGCCTCTGAGAAGGATATGATATAAGTGGAATTATAGAATATGTAGGTTTTTTTTTTTTTAAAGATTTTTATTTATTTGAGAGAGAGAGCGAGCACTCATGAGCAGGGGGAAAGTTAGAGTGAGAAGCAGACTCCCCAGTGAGCAGGGAGCCTCATGTGGTACTCCATCCCAGGACCCTGGGATCATGACCTAAGCTGAAGGCAGATGGTTAACCAACTGAGCCACCCAGGCATCCAGAATATGTAGTTTTGTTTTTTGGGTTTTTTTGACTCTGGCTTATTTCACTCAGCCTAATGCATTTGAGATTTAAAAATGCTATTGTAGGGGCGCCTGGGGCTCAGTGGGTTAGAGCCTCTTCCTTCAGCTCAGGTCATGGTCCCAGGGTCCTGGGAGTGATCCCCACATCGGGCTCTCTGCTCAGCAGGGAGAGTGCTTCCCCCTCTCTCTCTGCCTGCCTCTCTGCCTACTTGTGATCTCTCTGTCAAATAAATAAACAAAATCTTAAAAAAAAATGCTGTTGTATGTATCAGTAGTTTGTTTTTTTTTCCTTATTGCTGATTGGCTTCCTGTTGTATAAATGTACAACCATTATTTTATCTGTTCCCCACTGGAGGGATATTTATTTAGGTTGGTTTTAGTTTGGGACAATTACAAGCAAAGTTGTTATGTAAGCACATAAACATTTAAGTTTTCTTTTTTTTGTATTTTAATTGACATTTTAATTGAGATAATATTAAATTCATATGCATATGTATAAAATAATATGGAGAGATTTTTGTTTTCCTTATTGACAGTAGTTCTGGGTCTTATTTAAATATTTTGTTTTAGCAAGCCATCGCCATGGTAGGTTTATCATGCAGGTCCTGGTCTATTGTGGGCTGTGTTTTCAAAGGCAGTGTCATCTGTGGAGTCTTTGACACGTTTTTATGGTTTCTTCATTTACCTGTTGCCAGGGGCTCCTGCTAGTTCACACTGGTGCTGCTACTAGAGGTGGAAGAGCTTTCCCCATACCAGTCTGGATGAAGAGAGGCATCTTAGGGTCCTGGGAATGGGGTCTCCTGGGCCAGGCTGTATGAATGTGACTGGTGCTCTTCTGACTATTCTGCCTATTCATATTATTTATGAGGTTTTATGTGAAAACAGGCTTTCATTTCACTTGGGTAAATAAATACCAAGGAGAAAGATTGCTCAGTCATATGGTAAGTATATTTTTTAATAAGAAACTACCAAAATGTTTCGCAAAATGATCTACTATTTTTGCATTCCTACCAGAAATAGATGAGAATTCTATGGCTCTACATGCTCACCAGCATTTTGTATTCATTTAATTTAGCCATTATAATGCAAATATAGTGGTATCTCATTTTGTTTTTAATTTGTACTTCCCTATTTACTAAAGATATTGTGCTTAAGTTGCCTGTCTCACATCCTTATATCTTCTTTGGTGAAATTCCTTTTCAAATCTTTTACCCATTTCTTACTATTCTATGATTATTTACTTTTGGAGTTCTTAATATAATTTGGGTACAAGCTCTTTACCAGTCGTTTGTAAATATTCTCTTCATTTTATGGCTTGTCTTTTTTTAAAATTAAAAAATATATATTTAGAGGGAGAGCCTGTGAGTGGGGAGAGTGACAGAGGAGGAGGAGGAGGGAGAGAATCCTCCACAGTGAGTGTGAAGCAGGTGGGGGTTGTCTCAATCCCATCACCCCAGATCACTACCCCAGCTGAAATCAAGAGTTGGTGCTCAACCGACTGGGGCACCAGGTGTTCCTATAGTGTGTCTTTTTATTGTTTAATCTTATCTTTTGAAAAGCTGATATTTTAAGTTTTGATGAAGTCCAATCTATCTGTTCTTTAATGGATTTCTATGATCAGTTTATATTTAATTTTTATATGTCAAGATGTAAGAGTGAAGGTTCTTTATTGCTTTGCTTATGGATATCCAACTTTTCCAGCACCATTTGCTGAAAAGACTATCCTTTATCCATTGAATTTTCTTGCATGTTAATTGAAAATCAATTGAACATACAGTTGACTTTTGAACAATATACTTTTGAACTTCTTGAGTCCCGTTATAGGCAGATCTCATCCCCCACCCCCCAAACCCCAGCCCTGCAAAAAGCTTTATTGTTTTCAGTCGGTCCACAGATTGTAAGAAGACTCCAACATGGTTAAAAAGCAGCCTAGTAGCTGCAGGGAGTGGTTTCGGTAAAAGCACTGACACTAGGGGAATGCCAGAGGGACCCATCAAAGGTCATTGGGTTCTGGAGGTTCCTAGTCATGCTTGAGAGTGAGTCATACTTGCCCAGCCCACCTCGGGGCCAGCCTGAAGAATTAGTCACGTGGTCCTATCTTCTTGATGAGTTTCACCTCTTCATCAAGGAAGTGGTTCTCTAGGAAGTTTCAAAGTCTGCGTGGGCAGAGTCTCAGACCTGCAGATCCGAACGCTCTACTTGAGGTTCTTATCCAGGACTATGGCAGCTTCCGTGGTGTCCAGGGTTTTACCCCACTTATCATTGGCTGGCTCTGCACGTCCTGGAAAATTGTGCTACTGCCATACTGGTTTTGCATCTTAGAGAAATTCTGGGAGCCTTTGCCCTTTTCCCTGGCCATCTCACAGAAATGTCTATGCCCTCTGGAGCCATATCATCATGGTAGGAATAGAAGCAGACCAGAGAAACGTAAGTGTAGATTCCTTTGGGTATATGTTTATCAAGTGGTTGAGGGCAGCCTCCACCGGAAAGGAATAATCCTGAGGAACCTGGGAGCTCATGGTTAATTGGTAATAAGGAGCTAAGCTACAAAACAAAACAAAAACAGTGTTGACTAGTCATGGAGTCAGAGGTTGGCTGAGACAATAGTTTCTAAGTTTGCAACTGGAAAAATGGTTGAAGAAGGGACATTACTCCATCTAACACTGTGTTTGTTTTTTTTTTAATTCAATCAGCTAACATATAGAAAATCATTAGTTTAATAATTCAGTTGCAAAGAACACCCAGTGCTCATTATATCACAAGCACTCCTAAATGCCCATCACCCAGTTACCCCATCTTCCCACTGACCTTCCCTCCAGCAACACTTGCTCAGTTTGTTTCCCAAAGTTAAGAATCTCTTATGGCATTTCTCCCTCTTTGATTCCTTCCCATTCCGTTTTTCTCTTCCTTCCCCTATGATCCTCTGCACTGTTTCTTACATTCCTTGTATGAGCAAAGCCATATGACAATTGTCTTTCTCAGACTTATTTCAGTTAGCGTAATACCTTCTAGTTCCATGCACGCCAATGTAAATGGTAAGATTTTATCCTTTGTGATGGCTGAGTAATATCATCCTACACTGTTGAAACAAGAGACAGATCTAGGTGATCCCCAGGCACCCTGCCTATATGAGGATTTTTTACAGTATTGTAAATGTATTTTCTCTTATGATTTTCTTAACATCTTTTTCTCTAGCTTTATTGTAAGAATACAACCTATAATACATATACAAAATATGTACCAATATACTGTTTATGCTATTGGTAGGGATTCTGGATCAATAGTAGGCTATTTGTAGTTTCGGGGGAGTCAAAAGTTATATGTAGGCACCCCTAACACCCTCCCGTCTCCCTGCATTGTGCAAGGATCAGCTGTATATGTGTAGGTCTATTTCAGTTTCTGAACTCTCCATCCAGTTCCATGGGCCCACAGGTCTATCTTTTCTCCACCACGTAACTATCTTGACTGAACTGTATGTCTAGAAATCAGTTACAGTGCACTTCAGACTTTGTTCTGCTTTTTCAGAACTCATTTGGCTAATTCAGTTTATCTTTTCATAAAAACTTGACAATTTCTACAAAAACACAGACCAAAAAAAAAAAAAATAACAACCCTACTGAGATTATCTCATGGTATGGTCCAAGTGCACAACTCTAGGAAGAGAGGATTATTTTTTGTTCCCTTCCCCCAGGTGCAGACTTTTGGGGCATTAAGCCCCAAAACTTAAGTCTTTTTGTTTTGGGAGGGGTATATGAGAAGAGTGTGGGCAGGAATTTCTGATTTTTCCACAGCTGTTTACCTCTCTAACACTTGTTCGGGATGGAAGCTTCTCAGAACTCATGTCCCTACCCAATCTTTCTTTCTTTCTTTCTTTTTTTAGCTCATGTGAGATTTTTGAAGAATCAGTGAGGAAGTATGAATGTAGCTTGTGTCTGTGGCTCCCAGGGATTCTATATTCTCATTCCTGCCTACACTTGGCCTTTAGAAATGGATTAAAATTTTTACCTGAATTTGTCCTGTCGTCTTTGGCAACAGGCAGATTCTCCCTGGGGCATGCAAGTGCTCATATCCCTTTTCTTCTTGGAAGCAGCTTTTCTCCTTACATTTCAGGTCAGTTGTTTGCTCTGAGACCTTATGTCTCTGATAGGTTCAAGAAAGTTTTGAATTTGTTGATTGTCTGGCATTTGTGGTTGTTTTTGTTGTAACAGTGGAAGCAATGTCCTTTCCAGCTTTCTGCATTTTTTTTTAAAGATTTTATTTATTTATTTGACAGACAGAGATCACAAGTAGGCAGAGGCAGGCAGAGAGAGAGAGGAGGAAGCAGGCTCCCTGCTGAGCAGAGAGTCTAACGAAGGTGGCTGGATCCCAGGACTCTGGGATCACGACCTGAGCCGAAGGCAGAGGCTTTAACCCACTGAGCCACCCAGGCGCCCCACCAGCTTTCTGCATTTTAAACAGAAAACACAAGTCTCTCTAGTTTCTTCCAGGATATGGTAAAATGTTTGAGCAGAATTCCAGCTTTCGCTTGAATATGATTTTTGGATTAACCTGTCCAGTCAAACAGGCAGCTTGGAATCATGAACAAAATCATAGCCACACACACTTTATCCATTGCACTGAGACACTGAGGGGAAGAGTGAGTCATACATAGTGGTTTCAGTTGCTTTGGTCAGTTGTGCATAAATATATTTTTGAAGTAGAATTCCCTATAGACAGTGTTAGAGGATGCTACTGCTGATGGTTTAGCATTACAAACTACTATTTACTTAATCTCCCTCATGCTAAAAATTTCACATATATCAACTCTCATTGTTACAACATCACTTTCAGGTAGGGGTTATGGTTCTACCTTCTACAGATAAGCAAACTCATTCTAAGGAAGATTAAATTATATTCCTCCAGTAACAGAGACAGAATTATAATTTGACTTTTAGTTCCAAAAAAGTCCTTGTTTTTCTTTCAGCTTCAAGGTTTGTATAACCTCAGATTTCACATTTCCATGATCATAGATTTATTGACGCTTGGAAGAGCCAGTGGATTTTAATTTTTTTGGCTAGATTTAAAACAAAACAGAAACAGCAACAAAATGAAGAAAAATTGCTATTTGGTCTTCCCTAACTTAAGGATTGCAAAGGAGGAGGTGATGGTTAGGTTTTATAATGATCAGGTTTTATCTCAATGCTTAGCAATTTTTTTCATAATAAAGCTCTATTTATCAGCATAATATTTACCTCTGGCAGCACTTGGCTTATTTTCCATAGTGGAATTGATTTTAATTCTTAGTTTTCACTCTGTAGAAATGTGATAGAAGATTTAATGTAGATTTAACAATTTTTACCAGTTTAAAAATAAGTATAGAGATAAGTTTTTAGTGAATAGTCAGAATGAGTTTGCTGTGAAACTAATGAATACTAAGCTCTAGGGTCCCTCACTGACTTCCTCCTGGCCTAATTCTGTATTTGTAACTTATGTTTTTAGAGCTTCCCCTGCCTCTTGCCCTACCCTCCCACCAACTGTATAAATTTTAGTTCCATAAAACTAATACCTTCATCACTGGACACATTTTTTAATCTTTTATAGTTTTCAGTATTTTTCTACCAGTTTGGCTGAGAGGTTTGAGATACAGTCTTCTTTTACTTGTGCTTATCATAAACTCTTACAGGAATCAGGCTGTTCTTTAATTAAGTGGAAATAGTATTCTAACAGACTATCATTTGCAACAACAAAGCACTTCTGAAAAATGACTTTTGGCAAATAAATATAAAGATATCTTTTAGATAATTACCTATCTGTGTTCAGTATTGAAAGCTTTGCATTGCAGAAAATTAAGTAAAACATCAAGAAATGTTCAGGTATATCATTTTAGAGACAATATAGGAAATGAGGTCAAAAAACCATCTGAATATAGAGGAATGAAAAACAAATGATTTGAGTAAATGTGAATGCAATAAACCATTTTGTGGCTTTATCTTTGCGGAAGGCTTTTCTTTATGACTGATAATTTTGAGAAAATATGCTGTACAATTGATCAAAACCCAATATAAAGGTAATTGTTGCACATTACTTTGGGTAATTCTCAAGAAGTGCATTTCTGATAATTTAAAAGACAGTTATGAGGTACAAGACTTCAATATACAACCTTATTTGCAAGTGCAATTCATTTTTTAATACAAATTAAAATTCTCCTAACTCAGTTAGATAAGAATCACCAACTTAAATTTTATATGCTGAATGAAATGTGTCTGCTTTGAAAGGCAAAATCACTTTACTCACTGTACATTGTGAATGATGAGTTTTCTTCTCCTGGAAGATATTTGGTTCTATAATTTTAATAATAGTGACCATATTTAGTTGATTTTTGTGATTTTTTTTAAAAGATTTATTTATTTATTTGACAGAAAGAGAGAGAGGCAGAGAGGCAGGCAGAGAGAGGGGGAAGTAGGCTCCCTGCCCAGCTGAATCTCAGGACCCTGAGATCATGACCTGAGCAGAAGGCAGAGGCTTTAACCCACTGAGCCATCCAGGTGTCCTGATTTTTGTGATTTTTTTACATAACTATATTATTATGTGTATTTGCATTTACAAATCATCATAACATTCATTATACTTTTGGACTTTAGGATGAAAAAACAAGTGAAATAGAGTGTCCGTGAAACAAAACATTCTGAATCAAAAATGTACTAGATTATAAATGTATTAGTGGTAGGTAATGAGAGTAATCACCTTCAAAGGAAAGGTTGGAGCATTATTCTGACTTGATATTTCACCCAAACATATATGACATTATTTAGAATTGCTTTATTCAAAGAATTCAGTAACAACATTACCTTATACATCTTTCAAATGACATTGTAAGTTCTAAAAACTGATGGTCCTTCATGATAAATGTAAGATGGCAACTTAAGCATATTAATGCATTTCCATTTGCTTGATAGAGGTATGCGTGTGTGGAGGGGGTGGTGTGCTGTGGTGTGTGTCTCAGTCACTCAAATGAGAGTCTTCATTTTGTTGACTCTTTCAAGACTTGAATTGCAGTTTTTAGGGAAAAACATGCAGATATTTTAAATACTTCTCTTAATTAAGAGATTACATTTCAATAGACGTTAGTTTAACATAATTTTGCTCTTAACTCTTTTTATAGGTGGCTTAATATTGGAGTTATATAAATCTCCAAGTTCTTTGGTTGATTTCAAAATATGGATATTCCACTGAAAAAGCACATACATTATTTGTTGGCTTTGTCTTTATCCCTGGAACTGTAGAATTATTTGCTGGTTCACCCAGCTCAGCTATCAAGACCTTCTGGCTGAATAAGCTCATCTCCAGGGTTTCAATATCTGGTTTTTGGCATTCTCCAAAATGTAGGGCATGCTTTTAAGGAACAAAAAAGCATGCAAAATCATAGCTCAATCATAATCCTGAAAAAAAATGGTGAGGTATGTATATTTTAGGTAGTTACATACTTTATCTGGAGTATTATTTCTTCCTAGTTATTTTGATGGTGTTTCTTTCAGTCTATTCTGTCAGGAGAAAGGGGCTGTTGTATTTGGAATAGATGTACTTCAGATGTTTACATATATTAAAAATACATTAAATGAAAACCAAAACTAAAAAAAAAAAAGTTAGAAGTCTATTCTACAACAGGATAGGAACATAGTCTTTTGTCACAATAAGAAAAACCTTCATGGAATAGCAAAATGTAAATCCTGAAAAATGCTAGGTTCGACAAAGTCAGTGGAAGGAAATGTTTTGTAGGTTGATATGTGGTGGGCTAGTCTCGTGCCCTTCTGGTTTTTCAACTAATAGATGCATGTTAGACACAGCCTCCCTTACTGTAACATTCCTTCTCCTCACTAAGGCATTGGTTATTAAAAGAGAAGGGATATAAGGGAAAAAAGTGATCGATGTTGGACATAAAGTTTATTTCATTGTTCTCAGTGTACAATGCTGAGTTTTCTCTATAGACCTAAGAAATTTTAAATTTCATATGAAATAGAGAATTATGTGCATAATAAAAATCTTTCTCTCTCTCTCTCTTTTTTCTTATCCTTTGTGATAAAGAATGTGGTTAGCCTTGATCCCTGTTTCTGGGAATTAACCTATAAACCCTTGGAATAAAGAATTTTGCTGGATTGTGTTCCCTGTTCTTGAGGGACAGCTTCTAAATTCTTGGAATTTCCTAAGTGTTAAGCGTGGCTTTGTTATTCATGGTACACTTCTTGGACTACGCCTGGTAGTTTATGTTAATGAGATGACTCACTTTGAACCTCTAGATATGGTAACAAGATGACTCAGGGTAAGAGCTGGCCATGTAAGAAAGACCAAACATGTGATTAGAGAGTTGAGGCTTTGAGTTGCGTGCTATCAGCCTGACCTCTGGGGAGGGATAGGGGGCTAGAGATTGAGTTTTGCCAAGTGGTCAGTGATTCAGTCGATTATGTCTACATGATGAAACCTCAGCAAAAACCCTGGACCCTGAGGGTCGGGTGAGCTGTCTTGGTTGGCAGAGCTCTGCCTGTTATCATACCTCAGTGTGCTATGTGGGCAATGCAACTCTGGGGACCATGAAAGCTTCATTTTGAGAGCCCTCTCAATCCTCATACATACATCTTTCTCTTTGGCTTGTTCTAATTTCTATCTTTTTGCAACAATAAAACTGTAATATTTAGTATAGTGTTTTGTTCATTTCTTTGAGTCTTTCTAGTGAATTATCAAACCTGAGGGAATAATGAGAACCTTGAATTTTTAGCCAGCCCATCGGAAGTGAGGATGCCGTGGGGACTCCAATACCTGTAGCCAGTGTCTGAAATAAGGGCAGTCTTATGGAGGATTGTGCCCCTGACCTGTAAAATTTGGCCTAATACTGGGTAGCTGGGGTCAGAAATTATTACATGTCTTGAACCCAATCTTTTTTTTTTTTTTTTCCATTTCTTGAACCCAATCTTGACTTAATAATGAAAACCTAAGACCAAAGATGTATTCAGTATACAGACTTCTGGATAAAGTCTATGAGACGGAATAAAATTTATTTAATTTTTAAAAATATAATTAAAATTATGATATGAATCATGCTTTGTTAGCAGGCCTTAAATTAGATATCAAAGGAATGGTTTTCATCTTAACATTCTCCACCATATATCATTCAGAAACTTCATTGAAGTCATTGGCTAGCTGTTGATAATTGTCGATGTCTGAGGGAAAGATGAATTTTTTTTTTTTAAGCCAAAAGCTGGTCAAACTTCATAGAGAATGTATGTGAAATTGAATGACAATTTGGAGTTGATGAATGAGGCAAATGTCAATAGAGAAGATAAAAAGATATAAAAAAAGCATTTTAGATTTAAGAGATGGCGATAGTGTGGCGTGAATTTAATGCTTGGATTTAAAATTAATAAGTAAATACCGAAGAACATATTAAATAAGTTTAATAAAGTGAAGGGGAGTGAATCAATGTAATGGCTAGTACTTACTGCTTAGTAAATAAACTACATGTTGAGGTTTTATAAATAGGTCCCTCCATTTGCCTTTTCATCCTTATTAAGGCTGAAACCCTGTGAAGTATCTCTGCAGGTTTAGTAATAGTGGATAATGTAAAACTCAGTGGGCTGGTCATTAGCACATGTAAAATGGACCTATTCTAAAAAGACCTTTATAAATTACTATGGTATAATCACTATCTAGCTCTTAAATCCATCTTCTTAGGGGATGTGAATTGGAAATAATGATGAGTTCCGCAGAGTGAGGAAGCCTAGTAGATAATGGTGACAGAAAAGAATTGGCTGAGCACATGGAGAAATAACAGATTCGGGAAATATGGTACTGAATTATAAAGGAGAGAATCTAAGATAATAATTAAAAAAATGTTCCCATGAGGATGTCCTTTGTTTCTTAGGATATAATATTAGTACATTTAGATTGGTTTAACCAAATATTTATGTGGGATGAGTTTAGTAATTTTCTGGTTTCCAAATGACATTTGTAAGTGTATAAAATCATTATTTTTTTTCTCCACCTTGAGTATGACATCAGTGCTATTACAAGTCGCTTAGTATATAGACATAATATATTTTTATCCTATAACTGCATAGAGCTGCTATTTTTTAACTAGCTAGATAACCTAACTTCAAGATTTGGATTTGGATTCTTTAAAAATAAGGTTATTCGGTTTCTCCAGCAGTGGTGGATGGTTGTTTCTCTTTTGTGGACTAGTGAATTTGTGGAGTTATTTGGAGAGTCTAGACACTTGGAGTTGAATAGGTTCTAGAGGGTTTTAGTTCATCACATGAACTAAAAGGTTTTTATGGTATCATCACATGTCTTCTCTCCAATGGCTGACTGGAGAGAGGTAGAAGTTTTGCTTAATGATACTTAGTCAGTGATGTAGGAAAAACGATCCCTCCCTCTCTTTAATATTTCCATGATAGCACATGATTTTTGGGGTCATTTTTGCAACAATGAAGGGAAATTGTGACATAATCATAGATGAAATAACTCATCTTGAAAGTGCCAGCAGTGCGCTCTTGTTGTATGAGAAGTTTGTTTATGGTGCTTTCCAGGTACCATCTTCCTAAATGATACAACCTTTTGTGCAGTGTAAACATTCTCCTGTTTAAAGTTTTTAATATCACATGGATTCTAGCTCCTGACTGTATTAGTCAGGGTTCTGTGGAGAAATAGAACCAGTAAGATACACACACACACACACACACACACACATACAGAAAGACATACTTCAAAAGTATATTTGTTATGAGGATTGGCTCACACAATTATGGAGGCTGAGAAGTCCCACCATCTGCTGTCTGCAAGGTGGAGCTCCAGGAAAGCTCGTGTTGTAGTTCCAGTCCAAATTCAGTCCTGAGAATCAAGGGAGCCAGTGATGGTAACTCCTTTTCTGAGTCTGAAGGCTTGAGAAGTAGGAGTGCTGATGTCCACAGGTAGGAGAAGATAGATGGCTAGTTCAAGCAGAGAGCTGATTTGCCCTTCCTCTGCCTTTTTGTTCTATTCAGAAGCTCAGAGGATTAGACGAAGCCCTGCTGGCATGGTGAGGGAGATCTTTACTTAGTTTACCAATTCAAATGCTAATCTCTTCCAGAAAGACCCTTACAGACATACTCAGAAATGTTGTACAAGCTATCTGGGCATCCCTTAGATTAACCATTGCATTGATTACTCCAGAGTTATACTGGTTATTAATTTTGCTCGTGAAATATGGTACCTGAAATTAAGATTATACCCTAGATAGGATTTGACCAGTGCTGCTTGAGAGTATCTTCCTGTTTTTGCCAATGTTCTATAAAATTACATTAGCATCCTAGCCAACTTCAATAAACTGTTTTCTCTGATGTGGTTGTGAAGTAATAAATAAACATAAATAGTAAAACATCAGGTCTCCATTAAGCAATCTATTGTGAGGCTAGATTTTTTCATTTTATATATTGTTTTAAATAAGTGCATGGTATTTGAAAACATTCTTTCTTCAGTAATTCAAACACTACAAGGGTAAGCCAAGTAAGAAAGAAAAGTCCCTTTCGTTCCCATTACTCAGACACACATCCTTCTCAAGAAGTAACAGTTTATGGCAAAATCCAGACTTTTTTCAATGCATTTATCTCTATTAAATGTTACATAATACAGTATGCATTTTTTAACACTTGCTGTTTTTATTTTATATATGTATATAAAATATATAGTGACAAATTTATATTTATTGGCAAAATATATATTATATATATAGATATAGATAAATTTTCTATGTTGGTGACTGCAAATAGCAAGATCTAGACTTTATTTTTTATAATTTTATTTATTTGCGAGAGAGAGAGCAAGAACACAAGCAGGGAGAGCAGACAAAGTAGGCAGAGGAAAAAGCAGGCTCCCCAATGAGCACGGAGTCCAAAACAGTCCTCGATCCCAGGAACATGGAATCATGACCTGAGCCCTGAGCCGAAGGCAGACGTTTAACCAACTGAGCCACCCAGGTGTCCCAAGAGGTAGACATTTTTAAGCTGCATCATATTACATGACATAAGAATGTTTCATAATTTAACCACTTCATTAATTGCTAGATATTCCAATGTTTTCTGATTTTTGCCATTACAGGGAATGGCATTGTTCAATGCTATCCATTTTCTTTGTGTTTGAAACAATGCTATTCATTTTCTTTGTGTTTGAAAATGGATTTTTTTTCTAATAAAAGATGAATAATTGGGTCAAAAATAATTTGTGCTGTTAAACTTTGGATTTTTATCAGTCATGGTTCAAGTAGGAAACTACCACAAGTATTATGGAAATAAGGGATTAATTACAGTGATTACAACCTATGTGAATGTGGGTTAGAATCTTATTTTATAGCCAGTTAAGATTTGTCCTTCAGGAAGGTGAATTTTGTTAGCAGTGTGTAGAGTTAATTTGATGGAGAAAATATATATAATAACAATAAATATGTATAATATATAAATAATATAATAAAAATACATATATATGTATAAAGTATTTTAAGGTGTTCGAAAAACAGAACTAGGACTTGATATGTTGGTAAGATTATGAGGATATATCAGATATATCGCCATGAGTAGCTGTGACTGAAGCATTGATTTGAACAGTAGATTAAATAAAAATATATGAGGTGGATTAATCATGAAAAAAAGCCCAAAGCCTGGAATGCAGTGGGCATAACCTGGTAGTACAAAGTATTCCAGTTTGGATGGAGCATTGATCATTTCCAAGGAAACAATACAATACAGAGCTGAAGGTGAACAGACCTCATGAAGAGTGAGGTAGGCTGGTTCTGTTCTCAGGCATAAGTAATAGGGCTGGAGAAAGGGTAGTAGCAATGGGCATAAAAAGGCTGGAGCCAATTTGAAATTGCAGAAGTAGAACCTATGGAGTTCAGCATGTGAAAGAAGTTCAAGTGTCAAAGAAGAGTCACATTTTACGATGCCTCTACTGTTGCAAATTTGCCGTAGCCAATAGTTGTTAGCCCGTAAGTGAACATCTTAAACATTTTAAACCATTGCCTTCTGTTTATAAGTCCACAGGCACTATTAAAATAGTTGAGCAGAAACCAAATGAGAAATAAGGGTTAAGAACTTTATCGGCTGTCCAGACATCTGTACCCTCAGCAAGCTGTCAAAAGAAATGCTGCCTTGAAAGCCAAAGTCACCCAGGGGGCTAATCAGCTTAAACACATGACAAAAGTCATAGACAATTCCAGAGTGCTAACTACGTTAACTAACAGTGCTGCTTGCCAAGGAGCTGCACATCACTGCCAAAATTAAAAGAATGGTTCTGTCTGCTGAGATTTTGGAATTCTTTTTTTTTTTTTTTTTTTGCCTTTTCAACTCTACTTGGAGAAGATCGTAGTAGAGAAGAGCTTGAGAACACTCCATCTGGTGAGATAGCCAAGTTCACAAAGTTTGGCTGGTTTCAGTGCCAAGGAGAGGTAGTTAAAAAGCAGGTCGATGAGCGTTCGGGAATATGATGCTACTTCAAAAATGTTTTCCCAGCCCCTGCTCACTTTTTTTGGTTTGCTTTCTTTTCCATTTTGGGCAGGGTGAGGAATGAATGACTGTTCAAAAATTATTTAAGGATCACTCTTTCTGACTCCTGATGTCTCTGATGTTCATATTAAAGGCTCACAAAGGCCTTGTGTGGCTATATTTCACTCTTATCTTTATCAGGTTTTAATGTGAAATTGGTAAAAAGCAAGCATGACTTGAAGTGCGCATGAATCATTACTGTGGAGCTATTATTCCCTTGTCTTCTTGTCACTTCGTTCACTGGTGTCACTGGTTAAATTCTGCTTCATTTCCTACACTTCTCAATTGACAGGAACAATGAAGTCATGACACTGTAATCTTGATTTTTTTTCTGCACATGACATTTTTTGTTGGTAACTTTATTAGTTGCTCTATTTGGAGCACTTCATATTCGAGATATCTAGGTGGTTTATCTCACATGTCTGTTCTTGTCTAAACTCAATTTGTACATTTAAAAATTAAAACTGGCTTTGGGAGATCTTTCCTTTTTTATTTAAAATTATCTTGAAGTACTTTGTTTATTTTTACATAGGTTTGTAGATCATATTTCTGATTTATGGTTCAAATATATATTTTTTTCAGTTTGCTGATAGAATATAGCCAAGAATTGTATTATGATGTGCATTGTGGGCTTACGAATGCCATTCATTCATTTGTTCTGTTTACTCTATAGGTGTTCATTTGGCACCTTCTATGTACCAGGCAGTACTCTGGGTACTAGGGACTCAGTACCAAACAAAATAGACAAAGACAGTCCCTTCTCTCAGGACTTCTAATTTTTGTGGAGAGAGACACATTAAGTAAAATCTATGTCAGATGGTTGTGAAGTGGGTGCAAGAAGTGCCAAGAGGAGTCAGACAAAGGCTGTCCTCTTAAACAGGAGGTCAGAGAAAGTCTTACTGAGAAGGGTATTTCGGCCAAAGCCTTGAGGAGTTGGAAGATCAAATCACATAATCAAAAGTTAAGAGCATTTCAGCCCAAGGGATGAGCAAGTTGAGTGGCCCCAAGGAGGGAGAATATGTTCAAGAAGAAAGAATGAGACAAGCACAGGTCTGTGGAGAGGAGGAAGGGAGGAAGGGAGAAAGTAGGTAGAAGACAAGATCAGAGAGAGTGGTAGAAGATGGGAGCAGAGTGTGTAGAGCTTTGTAAGACATGGTAGGCACTTTTTTAATTAGCTAAAGGAGAAGATATTGGAAATGTGAGCAGAGGGGTGACATGATCTGAGTTGTATTTAAAAGGATTATTTTGGTTGCTGAATTGACAATAGCTATAGCTTTGCAAGGGTGAAAGCAGAGATAGTTCTAACATGTGATCTGTTCTGAGTTCTCAAAATTAGTCTGGCTCTAATATTTTTGGAAATGTCATGAAATTTGAATATATATTTTATTCAAAAGAAAGTATAGTTGAGCAACTTAGTACTAAGGATTTAGAATTAGAAATTCATGATTGAATCACAATTTCATATAAATGCTGCATTTTTGACCTTGGGAAAATGGTCTAAATTTTCTCCGACTGAATTCCTCCAGTGACATTTCTTTTTAAGCATACATTCTGGAGATGAATGACATAACACGTGTAAAGTTCTTTGTGTAGTGCCTGCAAATCATAAGCACCATTAAATGTTTGTTATTATTATTGCTACTTTCACTACTATGTTTTTGTATTATCACTTATGAAAGAATATTATATAGGGATTGTGAACATAATATTACATCCTTGCTAATTAAGAGGAAATCATGGACCTCGGCTTCAGTCAGTTATGTAAATAATGTACTTTTCTCTTAAAGAGTATTGAAGTACACAAGGGAATCTCCTTACCTGTAAGTTTCAAGAGCATGATAGATTTTTATCTATCAGTTGGCAGCCATTTTTCATTCTTAAAGCTCTGATTCTGCTTGAAAACAGACTAACATAGCAGATTAGCCTACAAAGCCATTTTACGTTCTCTCTCAGAGAGTGGATAATAACCTGAGTCAAGTGCCACAGAATGTCAATTTTACTCATTTAGCACTCTGCACCTGGCTGTGACGGGGATGCATGAGTAAAAATGCATGCTTGGATAGAAAATATTTTTGTATGTATTAACTTGGCTTAAACATATGACAGTTTACAATTCCTGCCAAGCTGGTAACATTTGAGAGGAATAAGGTTAGATTCAAATACTATGTTTTCTAACCAAGATGAAGGGGAGAATAAGTCTATCTGAAAAATAGAGACAAAATTTTAAAAGTCTGGCATTGTAAAGAAAATTAGGCAGCAGTATTCTGTTATTTCAAATTGTGGATTTAGAGAAGGCGTAGAAAATATATCCCTGGCAGGCAAAGGAGGAAGTTGATGGTGTTCAGATCTAGGGCATATTACTAGCTCAAATACTTACATTCAGAAGTAAGATACTAATGAGACCCTGGACTCTCATTTTTTTTTTTTTTTTTAGAATTATTTTCTATGTGGATTGACCTAATAATCTGTGTTGCCATTTTCAAATTTAGTAAAAGGAATACACAGTTGTTTGATCTTGACATGGAATTTGCAGAATACCTGAGTTGTAATAGTTCTGCATTATATTGATTAGATAAACAGTGTTTTTCAAATTGATCACATGTTTTACTATAAGAATAATAGGGCCGCTACTCATAAGGGGTTCACCATCTGAAAGAGGGACAGATACAAAAAAAATTCCACTTCAGAGTGCTGAGTGTTAAAATAGAGGTGTGAGCAAAGGATTTTGGGATCCTCTAGAAGATAGATCAAGTAACTGGACAAGCAGAAACAGAATTACAAAATAATTGGTTTGTGCAGTTCTGTGAGTTTAAACTTCATTTTTTAGACAGAACCAAAAGAAGAGAGAAAGGTAACAAAAATGTTATTTACTTTTTTTTTTTAACCATTTAGGATAACCAGAGTGACAGTATGGTGGGGGAGTGGGATGAGATCTAAGGGACACAGTATTACAGGAAAATGTAAGAATAAAGAACACTAGTTTTGAGGTCAAATGCCCTGGTTGTGAATTAAGTTTTGATGTAGCTTGCTTTATTATCTTGAAAAAAGAAAATTACCTAAACTCTAGGAGTCTGTTCTTTTAGCTATATTTGGGAAATGTCTTGCCCAACTTGAGGATTCTTGCTGTAAGAAGCAAATTAAGCACATGCTATCTTTGTCAGGATATCAAAATCCCCTGAAATCTCAGTGGTACATATCCAGCACTGGTGAGTGGAGGCTCTGCTCCCAGCATTATAGGAGCACACAGATACCAGCTCTCTCATCTTTTGGTAGGTGTAGCAGTCAGCTTCTAAGATGGCCTACTAGGATACCTGTTTTCTGATATTCATGGCATTCATTGTGTAATCTGCTCTCCTTGATTAAGTTGCCTCCCACCCATAGACAACTGTAACAATGTGGAAGGCATGCCACTCTTATTATTGGATTATAAAATGTTGTGGCTTCTGTCTTGCTAGCAGACTTTTTCTCATTGACTTTGAAGCAGGCTGCCTTGTGGAGAGATCCACGTGGCAAAGGGGGCCTGAAGGTGGCCTGCAGCCAGTGACCAGCAAGGAACTGAAGCCTCATTTCAACAACACTTAAGGAGCTGAGCCTTGCCAACAACCACATAAGTGGGATTTAGTAGATCTCTCACCAGTTGAGCTCTAAGAGGAGATCCCAGTCCCATTCAACATCTTTACTGCAGCCTTGTGAAAAACCCTGAGGCAGACGGCTTAGCTTCAGGGGGATTCCTGACCCACAGAGACTGGGAGATATAGAAATGTGTGTTGTTTAATGCTGCAAAATTTAGGGGCAATTGGTTTTGCACCACTAGATAACTAATACAACAAGGGAAGAGATTACTGAACATGGTGTTCTAGGACCTAAATGTTTCCACTTGGAAATGACAAAGGTCATGTCTACTTAGAGCTCTTTTCCAGAACTAGTCACAAAGACCTACCTAACTACAAGGAGGTTAGGAAATGCCCATAGAACGTCTGGTATAAAATGTTCTCTCCTTCACAGAAAACAGGAAAACCCCACACAATGGTATATTGTGGTACCAGTCTAAACTCAGTATGTAGTCACTTAAGTAGGAACTTGATACAATCCCTAGCCAATTATCTTTTATATCTTCTATTTTCAGTAAAATCATAAAGCTAATCCATTGTAACAATTACCATTGTCTGCATATAAAAGTATTCTTCTGCCTATTAAAAAAACCATCATTCAAATTTTATTCTCTCATAACACTACTTTGAGTAATGTAGTATTATTTTCACCCATTTTCTAGATGTTGAACAGATCTGGAAGGGTTAAATATTCTACTCAGATCACAGAGCCAGAACTGGGTCTTAAACTTTGGCCCTCCTCCTCAAAATATTATACTCTCTTCCTTAGGGAAGATATATTTGCTGGGTTTTTTTGTTTGTTTTTGTTTTTTTATGGTAGATTCGACAATGAGGTCTTCATTGGTAAGCAAACAGGGTATATGCTTACCAAAGAAAGTCATGCTGCAGAATATTAGAACTGCTAACTTGGATGTGTGATATGACAGATGCTCTAAAATGATGGCTATAATGACTGCAATCTTGAGTCAAATGTGCAGTTTTAACAGTGGCAGGGCTGCAATAATCCATGCTTTAAAAATACAATTAGTTGGGGCACCTGGGTGGCTCAGTGGGTTAAGCCGCTGCCTTCGGCTCGGGTCATGATCTTGGGGTCCTGGGATCGAGTCCCGCATCGGGCTCTCTGCTCAGCAGGGAGCCTGCTTCCCTCTCTCTCTCTCTGCCTGCCTCTCTGTCTACTTGTGATCTCTCTCTGTCAAATAAATAAATAAAAAAAAATCTAAAAAAAAAATAAAAATAGAGTTAGTTAAACAATATCTGTATGTTGTTATAGATCTGTATATATAAAGAGGGACCTATATATAACGATCATTGTTTAGTGGTACACTGCTTGCAAGGAGAAGCTTGGACTTCATTGCTGGACCAGACTCTGTCTTGCTGTGAGACCTTTGGCTCCACAATTGATTGACTTGTACCTCAGTCAATCCAGATGGAAAAATGGGGAAAAAGCCAAAACTCACTGAAAACCAGATGCTGCATCTGAGCTGTGGTTTCCTAAATAAATGAATTACAAAATATTGTTGAGGAGGGTATGCTTTTGAAATATCCTGGCAAGACACAGTCTTGTTCTATGTTTAAAAAAGTAAAATTTAAATTAAAAAATACACATATATAAGTGAGATTGTGAGTTCCACATCATGATAATTTGAACATAATGGCAACTATAACTCGTAGAAATGAAATGACTTTTTTCCTGAGTTCTTTAGACTACATTTACAGTTTTGGGGAGGGGTAATAAGTTTGTACTGTTAGAAGTTGCCTTTATGAAGGTATTTAGCACATGTTAGCATAGGTAGAAAAAAAAATAACAAGGCACTTAAAATGAATTATGTGGTACTAATCATTAAGAATAGTATTTCTTAGCAAGGAAAAAAAAAGAAAGAAACCCATTATTTTTGACAATACAACTTTAAGAGAATTTTGCATATCACATAGAGGATAAAGATAACATTCCAGTATAAAAAAAAAAGTCATCAAAACCTGACATTAAAATCCAGCAGCTCCCCTGGTCACCAACTGGAATGAAACAAGATGCCTTTCAACGGAGGAATGGATAAGGAAGATGTGGTCCATATATACTATGGAATATTATCCCTCCATCAGAAAGGATGAATACCCAACTTTTGTATCAACATGGACAGGACTGGAAGAGATTATGCTGAGTGAAATAAGTCAAGCAGAGAGAGTCAGTTATCATATGGTTTCACTTATTTGTGGAGCATAAAAAATAACATGGAAGACCTGGGGAGATGGAGAGGAGAAGGGAGTTGAGGGAAATTGGAGGGGGAGATGAACCATGAGAGACTATAGACTGTGAAAAACAATCTGAAGGTTTTGAAGGGGTGGGGGGTGGGAAGTTGAGCCAGCCTGGTGGTGGGTGTTGTGGAGGGCATGTATTGCATGGAGCACTGGGTGTGGTGCATAAACAATGAATTCTAGTACACTGAAAAGTAATTGAAAAAATAAAAAATTAAAAAAAAATCCAGCTGCCTGATCTTTCTCATACCTGCGCTGGGAATGTTGTAATGTGTAGCAAAAGGAATTAGAGAAAAATCGGTGTTGACATTGGAAATTTGAATCACATGCATTCTAGACCTGGGGAGTGCTGACACTGAAATCCCAGGTTGGACAATGGACTGAGAGTTCCAAAGTAAGCTGATATTGGAATGAGAAGCTGGTGGTGGCTCAGAAATATTTCAACATATTCTGAGAGAGCCCAATATATTAGTTTATATAACATGATACGGGAATTCCTAAATCAGCAAAACACAATTTTTGTTGATTCCCATTCTCTTGTCATGGGAAGAACCATTCTGATTCAAGCCACAGTTACTCTCCTTGTATGTACTCTGGCCTACACTCAATTTACAGAGATAAATTGAAGTTTGAAAATGCAAATCTGTGACATTCCCCTACTTCCCATGGGGTAAGATGAACCTCATTATCATAGTTTACTAAGTCTGAATGGTCCTGCCTTCTTCTCCATCTCATCTCTGACGAGGCGGTTTCTGCCTCTTTCACTTCCCTTTCCTCCCACCTGGACTTCTCAATCTTTCATAATTTCTCTTGGTCTTCTTTCTTATATTAGAAACATTTCATTTTCTGCTCTTGCATAACACAGGATAAAGTCTTCTTCTGGCTTCCTTGAGAAAGCCAAATCTCCTTTCTCAAAATCTCTCATTTTAGCACTTGGAAATGCTTGTCACGGTTATGAACTGAAATCTATTTGCATGAGCACTTAATTTCATTAATATCTTTAATCCTCCTCTAGATTCTAAGCTCGGTAATAGCTGTGTCTCCACTGCCTACTCAATGTTACTTAAATATTGGTTGAAAAATAAATGAATAACTGAATTGAACCATATATAAATGGTGTGTTTGAATACAATGCAAGTGAGAACATAGAACAGTAATTATACAAGTGATTTGATAAATATATGATTTGGGAAGAACCTCTTTAAAAATAATCCTGTTTTCCAGTGGATGTAGCTAGCCCAGAAGAGGAAGCTAAATTGTTTGCTCATCAGCTAAAATCTATAGGCAGTGTTAGGGCACATTGACTGCTTTAGAAGAAAACCTGCTATCTCTCCAAATGCTTCATGTAGGTGTAATGACAGGATTGCAGCCCATTTTCATATTCTCTCCAGACTGTGTCATGTAGTGAAAACAGAAAATGCTTCGTGTTTAGCGTTCTGTTTTATGGGAACTGTATTGCTGATTGTATCTAAAACACACATGACAATTCAGATACCAACTATGTAATACATATAAAATACCTTCCCTCACTAGAAGTTGTAGTTTGTTGTTTGAATAAGTACACTTCTTAGTTCTTAAGGCAAATGGAATGTGGTGTTCTTTTGTAATGGAGACCAAATGACGTTGATTTCCTTACCATCCCTTGCTTTATATCACAAAGCAAAAATGTCACCAGTGGTAACCAGTGACTGGATCTCTTTGGAGAGAGCACAGTTATGTGAAGTAATCATTTACCTTGGCTTATGTGTATGTAAGCCCTTTTGGTCAGCCTAGTCTGAAGCGTGCATAGATGCTTAAATTTACTAAGTAATTAGTCCTAAATAATTAATTTTTTTTCCTTTTAAGGAAGGAAATTTTCCTTCCTTTTAAGAAGGAGTATATTTCTCGGGAAGTCTCCTGAGATCCTGAGAACCATAGTGAAATTCAATTTTATTTTTCAGAGGATGCATTTCTTTTCTTCTAGAATTTCTCTTTGTGGTGGTTCTAACCATAGAACACAATAGCTTAGTGTGCTGCCCTGGGAAGTCTTCCTCATCAAAAAGTTTGTACCTGTGACCCTCTGCTTTACACAAGGCGTTTACACAAGTGGGTTCCAAACCAATTCCTAGATCTAGGAGCTCTTCCTTCCTTATAAGATAACTGTATGTATCTCACCACAGTTAATAGTGGAGAGAGGAGCATAGTAGTAAGGCCACCAAATAGACCATCAGAAAACCTAGGTTCCATTTCTGGCTGTGGGAGGTTCACTCAGATAATGTACTTCTTAGGGTTTCTGACAAAAAGTAAGAAATGGATTATTATTATCTAATATGAGTATCACTTTATTTGCCTATACGATGACCAATTTTACTTCCATGACTAAAATGTTCTTAAGTCTTGCCAATAAATCAAGGAACCTGTGGGGTATAAATGAATGGTGCTAAGTACTACTAACTAGAAAACTTGTAGAGTACTATCAAGTAGTAAATAGGGTGAAATATTTGTCAGTCAATTCAAGGTGATTTTGAAAACCAATAACCAAATGAATAAAAGAGAATTATTTTGCTCATAGACAAATGAGCTGACAAAATTCAACCTGGTGTATAGATAAATGTTAGAACCAGAGAGATCTAAAAAAAAAATTAGTAACTACATATGCATTGCCGCCAATTATAGGCAACCAACATGGCTTTGAACGTTCTGTCAGTTTTACAGCCATTCTGCTAGGCCTTTGTATCCTTCTTGGAACATTCTCTTTGTCTTTGGTGTTCTAGCCACCCTGGTCTTTAAGTTCCTCAAAGACATATTACTCCTTTGGTGTTTTTCCACATGATAATCTCCCCTGCCAGGAAAATCTCTTTCCTACTCACTATTGTTCTCCCTTCTCATTAAATCCTGCTCACCTTTCAGATCTCGGCAAAAATATCACATTTCCTAGAAAGTCTTTTCATAGGACCTCATAGGATCTCCTTACCTTGGGCTTGTGGCTCCTTATAACTTTCCTTCATAGTAATTCTCCTTTTTTAAAGTATATACCAGATGATCCTTTTATCACTGTCTATTTTCCACTCTCCTGTGTAAGGCAGAAAGCTCCATTAAGGCAGGGGCCCTGTCTGTCTTGCTTTATCTAGAGGTGCCTAGCACACAGGGTCCAACAGATAATTGGCACTGAATACGTATTTGTTGAAGAACTGTATGAATGAATTCCAGAATCCAAATTAATTATGGTATCTGAAAGCCTTAATATACTAGTGTTTTGTATAACTGCACACCATTACATGGTACTTGGGTTTTTCAGTCCTTGAACTGAAGAATAACTAAGTGAAGTCAGACCATAACCATCCCACAAAACAAATGTGAACTCTTTAGGAGATCAACAGTGGCTTTCTGTGCAATGTCTATTGTAGGAAGTTGGAATGGCTTTTGTGATTTTTTCCCAAACTCTTCTCTTAGGCCTTGAATATCTATGAAATATCAGTAAAATGAATTTTGGGGATCACAGCTTTAGGTCTGTAGTCAGAGGGGTTTGTGCCAGATAAACCAACAACATACAGGAGCAGAGATGAGAGGACAACTCAGATCCCCCAGTGTGCACTGTTGATTTATGCAACCCCCAGTAGAGAGAATACTGCCTATCAGAGCCCCACCACTGTGGCCTGAGGCAGTGTTGGAGTAGAGCCCAGAAAATAGGGCCTCACTCCAGAGAAATGCAAGAGAAGGCAGTTCAGTGAGGGGGCCCCCAGGAATCCCTTGAGGTAGCAAAAATCTGAGCATGAGACAAGGATACAGGGTCAACTCATAAACCAGAAATGGCATGAAAGGTCCAAGAGTCAGAAAAACTGATCAGCTGAGCTACCAGAAGAGATAGAAGTGAAGAAATAAGGAAATAGGGGTCTAAATACAGTCAATGGGAAAAGTTAGGCATGGTTAAGTTTTGGAAGGTTTTTAAGTTTTTGGTTTCATTTGTTTCCTAGGTTTATCCAAGGTCTTGGCCTGCTACATACCTGTGCCAAGCTCAGGCTCCAAGGATCTCAGTGATGTGCTAGAGTCCATTTTGTGGGTTATGATGGCCATTGGAAAAAAAAAAAAAAAGAGAGAGAGAGAGAACTTTGGGATGTCTGGGTGGCTCAGTCATTTAAGCATCTACCTTTGGCTCAGGTCATGATCCTGTGGTCTTGGGATGGAGTCCTGCATCAGGCTCTTTGCTCAGTAGAGAGCCTTCTTCTCCCTCTGCCCGCTCCTCCCTCTACTTGTGTTCTTTCTCTCCATCTCTCTTTCTCTCTCTGACAAATGAATAAAGTCTTTAAAAAAGAGATGCTAATAGATAATTCCTTATTTACTATTTCATGATTTACCAGCTCCTCTCTCATAGGTATAAACCCAACATAGAATCTCAGATTAGATTTATTATATAATGATCTGTGAAAAAGAAATGGTATAAATTCATAGTGAACAGGTTTTAAATTTTATAGTGAAAATGAAATACATTGATTAACAGAAAGTTAGAATCTCAGGCAGTTTTGTGACATTAATGTTCCTTTAAAAAATTTTAATATATTTTTGTGTATTCTGTAATATAATGGACTCCTTCTGTATCCATGCCTGACTTCAACACTCATCAGTATTATGTCATTCTGACTTCATCTGATATTTTGATTAGCGTTTTTCTTTGGGACTGCATTGAGATCTTTCTTATGAGTGCTAAAGATGAGTGGAGAGGCCATGTGAATGTGGGACTTCTTTCTATATTGTGCAGAATACTCTAGAGGGTTTACTGGAATGAGGACATTGCCTCTTAGATGAAGGCAGGATTAAGGGATTTTCTTCAAAAGAAAGAGCTTCTGACATTTTTAATCATGTGCTTTTGAAATGTGTGGTGCCAGGGGCAGAAAACAATGTTGCTTTTGGTGAGACAGTATTCTCCCTAATAAATACCAATTCTGTGCATTTAAAATAATAAGACAATATGAATTAAACCTGTTTCCAAGAATTAAATCTGTTTCTGCAAAGCCAAACACAAAATACAAAACACAAAAATAATGCTTTTTGGTGGAGGAAAAAATGTCTCTCTAGCTATCTAATCTATCCATATGCATATACATCTGTACTGAGTCCTATAGGATATCACCGTTCCAGGGAATCATTTCCATGTTTTTAAACATCTCATTTCTATTTTCCTTTGTACCTTTGCCAGTGAACATAGAGCCTTGTACATAGCAAGTGTTTTGTTAAGTGTCGGTTGAATTAATTTAGTTTGTTTTCTTGAACTGAAATTCTTTCCTCTCTCAGCTGACTTCCTCCACACTTGCCAACCACCTCTCACTACCCTGTAAATCAAGAACATTGCATGCAGTTATATTCTCTCCCATACATAACAATGTGATGATGACAACAACAGTGTCATCATCCTTTCCCTTTGATTTAATTTGCGAAGGAAATACAATCAATGAGAAAGTATTGATTACATAGACCTTTGGAAAAATTCCTTTCTGTATACAAAAGTCTTTGCTATACTGCTTTCTCTTAGAAGTCACATTGAGATCTGTCCTTGTGGGACATATTGTAAAAAAGGGAGCTGTTTCAGTGGCTTCTGCTCAAACTGACATTTTTCTCTTGAACATCTCTGTTGTGGTGGTGATACTGGCAGAAGAGGGAGATTATTTCTATTCTTATTCTTTTTAATGAGGTGCAGGTGGAATAACTTATGGACACGAGAACATCGGAATTAAGATCCTTTTCCTCTCAGATCAATCTTTGTAGTTGAAGGAGATAGATATTTGGACAATTAGCAATAAAAAAATCTCATTTATATTTTATTTGGTATAGAGCTTGCTACTTCTATTGTTCCTCCTTCCCCTCACCCCTTTAGGCACAAAGGCTTACTTGTTCAAATTATTTAAAAATGGGTAGGACTTTTTAAAAAATCTATAGTAGTTTGTAGTAATAGATTGCAAAATGTATGATGAAGAATTTTAAAAAGAAGCTTCAAAGATTAAGTGATTATTCTTGACTACAAATGCTGATCTTCTAAAAATTCAAGTATTACTAATCTTCATGAAGGAAATAATGACTTCTTTTTGGAATTATCATGACTAACTTTGCTTGAAAAATTGCTATTAGCTAGATTTTCAGGAGGCACAAGTTATAAGCTTCTGTAAATTAGGCCCTCTGAGATTTTTAGAGTACTTATAAAAGATTCCATGTTGGAAATATTAAACTTATTTCTTAAAGTTGGGAGTTTAAGTGTATTTTAAAGTATTTTGTTAAAAAAAGCAAGCAAGAGGATAAAAACAGCTTCTTTCAGAAAGTGGTGTTGTGCAAAAACAATACTGTTACGCTGAAAAAATAAATAAAATGGAAAAAAAATAAAAAAAGAAAAAGCAAGAAAGCTCTTTCCTTTCTATTTTTCTTCATTCCTTTCTGTAGATGTCACTGTAGCATAGCAAAAAGAAAGGGGACGTCTTTTCTTTTGAAAATATAGGACTTCTACATTCAAATGAAAAAAAAAGCAATGATTTGATTTATTATGCCAGGGTTGTCATATCAACAATAAGGTTTCCAAGCAACTAGCAGAATAAATTATTTTATAGATTTATTTGCTTAGCCTCATAAAATGGACCAAATGGAAGACACTTTTTTCCACCGTGATTATGTGGTAATTAAAAAAAGTCATTACACAGAAATTATGCATTAAATTCACATTACTAAGAAGAGTTCAAAATGAATCATGTGAATGTAATCAATGCCAAAAGACTTAATGAAGATTTGCTGCTTACAAGGAAGCATTGTTGTTTCATGTTTATATATTTTCAATAATTGGTTTCTGGAGTCTATACCGTGATTTGCTCAAGTTGTTCAGATTTACTCTTCAAAGAGGTTGATGCATGTGTCCCTCACTATGTCCCCTCTAAAGACCCTCCGAATGAACTCATCAAACCCTGGTGCTCATTCTCTAGACAGAATTCATACACATCCTTAGAATTTTCTACACATGCAAATGGCCTGTGCCGCTGGTTCTTAAGACTTCTGAAAAGTTACTGAACATATTAAAAAATGAAGAATTGATTTTTTTTAACACAGCTGCCCTGGGGATGTTAGAGACTTGTTAGACATTCGCAGTCCATATTTCCCAAACATCTTTGTATAGTTTAAACATTTTCACTGCTATTTTTGAGTTGCTTACATCTCTACTTGGGAAAAGCCTGACCTGAAAGTAACAGAGCAAGTATCCTCTTCCCCCACCCGCCCTGTTTTCTTTTATTAGAACTTTCTCCAGGACTTTTGATTTGCTGAAATTGTGGATGATGTGAAAAAATAGAAAATGATATGCCAAACTCCTCCGCTTAGTCAGGGGAAGCAGAAACCTGCCATGCAGTCCCAGGACAAGGTATTTTGTGTCCATCTACCACAGACGTATTTGTTGATGGAGAAAATCATCACTGCCTATAAAAAGTATCTGCTTTTTCTTTGCTTTGCCAAGGATGCTTTTTTTCCCTCTCACTTTCTTTGGTTTCTTCTGGAAATATTATTTCTTTCAAAAACTTATAGGCTGGGCATAGCCGAAGAATCAAGAAAAAAGCACTTGTATTGAAAAATTACTAAGCAAACCACAGCATTCAACTGGATTTTCCAATTTGAAACATTTGACAAAAATATAGCTATAATTTTCTGGGCTATATGTGATGGGAAATTTTCTCTGTCCAATTCAGATGCATCTGCTCCATTATTACTAACATCTTTTATACCCTTATAGACAATTCAGAGAGTCAGCAAGTAGAGGGGAACTATTTCTCCCTTCAAATGACATTGTCCTAATATTGTTACGCTTACAACACAGTTGCCAAATGGTGCTGCTTCTGCATCTTAGTCCAACTTAAGACTATGGGTGTTTTCTTCCTTTTTACTTTGTTCTATTCAAGTCACTGTTTCCTCAGAAGAAGGAAAAATCACTTTTGAGATTCATGACAATGCTACATATAGCCAGGCATTACAAGGCATTCCTGTACTGGGCTTGTTTTCTTGTTACCTGTTGATGCTCTACTTCATTGCTTCTATATCTTATTTTCAAAAGCATGCTTTTAGGCAAATTTTCCCTATTATCTTTCTGGAGAAGTTCATCTAATTTCATCTCCTCCTGTTACAGAAAACAAATGGGCAAATTTAAAAAAACCTTTTTTGGTCTAGTCCTTTTTTGTTGTTGTTTACCATTTTTATATAAAATTTTTGTTTGTAAAACCATGTCCTTTATTTCTGAGGTGAACTTACAAGTGGTCACCTGTGCTGTTCCATAAATAGACAACCTTGGTCACTACTTCCGAGAAATGAGTAGAAGACTAAATATGGAAGAGTTTCCTTTTTTCCTTTTTTTTTTTTTTTTCTTTTTCCAGTATGATTTCCTTCTGGCCTTGGTGAAACCATCTTGATCGATGCTTGTCAAACTTGAGTATATATACCAATCCCCTGGGGATCTTGTTACAAGGTGTATTCTGATTTGGAAGTTCTCAGGAAGGTCTGGGGCCTGACAGTTCTGGTTTCTAACAAGCTCTCAGGTAATGTTCGTGGTGCTGATTTGCAGACCACACATTCTGTAGCAAGACTAGAACACTCTACCATGCAGGTAAAGAAGCTGAGGTCTAGAGTGCTGCATAGATGTACTAAATGCTTTTTTCCAGTTTATTACTAAAGCAACCTAGAATTTAAGTGTTCCAAAGCAAGAAAAGATACACAGTTTTCTGTGCAGTTGCATGAAAAGATAGATGGATGCCAACTTTCTTGTGGTTGGAATCTGTTCCTTTTGTTCTCCACTGTGTAAGTTGTTTGAGTCTTTCCTCTTTATGAATGTTCCCATGTTTATTCATCATTAAAATTGACACAGAAGAAAATTAAAATATATTATTTTTCAAGCTCAAAGCTGTCATTTTACTTTAGTGTGAGAGGCAGAGTTTTGGGAAAAATAAGCAAATTTATATTCAAGTAATCACAAACTACTTGATAGTAAAGGCAGCAATATTTTAACACCAGGAATTCGTTGTTATGTTTTAATATGAGCTTTTTCTTTTAATATGAGCTTTCCAATAATAAAATAAGTTCAATAAAGCAGATGGGATAAGACATTGATGGTGCCGCAATTAATTTTCTTTGATGATTCATTTTGCTAGCAGGGTAAAAAAAACAAACAAACAGTAATTTAAAGGCATAAATGTTCTTGGTGTCACTTAAAGAAAACCCTGACATTTTGAAAACAAAAAAAGTTCTGGACTGCAGAGAAACTGCTGTTGATATCTTCTTCCATCTTTAGTACTTTTTGCTGTGGCTAGGCCAATATCCTCTCATGCCCATGCTATTCAATGTGTATCCCCTTTAGAATGTTATGCTTGGTCAATGGGATAGTTGTTTTTATTTTTAATTTTTTTTATTTAAAAAAAGCTTTAAAGATTTTATTTATTTATTTGACAGAGAGAGAGAGCACAAGTAGGCAGATTGACAGGCAGAAGAAGAGGGAGAAGCAGGCTCTCTGCTGAGCAGGGAACCTGATGTGGGGCCCCATCCTAGGACCCTGGGATCATGATCTGAGCTGAAGACAGCCGATTAGCTGACTGAGCCACCCAGGTGCCCCGAGACAATTGTTTTTAGATGAAGTAGAATTTAGATGAATTCCTGTTCTGGCTGTGCTACATGGATATATTAGAACTTTACACCCAGGGAACCTTCATAGTTGGCTTATATACATTCACCAGTCACTGAAACACAATCTTAGTTTTAAAACTGAAAGTTATTATGGGATTGAAATTTTGATGGAGAATAATTTGTCATAGTGAACAAAAATGTCATGCATCTGGGTCATGTGGGATCATGGGCAATGATGGAAGAAAAAGAGAATTTTGGTGAGTGGGAAACAAAACATATCTATAAATATAAAGAATGAGGTTCTGGTCAATGTTGAGTGGGCAGCTGTGCAGTCTGATAAAGCAGTCTGTCCAGGTAGGAAAGCAGGGAAAAGAGAAATTTCAAAACAGGGGCCCACTTGTCCTCCTGAAGAACATGGTGAACCACACTTATTTGTCACTTAGGAATGTAAAGTTTTCCTAAGGCAGAGTGGGAGTCTTAACTCAGACATCAAAGAGATCAGAAAATGTCCCCAGATTGTATAAGAACTTGTGTGTAGAGGTAGTTTGTCACGGAGAAATCTGTAATTTTCAATGGATCTTTATGAATGCTCATGACTACAAAAAACTAAATTCCAATGCCTTATAGTAAAATCCATTAACTCCCAGGAGTGATAAAAAAATTCTAGGGAAATCATGCAAGTGTGAATTATAGAAATGTGGAGATAATTTATTATTATTATTACCAAGACCTATGAATATGACATTTTATGTGTTGTCCTCGTAAATTTGTTGAATTCAAGAAGGAGAGCTTTTATTTACACATCATTAATGTGGAGAAATTAAAGTGGAAAGTAAAATATAGTTTTGAGTAGATGTGGTCTTTTCTGTCTATAATTAATTAGTCTGATTTAGCTGAATAATTTAACAGCAGGAAAATATAGCTCTTTCTCTTTTTTAATGACTCTTTTTTTGGTCAGTCTGCTCTGTTTCTTTTTGCCTGTCTTAGCCCAGTGTAGTCCATTTTTTTTTTTTTTTTAAGATTTTATTTTATTTATTTGCAGTGAGAGAGAGAGATCACAAGTAGGCAGAGAGGCAGGCAGAGAGAGAGGAGGAAGCAGGCTCCCTGCGGAGCAGAGAGCCCGATGTGGGGCTCGATCCCAGGACCCTGAGATCATGACCTGAGCCGAAGCCAGCGGCTTAATCCACTGAGCCACCCAGGCACCCTGTAGTCCATTTTTTAATTCTTTTGTTCAATAAATATTTCTTGAAAGCCATCTACTAACTGAACTTTGTTTTAACCTCTGGGAGGTAGGAAAAGTAACATTCCAGATGAGTAAAATACATTGCTTCACCCCTGAAGCAGCTTACAGTTTATTTATGGAGAACGCCGTATGTTAAAAAAACACTATGCTGCCAAAAGTGTACGATTGTCATATTGGTGCAGCAGAAATTTCAGAAGTGTAATGGGATTTCACAGCAGTGCTGGAGCTCTACAGAATGGTGCCATGAATCAGTGAGGAGCTATGCAAGTGTTTGGGAATGAGTACCATTTGATCCCCGTGTGAAATGTGTGTTCCTTCGTTCTTTGTTGTTTGCTGATTCTATTTCTCTTCTAAGTTATCAAACTTTCTTCTGTTTCTGAATCAGGGAAAGGGAGCGCCAAGGCCATCCTTCTTCTGGGGTTTTGAATGGAGAGAGAGTTGATTTCATGCTAGATCCTCAATGGAAAGGGTACCTAGAAGTCCACCGTCTTCACAGAATTAATTAGGATTAATCACATGAGGCTTTTGTATTTCAGTTTCTTCATCCACAATGTGAAGACATCATTTATGCATGGGTGCACGTGCATGCACACACGTGTGCACACACACACACACACGTCTAGATTAACACTATAATAAAAGGCATATTAGGAGAGTGGCATTTTAGTTATGCTCAGTGGGTCCTTTTGTCTTTTTTCTTAATGTATTCATTTCTTCACTCAAGAGCTTAATTTGAGTACCTACACTACTGGGTACCAGGGATAAAGGTGACTAAAACAGGCATGTCTCTGCTCTCGTGGACCTTAGCTTTCAGTTAGAGAAGATTTGTTAAGAAACTGCTGTGGAAGAAGAAAAACAGAATACTAGGTTAGAGATCTGGGAGTGGGCATAGAGTTGGAAGATGGATGTAGATAGCTTTTTAAAAGAAATGTCACTGACGTTGTACAGTCTTAAATAGAAGATGGTGTCTGTATTTTCATAGGAAGATCTTTGAACTAGGTGGGCACAGAGTCTTAAGCTTGAAAGTACTGAAAAAAATCATCTAATGAGCTGGTTAAAATAACATTCTTGAGTATCTTCCTGGGTAAACTTCCGATCTCTGGGAAAGAGGCCTAGGACTCTTCATTTTTTGTTCAAAATAAATAAAGCAGTTGCAGATTCTTATACAAGTGGTTCATAGGCCGTAGTTTGAAAAAAGACTTGCTTGAAATTATCATCTGTTCATTACTGCTGATTGTTTGTTTCTCCTACAACTCCGCGGCCTTCTGAGTAATTGAGGCAGGATATAGCAGAGCTGATTAGAACCTTTGCATGAATAACTTTTAAGTTTCCAATTTGTATAATTCACGAAATAAAAAACACCTTTAAATATCATTTTGCTTTGCTTCTTAGTTTGGGGTTTCCTTTTCCTGTCTTTGCCTGCTCTGAGTGCCAGAATCTAATATTTTTAGGTGATACGCATTCAGGCCTGATATCTACCAATGGCCATATTTCAAGGATTTAGAGAATATAAGACACAAAAGAATTATTTGAGCATGCCGAACCTACAGCCCCATGATATACATTTTGTCAAAGGCAAATATAGACATTGAAAATTTTAAATAAAACACATTAGAACAGCACCTAGTGAGGTTCTGTTCTATTAAAGACCTGTTGTATACTCTAGTCTTGGCTAAGAGCTGAGTGATATTGCTAGGTTATAAATAGTTTGTTTTTTAATTTCACCCTACCCTTTTTCTCCAACATTCCTATATGATTTCTTCCATAGAATCTATAATTTTCTAAGAGGAGTTATTTCCACTCAGGGTGAGAGTATGTATCTTTGTCTAGGTGGATAGAGGTCTTTTACTGGGAGCTGTTGTGTGCTTTCACTAACTCATGATCCTAGTACTTGAGACATAAATTAGTTTTTTTTTTTTTTTTGTTTTTTTTTTTTTAACCAGAAAGTTTCCTATCTTCCTCCAAATGTCAGGTTTTTTCTTTCTCTTTCCAAATCAACGTATCTGGATGGGGTCACTCCTTCCTCCCTCTAAGCTCCTCTTTCTTTCTCATCCCTCAATAAGGACCTAGGCATTTACAGATTCCAAGGAAACAAAGTATATGGGAGTAGGAAAGAGATGAATATATTTACCAAAGACCTCATAAGTACAAAACCATAGAAGCAAAGATGTGATAAAGCCTGAGGAAACTCAGCCTGAGAGGAATCCCAGATCTTAGAAATAAGAGCATATGCATTTTAAAAACTGTGAACTTGTGCATCCATCTTTGAGTAGATAGAAGAATTAAAAAAAAAAACTTGCATTAGAGAAATTCATTTTAGTTTGACATGTAAATACTGAAAAATAAACTAAGGGAAGAGAAAAATTATGAACAGTTTGGCTTTTATATTACTTCAACGTGGGATAGATTATTTTCAGAAAAGAATAAAAAGACTAGGAACAACTGTCCAGCTGGCCTCAGAAATTCCTTTTGTACACTGATAAAACTATACCAGTATTAAATATATTTACTCTTTCTGGAAATGTCGGTGCATATTATTATGTTCATTGTCTTTAAGTTCGATTTGATTTTGAGATCTAGACTTTCTATAGGCTTAGATTATAGTTGTCATGTGGGATGTTTCCCTACCAATGCCACGTAGTTGTTGATGCACATTGTTTCATTGCAGACTTTAAAGTGAATCAAAGACAAATCAAATTATATCAGGTCTGATGGAGCAGATGATCTTCAAGGCACTTATGAGGAGATCAAGAAGAGACCATTTCCCCTCCTTATAATATCAGAGGCTTTCCTCTTACTGAGTTAGGGCAGAAAGAAACAGATAGGTACCAGGAAGTCATATATGTCTGTCTGTCTGTCTCTCTCTCTCTATGTGTGTGTATGTATGTGTGTGTGTACATATATACATCTACATATATGCACATCTATATATGTAGGTTCCACACCCAGCATGGAGCCCAATGCAGGGCTTGAACTCATGACCCTGAGATTGAGACCTGAGCTGAGAGATCGAGACCTGAGCCAAAACCAAGAGTTGGACATTTAACCAACTGAGCCACTCCAGTGCCCTCAGAAAGTCATATATTAAGATCTTTGTAGTACTTATATTTGCACAGAATAATGAAAAGACTATCTCTTAGATTACCCAACATTTGATAGACACAAATATTTCTATGGAATTAGGAAATAAGTAACATTTATATTAAAAAACTGATCTTGCATTATTTGCTGGATTTGTGCTAGACTTTTTTTTTTTTTTTGGCTGACTTAAATTTATTAGAAGCAGTGATTCACGAAACTTGATTTTTCTATTTCTTGAAAACAACAGAACAATGAATGGCTATACATGATTACTTCATCTCTGTTCATCCCACTAAGGCATAAAATACTAGTCAGGTTAGAGTCATTAATCAGAAATACAAGTATATTCTTAGAAAAATTGAACTAGTTATCAATCCTAGTATTTTACTGCACACTAATACATTTAGTGTTTGTACTAAATGCTTTTCCCAATGTGACAAAATACTGCAATTACTAACAGCTTCCAGGAAACATATGAAATAGTATTGTACAAAAAAGTAGAATATTAGTTTAAAAGATTATCTGCCTCTAAAGGATCGATATGGGTGCTATCTTTCTGTTCTCATAGATAGCAAAAGGTAGTACTTAGACTAATCACAATGGCAAAAGTGTAAAGGTGCCTTTAGAAAAACACCTATGTTTGGTCAGATACAACACCAAATCATGTATTCCAGATGTGAATCTCTCTTGAATGGAAAAATACGGCCAAAGGAAAAAGTCTATTTTGATAATTTCTGTAAGACAATTCTTTATTTTAGAGGCAGTGAGAATTGAACATCTTTATCTGAACATTTCCTCATGACAAATAATGTTTTTTTCATTGCTCTTTGAAGTCTTTGTAGATTAGGACATCACACCAACTTCTTCTGCATGCCAGAATGTCTCTGATTTGTCATTTAGCCTGTCTGGAACTTAGCTTTTTCTGCTTTAAAATAAGGCTAAAACAGCATGATCTCTAAAGTCCTTTACTGCCCCAAATACTACGAAATCTGTGAATACCCCCTGAAAGTGTTTGCTAAGTGCACACGTGCATGTGTGTGTGTGTGTGTGTGTGTGTGTGTGTGTGTGTATTTTCTGGTTAGAATGGTGAATGGCAATTTTTAGAAATATTACTGAGGAGAATGCATATTTTCTCCATATAACTTTATTGAAAGATGCCTGAAGACATAAATTAGTAGAACTATAGGCTTTCAAAGAAAGAGATTTTCTAAATAGAAAGTATTTCCTAGAGTCCACAGTCTCTCTGAGAAACAAACTGAGGGTTTTGGAGGGGAGAGGGGTTGGGGGGTTGTGTGAGCCTGGTGGAGGGTTTAAGGAGGGCACGTATTGCGTGGAGAACTGGGTGTGGTGCATAAACAATGAATTCTGGAACATTGAAAAAAATAAAATTAAATAATAAAAAGTATTTCCTATGAATCTTTATGTAATTATGATGGTTATTGTACATTATTCTACAAATCATTTTGTGACTTTGACTTATTAAAAAGTCTGGTTTCAAATTTTGCTAGCGTAGGGGCATGGCTGTTTGAACAGAGGTGTTGCTGACAAATCATCTGCTTTAGCAATAGTTCTGACAGGAATTCATGTCCCGATATTTCTAGTAGGTGACCAAGGCTCAGAGAGGTTTAGGGACTGTCCATGGTCACCTAATAAATGATGGTGAGGAAATGGGGAGTCTTGGCTGCTGGATGTGATATCCATTCTGTTACCTGAACTGCCTCTCAGTGGGAATAGTTTATTCCCACTGAGAGGCCAGACTAGGTAGCATTATAAATGTTGAGAACAGAGATTGACAGGCTGAATAATAACATTCCCAATCCAGATATTTAAGTTACATACCTTGGTAGGAGCATAATTTGAGCAGTAGCTCTGTTTGGAGAAGAAACTACTCATTCCTAATTGAGGAAGAATGTAACTACAAGTAGGAACCTCATCTTCTGCAACTGAACAGGGTCAGAAGATGTGATCCTAGCAAACAAACCAACCGTGGAGGCTATATATGCAGATATTACATAGACCTAACACAGAGAGGCAGAAAGGCTTTTTAAAATCGAGGCAGAATTGACACCAAACGATAAATGTTTAGATTACACAATTTAATATGTTTTGACTTATGTGTACACTCATAAAAACATTATCACAATAAGGATAGTAAACATAGTGATCACTACCAAAAGTTTCATCAAGCATCTTTATCATTCCTTGCTCTTCTTCCCTCCTGGGCTAGGTAACTACTGATCTACTTTCTCTCACTAAAAAGTAGTTTGCATTTCTAGAAGATCAAATAAATGGAATAAGAGACTATGTACTCTTTTCTGCTTTTTAAAAAATCTGTGTAATTATTTGAGAGTCCTCTATGTTGTAGTTCACTTTTTCTCTCCGAGGAGCATTTCATGGTATGGATACACCAGGTTATTCATTCACTTGTCTGTGGACATTTGGGTTGTTTCCAGTTTTGGGTTTTTACTAAAAAAGCTTATATGGACATTCATGTAGATGTCTTTGTCTACATATGATTTCATTTCTCTTGAGTAATATCATAGACATATGATTTCATTTCTCTTGTGTAAAGAAATGCCTAGGAGAGAAAAGATCATGAAGTAGGTATATGTTTGACTTTTTAAAAAACTGCCAAATCATTTTCCAAGGCAGTTAGGTCCATGTACATTCAGTCCCATGAGTAGTTTCAGTTGTTTCACATGCTTGCCAGTGTTTGTAATGTTAGTCATTCTAACATTATAGATCTGTATATATAGTTCATCACCTATTAGGTAGGTGATGAAATCTCGTTATGGTTCTAATTTGCATTTCCCTAATGACTAATGATTTTGAGCATCTTTCCATGTGCTTATTGGTCTTAAGTATAGCTTCTTTGGTGAAATATCCATTCAAATTTTTTTGTCTTCTTAAAAAAATGGGCGGTCTTGTCTTAGGATTGACATCTTAAAGTTCTTTATATACTCCAAACTTCTTTATAGGCTCTAGAAACCAGTCATTTTTTAAGAAATATGCTTTTAAAACATTTGTTCCTCACTTTGGTTTGCATTTCAGTCTCTTAAAAGTGGTGCAGTACTATTTATCGATTATTTAACTTTATGGATTGTGCTTATAGTGTCCAACTCAAACTCACAAAAATTTTCTCTTATATTTTCTTTTAGAAGCTTTGTGGTTTATTTTTTATTTAAGACTATGGTCAATTTTGAGTTAATTTAAGGATCAAAGGGTTTTTTTTTTTGCATATTCATATAAATTATTCCAGCTCCTTTTGTTGAAAAAGTGTTCTTTTTTGGCTGAATTGCATTTCTTTCTTTTTTTTTTAAAAAAAAAGTATTATTTATTTATTTGACAGACAGAGATCTCAAGTAGGTGGAGAGGCAGGCAGAGAGAGAGAGAGGAGGAAGCAGGCTCCCCACTGAACAGAGAGCCCGATGAGGGGCTCGATCCCAGGACCCTGAGATCATGACACGAGCCGAAGGCAGAAGTTTAACCCACTGAGCCATACAGGTGCCCCTGAATTGCATTTCTTTTGTCAGAAATTTGTTGTCCATAAATGCATGGTTCTACTTCTAGACACTCTATTTTGTTTCCTTGAGTTGTTGGAGATCAAACACATGGTGAGAGAAAAGCTCTTCAAAGACATGATATACTTGAGAGGCCATTTTAGATTTCTAAGTCAACATGACTATATATAAACTTTGTTCAAACCAAAAGCCTGATTTATGGACCAGCACACATGCATTGTATATCCATTTTGTGAATGAATAGCCTAAAGGAAAACCATCTGGTCCTTGATATATCGTCAGTTCTCCTACTCCCTGCATTCCTTTATGAGAAAACTGATGATTCCTGCCTATATGCTAAGCACAAGCAGGCAAAGGGAGAAGCAGGCTCCCCACTGAGCAGGGAGCCCAATGTGGGGCTTGATCCCAGGACCCCAATATCATGACCTGAGCTGAAGGCAGATGGCTAACAACTGAGCCACCCAGGCATTCCACTTTTAGAGACTCTGAAAAGGTTTGTTCATTGTGCATCGACACACCTGTCTTGATGCAAGTACAGTACTTCTTTGATTGGAATTATAATTTATAGTCCATTTAGGAGGCACTACCTTTAATATTGGGTATATTAGTGGAATTACTATTGAAATTAATATTAGGATATACCCCATGAACAGATATATTTCTCTACATTTTATTTTCATTTTTAATTTCTTATTTACATTTTTAATTTCCCACAGCAATATTTTATAGTTTTTAGTGTATAGATCTTTAATATATTTTGTTCAATTTGTCCCTAAGTATTTCATGTTTTTGGTGCTATTTTAAATGGCATTATTTTTTTCTTTTAACTTCAATTTCAATTGTTCATTATTATTATTATGTAGAAATACAGATACTTTTTTTTAATATTTTATGTGACAGACAGAGATCACAAGTAGACAGAGAAGCAGGCAGAGAGAGAGAGGAGGAAGCAGGCTCCCTGCGGAGCAGAGAGCCCGATGTGGGGCTCGATCCCAGGACCTTGGGATCATGACCTGAGCCGAAGACAGAGGCTTTAACCCACTGAGCCACCCAGGTGCCCCAGAAATACAGATACTTTTTATATATTGATCCTATATCTGGAAGTAGGAAGCTCCACTAACCAGGCTAAAGAAATACTGCTAATTCAGTTTTTAGTTTGAGTAGCTTTTTGAGGTAGTTTTTATCCATTTTCCACACACATGATCATGTGTGTGAATAAGGACATTTTTAATTCTCCCTTTATTATATAAATAAGGTCTTTTATTTCTATTTTATAGCCTATTTTGCTGGCCGGATACCCTAGTATATGTTAATTAGAAGTGGTGATTGCAGGTATTTCAATCTTGTTCCTACTCTACTCATCAGGGGAAAGTTTTTAGTCTTTTACCATTAAGTGTACGGTTAGCAGTATGTTCATAATGGATACCCTTTATTAGATTGAGGAATTTTCATTTTATTCCTACTTTTATGAGGGTTTTCTTTAAAGATTTTTGTTTATTTAACAGAGAGAGAGACAGCGAGAGGGGGAACAGAAGCAGGGGGAGTGGGAGAGGGAGAAGCAGTCTTCCTGCCAAGCAGGGAACCTGATGTGGGGCTCTATCCCAGGACGGGGATCATGACCTGAGCCGAAGGGAGACGCTTGAGGACTGAGCCACCCAGGCACACCTAATGAGGGTTTTTAACAAAAGCACGTATTATATTTTGTCAAGTACTTTTTCCAGTGGTATCTTTGGGATTTATAAAATGCATCTTCAACTTATCACATCTACCTCAAGTCGTACAGAATTTCACATCTTGTGTAAACTGTATTTAGTTTCCTAGGGCTGTTGTAATAGAATACCACAAACTGTGTGACTTAGAACAAGAGAAATTTCTTCTGTCATAGTTCTGGAGGCCAGAAGTCCAAACCAAGGTGTCGGTAGGGCCACAATCCCCCTGATGCTCTGGTTAGAAACCTTCCTTGCCTCTGCTTAACTTCTGCTTGTGGCTGGCAATCCTTGATGTTACTTGCTTATCATGCATAATTCCAGTTTCTGCCTCTGATGTCACATGGCATTTTCCCAATGTGTCTGTCTCTGTGTCTCTTCTTTCCTTCTTAGGACAGCAGTCTTACTAGATTAAGGACCTACCCTACCCCAGTATAATCTCATTTTATATTAATTAATTCAATCTGTAACAAACTTATTTCCAAATAAGGTCATATTCTGAAGTCCTAGGAAGGACATGAAATTTTGGGGAACACTACCCAAGCCCATAAAAAGAAACTTGCAGTAGTACACTCCTTTGGGTATCCTATACAACTTTGCACTATTGTTTTCATACATTTACTTTCATATATGCTATCCAACTGTACTATATTGTTTTTATATAAGCCATCTTTTTTCCAAACATAGTATTTTAATTTGACACACAGTTTATGCTTTAGTTTTCTGGCACTGCTGTAACATTTTATCACAAATTGGTTGCTTAAAACAATAGAAATGTATTCTCTCATAGTTCTGGAAGCCAGAAACTCAAAATAATTTGTCAACAGTGTTGTTTCCTTCTGTAAGCTCTTAGGGAGCACATGTTTCGTACTTCTCTTCCAGCCTCTAGGGGCTGCTGATACTCATTGGCATTCCTTGGCTTGTGGTGGCATAACTCCGTTCTCTGCCTGCATCTTCACATGGCCTTCTCCCCTATGTGTATGAGGGTCTCCAATCCTCCACTCCTTTTTCATGTAAAGATACTCATCGTTGGATTTAGGGCCCACTCAAATCCAGGGTGATCTTATCTTGAGAACCTTAACTGAGTTACATCGGCAAAGACCCTATTTCCAAATGAAGTCATATTCACAGGTACTAGGGGTTGGGACTTGAATACAGTTTTGGGAAGCCACTATTGACCACTGCAATTTACAGACTACAAAATTCACCCTTTTAAAGTGTGTACTTCAGTGACTCTTTCAATAGTCACCAAGTGTGCAAACATTAAGTTTATCTAATTCAGAACCTTAGAAAGAAACTCTGTATCCTTTAGCAATCATTTATTATTCTTCCAAAACCCGGCCCCTCACAAGCCCTATTTACTGTCTATGGGGATTTGCCTATTTTGGATATGAGCCAGATCATATGATATATAGCCTTTTGCATTTATCTTCTTCTGCTTAGCATAATATTTTCAAGATTTCACCATGTTGTAGTATGAATCATATTATCCCTTTTTATGGCTGTAAAATAGTCCATTGTATAGGACTACTACATTTTTTTTTTATTCATCAGTTGATGGAAATTTGGACTTTCACTTTTTAATTATTACAGGAACACCTTTGTGAAAGTTTTGTGTGATGTATTCTTTTGGTTCTCCGGGGTATAAGTGGTCTTTTAAAGAGTTTTAAGCAGTAAGAAAGAACTTATATTCTATATTTTAATAATGAAATGAAACCCATGCATTAACCCACATCTTTACTTAGCATTTCTATTTTTTATAATTCCTTTGTATAGATCTATATTTCCCTCTTATTCCACTTTACTTCTGCTGGAAGATCTTTCTTTGATGTTTCTTGTAGTGTATGTCTGCTTATGATTAATTCTCCCAGATTTTGTTGGTCTGAATGTCTTTATTTTGCCCTCTTTTCTGAAAAATATTTTTGTCAGTTATATAATGCTAAGTTGAACATTTTTTTCCCCTAGATATTTTGAAGACGCTGCTCCACTATCTTTTTGCTTGCATTATTTCTGACAAGCAATATGTTGTCATTCTTATCTTTGTTCCTCTGCGTATGCATGTCTTATTTTTTATGATTATTTTTAGGATATTTTCTTTATTCCTAGTTTTGAACAATTTCAGTGTGATATAGTTTATTGCAGTTTTCTTCATATTTCTTGTTCGAGAGGACTATTAAGCCTCTTGCCTCTGTGGATTTATAATTTTTATGAAATTTGGAGAAACGTTGGTGTTTATTTCTATGTGCATAGTTTTCTGTAACTGACTTCTTTGGCTACACCCAATTATACTTTTTTTTTTTTAATATTTTACTTATTTATTTGACAGAGAGGTCACAAGTAGGCAGAGAGGCAGGCAGAGAGAGAGGGAGAAACAGGCTCCCCACTGAGCAGAGAGCCCGATGCGGGGCTCGATCCCACGACCCTGAGATCATGACCTGAGCCGAAGGCAGAGGCTTAACCCACTGAGACACCCAGGCGCCCCCAATTATACATTTTTATAAGAACTTCTTCCCTCCCTCTCTCCCTCCCTCCTTCCTTCCTATCTTTTTTTTTTTTTTTTTTAGGATTTTATTTATTTATCTGACAGAGAGAGAAAGAGGGCAAGTAGGCAGAGGAGGAGAGAGATAGGGAGAAGCAGACTTCCTGCTGAACAGGGAGCCCAATGGGTTACTTGATCCCAGGACCCTGGGATCATGACCTGTGGTGAAAGCAGACACTTAACTGACTGAGCCACCCAGGCACCCCTTCTTTCTTTCTGTTTTTTTAATTGAGTATAGTTGACTCACAATGTTACATTAGTTACTGTACAACAACTACTGTACAACATGGTGACTTGACAAACCTATAAATGATGCTACTCTTACCACAACTGTAGCTACCATTGTCTCCATATAATGCTATTACAGTACTATGGACTATAGTCCCTACACCGTGCCTTTTATTCCCTGTGACTTATTCATTCCTTAACTGGAAACCTGTATCTCCCACTCTCCTTCACCCATTTTGTCCATCTTCCCACTCTATTCCCCTCTTTCTTTTACCATTAATTTACCTCTGTGTTTCATTTTGGATAGCTTCTGTTGCTGTGTCCTCAGGTTCACTAATACTTTATTCTCCTGTCTAATCTTTTCTTAATCCAGTCCTGGCCAGTGTATTTTTTATCTCAGACATTGTAGCTTTCATACACTGAAGTTCAGTTTGAGTCTATTGTTTGTTTTCCATGTTTATGCTTACCTGTTTGAATAGAAAGAATGCAATGACTATTCTAATGTCCTTCTCTTTTAAGTGTAACATCTAATTCAGCTCTGGATGGTTTCAGTTGATTTAATTCTTCTCCCCATAATGACTTACATTACTGCTTCTTTGTATGGCTGGTAAACTTTGAATGCCAAACATTTTACATTTTACCTGGCTTCCTACTGTTACTATAATTTTATACATTTTCTTGAGATTTTTTCTGGGATCGTTAAGTTACTTGGAAATGATTTGATCCTTTTGGATTTTACTTTTAAGATGTGTTAGGCAGGATCAAAATAGTATTTGCTGTAGGGATAATTATTACCCAATACTGAGGCAAGACCTTTTTGAATATTCTGTAATACTTAATGAATTATGAGATTTTCCATTCTGACTGGTTGGATAAAGTACTATCCCTGGCTCTTTGTGACCTCCAGACACTGTGAACTCTAATCTTTAGAGGTAGTTCTTTTCCTGACCTTGTATGGTTTCTTTAGGAACTTGTACCAGTCCATACGCTGTTGTGTACTCTAGTGGGAGCTACTCCACAGATCTCTGTGGTTTTATTTGTCTATGTTCTCTCCTCTCTGGTATTCTAGATACAAATTCTAGCCATTTTACCTACCCCATACTCTCAGCTTTGTCTCTTCAACTCGCATCTGCTGTGTTCCATTTTCTTGGAAACCTGTTTTAGTCAGTAAACCTGTGGCAATTGCAGGACCCACCTCATTTGTTTTCTGTCTTTCAGAGATAATTGTCCATCATTGCAGTGTTTTGAAAATTGTCGTTTCACTTATTTAATCATTTTTGGTTTTGTTTTTGTTTTTTGCTTCAGGTGGAAGGGTAAATACCATTCCTGTTGCTGTATTTTTGCTGGAGACAAAAGTCAAAGTCTTGAATTAAGAAAAACAATGAACTCTATTGTTAAGTGAATCCATGTCATTCCATATAGCACTTCGTGTGTTTCTACTGTTTTATTGTATTTCTTTGTATGAAATTGTTATAATTTATTTTTCAATTGAAGTATAATTGGGTTATTTCTAGTTTTTGACTATTACAAATAATGATGTTGTAAACATTTTTTTGGTGACTTTGGCTACACATGCATGCACACACACACAAACAATTTGGGATATTTAATTTGAAATGAATCTTTGGTTCTTAGGATTTGTATTTGTTAAATTTTAACCAATATTACCAAAAATTCTATATAGTGGTTTCAAGAATTTGTCTTCTTCCTCCTCCATTCACAAGCGTTGTATCACAGCTCTGGTTTCAGCTGTTCCAACACTTAGATGTTATTGCAATTTTAAATTTCAGCTGTTTTGGTATACATGGTATATAGCTATGATTTTAGTTTGCATACCCCTAATGGGTAGTGATGTTAGTCACATGTTTTATGATTGGCCATTTGAATATCTTCTTTTGTGAAATGCCTGTTCAAGTATTTTATTCATTTTATTGGATTATTTGCCTTACTGACTTACATATTTTCCCTAATATATATATTATATACAAGCCCTTTATTATTTATATGTATTGTTAATGTTTTCTGTCACTCTGTGTTTTGAATTTTCTTTTTCTTAATGGTGTTTTTAGATAAACAGAAGTTCTGGCAGTGTAATCCAGTTGGTAATCTTTTCTAATGTGGCTAGTGTTAATGAGGAAAGAGATTATTACCTACTCCAAATTCATGAGAATATTCTTTTATGCTAACTCCTGGTAGAGTTAATGTTTATATACTACATTTAGAATGAAAGTCTATCTGGAATTAATCTTCAAGTGTGTTTGAAAAAAGGGTCAATTTTATTTTTTTCTTTTACATGTGGATATACAATTGACCAAATACCATACTTTTAAAGGGGCATTTTTTTTGCCATTGCTTTTTCAATTGTCTTTGTCATCAAGAATCCATATAGGTGTGTGCTATTTCTGGACCCTCGTTTTTGTTCTATTGGTTTATCTATCTTTGCAACACTACAATACATATTACTTTACTTTGTAATAAGTCTTGATATCTGGTGGAGTAATTCCTCTATTTCTTCTTAATGTTAGTGGCTTAAAACCAAGTTATTATTTTTCATGAAAGCATCTCATAGGTTGTATAAAACTCTTTAAGGAAAAACAATAACATTTATGCACAGACTAAAAATTTTTTTGCTTCTTGAAATATTTTTCTAAACTCTGTAGGTTAATCTCTATTTCCTTTCTCATCAAGAATATATCAATAAAATATTTGAGCATTAAGGATTGAAGAATCATCTATTTTTGTCCCATGTTGCTCATGGCATATTATAAGTAATTAGTCTCCTTCTCAACCATTTTTAGCTTTAGCAATTGCTATTAGCATAATTTCTTATTAGAATATTCATAAGAAATATCTATTTATTCAAGTACATTTTGTGGGTTTAAAAATCCATTATTTCAAAACTAAATGGGCTCTAAATTCTTAATCTTTGGTGCTAAGTTATATATTAGGAAGATAATGAAACCTTTTAGATGACTTTGCCAATCAAAATTAATAGTAATAGTGATCTCTACACTCCCACACATAAACAAGGCCATACACCGATTTACAAGCTTACATTATTATGTGGAAGTGGCTTAGAGACAAGGTTTAGTGGCCTCTGTCTTAGCCTCTGACTTACTCCATTGGGTGCATAGGAATCTAGCTATGAGGAAAAAGGAGTGCCATATATCTGAGAAATATAAACGGGTGATGCCACATGATGATATGCTCTTAATACTCTGCCTGATAAAGAGTCTTTGCTCACTGCTGCATGGATGAGTTAACTTATAGAGACATAGAAGAAATTGAATAAAGGAATATCCAGTCAGTTCCAAAACAGAGCTGCCGAAAGGCAAGAAAACCTGGGATTTATGCTGAGTACTGAATCAAGAATAATACCCATGAATAGAAAGGAGGTTTTGAGTATGTCCCTTTAAAAACACAAAGTTGGAAGAGATTTTGAGACCTATTCCCAAGCTATAAATTGCGATGACTGCAGTAACTTAGTCCTTCAAAGTTTGTGTATATATGTTCATTTAACCTGTTTCTGCCTCCATATATTTAGCTAAAGTCTCACAGTATGATCTACCTATGTCTCCAGGTGGCCCTGACTCCATCAGTTACTTAAGGAGAGCCCTGCCTGATATCCCAAATATCATGGATTATTGGTAATCATTTTTCCAAATCTTTCAACCAAATTATTTGGATCATATATTCCATTCATAAAAACATTCCATTCATAAAAAGGAACTAGATAGGACTCAACTTTACATACAGGAAGATCAATAAAATGGACAAAACTACATTTTTGGCTATAAAGAGTTACTATTTTAAAGAGTCAGGGGGGATGTAATCTCAGAAACATATTCATGGTTGTTGAATATCTTCTTATACTTAGAAAATACGACTATTTTAATCTTGTACATATCCAGGCTTTTTTGTTTTCTGTTTTTTAAGTATGCTTCATGCCCAGCATGGAGCCCAGCATACGGTTGAACTCACAACTCTGAGATCAAGACCTGAACTGAAATAAAGAGTTGGACGCTTAACAGACTGAGCTACCTAGGTGTCCCTATACCAGGGTTTTAAAGAAGTCTGTGTGACTACGATTATTTTCCTCAAAGGAATGTACATTTTACTTTTTAAGTCAACTGCTCAATACATCCATATGTTCATGTTTAAAATGAAACGGTTTATTTATATACTGTAGAAGTAATAATAATCACAAGATAAACACAGCATTAATTTTTACCCATATATAATCTTAAAATAGCCAAACAGATGTTCACTTTTTTGTTTATGAGTAAACAAATTTTATATTATTTTTAAAGATGCTAATAACCTTATTTAGCTTATGATATCACATCAGTGATTTTAAAGCTGTTTTAGGTTTGGAAAATAACTCAATTGGTAATAATATGAGTTCACAAAATCTTATTAAGGAATAGCCTATATATCAGTGATTTCTAGATATTTTTCATATTATAAAGTAATATGATTTTAATTAAAAATCAATTTACACAATGTATGATCACACTTCAAAAAAATTTTCCCAGGGATCTAAACGGAGAATAAAAAAGAACATATAGACATTGAAAGAGTATCATCTACTCTCAGTGTAATTTCATGAAAAAAGGAATATCTTAATACCAAAAATACTGGACAGAGTTAATTTCTGATTACATTCTTTAATCCACTTTTGTAAATTTCACAAAATTGTGAAAGTATTAATTTTTTTTTCTTATTTTACCACAGATTGGTAAAAACTTATTTCTAGACCAGCACGGGTTGTAAAACAGCATCTGGGAATCAATGTCATAAGGAAAATCTTTGCATTTGGTGACAGAATAAAAACAAAACTCTTTTTACTTTTGGTAAAATAAAACTGTCAGCTAAACCAGTGATGAGTTCAGAATGCTTGGGTTTTCTAGTCCAATGAATTATAACATATTTATTTAATCTTAGCCCCATGCTAGGTAGTAGAAATAAAGAGAAAGATCTGCATCCACTCACAAGGAATGATACATTTTATTTGGGAGTTTGTAGCAGATTCCTACCCATATGTCCTTTGCATAACACATGTGTATATCAGGTCCAATTTCTACTTGCAACCACTGAAGCTTGTCCTGTTTGCTGGGCTGGCAGGAAATGCCAAGTAACAAACATCCCCAACCTAATCTCCCCTTATCAATAGTATTTAGTAGATAGATATTCAAGCTTCTTTACCAGTTGGTAGAGTAACTCTGAGGTGTATATTTTGTTCTCTTCCCTGGGTCCTTCAAAGAAGCCACTCCAGTTTTCTGCAGTGGTAACTTGCTTAATAACAGAACTTCTATTTTCTTGCTGCTTTTCCCTTTCTCAGCATTGCTACTAGATATTCCTGTTTTCTGTAATCTTCTCCCTAAGAAACTACTACTTGAATCTTGTCTCCAGATCTGGTTCTAAGAGAATCTGTTAAGATGAAGTTATTACAGATGATGTTGTGAACTTGGAAAAAAAAAAAAAAACCAAAACAACAAACACAATGAAACAACTCATATAAATGGTGCTTAGTTTTTTTGTTTATTTTGTTTTTTATTGAAAACTACAACAAAATTTGACAATAGGATACCTGAGTTTGTGCCTCGGCATTGTCATTTAATCAGCTGTGTGACTTATGGCAAGTCAGTTTTTTCCCCTCTAAACTTTTTTTGTTTCCATATATCTTTTTTTTTTTGAAACTGTTTTAAGAACACAAGATGAGGTTTACCCTCTTGATTAATTTTTAAGTATACAATATAGTAATGTTTACTGTAGGCACAGTGTTGAACAGATCTCTAGAATTTATTCATCTTGCATATCTGAAACTTTATATCCTTTGAAAAGCACCAAACTCCTTGCTTCCCTCTTCTTTCAGCCCTTGGTAACCACCATTCTGCTCTCTGTTTCTAGGAATTTGACTATTTTAGATACTTCATATAAGTGGAATCATGCAGTATGTGTTCTTCTGTATCTGACTTATTTCACTGGCATACTGTCCTTAACAGATTCACTTAGCAGATTCATCCATGTTGTTATATATAGCAGGTTCTCCTTCTCTTTTGAGAGTAATATTCCATCGTACATATATATTACCTTTTTATTCATTCATCTGTTGATGGATACTTGGGTTGTTTCCATGCCTTGACCATTGTGAATAAAGTTGCAGTGAATATGAGTGAGCAGATATCTCATTGAGATCCCGATTTCACCTCCTTTGGACATATACCCAGAAGTGGGATTGCTGGATCATATGGTAATTCTATTTTTATAGGAGCTGAATTGTTTTACATGCCTACCAAGAGGGTACAAGTATTAGAATTTCTCCATGTTTTCACTAGCATTTCTAATCTTTTTTTCTTCTGCAGTTGTTTACAAGAATAATAGAATCTTTCTATGATACTGTGATTTATAGTAAATATATGTGCGTATACATACAGTTACTGTCACGATTTGCCTTTGTCCCTGTTTCTGGTTCAGATATCCTAAAACCCTAGGAATTTCCTGTGAGTGGAGCAATAAAGATGTCTTTTCTTATGTTAATGAGCGACCTGGAGAGCTCCTGAGGGTGGGAGCTGGTTGCCAAGGGAACTAAGGGAACAAAGGTTGGAACTTTTCAGTCCCATTTCCTAATTTCTGGGAAGGGAAGAGGGACTGGATGTTGAATCAACCACCAAAAGTCAATGATTTAAGCTGTCCTATGTAATGAAGCCTTTATAAAGAACCTAAAAGGAGGGAGTTCAGAGAGCTTCCAGGTTGGTGAACCACACACAGGTGGCACACTGGTGCTAGCATACTGGTCCCCAAATATCAGGTGAGGACAGAAACTCCCTTGTTCTGGACCTCACCCTATGTTATCTCTTCATCTGGCTGTTGATTCACATCCTTTGATATTCTTTGTAGTAAACTGGTTTCCTGATTTTTGAGGCACTCTTCTAAATTAATTGAACCCAAGGAGGGTTGGAACCTCCAGTCTCTAGTTGGTTGGACAGAAGCAGAAGTGATACTTTGGGTTTGTAATGGGCTGTTGAAGTCGGGTTAGGGGGAAGCAGTCTTGTAGGACTGAGCCCTTAGCCCGAGGGATCCGACGTTACCACTGTGTAGATAGTGTCAGAATTCAGTTGAATTTTAGCACAACCAGCAGGTGTTAGACAGTTTCTTGTGGTGTGGGGAAAACCCCCACAGGCTGAAACTGGTGATCAGAGTTTTACTTTCTTAATTGTTAGGCATAAGAGAGTTCATGTGAATATATTTTTATAACTAAGTAATTTACCAATATAAGCAATTAATATTATTTGTATTACTTTGGACTTATCTCCTATCACAGGTATTCATTTAAAAATTTAAAAATACTATGGAATTAGGTATATTAAAGAAATACCAAATGGCATAAAAGTATATAAATTAAAATGATCTCACTCACCACTCTCCCACTCGTAATTCCTCTTCCCCAGTTCCCAGAGGCAATTACTAAGAATTTCTGAATTTGATTCTTCTAGTGAATTATCATTAATTTGATATTATACCTACTCCTAGATTGATCAACTTTGATCATATCTATTGACTCCTCATCATTAAGTATGAAAAATTTGGTCTCTTCATATTGTATCTTATACTTCTCACTACATGATTTTGATAATTATGTTTTTAGCTCTAGGGTTTTTGTAGTAGTTGAACTGACCTTTCATAAATCTGTTTCTTGATTTATCAAATTTAGATAGTCTTTATTGACTCCTGTTCTGAAACATAAGGAAATTACCATATTTCTTTTTCTTTCTACTCTTTCCCTGTCCTTTGTCAATAGGTAGATTCTAAAAATAGGAAACCCCAACACATCATTTGTAATGTTATGATTATATAAATATTATTCACTCTGAGGGAACAATTTGATATATATAGATATAAGAAAATGAATTCTAGTGCTATTAATTTTTTTTCTTCAAAATATTTTAAGTAGTGTTCTAACAGACTCTGTTGACCAGATAAAAAATTTCAAATAAATGAAACTTTGCACATTTATTCAGTGTCCTGATGCCACTGATTCTTATGTCTCACATCATGCCTAATCTTGGATTCCTTGTTCTTTATTCTGAAACAGCTCTTTGAGCAATTTATTGTTACAGGGAATTTTAGGATTATTTTTCATACTTGAATATGCCCCTGTGTATACATGGTAGTTTCCCTGGTATAGAATTCTGGTGACAAAATTGATTTTACTTATCAGTTTGCATGTTGTTAATGGGATATCTGGTAAGTTCAGTTAATTATTTAATAAAATTTTTATACTTTTAATTATGGAATTTTACCAGAATATTTTGACATATTTTTGTTTTTGTTTTTTTCTCCTCAGTTATTCTGTCTGGTACTAGGTGGACTTAATCAATCTGAATGTGTCTTTTTTGGCTCTAAACATTTTTCTTAAATGGTTTAATTATCATTATTTGAATATTTATTTCCATTATAGATTAAATTTTTGCTGTTTGCTAAGGTTAGAGATTGAAACTGAGGTGAAAAAGTGTCTAGGAAAATATTCCTAGAAAGTGATATCCAGTAAGAATTTAAGATCTATTTATCAAATATCCAAAAGTAGTTGAAAAAAAAGTATATTGGGGGAAGGAGATGGGGTGGAAGAGAGGGAGAAAGTAATTCTCTCTTCAAACGAATTGTTTCTTTGATATGATACCATTTAAAAAATGTTATGCTTTTATAAATAGAATATTATCTCTAATTTCTTTAAGGGCATCGTCCTAAAATTTGTAAAAATTTCCCCCTAAGTCAGCATTGTTTCCTTCAGTGTCATGAATTGTGTTTGTTCATCTTGGTCTTTCACTGACATGATACGATTTTCTTCAAATGTCCAGTGATCTGATCTTTTCTTTTCTTTTTGTCCATTGTATTTATGATGATGATGAACTAGGTTAACTAGTATATGTGAGATTTTCCTGTTCAGCATCAATGGTTTCTGTATTGGACCATTCCACTGACTATGAGGTGACTGTGGGCTTGGTGTGAGCGAATGGAGAATGTCAATAGGCAGATTTTCTGAAGGGTGAGGAGCAGATAGGTAGTCAGTGATCTTTCTCAGTTGTTAGATTCTCTGGTCTCATTTACTTGTAGACATATTGTCTGTTCCTACTTTATCATTTTTTAACTGCTGTCATTTCAAATATGAAAGAAATTTCAGTTTAGTCTTATTTTCCATGACAGGAAACTGAGTCTTAGATGAATGAATTACATAAGCTCAGAGAACAAATGGCGAAAAGCTAAGTCTAAAAATAAAGAACTGCTGATCATAAATTCCAGTATTTCCAATAATCTCAAGACACCTCCATTTGCAAAGTATATTGTATTCTCATTTATGTATAACCTTCTAGGGCAGCTTGACAATAGCAGGATTGTTGCTCTGATGGCACTGGGCATTATCAAAAGCTATTTAAACTATTTAAAGGCTATTAAAGCTATTTCTCTTCTGTTCAAGACAAGGAGATGTTAAAATGTATTTGGCTAAGAATCTGAGAGGCTGAATGTCAGTCTTGTTCTACATCCATTGTTTATTGGTCTGAGAAGTCCCAGAAGGAAATGTATAGACAGAGAGTAAGTAACTATCCCAAAATTAAGTATTTAGTTAGCACAATAACTTTCTGAAAGGCATTGTAGATAGGCATGCTTAAAGCCTGAAAAAAAAAATTGGGACAGGGAATTCGGAGAAACAACAACTGATATAAATTCTGAAGAGACAGAAGAGGGATTTCTATACTCCTTTGTTAAATGTGCTTTCAACCTTATGCCAAGTCATATCATCTTTAGGCAGCCTTATGTAAACATCACCCTGAAGAACTTCAAAAAGAATGATTTAATGAACTTTCCACTACTCATCCTGTCTTTTTACACATAGGTGAGACTAATTTGCTATTTTGTGTGCTGAAGGTGGAAAGAGTTTTGGGAGTAAAAATATTTACTCTTTGCATTTGAAAATGAAACTAATTCAGGACACTTCTGCAAATTGTTAAATGATGCTCTTGGTAGGCATTATAAAAAAATGTCTCTAATACCATGTGAGAGTAAGATCTACAATTCTTTCAGAAAATTAAATTCAGTTTTTAATTCTTTAGCTATGTTTAACTTAAATATAAAAAATTAAATCGATTTTTAGCATCTTTATAGTTAAATGTGGTTAAACCAGAATAAAATGTATTGAAAATGACCTTTGGTGGGTCACTGTGGTTTTAGAAACTGGCTCCTAAATTTGAGCATCAGAGAATCTATTTAAGTATTCTAGATGGTATCAATTTCTGAAGGATTTACACAGTAAAAATATCCTACGGAGACTGATTTATAGAGTGTCAAGTTACTGGACTATAATGGGAGATACATTTTGCAAGATTACCAATATTGGACCCTTGCTAAGGAAACCTCCCTTCTGTCTTAGGAACACATGAGCAAAGCATGGACAAAGAGCAAATGGACATTTTATAAAAGGGATATTGCTGCGATGCCTGGGTGACTCAGTCCATTAAATGTCTGACTTTGGCTCAGGTCATGATCGCAAGTCCTAGGATCGGGCCTTGTGTCTGGCTCTCTACTCAGCGGGAAGCCTGCTTCTCCCTCTGTCTGCTGTTCACCCTGCTTGTGTACATGCTCTCTCTCTGACAAATAAGAGAATAAAATCTTAAAAAAAAAAAAAGGATGTTGGTTCAAACTACAAACTGAGGGTTACTGGCAGGGAGTGGGGTGGAGGATGGGCTAAAAGGGTGATGGGCATTAAGGAGGGCACTGTGTGTTGTATGTAAGTGATGAATCACTAAATTCTACATCTGAAACTAATATTAAATTGTATGTTGTCTAACTGGATTTAAATAAAAATTGGGGGAAGCAAAACCTCACAGTAGCTGGAAAAATCATTCTTTATGCTAGAGACATTTATAATTAATAACAAATATTGGTTTTTCAGAATCAACTTCCTTGTTTACATGGAGAAAATAACATGTAGGAGCTTCTTAAATGTTTATTGGTTGTACTGAAGTTGGGGAGAGAAATGAAAAACTCCAAATCTTTTCTGTACTTTTTTGGGTGTTTGACTTCTTTGGTTGTGATTACCCAGTTTTCGAAGCATGTTATGATATGCTTGAGCAGAGTAAAACTTTATATCCTCAGTTACGTTCTAGTGACCGTTTTGTTGTTGTTGTTGTTATTGTTGTTGTTGTTGTTGTTTGAGACCATAGAGATAGTGTTATTACAGTTGCGGCATACTGAAGTTGGAGGCAGAGGGCTTGGATTCAAATTTCTTTTGCATTTCTTGCTAATTGTCCAACAGCTTCATTTTTTCTTGTCTGCAAAATAGAGATAAAATAAAGGGGTTTGTGGTGAAATGGGATAACATATGTAAAAGCTACTAGCATTACTCCTGGCAAATAAATGTGCATTTACTAAAATATTGATTGAATTTGAGTTCACATTGACCACCTTTACAGGCTGTGGGAGACTTCCCAATTTCTCTAACGTATCTGTGAAATCTTTTCTCCATGATAAATTGACTCTCAAATGCAACACACTTTCATACATTCTCAGTTCCTTGGTGTTACCTTTGTCAGTGACTAAGCTCAACCAAACCTATGTTGAATATTATTTACTAGTTTATTTCACAAGGTAATGTTTTCTGCTTCTCTCCCTAAATTACGGGTATGTCTTTTTTTTTTGGAGCTCATGGTAGTGTATTAGATTTGGTTAAAATGATTGAGAGCCAGTTATGCTTATATCTTCCTGAGTCCTCATTAAGTAACTTCATGTTAATAGTTTGAAATTCGTTGGAAATATTCACATCATAGAAATCAGCAAATGGTACAAATCAAGATTCTAGGCTGATGGAAATTCTACCATCTTATACGTGCACAATAGTTCTTCAGTCATGGCAGAGAAAAGGCAGCTGGGGGGTTATGTGTTACTCTTATGTGCTAGCTTCCATTCATAACCCTTGTTTAGCATTAATTAAATGTCTGAGCTTAAATGTAAGAGAGCAAGGGAGTGATAAGCAGAAGGCATGTTTGGTGAGCACCATAGTCTATGCCATGGATGGTTGTTAAATGTTGAATTAACTAACCCTTCATTTTTAGTTACAGATTGTATTGCTTTTGAGAAAACCATTTTGCCAATAATCAGTAGTGATTATCTTGATGCAGTGAATAACCTGAGACCTAAGTTATAGTTACTTCCTGCATGAAGATGGCTGGTCATATACTCTGAACTAATGAGGGAGGTCCATTGGGATGACATTTTCTAAAGGACCTGGGAGCCTGGTGAGAAAGAATTTATCCTAAGAGAAGTGGGAACAATTCTACAAATTTAGCCAAAAAAAGAGAAATCTTTGATTCTAAAAGAGGAGCTTCCTGAAGAAGAATGAGGGTTTGCTCCTCAGATATGACTGCCATCTCTGTTTTGGCTAAACTCATATTTATGATTTGTTTAAAGGAGGAAGTATAAAGAGAAATTGATAAAAGCTTTTTTTTGTATTTACGCCCTATAAAATAGTAGGGCACAAGCTACAGTGCTTTGGATTCCTGCTAAGGGAGTATAACGCAGAACACGGGAAGAGAATTTTACCCACCTTGCCATATTACTCTGTAGTTATCCTTAACCTTTGGTAAAAGTAATAAAACACAGTGTCCACAATAGTATATGTGCAGATATAATTAGACACATTCAACATATGAATTCCAGCAGCTCATGTAGCTGCATGTAAGATACCCTTGCTAATGTTCTAATGGAGCCAGCAATGCCAACGCAGGGACACTGATACCTGGCAGAGATGATAGTCCTAATCCAAGTAACCTTGTGCATTTGAAGTAGTATTTGCCTGGAGAGTACCACATAGGATGTGAGAGCAGGTCCAGCGCAATTAGCTGTGAGTCGGTAGGAAATAGCACTACTGAGGCCACAGATACAGTGATACCTTCTTAGAACTGCAGAGCCCTTTGAAGCCTCTGTTGTAGGCATTGCTATAAGCAGTGAGATCATGGAAGAAATAGCAAAGCTTATGTTGTCGTGAGCTTTCAACTGTTTCACAAAGAATGAAATTTGAACCGAAGACTATAAAGTTCCAACTTGATAGGAGTGAGTGAGTTAACGTATGTCAAAGGCTTGTATAAATGCCTGACACATAGCAAACATTATTTAAATGTTAGTTGCTATGTTATTGCTACTGTTATTATTGTTTTATATCCACTAACATCATAATCTTATTTCTTTGGAATTAAGTTTAGCATCCCAAGAAAAACGAAGACAAAATTAATGGGCTTTGGCGTTTAGGGCACTGTGGATAGGCTTGAGTGAGCACTAATAATAAGGACGTTTGTGTTAAGAACTGATACAAAGTCATTTTTCTGCATGGTGTAGTGTAAAGTAGAAAATAAAAATAGAAAATTTATATCTCAGTTCTTTAAATCTGATGTTACACATTATATAAGAGCTAGGTTTCTATAAAAATTTTAAGCTATAACTAACTTATTCATTTGAGGAGAATTTAGAAAATATAGGTATTATGCTCCCCTACATGGATAAGGTGGGAAATAGTACAAGGCACACACCATTAGGCGCTGAGCATGGAATGACACAGAAGAGTTTATTTCAATCATCCTGAGTAAGTGATGCTGTTCCATATAGCGCACACATTTTTTCTACAAATATTACTAGTACATGTTCAATGTCAGGGAATTTCAATAGCACTGGAACTTGAGTAAGGTATTCTATTTCTTTGAAATACTTTTCTAATGGTAAGTAATTAATGGTGTAGCATAATGCAATTGCATTTTAATGCACTTTGTATTGTCAAAGGTAGTGTGATCATAAAAACAAAGGTAGTGTGATCATAAAAACAAAGGAGTGTGTGTGTGTGTGTGTGTGTGTGTGTGTGGTGATAAGCACATTATTTCATGCCTGAAAGATACAATTGGCTTCTGGTTGTACACTCCTATACAGAACATCATGGTGTATAAATTGAAAAGAAGTTTCACAAATGAAGCAAATTATAAGGAAATGAGACTCAGAAATTTAAACTCAAAAAAAAATTAGGATATTTAATAAAATGTAATAAAAACAAAAGGCAAATGCAAAATAATAGAAATCAAGTAATGTTATTACTGGCATTAAATGCTAATTTGCCAAATTTATTAACATTACATATTTTTGAATTCAGAGCAAAGGTTACATGGGTATTGGAGAGGGGTGATTCCCTTTATTTCTTCCCCACCTTGGTCCTAGGGATATTAGGAACATTCTCATATTAAGCTAAGAATTAAAAGACAAAAATACCACAAAATGATTTTTCTTTCATATTCTAATTTGAATACAGTTGAAAATACGAATGCATTGCCTTTTGTTGAGTGAATTTGTAACATCTTATTTTGAGGTGGTAATTACATATTCAAATTTCGAATTCTAGAACAGCTTATCTAGTTGGAATTACTTTACCTGGAGAGGAGGAGGTAGGTGAGAAATCTTTCCTATGTGATCTATTTTTTATTTTTGAGAATGACTTAGTTTTTTAGTCCGTACATACATAGATGACTGGATTATAACTGGATGGTTATAAAAGACTCTGTGAAGGGACTCTTCCAGTGTGTGCTGAGTTCAGCTATTTTGCGTAATTGGAGAGAGTTGTGGTTCTCCCATCCTGAGCTTTTAGAATTGGTGAACCAGCATAAATGCCAATATGTTGATTCCAGTGGGAAAGGAGGGAATAAGTGAGATCTTTCTTTATACATGCAGGGAGAGAATAGGCACACAGAAGGCTGGGGAGGCTCATCTTGCTGACTTCTGGTTAATTTTCTCTCAGGGCTGGAAGGAGAGTACTCGGGCTTTTCTCCTGAGAAATGTTGGCCCAATTCAGACTGGCACTCATTCATTTAGGGAAATGTTCGCAATTTCTGGTAAGGAAAAGATGTGGGGGAACGGTATAGACGTAGGTGATCTGTCTTTGATGGCTATAGTGTTTCTGTTTCAAATGACTTCAGCTGCTGATTTGCATTCAGACCTTCTCCTTAGGAGTCTAGAACTCTTGTTTCATTCTCTTTCTCTTCCTTCCTGCCTCTAAACCATTCAACAAATGTGGCTGGTTCTGAAGTAGAAATTATGCAAGCTGGCTACATGAATGTAGAGGGGGAAAGGGGTGACTCTACATGAAGTTCAGCCTTTGCAAGATGGATAGAAATTAGATAGAAATAAACTCTTTGGAGGGTTGTGTAGATAGAGTGTGATAGGTCAGGAGAACATCTTGCGCAACGTAGAGACACATAGTCCTGGTTGGATAATGATAACAGTGTACTTCATACATGGGTCATGCGTATAAAAATGTTAAGAGATGAGGCTCTATCTGCCCTCAACCTCTTACTTTAGGACTGGGATAGACTGAACAGTGGAGTATTTTGATGTATAGAGATTCCAGGGGTAAGTACTTATTATAAACCACAGTGCCCCAGATTTAAAAAGTAGTTACAGAAAAATCTCTTGGCAAATCCAGAGAATAGGATTCTAACTAGATATCCAAGTTTTAGATAATATGCAGAAGGAGACTGAGGGAAGAAGAGAAGAAATAGAGTGAAAGCACCCAGGGTTTCTAAGCTTCTTTCCATCTAGCTGCCATCTTCTTTCCTACCTCACAATGTCTGTTGCTGAATCGACCACCTGTCATGTTCTTTCCCCTATTCTTCTTTGCTACCTCCTACTCCTAACTGCTCACTTTTGAGGAGACACTTCCACCAAAATCCTTGTGACCTACAGATTCCTGAATCAAGACCGTCAGATGCAGAAGGCCTGAACCATGAAAGTGGGATAAAGAGATGATATGTTTTTAGGTTAGTTTCATTGCTAGAATGGATAGGATTGGTAGCAAATTTCAAATGAGGAATTAAGGGCAGGGCCAGCTAAATAATTTGTGGGGCCCAGGGGAAAATGAAAATGCAGTCATGCATTACCCATCTGTTCCCTCTTAGGCCCCAAATCCACAATCCCTAGTAACTTTTATATTTTAGGATGAGACATATTTTTAAGCAAAAAGAATAATTGAATCTGTTTAAAAGGAACAGAAGGCTTTTGTCTATACTGAGATTACAGAGTATGTTGTCCTATAAACACCAGGAAGGAAAGAATCAGGTTGAGTGTTTCAGTGCACAGAAGACAGTAGCTGATCTCCCAAGCTGTATCCTGGAGATCTGAAAGGGGTAATAATCTTCCAAAGGTGTCTTATGGGCCATCCCATCTTAGGGATTTCTATTTATTTTTATTTCATACTACTCATTGTTGACTCCATTTTGGTAAGCCATTTATTTCCCTAATAGTCTAAATGATATTTATTTTTGAAGTTACATGAAAACCAATTATGAATCCTATAATATAAAACCATCCTACACAGCCCAGCTTCCTGATTTCTGACATGGGCCTTTGTGGAAAAAATGTGACTAGTGTTTAGCTATTGTGTTAAGTCTATTGAAAGATGACACGGATGATGGTGTTGCCGAGTGCTCTCCCATGACTCATAGACAGAGTTGCCTAGTAACTAACCCAAAATAACATTGCTGAGGCACATCAAACTGGAGAGGCATGGGCTGCTGTGAATCAGGACAAAGGTGTCTCAGTCAGCAGCTAACTTTTCTTCTCATTCATGGTTTCAATTTGGAAATTTTGTGGCCTTTGGTCAGTGATCCATAGAGTGAAAAGAACTTCTGGGTATGTAACATCAGATCTAGTGGCTTTCTCTTTTGTCATTACTGACTGTGATGTAGGATTCTTTGAAAGTTTGATCCAATCATGAAAGATGGGGGGTCAGCTCAAAGTACATAGAGTAATAAACCAGTTCAGCCCTCAGTGGAGACCATGAGTTTATCACATTTTTCCAGTGTTTGACATCTGTTTGATTCCTTTTAATTTTTTTAAATTACAGAAGTAAAACGTGTTCAAGCTTTACAATTAAATTTAAAAGTCTTATTGTTTTATATTTTTCTAAAAATCTGTGTATATGGTAAATATAATTGATTTTAATTATGTTACTTTCAGTCATTTTTACCATGTATAATTAAAAAAATGCTTCAACTAAAAAACAACCCCCCAAACTAAAAATACATGTATGTATGTATATATGCACATATGTGTGTTTCCATATACACTCAGAGCTGAATTCAGTAGAAAGGTAAAATAAGATGAGATTGGAGAAAAGTTTATTGGATTTGCAAGTTAGATAATCAGTGTTGATCTTTGTCTGAACAAACATGGGACCAAGGGATAGAACCTATACATTGCTAAGAAAATGTGAGTTTTATTGTGTTATTCTTAGAGTTGAAAAATACAAGAAGTATTTTCTTGTCATTATTTAAAAATTTGAGAACACCATGTCAGCTCTGATCTCAGTACTTCGAAACATCTACATACTCATTTTGCTTTCTGAAATTCCCTTGCTGCAGTTCTATTGAGATCATTTGCATTAGTGGGTATCTTTACATGTAGACTCTAAGCTTAGAATGTCTGTTTCTCCTATAGCTTTTACAGTACAGGGCAACTGACTATTTTCACTTTACAGGGGAATGTGTGTGTGTGTGTGTGTTGGGAGGGCAACTTCCCTCATTCATTATGTTTTTCACAAGATCATTTAGAGACAGTTCTCTGTATTCTTTGTACATACGCTTGGCTTAAGATATGTGAGTAGTAAATATCTATCTAAATCCTATTTGCATTTTATTAAATAGAACATTATAAGTTATTATAATACTAAATATGGCATTCAATTAAATTATTACAATAATATTTAATTAAAATTAATTTATTCAAAATAGTCAACATTTATTTGCATATTTTCAGCCAGTATTTCAGCACAGAAAATAAGTCTAAAATAAAGTTCAATATTTTTATAGATGTCTATAATTACAATGTAAATCCTATGTCAGGAAATCTCTTGTAGAGAGCCATAAGGCACATATGTGATATTAATGGGACTGACCAAAGTACAAAGATGTGTCAGTTTCTCCAGTGCTTTTTGTAATCCCAAATTCTCCCTATTTATTTATAGAAATCCTGGGAAAGGAGGAAATCTGAAATTCTACCCTGTTAACAATTTACCTGCTTCAGTCAATATAGCTGGACCATGAATGAGTGGTTTCTTCAATTTTCACTTTTCTTTTTCTAAAGATGTTATCTATCTATCTGTCTATCTATCATCTATCTGTCTATTTTAGAGTGAGAGAGCATGTGAGCGATGGGGAGAGGGAGAGAGAGAATCTCAAGCAGACTCCTGTGGTGAGTGTAGAGCCAATGCAGGAGCTCCATCTCACGACCCTGAGAGCATGACCTGACCTGAAATCAAGAGTTGGTCACTCACCCAACTGAGCCACCCAGGTGCCCCTCACTTTTACTTTCTTAATGTTTGTGTTGGAAATCATGGTCAAGCTATTTAGGGCTTCAGGATGATTATCATTAGCATTTATCCTCATTTTTAAATTTAGAATTTGGCTCTCATTAATATCATGCTAGGGACAATTTTAAATCATAGTAACTGCTGAAATAAAGCAGTTCTGGTAAGTGATAGTGGACACTGGGAAGCTCTACCCAGGAATCTCTTTGGGACCTAGGTAGTCATTAGTATTGACAGGTGTTGACTCAAAGCTAAATTCTTTTCTGGGAATTGTCCTCTCCAGAGGGGAAGCTGGTTCACTCAGGTCTTGCCTCTCTCCCAGAACATCCAGTATTCATTATTGGTATTTAGGGGGCAGGGTCATCAAAACTTGGCCCCTTGCCCCCATTATTGAAAACTTTGAAGAAATGAATACCAGCCCCAAAACTCACTGTAGGATTGGCCAAACCTCAACGGCAGCAGCTTCCCTTCTGTTCAGCTAGCTCGTCCTTCACAGATGCTGTTTCCCCATCCCTGATACCTCCTGCATGAAAATCTGAGAGTACCAAAGTCTGTTCCATATGAGCTGTGATAGAGGGATAATGTTCACCTATATTGTCAACTGTTTTTTTTTGTTTGTTTGTTTGTTTGTTTTTGTTTTTATAATGTTCATTTGTTAGAAAGATAAGACAGTTAAGACTGATAGCCCTAAGGCTTCAAGCAATGGAGCCTATGGGGATAGGTGGAGCTCAGAAGATAATGTATATCATATAAGACACCTGCATTTTAGGGAAATAATGCCCCAATACCTCTAAATTATTTTAAACAGGGAGTAACAGAGTATGATTTTTGGAAAAAAAAAATTCTGGCAACCAAGGGTGAAAAGGATTAAAGAGAGACAGAGGTACCCGTTCAGAAGCTGCTTTTGTCCAGCTGAGAAATGATGAAGGTTAAAAGACAGTTGATACAGTGGGGATTAAAGAGAGAAATATAAAAGAGCCATGCTGGAGGAGCGCCTGGGTGGCTCAGTGGGTTAAAGCCTCTGCCTTTAGCTCAGGTCATGATCCCAGGGTCCTGGAATCTAGCCTGCTTCCTCCTCTCTCTTTGCCTACTTGTGATCTCTGTCTGTCCAATAAATAGATAAAGTCTTTAAAAAAAAAAAAAGAACCATGCTGGATTTTGTTGGTGATTGGATGTTATGTGTGAGGAAGAGAAAGCAATCAGAGAAAGAGTAGAGATTCTAGAATCTGGTGGCTGAGTAAATGGTTAAGTCTTTCATTGGATTGGGATAACTGGAGAAGGTGTAGAATATAGAGAAAATATAAATTGGTATTAGACTAGCTGAATTTCATCAAAAAGTACTTAGAGCGAATGAGGTGATTTTTGGATAAGAGAGGCGAGTCTACTTTGACTAGTATATTAGAACTATGAAGGTTTTCAGCTTGTTTTCCTTTTGAATCATACATATATAATATAGATAGATAGATATAGGTGTGTATTATACACATTTCCTCACTTCACATCTATCTATTTGGCAAATATAGACAATGTATCATTCTCCCATCATTTTGTAACTTGGCATATTAGTACTCAAAATTGCAAGAAAATTATTTTGGGGCAAACTTTCACATTTTAATGGTCTGTACAAGGAAACAAAGCCATAAAAGCTGAATTACTTTAAGCAGAGACTTGTATATCTGTCATAAGCCAGAGCTCTTCTCAACTTCTGAACCTCAGACATTCTTCCTCAGTTAATAAAAGCAAGTCATACATGCCATGATAATGAATTGAGTCAATTACTTGGATGTTTGTAAAAGAATTGTCAACATGTGAATGCATACCTTCATTAGAGCAAAAGCCTGTGGATCCAGGAACTTCCTCTTACCAATTTTCACACCAGAAGAATCATACCAGTAATCAAATGAGCTTGTTTTGGATGCGAAAACTAGCACATCACTAATAATTTATGCAAAACCAGAAATAGCAGCAAAAAGAAAATTTTGTTGTATTAGCATTTCTTCTAAAAGGACCTAGGCCAGATTATGCAGAAGTTACATATTTTGATACCTCTGCTTTAGATTTTCTGCCATTTGTGATATGTTGACATGTAGTTTTCTTTTTTTCTTAAATGTAAACCTATTCACAAATAGGTTTTGTGAATGCTGGAAAATAGTGAAAATCATGGACCCACAAAAGAACTATCTTTTTTTCCTATAAGTTATGTATTTTAAGTATTTTAATTATCTTTTTTTCCTAGGAGTTATGTATTTCATAGCCTGCATCTTTTTCAGTTATCCCAATCCAATGAGTTAAATGAGTTATATATTTTAAGTTATATATTTTAGGAGTTATTTAAAAACGTGGCCCAGATGACCTTGCATATGGATTGATGCCATCAGTGCACCTGTGGATTTCTGCTTCATGGCATAATGCCTACTTGCAGACGAATTCTGGAGTTGTATAACATAGCATACTCCTACCTGCGCCTACTTCTCCAGTGCCCTTTTGTTCCCAGAAATACTTATTTATTCAGAATTAGGGGCAACTGGGAATAACATCAAAAGAAGAGAACTCTGGTGCTTGTAATTATTCATCATCTTAGCCTCTCTAGAATTCATTTTTCTACAGAAATGTTATAAATCCCCCTGGATCATATGTCAAAAAAGAAGAAAAATTTCTACCTATGGAGCACAGAAGAATCACTTTATTTTTAGATGAAGAAACATGATGTAATTTCATTCAAACTCTTTCAGAAGCTTTATAGATAACCTCTTTCAGTTTTGACCTACTACCAGGGCAAAATCCATGTCTATTTCATTAAAAGTCATGAGGTTGGTTTGTTTGCTTGTTTATTTATGTGTAAAGTAAAATAAATGTCAAAGTGTAATTAAAAGTGACTTTTTCAAGAGTAGGTGCTGAGTGCCATCAAGGGAACTTTTATTAGATGAAGAATCATTTCACCTCCCCGAGTCTTGGAAACTAGAAGTGGCCATCTAAACAAAGGCGATGAAGTTAGTTGTTGGGCATATGAAGCTTCGAACAAATAAAGACAGGGCCGTAAAACCTAGAAAGTATGACTTTCTAATACATTTGGGATTTCACATAGGATTCTGAACTAGAAAACTGGTTCTTGAATTCAGCTCATGGAAAGTTTTGAAAGAGTCGGTAGTAACTAGTTGAGAATTGGATCTAGGTTGGCATGCCACATCCCTGGCATAATAGCTGAGTAAGAGTGCACATTAATAAAAATCTTTATGTTTTATTAATTTTATATGAATGGGAATAATTCTACCTACCTCACATGGTAGGTAATATTAGGGAAGTAAGATAGAGAAAGGTCTTGGTTCATGGTAAGTTCTACATGAATATTCATTTTCCTTTGCATTTTTAAATCACACCTGTTACTGGAGATATGCATTATTAAATATGTATTTTGGTTCTTATTTAACCCTCTTTTTAAAAAATATTTTATTTGAGCGATCATGGGTGAGATAGAGAGTAGGAGCAGGGGAGAAGGGTGAGGCAGAAGCAGGCTCTCCTGCTGTCGGTGGGACTCGATCCCAGGACCCTGAGATCATGACCTGAGCTGAAGGCAGATGCTTAATAGACTGAGCCACCCAGGTGCTGCTTTAACCCTCTTTTTGAACTAACACAGATAATTGTATTTTCAAGTCTGACTCATGTGAATCAAAAATATTACCTGTTACTAATCTTAAAGGCAACTGGGAGACAAAGTAGGGAGAAGTCTGGGACATGGAGGACAACTTTCTATGTTCTTCCTTCCTGCATATGCTCTCTGGCTGAGAGTAGACATGGTCTCTCAAGACATGGTCCCTCACATAGCAGAAGGATTTTAGTTCTCCCCAAATTATACCGTAGCTTGTGTAGCACTGTCCATGAAGCCAAGATTTATGTGTCTATAGATTCTGGGTTTATTAACCACCACACTCGGAACATGGAACTCTTATAAAGAATATTCTACGGATAAACATCCTCCACTTAGTAAATATCATTATTCTCTTTACCTAGCAGTTTGGAAAATTATTTGCAGGGACATTAGCTTAGATGTCCTGTCTTCTCTGTTTCCCACAGAGTATCCCACCAGTAAAGGGAATGAATGGAACACAGCTGCTTTAACTCCTTCTTCCCTGTATTTTCTTTCTATTTGACAAAAGCTTAACTTTTGGCACATAGATAAGTCAGTTTCCTCCAGTTCTTCTCACTGCACCCTCACTATAAACTTCGAATAAGCTGATCCTTGTGAAATAACAGAAAAAAGAGTAGACCAATATTTAGGAACAGGAATACTTGTCCTAACTTTTTGCATGTTACTAAAAAGCTTTGGTATTTTTCAAGGATTTTACAAAATAATGATAATGGAATACTATTTCTAAGTCATTTTAAAAATCTGTTAAACTGGGATTTTGTTTGTTCCGCATATTCAGAAGGATTTGGGGAGTTATATATGACAGATATGTGAAAAATAATAGAAAGCATGGAAGGATTATATATTATGTACATATCTCACTTTGATTTTCGGAGATGTGTGCTAAATAAAAATTTAATTTTTCTATGTGAATAAAGTGTTACATGGATATGTATGTATAAACCATACTTGTTTTTAAAGTATTTAAACAGAAGAATAAAAGACAGTACAAATATTTAATTTCATCTCCAGAGATAGCCATAGTTAAAATCTACAGTATATCTTTTTAATCTAGTTTCTATCATATGAAGACATGCACGATTTCTCACTTTCTCTCTATACTTCTCTATATGTGTATAAATGTGATCAATTATCATTGCACACTTTTATAGCTTGCTTTTCTGCTCCTAAGCAATATTTTGTATTTATCTTTTCATGTCAATATACATTGATCTATGTCATAAATTTTAATTCCTAGGTATTCTAAATTTATATTCATTTATAAGCTTCAGTACAAAAAAATGTCTGCGCTCAATCTTTGGAGTTTATATTCATACTAATTTTATAATTAGTACAAACTGTATTTTTGCTGTAGCAGTGCTAGAAGAACACTTTTGCTGTCATAACATCAATGGCCACATTATTATGGTGCTGTATGCATAATCCATTTTATATACATGACAATGAGGGCTAATAATGATTGGGAACAGATAATACTATTAAGTAGGTACTCTGAAGGTCTTCATTATAAAATGAGGAAAAGTGAGACATGGAACTGTTTAACATCTTATACAAGGTCTAAAAGCTAAGGATCTGATTGACTCTAAAGCACAAACTTAATTATGTTAAATGTTTAGAAAATCAGGGTTTCTCCAAACTGTATTGTGATGGAAAGTTAAGTTTCAATTCCTCTCTTCACTAAAGTTCCTATGCATATTCAAACGGGTGCTTACAGCCTTTGGTTCCTGTTGGGACCAGAGACTTCAGCCTAAGGGCTTAATCATCTTTGTTTTTAAATTAAAAATTAACTGAACTCGGGAGAGAGAAGGATGGAGAGAGATAGGTGCTCCTGCGGGTAAGCAAGGTACATTTACCTTTGATTTCCGATAATGTTGCTGCTGCTTGTAGCTCAACCAAACTACCAATATTTTCTGTCTGCTCACAGCTCACAGCTCCATATGGGGCAGCAAGGTCATGATTACGTTGGGGACACTTTGACTCAGCATCCAAAGTCACTTTGCTTTCTGGCTGGAGCTCTGGGGCTTTTTTAGTTGGCTGTGGTGCTTGATTTGCACAATGGTTATTTTTTAAAAGCAGGCTGCCTTAAACTCTGAAGCATTTGTTTTTCCCGTTGTCATGAGAACATCTCTTAAATTACTCTATCATTTTAACATAAGGGCTAGCAAACTTTTTTAGGGTGGCGAGACTGACAGCAAACATTTATCTAGATTTCTTTGAGTCAATTTCTCGTTCTCTAGTGGGTCATCTTCATCTACAGTTAAACTCAACTTGGAACAGTAAGGGCTTGAATACTATCCAGTGCCTCTTCTATGGTGTACCATCAGATTTGTTCCAGGGAAATGTGAGGGCCAAACCTTCCTTGAAACTGTCAATATCTACTGCGAAAGTCTTGCAGAACTTTTATTGTCTTTAAGTGGATTGAAGTTTAGCATGATAGACCCTAGGAAGGGTTGAATCCTAGGATCACCTAGGAGTTGCCTTTTTTCTTACCAAGCATTGCATGTTCCAACCCCACATCTCCCACGTGAACCACCGAAATTCTAATGATTTACCTGGTTTTTGCCAACCATGGTCATAGATTTCCCTCCTTGCACCTTCCCTCTAACTGTTTTCTCCAGGTTGTCACTCAGGACAAATCTTAGTACTAGTTGTGACAATGGAGTAGTTCTGAGATGGAAATACTGCCACCTGGAGGAGAGTTACAACAATGAAGTCCTCTGTCTGAACCCATTTAATTGTAGCTGACCCTTGAACCACAGGGGTTTGAATGGCAGGGTTTCACTTACATGCTGATTTTTTTGGGGATTAATACAGTACAATACTTTAAATATATTTTCTCAAAATATTCTTAATAACATTTTCTTTTCTCTAGTTTATTTTATTGTAAGAATACAATATATAATACATATATAAAATATGTGCTAATGGACTATGTTAAAGGTAAGGCTTCTTGTCAATGGTAGGCTATTAGTTGTTAAATTTTGGAGGAAGTCCACAGTTATATGTGGATTTTGACATACCCCTCTCTTGCATTGTTCAAGAGTCAACTTTACTTGACTTAAAATAACCTTCCAATTCTTTCTCATTAACAAACAATAAGTTGGAAGACCATTTTATTGTCTAATTGTGTGATTCCATCAACATAGTCACTACCAATTCCCGTGGGATTGTTCAGATCTCATTTATTGACTTGAAAGGGCCTAGTTTTTCCTTTTCTAGAAAACCATGCCTCTACCAGCATCTCATCTTTGTTGATAAAACTGTCCAGAACTAGGAAGTCTGATATTTTACCCTAATTGCAAGCTAACAAGCTAGACTACTCATAGATGCTGGCAGATGTAAACCTCCTATAGCAGACACAAAAGGCTTTATTACCTACAACAATTGCATTAACCAGAACTTTAGCATTTTCTTGTTCTAGTCCCTTGGTGATGGGAAGAGGCGCAAATGATACGTGCTCCTGCAGTCGTTCGAGATAATGGGAGAGGAACTCTGAGCTTGGGGAACACAAATCATTTTTGGCAGCAAACCTGCCTGCCTTTTGCTACAGCAGGAGACATTAATTTTATTATACTAAATACTAAGCATTTCTGATTTTTCAGAAGTTTCAGAAGTTTCCAGAAGGAACACTATCTCTGTCTTTCAAAACTGTTCACTATATGAATATCATTGGAAAAATATTTCAGAACAAAGGCAGCCTTGTAAGACATGCAGAAATGCAAGAGAATGATAGAAAATTGTCTCTCTTATTGAGATTACAGTTAGCTGAGAAATTTTCTCAGATTGAGCCCCTTTGGATTATTTTCTTTACCTGAAGTGCTTCTTGAATTTTAAGCTGCATACAAGTCACACAGGGCTCTTGTTAGAAAACAGATTCTGACGAGTAGATGCAGTTTGGGGCCAAGGATTCTGCACTTTTAGCAAGCTCTTGGGTGATGTTTATGCTACTGGTGTGTGTACAACACTTTAAACAAATATTGTTTGGGACGCCTGGGTGGCTCGGTGGGTTGAGCCTCTGCCTTTGGCTCAGGTCATGATTTCAGGGTCCTGGGATCAAGCCCCGTGTTGGGCTCTCTGCTTGGTAGGGAGCCTGCTTCTTCCTCTCTCTCTGCCTGCCTATCTGCCTACTTGTGATCTCTCTGTCAAATAAATAAATAAATAAATCTTTAAAAAAAAAAAAAAAGCTTACTGTTTGAAACTTATTGAGTCCAGGCTTCAATAAGCCAACCTTGTAGACTTTTAATACTTAAGTCAACACATTAAATGTTGAACCTTGGATGTGCCCACTGTTGTCAATTAAGTTGTACCACTCAAGAGTTGTATTTCATCTTGCTTCATCTACCCTTTCCACACAATACTCTATTTACTGCTGCTCATACCGATGGATGAATTCCTACAGTTTTTTCTTAATAGAGGCTATTTCTTCTTGGGTCAAGTTTTGGACTTGTCTGTCTGGGATATTCAGGAATCTTGATTCCCATTAGGGGTCTGGAGGCAATGTGTTAACTGTCCCAATTACAAACACTGAAAGCTTTTTATTTCAGAAAATGCTGCTTCTATTACAAAGGGAGGATAATTGGTTGTACCTCAGCTGGCAAAAGGGGGCCTCAAGATAATTTGTAATTTCAAAGTTTTCAGTCTGGTCTGTGATTGCTCACATTTCTCTCCATGTCTCAGAATCTCATTCATTCCCTACCAGTGCCTTTAGTTGACTGGATTGAGCACTTAATTGGCACTGCAATTCTTGTCATTATGATCAAGTCTTGGGTCTGATTCCCAGCCATGTCTGCTAATAGCTATAAGAGATGAACTCACAAAGAGGTTTTCTTATTGTCCACTTGCATTCTCTGTTGAGCAGTCACATGTCTTAGTTTCTCCTTCCTTTCTTGCTACATGTTCCAGGGCTTCAAAAGTTAGATCCTGGCACCAATTTGTAATCAATATTTGGTTATTATTATTGTAGTCATATCAGTGTCACAGCTATATGATCTCTTCCTGCCTTGTGTACTTCATCCTAATGTTATGGACTGAATATGTATGAAACGGGAAAAACCTCAGTTTTCTTTCTTCTGCGGAGAAAAACCTGGTTCTTCTCTCCTGTGTGTTTCTTCCCTCTGAGTCTCCTTAACTACTAACATAAAACACTTCACTTGGGTCACCAAATGTGTGGAGGTTCTTTCCCACACCAAACAATTCTCCCTGACACCAGCTGGGTGTCCTAAAATTTAACTCAATTCTGACACTGTCTACACAGAGATAATGTCAGATCCCACCAATTAAGGGGTCAATTCTGCAACATTATCCCCCACCCTCCACCCCACAACCCACTTAAGATGCCAGTTACAAGCCCAGATGATCACTTGTGATTCTGACCACAGGTCAGAGGTTCCAACGATCACCTTCCTTGGGTTTGATTACGTTGCTAAAGTAACTCCAAGAACTCTGGGAAACACTTACCTATGTTCACCAGTTTATTAATGGAAATGATAAATGACACAGATGAACAACCAGATGAAGAGATACAGAGGGTCTGGGAGGGTTGTGAGCTCAGGAGCTCCTATCCCAGTGGAATTAAAGTGTGTCACCCTTCTGGTATGGATATGCTTGTTTGCCAACCTGAAAGCTCTCCAGGCCTCGTATTTTTGGGCTTTTATGTAGGCTTCCTCACCTAAGTATGATCAATTATGAACTCCATTTCCAGCCTTTTTTCCTTTTCTGGAGGATGGGGAAGGGGCAAAAATTCCATGGTTTTAATCATGGTTTGGTCTTTCTGCTGACCAGCTTCCATCCAGGAGCCCACCCAGAGTCACCTCAACAGAACAAAAGATGCTTCTAATCCTTTTTGTCACTTATGAATATATGAGGGCTTTAGGAGCCCTATGTCAGGGATGGGGTCAAAGACAAATATTAGAACAAGAGATGCTCCCAGTGTACTGATCACTTAGGAAATTATAAACATTTTAGCTTTGGGGGCAGAGACCAATGTATTAAATATTTTGTTATTTCAGCTTGTATCCTCCCCAAATTCATACGTTGGTGCTCTAACACCTAATGTGACTATACTTGGATATGAGGCCTATGAGGAAGTGATAAAGGTTAAATGAGATCATAAACCTTAATCCAGTAAAGCTGATGCCCTTGTAAGAAAAAGAAAAGTGACCAGAACTCATTGTCTTTCAACATGTACATACCAAAGAAGAGCCGTGTGAGTACATAACAAGAAGTGGCTGTCTACAAGGCAGGAAGAGAGCTGTCACTAGAAACGGACCATGTGGATACTTTGATCATGAACTTCCAGTTTCCAGAACTGTGAGAAGAGAAATTTAACATCCAGCCTGCAGTATGTTGTGGTGGCAGCTGAACTGGCTAAGATAGTAAGCCACCAGCAGTAGTAATTTAAATTATTTGAATTATTGTAAAACTACCACCTGCCATGGATTACCCATTACTCATTTCCTTCTGCCAAAGGGATTATCCCTGTACTCCTCAATTATATAAGTAACTCAATCCCAGGGTTTTATTTTGACAATATCTTTCCTGAGGCCATGGCTCAGTTCCAATTATTCTATCAGTCAGTACTAGAAAATAGATGTTAAGGTCCAACTGGGTAATTTGAGGAGAGTTTAATACAATTTCTATTTACTGTCCTCTGAGCAGGATGTTTGGGAACCCATAAGAGATAATGCATGTCATCACTAGGGCTGAAGAGATAAGAAGAGAGAATGGTTGTTGGAACCTGGAAACTAAGATAGTTGAGTAGGTAGGGTTGTCTGACAGGACCTGAGGATCAGGTCCTCAGGTCAAGGAATGAGCCATCCCACACCAAACTTGTCAGAGTGGCTCGCTCCCTCTCCTTCCCTCACATCCCGTCATCACTTTTTTCCTCATCTTAATCTTAAGAAAAACTGGTAGTGCATTGACTATACATATACAGGAACCCTTCCAGGGGTAGACACCATATTTCAGACACAAAATTACCTTTCTGTCCATAGGGTTTCTTACAGTATAAGCATCTATGAGCTTTCAGAGTGATTTATCCTTCACCTTGGATCTCAAACAACAGATCTTACATGGATGAAGTCGTTGATGGGACTTTGTATGATCTCTGTTTTGGGAACACATGTTTTCACTGGTAGTAGGATAAAAATGGATGCAAAAGGAGAAAGAAAGAAAAGAAGAAAGAAAGCAAGCTCTGTGAAATAACTTCCATTCTTCCTCTCAGGTTCCCTTCCCTCTCTTCTCCATCCTATTTTGTACTTCAAGGCAGAGCTATTTGACTTTATAGAGGGAAGGAAGAAAAGCCTGTTGGGGTACTTAATATCCTGGCTTCCTTTCTGTTGGTTTACAATAGATTGGCTGCCATCCCCAATAGAAGGTCAAAGCTTCTGTGGAAATCCTTTTTGGATGGATATCTTTTCTTCTGGGATTTGGAATCTGCCCTCTCATAGTCAGGAGAGATTCTTGTACCCTGATTTTTACAAGTCCTACATTACTCCACTTTTCCTTGGTGTTGTCTTATACCCTTGCCGCATTTTGGTAAATAGTTCATCAAACTATTTCCAGTTACCCAATTTGAGAGTGCCATCTGTTTTCGTTAGGAAACAGATAGATATCTTAGGAAGATACATCCACTGTGCTATATTGCTTCCCTGTTTGATTTGGTTCTCTAAGCCGCCCTATGAAATAGGTTATTATAATACTTTAAAGGTAAGGATACTGAGGTTATAAGAGTACATTATATAAGTACATTTCTTTCCAGCTTTATATGAATTGTTCTTTAAACAAGTTGAAATCACATAGTTTGCATAAATTGCATCCTGCTTTTTTTCTCCTACCATTTTCTCTTTGCTTGTGTCATGAAGTTTTATTTGTAATTATAATTTTAAGGGCTACATGACAATCCATTTTGTGGGTGTGACGTAATCTACCAAACTGATTCTCTTATGTTGAACATTTGGATCATTTTATGTTTTTCACTGCTCTGAATAAAACTGTGATAAACATTTTTGAGGGTAACACTGAGTAATATAAGTTTGTGAATCCAAATACATTTATATTGCATCATATAAATTGTCTGTAATACATACATAGATGTTCATTTGGAAATACCCAAAATAATTATATATGTTTTATTGTCCAGAGAGTTTCTTCTTACTTGCATTCATTTTTTTTTCTTCCTGTAAATCTTGCTGAAGATACAGGGAAGATAGTACCATTTCCAGGCAATGAGTTCACCCCTAGAATAAATTATTCTTGGAGCTGACTTTTATTTATCTATTTTGAACTGGTTAGAAATAGTGGTAATGTTAATACCTTATATTGGAACAGTACAGTAAAGTTTAAAAAGCAAATCTTATATAGCCAACCAAACTTCTCTGTGTACTAGACTGGATATGTAGAGGAGAAATGAAAGCATAAAGTACAAAATTTGCTGTTATGTCGGTATGGTCATCTAGATACTGCCACTCAGTGTGAAAAATTCTGCCAGCTCTGGAGAGATTCTGATAAATACTAACATCTCATGGATTATATTTTCCATGATTGAAAAGAAGTCAAATAGTCTAAGTTTGGAACCTGCGTACACAGCCCCTGCTCTGTATTTACCGACTGTGCAAAAAATTTGATTTCTCCCAACTTCTGATTTTTTCATCTGTAAATGAGGCTAAAAATATCTTCTTGACAGGGCTGTTGTCAAAATGAGCATTCATATTTAAAAATTATTTGTAAAGATGTTGGTAAGTGCTAATGGACTACAGACCTACTTACTGGAAATAGCAAGGGTCTCTATCCTGGGAATATATTGCTAGGTCATTTATTCTTTTCCACTGGTCATTATATAATCTAGAAGAAAGGGCAAAAACATGTTCCAGCTGCACTGCATAATTAGTTCTGAAACAACTGTCATGTGGACTATTCCCTGTGTTTATTCTTTATGGTGCTACTGCTAAGATTTGATGCTGCTCTTTGCTAGAGTGAATGGTGGCCTCTTTCTGAGTCTTGAAATTTCAGAGTTATAGTCACTTCTTTGTACTAAAATTGCTCTTCCTTGCAATAGAAAAATGACATGGGATCTTATACCACAGAGTATTGGCCCTGGAAAGGATCTTAGAAAAACATCCAGTCCTGAGTTCATAAATTCTAATTTCTAGAGAGGCATGAATAAAGGATGAATATTGAGTCCTTTGGCCATCTTGTCTTTAGTTTTCCTAACTATGACAGGAATATGAGTACAGGTAAATTGTTCTTTACTATGAGGTAAACAACAGTGGGATAGTGTTGATAAATAATGTAATGAAACTTTAGATTATACCCCCAGGGAAAAAATTAGTGAGTGGTGTCCACTTGGGTAAATCAGAGACATGTGCCTTACACGTGTCACTGGAAATAGACTTTGAGGAAGAGAATGACATGTAGGCTTACTAGGATGTGCTCTTAGGAGATGCATTTCTAGAAAGTAAGGACGGCAAGTTTGAGTAAAGACATTATCTGATCCCAAGTGGAGCTCCAGAGCTGGATAACCCTTCAGAGTTGTCCTTAATTAAAGAAGAGGAGTCAGGCCTCTGTTGGTCTAATTCAGTCTTGAGTTAGATAGTTTCTTGCATCTGGTCAAGGCTAATTCTCAACAATGAACACAATTATGAGCTGTCAGCAGTTGATATTCCCAGGAGAATTTGGGAGCAGGGTGATGGCTTTGGTGGTATATAGAGAGATATGTTGGCTCTGGAGAAAGTATCTGAGCATGGCATCATCAGATCTCCTCCATGGTACTAATCAGTTTTGGCTGATAATTGTCATGTGGAAAAATGAAGCAGATAACACCATATTTTCCAATGTTTCAAAAAAAATCCTGAAATTCAGATCATTGAGTTAAATCTACCTATGTTAAATCTTTACTCAAATGTAAAAGACTCCAAGTTAAAATACTCATGTGAGGCATGTCTGATCTAAGGAGTCCCAGTTTGCTAAATCGTATTTAGCCCAATCTCTCCATTTTAGGACAAAAACACTGACTAGAAGAGAAGAAATAAAAAGGCCAAAGTCATAGAATTATTCTTATAACTTTGATTTCCAAGGCCTCAGTGCTGGATCCTTGTAACTTTCTCTACATTGTCGTGGATATCAATGAAAATGTGCTTTTTCTTAAGCTGTCTTAGTGCTCATTGGGTCTCCATAGGAGCATTATGAATAATGTTTTGTTTGTTAAAATTTATTTACAGATCATTCAAAGAGAAACACTTGGTACTAAATACTTCCTTAGGGAAGGTACTCCAAAAAAACCTAGTGGCACATTGCTGGCCTCCTAATTAGCAGATTAGGACAGGTCTGTCAGTCTCTCTGGGGATTCATTAAAAAATTACAATTAGTTGGGAAAGTCAGATTGTAAAGTACATTCTGTGAGAGAAGTTCAAATGGAATAGCTGTCTTTTTTATACCTACTTAATGCTAACTAAGTGTCTTCAAAGTTAGAAAACTTTTTAATTGAACTTTTAATACCTTATACAGGCAGTTGCTCAGGGTCCTTCTTTTCAGGACAGTGAAAAAGAAGTCAAAGTTTCAGAGAATTTACAAAAGACCTTGGATGACCCTTGGCCAAGAGATTTGTTGACTACCCCTTTCCCCCAGTATCCCTACCTCCACTAACTGTAAATGACACATCCTCAGGGAGAAAAAGCAAGCATGAGATAATTGAATAAAAATCGGAAAGAAGAGTTATAATGAATAATATTGTGGGCAGTACTTTTCCCCCTCGTGTTTATTTCTTTTATGTCTTTTTCTCCTCACTTGTTTCTTCCTCTCATCTACAAATATTCTCATGGGTCTTCTATTCCAATTAAAAAAAAAGCTTCTATAATCCATTTTTCACTTAAACTATTTTTTCTATTTTGATGTTGTTAAACTTCTTGACATAATAGTATAACCTAATGTTTCTCAAACTGTAAAGTGCGCCAGAGTATCTTGCTAAAATGCACATCCTGATTAAGTGTGTCTGGGATGGGCCTGAATTCTCACATTTCTACCAGGGCCCCAGGTGGTGATGATGCTGCTGGTCCACAAAGTCTTTGAATAGGAAAAATTCAAATTATATTTGACAAAACAATTGCTATGAACTGAAGTTTTTGTCTTTCTGAGGTTTATATGTTGAAGTTCTAATCTTCAAGGGGATGGCTTTTGGAGGTAAGGCAGCTTTGGGAGGTCATTAAGATTAGAAAAAGTCAGAGAATAGGCTCTAATATGGGATTATTGTTTTTATAAAAGGAAGAGAAGACACAAGCTCGCTCCTCCCTGTGAACATGCAGCAAGAAGGTTCAGCCAGACAGGGAATCTACTGGCTTCTCAAGCTTTGATCTCCCAGTTTCCAGAACTGTGAGAAATAAATGTCTGTTGTTTAGGCCACCTAATCCATGGTATTTTGTTATAGTAGCATCAACTAAGACACCATTTCACTAAATCACTGTCTAATTTCTCCCATTTTCTTTACACTCCTCCATTCCTTGCCTCAAGCTTCCACTCTACCAATCTACTGACCATCCAATGGTCTTTGTATTACCAGCTGTTTGTAATCCTTATGACTATTTGCTTACTCATTTCTTGACTGAGACCAGCATTCTCTTGTTCTTCAGCCTCTCTTCTCTCTTGCATTCTGTGTCTCTGCATCATTCTAGTTGCACCTTTTATTTCCCTCTTTTTCTGGACCCATCCAGAGTCTCTCTTCTTCCTTTTACTGGCCCAATGAAAGCTATTTCTAAGCTTTGTCAGTCTCTTTCTTTTCTTTCCTCACTATGCTCCTTTGTTTTCTCACTTAACCCCAGTTCTTCTCTATTCTGAATTTCAAGTTCTGTATCTCAAATAAAAATGACCTCTATTTTTAATGTTACTCCAATTTATTAGTTTTATCCTGGAACTCTTCTTTGGATATACTGGTGATTCCTCAAACATAACATATCCCAAAATAATCATATTGTCAGATATTCAAAGAACATATCCTTCATATGCCTGTCTCTAGACCTTTTTTCATAATTAGTCTGGGCTTAGGATAAACCATACCTATTTTTAAAATAAACTTTTAACTTTAGAACAATATTTGGTTTTCAGAATTATTCTAAAAGTAGTTCAGAGAATTCTTGAATACCCTAAACTCAGTTTTCCCTGTTATGGACATCATATATTAATATGGTATCCTTGTCACATTTAATGGACAAATACTGATACATTCTTATTAATTATTGTTAATATTTTATTATTAACCTATACTTTCTTCAAATTTCCTCAGTTTTTCCCTAATCTCCTTTTTCTATTTGAGGATTCTATTTAGGATACCACATTTCATTTACTAATAGTATCTCCTTAGGCTTATCTTGGTTGTGATGGTTTTTCAGGTGTTCTTTGTTTCTGATAACCTTGACAATTTTTAAGGATGACTGGCCAGGGATTTTGTAGAATATCTCTCAGTGGGGGAATTTTCTAAATGTTTTTCTCATGGTTAGACTAGAGTGCATGTTTTTGGAAGGAAGACCATGAAGATGAAGTGCCATTCTCATTACATCAAATCAAAGGTGCATATGTCAATATGACTATTGATATTAACCATAATCAACTGGCTGGGCTAGCATTTACCAGTTTCTCTACTATAAAATAAGCCTTTTCTCTCTCTTTTCCCATACTGTACTTTTTGGAAAACCACTATATATAGCACACTTAGGGATTTATGTTCCCCCTCTTTAAGGATGGAGTATCTGCATAAATCATTTGTAAATTTTCTGCTTGGGATATTTACTGTGCTTTTGTTGTGAATGGGAATAGAATAAGTTTCATCTATATATGGCTTACATTAGAGGCATAACAACATTGAAATATTATTATTCATCTCATATTACTAAAGTTCTGCTATGACAGAAGAAGTGAAAATTAAGGACTTAGATACCTTGCTGTGATTGTGACATGAATTACCTCAAAGCAATATTATTTTCCACTGCAGAAGGAAATTGAGATAAGAATAATCAGTGAGTTTTTATGGCCACTATATTTTACTCTATAATGATACCAACTTTAAATACACATAAAATTATTTTTAAGCAGTAATACTTGGTAGTTTGAATCAAGGGAAGGACCAATTAAGTAATATCTGCATATTTTTCTTCAAACTTTTATGTTCTAGCTATGGTGAACATGTGGTCTTCAGAGGAATAAATATCATATGGATTATAGCCTATTGTGTCAGCCATACTTCCTGCTTCAGAAAGGAGTATCTAACAAAATTTGTGACTCCTGCTTGGTTCTGACGGCCTTTTCTGTGGAATACACAATTTGGAAGACACCAAAAGGTCATGCAGGTCATTTCGGGAAAACTTTTTAGATTTAAAATATAGGCATGGCATTTATTTTATTTTTTTAAAGATTTATTTATTTATTTTATCAGTAGAGGGAGGACAGAGGGAGAGGAAGAGACAGTTTTAAGCAAACTCTAGGCAGAGCATGGCTCAATCTCATTACCTCAAGATCACGACCTGAACCCAAACCAAGAGTCAGATGCTTAACTGACTACAGCACTCACCTCACACACACTACACACCTCCCTGGAGGCACAGAGTTTATTAAGAACAATAGGTTGCAAGGTACATGTAGGTCAGTGTGGGGGTGCAAACACAGACAACTGTGCTGGTTTCTCTACAAGATGGCCCACCACAATCTCCCCTGTCCGACACACAAATCATTTCTTTGAAATATCCTATTTTTAAGGGAGAAAGCAATTTCATCACCATAACAAAACACAGAATTATAACATCTGTTTCACAATGTAGCTGATATCTTTTTTGACAGTTTTAACACATTGCTGAATATAGCATATTTTCCCATTCTCATGCCACACTTGGCGACTAACTTCACTAGACACAGGAATATGTTTTTCTTGCTTGCTTGCTTCCTTCTTTCCTCATGTAAAGAATAAAGTTCAGAAAACAGGGTCATACTCTCAACGATAATCTGGGCTTTTTAAATGGTCTTTTAAATAGTTTGCTGTTCTTGGTGAAATATATAATTGCATTTATTAATATATTCCAATGGCTCCTCATTTTCTTTTTTTCATAAATAATTATTTGAGGCAATATATAAAACACATATAAAAGAGTTCACAAAACAAAAATGTTACAAGGCAAACACTGTTGTAACCATCATTAATTCAGAAATGGAAAGTTTATTTGCATGTCAGAAATCTCTCTCATCCTACCTTACAATCTCTCTCCAATTCCCACCCATGAAGGTACCACAATTTTGATTTTTATAATTGTTTTTTATTGCATTCCTAAACACTATAATTTAGTTTTGCCTGATGTTTGAAAATTCAATAAATAGGATGATATAAAATGTGTTCTTTTGGTGGCTTTCCCCCCCGTTTTATTGAGAAATAACAAATATTTTCTTGTATAAGTTTAAGATATACAGCATGATGGTTTGATTTACGTATATTATGAAATGATCACCACAACAGGCCCAACTAATATCCATCTTGTCATATAGATACACTAAAAAAAGAACATAAGAAAAAAGGAAAAGTAATTTTCTCCTTATGATGAAAAGGCAACATGAATAATTACTTTTGTGATATGGCCAGTCTAGTCTGTGCCCCATGGTGTCTCTGCCCACCTTGACAGGCTTTATACACCTTTTTCTGTGGGCTTTGTCCTATGATTAGGCAAGAAATTGCTCAACTTCTTGATCTGTCAACTTCATCCTCCTGAATTAGCACATGCCTCCATAGAAAAACAGGGCTCTAGCCCTCTGGTTCAGTTCCCTGGTACTCAGTACTCTCATGCATTTAATCCTGCTTTCATTTTTGTGCATCTTTTCTAATTGTCCTTGGAGGGAATGCTGACCTCAATTACATAGTCAACCATTAGTGGTAACAGAAACTCGACATTTCTTATCCACAGGATAGTTCAACAAATATTTTTGAGGAGCTTATTATGTGTTTGGTATGGTGCTAAATACTAGAGACTAATATATATACTCCTTAATAGTATCAAGGTACAGTTATTGAATAATGCTGGTAAATGCAAAATGCTGATAAATACAAGAATGGTGCCTACTAGGTATTTAGCATTATTTTTTTCCAGTGAAATTGAACCATAAAGAATCAAGTACACTATAAGTTAAAAAAAAAAACTCACCTGTGATGATAATAAAATATGGTATTGTTAGTGTCTTAGAAAAGATGAGTAGTGTCCCTGAGACAATGGTTCTATCAGTGATGCTAAGGAAGTATGTATGAGGAAACACAAATTCAAAGTAAATAGAAAAACTAATGCCAAAGCATCATGCTGTTATAAGAGCTATTCTAGGTAATCAATAAAATTTGTGGCAAAATTTTTATAATTATCATTGGAATAAAGTTTATCCTCCTCAGCAAACAATTGTAAAAGATTATATCTTACAGTAAAGATTTGAGATTACTCTGCAAATAGATATAAGAAGGCTGATGCAAAGAATACACCTCTAGACAGAGGATAGCAGGGCCAGAAGGAGCAATAGAAGGGGATACACTGAAGAAAAATGGCAAAAATAAAAAATAGAAGGAAAAGAAAGAAGAAGAGGAAAGGTAGGCAGGCAGGCTGGTTGGACAGGCAGGCAAGCAGTAGGCAAAGAAGGAAGGAAAAGAAGAAAATCTACCTCGGAGAAGAATGGAAATTTTCCATAGCCACACTGAACTTTTACACTTGCGTTACTTTCTACACTTGATTTTAGCCAAAAAGCTGAGAAGCAATTGCATTAATTCTTCTATTTAGTATCAGAACTATACTGTATTCTACAAATGGTTGTTTAAAATTATGTAGTTAGCTATGGGGAGTTATATAGAGATTTAATTCCATAATATTAACCTCACATAAAATTTTTATTGTATATAACATGAACAATTGAGTTAAAGAACCGATTAGGGCAGCATTATGGATTAGCTAGACCAGACCAATACAGTTACTATTCTGGTATGTACTGTTGACAGTGTTGGTAAAAATACCTTTTTGGGATGCTATCTTAAACAGTCTTATTTCTGTCCTGAAGTGCCAAAATGAATTTGGGTTTAATCCACTGGGAATTAAGAAACCAATGAAAGGCTTTAAGAATGTAAGTGGCATGAAAACATTCTATTTTAGAAATAAAATGGCTTTGGTAGTTTGTGGTATTTGAAAAAAAAAAAAAAAGCCTGGAGACAATTGTACAAATCAGAAATTATGAAAGCACTAGAAATGTTGGGGAATGGGGATAGTTTATAAGATATAAAATCTTAGTTCTTTAATCTGGTAAGAAAGATTGTCTCTACTTTGCTGTAATCCTAGTCTTTAACCATTCATTATTCTTCTGTTCACTCACACATTCATTCATTCATTCAACAAAGAGCATCTACCATATACCCCATTCTGTATTAGGTACTAGGGATATAGCAGGAGAAAGAATAGGTAAAAATTCCTTCCATCAAAATGCTTACATTTCAACTGGGAGAAAAAGACAATAGATGTAATAAATGATATAGATATTATGTCAAAGGTGATCAATTCTATGAAGAAGTAAATAGCAGGAAACAGGATTAGGAAATGCTAGGAGAGTGGAGTTTCGGATATTTGGTAAGCAAGGTCTCACAGAGAAGATGCTATACTTTCAGGAGACTTGAGCAGATGCCTGAAGCCTGGCAAAACATGTTAGAGTGAGACATGTGGATATCTAGGGAATTAGTGTTACCGGCCTCCACCCACCTCTCAAAAAAAAAAAGAAAAAAGAAAAAAAGCAACTCCAAAGGTCCTAAGGTAGAAATGGACCTGGCATGGTTGAGGAACAGCCACAAATTCACTTGAGTTGGAATGAAGTGGACAGGGGTCTATTAGTTGACTAGGTCATATAAATAATAGGAAAGGCAGAAAAATTCAGGGTCCTATAGGTTTTTGTAAGGAATTTGGTTTTTATTCTGAGTGAAATCGGGGAAAAATTAGATTTCTTCCAAAGCAGATTAATAACAGGATCTGGCTTAAGTTTTGAAAGGATCATTCTGGATACTAGTCTACAGAGAGGAGCAATAAGGCAGGAACAGAGATACCACCTAGGAGCTATTTGAATAGTCTAGGTGAAAGATGTCTTAGATCAGGACAATAGCAACAGAGGAACAGTTTTTGGAATATATATATATGTATAGATATATAATACAAAATTATGTAACTACTATTTAGGTATAATTGTTTATATATAATATATATGTAAATAAGCAATATAGTTTGAACATGGAGTTTAATATCTGAATTTAAATTTCAAGAGAAAGAGAAGAATCAAGAATAACTGCAGTGTTTGTGGCTAAGTAACTGGGAAGATTCAGTCCACATTTATTTGGATAGGAAACATGGGAAGGGGGGAAAGTCTAAATGAGAAAACAAATCAGGAATCTCGTGGACATGTTGATACTGAAATATCAGACGTTCATGTGAAAGTGTCAAGACTTTGGGTATATGATTGTAGCATTTGGAGTATTATTAAAAAATTGAGATTGATTGAAATGACCAGAAGAGTCAGCATACAGAGACAAGGTAATATATATGAGAACAAAGCTCTAGGTGGGCATTTTGGCATCTAGAAGTCAAGAATATGAGAATCATTCAGAAAAAAACACTGAGAAGGATTAAACATTGAGCACATAGAATAATAGCAATTAAGACTCTGAAGGTATTAACTTTGTTCTTGATGATAAAATGTAGGGTATAATTATTAGAGTGAGAAGATAAGAAAAAGCAAAGAACTATTTTATTAGAAGACATTTAGTGAGCTCAGAACCCAGCATATTGGATATATAATCAGTATGAATATTAGAATCACTGATTTTGAGAACTTTGCCAAATAAAGCAACTGTGATGCTACAGCCAAAAATCTTCATAGATTTTTAGACACCGTAGACACCCAAGGTGTCTGTAGGTGATTGAAACAAGGAGAGGTTGTAATATGATATAAAGACATTAGATTAAAGGATTTTTCTTTTTTAATCATCGAAGAAGATCTAGAAGTAGCATGTGGAACAAGGTTGGTTTTTGTCTTGCCTCTAAGCTCTGTGGTATGAGTGGTGAGAGGAGAAAATCAGAAATCACTTGAGAAGGTTTCAGGTAACAATATGTTCATGAGAAATTCAGTGAGGTTATAGCAAGAATGTGAAAGGAACATTCAGGGAAGCTGTTAGGGATAGAAGGGATTTGACTGTGAATTCCAGACAGTGCAGTGGAAAGTCCAGTCGGTGAGAAGTGAGGGTACATGGGTATAAGGGATTTTCAGAATTTTGTTGGGGTAAGGGTCTAGGTAGTGAAAACTTCACTGGCTGACATAAACAACCATAGAAATACTCTGTCATCTTCCAACATTTTGAACTAATTTCCAATAGAAATGCATTTTTGCCACAAATACTCTGTGTCTCATCTTCTCCACATAGTATTTCTTGGTTCCAATCACATAACCATCTCCTTGTTCTTTCTTTGTGGAACATCCACATGATGTAACCCACTCTTGGTTACATCATTTGTGAGTTTATGGATTCAAAGTATTTGCTGAGTATTTACTATGTATCAGGGACTTTGTAAAGAAGTAGGGGACAAAAAGTCATAGTTACTATAGCCAATATGAGTGAGTGTATTTGTGTATTGTACATTCTTCAGTGGCCAAGATCATATTTTACAGCTCTGTAAAACTCACAAGTGTTCCATAACTGTGTTATAAAAAGACTGAATGAGTAGTTTTTGGCTCTCTTGAAATAGATTTATAGCAAACTTAATATGCTTATGTAAAGAATGTGATCATAGAAATGACTGATAATTTGCAGATCAGCCTTTCTTTATCTGTCAGCATTCCCAAGTTGTTTTCGTATAATAATTTAGTATATAATAGTATAATAAGGAAAATTGTTTTATATACTGTACATTTCAATTACTTTTTAAATAGTTATTGCCACCTTGAATATGAGGCCTAAGGAAAATGATAAAAATAGAGGCACCGGAATGAATTTGAAAAGATTCTTGATTCAGAAAAAGAGAGGAAAAAAATTGAGGAAGAAAAAAATGATACTAAAGAAGATACACTGTAAGAGAACAATAAGATGTAACTGAAAAGATTATTTGATTGTTTATATCAAATGTATATATTTGTTTATATCAATGTTTATCAACTTCTTGTTAAAACAACTAACTGATGAACCCATCCTTCAGAGGGAGCCTGAAAAGGGGCATCTTGTAAAACATAGATCTCAAAGTTTTAGTGGGACCTCAAATTCTGATATTTTGTCAACCACAAAAATGAGGAAAAAGAAAGTTAGGCAAAGCCACATTCCTAATAAATATAAAGTCATTCAAATGTCCTTTAATACTGTTGGTTAATTCCTTGGAATGGTAATTATTTTTTTTTAAACAGAAGCAGTGGGGCACCTGGGTGGCTCAGTCGTTAAGCGGCTGCCTTTGGCTCAGGTCATGAACCCAGTGTCCTGGGATCCAGCCCCACATCGGGCTCCCTGCTTGGCAGGGAGGTTGCTTCTCCCCTCTAGCTCCCCCTTGCTTGTGTTCCCTCTCTCTCGCTATCTCTTTCAGGCACAAATAAATAAAAATCTTAAAAAATAAAAACAGTAGTAGTGAGACAAATAATGAGTGGAATGTCTTCAGAATTCATGAATGTCTTAACTTCAAGTTTTAACTCAAGCACCTACGTTAAAAAGTCTGGCAGTAGGGGGAGCCTGGATGGCTCAGTGGGTTAAAGCCTCTGCCTTCGGCTCAGGTCATGATCCCAGAGTCCTGGGATCCAGCCACCTTCGTTAGACTCTCTGCTCAGCAGGGAGCCTGCTTCCTCCTCTCTCTCTCTCTGCCTGCCTCCCTGCCTACTTGTGATCTCTGTCTGTCAAGTAAATAAATAAAAAAAAAAAAAAAAAAAAAGTGTGGCAGTGGAAGTGTAGCTTCTACCAGTCATAGAAGAGGGAGGTAGAAAAAAAAAACAACAAGTGGAGATGGGGAATTACAACTGGGTTGTCAATTCCATCTCTGTTTTTAAGTGTACTTGTTATTTCCTTGATGGGCTGCTAGAGAATGTATTGCAGGGATCAGCTCGGGGAGTACCACCCAGATACTCAGAACTGAAGTTTTGGGTTAGAATCACTATTTGAACCATCAGAATCAGCTCATCATCTTCCAGGCAAGTACTACTGTAAGGAGATACTAGCAATGTGTGGACAGAAGGTAAATAGAATCAGATGTCATGGATGAGGAAATTAAGTTCACAAGGTAATGAGTAGAGATGAGCTTGAATGTCCTTTCTGGAACATATGGCATATGATTACTCTTCAGTGATCCATAAAAATGTGACAACAACAGCACAGTAGTATTAATAACTTACATTTTTTCATGTGCTTGAGATATGAAGTGCTTTGATATAAATCATCATATCTGAGTCCTTTTTTTTCCCCCAGTGATACCAGCAGGGATATATTTTCAAAGAAGGAAACTGATACTCTTAACTATGGAAAGAGTGCCAATTAGTAGCTGAATGACCTTGGGCAAAGCTGGGACTTGGACCAGTGTCCAGCCCTTCATCTCATGCTGTCCCTGGTATTTCACCTTGACTTAGGCCTGACTCAGGCTCCTGATCTGTTTTTGGATTCATAAGTGAAGAATCTAGTTTATCATAACCAAGCCTCCTCAAATTCAGTAAATTATTAAAAAACAAATTAATCTTACACACGTATATACATGAATTAATGATTTGTAACTTGTGATCCTGTTTCTTGAATTTTTTTTTAAATTAATATTACCTACGCATATTTTATATATGTGTTTCACAGCCACTAACTGTTGAATGGGCATATCAGGTAGGCATAGCTAAACATTATAACATAAATAATAGACACAAGAAAACACATTTTAAAAACAAAATAGCAGGTCCCACACACCTATTTCCATAAGTAGTGTAAAATATGGTGAGTAGGACTTTTACATTTAAAAAAAAAATGAACTTTTCAGTTATATACATGACTGTTGGCTTTGTTTAAATGTTACTTCACACAATGTTGTAGGGTTGGAAAGGAAGAAGCACTTTGAAAAGCATATGTTTGCCCCATAAATGGCAGGTATTGTGATTTAAAATTAATACTTACACTCAAGCTTGTGTGATATCTTTCAACAAAATGATGAAATTGGCAGCCAATTAGACTCAGTGAATATGGCCTACTGATCTTTTTTTTTTTTTTAAGATTTTATTTATTTGACAGAGGCACAGTGAGAGAGGGAACACAAGCAGGGGGAGTGGAAGGGAGAGAAGCAGTCTTCCTGTGAGCTGGGATCCCAATATGGGGCTCAATCCCAGGACCCTGGGATCATGACCTGAGCCAAAGGCAGATGCTTAACAGTCTGAGCCACCCAGATGCCTACTGATCTTAACTTTTAAACTAATGCTTTCCTCCTAATTATTTAAACCCACAATAGGCAACTTAGTAGTGCTTTGGCAGTGTTATGTCAATACATGTGGATATGTGACCTATGGTTTGTGTGTAAAATAAGCCCCTTAGGTAGTTATAAAAAAGTTTACTGAAAGCCTCCCAAAGCAACTGGTATGTAAGCCTTTGAAATGTTAGAAGAGTTCAGGGAACCAAAGTTGGTATTTTTATGGAATGTTTAAAGCGAGACATAAATATTTTAGTGAACTGAGCTGCTCAGTCATCTGAAGTTTATGACTTGGTTCAAAACCATTTATCTAGTCAGAAGCTAGTCCTAAAGTATAGTTTAATATTTCTGTTACACAATTGCAGCAACGAAGTATTACTGATTCTAAATTTGAAGAGTTCTGTGTAACTAAAATATTTAAAGAATGTAAAAATTGTTGGAAGTGATTAATAAATCCAACATTAATTAATAAAATGAACATAAACATATACATTGTACTGAAGAATAATCACTTACTTTTCAGAAATCTCAAAATTAAATGGATTTAATTTTTTCCCATGACCAAAATAAGGACCTTTGCTGAAACCTCATGAAACAAAGAAAGGGGGTAATAAATATTAACAGAGCTGTTTACATGGTTCTGTAGCTGAATTTATGCTTGCAATAATACAGGTACACTCTCCAAATTGCTAGCAAGAGGAAGGAATAGGCTTTATTAATGTCTACAATTTCAAAGTGCTGCTCCAGATTTTACTCAGGAAATTATTGCTTAAAATCAGTGGAATGTGTAAGACTGTTTCCTTTAGTTTCTGTCCTGAAACTTTCTATTACTCTTTATTTTGAAAATTTCAAGGTTCAGCATCTAGCTCCTTCATCGTATCACACAATAAAAATGAAATTACATTAAAAAGTAAAGTTTTGGTTAAGATATTGGATAATGGTAAGGTATCAGTGCAATTACTGTATTACCATAACAATGAAGGATTCTGTAAAATGAAGTTACCTTCTTCATGCCCTAGAGGAAAATTAAATGTGCTTTTTATGACAGTGAGCCTTCTTGAGGACAAAAATCCTGGTGTATCACAAAGGCCCCAATGGTGTCTGGTACAAAACAGATGCTTAAGAAAAACATCCGAATGAAATAATAATTACAATAAATTGAGTACAATCTAAGTTTATACCAGGCAGAAATATAAGACTGTGATATTTGGTTCAAATTTTTTCTTTTCTTTTTTCTTTCTTTCTTTTTTTCTTTTGCTTCATATTTTCATCAAGATACTATGCCAGCATACCCAACTCAGTATGTCTAAAATCTAACCTATTCTTTTCTTCCATAATAGCTTTATTGCTGTTGATTCCCTATTCTGATTAATATTACCATGTATATTCCCTGCCACTCTGTGTAAAGTCTCAGTAATATATCACTCCAGATCATCATCTTGACCCCTTTAAAGACCAATGCCTTGCCTATATACTCTATGCAGTATTTTTTCATTTAGGTAAGAGTCTCTTATCTGGTACCCTTTTCTTCTATTTCTGTTCTTTTAAAATCATCCTGACATTATAGAAGTTGTAAGACGTTGTATAAGTTTTAGGTTGTGCTGAATATATCGGAACAAAGAAACCAAAAAAATGAGTATGCAAAGTAAAGATAGAAGTTTTTTATTACTTGCAAATAGAAGGAGTCCAGAAGTAGAGAGTAAAACATCACAGAGAACTAGAGTCAGGCTATATTGCTGCTCTCCTATCTTTCGTGAGCTACCTCATGATTAAGATGTCTGTTTCAGCTGTATAATTAGTACATTCAAGCCAACAGGAACTGAAAAAGAAAAGATGAGTGTAGCCCTTGGAAGGATATTTTCCATAAATCATACATAATATATCTGGTTACATTTTTTGGCCAGAACATAGCCCTGTGGCCACAGTTTCCTCCATAGAAGTCTGGGGAATGTAGTTTGCCCAGGAGATAATGGAATGCTATGATATATTGCAATCTCTGCCAAACCAAATGTTTTATAGAAATTATCATATTTAATTCTCACAACACATCCTATAAAGTTTACCTAAATATTCTTATTTTGAGATGATGAAACAAACATTCTTCGAGAGGTTATATAATTCTACAACTTTCCTGTCCTCAGCCCATATTTGGTGCTTTCTGCTGCTTTATGCCTGCTCATGTGGTACCATGGTGGTCCTTCTGGAAAGGACTTTCTCTTCAACTTTTTAGATGCTCAACAAATGCTTGATGGCCAGATGAATCATTTGTCAAGGATGAGGGGCAGAAAGTTTAATTCTATCTGAGAATCTCAAAGTTCTAGCCAAGCATCAGGAAATAACTAGCTTTCAGGAATATTTATCATTTCATTCATACATCATTATCATGAAAAAAGTTTATTTGTCTCAGCGGCCAAGTCAGAAACCCAAAGATTTCAGATACAGAAGGATGACAAGGAAGAAAGGATTGATAGTATAAAACTTATAATCTTTAACACAAAAGGTTATTTTTTATGCCTCCTTTCTTTGATCAGCTGTACATTTGGAACTTTAAGAAAGAGAGAAAATCTTGCAAGACAGGTGAAGAGGACCAAAGAACTCAAAACTGAAGTAGGATTAACTGAGTAAGCATCAATGAATTAAGTCCACGGTGTAGATTCGTTAGTCACCTGGAGTAACCAGAACACCCATATTCCTAGTTGATCATAATTATAGTATTGTTGAAAAGTTGGGAGAAAGGAAATTCGGTTGTAGCAGAAGTCCTACAGCTAAACTCTATCTAGCCAAGGATTTTTCAGTTTCTTGCATTGTCCATGTCCTGCCAAAACATATGCTACTGTAAGTTTTTGGTGTTAATTGGTAGAAGTCACTAGTTCAAGAACCTCTTACCTAAAATTACTTATTTCTCATCCATGCTCCAGGTATTGCTGAATGCCACTTTTCTCATCCCAAAGGAAGCAGTTTGATCTTCTTCACTAATTAACTACTCACTTTCCTTGTCCAGAAGGAGTGATGCTTTACTGACTTACAGCCATATTTTTTCATATAAAGGGGAGACATAATTGGTAACACTTAAGGACACAGGTAATTAAACAGCATGGTTGAATACCCAAGTTGCTTAATTTACTAGAAATCATTAATGTATGGTACTGCTTTAATTGCTTATATTTTAAAATTATAAAACTATGGTATTTAGAGTCATTATTTCTGGGTTTTTGTGATTATTCATCTCCCTGTGTCTTTGACTTTAAATTTCATTGACAGAATAGTTTGTTCTTTGTAATAGATAACCAACTGACATTTGTGTATTTGATTAATTTATTAACTCATTCTTTTGTTCAATAAATATTTATTGAGGCAAGAATTCTAGCTCATTTTGTAACTATCTTTTGTAAGACACCATTTTAGATGGGTTTAGAAAATGAAGAGGACAAATTTCCTATTCATAGCTGGAGAGTTGAAGGGAAAATAGGAATTAAGTAGGTACAACATTGTACATGTAATTAAGGGGATTTTGACAAAGCACTAGGGAATCACAGAGAAACAATGAACTTTTCCTGACAGTACCTAAGACAGTTTTATCGAATAGATAAAATCTGATTTGACATTGAAGATGAGTAAAAGTTTGTCAGATGGAGGGTTTGGTTCCAGCATTCTGTTCAGAATGCTTAAAGGTAAGCCCAGGATGCATTGGATTCTTAGGAGAGAGGCCAAATATGCCCAGAATGTAGGGTGTATGGTGGTAGAACAGACTTTATCTAAACTCTAAAATAATTTATATGTATTGTATCTTGTGATTCACACCAGCCAGTGGAATAGCCAAATGTTTAAATGTTACAAATGCTGCCATTCAGTGCTGTTATGGAAAATGCCCTGATCCTTTTCTTTCCAGGGGTCCTGCAATAGCTTTTCTACAGCCATTATTGTTCTCAACCTATGTCCAAGCTGGCTGTTCTACTATTGCCAACACAACTAATGCCCAAATTCTGCCCTTCTGTTCCAAGTCCTTGATCTCGGATTTGGAATTATATCCCGCATGTAATTAATCAAACTTTTTTTCACCAACTGCAAAGAATCTGGCATCTAAATAATTGGAGAGAATCCCCTAAAAATTACTTTTTTTCTACTCTACAGTCTTTTGTAACAACATGAATTTAAAGCAAGTTTGCCTCAGGTAGTCAGTATTAAAATCAAAATTACTTCTTTAAATTGACTCAAATAAGTGTCTCCAATAGGGGCATGTGCCTTTGATCTCAAGTGTGTTCCTTGCATTTTCAGACTTTTATTCTCACAGTGCAAATGGTACATTTTTTGCTTTCTCCAAACTTATTGTACATATATTTACTGCCAAAGAAGCAAGGCTTTAATCAATATCTTGTTGTTCTTTCATCTCTACTTAGCTATGTGACTTCATTTACGAGGAACACGCACAGCCTTTCCGACTGTTCTTCTAATGGTTCCTTCCTTGGGAGGTAGAATGACATAATTTGGAATCAGAGAGAACAGGACTTCAGTATTGACCCTGCCACTTCCTTGCTTTGTGATTTTGTGCAAGTCATTTAGCTTTCTGATCCTGTTTCCTCACCTGTGATGTGGAGATAGTGGTTCTGCCTTGCAGTGCTTTTGTGAGGATTTAGTAAACATAAGCTCTTAGTACAATATTGGCTACTAGGAGACAATAGTGTAGCTCCTGTTTTTGAAATTATGATTATTAGTCTTTGCCTTCTGCTCTTCCAAAAAATCTCCTATTTTGATCTCTTCCATTAATGATCTCTTTCCAACCTCAATTTAACAATCTGTCAAAACAATAAAAGATCAATTTAAAAAATCAGTTTTAACCTGAATTTGAAATCTATCCTCTCCTTTACGTTAGCTAGGATTCTGACAGGAAAACTAAAAGCTCACTGAACATTTTAACAAAGGACTTAGATAGAACTATAAGAACATAGGTATAGAGGTTCTGAAAGAGTCAAGAGGGAACTTTGGGGTAAGAAGAGCAGGGAGCAATTGCCATCCCAGAGAACCTGTCGGATTGCTCACAACCTGGAGTCTTGGGGGAAGGGCTCAAAGAAGCTGGAATTCAGACCTTCTGAGGAAGGGCGCTGCCCCTGCTGCTCTGAAAGAGGATATCCAATTAGGCTGATTCTGAGCCTGCAAGAAGCTGGAGGAGGAAGTCAAGTGTTGCCATTGCCTTCATTGTTTCTCTCTGGTGCCCTCCACTGTTGGAACCTGACTAAAAGCTAGCAGTCCAAAGAGAAATATGATAGTCCAAAGAGAAATATGATTGTCGGAGTCCCATTCCCGGCCTAGCAAATCGTAATCTAGATTGGTTGATTTAGGGCTGAGAGATGATGGGTTAATGAATAGTATGGTCAAATACTGGTTACTGAGCATCCGTATATATCCTCCTATAGATAGCCGAATTTTAGTATCACTGTAGTGATAACCCTCAGCTCCTGCCTTTCAAGATGGAACTATCCTCTTGCAAATGAAGATATTCTTACCCTCTGTCTTTAAGAAGGGGACACAAAGTCCCAAAGATCATGGAATTTAGTAAAAGATAATTCAGCAAAAGATAACAAGGTTGATCCCGAATCACCATAACCCCCTGTGCAGCCTGTATTGAAAATACCAGAAGTGATTTCTTTGGAGGGAATGTTTAGGAGCAGATGGTGCTCTGGAGAATGGTACGGGTACTTTTTCTACACCCAGACCCATCAGGGGTTGTGCAAACAGCCCCTCTGATTCAGACCTACTTCTTATTACTGCCAGTGCTGGATTAGAGATTTCTTGGAAGACCTCAGCATATGTACTAGTAGTCTGAATTCCTGTGTTTGAGTCTTGTGGGCTGGTTGAAACAATCCTGCATTGGCAGCCTGCAAAGAGAGGGCTCCCCAGTGGACTTTTGTACCTGACAACTAAGAATGGTGTTTATATTTGTAAATGGTTACATTTAAATGGTCACATAGGTAACTATGTGATATTTTTAATTTTCCCTTCCCTCAAAGCCCAAAATATTTATTACTGACCTTTACAGAAAGAGTTTGCTAACCTCTGGTGGGCCTTTCTGAGAGAATGTAACAAAGAAAGGTAAAGGTCTTCCGACTATCCATCCCACCTCCAAAACTAAGCAAACCAATAAAATGATGATTCTTCTCTAACACTTAAAGAAGCAAATGACTTCTGAGAATGAGCTGCCTATTGATGCAAAGTATTGTTAAATATCAAAAAAGCAAAATGTGAATACAACTTGATAATGGAAATTTAGAAACCTTTTTGGAATGATCTGGGTTGGTCCCCAATGGTTTTGTACAGTTTAAGAATCAATAACATGCTTTAAATCAGATAAATTGTTTAGATGGTGGCATGTTTCTGGATGAAACATCTCAACTGACTCAAATATGTAGACTGGGGAAATAAAGATTTTGATTGAATTTTGATAATTTATATGCAAAACAGTTTTTATCTTTAGGGAGAGTAAAAAGAAAGTAGATGGTTTTGATTTTGTTTCATGTATGAAATACTTTAGGAGTTACATAAAATTGTTAAGATGGATCTGATGACTCCTCTAGTCTCTGCACTTGTAATATTGGAAGATTTTAAGTAAATACCAAAAATAATTAAATTATTTACTCGGGAGAGATATTTAATATGCTGGGACAATTGATGAATAATGAATCCCATTTCTTCCCTTCTCTCACACAATAAAAAAAGAGGTGTTGGTGGGGCATCTGGATGGCTCAGTGGGTTAGACCTCTGCCTTCGGCTTGGGTCATGGTCTCAGGGTCCTGGGATCGAGCCCTGCATCGGGCTTTCTGCTCAGTGGGGAGCCTGCTTCCTCCTCTCTCTCTGCCTGCCTCTCCACTTACTTGAGATCTTTGTCTGTCAAATAAATAAATAATATGTAAAAAAAAAAAAGAGCTGTGGGGAAGTGAACATTCTGTTTTAGGGGGATAAACATTAGTCTTAAATCCTCTTTTAGTCACTACATAGCTATAAAAGAGCCCATTATTCTTGATGATTTTATGTCATCAATTATAAAATTGGTAAATTGGGGGAGGCAGCTGGAAGGATGGCCAGTGAAGGGTTGGTCCATTCCATTGAAAGTTTTTATCAATATCAAATGAAATAATGTACATGAAATTATTTTTGAAGTATACACCATGACAGCAGGTCAACATTATCTAAGAAGAATAAAATACTTATTTCAATTAAAATGATACATTTAAAAAACAGTAACACACCTGTCATGGTGAATGTAAAGTTAAAAAATTTGATAGAAAGTTTTCTTAAAAACTATAAAATATTTTATATAGGTAAGATGTAAAAACAATCTTTATAAAGGATTAATTTTTTCCTCCATTTTTCAAGCAAAATGCAATTGCGATTTCTTAAATAAAATGAAATTCAAACTGTGAAAATAAGCCCAAACCTAAACTTTAATTCTGCTCAAAAGTAAATGACTGTAATAAAGATGGTTTTATTTAGCACAAAAAGTATTTGAAATTTTGGGTTGGTGAAATGATGAGGAGTATAGCTGAGCAGCATAATATATTGCATGTTAGGTTCATATATGTTCAAGAAAAGTAGATGGACTGTTGGCACAAAATAACAGACTAAAAAGCATAAAACAGTGAAAAAATGGGTAGCTCAGTTTAACACTAATTGATGCCTTTTAGATAAAATGTCTGTCTCAAAGCATACTTTTAATTTATCTTTAATTTAGATAACTTTTAAACTTGAATATTTTTAAAAGAAATATGCTGTTATACACTTGGAAGAAAATCTAAGAGCTTTAGGGAAGAAAATCAAGTAGCTTTAAGGTTACTATTATTAGGGATGATGCAGGTGTTAAACAGAAAACTGCTTAATTTCTTTAACCTTATGGTGACAAGGATATAGATTTACAAATATTTGTTTATGTGGCCTTTCATAGCATAAGACAACATGAGGAAGAGGGGTGGCAAGGAAGATGTACCATTCTAAGGAAGTAACAAATGAAGAGAAAGAGAAATGGCTGAAATACGGTTTTACTTCTGGGGCATATCTAAGTCAAAAGAGAAAATAAAGGTTTTCTTGTTTTTTTTTAATCATGGAAATATACAAATTCATATTAGTAGATTTGAGAATTTCCAGATTACTATAGTCCTATTGTTTCTCCCACTGGCTACTTTACCATTTCAGAGTAAATAAATCAGGGCTTGCAGTACTTAGCTGGTATTATCACTGCAAACTAATTATTAGGTAAGAGTAGGAAGCTCACATTCCTCAAAGGTGCAAGGGAAAGCTGAGACACTGGTGGATGGGGAATAGTGAAATACAGGTGAAAAGTATTGACCAATTGGTTAGGTAATGCTTTTTCAAATCATACAAATTTTAGCTTTGCATTTCGATCATAGCAACTATCAGTGCAAAATTTTACACACATAGGAAAACAAATCATTCCCAAATGTCACATTGTTAATTTTACTAGATTAAGAAAGGCTTGTGTTAAAGAATATTGGACTTTGACGCTTAGCCCTTTCTGTTGAACATTTTTCTTTGTAAGCCAGTGACCTCATGTTTGGAAAGTCTTCTCTCACTGAGGTGTCTTACCTAGAGCAATAAGTAAATGGTCATAAATCCGCATTTCAAGTTTAATTTTATCTGGACAGATACAAAATTTCTTTAGCATTTACAAGTTCTATAGATTTCTACTTGGGGATAAATACACACAGCTTTGTCATTCTGTCTATCAGATAGCCAGAAACTCTTTTTTAAGCTTGGGGAAGTTCACATAATTGTCTACTTCTAGTATCTAACTAACACAATGGAGCAATGTGCCAAAAACCTCATGATTTTTCAGTGTCTCTAATGAGATCTGATTCAATGATTTACCTTGCAATGAAGATCTTGTAAAATAACTATTAAGAAAATGAGTCTTTGAATCAATTCCTGTCTGTTGTTTTGAACAGACTTTCCTTTCTTTCTTCACAGTAACGTTTCTGATCAAAGTTTAATGATACAGTGCTGTGTGCTGAGGAAAAACTTCAAATTACAATTTCTAGACAAAACCTAAAAAGATGATCTTGTGTAGGCCCTGCTTCTGATAAAGTTGAATCCTTTCGAAGCAGTGGATACATTTCTTTCAGGAATATTAGTAGAGTCTTTGGTACCAAAGCATGAAATGGAGAAATAATGAAGTAAGAATTTTCTTTCTTTACCAGCTCAGAAAAGCCAGATGTTGAAGGGACTTTATCTTCACAGGGAACTGGGATTTTTTTTTCCCCAGCCAAATTTGACTGCTAAAATACACAAACAAAAAAATTATAATTGCAAAGAAGTTTGACAGTCTTTGAAATTTCAGAAAGGAGCTCCTAAAATAGGCTTTTGTGAGGTCATCCACAGCACATAATGCATTAAACCCAGAAGTGGCTGGATGGAGAGAGATCAGTAGTTCTAAGTTATCGCCCACTGCCAAGAGTGGCAGAATTGCCAAGTCCCTTGATACCTGGCTTCCATGTTGTAGATTGAAACTTCAGAGATAATGTAAGTGGATAACAATATTATATAAGCTGTTCCTTTTTTTCCTTTGCTCAAAGCCACAAACAAACAACCTTCCCTGGGATACATAAATTAACATCCGCTGTTATTTCTTTTGTTTAATAATAGAACAAGAAATGTAATAGGACACTGAAAGGAGGATGCTTTTGTTCTCAGATAAATTAAGGGGTGAAGTTCTAGGCTGTTTAATGTGAGACTTCACAGTATCTGATGCAATTGATGTAAAATGGCTCTTCGTTTTCTTTATGCTTCATTGGCAAGAAACTTGGCATTCAGAAAGTAGTTATAAAGAAAATGCAAAAAGAAGGAACAATAAAGAAATTATAAAATGTTTATTATTTGAAGGAAATTTATTAATTATATTATTAAATACAAATGTTCTGAAATCCTCTGTTGAAAGGCAGAAACTGACAGATTGGGTTGAAAAATAAAACCCACCTATGTACTTCATACAGGATATACATTTAGACAAAATTTAAAAAAAACTGAAAAAGCACTTAAAAGAAGCAATCAAATTTTTGTGTGCTTTTAAGTTTATTGATTAAAGAAAAGCTAATAATATACAAGTTTTGTCCTACTTTTTTCTTCTGCAGTGGTAGTTATTTTTGTTGTCATTGACTTGATGTTTTCTAACTAAAGCAAGGTACAATGTCAAGGTATTTCTAAACGAATTCCTAGCAAGTTGAAAACTCTCAAGTAATATAAATTGGTGAAAACAATGATTGCGTATTATTACCATGTATGTGGCCAGACATTTATATAGAGTAAAACAATAATTTTTGATAACACAATTTTACATGCATTTTAGAGTCATTTTATTTAAAGCAGCAAAAATAATTAAGATTTTTTAAAAAAAATTTTTAGTGGGTGAGGGAGCAGGAGTAGGGGCAGAGGAAAAGAGATAATTTTAAGCAGACTCCATGCCTAGTGCCAAGCCTGACAGAGGGCTCGATTTCTTGACCCTGAGATCATGACCTTAGTTAAAATCAAGAGTTGGGCACTTAACAAACTGAGTTACCTAAGGGCCCCAAGGAAAAAAAAAATTATGGCCAGTTTCAAATGACATCCATGAGACCTATCTATTCCTCTTTTTTTTTTTTTTAAGAATTTATTTATGTGAGGGAGAGCCATCAATTGAGAGAATGAATGGGGGGGAGGGGCAGAGAAAGAAGCAGACTCCCTGTGGAGCAGGGAACCCAATGTGTGACTCCATCCTAGGACCCTGGGATCATGACCTGAGCCAACGGCAGACTCTTAACCAACTGAGCCACCCAGGGCCCCTGAGACCTGCCAATTCCTATTTTACTTGCTGGTATTTTAAATTAGCTCTCTGTGCATGTTTTCACATATCATACATTTTTTCTTAAATAGTAGATGCTAGATAACTTTTGAATGAAGGGACTATGGTAGAATATTATTTTAAATTGGGATGTTTTATTTCCTTTCCATGGGAAATTTGCTTTTTCTGTAGCATGGAGTAAGAATTCAGTATATAACTTTAATTGATTAATTTATTCAAACATGAAAAGCCAATTCACTGAATATTTGCTAAGGATCTAATTTTCTGTGTATTTTTGGAAACATGTAATATCACCAGTAATATTTGAAACTTTTTAACAATAAATATGTTGAGGTAATTTTAGTGTTTCAGAAAAGTTGCAAAAATAATAGAGAATTCTCATATACTTTCACCTAACTTGACCACATGTTAACATCTTATTATAACCACAGAAAATTTGTCAAAACTAGGAAATTAACCCTGGCATACTATTATTAACTAAAGCATAGAAGTTATTTGGATTTTACTCATCTTTCTATTAATGTCCTTTTCTTTTTTCTTTTTTTTATGTTTTTTAATTTTTTAAATTTTTTTCCATTTTATTTTTTTCAGCGTAACAGTATTCACTGTTTTTGCACAACACCCAGTGCTCCATGCAAAACGTGCCCTCCCTATTACCCACCACCTGTTCCCCCAACCTCCCACCCCTGACCCTTCAGAATGGCTAAAATTAACAAGTCAGGAAATGACAGATGCTGGCAAGGATGCGAAGAAAGGGGAACCCTCCTCTTTTTTCTTTTTTTAAAATTATGTTATGTTAGTCATACAGTACATCATTAGTTTTTGATGTAGTGTTCCAAGATTCATTGTTCATGTATAAAACCCAGTGCTCCATGAAATACCTGCCCTCCTTAATGCTCACAACCAGGCTCACCCATCTCCCCCAACCCTTCCCCTATAAAACCCTCAGTTTGTTTCTTGGAGTCCACAGTCTTTCATGGTTTATTTCCCCCTCCAATTTTCCCTCTTTCACTTTTCCTTTCCTTCTCGTAATGTCCTCCATGTTATTCTTATGTCCACAAGTAAGTGAAACCATATGATAATTGACTCTCTCTGCTTGACTTATTTCACTCAGCATAATCTCTTCCAGTCCTGTCCATGTTGATACAAAAGTTAGGTATTCATCCTTTCTGATGGCTGAGTAATATTTCATTATATATATATGGACCACATCTTCTTTATCCATTTGTCTGTTGAAGGGCATGTAGGCTCTGTCCATAGTTTGACTCTTGCGGACACTGCTGCAATGAACACTGGGGTACATATGGCCCTTCTTTTCACTGCATATGTATCTTTGGGGTAAATAACCAGCAGTGCAATTGCCAGGTCATAGGGGTAGCTCTTTTTTTAAAATTTTTGAGGAAACTAGACACTGTTTTCCAAAGTGGCTGCACCAACTTGCATTCCCACCAACAGTGTTAAGAGGGCTCCCCTTTCTCCACATCCTCTCCAACATTTGTTGTTTCTTGCCTTGTTAATTTTTGCCATTCTGACTAGTGTAAGGTGGTATCTCAATGTGGTTTTGATTTAAATTTCTCTGATGGCTAATGATGATGAACATTTTCTGTATCAGGATCAGCTCAGGATCTAACACTGAATTTAATTGCCATATCTCATCAGTCTGTTCCAATTCATGACAGCTCCTCACATTTTTCTGTCTTTCATGACCTTGACACTTTTGAAAAATACTTGTAAGTTATTTTATAGAATGTTTCTCAATTTGAGTTGTTTGATGTTTTCTCATAGCTATACTGAATTTATATTATTAGGATATTATGGGGGTGAGGTGCTTGTCTCATTGTATTATGCCAGAGGCATATGATGTCAGAATATCTTCATGCTTGTGATGCTACATTTCATTTTTGACTAAAGTGGTGCCTACCAAGAGTCTATGCCATAAACTCAATTTTCTCTTTGGAATTACTAAATAAATTAGAAGAGATATTTTGGAACCCTTCAGATATCCTTTTACTGGCTAAACTCTTGACTAGTCATTTTAGCACTTATCAGTATTTATAGTCTATGACAATTATTATTTGCTATGTTTTTGGATATCTATTTCCCTCATTCCTTCTATATTTACTAACTGGAATTCTTCTGTAGGGAAGGGTTGCCACTTGTCTTCCCTTTATTTGTCTGTTATTTGTGTGTATCAGTATGGGCTCATTCCTTAAAAAAAAATGTCTTATTTTGCTGTTTAAGTTGAAACTTTGATGATCATTGTGGTGAGTTTTTCAGAGTTCTTTCAGATGGGTTCTATGCTTCTTTCTTCCTTCCTTTCTTTCATTTTAGAACTTTCTGATTTTCTGGTCCTATAAGATGTTCTAGGACCTAAAATCAACCCATTCCTCATGAGCTCTGACTCCTTTTATTGGAAAATGGTATTTAGAATCTAAGTTCTAGTTGCAAAATCTAATTTAAAAATTTTTTTTTCTTTTTTTTTAAAAGATTTTATTTTATTTATTTGACAGAGAGAGATCACAAGTAGATAGAGAGGCAGGCAGAGAGAGAGAGAGGGAAGCAGGCTCCCTGCTGAGCAGAGAGCCCGACGTGGGACTCGATCCCAGGACCCCGAGATCATGACCTGAGCCGAAGGCAGCAGCTTAACCCACTGAGCCACCCAGGCGCCCCTCTAATTTAAAAATTTAAAGTGAGCTTTACTCAGGTAGAGTTTATGTACAAGATGAGTCCATTTTATATATGCTGTTCAATGAGTTTTGACAAATATTCATAGTTTTTAGCCGTTATTCAACTCGATATTTAGAATATTTCCATTACTTCCTCCAAACATACTTCTTCCAACTTTAAGACCAACTTCCCTATTCTCCACCAGTCCTTAGACAACTGTTTCTGTGCTTTCTGTTCCTGTAGATTAGTTTGCATTTTCTAGAATTTCATATAAGTAGAATCATACAATATGTGTTCTTTTGCATCTAGATTCACTCAGCTCAATAGTTTTAGAATTTATCATATTAGAAGCATGCATCAATACCTTTTTAAAATTCTTGGATGATACTCTGTTGCAGGAACAGTCTACTGTTTGTTAATTCATATACCTATCAGTGTGCACTGAGATTATTCTTTATTGCAAATAAAGATACTGTAAATATTAGTGTACAGGTCTTATTAGAGATATAATTTTATTTTTCTTGGATAACTTTTAGGGCTGAAATTCCTGGATCATATGAGAGGTATTTGTTTAACTCTTTTAAAGAACTTTAAATATATTTTCTAATATGGTTGTGGCATTTTTATACTCCAACCAAAAATACATGAGATGGGAAAAAAATTTTTGTTTTTATAAAACATTTAATCACATCTTATTATGAAGGTGAGCTAACCTTTGGCATTTTATAAAAGAAAGTAACAAGTATTAGATTGCTTATTTATTACAATGTCTTATTGTTTACTGTACTATATTCAGAAAATTTAATATAGTGCATGAAAAGTGATTAAAGAGAGTTGATTTATATTTGTTGTTGTAGTTGTTGTTTTGTCAGACTCACATGCACATTGAGGCCTTTCTATCTTCACTGGAAATTAAGGTGTTATATCCTGAGACCATGGGTAAAAATATGGACAAAGCACAAAAAATAGAATTAACAATTTGACACCCTGTGGTAATATCTGATAGTGACAAAGAACATCAGATTTTCTACTTTAGGAAACTCCCATCAGTTTTTCTGTTTTTTCATTTATAAAAATGAAAATTTATAATTTATGGGTTATGCGTCTATGGGCTTTGAAAAAAATATATAGAGCTTCATATTTTGCTTCACAGCATACTTCAAAACTGTTCCATTACTTCCAAATTGCCCATGTCCTTTGTAGTAAACTCCTCCTTCCGCTCCCAGTCCCTGATGATCACTTGTCTGTTTTCACCTCCATAGTTTTGCCTTGTTTATATTTCTTATCCATGAAATTCATTCTCTATCCAGATGAAATTGTTTAATCAATCAACGGTAAATGTTTCTTAAGCTTTTGTTTCAAAACCTTAAGAAATCTTTACTTCTTAATACTCAAATTTCACTGGAATCATTTAAACAATTTTTTTAAAGATTTTATTTATTTATTTGACACAGAGAGAGGTCACAAGTAGGCAGAGAGGCAGGCAGAGAAGGGGAGGGAAACAGGCTCCCCACTGAGCAGAGAGTCCGATGCGGGGCTGGATCCCAGGACCCTAAGATCATGACCCGAGCTGAAGGCAGAGGCTTAACCCACTGAGCCACTCAGGTGCCCCTGGAATCATTTAAATTTAGAGTCCTCTCTAGTTTTCATTTTATGACATTTGACATTTACCATACCACCTGTGGGCACAAGTACACTTTAAAATATTTATTGAATTCCATTAAACACACCCATAGAAGCTTAACTCTTCTTATTTGTGAACCAGAATGGAAAATATGTGCTTGTTAGACTACTCAGTCCAAGTACTCTGACTGCTTGCAGAATGGCCCAAATAGGTTGAACTTTGCTTCCTATGTGAAAATATACAATAACTTAGGGCTCAGTCAAATAAATACGCTGAGTAGTTCTGGATTTAAAAAAAGTGTCTCTGAGGCATTTTCAAATCTGTAATTTTGGTGGTAGAGAAGAATAAGGTCTGTATGAAATGGAAACTTTCTTTAGTGAGATTAATTTAGATGATATATGACATGGATACAAAATGGCAGGCAGGACAAGTTGAAAATTTTGAGGAACACATGTCAAAGATTGTTTATAAAAACAAAATTAAACAAAAAAAAGTTTTCCAAATGTTAGTTACTAGAATTGAGGCATTCACTATGATCAATCGGTCTGATTATGTATTTTATATTTAATGTAAAATATAGACTGATAAATTTAATGTAAAATATAGACTGATTTCATGCTTATCAGTTTGACATAACTAAACTGATTTTTTAATTTAATCTCAGGCTCAGTCCACTGTCCAAATGTACACAAGATTCAGTTCTAGGTAATACGACATTAATTGGACATTAATTTGAGCTTATAATTTCCTTCTTTGTAATAACAGAAAGCAATGTATGTTCAAGAGTCAATTTCTGTTTTTCTCTTTCTCTAAACACATTAGGGAATCCTTAAATATGTATGGGTGTACTGAAATGTAATTTTTTTTAAGATTAAAAAAAAAACCCCTTATTTGATAGAGTAAGCACAAGTGAGGAGAGGGGCAGAGGAAAGGGGAAAGGGACAGACTCCCTGCTGAGTGGGAAGCCTGGAGTGGGGTTCCTGCTAGGACTCTGAGGTCATGACCTGAGTGAAGTCAGATGCTTAACTGACTGAGCCACCCAGGCACCCCTGAGATGTTATTTTGTTAAAATAAAATGGCATAATTTCTTTGGAAAAAAGTAAATGGGAGAAAAAAAAAGTTACATTCAGATGCTCAAGGTATTGTCCTTTTGAGATAATTTAAACAAATTTTCGCACAATGGAACTACAACAGAAGTCAATACTAGTGTATAGATGTGTATTTCCATATACCGTTTGAAAATTCTGGCATTCCAACTACCAATTACTAGAAAATTGAGAAAGCAAGTTTTTTTTTTTTGTTGTTGTTGTTGTTGTTTTTTTCCCCTGGAAAGGAAGGCTATTCAAAAATTTCAAGAGAGATATCCAAAGGACAGTCTAGCTTTGAAGTATTATAGATGTATGAAACTATAAAATCAATTTGCTGCCCTAGTATTTTATTTATAGAGAAGTGTGAATAAGAGTCAGATTGTTGATTTCTTGTTGAACTGATAGACAGAATTACTAATGCAACTGTGCAAAAATTAGTTTCTGAGAGAAAGGGAGGGAAAATAATGACTGAGGAACAATTGATTCAGTGATTGTTTGGAGTGGTGTCCTACTTTTTTTTCTCCATCTGTAGCCTCTACTTCTCATAGACAACACAGTTCTATTGAATCTGTAAGTGTTGCATGAAAAAGAAGAAATGAGTTGGAGATTTAGCTGGGAATTGTTAAAAAATTAATAACAGTCAAAACATTTCATCTTTTAAAATTTTTCTTCTGTCAATTTTTACTTTCCCATTCTCCTGGAAAAGTGACGTTGGGTATTTAAAATTATATAAACAGTTATTTTCATATCTAAATTTCTTTTATCATTTCATTCCATCTCTACATCTTTTCTATTACATTGTTCATTGATAAATATTTGTATATGGCAATAATTTTTCTTAAATTTCTATTTCCTTGTTTCTTTTGGTTTCTGTGTAAATCTAGTGGTGCATAAAACTTAGTTCAAATTCAAATTCCTGACGTTCTTCTTGCTGACCTTAGTTTGAAGTGATAATTCCCCTCTACAATTTCTTACAGCAGTATTTATCTACACATTTCAAATGACATCTTTCCTCCATTTGTTCTGAATAGTTAAGTATTTTGTTCAACTCTTATCATATTCCATGTTGTCTTAATGATGGATCATGTCTATGTCTCAGTGATATCTTACACAGTGCTTTGGCATGGTAAGTGCTCTGTATATAGTACCTGGTTTCATTTATCATTTTCTTGAGCATACTTCTCTGTGAGTTTAGTAACGATATATTTAGTTGTTCAAGTCATTGGATATTTACTTTGAAAATATATAGATGTCTACAATTTAAAAAATAACATCCCATTTTTAGTTCTCTAAGCTACTTTAGTGAAGAAAAATATTTTGATATTGTAATATTTACCTTCCTGTTAATAAAATTGGATGAACTAATTACCTGTGTAATTTTCTGTTGGACATTATATTTCCTGTAGCATAAAAATGGCTACTTCTCCATTTCTTTTTCTTATATAAAGATAATTTGTAGATGCTTGGAAAAGTAAGAGAAGGGTTATCATTAATAAAATTGTCAGTAAGTTGTTTGTCCAAAAATGATTATGGGTGCAGGGGTATACTGAAAGTATTCTTGGTATTCAGCATAATTAAATTCCCTGTAGAGATTATAAAAGCATCTGGAAAATAAAAGGACAATTGAAATGAGGGAATTAAAGATGATATATTATTTTTATTATATTTTGAATAAAATTCTAGAAAGCAAATACAATGGACTTAGAACATAAAAAATAGATTTCTTTTTACTTATATAAGAGGGGAAATTATGACTAAGGCTCATGTCTGATCTTTAAAACAAATGTTTACTGGAAAAACATCACATCTGGGACTGCCAAGACCAAAATTTTAGAATTTTATTTTAAATAAAATTATTCTAAATAATTTTAGAATAAAAATTAGGGGATGTGGGGAAGACTATTCAAACTTGTTGATTAGTAAAAAAAAATAAAGACAATCAGATTCTTTTTTGAAGCTACAAATCAAATCACTGATAAGCATTTTTTCCTTCTTTTCTTATTTTTTATTTTTGTTAACATATAATGTATTATTTGCCCCAGGGGTACAGGTCTGTGAATCATCAGGCTTACACATTTCACAGCACTCACCATAGCACATGCCCTCCCCAATGTCCATAACCCAGCCTCCCTGTCCCACCCCCAACCCACCACAAACTCTCAGTTTGTTTTGTGAGCTTAAGAGTCTCTTATGGTTTGTCTCCCTCCCAGTCCCATCTAATTTCATTTTTTTCCTTCCCTACACCCCACAAATCCCCACCCTGCCTCTCAAATTCCTCATATCAGAGAGATCATGTGATAATTGTCTTTCTCTGATTGACTTATTTTGCTCAGCACAATACCCTCTAATTCCATCCACATCGTTGCAAATGGCAAGATTTCATTTGTTTTGATGGTTGCATAGTATTCCGTTGTATACATATAAAATGTCATCTTTATTGTTGATATGTAATGATATCAATATCATTATTTATTGTTGATGGACATCTAGATTCTTTCCATAGTTTGGCTATTGTGCACATTGATGTTATAAACCCTTCAGATCACAACATTTGTATCTTTAGGGTAAATACTCAGTAGTGTGATTGCTAGGTCGAAGAGTAGCTATATTTTTGACTTCTTGAGGAGGCTCCATACTGTTTTCTAAAGTGACTGCACCAGTTTGCATTCCCACCAGCAGTGTAGGAGGGTTCCCCTTCCTCCACATCCTTGCCAACAGCTATCCTATCCTGACTTGTTAATTTTAGCCATTCTGACCGGTGTGAGGTGGTATCTCATTGTGGTTTTGGTTTGTTTTTTTCATGTGTCTGTTGGCCATCTGGATGTCGTCTTTGCAGAGATGTCTGTTCATGTCCTCTGCCGATTTCTTGATGGGATTATTTGTTCTTTGGGTGTTGAGTTTGATAAATTCTTTATAGATTTTGTATACTAGTCCTTTATCTGATATTTATCTGATATGTCATTTGCGAATATCTTCTCCCATTCTATCAGTGGTCTTTTGATTTTGTTGACTGTTCCCTTTCCTGTGCAAAAGCTTTTGACCTTGATGAAGTCCCAGTAGTTCACTTTTGCCCTTGCTTCCCTTGCTTTTGGCAATGTTTCTAGGAAGAAGTTGTGGCTGAGGTGGAAGAGGTTGCTGCCTGTGTTCTCCTCAAGGACTTTAATGGGTTTCTGTCTCACACTGAGGTCTTTCATCCATCTTGAGTCCATTTTTCTGTGTGGTTTAAGGAAATGGTCCAGTTTCTTCTTCATGTGGCTATCCAATTTTCCTAACATCATTTGTTGAAGAGACTGCCTTTTTTCCATTGGACATTCTTTCCTGCTTCATCGAAGATTAGTTGGCCGTAGAGTTGAGGGTCAATTTCTGGATTCTCTATTCTGTTCTATTGATCTATGTGTCTGTTTTTGTGCCAGTACCATACTGTCTTGACAATGACAGCTTTATAATAGAGCTTGAAGTCTGGAGTTGTGATGCTACCAACTTTGGCTTTCTTTTTCAACATTCCTCTGGCTATTCAAGGTCTTTTGGGTTCCATATAAATTTTAGGATTATTTGTTCCATTTCCTTGAAAAAATTGATGGTATATTTTTTAAAGATGTTATTTATTTATTTGACAGACAAACATTACAAGTAGGCAGAGAGGCAGGCGGGTGGGGGGGGGAAGCAAGCTCCCTGTTGAGCCGAGAGCCCAATATGGGGCTCGATCCAGGACCCTGAGATCATGACCTGAGCTGAAAGGTACAGGCTTTAACCCACTGAGCCACCCAGGTGCCCCAAATTGATAGTATTTTGATAGGGATTGCATTAAATGTGTAGATTGCTTTAGATAGCATAGACATTTTCCACAATATTTGTTCTTCCAATCCATGAGCATGGAATATTTTTCTATTTCTTTGTGTCTTCCTTAGTTTCTTTCATTAATACTTTATAATTTTCTGAGTACAGATTCTTTGCCTCTTTGGTTTGGTTTATTCCTATCTATGGTTTTGGGTGCAATTGTAAATGGGATTGACTCTTTAATTTCTCTTTCTTCTGTCTTGCTGTTGGTGTATAGAAATGCAACTTATTTCTGTGCATTGATTTTATATCCTGACACTTAACGGAATTCCTATATGAGTTCTAGCAGTTTTGGGGTGGAGTCTTGGGTTTTCCACATAAAGTATCATATCATCTGCAAAGAGTGAGAGTTTAGCTTCTTCTTAGCCATTTTGGATGCCTTTTATTTCTTTTGTTGTCTGATTGCTGAGGCTAGGACTTGTAGTACTATGTTGAATAGCAGTGGTGATAGTGGACATCCCTGCCATGTTCCTGACTTTAGGAGAAAAGCTCTCAGTTTTTCCCCATTGAGAATGATATTTGCTGTGGGTTTTTCATAGATGGCTTTGGTGATATTGAGGTATGGACCCTCTGTCCCTGCACTGTGAAGAAAGGATGCTATATTCGTCAAATGTTTTTTCAGCATCTACTGAGAGTATCCATATGGTTCTTGTTCTTTCTTTTATTAATGTATTGTATCACATTGATTGATTTGCAGATGTTGAACCAGCCTTGTAGTCCAGGAATAAATCCTACTTGGTCATGGTGAATAATCCTTTTGATATACTGTTGGATCCTATTGGCTAGTATTTTGGTGAGGATTTTCACATCTCATCTGTGTTCATCAAGGATATTGGTCTGTAATTCTTTTTGATGGGGTTTTTGTCTGGTTTTGAGATCAAGGTAATGCTGGCCTCATAAAATGACTTTGGAAGTTTTCCTTCCATTTCTAGTTTTTGGAACAGTTTCAGGAGAACAGGTATTAATTCTTCTTTAAATGTTTGGTAGAATTCCCCTGGGAAGCCAGTTGGCCCTGGGCTCTTGTTTGTTGGGAAATTTTTGATGACTTCTTCAATCTTCTTACTGGTTATGGGTCTGTTCAGGTTTTCTGTTTCTTCCTGGTCAGTTGTGGTAGTTTATATGTCTCTAGGAATGCATTCAGTTCTTCCGCATCATCAAATTTGCTGGCGTATGGTTGCTCATAATATGTTCTTATAATTGTTTGTATTTCTTTGGAGTTGGTTGTGATCTCTTTCATTCATGATTTTATTAATTTGGGTCATTTCTCTTTTCTTTTTGATAAGTTTGGCTAGGGCCTTATCAATCTTATTAATTCTTCTGAAGAACCAGCTCCTAGTTTCATTGATTTGTTCTGTTGTTCTTTTGGTTTCTATTTCATTGATTTCTGTTCTGATCTTTATTATTTCTCTTCTCTTGCTGGGTTTAGGTTTTCTTTGCTCTTCTTTCTCCAGTTCCTTTAGGTATAGGGTGAGGTTGTTTACTTGAGACCTTTCTTGTTTCTTTAGAAAGACTTGTATTGCTATATACTTTCCTCTCAGGACTGCCTTTGCTGTGTTCCAAAGATTTTGAACAGCTATGTTTTCATTTTCTGTTTGCTTCCATGAATTTTTTCAATTGTTCTTTAATTTCCTGGTTGACCCATTCATTCTTTAGTAGGATGCTCTTTAGCCTCCATGTATTTGAGTTCTTTCCAACTTTTCTCTTGTGATTGAGTTCTAGTTTCAGAGCATTGTGGTCTGAAAATATACAGGGAATGATTCCAATCTTTTGTTACTGGTTGAGACCTGATTTATGACCCAGGATGTGATTTATTCTGGAGAATGTTCCATGTGCACTAGAGAAGAATGTATATTCTGTTGCTTTGGGATGGAATGTTCTAAATATATCTGTGATATCCATCTGGTCTAGTGTGTCATTTAAAGCCTTTATTTCCTCGCTGATCTTTTTTTGGATGATCTGTCCATTTCAGTGAGGGGGGGTGTTAAAGTCCCCTACTATTATTGTATTATTGTTTATGTATTTCTTTGATTTTGTTATTAATTGGTTTATATAATTGGCTGCCCCATGTTAAGGGCATAGATACTTAAAATTTTTAGATCTTCTTGTTGGACAGACCCTCTAAGTATGATATAATGTTATTCCTCATCTCTTATTACAGTCTTTGGCTTAAAATCCAATTTGTTTGATATAAGGATTCCTATCCCAGCTTTCTTTTGATGTCCATTAGGATGGTAAATTCTTTTCCACCCCCTCACTTTAAATCTGGAGGTGTCTTTGGGTCTAAAATTAGTTTCTTGTGTACAGCATATTGATGGGTCTTTTTTTTTTAATCCATTCTGATACCCTGTATCTTTTGATTGGGGCATTTAGCCCATTTATATTCAGGATAACTATTGAAAGATATGAATTTAGTGCCATTGTATTGCCTGTAAGGTGACTGTTACGTATATTGTCTCTGTTCCTTTCTGGTCTGTTACTTTTAGGCTCTCTCTTTGCTTAGAGGACACTTTTCAATATTTCCTATAGGGCTGGGTTGTGTTTGCAAATTCTTTTAGTTTTTGTTTGTCCTGGAAGCTTTTTATCTCACCTATTTTCATTGACAGCCTAGCTGGATATAGTATTCTTGATTGCATACTTTTCTCGTTTAGTGCTCTGAATATATCATGCCAGTCCTTTGTGGCCTGCCATGTCTCTGTGGATAAGTCTGCTGCCAGTCTAATATTTCTACCATTGTATGTTACAGATCTCTTTTCCTGAGCTGCTTTCAGGATTTTTTCTTTGTCACTAAGAGTTGTAAGTTTTACTATTAGATGACGGGGTGTGGACCTATTTTTATTGATTTTGATGGGGGTTCTTGTGTGCCTCCTGGATTTTGATACTTGCTCCCCTTTACATATTAGGGAAATTCCCTACCATAATTTGCTCCAGTATACCTTCTGCCCCTCTCTCTCTTTCTTCTTCTTCTGGGATCCCATTATTCTAATATTGTTTTGTCTTATGGTATCACTTATCTCTTGAATTCTCCCCTTGTGGCCCACTAGTTGTTTGTCTCTCTTTTGCTCAGCTTCTTTATTCTCCACTGTTTGGTTTTCTCTATCACTAATTCTCTCTTCTGCCTCATTTATCCTAGCTGTAAGAGTCTCCATTTTTCATTGCACCTCATTAATAGCTTTTTTAATTTTAGCTTAGTTAAGTTTTAGATCCTTTATTTCTCCTGAAAGAGATTTATTTTTCCTCCAGAAAGGGATTCTCTGATGTCTTCCATGCTTTTTGTGCTTAGATAGCACCTTGATAATCGTCATTCTGAACTCTATTTGTGACATATTACTAATGTCCATATTGATATGGTCCCTAGCGATTGGTACTGCCTCTTGTTCTTTCTCTCTCTCTCTCTCTCTTTTTTTGTGGTAAGTTTTTCCACCTTGTCATTTTATCTAGATACGAACAGATGAATAATAAAACAGAATACTAAAAGAGTGGCAAAGAATCCAGAAAAATATGTGCTAACCAAATCAGAAGGGACCCAAAACTGGGGGGAGAAGAAAGGGGGTTATATATATAACATAGATATAACATATATATATAAAACCCCTTTTCTTCTCCCCCCAGTTTTGGATCTTAAATATATAGATAGCTAGCTATAGATACCTATAGAGATATATATCTCTATATTTTACATATTCAAAATATAACTTATATTTATATAGAGATATCTATATATAGATATATATATGTCTATAGATATATATAGACATATAGATATATATATGTCTATATATATCTATATATATATATATCTATATATAGACATCTATATATAGATATCTCTATAGATATCTATAGCTATATCTAGATAGCTATATCTATAGCTAGCTATCTATATATTTAAGATCCAAAACTGGGGGGATATATCTATATAGATATCTATAGCTATCTATATATATCTATATATCTCTCTCTATATATGCATACATACATACATACATACATACATACTAGAGTGGTGAGTAGAACAGAGCCACCCACTTGATTTTGGGTGTATTGTGGTCTCTTAGAAGAAACTACCTCTGAAAATTTTAAAGAAAGAAAAACATATACATACATAAATAAGGATAAACATGATGAAGGGATGGAATATGACTGTAAAGTTGAAAATTAATAGATTCTAAACAAAAAGAATTGTTAAGTAGGTTGGAAAAAAAAAAGGAGGAGAGAATGTGATCAGGCTGGACACTAGAACAAAGCCATGTGCTAAATTTAGGGTATATTTTGATCTATTAGAAGAAATTGTATCCCAAAATTTTAAGAAAAAAAAAAAAAAAAAAAAAAAAAAACCAAAACCTGTATGTTTACAAAAAATAAGGTTAAATATAATGAAGGGATAAAATGTGACTATAGCAATGAAAATTTAACAAGATTTTTTAATAAGTTATTGGTAAGATAAAGTATTTAAAAACATTAAAAGAGAAAAGAGGAAAAGTTAAAAAAATAGAATAAGAAAAAAATAAAATTTAGAAAAGTTAACTTTGAAAGACTAAAGGATCATGTGGGAAGAGCCATGAATTTTTTGTGTTGTTTTCCCCTAGCTCTGGAGTTCCACAGCTCTCATTGTTTGGTCAACTTGGTCTTGGCTGGATGTTCTTGCTGATCTTCTGGGGGAGGGGCCTGTTACAATGATTCCCAAATATCTTTGCCCGATGCAGTATTGTACGACCCTAGCCAGAGGCCAGGCTAAGTAATCTCCTTGCTTCATTCTCGGTAGCTTTTGTTCCCTGAATGCTTTTTGTAGAGCTCTGGTGGATGGGAATGAAAATGGTGGCCTCCCAATCTCTGGCCTGGAGGAGCCAAGAGCTCAGGGCCCTACTTGCAATATACCCTCAGAGAAAAACAGTCAATCCCTCCTGTCTTCATAGTCTCCGGCCATGCTCTGTGCTCACCCAGCCTGTGACCAAGCATTTCTATCTCTGGTGCACAGTCCCATTTGGAGTCTCCAAACCCAGCAGATTCCTGCCATGCACTCCCATGCTGCTGCTCCTAGAGGAGGAAGGAGGGTGTCTCTCCAGATCTGCCACTTGTGGGGTCCCTGCTCAAAGAACAGTGTGGTCTGACTATGCCCTGGATCACAGTTTAAGGTAGCCCTGAGCTGAGAACACACCCCTTGTCTCCCTCTCTGTAGCTGGGTTCCTGGCTCTGATACCTGGGAGCTCTGTCACACTCAGACACCCCTGGTCTTTCTGTCACCCTGCAGATCCTGAGACCACACTGTTCCCGTGAGGACTCCACCCATGTTTAGCCTCTGGAGTGACTTTCCTCAGTGGAGCAGACTTCTAAGAGTTCTGATTTTGTGCTCTGCTGCTCCAAAGCTTGCCCGGAGGCAGCCCCTCCCCCATGGTCTGTCTTCCTGTCACTTCAGATTCAGTTCTCTGCACATCCTACCTTCCAAAAAAAAAAAAAATGCTTGCTTTTCTGTTCCTAGAATTGCTGCTCTTCTTGTCTATCTTCTATTGAATTTTTAGGTGTTCAGCATGGTTTGGTAACTATCTAGCTGAATTCCAAGGACCTAATGATATTTCAGTCTCCTACTCCTCCGCCATCTTGCTTCACTGGTCAAAACCAATCAGATATTTAAAAACCTGTACTTATTCATACTTTCATGGCATATAAGTGCTGCATTCCCTCGAATCTCCATGTCAGAAATATTCCTACCTACATATCCTGTGCAGGCTCCTATGACTTACCTCACCTCCATAGCTACTAACCCTGGTCTTTTGCCTGGAAAACTGATTAAGAGACATTTCAGGATAAAGTAGAATTCTGTGATTTATATGAATAATTGGTAAAACCAATTTGATACTTGCAAAATAGTGATGACATAAGTTTATTTTATAATACAGATAATAAGTTATATTTTGAATATGTAAAATTAGATACTCATATTGATGTCCAACTTGCAGTTAGTTGAAAGTGTATACTGAAATTTGATAGAGTTCAAATATGCATGTATTCTTCTTTTCTTGTTGATTTATAAATAACATCTTTATTTCAGTCTTGATGGAAGTGGAGAAAAAGAACATTTAAACCACAACAATGGTTTCCCTCTTCCAAGTAAATTATAAATCATGCCAATATTCATAGCTAATCTAGTTTCAAGATGGTGTAAGTATCAGGCCAAAAGTTGACTTAACCTTTTCCTAGCATGAAGTGTGTTATATTTTAAAGACTAAACCAAAGATTATTGATATAACTGAATTATATAATTTATAGCTCTTTTGTTTTTTCTATTATAAATCATTACAATAAAAATAACTGGATATAGTTATTAATGTTCTACAAAGTCCATGCTTTAATTATTTTCTAGGATTATTTGTGAAGCTACTCAAAGCAATTAACATATGTTGTGTAAGAGTTGTATGTATTGAAATTGTGTTACATAAATTAAGTCTTTAATGTAGTTAGAATTCAGTTTTGAATCTTCCTTCTCTGTTGACTATAAGGGATATGGTTATATTTTAGTGGAGGCATTCATAACGGGAAGTGGGTAAAGATACCACATGAAAAAAGTATATAGATTTTTGTTAATTAGACTTGATCCAAAGATAAAACTCATAATATCCAACTCTGTGGATACCTATCCTTTTAAATCTTATCAAGTATATCCTTAGTAGTAGAATTGCCGAGTCACATAACAACTGGAAACTGTGCATATAACATTTTTGAGACAAACTGCTAAATTGTTTTTCAAAGTAGCCATACCATTTTATAGTACCCCAGTGATGTATAAGTGTTCAGTTTTTCCACATCTTGGCCAACATTTGTTTTTGTCTTTTTTATTTTAAGCATCCTACTAGGTATGATGTAGTACCTCAGCATGGTTTGATTTGTTTTGTTTTTCCCTAATAATTAATGATGTTTAACAATTTTTTATATGCTCATTGACCATTTATATATCTTCTTTGGAGAGAGGCCTGTTCAAATATGTTGCACATTGTACCATCTTCTCATTGTATCTTCACATGGTTGAAACAGGGAGAAAGTTCTCTGAGGTCCCTTTTCCCATTCATAAGAATCTACTCTTAGGACCTGATTAATTTTGAAAAACTCTGTCTTGGGGGTTAGGATTTCAACCTTTGTATTTTGGATGGGACACAAATGTTCAGTCCATGGCACTGTCCTTTTAATGCAATCATTGAATGTCTTGATACTGAAATTATTCTACTTCAGAGACTTATATATTCTCACCCATTTATTTATTTACTCATTTTTGTCTGTATGGGCTCATGGATATTTATTTTATATTTGGGGTAATAATCCAATACTACTTTATTTTGTTGCTTAAATTCTTGGGAACTCTTTTAATTGAGTCCTTTATCCCATTGACATAACTCCAAAATTATGGGACTCTTTTATTTTTTTTTATTTTTAAATTTTTGGTTGCCATAGTACATTTTATTGAATTGATATCATAGTCTGTACACAGATAGCTCTCTCTCCAATAGAAGTTACCTGTAATATAGGCTATTCATTTTTTTTAACATTATGAGAGTCACCATAGAGTACACCATTAGTTTTTGATATAGTTTTCCATGTTTCATTGTTTACATATAATACCCAATGCTCGATGCAATACATGTCCTCCTTAATACCTATCACTGTGCTAACCATCCCCCAAACCCCCTCCCCTCTAAAATCTTCAGTTTGTTTCCCAGAGTCCATAGTCTCTCAGAATTTTTCTCCCCCTCTGATTTCCCCTTCATTTTCCCCTTCCTTTTCCTAATATCCTCCATGCTATTTCCTATGTTCCACAAATAAGTGAAACCACATGATAATTGACTTTCCCTGCTTGACTAATTTCACTTAGCAGAATATCTTCCAGTTCTGTCCTTGTCGATGAAAAATTTTTGATGGTTAAGTAGTATTCCATTGTATATATGGACCACATCTTTATCTATTTTTCTGTTGAAGGGCATTTCAACTCTTTCCACAGTTTGGCTATTGTGAACATTTTTGCTATGAACATTGGGGTGCATGTGGCCCTTCTTTTCACTACATCTGTGTCTTTGGGGTTAATATCCAGTAGTGCAATTGCTGGGTTGTAGGGTAGCTCTATTTTTAGTTTTTGGTGGAACCTCCACACTGTTTTCCAAAGTGGCTGTACCACCTTGCCTTTCCACTAACAGTGTAAGAGGGTTCTCCTTTTTCCACATCCTCTTCAACATTTGTTGTTTCTTGCCTTGTCAATTTTTGCCTTTCTAACTGGTGGAAGGTGGTATCTCAGTGTGGTTTTGATTTGAATTTCCCTGATGGCTAATGATGATGAACATTTTTTCATGTGTTTATTGGCCACTCATATGTCTTCTATGGAGAAGTGTCTTTTTGTGTCTTCTGCCCATTTTTTGACTTGATTATTTGTTTTCTGGGTATTGAGTTTGAGGAGTTCTTTATAGATCTTGGATATTAGCCCTTTATATATAGTGTCACGTGCAAATATTTTCTCCCATTCCGTGGGTTGCCTCTTTGCTTTGTTGACTGTTTCCTTTGCTGTGCAGAAGTATCTTGATGAAGTCTCAAAAGTTCATTTTCACTTTTTTTTTTTTCCCCTTGCCTTTGAACATGTGTCTTGAGAGAAATTGCTGTGAGCGATGTTGAAGAGGTTACTGCCTATGTTCTCCTTTAGGATTTTGATGGATTCCTGTTGCACATTGAGGTCTTTCATCCATTTAGAGTTTATCTTTGTGTATGGTGTAAGAAAGTGGTCAAGTTTCATTCTTTGTATACAGCTGTCTAATGCCCAGCACCATTTATTGAAGAGACTGTCTTTTTTCCATTGGATAGTTTTTCCTGCTTTGTCGAAGATTAGTTAACCATAGAGTTGAGAGTCCATATCTGGGCTCTCTATTCTGTTCCATTAATCTATGTTCTGTCTTTGTGCCAGTACCATGCTGTCTTGGTGATCACAGCTTTGTAATATAGCTTGAAATCAGGCAATGTGATGTCCACGGCTTTGTTTTTATCTTTCAACATTTCCTTGGTGATTCGGGGTCTTTTTGGTTCCCTACAAATTTTAGGATTGTTTGTTCCAGCACATTGAAAAATGCCATTAATATTTTGATTGGGATGTTGTTGAACATATAGATTGCTCTGGGTAGCATAGACATTTTAACAATGTTTATTCTTCTGAACCATGAGCATGGAATGTTTTTCCATGTTTTTGTGTCTTCTTCAATTTCTTTTATAAGTGTTCTATAGTTTCTTGAGTGTAGGTCCATCACCTCTTTGGTTAGGTTTAGTCCAAGGAATATTATGGTTTTTGGTACTATTGTAAATGAAATTGATACTCCAATTTCTTTTTCTACAGTTACATTGTTAATGTATTAGGAAAGCAACTGAATTCTGTGCATTGATTTTGTATCCTGCCACATTACTGAATTGTTGTATGAGTTCTAGTAATTGAGGGTGGAATCTTGGGTTTTCCACATAAAGTATCACATTGTCTGTGAAGAGGGGGAGTTTGACTTCTTCTTTGCCAATTTGAATACATTTTATTTCTTTTTGTTCTCTGTTTGCTGTTGCTAGGACTTCTATTACTATGCTAAACAACAGTGGCAAGAGTGGCATCCTTGTCATGTTTCTGCTCTTAAGGGAAAGGCTCTCAGCTTTTCCCCGTTGAGAATATTGCTGTGGGCTTTTCATCAATGGTTTTTATGGAATTGAGGAATGTTCCCTCTATCTGTACATTCTGAAGAGTTTTAAACAGGAAAGGATGCTCTATTTTGTCAAATGCTTTTTCTGCATCAATTGAGAGGACAATATGGTTCTTCTCTCTCCTCTTATTTATGTGTTTATCACATTGATTAATTTGTGAATGTTGAAACACCCTTGCATCCCAGGGATAAATCACACCTGGTCATGATGGATAATCCTTTTAATGTCTGTTGGATCCTATTAGCTAAGATCTTGTTGAGAATTTTGACATCCATATTCTTCAGGGATCTTGGTCTGAAATTCTCCTTTTTGATGGGGGTCTTTGCCTGGTTTGGGAATTAGGGTAATTCTGCTTTCATAGAATGAGTTTGGAAGTGTTCCTTCTGTTTCTTTTGGCTTTCCAGGTCTCTGTGGACAGGTCTAACATTATTCTGATGTTCCTCCCTCTGTATGTAGGGAATCTCTTCCCCCTAACTGCCCTTGAGATTCTTTTCTTGGTTCTAAGATTTGTGAGTTTTACTATTACATGCTGGGGTATTGGTCTGTTCTCTCTTATCTTGGGAGGGGTCCTCTCTGCCTCTAGGACATGCGTGCTTGCTTCTTTCCCCAGATTGGAGAAGTTGTTGCTAAGATTTGCTCAAATGTATCTTCTAATCCTCTCTCTCTCCACCCCCTCAGGGATCCCAGTAATTGTGTCATTGAAACATTTCATGGCATCATTTATTTCTCTAATTCAGTTTTCATGGATTTTAAGGTGTTTTTTCAAGGTCTCCTCCTATTCCTTCTTTTCTATCAGTTTGTCTTCTAGATCACTAATTCGTTCTTCTGCCTCGTTTACCCTAGCTATTAGAGTATCTGTTTATAGTGCATCTCATTGATAGAATTTTTACGTTCAGCCTGATTAGTTCTCATTCTGCCCTTAGAGAATCTATGTTACCTTTAATGGCTTTCTCCAGCATAGCTATTGTCTTCATAACTGTTAACTTTTAGTATATTTCTGACATCCTGCTTATATCCATATCCATTAGGTCTGTGGGAGTGTTCATTGTCTCTGGTTCTTTTTGTTGTTGTTTGGAGTTCCTCCTCCTAGTCATTCTATTGAGAGGTGGTTGAGGGAATGTATAGAGTCGAAAATATCAACAATTCAGACAAGATGCACCCTGAGAAAATTCTGAGAGATCAGAAGCCCCAGCCAAGGAAACCCAGCCAAAAGGAAAACCAAGAATAAGATTTATCAAGTTAAAAGTGAAACAAAACAAAACAGAGGGATGGGGAAGCTATAATATCTTAATGTGGGTGAGGTAGGGTGTTTCAATTCTTCTTGGGTATATTTTGTTCTCTTTGTTAGAGAACACTACTTCTCAGAGTTACAGGGAAATTAAAACTGGTGTATATATACATAAAGGTAGTATTGTATAGGGAAAAAAGGACTACACTGAAGCTTATATCTATATCTATCTATCTATCTATTTATAAATAAATGAAAAAGAAAAAAGTATATGTGTGAAAGAGCAGAAATTAAAAATTTACTAGGGAACAGGTATTGCCCACCTAGTTGAAGTGCTAAATAGGTAAAAAGACAAAACAGAAGAAACATGAGAAAGTATAGAAAAGTTGTATATAATTCACAGACTCTGAGGCAAAACCAGGAGTTTAGTATGCTATTTTCCCCTAGTGCTGGGGTTTTACAGTTTTATGGGGACCCTCAGGTTGACATGGTCTTTTTTTTTCCAGTGTGTCTTCTTTGGGAGGGGCCTGCCACATTGTTTTTCAGGCAACCCTGCTTGGGTGGAATTGCCCTGGCCCCCCTATCAAGGGGCTGGGCTCTGTGCAAACTGTTTTTGTTTTTTTGTTTGTTTGTTTGTTTTGTTTTGTTTTCTTTTGTTTTTGGCTTTTCTTTTCTGGTGGCTTTTCAGAGGGTAAAGTTAAAGGAAAATGTCTGCATGTAGACATCCACCCCAGAGGAGAGAAGCCACAGTCTGCTCCCCTCTAAACCCTCCAGAACACAGTCTCCTCCTCTGCAAGAACCATGCAAATCACAGTCTTCCACAGCAGTGTGTGATCCACCAGTGATCCTCTCAATGGTGGACCCTGCTTAACTCTGTCCCCTGTGCCTCCAAAACCACAGGCAATCCTGGTCTGGTGTGGTGTGAGCAGCAGCGACAGCTAGCCCCACAGGTCCACAGGCATCGGTCCACACAAACCGCTGCCCTGGTCCTGGCATTTGCCCCTTAAACTCCTGGATCCTGTTGGAAGGCTTACTGGGGGCTTCCCATCCCACCAACACTGCTCTACAAACTATCATTCGTCCCCAGCTGCAGGATGCTTTTGCAGTGGTGTATTATTTTACTTCCAGTGGGTAGCTTCTGGTGGCCCCCTCCCCCTTCTGTTTATTCCCTGATATCTGTTCACGCAATCACAATTCCATCCTTTGTACCTCTTGACAAGATTCTCTGCCCCTGCAGAGATCCAGACATATAATCCTATGTATCAAGCTGTTTTCTTGGGTGTTCAGACTGGCTTGGAGATATCCAGCTAAATTCAGGAGACCAGTTGAAATACAGTTCCCTACTCCTCTGCCATCTTGTGCCTTCTTTCTCATTGTGGAACTCTTTTAAGCACTTCTTTCTGGTACTACAAGATACTTCAGACTTATCTTTAGTATTTTCTGTCAAGTCCTAGAATTATTCATTTCCCCAAGGAAACCTAGTTTCTCTTATTAAAAATTATTCTGGCTTGTAATTGCTTCTAGGTTCTGTCAGCTAACATCGAAGAAATATATATGTCTATACTAACACAATATATATAAGTATTTCTATATTTATATTAGGGCAAACATGATTTGATATTGATGTGTTCAATTCTAATCCATTATTGCTTACATCATTATAGCCTCTACCTCTTGCTTAACTGTAAATTCCTACCCTAAGGTTAAGAAACTATTTACTTTATTTGATTCTAGTATAAATGTATGATTTGTTAACTTGTGCCCTCATGAGAGATAATTTTATCAACTAGATTTGATAAGTATTGTAGCTTATGTACATTTCTTTTGCCTTCAGTCTTTCAGACTATTCATTTTCTAAATTTAATTATATCAGTACCTTATGCCTCACCATGCTCAGTAAAGTTGTGTTATAAATTTTTAATACCATCAGGTTGTTGTTTTCAATTTCTGTATTCTATCATGGGATCCCCCTATCTTTGAAATGATTTTAAAAATGCATATACATTAAGATTCACTTTTCATGCTGTAAGGGTTCATGGGTTTTGACAAATGTATTCACCATTACAGCTTCATGTTTATGCAGTCATTTATTGAAAGACTTTAGGGTTTCTTCTAGTTTTGGACAATTATGAATAAAACTGCCATGAAGTTTCACATGTAGATTCTGGTACAGACATTAGTATTCAAATCAGTTGGGTAAATATCTAATAGTATGACTGCTATCTGATTATATCATCATATTATTTTACAAAGTAACTGTACCATTTTGCATTCCCAACAGCAGCAAATGAGAGCTCATGTTGCTGTATTTCCCTAGCAGCAATTAGTATCATCAGTTGTTTTTGTTTTTTTGTTTCTTTGTATTTTAGCCATTGTAATAGGTGTATAGGCTATCTCATTTTAGTTTTAGATTTTATAAAGACAAATGGTGTTGAGCATCTTTTAGTATTCTTCCTTGATATCTGTATACCTTCTTTCTGGGATGTTGTTTAGATACTTTACTTATTTTTTAATTTGTGATCCATGCTTAGATATATGATACTAATTAATTTTTATGAAATGTGTAAGATGTCTATGTTCATTTTTAAATAATTAGATGTGCAATTTTTGTTCCAGCACCATTTGTTGAAAAAAAAAAACTCTTTATCCATTGAATTATTTTTATTATTTTGTCAAAAATCAGTGACAATGTTTATGTGAGTCTGTTTCTGGGTTTTTTTAAAGATTTTTTTTTTTCTTCATTTGACAGAGAGAGATCACAAGTAGGCAGAGAGCAAGCAGAGAGAGAGAGAGAGAGAGAGAGAGAGAGGAGGAAGCAGGCTCCCCGCCGAGCAGAGAGCCCGATGTGGGACTCGATCCCAGGAAAGGTCAGATCATGACCTGAGCTGAAGGCAGAGGCTTAACCCAATGAGCCACCCAGGTGCCCCTGTTTCTGGGTTTTCCACTTTTTTTTTTTTTTTTTTTGATCTATATGTTTGTGCTTTCACTAATATCATGCTCTTTTGATTACCATGACTTTAAATATAGTAAGGCCTGAAATCAGGTATGAATCCTCCGACTTTGTTCTCCTTCTTTCATATTGTGTTGGCTGTTCTAGGTCTTTTGCTTTTAAATACACATTTTAGAATAAATTTGTTGATATCTATAGAATAGCTTAATGTAATTTTGATTTGGATTGCATTGAATCTATAGATCAACTTGGTAGGAATTCACAATTTTTTTTTAAGGTTTTATTTATTTATTTGACAAAGAAAGAGAGAGAGAGAGAGAGAGAGAAAGAATGTGCAGAATGACAGACAGACAGAGAGGGAGAAGCAGGTTCCCCGCTGAGCAGAGAGCATGATGTGGGGCTTTATCCCAGGACATTGGGATCATGACCTGAGGTGAAGGCAGACAATTAACCGACTGAGCTACCCAGGCCCCTTGGAATTCATAATGCTAACATTGACTCTTCCAATTTGTAAACACAGATTATTTCTGTTAATTTAAATATTTAAAAAATTTCTTACATCAATTTTTTCATAATTTGTTACATACTAATACTGCATTTTAAAGAAAGATTTATACCTAAGCATATTGTTTTTAGGAGGGGCAGTATTGTTGTAAATAACATTGTTTTTTTACATTTCAAACTTCAGTTGTTGATTACTAGAATATAGGAAAAAATTGACATTTTAAGTATTCACCTTGTGTTCTGGGACTTTGCTGTGCTTGCTTATTAGTTGCAGACCTGAATGAATGAATGAATGAATCCATGGTTTTCTACCTATATAGACAATCATATTACCTGTCTCCCCTCAAAATGCATACAGTTATTTTCTTATATTGTCTTTTTATAGTATATAGGACTAGTAAAACTGTTTAACAAGGGTGAATTCTCACTCTGTCTTCTTGAGCTGGGATGTTCAGATTCTCCTGCCCTTGGATATTAAAGCTCCCAGTTCTTGGGCCATTGGACTCAGCTTGAAGTAAACCTCAGCTTTTCTGCTTCTTCAGCTTGCAGGCAGCATATCTCAAGCTCCATAATCATCATGAGCCAATTCCCATAAATCTTCTCATATATGTCTCTATATATCCTACTGGTTCTGTTTCCCTGGAGAACCCTGACTGATGTACACTGTGTTTATAATCAGAAGACTGAGAAAGCTGGAGGCCACTCTTCTGTTTAATATATATGTAAATAGGAAATTCATCTCTGGAGACATCTAGAAAGTTTTTTTGGAGAATGGAAATATATATCTAAGGAATAGGAAATATATATGAAAAAAATTTAAAATAATTAACTGTAAACATTTAAAGCAGTGACATTCTGATGACAAACACCAGACCATTATTTTGATTTCTTTCACCTTTTGGTGATGCATTTTGGTGATACTGTGCCTTCATGTCCACAGATGCACACAGGAGAAATTAATGTGGATTTTTGGTGGAGAGAAATTAATTTATGCATTGGAAGGTTTGGAATTATTTCCTGATGAACATTAAACTAAGACACAATCTCAGTGAAAAGCCCAATTTCTTTATTTGGTAACTCCTTTAACAGCTGAGGTAAGTACCTCTGTTCTGAAGTCTTTCCTCATTCATCTTGGGACATGTGCCAGTGTAATTCACCCCTACAGAAAGGGAATTAAGACACTTGATTTAGCAAAGGCCTGTTTTGGTTCTGTTTCTGGAAAAAAAAAAGCCAACAACAAAAAAACAAAACAAAGAAAAAACAATGCATATGTACACATTTCAAACTACCTGCTGCCAAAGGGTTTGCTGGTTCTTCTTATCAGGCTTTATAGCAAACTGATCACCCAGGATTTGGGACCCACAGTATCTCTAATGCAATAGATGAAGACTGTGATTGGAGCAATTTTTATTGACCTCTCTAAGGCTTTTTCTTGAGCTGGCCATAAATTACCCCTAGAAAACTGGAGGGATTTGGGGCCTTGTAGTGACTGCATAAAGTGGTTTGCATTAACTTGAGGAATTGTACAGGAAAGAAAGCCGTGTGATCATAGATTCAAGGGAATTACAAATGGGACGCCTGAGGGCGTATTTTATTTTCTCTGCTTGACGATTATCTTACAGTCTAATGTGTTTTCTCCCCTGTGCACATGTATGCTGATGATATAGTGTGATTTTACAGAACAACACTGATGCCCTGGGGTAGTCCCGGCAGCCTGTAGTCCAACTTACTGAGCTGTTTGTTTTTTTTTTTCCAGAAAGTTGATACAAATGAAACTTGATGCCAAAATCGTAGTCTTCTGTTTCACTTCAAGGTTTCATAAATTTAGCATCTCATTAATGATTAACAACTAGGTAACATTTCAGAACAGGCTGAGTAAGCATCATTTCTGGATTCTGAGCTAGCCTTGCTTCAGGTTTTTAAAAAAACACACCTTTCTGTCTTTTAAGTGCCTGTAAAAATGTCTGGATGGGAAAGCGTCCTGTTACCTAAATGGGATCATATTAGCTTTTTTTTTTTTTTTTTTTTTTTTTTTAAGGTGGAGAACGAGTTGGCTCCATACCAGTCTACATATTTCTTGGGCAATTGCTGTCCCACTGCACCTGGTTTGACAGGTGTCTAAGTGTCTCTTAGAGCCTCTTAAGAGCTTGCATTATCCAGCAGCTGCAGAAGCTGATAAAGCCATTGTGAAGTGAAAATCTAGGATCCTTATAGGTGGAATGCTTTCTAACCTCAGCGGCTGGCATGAGCATGCTGGTACATTCTCCCAAGCCAGAAGGGGAGGATTGAGTAATGTATTCACACCAAAATATGCACTTGCAAATCTAGTCTCTGATCATTACTTTAATTATCATATTTATAAATGGCACAATCTGGTACTCAGAGGAGCAACTGAGATTATAATTTTTCATAGAAGGAAGGTAAAATGTAGAAATTTCAAAATCTTGGCATGATACATGGAATGGTTCATTTAAATAGTAGTACTTTTTTTTCAAATAGGAAAATGGAGACTCAGGAAACTTATATGATTTTCCAAGGTCATGGAGCTATTTTTAAGTGACTAATTTGGTATCAGAGAGATAGCATTATAGTATTAGGTATATAAGATATCTGGTAGGAAATATATCTAACAAGAATATAAGACAGGTGTGAAATAAAGATGAATTGAAATATTTAAAAAAAAAACAGAGCTTAATCAATTGCCAATTATTTTTCTGTTGTTCTTTGAAAATACTGCATTAACTGTTAGCATAAAGGCAGACCATCTTTGTATTACTGATTTAAATGTAATGCAGTAAATAAGTATGGAAAATTTTGGTCTTTCACTGAAACTTAGAACTTCCTGCTCGTTTGTGTTGAATTTACCAAATCCTGTTCAATTTTAAGGCTAAAATTAATGGTAACAGGGATTGTGTGTGTGTGAGAGAGAGAGAGAGAAAGAGAGAGAGGAAAGAAAGACAGCATTATTGATTAGTCTGCTGAAGATCAGAATTCCAAGTTCAGAAGATTAGACGTAAGGGCTTCTCTTAAAAACTTGAACTAATAAAAGGGAACAGTTTTAATTTATTCTATTTCAGTTACTACCTCTTATTTCTGATCCAGATCTTACTCGCATTTCCAGGAAAAAAAACACAAAAAAACAATGACCATTAAACTCACTTTTACCAAGATGATCAATAATACATAGAGTTCCTTATGAAGTATTTTCATCAGACATAAAAAAAATCATAACATAACTTCTGAAATTTCAGAAATCTGTTTGTTGCTGAGGAACATGCCATGTGGAGAAGTCTAGTGTATGTGCCTGGCATTCCCTGTTCTTCAAAATTATGGCATAATTGTTGACAGTATTTCCTGTAAGTAAGCCCAGTCCCACTTAAAAACCAAGAAGCAAAATACCAAATAATAGAATGAAAGATACTTGTGAGATTTGCATTTTTGCCTTCTTTTGCTTTGGCCATCTCTTGATCTTTGGCCTTCTCTCTCCTTTTTCTGCTTTATGATTTTGGCCCTCCTTCCAATCCAGCTATAATTCTGGCTGTTTCTCAAATACTTCTTGTACTTTTCTCACTTTATGAATTGGCTGAAATTTTGGGGGGTTTCTTCTTATTCATGGCCTTTTAGGAAAATCTTTCTCATCCTTTAAGACCCAGCACTTTCTGTTTGAAGGATTTCACAATTGCACTGCACAAAAAAGTGTTTTCCATCACTTAAATCTTCATAGCTATTTATTTGCATCAATTACAAAGCAATTATATTTTCTGGGAACATAATTTTCCTATGTATTATTGCCTCTATTAGATTATGATTGTATTGAAGAATGGAGATGGGGCTGTATATTTTTAACTCATGTAGAATTTTTAACAGTGCTTTACATAGTAGCCACTCACATGTCCATTGAAAAGTAAATGACACTGATTCAACATGAAAATGTCCTCTAACTTCAGAGTCTGAAGACAGTAGCATTTCCTGATTTTAAAAGCATTAAAACCCTGAAAAAAAATTAAAACCTTGTATAGAAGGCACGTCAACTTCTGTATTGTCATATTGTGATGGAGAATATATATTTGATCTTCTCTTGTTAAAAAATAAAAGTAACAAACTCTCTATCTTCCATAATGACAAACAAACAAACTTGACATTGTCAGGGTATGATTTAATAGATGATATCTCCAATTATAATTGTACTTTATATTGTGAATACCAATTTGAAGTAAACTGTTTTAATGTCAGCTAAAATCATAATGTTGAGCAATTAAGCCCTTAGAAGAGCCTGAGTTTATGTTTATAGTTTCTATCTATATTTTTGTTGTTGTTAAGCTAAGCAGCAGTACAAAGACTATATTCATCCTTGAAGTAGATAGAATGTCTAGAAGATTTTGGCAGCTCCAATTTGTCTTGTGAAATTTCAGTGACAGCTAAGTGTTTTGATTTTGATGGGTGACATGTTCCTGTAACTTCCTTTGAAATGTATCCAAAATGTTTTTTAGTGATCTTAGTATTTGTTGAAACTTTGTATGTTTGGTCTCTCTCTTTTGAGAGAGATTCTTCCTAGGGATTATATTGATTAACTGATTGAGTATCTTATGTTCTTGGACCATTTTGTTTGTTTCTTTTCAGATAGCACATGGTCAAGTGGGGATTTTAGGACTGAGTCTATACAAATAGAATAGAACAAAGCTTAATTAGTTCCCCTAACAATTGAGACACTGCCTTGAATATAATAACAAGTCGTGCCACTCAAAAAATTATGAACAAATATATCCTATATTGTATTGTGTACACTATGAGTTCTTAATAAAAATATTTGATAGAATAAATGAAAAATGGAAATAATGATAACTAATAGTCATTCTTACAATAACCCTATAAAGTAACTATGAATCACAGCTCTAAAGTGATTAAATTCTGTGAAAATATAGGCTTGTTGGACTCTTAAAACATAGTAAAAAGTAAATATATTTCTGAATGAATATCTATCCTACCAGTTTAAATCTAATCAGAATTTGAGGATGTTCCTTAGAATGTGTTAGATGCACTTGGCTTGGGATTCTGGAAGTTGGAATGGGTACACAGATATATGGTATAATTTTAACTGTAGAGCTAGAATCCTGGATCAGCATAGTGAGAGAAGTTGTGTGGGAAGGGAAAAGTTGTGTGGGAAAAAAGACTGAGAGCTGGGATGATTATTCTTAAGGATATAAAATTCTTTAAATAGAAATATATTACTCAAATGAACTACCTATAATGGTGCTACAAAATGATTCACTCAACATGATACAGTCTTTTCTTACACACTATATGTTATTTCCCCATATTCCTCACCAAGACTCTTCTGTTACAATCAGCCAGTATCCTATTATTGGTATTTTCTTGGCTTGTTATTTAGATCACAGTCAAAATCTATATTCATAATATTTTCTGTCATTATAAAATTGATTGAACAGTCTTTGAAAGCTATGAGAATATATAAAGAAAAAAATATATTCCACATATGGTTAACCTAGTATATGGGTCGTGTCCCCTCAACCCTCAAATTCATATGTCAAAATTCTAACCTCCAGAATCTTTAGAAATAGGATCTTTAGAGAAGTAATCAAGTAGAATGAGGTCATTAGAATGAGGTCCTTAATCTAAAATGACTAGCGTCATAAGCAGGAAATTTGGAGACATACAAATAAAATGCTACATAAACTTAGCCAGATTAGAAGCCAAGGACAGATGCCCTGAACAGATCCTTCTCCCACAGCCCTTAGAAGAAATCAACCTCACTAACATCCTGATTTCAGACTTCCAGCTTCTAGAACTGTGAGACAATAAATGTGTATCTTTAAGCCACTCAGTTTATGGTCCTTTCTTATGATATCTTAGTTAACTAATACACATACTATTAATATATTTTGGTATACTTCATTTGTATCTACTTATATGCACACCCTATAAATGTATACATACATACATATACACATACAATTATACATACATACATATATATATACACATACAATTATATATACATACATACATATGCACATACAATTTTATGTTCAGCTACCTTTACTAATATTGTATATCAACTATTTTCCTGTCATTTAAATAGCATTTAATATTATGATTTTCATCTGAAATATGAGAGTCTATGATAGGGTCAACTGTAGAAGTATGCTACCACCCCTCTACATTCCTAGCTAAGAAATTAAGAAATTTGGGGGGGGCTTACTCCCACTTTGTAACCTCATTACCCACCTCAGTCCCTCTATATACACTGACCATAATCATACCTCTTAGGTGTACAGATTCCAGAGTGACTTTATGGATATGGTGCCCATAAAGTTGCTCAGAGCCCCACTCTTTCTAAGGATCCTTTTAGGATTCCAAGCTTGTTTTAGTTCTCTACTCTCTGCCTTGAAATACTTAACAGTTTCTGAACAAGGAGCTCCATAATTTTATTTTTCATGGGGAAGCACAAATAATGTAGTCACTCTACCCATTCCCTGCCTCAGTAGTAGAGCACCCACTGTGTTCTACCTACTGTGGAATTCTCAAATTCCACCTCACTATTCCTCTTTGTTCCTGGCTTTTCTGAGCTTTCTAGGGCTTCCTTCTTTAGAGAATGCTTCAGATACTCCTATATCGGATGACTCATTTTGGGCAATTTTTTTCTGCCCCAGGTTTGTCATCCTTCTTAGTGACTTGCTCTAGTTTTCATAAAATGCTGTCGCACACAAGTTGTTTTTTTTTTTTAATTGTTTAGCTGTCATAGCAGGAGAGGAGACATAGACATAATGTTTGGTTAATAAATTTAAAGAAGTAGGTGACTGCTAATTCTTACACCCATTATGCTTAGAATGGTTGAACTTTGAAATTTTCATAATACAAGAAGAAAAGTATTGTAGCTGGAAATACGGGTTGTGCCTGCTAGAATGTTTCCAGCTATAAGTACTAGAAAATCCAAGTAAAAAATGTCATGTTACCCGCTTTCCATTACTCACAAAAATTAGGCCATTTATGTTCCTGTGTGATAAGAAAAGCACAGGTAAGTAATATCCATGGTTGGTTAATTTAGCAGTTCAAGGACCTTAATAAGGATGCATGTGCTGACCCTATCCATGGTTACCTTCTGACTTACTCAGTGAAGTTCCGCTCATGGTTACATGGTAGCTGTAGCACTTCCAAGAATCATATACCAACCTGAAGGCTTATATATGAGAAGATTTTCCTCCTATACATTTCATTTTCTTAACAAGTAAACCTTTCTAGAAAGTCCCACAGCATTTTTTTCAGTGTCCATTGACCAGAATTGGCTCAAATGCCCATGACTCAACTACTCACAATTAAAGTAAATGAAGTTACATGATTAGCATAGATCAATCAAATTCTTTTCCTGGGTCTTGGGAGTCCTTGAACTCTATTAAGGTCATAAATACTTGATAACAGAAGAGAGTTTGAATCTGTTGCGGAGAAAATTGGCAAAAAACTATATACACACCCACACACATATCTGCACCTGTATCTATCTATATGTGTATCTGTGTGTGTGTGTACATATATATTTCCAGTGAGTTCTTTCCCCCTTTCATTAAGATGACTAAACTATTTTAGGATTGGCATGGTAGATTAGAGCATATAGTCTTGTAATCATGTAGTGAATAAACAGCTGGCAGTGTGTGGGATGTCCATACTTATTTCTGGATGTGATTCTTGTCCTGAGGCACTACTAATACACTCGGTAATGGTTGCTGAATGACCATTCATCCAAAGGAACAAATAATATGTGAATCTGCCTGGGGACATAAGCAGCTAAAATTGGTTGGAGTCATGCAATATGCATTGAGCTTGGTCAAGGGAGGAAGCTGGTCATAAGCTCAGGCAGAGTGTAATTGGCTCAGGACAAAAGAATGGATAAGACTGGGTCATGGTAAAGGATCTGGATAATAACCCCAACTCAGCTGATGTTTTGTTCATTCTTAGCCACTGTGCATTATCTGACAGATACTTCCTTTGTTGCCACAATGTAGTGGTCCCATTGGTGGTGTAACAGGATGATTCTATAATGAAAATAAAATAAAAAATAACAAAGGAAAAATATGAGAATAGGGAGAGCAAGGGGAAACTTCAGGTGCCAGGAATTTCATTTTTTCATTGTGCATTTTAATATAAGCGCTGGGACACATTATGACCCCCCAGCGTCAGGGAACTAGGATGTCCATGCTAACTGACAAAATGTGAGAACTATAAGGCACCTTAATTAAAGTCAGGAGCCAGATTTACAGTCAGGAATTTATGAGAATTGGGGTGACAAGAAGCCTCTCTCTATTCTCTCTTTATATCTGGCTCTCTCTTTTTTCAAAACCACAGGGTAGGAACAGAAAGTGCTAGTAAAAAGAAAAATGTCTAATTGCAATACACTCAAGACGTACTAACATGAATACATTCCTGTGGTAGGGTGATGAATACTTTGTAGGGGAATATTGCTAGTCAGTAGTCAGTGAAATAGGTTTAAATATGAGGCCTTTGAGCAAAGTATCTAGAAAATGCCCCCTTTCCTCTTGTGAATATAATAACTAAAATACAGAAGGGCCTCTTTTAGGTGGTGAGGGAGGCAGCAGCTTGTGGAGCCATTTGACCTCCTGACTTCATTCTAATTCCTGTACTGTTTTTTCTGGCGAACTAGCTAATTGAGCAAACATCATTAAGCTTTCTTGAAATGGGGGACATACAGCACAAAGAGCATAAGTGTATAAACCTTGGCAATGGGTTTGCAAGATAGGGGAGTGGAGAATGGGCAGAGAAAGTAGCACTCACATCTGAGGCTAGCATTTTCTGGGATCCTCACTGAGACTTTATGATAAATCACCCACGTGGCACCAACTGCTTCCATGTAGGGTTCTCTGAAAAATAATATGCCAATGATATAAATATTATTATACATATTAGAGATTATTGTCCATTCTCATTTTGGGATGAACTGCTACCAGTATCTGATAGTTTGTTGTTGCCTTTGATCAGATGTATTTTTAGCTTTCTATTTGATCTCATTCTTCAACCTGTTTATTATCTTTCTGTGAGTGCAAAGATCATATCTTAAACCTGTAGTCATTTATACTTCTGTATACTCCACCTTAATTCCAAAAAGATTTAAGAAACTAACATAATAAATTTACATATTCCAAATACTACACCTTCTCATTTATGACTTAGCTTTGTGATTCTTAAGAAAAGTAAAATATGTCACATCACTAACTAGAAATGTTTTTCAGTTCTATTTTCATTTTATTTTTCTTTTTTAGATTATACATCTTTTAATTTTTGAGTTTTGATGTGAAGTGTGTAAACCTGGCGATTCACAGACCTGTACCCCTGGGGATAAAAATGCATTATATGTTTATTAAAAAAAAAAAATTTGGAAGGGGAGGCGAAACATAAGAGACTATGGACTCTGAAAAACAACCTGAGGGTTTTGAAGGGTCAGGGGTGGGAGGTTGGGGGAACAGGTGGTGGGTAATGGGGAGGGCACGTTTTGCATGGAGCACTGGGTGTTGTGCAAAACGAATGAATACTGTTACGCTGAAAAAATAAATAAAATGGAAAAAAAAGTGACAGATCAAGTAATAATGTTTATAAAAAATAAGTCAAAATTTAAAAGGGTTGTGGGTCAGCCGCTCATGCATTTCTAAAGAAGAGTCTCCCTGAAACTTGGAAAAAAATGAGAAATATTCAAAACTGAGAGTGTGCATTTCCACATGGTGGGAAAACAATGAGGGCCACGATGGTGGTAATTCTTGGTACATTCTTCCACTGATGCTGTATTGCAGCTGTCTGTTTATATAGATGCTTATTTTAGTGGTCTTTGAGCTGAGGGACAGTCATTTTAGTATTAATTTTCTATTGCAGAAGTCCAAATCATAAAGTCACAGTGCCTGTGGTTGTTTAATAAGCACATTTGAAAAAAATGAAAAAGAGAAGGGAGACCATTTGTCTTTTGGGTCCCCAGGAGGAGAGGCATTTTGCTAAAAAGAGGCCGTCTCCTTCAGTGGAGACCCACAGCCTGAAGCTGTCAGCTGAGATGATGAGAGAGTGGTCTTGGCATAGAGTATGTCCCTCTGCAATGAAGCGGGGCCTGTGGGCCCGTGGGGGCCTCCTTATCATACCCCATAATGCCGGAGCTCCTGGTTTGCCGGTTGACTTTCAGGATGTTCAGTTGGGAATGAAACTGAGACTTGGTTCTACTTTCTCAGCCGGCTTCCCAGGACCGCTCAGTGTGTTGTAACAACTGTCACAGACAGCAGCTCTTTTGTTGATCTTCTTGCTCTGAGAGCTCTGACAGCACTTAGGTTGCTACCCAAAGTTATGGTCTCACACTCCGTTCTCATAATGAAAATCCCTCAGGTAAAGGGTCCAATTAAATATACATGGCTTTTCCTTCTGCCAAAGGACAGCCAAATGCCACTTCCTTCACATTTGCTTAAGGACAAGAGTATTTCAGTTTCAAAAGAAATAAATTTTGTTCTAAAATAAAATATGGCACCTATGAAATCATATAAGATGTAATTTAAGGAAAACCAGCTCAGTATTATAACAGGATTTTCTTATCAAGCTCTCTCCAGATGCTGCAGCTGTCACTTAGGCCATGCCAATGTCTGGTGTCATGCCAGTTTGATGCAAGTTGGTTCCACTTGTCACCCTTTCAATTTCCCAGCCAGCCTCAATTTTAAAGGGCATATTAGCATTATCATAGCAATCTTAAAGATGTGTCTTGGCTTGACTTTAAGCCCGTTTTGTTTCTAAGTCACAAAGTATAATGAAATACCACTGAGATAAAAAGGATTTTATTGTGTATATATGACATCAAATGCTCTAATCTCTGACCAAAGAAATGGAAAGGTTTTAAAAAGGTTGTTCTATGAGACATGCTGCAGCATAGCATCAAAGAGAATGAGAGGTACTTTAGAACATACTGGTTTAAATAACAGATAGGAGAGTGCTTTCTCTTACACGTTTTCTTTTTTATTGAAGTGTAAATGACATACAATATCCTATTTTTAAATGTACATTACAGTGATTCAATATTTTTATACATTACAAAATGATCCCCATGATAAGTCTAATTACCATCTGTCACCATAAAAAAGTTATTATAATGTTATTGACTATATTCCCTGAGTTGTACATTATATCCCCATGACTTATTTATTTTATAGCTGGAAGTTTATACCTCTTAATCCCCTTTACCTATTTCATCTACCCCCAACCGCTCCCCATCTGGTAACCAAAAGTTTGTTTTCCGTATGTAAGAGTCTGTTTCTGTTCTGTTTGTTTGTTCATTTGTTTTTTAGGTTTCCACATAGAAGTGAAATCCTATGATATTTGTCTTTCTTAGTTTGACTTATCTCACTTGGCATAGTATCCCCTAGGTCCATCCATGTTGTCACAAACGGCAAGATTTCATCTTTTTTATGCCTGAGTAGTATTCCTGTGTGTGTGTGTGTGTGTGTGTGTGTGTGTGTGTGTGTGTGTGTGTGTTTCACATGAAGACACTTAGGTTGTCTTAAGACACCACACATGTTGGTGATGGACATTCAGGTTGCTTCCATATCTTCGCCGTTGTAAAGAATGCTGCTAATGAACATAGGGGTGCATATGTCTTTTCGAATTTGTGTCTTTGTTTTCTTTGGATAAATACCAGGAAGTGGAGTGCTGGATCATGTAGTATTTCTATTTTTAATTTTTTGAGGAATCTCCATACTGTTTTTCATAGTGGCTGTGGCAATTTACACTCTCCCCAGCAGGATGTGAATGTTCCCTTTTCTCCATATCCTGGCCAACACTTGCTATTTTTTTTTTTTTGTCTTTTTGATTAATAGCAAGTCTACAGATGTATGTGTGGTGATATCTCATTGTGGTTTCGATTGCATTTCCTGATGATTGGTGATGTTGAGTATCTTCTTGTGTCTATTGACTTCTTTGGAGAAATGTCTTTGGAGAAATGTCCTCTGCCCACTTTTTAATCAGGTTGTTGGTTTGATATTGTTATACGGGTTCTTTACACATTTTTGATATTATCTCCTTTTCGGATGTAAGATATTCAGTAGATTGCCTTTCAGTTGATTGCCTTTTCATTTTGTTGATGTGTTCCTTTGCTATTCAAACGCTTTTAGTTTGATGTGATCCTATTTGTTTATTTTAGTTTTTGTTGCTCTTGCCTGAGACCAGTCTAAAAAATATTGCTAAAACTGATGTCAGAGAACATGCTGCCTATATTTTCTTTTAGGAGTTTTATGGTTTCAAGTTTTAGATTTTAGTCTTTAACTTAACATTTTGAATTTATTTTTGTATATGGTGTAAGACAGTGGTTCAGTTTCATTCTTTTGCATGTGGCTTTCCAGTTTTAAATACCATTTATTGACGAGACTGTTTTTTCCCCATTGTCTATTCTTGTCTCCTTTGTCACAGATTAATTAACTATGTATGGGTGGGTTTATTTCTGGGCTACCTATCCTGTTCCATTGATCTCTGTGTTGATTTCATGACAGTACCATAATGTTTTGATTACTGTAGTCTTGTAGTATAGTTTGAAATCAGGGAGTGTGATACTCGTGGCTTTGTTCTTTTTGGGAATTCTCTGGAAATTTGGGGGCTTTTGTTCCATACAAATTTTAGGATTATTTGTTCTAGTTTTGTGAAAAATGCCATTGGTGTTCTGGTGGGGATAGAATTGAGTCTGCAGATCGCTTTAAGTACTATGACCATTTTGACAATATAAATTCTTCCAGTCCATGAGCACAGTGTATCTTTCCATTTATTTGTGTCATTTTCAATTTCTTTCATTAGTTTTCATTATAGTTTTCAGAGTACAGGCCTTTCACTCCTTGGTTAAATTTATACCTAAGTATTTTGTACTTTTTGATGCAATTGTAAATGGGATTATTTTCTTAATTTCTCTTTCTGATAGCTTGTCATTAGTGTAGAAAATGCAGCCTACCTCTGTTGTTAATTTTTTATACCTCAACTTTACTGAATTCATTTATTAGTTCTAGTTGCCTTTGATCGAGCCTTTAGGGTTTTCTATATATGGCATCATGTCATCTGCAAATAGTGAAAGTTTAACTCTTCTTTCCAGTTTGGAAATCTCTTATTTCTTTTTCTGGCCTAATTTCTGTGGCTAGGACTTCCAATATCATGTTGAATAAAAGTGGCAAAAATAAACATTTTTGTCTTTTTCCCTGATTTTAGAGGAAAAGCTTTTAGCTTTTTATTATTGAGATGATGTTAGGTATGGGTTTGTCATATATGGTCTTTATAATGTTGAGGTACTTTCCCCCATTCCTGCTTTGTTGACAGTTTTTACCATAAATTGATGTTGGATTTTGTCAAATGCTTTTTCTGCATTTGTTGAGATGATTATATGATGTTTTCCTTTATTTTGTTTATGTGTAACACATTGACTGATTTGTAGATGTTGACCCATCCTTGCATGCCTGGAATAAATTCCACTTGATCGTGATGTATGATGCTTTTACTGTATTCTTACTGTATTCTTAAAATCATTTTGTTAGTATTTTGTTGAGGTTTTTCTGCATCTGTGTTCATCAGGGATATTTCCTATAGTTTTCTTTTCTTGGGGTATTTTTATTTGGTTTTGGTATCAAGGTAATGCTGGTGTTATAAAGGCATTTTGAAAGCGTTCCTTCTTAATTTTTTGAAATAATTTGAGAAAACTAGGTACCAATTCTTTTTTAAATGTTTGGTAGAATTTACCAAGTATGATGCTGTCTGGCTCTAAACTTTTGTTTTTGAAGTGTTTTAAAATTACTGATTCAATGTTATTTACTTATAATCAGTATAATCAGATTTTCTATTTCTTCATGATTCACTCTTAGAAGATTGTATTTCTAGGAGTTTATCCTTTTCTTCTATGTTTTCCAATTTATTGGTATGTAATTGTCCGTAGTATTATCTTATGATCCTTTGTATTTATGTGGTGTCAGTGTTAACTTCTTTTTAATTTCTATCACCCATTTTGAAAAACCCTGTGCCTATCACATAAAAAGAAATAGTTTTAAAAGACTAAGGAACTATATGACAGAGTAGGCAAATCTGAAAATGTAAATGTACTCTAAATTAAATTTTTGAACAGTAAAATTATTTGCTCTATCAATTATTAATGGCAGATCTCCAGCTTGCCTAAAATATGAATTTTACCTCAGTATCTTTAGATTCCTTCTGTTTGGATGTTGTATTGCTGCCTTAGAATTACACTGTTAAATTTAAGTCTTATGATAGAGGTGTTTTCTCTAGAATGAATGAAAATCTCAGAGAGACTATTAATTGCTAACATATCACTGACACTTTCCAGTCAGCACTAAGTAACCTATGTATGATTTAAATATAAAGACTATCAAGGTTTTTTAAAGTCTTAGGCATGTCTTTTTTAATTAATTTTTTATTTGAGTATAGTTGACAATGTTACCTTAGTTTCAGGTGTACAACATAGTGATTCAACTTCTTTATCCATTATGCTATGGATACCACAAGTGTAACTATCATCTGTCACCATACAATGCTCTTACCATTTCATTGATTATATTCCCTACGCTGTATGTACCCTTTATTCCTGTGACTTATTCCATAACTGGAATCCTATATATTCTACTCCCTTTCACCTGTTTTGCCCATTTCCCCACACCCTTTCCCTCTGGCAACCATCAGTTTGTTCTCTGATTTATAGGTCTTATTGAGCAGGTATCATTTTTGTCTTCTCTGTTATCTCAGATACTCAGAACTTTACTTTCTTTTACCCTCAAAATAGGAATAATAATAATACCGACTTCATTGAGTTGCAGTGAAAGCACAAAATAAATAAAGCTTTAGCAGTGTGCTGGCAATGTAATCACTATTCCATAGTTACTCTCAAACTCTCTCTCTCAAACACACACACACACACACAAACACACACCCTTTATGAAAATCTGCAACAGGAAAACTTAACTGCAACTGGTTGTATGGGTCTGGTTAATTTTGAGAATTAAATTTGTTTAAAAATCATTAGGATCCTGAATTACATTATATAAAAACAGCAAACCTTTGCCCTGGTAGAGCAAGTAAGAGGGCTATATGTTTTTCCTTGAGATACAATCAAAGTGAAATTTTAGAGCTGTGTTCAGATCTATAAGTCCGAGCCCAGTATTGGAACAAAATAGTTCCTCAATCCACTAGACACATGATTATCTTTTGCGCACCTGTCACCCTGGAGCAGTGATTAGCACCACACCAAGGGATGGAGCAGGCAGAGGGAAATTGGGATAGGTTGTAAAAGAATATTTTACAAGAGTGAGTTAGTGAGGAGCCATTAAATTACCTTTTTATGACGTATGTTCAGATCTGTGTTTTAAAAAGATTATGCCCTTGGCTACACCATGGAAGAACTGAAGTAAGGGGAAATTAATAACAAAAAGAGATAGAAAATAGAAAAACAGGAGACTGTTTTATTGACATATGCTGATCACACTCTCTGTGTAGAAAATTAGTACAAGGTAGTGATTAAAGGTTTTGTTACTAAAGCCTGGGTCTGAGTCTTGGTTCTCCCATTACTAACTGTGAGTACCTGAGCAAATTACCAAATTTTTCTGTGATTGTGACTCAGTTTCCTTGTGTATAAAACATTAGCATCTCTTATCATAAGATTGTTATAATGACTAAGTACATTCATAGACAAATTTCTTGGATTGTGTCTGGCATATCATATATGTTCTGTTTTAAATTTCACAAAGGAAACACTAAAAACTTCAAGTGATTGACAATATATCACATGTCTTGGTGGAGAGGTGGGTAGTCTATTTAGTCTAGACAAAATTGGTGGGCCACTAATCTAAGTTGCTTGAGCTTCCTATATACTGTAACTATCCTTTTTCCATTTGCAGTCTGTGTAAATCGTATAACATTACAGACTAATGAGCCTTCAGATTACGAACCATGGCAGCCCCAATGACATGAGTTCATTGGAAACATAAAGGGAAAGTCACTTAGTCATAAAGGGAAGACACTTTATGTCTCCTTTTGATAATGCTGATCCCATAGAATTATTCCAAGGAGTAACTGGGATATTGCATGTGAAAGTGACTAAGAAATAAGTAGTACTTATTTCACGTTAGTGAAATAAGTTAGTTGAATTTGATTTTTATTGTAAGGGAAGCAAAAGCAAAATCCTTATAGTAACACTTTATACCTAATTTGAGACAAATGCACTCTTCAAATATAATAATCCCAAACTATTCTAGCTAGGCAAATTATATTTGGTTTGGTTCAAGGCTTATGGGTCCTTTTCTCTTATTGGATGTGATATTTTTTCCTATCACAAGCAGCTCTAGAGTTGGATTACATCTGTGTCAGTTTTGACTCTATCTGTAACCAGCAGTGAGAACTTGGGGAAAGCCTCTCAGCTTCCTCATTTAGAAACACATAGATAATAGTGTCTTCCTTATCACATTCCTAAGGTGAGGACAGAATGTTTCTTTGTAAAGCCCTATAAATATGTGAGATTTTATTCCTGGTATTAGTAGCTCAGCATCAGAAGCCCCAGTGACAATAAAAGGGTCTTCCTGCCTCATGGGAGGAGAGCTGCATGTTTCAAGGCAAAAGCAGGGACTTGGTACCAGAGCTGAGTTGAACTTCTTGACCCACTTCCTTCCCAAGTATGTGGCTTGAGGCGTATCAGTTAATCTCTTCAGTCTCACCTAAGCCATCTGGAAAATGGGGGTAATGATGTCTGTCTTGTGAGGAGGATATGGTAAATTGCCTTCATTCCAGTGCCAAAATATGAAAGTGATGACTTGGAGGATTAATTTTTTATCATGCCTAATTTTTGATCCTTTCTTTTATACACATTCTCTACATTCACAGATGGTGATGGTCAAAACAGGTAACCCTGTTTAGGATGCCACTGGTGGGTTTAGTGGAGGTGTTGATATCATTAGAATGTATATACCATAAACCCTCTGAGGGCTGTTGTCCACAGCTCTAAATCACTGAACGTGTGGTGTGTCTGGTTACCTTGATAAGCTTCTTTATATTTAAGTTTTATTTATTTATTTGTAACCTATTCAGATTGCCTTAAAAAATTGTAGTTCCCTCCTAGTCCCATTTTCATTGACAACCATCTATAAGTTTTAAAGTTATATCTTCTTTATTTACAGTATTATTCTTAAAAATGACTATGCTACTTCTTATTTTTTTTTCAGTTTTAGACATTTCCCTTATTATTTAGAAATTAAAATCCAGAATTTAGCTATCTCTTATCTTTTTTCACAGCTAAGCATACATCCCCTCTTTCTATCCTTGAAATGTAGCTATAAATCACTTTAGGTTAATTCCATATTGATAGGTTCTCATCATCAAAAAGATATACCTTTCTTTGTTGTTTTTATTGCTGAGCCAAGCTGCATGCCAATGGGTTTATTTTCTTTCCTAAAGAAATTTGTATTTTTATTTCCTTTGCTTGGCACTCCTCTTGTGCTACTTTCCCACAAAGCTAAACCTGTCTAATGATCTATCAATCTCAACTTTTCCTTTTCCTGATGACATCTCCAAAATCTTCTTTACTTATCTGGCCTAGCACTATTCTAGTCTGCAGCCAAGTTTTCATCTGGGTTTTCCTTTGGTGTTCTTAGTGATTCTCTTTTATCTCCCTGCTGTGTTCAGTGTTTGGTCCTGGGATCCTATGTCTTCCTCATTCTTTATTTCTGGCTCCTCTTGCAGCTGAATGCACTTGCAGTGTTCTTTTTCTCTAATTCAGCATCCTCTCCTTAAAACCAGTAAGTCATTTGTTGTAACAGCTTCTGTATGTGCCAGTTTGATCATTTGCATGCAAACTGGGAATCAGAACTACACATACCCATTATAGATATATATTTCTTGCAATAGAGTATTGATCTGATATTGATAGTGAGTGAAATATTCATTTGAGTCTTTAGATTATACCTAAACTACTCAGTGGAGCAAGCCCCATGTCAAAACTCTGTAACTTAAATTTATTATAATTTTGCTTTTTGACTTTATGGCTGCCATGTTCCAGGTTATTTGTAATTCTTCTTGGTTCATTAAATTAAGCCATTAAATTAAGCTCTTGAATTTTTGTGTGATCATATGTTATAGATATAGGTAAAAAGAAAATATTTAATGAATAAAATCCAACAAACAAAAGTCAGATGTAAAAACCTACATTTGTGAATGCCCCTGATGCAATAGAACTCCAAAATTAAAATGACAGTTCTTTTAATAGTTAGAAAAAGAAAAGTTTTGGTAAAAAGGAGTAACAAAGCTACATATGTAAGAGGAAAAAAATAACAAAATATTTAAAATAATGAATTTTAAAAGAATTTTATTCCAAGTCATAAAGCTGGGCATTTCAAAAATATGAGAAGTAAAGAATAAATGTACAAGCAACTAATAATTTTGGATTACTTCTTGAATATGATAAATAAACATAAAATTTCAGTCAAGGATATCACCTACCAAATTGCTGTAGTGGTTTGTAGAAGCAGTCTTTCAAGAAATTTATGATATTTACTTTGCATAGATGTTTTTCTTAGATTCCTATATAATCCAGAAGGGTCAGACATAGGGAAATGAATGAATAAAGAATGTTTCAATATTTCAGTTAGATATTGTTGTAGTAGATAATATTTCAAAGATACTGTTGCTCCTACTAGGCAAAGAAGCAAAGAAATCCTACCAATATTCTCAAATAAAATGAGAAAAAAAAAAAAAGGAAGGTGGTCAAGTCATGGGACTCATAGCCTGAGTTCATCAGTTGCAGTTTAGTATATATTTGTTGAGAATCTACTTTATATAAGACACTGAGCTAGATAGCAAGGATTACCAAGATGATAAGGAAAAGTTAACACTCTCAAGATTCTTAAAACCTAATGGGGGCCAAAGGGGCACATGCACCTGAATGGTTATAGCAGCAAGGTCCACAATAGCCAAACTTTGGAAAGAACCTAGATGGGCATCAACAGATGAATGGATAAAGAAGATGTGGTATATATATTCAATGGAATACTATGCAGCCATCAAAAGAAATGAAATCTTGTGATTTGGAATGACATGAATGGAGCTAAGAGGGTATTAAAGGCAAAATAAGTCAATCAGAGACAATTATCATATGATCTCTCTGATATGAGGAATTTGAGAGGCAGGTCAGGGGGTCGTGGGAGAAGGGAGAGAAAAAATGAAACAAGATGGGATCGGGAGGGAAATAAACCATAAGAGACTCTTAATCTCAGGAAACAAACTGAAGGTTGTTTGGGGATTGGGGTGGGAAGGATAGGGTGGTTGGGTTATGGACATTGGGGAGGGTATGTGCTATGGTAAGTGCTGTGAATTGTGTAAGACTGATGATTCACAGACCTGTACCCCTGCAGTAAATAATATATTATATGTTAATAAAAAAAATAGCTGGATGTAAAAAAGAACTATGAGAACATAAGTAAGAAAGTTTATCTCTGACCAGGTTGCTTCATAAAGTTTCAAAGAGGAGATAGATTCTGTGTTTTGAATAATAACAGGATAATTCTCAAGGGAAATTAAGATTATATGACATTTTATATTTATACTGATTTACAGCCTACAGAAATCTTACAGAGGTGTTTTATTAGTATCATTACTACAATTGTCCACTTCGCAAATGAATGTGAAATGCTAAAAAAAACTTTCTTAAATTCATAATTGTTAAAAGTGGTCAGGGATGGCACAGTTGAAAAGTGCCTCAAAAATCCAATCTGATGATGATTTTAAGTATAATCCTCTCTTATGATGTTATGGTTGGCAGAGACCTAGAAATGTCAGTCTCACCAAATGTGATTTTGTGTACAGGAACAGAGTATTTCTTTGATTCTAAATTATCCCTGTAATGATTCTAAAAATTATTTGCCACAGTGAATATAGATGTCTACAAAAGTGCTTCTGAGCCTTCCTCATTGTCAGGATGGCACAGAAAAATATTTTAAGAACACTCATTCTAGTTCCCATTACCACTAAACATCTGTATCTATTTTATCAGAAGAAACTGAGACTAGTGCTAACAGATCAGCATTTTAAATTGCTCCCTGGGTAACTAGAATTATCAACTAAAAATGGAGCATATACTTCAAAAAAGAAAATGAGAAATTAATCATTTCCCCAAACCACCATCTTTTTCCAGTGTAAAATTCTGTATTACATTACCTTTATATATAGCATAATTTTTTTGGTGTAACAAGGGACACTAATGTGAAATCATGAATGACAATGCCATATGATTAAAAATTGGACATAGCTGATTGCCTAGTTGTAAGTAACTAAGAATGAACATACATTTCTCCCAAGATTTCTATAGAAGAACCCCTTAAATCCCAGAATTTCTTCACTGATTTGTGTCTAGGCATAGTCAATGTCCCTACTATTTTAATATTCATGAACACTCTATTTGTATACACTTAGTATTTAAAGAGGAAAAGTGAATACAATGAAGGTTAGGTGATGCATATCTTTTAAAAGCAAATTCTGCTTTTTTCTGAGTGGTTTGAGTGGTTTTCTCACCTCCTTAGACTATAGAACTTGTCATCCACTATATATATATATATATATATATATATATATATATATATATATAGTACCTGTACCCCTATATATATATATGAATATAGAATAAAAGAGTCTAGAATAGACTGTTAGAGACACTAGTAAATAACTAATCAATAACTATAAGACTTCCTTCTGTCTTAAAATATATCAGGCTTGTAGTCAGTCCGAGGTTGGGAACTCTTATGTGGCCCTACCCAAGTCATTTTCTTTCTCTTTCAGTTTCCCATTGGGGTTGTTAGGTGGTTCAAATGAGGAAATATAGGTTATTTAACTTCACAAATCATAATGTCTGATTTAAATATGTTAATGATGAGATGGTGATGATGATGATCTTTTAGCCTTGAGATGATGCAGAATGCCTTAACAAAAGGAAAAAAAATACAAAAACTACCTTTTTTTATGGACAGGCACAAAAGAGTATACAGAAATGGTTTATAAAAATGTTTTATATGACTAACTGCTTTAATTCTATATTTTGCTTGTGACTTCTAAGACATTATTAGTTGATGTATATTCATATTGAATGATTTATTTATTTGAAGAAACTAATTTAAAAACACCTGTTCATGCATTCAATTATTGGGAAGACAGACATGAAGACCTTCCAGATTATGGTGAGAGACATTTGCTCAAGTCAAATATCTGTGATTTTGAAGAATTATTTTAAATCCTAAAACCTTAAGTTTATCATCTGTACTAAAAGTAGTAGGCTTATTAGGATTACTAACCAACAAATGGAGGAAAATGACTCCTCATAGTGCGTAGCCTAAAGCATTGAGTCATGTCTTTCCTTCTGCTTTCTTGATTCTCAAATTTATCTTTATCAAATATCACTTCGGATATAGGCATTTTTATGCTGGTGCACAATCTTGTGTGAGAAGATAATTCTTCTTTACTGTTATGGACTGAACTGTGCACTCCCAAGAATACATATGTTGAATTTTTAACTCCTAGTACCTCAGAATGAGACTTTATTTGGAGACAGGATCTTTACAGAGGCAATTAAATTAAAATGGAGTCATTAGGGTACCCTAAATTAATATGACTGGTATCCTTATGAGACCAAGAAATTTAGGGGAACCTGGGTGGCTCATTCAGTTTGAGCATCCGACTCTTGATTTCAGCTCAGGTCATGATCCTCAGGGATTGAGCCCTGCATGGGGCTCTGTACTCAGCTGGGAGTCTGGGATTCTCTCTTTCTGTCTACCCCCTGCTCCTGCTGGTGCTCGGTCTCAAAAAAAAAACCAAACACACACACACACACACACACACACACACACACAGAGAAATAAATTTGGACACAGACACAGGGGTAAGAGAATATAGAGACACAGGGAGAAGACAGCTATCTATAAGCCAAAGAGAGAGGCCTGGAATGTATCTTTCTCCCACAGTCCTCAGGAGAAACCAACCCTGCTGACACCTTCCAGAACTGTGAGAAAATAAATTTTATTTCTTAAGCCATGCACTCAGTGGTACTTTGTTACAGTAGCTCTGGCAAACTAATATAGTGACCTGTGGGTACATTTAATGAAAATGTCTTTTTTTTTTTTAATGAAAATGTCTTAATGGCAACGTTGAGTTTTGCAAGGCCTAGCCTAGAGATTGTCATAGACTCTGCACTCAGCCTTTTCCTTTACCTTTGTAATGCTGCTACCTGGCAGACAAAGTCCTTAAGTTTCATACATGGACACAAATGGAGGTGGCTTTCTGCTCACAGAGATGCTCCAAGCATGCACCCTGGGTGTAAGGAGGCCCAGAACTCAATTCAGGACAATCATGTTGACTTAATCCTCAGTCACAGTGATTAGTCAAAAGGATGGGCGCATCACCTAAGCTGACAAGATGTTTTCAGATAGGTGCTGGATATGAAGAGCCTTTACTTTTTTAGTTGTAGAGTTGTGAGGATTTGATCTAGGCCAGAATCTCTAGGTGTGCTTTCCACAGAGATGGGTCAGTCTCAAACGGCAGACAAGGAAAACTGGGAGACAAGAAGGCAAAGATACCTGGTTTCAGTCTTCCACAAAGTGAGCTCTAATTCTATCTTTCTTGGGTTGGTTATTTTAACCAAGACATTTTCATTGCATGAAGTAAGTCTCGACTGATACAGGAAGAGAAATACTAACAAACATAATTTTTCCAAAAAATACAAAGATGTAATTTTCTTTTATTTATGAATGGTAGTTAACATTTACTTCTTACTTCTGTCTGTTATTAAATTCAGATAAATAGCATATGTTTGTTGTAAAACAAATTCAAAGAAGAACTCTGAAGTAAAAAGTGACGCTTCTTTCCTCCGATTTTCTTTTATTTCCTAGGATAAATGTGATTGACCTTTATGTGTAACTTGTAAGAAACTTTTCATGTATGTCCATATTTGTATATATTATACACATAAAACTATGTGATGTTTTAATTATATGTTTTGTATGCCATATTTCCCCCCACAAAATGGGAAATTTTGTGATCAAACTGTTTCAAGTGGGATGTTTTCAGCTACAAGTAATAAAATATCCAACTTAAAGTACTTTTGACATGGAGGAAAATTTCCTAGTTCACATAATATAGGTCTGGATGTGGCATTTGCAAGTAGTCTGAAGGTTAGTGAGTGGCACAATGATGTCTGTAATACCATGCTATCTTAAACATGTTTTGCTGTCCTCCTTGCGACTACAAGATGATTAAAGCAGTTCCGATTGTCAGAAATAGACATTACAATATCCAGCAAGGAAGAGAAAAGGCATTTCTTCTCTTGTGCCTTTTTTTTTTTCACTAGAAGCCTAGAAACAGACTTGCCTTTCCAATCTTTGCTAAGGGAAATGTCCATAACTGAATTATATCAGTCATATCCCCCCATTCTGCTGCCCTGGACTCTGGTGGGGAGTATCTTAACTTCAGAGGTGGAACCCTCACAAAATGCTTGTCAGCAAGGAAAACTGAAGGGTGTGAGGCTTGCCATTTGGTAGTTGGGAGAATAACCTAAATCTCTATGCATAAGAGATATATGTATATAAGATACATAACTTGAGGTACCTGGGTGGCTTAGACATTTAAACATCTGCCTTTGGCTCAGGTCATGATCCCGGGGTCCTGGGATCAAACCCTGTGTTGGGCTTCCTGCTCAGTGGGGAGTCTGCTTCTCCGACTCCCACTCCCACTGCTTGTGCTTTCTCCCTTTCTCTGACCAACAAAGTCTTTAATAAGATATTAACTCAACCATATGTAATGTCTATATAAAGTTACATCATTATTTTAAATGGAAATGTATTTTATGCACCTTTCAAATTGAGGTGAACTTCTCATAAAATAAGTATTTTATAATGAATGATTCAGTGGCATTTAATACATCACAATGTAGTGCAGTTGCTACCTATAGCTCTGTACTTCAGAATAGTCTCTGTACTTTAATGACGGCTTATTTTTACCAGTGTAAGAGTTCATTGAGAATTTTATAACTAGGAAGAAAGTCAAGCTGCCCCCTTTCTTTCTCAGGAGACTTTCTGTATGGAAGTAAGTATAAAGAAAGTGAACTCAATAAAATATATATATATTTATATATATATACTTATATATATATTTATATATATATATATAAAAGCTTTGCTCTCAGAAAATTGAGCTGTTACGCCAGGAACTAACTCATTCTGGCATATTTCTATTATTACACCATCATTTACATTCCAGGACTCTATTCCAGTTTTAAAAATCCTACAAATATTTTCCTCTTCGGTTTGAGTGTACTTCATTTAATTTTAGTTGGAGATTGTTACAGTGTAGATGGTAAATGCCAAAGGAATCACCCTTCAATTATAAAACTGACAGACATGAAGACTTCTATCCTTTTACTTCAGTTAGCTAAATGCAATTCATAGATGGGTGGAGGACCAGGTAGGAAAAACATGCTGCATATCATATTTTAAAAGGCAACCAGATGTAATTCATCTGGTTATTTAGGTTGACTATGCTTTCAGAATTTGATCATTATCATTTAATATCATTTTGCGATGTTTTCAAATCTGCTGTGCCAGGCACAGATTGTTCTCTTTGAACTTGATGTATGTCAAAAGAACTTTGTAGTTAAATATAGACTTGAGATTTCATAGCTAAAGTGTGTCTGCTAGAAAAAGAAAAACTTTTCAGAGACAAATCATTTTCCTTTAGAGTTTGGAAACACCAATCTTACTAGCCTGAACTCTCTCTCTCCCTTTTTAATTATTTTTAATATTTTATTTATTTGACAGAGAGAAATCACAACTATGCAAAGAGGCAGGCAGTGAGAGAGGAGGAAGCAGGCTCCCCGCGGAGCAGAGAGCCCCATGTGGGGCTCGATCCCAGGACCCTGGGATCATGACCTGAGCTGAAGGCAAAGGCTTTAACCCACTGAGCCACCCAGGCACCCCTCTCCCTTTTTTTTTTTTTTAAAGATTTTATTTATTTATTTGACAGAGAGAGATCACAAGTAGATAGAGAGGCAGGCAGAGAGAGAGAGAGGGAAGCAGGCTCCCTGCTGAGCAGAGAGCCCGATGTGGGACTCGATCCCAGGACCCCGAGATCATGACCTGAGCCGAAGGCAGCGGCTTAACCCACTGAGCCACCCAGGCGCCCCACCCCTCTCCCTTTTTAATTTTGTAACTTGTTATCGATTTAGATTTTTGTGCTGCATACATTGCAATCACATTACAGAACTTGAGAAATTAATTGACTCAGTATCTCTGAAACTTGCTGTTTAAATGTGTATGGAAATTTATTACAGGAAATATAAAACTGAAATTATTGAAAGTTGGTATTAAGATTACCCTCAGTAAAAGATTCCAATTTAGGGGATGCTTTCTTATAACACCCTGTCACTGTAGGATGCCAGTCTTTCAGTAATATTGTGGTTTATTATGAAATAGGGCAAATGACTAAAATGATTTCAAAGTTGTGAAAAATCACATGTATGGAAGTAATTTGAATTCCAATTTATCGGGAGAGATTTAAAGTAAGGAGAAGAAATCAATGAGACTGTATTTCTGTACTGTTATAAAAGAATGTTGAACCCCACTCTGACCACATCTTTGAGTCAAATTGACAAACATGTCTTTAGCTGGGTAGCATTCTGAGGTAATAGAACAAGGGTTAAACACATCTGGATCTTAATTTTTGCTCGATGTTCACAAAGTACGTCAATGAAACACACTATTCTGATTCCTTAAGATTCAATTTTGTGAACTGATGAAGAGGTTTTATGGTTTTATACTCTTACTCCTTTTTTCCGTGATAATACTAAGTAAGATATTTGTGGATAAGAAATAAGTAAATTACGCAGGTGAGTGCCAGGCTATGTAAGTACTCTATAAATTCTAGCTATTTTGTTACTTTTATCTATACAGTATTCTGGTAGATAGAGTGATTTAGACACTATTGCTATAGCTAAATATTATACTATCTTTAAACTAAAAAAAAAACAAAACCCATTTGGAAAGATGATCTCGATCTATAGCTCTCAATGTTTTTTTCTTTTTTTTTTTTAAATTTAAATCTGGCATGCCTGAGGGATAGATAATGTTATAGTATGGCATCGACTCCTAAAGTCTTTAGGATACCTGTGTGCAATTAATCACCACCACCAAGCATATAAACAAGGGCATTTCAATTTCACCCTCATTTGATCCTATGTACAATTTATTTTAAGGTTCAAGTTTTAAAAGGTGAAGAAGTCATCATGTCACATTCAATTACTCTTTGAAATGGAAATTTTACAGGAAGGATTTTGGAGATTCATTATCATCACCAAAATCACATCTGTTATTTAGGTTGACACCTGTAAGATAATGTTAATATTGACTAATCATCCTAATCTCTCAGAGTAATAACTCGTTTTTTTTTTTCTGCATCCTTTCTGAGGAACATGGATTCATGTTTCCCACTTACGTGTTGAAGGAAATTATATGTGCATGCTGTGATGTTTTTGCTTATTGTCTCTGATACTGGTTTTGCTGTATTTTGTTTTTTTGAACATAGGCAAACATGAGGGAGTCGAAGAGGTGAATTTACAGGAAAGGGTAGTATTGAGGTTTCATAGAAGAAGTCCTGTTGTTTTTGTCTTCCCTGCTTTCCCTCATCCTTGCTATCAGCCTTTCAAAGCCACTACGCTGTGAGGAGGGGACCCAACTAAGAGAGCCAATATTCAAGGTACCTTAGATTGCTCCATCTGACTTTCAGTAAAATGATTTTAGGAAGGGTCTTTTTCTGAGAATTTGTCAGGACAATCAAGTTTGATAAATATACAAATTTGACAAATTTTGGCCAGCTTGACCTATAAAAGGCACAGAGAAGAAACAGATTACTATTGAGAATACCCCACAAATCTTGAAGGCAACCTAAGAGTTCTCAGAATTAAGGCTCCTACAGTGTTTAAATGTTTGTCTAACAATCTTCTCATTCCTTTCATATCTCTGTTTTTATTAGCATTCCAACTGCCTGTACCTCAGAAAAAAAGAAACAACATACAACTTTCAGTATAGGAAAATAATAACACCTAAGAAACAACTGCTTATTTGGAAATTTTGTTTATAAAACAGTCTCAGTGTTATGATGTTACTGCCCATTTTTATATTTATGCTTATTATGGAATTTTTTTTGCCAAATTTAGGCATCAACAAAATCCTGTTATAGAGTAACTACGTGATGGAAGCAATAACATTTTGTGCTTTTAATCTACATTTTTTCCTTTTGTATTGTTTATGTGTTGCTAAGAAATGTTTTAAGAGATGCATATTGATTAGAATAGTCCAACTGAAGCCAAAGCTTTGTTTGGATATTTTTTATAAAACCATACCTGTTTCCACATTCTATATGCCTTAGTTCAAATTATGAAATAATGTTGACACAGGTTTCATTTTAAAAGGTGCACTGCAGAGAAGAATGTGAGTCCCCCACATTATGTACAGTTTCACTTTTTGTGGTTTCAGTTGGCTGAGGTCCACTGTGGTCTGAAAGCAGATGATCCTGCTTTCTGAGGTGTCATCATCACGTCAGTAGTAGTCCAGTGGTACATTACACTACTTACATCAGTCACCTCACTTCATCTTATCATGTAGGCATTTTATCATGTCACATCATCACAAGAAGAGTGAGGACACTGCAAGATGTTTTGAGGGAGAGAGATCCCAGTCACATAATTTTTATGACAGTATATTGTCATAATTGCTTTACTTTATTTGTCATTGCTCTTCTTTTTTTTTTTTTTTTTTTTTCCTTATTGACTTTTTTTTTTTTTTTCCTCATTTTATTTTTTTCAGCGTAACAGTATTCATTCTTTTTGCACAACACCCAGTGCTCCATGCAAAACGTGCCCTCTCCATTACCCACCACCTGTTCCCCCAACCTCCCACCCCTGACCCTTCAAAACCCTCAGGTTGCCCCAACCTCCCACCCCTGACCCTTCAAAACCCTCAGGTTGTTTTTCAGAGTCCATAGTCTCTTATGGTTCGCTTCCCCTCCCCAATGTCCATAGCCCGCTCCCCCTCCCCCAATCCCACCTCCCCGCAGCAACCCCCAGTTTGTTTTGTGAGATTAAGAGTCATTTATGGTTTGTCTCCCTCCCAATCCCATCTTGTTTCATTTATTCTTCTCCTATCTCCTACCCCCCCATGTTGCTTCTCCATGTCCTCATATCAGGGAGATCATATGATAGTTGTCTTTCTCCGATTGACTTATTTCACTAAGCATGATACGCTCTAGTTCCATCCACGTCGTCGCAAATGGCAAGATTTCATTTCTTTTGATGGCTGCATAGTATTCCATTGTGTATATATACCACATCTTCTTGATCCATTCATCTGTTGATGGACATCTAGGTTCTTTCCATAGTCTGGCTATTGTAGACATTGCTGCTATAAACATTCGGGTACACGTGCCCCTTCGGATCACTATGTTTGTATCTTTAGGGTAAATACCCAGTAGTGCAATTGCTGGGTCATAGGGTAGTTCTATTTTCAACATTTTGAGGAACCTCCATGCTGTTTTCCAGAGTGGTTGCACCAGCTTGCATTCCCACCAACAGTGGAGGAGGGTTCCCCTTTCTCCACATCCTCTCCAGCATCTGTCATTTCCTGACTTGTTAATTTTAGCCATTCTGACTGGTGTGAGGTGATATCTCATTGTGGTTTTGATTTGTATTTCCCTGATGGCGAGTGACGTGGAGCACTTTTTCATGTGTCTGTTGGCCATCTGGATGTCTTCTTTGCAGAAATGTCTGTTCATGTCCTCTGCCCATTTCTTGATTGGATTGTTTGTTCTTTGGGTGTTGAGTTTGCTAAGTTCCTTATAGATTTTGGATACTAGCCCTTTATCTGATATGTCGTTTGCAAATATCTTCTCCCATTCTGTCAGCTGTCTTTTGGTTTTGTTAACTGTTTCCTTTGCTGTGCAAAAGCTTTTGATCTTGATGAAATCCCAACAGTTCATTTTTGCCCTTGCTTCCCTTGCCTTTGCCGTTGTTCCTAGGAAGATGTTGCTACGGCTGAGGTCGAAGAGGTTGCTGCCTGCATTCTCCTCAAGGATTTGGATGGATTCCTTTCTCACATTGAGGTCCTTCATCCATTTGGAGTCTATTTTCGTGTGTGGTGTAAGGAAGTGGTCCAATTTCATTTTTCTGCATGTGGCTGTCCAATTTTCCCAGCACCATTTATTGAAGAGGCTGTCTTTTTTCCATTGGACATTCTTTCCTGCTTTGTCGAAGATTAGTTGACCATAGAGTTGAGGGTCGATTTCTGGGCTCTATTCCAGGGCTGCAGGGTTGGTTCAACATCCGCAAATCAATCAATGTGATAGAACACATTAATAAAAGAAAGAACAAGAACCATATGATACTCTCCATAGATGCTGAAAAAGCATTTGACAAAGTACAGCATCCCTTCCTGATCAAAACTCTTCAAAGTGTAGGGATAGAGGGCACATGCCTCAATATTATCAAAGCCATCTATGAAAAACCCACCGCAAATATCATTCTCAATGGAGAAAAACTGAAAGCTTTTCCGTTAAGGTCAGGAACACGGCAGGGATGTCCATTATCACCACTGCTATTCAACATAGTACTAGAAGTCCTAGCCTCAGCAATCAGACAACAAAAAGAAATTAAAGGCATCCAAATTGGTAAAGAAGAAGTCAAACTATCACTCTTCGCAGATGATATGATACTATATGTGGAAAACCCAAAAGACTCCACTCCAAAACTGCTAGAACTTGTACAGGAATTCAGTAAAGTGTCAGGATATAAAATCAATGCACAGAAATCAGTTGCATTTCTGTACACCAACAACAAGACAGAAGAAAGAGAAATTAAGGAGTCAATCCCATTTACAATTGCACCCAAAACTATAAGATACCTAGGAATAAACCTAACCAAAGAGACTAAGAATCTATACACAGAAAATTATAAAGTACTCATGAAAGAAATTGAGGAAGACACAAAAAAATGGAAAAATGTTCCATGCTCCTGGATTGGAAGAATAAATATTGTGAAAATGTCTATGCTACCTAAAGCAATCTACACATTTAATGCAATCCCTATCAAAATACCATCCATTTTTTTCAAAGAAATGGAACAAATAATCCTAAAATTTATATGGAACCAGAAAAGACCTCGAATAGCCAAAGGAATATTGAAGAACAAAGCCAAAGTTGGTGGCATTACAATTCCGGACTTCAAGCTCTATTACAAAGCTGTCATCATCAAGACAGCATGGTACTGGCACAAAAACAGACACATAGATCAGTGGAACAGAATAGAGAGCCCAGAAATCGACCCTGTCATTGCTCTTCTTTTACTGTGTAATTTATAAATTAAACTTTCTCAAAGGTATGTTGTATAGGAAAAAAAAATGGTATATATAAGAATATTAGAGTTTGATACTGTCCACGATTTTATTCATTCCCTAAGGGTCTTGGAATGTATCCCTACAGATAAGGAGGTACTATTATATTTCAGTGTCTAGTTCTGACATTTAGACATGGTGGATTTGCAGTAAAATAGAAGGTTAGATCCAAAAAGGACCTCACACATATTCTTGTCCAATGATTTATAGATCAAGAAACCTTTATAGAGAAGTGGAATGATGTTCCCACTTCTGAAAAAAAAAAACCTCAAGATTAGATCAAGATAATATTTATTGCAAAGATACTAAATGCCAGGAACTGCACTTATTCTGCATTCTGAATCCTACAGCGATTTTGTAAAATTGGTATGTTTATCCCTGTTTTACATATAAGGGAGATTTGAAGACATGAGGTAGTTTCCTATATAACAGTTATTTAGCAGGTGGTTAGTTAGAATTGAACCCAATTATCCTTTGGTATACATAATGGAAATTCAAATATTTTTTTGGTAAATAAATCAATAAATGAGTAGACTTATGAAAATGATGTCAATGTATCATGTCCCACAACATACCATTGGAGCTCCAGTGTATAATTATTTGTTTTAGTTTATTCTGGTCACAAAAGTTTAATTGACTTGTATAACCTTAGCTTAGCACTTTCCACTCATATTAATACAATTATAATGGCACATGTCTTTGCTGATAAAGAAATGACTTACAATTATTCATTATTAAATTCATATGTGCAAATTCCAGAACCATTAAAAAATGATGCCTTAGTTTAATTAACTTTGATTTAAGATCTAACTAGTAAGTAACTACGAATAGGCAGATATTTAAGTTGTTATGCTCTTTTACATTATCCTGAAATAGGAATAAGTATGCATTTAATTGATCACCAATGTGACTTCTCTTCTGTTGTAAAAATTAGAATACTGGGGCATGATTTAAACAATCATCAATAATTTACAACCTAAAGCACTAGCAGACAAACCCAATCAAATGAATTTCTCATTACATAATTTAGAAAGTTTGGCCAATTACTAAAATGAGGTCAATGATAACAGGTAATTTTTAGGTATAATGTGAATTATAGGTTTTGTTTTTTGTTTTTTTTCAAATCAAAGTATTTTTTAAAAATTTTATTTTATTTTGTTTCTTTTCAGTGTTCCAGAATTCATTGTTTATCCACCACACCCAGTGCTCCATGCAATATGTGCTCTCCATAATACCCACCAGTAGGCCCACCCAACCTCCACCCCCTTCCCTCTAAAACCCTCAGTTTGTTTCTCAGAGTCCACAGTCTCTCATGGTTCATTTCCCCCTGGGATTTCCCCCAATTCACTCCTCCTCTCCATCTCCCAGTGTCCTCTGTGTTATTCCTTATGTTCCACAAGTAAGTGAAACCATGTGATAATTGACTCTCTGCTTGACTCATTTCAATCAGCATTTTAACTGTCTTAATTATGTTGAGAATATTACCAGTGCTACCTGGTAATTAAATCTCTGTACCAATAGGTATATTTAAATCTGCTTGTGGATGTATATATAATAAGCAAAATCTCTAACAATTACTTTTTATTCATGTATAGGGTAGGCATGAAAGCCTACTAGGTCTCCCTGGTAACTGATATTTCTAAAAGGAGAAGTGGTAGCAAAAATGCAAAGAGATAGTAAAATAAACTCATGAGAGTAAATACTGTCAGATGACAAATCCTTTATGTCATTGAAATATAGATCAGTTTTGTTTGTTCACTTTTGTTTGTTTGTTTCTAAAATAATGTATGGTGTTTTTTTTAAAACCACAAATTAAATATTTGTTGAAACATCATCTAGAATACTTCTACAGATAAGACCACAACTTTTATTATCCTTGTATTTTGCTTATTAAATTTGTAGGATATAATTCAAGATCAAATAGCTTATATATATAGCTGATTTTATAGCAATGAGTTGGAGTAAGTTTTCAGTGTTTATAACACAAGAAGGCAAACATTTATATTGGAGGGAGAGTGTTCTGCATTTTAATGCTAGCATTACCATTTATTAGTTGCAGTTTTCTCCTTCTGAACCTCATTTGTTCTATCTATAAAATGGAGATATAGCCAATGTTTACATTAGTTATTGTAAGAAGCAATAAATGTAAGTAAACTAACATTTACTTACCATTTATTGTATGTATAGTAGACATTTTCACATGAATCATCATACTTTTAGTCCTTAAAACAGTGATGTCCATGGGGCACCTGGGTGGCTCAGTCATTAAGCATCTGCCTTTGGCTCAGGTCATGATCCCAGTGTCCTGGGTTTGAGCTTCCTGCTCTGTGGGACTCCTGTTCTCCCTTTCCCATTCCCCCTGCTTGTGTTCCCTCTCTCTCGCTGTGTTTCTCTTTGTCAAATAAATAAAATCTTAAACAAACAAACAAAATAATGTCCAAAAGGAATTATAATCCATATTATTTTCAGAATGTAAAAAAAGTAACTTTCTTATGTTTATATAGTTCAATGTGATATGGAAGAAAACTTCTTGATTCAAATTCAGGACTACTTGTTTTAAAAGTCTGTGCTCTTTGACTATAGCAAAATGTTAACATTGCATGAAAACAAAATAAAAAAAAACCCTAGTGCATAGTTCACAAGAACCAATAGCTGCATATAGATAGGTGTAGGCATTTTCTTACATCCAGTGCAAAATTTACCTTTTTTTAATTTCTTATTTGTCCTTTAGTTTTAACTCAAAAGTGAAACCAGAGGATACATTGTGTGTGTGTGTGTGTGTGTGTGTGTGTGTGTGTGCGCGCGCGCGCATGCACGTGCATGCCTGTGCATATCAGTATTTTGTAGTTTATGACCTAAACTGGATTGAAGTGAAACAGCATTGATCATTTTCTTTGGGCTCAAAATGACTTAATGTAAATTTAATTCTCAAGGAACTAACCAATAGGGGGCATTAGAGCACTACTGCTAACTGTAGTTAGTACTCCAGTTAACAACAGCTCTTAGCAGGCATTCCTAAGACACTTAAAACATCATTATGGCTGCCCTTAGTATTTGCATTTTTTTTTGTAGTAGAACTCATTGCTAAAATTCAGTGTATTAATAAAGTCCTGTAACTCTTAGTAATGTTAATCAATCAAACATTTTGATTAGCGAGGCACATGTAGGGGAAAAAGTTAAGATTGGGTATTCACATGAAAGTAATTAAAATGAGCACAGCTGAAAGTGAAAATGTGACGCACATAAATGGCCCTATTATCACAAGATAACAGAATGCTGTTCAGGCAATTTTCCTGTAGCTGAGTGGACCACTAGTTAATTGTCTGGCCCTTCCCTCTCACACTTTCCACTAGCAAGACTTTTGTCTCTGCTCTTACAATAGAAAAAGTTTAAAGAGGAGAGTTTGAAAAGTTTGGAAATGACTCCTTAGAATAAATCACCATTCAAAGACATCAATGGTTTCTCACTTGTTTTTGTTCATGTGATGTCAAACAGTGAATTATCTGTCCTGTAATTTTCCATCACATGTTGTTGCCAACGGAGGGAGGTGGAGAGGAGTAGTACTGAGCCTGTTTCTTGTCTCCTACAAAAACATTTGAGAGTTCTTAGAACATTCCGGCAAACTGTAGAGCTTTGTTAAGACAAGTTGTATATTGGAGTTTTCACAAAACTGCCAGAAAGGCCTTGTTTTTCTTAAGAATGGAAGGACAAGTGATAGGTTTTATTTCCCTTGTGAGCAAAGCAGGGTGGGATGAGGTCAAGAGTCAGATTTGTTGGTTAAAAAGAGAAATAATGAATTCAAACTACCGTGTATTTGGTTTTGTTTTGTACAGAATCCACTCCTCCACACAAGGCTCCTTGTTCTCTGGTCATACTCAGATTTCTTTATCAGCTGTGCCTTTACTACGAGCATTTGCGAAACAAGCTGATTTAACTCCACTTCTGTCTCTCATATTTCCCCAGGAGTATCATAAAGCTGAATCCCAGATATGTTGGTCTGTTATACTAGAATTGCTCCTGCTTGTTATGTATAGCACTCAGGTACAGGATATGTGTCTATGGTCTTAAGATCCAGGGATAAAGAAAAATTGCAATTATGTAGATGCCTTTGGAATCTTATGCAATTGGTTTAAGCCAGTGTTTGTCTAAGACTTTACCTTCGCATGACTTAAAATGGATCCAGCTCTAAGGGGGATTAAGCCCAATCATAAAATGGAGCAGGTCAGTCTAGACATTAGGTCTGCTTAGGCTGAGTAAATGATGCGGCGACTGCCTGTCCGTTGTCTACTGTGAACCTTAAACACATTCTCTTTCTCACTTTTCTCTCTCATATATTTGATCTACCTCAGCTAAAATCCATGTTCTCAGCTGTATTACAACTCAGATGCCTGTGAACTCAGTTAAAGTCTAATAAGGTTATCAATCAAAGTTGTTATGATTTGGTAAAGAACATTAATTATAGTCTAAATTTTTGTCTCAATTTTCACTTCTCAGAATTTCATAAACATTTCCCCAGTTTTAAATAATTAAAATGAAGTCCATACGGTGACCCAGCCCCTGCAGTAGTGCTTTGAGCTTGTTTTGACAGTCGTAATAATGGATTTTCTCTAATCCGTCCTCTCTTGTCTGGTTCCTCTTGTGACCAATAGAACTCATTTGGTCAGTAGCCATGGAATTGAGTGAAGCTAACTGGTCCATATGGCAATTGAACTTGCAATCTTGACTTCATTAACACCACGCTCCAACCAGCTGAGCTAACAAGCCAAGAAAATCAAATTAGACACTATACAGAGTTCCTGGTTAATTGCATTTTCCTCTTTTGGGCTCTTCATTATAGCCACTTTCACCAATTACCAGCTTCTGAAGGGTGAGGATTGAGTCTATGTAGCTCTTGTTCATTTTGTCCCTTATGCTGAAGTTATAGAATGGAATATACTATTTAAGTTCAGGCAGCAATGCCGTGAGCATATATAAACAAAACTGTGGTACCTAATGTTCTTTGGCAGAGTCTGAAAGTAACATATTTTAAACATCCCAAGAGGAAAGCTGCTACATTTGTGGACAAAGGGGTGATGAGAAATTTTTGGCAGCTCTCTGATCCATTTTATGTGTACCTCCTTTCCAGTCTCAGAATCTTATTTCTCCCTTCAGTTCCTACTTTATTTCATGCTAGAATATATATTTGTGCTTTTGTGTGAACTCTGGATTACAGATGAAACTCAACTTCCAATTGTGTAATGACTTGGTATTCTAGCTTTATATTTCAAAGTTTATAATCTATTGTGCCTGGATATCTTACTTCTAAGTGGCATGTCCAAGTAACAACAATATGTTTATAGTTTTGTGTATTAATTCAGTGTTCTATTCATTAGGCAGCCGTGTGAACAGACCTAATTTTTTCTTTGCCTAAATTGCCAGGCATGGATAATAATAGTTTTGCTAAATTTAATTCATTTTAATTAATTAACATTTTGACATGTATGCATTTGTAAACTCCCAAGACATTTACTAGATTAATGTTTTATGATGAACCATTGTGTCAACAAATATTGTGGCTGAAATGTTTAAATAGACTCAGTCTTTGAATGCATTATTGGCATTACTTTATGATGTATTATTTAAGATGTAGGTTGTTGAGGTTGAGAGGAATTGATTATAGGCTCCTTGAATGTGTCTTAATACAACCTTTAAGTTGTATTAATTTATGGGTCATGATAATTTAGTAGATAATTTAGTAGAATCAAACAAACACTATGATTGTTGATTATTATAAATTATTCTAGTATTCGGTTGTGGAAGGGGAAGTTATTTGCTTCACTTCTTATTTGAAATATTAACCATTACATTTATTTTCTTAGAGGACAAAGCCAGGGTTTCTTTTTTTTGCAGATGGAGAGATCATCATTTCAACTTCTTTTTTACCCACGGAAAAAACAAAGAGAGGAAATTAAACACAACAGGGCTTGCAAAGAGAAGGGTCTCTGTCCAAGCAGCTTAGTATGAAGGCCAAGGGTAGGACCCAGTTTTCAAAGTGTTATAGACTGAAGTTTACTATACACCCAAATTCATATATGAAGCCCTGATTCCCCATTGTTACTTTTTTGTGCCTTTAAGAAGGTAATTAAGGTAAAATGATATCATAAGGATGAGACCCTAATGTAGGACTGGTGTCCTTTTAATAATAAGACACCAGAGATCACTTTCTTTCTTATTGCACATAGGAGAAATGCCATGTGAGAACAATGAAAGGTGGGCCATCTACAAGACAAGAAGAGAGGGTTTACCAGAAATCAACCCTGCTGGCACCTCGATTTTAGACTTCTAGACTCCCAGTGAGAAGATAAATTTTTCTTATCTAGTCCAAGGTCCCTTGTTAAAGCAGGCAGAGCTGACAAATACACCAAGTTTCTATCCAAACTTCTACTAACCCATATACTAACTCATATACTAACCCATAACTTGTTCTGTGATAAACAAAAAGCACACATTTCAGCTGTCATGCACATTATTCAACAGTTGTCCCAAGAGCTAATTTGAAAATCAAATGATGTTAGTAATGGAAATGTGGGACAGATATCGGATCCCTCCTTATTCCTTATAGCTTGGTACAGACATTGGCACAGAACTGGTACTAAACAATTCATCTCTCCTCCACCTTTTCTCCCTTTCTTCGTTTCAAAGGCACTTTCGAAAATAATTGTCACTTTATAACTTCATCTGATGAATCTCCCATATTGTATCCCTAGAAAAGGTAGAATTGTATTACTTTCTCTTGCCCATTTTCCATGCAAAATTATTATCAGACTTCTGACCAATGGCCAATAAGATTTGGAATCCAAGACTGTGGCACAATTTGAAAGTGAGAAAAAAAATAGATTAATAGTTTAACAAAGTTATAATATCAATAAAAATTATTTGCTTTAGAAAAACTAGTGGTATATATTCCATATTTTTCTGTGTTTTGTAAATTGTAAATGTCAATTAAGGCATGAGAAAGATATATTTGTATGATGACATTTTAGCAATACTTGCTGAATTTCTTATCTCATTTGGTCAGTGAAATCCCCTTTCTTTTTGTACTTGTGTAGAATCAACCCTTGGTTTAAGATCTTATTTAGGGTGTGCCTGGGATGCTCAGTCAGTTGGGCATCCAGCTCTTGCTTTTGGCTCAGGTCATGGTCTCAGTGTCATGAGGTGGAGCCCTGCCTGCACTGAACCCCAAGTCAAGCCCCACGTCAAACCCCACATCCTCAATGGGAAGTCTGCTTGAGATTCTCTCTTTTTTTTCTCCCTCTGTCCCTCCCCGCCCTCTAAAATAATTTTTAAAAAATCTTTTTTTTAAGATCTTATTTAGGATTAAGATATCAAAAACCACAGTAAGACCAGAAATACTAATCTCCTCCCAGCTCAGAGAGACCCAATAATATCCAGTTTCAAAACACCCTAGGAGCCAATTCTACCTTGAAGAATTTGCCTACTCTCTTGCCTTGAAAGTGTACTTTTGCTTGAATAAACTGCTTTGTGCTTGATATTTTCCTTCTGTTCATCCTTATTTGAGCACCACCCCCAAGTATATCTTCCCATGGGGAATCCGAGGGCAGAGACCTCCATTCACCCAATGCAGATTCTCTCACCAGTAACAATTATAAGAGGGAAACAAAGTTATATATCCTCTTATTAGCACAATTAAAGAGCTCTCATTTCTATTGCCCCCATTTTAAGTACCTATGTATAATATGTGATCCTGCATAGGAAACATAACTATCAAATGTGGGGTTGGAGAACTTTTTTTAATTTGACTTTGTTCTTCCTGTTACACAGATAGCCCACTTCTGCCAGTTCAGTGAATGGTTAAGCAATATGAAGAACTAATTAGTCCAAATTCCTTACGGGCCTTCCTTCCACCACATTTCCTCTTGTTCAGTACACTCTAATCATACTGTTTTTTCAGTTTCTGGAGAACATTAAACCTATTTCCAAATTTGGCCTTTGTTCTTTTTCTCTACCTGAAATACTTTTCCACCTGAACTTGACAGAGCTGCTTCCAACTTTCAGGCCTTGACTCCAATGATACCTCTCCAATAATGTCTTTCCTTATCACCCTATGTCTAAAGAAATCCTCTTTCTATCAGTACTATTTATCTTCATTTCCTCATTTTCTTCAAAGCATTTATCACTATTTGTAATTATCATACTTATATATTTAGAAGAAATTTTCGTGTTATTGATGTATCCCGAATGAGTAGAGTAGAGCATGAAATTTATTAGATGGTTTATCAGTAAGTGTCATACTAATTGAATGGTTATATGGCCATACATAGGAAAGATTACAGATGATGTATTGCATATTTAATTTTGGCATCTATATTTGTGTCCTATGCTTTCACCTTCATCACCCTGTCTGAGCTTTACTTCTATGGAAGGGTTAGCTTTGCTTTCTCTATAGAATTATTTTCCTTACGGTGTGAGTTCAGTGTGTTTGTTTTCACTTCTAACTGTAACTATTGTTTAAAACAGGATTGGCTACTATCTCTGATTCTTAAGTTCTTTTCTATTTAAGAGTTGATGCCAGTCCTTAAAAAAATTCTCTTATGAGTGCATGAATTGCAATATTTTTAGGCAAGCAGATACTCTTCATTTCTGTAGCCAAAAAATTAAAGCTGTCCATTGGATGGTGTTCTGTGCAGTTGGTGCTTATGAGTTTTACTTACAGTTTTATTTATTTTGTTTATTAATTAACCAGATATTTGTTGAATGTCTGCTATATACCAGATACTTAGCCAGGAACTGGAAATGTTTTGAGTAAGACGTAAGCCCTGTTCCTGCTCTTACATATAGTGAAGAAGCCACAGAAAAGCAAGTAAGCAAAAATAAATATGTAACCACAAAATTTCTAATCCCATCAACAATTGAACTGGCTTCAATATTGAGGAATGAACCTGGAAACCATTTAAGGATGTCATGTAGAGCTCTCTGATGAGGTGAAATTTAATCCAAAGTTAGAAGAATGAGAAGAAATAGAAAAATGTTCCATAATAGCGTGACATGAGACAAATACTGTTTCTTACTCCATTTCCTTACTTTCCGCATATATCACATTGAAAACCACTTTTGAAACCAACCACTGGAATTGTAATGGCTTTGCTGCAGTTGATGTGTTTTCTTCTTACGGATTTTCCTCAGAATCAAAGTCAGTGAAAGGAGTATCCGTTTTCCAGCAGTCTGTCAGGATAAGTTGCACGCTGCAAACTGAAATCAATTGTAAATCTGATAACATAGTGGAATGTTCACTTAACTTTAAAATGCCTTTTAGAGAACACAAGGGAGCTCTGAATAGCCTAATCACTTTTTCCAGAAGGCATCTGTGATTTTGCTAATTTGCCTCTGAAGAAGTCCATGACGAGGAAAAGGAGAACATACGGCACTCAGTAGCTGAAGTAGGTAAACTGCTGTTTTGCACTTGTTTTCTCTTTATTCATCGTTTTGTGAGAGGAGCTATAAATTGGTTAGTAAAAAGGATGCTTAAAATGTTTTATTCTAATTTTTTTTCTGAAAATCTGTGGGTCTTGGATCATATATCTCTATGTGCAAAGATTATTTACAGACTTAGTGATGCTCCAGAATGAAGTATCAATAGTTCATATGCTAAAAGACTGTAAAGGCTAAAAAGCCTTTGCTGTTTCAGTAGGATTCTGTGATACTCAGCATACACTTACCAGGGGTGTGCTTAGGTAATTACTGGTGATAATGCCTTGAGTGCTCCTAAAGGGAAAACTAAAATTCCAGTTCTGGTGATAATGTAAAACCAAACAAAAAAACACAGTAATATGTATACACATGTGTGGGTGCACAAGACACTCATGCATGTATAATACAGCTTTTAAAAAGCATTTTGGGGGGCACCTGGGTGGCTCAGTGGATTAAGCCTCTGCCTTCAGCTCAGGTCATGATCCCAGGGTCCTGGATCGAGTCCCACATCGGGCTCTCTGCTCAGCAGGGAGCCTGCTTCCCTCTCTCTCTCTGCCTGCCTCTCTGCCTACTTGTGATCTCTCTCTGTCAAATAAATAAATAAAATGTTAAAAAAAAAAAGCATTTTGGACAGGGTGACAAACCATGAGAGACTCTGGACTCCAGAAAACAAACTGAGGGTTGAAGGGGTGGGGTGGGGGTCGGTAACTGGGTGATGGGCATTAAGGAGGGCACATGATCTGTTGAGCACTGGGTGTTACATGCAACTAATGACTCCTTGAACACTACATTGAAAACTAAAACTAATATATTGGCTAATTGAGCTTAATAAAAAATTAAAAAATAAAAAGAATTTTGAACAAATAGCTTTCAATAATCATATCATTTGACTGAGTAAACTTCATGTACTTCTGAGAACATAGATTCTGAGAAAGTAACCTACGGAAGAAAAGTTATATTCACCAAGATATTCATTGCATCCTTATGTATAATAACAAAATCTTGGAAACTGTCCAAATGTCTAACAATTGAAAATGTAAATTTTATTGTATTTACTCAGTGTAAGACTTTGTCAGCAATAAAATAAAATTGTGGACAATATAAAATAAAATTGGAAAACATTTAAGCTAAAATGTCAAGGGACAAGGAATAAGAGATAATTATAAGATTTTTCCATTTCTTCACACACCAGTGTTTAAAGGTTACCCCACAGAAGCCTCAAGATAACACATATGTAGAACCAAATTTTCACCTCAAAATTGCTCTCCTTTCTGTGTTACTTGTTTTGTTGAACTTGATCTCTGTAAATGTGAAACTGAGAATCTGGAAACCTTTGATATATCCTCTCTGACAAAATCTCCCAACCCCCTTCCTGTGGTTTATGCTGTGGTTATTCTGGCCCTTAGCATGTGGTCACTTGCCTCCTAAAGTAGCCATCTTGATGTAGTATCTTGCCACCTCAGGATTTCCCTTCTGTAACAAATGTATTTCACTAGAACACAGAAGGGATCATGTCAGTGCTCTGCTTAGAAATACTGATGGCCATCCTATATATATGAAAGAATATCTCAACTCTTTCATTAGATACATAGTAACACGTATGAAATTGTGTATTTTCCCTTCAGGTGTCTAGTGAACAGTTTAAGATTTGTAAAGAGAGTTTGGGCCTTTTGATAACAAGAATGAAGGGTTTATTAAATTAGGGTCAGATGTCATATTGAAGACTTGATAAATTATCCATGTAGAAAGCTTTGATAGCCTAGTCCTTGTAACCCCATGTTTGATAAAGAGAATTACAGAATCTTATATGTGGGTGAATATATCTGAATGGGCACAGAGAAAGTACAAAATGATACATACCAGGTTAACATTGAATATAAAGAGAGATTTTTTTTTCCATTTTATTTATTTTTTCAGCGTAACAGTATTCATTCTTTTTGCACAACACCCAGTGCTCCATGCAAAACGTGCCCTCCCCATTACCCACCACCTGTTCCCTCAACCTCCCACCCCTGACCCTTCAAAACCCTCAGGTTGTTTTTCAGAGTCCATAGAGATTATTTTTTAATATACACATCTATTTATTGTATCAATGGTTATGATAAATATGGTGATTTCGTATTATTATTTCTACTACTACTACATACTTCTAATTTTATGTTAAAATAAATGTTTTTTAATAAGTAGAGATTAGATTACAAGAAAATAAATACAACAACACTGGTGATAATTTTATGTTGTTGGATTAAAGGTGAGTGATAAGAGAAAATTATACTTACATCCTAGATTGCCCAGTCCAATTCTCTGGCACAAGAAAATATAAGAGGATTTAGTGAAGATACTTTGTAAAGAAAAGAGAATGTACATTTGGCTAGACTATAATCCCAATTGTAGCCATTTTTTCGTGAATGCCTAGTAGATGCCTACCAGAGTAGGAAGGGTTAATAACTTTTTAAAAGTTATAATTGTTTGGGTCTCATTGTCCTGTTAAAGGAGAGAATAATTGTGAGCTGGTTATATGTTATCTTAAACTAAGAGACAAAGTATTGAGAGATTTTGCCTGCTCAGCATCAGGCAGAGGGAACCGGACATAAAAAAGCTTGAGTCGAGACAAACACAGTAATCACAATAACCTTCAGTCCTCCTTGAAAGTGACAGAAGGAGTAATAGACCCTTTAGGTTGTACCTAAATTCATATAAACGTATAAGCTGGAACATCTGCTCCTTGGGAAGCTACAAACAAGCACTGATTGGGTGCACAGTTATCATTTGAATCTGCATAAGGATTAAAACATTTAATCAATAGGTATTGAATAAGTAATTCATACATGGGCTGCCAAAGGAGAAATATGGTGCTGGCATATTCTTTTAGAAAGGTTAAGTATTGTCTTTCTCAATAACTTTCAAGAACAATTAAAATTTTAATTAACAGAATCCTACTTTATTTGGCAAGAATTTTAAGCATCCATTTAGAAAAACTGCTTCATTTACCAGTTATTGCTGGGCCTGTTTGGCAAGCATTGTGGAGATAGGAAGCAGAAAGTCAAACTGCTTTCTGAAAGATGTATCATTCAACTTTTCTTGATTCTTTACACTAAAACTTTTCTTTTGCTTCAATGATTTTGGTCTTTTAAAGGACTAAATTATACAGTATATGGTGCTGAGTGTAAAACGCATAATTAATATGAAATAAATTTTTATTATGATTCTTGCATGGTTGATATAATTCATGCTTTGTACAAGTTCGGCACATTACAGTATGGCTTATTTCATCAGCCCCTGGATATTTTTTTAACAAGACTAATAAGAATGAACTAAAAGATGAAATTAGTAAGCAGAGAATAATTTTATAGAGCTGGAAAAATGCACTAACTTGGTGAATCCATAATAGATAATTTATAAATTTAAATGGTTGCTCATTTAAAGGACTCTCAATTAACACCCACCAGTTATATAATTTCTCTTGGCTTTCTCATCTGTTCTCTGTTATTTGAGTCAGTTGAGAGTCAGCCAAGTACCTTTTCCTCAGGAAAGACTTCCTTCTATTGAGCACTCCCAAGTAGTCTGGGCAGCTCTGTCTTGTCTTCAGTAGTATCATCCATGTGCTTTCATGGGGATCTGCCATGCAGTGTGTAGTGATGCTCGTTTACTAGCTGCCTTTTTTTTTTTTTTTCAAAGATGAATTTACGGTTTTATGCTTTTATGAAATATTTATGAAGAGACAATTAGAGAATTACACATAGTTTATTTACCACATATTTACCCCCTTTATCCTCTTCATTCTACTCTGCATTTCTAGTATCATTTTCCTTCTTTTCGAAGCCATCCCTTTACTGTGATGTATCTTTCTTTTTTTTTTTTTTTCCCATTCACGAACCGTCTTTATTTCTCCCTCTTTACTCCAAGCTCCTCAGTCATTAGAGACCATTTCTTTTTTTTTTTTTCATTTTATTTATTTTTTCAGCGTAACAGTATTCATTCTTTTTGCACAACACCCAGTGCTCCATGCAAAACGTGCCCTCCCCATTACCCACCACCTGTTCCCCCAACCTCCCACCCCTGACCCTTCAAAACCCTCAGGTTGTTTTTCAGAGTCCATAGTCTCTTATGGTTCGCCTCCCCTCCCCAATGTCCATAGCCCGCTCCCCCTCTCCCAATCCCACCTCCCCCCAGCAACCCCCAGTTTGTTTTGTGAGATTAAGAGTCATTTATGGTTTGTCTCCCTCCCAATCCCATCTTGTTTCATTTATTCTTCTCCTATCCCTTCCTTCCTGATCAAAACTCTTCAAAGTGTAGGGATAGAGGGCACATACCTCAATATTATCAAAGCCATCTATGAAAAACCCACCGCAAATATCATTCTCAATGGAGAAAAACTGAAAGCTTTTCCATTAAGGTCAGGAACACGGCAGGGATGTCCATTATCACCACTGCTATTCAACATAGTATTAGAAGTCCTAGCCTCAGCAATCAGACAACAAAAAGAAATTAAAGGCATCCAAATTGGTAAAGAAGAAGTCAAACTATCACTCTTCGCAGATGATATGATACTATATGTGGAAAACCCAAAAGACTCCACTCCAAAACTGCTAGAACTTGTCCAGGAATTCAGTAAAGTGTCAGGATATAAAATCAATGCACAGAAATCAGTTGCATTTCTGTACACCAACAACAAGACTGAAGAAAGAGAAATTAAGGAGTCAATCCCATTCACAATTGTACCCAAAACTATAAGATACCTAGGAATAAACCTAACCAAAGAGACTAAGAATCTATACACAGAAAATTATAAAGTACTCATGAAAGAAATTGAGGAAGACACAAAAAAATGGAAAAATGTTCCATGCTCCTGGATTGGAAGAATAAATATTGTGAAAATGTCTATGCTACCTAAAGCAATCTACACATTTAATGCAATCCCTATCAAAATACCATCCATTTTTTTCAAAGAAATGGAACAAATAATCCTAAAATTTATATGGAACCAGAAAAGACCTCGAATAGCCAAAGGAATATTGAAGAACAAAGCCAAAGTTGGTGGCATCACAATTCCGGACTTCAGGCTCTATTACAAAGCTGTCATCATCAAGACAGCATAGTACTGGCACAAAAACAGACACATAGATCAGTGGAACAGAATAGAGAGCCCAGAAATCGACCCTCAACTCTATGGTCAACTAATCTTCGACAAAGCAGGAAAGAATGTCCAATGGAAAAAAGACAGCCTCTTCAATAAATGGTGCTGGGAAAATTGGACAGCCACATGCAGAAAAATGAAATTGGACCACTTCCTTACACCACACACGAAAATAGACTCCAAATGGATGAAGGACCTCAATGTGAGAAAGGAATCCATCAAAATCCTTGAGGAGAACGCAGGCAGCAACCTCTTCGACCTCAGCCGCAGCAACATCTTCCTAGGAACAACGGCAAAGGCAAGGGAAGCAAGGGCAAAAATGAACTATTGGGATTTCATCAAGATCAAAAGCTTTTGCACAGCAAAGGAAACAGTTAACAAAACCAAAAGACAGCTGACAGAATGGGAGAAGATATTTACTGTGATGTATCTTTACTGTAGGTCTAGCTGGCAAATACTTTCCCAAGGTATGCTGGCATTGGGATTTCTGTAATTTGCTTTCACGTTTAAAGGATATGTTTTCTGGGTATAGAATGTGAGGTAGTAGTTTTGTTTTGAATGCTTTCTCCAGCACATTAAAAACATCAATCTTTTATCTTCTGGCTTTTATCACTTGTTTTGCAAAGTCAGCTTTTACTCCTGTAGCTGCCCCTTTGACTGTAATGTGTCCTGTTTCTTTGACTATTTTGAAAGTTGTGTTTTTTTAAAGATTTTATTTATTTATTTCAGAGAGAGAGAGAGAACAAGCACAAATGGGGTGAGAGGCAGAGGGAGAGGGAGAAGCAGACTCCCCATTGAACTGGGAGCCTGAAGTGGGGCTGTATCCCAGGACCCAGAGATCATCACCTGAGCCAAAGGCAGACACTTAACAATCTGAGCCACCCAGGTGCCTCATTTGAAGGTTTTGAAAGGACTTTTTTTAAAGGATTTTTTTCCCCTTTCTCCTTGGTTTTCATGGGATGTAGCTAAGTTACTTTATTTTTATGCTGCTTGGGGTTCTCAAACTTCTTATATCTATAGATTGGTATCATTCATCGGTTATAGATATTTAGGGCCATTACCTCTTTTAAAAATTACTTTTTTCATATTTTTGTCTCTTCCTCTTCTGTGACTAAAATTTCATTTGTCGCAGACCTTAAAATTTTTGCCTACTGCCCATTCATTATTCTCTTCATGCATAAATCTAGATATATTCTACAAATTTCTAGGTTCAACTAAAACATCTTTTAGCTTTGTCCAGCTTATTCAGTACTTAATCCTAATTACTATGATTTGTTTTAGGTTCTAGAATTTTCATTTTATTTTTTTCTATTGATTCCAGTTTTCTGGTTAAAAAATTAAATCTTGTCATATATTTTTATACACTATCTTAATTACAGTTATTTAAGTTCCTGACTGATAACTTTGACATCTTTGTCATCTATAGTTTTTTTCTATTATCTTTTCCTTTAGTTCTGTTCCTAGGTATACTTGTCAACAATATATATGAAAAATTGGAGACACTCTGGATGACATCATCTTCCTTTAGAGGGGACTTCACCCAGTCTTCGGGTAGAATATGGAGGAGCAGAAGACCTTATTCCAGTCTGGGACTAAATTTACTCTATGCTGGGTTGTAGACTTCATTATGATTGTTCTTCATTATGATTGCTCTTTCTTTGATTTCCCTACCCCTCGGGTTTGATTCTCCAGAGTGCCCCATTGAGTGTCCTAGTGTTTTTTAAGGTGTCTCCTCATTGCTTAGGACCTACCAATCAGTGTGGCATGTCAGTCTTGCTGTATTATAGTTGCTTCCCCCCCACACTCCCCACCTTTTTATACTATTGTGGGAAAAACTGAGGCCAAATATTGGGCTTCCTTCTCTGAGACTACTGTCTCTTTGGGATTCCGTTGCCTCAAACCCAGGCTGCAGATTTCAATGGAAACACAGATTTCCATTTTTATCTTTCTAGCTCTGTGAGTTGTATAAAGCTCTGCTGTGTGCTCTACATCATAGTAGAAATTCATTGCCTGGCTCTTGACTTCATGCTCTCTTCCAATTATTTTAAAACCTCCTTAGGGGAAAAAGGCAGGCAGAAAATTGAGATCATTTCAGTTAGCTTTGTCTTAAGCCATAATTACTTTGGCAATTTCCAGTGCATTCAAACAAGTTTTTGAAACTTTATATGACTTTAGTGCTTGTTTGTTGTCATTGTTAGGAGTACTAGTTAAGTATAAATTCTTCCATCATAGGCAGAGCAAATCCATATTCTGTATTTTATCAATCTTTAGATTGTAATCATTTCTATATTTTGGAATATTCGTTTAATAAATTAATACACTGTATTTCATCTAGTGATGACACTAGTCATCAATCTGCAAAATTGAGTGGCTGACCTTATGAGACCTTATGAGACTGTCTAATCATGTGGCTTTTGTAGGCAGCTTTCTCCTGTCTAGCTATCTACAATAATTATAGTCATCATCTCTTTGTATTTTATATTTGAATTGTTTTATTTATTAGCTGTGGTTATTTGTTTTTAATAATTTTTTTGATTAATACATTCATCCATTCTGTTTTATTACATTTGCTTTCCCTTCTTATACTTTATCGTTTGACAAATTCATATTTAGATCATCCCCTTGGAGTTTATTTGTTGTACAGTAAGAGATCTAAACTAATTTTCTAAAAATCTAATTTGCTACCAGTGATCCCACTATCATTAATTTAATATTTTCCCTATCCATTGATTTGTGATGTTTCCTTTATTATTTTTTATTCCATACTAGACAATATATTTTGGTGGTATCTATTTTTCTCATTAATCTGTTCTTCCTTTATTAGAATACTAATATATATTCTAATATAATATATTCTCATATAATATATTCTAATACTATATATTAGAACTACATATGCATATATATACATATATAAATAATGTATGTTTGGAAGAACTGATTGTTCCCCTTATTTTTCAGGAATTTCTTTCATATTTTTAGAAGAATAGTTTCCTTTGCATTTTGTAATATATCTCCCAAGTTCTTTGTTTCCATCATTCCTAAAAAAAATCTTTTTGGGAGTTTCCATCAGAACTATATTGAATAAAATTATACACTTATAAATTCTTAGAATTGATATGTTTATAATAGTAAATATTTCTTTTCAGGAATATAGAATTAATCTCATGCTTTTAGATGTCAGACTAGTTTGGTATTTGATTTTCAATTGATTATACCTATTTATTTTTATTCCTAAGTATTTTATATGTTTTTGCTATTATTTTTTTCTGAACTATAATTGACATACAATATCCTACTAGTTTTAGTTGTACATCATAGTTTTTCAATATTTTTGTACATTTCAAAATGATTCTCATGATAAGTCTAGTTACCATCTGTCACCATACAAAGTTACTATAATGTTATTGACTACATTCACTGTGCTGTACATTATATCAACATAACATTTATTTTACACATGGAAATTTGCACCTCTTAATACACTTCACCTGTTTTGCCCATCCCACCAACCTCTCCCCTTCCTGGACACCAACAGTTTATTTTCTGAATCCATCAGACTTTTTGTTTTGTTTGTTTGTTTTAGATAAGATATAATTGAAATCATATGGTATTTGTCTTTCTCTGTTTGACTTACTATTTCCATTAGCCTAATAACCTGTAGGTCCATGCTGTCAAAATGGCAAGATTTCATTCTTTTTTATGGATGAATAGTATGCCATTGTGTATATGTATATCCCATCTTCTTTATCCATGCATCTATCGATGGAGCCTTAGGTTGCTTCCATATCTTGGCCACTGTCAACAATTGTACAATGAGCACAGAGGTGGATTTATCTCTTTGGATTTGTGTTTTCATTTTCTTTAGACACATACCCCAAAGTGAATTGCTGGATTTGTTTTTGCTATTATTAATGACATTTCTCTGTCACTGCATTTTATGAATTAGAATAAGATTTTCTACGGAATGGTTTGAAAATATCCCTACTTCATCTGGCCATTTTATACTCTTTTTTAAAAGCCTCATCATTTTTAGTTAAGTTTTTTTTTTTAATTTAGGCATAGAATTATGCTATTCTCCAGTAATAATAACTTAAGGGTATTCAATCATATGAGAAAATGATAATTTTACCACTTGCTATCTAACAACTTTATTTTACATTTCTGTTTTGTATCTTGTTTTGTAAGCAACATGTCTCCCAAACGTCATCATTAAATGCCATGTTTTGTGGTCATGTTTTGCCTTAAAGATTCTTTATGTAAGCCACATATGTCCCAAATGTCAACATTAAATACCACATTGTGTTGGTCACATTTTGTCATAAATTTTCTTTACATAATTACAGATGTACTCTTCACATTCTAATTAAAATATTATTTTTCTCACCAATAAATATTGAATTGAATTAAATAATCCCTATGTCTTTCAGCTGATTGTCTTATTAATAACCTTATTAAGCTACTTGATGTGTAATCTATATTACTACATATTCTAACATTTTATTTAAGCTTTTATTCATCACGTAAAAGCTACATGGTAATGACAACTTTTAAAATATACCATTGATCCTTGTTTCCTTTTTTCTTTTTTTCTAACTGAAGTCTTCATTTTATATTTTGTGAATAAAATAGCAGCCATGGTTTTATCCAGTTTACTAAAGGTATCACCTTCAGAAGAAATTACCTGCCCAATCTGCAATACAAGAACAGTTATCTTCTGTTGAAAGGCTGGCAGCTTTTCAAACTTAGTTCTCTTCCATTTGTGCCATAATTTCCAAATAAATCAATGGCTCCAACTAATGCTAAGGCAGTCAAGTTCCCTATCATCTCTTCCATGCAATCATGAAACAGCCACCTACAAGATTCTTTGGAACACTCTACAGTTTCAAAAAGCTGTTTAAAGTCGTGAGGGTATTGATTTGTTATTTTCATGTCTCCATGTTTCTCTATTTGCTTCAATACAGCCATTGCATTAACTGGACTCAATGACTGTAAATAGTCCATTATCTTGAAATTGTGCATCATAAAACACTGCTTTAACATGTGAAAAAATATAACATAGTTAGCAGATGTTAAATTTTCTGTAAATAAATACTGAAGAAGCGTCAGTTGAATTAAACATGTTTTCTCCTACTTATTTACTCCTTCTAATGGTTTCTTTTTTTTTTCACAGTACAAATAAATTATTTTTAAGATTTTATTTATTTATTTTAAATTTTTATTTTATTTTTTCAGTGTCCCAAGACTCATTATGCACCACACCCAGTTCTCCATGCAATACGTACCCTCTTTAATACTCACCAATAGGCTCACCTAACCCTTCACCCCCGCCCTCTCCAAAACCCTCAGTTTGTTTCTCAGAGTCCGCATTCTCTCATGGTTTGTCTTCCCCTTGGATTTCCTCTCTAACTCCCATCCTCCAGATCCACACTTGTATCAAGCAGTATTTGTGCTCTGGCAAGTAGCTTGTAAGATGAAGCTTGCATGTGGTGCCGTGGTACTCTTTTGGTGTATACAGCCAAAGGGGGTGACTGGAAAAGCTGAAGAATAAGAAACCATTATTTCACTCAGCACAATGGTTTCTTATTCTTTAGCTTTTCCAGATACCCCTTTGGCTGTATATACCGAAAGAGTACCACGGCACCACATGCAGAGCTTCATCTTACAAGCTACTTGTCAGAGCACATATACTGCTTGATACAAGTGTGGATCTGAGGGACTTGCCATCAGTTTTTCTTATACCCTTTCAGTAATAAATATATTTATTTCTACTTGTCCATAACTATATACAGAAGTAGAAGACTATAGGTCATATAAAGTTTCCAAAGTATCTTTTTCTCATTTTTTGCTAGGATTCCAACTGATCCTTGTTTTCTAATTTTTGTTTGATTTTCACATTTGTGCCTAAAAGCATTTTGTCTATAACTTACTCTTTCTTGCCACCATTGCTAGTACTTAGAATCTATTATGTTTACTATATGGACAGAATTGGATAGCTTTTGAGTTATTCCTATATTCTTGAAAAGCTTACACAGTATTTGTAACTTGTTTTTGAGAGTATTTACAGATAAAACTATCTGAATACAGAACAAGTTCTGTAAAGTAATCCCTTGACAGTTTTCTCAAGTTATTTCCTTGTTATTGGGTCTGATTAAAATTCTCTGCTCTTTCTTGAGGCAATTTTGGTAATTTCTAGTTTAGAGAAACTATTTATTTCATTGATAATTATATCTTTTTGACATATGGAACACTATTTTCCATTACAAAGAAGTCTCTTTCATTTTAATTGTCATCATTCTATCTTACCTTATTGTTTGTCACATTTTCCCCCTGGGCATTATGTTTATTAAACAAAACAAAACAAAACAAACCTAAAACAACCAAAAAAGTATATTTAACATTGACTAAAGAACTTTGCCAGATTTGGTATGAAGATAGAAAGCACAGATAATGATCAGGTCCCTCAGTGAACCCCAATGTTATAGATTCTTTTTTTTTTCTGATGTGGAACTAGAAGTTAGTTTCTTATGTTTAGCATCTCACTTTCTTCTTGATTCCTGTTAGGTACAATATTTGGAAAAGAAAAAGTCCCTTGTACTGGAGCTCTAACTTGGACAATATGAAGAAAGATCCGCAGAACTAAGGTTGATTCATGCAGTACTTGGGGTTTTACACCACCAGTACACAATTGATAAGAACAACTCAGAAGCTTTGCCTTAGATCCTTTTTCTGCCATCAACCATTTATTCCTTGACATTGTATATTTGTGCATTTCCTATGGTTCCGTTTTGTCCCTGTTGCTAATCTCTGTTCTTCATCCAATATAGCTTCTCTATTGTATCTTGCTTCTTTAGGCCTGTCTCCATCATTCTCTGCTCTTTGTCCATCTCTCTGGCCCATTCAGCTCTCTTTTGGTGCCTACATGCCTGAATTCAGATTCAATTAAGGCTATTGTTTATGTAACCAAAATTTTTCATTGAGATTGCTTGGTTTAGGTTGAGAGGAGGTCCTTAATTTGAGCATTCATGCTTTGTTAATCTTGTCTACTCAGTCTGGGGGCTGTCAAAACCACACCAAGTATCTTACCTGACATTTGTTATTCCTTTTGATGTATTTCTAACAATTTTTCATGGTGGAATGGGGAACTGGTAAGGGAGGGTTTTAGTATTGATTAGTCTCACTATAGAGTTTGAACTTCATGAGGAAATAGACTCCTTATCCTGTCAGTGTTCTAAAACCTTTTCTCTCACAATATCAAAAAGTATAAATCCAGTGGAGAGGTAGAGACAGAAATGGGGCAATACTACGTACAGTTGCAGATATTTTGGTTTAAGCTTAGATAAAGGAAGGGATAGGGAAAACAGTCTGAGACTGTTTTATGTCAGAAAATGATAATGTTTATCAAAGAATAGTGAGAAAAGAGCACTGGGGACCAAAACACTGTGGTAGTAATTGCATTAGTGACCAGAGTATGAAAGACAGGCAATCAGGTATATAATATAAAAGGAAGTTTGAGATAATGAAAGACAAGAGGTCAGGGAAAAGAGATTTCAGAAGAACATTAAAACCTCACTTTGTTAGTGCCAGAAAACTATTAAGTTGAGATTACATCCTTCAATAAAATTGTGCCATCAGTTAAATAAATAATTACTTTGAAACCATAATACGGAATAGAAGAAAAATCCACACCTTTAATACATGCTACTGGACCCTGCCCAATTAAGTCTAACTCTAGAGATATTGGCTGTCAGTAAGCAAAGTTTGAACATTCCTATTATTTCAGCCACTTCTCATTTCCAAGAATACTGTAATAAACTTGAAAGTTTTTTCCAGTCAGTGATGTGTGGAAAGGATCCAGAAAGCCCATGTGAAATGTACCAAAATTCAGAAATGGGTGGCATGAGATAAGAAGTTATGCCAAAGATCTGAAACTTTAGTCATTATCATTTCAAGTGGGAACAACATGTGAGATAAAAAAGAATAGAGTACCTTAGTTTCTAACATGACACCTTATTTTCTTGAAATAGTTTACTTATTTAATATATGAATTTCAGTTGTTCTTCAATATATTTATGTTGGCTTATAAAATTAATGGTAATGTAAAATAAAACAATAATGCAACTAGAACAGAGAACAACTAAAGCTGTATTTCTTAACGTTATGTAGTCATGTATCCTTTTGAGAATCTGATGAAAGTTCTGGGCCCTCTCTTGAGAAAATGTATGTATACAGTCTCAGGGATTTCACCAACTTTCTGAAGCCTAACCATGTAGAACCAAATTAATAACTTCCATTTAAATGTAAGAAAAATAATGGATTTTTGAGATCTTTATATAAAGTTCTCATCTGAAACCATGAAAGTTGGTTCTGAGACTCTTACAAAATAAATTAAAAAGGGAGATGCATTTTAATTCACTTTCAGTGCTATTTGAGGGTTACCATTCACTGCAAATAGATTAATGTAGAGGTAACTTGTCTAGCTTATACTAAAAAAAAAAAAAATTTGATTCCCATGCCTTCTGGATAGGGAACACAGTCAGCCCTAGGAAGTCATATGCTCTCTTATTTCTCACTCATGTAGACACCAGACCTTGTTCTCTCTACAGGGATTCAGAGATACAAGCTGAAGTGTCACAGCTGAGAGAATCAACACTAGTCTGCTTTTTTATTTAACTTGTGCCTTGTCATCCCATATCATTCAGGAGATAGAAGTCTGCATCTGATCCCTTACCTCAAACAATAAAGGTTGATTTCTCTCTTTTGAGGCTTCTTGAAATGAAAATACATATCCAGGCCTCTAAAAATAAAGATATAATGCAATAACTGAAACCAAGAAAGTATTTGTGGTGAAAACCAGGACTATTTCCATCAGTCCAATGGAAATTCTCTAGGTCTTGGTCATTCCCTCAAAGCAGAAAGAAGAACATCTGCCAAATTGACTTTATTTCTCTCTCTCTCTCAATGTATATATATCAATAAGATATATATGATTAAAATATGATGTATGCCAATTCCATCAGTGTAACAACTCCAGAGATCACAGCTCCCAAGTCTAAGTTGAGTTAAATCACATTCTCTAGTTGAGTTTTTTATTATTAACGCATTGTTTGAGTGAGGTGGTTACTGGGGTTGCTCCTCTGCTTTCATTCAAATAGAATTTGCATTGATTTCAAAAATAAAAGTACTTGCCATGGGCTACAGATAAAAGCACAGAAATCCAGTATTTTTTTTAGAGGCAGCAAGAAGTGTAAACATTAATAGAGCTTTCTATAGTTAAAGAAGCCCTGGTGAGCAGAAAAGACACCATTAATTCCAGGAAGCAAGTATGACTCAACTCACTTAAGGGAAAATTCTCTAATGGGTGGTAGATTTTCTTATTATAGCCAGCAGGCTTTCTTGGTGATGAAGGTTTCCTCACTCAGAGAGCTTGAGTTGTTACAGAGAGTGGTCACAGAAACATTAACCCATCTTATACCAACATAGCATTGTATGCCATTTTTATTATCTGAAAAAAAATTAAGTAAATCAGTATAGAGTGAAATTAACATTGTTAAAGTTCATAATATGTAATAGGAATTTCTACTATATAACCTTTAATTCAATAAGTATAGGAAGTAGGTGTCATTTTTGTTTTATAGTTTCAGAAGCTATAGCTCAGAAACTAGCCCAAGTTCACATCTTTTGGAACTTGGATATGTAGAGACAAAGTTTCCTGGATAAAGACTTCATTAAGGATTTGATATATATTTTCCAAGAAAGAAGAAACTCTAAGGAGGATGGAAAGAACTGGAAGGTAAGAGAGCTAAGGCAGAGCATATGTCTGGCTGGAGAGTACCTTGAGAACTAGGACCAGACATGAGAATATATAATATCTATTCACTGAGCCTACAAGAAAATGCCAAAAATTATGTTTAGCAGTGACTCAAGGTAGATATATTTTGAAGTCAGATTGCCTATCTGAGAGGAGGAAATGAACTATATAACTTATAGCATTGAGGCAGCATCAGTGAAGGAAATAGCAAAAGGACTAGTGAATGATGGCTACTGAAGCAGATGAACGAGAAGAAAGCAGGAGGGAGGAGTTCCTAAGATAATAAATACTACATGGCCCAGTAGTGACTTTATGGTCCCAGGCAGTTTGGCAGACACTCTTTTTTTTTTTTTTAATTTTATTTGTTTATTTGACAGACAAGAGACCACAAGTAGGCAGAGAGACAGGCAGAGAGAGAGGAAGGGAAGCAGGCTCCCGGCCAGGCAGAGAGCCCGATGCAGGGCTCGATCCCAGAACCCTGGGATCATGACCTGAGCCAAAGGCAGAGGCTTTAACCGACTGACCACCCAGGCGCCCCTTGGCAGATGCTCTTCAAGGCAGTCTGAAAAGCTGTCTGATGAGCAGAGTTTCTAAAAAGATGGATCAACTGATTTTTTAAATTTCTGTGAACAGTGTATATAAACAATATAATGTCTATTCTTTCGATAGAGGACATTAGGCACAAATTGATGTTTACAACATTTATTTTTAAGTTAATATTATTTTAAAGCAATTTTCTTTAAAAATGAAGCTATCATCCTTGATAGCTTGTGACAGTTGTCCTAGATAACATGTGTACCATGGTAAAGAGCTATGTATATAAAAATATAAATTAAAGGGAAATGGATATTTCAGTATAAGGGAATATATTTTCAAGATGAAATTAAAGGAAAATGGATATTTCAGTATAAGGGAATATATTTTCAAGATAAAATTACATATTGAAAACAATGGTGAACAAATGCTATAGCAGTACCCCCAGAGAAACATCCTACCTAAAAATGGACAACTTCCAGAAGTCCTAGTGTAATGCCTGACATGTGTGTAATCAGTGAATACATAAGTGAATTGAGGAAGAAGATGCCAACTTTCTCTGAAGAGCAGACTTAATAAATAAAAAACACCAAGGAAGGGGCGCCTGGGTGGCTCAGTGGATTAAGCCGCTGCCTTCAGCTCAGGTCATGATCTCAGGGTCCTGGGATCGAGCCCCGCATCAGGCTCTCTGCTCCGTGGGGAGCCTGCTTCCTCCTCTCTCTCTGCTTGCCTCTCTGCCTACTTGTGATCTCTCTCTGTCAAATAAATAAATAAAATCTTAAAAAAAAAAAAACCCACCAAGGAAATAATCCATCTTTACTGAATCAGAATAATAAAATTAATAAACTAAAACATGAAACTTAATGAAATATGATTAAACAAAAAGCAAAATAGACACTGTAAGAGATATCAAGTAGTTTATATATCATGTATACGTACAGTTGGCATATTTTAGTCTCCCATTATTGGAGTGAAATTAATGTGACTCAGAAGACACTGAATTTATTTATTTTTTAACTTTTAATGATCCAAGGGAAAGAAGCCCTTCTATGAAATATTACCAATATGAAGAGGAGGTAAGGTTTTCTCTCTTGTCTCCACCTACTTATTTTATTGTCATTTATTTTTCTGAATTTTATAATAGGCTTTTGAAATATCAGAAATAATGAAATATCCTTGCCTTGATTCCTTCTCCTTAATATAGCTGATATTTTCAAAAGAAAATTTGATAAAAATGGTTGTACATCAACCATAAATGACTCTTAATCTCACAAAACAAACTGGGGGTTGCTGGGGGGAGGTGGGATTTGGAGAGGGGGAGGGGGTTATGGACATTGGGGAGGGTATGTGCTATCATGAGTGCTGTGAAGTGTGTAAACCTGGCGATTCACAGACCTGTACCCCTGGGGATAAAAATACATTATATGTTTATTAAAAAAAAAAAATTTGGAAGGGGAAGAGAACCATAAGAGACTATGGACTCTGAAAAACAACCTGAGAGTTTTGAAGGGTCAGGGGTGGGAGGTTGGGGGAACAGGTGGTGGGTAATGGGGAGGGCACGTTTTGCATGGAGCATTGGGTGTTGTGCAAAAACAATGAATACTGTTACGCTGAAAAAATAAATAAAATGGAAAAAAAAATTGGAAGGGGAGGTGAACCATAAGAGACTATGGACTCTGAAAAACAACCTGAGGGTTTTGAAGGGTCAGGGGTGGGAGGTTGGGGGAAGAGGTGGTGGGTAATAGGGAGGGCACATTTTGCATGGAGCACTGGGTGTTGTGTAAAAACAATGAATACTGTTACGCTGAAAAAATAAATAAAATGGAAAAAAATGGTTGTACATCAATTATATCTTTGTGGACTCTTTTTTTTTTTTAAAGATTTTTATTTATTTACTTATTTATTTGACAGACAGGTCACAAGCAGGCAGAGAGGCAGGCAGAGAGAGAAGTGAGGAAGCAGGCTCCCTGCTGAGCAGAAAGCCTGATGAAGGGCTGGATCCCAGGACCCTGGGTTCATGACCTGAGCTGAAGGCAGAGGCTTTAACCCACTGAGCCACCCAGGCGCCCCTCTTTGTGTAGTCTTGATTCAGAAATTGCTTTCTAAGAATTTATTCAAAGACTCTCAGAATGAGGGGCCCCTGGGTGGCTCAGTGGGTTAAACCCTCTGCCTTTGGCTCAGGTCATGATTTCAGGGTCCTGGGATTGAACCCTGCATCTGGCTTTCTGCTCCTCAGGGAACCTGCTTCCCCCCTCTCTCTGCTTGCCTCTCTGCCTACTTGTGATCTCTCTCTTCCTCTGTCAAATAAATAAATCAAATCTTTAAAAAAAAAGACTTTCTGAATGAGAACAAATAATAATTATGAAAATATTGGCTATAATGTTTGATAATGGTTAAAATGGATAAATCTGAAATGCCTAAAAATTATGCGGCTTGGTAAAAATTAAGTATGCATATAGACCGATTACTGCATATTATGCATACACATAGTAGTCATTAAAATAGAATTATACAATGGTGGTTTTTGACAAGGGATTCATGAGTAGACATCATTAGGTAGGAAGCTCTATTTTTTTTTTCCCTTTTTATTTATTTTTTCAGCGTAACAGTATTCATTCTTTTTGCACAACACCCAGTGCTCCATGCAAAACGTGCCCTCCCCATCACCCACCACCTGTTCCCCCAGCCTCCCACCCCTGACCCTTCAAAACCCTCAGGTTGTTTTTCAGAGTCCATAGTCTCTTATGGTTCGCCTCCCCTCCCCAATGTCCATAGCCCCCTCTCCCTCTCCCAATCCCACCTCCCCCCAGCAACCCCCAGTTTGTTTTGTGAGATTAAGAGTCATTTATGGTTTGTCTCCCTCCCAATCCCATCTTGTTTCATTTATTCTTCTCCTATCCCCCTACCCCCCCATGTTGCTTCTCCATGTCCTCATATCAGGGAGATCATATGATAGTTGTCTTTCTCCAATTGACTTATTTCACTAAGCATGATACGCTCTAGTTCCATCCACGTCGTCGCAAATGGCAAGATTTCATTTCTTTTGATGGCTGCATAGTATTCCATTGTGTATATATACCACATCTTCTTGATCCATTCATCTGTTGATGGACATCTAGGTTCTTTCCATAGTCTGGCTATTGTAGACATTGCTGCTATAAACATTCGGGTACACGTGCCCCTTCGGATCACTATGTTTGTATCTTTAGGATAAATACCCAGTAGTGCAATTGCTGGGTCATAGGGTAGTTCTATTTTCAACATTTTGAGGAACCTCCATGCTGTTTTCCAGAGTGGTTGGACCAGCTTGCATTCCCACCAACAGTGGAGGAGGGTTCCCCTTTCTCCACATCCTCTCCAGCATCTGTCATTTCCTGACTTGTTAATTTTAGCCATTCTGACTGGTGTGAGGTGATATCTCATTGTGGTTTTGATTTGTATTTCCCTGATGCCAAGTGACGTGGAGCACTTTTTCATGTGTCTGTTGGCCATCTGGATGTCTTCTTTGCAGAAATGTCTGTTCATGTCCTCTGCCCATTTCTTGATTGGATTGTTTGTTCTTTGGGTGTTGAGTTTGCTAAGTTCCTTATAGATTTTGGATACTAGCCCTTTATCTGATATGTCGTTTGCAAATATCTTCTCCCATTCTGTCAGCTGTCTTTTGGTTTTGTTAACTGTTTCCTTTGCTGTGCAAAAGCTTTTGATCTTGATGAAATCCCAATAGTTCATTTTTGCCCTTGCTTCCCTTGCCTTTGCCGTTGTTCCTAGGAAGATGTTGCTGCGGCTGAGGTTGAAGAGGTTGCTGCCTGCGTTCTCCTCAAGGATTTTGATGGATTCCTTTCTCACATTGAGGTCCTTCATCCATTTGGAGTCTATTTTCGTGTGTGGTGTAAGGAAGTGGTCCAATTTCATTTTTCTGCATGTGGCTGTCCAATTTTCCCAGCACCATTTATTGAAGAGGCTGTCTTTTTTCCATTGGACATTCTTTCCTGCTTTGTCGAAGATTAGTTGACCATAGAGTTGAGGGTCGATTTCTGGGCTCTCTATTCTGTTCCACTGGTCTATGTGTCTGTTTTTGTGCCAGTACCATGCTGTCTTGATGATGACAGCTTTGTAATAGAGCTTGAAGTCCGGAATTGTGATGCCACCAACTTTGGCTTTGTTCTTCAATATTCCTTTGGCTATTCGAGGTCTTTTCTGGTTCCATATAAATTTTAGGATTATTTGTTCCATTTCTTTGAAAAAAATGGATGGTATTTTGATAGGGATTGCATTAAATGTGTAGATTGCTTTAGGTAGCATAGACATTTTCACAATATTTATTCTTCCAATCCAGGAGCATGGAACATTTTTCCATTTTTTTGTGTCTTCCTCAATTTCTTTCATGAGTACTTTATAATTTTCTGTGTATAGATTCTTAGTCTCTTTGGTTAGGTTTATTCCTAGGTATCTTATAGTTTTGGGTACAATTGTGAATGGGATTGACTCCTTAATTTCTCTTTCTTCAGTCTTGTTGTTGGTGTACAGAAATGCAACTGATTTCTGTGCATTGATTTTATATCCTGACACTTTACTGAATTCCTGGACAAGTTCTAGCAGTTTTGGAGTGGAGTCTTTTGGGTTTTCCACATATAGTATCATATCATCTGCGAAGAGTGATAGTTTGACTTCTTCTTTACCAATTTGGATGCCTTTAATTTCTTTTTGTTGTCTGATTGCTGAGGCTAGGACTTCTAATACTATGTTGAATAGCAGTGGTGATAATGGACATCCCTGCCGTGTTCCTGACCTTAATGGAAAAGCTTTCAGTTTTTCTCCATTGAGAATGATATTTGCGGTGGGTTTTTCATAGATGGCTTTGATAATATTGAGGTATGTGCCCTCTATCCCTACACTTTGAAGAGTTTTGATCAGGAAGGGATGCTGTACTTTGTCAAATGCTTTTTCAGCATCTATTGAGAGTATCATATCGTTCTTGTTCTTTTATTAATGTGTTCTATCACATTGATTGATTTGCGGATGTTGAACCAACCCTGCAGCCCTGGAATAAATCCCACTTGATCGTGGTGAATAATCCTTTTAATGTACTGTTGAATCCTATTGGCTAGTATTTTGGCGAGAATTTTTGCGTCTGTGTTCATCAAGGATATTGGTCTGTAGTTCTCTTTTTTGGTGGGATCCTTGTCTGGTTTTGGGATCAAGGTGATGCTGGCCTCATAGAATGAGTTTGGAAGTTTTCCTTCCATTTCTATTTTTTGGAACAGTTTCAGGAGAATAGGAATGAGTTCTTCTTTAAATGTTTGGTAGAATTCCCCTGGGAAGCCGTCTGGCCCTGGGCTTTTGTTTGTTTGGAGATTTTTGATGACTGTTTCAATCTCCTTACTGGTTATGGGCCTGTTCAGGTTTTCTATTTCTTCCTGGTTCAGTTGTGGTAGTTTATATGTCTCTAGGAATGCATCCATTTCTTCCAGATTGGCCAATTTGTTGGCGTAGAGTTGCTCATAGTATGTTCTTATAATTGTCTGTATTTCTTTGGTGTTAGTTGTGATCTCTCCTCTTTCATTCATGATTTTATTGATTTGGGTCCTTTCTCTTTTCTTTTTGATGAGTCTGGCCAGGGGTTTATCAATCCTATTGATTCTTTCAAAGAACCAGCTCCCAGTTTCATTGATTTTTTCTATTGTTTTTTTGGTTTCTATTTCATTGATTTCTGCTCTGATCTTTATGATTTCTCTTCTCCTGCTGGGTTTAGGGTTTCTTTCTTGTTCTTTCTCCAGCTCCTTTACACGTAGGGTTAGGTTGTGTACTTGAGACCTTTCTTGTTTCTTGAGAAAGGCTTGTACCGCTATATATTTTCCTCTCAGGGCTGCCTTTGCTGTGTCCCACAGATTTTGAACTGTTGTGTTTTCATTATCATTTGTTTCCATGAATTTTTTCAATTCTTCTTTAATTTCCTGGTTAACCCATTCATTCTTTAGAAGGATGCTGTTTAGTCTCCATGTATTTGGGTTCTTTCCAGCTTTCGTCTTGTGATTGAGTTCTAACTTCAGAGCATTGTGGTCTGAAAATATGCAGGGAATGATCCTAATCTTTTGATACCGGTTGAGACCTGATTTGTGACCCAGGATGTGATCTATTCTGGAGAAGGTTCCATGTGCACTAGAGAAGAATGTGTATTCTGTTGCTTTGGGATGAAATGTTCTGAATATATCTGTGATGTCCATCTGGTCCAGTGTGTCATTTAAGGCCTTTATTTCCTTGTTGATCTTTTGCTTGGATGATCTGTCCATTTCAGTGAGGGGAGTGTTAAAGTCCCCTACTATTATTGTATTATTATTGATGTGTTTCTTTGATTTTGTTATTAATTGGTTGATATAGTTGGCTGCTTCCACGTTAGGGGCATAGATATTTAAAATTGTTAGATCTTCTTGTTGGACAGACCCTTTGAGTAGGATATAGTGTCCTTCCTCATCTCTTATTATAGTCTTTGGCTTAAAATCTAATTGATCTGATATAAGGATTGCCACCCCAGCTTTCTTCTGATGCCCATTAGCATGGTAAATTGTTTTCCACCCCCTCACTTTAAATCTGGAGGTGTCTTCGCGTCTAAAATGAGTTTCTTGTAGGCAACATACTGATGGGTTTTGTTTTTTTATCCATTCTGATACCCTGTGTCTTTTGATTGGGGCATTTAGCCCATTAACATTCAGGGTAACTATTGAGAGATATGAATTTAGTGCCATTAGTAGCCTGTAAGGTGACTGTTACTGTATATTGTCTCTGTACCTTTCTGATCTACTACTTTTAGGCTCTCTCTTTGCTTAGAGGACCCCTTTCAATATTTCCTGGAGAGCTGGTTTGGTGTTTGCAAATTCTTTCAGTTTTTGTTTGTCCTGGAAGCTTTTTATCTCTCCTTCTATTTTCAATGATAGCCTAGCTGGATAGAGTATTCTTGGCTGCATGTTTTTCTTGTTGAGTGCTCTGAATATATCATGCCAGCTCTTTCTGGCCTGCCAGGTCTCTGTGGATAAGTCTGCCGCCAATCTAATATTTTTACCATTGTATGTTACTGATTTCTTTTCTCGGGCTGCTTTCAGGATTTTCTCTTTGTCACTAAGACTTGTAAATTTTACTATTAGGTGACGGGGTGTGGACCTATTCTTGTTGACTTTGAGGGGGGTTCTCTGCATCTCCTGGATTTTGATGCTTGTTCCCTTTGCCATATTAGGGAAATTCTCTCCAATGATTCTCTCCAATAGACCTTCTGCTCCCCTCTCTGTTTCTTCTTCTTCTGGAATCCCAATTATTCTAATGTTGTTTCGTCTTATGGTGTCACTTATCTCTCGAATTCTCCCCTCATGGTCCAGTAGCTGTTTGTCCCTCTTTTGCTCGGCTTCCTTATTCTCTGTCATTTGGTCTTCTATATCACTAATTCTTTCTTCTGCCTCATTGATCCTAGCAGTGAGAGCCTCCATTTTTGATTGCACCTCATTAATAGCTTTTTTGATTTCAACTTGGTTAGACTTTAGTTCTTTAATTTCTCCAGAAAGGGCTTTAATATCTCCAGAGAGGGTTTCTCTAATATCTTCCATGCCTTTTTCGAGCCCGGCTAGAATGTTCAGAATCGTCATTCTGAACTCTTGATCTGACATAGTACCAATGTCTGTGTTGATTAGGTCCCTAGCCTTCGGTACTGTCTCTTGTTCTTTTGTTTGTGGTGATTTTTTCCGCCTTGTCATTTTGTCCAGATAAGAGGATATGAAGGAGCAAATAAACTACTAATAGGGTGGCAAAGACCCCGGAAAAATGCGCTGTAAGCAAATCAGAAGAGACCCCAAATTGTGGGGGGGGGGGGGAAGGGGATAAAAAACAGGTTCTGAAAAAAAAAGAAAAAAAAAAAAAAGAAAAATATTTAAAAAAATAAAACAAATAAAAAAAATATATATTTAGATGAACTAGTCAAAAAACGTTAAAAAAGAAAAGGGTAAAAGTTTTTAAAAAAATTTAGCAGAAGAAGAAAAAAGAAAAAAGAAAAAAAATTGAAAAAAGGAAAAAAAAATAAAAAATTGAAAAAAGAAAAAAAAATTGAAGTAGCGGCAAGACTAAAGAATCATGGGGAGAAAGCCATGAGTTCCGTGCTTTGCTTTCTCCTCCTCTGGAATTGCTCTGCTGTCTTAGGAATTGAATCTGCTTTCTCCTTGATAGATGAACTCCGTCCTGGCTGGATATTTTGTTGATCTTCTGGGGGAGGGGCCTGTTGTAGTGACTCTCAAGTGTCTTTGCCCTAGGCGGGATTGCACCGCCCTTACCGGCGGCCGGACTAAGTAATCAGCTCGGGTTCGCTTTTGGGAGCTTCTGTTCCCTGAACGCTTTCCGTAGAGTTCTGGAGGACGGGAATGAAAATGGCGGCCTCCCAGTCTCCGGCCCGGAGGAGCCGAGAGCCTGGGGCCCCACTCCTCAGTGCGCCCCCAGAGGACAGCACCCAATCACTCCCGTATCCCCAGCCTCTAGCCGCGCTCCGAGCTCACCCAGCCCGCGACCAGTTCAAGGTAACCCCGAGCTGAGAGTTCAGTCCTCGGATCTGTCTTTGCAGCCGGTTTCTCCGTTCTAATACCTGCGAGCTCTCCGACACTCTGACACCCCCGATCCTTCTGTGACCTTGCGGGGCCTGGGGCCACGCTGGCTCCGCGTGGGCTTCACCCTGGTTTAGCCCCTGGAGCAATGTCCCTCAGTGGAACAGACTTTTAAAAGTCCTGATTTTGTGCTCCGTTCCTCCGCCGCTTGCCGGGAGCCGGCCCCTCCCCCCGCGGTCTATCTTCCCGTCGTTTTAGATTCACTTCTCCACCAGTCCTACCTTTCAGAAAGTGGTTGATTTTCTGTTTCTAGAATTGCTGTTCTTCTTCTCTTCGCTCTCCCGTTGGATTTGTAGGTGTTTGCTATGTTTAGATAAGCTATCGAGCTAATCTCCTGTTACCTGATGTAGTCTCAGGCTGCTACTTCTCCGCCATCTTGACTCCTCCCCCCAGGAAGCTCTATTTAAATCATAACATTTTTGTGCACAAACGTTTGTCTTTTTTTTTTCCATTTTATTTATTTTTTCAGCGTAACAGTATTCAATCTTTTTGCACAACACCCAGTGCTCCATGCAAAACGTGCCCTCCCCATTACCCACCACCTGTTCCCCCAACCTCCCACTCCTGACCCTTCAAAACCCTCAGGTTGTTATTCAGAGTCCATAGTCTCTTATGGTTTGCCTCCCCTTCCAAATTTTTTTTTTTTTAATAAACATATAATGTATTTTTATCCCCAGGGGTACAGGTCTGTGAATCGCCAGGTTTACACACTTCACAGCACTCACGATAGCACTTACCCTCCCCAATGTCCATAGCCCCCTCCCCCTCTCCCAATCCCACCTCCCCCCAGCAACCCCCAGTTTGTTTTGTGAGATTAAGAGGAACGTTTGTCTTTTTAAGAGAATGATGAGGAATATTATAACAAGTTATCAAAAGATAACATGACCAAATATAGAGGGAAGTTAATCACATCAAAAAACATGTACAGGGATACCTGGGTGGCTCAGTGGGTTAAGCCTCTGCTTTCAGCTTAGACATGATCTCAGGCTCCTGGGATTGAGCCCTACATTGGGCTCTTTGCTCAGCAGAGATCCTGCTTCCTCCTCTCTCTCTGTCTGCCTCTCTGCCTACTTGTGATCTCTCTCTGTCAAATAAGTAAAAATACATATGTTGTACTTTTATAAAAAAATAAATACATACAATAAAAATAAATAAATACAATAATAAAAAATACATATGTTGTTAAGTTAAAAAAAGTTTAAAATTTTACAAAATAAGATATTTTGCTTGTAAAACAAACATATGCACAAGTATACATATACAAGCGTGGTAAATATTATATGCTACAAAGTGTTCACAGTGGCTTTTTCTGGTTGATTTTTTGCCTTTTTTTTCTTTTGGTCGCCTGTATTTTTCTACATATTATAGGACTAAACATGCATATTTATGACCAAGACTGAAACAATGAGAATTTTTAAATGTGTAAAGATTCACAAGACAGAAATTAACAAAGAAAATGTGATAGCAAATTAAAAATTTGCTAAAAAAAAATACAGGTCTCTGATCCTCAGGTAGTTAATTTGAAAACCCTATTCCACTCCTTCCTATTAAACTCTGTCCTTCTCGAAACATGCCATCTTCCCTCATGCATTCATGATTTGGCATTTACTAGTTCTTTTCCCTCATCATGCTAAACTACCAAGAAAACTCTCTATTTCTCAAGTCTTCTCATGCCTGGAATATAGTGAGTGCTTAATATATGTTGTTTGCTTCAGTGAAGAATTGAGTGAGTCAGTCTGTTCATGAACTGAATACAGAGATAGGTGGAATCAGGTTCATACTGAAAAGTGGGGAGGATATTTCAGAATAAGAGAACTTGCATAAGTCAGGATTAATGCTCTATTCAAGTCACAGGAAAGAAAAGGAGATTCCTATGGGAGATTTTGTGCTGAAATCATAAGAAAATATAGTTGGACAGAGATAATGGAGAGCCCTATAAAAAGTTAAAAATTCTAGAAAAATTTGAACATATCTGTAAAAGAAAACCCTCCCCCATCACTAAACATTGGGTTCCGAAATGTGAGCAACTTTCCTTTGAAGGCATTCAATAGGAAATGAATCACTTTCTCATATTCAAACAATATTCCATGTTTATTTTATTAAATTTCAGGATTTTTAATGATTCTTTTTATATTTGGCAGTGTCTTTAATGTCTTTTACATATTACAACCCAGTACCCATTTATCCATATATACATTGCACCCATCCACACACATACACCCTCAGAGCCACACACACAGAAATCCTTTTTGTGTGGCAGAAGGCAATTTCATTTAATGATGGCAGTGATTGATAGTTACACATTCACAATCGATTGCTTCAATACCTGCTCATAATCCTACAATATTAAAAAGAATCCCTTAACATTTACTCTTGATGCTCTTTAGAAAGCAAATATATTTCTGTTCCTGAATAAAACACTGAGTATTAAAGATTTAGATAAATTACACTGACTGCTGCCAGTGGTGTCCCCTGCAGTGAATTAAAAAATACATTTAGCATGAAAACAAGGAACAGATGTTATTTTTACAGTCATTGTTCAAATGGCTCCAGTGAGCTGCATTTTTCCCTAGTGCTTCTTTGACTCCTTACAGAGAGGATGAATTATGGGTTTTTTATGTTTATGAAAGGATAGATAGGGTGGCAATAGTAATGATAATTTAACTCATAATCATATCTTAAACGATCTTTCTGAAGTTGAGAAACAAGTCAACAAAATACAAAGAACCAGCTTTGATTTGAGAGCCCTAGATTGCAAAGTTCTTTCCCTAACACTGGAACAGAGCCATAAGATTTCACATGCCATATTAGCAAAAAGGGAATCATTCCGTTATACTCTGTTTAGAGTAAGTGGTAAGACAGAGGAGACTCAGGGAAATCCACTCCCTCTCCCCAGGGTTAAGGGCACTGTACTGGTTAAAGAGTGTCTTTCAATAGGCCAGACTTGATATAACTGATGATTTCTCCACAATATTACAGTAGCACAGACAAGTGTTATTGAGACATTTTCATGCATTTGTATGGTATGACCTAAATAGTGTCACCTTTACTGGATATCCATCCTAGTGGGTTTCAAGAAGCATCAACATATAAGGAGAGAAAGTCTTTTTATTAGTTTAATGCTTAATGAGGGAAGGATTCTATGTGGATATAGTTAATACAGTTTTGTTTCCTGAATAGAACTTCTCTGCTGTACTATGTTACTTATAAAGTAGGTTGTTAAATGAAAAATCAGAAGACAAGATGGTATAATGAAAAGAACATGGAAAACACTCGGGATCTAGACATACTGAGACTTGAGTTATAAATGCCAGTTACTTGTTGGAGGAGTTCTGGAATTCCCAAACCTTATTTTTTCCCATCTATAAATTTTATGTAAAAATACATACTTTCCAGGGCTAATATAAGGATGGAATTAGGGAAATTCAAATATAACCTAAACAAATGAGTGTATTCTTTTCCTGTTTGCTTATTTATTGCCTTCCTAAACAGAATCTGCTGGTGACAGCCCCTCCACTTTTCTCCACACATTTCCCTTTGGCTGGAGTATCTTTTCATTACTTTCTTTCTCTAATCTCCATTTCTTCTAAGTGGCCACCTCCAAATGCTCCAGAAAGGAAAAACCCACTTTTCTCTCTGAATTTCCTAACATTCTGATTTCTGGAAACTTGCTGAATTTTGCACTATTGGAAGTCAGATTCTATAATATGACTATTTTCCCCCCAACAATCTAGCATTCCTTGTGGTGGCTCTTTCATACACGGTGTACCTGACTAATGAATGACTGATGAAATATATGATGGCTGACTGACTGACTGACTGAATGAATGAATGGTTAATTTTTTTTTTTATTTGACAGATAGAGATCACAAGTAGGCAGAGAAGCAGGCAGAGAGAGAGAGAGAGGAGGAAGCAGGCTCCCTGCTGAGCAGAGAGCCCAATGTGGGGCTCGATCCCAGGGTCCTGGGATCATGACCTGAGCCGAAGGCAGAGGCTTTAACCCACTGAGCCACCCAGGTGCCACACGAAGTGTTAATTTAATATATTTCTACTTTAAGTGCTTTCACATACATTCTTTCAAGTCGGGAGAAAGTATTTTTTTTATTTAAAACAATATGAATATCTACTGATATTTGAGCACCCAATATGTAATATGTTTTGAGTGGATTTTATATATTAATATACAACAATCCTGATAGCTAGATCTTTGTGTCACAGATGAGGAACACATACTTAACAGTAGTTCAATAACAATTCCAGGGTCACACAGCTAATAAGCACAAATGCTGAGATTTGAACCAAACTAAACTCTGCATCATTACAAGCTGAAATGAAATCCCTAAAAGACTTTGTGATAGATGAATGGATAAAGAAGATGTGGTATATATACACAATGGAATACTATGCAGCCATCAAAAGAAATGAAATCATGCCATTTGCGACGACGTGGATGGAACTAGAGCGTATCATGCTTAGTGAAATAAGTCAATTGACGCAGGATTCTGATTCATGGACAGAACCAGAACTAGAGCCTCAGTCTCCTGGAAAAAAAAAAAATAAATAAATCAATAAGTGGAGGAGAGCTGAATGGGAGATCTGCATTTTTTTTTTTTTTTTTTGAGATCTGCATTTTAAACTCTAGCTTAGATGGACAACTTGAGGTTACATAATAAAAGAAGGTTAATGATAGAACTAGTCCCAGAAATCTATATCTCTGCCTAACGAATTTGCCACAAGATACACATTGCTTTGTCTTATTCCCACTCTTTTTTTTTTTAAAGATTTTATTTTTTTATTTATTTGTCAGAGAGAGAGAGTGAGAGTGAGCACAGACAGACAGAGTGGCAGGCAGAGACAGAGAGAGAAGCCGGCTGCCCACCGAGCACAGAGCCCGATGTGGGACTCGATCCCAGGACGGTGGGATCATGACCTAAGCCGAAGGCAGCCGCTTAACCAACTGAGCCACCCAGGCGTCCCTGTCTTATTCCCACTCTTAAAAGGAAAATTCTCTGAACTAAAGACAAGGATATAAGAGAATATCCTTAAATTCCTCATCACTCATGACACAGTTGGAGGAGCATGCAAGAGATTTTCAGAAGCCTTTCTAGGGTCTAATTAGTTTTGCATTTTCTCTGTGGTGCTATGGGCCAAGAAAGAGCATTCATTCATATAAAGATGAATAAACCCTGAAGAGAGGAAAACCACATGATCTCTTGCTTGGTTTATTGAAATAGCCTCCAAAAACGGTTTTCTATCTGCACTCCTGCCATTTTATAATCATTTTCCCACAGGACAGCCAGAGTGTTATTTTAAAATTTAAATAATTAGATGATATCACTTTTTCTACTTAAAATCCTCCATGGCCTCCCAATTCATCTACTATCCTATTTAGCATCCTTGCCTACGCTTTACTGGGCCTCTTCAACCTCTTTCCTTGACATACTCCTAACTTGATGGTCTTCTCAAAACTTACCCAACCAATGAACCAAGACCTTTCCCAGAACATGGACTTTGCCTGTGCTTCATTCTTCATCTAGAATGTTCTCTCCACCCTGCTTTCATATCTCAGCCTAAAATAGTAGTTCTTCCAAAAGGTGTATCCTTAGACTCTCTCTAAATATAGGTTCTCCTATTGTACTTTCTGATACAAAGGCATGATTTATTTTCTATCACTTATAAAAATTTGTGGTGATATATATTCACTTGTTTATTTCACATCTCTCTTTCCCACTTTAACTGAAGCTCCATGAGGTCAATGTCAATGATATACACACACACACACATATAATATACATGACTATAATATTATATACATGTGTAACATACTATTTCTATTATATATAATATTTTATGTATAACCATAGTTTATATGTACATAATCTATTTTTATATATGTATATTTATTGGTAAATATACATACACTTAAAATTACATCTATAGTTTTTGGAACAAAACTAAAGCTTAGTAACTATACAATTAATAATTCATTAAAGAAATACCTGGAATTAGGAAAGATTTGTTGCTTAAATGAGGTAATACTCCTTTCTAGATGTTCTGTGAAACTAAATTCACCAACCGCCAGGGTTAATTGGCATCGATATACATCTCTCCATCTCCTTTCCAACTAATTATCCAATGTCACAGCAACAAGGCTAAAGGATATGGAAAGCCTTTCTAAGAAGAAGGTGATTAAGGGCACATTAAGATTGCAACTTATCTCATCAACAAAATGATGTCCCAATAGGCATTATTTAGCAGTTGTAAAACCAATTAAGTATGATGGCAACAATCTTAGTAAAAACACCAAGAGTTTCTCTAATCAAAGGGATGTAAACACCATGCTAAAATGTAAGAATGAAATAGAATACAACAGCACTGTTGAAAATTTATGTAGTATGATTTCACTTTATTGATTCATCTTTCATTAAGCTATAAACCAGGTTTTTATTTTGCTTCATTTTCTATATGTTAAGTATTTTTATCACTACTTCTGCTACAACTACTATTTACTGAATGCATACTAAATATATTATTAAGCATCTATTATATAATACATCCTCAACAATATATTAAACTATAAAGTATTTTCACATAAAGAAAACTGACCTCCAAGAACCTATGATCTTGCAGTTTCTAGTTCATAGAGATAACATTTGAAGCTTGGTCTATGTGTTCTAAAATCTCAAGATTCATAATTTAATTTCTTTAATTATTTTCATGCTGAAATATAAACTAAATATAAATTTATATATTTTAAAATTTGCTTAAATAATCATTAGTTCTTATCATATGTGTGCCTGTGTTAATTTCACTTATAGTATTAATATCATTTAAATTCCAAATTCAGAATTTCATAAAACTGTCTTTTTTAGTTGAAGTATAATTAATATATAGTGGTATATTAGTTTCAGTTGTACAATATAATGATTGGACAATTCTGTCCATTACCCAGTGATCATCATATGTATACTCTTAATCACCTTTCTCTTTTTCACCCATCCCCCTTTCACTTCCCCTCTAGCAACCATGTTTATTCTCTATATTTAAGTGTGTTTTTTTGTATCTTTTTTTATTGTTCATTTTTTTCTCTAAATTATCATATGAGTGAAGTCCTATGGTATTTCTCTTTGTCTGAATTATTTCACTCAGAATTATGCTGTCTAGGTATATTCATGTTGTTGTACTTGGCAGGATCCTATTTTTTTTTTATGGCTAATATTGCACTCTGTGTGTGTGTGTGTGTGTGTGTGTGTGTGTGTGTGTGTGTAATGAGATGTAATATCTGTTCATCTATCAATGGCCATGGGTTGCTTCCATATCATGGCTGTTGTAAGTAATGCAGCAATAAGCACATATCTTTTTTTTTTTAAGATTTTATTTATTTATTTGACAGAGAGAGACACAGCAAGAGAGGGAACAGAAGCAGAGGAAGTGGGAGAGTCAGAAGCAGGATTTCCACTGAGCAGGGAGCCTGATGCGGGGCTTGATCCCAGGACTCTGGGATCATGACCTAAGCTGAAGGCAGATGCTTAATGACAGAGCCACACAGGTGCCCTGGGGTACATATATCTTTTTAAATTAGTGTTTTCATTTTATTTGGATGAATGCCCAATAGTGGAAGTACTGAATCATATGGCATTTCTATTTTTAATTTTTTGAAGAACTTCCATTCTGTTTTCCACAGTAGCTGCACCACTTTACATTCCCACCAGTAGTGAATGAGGGTTCCTTTCTCCGCACATCCTTGCCAATACTTCTTATTTCTTGTTATGTTGATTCTGACAGGTGTGAAGTGATATCTTAATGTGGTTTTGATTTGCATTTTGTGCTTATTAGTGATTTGGAACATTTTTTCATGTGTCTGTTGACCATCTATGTCTTCTTTGGAAAAATGTCTTCAGGTTCTCTGCCCATTTTTTTTTTTTTTCTGCCCATTTTTTAATTGGATTATTATTACTATTTGGTGTTGAGTTTTATAAATTCTTTATATATTTTGGATATTAACCCCTTGTTAGATGTATCACTTGAAAATATCTTCTCCAGTTCTGTAGGTTTCATTGTTATTTTGTGGATGGTTTCCTTCAATGTACAAAAGCTTTTTATTTTATTTTGGTGTCTTTTCAATCGTTTAATTTTGCTTTTGTTTTTCTTGCCTCAGGAGACTTATCTAGAAAAATGTTTCTATGGCCAATGTCAAGGAAATTATTGCCTATATTTTCTTTTAGGGGTTATACAGTTTTAAGTCTCATATTTAGATCTTGAATCCAATTTCATCTAAATATAAAATTGTATTTTCTCCCTGAATTATGTTTCACCACTGTAACTCTCTTCATGACTTTATTTTTTAACCTATGGAAAGTATAATTCTTTGTTCCTTAATGAATTTCCATTGGAATTAGAGCATAAGTGAGAGTCCAGATTTAGTTAAAATTTCATTTTTAAAAAGTTAGGTACAGAATAAAAGGGATATTAAAAATGGAGAAAGAATATAGTTTTGATGACTGAATGGATTTGAGTTATAAGGGAGAGGAAGGAATCAAGAATACCCTTATGGTTATACTCACATTTATCAAGAAAGGAATTATTATAAGAGTGTGTTCAAGGAAAAGATTAGGGATGATGTTTAGAGGATGCTACCTTTGGGGCACTTGGCATTAGAGGTGGAAATTTTAATCTATCAGAGATAGAGAAGAAAAACTAAATAAATCACAGAAGTTATTAATTAGGTTTATTTTTGACTACAAGTCACAGAAAACTCAACCTCAAAAATGTATTAGACAATTTAAAAAATGGATTGGCTTCCTTATATGGATCTCTATAAATAATGAGTGAACAAGTCTTGATTCATCCAGTAGCTATGTGATGAAATCACCAACTGTCATTTTTTCCACACTGCTGTCTGTATTGTTAGTTTTATCTTAAGTCTGATCTCTGTCAATAGCAATCAAGGTTATACTTTGCCCTTTTCAGATTAACTACAAAGAAATGAAATAACTATCATCAAGAGACCTTAAACTTCAGTTTGTTTGAGTCAACTTAGATCATGTGCCATTTCCTGAACCATAAGAGGGACTAGGGAATGCTTTGGGTTACTTCTGATTAAGTGGGGTGGGGTGGGAGGTTGGTAGTGATTTCTTGCTTGGCTCAGATATAAAATGGCCTCTTCCTGGAGCTGGGATTAATTTTCCAACTCAACAGTTCCTATGTAATGGATGTGTGGGTGGAATAAATTGTGAGACATATAGTACTGTATCCTTTACAGAAAGCAGGCAATGTATAGACTTTCAAGGATTAGGTGAGCACTAAATAAGTGCTGATTTGATTGATAAGTGATAATTGACTGATTATCAATGTATTTAATGATTAGGAATTTCCTGCCTTTGAAGAAAGAAGCTGAAATCAGGGTATACTAGGTTAAAGAATGAACAGAAAAGCATGTGAGGAAGTGGATACAGTGTTCTAGGATTGCTCTTCTTAAGACTTAATGGCTTTTGAGGAAGAGAGTAAAGAGGGTGGTAGCTAAAGAGGCATCATTATAGATTAATATGGGATGATTAATTTAAACAATGGAAGAGAAGAAAATACCTACTGTATTTGAACTAGAATTATATATTGTCTATTCTCAGAAGTTATTTTTCATCATGATAAGATCTCAATTTAAGAATCACTTATTTTCATAAATGAGTGATTAATTCTGATGTTAATATTGTTAAAATCTTGCTTCATTTTGACATCAATATTCAGTGAAACAACATATCCATTTCTTCCTCCTATGAGAATGTGGTAAGACTGTTCTCTCAGGAATCATGGGAGACTAAATATGACAATGTGTATGAAGTCCATAGCATAACCCTTGGCATGTAGTAGTACTCAATAAATATTTGTTTTATCCCATCTCTATTCTCTGAGTCTCACCGATAAAATAAAGAAACTAGACTAGATTATCTCTAAGATCTAAAAGTCAATTAGTATATGATTTTAATTTAAACACATGTTTAAGCACCAAAGGAGTTTTAACTGATGAGAGGAACAATTTGAAAGTATCTCCACTTTATGAGCTGAAGAATTTCCTGCTACATCTGCTGGTTTAAGGTTTATGAGTAGCCTTGACTCTTTATGATGTGCCTTGTTTCTAAAATGTCCAAACATCTCTGAGTTAACGAACAGAAAAAAAATGTTGGTTGCCTTTCAGACTGTCTTTTTGTCCTCTCTTATTATACTCTACTTTTGGTCTTTGGATATCATGATTGTATGATATGTTTGTCAAGTAAAATATATGTTTGCATGTATTCATAAAAAATTAAAATTAAATGTTTCCCCAAGAAATTTACATATAAAAGCCTGCTATTCTATGAGTAAAATAGCCCATAATTTCCTTTTATATGAGTATAAGATCTGTGGTCCTAAGTTAATACACCAACATGTAGTATACCCTTGGTTTTGAACCATCCCTTTCCCCTATATATTATCACAAGCATCTTGTATTCCAAATCAGTAATGGTCACTGTATATTATTATAAAGTTAATGCATCTTAGGATCATTTTGGTTTTTGCTGTACATCATCGTAGGCAGAATTGTCAGCTTCGTGCTTGCAGCTGCTCTCAATCTGTCATCATAAATGATAAAAGAGCTTTGGAGTCTTATTTTCTATTGTACATTATTGTCACTACAAGAATGCAAGACCAGCATATCTTGGCTTGCTCACAAGACCCTTTATGAAGATAAGAACTTTACTAGAGAATCAGGGAATCTTTATATTTCTAAGTAAATAAATAAAACTGTAAATCTGCTAAAGTTCTGGCTTAATACCACAGGAATGTAATGTAAATCTTCATTCTTATATACAGATCTCAATTTATTTTATCAATTATTTTTAATTTCCATGATTCTTGGTCCCTGAAGTAAAACCGGTATAATTTCTCAAGTGGATATTTTTGAGCACTTGTCAGCCAATGTGAAATAAATAATATTGAATGACAGTTCTCTATAGGTTTCTCACATTTCTGCATGCCTTGCATGCAAGGCATTAACTTCCACTTATTCTGAACAGATTTTTCCAAGAATATGTGTATAGCGAACAGTCATGGAAGTAAAGATTGTATCTCTTTCTGGGGTAAATGGCAGGTTTGCTTACAGTTTGGGAAAAACAGTGTGTTTCTCTAAAACAAATGTCAGGTTTGCTTTTTGTCCAGTATAATAAAAACACCTCTCTCTGGAGCACAAGACCAGCATGTTACTGCCTACTATAAAAATTTAGGTTTTCCTGTGCTCAGGATTCTTCTTCTTATATTTCAACGTACTGAATATACAGGTATCTCTCTGCATCTATTTCTATTGTCCCTGAGAACTTGGGGATGGGGGATGGATATAGGTTGTAGCTCATGACAGTTGTTGTACATAAGAAATAAAATCTATTATTTCCATCCCTGGACTCTTATTTCTTCTGCTATTTCTTCAGTGGAACTTTGGCAGGTTATCTTGTTAGGTTTTAAGTAAGTTTTCACAATTCTTGACAATATGTTTAAGAAAATGAAGAAGAAGCTTCCTAAGTTTTCAGTGGAGAATTTATTTTTGGAAGCCAAGTGAAACCAAAGCAATAACAACAAAAAATATGTGTTTATATATTTTTTTCTATCACTTTCTTGATTTTTAAAAATCTATTAGCCAAAAGGTTTTATGTAATATCAAGTCTATTTTATTGCTGAGAAGAGGAGCAGCATCAGTGAGGGAAATAAAATCTTTTAAAAAAATATTAAAATGTTTCCAAAGAAAGCAGAATTTGTGTGTGTGTGTGTGAGTGAGAGAGAGAGAGAGAGAGAGAGAAATTTATTTTAAGTGACTGCTTATTTCAGAGAATATAAGTAATACTTAAAATGGATAATAATCATGGAGATATCTTTATTTCACTTTATGTGCAGAGAACTATATTCTAGGCTTTCTTGAAATTGCTTTGGCCAGATTAGGTGTTAGATTAGAGATCTGTAATTCTATATCCTAATTTTATTTTAATGGACGATTAGTACTTTACTTCCATATTAGCTTAACAGGCTCCTTTTTTGTCTATATAATATTTATAGGTAACTTCCTCCAGTCTAACTTTTACATTTTTAACATAGCCATGATTTTATTCCAATTGTCTGCCATTCTCTTGTGATCATACACTTGACTAGGCTCTGGCAATTCCATTTCCATTGCCAATATTTTGTCTAGGAATGGGTATTTAATAACATTTTGATTAATGTCTGAGGGGAATCTTGGAACACTTCTGAATATGCCTCTCTTACTCTAAAAAATGAAGTATGGAAGGAGATGTTCCAAACTCCTTTCAGTATGATATGGTGTGTGGAATTGTGATAGCCATCTAGGATCCTGGGGACTCTAAGTATGAGGTCCTCATTGGAATGATGGTAACCTAGTGGAGAGTATAAAGAATTCTAGTTATTGATGATATTAAGTCACTGGACTAAGTCCCTGGACTGGTATCTATATGTACCTGAGATATAGTATGCAGGCATGGTATACATACATACATACATGTGATATATATCACATATGAGATAGTGAATTTCTTTATTGTTAAATCCACATAAATAAAATTTTATGGATCTCTTAAATGAAGTTATGTATGTATGTGTGTGTGTGTTGGATAAATGCCTAGGGAAAGAATGGAACCAAAAGTCATAGATAGTTAAAATCTGACTGAGTTCCAGACAAAGCTAAAATTAACAGGGTCATTTTAAAGGTTTGTGATAATCTTATCACATAAGGAGCTTCATTAGATCTGCATACTATCAAAGACGATTTCTTGTTAATCATTCTAATTTTTTCTGCAAAATAGTATATAATAACAGTGTTCAGATTCTGTCCTTATTATATACTGTTGAATCTTTTGTTCATGAAGAATCTTACCTGAATCTCGCTATTTCAAATGAATTAAAGGAAAGCTGCATCATTGTCTTAGTATGGGCAATGAAATGGAATTTTGCTTCTTAGAGCACTGCTTTTCTTCATTTTATGCAGCTATATTTGGGGGTGTTCCATGGAACTGGTAGAAATTAATATGAAATCACTGAAAAATGGAATTTGTGCCTGGGATTCTGCAAATGTAAGACAAAATTACATTTTACATACAAACCAATGAGTTTATGCTAGCATTATGAGTCTAGCATGTCCTCACTAAACATGCAAAAATAATGGTGATAATTTCAGTATCATAACCAATAATTTATTTTTCAAAGTGAAAATAGAAATGATATCTTTCCTATTATATTGATTTTAAAGCATATCCTTAATGTGATGATTCATTCATAAAACCAATCAGGCAATAGCAGATTTCAAGAAAAACAACGAATAAAATTTTCTTTATTGGTGTGAAGTCTGAGAATAAACACGTTTGGATAAAGCATAATTTCAGGTAAGAAAAAGACAAAGATGGTTAATGGTAAACAAAAACCATACTTCTCCCTTTCATAAACTATCAAAAAAGAAGCTTTAGGAATTGGCCCTTACTACAAATAATCAGACTTGCCTCTGTTAGGTATGAAGGAGGAAATTAAAAATGTCTAGCACTTGACATTTATTTCTGCATTGGTTAAGGTAAGCAAAGCGATTCTCTATTGAATGTGAAGAGATGCTGTGTAAGTAAACACGGGCGATTTAGAACCATTCATCTCTAGTATTTTGTTCAATTTACAATCTTGCAAAGAAATCAATAGGCCTAGTTCTCCTCTTGTCTCCCCTTCTTTCTGCTAGCCTCATGCCATTAATCTGAGTTTAATGGGCACAGTAGCTTTAATGGATGTTGTATTTAAGGTAAGGCAGCAATTCATCCCTGGAATCACTAATCTCTGTGCTTGGGCAATATGGTAACCTCTTGTTTCTTCAGACCCTCTGGAGACTATCTAATGCTCTGGTTTCTTATAGCTAGAATTCTCCCTGTTGTCCACTGAAAACTTCCAGATCAACTCTGCTTTCAGCCTTGAAACATAATAAATTTGTAGAAGTGAAGAGGGAGTAGGCAGACTCTGTGGTACAACTGGCAGAGAGGATGTGACCAGTGGAGATGAGACAAAAAAGAAATAAATTGTTTACATATCAGGTTCTGCTTCACAGGCAGTTAAATATAATTAACAACAATAATAATCATCGATTACTCAGTGCTTATTCTTTGCCAAAATCTGGGCTAAGCAATTATGCATTATCTCTCTTATTCAGCCACTGAATATTTTTTTTTAAACTGCTCTCATCACTCCTTCCTGAAACCCTCAAATGTCTCCTCATGATCTTAGTTTTAAATCAAAACTACTTATCACAGATATAAAACCTTGAATGCCTGTATTGGGCCTGTCTGATGCCAGTTTCCACCACTCTCTATCTTACTGACCAGACTATGGCCTCACTGTTCTAAGCCCCTTCTACCTTGGGGATTTTATACTTGCTCTGTTTTCCCAGAAATCTCTTTCCCCAAATCTTCATAGGATTTAGTTCCCATCCTCCAGGTCTCTGCTCAGTTACCATCCCCTCAGGAAAGACTTCCTGATTACCCTATTGAAAAGGACTTGTCTTCTTCTTAACATTCATTATAGTCAAACATACCAAGCCTTTGTTGGTGTCTTATTCCAAAATAAAACACGATCAAAAAAGTGGTAGCTCCATTAGGTAAGATATTTGTATCTCGTGTTTATTAAGATCTTCCTAGTGCCTTCAGCGGTATCAGGAAAGTACTATTCTTCAAAGAAGTATGTGTTGAATGAATGTTTGATCAAATGCATAAATAAGGCATTCCAAATGATGAGAATATTATTCCTCTTCTTTTTACAGATGAGAAAAATAAGAGAACTTGAGTTACGTTACTTTCTCAAGGTTATATGACTGGTAAGGTTAAAATTATGTACCAACTTACCTCTGGCTAGCATTCACTCATTTAATCCTACTGTTCCTGTTTGTTGTTTCCACGTTTTCTCAAGAATTCTCTGAGGCTGTGTTTGAGAGTGTCTCCTTTACAGTGACAATTTGCTTTTGCTTTTTCTAGGCTTCTCTATAAAGAAGTGATGTAAATTTCAACTCCAAATTCATGGGAGGCTGGTCCTTTGTTACAGGAACTAAAAGGAGACTTGCATATCAACTCATGTCCCATGTCAACAATTTTCTTTCTGTGTACATTTGTAGGTAGTACCTGTCTTGTTTTTACTGAACTCTTTGCAAGCATCCACATTCTGTAGACTCTTAAGCCTGTCTTCCCATGCCATGCAAGGCCAAAGTCTTTTCTCTTGTCAGGCCTTCTTGTTAAAATTCTTACCATTTGGTCAGAGGTTTCTGCAATCTTTTTGACCCTGGCAGTTTCAAAGTCATCTTATGACTCTGGCCAGCAGTTCCCTCTTATCCACTGGTTTTAGTAAATTTCTTTTTTCTCAGTTCAGTTCTGCCTGTCTCAGGATTTTTTTATACAGAATTGTTTTGCATTTTGAGTGGGAAATTGTTTTAAGTCATAAAACCTTCCATAGATCCCCAGACCATATTTTGTTGGTAAACCTAATTATGTTTTTCCTCCTTTATTTTCTTCTGAGAATTTAATACCGATGAATAAAGCTTGAACCATATATTGGAAATATAAATACTACTAACCTCAGAGTATTTTCTGATTGAGCTCATATAAAGACATAGATACATCTAAGTTGATATATCTAGCATGAATATCAATAATTCCCTCTTTCTTTACCTTCAACTATTCAAAATCCTGCTATGTTAGGTTATGTTATATTTGAGCTATGACTTTTATAGTTTGTACTTTAAATTTTTTTTCAACTTTTTAAATAACTGTTCTTTGTGAGGAAAGAATTTCTTTTTTATCATTTTATTGAGATAATTCAACTTATTTATATTTTGGATAGTTTATTTTTAGGCCAGGTGTGCTATGATACCTCTCAGAATTATTGAGTTTTTATTTTGTATTGTGGAGCTAATTAACCTGTCTCTGGGATTCATTAACTTCCTCTGGGGTTTATTCTTTGTTTTATCAAAGTATATCCATACATAACTTTTTCAAAAATAAAGATGCATGAGGAAAAAACTTCCAGAATATTGTTATAACTAGAAATTATTTATTTATTTCTCTCATTTGAATCTGGTAGGATACAAATTTCTAGAGATAAAATACTTCCCTTCCTTGGGGACTTCTAGTATTAAAAACTACCGACAGACTTGGTAGGTGGCAATATTTTTTTCTTTGAATATTTTTTTTTAAAAGATTTTATTTATTTATTTGACAGACAGAGATTACAAGTAGGCAGAGAGGCAGGCAGAGAGAGAGGAGGAAGCAGGCTCCCTGCTGGGCAGAGAGCCCAATGCGGGGCTCAATCCCAGGACCCTGGGATCATGACCCGAGCCGAAGGCAGAGGCTTTAACCTACTGAGCCACTCAGGCGCCCCTCTTTGAATATTTTTATAAATTTTTTCTTTATTCCTTTTTACTTTATTTATCTGTTTGACAGAGAGAGAGAGAGAGAGAGAGAGAGAGCATAAACAGGGAGAGCAGCAGGCAGAAGGAGAGGGAGAAGCAGGCCCCCTGTAGAGTTGAGAGTCTGCCACAGGGCTCATTCCCAGGACCCTGGGATCATGACCTGAGCCAAAGGCAGACACTTAACTGACTGAACCACCTAGGAGCCTTGTAATTTTTTTCTTTATTCTTGATAGTTTGACCTACAGTGGGATATTTCTAGCTATGTACCTCTTACCACTCAACAAGTTTAAGTGAAAACTTATCTTTCCTCTTAACTTGGAAAAATTTCTCCTAATGTTTACTTACTGATTTTTCCCATTTATTTTCCCTGTCCTTCTCATTCTGTTAGTCATTTTTGATTGATACCAGTGCTTCTGAATTAAAGCTCAGTCTGTTAGCTTTACTTTCCTGTTTCTCCTCCTTTCCTAGGTTCTGAAAGAGTTCTTCAATTTTATCACAGCTATTCTGTTTCACTTTTAAAATTTGGCCATCATATTTTTGATTGCCAAGGATTCTTCTCCTTTGGAATCTTTTTCTTTTCTTTTCTTTTCTTTTTTTTTAAACCATCAAATTCTTCTCCTTTGGAATCTTTTTCTTTTCTTTTCTTTTTTTTTTAAACCATCAAATTCTTACTTTATCTGTGCATTGTCGTTAAAAAAAAAATTCTCTTTGGAGAGACTGATTAGAATCTCCAAGTACTTTTTTTTCCCAGAATGGTGGGAATTCACAATGCCTGGCTAGCTAAGATATGATAAGCACAATCCTCCTTGGGAGAGGCTAGTTGAAAAGGCAAAGAAGGAGTGACCAGAAAACTAGACGTCCTTTGAAGTTTCTGGGCTGAAAACAGCTAGATCCTAACTATGGCTCAATGCTATCTCCTAGAGGACAGATGCTTAACATAGGTTAGACATAAATCCTTAATAGTCACCGATTCCTGGCCTGCAAGTCATGAACATAGATAGTTCTAATCACACAATATCTATAAATGTCACTGCCCTAGTTACTGAAACTTTACATTCCTTTCTAATCTTTATTCTTTGATAATGTGCATAATAAAAATGGAGGTAGAGTTCAGCTCAGAGCCTTTCTCCAGTCGAGCGTCTCATCCCCAGGCCCTCTCCTCTCTCCTCCTTAGGTGTCTGGAGTAATCTTTTCATTTGCCATTTCAGGGTCTGCTGGCCAAACCCAACACAGGATGTTTTATTTCCTTCAGGTTCACATGGGTTCTTATTTTGGAAGCTTTTAATTTGCTTCAGTTTTCTATTTGTAAAGAATGATCATTTTGATTAATATAGGTTGTGTGGTAGTTGTTACCTGTCTTTATTGGCCCATCCTTTTAGTATCTGTGTGTCTCTGGGTAGATCCCATCACAAGGCAAGTTTCACCTCAGGAAGGTAGGCAGGCAATCAGTTCTCTCTCCTCCCAGTTGCCAGAATTGGGAGGACCCCTTATCTGTAAATCCAGAGATTTCTAGGAAATTTTCTCTAATTTGTTAGAATGTATTTCTCTAGCATCAGTCCAGTATCAAACCTCACTGCTGAGTATGAGTTGAGTGGAAAGGGCTTTGAGGCCCTAAGACCAGTTCTTTCATGTCACTAATTTTTAGCCCTGTCTCTTTTTCCACCTATATTTGGGGAAACTCCATCAGTGAAAACTTACCCAACTTAAGTACAGCCTTAACCTTGCAGGGCTCTGAGCTGTGATTCACTGTGTTCCAGTATTTCAGTTGATTCAATGCTCTCTGTATGCCACCTCTCAGAAACTCTTCAAAATCCTTGGTGTTCTTATAGTATGCCCTTCCCATTCTTAGCACTTTCTTAGCTACCTGTGTTTAGTGGTGCCAGACATGTGAATGAGGTTTGGGGAGAAATAAAAACTAAACTTTTGAGTTTTCTCCATTTTCTTTAAGTGTAATGATTAGTCCTACAAATTTAATTTTTTTATTGAGCATTCAGTGGCGTATGGGAGTCTAATGCCACAACATCATATACTAATCTTTGAAGAAATTTCAATTAACTATTCTTTGAAAACAGATACTGTACAAATATATATATTTTATTTTTAATTAATTTTTTAAAGATTTCATTTATTTATTTGACAGTGAGAGAGTACAAGCAGGGGGAAAAGTAGAAAGAGAGGGAGAAGCAGACTCCACACTGAGCAGGTAGTCTGATGTGGGGCTCGATCCCAGGACCTTGGGATCACGACCTGAGCCAAAGGGTCTGGCAGACCCCCAACCAACTGAGCCACCCAGGTGCACCTATTTTTATTTTTAATTTAGAGGCAGGGTGAGAGACAGACAGAGAAGGGGTTGGAAGAGGCAGAGGGAGAAGGAGAGAGAGAATCTTAAGCAGGCTACATGTCTACACAGAGCCCCATGTGGGCTTCGATCCCACAACCCAGAGGCCCTGACCTGAGCCGAAATCAAGAATTGGATGCTTAACCAACTAAACCACCCAGGCATCCCCAGATATTGTATGAATATTGTACAAAACAATACAAAAGCAGTGACAACACAAAAGGATAACCATTTTGCGTTCATATCAAAAAATTTGTGGTACTATTTATTTTTAAATGTAAGCCTATTTTCTTAAAGTATTTGGACATAACTTCTACATAGTAGCATCAAAATGTAATTAAATTAAAATGGGAGTTGTTTGCATCACAAATGTAAAATTATAATATTTAAGATAGGCTAAAACTATAAATAGAAACATAAAATCTTGCAAAGTTACATAAAGAGGAACAATTAATAGGGGAATATCACATATTCCTAAAGTGGAACAAAGAATACTGTAAGATGTCAGAAATTTACACCTTAATGTATAGATTCCATATGGTTTCAAAGAAATTTACAATTACATTTACTTACCTTAATAAAAAGATTTTAACATTATTCCGAGAGCATAGAGAGGTGGACTATAGAAGTAAATTCTGACCAACAACAAGTAACAAGGGGTTTTCTTTCTTAAATAAATACATTATACAATTTTAATAGTTAAAATACATGATATTTTTATTGCAATAGACAGTTAATTGAAATAGCCCAGAAGTAAACTTTATTTTGTTCAGGATGCCTTATTCATCAATAGATAAAAGCTGCAAATGGTTAGAAATCAGAACAAAAAAAACCTAATTGATATTCTTTATTCCAACAAGAGAAATAAATTCCAGAGGGATTAACAAGTCTAACATAAAAGAAATGATGGACAGCAAGAAGGTATTAGGGAAGAATATTGAATAAATCTCTTATACAAATAACCTTTATCTGTTGACAAGCAAAAGAAGAAATCATAGGATATGAGCAAAAAGAATTAAATCATAATTATAAGTTAAAAATTTAAGCAACAGGGACACCTGGGTGGCAGAGTTGGTTAAGCCTCTGACTCTATGTTGGCTCAGGTCTCGATTTCAGCATTGTGATATCACGCCCTGTGGCTGGCTCCACAGGCTTCACACTGGGTGTGGAGCCTGCTTAAGATTCTCTTTCTGCCCTTCCCCCCTTCTTAAAAAAATATAAACAACACTTGGAAATTATATGTAATAACAAACTAAATGGTAAATATATCTTATATATTAAGAAATAGAACTAAATAAGGAAAATAGATGTATACACAAAGGATAAGAATGTAACATTAACAAACTGGGATACAAATATAGTTGAAGTATTATATAAATTATAGATATTTAAGTATATTTGATGTACTTATATTTTTATATATAGTATATATAATATAAAATATATTGTTGATATATTATGTATTTAAGTATATATATTTAAGTATTATATAAATTATATATATACACACACACATATATATATATATACACACACACACACACACATATACCTAGTTATATAAATGCAAGAAAAAACTGTGTAAGGTGTAAGGGTACTATTTAAAATAATTGTACTATTTTAATTTTGATGTTTATATACAGCAAAATGCACAGATTTTTAATTATATAGTTTAATTATATTGACAAATTACACAAATTTTTATATGATTATGATTACACATGTGATATCTCCATCACAACCAACACATAGAACATTATCATTGTCCTAGAAAGTCCCCTCATCTCCCTTACTAATCAGTACCTCCCTTTCTCAGAGATAACATTTTTGTCTTCCTACCATAGTTGAGATGGAACTCTTATAAAATGTAATAATACTGTATGCACACCCCCTCCCACATTCTTTTACTCAAAATAATGCATCAATAGTTTATTCCTTTTCATTGCTGAATATTATTCCCATTTTATGGACATACCTAAATTTCTTTTTTTTTAAATAAATTTAGCTGTTAATAGCTATTATGGTTATTTTCTTTACAATTATGAATAAACTTGTCAGATGTGTTTTCATTCTTCTTGGGTAAATACCTAGCGGTGGCATTTCTGGGTTATTATTTGTTTATATTTGACTCTCTAAGACACTGACAAATAAGCTATCAAGAGTTTTTGTTGTTTCACATCTTCATCAGCATTTACTATTTTCACCCTTTAAATTCTGGTTGGTTTTGATTACATCTCAATTTGGATTCAGTTTGCCTTTTCCCGATGGCTAAAACTGTGGAACATATTTTCAGGTAGTCATTAGCCAGTTTTGTATCATCTTTTGTAACATGTATGTTGGAGATTTTTGCCCAGTTTTTTGTAAAAACATTTTTAAAAATTTATTTTATTTTAGACATAGAGAGAGCATGTGAGTAGGACAAAGGACAGAAGAAAAGGAGAGAATCTCAAATAGATTCCACACTGGGATGGAGCCCGACATAGGCCTCAATCTCATGACCCTGAAATTATGACCTAAGCAGAAACCAAAAGTCATTCACTTAACTGACTGAGACATCCAGGTGACCCTTTGCCCAGTATTTTTTATTGTTGTATGGCATTTCATTAATGACTTGTAAGAGTTCTTATATAATCTAAATACCAATTTTTTGCCAGGCAGGTATTATAGCTATTCAATGCCACTTTATAGATGACTTTTTTCTTTCATCTAAGTTTTCTTTTGGGAAAAAACAAAGATAAAAACAAAACAACAACAACAACAGAGGGCTTAGATTTTCCTTTTAAATTTAGTGCTTTTTGAACCATGAGAGACTATGGACTCTGAAAAATAACCTGAGGGTTTTGAAGGGGTGGGGGTGGGAGGTTAGGGGAGCCAGGTGGTGAGTATTATGGAGGGCATGTATTGCATGGAACACTGGGTATGGTGCATAAACAATGAATTCTGTTATGCTGAAAAGAAATTTAAAAACAAAAAATGCTTCAAAAAAATTTAGTGCTTTTTGAATTCCAAGAAATGTATCCCTACCCTAGGTTCATAAAGAGGTTCTCTTCTGTTTTCTTCTGGAAGGTTTATAGTTGAAGTTTATACATTTAGGTCAATAATCTATACTGAATTAATAACTCTAAATGTTATGAGGTAAGGGTTGAGATAATGACTTTTTTTCCCTATGTCAGTAACAAGTTTTTTCAGTACTATTATTTCACTCATTTAATTACCTTGGCACTGTTGTCAAAAATCAATTGACTGGGTTTCTGTGGATATATTTCTGTACTCTCTACTTGTCTTATTGATATATTATCTATCCTTCTGCCAATACCACACTGGTATGATTAACATAGCTTTATACTAAACCCTGAAATCCCAGCGATTGTTCTTTGAAGATTATTATGACTATTCTTGAAAGATATGCTTTTTGAATTTTCAAATAGTTTTAGATTTCCAGAAAAGTTGCAAAGAGTAAAGGAAAGGTTTCCCATATACTCCATTCACAAATTTTCTAATTATTAATATCTTACATTAGTATGGTACATTTGTCACAACAAATGAGCTAATATTGATGAATTTTATTATTATTATTTTGAATATTTATTTATTTATTTTACAGAGACAAAGTGTGCAAGGGGAGGGGCAGAGGGAGAAAAGAGAGAGAATCTTGAACAGACTCCACTCTGAGTGCGGAGCCTGACACTGGGCTCAATCTCAGGACTCTGACATCATGACCTGAGCTAAAATCAAGAGTCAGATGCTTAACTGACTGAACCACCCAGGTGCCCCTTGATATATTATTGAGTAGAATTTATACTTTATTCAGATTTCCCTAAATTTACCTATTGTCCTTTTTATGTTCCAGGATAATATCTAAAATTTTACATTATACTTAATTGTCATGTTTCCTTTGGTTTCTGGAGGCTGACTTTTCCCGAACTTCCTTGTCCTTGTTTAAGATGTTCAGTTTTTAGGAGTACAAGTAGACATATTGTAGTATGTCCCTCATTTGGGTTGTCTTATGCTTTCCCCATGATTAGAAGAGAGTTACACTTATTTCTTGAGGCAGATAAGAAAGATTAAGTGCCATTCTCATCACATTATATCAAGAGCACATGCCATCAGTATAACTTGCCATTGTTAATAGTAACTTTATTACCTGGATGATGGAATAACTGTCAGATTTCTCCACTGTAAAGTTATTCTTCCCTCCCTCTTTCCATATGGTGCTCTTTGGAAGGAAGTCGGTAAGTGTAGGCCACATTTAAGGGTTGGGAAGTTTTGCTCCACCTCCTTTAGAGCTGATATTCTTTTTTTTTTTAAAGATTTTATTTATTTATTTGATAGACAGAGATCACAAGTAGGCAGAGAAGCAGGCAGAGAGAGAGGAGGAAGCAGGCTCCCCACTGAGCAGAGAGCCCGATGTGGAGCTCGATCCCAGGACCCTGAGATCACGACCCGAGCTGAAGGCAGAGGCTTTAACCCACTGAGCCACCCAGGTGCCTCTAGAGCTGATATTCTAAGACTTTGCACTTTCATATAAATGTGAGAATAAAGTTGAAAATGTCTACCAAAAAACTTCCAGAACACTATGACTTCAACTGTGATTCCTTTGAATTTACAGGTAAATTTGGAGAATTGACCTCTTAGCTATATTGTTTTCACTCAATGTCAACTGCATCTTTCCATTGACTCTGGTCCTTTAAAATTGCTCTGATCAGGTTTTATGGTTTTAAATATAGAGAACTTATATATTTTTAAATTTACTTGTAAGTATCTTCATTTCTATGTTGCCTTTAGTGTATTTTTCTGGTATTTTCCATTTTTTAGAATTTACAGTACAACCCTGGGAAGATGTGTTAAAAATGGGTATTCTGACCTTTTTCCTGATACCAGGAGATAGTTACTCATTATACCAAGATTTAATATATTTCCAGTAGGATGATTCTCTTCAGTTGGAGGGGGAAGTTCTTTCTATTTATAGAAATTCTTACTGAATGGATGTGGACTTTTGACAGATGCCTGTAATTATTGAAGTGATCATATGATGTTTCTTTTTTGTTCTCTTGATGTCGAAATTACATTGATTTTTAAATGTTGAACCAAACTGTCATTCCTGAATAATACCTACTGGTACTTAATATATTTATATTTTAATTTTTAATATATTATCATATTTGATTTGGTAATATTTTAAAGGTTTTTATTTTTTATGTCTATGTTTATGAATTATATTGGTTTATAATATTCTCTTCTTATAATATCTGGAAACAGTATTATGATGGCCTCAAAAAAATCAACTGAGGAGTATTCCCTTTCTCCATTAGATAATTGATGTTAACCCTTTTCTTTTTTCTAATACAAGCATTTAAAACTATTAATTTTCCTTTACTACTGTTATAACAACATTTATTTATTTGATAGACAGAGATCACAAGTAGGCAGAGAAGCAGGCAGAGAGAGAGGGGGAAGCAGGCTCCCCACTGAGCAGAGAGCCCGATGTGGAGCTCGATCCCAGGACCCTGAGATCATGACCTAAGCCAAAGGCAGAGGCTTAACCCACTGAACCACCCAGGCGCCCTGCTATTTCTTTACTTTTGTTGTCTTTTGTTTCATATGTTCTGAGGCTTTATTATTAAGTGCTTAAAAATATAAAATTGTTAGATCTTGATGAATTGCCCCTTTTATCATTATGGAATGATCTTTAGCTCTGGTAATACAACCATCTTGAGGTCTACCTTCCCGATACTAATATAGTCATATCAGCTTGCTTACACCAGTTGTTTCCATCGTAACTTTCCTCTCTTTTATACCTGGGCTCTGTAAGATAATCTTTTTCACTTCAGCCTAAACAATACCCCCTAGCATTTTTCTGGGGGCAACATGTATTCTCTGTTTTCATTGATCAGAAAATTGTTTTGTGATTCTTTAGTTTTTGAGAAAAGATAGTTATATTGTGGAGGCCAAGAAAAACAAGGCTGTACCCACCTTGAGTCTAGCCCTAACATCACTCTCCCCTCCATAAAACTGAAGGAGGCTGAGGCTGAGGCAGAAGAAAATGGAAACAAAGTTAAACCTAAATCTCACTAACAAGAACGCTTGATAGGAGAAATGTGACATTCCACCAGGAAACTCCCAATTGTTATCATGTTAGTGCCTCATCAGAGGGAGAAACGGCCTTGACTTGATAATAACCAGGCCTCCAATATCCTTATAGTCTTTTTAACCCTGATAGCCCTTCTGAACATCCCCTTTGTCCTCACCTACTGCTGAGCCAGCAGTCCTGGCCCAATTATGTACTGCCGAGTCCACCCCTACTCTGCCTTTAAAAACTCTCACTGTAATCCGGTTTGGGGTCCAAAGTCCCTACTCCGCTGTGCTGGGTATACTTGGGCCCAAGCTTAAGCTTGTCAAATAAACCCTCGTGTGATTGCATCGGTGTTGGCTCCTTGGTGGTCTCTCGGACACAAAAACTTGGGCATAATAATATAGATCTAGAATTCTAGATTTTTAGCTTTCTTTCTTTCCTTTTCTTTTTTCCTTTAAAGCTGTTTCATGTTTTCAAGTTCTACTATTTTAGGTTGTTTTCTGTATGCTATGTGTCTTCTTTTTCCCTCTGACTACTTTTAATACTTTCTAGCTTTTCATACTGCTGGCAAGAATCAAAGTATGTACAAACCTTGTCTCCTTTGCAGTGGTCAGCTGTTGAAATCTCTACCAAGCATTTTTAGAATTCCAGCTCTTGTTTTCCTTCAGGGCTCCTTGGAGACTTGCCCAAAAAAAGGTATATCTCAGTGCTAGGATTTGAGGAGAGCTTTTATGCACATCGTGCACTTTTCTCTGCGACTTTCTTTTTATTGGGAATTGCACCCTTAAATATAGCTGCTCTGGTAGTTAGTTGTCAGTTCCAGATTCTAACTCCTCAAGCCAGCAAGTTCATGGTGTTTTGCTTCACATGGTTCTAGGAAATATTCTCAGGGGAAAAAAAAATCTATTTAAATGTTGACCTTATCTATTACAGTTCCTCTTTTAAAAGTTATTTTCTTGTTTATTTTAAAGTTCCCATCTTTTAAAGAGTCAAATTCCTAAGTTTCTACCTTCTTTTGGTGACTCTCCAGTGGTGTAAACAGCCCTCCTCTTTCTAACACCCTTTTTCAAAGTTTAGAATTATTATTGGTGAGATGGTCTGAGAGGGGCTATTCTGTCACTTCTAGTAGCTAGAATTTCCAGAATGCTATATTTGCCAATTATTATTTCCTAGTCATTTACTCATTCCATAAAAATATTAGTGCCCAATGTTGTTCTAGTAGAAATAATAATACAAATTATTACTTGTGAGTCCCTTTTGAAAAATAAGTGTTCAGATATTTTGATGTAGTATTTCATTTCTGGTTATCTGTTTTTAAGGAAATTTACCCTAAAGCAGAAAAACAGTATTTTTCAGTGTAGTATAAATCAGCATTATTAACAGTGTAAAATTTAGGAAAAAACTAAAACCCATCAATAAAGATATATTTAAGTAAAATATTATTCACTCACTGAATAAAATATGATGTAACCATCAACATGATTATTTTGAAGCTAGTGAAGTAAGATAAAAATCATTATATTAAAAATTAAGAAGGATTTCTAATTTTGTGTGTGGGAGTGCATGTGTGTAGGTATTTGTGTGTGTAATGATTCTTAATTACAAAATGCCTATAAAGTCTTGTGGATACAATATATAAACCTTATGATAGAAAAATGTCTCTGATAGAAATGATTAACATTCTGTCACAGACTATTGTTGAACTAATATTATTTAGCTCCATGCACTTTTTCCTTTATTTTCCAAATTCTTTGTATCATGGTTATATTATTACTCTTAGCAAAATTTAAAATTTAAAATAACTATAATGACAATCTAGACTTTAGCTAATTTTTATAAATTCTGCACTTCTGCTTATACCCAGAATATATTTCATTCCTGTACTTGATTTTTGAAAGTATGTGTTTTCTTCTGAACATTCTGTTAATGGCTTTACTTAAGTAGATAAAGGGTTATACCTAAGTTTGAGCTAGTGGAGAGGGAGCCCATCAATACTGGTTACATGGTTTTGCTATAGACTTTCAATTTTGACAATTCTATCTTGACTTATTTTTTATTTGAATATGGGTATTTTAGCTTTGAATGTGGGTTTTTTATTGTTGTGCAGCAAATTCCAACCATTTTAGTGGTTTCAAATAATACATTCATTTTCTTAGTTCTATAGGTCAGAAGTTTCGGCATGATATGGCTAGTTTTCAACTCAGTGTCTCAGAAAGCTAAAATTGAGGTATCAGCCAGATGTGTTCTCATCAGTAGCTCAGAGTCTTTTGCCAAGCTCTTGGGGTTGTGAGATTCAGTTCTTCATGGCTGACATCCAGAGTTACTTTCAGCTCCTAGAGGCCACCTGCATTCCTTTCCATGTGGCTCCATTTCAAAGCCAACAACATAGAATTTATCTTGCATCAAATCCCTTTCATACTTTGAGTCTCTGACTTCATTTCTGACTTCTAGACTCAGATTTAGAGTTCATGTGACTAAATTCAGTTGTGCATGTAAAAAAGACTAATCATGGGAACAAAATCCATCACATAGAGGGTGTGTATATCAGATAATGGGAATTGGAAAAGCCATCTTAAAATTTTTGCCAACCTCAATAGGGTTAACAATGAAAACATTTTAACCAGTAAGAGGTCAAAATATATATGAAAGAACCTATGTCATTATGTAATAATCCCTGTCCTGAGCATGAAGAAATCTATGTTCTGGGCACCTGGGTGGCTCAGTGGGTTAAGCCTCTGCCTTCGGCTCAGGTCATGATCTCAGGGTCCTGGGATTGAGGCCCGCATCAGACTCTCCACTTGGTGGAGAGCCTGCTTCTCCCTCTCTCTCTCTCTGCTTACTTGTGATCTCTCTCTGTCAAATAAATAAATAAAATCTTAAAAAAAAAAAAAAAAGAAATCCATGTTCTCCCATCTTTGATCAGTCAGTAAGCCCTGTCCATTCTAGTTTTAGAATACTTCTCAAATCTGAGGCTCTTACCAATTTTGTCTGCTATCAACCTAATTTATCTTTTAAATGAAAAGATTGCAATAGTCTAGTTACTTTATCTGATGTCAATCTTACCCTCTCAACCCTACAATTCCTTTTAAATCATTCTTCAAATGGTTGATAAATCTTTAAAAAAATTCCCTTCCTAACTTTTTTTTTCCCATTTTATTTATTTTTTCAGCGTAACAGTATTCATTCTTTTTGCACAGCACCCAGTGCTCCATGCAAAACGTGCCCTCCCCATTACCCACCACCTGTTCCCCCAACCTCCCACCCCTGACCCTTCAAAACCCTCAGGTTGCCCCAACCTCCCACCCCTGAACCTTCAAAACCCTCAGGTTGTTTTTCAGAGTCCTAACTTTTAAAGATTTCACATAAATTTTTAAAAAGTTTTTCTTCTTAACTTTTAGGTCAATATCTCTTGCACATTTATCCTACTAAAATTCCTAACATGTAATAAGTCCTCAGTGAACATAAGCTGCTAAAGCACTTTAATGCTCACTCACTGCTTGAATAGATGTCCCTCCGTCAACTGGCCACTTCTCATGCCTTATCTCCCCCCTCCATTTCTCATATCCTTTGATCCAGGACTACTTATAATTTCCCACACATAATATAATAAATCTTGGGAATATTTCCAAGTATTGTTTTTACGACTATGAATAATAGTAACGTTAGTTTAAACACACTTTGGACTGCTTATGTTAAATGCAACTTAAATTGGTTCATTAAATCATTTTAGCTACTTAGTTGGAAAAATACTTTGTTAAAAGAAAACAATTGTGTAATGTGATTATTAACAGATTTTTAATAAATAGATTAAAATTTTGTAAACCTTATAGTTTAACTATTTTCATTTTAATCAGAATGTCAATTGAAAAATGTCAAATTTGTTTGAAAAATACAATGTATTTTGGGTAATACACTTTCAAATTTTAGTTATCTACCTTCATGTCACTTTTCAAAGTTTCAAATTGTTCTAGTAGCTATTTAGGCATTGAGATAAAGAAAATAATATGTGGTTTGATTTTTTGATTTACATTTGTACTGTTGGTCAACAATGTTTATTGAATATTTATTGAATGTATTTGCAATACCAGACATCATAAGTTAACAGAAAAAACACTGAAAATATTTTTTCTCTACGAAGAGAAGTTAAAATCAAAGTAGGAAAAAGACATTGATGTGTAGGGACTGTCTGAGAAGGCATGTGTAAAAAATAGTTAACACTTTGGGGTACCCTGGTGGCATAGTCATTTAAGCAACCCACTCTTGGTTTGGCTCAGGTCATGATCTCAGGGTTTTGAGATCAAGCCTTACACTGGGTTCTACACTCAACTTAGGACTCTCCAACTGCCTCTCCTCATCACTTTCTCTCATTGTCTCTCTCTCTAAAATAGATAAATTAATTTAAAAAATAGTTACACTTCATTTATGTAAAAGAGATCTAGGTTTAAAAATAAATCAGATAAAAACTTAAGTGAGGTGAGTTTTGAATGTTTGTGATGGATGGTAGGCCTCAAATTGGTGAAGAAAGGAAAATGTCGATCCTTTTCTCAGGGTGTCATTTTGTATTGTGGAGCTTAGTGTAAGATACATCTCATATAGACTCAGTCTGACCAGTTATCAAATAAGTTGAAAATAATTCTAAACAGTTAGTTTACAGCAGCCAAAGCACATCCTCTCATCAAATGAAGTCAGATGGAAACGGGATGAGTTCTGAACTATGAACAGGGTCCCATCTGTCTGTTTTTCAATCATGCCCCACATCAGATTGAACTAATGTGTACTGATTTAAGTTTTCTTAGGCAATAAGGCTTCTTTTTTAACACCTAATTTAGAGTCTATGGCTCTCTGAGGCAGCCTGGGAAGCTTTCTTAGCTTAGATTTTGTGTGTGTGTGAAATCACCACCAACTGCCTTCCAAGATAATACCAAAGTTTTACTTATTTGCATATTTTCTGACAACCTCTAGCCTTTTTACCTTAGTCTATGGTGGTAACTTGTACTTCACTGAATTCTTTCTGTTGCATTTTAATTTTATGATTTAATTTTATGATTTTTATTTTATGGGGATAAGAGGGTAGAAATATGGACAGAAATAGCTGGGAGAATAGCTTATATACACAATTCTTCACTAAAATAAAGAGCTATCTTAATTCTTTAGAGATTTTCCTGGCTATCTCAATTTAAATGGATACTCTAGACTCAAACATCACTTTTAACTCTTAGGACTATATTCTAAGGTATGACAATTGTCAGCCAAAAATCAGGAGGATAAAAAAGAGTTTCAAGTCACATTTTCATTATAAAGAAATACTAGCTAACATCTTTCAATATGATTGACTGGGTAGCCTTAATGATTCTGCTAACCAAAATAAATAAGTATTGAGTAAAATTTAAAAAGACATCGCTGAGTTAATATGGTAGTAGAGAATCTTCAGAGAACCATTGGACAGGGAAGTAGGTAAAGTGAATGAAAATGAGGAAAGCTGTGTTGCAAACCTGCTTCTGTCCTGAAGGTTTCTTACGCTTTCTGAGATTTTATTTTTGTAGTTGGAGGTCTCCTTCTGTTCCTGAGATCCACTCTGATGGCTGCTTGGAGAAGAGGTAATAAAGCCCAGGACTTCCCCAAGGGAAAGTATCATAAAGCTGTGGCCTTCATCAGTTATATTTTTTTTTCCATTTTATTTATTTTTTCAGCGTAACAGTATTCATTCTTTTTGCACAACACCCAGTGCTCCATGCAAAACGTGCCCTCCCCATTACCCACCACCTGTTCCCCCAACCTCCCACCCTTGACCCTTCAAAACCCTCAGGTTGCCCCAACCTCCCACCCCTGACCCTTCAAAACCCTCAGGTTGTTTTTCAGAGTCCATAGTCTCTTATGGTTCGCCTCCCCTCCATCAGTTATATTTTGCTGTAAGGCAGAAGGTACTGAGTAGGTGAAATTTATCACTCATGATCATTTAAAACCATAAGTTTGCTCACCTTGAGACTTCTGTTCTGAATTCATACTATCTATAGGGTTTTTAAAAATCCCACTCTGAAAAACAACCTGAGGGTTTTGAAGGGTCAGGGGTGGGAGGTTGGGGGAACAGGTGGTGGGTAATAGGGAGGGCACGTATTGCATGGAGCACTGGGTGTTGTGCAAAAAGAATGAATACTGTTACGCTGAAAAAATAAATAAATTTAAATACTGAAAAAAAATCCCACTGAGAGAACTTATTTTTAAAAATAAATTTAAATGAAGAATTTTTTTTATTCACTTTGGAAGTGAATAAAGAGGGTTGAAAGTATCTCTGGATGACCTACTGAAGCAAACAAAAGTCTTGTCTGGGAGAATTCACCTTTAATGCTTGTCTCCTACAATTTTCATAGCCAAAGATCCAAGAACCAGTAGTCAAAAAATACAGATTACACCAAAGAGAAAAAATAAAAACCAGAAGAAACGATAGAAAATGGATGCAAATTTTGGAATTATTAGACAAGGATATAAGATAATTTAAGGATGTAGCATAGACATTGTTTGAAGAAATGAAAAAGGAAGATTGAAGTATAATGAGTAAATAAAAGACTGTAAGTGATGATGAAGTAGATTTTCAAAATAATTGAATAGAAGTTCTAGGACTAAAAACACAATAATTAAAATTTGAAACTAAATTAGGTTGAGTAGCAGATTGTGTGTGTATAGTGACACAAAAAAATAGTGATCTGAATATCTATAAATAAAGAATATCCAAATTATTAAGGAATAATAAATAAATATTAAAGAATGATTTTAATTATTCTGATTAATACATTGGACTAGGAAAAAAGAGAAAATATGAAATTACGGGATGATCTACCAAACTTTCTAGTGGGAGAAAATAAAAAGACTTGGAATGATTTAGGATTTAAAGAGAAAATGGCTGTTGATTTTCTAAAATTAAAGAAAATCATCAATCCCTAGACCTTGGGAACTCAATGATTCCAAACAGAGTAAAGAAACATAATCCACAATGAGCTATATGGTATTGAAACTTCAAAATATCAAAAAAACCAAAAGAACCAACTAAAGAAAAAGAAAACGTATATATGTGAGAGACAGAAAAGATATCCAAAGAATAGCAGTTAGATTGACAAAGTTTTTTTAAAAGATTTTATTTATTTGACAGAGATCACAAGTAGGCAGAGAGGCAGGCAGAGAAAGAGGGGGAAGCAGGCACCCTGCTGAGCAGTGAGCCCCATACAGGGCTGGATTCCAGGACCCTGAGATCATGGCCTGAGCCAAAGAGCAGAGGCTTTAACCCACTGAGCCACACAGGCGCCCCTAGATTGACAAATTTTTTAATAGTAAAAATTGAAGCTCTGAGACCTGAGAATAATATCATTCGTGTTTTCAGGGAATATAAAATATAATTGTGTATGCAAAAGCATGGCATATAAAAAGGGAAGGCGAATGACATTTTTAGCAAACAAAAACAGTTTACTCCTAATGTGCTCTATCTAAAGATCTAAAAGTCTGAAGGAAAATTATCCCAAATTGAAGATCAGAGATGCAAGAAGATAGCATGTGGAGTATATTTAAAAAAAAAAAAAAGGTTAACTGAAACAATCAGTGACAATAAAATGCAGTAATAATATTGAATTTACATATCTAACACTTATGTGGCAATATTCCAGGTATGGTTTGAGCACTTTATAAATATTAGTAAAATTGAATCATTCTATCAGTGTTTTGAGGAATATACTGTTATTATTGCTGATGGTACGAATACAAAATGGAGAAATAGAGATGTTAATGAATGGCACAGTGTCCCACAGCAAATATGCAGGAGGACTAGGGTTGAATATAGCCATCTGTCTCCAGCATCTGCACTCTTGAGCACTATACTTGGGGTTTCTCTAATTTGTGGAGGCAAAAAAAAAAACCCAAATAATTTTTAACTCTAAACAACAGTAGCCACAATTGTGATAATATCCTTATATTCAGATCTCTGTGTCCTGTTGGAATTTTTTAAAAGAGCAAAGACATTACAGTTTAATTTACATAATGTCTATAAATTAAAAACCACCATACCAAAACCATAACATGACCATAATGCAATTTCTTGTCAAATATTATCATCAGTGGTTCTCAAGTCTTTCTAGAAACGTACTCAAGATGAAGAACAATAAAGCATGGTCACTTAAAATTAAAAAAAAATTCTTTTATAATATTCCACTTAAAATCAAGACAGACATCTGTAAGAGATACCTTAAATGATAATAAATCCAGTTTCTAAATAGAATCCCTATTTACTGAGTCCCTGATTATGTACAGATATTATGCTTTCCCATAAAATTAAAAGAAATGACCATCATTCCTTTTTCACAGGCAGAGAGATAGAACCTGCTATAGTTGATTTATTTGGCTTGACAGCACATGGTTTACAGTGGGAGAAGAAAACTTTGATCTGAGCTCTTTAGAAACCAAGACCAAACAGTTCTGTGAATTTGCTTTTATACACATGAGCTGAATTTGTGTCTAGCTCATTTCAAGATAAATTTTAGGGCAAAGGATCCTGTGTCTAGAGGGTTATTCTACTTTTCAATTGAAAAGTTGAAACCTCTTGTGGCACTTAAAAAACAAAGTGGGTATCCATTAATCACACAAAGAATAGAAATGAAAAATCCAAAGACTAATGAAACTTGTGTATACTTTTTGTGAAAATGTTCCTTAATTTTCTTTGTTTTGTGCCTAGTGAAGACAGTTTTCTGATAACCCTTTCACTTGTCTTAAAACTAAATAGATTTCCATGGGTATGCTGGAGTTTTTACAAGCAAATAATGAGCATAAATGACCTAGAACTTTTTTTTTTCTTTACTAGGATCTTCCTATTTTTTTAATTATTGAAAGACGTTAACAGTTTGTCACCAATTCTCTCTGAACTCCATTACCATAAAAACAGAGATCTCTAAGTTGTTTCTTTTCTCTTTTCTTTTCTTCTTCTCTTTTCTTTCTTTCCCTCCTTCTTTTTTTTTTTTTCTTTTTTTTGGGGGGGGGGGTTCTGTGTGTGTGTATTTGGTTCACAGTTTGAACTACAGCAATTTTAGGCCTTCATGTTTTAGAGTATTTTTCATTTACTCCACCTAGTCTACAGTTTCCTTGGTGATTGGAAGAGCTTTAGGCTTCATAAAAGCTACCAGTTATGTGGAACAAAAAGAGGGATATGAGACCTTTTTCAGAGAACAAAGACTATACTTAGAGTAGATAGTAACATAGGAAAGATAAATGAGGTTGGATCATAGTTGAAATGATCTAAGACATCCTGATGCCAGGTTGAGAGCTGGGGCAACTGTCACATGCGGAGAGGATGTTAAGAGAGCCATGTTAATGAAAGGAAGATTTCAGGTAGGAGGGACAGAGAAAAATATTCCTGAATCCCAGAGATAGTTGGGATAATAATGACTTTGAATTCCAGTATACTGAATTCTTGTTCTGGATTCCCTTGGTATTTAAGATGTTTCTTCCTGGGGAGGGGTGGAATTTCCACAGGAGGAAATATTTTTATGCATTAGTGACATGTAGTTACAAAATTAAAAGTCCAAAGTGACAGATAGGAGCATTATTTTGGTGCTGAGGATACTTTTGGTTACAGGGCAGAGTAAATATATGGAAATGTGTCAAGGAAAGAAATTAAGTGTAAAGACTCAGAAATACCTACTAACACATTTTCCTTGTGGAATTTGTGAGTTTGTGACTATCTAATTACTTTGTCATTAACTTCACTAAGTTGAATTGACCTTAAGGTGTCATGCTTGTTCTCAAACAGAATGACTACTATCTCCATATACCTAGAATTTGCACTGTTATTTAATATCTATGCACATTACTTCAGAAGATATCAATACTGTACTATAAAGACTTGAAAAATTAAATCAGAATTTGAAGTGACCTAACATTTATCAATGGATTACATAAAGAAGCTGATATTTGAGAGACTAGGGGAAAGGACATACTGCCTTTTCATTTTCCTAGATTCAAATTCTATCATCATATCAAGTTGGATCATCACAAAGCAAAGTAAATGGACTGTGTTATCTCTGCCCCCCACAGATATGCCTTTGCTGAATTATGATTTAATGTTATGCCCTCAGCTTGGATAACTCCGCTGAAGCTGCCTGAGTCTGATTAGATTGTGCTCTCCCACCGGTATTAAAATAGCAGATGGGGCATGAGGCTTATTCTCATGGAGGGAAAGTGCTGAGGGTGGGTGCTTGGTGGATTTCTTTTTTTTTTTTTTTGCATACTCAGGGATGCAACAGAAATCTGATCTGGATTCTATAAAATGTTCCAGTTAGAACATTGTGAATGTCAGTTTTGCGGGGTGTGTGCGTGTGTGTGTGTATGTGAAAATACATAGTTAAAAATATTGTCTCTTACTTTTAGCCCATGATATTTAATTATTAATACTAATGCTAAAGGCAATAATAATGAAATATGTTAGTGTCAGTATGCATTATTAGTGTTTACTTATTTTTTAAGTAGGGCCAATAATCCCAATAATAAGGATGATGATTATGGCTCTGTGACATAAAATCCATTCTAGACTAAATCACTAGCTAAATGAGAAAAAATTACTTGTGACTGGCACTCATTGCACTCATTTCTGAGGAAAAGAGAGAAGAAATAAATGAATATTTCAGAGATCAGCATAAATATACCGGAGGAAGAATTTTAGCTGACCTGTTTGTTCACTAACATTAAAAAGGAGAAAAGAAGAGGAAGGGAAGACTAGAAAGAGAAAAATAAAAAGAGGAACAGACATTATACTCATAACAGCAAGCAGCAGACAAATCATCATAAAATCAAAGCCAAAAGTTTGATAACATGATAAAGTCTGATAAGGGATTGGAATATACCAACATTGAGATAAAGAGCTTGACAAAACTGTAAGTGTTACAGCACATGGGTCTTGTTGAATTTTATAGAAAAGACACATGGCAATGGCACTTCTTTCAGGCTGTTAGACTGTCATTTACAGTGTATCTCTAAATTTGACACTCAAGAGTCATGTGGAGAAACATTTTTGTCAGTGCATACACTCCACCCCTCCTCTTCCCCACTCCACCCCCACCTAAGAAATAGAGAAAGAGATTTAGTACCTCTGGAGTAGAGCCTCTCAGTGCCTGCATTTTATTTTATTTTATTTTATTTTTATTTTTTTAAGATTTTATTTATTCATTTGACAGGGATCACAAGTAGGCAGAGAGGCAGGCAGAGGAAGAGGGAAAAGCAGGCTCCCTGCTCAGCAGAGAGCCCGATGCGGGGCTCAATCCCAGGACCCTGGGACCATGACCCGAGCCAAAGGCAGAGGCTTAACCCACGGAGCCACCCAGGCACCCCAGTGCCTGCACTTTAAACACCATACTCTGATCATTGTGTTGTAGATGGCTTGAGAAATGTTAATTTTCATCTTGTATTAGGTATATAGATGTATTTAAATTAAATATAGATGTAATCATTTCCAATGATTCCAAAAGAAAACACGAATGCTGTATTTTATGTAAAGAAATTAGAAACACGTTTTTAGATTTTTTTTTTTCTTCCTGAGGTGGCCTAATGCTGTTTCCAGGGACAAAGATTAGAACTAAAGTGACCTATATGGGGGCCTTGCTTTTAGAATGTTCTGGTCATATGATCCTAAGTACATCATTTATAGTCCTTGAGCCATGATTTCCATTTTCTAAAATGGGAAGACTAATGCTTGCTGTATAATATAGTTGTGAGAATTAAAGGAGAAAAGAAATGGAAATCACTAAGCACATACCTTGGCACAGTTTTAGCATTATCTGCTTCTGTGTATTTATCCTGATTACTCTATTTGGCATTATCTCAAAATTGTAAGTCACTTCAAATAATTCCCAGTAGGTAATAAATTATTAAAAGTGTGTTAGATAGTTATGGAGTTTTTTTAATGATAATTATTCAATGAGGGCATAGGCAAATTCAATTTTAAATATTAAAAAATCCATATGCTGTTATAAAAAAATAAAATAAAATTATTAAAAACATAAGATAATGCAGAAAATGCTTTATAGCATCTATTTTAAAATCATATATCACAAATATACCAAAATTAAAGTAGCTATAAAATAATTGTACTTTGAAAAATATTTTTGGAAGGATTAGTGTTTTGAAACAGTTGAATTTTCCTGGAAGCAAACAGAATGAAATGCAAAACATGGTCCTGGTGGAACTAAGCCATTGGCAGGAAAAAATAAAATGAATGTTCATGGACAAAGATCAACATGGTCATGAAGTTGTATCATGTCTTTAGAAATTATGTTCCAATGTCAGTATAATTACCACTTTGAAAAACACCAAAAAGAACTCACAAAGTTGTTGCTACATTTAGACATCACTAATACTTCAACCCACATTGACAGGACTCCATCAAGAAATTTCTCTATATTGAAATAGATTATAAACATTTTGCCATACAAGATGATTACTCTACGGTAACATTAAGAGTCTTGTTAATTTGGCATTATGTGTGATGTTTCATCAGGATTCTGACAACTTTTTCACTCTTTATTAGATTAATGGACCCGTGCGTATTAGAGTATGAGTAGAAACTTCAGAGTATTGTTGCACAGAATGGAAAATTTGAGGAAAAAACTTAGAATCTTATTACTGCTTTTAGCACAAATTTAATACAAGTTTATTTCTAAAATCCAAGCAAAGTTTAGCTCCCCCCCTCACCTCTTCAATAAGGATGCTATGAAAAAGAGGAAGATTGTCTTCCACTCATCTGGCCAACTTGAAGAGACATAAGAGGGTGCCTTTCTCCACTAGGAGTCATCATTAGTCCACATGGTACCTTTGTGAGGCTTAGAAAAAGGTGACCCTTCTTCCAGATAACTGCTTCATGTGCCAGCATTCAAGGTTTAGCAAATAGGGTTTAGGCTAGAATTCAGTCTGTTTTTTCCCTTTGTTGAGGTACTTTTGCACAGAGAACAATCTGGACCTGCCCAGTCTAGGAGCCCCAATGGCGAGTGTCATTGATCTGATTTTCCTGCTACAGAGTGACCTTAATGGGTCTGGGCACTGGTATTTCCTCAGGGTGTAGGGTAACCCAGGTGCATACTGGGCAGAGCAAAGTCCCTGTTGGACCTGACTTATCTACACTCTTCCCACTGCACAGCTGCCAGCACCCACAGCTGCCTTGGCTGTGCATCTGGCACAGATCTGTGTTGGGAGATCAAAGATATGGATCTATGCCAGCTGGAGAGCCATTTTTCAAGGACAAAAATGGCCAAAGCTCATGAATATAGGTAACTTTTAGGCTGGCAGAGAGCATAGGTTTATGCTAGAAATTTTGGGTTCAGTTTTCTCCCAACTATAACTACTAATGGAGATAACTTAAATTTTTGTTCTGTCTACATTTAGTATTAACTTGCTAGTTAATGCCAATGAAAATGCTAGATAAGAAGGATTTTGGTGAGTTCTAGATGTTTCAGTATTAAGTATTAAGATTGAACTACATAAAAATTTTCCATCTGTGCCGGCCAAGGATGGAAGAGGGTGGCCTGTGCAGTCCAGCTGACTCAGTAAATCAAGGCTATGTGGCTCTGCACATTCCAAAGAAAGGACTCACTCATGGTCAGCTCCTAACAGAGGATCTCTAAACTTTTGGAATATGTTTGATTAGGGTGTATTTGTAACCCTGGGGTCTTTGGACCACTTCAGATAGTTGGTGCTAACAATGTGATTTACGAGGAGTCCTTGGGCCACTTTATCAATTTGGGCTTTGGAGGAGCTCACGTTGAAAAGTCAGTGCTCTATGCCTACATGTTTAAACCCCTTCCCCCACTGAAACTGCTGGAGATCAAGACTCCTGAGCTTTCCTGGGCTGTAATGCTCTTTAGGTTGCATGTCATTGATAATAGAATTAAGTGCTATCCGTATAATTCCTCTAGGAGAGGATGCCTGGAAGCTTGTGCCCAATTTCTCTTGGACTCTTCTCTGTGTACCTTTTACCTTTGCTGATTTTGAACTGTTTGCATTCTCTCTGACAAACCATAATCATGAGTATAACAGCTTTTCTGAATTCTTGTGAGTCCTTCCCAAATCGCTGAAACTAAGGATGGTCTTAGGGGCACCATCCAGTAATAAGGAATTTTCCATCTAACTTCTATTTGAATAAATACAAATTCAAAATGAAATGCCATGTTTTCTTGCCTAAAATAGAAATAATGAGGGGTGCCTAGGTGGCTCAGTCATTAAGTGTCTGCCTTTGGCTCAGGTCATGATCCCTAAGTCCTGGAATCGAGCCCCGAGTTGGGCTTCCTGCTCAGTGGGGAGTCTGCTTCTCCCTCTCCCATTCCCTCTGCATGTGTTCTCTCTCTCTCTCTGTCAAATAAATAAATAAAACTTAAAAAAATATAAATCATGATTGTAGTCCATGTTGTGAAGTATATAGACAAATACACAGTCTGATAATTCTTGGTAGAAATGTAAATATATTTTTCCTTAAAGTAGAATTTATCATTTTTATACATGTATTTTAAGATTTTAAATTTTAAGATTTAGAGCACTTTTACTTTCACAGAAAAATCATGTGTAAGCTACAGAGTTTTCATATATCTGTTGCATCCACACATGTATAACTTCCCCTGTTATCAATATCCCCCACCAGAGTGATACATTTGGTACAACTGATCAACAATAACTACTCGTAGTCTGTAGTTTCCATTAGGATTCACTTTTGGTGTTGCATATTCTATGAGACAAATATATAATGATATGTGTCTGTCATTATGGTATCATGCAGAATATCATCATTGCCGTAAAAATCCTCTGTGGTCTACTTATTCATCTTTCCCCTCTCCCAGACCTCGGCAAACACTGATTTTACCCTCTCCATAGTTTTGCCTTTTTCATAATGTCATATAGTTGGAGTCATGTAATATATAGTCTTTTAAGATTGGCTTTTTTCACTTCATAATATGCATTAAGATTCCTCCATATATTTTTATGTCTTGATAGCTCATTTCTTTTTAGTGCTGAGATTGGATTAGAGGATCTTACATAAACCTTCCAGCTTTAATTTTCTGAGATTCTGCAATCTCCATTACTGGAAGAATATATTACCTTTGCACTGAAACTAAGTACGGGAGCAACTAGCTTACTGAAGTTGGACTCCACTTTCAAGAGGAAGCCTAATTCTCCCCCAACAGTTAAGCCTTGGGACAGAGGCAGGGTCACGCAGTCTTTCTGGATGCTGAAGCTCTATAAGCTGTTTGTGTAAGATGTAGCACTACGTGTTCTCTGCTCTTAGCTTTTCTGCCATGTAGGCTGCATGACAGGTCTTCAAAGAGAGAATAATAAAGCACATAGCTGGAGTATAGCAGAGGTAGAGGATGGCAAAATAGTGTTGTCACTGAATCCCTGGTCTGAGTTCTTCCCAAAGCTTAATTATGCTGTTCTCCGAATGGTCTGTGAGATACTCCATTGCCTTATAATTCCTTTCACTTTTTGCTCAGATTACTTCTATTTTGATTTTTGTCACATGAGATGAAAAGAATTTATCTAGTGCAATTGCCCTCCCATTTCCACTTTTCTGTCTGGACTCTAGGCAACTTCATGTTGCTCTAAGTCATGTGTCTAAGAGAGCAAAATAATATGTTAATTTATGGCAAACTGTTGGTGATAGTATAATGTATCCAGGAAATACACATATTCAGGAAATACATACATTTTAGGAGCACCTGTCATTTGTATAAGAGGATTTTTCTGCTTTCAAAAGAATGCATCCCTAATGGTATAATTTTAGGCACTGTGACACCTGGGATAGGACCTTACACTGGTTGGGAGAGGTTTAGGCTCTCACTGAAACTGTGTAGATACTTGATTTTGTGACCACGTACAAGGCTAAATTTCAAGGGTTGGTCAAATGAGACTGTAGGTGCTCATTCTCCCTAAAAGTTATTTGGTTTGATCTCTCTTACCATTGCTCCAGTAATTTTCCTTTGTCTACAGGGAAAGAAACAAGCACTTTAGATGAATACTTTTATACTGGGAAGCACAGTTGATTGAAATCTTACTAGCTTTAAGAAGATGATAGCTGTATTTCTTTAAATTGAGATCATTAAAATAAAATTACACTGCTAGCCTTTATATTCCATTTCAGTTTCTATAATTAAAATAATGTTTTCCTTTAAAACATAGACTCATAATTCACAAGGAGACATTATTGCCTATCCAAATATTGCAAAATGTAAACAAATTTCCACTAGAATGCCCACACAATAAAAAAGAAATTGCTGTTATTATTTTGTGTACTGATAAGTAGTTAATAATATGATTTAATTAGATAATTTAAAGCTGTTAACATATTAGATGACACAAGTATTCTAGATCAAACAAAAGAGTACTTTTACATATTATAAAGTATTTCAGGTCTATTGAATGTAGTTCAATATAATGTATATTATAAAATTGATTATATATATATACACACACACATATATATATCTGCATTCATTAAAAATACTAAGTAATGGACCTTATCTAATGTTTGTCTCTGGGCAGATGTCTATATATCTATAATCTGTATCTATGTATATCTGGTGTATATTTTGTTTACACAAAGTGACCACACACATGTGTGAGGTAAATAGACATATATAATGAAATGAGCAGGTACCATTTTTACACACATGCGCAGAGTCATACTTTGGCTCTGGTAGCCAGAGACTAGGTTTGCTATAAAAGAAAACTTACCTGGGTCTCAATTTCCTCATTTCTTTTTTTTTTTTTTTACGATTTTATTTATTTATTTGACAGAGAGAGATCACAAGTAGGCAGAGAGGCAGGAGGAAAGAGAGGGGGAAGCAGGCTTCCCGCTGAGCAGAGAGCCTGATGTGGGGTTCGATCCCAGGACCCTGTGAGCCACCCAGGTGCCTCAATTTCCACATTTCTATATTGGGATACTAGTAATTTCCTCAAGCTATTTGTGATGAAGGTTAAACTGAATCAGGAATATAGTGTCTGAGGCTATTATATCAAGAGACATTAGTTCTCTTCATTCTATAATGTTAATTCTGCAAAGCTACTTTATAATGTTTTATTTTTCACAAAAATTATGCTTGGACTATCTAAAATAGAGAACTGAAGTTACTACTTTGGCAATCGAGGTAAGATGTGTGATTTTTGTCCTAAGTAGCATGTGTAGTATGTGCAGTGTAGCACTATCTTGCGTAATCTCAGAGCTCCTGAACCACGTGTTCTGGGAGAAGGTTTTTGCTAGAACACTTGATGATAGGAAAGTAGAGAGAATAATCAGAAACCGTCACAATAACGTGACCATGGATAAGCATGGTAGAGAGTCTAGTTATTCTTGGGTTTTAGCAGTTGCTGGAGCCTAGAAAAAAAGTCCTTGCCTTGTTAAGCTGATCTTTTGGAAACTAGAAATCGAGTTCACCTTCTAGCCTGACTTGATTCCAGGAAATATCTATCAACCATATTATACATTATATGAATTTAGTTGGATATGAATATTTAGACAAATACACAGGGGATTTGCATATGAGTTTTTCTTGGTAATTGTGTAATAAAATAGCATTTTCCCACTGAGTAAATTTCAAGCATCAGTGAGCTGTTGGTGAGATATTTGAGAGGATGATATTTTCTTCATAGTGCTTATCAAATCAATTTTTATAAGTTATCACTTTACAAAGTCATACTGTTAATAATTGAAGATACACTTTTTTCAGAACACTTTTTTCTAAAGAGTGGTTAAAAAATATTTCTTCATGATATAGGTGAGAACTATTTACTACTTTGTCACGTGCGTTAAAACATTATCTCCAAAGAATATAGGAATCTATCCCTCCCATCTCAAGTGGGATAATTCTTCAGTGTATAACCACTGGGCTTGATATGTATCTTGCCCTTCAGCCAGGCCCACATCCCATGATTTAAAAAGAATTTCTTGGAAATTTAGTCCCTTGGTTATACATATGTAAATATAAATATCTAGACCAAAATACAGTCAGTATAATCAATTGGCTTACAGTTAACTAATGGTAATAATATGCCCCTGGCTTTAGAACCTGGAAGATAGCCTCATCTGGAATATATTTACAAAGTCAGAAGCAGGTATAAAAAGGCCCTGGTAGTATTAAGAACTGGTGTATTTTACTTTGTTTTTTGGGAAGTTTGGAAATACCCTTAGAGTCTCAAGTGCTGTTTGGGAGTTAACATCCATCCATATGTATATTTATTTATTTATTTGAAGATTTATTTATTTATTCATCTGGCAGAGAGATAGAGAGCACAAGTAGGCAGAGAGGCAGGCAGAAGGAGAGGGATAGGCAGGCTCTCCACTGAGCAGGGACCCCAATGCAGGGCTTGCTCCCAGGACCCTGAGATCATGACCTGAGCCGAAGACAGCCACTTAATGGACTGAGCCACCCAGGCACCCTGGTAATTAACATTTAGATGTAGAAGAATTAGTAATTAATAAGCTTCCTTAAAAATTTAAAACATAAGGTAATACTGCTAAGCATAGATATACTGACATAAAAGGAAGAGACTGAAAAGTTTTATAAAGAGTCAAGTAAACTAAATGCTTAGCTGTTTGACACCTTTTAATTTAGAAAATAATTAAATTTTTAGCTGGAAATCAATTTTTCATTGTAAAACCAATGTTCCCAGGGCTCAGGATTTTGGCTTATAGACATCTAGGTCTGGATTTTACTAGGTGGATACCTACTCCCCCTATACACACAGGCATAGACAAGTGTATAGACATGCATAGACAAGGCCCTTCTGATCCACTTTCATGGGTTTCCTTCATTTAGGGTATTTCTGAGGACTCTACATGAGGTCGCTCATCCGGTTTAATGTTCCTCCTAGGCCACTCACTGTTCAAATGACTGGCCTGCTCCCCTCCTGGGTCCCCATTTGCTGCTCCCCTTCAGTTCCGTAGCACCACGTTCTGTAACAGACCTCTTCTCATGCTCACCTCAGCCTGCTGCTCACAGGGCTGCTCCTCCAGAGACCACAGCTTGATCCCTCATCTCAGCCACGGTTTCTGCCACCCTGTGTACTCTGTGTACTGCCACACCACGGGCCACTGGCTTCTTACTTCCCATTGCCTTCCCTTTTCCCCAGACACTGCTGCTCATCCCTCTTCTCAAAGGTAAAGGAAACACCCTCGTCTATGGCCTCTTGTAGGAGCTCTTAGCAATGTCATTGGGGTTCTGAGCTATGTCAGTGATCACTCTTAGTTTTGACATATTACTTTCCTCCCCAGAGTTTACTGAAAACTGCCCGGTAACTGGAAACTGATCTACGCACCCCTCCCCCCCAGGCCCTCCATCTTATTGCTTACTCTAACTCATCCGTCTTATTGCTTACTCTATCTAACTCATCATGTGTGCCTGACTCTCAGTTTGATAATTGCTTCCCTCTTGGGCATAGAGAATATAAACAACCCACTTCATGTTGCAATTTGTTTTCTGTTTTTGCCCTCATTGTCCCCACCCAGCTGACGTTTGCTAAGCGCTCTTGTATATTACAGTCTTGTATATTGCATTGATAAATTATGATGTAGTCTCTACTCAAATAATTTCTATACCCAAATAAAATCAAATATTTATTGTGTTTGGTGTTTAGAGTGAGGGAGGAAGTGTATATGTATTAGTATTTCTTAAATTCAAATCTCAATTCTGGTCCTAATGAAAGCCCTCACTGATTATTTCATAAAATGTATGCCTTGGAATATTGAATCTACAGAAATTTAAAAGTTAATTATAAGAAAATAAAGTTGTTGGATTCGAGGTTAAAAGTCATCTAGTCCATGGAAATTTTTAGGACTTTAAGGTGCCAATGTGCATGTTGATTCTCTAGAGGTGGTTGTTAATATGCTAGGTTTCTCAGACTTCAACATTTGAACATTTTTTGGTTGTTTTGCTTTTATTACATTGATTGCTTTATTAAACTTGCAATTTTAGAAAATTTTTAGATTTGTAAACCTATTATAAATACAATACAGTGTTCCCATATTCCCTGGGCCCAGTTTCTCCTATTCCTTTTGAAATCAATATCAGAGCATTGAGTGTGCTTGTTGCTGCTGTGGTACAGTTGACAGAGCATGAAGATACATGCACACACACACACACACACTATATTATATACATAATCATTTATATCGATTGTAAACAGATGTATTCATACAGATGTCTCTTACCCTAATCCGTTACCATACGCACAATTTTGGCCTCTGTAACTATCAGCTTCCACTCTAACATGATAAACCTAGATCCCTCTTTGCCATTCATTTACTCAATTATTGAGTTCTGGTACTCAAGTATAGCAGTATCAGAATTAACTTATTCCACTGTGGAGAGAGAAGTTCCTCCTATCTTTAGTCATGCAGACTCAACTTATTTTCAGTGTTACTTAGGTCAGTCCCTACCCCTTTAAGTGAGATTGTTTCATATATTTGCAATATTTTTAGATTCTCTTGTCATGTTTTGTGTTCCATCTTGAGATCTGCAACCTCCTAAATGACTTTATAAAAAAATGTACATACCGTAGGTTTACTCTGTGCTGTAAAGTTCTCTGGGCTTGGACAAATGCTGAACATCTTGTGTTCACTATTAGAGTATCCTCCAGAATAGTTTCACTGCTCTAAAAAATCCTCTGGGCATCACTTAGTCAGTTCTCTGTTCCTTTCCCTTCCTGAGCCCTGACAGTCATTGATCTGATTATTATTTCTGGTTTTGTCTTTTCCAGAATGTTGTATCAGCATTACATATTTGGTAGGTTTTTAAGATTGTTTTTTTTTTCCCACATACAATGTATATTTAAGGTTTATCTATGTCTTTTCAAAGCTTGAGAGCTCATTACTTTACTGTTGAACAGTCTTCCACTGTACAGATGTACTACAGTTTATTCACCTATCAGAGGACATCTTGGCTGCTTCTAGTTTTCAGTGATGATACAGAAAGTCATTATAACCAACAAGTAGGTTTTTATGGAGTCATACAATTTCAGTTCAGTTAGGTAAATACTTAGTAGTGTGTCTGCTGGATTGTATGGTAAGACTGTATTTTTAAAAAATATTTTTATGTATTTATTTGAGAGAGAGAAAGAATGAGCAGTGGAAAGGGACAGAGAGAGAAAAAGAGAGAGAAGTAGACTCCCTGCTGAGCAGGAAGCCTGATGCGGGGCTCGATCCCAGGACCAGGAGATCATGACCTGAGCCTAAGGCAAATGCTTAACCAACTGAGTCACCCAGCCACCCCAAGAAAGACTGTATTTTAATATGAAATTGACAGATGATTTTTCCAATGTTGCTGTGCCATTTTACATTCCTCCCAGCATGAATGAGAAGCTCTGTTGCTCTGCATGTTTGCCAGCGATTGGAATTGTCAGTTTGGGGATGTTATCCATTCTAATGAGTGTGTAGGGGTATACTGTTGTTTTAATTTGCAATTCCCTAATGACATATGATATGAAACATCCTTTTGTATGCTTATTTTTAATCTCTATATCATGAACTCATTTTTTAAAAAAAGAACATTTGGAGAGACTGATATTTTCTGGAACACTCTTTAAAATGCTGCCCTAGTTCATTATGAAAATTTAGAAATATTCTTAGTATAACTTGTTTCTGAAGTAGGAGATCATACAATGCTTTAAAATGGTTGTACAGCATATTGAAAATAAAAATATTTCAGTGACTAAGTATTATTTTATAAGATTTAATTTTGTTGATATTTTGTAGTATATCTTTAAAAATAATATATTTAGAATCAATAACTTATAATGGCATATGTATATGACATTATGATTTAGATAACATATCATAAGCATGAGTATATATTTTTATTTTTGTGTTCCTAAAATAAAATTATGTTTTTTAAGATTTTTATTGGCTTTTAGAAATATTCTCATTTCCTGTCATAGTCTTTATGTTTATACATGCTTAGATATATAATACAAAATAACATGTGCCATATGAATAAATGTAAAATAATAATTGCATATATGTTAGAGACCCAAAATATTTTTATTTTTTATAATAATTTTAAAATTTAAAAAAATATTTATGGATAAATGAGTGTTTAAACTCATTCAACAAAGAATCATAATGCTTATGAGATGCACTGAAGAAGGCAGAATGTTAACAGATATTATAATACAATGAAGTAAGTGTTATGAGGTTTTTTAAAAGGCCTCAGTGTGATGAGGATCAGTGTGATGAGTAAGACAGAGGAAAAGGGTTGAAACAGGCCTAGGGAGTTTCATACTGTGTTTGGTTTTCATTCTATAAAAATAAAGAATGAGATGAGTCCCCTGCTGAGAAATGTAAAACTGTATTTCTCAAAAATTGGTGAAATGTTATAGCACCATAACTTATAGACAGTCATTAATGACTCTAATAAATAGGAGACCTTACTTCAAACAAACACATTATTTCAAATGACAGAAGTGTAAGCATGACTAATTAATGAATTTGCTAATATTTGTTCCGCATTTATGATTATGTAATTACCTGTACATACACCCAGAAAATATACCCATATCTCTAAAGCCAGGTTTTTCATGTCATAGTTAATATAATTGTAGTTTTTCTGTTTACTTTAAAGCTCTAATACACAAATACTAGTTCAGAATAATAGAATAAATCACAAAAATAATAATTTAGAAATTACATTGCAAGGAGGGTTTCTTCTTTCAAATTTGAAATCAGGATGTGAAGAACTCTTCTAATTTAGGTACTTGCCACAGTCTGCTAGAGAATGAAGCACAATATGAAAAATAGATGACTTAGCACTTAAAATCTTTACACAAAACTCAAGCCCAGGCCCAGGCATTCTATTATTATGGCTGTCCTAAAGGTGGTGAGCTTTTTGTTTCATGACACTTCATTCTTTGAATTTGTTTGAAAAGAAAAATTGGAAATGACCAAATTATGTCAGATCATAACTTTAAATTGTATTCGGCGGGGTGCCTGGGTGTCAGTGGGTTAAGCCTCTGTCTCTGGCTCAGGTCATGATCTCAGGGTCCTTGGATCAAGCCCTGCATCAGGCTCTCTGCTCAGCAGGGATCCTGCATTCCCCTCTTTCTTTGTCTGCTGCTCTGCCTACTTGTGATCTCTGTCTGTGTCAAATAATAAAATAAAAATCTTAAAAAAAATTGACATTTGGTGGGGGGCACCTGGGTGGCTCAGTCAGTTAAGCTTCAGACTTTGGGTTTTGGCTTAGGTCATGATCTTGTGGGTCATGAGATTAATCCCCATGTTGGCCTCTAGTCTCAGCAATGAGCCTATTTGAAGATTCTCTCCCTCTGCCCTCCCCCCACATGCACATGCTCTCTCTCAAATAAATAAATCTTTTTTAAAAAATGATTTGTTATTGGAAAATAGGATTGACAGCAGCAGCAGCAAAAACAAACTAAAAGGTATCAGTGAAGACATAGATCATACTGAACTTCAGTATGATATTACAAATCAAAAATTAGTCAACTTCTTTTATATCTTTTTTCCTATTCTCTTTTTCTTAGAAAAATCACCTACACTGCCATCATCATCATCATCATCGTCATCATCACAACCGCCTATTCTGAATGCCTACAATGTACCAGTCACAGCTTTAGGTACTCCCTTTGCATTATCTCTGTTCCTCCCAACAGTCTGCTACAAAGGTGGTTATTATTTCCATTCACAAATGGAGAAGTTCTGGCTTAGTGAATAGAAGTTAAGTAATTTGCCCAAATTTATATAGCTGGTAAGAAAAAGAGTCAGAATTTTAACCTAGATGTTGACATTATAGCATCTGCTCTCTCCTACTCTCAGCTATTTTACCACAGTGCAAAATATGCCATTGAATCATATGATAATGTTATAAAAGTTTCCGTATTCTCTAGTTTAATCCTTTTCCTATTTTGTAGACCTGGAAACTGAGATCCACAGAAGTTCAACTCTCTCCTCAGTTTCTACAGCTGATTTATGAGAATCTTTGCTTGGGAGGTAGCACTTATGAATACAAAATAGTCAGATTCCTTCTCCTTAAAAACCAATGAAGGTGCAATTATAGGGACAAGCTATGAAACATAAAAATATCTCTACCAGAGTATGATACCTTTATAGCTTTCAACTTTAACTTTTACTCGGCTCAGCTTTCTCTTTAACCTTTGGAGGATTTGGTGAATTTTTGAAGTATCTAATTTAAGTCTGTTCTTTGGTTGTCTCTTTGCTCTATATCCATAGGATCACATTTTAGTTATCCTTTTCTGCTACAACCATTCCAAGGAAATGATACCACTCTGATTTATCAAAATCAACACTGGCATCATCTGTACTATTGTAGAACACTGATCTCTTACTTTTTTGAGTTTTATTTTTCTTCTTTATTTGTTATGCATAGTGTTATGCTTTATTCATTTTTAGAAAGATTAAAAGATAATTTTACTTTTTATCCCCTCAATAACTTACTACTCCACAAAATGATAGCAAATTGAAAGGATGTTTGCCTTTTTTATATTAAAAATTTGGCTAAAATGCAATGTAATTTTGCATCCTCAATGACATTCTTCATCTATGTTGTGGAATTGCTTAGTATGGTCTTTGTATGTATTTACAAAGACATGCATTTATTTATAATCCCAAGGTAGCTGTTGAGGATGTGAATAGTTTGAATAATTAATAAGAAAATTGATGTATGCAAATAGAGTTGATGGATGTTTTATTCTGTCTCATGACAAATGTAGAAAACATAACAGCACTCTCATTATTCAAAACTTAAGTATAGAACAAGTAATATCTAAAAAAAAAGTAGGGGTGCCTGGGTGGCTCAGTGGGTTAAGCCTCTGCTTTCCGCTCAGGTTATGATCTCAGGGTCCTGGGGTCAAGCCCTGCATGGGGCTCTCTGCTCAGCAGGGAGTCTGCTTCCCCCTTTTCTCTGCCTGCCTCTCTGCCTACTTGTGATATCTCTCTGTGCCAAATAAATAAATAAATAAAAATCTCTTAAAAAAGTAATATCTATCAAAATTCAGGAATCCTAATGAAGCCTAAAACAGTAGAATTATGCTCTAGTCTGGACTTTTTTAGGAACCCAGAAGAAATAGCACATGTAAATATGTAATTCATATTAACAAAAAATAATTTATTCACATTCTTTTAATGATCTCCCTCTGTTCTTCCTTTTCCCTAAACACATATATATAAACCTTTCTAGAAGACAGTCTAGCATCTGAAGTGTGCCTGAAAAACAAGAGAGGTGATTGGCCTGCTCCAGTTGCCACTTATAGAAACAAGAAGAGTAAGTATCAAAGTGAGATTAGATGGGGTTGGTTAATGTTGGGAGTAGCTGAATTACAGAATTGTCATTATAGATTGTTTTCAGATGTCTTTAAATTTTACATGTTTTAAAAAAATCCCATATAATCTAACCTGAACCCCACAGTGCTTCTGTTAGGTGTGTAATATTATTCCTCATGTTGTGCTCCAAGATCTACGGGCAAGATCTTGATTCTAGAGTTCACATTGTGGATGTTTAGAGAGAAACTTGTCTGATGTTGCAGAATCTGTGATGAAATGTGGACTCACATTCCTTTAAGGGGGTAAAATCAAACACATATTAAGCCAAAAGTTCTTAAGCTTGGTGCACCAAAATCACCTGCAGGGTTTGTGAAAACAGATTGTTAAACCCTGTTCTCCAGAATTTTTGATTCAGTAGGTTTGGGGAGGGGCAGACTATTGGTAATTCTAAGAATTTCCCAGCTGATGCTGCTGGAATGGTTTGGGGATTATACTTTGAGAAGACCTGCACTAAGCATTTTAGGGCTGCTCAATCAATACTAGAGTAGGAGTTTCTAGATTATTTTATTTAAACAAAGGAAATACTTTTACTTCTAGGTATATGATAGCTATATTTTTCCTCCATGCTTTCTATTACTCAGTGAGGTTCTTATACTTTTCATTGTTTTGGTTTGTTCTTTGAAGCAAAGTCTTAATTTTCCCTTTGAGGTCTATACAGTCTGTTCAATATTTATGTCTTCTTGGAGAGCAGAAAGATAAAGTGACATGTTTTATTCACTCTTGGAATTTTGACCTACATGTTTTGAATCAAATAAGCTGCACTTATATTGCCACGCGTGAAATAAAAAAAAGTGACGATTTTTTTTAACATTTTTTAAACCAGTTAGACTATTGTTTAGAGAAGTTTAAGGTTTGCAGAAAAATTGATCAGAAAGTATACAGTCCCCCATTATTATGCCTCTCCTTCCCCCCACAGGTTTCCCATTATTAATGCCTTGAATTAGTGTGGTACATTTGTCAAAATTGGTGAACCAATATTGATACATTAAGGAATATGGATTCTAGAGTAGCACAGAGCCAAAGATAAATGCTAGTTCTGAAACTTACTACTTGGTCCAGTTATTTATCCTATCTAAGCCTTGTTGGTATAAATGGACATAGTAACAATGGGCTCTCATGGCTGTTATGAATGTAAAATATAATATATATAAAATTAATTCATGCATATATTTACAAATATATGTTAAAACCCAGAATTGTACACACAAAATCATGTCTACTTGAGGTAACTTGTAGGATTTTTAATGGTAATTTTGTTCACATATAACATTAGAACTTATGGAAGAATTTAGTCTATAATGTATTAAGTATTTTAAAGTAATTTTTCAGTTAATATTTTTATCACATTTGTAGGTTTCCAGTTTTATGGAAATTTTTACCCAAATCTGGATAAATGTTTATTTTCTTTCCAGGCCACAAATTATTTAATAGATTAATTCTATGCCAATAATTTAAATGTATAGAATTTTGATGGGATGACATCAATCAAAGAAAATAGTCTACAAAGTTTTTCAATTTTTCTAAACATAATATTTTTTTGAAAGATTTTATTTATTTATTTGACAGATAGAGATTACAAGTAGGGAGAGAGGCAGGCAGAGAGAGAGAGAGAGAGAGGAGGAAGCAGGCTCCCTGCCAAGCAGAGAGCCCGATGCGGGGCTAGATCCCAGGACCCTGGGATCATGACCTGAGCGAAAGGCAGAGGCTTTAACCCACTGAGCCACCCAGGCGCCCCTCTAAACATAATATTTTTCAAGAAATATTACCAGTACTAATTTCTCAGTTCTTTAGTGGTGAAGATATGTCTTTGAACCATTTCAAAGTCTCAGCAAATCCTGAGACTTCTCTGTCTTAAAAGTGGCAGACAGTATTGTCCATCAATCCAGTTTCATGGACAAAAACTCATCAATGTTTCTTGCCCTTAGATTGAACTGCCTCCTTTTTTGTATTCAAAATGATTGTCAGTGAAGAAATCATAATTTTCCTTTTCCATCTGGAGTGCTGAAAAACAGAACTTCTGTTCTTTAACATGCCTATTACAGAACAGTGGGCAAAAGAAATTCTTTTGATACAGACAAAGTATAATATTTTGTTTTTGTTTATTTCTTTGTAATAAATCATCTTATGGGAATGGAATAGTTTAAGCCTTGTCATTTTGCCCTTCTAATGAGAGTAACCAAACCCATATGTTCACAGATGAAAGAAACATCAATACATGGCCAGAAAGGTCCCTTGGCTTCCATCAACAGAGTGTTGAAGGAACCCTGGAAGAGCACATAAGGTTAATGACTGGTCAGCATCCTAGAGCTAATAAATAGCACAGAAATTATCCTAAACTGACCATGTAAGTACAAACCAGTTTCTTGTTACTCTTCTTGTGTTTCCTCCAGCTTATTTTTTCTAGTGATAGAATTACAAAATAGCCCATTGGTGAGGATCCCAACAGAGGGTAACTCAAAATGGAAATGATTAATTCTAAATGGTGTGATACTGTGATGGTGTAGACCTAAGCTAATTACAGTTTTTGTAAATTTTAACAGCATTTGTTTTTTATTTTAATTTAATAATGTAATTACTAAACATGAAATTTCTTCTTTCTTAAGAATTAAGTCATTGAGTATAAAAATAATTTAAAATGCCTACAAAGCAATATTTGTGTAAATTTTTTGGATAGAGATACAAATCATAAAGTTCCCAATGATGACTTTTTAAAACAGGTATATACGCTGTGCCAGGCCATGTTTAAGATCCTATACATTCTATATCACTTTGAGGTACCACAGTTTTTCCATGAATTAGATACTTGTTTCTATTTTTCAGATTAGAGATTAAAGAGCAGAGAGGTTAAGGAATTTGTCTAAAGTCATTCAGCAAGGAAATTTAAAGCTGAATTTCAAATCCTGTTCTAGAAAACTATAAAGTCATTACTCTTCTCACTATAGAATGAAGTATAATATTTAAGATACAAAATGAAATGAAGATATTTCATCTTAAATGCTCAAGATTTTCTTACAGTGAAAGGATTTGTATCACTAGCATTTTTCAATGCAAATTCAAATATCAGATTTGTTCAGAATACCAACATTGTTCAAAATAGTCAAAACATGCAAACTTTCTGCCTATGTAAATGTCACCTAAGTGTATATATCTTTGTCTTCAATCCACTGCATTTTAGCTAGGACTGGAAAAGAATGGCAATGTTAGTATTTTACTTGACAGTTTACAAAAGAACCCCATATGTGTATCTGTTTGGTGATCCATGGACCTTGGCATATGTTAAGCCATATGTGCTATGCTCACTTGTGGCCCATTGTCTACTCTCTAGGCCCACCTCATCACTCCCACAAAGGAGTTTCTGCATTTCATTCAGGATTTGAGCTAAAGAAAAATATTAATAGAATGTTAGAATTTCTAGCTAAATTTGAATATTGCTTGAGCAATATCCTCAAAGTGGCCATAGAAAATTGAATTTGGAGGCATGTCACAAAAGCATAAACATATCTAACGCATAACACCAATGTTTTCAGTAGTGAAATGAGCTTAATCTCACAAATATTTATTAATAGTTTTCAGATATAATTAATAAAACTGTGAGCAAACTAGAAAGTATTGCAAAAATTCTTCCTGACTTCAAATAGTTGCCCTGGAACAAACAGAAATATACTTCTTAAAACTAAAATTCACTGATTTCCCTCTGGTCCTGCAAACTGAAATTAACATTCAATTGAGAAAGTTGTTGGGTTTCTTTTTCCCTTACATCCTTGTTCTACTTCTCTCCTGCTCAAACTTCCATTTTCTTATTGTTCTTTTCCTTCTGAGTTCTGCTAAAGAACCTGTTCACACTAGCAAGGTGAAGAAAGAGATATGAGGACATGGAGAAGCAACATGGGGGGGTAGGGGGATAGGAGAAGAATAAATGAAACAAGATGGGATTGGGAGGGAGACAAACCATAAATGACTCTTAATCTCACAAAACAAACTGGGGGTTGCTGGGGGGACGTGGGATTGGGAGAGGGGGAGCGGGCTATGGACATTGGGGAGGGGAGGCGAACCATAAGAGACTATGGACTCTGAAAAACAACCTGAGGGTTTTGAAGGGTCAGGGGTGGGAGGTTGGGGGAACAGGTGGTGGGTGATGGGGAGGGCACGTTTTGCATGGAGCACTGGGTGTTGTGCAAAAAGAATGAATACTGTTACGCTGAAAAAATTAATAAAAGGGGGAAAAAAAAAAAAAAAAAAAATAAATAAATAAATAAATTTTAAACCCCAAAAAAAAAAAAAAAAAAAAAAAAAAAAAAGATATTTGAATCATTCCATAGCGTAGTCATTTATTTCAGTTCAAAATTTAATACTTAGGTTAAGTTTTCTGATTGCCATTGGAAGAAAACAAATTGAACAGACATTTGTTGGATGATTACTCTGTTTTAAACTCAGTGCTAGAAGTTTATAATTTAAAAAATATAAAATGGAAAAAACCCAACTGTTTTATACCTCTATAGGTTTCTAGTCTTAAAGTGGTAATTTGGCAAATGAACAAATGTTGGTTTACAGTTGCTGGTGCTAAAACAGAATTATTGTAGATGGAGTACAGAGGGAGAAATTAAGCAGGACCTCCTTCACTAAAGTACTAGCAATGACTATTAAGAGATGACTGATATGAGAGATTTTAGAGATAAAAAATAGTAAAAATAGTAACTGACATTTATTGAATATTTTTAATGTACCAGTTACTTTCTTAAGTGTCTCACATGGATGTTATTACTTAATTCTGATGGTAAAAACTGCTAGCAGGCTACATTAACTTTATAGATAAGGGGAACTTAGTGGCAGAAACCTCCATAAGTAACCAATAGAATATGACAAAAGAGACATTATGTGATTTAAGATAAATGGCTACTTCTGCTTCTGTCTTCTTGGAGTGTTGAATTGAAACTGCCAGAGAAGGAAGTTAGGTTAGTCTCTGAAGCATGAGAGTTCATGTGGATCTAAACCAAAATACCTCAGCCAGGAGCCAGAACCAACTGGCAGAAATTAAAGGAAGTCTTCTTGAATCCAGTCAGACAACTCTCTAATGGGTGATATGCTGGTAAATGTTTAACAACCAGCTCTAGGGGAATAAGAAAGCCTGATTTGTAGCATTTGGCACTTTCTGTGTAAAGGCACCACAAGAAAATTTATCTCATATGGTGCCCGTAACATTTGGTACCTGCCAGATAAGCATTGGTGTTTCCTTTTTATAAGTGAAATAACAGACATAGAATGTATATGCAGTTTTCTTGTTTGGGTATGTAAATGGGGAAAAGGAAATACAGACTTTATTGTGACCCCTCATCCCATTGTAGACATTGTAAAATGCTACCAACTAATCAATGTTTTTAAAAAATTTTAACCAGACACATAAATATGTTTAAAACAAAAATTTTATTTTGACTAAGAACTTATTTATATTTTAACTACTAACATGAGGTGTCCTCTATATTTTTGTTCATATGAAGTATTGTGAAATCAGTCCATAGGAGTTACTGATAATTTTTTTATTACTTTATTATTAATGAGAAGATGTATACTGCACAATTCACAATTGGTTACAGCCTATGGGAGTTTACCAGGCAATTTCATCTATCAGCTATTCATTTCAGAAAGCTCTTTGATAATGACTGCCATAGGCATTTTTTAGAAGTAGAGGATACAGCTCAGGTGATAATGATAGCTAATAGGAATATTCCTCAATAAAGAAGATGGAATACAGTGATTTTTCTCTACTGGTGCTGCTGTTGTGATTAAATCTCTCTGGCAACATGAGAAGTCTGTTTGGATAGCCTTAACTACTTCTTTAGTATGAACTTCTTTCCCTAATGAAGATGAGGAGCTTTTAAAAACAATAAGATACTCTTAATTATAGGAAACAGAGGGTTGCTGGAGGGAGGTAAGTGGGGAGATGGGGTAATTGGGTGATGGACATTAAGGAGGGCACTTGATGTAATGAGCGCTGGGCGTTATCTGCAACTGATGAATCACTAAATTCTGTCCCTGAAACTAATAATACACTATATGGTAACTAAATAGAATTTATGCAAAAAATTTTAAAAAAAGAAAAAACATGAACACTCAAAAAAGAAATCATCCAATTAAAATTGGGTAGAAGACATAAACAAACATTTTTCTAAAGAAGACATACAGATGTCCAACATACAAATGAAAAAATTAATAAAAATAATGTAAAAAATATATAGTACCAGTGTAAACTTAATAAATGCACTTGCTTTTCACATCAAATTAACTATATTAACTAGCTAATAACTGGGTGTTTATGTAGGATTTGAGAAACTATTTGATAGAAATGTGGTAGGAAAAAACCCTAAATTGCCTTTCATATCTTTTCCAATCTTTGGAAATATCCAAGGATATTCTTTGCTGCTTTGATTCAGTGATATGACATGGAGTTTGTATATATTGCCTTGGAAAAATTGTTATTAATGGCATTTTTGGTCTCTGGAGTTTGAGTTCATAAACTAGAAGCTTGGTGTGAAAGGTAAATAACAATTTAAAGTCTGTTAGAGGAAGAAAGAACTAACTGTGCAGGCAGTGTTGACAGTGGTGGGAGCTCTTGTCAGAAAAGAAGTGACACTTCTGGTAGACATACATAGAGAGGGAAGTTTATGGAGGGGAAGGACAGGCTTGGCAAGAGGATGTGGAAGGGAATTGAAGAATGAAAAAACATAGTGAGGTCCTCAGAAATTTTTAGAACACAGTGGAGATGAGTATGTGTCATGGATGATGAGTTTTAAGGGGGCAACTAGCAGAGGCACTTCTGGGACAGATCCTTCCTTTTGTGGATGAAACTAGAGGTCATAGATATGGAAAAATTCTTGTAGGGACCTTGAAATTTTGAAGAAAAAGTAACATTCTCAACTATTAAAATACAGTTTTTTTTTAAATTATGTAAGAAAGACAAACCAAAGTTGGAGTTCTTTCATTAAAAATAAAGTACTATTGATGGACATCTAGGTTCTTTCCATAGTCTGGCTATTGTAGACATTGCTGCTATAAACATTCGGGTACACGTGCCCCTTCGGATCACTATGTTTGTATCTTTAGGGTAAATACCCAGTAGTGCAATTGCTGGGTCATAGGGTAGTTCTATTTTCAACATTTTGAGGAACCTCCATGCTGTTTTCCAGAGTGGTTGCACCAGCTTGCATTCCCACCAACAGTGGAGGAGGGTTCCCCTTTCTCCACATCCTCGCCAGCATCTGTCATTTCCTGACTTGTTAATTTTAGCCATTCTGACTGGTGTGAGGTGATATCTCATTGTGGTTTTGATTTGTATTTCCCTGATGCCGAGTGACGTGGAGCACTTTTTCATGTGTCTGTTGGCCATCTGGATGTCTTCTTTGCAGAAATGTCTGTTCATGTCCTCTGCCCATTTCTTGATTGGATTGTTTGTTCTTTGGGTGTTGAGTTTGCTAAGTTCCTTATAGATTTTGGATACTAGCCCTTTATCTGATATGTCGTTTGCAAATATCTTCTCCCATTCTGTCAGCTGTCTTTTGGTTTTGTTAACTGTTTCCTTTGCTGTGCAAAAGCTTTTGATCTTGATGAAATCCCAATAGTTCATTTTTGCCCTTGCTTCCCTTGCCTTTGCCGTTGTTCCTAGGAAGATGTTGCTGCGGCTGAGGTCGAAGAGGTTGCTGCCTGCATTCTCCTCAAGGATTTTGATGGATTCCTTTCTCACATTGAGGTCCTTCATCCATTTGGAGTCTACTTTCGTGTGTGGTGTAAGGAAGTGGTCCAATTTCATTTTTCTGCATGTGGCTGTCCAATTTTCCCAGCACCATTTATTGAAGAGGCTGTCTTTTTTCCATTGGACATTCTTTCCTGCTTTGTCAAAGATTAGTTGACCATAGAGTTGAGGGTCGATTTCTGGGCTCTCTATTCTGTTCCACTGATCTATGTGTCTGTTTTTGTGCCAGTACCATGCTGTCTTGATGATGACAGCTTTGTAATAGAGCTTGAAGTCCAGAATTGTGATGCCACCAACTTTGGCTTTGTTCTTCAATATTCCTTTGGCTATTCGAGGTCTTTTCTGGTTCCATATAAATTTTAGGATTATTTGTTCCATTTCTTTGAAAAAAATGGATGGTATTTTGATAGGGATTGCATTAAATGTGTAGATTGCTTTAGGTAGCATAGACATTTTCACAATATTTATTCTTCCAATCCAGGAGCATGGAACATTTTTCCATTTTTTTGTGTCTTCCTCAATTTCTTTCATGAGTGAATGGATAAAGAAGATGTGGTATATATACACAATGGAATACTATGCAGCCATCAAAAGAAATGAAATCATGCCATTTGCGATGACGTGGATGGAACTAGAGCGTATCATGCTTAGTGAAATAAGTCAATCGGAGAAAGACAACTATCATATGATCTCCCTGATATGAGGACATGGAGAAGCAACATGGGGGGGTAGGGGGATAGGAGAAGAATAAATGAAACAAGATGGGATTGGGAGGGAGACAAACCATAAATGACTCTTAATCTCACAAAACAAACTGGGGGTTGCTGGGGGGAGGTGGGATTGGGAGAGGGGGAGCGGGCTATGGACATTGGGGAGGGGAGGCGAACCATAAGAGACTATGTACTCTGAAAAACAACCTGAGAGTTTTGAAGGGTCAGGGGTGGGAGGTTGGGGCAACCTGAGGGTTTTGAAGGGTCAGGGGTGGGAGGTTGGGGGAACAGGTGGTGGGTAATGGGGAGGGCACATTTTGCATGGAGCACTGGGTGTTGTGCAAAAAGAATGAATACTGTTACACTGAAAAAATAAATAAAATGAAAAAAAAATAAAGTACTATAAACTTTGATGAGGTCATTCTACAATTTCTACAACCTTGTACAAAATTATATTTACTGTATTTATTAATAAAACTACTAAGAGAAAATCTAAGAAGTGAATTGTGGTTAGACAGTAAGATAATCAATGTTCAGAGAGCAGGGGCACCTGGGTGGCTTAGTTGATTAAGGTTATGATTCCAGAGTCCTGGGATTGAGCCCGAAGTCGTGTTCCCTGCTCAGTGGGAGTCTGCTTTTCCCTCTCCTTCTGTCCCTCTCCTTACTCCTTCTCTCTCTCTCTCTCTTTCTTGCTCACTGTCTCAAATAAATAGGTAAAATCTTTAAAAAAGAAGGGCAGAGAGCTGATCTTTCTGAATACACTGTCACGCAGAGATGCTTAGAGGTTTGCTACCCAAAATTTAATAAAACATACATATGCATTCTATATATTATTTATTACATATTATGTAAATAGTATTGTGTATATAGTACAGTATATAATAAGTAAAAAACAAAATTAGCAGAAAAATTCCCAAAGAAGATATACCAATAGTCTAAAAGCACACGAAAAGATTCTCATCAGTAGTCATTAGAGAAATTGAAGTCAAAACCATAGTGAGATACCATTTATTTCCTACTAGAATGGCTATAGTTTAAAAAATGGAAAATATAAATATTGGTGAGGAAGCAGAAAAATTGGAACCTTTATACATTGCTAATGGGAATGTAAAATGGTTAAGTAACTGGAAAAGTTTGGTGCTTCCTCACAAAGTTAAACATAGAATAGAGTTAGTAAATGATGCTGGAATTCCACTTCTGATTATATAGTCAAAAGAATTGAAAACAGGTACTCAAAGAAGTGCATGCATATGGATATCCATAGCAGTACTATTAACAACAGTCAAAAAGTAGTAACAGCCTAATGTCCTTCAAAAGATGGGTAAATATTCTGTGGCATATACATATAATAGAATATTATTCAGCCATAAAAGGAATATTATTCACCCATAAGAAATAATAAAGTTCTGATACATGCTATTATATAATAAGAAATATTTAGTCTTTGTTCCCTGTTCCTCACCTAGCTCTAAAATGGTTGAAATTTCAGGAGTGGTAGGAGTGTTTTTATTCATAATGAGTCCTTTTCAATCATACATGAGTTTATGCTAATGACATGATTTAAGATGGGTCCTGTAGGTAGCTTCAAGATGGGGCTGGTTACCAAAAATCAAGTGATTAGAGACTGAGGACTTTCTTTCTATCTATGGGCCAGGGCGGGTGGAGGGTTGGAGACTGACCTGCAGAAAAAACTTATCAATACTGAGATTTGGAGAGCCTGTGATTGGATGAACAGGTTAAATAGGACACCCCTTCTCATTTTGCCTTACTCATCTCTTTCATTTGACTGTTTCTGAGTTATATTCTTTGTAATAAACTCTTAAACATACATAAAGTGGTTCCTGTGTTCTGTAAGCTGTGTTAGCAAATTATCCCACCTAAGGAGGGGTTTGCAGGAGCCCTGATTTATATCTGGTCAGTCACAAGTATGGGTGGCCCAGGACTTCCAACGGGTATCTAAAGTTGGGGCAGTCTTGTGGGACTTGGTTCTTATGTGGGATCTGATGCTAAATTCTGGTAGATAGCCTCAGAATTTAAATTGAATTGTTGCACACACTGTTGATGTCAGAAAATTGAATTGTTTATTGGTATTGGAAAACACATGCCACAACATGGATGAACCTCCAGAACATTTAATGATAGAAGCCAAGGACAAAAGCTTGAGTATTATATGATTATATTATATCCAGAATAGATATGGCAATGAGACAGAACACTGACTGGTGGTTGAGAAGGAATTGGGGAGCAGGGGAAATGAGAGTGAATGCTTAATGCGAAAGGGATATCACTGTGTGATGATGGAAATATTTTGGAACTTGGTAGAAATAATAGTTGCATAACATTATGACTGCATTAAAATGCCACTGAATTATTTACATTAAAATACTATTTTGGCTTAAATGCATTTGGTGTCATTAATTATCTTTTAAAAAATGATAGTGGTTGTATCTGGTCATACAAGCATGAATATAGCCCATAAAATGTGTTCAAACTGAAATAATTTAATTTTTTAATTTTTTTAAAGATTATTTATTTATTTATTTGACAGAAATCACAAGTAGGCAGAGAGGCAGGCAGAGAGGGGAGGGGGAAGCAGTCTCCCTGCTGAGTGAGGGCCTGATGCGGAGCTCCATCCCAGGATCCTGGGACCATGACCTGAGCTGAAGGCAGAGGCTTTAACCCACTGAGCCACCCAGGTGCCCCAAACTGAAATAATTTTAGAAGAAAAAATATAGTCCTTGTATTTATTGGTCATAATTTGGATAGTTTTTATTTATTTAAAGAGGACATGGTATAAACAAATAGATTTCTTTTGAGCTGAGACCCAGTTTCATTAACTGATAACTAGAAAATTTCCAACTGCCATTAAATAAAACATTACAGTTGTAAATAACCCATGAGTTAAAGAGGAAATCATGGAAAACATTAGAAATAAATTTTGGAATAAATTATAAGGAAGAAATAACATGCCCAAATTTGGAGAAGTAGATAAAGTGGTGTCTAGCCAGAGATGAAAATGATAATATTAAATTAAAATATTAAAAAAATAAAGGTTAGGGGCGCCTGGGTGGCTCAGTGGATTAAGCCGCTGCCTTTGGCTCAGGTCATGATCTCAGGGTCCTGAGATCGAGCCCCGCGTCGGGCTCTCTGCTCCGCGGGGAGCCTGCTTCCTCCTCTCTCTCTGCCTGCCTCTCTGCCTACTTGTGATCTCTCCCTCTGTCAAATAAATAAAATAAAATCTTTAAAAAAAAAAATAAAGGTTATAAAATCAATGCGATAATCTTTTATCTTATGATGGTAGGAAAACAAAAATGAACAATAGAAGAAAAATTAAATTACAAATATGGAAGCAGAAAACAATAATATATAATAAAAAGTTATTTTAAAGAAAGTCCAAACATCCAAAAGTGGTTTCTTCAAGATTTTAAACTGACAAACAAGTAGCAAGACTGAAAAAGAAATAGGAGAGGAACTATAAAACCATCAATATCGGAAAGGAAAAAACAAATAGATATTGCCATATGTTTTACAAACAATAAAGCATAAGAGGATGTCATGAACGTCTTCATGCCAAATTTTTGAAAATGTCGAAGAAATAAGCAAATCTCTTAAGGAAAATATCTTAGAAAATAGAGAAGAAGAAATAGAGCATGAAACTATACTAAATTTAGTTAAGCAATTAATTTTGTTAAAAACTTTTTGACAAAAACTAAAAACAAACAAAATTAGAAATGACTGATTTCAAGAGTAAATTCATTGGAATAATTAAAGAAAAAAAAAACACCAACTATACAATCTCTTACAGAGAGAAGTAAAAGACAAAATAAATCTCAACTCATTCATGTCTATAATACAACAGAATTATATCAAAGGGCAATTATAAACCAAAGGCAATTAAAATATAACAATAAATATAATCATGTGATATGTGGAGAATGGTAATATATAATGAACAAATGGTATATATTCCAGGAATCAAAAGATGGTTTAACATTCAAAAATCAATGCAATTCAAAAAAATGCAGGAAAAGCATTGGGTAAATTTAATAAATATTCATAATAACAACTTCAGGAAGCAAACCAGGAAGATAACTTATTCTATTAAATGTGAAGAGCAGAAAATCTACAGTCATACTTAATGTTTAAATTTAAACTTTTCTCCTGCAATTGAGAATATAGAATATATGAATTTAATAAAGTTACTGGATACAAATTATGCACATAAAATTACCTTTTCATATTAGCAATAAATATATAGAAAATTAAAAATTTAATTAATATTATAAAAATCAAATATCTAAGAAGCATATGAGCTTTATGCTGAAAACAACAAAAAATAAGAGGAATTAAAATACTTAAATAGAAAAATATAAAAAGTTTATGGATTGGGACTCATATAAAGCCTATGGATTAGACATCATTATAATGATGTCAGTTGCCCCTAAATTGTTCTATAGATTCATGCAGTTACAAAAAAAATCAGCAAGTTTTCATAAAAAGTTGTCAACTTTATTTATACTTTTTAGGAAGGAGATGCAAAGGGCTAATCTTGCAGAACAACAAAGCTCTAGGACTTTAGTAACTAGTTATTTATCAAGACCTATTATAAATATATGATAATTAAGATGGTGTTTTATCAGGACAATGAAAGATGAATTGACCAGTGAAAGAGAATAGAGAACTCAAAATAGATCAGCATGTATAAAGCCATGTAGTTTATTGAAAAGATGAACAATAGGGAAAAGATGGTCTTCTCAATGCATCGTGCAGGCTCTACTTTTCATCAATTCATTAAAAAGAAAAAAGACCCTTGACCCCTAGGTTACCACAGTCAATATATCTATTTGCAGATGTTTTTTGAGCAAATATGAAAGGTAAATAATATTTTAAAAGAAAATTAAAGAGAAAAAAATCATCTTAATGGCTGTAGGATAGGCAGAAGTTACTTAAACTGAACAGTAAAGGTATTGACCATAAAGGAGATAAAAGCATAAATTTGATTATATATAACATACATCATTAAGAGACTGAAAAACATGTCATGATGTGAGAGAAGATATTTGTAATACATATATTCAATAAATGACATATATCCAGAATATATAATGAGATCCTCCTTGTAAATATTTGAAAGATGGCTCCATAGAAATTTTGGTATTTCACTAAACGAGATATCCAAATGATTAATAAACATATAAAATTACTTAGCTTCACTTGTCATTAGAAAAATGTATTTTTTAAGTTTTTATTTAATTTTCAGTTAGTTAACATTCTGTGTAATATTAGTTTCAGGTGATCAGCACTTTCATACTGTTCATTACAGGTACACGGCTTAATCCTCATCACCTATCGAACCCCTCTTACCACCTCCTCCCCTCTTGAAACCATAAAAAGAGAACCAATTTGTTCTCTATAGTTGAGTGTTTTTGGTTTGTCTATTTTTCCCTTTGTTCATTTTTTTCTTAAATTCTACATACAAGTGAAATCATATATTTGTCTTTCTCTAACTGACTTATTTTGCTTAGCATGATAGTCTCTAGCTTCATCCACATCATTGCAAGTGGCTAGATTTCATTCCTCTTTATGGGTGGTAATATTCCATTGTCATTAGAAAACCTAAATTAAATCCATAGTCTGAAATCTCCAAACACCCAAAATAATGGTAAAAAAATATTTAAAGACAAATATCTAATTTTGGTAAACATGTAGAATAACTAGAACTCTCATGCTGTTGTGGTTGGAATGCAAGTTCACATTGACACTTTGGTAAATTACTTGATAGTATCTCATAAAGCTAAAAATATGTATTTATAACCCTGCGGTTCTATTCTTAAGTATATATCTGGCATATACTTACATATGTACATTACGAAACATGTACAAAAACATTATAGAACCCTATTCAAACAAATTCCCCTCCTGACACAAAACAAAGGTCTTAGTCCTCAGCTTGGAAAAATATAAGCTGTAGCATACATTGAATAGAATGCCAATGTGCAATGAGAATGAACAAGGTATGACTAGCCAATGTGGAGAACCCAAACATACTGTTCAGTGAAAGAAGGCAAACAATAGGGTGCATAATATAGTATTTGATTTATATCAAGTTCAAAACCAGAAGAATCCAATCTGTGGTGTTAGGAATTATTATAGTGGTTAAACTTAGATGGGGTTTAGAGACTAAAGGATACCATAGCAGAGATTTCTCAGATGCTAGCAATGTTCTGTTTTAGAAATGTGTCCAGCTTACATCTATTGTTTAGTTGGTGAAATTGTGTCACACACACTGTTTAAGATTTATAAACTCTTCTGTGTGTGTGTGTATACATATATATATGTATACATATATAAATAAAAGACATATATTATACTTTGATAAAAATTATAACAAACAAGAAAAATCAAACCACATCAAAAAAGTGATAAAGGACTTGGTGACAAGTGCTAGAGGGGTACCTGGGTGGCTCAGTGGGTTAAAGCCTCTGCCTTTGGCTCGGGTCATGATCCCAGGGTCCTGGAATCGAGCCCTGCATCAGGCTCTCTGCTCAGTGGGGAGACTGCTTCCCCCCAACCCGCCTGCCTCTCTGCCTACTTGTGATCTCTGTCTGTCAAATAAATAAATAAAATCTTAAAAAAAAAGAAGGAATTCTCATTTGAATGGTTGGATGATTGATACTACCATTTACTGTGATAGAAAAATTAGGAATAGAAACAAATGTAAAGGAAAAGGATTTTTTAAAATTTTGATATATATAATCTTAAGGAGTCTGTGAGACAGTGGAATGGGGAAAAACAAAAAACAAAAAACAAAAAACCCAGAAGTCTGAATAGCAAGAGAAAGCCTTGTGTAAGCTTAAGAAAATAAAAGAATATTAAGAAGAACATCTTAAAAGTAATGGGAAGGTTGGAAAGAGTATGTGCTGGCAGAGAATATAATTTATGTGGTTTTCAAATTTTACATCTCAGATGTCAATAAGATTCAAGTAGAGATATTTTTGACAACATAAAAGAATGTGGAAAATCAATGTTAGGATGGCAAGTATGGGTGTGCTTTGCTTGTGTTACATTAAATAACTGGTTTTTGAGGGGTGAAAATACAACATAGAAATGGTTCAGTAGGTTAAAATTATTTTTGTTTTGGGAGAGGTAATATGATTAATGAGACAGGAAAAAAGAAGACACAGAGAAAAGTGGTGAGCCATGAGGAAAAAAGTATAAATATTTTAAGGTGTAAGAAATAATCATTATGGAGCACCTGGGTGGCTCAGTGGGTTAAGCCTCTGCCTTTGGCTCGGGTCATGATCTCAGGGTCCTGGGATTGAGCCCCACATTGGGCTCTCTGCTCAGCGGGGAGCCTGCTTCCCACCCCTCCCGCCTGCATATCAGCCTACTTGTGATCTTGGCCTTTCAAATAAATAAATAAAATCTTAAAATCATCATGATTTCATACATTGTACAGTAATTAAGTACAAAAACTGAGGGAAGACTGCAGGGCTTGGTAAAAATCAAATATTACATTGACATCCTTGTCTTTTAAATAAATATAATAAAACCAAAGAAAATAACAATATACTTAATAATTTAAGAATATTAATAAGCTAAGATTCAAATTAAATAATTTTAATTAACACAAGTAATAAAATATTGAATTTAAGGAAATACAAATAGCAAGGCAATGACATGAAAAAGGAAAAAGCATTGTAATTATTAGGGAGCTCTAACATAGAATACTTACACCTTAAATTATTAATAAAAAGACATAAGAAACAAGTTATACTGTGTCCACTAGATGGGGTATGACACAACCATTTTAAAATTGGTAATGAATACATATGGAGAATGCTTATTGCATAATATTAGCTGAATAAATTTGTATAAATTTAGGTTAAAAATTCACATATGAAAGGAATGAAATGTGCCAAAATTCTAGTGTTGAAATTATGAATAAATGTTTTAGTCCTCTGAATTTTTATTTATTTTTCCAATATATTTTTAACGTGAAAATTTATATTGCAAGTATAATTTTATATATATATTTATATATATATATCTAAAAACCAATTTTTCTGCCAAAAAATCTGTGCATAAATAAAATGATTCTGAAACTAGACATTAGCTGAAGAAATGTCAAAGATTGCATTAACAGCACAATCATTGGCATATTAATTAGTATAGACTTACATAGAACTCAAAATGTGTAATGAGTAAATACACTTGAGGTTTATTTCTTGATCAAGTATCTGCATTTGCTTGGTGAGTATGTCAACAGTCGGTTTTTCAGAGGGGCTTTACCATTTTCAGTGTATTGCTTCTAACATCTTATTGGGAGTTACCTCTACTCCAGTTACTGAGACAAGAAAAGCAGCATGGAGGAGTGCTCATAAGAGGATTTTTAAAATACATTATATGTTCATAAAAAAAAAAAAAAAGAAAGGATGAATACCCAACTTTTGTAGCAACATGGACGGGACTGGAAGTGATTATGCTGAGTGAAATAAGTCAAGCAGAGAGAGTCAAGTATCATATGGTTTCACTTATTTGTGGAGCATAACAAATAACATGGAGGACATGGGGAGATGGAGAGGAGAGGGAGTTGAGGGAAACTGGAAGGGGAGATGAACCATGAGAGACTATGGACTCTGAAAAACAACCAGAGGATTTTGAAGGGGCGGGGGTGGGAGGTTGGGGGAACCAGGTGGTGGGTAATAAGGAGGGCACGTATTGCATGGAGCCCTGGGTGTGTGCAAAAACAATGAACACTGTTACGCTGAAAAAAATAAATAAATTTAATAATAAAAAAAAAGATAGGAGGTTCCAAAAACTGACTGATAGTAATGGCATACTGTGGATGAAAAATAGAAACCAAAAAGAGTGCAGTCAGCCCAAAGTTCACTTTGGGTGATACTTTTACATCTTTTCCATGCCATGCTACGTGTTTCACAGCTTACCATCCACACAAGAGTGTGGACTCTTGGCACATTTTTAAGGAGAAGAAAAATGAGTTACATTTCAGAAAGGTAAATATGGTTGCAATAAAGAAAATACTTTTCTTGGACAAGTGGCTGAGGTAAGGTGGCTGATTAGATTATAGGTGATTAATGTCTGAGTAAGTATAGCTAGAGAGAGGAAATAATATATGTATTATATTATTATATATAATTTTATATTAATTATAATATATAATATTACAATTTCATATATATGTATATATATATGATATCTGAATTAGAATTGACATGTCTTCATAGCTAATGGTGAGCAGGAAGGTAGAGAAAGCACTTACGCTGTTTGTGCCATTTAAAGGCACCTGGCTGCAGAGAGAGTGGGAGTGGGAAGTGTAGCTCCTGCCTAATTTACCAATTCTTGAGTTTTGTTAGAACTATATATTCCTACAGAAGGCCCATTGTCTCCTAAAATATCTGTCTAAGTGGGGCATCTATTCTAATTCATCCGCCCATGGGCTGCCTTTTTTAAGTTCCAATATCTAGAGAGAGTAACTTTTTTTTTTTTTTTTCCCTGTGCACAAAAAGTGCTGCTTAGGCTGCAAGCATTCTTTGGTAGAGAAGTTGAGGATAATCTAGGTTTGTGACTTGAGTCACTGGATCAAGTTTTAGAGCTTTACTTCTCAAAATGTGGTCCTCAGAATGAAAGCATCAGCATTGCTAGGGAGATTATTAGAAATGTGGAATATTCATTCTGATTATTTAATCAGAAAAGACATTTAACAAGATCACTAGGGCATTCCAACACAAGTTTGGGAAGAACTGCTTCTGAGTAAAGACATTGAATAGATACTTCAGACTGGTTTTTAGGACGTTTTCTCTATGTGCCTCGCCAGAAAGTTCTTTGGTCATAAGTAAAGCAATGGACCGCTTCATACAATAACTTCTTGATGCATCTGAGAAACAGGACTCAGGGGAAGTAGGCATGTTTCCAAAGCTGTGAATCAGGTAAGGTAAGAGGAGAAAGCAGAAGATGGGAAGAAGATGGGGAGAAGATATTTTTAAATTTGCATTTTTCTATTTTTATGGTAGCATAACTCAGTGAGGAGGAGAGAAAATGCAAGACATGTAAAAAGTTGTGTTAGTTTCCAAGGGGTACTGTAACAAAGCACCAAGAACTGGGTGGCTTAAAACAACAGAAATTTATTCTCTCACATTTCTGGAAGCTAGAAGTCCAAAATCAAAGTGTTGGCAGGGCTGTGCTTTCTCTAACACCTCTGAAGACAGTATTTCCTTGACTTTTCTAGCTTCTGATGATTACCAGCAATCCGTAACATTCCTTGGCTCATATATGCATCACTCTGGTCACATGGCTGTCTTCTTCCTTTGTGTCTTCATATTGTCTTTCCACTGTGTGTCTGTCTTTGTATCCTGAATTTACCCTTTTAATAAAGACAGCAGTCATGTAGAATTTGGGCCCACCCTAATGACCTCCTCTGAACTATTACATTAACCATAGCCCTATTTCTAAATAAGGTCCTAACAGTTTCTTTGTGAAGGACACAATTTAACCCATAACAGATGGCAAAAATGACTATCATGTGTTATAGTGGCGTGTGATCAGAGAGTTTCCATAATCAATTTCATAGTAAGTTTCTGTAACTGAAAAAGAAATATAAATAGGTTAATTATTTTACATTTTTATTAAGTTCTAGAATCCAGCTTGTGCTTTCCATATACAGTACAATCTCAACCTGTAAGTGAAATTTTATCAGCTATCCATTTTCTGTATTTAGATTTTATAAGATTCACTGCTGTAAAATAAGATTAACACATCTGAGTTTTTCCAAATATGCTTTAAGTTTTTCACTTAAAGATCAAATCTGATGAATAACCAAAACTTCCCACTGGGTTTAGTAACAAAAGAGCCATTGTGACCTTACCAAGGAACTCCCATGGAGTGGGGAGGGCAGATGGAAATGTAGGGTAGACTGAGGAAGTGGTTGGAGGTGAGGCCACAAACACAGATGATGCTGATGACTTTTTCTCAGTAGTTCACAGCTAAGGGGAAGAAGTAGAAGAAGCAGTGGCTAAGGAGTCCCAGAAAGATTAGGAATAGCGATTCTGTGTAGTTAGGAGAGATTTGCAGATATTTAAATGCTGAGGGATGGATTCAGTATAAAAGGAGAAGATCAAGGTACTGGGGCAATCGTAACTCTTGGGGACGTGGGGTTAATAAGATGGGATGAGGTCCAGATCACCATTGGAGGATAAAAGAAATACCTTCAAATATAATTAGAGGAAATTTGGAAACAGTGGAAGCTTATCAGAGGTATTTGCAGATTTGGCAACTGAACCAGTAAAATTTTAGTCTCATAGTTAGGGCTTCTCTATGAAATACTGGACAAGGTTAAGGTATTTTATATTTAAGAAAGAAAAAAAAAAGTGGCGACAATTTGAAACAAGTTTTGGGAAAGCCAAGGAGTAAATATGCCAATGTATTAAAAAAAGGAAAATTCCAGGCAACATGGATGCTGCCCAGATGATGCAGATGATTTGGGGTTTATAGTGGTACCAAAATTTCAGGATGTGTGCTTTTTCTTTAGCATTATCGTAAGACCAGTAATAGCTCTGGCATGGTAGATAATCAGGATCTTCTGGGTTTGAAGTTTTCCAAGACAGATATGATGAGTGGTAAGGAATTTTGGAATATTCCAAGATAATTATTGATAACATAATCTATGGAATCCAGGGTTGATAGGTATAGGAAAGAAAATAGGGTGAGGATATGATTTGGCAGCACTTCCAGTTTTTCTTTTTCTTTCTTTCTTTCTTTTTTTTCAATACTTACAATCTTGAGGAACAGGTACATATAGTATAGGTTTTTATTTTGTTTTGTTTTGTGAATTATAATTGGGTTATAACATGATCTTAGGTTTAGATATACAATATAATGATTCAATTTATATGATCACCAAAACAGGTCTAGTTAACTAACATCTGTCACCATACATAGCTACACATTTTCTTTTTGGTATGAGAACTTTTAAGATGTATTCTCTTAGTGACTTCAAATATGTAATATGGTATTATTAACTCCAGCCACAATGATATACATTACATTTCCATGACTTATTTAGTTTGTAACTAGAAATTTGAATCTTTTGAATTTCTTCATCCATTTTACCCATTTATGTGGGTGTTTAAATGATAGTATCAGAAATCACAAGTAAGTGTTGTTTGAATATATTTTCTAGATTATTATGTTTGTTAGTATTTTTCTATTGAATTATAATTAATATATAGTGCTATACTCTACATTAGTCAGTGTGCACCATGATAGTTATCATCTGTGACCAAACTTTGTTATTACAGTATTATTGACTATATTTCCTATATTTTACTTTTGAACTTTGTGACTTATTTATTTTATAACTGGAAGTCTATAGCTTTTAATTCACTTTATCAATTTTACCCATTCACCCTACCCACCTCCCTTTCTGTAATCACCAGCATTTTCTCTGTATTTAAGATCTGGGTTTTTAAATTTTGTTTGTCTCTTTGTTTTGTTTTTTAGATATCACATAAAAGTAAAATCATATAGTATTTGTCTTTCTTGTCTGGTTTATTTCCTGTAGTATTATACCCCCCTAGATTATATATAGTATCTATATCTATATGTAATCTATGTATCTTTCTGTATATATGACAATATTCTATTGTATTATATGGAATAGATGGAATGGTTGGAATCCGTGGATGAAATGGATGAAATACAATATTTTATTATGTGTATATATAATTTATATTATATATAGTATATGTATATTATATATATATTTAGTATTTGTATTGTACATATATTAGTATATATATAATAAATGGAATCTTTATACTCTATTTTCATTATCCATTCATTTATGGATGGACACTTGGATTGGTTCCATATCTTACCTATTGTAAATAATACTTCACTAAGCATGGGGTACATACATTTTTTCAAATTTGTGTTTTAATTAATTTAGACAAATATTAGTGGAATTACTGGATCATATGGTATTTCTATTTTTAATTTTCTGAGGAACTACCATACTGTTTTTTAGAGTGCTGCACTGGTATACATTCCCACCCAGGGAATGAGGATTACTTTTTCCCCATATCCTTGCCAACACTTACTATTTCTTGTCTTGCTAATTCTAGCCATTCTAATGGGTATAAGGTGATATCTCATTGCTGTTTTGATTCACATTTCCCTGATGTTTAGTAATGTTGAGCATCTTTTCATTTTTCTATTGGTCATCTGCATGTCTTCTTTGGAAAAAACCAATTTTCTAATTGGATTGTTCTTTTGGTGTTGAATTGTATAAGTTCTTTATGTATTTTGGATATTAACCACTTAATGGGTTTTTCATTTGAAAATATCTTCTTCTTTTTAGTAGGTCACCTTTTGTTTTGTTGATGGTTGCCTTCGTTGTGCAAGAACTTTTTATTTTGAGATAGTCCCAATCATTTATTTTTGCTTTTGTTTCCCTTGCCTGAAGAGACCTATCTAGAGAAATGCTGCTTTGGCCAATGCCAAAGAAATTACTATCTATGTTTTCTTCTAGGTGTTTTATGATTTCAGGTCTTATGGTTAGGTCTTCAATCCATTTTGAGTTTATTTTTGTGTATGGTGTAAGAAAGTGGTCCAGTTTCATTCTTTTGCATGTTGCTGTGCAGTTCCAGCCCCATTTGTTAAGCAAACAGTATTTCCCCCATTGCATATTCTTTCCTGCTTTGTCAAAAATTAATCGACCTTATAAGTGTGGCTTTATGTCTGAGCTCTTTTTCAATATGGTAGTAATTTAAAATAATATAAAGGTAGAAAATAAGAAAGCTATTAAGAGAGGGTCAATTAAACCAGAAAGTCAAATAAGGCTAAGACTACCAAGATGATAAATTTTATGATCAGGGCACCAATAAACATGCTTTGAAAGTAGAGGAGAGTAAAAATGTTGAGTTCCGTATGCATTTAGACTCTGAGTTTGTAAGCCCTCACCAGTCGTTTATGTGGTTCATGCCCTATGTTTTCCAAGTCTCTGCCCAAGTTTCGATCTATGACTGAGGTTTTTCTTGCTCATCTGGTGTAAAGGAGTAATCTTTCTTCTGCTTTCCAGATTTCCTTATTATACTTACTATGCTTTTTTTCTTAGTACAACTTAGTACAACTAAGTTACATATTTATTTCTTTATATATCTCTTCTTACTATAATATAAAATTTTTGAATACTAAGACACTTTCTATGCTTTTCACCATGGTATGCAATACTACTCTTTTACCCCTAGGTGAAAAATAAGCATTCAATAAATGTTTGTTTGGCTGGCACACACCCCTCTTAAATATGTAGTTTACAACATAATAGCCAAAATATTCTCTTTTAATATGGCACCAGATAAACTATTTTTTTATTCATTCTGAGTACAGAAAAGAGAAATATTTGCAATTGGTCTAAAGACATGAAAAAAAAGAACTTCTTGCAAAATCTAGAAATTTAATTAAGTTGTATTGAAAAGCACAGCCCACATGTATGAGGTCTGTCCCTTTCCACTGGCAGTCTATGACATAAAAAGAGAGGCAGTGACAAAATAGCCAATGAGAATGGTATTGCTTTGAAAGGAGCCAGAGTCTTAGCAATCAGAAAAATATACCTTCTTTAGGAAATATGGCTGGATCTACAAACATATTATCAGAACAAAGAAAAGTCAAATAATAAACAGTATTCATTAGAAAGGTTTTGCTAACTCTTTGGAAAAGAAACAAAAAATGCCAAGGAGAAAATGGAAACAAAACCAAATATTTTTCCATACATTAAAAAAAATGAATGACATAATTATAGCTGAGAAACAATTCAATGATGTTTAAGTGCACGAAGTCAGAAAAGAGGATCAAAGGGGAAGATGTGGTACCTAGGTGGCTCAGTCGGTTAAGTGTCTGCCTTCAACTCAGGTCATGATCCCAAGGTCCTTGGATTGAGCCCCACATTGGGCTCCTTTCTTAACCGGGAGCCTATTTTCCCCTCTGCGTCTCCCCCTGGCTTGTGCTCTTTCTCTCTCCCTCACTCACTCTCTCACTCTCTCCAGTAAATAAATAAAATATTTTAAAAAATACATGGGGAGATACTAAAATCAGAGGTTGACCACGAAAAATGTTTAAGAAATTAAATCATCACAGAATTGGGCAAATTGTAAATAGTGCAAGAGAAGAATGCTTCAAATATCATACACATATTAATTAAGAAGCTTATTGGGACCGCATGAGAACAGAAAAGTTAACAGAGAAGAGAATCTCCGCTCTAGGTTTTGGATGAATTCCAGGTGTCCCAAGCAACATCTGCAGATTTGGGAGTAACTAGGCCTCATGAACATTGAAAAGTAAACTGACAATCGAGTAAATAACTCACATTAAGGAGAAACTGCTGGGATTATTGTCCTAACTAAGCAGGATGGGTACAACAACAGTAAACAAAATTCATATAAAAGTGGTGATAGGAAACAGAGCCAGGAGATAAAAGGGATTAGAAAACTGCATTTCTGATCACTTCACAAAAAGAACAGAAGAGGGTTTCTAGAGAAGTGAAACAGTTCAGGAAGACAAATCTAACCTAGCAAAAAACAATAGAAAGTGATTATGAATACCACAAATTTCATTCATAAATATTTGAAGAAAAAGAGAGTAAGTAGCACAATAACAACCTTACAGATAATGAAAAGGTATCAGAAAGGCATGGTCACAACGTAGATTAAAATTATATTCAAACAAAAGTAAGATAGGAAGTATAAAAACAACAAAATTGGAAACATGAAATCAGAAAATAGAAAATTCAATAAATATTTTGAAAAAAATAAAAATCAGAAGGAAAGAAAAAATGAGAAAAAAGGATTTTAAGTAAAAAATGACTAGAAAGACTAGAAAGTGAGAAGGGAAAATTTTAAGATGAAAAAATTAAAAAGATTTGAAAGTATTATAAAAAATGTGACAGAGGTTAGGTAAGGAAGATCCAATACATGTATACTAAGAGTCCTGAATGAGAAAATAACAGACAGCTCAAAGACTAAAAACTATATTTCAAGACAAATTCTTAATTTTTTAAAAAAGAATTGGATAACAATATTTGAAAATTTGTATTGAAAGAGCATCCTACATACTGGGAAGGTCAAATTGGAGCAAATGAAACTGAGATTTATTCTAGTAAAAATGCTAGAAATTTTTAGTTTTTTTAAATGAGCAAGCAGAAAACAAAGGCCAAGTCATTCATAAGGAAAAGAACAGTTGATTATCATCAGTCTTTTTGACAATGCTTTATTCAGGAGTTAGTTGAATAGCATATTTAAAAATGCAAGGAAAGAAAAGAGAGCTAACAATTTTATATGTCCAGTTTTTAATAAAAAAAAGTTCAGTCTCATTCAGAGTAATAAAAATATAAATCAAAATCAAAATATAAATCAAAACCATACTAAACTATTACATTTCACATATTATATTTTCAGTCCCAAAAGTTTGGCAACTGTGTGTGTGTGTGTGTATGTGTGTGTGTGTGCATGTGCACATGTCTGGGATAGTGTGAGATTACAGGAATTCTCATAAATTTCTGGAAAAGTATAAACTAGTATCATTCCATATGGAAGAATATTTGGCAAGATCTATCTATAAAATGAGTGCTAAAGCCCTTTAACACAGTGATTTCTCTTTCAAGAATTTATTATGCAGATATACTTCAATGTAGAAAATGGCATATATAAAAGTTATCCAGTATAACAAATTTTTAGTAGCAAAATACTGGAAATCAAATTTATCTTTTACAAAATGGATAAATTTTGATGTATTTGTATGTAATTTAAAAGTCATTCGTAAAGCTATTTGCTGTTATGAAAGGTGAATAATCTATATAGTTACTTCTGGAACCCATTCCCAGTGTCTGTATTGGGGGATTACCTGTACCACCAAGCAATGCTCTAATAATTCTCTGGACACCAAGTGGATGTCCTACAATTCAACTCAATTCTGACATTATTTACTGGGAGATAACTTTAGGTCCCACAGGTTAAGGACTCAGTCATATACGACTAACCCCTCTCCAACTTGAGAGGCTCTAATGTCACAAGGCCAGGTTGGCTATAAAGCAAAGGTGATAGATTCAATCTCCAGCTCTTCCTCTTCCCTGAAGATCAGGGGAGGGACTGAAAATTCCACTTCTATTCATGGCTAGTTTCCCTGGCAACAAGCCCTATCCTCAGTTGCTTTCTGAAAGTTACCTCATTCATATAACCTAGGTGTGGTGGAAAGGGGCTTGTTGATAACATGATATCCACTTTACTTTATGGCTCTGAAGTATTTTCAGAAATTGAGGGCCAGAGACCAAATGAGACCAAATATTAGGACAAAGATGCTCCTATTGCTTTTTTTAAAAATATTTTATTTATTTGACAGAGAGAAATCACAACTAGGCAGGCAGAGAGAGAGGAGGAAGCAGACTCCCCACGGAGCAGAGAGCCTGATGTGGGGCTCGATCCAAGGACCCTGGGATCATGACCTGAGCCAAAGGCAGAGGCTTTAACCCACTGAGCCACCCAGGTGCCCCTGCTCCCATTGCTTTTATCACTCAGGAAGTTCCAAGGGTTTTGGGAACTCTGAGTCAGGAACTATGGACAACAACTAAATATATATTTCTTATAAATCATAATAACATGCTACTATAATAAAAAATAATGCATAACAGTTTATATAATATTTTGTCATTTATGAGAAAAAGATGAAAAGAACTGGATGTGTATACACAGGTGCTTTTTTCTTGTATATGCAACAAATGTGCCTGAAGAGATTTAAAAATTGATAAGTTTTTGTCTCTGTGTAACTGTATTAAAGGACCAGAAATTAGAGTGTAAAGAAGAATTTCACTGTATACTATATTAGTCTGACTGGACTACCCCAGAATAAAATACCACAGACCGGGTGGCTTAAAAAACAGAAATTTATTTTCTCACAGTTCTGGAGGCTGACATCCAAGTCAACAGGGTTGGGTTCTGTTGAGAGTTTTCTCCAGGCTGCAGATGGTTCCCTTTTCACTGTCCTTGGGTGGCCTACTGTGTGTGTGTGTGTGTGTGTGTGTGTGTGTGTGTCTGTATCTATGTGTGTATGTGTGTGCGGTAGAGAGTAAGAATGAGAGAGATTTTGTATCTTCTTCTTACAAGGACATTAGTCCTATTGGATTAGGGCTTCACCATATGACCTAATTTATCTCAACTACCTCCTTAAAGGCCGTATCTCCAAATACAGTCAGTGAAATAATAGAGATTAAAAATGCTGAAGAAAATTGTTAGTTATAAAGTAGAGAGGAAAGAGACTCAAAATAAGAGAACTGTAGTTCCTGAAAAATACACACAAATCTATAAGAAAGTAATGAATACATCATTCAGGTAACTAAAAATTAGCCAAAAGTAATATGAATCATTGATGGGGAAAGTGTAATGCATGGAGTTATTCTCGTCCTATATTGCTGGGATTACATTTGTATAGACCTAAAGCCTATCTGTAAAGACATTTGACAATTTATTCTTGAATCTTAATATAGTCATAAATTTCACATTTTCAGGAATCAGTCCAGAAGAAATAATGTACAGTGTGGAAAAAAACGTTATAAATCATGGCATTATAAACAGTGATACATATATATGCATAAACATTAATAGCTACATTTATATATGTGTATGTACATATATAAATATATAAATATAAAACAATGGTGTAATTTATAATAGTGGGGCTTGGAAATGAGGTAAATATTAAAGTAATAGAATAACTCATGATACACATGTATCTATAGTGTATATGCATTCATTAATATTAATAATGGAAAGTTTAACTATATGTTATTTTATAAAACATGCATTTTACAGAATTATATCTATTACATTCACTGAAGTGTGTCTATTTACATAACTAGAGAATTGCCTCCTTTCTGCTTAAGTTAACTACTCTGATGGATCTGTTTTGAATTTACCATCATCCGAAATTTATCAACTTTGGAAATCTCTTAAAAATAATTTACTCTTTCTCACTTATTCCAAAAATTTAGTCATAGTAACTTATATTGTTATTTCATCCATTCTCCTTATTTCTTAAATCTTAAATTTCCAAATTTAAGATAAAATTTCCTGTGTCACTGTCCCTTAATGGTTAGATGATAGAATCCCACCCTTTTAAAATATTTTCTATTTTCAGACCCTAAAATTGTCTCTCCCTCTATGTCTGTTTCTATCTCTACACACATGTATAATCTGAGGTATATATATACACATATATATGGAAATACATTTGTGAATTAGTAAATAAATCATTGTCAAAATTTCCTTTTATTGAAGAAAAACTTTAGCCCTCATTTTATGGAAACAAAACTAAGATTAATTAACTTGCTTAACAGAACACACTCATGAGTAAAATAGAATAAAAGTTAGCACGAACCTAAAGATTGGGCTCTTTCAAAGATATATTCTCTATGCCTCCATTACTTATGCATTATCAACTACAACCCAGTGCAGTTGTTAATATGGAGAAAAGTAAAGATATGATGTTATCATGGAGACGCATTGGAAGAGCATCTAACCTACAGTGTCACAGGGAAAAGAACGATATTTCAGAAATGATTATGCCTGAGATAATTTTTGAAGGATGACTTCAGGAAGGAGTTAGCCAAATGTAGATGCTTGCAAATGCTTTCCAGGAAGATAAAGAAAGTCACAGAAGTAAGAGAAAACATGACCTTTGCGGACCAGACATGCTGGAGTGGCCTGTGTTTAGGGTTTCTGTAGGGGAATAGTTAGAAATGAGTTTAGAAAATTGGACCAGTAACTTAATCATGAAGACTCATAAATGATACTCTAAGAATTGTTCATTTCATCTTGAATAACTGACCGTAAGACCTCTTAACATTCTTGGTGCAAGCAATTGTTGTAGTGGAAGAGGAAGATTAATCTAAACACTGTCTGCTGCAATTTCTTCAAGTCCAGAATATCCCAACCAAGACCTCAAAAGGAGTTTCCATCTTCTCCTGTCATGAGCTCCTGAGAGGTAGGAAAGGAAGTAGGAAAGGTTTCTGAAGGAAGACTGATCAGACAAGGTGGATATGTGCCTTTGTGTTGATTGATGACACTGTTTTAATCAGATGCCACTGCAGGAGTAACATAAGTGAGCACTCTAAACCTCTTACCTTCTGTCTGGTGATGTAAAATTTGGATCTATTTATTTAGTGCTGGGCTAACAGTCTGCAAGGATTTATAAAGAGCCTTTATTACTATGAGGATTGTCATCTTTCCTGAAATATCTCTGTGAAGCTTAATACTCAAGCTACCTAAATATAAGAACTACTTAAAGAATAGTTACTTGTGTTTTGGCTGACCTGCTGCATTACATGGTTTCAGTCTAAAAGAAGTGGCAGTCACAACACTATAAATATCTATTTAATGCCATTTTTTTTTGCAATGCAACAATAAAGCTTGAGTCAAAATCTGAAATTTCAATTGAATTGTTAGTATATCTAAGCCAAAGTAAATAAAAATTGTGAATGAGCTTCTGACTCATCATGAAAACTTTATATTTCTTTAGGAAATAAAGGCCTGACAGGAAAAATCGGTTTCACAATAGACACTGTGTCATTTCAAATCTATTCTCAGTGTCATCTGTCACCACTTTATCCATTATTTTCACTCCAGATTATATTTTCTCATTGAAGATCTCAGTATAGGAATTCTCTTAAAGGGGTCACATGAAGGTTAACTAAATCTTCAGTGATAGAAACTCTATAAAGGAATTTGTTCTCACAAATTGTCAATTGGTGATTTTTAACTGGCACTAATTTGACAGGCTGAAAATTAAAAGAAAATGTGAGAGGATTAAACTTTTAGCTACATATATAATTTTGAATAGTGCTTGCTGCAAATAAAAGATTACTCTTTGAAAAAGAAAAAAAAAAGATTACTCTTAAGTTTCAGATACTAAGAGGGGGAAAATAAAATATTTTGCTATATACATATTTATAACATTATTATAATTAATAGTATAGAACTTATATGTAATATAGATATTTAAGTGAAAATATTTTTCAGAAAAGAATTTATTTGTAGCATATTTTGTGAATAATTGAAGCCTTTGGACTTCAGTGACTTGAATAAGAAGGAGTCCTCTGAGGAGGCATTAATTTTATCCAGTTGAAAAACTTGATTTACTAAACCTGATGTCATTTTGCTATTTTTTATTGGTGATCAATCACATATGTAATCATTTGCATTTAAGAATTAGAATGTCTAGTGTTTAGAATCTGTTCCTCGGAATAGAATTCTTGGGATGTTACTGAGGACTTTTCAGGACTTGCCCCTATTTTACCCACTGATCCACTGTGTTACTTTCTACTCTCATTCTATAGTTTACTTTTTTTTTCCTTTAGCATTTATCATGGATTTTTTTTTTTTTTACTATGCATTTTGCTCTATCTTGTTCATTGTCTCACCTAAGCGTATATGTTCTGTGCAAGCAGATTTCTGTCATTTCTTCAAAACTTAGAACCTAAAAAAATATTTGGAACATAATAGGTATTTAATACATATTTACTGAATAAATATGTGCTGTCATTTACCTTTTGTTGGAAGAAACTGTGATACAGAGGAATTGAATTGTCCAAGGTTAAATAGTCTGTGAAAGTTTAAGAAAAACAACCATGTTTTGTAGTACCTAGAACAGTACATTTCCTATATTATAAATTCTTCCATATGTAATCCTTGGACAGTACATATGTACGTGCACACACATATGCACATACACAATATATTATAACATGTAAAATTTTGAACAAAAACTTCTCTCTTGAATTTACTACAAATATTTTTCAAAAAATATTTTCTAATGACACCACAAAGAGTAATAAAATGGATTTGATATAACAAAAATAAAATTCATTTGTTTAAAAAACTTATGATGAATCCAAGTTACCACCATATATTATGGATATGTTAGAAGTTTAGGAGATTATTGGATCAAAAATAGCTATAATAATCAGCGACTTTTGTATCTACATTTAGATGTATTATATATGCACTATATATTTATATATATGCATGCGCACTACACATACAATATGTATACATATATAGACACATACATAATATGTAGGCATACACTATACTTATACACAAAGTTACTTTGTTAATTTGAGTAGTGAATGAATATGTTTTTTAAATATAAAAGAATTTATTTTTAAGTAACTTTTTGGTATGTATTTTTTTTTTTTTTTTAAGATTTATTTATTTATTTGACAGAGAGAGAGATCACAAGTAGGCAGAGAGGCAGGCAGAGAGAGAGGAGGAAGCAGTCTCCCTGCAGAGCAGAGAGCCCGATGCGGGGCTCGATCCCAGGACCCTGAGATCATGACCTGAGCCGAAAGCAGCGGCTTAATCCACTGAGCCACCCAGGCGCCCCGGTATGTATTTTTCATTTCCGATTAGCATTTGTTGTCACTAAGAAAAAGTAAAACCACTATACAGATAAAAACCCTCAATATCTAAGTGGAATATCCATTAAATTTCTGTTTTTTGCTGTGAATGTGCTTTTTTGTGTGTGCTTTTCCTTTGTTCCAACTTATTCAAGATGAGAGGAAAAAACAATCCTCTTTAGAGGTAAACCACGTACCAAGTTGCTATCTTTTGCCTGTGTAGTCCAGGCCACAAAGTACCCATTTACTGCTTGACATTGTTCTTCTTGCCTCCAGCAAGCTTTTGATTCTTCTTTGGAGATTCTCACATAGTCTCAGTTTAGGTTGCGCTATTGAATTTCCACCCCCATGACCACAGGGGTTGCATCACATCTTCCAGGCCATTGTTCTCTTTACAATTGGTAACTCATCTAGGTTTCTCACCAAAAAATATATTGGACCATTGAAGTGGCTAGAAAAGAAGCTTCTTTTATGTTTGCTGGAAATGTGGAAAGAAAAATCTCTAGGACCATCTGGCAGCCATTATTCAACCATGAGGATAGAAGACCATCAGGAGAAGTGACCTAAGTGGAACAAGGGGATGCAACACATCTGGATTCTGTTAATATCTTTTGTTTCCCTGTATTTACACTCCAGATCTATTCGTGAATCTGTCAATAAACTGAATAATTCCATTTTGTTAACCTTAACTTTGATGGGATTTTCTGTCACAATTAAAAAAAATTTAGAATCCAATATTTTTTAAAAAATATTTTATTTATTTGAGAGAGATAGAGAGAGTGAGAGAGCACAAACAGGAGGAGAAACAAAAGGAAAGGGAGAAAAGGACTCCCCACTGAGCAAGGAACCCAATGGGGGACTCAATCCAGGACGATGGGATCATGACCTGAGCTGAAGGCAGATGTTTAATTAACTGACTAAGCCACCCAGGCACTCTAGAATCTAGTATTCTTGATATTAAGTTATATTCACAGAGTTACAGAACAAGTACTACATTTACTTTTACAATAACATTAATGGAGTACATTTTTTCTTATAATGTGTTCTTGCTCTAATTTAGGGTGGTTATTATTTTCAAACTAGTGTTCTTTATGAGTAGATTTGTAAATTCTCTATTGTAACACTAAACATATGTCCAAGAAGTTGGTGAATGTGGCAGTATCATTGTTATCTACCTGTGTCACTTGGCATTTAAACCATTATTTCTTATTGACATAAAATGTATTATTTGACCCAGGGGCAGAGGTCTGTGAATCATCAGGCTTACACATTTCACAGCACTCACCATAGCACATACCCTCCCCAATGTCCATAATCCAGGCACCCTATCCCTACTTCCCCACCCCCCAGAAACTGTCAGTTTGCTTCATGAGATGAAGAGTCTCTTATGGTTTCTCTTCCTCCAGATCCCATCTTGTTTCACTTTTTCCTTCACTACCCCCCACAATCCACGTGTCCTGCCTGTCATATTCCTCATATCAGAGACATCATATGATAATTGTCTTTCTCTAATTTTGCTCGGCATAATAACCTCTAGTTCCATCCACATAGTTGCAAATGGCAAGGTTTTCTTTTTTTTTTTTTTAAGATTTTATTTATTTATTTGACAGACAGAGATCACAAGTAGGCAGAGAGGCAGGCAGAGAGAGAGAGGGGGAAGCAGGCTCCCTGCCAAGCAGAGAGCCCGATGTGGGGCTCGATCCCAGAACCCTGGGATCATGACCTGAGCCAAAGGAAGAGGCTTTAACCCACTGAGCCACCCAGGTGCCTCAAGATTTTGTTTCTTTTGACAGCTGCATAGTATTTCATTGTGTATGTACATACACAATAGAATATATATATATATATATATATATTCCAGTATGTGTGTGTGTATACATATATGTGTGTGTGTGTGTGTGTGTGTGTGTGTGTGTATCTCACTATATATACCATATAAATATATATACCACTTCTTTATCCATTCATCTGTTGATGGACATCTAGGTTCTTTCCATAGTTTGGCTATTGTGGACATTGCTGCTATAAACATCGGGTGCACGTGCCCCTTCGGATCACTATATTTGTATCTTTAGGGTAAATACCCAGGAGTGCAATGGATAGATTGTAGGGTAGCTCTATTTCCAAATTTTTGAGGAAGCTCCATACTGTTTTCCAGAGTGGCAGCACCGGCTTGCATTCCCACCAACAGTGGAGGAGGGTTCCCCTTTCTCTGCATCCTCTCCAGCCTCTGTCATTCCCTGACTTGTTAATTTTAGCCATTCTGACTTATGTGAGGTGGTATCTCATTATGGTTTTGATTTGTATTTCCCTGATGCCGAGTGATGTGGAGCACTTTTTCATGTGTCTGTTGGCCATCTGGATGTCTTCTTTGCAGAAATGTGTGTTCATGTCCTCTGCCCATTTCTTGATTGGATTCTTTGTTCTTTGGCTGGTGAGTTTGATAAGTTCTTTATAGATTTTAGATACTAGCCCTTTATCTGATATGTCATTTGCAAATATCTTCTCCCATTCTGTCAGTTGTCTTTTGGTTTTGTTGACTGTTTCCTTTGGTGTGCAAAAGTTTTTGATCTTGACCCAATAGTTCATTCTTGCCTTTGCTTCCCTTGCCTTTGGAGATGTTCCTAGGAATAAGTTGCTGTGGCTGAGGTGGAAGAGGTTGCTGCCTGTGTTCTCCTCAAGGATTTTGATGGATTCCTGTATCACATTGAGATTGTTCATCCATTTTGAGTCTATTTTCATGTGTGGTGTAAGGAAATGGTCCAATTTTGTTCTTCTGGATGTGGCTGTCTCATTTTCCCAACACCATTTGTTGAAGAGACTGTCTTTTTTCCATTGGATATTCTTTCCTGCTTTGTCAAACATTAGTTGACCATCGAGTTGAGTGTCCATTTCTGGGTTGTCTGTTCTGTTCCATTGATCTAGGTTTCTGTTTTTGTTCCAGTACCATACTGTCTTGAGGATTACAGTTTGGTAATAGAACTTGAAGTTTGGTATTGTGATGCCACCAACTTTGGCTTTCTTTTTCAACATTCCTCTGGGTATTCGGGGTCTTTTCTGGTTCCATATAAGTTTTAGGATTATTTGTTCCATTTCTTTGAAAAAAATGATGATATTTTGATAAGGATTGCCTTAAATGTGTAGATTGCTTTAGGTATCATAAACATTTTCATATTTCTTCTTCCAATCCATGAGCATGGAATGTTTTCCATTTCTTTGTGCCTTCCCCAATTTCTTTCATTTTTATAGTTTTCTGAGTACAGATTATAGTTTTCTGAGTATAGATTCTTTGCCTATTTGGTTAGGTTTATTCCTAGATATCTTATGGTTTTGGGTCTAATTATAAATGGGATCAACTCCTTAATTTCTCTTTCTTCTGTCTTGCTGTTGGTGTATAGAAATGCAACTGATTTCTTTGCACTGATTTTATATCCTGACACTTTACTGAATTCCTGTATGAGTACTAACAGTTTTGGAGTGGAGACTTCTGGGTTTTCTACATAAAGTATCCTATCATCTGCAAAGAGTGAGAGTTTGACTTCTCTACCTATTCAGATGCCTTTTATTTCTTTTGTTGTCTGATTGCTGTGGATAAGGATTTTAGTACTATCTTGAATAGCAGTGGTGATAGTGGACATCCCTACCATGTTCCTGACCTTAGGGGAATAGCTCTCAGTTTTTCTCCATTGAGGATGATATTCGCTGTGGGTTTCACATAGATGGCTTTGATGATATTGGGGTAGGTATCCTCTATCCCTACACTGTGAAGAGTTTTGATCAAGAGAGGATGCTGTACTTTGCCAAATGCTTTTTCAGGATCTACTGAGAGTATCCATATGGTTCTTGTTCTTTCTTTTATTAATGTATTGTATCACATTGATTGATTTGCAGATGTTGAACCAGTCTTGTAGAATCCCACTTCATCATTGTGAACCATCCTTTTTTTTTTTTTTAAGATTTTATTTATTTATTTGACAGACAGAGATCACAAGTAGGCAGAGAGGCAGGCAGAGAGAGAGGGAAGCAGACTCCCTGCTGAGCAGAGACCCCGATGTGGGGCTCGATCCCAGGATTCTGAGATCATGACCTGAGCCGAAGGCAGAGGCTTACCCCACTGAGCCACCCAGGTGCCCTGTGAACCATCCTTTTAATGAACTGCTGGATCCTACTGGCTAGTATTTTGGTAAGAATTTTTGCATTTGTGTTCATCAGGGATATTGGTCTGTAATTCTCCTTTTTGATAGGGTCTTTGGCTGGTTTTGGGATCAACATAATACTGACCTCATAAAATGACTTTGGAAGTTTCATTTCTATTTTTTGGAACAGTTTAAAGAGAATAGGTATTAATTCTTCTTTAAATTTTTAGTAGAATTCCCCTGGGAAGCTGTTTGGTCCCAAGCTCTTGTTTTTTGGGAGATTTTTGATGACTGCTTCAATCTTCTTACTGGATATGGGTCTGTTCAGGTTTTATACTTCTTTCTGGTTCAGTTTTAGTAGTTTATACATCTCTAGGAATGCATCCATTTCTTCCAGATTGTCAAATTTGCTGGTTTATAGTTGCTCATAGTATGTTCTTATAATTGTTTTTATTTCTTTGGTGTTGGTTGTGATTGCCCCTCTTTCATTCATAATTTTATTAATTTGGGTCCATTCTCTTTTCTTTTTAATAAGTCTGGCCAGGGGTTTATCAATCTTACTAATTCTTTCAAAGAAGCAGCTCCTCGTTTTGTTGATCTGTTATACTGTTCTTTTGGTTTCTATTTCATTGACTTCTGCTCTGAACTTTATTATTTCTCTTCTCCTGCTGGGGTTATGCTTTCTTTGCTGTTCTTTCTCCATATCCTTTAGGTGTAGGGTCAGATTTTGTACTTGAGACCTTTCTTGTTTCTTGAGAAAGACTTGTATTCTATGTACTTTCTACTCAGGACCACCTTTGCTGTGTCCCAAAGATTTTGAACAGTTGTGTTTTCATTTTCATTTGTTTCCATGAATTTTTCCAATTCTTATTTAATTTCCTGACTGACCCATTCGTTTTTTAGTAGGACGTTCTTTAGCTCTTTCCAACTTTCCTCTTGTTACTGAGTACTAGTTTCAGAGCATTGTGGTCTGAAAATATGCAGGGAATGATCCCAATCTTTTGGTACCAGTTGAGACCTAATTTGTAACCCAGGATGTTATCTATTCTGGAGGTTGTTCCATGTGCACTACAGAAGAATGTGTATTCTGTTGCTTTGGGTTGGAATGTTCTGAATATACTCTGATGTCCATCTGGTCCAGTGTGTCATTTAAGTCCTTTATTTCCTTGTTGATCTTTTTCTTAGATGATCTGTCCATTTCAGTGAGGGTAGTGTTACAGTGCCCTACTATTATTGTATTATTGTCAATGTGTTTCTTTGATTTTGTTATTAACTGGTTTATATACTTGGCTCCTCTCATGTTAGGGGTATAGATAAATAAAATTGTTAGATCATCTTGTTGGGCAGACAGTTTAAGTATGATATCGTGTCCTTCCTCATCTTTTATTTTAGTCTTTGCCTTAAAATCTAATTTATCTGATGTAAGGATTATCACCCCAACTTTCTTTTGATGTCCATTAGCATGATAAATTGTTTTCCACCCCCTCACTTTAAATCTGGAGGTGTCTTTGGATCCAAGGTAAGTTTCTTGTAGACGGCATATCTATGGGTCTTGTTTTTTGATACTCTTTGTCTTTTGATTGGGACATTTAGTCTATTTACATTCAGGGTAACTATCGAAAGATGTGAATTTATCATGATAAATGAACCAGAATAGTTTTGTTTGTTTGTTTGTTTGTTTGTTTTTAAGGTACTAGGTAACTGCCACATCACAGAAAGGGAAGGGAGTTTTCTTTAATGAGAAGAGTAATGGACCTTGTAAATATTATTGCTTAAAGTTAGATAGAAAAAGCCATCTCTGGTTTCTTAAATTTAAGAACAGCTTAACACCTTCCTTATCACCCAAAAAATTTAAAATAGGTAATATGTGTGTTTTCTTTCATTAAAAATTGTAAAGATAGAAATGATGATAGAGACAGAGATGGGTATATGTGTTCTCACAGCAAACAGAAAGTCTGGTTTTCAGACTGCATAGATGCTACCTGTTTACTTCAATTTTAAAGTGTTATAAAGTGTGTAAAATACTTCTAAGTGTTATAAAATGTTATAAAATATAAAGTGAAGTTTGAAAAGCTCAGCTTGTTTTTGTTGTTGCTGCCTGTTTGTTTTTAATCACTGGGAATATGATTAAGGACGTTAAATTTGTGTCTATTGTAAAGACTAAGGTCATTGGATTCTTCTATGTGATTTTTCCAGAGCAAATTTAAAAATATACTTGCTCTGCTATATCCTCAAATGCTCAAAGTGAGAAATAAAAATATACTCATAATATTCTGAATTAGACTTGACCACACTTGCTTAGACTATACTAACAAGACACTGAATTTGTACCTTCCTTATTCTAAGAAATGATACTGAGAAAAAACTGAGAGGAACTATCCAATATTAGTAAATTGTTATAGTCATATAAGTAAAGAAATTTAAGCTTTGAAACATACATTTTTGGAAAAAAGAGTGACAACTAAAAAATTCTTTTAAATTCTGTGAACAGTAAGAGAGAAAATAAATAGGAAAATTAGCAAATGCCCTTCATAATTAAGACTAAATATATCTTAGATGGCTAAATATTGATGGTTTAATATTATCTGAAATGTAGTGAATTTCAAAGTATTCTGTGCTTAGAGAACTTTGGGTTCATTAACTTAGAAATCAAACAAAACCAAATAGAATTGAGAAGTTATACTGAAATTCCCCATTAACATCCCTAGTCAATGTTGCCCAGATATTTCTTGGTAGTTCTTATGGAGACTCTATTCTTATAAAACTATAACTCATATAAGATTTGTATGTTAGAATGTCCATTTTTTGCTAGCCTTCAAGTACAGCCTTCTGGTGTGACTCTGTTACTCAAGAGCATCTATGGAGTCTAGACTGAAGGAAGTTACCAAAAAGTTCTGCAAAAAGTACAGTCAATTCTATGTAATAACCACTCCCCAACCACACAGTTTTCCCTATTATTAACATCTTGCATTTGTAGAGTACATTTGTTAAAAATGATAAACCAGTATTAACAAATTATTATTAACTAAAGCCCATAGTTTATGTGATATTATCTTACATTAGAATTTACTCTTTATGTTATACAGTTCTGTGGCCTTTGACAAATATATAATGTCACATGTGTCAGTACAGTAACATATACAATAGTTTTACTGCCCTAAAATGCTGTATGCTTCACCTATTCATTTCTCCCTCTGAAACGCCCTACCCATTGAATCCCTATCAGTCACTGATCTTTTTCCTGTTCCTATAGTTTTCCCTTTTCCAGAATATCATATGGTTCAAAACATACAATTTGTAGCCTTTCCAGACTGGCTTCTTTCACTTACTAATATTGGTTTGTCTTGATAGCTTATTTCTTTTTCTTGTGAAATACTAATTTATTGTATGATTATACCATAGTTGCCTATTTACCTATTGAAGGTGATCTTGGTTTCTTCCAAGTTTTGGGGATTATGAATAAAGTCGTTATAAACATGCATAGGACAGTTTTTGTGTCAATTTTCACTTCATTTTGGTAAATATTTAGCACCACAATTACTGGATCATATGGTAAGCTTTATAAGAAACTGCCAAAGAAAACAAATGAACAAACAAAAAGGAATAATATGATAGTCTTCAAAGATGAAAAAGGTATAATTATGTTTGTGTGTGTGTGTGTGTGTGTGTGTGTGTGTGTGTGTGTGTGTGTGTCTGGCTCTATTGTTATATCTAAAACCATCCAATCTATCTCTCTTTTCTGGAAGGCAGCTTACTGAAGATAATCAATTTAAAAATCAATACTTATAATTTGTTTTGATTCAAGAGGCATTATTTCCCATGTCTGATAGATTTTTCTCTTTGTTTACTAGGAAGCCAGGACTCATCTATCAGTGATGTAAATCACTGTTTTCTTTCTGCTTTGTCAAAATTTGCCATTCTTCACACTTGGCTAAATATGTCCATTTCCATTATCTCATCTGTGGTGATCACTAAGGTGCTATCCTGCTTTCTCAAGACTTCCTGTTCCCAACATTAACATTAAGAAAATTCACAGTGAATAAAAAGAAAAGAAGAAAAAGAAAATTCACAGTGAGGGGTGCCTGGATGGCTCAGTAAAGTGTTTGCCTTTGGCTCAGGCCATGATCTCCAGCATCTGGGCTCTCTGCTTAGCATGGTTTCTGCTTCTCCTTCCCCTGCCCTCCCCCTCCTTCTCATGCTTGCTCTCTCTGTCTCTGTATCACTCTATCTCTGTCTGTATCTCTCTCTTTCTCAAATAAATAAATAAAATCTTAAAAAAAAAGAAAATTCATTGTGAACTGACTAAGTTAGAGTTTTATGTTGGTAGTTTCTGCCTCTTCAAACTTAATCAAATATCTTGAATTTCTTAAAAAAAGTTAAATAGATAATGGAAGTATAAAGGGGTTATTTTTTTCTCATAAATTCATTAGAATCTATCTAGGTTTTGAATAGCAAATTTATTCATAGAAAGTTAATAATCAATGAAACACAAAAACATCAACTGTGAAGTACAGCTGTTAGCTACACCTTGACATACAAACATGTTCTGTTTAATATTTAGTAGAATTTTATTTCAATCCTAATTGAATATGGCTTGAAACTTTTGATATGGATATTTTCAAAGTTTTACACCCATAAAGCAAATTTCCCCTAGAATAAATAATGTATTCTCATATACACCTAAGAAACACAATTTGAGAAACTTCATTGGCTGCCATATTAATGTAGATGTTCTTTGAGGGTTTTAACAGTGCAAGCACTAATTTACTCAAAGAGGGGAAAACCAAAGTGTAGGTATGAACATGTTGTACTTGAAAAGTATTAAAAGGTCTAGCTTCATTAGAATGGAAGGGAGTTCTATCTTTAACTTCAGTGGAAAAGAAGGTAATTTATACCATCAGAGCCAGATAATGGAAAACTTGACATGCCAGGCTCAGATGTTTTGAGCTTCACCCTCTAAGCAATAATGTTTGTTATCATGATCGTGTTTTATGAAATTGATCTGGAGATAGAATGTGTCATATATTAGAGGGGAGAGAACCTCTAGGAAAAGAAGTAAAAAATGGGGTGCAGAGAGTCTTAGCTGGAATCATAGAAGGAGAAATTGAAATGAATCTGAGTCAATGGGATTTTGAAAGAGGATGGACTAAGGAATGATGGTGGTCATAAAGTAGTACGCTTGTGTTGCAGAAGAATAAAAGGATAAAAGTAATTAAACACCATATATATATGTGTGTGTATGTATATATGTGTGTGTGTGTTATCATTGTTAATAAACTCACTTTTTTTTTAAAGATTATTTATTTATTTATTTTACAGGCAGAGATCACAAGTAGGCAGAGAGGCAAGCATAGAGAGGAAGGGAAGCAGGCTCTCTGCTCAGCAGAGATGTGGGGCTGGATCCCAGGACCCTGGGATCATGACCTGAGCCGAAGGCAGAGGCTTTAACCCACTGAGCCACCCAGGCCCCCTTCACTTTTCAGTTAAACCTCATAATAAACTTATATACTTACAAAGAAGCTTTCATTATCTACATTTTCTTAGATATGTAACTGAGCATCACAAGAGTCAAAAGATATTTGCAGAGAGGATGTATGAACCCAGACATTTTCACTCTAAATCCAGAAAGTTTTTCTCAATGTAAGACAGCTCTTTTAATGTTAAAATGAAATAAATAAGTGATCAAACCAGGCATAATATTTCTGAACTTGGTAAGAAATGAAGTTTTAAGATTAAAAATAAATGCATTATTTGTTTTTTCCTTCAATTTGTATTTCTTCTGTTACTAGACAAACCAAACATTGTTTTGATCCATTTTTAATTTGTTTTCATTGGATCTTTTTTTTAATCTTTTGCATTTGAGTGTCTATATCTGTATGTGCATAATTAATATATCTATTTCTTTTACTTATTTTGTTATTTTTATTCATTTGTAAAAGAGAAAATTTAAAAATATAAATTCTGAATATCTAATTTATTGTACATATTTCTTGTTCTTAATTTACTTTCAGTTTATAGTATTTGGAATGATTGTGGTACACATTTTTCTTTGTTTTCAAAATATTGTTTTTTGGTGAATTCTTCATACTTTTTTGCCCTCAAAGAAATAGTACAGTGCAGTTTTTCTTAATTTTAGTCAGTCATGAATACCTTATAAAATGAGAGATTTTGCTTGTACACATAAACTCTTTTGAATATGAGTTTTGAATATAGCTTGCTCATTTTGGTATCCTTTCTCATTTTTGAATCCTCTTTTTCCCAGGATGAAGCTCAAAACTACATTTTCCAGCATCCCTTGCAACTGGGTTTATAGATAAATTTAAACAATTATACTTTGTCAGAATTACAAAAGATGATGTGAAACTTGAGAGAAGCTGAATGGCTCTTCCGGCATGAATGGGCATGTAGTCATTTGTTTTTCTCTGTAGTGGCTTGGCAAAGGTTCTAGTGTCTGTAGCTGTAAGGGTGTCAAGAGGAATATCTACTGGAACAGTCAGTAAGGTGATTGGACATTTCTCCTGACCACATCTCTTGATTACATGTTTTGCTATGCATTAAGAAATTATAGTTAGCTAATTAATCCTTGAATTTGTTTTTGTTTTGACTATCTAAATCTATCCACAAGTAAATTCTAACCAACACAAAAAGATCTTATTAAATGTGATTCTCTTTTCAAAAAAGATACAGATGTGTGTTTTGTAGCAGAGACTACCGTTTTTCTCCTAATATTCATTCCCTATGTTTTCTTAAGTAATAAAAGCTTGAGTTTTTAACTACCTAAATTTCTTTCTAGACTAAAAAATTCTGCAGTTCCTTTGCAGTTAGAAATGGCTATTTATACTTAAGTGAATGTCCCATTAGAAATTTTAGTAACAAGTGGAGTCTGTTTTTTTTTTTTTTCATGGAAAGAAAGTTTTAATTTTTAAATGTCCATGTTTGCTTAATTTCTTGTAAGCTGTTCAATACTGTTTTTAATATCCTGAATTAATAACTATACCAACAAAATGCATCCCCAGTGTTTCCACAGGAGACAGATTTAAAATAAGACCAAATTATACTTTTCTTCAACCAAAGTAGTCTTCTTCTCGGTCCTTTTTGTGCAAAAATATTTTAAGAGCAATTCAAATGGAAACACTGAAATGACATGCCAACATTTCAGAGCACATTTAAAACACCCAGAATAATTCTTGAAATTATTGTATTCTTAAAATATTACTACCAGTTGCTTTTAGGTTAGTTCTATACATCTATTCACACTGATGCAATTTTCCTAGACCTCTGAAAATAAACAGGCTCACTGGTCTCTTTTGGTGTCCACATGATAGGCAAGATAGGTTTACAATAGTGTTGAAATGGAACTAGGCATTTTACAATCTCCTGACTCCACCACATTCAAAACCAAAGTCAAAATTCATTTGGCTACCTTGAACTCACTCCCATAAACCTGCTACGGTTCACTGGATCTAAACATTTCTCAGAAATGTGTTATTTTTAAATTTCACCTAAGTGATGATTTGGGGATCCTTTTGAAATGGTAATGCCTAAGGTAATAAACTTTATCAAAATGAATAGTTGCAATAAAGTGCTTATTACGTTTCAAAATGATGCTTTCAGACTGCGGTATGTTGTTTGAAGAGCGTGTGCTCATCCTCCAGAAAGGACTATGCTTTAGTAACAAGTGGAGTCTGGGTGGCTCAGTTTGGTTAAACATCTGAGTCTTGGTTTCAGCTCTGGTCATGATTTCAGGGTCCTGAGATTGAGCCCTGGGTTGTGCTCGCCTAACATTCTCTCTCTCTCTCTCTGCCCCTCCCCTGCTCATACTCTCTCTCCTTAAAAAAAGAAAAGAAAAGAAATTTTAGTAACTAATTAAAGGGATGGTACACACTCCTCCTTATCCTTTGTTCATCCAGCTGACCTTCTTGAACCACAAAAAAGAAACCATTTGTTGAGGATGAGGGAGCAGGAAAATAGAAGGAATCTTGGTCACTGATAACTGTAGATTTACCTTTTTGGCCATTAATTGCTTCCTTATGGATATCACAAATGTGAAGAGAAATAAACATCAATTAGGAAAGACTAAAAGTCATTTCCATTCTTTAAAACTTCTCCCATTGAAAGGGAAGGTTACCTTCCTTTTCCTTGAGGAGAACACAGGCAGCACCCTCTTCGACCTCAGCTGCAGCAACTTCTTCCTAGGCATATCTCCAAAGGCAAGGGAAACAAAGGCAAAAACAAACTATTGGGACTTCATCAAAATAAAAAGCTTTTGCACAGTGAAGGAAGCAGTCAACAAAACCAAAAACTGACATAATGGGAGAAGATATTTGCAAATGACATATCAGATAAAGGGTAGTATCCAAAACCTGTAAAGAACTTAACAAACTCAATACCCAAAGAACAAATAATCCAATCAAGAAATGGACAGAAGACATGAACAGACATTTCTGCAATGAAGACATCTAGATGGTCAATAGACACATGAAAAAGTGCTCAATATCACTCAGCATCAGGGAAATACAAACCAAAACCTCGGTGAAATACCACCTCACACCAGTCAAAATGGCTAAAATTAACAAGTCAGGAAGTGACGGAAATTGACAAGGAGGCAGAGAAAGGGGAACCTTGCTACACTGCTGGTGGAAATGCAAGCTGGTGCAGCCACTCTGGAAACAATACGGAGGTTCTTCAAAAAGTTGAGAATAGAGTTACCCTATAACCCAGTGATTACTGGGTATTTACCCCAAAGATACAAATGTAATGTAAAGGGTCACCTGTGCCCCGATGTTTATAGCAGCAATGTCCACAAAGCCAAACTGTGGAAAAAGCCCAGATGTTCATCGACAGATGAATGGATAAAGAAGACGTGGAAAAAAAGAATATATATATATAGGCCATCAGAAAATGAAATCTTGCCATTTTCAATGGCATGGATGGAACTAGAGGGTATTATGCTAAGCAAAATAAGTCAATCAGAGAAAGACAATTATCATATGATTTCACTGATATGCAGAAATTAAGAAACAAGAAGAGGATTGTAGGGGTAGAGAGGAAAAAAAATGAAACAAGATGAAACCAGAGAGGGAGACAAATCACAAGAGACTCTTAGGAAACAAACTGAGGGTTTCTGGAAGGGAGGGAGGTAGTGGGATGGAGTGATTGGGTGAGGGGAATTGGTGTGGTGTGGAGCACTGGGTGTTGTGTAAGGCTGATGAATCACAGACCTGTACCCCGCAAAAAAATGATGCATTATATGTTAATTTAAAAAGATTATGTGTTGATTAGAAAAGAAAAGAAAAGAAAGCTCCATGATTGATTTGACTAACAGAATATGATGGAAGTGATTGCGTTCTGGTTAGCAGAACTAGGTCTAACGGAGAGGTAGTGTATACTTTTTGTATTTTGGTAAAACTTATTCTTGAACACAGCTTCCAAGATATGAGGAAGTCCAAACAACTCCATGAGTGATCATACTGAAAGTACCCAAGACTCCTGAAAGACTTAGCTGAGTTTCCAATTTACAGTCATTTTCAGAATATTTGTTGAAGAAAAAAATCTTGGAAGTAGATCCTGTAGCTCCAGTGAGTTGCCTCAGATAACCCTGCTGGTAGCCTAAACATTGTATCCCAGCTGTTCCTTGCCCAAATTGAGGAAGAAAGTGTATGTAGCAACCAGAGGAAAATACCACCTGGTTTAGGCAAAATGTCAATAAGCTATCTACACTGACCTTGTCTAACAATCCCATAAAAGTGCCCAACATCTGGTCCCAAATATTATGCCACCATGTAAGGACTCATGTCATAAAATTTCTGTAACCATAGCTTCTCTTCCTGTCTCCATGTTTTTTTTTTTTTTTTTACTAGATGGGGGATGAAGTGTCAAAATGTGTTAGGAAACTTAGAAGTACCTCTGGAGAGGAAAGAAGGTCAGCCTTGTCTATTTCCCCAAATAATTTTCCTTTCTAACTAAGGAAGAAGAGAAGCATGAGTATTAAAACATGGTCAGAACTTTTAGTATTACTTTTGTTTAGAATCCATCAATATATTGACATTTATTAATGTATATATAATTCTTAGGTTAAACTCATTTTGCCAAGATAACTATTTTTTCAAATTTTAACATAGATGTAAAATAACTTTTCTAAAAGTGATCTCATTTACTTAATGAACTATGCTAATTGGCTGTTCATTTATTTTTTATTTTTCAGTTTTTGCTAGTATCTGTTTAAATAGATGTTTCAATAAACAACTTACTTAAAAGGAAATTTGAAGCATGAAAAAGTTCTTGAAAAACCTTTAAATGTACTTACTTTTTCTAATTTAATATAAGTTAAATAGTGTATTATTTGATTTAGCTTATGGTTCTTTGCCTGAGTTCATAAGCCAGAAAACAATTTAATCTCTGTTGAAATTCAAAAAAAAGAAAAAAATTGAGTCAATGAGTTTTTCTCTGATGATAAATTTGAATAAATCCTGTAAGTTATATCTTTTAAGTGACTGTTACCATTTTCCACACAGTTGAAAAACATTGTATTTTCTGTTTCTTCTAAAGGTGATTAAAGCAACAGCTCATTTTCATTCCAAACTATTGTTGGGTTTAGCATAAAATATGTTACTGTTCCATTATACTGCACCTATATGATTACTACTTTATGGAGGTTCTTTTTTTTTTTTAAAGATTTTATTTATTTATTTGACAAATAGAGATCACAAGTAGGCAGAGAGGCAGGCAGAGAGAGAGGGGGAAGCAGGCTCCCTGCTGAGCAGAGATCCCGACGTGGGACTCGATTCCAGGACACTGGGGATCATGACCAGAGCTGAAGTCAGAGGCTTTAACCCACTGAGCCACCCCAGGTACCCCTGGAGTTTATTTTGTTTGCTTTTTGTTTTATGCTTTTTTCCCCCATTTTCCACTCAAGCACATTTTGTGACTTCCCCAGTATTTATTTGGAATACTAGTTTTTTTCTTATTGATTTAGTGATACCAATGAGCATAGGCCCCTCTTAGTCTCATTAGCTTGGATCATGGGTGGTCACCAATAAGACAGTCAATTTAGGGATGACTCCCCGCCCCAAATCATTATAAAGAGAAGGCAATGGGTTTAAGGCCCTTTACTTTTACAGACCTCTTCTGTGCCCCTATTTACATGGACCATTGCTTTTGTAAAATTTTCAAAAAGAAAATAATTATTTCCAGAAACAAGTAAGAAATTACAGAATCCTTGTTTGGGCGCATTTCTTTTCTTTTCTTTTGTTTTATTAACATACAATGTATTATTTGTTTCAGGGGTACAGGTCCATGATTCATCAGTCTTACACAATTCATGGCACTCATCATACCCTTCCCAGTGTCCATCACCCAGCCACCCTATCCCTCCATCCCCCCACCCTTCCAGCAACCCTCAGTTTGTTTCCTGAGATTAAGAGTCTCTTATGGTTTGTCTCCCTCTCTGGTTTCATCTTGAAGGTCTTATATTTTCTAATATTTAAGTTTATTTGATAAATAACTGAAAGAAATCCAGCTATAAAATTGATATAATATTAAACAAGGTGGCAAAGGCAAATTAATAAAAACAGTTTGTTACTGCAAAGCTGAATATAACGGAAAAAGAAGAAAATCAGAAATTCACAAAAAAGGAAGAAATTTTGAAGAGCAAATTCATTAAAATACAATGCATTGACTAGATCATTAAAATATAATTTTTGAAAAATTAATTAAAAGAGGAACATTTTGAATAGATAATTGTTTTAAAAATTTTATTAATGAAAAGGAATAACCTATATGAATTCTGTGGACAGATGTTTTCTATTAATTTGACACAAAGTACATCAACATGGATAGCATAAAATATATAGTAATAAGCCAAGGCAGTCAGAACATCACCAAAAAATTGGTTGATGATTATTGTCAACTCAGAGTATTTCAGATTATTCACTGTACCAGTAAACTTGAGACACTGCGCAATCTAACAGCAGACACAGAAAATAACCTAATTGCACTTTAAATTTGATACTAAAACTTTACAGAACATCACCTATAACAAGTTATGAAGCCAACATGAACATTTTATATTAGCAATGATATAAAAATATTTGATCAAGAATAGCAGAAGTTTAAATTATCTTTCTTCTCAGTGTGTAAAAAATTAATATTATCAAACATGAAGTAGTTATAAGAAATTATGGCCAAAATGTAGAAGGGAGAGGTAGATTTGTTTGTTTTAATTCCAGTATAATTGATGTATATTGTTATAATAGTTTTCGGTCTACAATATAGTGATTCAATTCTATACATTATCCAGTGCTGATCATGGTAAGTGAGTGTATCCTTAGTCCCCTTCATCTACCTCATCCATCCTCCCACCTATCTCCCTTTTGGTAACCACCAGTTTGTTCTCTGTAGTTAATCATGTAGAGAAAAGAATTTCAATAGCTGTGCCACTAATTAATTAATAAAATAATTATGTTATTTGTCTGGATAATGAGGTATTCGTGGTATTTGTAAACATTTTAAAATTAGTAATTTGTATTTTCTAATTCTAAATGATAGTAAATAATTTTAATCTAATTTTTTATTTTAAATTCCATATTATTTTCTTAAAAATGGCTCTGGAATTAGCTATTATTGCAAAACAGATTGTAACTGTGTCAGTTTAAAATGCACACATTTATTATCTCATAGTTCTTTGGTCAGGATTCAGGGCATGGCTTAGGTCTTCTCAGAGTCTGGTGGGGTGTTAACTGGACCACATTCTCATCTAGAGGCTAGGATGGTGAAGAATCTCCCCTTCCAAGTTCACTCAAATTCTATCTCATGAATTTGACCTAAGAAGCAGGAAAAAAAGAATAACTACTGTCAACCTGAAGGTAAACAGACATATTTTAGCATCATAGGGGATTGCCTTCATCCTTTTTTTGTTTTTAAGATTTTTATTTATTTATTTGAGAGAGAGAGAGCACAAGTGGTTTGAAGGGTGGAGGGAGAAGCAGGCAAAACTGATGTTTGGGGGGCACCTGGGTGGCTCAGTGGGTTAAAGCCTCTGCCTTCGGCTCAGGTCATGATCCCAGGGTCCTGGGATTGAGCCCCACATCGGACTCTCTGCTCCGCGGGGAGCCTGCTTCCTCCTCTCTCTCTGCCTGCCTCTCTGCCTAGTTGTGATTTCTCTCTGTCAAATAAATAAAATATTAAAAAAAAATTGTAGGAAGAGTATTTTTACTCTCTAATAAACACAAAATAATCAAAAGTTTAGAAGTTATTCCATTGATAGTTCCTTATTTTGCCACCAGATCATGTTTGTCATAGTTGACCCATTAGTATCCTTTGAATACAGAATTCTGAATACAGAATTAGCATATCTCATATTCAGTAAAATGTACCTATTTAGCTATCATCAAGAACAAAACTGTGCTTTAGAGTTGTCACTTAATTGCTGCTCTTTTCTTTTTTCAACATTCTTTCTCCTGCATACTCCAAAAGACAAATCTTTAACTCTTAACAGATTCTTAAAATAAATAGAAACTTGTCATTATTTAAAGGCATATTCTTCATCCCCCAAATAATTAGAAATATTTGAAAAACACTGGAAAACACACTTAAATCTAAAAAATAATATATACAATTTGAGCAAACTCAGAAATCATAAATACATAATATTGTTTGCAAGGTTCTTTCTGAACACATAGAGTCTAACTTGCAAAACCAGTGTACATAAAAATCTATAACTTAATTTGGAAAAAGTCATAAAGATCAGTGAATAATATTTTAAATATAATCTATGCAAATGATTAATCTCAAGATAGTTTTATTATGCTTTCCAGTCTTGAGAAATACCAGCAGTTTATACTTCAGCTTATTTTAAAAAGTTAGACATAGGGGCGCCTGGGTGGCTCAGTGGGTTAAAGCCCCTGCCTTCAGCTCAGGTCATGATCTCAGGGTCCTGGGATCGAGCCCTACATCGGGCTCTCTGCTCAGCAGGGAGCCTGCTTCCCCCTTTCTCTCTCTGCCTGCCTCTCTGCCTACTTGTGATCTCTGTCTGTCAAATAAATAAATAAAATCTTAAAAAAAAAAGTTAGACATAAAAGTGTTGATACATTAACTCTATAGATGTTGGGAATTAAGCATTAACCTAGGACAATAACATGTTATTTTTATTTCAGTGAGAGTGAGAATTATGGAGTAATTGCTCTGGGGACTTCTCACTATAATTAACATTGCCAGATTGCATCCATTACACCACTAAAGTACACTTAAGAAATTAATACTTTAGAAATCAAAACAAAGATAAAACATTCCTAGAACTCTTGGAGGAATTTGTGCATGTGCCAGCCTTTCTCCTCTCTTACTTATTTCTTCATAGTTAAAAATGCTGTTTTAAACATGCACCTCAGTGTAGGTACCTGGCCTCTGCATCCAGGTGAATCACAGATACACATCTAAACTTTTTTGCTTTTTCACTCTGATTCAATCATGGCACCGTCTACTCCAAGTCTTCAGTATTTTTATCTGTAAAGGTGGAATAAAGATACCTAACTCCTATGTTACCATAAGTGTTAAATTGTGACAGGTAATTACTATTGAGGGCTTAGTGGACAGTAAAAGACAAAAAGGACCTTAATAGTTATTGTTGATGTTCATGTTATTTCTTCTGCTACTCCTCTCTCTCCTCATCCTTCTTCCTCTTTTACTTTTAAACAATTTTTAAAATTTATTTTATATATATATATATATACACACACACATCCACACACATACATATATATGTATATAAAAATGATGTCGGGATATTAAGAAAAAAACAAAAACAATGAAAAGGATCAGAAGAATAATCTAGGTGCATCTGGAGGAAATACTAAGAATAACTGCTTTCCAGTAGTACGTGTTGCAGTGGCTATCACAGACTTCTTTGTGGTCTTAGGATGCAAAAGTATAATTTTTTTTTAGTAGCAAAGATAATTCTGGAATTTGAAGTCATAGAATATTGGTATAATTTAAAATGTCACTAATTAATGTGAATACCTGATTACACCTAGTATTGATCTTTTGTTTGTTTGTGCTTGGTATCAGTGCTACTACTGAATAATTCTGGCCATATCCTTTCATTAAATATATGTGACCTGGCTTATCTTTATGAAAACTATTCAATTTAGTTGCAATGAAAATACTTTTTATAATATGCCTTCAGCTACATGTACAGATTTATTCTGAAGTAATTAATACTATTGCCCTCTTTCTTTTCTTCCTGTCTGAATCTTTTTTTTTAAATTTATTTATTTTTTCAGCGTAACACTATTCATTGTTTTTGCACAACACCCAGTGCTCCATGCAAAACGTGCCCTCCCTATTACCCACCACCTGTTCCCCCAACCTCCCACCCCTGACCCTTCAAAACCCTCAGGTTGTTTTACAGAGTCCATAGTCTCTTATGGTTCGCCTCCCCTTCCAATTTTTTTTTTTTTATAAACATATAATGTATTTTTATCCCCAGGGCTACAGGTCTGTGAATCGCCAGATTTACACACTTCACAGCACTCACGATAGCACATACCATCCCCAATGTCCATAACCCTCTCCCCCTCTCCCAACCCCACCTCCCCCCAGCAACCCCCAGTTTGTTTTGTGAGATTAAGAGTCATTTATGGTTTGTCTCCCTCCCAATCCCATCTTGTTTCATTTATTCTACTCCTATCCCCCTAACCCCCCATGTTGCTTCTCCATGTCCTCATATCAGGGAGATCATATGATAGTTGTCTTTCTCCAATTGACTTATTTCACTAAGCATGATACGCTCTAGTTCCATCCACGTCGTCGCAAATGGCAAGATTTCATTTCTTTTGATGGCTGCATAGTATACCATTGTGTATATATACCACTTCTTCTTTATCCATTCATCTGTTGATGGACATCTAGGTTCTTTCCATAGTTTGGCTATTGTAGACATTGCTGCTATAAACATTCGGGTGCACGTGCCCCTTCGGATCACTATGTTTGTATCTTTAGGATAAATACCCAGTAGTGCAATTGCTGGGTCATAGGGTAGTTCTATTTTCAACATTTTGAGGAACCTCCATGCTGTTTTCCAGAGTGGTTGCACCAGCTTGCATTCCCACCAACAGTGGAGGAGGGTTCCCCTTTCTCCGCATCCTCGCCAGCATCTGTCATTTCCTGACTTGTTAATTTTAGCCATTCTGACTGGTGTGAGGTGATATCTCATTGTGGTTTTGATTTGTATTTCCCTGATGCCGAGTGATGTGGAGCACTTTTTCATGTGCCTGTTGGCCATATGGATGTCTTCTTTGCAGAAAAGTCTGTTCATGTCCTCTGCCCATTTCTTGATTGGATTGTTTGTTCTTTGGGTGTTGAGTTTGCTAAGTTCCTTATAGATTTTGGATACTAGCCCTTTATCTGATATGTCGTTTGCAAATATCTTCTCCCATTCTGTCAGTTGTCTTTTGGTTTTGTTAACTGTTTCCTTTGCTGTGCAGAAGCTTTTGATCTTGACGAAATTCCAATAGTTCATTTTTGCCCTTGCTTCCCTTGCCTTTGCTGTTGTTTCTAGGAAGATGTTGCTGCGGCTGAGGTCGAAGAGGTTGTTGCCTGCATTCTCCTCAAGGATTTTGATGGATTCCTTTCTCACATTGAGGTCCTTCATCCATTTTGAGTCTATTTTCGTGTGTGGTGTAAGGAAGTGGTCCAATTTCATGTTTCTGCATGTGGCCGTCCAATTTCCCAGCACCATTTATTGAAGAGGCTCTCTTTTTTCCATTGGACATTCTTTCCTGCTTTGTCAAAGATTAGTTGACCATAGAGTTGAGGGTCTATTTCTGAGCTCTCTATTCTGTTCCATTGATCTATGTGTCTGTTTTTGTGCCAGTACCAGGTTGTCTTGATGATGACAGCTTTGTAATAGAGCTTGAAGTCCGGAATTGTGATGCCACCCACTTTGGCTTTCTTTTTCAATATTCCTTTGGCTGTTCGAGGTCTTTTCTGGTTCCATATAAATTTTAGGATTATTTGTTCCATTTCTTTGAAAAAAATGGATGGTATTTTGATAGGGATTGCATTAAATGTATAGATTGCTTTAGGTAGAATAGACATTTTCACAATATTTATTCTTTCAATCCAGGAGCATGGAACATTTTTCCATTTCTTTGTGTCTTCCTCAATTTCTTTCATGAGTACTTTATAATTTTCTGCGTATAGATTCTTAGCCTCCTTGGTTAGGTTTATTCCTAGGTATCTTATGTTTTGGGTGCAATTGTAAATGGGATTGACTCCTTAATTTCTCTTTCTTCTGTCTTGTTGTTGGTGTACAGGAATGCAACTGATTTCTGTGCATTGATTTTATATCCTGACACTTTACTGAATTCCTGGACAAGTTCTAGCAGTTTTGGAGTGGAGTCTTTTGGGTTTTCCACATATAGTATCATATCATCTGTGAAGAGTGATAGTTTGACTTCCTCTTTGCCAATTTGGATGCCTTTAATTTCTTTTTGTTGTCTGATTGCTGAGGCTAGGACTTCTAGTACTATGTTGAATAGCAGTGGTGATAATGGACATCCCTGCCGTGTTCCTGACCTTAACGGAAAAGCTTTCAGTTTTTCTCCATTGAGAATGATATTTGTGGTGGGTTTTTCATAGATGGCTTTGATAATATTGAGGTATGTGCCCTCTATCCCTACACTTTGAAGAGTTTTGATCAGGAAGGGATGCTGTACTTTGTCAAATGCTTTTTCAGCATCTACTGAGAGTATCATATGGTTCTTGTTCTTTCTTTTATTAATGTGTTCTATCACATTGATTGATTTGTGGATGTGGAACCAACCCTGCAACCCTGGAATAAATCCCACTTGATCATGGTGAATAATCCTTTTAATGTACTGTTGAATCCTATTGATTAGTATTTTGGCGAGAATTTTTGCATCTGTGTTCATCAAGGATATTGGTCTGTAGTTCTCTTTTTTGGTTGGATCCTTGTCTGGTTTTGGGATCTAGGTGATGCTGGCCTCATAAAATGAGTTTGGAAGTTTTCCTTCCATTTCTATTTTTTGGAACAATTTCAGGAGAATAGGAATTAGTTCTTCTTTAAATGTTTGGTAGAGGGGCACCTGGGTGGCTCAGTGGTTTAAGCCTCTGCCTTTGGCTCAGGTCATGGTCTCGGAGTCCTGGGTTCAAGCCCCGCGTCGGGCTCTCTGCTCAGTGAGGAGCCTGTTTCTCCCTCTCTCTCTGCCTGCCTCTCTGCCTACTTGTGACCTCTCTCTGTGTTAAGTAAATAAAATATTAAAAAAAAAAAATGTTTGGTAGAATTCCCCTGGGAAGCCATCTGGCCCTGGGCTTTTGTTTGTTTGGAGATTTTTGATGACTGTTTCAAACTCCTTACTGGTTATGGGCCTGTTCAGGTTTTCTATATCTTCCTGGTTCAGTTGTGGTAGTTTATATGTCTCTAGGAATGCATCCATTTCTTCCAGATTGTCAAATTTGTTGGCGTAGAGTTGCTCATAGTCTGTTCTTATAATTGTCTGCATTTCTTTGGTGTTAGTTGTGATCTCTCCTCTTTCATTCATGATTTTATTTATTTGGGTCCTTTCTCTTTTCTTTTTGATGAGTCTGGCCAGGGGTTTATCAATCTTATTAATTCTTTCAAAGAACCAGCTCCTAGTTTCATTGATTTATTCTATTGTTTTTTTGGTTTCTATTTCATTGATTTCTGCTCTGATCTTTATGATTTCTCTTCTCCTGCTGGGTTTAGGGTTTCTTTCTTGTTCTTTCTCCAGCTCCTTTACGTGTAGGGTTAGGTTGTGTACTTGAGACCTTTCTTGTTTCTTGAGAAAGGCTTGTACTGCTATATATTTTCCTCTCAGGACTGCCTTTGCTGTGTCTCACAGATTTTGAACTGTTGTGTTTTCATTATCATTTGTTTCCATGAATTTTTTCAATTCTTCTTTAATTTCCTGGTTGTTGCATTCATTCTTTAGAAGGATGCTGTTTAGTCTCCATGTATTTGGGTTCTTTCCAGCTTTCCTCTTGTGATTGAGTTCTAGCTTCAGAGCATTGTGGCCTGAAAATATGCAGGCAATGATCCCAATCTTTTGATACCGGTTGAGACCTGATTTGTGACCCAGGATGTGATCTATTCTGGAGAAGGTTCCATGTGCACTAGAGAAGAATGTGTATTCTGTTGCTTTGGGATGAAATGTTCTGAATAGATCTGTGATGTCCATCTGGTCCAGTGTGTCATTTAAGGCCTTTATTTCCTTGTTGATCTTTGGCTTGGATGATCTGTCCATTTCAGTGAGGGGAGTGTTAAAGTCCCCTACTATTATTGTATTATTATTGATGTGTTTCTTTGATTTTGTTATTAATTGGTTTATATATTTGGCTGCTCCCACGTTAGGGGCATAGATATTTAAAATTGCTAGATCTTCTTGTTGGACAGACCCTTTGAGTAGGATATAGTGTCCTTCCTCATCTCTTATTATAGTCTTTGGCTTGAAATCTAATTGATCTGATATAAGGATTGCCACCCCAGCTTTCTTCTGATGCCCATTAGCATGGTAAATTGTTTTCCACCCCCTTACTTTAAATCTGGAGGTGTCTTCGCGTCTAAAATGAGTTTCTTGTAGGCAACATACTGATGGGTTTTGTTTTTTTATCCATTCTGATACCCTGTGTCTTTTGATAGGGGCATTTAGCCCATTAACATTCAGGGTTACTATTGAGAGATATGAATTTAGTGCCATTATTAGCCTGTAAGATGACTGTTACTGTATATTGTCTCTGTACCTTTCTGATCTACTACTTTTAGGCTCTCTCTTTGCTTAGAGGACCCCTTTCAATATTTTCTGTAGAGCTCGTTTGGTGTTTGCAAATTCTTTCCGTTTTTGTTTGTCCTGGAAGCTTTTTATCTCTCCTTCTATTTTCAATGATAGCCTAGCTGGATAGAGTATTCTTGGCTGCATGTTTTTCTCATTTAGTGCTCTGAATATGTCATGCCAGCTCTTTCTGGCCTGCTAGGTCTCTGTGGATAAGTCTGCTGCCAAGCTAATATTTTTACCATTGTATGTTATAGACTTCTTTTCCCGGGCTGCTTTCGGGTTTTTCTCTTTGTCACTAAGACTTGTCAATTTTACTATTAGGTGACGGGGTGTGGACCTATTCTTGTTGACTTTGAGGGGGGTTCTCTGCATCTCCTGGATTTTGATGCTTGTTCCCTTTGCCATATTAGGGAAATTCTCTCCAATAATTCTCTCCAGTAGACCTTCTGCTCCCCTCTCTGTTTCTTCTTCTTCTGGAATCCCAATTATTCTAATGTTGTTTCGTCTTATGGTGTCACTTATCTCTCGAATTCTCCCCTCATGGTCCAGTAGCTGTTTGTCCCTCTTTTGCTCGGCTTCCTTATTCTCTGTCATTTGGTCTTCTATATCACTAATTCTTTCTTCTGCCTCATTGATCCTAGCAGTGAGAGCCTCCATTTTTTATTGCACCTCATTAATAGCTTTTTTGATTTCTACTTGGTTAGATTTTAGTTCTTTAATTTTTCCAGAAAGGACTTTTATATCTCCAGAGAGGGTTTCTCTAATATCTTCCATGCCTTTTTCATGCCCGGCTAGAACATTCAGAATCATCATTCTGAACTCTTGATCTGACATATTACCAACGTCTGTGTTGATTAGGTCCCTAGCCTTCAGTACTGTCTCTTGTTCTTTTGTTTGTGGTGATCTTTTCCACCTTGTCATTTTGTCCAGCTAAGAGGATATGAAGGATCAAATAAAATACTAAAAGGGTGGCAAAGACCCCAGAAAAATGTGCTGTAACCAAATTTGAGGAGACCCCATATTGTGGGGGGGAGAAAGAGGATAAAAAGAGGTTCAGAAAAAAAAAAAGAAAAAAATGTATAAAATAAAACAAAGAAAAAATATAAAAAAAGAAAGAAAAATATATATATTTAGATAAACTAGTCAAAAAACGTTAAAAAAGAAAAGGGTAAAAGTTTTAAAAAATTTAGCAGAAGAAGAAAAAAGAAAAAAAGAAAAAAAATTGAAAAAAGAAAAAAAAATTGAATTAGCCGCAAGACTAAAGAATCATGGGGAGAAAGCCATGAGTTCCGTGCTTTGCTTTCTCCTCCTCTGGAATTGCGCTGCTGTCTTAGGAATTGAACCTACTTTCCTTGATAGATGAACTTCATCCTGGCTGGATATTTTGTTGATCTTCTGGGGGAGGGGCCTGTTGTAGTGACTCTCAAGTGTCTTTGGCCGAGGCGGATTGCACCGCCCTTACCAGGGACTGGACTATGTAATTGGCTCGGGTTTGCTTTTGGGAGCTTCTGTTCCCTGAACGCTTTCCGTAGAGTTCCGGAGGACGGGAATGAAAATGGCGGCCTCCTAGTCTCTGGCTCAGAGGAGCCGAGAGTCCGGGGCCCACTCCTCAGTGCACCCCAGAGGACAGCACCCAGTCTCTCCCGTATCCCCAGCCTCTAGCTGCGCTCCGAGCTCACCCAGCCCATGACCAGTTCAAGGTAACCCCGAGCTGAGAGCTCAGTCCTCGGCTCTGTCTCTGTAGCCAGCTTCTCCGTTCTAACACCTGCGAGCTCTCCGACACTCCGACACCCCCAATCCTTCTGTGACCCTGCGGGACCTGGGGCCACGCTGACCCCGCGTGGGCTTCACCCCGGTTTAGCCTCTGGGGCAATGTCCCTCAGTGGAACAGACTTTTAAAAGTCCTGATTTTGCGCTCCGTTGCTCCGGTGCTTGCCGGGAGCCGGCCCCTCCCCCCCGCGGTCTATCTTCCTGTCGTTTTAGATTCACTTCTCCGCCAGTCCTACCTTTCAGAAAGTGGTTGATTTTCTGTTTCTAGAGTTGCTGTTCTTCTTCTGTTCGATCTCCCGTTGGATTTGTAGGTGTTTGCAATGTTTAGATAAGCTATCTAGCTGATCTCCTGCTACCTGATGCAGTCTCAGCCTTCTACTTCTCCGCCATCTTGACTCCTCCTCCTGTCTGAATCTTTTAAGAGACAATTCTATGTCAATGAAACTAGCCTTGACCTGGAAATATAGTAGTAATTACAATAAGGAAGAAAACAATAATAACCGATAGAGAACTCTCTACTATTTATTGATCTCTTACTGTAGGACAGATACCATGCTAAGCATCATTCTCATATTTCATGAATTAGATATAATTTTCTTTAATCATGAGAAAATTTTATAAAATAATAACTGTGAAAGAATAGTTCAATATAGTATAAAATAATGGTTACTCATTTGTTCTGCAAAACCTCAGGAGGGTTTAGTTCTTGCTGTTTCTTCTGCCTGAAAAGTTTCTTGTCTGTTTTTCAAAGTCTGACTTCTTGCCACATATCTTTCAAGCACCATCCTGAATTTTGATGTTTTATGTCACTAAATATTGCCTAACATGATAATACTTCTTATTTTTTAGTTTGTTCAGTGGTTTTTCCCCTCAATAGAGTGTAGTTTCAGTGATAGAAGGCATGTGGTGTGTTGTGTTTGCCACTATGTCTCCAGCATGCAAGAGTGCCAGGGTTATTGTTAGCATTCAATACATACCTGTTGAATGAAAAGACTGTCTGTTCTATAATTCAGGTAAGGGTGTAATATAAAATTAGATATATTGGCTGGTTATTTTGTGTTGCCTTTGCAGATCTACCTTCTATCCTTCTCTGTGCTTCAGGAGGCTACTTAAAATAAGTTCCTTATCATTTTCAGTTCCTTTATGGTTCCTACGATGAGAAATACTTCCAGGAAATCAGCAAATTGGTGGAGACGGATGGTGGACTATTTATTGTTCTTGTTCACTGTGCCATGCCACAGGTTGCCAGTGAGGTAATTATGTTCCTCTAAAAAGAACCTCTGCCCTTTCCAGCAGACTCCTCTCAGTGCTCCTGCTCTCCTCAGACAGTTTTCATAAATACTTTATCCCCTTTAAGTCGAGGGTGTTAGCTGATTCTAGAATTTATTTTTTTAGCTTCTGCCTACTTCAGTATGCCTTAGTGGTTCCTGTTACCTCTGCCCATACTCTTAAAAATTGATGAAGCAGTGAGTGAGAGATGAGGCTTGATAGATGGGCAACTGGTCACACTGTTAGTTGCATAAATTGATGGGAATCTTAATGTTTTGAAGGTAGAGTATCCCAAACTTGTTAATGGATTAGAGGTGGGATATAAAGTAAAGAAAAGTATAAAAGACAGTTTTTTAAAAATTTCAATCTGAAAAATAGAGGGACCAGAGGAGCTATTTATCATTTTGGGGAAACTTGTGGTTGGCCAGGTTACTGGGAGGAAAATGAAGAATTCTAAGTCATACTGATTTTTAAAAGCGTATAAAATACATACGCCTATAAAATTCATATTGGCCATGCAATGGGATTTTTAAAATATTTTATTTATTTATCTGACAGAATGAGAGAGAGAGAGCACAAGCAGAGGGAGTGGCAGAAGGAGATAGAGAGAAGCAGACTCCCTGCTGAGCAGGGATTCCCAATGCGTGGCTCCATTACAGGACCCCAGGTTCATGACCTGAGCTGAAGGCAGATCCCTAACCTACCAGGCATCCAGGCATCCCAAGCAATGGGAGTTTTTAACCTTTTTTTTTTTTTTTTTTTTAAGAGAAGGTGGTAGGAGGAGGGAGAGAGAGAGATAATCTTAAGCAGGCTCCAAGCCTAGCACAAATCCGAACACAGGGCTTGATTTAATGACCCTGAGACCCTGACCTGACCTGAAATCAAGAGTTGCACTCTTAGCTACCCAGGCGCCCCCATGCAATGTGATTTTTAATATGTGAAGCTTAAAATAGGAAATGTGAACTGGACAGAAGCAGAATTTATATACCTTGCCCTAGATGAGAGTGCATATAGGGGAGAAGCTAAGGGTGGAATCATTTGCTCCAAGATTATTGAAAATGTGGCTTATTCTCACAATATGAACAAATTGATGACCAGAAAACCCTCTGTAGAGACTACTTATCATTTTTAGTTTATAAATTATTTTAAAACGTGTAACTAATTGGGCACCCAATGATCTTTTTATTGCCTCCATATTTTTGTCCTTTTCCAGAATGTTACATAGTTGAAATCATATGATATGTAGACTTTTTAGTCTTACTTAACTTAGTGGTATGTATTTAAGGACTTCTGTGTCCTTTCCAGGCTTGATAACTCATTTCTTTCATTGCTAAATAATATTCCATCATCTGGATATAGCACAATTTTTCCATCCATTCATTTCTTGAAGGACATTTTAGATGCTTCCAAGTTTTGGCAATTATGAATAAAGCTGCTATAAACATCCCTGTGCAGGTGTTTGTGTAGACATATTTTTCATCATTTGGATGAATACCAAGTGCTGGATTGTATGGGAAGAGTACATTTAATTTTTTTGAAACTGCCAAACTGCTTTCCAAAGTGGCTATATCATTTGCATTCCTACCAGCCATGAATCAGAGCTTCTGTTGTTCCATATCCTTGCCAACACTTGGTGTTGTCAGTGTTCCGGATTTTGACTATTCTAAGATATATATAGTGGTATCTCTTTACTGTTTTAATTTGCATTTCCCTAATGTCATATGATATGCTTCATCTTTCCATATGTGTATTTGCTATCTATATATCTTCTTTGGTGAGATGTCTATTCAGGTTGTTTGCATATTTTTTACCAAGTTCTTTTTTAATTGTTGAATCCCAAGTTATTTGTGTATTTTGAATAACACCTCTTTATTAGATGTGTCTTTTGCAAATATATTTTCCCCTCCTGTGGCTTGTTTTCTCATTTCTTGACAACATCTTTCATAGAATAAAAATTTTTAATTTTAATTAGTCCGCTTATCAGTTACTTCTTTCATGAATGGTAACTTGGTGTTGTACCCAAAAAGTCAACCATAGCCAGTGTCATCTAGATTGTATTCTATCTTATCTTCTAGAAGTCTTATAGTTTTACATTTTACACCTATATCCAAGATCCATTTTAAGTTAATTTTTATGACAAGTTTAAGATCTATGTCTAAATTTATTTTTTTGCATGTGGATGTCCAATATATCCAGCACTATTCATTGAAAAGACCATCTTTTTTCAGTTGTGTTGTCCTTGCTCCATTGTCAAAGATGAGTTGACTATATTTATGAGTCTCTTTCTGGCAAAATGCATTTTTCTTGGAATTTATTCATTTCTTTAAAGTGTCAAATTCATTGTCATAAAGCTTTAGATAATATTTTGTAATTATTTTTTCTAATATCTAAAGAGTGTATTGTCATATCTTTTAGTGGTTCCTCTCATTTCCTTGATTGGTCTTATTAGAGATTTAACAACTTCATTAGTCTTTCAAAGAGCCAACTTTTGAATTTTTTGATTTTCCATACTGAAAGATGGTAGTTTGGCTTCTGTTCTACTCATTTCTTTATTTCAGCTTGCATTATTGTTCTTTTCATGTCTTATATAGATTGATCTTTGTTATCTAAATGATCGTGGTTATTCCATTTTTTTCCCACTACTAGGTGATTAATGGCATCTATTTTTTTTCCTTCTAGTGACTACATGAAACTGCATGTTTTATCTTTGACTTTTCATAGTCTAACTACCTTTAAACATTTTCACTTTCTGAACAATGAAATAACATTACACAATTTAGACCTCTCCTGCATTTTGTGCTATATTTGCCATATATTATGGCTCTCTATATATTTTCATCTTCTCAAGATATTTATTTATTGTTTTAATATGAAAATATTAATTTACATTTACCATACATTTAGTTGTAATTCTTCATATCTTTCTGCATTTTGTTTCCGTTTAGGATCATATTCTTTTTGCCAGAAAAAAAAAAATCACCAGTATTTTTAAGTGGTAAAAAAGTGAAAAAAAATGAGAACTATCAGTCATTGCTTGTGGGTGTACTGATTGACACAACATTTAGAAAAATTTGGTATAATCAAAGTTAAATGCATATCTTACAATCTAGCAATTCACTCTCAGGTACATAATCAAGGAGATATTCTCACTTGTATGCACTAAGAGACATGTACAATAATGTTTACAAAAGCATTAATTGTAATAACAAAGCCTGGAGACAACTTTCATGTCCTTTAATGGGTAAATGAATGAACATATTTTCATGTACTTGTACTAAGGAATACTATATAAAATTAAAATAAATAAAGTGTAACTACAAATATCTACACCAATCAACAACTAAACCAAACATATTGTTGAGAAAAAAAGTCACAGAAGAGTATAAAATAAAAGTGACAAAACCAGGCAAACATAAGCTACACATTATTGAAGAACATATGGTCAAAATAGGATTTTGCTTGGAAATACAGAGATATAGAAATGAAAGAAATATTAATATTAGGTTTAGGAGAACATATATTTCTTGGGAGAGGATAAGAGGCATGATAAGGGCATAAAAAGGCTTCAAAGTTCATAGTAATATATATTTAAGCTGTATAATAGACTCTCTTTTTTCATGATTAAAGTAATACATTAAAATTTTATATGTTTTTTTAATAAGTTTGACATATTTTAGAGTGAAATTGTCTTTAAAAATTATACCATAAACATCTTCTATGTTGCTATCCTGACCTAATAGTTACCTGGCAAATAATTGTCCAGAATTGATTGTACAATGACTTCTTTCACTTAGTTATTCAGTCATTTAGATGGCTTCCTATTTTCCAATAGTAAGAAAAATAATGAGAAGAGATTCTTCATTCATACAGCATGTAGTTATTTAGGATGTAATCAATATGGGTATAATACTGTTGAATCATATTCCATTAAGTATAACATTTGACTTTAACTTGGATTCATGGGGTTGCCTATAATTTTCTTCAAATTGACAAAGTATGTCATTGGTTTATGTGTTCTCAATGGCAGAAGGTTCACAGTGAAAATAACTAGAAAAATTGAAAGCATTAGAAAGAAGTAATAGGAACAGAAGCCCTTTCCAGGTATGTGAGACCTCAGGCAAATTTTTTTTTCAGGGCCCCATCTATATAGACAATTTGATTTAAAAATTTGTTTCAAATTCATGGTTACATGTTGGGTGTAGTGATTTTTATATAAGGATAGAATAAATGGTAGGGAAGAACTACTTACACACTATATACTGTGCAGTCAGACATGATCTCTTTCTCTGCCAGTCCATGAACTAGTTCTTTCTTTAGGGACCATCAAATGTGCCATTCCTAACTAATTCTATATTTTCCACTGTAAAATATAAAAACGTTATTAATGCTGTTATTCTGATAATGTCATGGCTCTTTGGACCCTGCTTGTATAGGAACAATACAGAATGTTTTGCCTCTGAAGTTTTCTAATACCATTTATTGCAAGCATCATTATTCTTGATACTGACTTATTCTTGGTATCACCTGTGAATATTGGCCTCCAATTACTCTCTTCACAGTTACAGCTGTACTTTGTGATGATGATGACACTAAATGCAACTTACTCAGCATCTGCAGGATGCTGTGAACAAAAATTCATTTTCTGGTCATGGTAAATGTACCAGTTCGGACTTTACAGCATACACCGTATCTTATTTTGAACACTTTAAAGCTAAATATTGCATTCCTAGAATGTACTCTTTCAGTATTTATCTGCCTTCCATACGGTCACACCAGTAGGAGGATAGTGAGGTGCACAGAATTGACTGTAAAGAATGGCCGCATTTGGGCAAAGAGTGTCTCTCTTCCAGCATAGCTTTAGACATGGATTCATGATGTCAGCATGCTATCAAAGTAAGAGAAGACATTAATCAGAAGGACTTATTGGGCTTGAGGAGCAACTGTCCTAAAAACCCTCAAAGGGTTTTTATGGTCAAATCATGACCACAGGATTGCTGCCACATCATGTGGAGGAAACAAAAGTGGTAGCGTGACTGCTCTGACTGCAGTTGCAAGGACTACAAGAGAAAGGATACTTGGTACTACCTTCACCATCCCTAGATGCTGTAGACTAGATGTAGCAACACTGTTTCTATATGGATGGGCAAGTATCAAAGATGAGCTTAGACACAGCTTAAGAGTAATATAGGGTGCTGAAACATTGATTACTCAGAGCTCTGAACTTTTCCTGTGACTGATGTGAGAGAAAGCCACCCAAAATCACATTGTCTGCACCATTCTGGTGACCCAACCTCACATAGTCCTGTAAAAGCAATACCAATCTGCCTGATGGAAGCAATCTGCTTACCAGACGACTCACCTAAAACTTGTGCCAGACCAAGTTTAGGACAACCCAATAGTTATGATTATCTGAGATTGGGAGTATCTGGTCAACTTAATGCATGGTCAAAAAGTGTCCCAAAGGAAATAAATTGGGACAGGGCCATGCCAATTCCAGTTTTTGTACAGGGTAACCTGCCTGGATGACTCACAGTACAGCTAGCCCTGGGCAGAGGAAGTGACTAAGAAAATTTTAATTGGCAATTCTTGTGGGACCAAGTTTGGTCTTGAACTGCCCTGCATGGGAGGCTCTACTGACCTTTTTCAGTCCTAGACACTAGAAATGAACTAGAAAAAATTGAAGGGGGTACTGCAAAACAATGATACCCAAAGAAATGTAGATTTCAGGGCATATTTGACCAAATATAATAAAATCAATCACTCAGATACCTTTTGCATTGAAAAATCTAAAATATCAATTAATATTAATATGAAATATTCATTAGCATGTGTCTACAGAAAAAATTTAGATAGCATTCACTATTTGATAGATTACTTATACATTCATTATATGTTTACCATATGCCAGATATTGTCCTAGGGATGCAACAAGTTTTATGGTGTTTTCTATACCTGCTATAATATTAAGAGTCATAAGATATTAAAAGTCATAAAAATGTTTACAATCTTTCATTGATTAATGCAATTTTAGAATCTAATATTAGGAAATAAGGTAGACTATAAAAGCTATAAAGAAGAAAGATATATATTTTTTTTTCCATTTTATTTATTTTTTCAACATAACAGTATTCATTCTTTTTGCACAACACCCAGTGCTCCATGCAAAACGTGCCCTCCCCATTACCCACCACCTGTTCCCCCAACCTCCCACCCCTGACCCTTCAAAACCCTCAGGTTGTTTTTCAGAGTCCATAGTCTCTTATGGTTCGCCTCCCCTCCCCAATGTCTATAGCCCGCTCCCCCTCTCCCAATCCCACCTCCCCCCAGCAACCCCCAGTTTGTTTTGTGAGATTAAGAGTCATTTATGGTTTGTCTCCCTCCCAATCCCATCTTGTTTCATTTATTCTTCTCCTATCCCCCTACCCCCCCATGTTGCTTCTCCATGTCCTCATATCAGGGAGATATATACTTAAGTGTCACTCAATGTATTGAATATTACTTATAGCCAAAATATCTACCAATAGTAGATAACCTAATACAACTATCGAATATTGCACATCTATTTGTATTGAAAATATAAAAGTATCTAAATTATATTTTAGATTTAATATATTTTAAGCTATAAAATAATGCAAAGCTGTATATTTCTCCTTTTAATGACTATGATCACAACTATATAAATGTTTATTTTCATAAAGATGAAAATCAACAGGGAACATAAAATATGATATGGGGAGCTGATACAGTGACTTTTCTTACTATTTTGATATATGTATAGGATTTTAGAGTTAAGAAAAATTAAATTAAATTAATGATTGCCTGAATGACTAAAGTCTCAAATGATTCTTTGACTAAGTTGTATTCACCTGTACAATAGTAAAACCTATATGCTGAGAGTTGTCATTCATTTATTCATTTAATCATTTGTTCAATGATTTTTTTCCCAAATAAGACACCTCTGTTCCAGACACATTTTTCTAAACACTAAGTATGTGTGGAAAATAGAAAGGAGGAGAATGTACCGGGGGTTCTATTTCGCATATATTAAGATAAAAAACCCTATTTTCCACCCTAGTGAGATTTAAATTCATGGCACTAAGTAACTGAAGGGTAAATAGTAGAGCTAACCAATGAGCCAAAGTAATATGCTCATTAATGTCCCAAGTACCATGAATAATAAATTAGAGCAGATGATAATTATACAGAAAACTAAGATCACTTCAGATTCAGAAAAGTCTTATGAAAATAAAAATAAAACAAGATAATAAATAGAAAGTCATAGCATAAGATGGAGATTAAGGCAAAAGGACCTTCTCTTTGAGAAAGTTAACAGGCCTGATTCCAGAATGATGAAGAAAAACCAGACATGAGAAGATCTCAAGGAAGAAACATCCAGATAGAAGGAACATATCTTAAAAATTTCCTGAGATAGGTCTAGTGAGTTAATACAATAATTGGGGATAGTAATAACTTTAGCATTATCTAAATGTGATAGGTAGCCATTGGATATTTTAAGCAAGGGAAGTATTTCAAAAAGACCTTTGACTGCTTTGGGTATATGTTTGTGGAATGGCTGGGAATTAAAAGTAGAAACAAGGCTGTTAGAACCTCAAGGTTGTATCTGGTGATGGCTTGCACTAAGTGTCAGGTAGAGAGCATGAAAAGAAATTTAAGGAGACATATTTTAGAGGTAGAACCAAATAGAGATATTATGAATTTGATGAATCTGATTGTTTCTTCTGAATAAATGAAATCAGTGACAATTCCTATGTTTGTTAGCATTTTATGAGTTGAGGAAAACTGAGAAGGGGGAGGGAAAGGTTTCTGACATTTCCAGGTTAATTTCAAGGAATCTACTAAATATCCGATGGAAGATTAGATATCGGATATGACTTAAGTGTGCAAAAGTAGTTGGTAGCTGCTAAGCTAAAACAACCATATTCACTAGTATGCCACATATTGTAGAGCATAGAGAGGAGGTATAAGTTTCTTATGAGTTTCCAGGGGATTGTATTCATATCTCTTATATATCATTTATTCCCATCTTATATATAATGATCTACATATCATTTATCATTTTATCTATTTACTTGAATTCTTCTACCATTAAACTATATTACTTTGAGGTTTGGTGATTGTCATATCAATAGCAACTAGCTCAAAGCCTGGCCTACAGTAAAAATTCAGTAAATATTTACGAATGAATAATCTAGTTTGGGGTGAAAAATTAAATGGTAAAATAACTCCACATAAAACATAAGAAAATTAAAAAAAAATAAGAAAATGTGTTATTATTATTATTTAGTTTTGTGATTTAGTCCCTAAACTGTGTAGAATAAACTTGGTGGATTTAGAGACTGGTAAGGACTAGAAGTTACTTCTGAGGTATGGGAGCATGCTTTCAGAATTTATTTGAATGTAATTAAAATCCACCATAATGTATAGCAAGTCACAGAGGACAGAAACTATTCACAGTTGAAATCAGTATTGGAAAACTGCTTTTTCTGAATATCAAATCAAAACCTTTTGCTTTGATCTTATTTTTATTGGTCCATGTAGTTTACAGAGGTGAGTAAAGTCTGGTCTAATATCACTCATTTAGTCATCAAATGCAAAAGTGATTTAAATGCGAAAGGGAAGAAACTACTGATACCTAAAACACAGCATAAATATTTAGTGTTGCATATTAGATAGACTGTTCTTTAATAAACCTCTGATGATACCAGCAATTAGGATTCTTTAATGGAATGGTCTAAGATCTCTCTGTTAAGGATGATACATATTGTTATTTTTTAATAGATGCCTTTGATCAAATTAGGAAAGTGCTATTCTATTCCTAGGTTGCTTTTTTTTTAACAGAATTCCTTTTTTGTGAGTGTGTAGATTATATATAAATTTCTTTTTTTTTTTCAAATTTCTTCTCAGTGTACCAGAATTCATTGTTTATATACAACACCCAGTGCTCCATGCAATATGTGCCCTCCTTAATACCCACCACCAGGCTCACCCATTCCCCACCCCCAAATTAGAGGGGGACACAAACCACGAGAGACTGTGGATTCTGAGAAACAAACAAACAGATTACAGAATTTCTAACCATCCAGTGAAGGAACCGCCATTAAACCCTTCTAGCACGTCTTTTAACTTGTTAGAACCTCAAGGATGGGACCTATGTCTCCTTCATCCTTTTATCTTCAGTGATAGGCAGAACACCTTAGATACAATTTATTTTATTAAATTGGGTATTAGTAGCAAACCATATTGTATCCTTTGCATCATTTACAAAGCTAAATAATTTGGTTTTTCATCATTTAGTCTTTTAAGAAATACATCATAACATTATTATATATCCAAATTTTGTCTCAATTTTGCCTTGCTAGGTTAAACTCTGTTTACTCAAGATAGATTAATGCTTTGATATATTGCTGTGTTTGATTTGCTAATATTTTATTTAGAGTCCTTGCATGTACATTCATGAATAGCATTGAACTGTAGGTGAGGTTTTTGTGTGTGCTTTTTCTGTATGATCTTGATATCGGAATTAAGCTAAATTCATACAATTAATTTAGAAGTTTTCTAATTTTTTAGTATACTGGACTAATTTAAATATTGATATTATTTAAATTTTTGATAGAAATTGCTATAAAGTTATCTATGCATGATGGTTTTGTCAGTGATAAACTGATTCTTCAATTTCTTCTGTGCTTTTTTTTTTTTTTTTGCCTGATCAGGGTTTTGATTCTTCTTGAGCTAAAATTTTTCTTTTGATAAAATCTCATAATTTAGTGTATTAAACTTATATGTGGAACATCTTGTAACATTTTAATGTCTCCTCAGTCACTTGTAGATTTTCTTATATCTAGTGTTATTTTTGTTTTTTTTTAAATTTTATTTATTTATTTGACAGAGAGAGATCACAAGTAGGTAGAGAGGCAGGCAGATATAGGGGGAAGTAGGGTCCCGGCTGAGCAGAGAACCGAATGCGAGACTTGATCCCAAGGCCCTGAGATCATTACCTGAGCTGAAGGCAGAGGCTTAACGCACTGAGCCACCCAGGTGCCCCTATTTTTATGTTTGTTTTCTGTTTATCTCTTGGTCAAAATTTTTAGAAGTATGCTAATTTCAAAATTCCTTTTTTTTAAAAGTAGGTTCCACACCCAGCATGGAGCCCAGCATCGGGCTTGAACTCATAGCCCTAAGATCGAGATCTGAGCTGAGACCAACCGTCAGACACTTAACCAACTGAGTCATCCAGGCACCCCTAAAAATTATTTTTAAAGATCTTATTCTAGATTTGATTTATTTATCTAGTATAGTTGGTTTATTATTAAATTCTTAATCTTATCTTTATGTACTCTTCTTTTTCCATACATTATTTTTTTGCTAGCTTCTTGACTTATATGACTGATTTATTTTTCAGTTTTGATGTCTTCTGATACTATCTACCTTAGAACCAGCTCTATTTCAAAATACCTCCAATTCCTATTACTAGCTGCTCCATCTGGAGCAAATACACTTTTCTGATGTTAATCATACCACTTAGAAATATGTTTTACTTAATTTATATGACTGGGGAAAAATTGTCAGCACACAGTATTTCTTCTTTATTCCTTCCTGTATCTGTTAAGGGAGTTTTTCTTAGTCTTTATATTGTCTAATTTCCCTAGTCACCATGAGGAGTTCTTTTATTTTCTATACCATTTTTTGAGCTACTTTGGTTTTGAATTTATATAGATTGAATTATATAGTGTTAAAAAGGACAAGACATCAAGGATGGATTAGAAATAATAGATTAGAAAGTGATATACAGAAAAAAGAAAAGAAAACAAAACCTACCACCACCACCACCAACACAACCTGAAATGATTCTCACAAGTTGTCATAGCACAGCGTAGTCTGCATACTCCATATCCTATAAAGATAAAGGTAAAAAGAAAGGAAAAAAGACTGAGGGAGTAGACACTATATGATAATAAGGGAAAATTTCATAAGAGAATTCCACCTTTTTCTGTCTCCTCTTCCATTTTTATATCTTCTTTAGAGAGTTCATTATTTTTTCAAGTTATTTGCTCGTTTTTTTTTTTCGGTGCATTGTTATTAGTGATTTGTATTTGTATTTTTTTTCCTGGATATAATTCTTTGATTTATATATGTGTTTCAGATATTGCCCAGTCTCTATCCAATCCGTTAATTTTCTTAATGATGATTTTGGTGAGATGTTTTGTTTTATCTTTTAATGAAATCTATAACATTCTTGAAATTTCAAAATTTCAAAAGAACATGTCAGATTATGATTCCCTCTTTTTAAAAATATTAACATCATTTGGCATTGTCTTTAAAACTGAAGGCTTCTCTCTATGTTTACTTTTGGCAAGTTTGTTAAGGTTCCTTTAGAAATTTTATTCAATTTTTCCATTAATCTTTCTGAGCATTTTATTGATGGCATGTAGAAACATTAAGTATTCTTTAACTCTTATACTTTCTCCTATAATTTCCTGATTATTGGACTATGCTCTGCATTTCTTTTGCTTTCTTTTATAATTCCTTCATTGTTTTTAATTTATATAAGATTATGCAATACACATCGTCACCTGGGTGGCTCAGGGGAACCATCTCAGGGTCCAGAGATACAGCCCTGCATGGAGCTCTCTGCTCATTGGAGAATCTGATTCTTCCTCTCCTTAAACCCTTCCCCCACTCTTACCCTCATGCTGTCTCTCTCTCTCTCTATCTCTCTGTCAAATAAATAAATAAAATCTTTAAAAAGAATATACAATACACATATAAAATACAGTAAATACTAAAAATATTTTTATCTCTTAAAACTTTATTCAATTATTTCATTTTTATACTTTTTTATTTTTTATATATATTCTCTGCATTGTATCCGAATACATTAGAGATTTTTTAAAGTTATTTTTCAGTCTATTTTTAATCTCTCTGCTGTCACATTTTCTTTTAGTTCATCTTGGTCTTTCTCTGTCAAGAGACTGGCATTTCTCATATGTTGAAGACCTTGGTTATCTATTCATATTTTTAGAAAAGAGACTAGGTAATTAGTTTCAGTTCCTTTACAGTTGTGCAAATACTGTTTCTTGCTTATTTTCTTGTTTGAATAAGAAATCTGATTAGAAACATAATTACAGCTACCTGAAGCCATTTGCACACCTTATTTTATGGTGAGCAGGAAGAATGCAGGTATGCAGGAAGAATGCTGGCTACCAGACTGTATTCTCTGTCAGAATTAGCAGATACCATAGTTGTTTTTTTTTTGGTTTTTTTTTTTTTTTTGGTCAGAGAGAGAGAGAGAGAAAGAGTGAGCACAGGCAGGCAGAGTGGCAGGCAGAGGCAGAGGGAGAACCAGGCTCCCTGCAGAGCAAGGAGCCCAATGTGGGACTCTATCCCAGGATGCTGGGATCATGACCCGAGCTGAAAGCAGCTGCTTAACCGACTAAGCCACCCAGGCGTCACCATAGATATTCTATATGTAATTGTTTTATGTCTATGTGTGTTACAAAATTCTCAGTCTTGCAACAATTTTTTAGAAACTGAGATGACAACATTATAGTTTGTATAACTGTTATGCAGACCAGAATGATCCTGTTGACTGAGGAAAATTCTCTGTTGGACAACTAGTTGCTTAATGATTATGTTGTTAGTGCAAGAAGGCTTATTAGATTATATATCAATTACTGGGGCTTCCTGCTATGATTGCCTGAGGCTTCCATACCTATTATAGGATTGTACTTGACAGAAATTTAAATGCTCATATCCCTGAGCTGACCCTTCTCTGCACCAAAGAGTGACAGAGAAACAATTTCCTGAAGAAATGTTTAATAGGATCATTTCATGTGCATGTGCAGACAAGTTAATTAGCAGAAATTTGCATTCTTGAGTCCCTAGTACTTGAGGAACTATAAGATCTAGATCAGGGTTGTGCAATAAAAGTTTCTGTGATAACCAGAATTATTATATCTGTACTGATCAATACGGCAGCTATTAGCCACAGGTGGCAACTGGACACTTGAAATGTGGCTAGTGAGATGCAATAATTGAAATTTTAATTGTTTCTAATTTAGTTAATTAACATATAAATTCACATAGACACATTTAACTAGTAGCCTCCCTGCTGGGCAGTTCCTATCTAGAAACTTATTATCAGCTCATCTTTCACAAATGGAAACTATAGAACCATGAGGGTAGCATGATAAAATATTCAGAATATAATAAGCACTCCACAAATTTTTGTGAAATTATCCAAGTTAATTTTTTCAGTATACATACCCAAGCTTAAAGAAACATCTATTGAGAACACCATCTTAATAGATAATCTCAATTTTCAGTCAAAATAATCAATTGACCTATGATTATTGTCTTTTCTATATTTTGACATCTTATGTGGAAACTAAAGTTTATCTCTTTATTTTCCATCTGAAAAACAATCTTGTTTTTGCAGAATTGCACACTTTGGTAACTTACACTTTAAATTCAGCAATTTGGTTCAATTCAATTTAGTTAAAATCAGTAAATTTTTCAGTAAATTATACCACATACTCTATACTCATTTCTTGGTGTTCTTCCTCTCTTATAATTGACTTGTCTTAAGTGCTGCTATTTATTTATTCTGAAATAAATAGGAATCTTTGTAAAATAACAAGGTCCTCTTTATCTACTTACACATTTATATACCTCTATTTATAGGTATAGAGAGTAAATAAAAGGTACTTTCACATTAAGTTAAAATTGTGCATAGCCTATAGCATATTTACTGTGTGTGTACATTCAATATAAGAAGGGACTTACTGATAATTACATTCATTCCCTACCAAAATGCAATAGAGTACAGGAAACAGTGAGAAGACCTGAATTTTAGTAGTGACTCTGTAACCTTGGCATTATAACCCTGGAGCTAGTCATGTAATCTAAGCACCAGTGTTTGCATCTATAAAATAGGAATGGCAGGTCTAAAGTCTAATGTAAATTTTTTTGTGTAATTAATAAAAACAAGAAAACTTAATAAGCAGTTAAAATTAAGAAAGTATTCATTCTTAAAAATCCCAACTGGAGATTCCAAAGTTCAGTTCAAATTTAAGAATTAATAGAATTGAATTTTTGTAACACAATAGAAAATAATTCTGGATTTTAGAACTGCCTTGGACACTTAAAAAGTCATTGAACTTGAACAAGTATGTGAACTATTTTCTTGTCCTCACAGTGAATAACAATACTTAATTTCTCTAAACATGGTGTTTTGCAAAGGTTCTTGTAAAGATCCAGGTGCATTCATGTGAAATAATTGTGTGAACTAATATGATTTTATTATTAAAACATCATAATGCAAACAAAAAATACTGAATAAATAAGAATGAATAAAAAAAGACATCAAGTGATTTAGGAGGTCAGAGGATTGACAAGTCTCCAGCCTGGGCCAAGGAAGGCTTTATAAAGGCGAGATTGAAAGCAAACAGGAATGTATTATATTCAGCCCCATATTTCAACATCTTTTTTATTTGCATTCCTTTCATTTCAAAATCTAAAGCAAATTAAGATAAACTTGAAGGTCAGGGAAAGGCCAGTTGAAGATAATAGTTCAGTTTAATGAAATAGTATTGTGTCAACACAGAGGGGCAGAGTGCTCAAATAAATTGTTAGTGTTTCATTTTATATTCTGTGAAGCCTATATCAGGAGAATTTAAGAATCAGTGAAGACAGCAAATTCATAATATGTCAGAATTATTCTATTTTATTTTAAATATTATTTAATATCAATAAAAGTAAAAACAAAGATACGACAAAATATAACTTGATTTCCTTGCATCTTACCCTTGTCCCTTCAGTTCAATTTAACAATTTCAGTAGAACTGACATTTCTACTCTTGACTGTCAGTTATTTAAAGTATATATTCTCCAAATATACTATTACTTTATGTATTTAACAAATTAGTGAAATTTTTTGAAATGGCTTTTGAAATACTTTTTCTTTACTTTGTGTCACATTCAAATTTTGCAAAATGATTTTTGCTACTAACAATGCTCAAATAAACACTTTTAAAGAGGGTCATTCCATTTGGATTATTAGTTAAAATAGTTTGTTATATAGTATCATGATCATATTTTTTAAAAAAAATTATTTCCTTGGTGTTTCTTGTTTCTAAGACAATCCAATTTTTAATTTTGCAGTTTTTGTTAAACTTCTTCTTGTGTTGGAAAATATTCTGATGCTTTTCAAAGGTATTTTATTTCAGACTAATCCAGTAAAGAACTATCCTTTCAACAGTGATCACTTGCAAATATTCTACTAAGATTGTGGAGACTTTCAACAAAAGTCTAATATGACAAACAATTATATGTCCAAAAGAAAAAAACAGTGTGTGAAAATGTTGCACTTATTTGGAAATAGCTTTAGTTTATGAGAGTAATTTGTATGAAACTTGGAAAAATGTTTCCAAAAATTGTTATAATTTGAATGTAGTTGTACATTAAATATTATACAACTGATATACTATTAAGTGCTGATGACTATGATCTCTATGAAAGAATGTACTTGTGTTCTCATCAAGCACATTACAGTTAATAATTCCTGTCCTTCAATAGAAACAAATTGGGATAATTCTCCAAATATTACTTTGTTAATGTTCGACTTTACATGTTTTGAATGTTTACATGGTCACTTTTAAATATAAATATTTTCTTCTACATAAACTTATGGTTAATCATTAAAGTATTTGGAAAAGTTATCCATTCAAAGAAGTGATTTAATGTTTATTGAAAATGGATGCATTTTATATCATAAAGGGCTCAGTTCCATCTCATAGCATAGTAGGTTAAAAAATTTGAAAGTGAAAAGAAATTTTTTGTTATTATCACTCATCCTTTCTATGATTTCTATTTAAGAAATGAATGTTTCTCAGGTAGTTATCTAGTTATTAAATGTATAGCAGTGAAGGAAATAGTCAACATCCATGCCATGTGCAATTGATGTTATAATGTGAAGGAAACATGGCAGAAACACATGAAAAATAGTAAATAACATGTCAGATGGAGATAAGTCCTACAAAAATACTAACAGAGAGGAGAAGAGAGGACAAAGTACAAATGTATTTTTGGGTATTATTTGATTCAGTAGACTCAGGGAAGTCTTGCTATCTTGGAAGCCAGGTGGGGAAGAGTACAATGTAGTATGTGAAGTTGGGGAACGTCATACCCCACATAAAGAAACCTGCCAGTGCAATGCCCTGAGTTTGGAATATTCTTGCTGTGTCCTTAGTACAGAAGTGAGACTTGTGTGGCTGAAGAGGAAGAAGAAAGTACAGAGGAGTAAGAGATGAAGCCAGCAAGAATACAGAGGTAGATCACTGAGGACCTTGCAGGTATGTTATTGCCTATTACTCTGAGTGAGATGGGAAGCCACTAGAGGGACTCTTGTTTTGTTTTCTTTTGTTTTGATTTATAGGGTAAAATGAAATGGCCAAATTTGAAATGAAAAATGAAAGTGTTAGATTAACAGAGAGCCCATCCATTGTGGCTGAGAGTGCTAATGGGTTCAGTCACATTTCGATCTATAGTCATTATAGATCAAACATGCCCCTATACGTTGAAGCTGGACATTTGTGTATGGTATAACTCACCACTTCTGTTCATAGGCATGACCTGAAAAACTCTTGCTTGCATGTATCAGGACATGAATATATAACCGAATATATAACATACCCACATTTTCTTATCACCACTGTTCATAATGGCAAAGATCTATAAAGAATTGAAAAGTTCATTAACAGGAAACAAGAAAAATTATAGTGCATTGATTATTATATAGAAGTGAAAGTAAGTGAGCTAGGTGAACATGCAGCATAGATGGATCTTAGAATCAATGTAGGAAAAAAAAACAGCAAGTACAAGTACATGTACAGCAAGATCATGTACGATGTGACATGATTTGAATAAGTATCTAGAAAAATAAAAAGCAAATCATGTATTAGTAGGGATAACTGTATATGTAACCAAAATAAATGAGAATATTAAATACAATGATGAACAAAACACAAAATTAAGAGGGAAAGATTAAAGAGGAATACATAGATGCAATGGTATCAAAAATTTCCCACTTCATAAAATTAAGGGTGTTTTACAGGTGTTTATTTTTACATATATGCTGAAATATATATAAAATATCTACATTAAATATTTCATAACATATTTAGAATAACCCTATAATATCACCTTTGAAATGTTAATAGAAAAATAATTAACTGATGAAAATAACTTTAGTAAAATAAAAATTAGGACTAGAGAGTGACATCAGCAGAATGGCATAACAGAAATTTCTACCACTTGTCCCTTCCACTGAAAAACATCAATTTGGAAAATGATGCACTTGTAAGTTACCTTCAGAGCAGTCACGGATTCCAACTGAAGGTCTGTGGCACCAGAGTGAAGCAGAAAAACAAGAAAGAAGAAATTATTATGGTAGGAAAGTTATATTCACACTTCCCCCATCACTATTCCACCAAGCACATGAGCCCAGCTAGCAGAAAGAAGACATCTCGAAGGTGGAAGGAAAGTATTTTTAGAACTGGACTTCACCATGGACTTTGAATTGGCTCATCCTGGTATGAGGCTGACTTTCATAGTCATAGATGGCTCCTGCTAGCACCTGTAGCCCCAGAACTTCCCAGAGACCCAGATGCATCCCTGGAAATCTCCCAGTGGGCTCCCACAAACCCAAGCCCCATTTACCTAGTGACTGCTACTCAAGAAATACAGGCAGGTCTCTAGGCTCCAGGTGGATTGCGAGCCAGGATTCTTAGTAGGCTCCTGGCTATAAAGGCCCCCTTCTCATTCCTGCACCTGCTGGCTCTAGCTGCCCCAGGAGTCTCTAGTGACATCAGCCCCACAGTGGTTTCTTATGAATCAAGAAACCAGCTCATCCTGGTGCCTTTGTTTCCAACTGTCCTAGGGACCCCAAGTAAGAGTGAAATGATATATTAAAAACGTTAAAAGAAAAAGAAAAAAAACCCTGCCAACTAACAATACTTTACTCCCCAAAATTGTCTTTGAAGAATGAAAGGTAAGTACTTTCCTAAGGGAACTTATTAATACTAAACCTGCTGAGAGAATTTATCAACACTAATTATGTAAGGGATGGAAATATTAAGTAACCTTATTGTAATCATTTTGCAAAACACATGTTTCAAATCATCACATAGTATACCTTGACCTTACACATGTTTATTCCAAATTTCAGTAAAACTGGGAAAAAATATAACAATAAAAATAATTTAGCTGAGCAGGAGAGAAAAAACTAATAATAGTAAACAAACAGGGAACTCAGTGGCACTATCAAGTGTAGTATTTTCATAATTTGGATCCCAGAAGGAGAAGAGAGGGAAAAGGGGGCAGAAAACTTATTTGGAGAAATAGTAGGTAAAAACTGCCCAACTCTGAGGAAAGAAACAGAAATCCAGATCCAAGAGGCACAGAGTACCCCTCACAAAATCAACCCAAGAAGGTCCACACTAAGACACATTGTAACTAAAATGGCAAAAAGTAGTGATAAAGAGAACTTTAAGAGCAGCAAAAGAAAAGACAGTTACACACAGAAGAAACACCACAAGGCTGTCAGCTGATGTTTCCACAGAAACTTTGCAGGCTGGAAGAAAGTGGCATGATGTATTCAAAATGATGAAAGAAAAAAACCCTGTAACCAAGAATGTTTTTCCAGCAAGGCCATTATTCAGAACAGAAGGAGGGATAAAGAGTTTTCAAACAAACAAAAGTTAAAGGAATTCATGACGACCATAAACCACCCCTACAAGAAATGTTAAAGGAAACTTTTTGAGTGGAAAGAAAAGACCATACACAGGAGTAAAAAGAGTAGGAAAGCACAAAAACAGGAAAAAAAGGTATATCTGCAAAAATCAGTCAAGGGATTTACAAGACAAAAGGATGTAAATTATGACACCATATACCTAAAACATGGGGCAAGAAAGGAGTAAAGAATGGGTTCAAACTTAAGTGACCACCAACTTAATATAGACTGCAATATGCAGGTGCTATATACAAATGTATTGGTAACTACAAGTCAAAACCCAGTAATAGATATGCAAAAAATAAAAGGAAAGGAATCCAAGTATATCACTAAAGAAAGCCAGCAAACTATGAGAGAAGAAAGAAACAGAGAAGAACTACAAAAATATCCACAAAACAAGTAACAAAAGGCAATAAATATGTGCCTATCAAAAGTCACCTTGAACATAAATGGACTGAATGCCTCCACCAAAATGCATAGAGGGATAGAATGAATAAAAAAGCATGACCCGGGGTGCCTGAGTGGCTCAGTGGGTTAAGCCTCTGCCTTCAGCTCAGGTCATGCATGATCTCAGGTTCTGGGATCGAGCCCTGCATCAGGCTCTCTGCTCAGCAGGGAGCCTGCTTCCCCCTCTCTGCCTCCCTCCCTGCCTACTTGTGGTCTCTCTCTCTCTCCCTCTGTCAAATAAATAAAAAAATAAAATCTTAAAAACAAAAAATGAAAAAGCATGACCCAACTGTATAATGCCTACAAGAGACTCATTTCAGACCTAAAGACACCTGTAGATTAAAAATGAGGAGATAGAGAAACATTTATCATGCAAATGAAATTGAAAAGAAAGCTGGAGTGGTGATACTTACATTAGACAACAGACTTTAATACAGAGACCATAGAGGCATCTGGATAGCTCAGTCAATTGAGTGTCTGACTCTTGATTTTGGTTCAGATCATGATCTCAGGGTTGTGAGATTGAACCCTACATCAGGCTCCACACTGGGTGTGGAGCTTGCTTGAGATTCTCTCTCTCCCTCTTCCCTTACCCCCTTTATAAAAATAAAATAATAAAACAAAGCCTGTAATAAAATCTGAAGAGGGACACTATATAATCATACAGGGAACAATCCAACAAGAAGATAAAACAACTGTGAATGTTTATGCACTCAACATTGGAGCACCCAAGTACAGAAAGCAGCTAATAACAAACGTAGAGGAAGTGATCCATAGTAATAAAATAATAGTAGGGGACTTTAACCACTTACATCAATGGATGAATCATTGAAAGAGGAAATCAACAAGGAAACAGTAGCTTTGAATGACATTGGATTAGATAAATCTAACAAATACATTCTAAACATTCCATTCTAAAATGGCAGAATACACATTCTTTTCAAGTAAACATGGAACATTCTTCAAAATAAATTATGTACTGGGCAACAAAACAAGTCTCAACAAATTCAAAAAGATAAAGATCATACCATGCACTATGAAACTAGATGTCAACCATAGGAAAAATATGGAAAGATCACAAATACATGAAGGTTAAATAACATACTACCCAAAACGAATGGGTCAACCAAGAAATCAAAGAGGATATCTAAGAATACATATATACAAGTGAAAATGAAAACACAATGGTCCAAAATCTTTGGGATACAGTAAAAGCTATTCTAGGGGGAAGGTTATAATGATGCAGACGTACCTCAAGAAGCAAGAAAAATCTCAAGTAAGCAACCTAAACTTACATCTAAACAAGCTAGCAACAGAAGAACAAATAGAACCCAAAACAGTAGAAGGAAGAAAATAATAAAGAGTAGAGCAGAAATTAATAAAATAGAAACTAAAAAACAACAACACAAAATGCTAATAGAACAGATTAAGGAAACCAGGATCTGTTTTGTTTTGTTTTTTTAAAGATCAACAAAATTTATAAAGCCAGACTCAAAAAAGAGAAAGAAAGAGAAAAGTTGACAGAGGTCTCAAATACACAAAAGTAGAAGTGAAAAAGGAGGAATAACAAACAACACCACAGAAATACAAAAGCTTAAGGAGAATATTATAAAAAATTATGTGCCAACAAATTGGACAACCTATAAGAAATGAATACATTTCTAGAAACATATAACCTCTCAGAACTGAATCAGGAAAAAATAGAAAATTGGAACAGACTGATTACCAGCAATGAAATTGAACCAGTAATTGAAAAACTCTGAACAAAAGTTCAGAACCAGAGAGCTTTACAAATGAATTTTATCAAACTTCTAAAAATGTTCTTCTCAAGAAATTCCAAAAAAATAGGAGGGGAACCTTTCAAATATTTTCTATGAGGCCAATATTACCATGATACCAAAACCAGATCAAGACACAGGAAGAAAGAAAAGAAAGAAAGAAAGAAAGAAAGAAAGAAAGAAAGAAAGAAAAGAAAAGAAAAGAAAAGAAAAGAATGAAAGAAAGAAAGAAAGAAAGAAAAGAAAAGAAAAGAAAAAGAAAGAAAAGAAAAGAAAAGAAAAGAAAAGAAAAGGAAAGAAAAGAAAAACTACAGGTCAGTATCTCTGATGAACGTAGATATGAAAATCATCAAAAAATATTAGTAAACCAAATCCAACTATACTTTAAAAAAAATCATCCATCATGACCAAGTGGGATTTATTCCTAGGATGCAAGTGTGGTTCAACATTTGCAAATTAATCAATGTGATACATTACATCAACAAAAAAAGGAATAAAAATCATATCATTTCAATAGATGTAGCAAAAGCATTTAATGAAGTACAGCATCCAATCATGATAAAAACCCTCAGCAAATTAGGTTTAGAGGGAGCATAACTCAATATATTAAAGGCCATCTATGAAAAACCTGCAGCTAACATCATATTCAATGGTAAAAAACTGAGAGCTTTACTCCTAAGGTTAGGGACAAGACAAAGATAACCATTCTCATCACTTTTAGTGAACACTGTGGAAGTCCCAGTAGTAATAGCAATAAATAATAACATAAAGAGATAAAATGAATCCAAATTGGAAAGGAAGAAGTAAAACTTTCACTTTGTAAATGACATGATACTATATATAGAAAACCCCAAAAGCTTCACCAAAAATCTAATAGAACTGAAAGATTCCATCAGTTTGCAGGATAAAAAAAAATCAATGTACAGAAATCCATTGCATTTCTATACACTAATAATGAAGTAAAGAAGCAGAAATTAAGAAACAATACCTTTTACAATTGCACCTAATATAATGAAATACTTAGGAATAAACTTCACCAATGTGGTGAAAAACCTGTACTCTGAAAACTATGAAACACTGACGAAAGAAATTGAAGATGACACAAACAAATTGAAAGATATACCATACTCATGGATTGAAAGAAAAATACTATGAAAATGTTCATATTATTCAAAGCAACCTACAGATTTAATGCAATCCCTATAAAAATACCAATAACCATTTTCATAGAACTAGAATAGATAATCCTAAAATTTTTATGGAACCACAAAAGACCCTGAAGAACCAAAGTAACCTTAAAAAAGAAAAAAAAAAAAAAAACAACAACAAAAAACTGGAGATATCCTAATCCCAGATTTCAAGATATACTACAAAACTGTAGTAATCACAAAAATATGGTCCTGGTACAAAAATAGACACATAGGTCAATAGAATACAATAGAGATCTCAGAAATAAACATGTTATATCGTTAATTAATCTTCAGAAGCAAGAATTTGCAAAGGGAAAGACAGTCTTTTCAACAGATGGTGTTGGGAAAATGAGACAGCTACATGAAAATGTAGAATGAAACTGGACCACCCATATATGAAAATAAGGTCAAAATTGTTTAAGGACCTAAGTTTGAGACCTGAAACCATAAAAATCCTAGAGAGCACAAGCAGTAATTTCTCTGACATAAGTAATAGTGACATTTTTCTAGATATGTGTCCGGAGGTAAAGGACACAAAAGAAAAATGAACTTTTGGATTACATCAAAATTAAGAAAAACATCTGCACAATCAACAAACATAAAGACAACCTACTGAATAGGAGAAGATACTTGCAAATGATATCCAAGAAAGGGTTAGTATCCAAAATATATAAAGAACTTGCACAACTCAACATCAAAAGACAATTCAATAAAAAATGGGCAGAAGACACGAACAGACATTTCTCTAAAGAATACATACATATGGCCAACAGACACATGAGAAGATGCTCAACATCATCATTTGTGAAATGCAAATCAAAGCCACAATGACATATCACCTCATGCCTGTCACCATGGCTAAAATGAGAAACACAAGTAACAATAACCGTTCATGAGGATTGGACAAAAAGGAATCCTGATGGACTGTTGGTGGGAATGAAAACTGGTTGCAGATATAGTGGAAAATAGTATGAGTTTCTTTAAAAAAGTAAATAGAATTACCATATGATCCAGTAATTCTGCTACTGGGTATTTACTCAAAGGATACTAAAACACTAATTCAAAAAAACTTATGCACCCATATTTTATTGCAACATTATTTACAATAGCAAAATTATTGAAGCAAGAAGCATCTAAAGTGTCCTTGATAGATGAATGGACAAAGAAGTTGTGGTACAGAGAACAGGGGTGCCTGGGTGGCTCAGTTGGTTGAGCGACAGCCTTTGGCTCGGGTCATGATCCCAGAGTCCTGGGATCGAGTCCCACATCAGGCTCCCAGCTCCATGGGGAGTCTGCTTCTCCCCCTGACCCTCTTCCCTCTCATGCTCTCTCACTCTGTCTCTCTCTCAAATAAATAAATAAAATTAAAAAAAAAAGTAAATAGAATTACCATATGATCCAGTAATTCTGCTACTGGGTATTTACTCAAAGGATACTAAAACACTAATTCAGAAAAACTTATGCACCCATATTTTATTGCAACATTATTTACAATAGCAAAATTATTGAAGCAAGAAGCATCTAAAGTGTCCTTGATAGATGAATGGACAAAGAAGTTGTGGTACAGAGAACAAACAGATGGTTACCAGAGGGAAGGTGGGGGAGGATGGGTGAAATAGGTGAAAGCGATTAAGAGTATACTTATTATGATGAGTGAGCATTGAGTAATACAGAATTATTAAATCACTGTATTGTACACGTAAAAAATAACACTGTATAATAACTATACTGGAATTAAAATAGAAAATAAAATTTAAAAAGTAAAATAAAGTGTTTTCAGTAAAGAAAATGTAAAAATATGCTAACAGTATTATAGAGAAAACTGCGTGTTTTTGCTCTGGAAAATAATTCAATAGGAAAATGCATAAAAGTCACTATGTAATTCTAAGCAAAGTAAATTCGTCAGTTTCCTTTCAATGTAATGTATTTTCTGTGTGAAAAATTGACCATAGGTAGGCAGAGATGGATGCCGGGAAATCAATTAGGAAACCATTTCAGTTAAGGAGTGATCCTAGTTATCTTGGACTTAGTGGTGAATGTGGTGAAAGTGTTTAGGTTTTCAATATACTTCACAGTTATAACTAATGTAAAATGTAAGAGAAATAGAGACTTCAACATATGGACTGTAAATTGGAGTAGAATAGAGTTTTCATTTGTTGAAGTAGAAAGGACTATTGGAAGCACATGTTTAAGAGAGATAACACAGGGTTGTGTTTAGACCTGTGATACCCATTACACAGACATAGGAAGATAAGGGTCACACGTCTGAATTTCAAGGGAGGAATCAGAGCTGCAGCCATAATGTGGACATCAGTAGGGCAAGTCAGCTATTTACAGTCCAGTGACTAGAGTTGAAATGACAGGGAGTGACTTAGAGATTGGACTCATGAGGCCAGAGTTAGAACACTGAGAGAAAGCAGTCCTGATGTCCAGTAAGGACAGTATTTGAACAAAGAAAGAATGAATGATTAGTCGTGTCAGACGTGGCTGACTTACTGTATAGTGGAAGTTGAGAAATGATACTGGATTTGACTCCATCCGAGTACTGATAATTGTGACATTGGAGGCCCATAGCCTATGCCTGTGAGGAGTCACAAATTAAGGGGGTAAATTCACAAATAATCTCTACACTTCTGGCTTGACTCCCCCCACTTAAAAAAGAGAAAAACCTTCATAGCAATAAAATAGAAAAATACGTGACTCAGTTTTGTCAGATTATCAAAGATGAGCCACAACAACTTAGATGATACAGAAAAAAAAATCCTGCAGGATTCTATTCTGTTCTTCCTGAGAGGAAGGATTTGTGTAGTGAATTTGCCTTTTGTACTAATTAGATACTCAAATCCACCATTCAGTTCAGATTTAGATGACAGCAGATTCAGAAACCACAGACTCACAGCATCTGGATGCGGGCAATGCTTTCTTTGAGAAGAAAATCCAGGAGATGTGGAGATGGATTCCCAGGGCCAGAACAGTGTTAAATATGGGAGCAAGTGTTTTATTCATAATGTGCTAAAGATTAGATCCCAAATGATGGAGGCATCAATGTATTCTTTAAAGACATTTCTTGAGTTTTGGGAGGAAGGATAGGACTTCAAGATGTGGACATGCTCCCAAATCGAAGTATAAATGATTATTTATCTACACCTTAATCCATACTCTAAGGTTGGCATGGCTAAAGGTAAGAGTAAGCAGGACTGCAGACTGTGCTTCCTTAGGATTCCCTTTGGTCGCTCTGTCACATTTCAGAATGGGGAACACAGCAATCCTGAGCTTGAACAGACTCCATGTGCTATCGCTGACACTGGTTTTTTTATGTTTTTGTTTTTCATATTTAAAGATGTAGGGGGTGCCTGGGTAGTTCAGTTGGTTAAGCAACTGCCTTCAGCTCAGGTCATAATCCTGGAGTTCTGGAATGGAGTCCTGCATCAGGTTCCACGTTCAGCTGAGAGTCTGTTTCTCCTTCTGACCTCTCCCCTCTCATGCTCCCTCTTTCTCATTCTCTCTTTCTCTCTGTCTTAAATAAATAAATAAAATCTTTAAAGAAAAAGATATAGATACTTGAGACAAAAAATCAGGGCTTGGAAGTGAGTTAGTTAATTGCTTCTTTATGTCATGCTACTTTCTGCTGCCTAGAACTAAGTACATGATCCGGCATCATTTTTATGCATTTCTGATACCCAGAGTGGGATCAAAGCCTACTTTCTGAGGGCTGAATATAGCACAACTGCGTATTTTGTTTAAGGCTACTTCTCAGATACTTATATTTTTTGTGACAAGTCAAAGAAATTAAAATTAGAATGAGGAGATTTAATGAGAAGGAAAATAATTTTCTTTGCTCAATGGAATTCATAAAGGTGGCTTTTAGAATTCAGGTATCTCAGATACTTATTTTTCCATGCATTTGAAGTTGAATATTATGCTGCATATGAAAGTCAAGAAATTATTTTATGAAATGAATTTAATCATTTTAGTTTGATTGCATAAAAATCTGTTATCAGAAGCTATGGCAAATTGATTTTTGGATGAAGAGGGATTTCCAAGGCATTAAGCGATTTGCTTTTGCTTGTCAGCAAGACAGAAGCAAGAAATATTTTATCTCATTTGGGCCTGTGGTTCTTGTTTGGTTCATTAGTTTTCATTCAAGTTCATCTACATGCCATAGTTAATACACTAATGCTTTAATGAGTGTGTATAAATAAGAGGAAGCAGAATCTGGTCTATAAATTCCCAAGATGTAATTGCTTCTATAATGTATATAGTTTTCTTTCTTTTAATTATTTTTAATTTACATAGAATATAAGTCAAACTAGTACTTTTCATATACAAATGTGTGTGCTGTCACTGCATTATCTGGAGCTCTAGAAATCTGTATCATTAGAATTTATATAAATGATGGTTTAATGATCACAATGTCTAAGTGTAATAAAACTTGTAAACTTTCATGCAGATTTATTTAAATATCAACTCCCTTCTATAATTTTTAGCTTCTCCACCTCTTATTACACGTATAAACAGCTTCTTTGTTCTGTGGAAACTATTGATTTTTCTATTTTAACATACATTATGTTTATTTTAATTTTAATGTAATTTTAAAAACGAAAGCAGGAGCTTCTTGAGGGGGAGAGAAAATAAAGCATTCATGGGTGTTTTCAGTGAAAAATATGATGAGTAAGGCCAGGTAAGCTTAGCAAATATTTGTTGACTCTTACTATGATCCTCTTCTTCCCTCCTAGTACATCCTTTCCCTCCCCTTCCGGTGTTTCTTTTCCCAGTAGCTAGTGCTGTAAGTTTATAGCCTTAAATATGTTTATTATATTCTTTCAGAATTCATCTGGTTTATAGCTACAGCTGCTACTTCCAAAGTGTACAGTCATATATTTAGACTTGTCCTCTCAATTGCACTCCATCCCATATGTAAAATTGTTACATAAGTTTCCATATCTTTCCCATATATTTCCCCTGCTCTCCTAATTTGCTCTTACTTCGTACAATCTGGCCTATTGCTATAATTGCTTCTTAATTTGACTCCTTGAATTTATTATCTTTTGTTTCACACATTTATTCTGATACCAATTTTTCCACCTAAAATACAGATTTAATCATATCACTCTTCTGTTTTAAAATCTGTACTACATATGGTCCTCTACTATCTTATAGTCATTGTGCAACTTAACCTCTGTTTCCAATTGCAGTTCTTACAGCATCACACACTGTCCTGGGCCTCCGAATGGTGCTCCCAAGTTTATCTCACTTGGTGCCGTTTATTATGGTATGTCTATCTCAATGAAATATTCTCTCATCTATTCTTTTGTTAATCTTCAAAGCTAGTTCAAATGTGAAGCCTTCTCTGCAGTTGCAATGAGTCTAATTCTTTAAAAAATCACATTTTATTTAAATTTTCTGTTATACCTGAGAACTAGTAATTTCTGTAAATATTTATCTCTCCTATCTTATTTTAATTTCCTAAAGACAAATAAGACATAGTTCTCCCCTTGGCAGAACTCATGTTCTAGCATGCGTGATGGCGAAGTTCTCCAACCTCATCCTTTCCTGACTCACTCTCTGTTTCCATACCTTATTGACAAGATACCAGAAAGGCTTGTTTCTCTGTAATGAACTCTCTGGGCTTATGACATTGTAAAAAGTGAACTCAGCTCATAGTTCTATTGTTATACCAATTCTTGGCAAGCAGTCGGGGTCAGTAATGCAATTTACAAAATAGTACTCAAAGATTAACATTTAATTATATTCCTTAACAAGTTGTTTTCTCTTTTTTTGTTATTGTGTTACATTTGTTTGCACAATTAACCACAAAGCTCCTAAATAATAGCAACCATTTTCTTACTTCTTTTCTCTCTTCCTACCCATAATACCTAACAGAGGTTTGTAAACAGCAAAATCCAACAGGCATTTAGGTTTTTGGTGTCATTATTTTTTCATTCCTATAATTCTTGTCATGAATCTTTCAATATACATCAGTTATAATTGCATAATACAGACATTATAAGCTCCATAATCTTTCTCTCTATATATATGTTCCACCACAACTAAATATATAGATGTTTAGGTGAATATATTCTCCTCCATTGTTTATGTAATAATTTAAATTTTTGACCTATATTTTAGAAACTATTTTTCTATTCATACCTTTTTGGCCCAAATTTGGTCAAAACCTTTGAAAAATACAACACATTCCAAAATAGGATGAGAGCAAACAAATAGAAATAACTATAATGTGGGTACTAAGTTTCTTAAAAGACATGTGTTTGAAAATAAAAAGTTTTCCCCCCTATAGGAAGAGAAAAATTATTCTGTTAACATAGTAACAAGTAACCAAAACATGGAAGCTTTCATTTCTGTGGTATTAAAGCCCAGAAGTGTGATGCCCAGGCTATGTGATGGTCACATATTTAGGTCTATAAGAAACTGCCAAACTGTTTCCCAGAGCGTCTGTTTCATTATATATTCCCAGAAGCAAAGTATGAGAGTCCGTTTTGCTGCATCCTTGCCAGCATTTTGTGTTATCATTACTTTAAAAAATTTATTCATTCTAACAGGTGTGTAGAGATGGTCCATCATGGTCTTGATGTATGCTTCTCTTATGGCTAGTGATGCTGAGCATCTTTTTCTATGCATATTTGCCATCTGTATATTCTTTTCAATGATTTTTTTCTGGATATAAATAACTATGTCAGATACATGGCTTTTAAATATTTTGCAGTCTATAGCTCATCTTTCCATTTTCTTAACAAAGTCTTTGGCAGAGAAAAGATTTTTAATTTTAATGAAGTCCAATTTATCCATTTTTTTTCTTGTATAAATTGTGCTCTTGGCCTTATACTTAAGAATTCTTTACCAAACCCTAGGTCTGAAAGATTTTCTTCTATTTTTAATTCTGAATGCTTTATACTTTTATATTTAGTACTAAACCATTTTTCCCATATTGAGTTAACTTTTTTGTATAACGTGTGAGATTTAAGCTGAGGTTCATTATGGATAAATTATGATATAAAATTTCATCAAAATAATAACATCTATACTATAGAAATAAAACAATTTACCTAAAATACCATTAAATAAAAGGTGGATTTTTTAAAATAAAAAGTAGGAGTCACCAAGTTATATTTACCTTGAAGACAATTATGTAATTAATTTAATTTAATAATGATTTATTCACTAACCTACTCTGTTCAAAAAGGATCTCAGACAGCTTAATTTTAACTATTTTATAATAAATCCCTGGAATTCATAGTAAATGAAGGATCAGAAGTCTTCAAAAGGACTTGTAAGCAGGATGTATTTTGTCAGGACAGTTTTATTTCCTGTCATTAGGCTGCTGTAGTTTTTCTTTCTGCAGACATTTGTCCAAAATATACTATATAATTATGTTCATTTTGAATCAGAAAGAAAATACCAACTTAGAAAATGGAAGTAAAAAATCTGTATTTTACATTTAAAAATATTTTAATTAATTAATTAATTAACTTACTTTTGAGAGGGGTGTGGGGAGGGACAGAGGGAAGGAAGAGAGAGAATCTTAAGCACCTCTATGCCTGGTGTAGAGCCCAATACAGGGCTCCATCTCAGAACTCTGAGATCACAATCTGAGCCAAAATTAAGAGTCAGATGCTTAACCAAGAGAGCCACCCACATGCCCTAAGAAGTATTTTGCCCCCAAAACTTGATAGTAACCAGTTACATCCAAGAAATTGCTTATAATGGTTACAATTTTTTGTGACCCTGGTTGTTGCTAATGGTCAGTCATTTCTGCAAATAAGATGAACATTAATAAATGTGCAGGTAGGGGCACATGGGTGGGTCAGTCGTTTAAGCATCTGCCTTTGCTCAGTTCATAATCTTAGCATCCTGGGATTGAACCCTATGTTGGCTCTCTGCTCAGTAGGAAGTCTGCTTCTCCTTCTGCCCTTCCCCCTATTCATGCCCTCTCTCTCTCTGCACTCTTTCCTTCTGAAATACATAAAATCTTTGAATAAATAAATAAATAAATGTGCAAATAGTTTATACTTTATACAAATCCTATGAGTGTTATTTCAAAAATAACAACTTTTGGATGCAAAATTGTCCTTAAGTCAGTCCTGCTAAGCTTGCTAGGATATCCAATGTGATATTGTTTCAATATCAATTGTCTAATCAGTGTCTAATAATTTCCTACTACTGAGTTCCATATAAATTCTACTAAACAATATTTTTAATTATGAGAAATGTAAATAAGTGTTATGAAAATAAAGAATAATTAATGATTTGGAAATTCTGAGAATTCTTGATTTTCATTTCCAAATACCAATAATTAATAGCTGTTTTGAATTTGGAAAGGACAAGGTATAAATTATTCAGTTTAAGATAGAACAAGTTAAAAAGTAAGATTTAACTAAGAAAATAAGTTTAGTACAATTTAAAAGGTAGATATCCAAAGGAAATAATTGGGAGAAAACTATAAACATCCTTACTTGACAAACACAGATTAAAAAAAAAACAAAAACAAATAATACATTTTACATAAGAAACATAATAATTATAAAATGGTTTAGCAGAATTGAGATAAAATATAATATAATATATATCAATATATGATATATATCAATATGATATATATATCAATATATGATATATATCAATACATGTGGGTAAGCTTAATTCACCTATTAAAATAAATAAAAATTGAGGGAATAAGGGCCAAAGTTTAATACTAAAATGAAGTTTATACACGCCCCTTCACCTTACCACTCTCCATACCACCTTAGCAAGCTTTGAGTACCAATAAATAGCAGTCTACCACTGCGAGTGGAGTACAAGTTTGGAGAAAGGCACTCTCTGAGGTTTTGGCTAGTAGGGAAGTCTAAATGTGAGGACAAAACAGGAACATTATGAAAATTCCTCCAGTAACCTAATCCTTTTCATAGGCACAAAATGATGCTGGAAAAATATGGAGTCACTTGTGCACTAAGGATAACCTTAGCAAGAACAAAATATGAAAACAGCTTGAGTCTTAACTGATTAACTTAATTCTTACCAAATACTCAACAAAATCCTAGAAACAGAAGAATGCATATTTCCTGACACAGATAGATTTAGGCATGGATATAGATTTTTTTTAACCTGAATCTTTACTATTCTACATACAATGTCCAGCTTTCAACAACAACAACAACAACAACAGCAACAAAAAAGGTGTGTGTGGGGGGGAGAAACCTCCACATTAAAGAAATGGAAATAAACAGAACCAGACTTCTAGATCATCCACAGCTGAAGCTATCAGACAGAGAATATAAAATAACAGATTAGTATGTTTAAAGTCTCTAAAGGAAAAAGTGGACAGTATGCATTAACAGATGTGGACTCTCAGCAGAGATATGGAAACCACAGAATCCTAAAACTATGGAGATACGTTTCTTACCAGATTAGTGAAATGTCAGATAGATGAGAATTAAAAGTATGACAACACATGCTCTCAGGGTATGTGTGAGACAACAGACATTTATACACTAGTGTGGTGGGAATGCATACTGGTAACATTCATTTGGAAGAGAATTTAAAATATGTAACAGGGGAGCCTGGGTGGCTCAGTGGATTAAGCCGCTGCCTTCGGCTCGGGTCATGATCTCAGGGTCCTGGGATCGAGCCCCGCGTCGGGCTCTCTGCTCCGCAGGGAGCCTGCTTCCTCCTCTCTCTCTGCCTGCCTCTCTGCCTACTTGTGATCTCTCTCTCTGTCAAATAAATAAATTAAAAAAAAAAATATGTAACAAAGCTCCCAAATAACCTAGCAATCCCACTTCTAGGAGTAAACCTGAACAAAACAAAAACATATTGACATGAGTATTTATTGCAGCACTGTTTATAATTGCAAAAATTAGAAACCACTTATATGTCTAAACAAAGGGGAATGGTTGAACAGACTATTACCCACCAAACTGACTACAATGGGAAAGATGTATCAAATGATGTAGAATGATTTTTAGAATATACATTACTAAGTGATAAACGCAAAGTGCAAAAGATTATTTATTATACATTCCATTTCATGAAGAAAGAAAGAAAAAAAGAATATATGTACCCCATTGCACAAAATTAAAAAAAAAAAAAGAAATTTAAGCCAGAAACAAATGGAAATGATTATCTACAGGATCTGGGTGGGAGAATAGCACAAAGGATGGAGGGATGGAAACAGGAAGAAAATGCACTGGGGATGACACCTCACTAAGTATAATTAAAAAAAAAAACCCAGTTGTGACTTTTAAATCTACATTAATATTTTATACACTTAATAAATAAAATAAATGAAGGTGAAAATGTAAGTCTAACAAAAAACTTTTAAATAAGAAGAGTATAGAAATCTCTTCTCTTTCTCTCCCCCCTCCCCACTCACCCCCCAATCTTTGTGTCTTAAAACTTTGGTTGAAAAAGTAAGAAAATATTGACAGTTGCTATATTGCTAACCTTTATTCTTTTTCATTTTTCTGACCAGCCCTGGGGAAATATACTTGAGTGGAATAAGGACTGTACTCTGAATTGGGATTCTTAAGTTCAGTTTTAAGAAAGTCATAACCTTTATGATCTTCAAAGCCCACATTTATGTGATAAGGATACTAATTCTTCTTTCTGGCAAGTATAGTTGAAGAATTTGTAAGATAATAAATTAACCAAATAATCTCTAAGAGAATAAGTCTATATGAAATAAATTCTACAGTTGTTTGCTGATTCACTTTGGCAAAGAGGTGGGTGAATTATTAAATAAATTATTATACTAATCAGGTCTATTGATGAAGATATCCAAAATCAAAGAATAACAAATTAACTGCTGACTTTTTCATTTGTTTTAATGTATTTAGTTAACTTTAGGTTTGATTGCTCTGTAGTCAAACAAAAGTGTCTTAAAGAGTTGGAGGGTAAAGTTGCATAGAATAGGTAGATTTTGAATCAAAAGGCATTCAATATTTGAAAATTGAAGATGTTCAAAAACTATCTATATTATATTTTAACCATGTGTCATAGCATATTTTAAGTTTCCTAAGCTTACCTGTGCTTACCATGAAACTGACTTAGGAATACCTATGTTGCAGAATAATAGGACTGTACTTGACTGACAGTCAACACCCAGTGAATTTTGACTATTGTTGTGTTATTATTTCATAATGATTTAAATCAATGAATTTGAAAATAGAAAAAAATTGTAAACCTTTTAAATTCAAGGGTCAGATCTTCATAGTAACTGCAAAATTAACCAACCTACTAAATCAAGGGAAAAAGTAGAGAAAGAACAAATTCATAAACAAAAAATGATAATGGAGAAATTACCTGTCAAAGAGTTATTTCAAAGAATCATGAATCCTTTGCACATAATTTTAATAATACGGATATCATGTGTGATTTTTCTAGAATAAATATACATAACAAGAACTGATCCTATCAGGGTAGAAATCTAAGCAGACAATTGCCATAGAAGAAATAAAGTCGTCAAAAATACACTCCTTACTTAAGGAACACAGGACTTGAATAAGCAGTTTTGGATAATAGTACAGTTCCTTTATGTAACAGATAATTCTAGTGACCTTTTACCTGTTTCTGAGAACAAAGGGGAATAGCAAATTATTTTTATGAGATTAGCCTGGCATTTATTTGTTCTTGTTGTATTGGAGTTTTTATTTCATTGTTTCTTTTATATTCTTTATTTTGGATGCTTAATTCCTTGATGATGATAATTCTTTTTTTTTTCCATCTTCACTGAGATATAATTGACATATAACATTGTGTAAGTTTAAAGGTGTGTACTGTGTTGATTTGATACACTTACATGTTGGATACGATTTCGGCCCTAATGTTCGTTAACACCTCCCTCGCATCCCATGATTACCATCTCCTTTTTTCTGTAATGAGAACATTTAAGTTATACTCTCTCAGCAACTTTCAAGTGTATAATACAGTTTTATCAGCTATCATCATAATGCTGTTCATTAGATTGCCAGAGCTTACTCACCTTCTACCTGGAAGTTTGTATTCTTTAACCAGTGTCTCCCCATTCCTCCTACCTGCCAGCAACTGGTAACAACCATTCTTCCCTCTGTTTATATGAGTTTGCTTTTTTAGATTCCACATAGAGGTGATATGCAGTATTTGTCTTTCTCTGTCAGACTTATTTCACTTAGCATAATGGCCTCATGCTCCACCCATGTTGTCACAAACGGCAGGGATAAACCTCCTTCTTTCTCGTGGCTTTGTTCCTGTTTTCTTCTAGGGCTTTTGTGTTTCAGGTATTAGTTTAAGCCTTTAATCCATTTCAAGTTAATTTTTGTGCAAGGTGTAAGATATGGGTCCAAGTTAATTTTTCTGTATGTGGTTGCCCAGTTTTCCTATCACAATTTATTGCAAATTGTCCTTTTCTCATTGAGTAGTCTTGGCTCCCTTGTCAAATATTATTAAGGATTGCAGGGAATACATTTTCCTTTCTTTATTTCTTTACTGTCTCTTAGTTTCTAACAAATAATATCCTACAGTTTTTGGACATGTCATATTGAGATCCTCTTTGAATAGAGTTAAGGAAATTCATTTTTTTATTTGCTTGTTTATTTGTATTTAATTTTACTCTATGGCTGCTGTATATTTTGTGCTCATTTGACTTTCCAATTTTATTATAAATTTTGGGGGGTTCCTATTATCACTCAATCATTTAAATTTTAAAATATAAATAAAACTTAATTAGGTTTTATATATAATTATCTTTTTGGACAGTTCACAATTTATTTTTTAAGGATTTTATTTATTTATTTGAGAGAGAGAGCACTGAGTGGGGTGAGGGTCAGTGGGATAAGCAGACTCCCCAATGAGCTGAGAGCCCAATGTAGGACTCGATCCAAGGACCCTGGAATCATGACCTGAGCTGAAGGCAGATGCTTAATGAAAAGAGCCACCAAGGTGCCCAAAAGTTCACAAATTTAAACAGTGATTATAAACTTTTTGCCAATTTAAATATTACTCTCGTTAATTTAAAAATTACATGGATTGCAACATTAACATTAGCTTATTTTATGGCATGCTGATTTTTTGAGCAAGATTGTTATACTTCTGCGAGGTAGAATACACTGGAATTTGAGGTATTTAATAGTAATTTTAAGAAATACCGTTATGCCACTTATTATGTTAAATCATGTGCATTTTTAATTTTAATTTTTTGTTTTTTAGAGAGAAAGAGAGGGCAAGCATGAGCAGGGGGTTGGGTGGGGGGCAAAGGGAGAGGAAGAAAGAGAATCCCAAGCAGGCTTCACACCCAGGGTGGCATGGAGCCCTATGCAGGGCTGGATCTCACATCCCTGAGCCAAAATCAAAGTTAGACACTCAACTGATTGAGCCACCCAGGCACCCCTGTCTTTTATTATTTTTGAACTCAATCTATTGTCATAGAAATTTGGAATCCATTTTTATTAAAATTATATGCAAATATCCATCTGCTCTCTTTCATTAGTGATTTAATTTTATAGAGATTTAATTTTAAAAGAGAAATTATTTGAATTCTATTTCAAAGCTTTTACTAAATAGTTTAAAACTCTGGATAATCTTGGATAGTGAAGAACAAAATATGCCTACTTTCACTAATTATAGGCAATTCATAAATGCATATTCCTTTGTATAAGTCCATGTAGGCACATATTACAAATCTCTGGATTTTTCATTTCTTATATAGTTATTTTAATGAAGCAAAATTGAAATACCATGCAAAAAATTTAGTCTATGCAAATTACATTATAATGTTTAAAAGTTAAAGGTAAAGTAGATTTGTTAGCTCAAAGTCAAGCTGGCTCAGTGTGATCTGATTCCTTTGACAGTTTTTGTAAAGAAAAGAGAGGACAAATTGTGTGTTAAATTGTCCTGAATTCTCCAGTTGGGTAAAGGGTCTGATAAGAACAAAAAATTAAAGAAGGCCTAAATAGGGCACATTAGAAGACAATAAACCTACTGAAATAATTAAATTCATAATACTGAGAACTTGAGCACATGATACATTCCTGGATTTCACTGTAGTCTCAAATTGAAATTATGGAGAGAAAATTTTGCTAGACACTAAACCCTACTTTATGAATGTAAAGGGGCACACTTTGATAGATTTAACCTATATTTTGTTAGAAAAAATAATAACAGGAAGTTTAAGAGCAGAAAAGACTTGAAAGAAAGAAAAAAGATAACACATAAGTTAACAGAGCACTCCAGAGAATGCACACACTAATCAAGGTAGATAAATGAGAGGATTTTTACCAAAGAACAGTAGTTATTATTTTTATTAATTCTATCAAATTATATTATTTTATATCTAATTGTGACACATTATGATCTGTTGAATTTGACAGTAGTTGGATTCCAGCAAAGAGATGTACTTCATGATTTATTATTTTTCTGATAAAATAAAATATGAATTTATAAGCTTATAGAAGAAAAGTGAAGTGTGAACCTTGGTAATGGAGATCTTTGCCAGTTTGAGTTTAGCTGTGTGACACTGTGATTTCTTTATTATCTTTATAGGAAACCTTAAAGCTCTTCCTGAATATCAGAGACAGGCAGATGTGAATTTGAATCTTTTCTTTGGCACTAAATGTGGCATTGGAGAAAATGGTATCTCTGAATCTGAATTTTTCATAAGTGTAGATAAAAAATATACATCGAGAGGGATGGGGAGATTAGGGATAATATTAGGTAAATTGGGTGATTTGCTTTCTCTCTCTCTTCAGGTTCCTTTTCTGTATTACTTTTATGGAAATTGTTTATACTCAGAAAAATAACCCTAGAAGAAGAAAGCTCAATATTTATTACCTCCCCTACAGTATTTATAATGTACACAACAGCCACTCATAAGTAGTATTATTTTTCTAGCAAGCTTCTTGGTAAGAATTAAGCCTTCATACAGAGCATTACATTAATGAATTAGCTTCTTTCCAGTGTATCTAGAATGATACTGGTTGTATAACAATCTTAAGGGGACTGAAAAAATTATCATCTGATTTTTTTCTGATTTGATTTAGAAGAGAAAGAACAGTAAGGAAAGGCATTGAAATATGTTATTTTGCTCAACTCAGCATTTCCCTAAAGTGCCACAAAATACATTTTTTGGAAATCACCAGATTACAGATAATATCTCCAGACTTTGTTACAGATTTGTGATCCTAACTGAACTACTCAGGTAGGCCAGGGAGAATCTGTAATTATGACACAAGAATTATATAATTTATTTTACTGAAAAATAAAAGTAATTTGAACTATGTATTTTGTTAAAAACACATGAGGATATTATTAATAGGATCATGAGTATCCCATGGTGTGCACACTGTTCAAGTACAGTATCACCATAATGCAACGTTTTGGAAATCTTTTTTCTAGGAAATTAGTTATATAAATTATGGTACATCCATACAGTGCAATGCTATTTAGTTTTTGAAAAATGAAGGAGGCCTGCAAATACTAATATGGAAATATTTCCATCATGTGCTGAAAAAAATGGTAGAGTGGAGTATGTTTCAATTGCTGGTTACATCTTGTAATCAAACAAACAAAATAGAAACTGGTACCTAGGTATCATGATCCTAGAAAACAGAGTTGGGATGAGGAATATCTTTTTACTATACATTCTTTTGTGCTGTTTATTTTTTAATTGTGCATATATTATTTAATTCACAAAATTTACACAAAATTCACAAAATTTAAAATAAAGTGAAACAAATCCAATGTGAAGAGAAATAATAAAATGTTTTGTGTGAATCATCAAACTAAGGTATAATAAAATAACTGATTTTTTTTGGTGGCCTTATTAAAAATGAATCCAAGTTTTCAATGTATTGTTGCTTTGAGTACAGTCAAAATTCTGGGTGTAAAAACATAATACCTATTCTTCTGAAACTTAAAAAAAAAGATTTTATTTATTTATTTGACAGAGATCACAAATGGGCAGAGAGGCAGGCGGGGGGGGGGGAAGCAGGCTCCCCACTGAGCAGAGAGCCCAACGGGGGGCTCGATCCCAGAACCCTGGAATCACGACCTGAGACAAAGGCAGAGGCTTAATCCACTGAGCCAACGAGGTGCCCCTAAAACTTTAAAAAAATAGAAAAGGTGCGCCTGGGTGGCTCAGTGGGTTAAAGCCTCTGCCTTCGGCTCAGGTCATGATCCCAGGGTCCTGGGATCCAGCCCCACATCGGACTCTCTGCTCTGTGGGGAGCCTGCTTCCTCCTCCCTCTCTCTCTGCCTGCCTCTCTGCCTAGTTGTGATTTCTCTCTGTCAAATAAATAAAATATTAAAAAAAAAAGTAAAAAGGATTATTCACCGTTACCAAGTGGGATTTATTCCTGCGCTGCAAAGGTGGTTAAACATCTGCAAATCAATCAGTGTGATACACTACATTAAAAAAAGAAAGGACCGGAGCCATATGATCTTCTCAATACATGAAGAAAAAGCACTTGATAAAATACAGCATCCTTTCTTGATTAAAACTCTGCACAGAGTAGGGATAGAAGGAGTATACCTCAATAACATAAAAGCCATATAGGAAAAACCCACACCAAATATCACCCTCAATGGGGAAAAACTGAAAGGTTTTCCCAAAAGATCAGGAACACAGCAGGGATGTCCACTCTTACCACTGTTGTTCAACATAGCACTGGAAGTCCGAGCCTGAGCAATGAGACAACAAAAAGAAATGAAAGGTATCCAAATCAGCAAAGTAGTAAAACTCTCAGTCTTCACAGACAGCATGATAGTTTGTGCATAAAACCCCAAAGACTCCCCACAAAAATTTCTAGAATTCATATGGGAATTCAGCAAAGTCATAGAATATAAAAGCAATGCACAGAGGTCAGTTGCATTTCTATACCCCAACAATGAGACAGAAGAAAGAGAAGTCAAGGAACTGATCCCGTTCACAATTGCACCAAAAATTATAAGATACCTGGGAATAAACTGAACCAAAGAAGTAAAGGATCTGTACTCTGAAAACTATAGAACACTTATGAAAGAAATTGAGGAAGACACAAATAAATGAAGAAAATATTGCATGCTCACAGTTGGACAAAAAAATATTGTTAAAATGTTTATGCTACCCAAAGCAATCTATACATTCAATACAATCCCTACCAAAACATCATCGGTCTTTTTCATAGAGCTGGAAGAAACAATCCTAAAATTTGCACGGAACAAGAAAAGACCCCAAATGGCCAAAAGGAAAACCAAAGCTGGAGACATCATAATTCCAGATTTCAAGCTGTATTACAAAACTGTAATCATCAAGACAGTATGGTACTGGCACAAAAACAGATAGATCAAGGGAACAGAATAGAGAAGCCAGAAAAGTACCCTCAACTCTATGATCAACCAATCTTTGACAAAACAGAAAAGAATATTCAATGAAAAAAATCTTTTCAACAAATGGTGAAGAATGAAATTGGACCACTTTCTTACACTATACATAAAAATAAACTCAAGATGGATGAAAGACCTAAATGTGAGACAGGAATCCTGGAGAACATAGGCACAACCTCTTTGTCCTCAGCTGCAACAATTTCTGGTTAGACACATCTGCAAAGACAAGAGAAACAAAAGTAAAAATGAACTATTAGGACTTCATCAAGATAAAAACTTTTGCACAGCAAAGGAAACTGTCAACAAAACTAAAGGCAACCTTTGGAATGGGAGAAGATATTTCCAAATGTCTTATCAGATAAAGGGCTAGTGTCCAAAATCTATAAAGAATTTATCAAACTCAACACCCCAAAACTAAAAATCTAGTCAAGAAATAGGCAGAAGACATGAACAAAACATTTCTCCAAAGACAATATACAAATTACCAACAGACACATGAAAAAAATGTTCAGCATCACTCGGCAACAGGAAAATAAAAATCAAAACCACAATGAGATACCACCTCACACCAGTCAGAATGCCTAAAATGAACACCTCAGGAAAAAACAGATTTTGACTAAGATGCAGAGAAAGGGGAGCCCTCTTACACTGTTGGTGGGAATGCAAACTGGTGAAGCCACAATGGAAAACAGTATGGAAGTTCCTCAAAAAGTTAAAAATAGAGCTACCATATGACCCAGCAATTGTACTAGAGGTACTTCTCCAAAGGATACATTGTGATTTGATGGGGTACATGCACCCAATGTTTATAGCAGCAATGTACACAATATACCAGCAATAGCCAAAATATGGGAAGAGCCCAAATGTCCATCAACATTGAATGGATAAAGAAGAGATTAATATATACAAACACACACAGGAATACTACTCAGCCATAAAAAAGAATTTAATCTTGCCATTTGTAACAACATGGATGGAACTATTTCACTTATGCTAAGTGAAATAAGCCAGTCAGAGAGAGACAAATACTATATGATTTCACTCATATTTAGATTGTAAAAAATAAAACAGATAAATAGGGGAAGGGAATGAAAAATAAAATAAGATGAATAAGAGACTCTTAAATATAAGAAACAATTTGAGGGATGCTGGAGGTGAGGTGGGTGAGGTGATGGGGTAATTGTGTGATGTGCATCAAGGAGGGCACTTGAAGTAATGATCACGGGGTAGTATATGCAACTGATGAATCACTAAATTCTTTTTTTTTTTTTTTCAGATTTATTTTTTTTGACAGATAGAGATTACAAGTAGGCAGAGAGGCAGGCAGAGAGAGAGAGAGGAGGAAGCAGGCTCCCAGCCAAGCAGAGAGCCCGATGCGGGGCTCGATCCCAGGACCCTGGGATCATGACCTGAGCCGAATGCAGAGGCTTTAACCCACTGAGCCACCCAGGCGCCCCGAATCACTAAATTCTACCTCTGAAACTAATATTGCATTATATGTTAATTAAATTGAATTTAAATAAACAAATTAAAATTATGTATAAAGAACCTTATATTTATTGGTTGAGATACTCCTACCATTTTAATTTTTTTAGCCATAAAATACTCAGAAGAAAGTATGTCCAAAAGATAAAAAATCAAATGTCAATATGTTAATATCATAGCAATCTAATTAGCCTCAGTCATCATTTTTTAAATAACTATTTTAACAGCAAAAGCTTTTTATTGAGAGAAAAATATACATAGATATGTATTTATTGACACAATCCATATGACAAATCTTTATTGAAAAAATGAATGAACTGATCCCATATGCTTAATTCTTTAAATCTCCCTCCCACCTCTGTCTCTCTCCCTCTCTAACACACACACACACACACACACACACACACTCACACTCTCGCTCTCTCTCTTTCTCTTTCTTATTCTTTTATTCTTTAATTTGAGGACATGGAATTTTCTCTGTGCCCTCATATGGGTTCTGCTACCTCTATTTGTAGTTATCACTCCAAGTTTCTCGTGTGAATACAACTGACTTTGTATGTTCCTCGATAAGAGTGAAATTAGATGGTGCTAAGATATGATCCCTAACATCGGAAATACTGAAACAGAATTGGAACAGAGTATTTAAAGAGAGAGTATGATTGTCCAAATAATTTTAAAAAGTTTTATTACATAGTTATTATTTTTACTGCAGTATAATTAACATACAATGTTACATTAGTTTCAGGTGTACAATATAATGACTCAGCAATGCCATACAATTCTCAGTGCTCGTGTGGATAAGTGTACTCTTAATCCCCTTTATTCGAATAAATAAATAAATAAATAATAAAAACTTTTGTGAGATTAAGAGTCATTTATGGTTTGTCTCCCTCCCACTCTTAATCTCACAAAACAAACTGAGGGTTGCTGGGGGGGGGGGCGGTTGGGAGAGGGGGAGTGGGGTTATGGACATTGGGGAGGGTATGTGCTATGGTGAGTGCTATGAAGTGTGTAAACCTGGCGATTCACAGACCTGTACCCCTGAGGATAAAAATACATTATATGTTTATAAAAAAATAAGAAATAAAAAATTTAAAAAATAAATAATAAATAAATAAAAACTTTTAATGTTCTACAAGCCTAAAAATAGTGTATTCATGAAAAATGAGCTACTATTATAGTGTCTTAATATATGATATGAGTTATCAGCTTAGTGAAAAATATTAGTGAGTAATTAAAAAGGTTCTTAACTGTTAATCACATAATTTTCCAGTTGAGACAACCTGCTGTTATCTCCAGTAGAGGAGACACCTCTCTTCAGCATACATGCTATTTATCAGTAAGCAGTTTTAATTACATTAACAGCAACCAGGTTGTATTTACTTCATGCCTCATACAACTTCTGAATACTAAATTACACATGTTTGTGAAATTAACCCCTAAATTTATTTAGCCCCACATAAAGAAAACAAGATTTTTTCAGAGGCTTAAAGTTTGATTTTTAAACTCCAAATTAGTAAAAGATCTCTTGATCACTACTAATTTAACTCTAAAACTTAATATTTTCCTTTTTAAGTCAAAAGCTCTTCAGTGTGATTAGTTATACTAACATCAGAGTCATAAATTCCCTAGGCAAGATAATATTTTAGAAAATAGGGTCTTCAAGCTCATAAAATTACTTTTTTTTTTTTGAAGAAGCCACATTATACAAGGGCCTTATTCCTATAAAATTCTTTCCATCTTCCATCACACTTAGAATTTTAGTCTTTGAACTCATTTCAGTATTTTTTAAATGTACCATTTGATTTGTTTTCATCTAAAATTCAATTATATGACTTAATATTTTTAATTTACTTAGAATCCCTGGCTTTTCTTCTTTTATTATATTTTTATATATATCTTTTATTATATATTTTTTGCATTTTCTCTTTCCTGATTCCTTCCATCCCCCATATATGTTCTGTATATGAAATAGTACATTTTGTTCTAGGTCTACTGAAATAAGTTCTGCCACTAGTCCTTGCCTGGTCCCTTTAAGTTAGACGTGAACACCCTGATCCTAACACCTTCTTTGTTTATGCTTTCTTAATGGCTATCAACACAATCTATATTGTCTTCTCCACTTATGATTTTCTTCTTGTAGAAAACTTTTCTGAAAGTGAAAATATTCAGTAGATCACATTTTTCTCTGATCCTCTATACCATGATATATATGTATTCAGAAATTCAGATGGATTCTCACTGGACTCCAGCAGTGAGGGAATATATTGCGGAGAGGATTGGAGTTGAAATGAAGTCTGATATTATGTCACTTTTAGGAAAATATTGAATGCTGTATATTTTTGTATTGTGTGTGTGTGTGTGTGTATGTGTGTGTGTGTGTGTATGAGAGAGAGAGAGAATCTGATTTCATTGATAAATATTTTTAAAGAAGAGCTCAGGTGTTTAATTTGTTCTCCAAATTTTTATTTAAATTCTAGTTAACATAAAGTATAATACTGGTATCAGGAGTAGAATTTAGTGATTCATCGCTTACATATAACACTCCATGCTTGTCATAACAAGTGCTCAGTGCTTTTATTTTTAATTCTTATGTTTTATAATGTATGCTCACCACCTTTAAAAATAAACAAAAATTGGTGTGTATAATATTCTCAGCTCAACTTTATTTCCCTGATAATTTTGTCAATGTTGCTACATTTTGTTCTGATTTTTAATGTTGATGAAAATTAGTTTTCTTAATTAACTATAGATGTTTTATTTCTGGATGACTAAAAAATAACTTTATTAATAAAATAAAAAATACAGATAAGACCTTAGTGTGTATTACTCTATATTCATTTTACTTGGAACATATGGATCTTTTCAAACTATTTCTAGAACTTTTAAAATTATATTTTGTGTATTACACAATCTGCTTATTTTCAGTTACAGGGACACTTACTATTCACACTTTGGAAAGTCTTTGTTTTCTTTATCTACTATTATCTTCCTAAATGCTTTAATCTTTTTTTTTTTCACTCAATATAATCATCTGAGCACTTTTTTCCATGTCAATAATTCAATTCTCATTCTCTGATATTTCATTTACTTTATAATATCTGTTATAATGCTTTAACCTAGTAATATATTTCAAGATATCATTTTTTCAGCTTATCTTTGAGTCATATAGTTTCCCTAGCATTATCAATATCCCTCACGAGAGTGCTACATTTGTTACAGTTGATTAACCTATGCTGACATATCCTTATCATCCAAAGTCCATAGTTTACTTTAGGGTTCAATCTTCTTGTTGTACATTTTGTGGGTTTTGACAAATTCATATGTATCCACCACTATAATATCATACAGAGTTGTTTCACTGCCTTAAAAATACTCTGTGTTCTACTTATTCATTCCTCCCTACCTGCTAACCCCTGATAAGCGCTGATCTTCTTACTGTTCCATAGTTTTGCCTTTCTGAGAACATCATATACTTGAAACTGTGCAGTTTATAATCTTTTCAAATTGTCTTTCACTTGGTAATATGCATTTTAGTTTCTTCTATGTCTTTCCATGACACAATAGCTCATTTATTTTCTGGAACTGAATAGTATTACATAGTCTTGATGTAATGTTTTATCTGTTCCTATGAAGAACATCTTGGTTGCTTCCATGTTTTGGCAATTATGAATGAAGCTGGTGTAAACATCTGTGTAAAGGTTTTGATGTGAAAATGAATTTCCAATTCCTCTGGATAAATACTAAGTAGTTCAATGACAGGATTGTATGTTAAGAGCCTGTTTAGTTTTATAAGAATCTATCAATGTGTCTTCAAAAACATCTGTACCATTTTGCATTCTCACCCACAGTTAATGTGATTTCCTGTTCCTCCACATCCCTCTCAAGCTTTTGGTATATATACTATACACTATATATAAATATATAGTGTATAGTATATATACACTATATATAGTGTATATATACACACTATATATAGGTGTATATAGTGTATACACCTATACACTATAGGTGTATAGTCATATCTTATTGCTGTTTTAATTTACATTTTTCCAATGATAAACAGATCCTCGTTTCTTTTACCCATTTGCCATCTATATATCTAATATCCGGTCCATTTTTTAAAGTGGATTGTGTATTTTCTTATTGTTGAATTTTGAGAGTTCTTGTATATTTTGGATGAAGCTTTTCTTTTTTATAGAAATGGAAAATTATTTTCAAGTTGTATTAAATCTCATGTTCGCTATGGTATAACAAGTATTTATCAGTATCTGGCTATACAGATATCAGAAAAATAAAATAAGTATTAGTTAAATTTGTCAAATTATTAGCTCACTCAGTTTGCATGTCTAAGTAAGAAATTTGGAAACAATGAAAGCATGTGAAATAGATAAATTTGAGGTAATATGTGAAAAAATCAGACTAGTGTTGTTAAATTTTATGATAATTTTATGATAATATATATTATATATTATGATAATTAAGAATATATTAAAATTATGATAATTATTAAGAATATATAAAACCAACTGATATAGAATCAGTCTCAGCATATACGGGGCATTTAAAAAATAATGTTTATTTGTATTGTTCGTTAAAATTGCATATAAAGTATGCTAAAACTTATTTTATTTATTTATAACTAAAACATCACTCTCAGTGTTTGTGTCAAGATTTATCCACAGGTTCATGTATTTTGTGCTGTAGTCAGAACTTTGACCTTCTCATTATCACTTTCAGAATATTAATTGAGAAATGTATTTGCTATACCCATAGGAACTGTTAGAAATTTTCTTAAAACAAGAATATAATCACTTTTCTTTAAAAAAATGACAGCATTTACCTTGTCTTTAGTTAACTGGACTTGTCAATATTTAACTAGACTTGATTTTTTGGGTCCTCTATTGCCATATATTTCTTGGGTCAGGAAGACACAAGCTGATGATAAATAATTACCTAACATTTCAGTGGTATTTTTAACTTTATCCCTAATGTTGGGATCTAATTTTCTACCATCTGAAATATGTCTGCATAAGAAATGGATTGCATTAATTTTATGTTAGTAATCCAAATGCCTAATATTCTATTTTTAAGCATCTACTCAAAGCAAGTGAGAATATCACTGTACACAAAGACATGTGTGTGGTTGTTAATAACAGTTATACATAAAATAGATGAAAATTGTAAACAACCCACATGACCACCAGTAGGTGGATGAGTAAACAAATTGTGACACAGTCATGAAATTGATTGAAATACTATACAGCAATACAAGAAATGAACTACTAAATTTATCCAAACTGTATGAATGCATCTCAGGACATTAACGAAAAAATTCACACATTAAGATTGAATTATCCCATTCCGTTTCTAGACTGAATTATTGCATTGTATGAAACTCTGTTTAAGACAAACTTATTCCTAACTAATAGAAATAAGACAGTTATTTCCTATGTTCTGGGTGTGGCAGCATGAGGTACAAGGGAAACTTTCATGGTGATAGAAATGTTCAATGTCTTGAAAATGCTGGTGGCCATGTGTATGTACAGATATGTTAAAAATATCAAAGTGTATGCTTAAAGTGAGTGCATTTAGTTTATTTTTTACTTTAATAATGTGATTTTAAAACATATGATGATTTTTTAAATGATTCTTCCAATTAGTTGTTAGCATTTTATAAATTCCTCTTATTTTCTGTTAATTCTTCACATTGTGAGTGTTTTGTTTTCTCTTTATAGTACATGTTTACCATTAAATTAAGTTTTTTTTTTTTTAAAGATTTTATTTATTTATTTGACAGAGAGAGAGAGCACAAGTAGACAGAGAGGCAGGCAGAGAGAGAGGAGGAAGCAGGCTCCCTGTGGAGCAGAGAGCCCGATGCGGGGCTCGATCCCAGGACCCTGAGATCATGACCTGAGCCGAAGGCAGTGGCTCAATCCACTGAGCCACCCAGGCGCCCCCCCCATTAAATTAAGTTTTATATTCCATTGACAGTAATTGTTTGGATTGAATTATAAGTATTAAGGGTTTCACCAATTTTTTAACCATATTTTTCCTTTATTCATTAAGATATAATTGACACACACAACCATATATTTCTCAGCCTTGCAATCTTAATTTATTTGTTTGTTGATTAAAATAATCCAATATTTGTCTTTCAAGAAAGTGATAATAATAACAATAGTAATAATAATAGCAAGAAGAACTTAGTTATTTTTATTTTTATTTTATTTATCTTAAGTATAGTTGAAACACAATATCACATTAGTTTCAGGTCTACATTGTAGTGATTGGACAAATTTATACATTATGCTATGTTTACAAGTATAGCTACCATCTGTTCCATTATATCACGACCACAATATCATTGACTGTATTCCTTATGCTTTGCTTTTTATTCCTGTGATTTACTCATTCTATAACTGGAGGCCTATATCTCCCTCTCTCCTTCAATCATTATACCAAATCCCCTACCACCCTCCCCTCTGACAACCATCAGTTTTCTGTATTTATAATTCTGATTCTGCTTTTTATTTATTAATTTATTTAGATTCTATTTATGAATGGAATCATATTGCATTTTTCTTCCTCAGTCTGACTTACTTCAGTGAGCATAAGACCCTCTACATTTATCCATGTTGTCAAAATTGTAGTACCTCATCCACTTTTATGGCTGCATAATATTCCATTGTGTGTGAGTATGTCTATCACCTTTTCCTTACACATTAATATATTGAATGATACTTAAGTTGTTTCCCTATTTCCATGTCTCAGGTATTTAAATAATGTTGTGATAAACATAGGGGTGCATATATATCTTCATATTATTGTTTCCATTATCCTTGTGTAACTACACAGTCATAGAATTATTGTATCATATGGTATTTCTACCTTTAAAGTTTTGAAGAAACTCCATTCTGTTTTTTTTTTTTTTTAAGATTTTATTTATTTGTTTGATAGTAAGAAAGAGAGAGAGAGCACATGCATAAGCAGGGGAGCAGCAGCAGAGGAAAGAGCAGGCCTCCCGCTGAGCAGGGAGCCTGATGTGGGGCTCAATCCCAGGACCCTGGGATCATGACCTGAGATAAAGGCAGACACTCAACGACTGAGCCACCCAGGTGCCCCTCCATTCTGTTTTCATGGTGGCTGCACAAATTTATATTCACACGACAGTACACGTAGGTTCCTTTTTCTCCATATCCTCACCAACACTTGTTTTTTTTTTTTTTTTGTCCTGATTTTAGCCATTATTAGCCATGAGGTAATATCTCATTTTTTAATCAAGATTTTATTTATTTATTTGTCAGAGAGATTGAACATCAGGCAGAGGGAGAAGCAGACTCCCCACTGAGCAAGGAGCCTGATATGGGCTCATTGTGCTTTTGATTTGTATTTCTCTGATATTTAGTGATAAAGTTGAGAATCTTTTCATATGTCTATTGGTCATCTTCTTTAGAAAAATGTCTATTCAGGTCCCCTGGTCATTTTTTAATTGGATTCTTTTTTTTTTTTTTTTTTTTTGGTGTTGACCTGTATGTGGTCTTTATATATGTTGGATACTAATTTCTCTTTAGATATATCATTTGCAAATATCTTCTCTCATTCAATATGTTGTCCTTTTGTTTTGTTATGGTTTCCTTTGCTGTGCAAAAGCTTTTGATTTCGGTGTAGTCCCAATAGTTTATTTCTGTTGTTGTTTCCTTCCCTTAGAAGACATATCTAGAAAAATGTTGCCACAGCTGACGTCAAAACTTGCTGCCTATATTCTCTTCTAGGATTTTTATGGTTTCAGGTCTCACATCAAATCTTTAATCTATTTTGAGTTTATTTCTTTCATCAGTGTTTTGTGGTTTTTCAGAGTACAGGTCTTTCATTTTGGTTAAGTTTATTCCTAGATATTTTATCCTTTCTGGTGCAACTGTAAATGATGTTGTTTTGTAAATTTCTCTTTCAGTGCTTTTCTTATTATTATATAGAAATGCTACCAATTCCTGGATATTAATTATGTATTCTGCCACTTTATTGAGTTTATTTATTACTTCTAATACTTTTTTCGTGGAATCTTTAGGATTTTCTATGTATAGTATCATATAGTCTGCAAATAGTGATAGTTTAACCTCTTCTTTACTAATATGGAGGCCTCCTATTTATTTTTCTTATCTGATTGCTGTGGCTGGGACTTCCAGTACTATGTTAAGTAAAGTGGCGAGAGTGGAGGGAAAGCTTTCAGGTTTTCTCCATTAAGTAGATTTAGTTATGGGTCTTTTATATATGGCCTTCATTATGTTGAGGTATGTTCCCTCTAACCACATTTTGTTGAGTTTTTATTATGAATGGATGTTGAATTATGTCAACTACTTTTTCTGCATCTATTGAGATATCATATAACTCTTCTTTAAATGTCTGAGAGAATTCACCTGTGAATCCATCTGGTCTTAGACTTATTTTTTGGTAGATTTTTGATTACTAATTCAATTTTGTTATTTGTAATCAATCTACTCAGATTTTGTATTTCTTCCTGGCTTAGTTTTGGAAGATTATATGTTTCTAAGAATTTATCCATTTCTTCTAGATTGTCCAATTTGTTGCCATATACATTTTTGTAGAATTCTTTTATAATCCTTTGCATTTCTGTGGTATCAGTTGTCATTTCTCTCTCATTTCTGATTTTTTCTTAAAATTTGAGTTCTATTTTTTTTCCTTGATGAGACTGGTTAAGGATTTGTCAATTTTGTTCATCTTTCAAAGAAGCAGTTCTTGGCTTCACTGACTTTTTTCTATTGTTCTTTTAGACTTTATGTCATTTATTCCTCCTTTTGTGTTTATATATCCTTTCTCTTACTCACCTTGGACTTTTTCTTTTTCCTATTTCTTGTGTCTTTAGGCACAAGGTTAGATTTTTTTTTGTTTTCTTGTTTCTTGAGATAAACCTCTTAGAAGAGATATCAAGTGGTTCAAATATTGGCTTGTGGAGCATATATGTTTTACACTGTAATAAAAGGGACTGTATCAAATTACTCAGGTGCTATAGGAGAGGAACCATTTCCCATAGCGAATCAATATTACTACTCTCATAATTTTTTTAAGATTTTATTTATTTATTAGAGAGAGAGAGTGAATGAGAAAGAGAAAGCAGAAGTGGGGGGAAAGACAGAGGGAGAGGGAGAAGCAGACTCCCCACTGAACAGGGAGGCCAAACCATGGCCTGAACTGAAGGCAGATACTAACTGACTGAGCTACCAAGGAACCCTTGTTTTTCATTTTTAAGATGAAAAACTTTATTGATTTGTGGATTAAGTGGTTTCTATGCTCTAGTCATTCATTTAGCTCATTTGCAAGGCAATTCATAGAAGAAAAATACAGGAACTTAAAAATGTCAATAAGGTATATTCATTTTGTATGTATTTGTATTTAGAATTAAAATTAGTGTTTTTAAATTGAGATATAATTGACATGTAACATTATGTTAGCTTTAGATGTGCAACATCATGATTTGATATTTATATATACTGTGAGGTGATCACCACAATAAATCTAGTTAACATCTGCCACCACATATAGTTAAAATTTTTTTTATTTTGATTAGCACTTTTAAGATCTACTCTCTTAGCAAATTTCAAATATACAGTATTATTAATGGTAGTGACCATGGTTTAAATTATATCCCCATGACAATTATTTTATAGCTGGAGATTCATCTCTTTTAGATTTCTTTCACTCATTTCACCACCTCTGACAACTACCAGTTTCCTTTCTGTGACTAAAAAGAGTTCAATGTTTATTGCTGTTTTTTTTGTTTTGGTTTGTTTTCATATTCTTCATATAAGTGAGGGGATAACAGCATTTATTTTCTCTGTCCATCACAAATGGTATAGCCAAATAATATTTCATTGCGTATATGTGTGTTTATGTGTGTTTTTGTGTGTGTAATATTTCACATTTTATTTATCCACCCATCCATCAGTGAACACTTAGGTTGTTTTCATGTCTTGGTAATTGTAAATAATGCTGCAGTGAATATGGGGGTGCAGATATTTTTTCTAGTTTTTAACACTCAGACTTATTTAGTTGTTTGCCTTTTTCCAAATTCTTTTAAATGTTTTGCTCTCTTTTCATAAATGTCATGGATTTTATATATTGCTTTCATATCTTACTATCTTACTAGAGAGAGTTTTCAACACTATAACAATAATAAATGCCTTAATGATATGCACCAAGACATCAAGAAGATATTTAATACTGTCCTTTGACCTCTATAAAGTATAATTAATAAAAGGTAATACTTCCCTCAAACTAGATTATCCAGTTTCAATGGTGTTACTAATACTTTAGAAATGCAGAAGCTAGGTAGAAGCATTTAACTGTCAGGAAAAACTTAGATAATTACATTAATAGATTGCAAAACCTGAAGGCTATCAAGGGCACAGAGAGATGTGTTGTTTCTAGGGACAAAGTGGGTAGAATGCTAAATGGGAGCTGTTTATACAGCTTTAAAAAAAATCCTAGGTCTGGAGAGCAGATGTCTTACTTAAGGTGAAATGAAAAATCATAATTCTTTACCTTTTTTCTAGATCTAATTTATTTCATAGACTCAGAGACCACTAACTGAAGAGAACACTGGGCTACCTTAAGGAAATAGAGTGTAATGTCACCACAAGAATATACAGTCATTATTCCCCTTACAATTTTTTTGAACAAAGGGACCTGTGGCCACATATAAGTTCACAAAGAGTTTAAGCCAGGTATTTTCAGGGCTGAAAAATAAGATATCTAAACTGACACTGATTCATGGATCTCTGGCACACCACCATGTCCTCTGCTGGACTTAAATATTTGTGGAGATGAAGGGATAAAGTAACCCTGGCCTGAAGTCATCTGTAATGCTTCCAGTAGGTTCACAAATCTACTCAGTGGTATGTCCTTGATTCATGAGTCCATCACTTGTATAATATATGTATCAGCTGGCAGAACCCTGAAATGGGTTACCTTACTTGTGGAATAGGAGCTGTTTAGTTGGGAGACTCAAATATTTACTATCATTAGGTCCCACTTTTAAAGACATAAATATTCTGTATAGTAAAACTATTTGCTTAGTAGGAATCTTTATTTGACTTTAACATGTACATGGGTTTTGTGCTGAGATAACTATTATCATCTTTGACTAAATATTGTATTGGGGCCACCAAAAGTTGTATAAGAGACTGATATATCCTGGAAGAGAAAAATAATTCCATGGACATATGGACTCAATAATTAGTCATCAGATTGAAGAAGTAATTATGACCGTACCATGATTTTCTTAGGTTTGGTTCTGCTTCTTGAAGATTAATTGTGGATGCTAAGGAAAGAAAAGACTGTGAATAAGAGCATTTAATTGCAAATTCCTGTAAGAATATGGTAAATAACACGTTACTTCATTAATAATCTACAGTGTCAGAAATACAATAAAATAAAGGATGAGATTCTCTTCATTTACTACCAAAAGGCTTTAGAAAATTGAGGGCCCTAGTGCATCAGTGACACCACCCAAAAAGCAGTCAGTGGGGAAGTTCATAGGCAAAAAATATTAATAAAGGGTGGTGGTCAACAAAATGGGTAGTGGTCTCTACAGGTGCGGGGATGCTCAAAAGCACGCAACAGATGTGGCAGTTCCCAGAAGGGCCTACAGTAATGGTGGGTAATGACTATTTAGATGTGGCAGAGATAGTGGACCCCTGAAAAGAGGAAATGGTGTAAGTTATTGGTTTTACTACATTAACTGCCGTTTAAAGAAAATAGAAATTTTCTTTACATAAATGTCTGATCTGTTGCGTACTTACTGGAACAGTTATATTGCTCAAAGTGAATATCCAAGAACTTAGTCTCTTTCTGTCCTATTGCTCTATTCATTCTTAGAAGATGTAACATAGCCTATGTTGATATCTTGTAGGATATCTGAGAGTGTTCCTGATAGTATAAAAGAGAAAGAAACACATCAAGAAGGATCTTTCTAAGGTATTTCTTGGAAGTCGTATTTATTGATTTCCTTACAACTCTTTGGTCGAAAACTAACTATACAACCATTTCTGGTTGCCAGAGAGCCCAGTAAAATGGAATTGCTGCTACTGAAAGGCTGGTAGCAGACAATAGTCTCAACTCAGACACCAATAGATGTAATGGTGCTTAGTGCAAGTAGAAGGGCATAGTAATGGAGGGGTGGCAAAATGGAACAAGAGGAGAAGACAAGGAAAACAAATGCCATGATGTTGTGTTTATTTCGTGGGTATATTGAAGTCATCTAAGAATGTACTTGGCAAGATTTGCAACAGGTTCTGGCAGAAGATGAGACTGCACATTGAAAAATAGGGACAAGTCAATAAAATATGAGTTACATAAGCATTTACAAAGCATCCATAAGAGGCTGAACTTACCTGTAGAAACTTTATGTTTGACTATTAGATATAACAGAAGCATAGGCTTTCTTACAAGCATAATATAAATGGAGTACCCAGGAGCATCTGAATGGTTCAGTAAGTTGAATCTCTGACTATTGATTTCAGGCTCAGGTCATGATCTCAGGGACATGAGAGCGAACTCCACCTTGGGCTCAGTGCTCAATGGGGAGTCTGCTAGGGATTCTCTTCCTCTCCCTTTATTCCAACCCCTGCTCGCTCTCTCTCTCTCTCAAATAAATAAATAAATAAATCTTTAAAAAAGAAGAAATTGAGTACAAAATAGTAAATCATGTTAATGAATAATTCCAAATTTAAAATATGTACCATATCAAAATACTCTAATAAAGGCATACCCTTATTTTTCAAAATAGAATAAGATACACAATGATAAAATTCAAATGCTGTATCTTCCATTGTTTTAAAAAACTATACATTTTAAAGTGTAGAGCAGATTGTATATATCTGCTCTAATGATTTATTTTTTCAGCTCCCTTCTTAAAATCAACTTTGCACTGATAATTTCTCAGATTGTATGAAAATGGAAAATTTCTCCTTCTAAAATTTTGTATCTGTAAGTGTTCTTCAGGTACTATACTGTATTGATTTTTTTCTTTTCAGTAGAGAAAAATAAGTGAAATGGAAATAGAAACAATGTAAAATTGAAAATATTAAAAAGGTAAATAATGAATATTTAATTCTTCTGAGTTATTTCACTCTGCAACTTTTGAAAAGTTATGTGAGTTCCTTTGGTTTATTTTTCTCAACATTAATATTTTCAGTAAGGAATTTTCTCTTTTTAAAATGTTTTAAAGTTTATTGTAGCTTTATTATTTTTATTGAAGCTTTAAATTTTTTATCTGATTTGTCAAATAATCCATAATCTTTAAGGAGAAATAATCCATTAAATGGAAACGAAGACTGTTTTTACAATAGCTAGTCTGCTCATCTCAACCAAGATAATAATATTGATAAATACTGATATCATGTTGCTTTTGAATGTAAAACTTGTAAAAGGCAGAAGTAAGATCTATAGATCCACATTTAGTACATCATGATTGTTTTTGTTCAACAATGTTATGTATCATTTGTTATGAATCACTTTCTTCTGTAGTAAGACCAGGAGAGAACCCCTAACTAATAGAACAATAAGAAACTTGTCTACAAAATTAATAGAAGGTTCATCCAACAGTATTTCATACAAGTATTCATGTATGACAGTTATGCACATTTTGAGAATTATACAGTGCTCTTTCAATTTGAAATGTACCAATAATAATGCTGGTAATAACAATAACAGGTATGACAATATTCTTACTAGCTTATTTATATAGATTCTTTCATTTTATACTCATTTACTCATTTATAACAATCTTATAAGTATTATATTATCCCACTAGTAGGTTGAAGAACTGGAGCTTAGAAAGGATAATTATCTTGCATGGAATTACACAGATAGCGGTGGACAAGCCTAGATTAAAAAATACCATCTCTGGGCCTCAGAGTTTTTGCCTCAGTGTTATTGCACAGTAATATGGTGAAAACAAAGAGCTGTATTTTACTGCATTCTCCAATAGTATAGTGAGCATATGTCAAAATGAACTATGCATCTTCTCCCTCAAAGAAATACATCCCCTGATTTCAGTTTTTCTGTATGGAGACAGGTCTTGAAATATTAACTTCCATGTCTTAATTCTGTTTTCAGTTTTCCTAATTGTTCTTAGCTTTCTACCAATCGATTCAATTTCAGTCTTTGCTTCAGAGAGCAAGATCAGTTTGGGTTTCAAATTCACCTTTGATAAGTACATAATTGAAGCAATTTTTCTTAAAAGCGTTTGAGTGAGAGTGAAAGATTTCTTGTTTGTTTTGTATTGTTACTTTTAATTTCAAAAGGCTGTCTTTATTTTTTTCCCTTGCCTTTTTTTTTAATTAACATATAATGTATTCTTTGTTTCAGGGGTACAGGTCTGTGATTCATCAGTCTTACACAATTCACAGTGCTGTATTCATCATAGCACATACCCTCCCCAGTGTCCATCACACAGTCACTCCATCAAAAGGCTGTCTTTATTAATCAAGAGCCAGAATCTGGGTAATTTAGATCATAGATGTTTAAAAAAAAACAAACAAGCAAAAAATAAAAACAAAACAAACAAACTAGGTAAAAGGAAGATGCAAGAGAATGATGAAGTAGCATATTTCTAACCTGCTAGGCAGTTCCATAGCATTCTGGGCAGATATAAAAGAACTGAAGTTACTCTATCTTTGGCACACATACCTGCAGTAGCACCTTTCTCCTCCACTTCTTTAATGGGGTAGGATGGTCTGAAAATTTCCTTACCTCAGGTTTCATCTGTGGAATTCCAAGGAAAATAGCTAAAAGTTGGGGAAGATGAAACAGCATGCTTATCTGAGAGAAACTGTGGAATAGGATGAAAGATGGTTATAAAAGCTGTGGGACAGATCTCCAAAACCAGAAACTAATTTAAAAAAAGATGGAGCCAAGTCATGAGGTGTGCAGATTCTGAGCTCCTCTCTTGGTCCTGCACACTGAGAATGGACCACAAGTCACACTGCCTGGTAAATTACTGCAGATTCTGTAGAGATGAGTCCAATATTTCAGGCTAGCCATATTTGCTTCAAGCTCAGAAACCACTCCCCTGATGACAAGATGATTAATATCTACCTTCCCTTCCCATGGACACCCAGAGAAAGGAGAAAATAAGAGGCAAGTAAGATCCATGAATTTGTCTCAGCCTAAGTCTCAACTTGACTGAAAGTGACCTTCTTTTACTATGTTTGACTTTTTCCCCTCTGCCTTCAATGTAAATGAGAGATTGTGAGCTAAGTTGAATTCTGTTACAGAGAAATAAAGCTGCGATTTTGTATATCAAGTACTAACTTTAAAGTTTAACTGTGAACTTTAAAACTTCTAAAATTATCACCTACCCTCAAACTCTTAACAGTTAAATTTTATTCCTTTATGCGCACCCAAATATATTAAATCAATCACATATTATTGTCTGCTCATTTGAAATATTTTTAAATATTCATAACTACCTATTTCTATAATAGAATGTGATATAGTTATGAAGTTGCAGTTACAGTAGAGAAAAGTCCTATAATAACAAGACAATTTTGGGAAATTTGTCATACTGGAATCAAAGTTGAGGATGAGTGTGTGTATATATATATATACATATATATATGTGTGTGTGTGTGTGTGTATATATATATAATATATATATATTATATATATATATATATAAATATTTAGAACTTCCTGGAACCTAAACTGAAATGTGCAACTATAAAGACATAGGTAGTTCTTAACACATGTTTATAGAGTTAGGTAACCTTTTTTTCTAGTGCCTAATACTAAAATACATGGGCTTCAGGGATATACCTATCTAATCCATATATCTATAGATATCTATATATACCTATAGATTTAGATATGTAGTATTAGTATAAGGTTTTTGCTATAGAAAAAATTACCACAGATGTAATGTCTTAAAACAACATAAATTTATTTTTTGCAGTTCTGGAGGTCAGAAATTCAATGTGGGCCTTATTGTGCTAAAAATGAAAGTGTTAGCAGGATGTATTCCTTTTGGAGGTTCTAAAAGAGTTTTCCTTGCCCTTTCCAGCTTCTGTAAGCAAGCTATATTCCTTGGCTTGAGGACCCTTCTTCATCTTGAATGCCAGCCATTGCTTCACTTTGACTTTGGTTTTCATTGTCACTTTTCCTCCTCTTACTCTATCTCCCTTCCTTCTTTTACAAGGATACGTGTCATTATATTGGGCTGAATGGGAGAAAGAATACTCCAGGATAATCTCCCAGTATCAAGATCCTTAAGTTAATCATCTCTGCAAAGTCCCTTTCTCTATGTAAGACAGAATATTCATTAGTTCCATGAATTAGGAGGTCAGCATCTTTGAGGGGACATTATGCTGCCTACCACACACATAAATGATTGCACAGTATGGTAAAACATTTCAAATTTATCTATTTTTTATATTAATGCAGTATTGCAGTAAGAAACTTGAGGAAAACATTTTATAGTATATTTCTTTGCAGACATGTATATATAGATGATTACACTTATGTAGTTAAAGTATATGATTATTGGTAATGAAGCTTAGTGCAGGTTTCACTTGGATTCAAAGGCCTAAATGTAAGCATTAAAAAGTATTGAATTAAAATTAGCTTTAGTTATAGGAATATATAAAATGAAATGGCCATATTATTATGAAAATAATTGAATCCTTATTGGTATGTGAGAAAGAACAATCTTACACAGTAATTGGAAAATGACCTCTTATTTTTTTTCTTTTTGTTCTCTTTCTTTTTCTTACTTATTGTCTTGATTTCTGTCTTTTCTTTCTCTGCCTTCCACTTTTTTCTTGCCTTCTTTGGTTTTATTGAGTACTTCAAATAATTCCTCCTTTTCTCCTCAGCATATTGAGTGTAATTTTTAAACTTTTTTTTGTGAGTGATCTTGAGTTTTCAATATACATTTATAACAAATCCAAGTCCTCTTTCAAATACTACACCACTTCACAGGTAGTGCAAACACTACATATAGAGAATCTCCAATTCCTCCCTCCCACTCTTTATAAGAATTTTTGCCATTCATTTCCCTTATCCATGAGCTATAGTCGCTTAATGGATTGTTGTTGCTATTTTTGTAAACAAACTGTTATCTGTTAGATCAGCTGAGAATAAGAAAAAAGAAAATATTTTGTTTTATGTTAATTTATTTCTTCTCTAATTCTTTTCCTTTTATCAGGTAGTTCCAGATTTCTGTCTATTTTACTTTTCTTCTTTTTGAAGAATTTCTCTGAATGTTTCTGGCAAGTGTGCTGGCAAACAAAATTTTCCTCAATTTTTGTTTGTCTTCTTCACTTTTGAAGACTAATTTTGCAAGATACAGAATTCTGTGCTGGTGATTTGGTTCTTTCAGTACTTTAAATATTTCATTCCACTTTTTTTTTGATTGCATGGTTTCTGAAGAGAGGTTCAACATAATTCTAATTGTTGTTCCTCTATTGTCAAAGTGTTTATTTCTCCTTTGTTCTCTTTCAAAATTATTTCTTTGTCTTTGATTTTTTGCAATTTGAATATGATATTTCTAGGTATGATTGTTTGGTATTTTTGCCTGCTTGGTATTCTCTGAGTTTTGGGGATCTGTGGCTTGGTGTCTATTGTTAATTTTTGGAAATTATTAGTTATTATTGCTTCAAATATTTCTTGTGTTTCTTTCTTATCCTTCTGGTATTCCCATTGTACATATGTTGTACCTCTTATAATTACTTCAGAAGTTCTTGGGCATTATGTTCTTTATTTTTCATTCTTTTTCTTTGCATTTTAGTTTTAAAAGTTTCTATCAACATTTCTTCAAACTCACTGATTCTTTTCCTGGCTGTGCCTTAATTTTAGTGTAAGATATAGCTAGAAAGGAAGTGTTAGCCAAATTCCTGTCAGTTAGACTCTAGTAAAACAGTTTTTTGAAGGCAGGCCTTGTTATGAGGAGCACAGTGATCTGGGCATTGTAACCATCCCTCAGAGCAACATGCTGCTTAAAATAGAACCCATGAGAAATTATACTAGTTACCAAGCATACTTATATATCCTTAAGAAAAACATGTACTGGCAATAGGGCTCTGGGGGAGAGGACAATATATGTCCTTGAAGACGAGCAGCTGGGGACACCTGGCTCGCTCAGGGCAGAATATGGCCTGCTTTATTTTTCCATTATCTCTCCTTCCTCGGAGAACAGCAGCAGTTAGTCAGGCAATCATTTCATTTGGGCTGGCTCACTATAGGTCATGTACTATGTAACCAGACTTATTTTTCCCGTCTTCTTACATATCTCTAAGACTCATGGTCAATGTGTAATCTACTCCAGATTCTTTGTTGGTTGTTACTCACTTTCTAATAAATATGAGACTGAGAAGTTGTTCAGGGCAACAGTGTTTTCTACTGTCATTCCCTGCTTCCATTCTCTTGCGGCTGACTTGTTTGTGTTTCATTCTTCTCGCGTGTGCCCTCAGGATACAGCAGGGCATATTTCTTAATAGCTACTTTCTGCCTCCATCTTCAAATAAGAAGATTTTTTTTTTTCTCTGATTTTCACTATGGGAACCCAGTAGAGCTCCTATAAGTAAAAATAAATATATATGTGTGTGTGTGTGTGTGTGTGTGTGTGTGTCTTCCCAGGACTGGACGCACTGGAGATTTTAAGTCTCAAAGATACCTATTTCTTTTTTTTTTTAATTTATTTGACAGAGAGAAATCACAACTAGGCAGAGAGGCAGGCAGAGAGAGAGGAGGAAGCAGGCTCCCCGCGGAGTAGAGAGCCCCATGCGGGGCTCGATCCCAGGACTCTGGGATCATGACCTGAGCCGAAGGCAGAGGCTTTAACCCACTGAACCACCCAGGTGCCCCTCAAAGATACCTATTTTGAGACTCTAGAAATTCAATTATAGTTTCCGTTTTCCTGCTCTGGTGCTAGTTACCACAGAAGTTTCTATTGCTGGGATTTTGCTCTGGTAAGCTATGATTCTCTGTACCTGCCTTTCCAATTTTGGGGGCAGCAATTTTCCCCATGGCCTCAATTCTCTGATCAATATCAGAGTTGTTAATCTTCAGTCTATTTAGCTTTTTCTTATTACAAAAATAGGAGTGACTACTCCTAATCTGTTTACATTCTGAACCAGAAATCGAAAGACTATTTTTATTGCTGAATTTTAACATTGCATTGTGTGGATATCATCCAGGAGATTTCTAAGTCTTAACAATTGTCTCTTTTCATTAAATAAGACCCTTATCCTGCTTTGGAAAAATATTTGATACTAAGTATCATTATTTCTTGCTTGATACATCAGAGTGAATTAGCTGTAAAATCAACTGATCTAGTGAATTTTCCACCATTCTCTCCTCCAGACTAAAAATCCTGAAAAACATGATTAGTGATTGGCCAATATTGGCTCAGGGAGTGGAAGAAAAGTGCTGTCTAGTCTTGGTGGATTTTATATCCCACCAAAGCTCATTTTGTAAGGGATTTTCCAAGTATATCAAAGGGTTTTAGATATTACCTAGTCCAAAATAAAAATAAAATGTAATTAACAAGTATCCACACACTCTTCTTCCCCATAGTCTTTGTAATACAGTTTGGGCATAGCTTTATATATGGTTGGTAGGATATAGTAAGAACTAATGTACACTACTTCCAGGCCTGCTCACAACATAACAGTCAGTAATGTTTGCTCTCTTTTTCCTATCTGCAGCAAGTTTACAAACCACTTAAGATTACAGTGACACAAAGGTGGGAAAATGTTGGATCTCTGAGATAATGCTTGAAGAAAAGCCACTAAGGAGAGTCAAAACACTGAATAGAACTATGACATAAGCAAGAAATAAACTTGAATGTGACAAGATAAAAATTTTGGGGTTTGTCATGTAAGAATAGTCTGGCCTTCTTGAATACTTAAACTGTGGCAACCCGCTAAGCAATCACTAATTAAAAAAAAAAAAAAAGTAGTCAGACAAACAAAATGTAGTAAGCCGGGAAAGAAAACTTAAATTCTCAATGATCTTGGTTAAGGAAATTTCACTGCATTCTCCATAGTGGAATTGATAAATTCAATCGCTTGATGCCATCTTGGGTATAGTACCAGCTTTAGGACAGATGATTTGTCATTGCTGATGAAATTTTGGACACTTGGTAGGAACACTAACATGGTTGGGAACAAACTATGTATAGTTTCCAATACCTCTTTGTTCATATGTTCATTGAGTAAATGGTTGGGTGGCTAGGCAAAAGGTTAACTGAATTCTACAGAGTAGGCAATCTTGTAGGTATTATAAACTGCCTCTTCCCAGTAAGAGCTTTTAGGGGATATTAACTTGTGGAGTTAATATTCTCTTAATTAGAGCCACATGTTTTTAGGTGTGTCTACATTTATGCCTAGGTGAATCATTTAACACTGATGTTGTATTGATTGTTCAAATAACATAGTCTCTTAGTATCCCATGGTTCATAGTCTCTACCAGGGCCTAGTGGAAAGTCAGCAGCTGTTTCTCAAAAGGAGTATATTCACTTGCTAAAGAGAGAATGGCTCTGCTCCAAAACCACATGGACCTTCTGCAGTGGTTGTGATTCTCCTTTTGGGGTTTGCCACAAGATCAATACAGTATCTTGATCTTTCACAGATACCCTGCATTGCCTGTTCTGTCTCCTGCTGTCAGCACTTTCCAACTCCTGAAACCTGTCTGTTGTGTCCTCTGGGATTCACTGTTCATTATCAGTAAAACCCTTTAGATTCTCAATCAATTCTCCAAACACTTATTTTACTTTCTTCCTCTAGTGAAAACCTGGCTTTCCCTGAGGAAATTGTTTACTCTACAAACTTCTAAAGCAATTTACTCCCTGCACTTATGCATATCCCTAGGTCTGGAGTAGAAATAGGGGGAGGGGTAAATATCCTTATTGATCCTCTTGCCAATTTGAGAAACTTTCTTTCCCTGCTCCCTAACAACTCCCCAATCAGAAATCCTCTGATTTCTGTCTATCAGCTGCCTATCAACCCTCCTCATTTTTTATCTCCCAGCCCTTAGAACATTCCCCCTCATTTCTTTGCAATATTACTTTTGGCTCAGAGTCATTCTTGCCAACACATTTCTATCTTAATACCCCATTCATTTTGTCCTTCACTCTATTTTAAACACTAATTTTATCTCACTCTACATCCTATCTGTCCAAACCACTCCCCTTAATGCCTAACTTTAATACTTTCCGGCTACACCAGGACATATGATCATTTTATCTTGCCACATTTTTTTAAAAGATTTTATTTATTTATTTGACAGACAGAGATCACATGTAGGCAGAGAGGCAGCCAGAGAGAGAGGAAGGGAAGCAGGCTCCCTGCTGAGAAGAGAGCCAGATGCAGGGCTCGATTCCAGGACCCTGGGATCATGACCTGAGCTGAAAGCAGAGGCTTTAACCCACTGAGCCAGCCAGGTGCCCCTATCTTGCCACATTTTGACTATCTCTCAAATATTTGATTTTATAAGTCCCCTCTTTAGACATGTTAATTTTGTGGCTAATATTTAATCATTTCCTTGACAAATCCTTGACTCTTAAACATTTCTCTTCCTTCTTATCCTAAGCAAAATCACAGCTTTACAAAATCTACCTCGCCTATTTTATAACTGTGGTTTGCAATTAAACTTGGTTGGAGAAAAATATCCAAGCCCAATGAGGGAGTCTCACTTCAAATTCATGGTCATAAACTTCAAATCGATCCTTAATCCTGAAAAAATCATTGTTCTTCCATTTTTCTTAATGTTAATTATTTCTCTCTTTTCACTTCCCCATTTCCAACCCCAAGGGACAGTGATCCCTGAGAAACAGGAAACAAATATGATGAGAACTATGGCTTTCCCAGCTTACTCTCTTTAGAGAATTTGTGGGCTGTGGCACAGGGAAGAGAACCCTAGTTAGAACTTGGAAGATTCCTCAAGATAAGGAAATGGAGGTGAAAGTCTGAGAAGACCATAGAGTTTGAAGGACAGAGGACTGGAGAAAAGACAGCTGTGCAGAGACAGAACTCCAGAGGTCTGAAGAGTATCCCCCTTGAGCAGTCATCTGAGTACCAAATGAGACATAAATTTAAGAAAAATACCCAAGGCTGGGAAGTAAAATGTGCATTGCTCAACACATACACAGGACTATTAATTGTGCTTTTAAAATTGGCCAGATTGGAAAACCTCATAATTCACAAGACACTGCATTGAATACAGAAAAGAGTTTTGCTTCAATAATGGAAAATAATTATCCCTAAAGGCTGCTCTGGTCCCATTCAACAGACCTTAAAGGTAAGATCCACAAGGATTAAACTGTTTTTAAGTAACTTAATCATGGGGCACCTGAGTGGCTCTGTGGGTTAAGCCACTGCCTTTGGCTCAGGTCATGATCTCAGGGTTCTGGGATTGAGTCCCGCATCGGGCTCTCTGCTCAGGAGGGAGCCTGCTTCCTCCTCTCTCTCTGCCTGCCTTTCTGTCTACTTGTGATCTCTCTCTGTCAAATAAATAAAATCTTAAAAAAAAAAAGTAACTTAATCATATCACAGAAAGTAGTAGTTCAAGAAGCCAAAACCACAATGCTGGGTTTTTGTTCAGTCAAAAATTAGCAGATTTATTTAAAAAAAAAACAAACAGGAAAATAAAACTTACTATGGGAAGAAAAATCAACCAATCAAAATTGACTTAGAAATAAGTAGATATTAGGAATAATAGACATGAGTATATTAAAACTGTTACTATTTTTTTTTCCATTTTATTTTTTTTTTCAGTGTAACAATATTCATTCTTTTTGCACAACACCCAGTGCTCCATGCAAAACGTGCCCTCCCCATTACCCACCACCTGTTCCCCCAACCTCCCACCCCTGACCCTTCAAAACCCTCAGGTTGTTTTTCAGAGTCCATAGTCTCTTATGGTTCGCCTCCCCTCCCCAGTGTCCATAGCCCGCTCCCCCTCTCCCAATCCCACCTCCCCCCAGCAACCCCCAGTTTGTTTTGTGAGATTAAGAGTCATTTATGGTTTGTCTCCCTCCCAATCCAGATGGCCAACAGACACATGAAAAAGTGCTCCACGTCACTCGGCATCAGGGAAATACAAATCAAAACCACAATGAGATATCACCTCACACCAGTCAGAATGGCTAAAATTAACAAGTCAGGAAATGACAGATGCTGAAGAGGATGTGGAGAAAGGGGAACGCTCCTACACTGTTGGTGGGAATGCAAGCTGGTGCAACCACTCTGGAAAACAGCATGGAGGTTCCTCAAAATGTTGAAAATAGAACTACCCTATGACCCAGCAATTGCACTACTGGGTATTTACCCTAAAGATACAAACATAGTGATCCGAAGGGGCACGTGTACCCGAATGTTTATAGCAGCAATGTCTACAATAGCCAGACTATGGAAAGAACCTAGATGTCCATCAACAGATGAATGGATAAAGAAGAGGTGGTATATATACACAATGGAATACTATGCAGCCATCAAAAGAAATGAAATCTTGCCATTTGCGATGACGTGGATGGAACTAGAGCGTATCATGCTTAGTGAAATAAGTCAATCAGAGAAAGACAACTATCATATGATCTCCCTGATATGAGGACATGGAGAAGCAACATGGGGGGGTAGGGGGATAGGAGAAGAATAAATAAAACTGTTACTATTATTGAACTTTATATATTCAAAAAACTAAACAGATAATCTAAGGCATAAACAAGACTCAAACTTCTAAAGAAGAAATCAATACTGTCTAAGATGAAAAATGCACTCTATAGAATTAGAAGAAGAGTAGATATTGCAGATGAGAAATTGGTCAGTTTGAAGATATAGCCATGGAATAAACCTAAAATGAAGCACACAAAACAAATAATTAAAACAAATGGAAAGTGCATCATTAAATTGCTGGACAAGTTCAATTAGCTAAATATATGTGAAATTTGAGTCCCTGATGTATATGAGAGAGAAAATGTAACAAAAAAATTGAAAAAAATATTGACTGGAAAATTTCCAGATTGATAAAAAATAATTACAAATGGAAAAGGTTCAACATACCCAGACACATGAAACATGTATAAAAATATGCAAGACACATAATAATTAAATTGTTAAAAAACATTGATAAAGATAAAATTATAAAAGCAGCCAGAAGAAGAAACTTACTTTGCATAGAAGAACACACATAACAATAATACCATATTTCTCATCAGAAACAATGTAAGATGGAAGAAAATGTAACATTTTAAAGTGCCAAAAGAAACAAATTTGCCCTATTGTAATTTTATATTCACTAGAAATAAAATTCAAAAGTAAAGAGAAGATGGTTCAGGATATGATGTCATAGATTCAATTTTACTTGCTATTCTTCTTGAAATTCCACTAAACTCCTGGAAACAATTGAACAGAATTTTCATAGATCATTCTGAAAGTTGGGAAGAATAAGGTAGACTGGTTAGGAACCTCAGAATTTGAAGGAAGTCACCATGATGAATTCCCTGGGTTTTATTTTATTTTATTTTTTGTCTTTCCTATATAATACAAAACCATGAACAGGCATTAATTAATTAATCAGAATTAATTAATTAATTAATAGGAAAGTCCACTCTTTTTTGACAAAAGACAGGGGAAAGGGAAACCCTGAAGGGATTTCCCTAGTGGAAAATGCTTATCCATGTCACAAAGGTGCCAGTAAGGATTTGCGAATATATCTATGCTCTACTCACACTCATGGGTGATAGCTAAGCCATTCTACCTTCAGCAGTGGAACACAATATTGAAACCTAGACAGGCCAATATATTACCTACCTGACATTAGGTATTAGCAGGTAGACCTATTCTCCTTTACCAGTTATGTTAACAGGCATCTTTTCTCCTTCATTTTCTGGACTAGATAATCAAGGCTAACATAAGAGTAGCATCGATTTAGGGACTTTCTACAAAATACTTGACTGGTTTTTCACTTCGAAATTGTCAAGGTCACCAAAGGTAAGGAAAGTCTGGGAAACTATCAGAATCAAGATAAAGGTACCTAAGGTACATGGTAACTAAGTATAACATATCCTGGAAAGAATGTTAGAATAGAAATAGGTCATTAAGTAAAAAGTAAGGAAACATGAAGAGGATATGGACTTTAGTTAGTGATAATGTATTGGTTGATATGTATGTTGATATGTATGTTGATATGAATAATGTATTGGTATGATAATGAACTGGTTCATTAATTGTAATTAATATACCATACTAATGTATAATGTTAAAAATGGGAGAAACTGGGTGAGGAGTATTACAAGAACTCTCAATACTATCTTTGTGAGTTTCTATGAATGCAAACACTAAAAGAAATAAATATTATTAAAAATATAGTTTGGAGCAAGAAAACAAATATTGCTATTAGTGAGGCACTAAGGAGATGAAAAGATAAACCCAGACTAGGAGAAAATATCTGCAAAACATATTTCTGATAAAGAACTTTTATCTACAATACATAAGGAATTCTCTAAATTCAATTACAAGAACACGAAACAAAATAAAACTGTCTCACACAAATGGGCAGAATGTTTGAATATATATTTGATCCCCCCCAAAAATGCCAGTGACAAATAAGAACATAAAAAGGTGCTTAAATATCATTAGTCATTATGAAAGTACAAATTAAATAAAAATTTAAAAAGTAAAAATTAAAGCCACAATAATTTTCCAGTAGACAACTATTAAAATCATGGAAATTAGAAGGCCTATCCCCCACCAAGTGTTAGTGAGAATTCAGAGAAACTGGAACTCTCATACATTTCTGGTAGGAATATAAAGTGTTAAAACTACTTTGGAAAATAGTATGATGGTTTCTTAAAAAGATAAACATAAAATAACATATGTCTTTCCATTTTTAATTACTCAAATAAAAGAGGAAGCTATTTGCCCAAAGAGGTTCATGGCAGCTTTATTTGTAATGGTCAAAAATTGGAAATAAATGACATGGAGGACATTGGGAGATGGAGAGGAGAAGGAAGTTGAGGGAAATTGGAAGGGGAGGCGAACCATAAGAGACTATGGACTCTGAAAAACAACCTGAGGGTTTTGAAGGCGCGGGGGTGGGAGGTTGGGGGAACCAGGTGGTGGGTAATAGGGAGGGCACGTATTGCATGGAGCACTGGGTGTTGTGCAAAAACAATGAATACTGTTATGCTGAAAAAAAAAATTTAATTAATTAATATTAGAAAAAAAATGGAAATGATGTAAAAGGCTAACAACAAATGAACGTAAAATGAAATTATGAGTATAGTAGAAAAAGTAATGAACGATGTATGCTTACAACAACATGGATGAATCTCATAACAATCGTTCTGAGTGAAATAATCCAAACAATAGAATACACGTAGTATACAATTCTACTTATATATAAGTACAGAATATTCAATAGGCATAAGGAAATATTTGGAAGCGTTCAAAATGTCCATTACTTTGATTTATGTTATGGTTTGTTATGTATATATGTCCACTTTAAATGTACATACTTATGTCAGTTATATCTCAAGAGACCCATTAAAATACAATTTTCCATTCAGTGGCTCTACTTTCTTCTATTTTAATCATTTTTTTCTCATAGAACATTAGAAACAGTGAATCACATAAACTTGTGTTTTCTAAATTGAGAGAGAAAGAGACAGGGATAGAGAAATCAGAGAGAGAGATAAAGAAAATAAAAGACACAATATTTTCATGCTAATACTAATGATATTATACTAAAGAAGGACTTTATGGTGTCAGCATTAAATATTTAACAAATATACTGGTATTTTATTTTATTTATTTTTATTTTATTTCTCTTCAGTGTTCCAAGATTTATTGTTTATGCACCACACCTGATGCTCCATGCAATACGTGCCTTCCCTAATACCCACCACCAGTATACTGGTATTTTCGTAATGGAAATTATGTGCGTAAAAAATAAAAAGCCTAAAAGTTATTGTTTTAAACTATTGCATAAAATCGTGCATGGCTTTAGATACCTATTTAAAAAGTTAATTTATATTTCTATACCAAACTGAATTCATTAGAATATTTGACAAAATAGTCATGTACAGTTTTTAGAGATACACCTTTTTTTTTACCATTTTTGTCTTTATTTGCTTAATCACAACATAAACACATGTTTATACAAAATAAAACTATATATAGCTATAAACAAGCACTTTGTATAAATATATATGTATTTATATGTTTTTTTTAAGTGAAAAAGCATCAATTATTTGAGTAAAACAGCAGGGCAATCCTTAGGTTACCTTGTTATTATCTTACTAAACCAAATTTATGTAAATCTTCAACCTAGAAAGTGACACATATTCAGAGAAGAGGCTAAAATATTTTTGTGAATGCTCTGCAATTTTAAATCACTATCTGCTTGTTTGGAAAACCCACATTAATAGCATGGTATAGAGATAATACCAGGAGGATTTATTGTACTTATTTGGGTGGAAAAATTATATTAGATGGCTTTAACATTGGTTTCACTCATACGGTTAAGTAATAATAATGATGATGATGATATTTAATCTGTTTTTACTTTTTTATCTTTTTTATTTTCTTTCTTTTTTTTAAAGATTTTATTTATTTGACAGAGAGAGAGATCACAGGTAGGCAGAGAGAGATAACAAGTAGGCAGAGAAGCAGGCAGAGAGAGAGAGAGAGGAGGAAGCAGGCTCTCTGCCAAGCAGAGAGCCCAATGTGGGACTTGATCCCAGGACCCCGAGATCATGACCTGAGCCGAAGGCAGAGGCTTAACCCACTGAGCCACCCAGGAACCCTACTTTTTTGTTTTCTATATTTAGCAAATTATACAGTATAATAACAATATTCTGAACAGACCCCACTGAATATCAGGCCTCTTTCAATAACAGAAAATTCAGAGATTACTATGGCTGATGGAGATCCCTTGGCTTATTGAGGAGCAGTGTCTGCTCTGATCTGCTAGAATTCTTTAAGGCTTCACCAGAAACCCTCAAAATTCTATGATTATTAGTGGTACACTTTGAGGAAATCATTTTTCTATTAAATTAATATATGCCAAGAACTGTCTTTGTCACAAAGGTCTTCAAGAAGTTTTCATTATAGTACAGGAGACTAAGTAAACTAACACATATAGTCAGTGTATTGCTACAAGTAAACATAGGGGGAGTTAAGAGGAGTACAAAATTAAAAACATTAGATGTGATTAGAATGTCAAGGTAGTTGAGTTGTAGAAATTTTTCCCATTGGGAATGATGCTTGGTCTAAATTTTATTTTTATTTTCAATTATTTTTATTTATTTATTTATTTATTTTCCATTTATTTTTATTTTTTTTTTAATTTTTTTTAGAGAAAGAGACAGTTGGTTTTGGGGATGGGGAGAGGCAGAGGGAAAGAGAGGGAATCTTAAGAGGCTTCATGACCAGTGTGGTGACTTGAGCTAAATTTTAAAATACAAATAAGAATTATTCAGATATAAGAGGGAAAGTAAGGTATTCCAACCAAAAGAGTCAGCATGTGAGAATGTTCTGAGATGAGAAATAGCATGTTACTTGTTGTTTTTCAGTCATCATTACACCTTAGTAGTTTAAAAACCACTAGGGAAATCGATGAATTCCTAAAGAGGAAATTCAAACACCTGAGCAGAATAACACTGTAGCAACCGAGAGAGTAGAGATTGCCTGGAAAATCACATGGAAACATGCTGAGTGTAATGCTGTACCACATTGGCTTGGCCATCTGGCAGTACTTCTGAACTGTGATGCCAGAACAAGACAAAATTTGGCAGGGAGTATAAATTCTGGCATTCAAAAACTAAAGTATATACCTTCTGGAAGCAATAGACCGATTCAAATTAATGGGCAAGAGTTCCCACTTCACAGAATGAACTGTTAATTCAGCCCCATTTATTTATGTCATCTTTTTTTTCTGCACATACTACTTTCTGAAGGCAAAATTTTAAATTTTAGATATGTGTATGCTAGAAATTTAGTTAATGTCAAGTTTTATTCTCATCTACAAGTTATTTTATTTCTTTAAGGAGACAGTTAATGGGTATGTCTTTATTTTCCATAAGTCAATTTTATATTTCAAGTTTCAGAATACATCATTCTTTCCAAGGTTTTGAAGAGAGAGACATGGAGAATTATTATCATTAAATATTTTCCACAATGATTATATATTTTATGCAACATAAGTGTGAGAGATTTATAAAAAAAGATGGCCCTGAATCTTTATCTCTCTGTTTCCACAGTCTTGCAACGTGAGCTGTTGTATAATGTCATCAATAAAGAGATTCTATATCCTCATTCGTAGATAGTGGAGGGGCTATGTGCCTTGCTTAACATCCACAAAAATCACAGCAAATTGTTGTGTACTAGTTCTGAACCCAGCCTTCAAGGAGCACTGAGTGTGACAACTCTTTCTCTTAAGACTATTATGAGAGCAAGCTTAGGCAAACCTGTTGGAAGTTGAGATATCGTGTGTACCAGGTCGAATTCAACCTTTCTGAAACCAGCAGATAGCATCCATATCTCAACTTATCTGTTACATCTCTGAAGAAGTGGGAACTAGAGCAGGAACAATTAGCTAAAACTGGCAAAAACTAAACATCAAAGATGGCTACTGTTTTATGTTATTTAATTTACTTGTGGTGTAGTGCACAGCATTATAAAGGCAACAGATAAGAGTTCCACCACATTTTATTAATGAACATGAATAGTATTACTGCAGTATGATTTTGTGCCTTATCTCTCTTTATCCTTGCTAAAGTATACTTGCCTACTTTTCTACTAGGCCCCCCAAATTTACTTAATTACAAAATGGAGAGTAGACTTAATTTAATTAAGTGCAAGTGCATTGAAATGTTTGGCTGAAAATTAAATGGCTCCAATTCACTGCTATAAGTGTAAGAAACACCTATATTTACTTTTTAAATTGAGGTTTGACATCGTTTCTTAATATAAAGTAATTCTAGATAAAAGTAGAAATATGGCTATTCTGCAGAGGCAGGATATATGCCCCAACTATATCTGAGTTGGATGTTGAGACTGATCATGACACACACATATTGAGAGGGTGTGAACAGGCTTATGACTCACATAATGAGATTTTCTAGGGAGAGCGGGACATCTCCCATGCAAATATAGATATGTCTTGAGAGTAAAAGGAAAGGAAATTAGCTGGGTATTTTTAAAGGTATTAAGGGGATCCCAGACGAGGGTTCCTGTGCATAGTTTGCACTTCCCACTAGCACGGAAAGAAGAAACACCCAGGATTTCTTATGAGCTTCTTTATATGTGACACAGAAGGGCAGGAGTGAGGTGTGAGGTGTAAAAGTGGTTAGCAGTCAAATATATAAAATGAATTAAGAGTCTTTATTACAGTTCACCCCTGATGTTTGCTTGCTAATATGCTATGTTGCATTTAACTGATTTGAATTTTGTCAAGTAAACTATAATGGAGATTTATGAGACCTACAATCTGAGGTTATTAGAGAGGTGAAAGTTCTATTAAATGTCTCGCTCAAGAGCCTATCATTATGTATTCTGAGAATTTAAGTGAGTGCCTAGTTCACTGTCAATTATGTTTGGGTAGATGACTATCTTGATGAGGGTTTGTAATGTGGGTTGTATCATAGGTGTGAAGACATGTATTATCTTTATTTTATTCATATTTTATATATCTGTGAAGCAAGAGGTTCTTAGAATTTTTTACCCCAAAGTTGGCAACCTTGGTAAGGAATTGTTGCCACTGCTTGATTATTCAGATGGATTAGAGGGAAAGATGATATTTAAGAGCTTTTAGTATTTTAACATTAAAAAGTATAGTCAGTTTGTTTTGAAAGAGAAAGTTAATAAAATTTAATTTGTGAGAGAACATATTGATGAAAAAATTACAAATGGAGAATGCAGATTTATTAAAAAGTTAACATATATAATCCTTACTCACTGCTAATAATGGCTATATACTTATAGATTACTAAAGTAAAATGTAGAGAAATAAAGGTCAGAAAAACCAGGAAGGACATATGGGACAAAAGACAGACTGACAATTATGGAAAGACAAAAAGCATGAACATAGAATTTGGGAAAGGAGATAGTGAAAGAAGTAGGAATCATTGATATGAAATTTGCTTTCCACATTTTCTTTTGGAATGTAGGCATAACATTTGTTATGTATAGTTAGTCTTTAGTTAAATAGTATATGCTTGTTGGAGAAATAAATGAAACATCACAAATCATAGCCCTTCCTCTATTTTAAAAAATAATTCATAGAGATTATACAAAGAATAATTTAAAAATGGTGTCAAGAAATTATTTTATAATTTTTTTTTAGATTTTATTCATTTATTTGACAGACAGATCACAAGTAGGCAGAGAGAGAGGAGGAAGCAGGCTCCCCGCCGAGCAGGGAGCCTGATGAAGGGCTCGATCCCAGGACCCTGAGATCATGACCCGAGCCAAAGGCAGAGGCTTTAACCCACTGAGCCACCCAGGTGCCCCTATTTTACAAATGTTTTAAACGTTGTTTTACTTTCTTTTAACAAGACTGGAACAAGACTCGTTTTATAATTGAGGGGAATTTTTTTTTAAATATTTAATTTATTTTTTCAGCGTAACAGTATTCATTGTTTTTGCACAACACCCAGTGCTCCATGCAAAACGTGCCCTCCCCATTACCCACCACCTGTTCCCCCAACCTCCCACCCCTGACCCTTCAAAACCCTCAGGTTGTTTTTCAGAGTCCATAGTCTCTTATGGTTAGCATCCCCTTCCAATTTTTTTTTTTTTATAAACATATAATGTATTTTTATCCCCAGGGGTACAGGTCTGTGAATCGCCAGGTTTACACACTTCACAGCACTCACGATAGCACATACCCTCCCCAATGTCCATAACCCCCTCCCCCTCTCCCAACCCCATCTCCCCCCAGCAACCCCAGTTTGTTTTGTGAGATTAAGAGTCATTTATGGTTTGTCTCCCTCCCAATCCCATCTTGTTTCATTTATTCTTCTCCTATCCCCCTAACCCCCCATGTTGCTTCTCCATGTCCTCATATCAGGGAGATCATATGATAGTTGTCTTTCTCTGATTGACTTATTTCACTAAGCATGATACGCTCTAGTTCCATCCACGTTGTCGCAAATGGCAAGATTTCATTTCTTTTGATGGCTGCATAGTATTCCATTGTGTATATATACCACTTCTTCTTTATCCATTCATCTGTTGATGGACATCTAGGTTCTTTCCATAGTTTCGCTATTGTAGACATTGCTGCTATAAACATTCAGGTACACGTGCCCCTTCGGATCACTATGTTTGTATCTTTAGGGTAAATACCCAGTAGTGCAATTGCTGGGTCATAGGGTAGTTCTATTTTCAACATTTTGAGGAACCTCCATGCTGTTTTCCAGAGTGGTTGCACCAGCTTGCATTCCCACCAACAGTGTAGGAGGGTTCCCCTTTCTCCACATCCTCGCCAGCATCTGTCATTTCCTGACTTGTTAATTTTAGCCATTCTGACTGGTGTGAGGTGATATCTCATTGTGGTTTTGATTTGTATTTCCCTGATGCTGAGTGACGTGGAGCACTTTTTCATGTGTCTGTTGGCCATCTGGATGTCTTCTTTGCAGAAATGTCTGTTCATGTCCTCTGCCCATTACTTGATTGGATTGTTTGTTCTTTGGGTGTTGAGTTTGCTAAGTTCCTTATAGATTTTGGATACTAGCCCTTTATCTGATATGTCGTTTGCAAATATCTTCTCCCATTCTGTCAGTTGTCTTTTGGTTTTGTTAACTGTTTCCTTTGCTGTGCAAAAGCTTTTGACCTTGATGAAATCCCAATAGTTCATTTTTGCCCTTGCTTCCCTTGCCTTTGCCGTTGTTCCTAGGAAGATGTTGCTGCAGCTTAGCATGGTACTGGCACAAAAACAGACACATAGATCAGTGGAACAGAATAGAGAGCCCAGAAATAGACCCTCAACTCTATGGTCAACTAATCTTCGACAAAGCAGGAAAGAATGTCCAATGGAAAAAAGACAGCCTCTTCAATAAATGGTGAGGGGAATTTTATGTTCATTGAAATACTAGATCATGAGTGTAATAAAATATGAAACAAGGAATAGAACTTCTCATATAAATATAAATATGTACAATAAATAGAACACAAAATGGAATTATATAGCCTATATTATTTTTCTTTTTTAAAAAAGATTTTACATATTTATTTGAGAAAAAGAGACAGAGCACATATGAGAGCATGAGCGGGTGTGGGGCAGAGAGGGAGAGAGAGAAGCAGACTCCCTGCTAACCAGGGAGCTTGACGTGGGGCTCAATCCCAGGACCCTGGGATCATGACCTGACCAGAAGGCAGACCCTTAATGGGCTGAGCCTCCCAGGTGTCCCAAGCCTGTATTCTTTTTAAACAGATATATGAAGATATAATTAACATAAGATATAATTCAACCACTTATAGCATACAGTTCAATGTTTTTAGTATATTTATAGACTTTTTCAAACATCACTATAGTCTAATTTTGGAACATTTCTTACCCCAGAATGAAACCCATTCCTATTAGAGTGTATGCTTTTTTCCTCTTTTTTTTCCACTTAGCATAATGCTTTGAAATCCATGCATTATTGTACCTATTTATTGTTTATTTTTATTTATGTTGTTAGTAGTGTTCTAAGGTATGAAGATACCATAAACTACTTACCCATTCTTTTGTTAATAGATGACCTAGTTGTTTCTAGTTAGCTGCTGCAATAAACCTTAAGGTACACATATATTTGTATGTGTGTGTGTGCATATGTGTGTACACACATGTGTGAAGATATATTTTTTCTTTTTTTTTTTAAGATTTTGTTTTTTAAGATTTTGTTTATTTGAAAGAGAGAGAGAGCCAGAGAGAGACAGCATGAGCAGAGCGGAAGAGCATAAAGAGATGCAGCTTTCCCACTGAGCAGGGAGCCCAATGTGGGATTCAATCCCAGGACCCTGAAATTATGAACTGAGCTGAAGGCAAACGCTCAACTGACTGAGTGACCCAGGTACCCCACTTTTATTTTTCTCTGTTACATGTTTAGTCATGAAGTTTTTGGGTTATAAGATAAATAGAAGTTTGGAAGTAGTTAAATTTTGAAAGATTGGAAAAGGAAAGGGTATAAGGTAGAGCTAATGTCTTTCTTGCCTGACACTCCTGTTGCAAATCCCAATACTGCAGCTCAGTGTGGCAGAGAACAAAGTTCAGGGGTTTAAGCTGAGAATTAAGAGAGAAAGCTTTAGATGTAGGAATACCTTAAAACAACTGAAAGAATAAGACTCAAATTTGTATATACACCTCCAGGGTGCGTCCTTGATCCTTAACATATGAATACCTAGGAGAGACCCTAGGGTTTTTTCTTCCCACAGAAGTTACAGAAGTAAGAGAGTAATCTGCCCTTGAAAGAAACAACTGCACTGATATAAGCTTTGCAAGTTTGCTGCTTTGTTGGCTGTGTATTTGTGAACCTATGGACAGCTTCAGGAGCAGAAAGCTGAAGTTTTATTCCTTCAATGTCAGAGGTTAGCACACAGATGGTAAAGAGTTGTAAATTTAGAGGAGAAAACCCAGGATAAAGACAATCACAGATATATGAGTCCAAAATTTTGAGTATAAACTCTGCCCAAATCATCTGTCTAGGCACAGAAAAAAACTTTGGGAGCCAGGCTTAAAGAAACGACTAGAATCTGAAAGGACTGAGATGAGAGATCACATTACAAAGTAAACAGAATTTTCATTTTGAGTTTAGGCAAGTTCATTATTTACCAGACTAAAGATCTAACATATTTTACAAGAATATAACAGAATTTAAGTTGGTACGAAGTATTATCTCTAATGTCTACTTTTTAACCAAAGATTACTAGACAAAGAAAAAGGAAAAGTGTGAGCCATTCACAGGGGAGTTAAAAAAACAGTTACTAGAAATGGATTTTGAAGTTTTATTATTACAAATTTACTTAAGAGTTCAAATAATCTATTACAAGTGTATTAAAACAATTAATGGAAATATGAATAAGCAATTAATGGAAAGTATTATCCCAATGAATGAAAAGATAAAATGGAAACAAAAGACAAAAAGGAAAGCTCTAAAGATGAAAAGTGAAATAAATAAATGAATATTCACTAGACAGATGCAAAAGATTGAAGATGGCAAAAAAATGAGTATATTTGACCACAAATCTATAGAAATTATATACATCAAACAACAGAAAGCACAACTGTTTAAAAACAACAGCAAAAATTTGGTATCAAAGGTAAATCAAGTGGTTCAATCTGTATTGAATTGTACTCTATACAATCTATATTGAATTGTACATAATTGTACTCCAATGATAAGGGGGAAAAGAAATTAATAAAATATTTGATGAAATAATGGGCACAAATTTTGCAAGAAACATTGGATTTTAGATCCAGGAACCTAAATGAATCTCAAGTTGTATAAATTACAAGAAAAACATGTCTAGACAGGTCATTGTCAAATTGCTGAAAACCCAGGTTGGAGAGAAAAATCTTGACAGCTGCCAGAGGAAAGTGACTCATTAGATAAAAAGTGAGTAATGAGATGATTAAAAACTAACTTTTCATTAAAGATGTGAAGTCCACAAGATGTTTAAATTATATACATGAAGGGCTAGAAAAAAAATTGTCAGTAGTCCATGATTTGTAGGAATCATTTTGCCCTACCTCATTATTACCCATCAAGCCAAATTACTTCATAGACACATTAAGCCTTTTAATTAAACAAATATACATACAACAACTCCTTTTTCCTGGAAAAAAATATGCACAACTTCCATTTGGAAAATGCAGGGAATACTGTCTTAATACTAGAAGAAAAATTTTTAAGGTGAAAAACACCCTATTATGCTTATTATGCTATATGCTTATTAGCATGTCTATTATTAGAATCTAATTATTCAAATATTTAATTTTTATTATATTACTATGTCAATACTTTTGATAGAGCTTTCATAAAATAATGTCAGTTTGGCCAACATATTGAGTCTTAGCTATGAAAATGGGATTGAGAACACTGTTTTGGGTTTTGAGTTGTTATATTGTAGTGATTAATATGTTACAACCTAGGAAAAAACTGTGGAACATTAAATCTCATTCTGTTTCCACATGGCATGTATAACTTTCTTTGAATGAAGGTATTTTGGTGTTACCCCTGGAAAACAAATGATCACCTAGTTATTTTTCTACTTATAAGATAACATCTTATAAAGTGAATTAAACAGCATTTTAATCTGCCATGGCTGTTAGCGTGAGTTAGTGTGAGTATTTTGCTCCTTTAAAACATTTTTTTATGTCATACATTTGAAGTGATGATTTTTATTAAAATTCTTATCTCCTTGAAGGTATGAATATATATTTATTCTTAAAAAATTACAACTGACATGCATATTAACTTTAGCCCCCTCTCTTTTTCTCATATGGGATGATAGAATTTAAAGAATCAGAAAAAAAGATAATCATGGGTTTCTTGACATGAGATGAACTTATAGGACCTTAAATTTTTAAGAACATTGAATAGATTGAAGGAAATAGTTGGTTTAAAGTCATGTATTTGGGAAATTTATTCATAAGTAGAAATTACATGATAATACAGTTAGAGAAGTTATGTAGTTCAATCTGCTTTGGAAATGATAAAACTGTACCAAAATGACTTACCCTTAGATAATTAGTTCCAGTCATGATTTATAGTCATGGTCTTCTAATTCCTAGACACACACATACATGTACACACACAGTACTGAAGTGTAAATTTTAAAAGGAAGGTCATAATTACAGCAGCAGTCTTTGATAAATGCCATAGCATTTAATTGTTTAGCAAATGATAATTGCCTAAACAATTAAATCATATATAATGAACCAATACTCCATCATTGTAATTATATATGGAAAATTATGTGTTAACTTTTTTCAATGAATGTGCATATTTTCTTGTTTGTTAATGAAAATTTTTTTTTAAAGATTTATTTGTTTATTTGACAGAGATCACAAGTCAAAGATTATTTGATCACAAGTAGGCAGAGAGACAGGCAGAGAGAGGGAGAAGCAGGCTCCCTGCTGAGCAGAGAGCCCGATGAGGGGCTCAATCCCAGGACCCTGAGATCATGACCTGAGCTGAAGGCAGAGGCTTAACTCACTGAGCCACCCAGGTGCCCTTGGTAATGAAAATTTAAGATGAGTCCTGTGATTTACCTAACTGTGGCAGATCATAGCACCCTTCTGATCTCTTAATGTCACAAATTCTGTCTCAATTTTATAATTAAAATGATCAAGTCCAAAATTAGCCAGTGTTTCAGTGTAAGACTTATTCTGCCTTTCCCTCATGCTGATTGGCTTCTTCTCTTTTCTCAACTCACTTCTGTCCCTACTTGCTAGGTCTTAGTGTGTAAGATTGAAGTGGAGGGGTCTATGTAGTAGGTAGAAGTAGTGAAATGAAACTCTTCTGTTTGAACTTGGAGGCTTCAAGCTTACTGTGTCTGGAGATGGCAAGAATTCATGAGCTTTTAGAGGTGCTTGTGAGATGCCAGTCAGAACATTTAATTCTAAGACATTTGAAGGGGCAATTTACTTTCTGTTTTAGCTCATCCCTCCAGATCCCTCCTCATCTTCTATTCATCTTCTTTCTATCTCATGTAGACTTGTGTTGTAGCATTCTTGTGTTTTAGCAGTTACTCTCTTGAGGAGTGTGGTTTAGAGCTCGAGGTCAACTTTCATCTCACTAGTCCACTTCTCGCTAAGAGAAATTTCATGAATATTCCTTGTCCTGATTATTTTTGAAAGTTTCCTTCTGTCATGACATACCACTTGTATTTTGCCAGGTTTGCAAATTTGGAAGAAGGTCAGGCAATAACTCATCTCTCCTTCCAATATGGGGGCCTCTTGATCTTTCTGAATACCTTATGGAAAAATATCCTGACTAAGCTTGAGAAGGAGGTAGAATTTATTTATCTAACCTTTTGAGATTCTGTGAGGTAAAGGGTATGATAGGGATATAGTTTTTTAAGAGCCTTCTGATTCTCTCTCAAAAATACTTACATACATATACATCTTCTCCTTTCTTCTGCTTTCTTTTTAAATCTGTGATGTGACTGAGGGATTTAAGAAACATGGAACTATTTTCTGGAAGTGTCCTTTGTAAATGTGACTATATTTGGAATTTCGTATGTTCTTTATATTTGCGTCCTGATTTAAATTTTAATTTTAACATCATTTAGTAATATTATACTGCTCAAGTGAGCATTTTTGAATGTATTGTCATACAATTTCAATTTTTTATTTGTCCAGATTGCTAAAAGTGGAATACATAAACCAATGATTTTAAAGACTTTAAAAATCTGCATATATATTTTGGAATTTCCACACATGTTATATGAACTTTGACTTCTACCACCAGTGTACAAGAATACTTGTAGGCAAAATATAGCTTTTTATTATAATTAAGCATTTCATTCACTGATGGTAGGATATAAAATTTATAGGACAATTGTTTTTAATGTATGTACATATATGTGTGCATATACTCATTTATATAAGTGTATGTGCATACATGTCTTTGGGTATATGCATGCTTTAGATCATTAATGTTATGATTTATTAACACATCATTCCTAAAAAATTCCTCAGTCAGTATTGCCATGACTCTCTTTACCTGGTTAAATAAAACTGTCTCTTCATTACACAACTTAACTGGATTTAAATAGTGAGGAACTAGGAAATTCTGAGGGTATTACAAATCCAGAAAGTCCCATCCAGTGTTTTAAGAAAATTCTCTAAATTTTTCAGGATTGCAACTTTGCAAGAACATTTCTTAAAGGTGTTTCTTAAAGCTGTTTCTATTTAATACTTACTGTAAGCTCTAGGAGAATATTCATTCATAGTTTATAAAATGTAAATTGGGTCAATAACGCAGACTTTTTTTTTTTAAGATTTTATGTATTTATTTGACAGACAGAGATCACAAGTAGGCAGAGAGAGGGTGGGTAGGGAGCAGGGGATCAGGCTCCCTGTTGAGCAGAGGGCTCGATGCAATGCTCGATCCCAGGACCCTGAGATCATGACCTGAGCCGAGGGCAGAGGTTTAACCCACTGAGCCACCCAGGAGCCCCGATGAAGAGCTAGTTTTAAGGCAGACTGTTTTTTCCGGCTTATCCATGTTTATGGCCAATATTTGTATGAGACATTTACTGATAGTAATGCTTAGGAGTATCTTCTTCAGTGACATTCCAATGTTGTGAAGTTAGAACTTTCTACTTAACCTCCTTTGGAGAAGATCTGCTTAAGTTTCAGAGTAAAAATAAAGTCTGTCTCTCCAAAAGTGTGGGTAGGTAGGTATGTCACTAAATAAGAATTTTCTAATTTTAGAGTTCCTCTCCTGGAATGCGACATACTGATTATGCCCTCATTGAGTCACCTTGTGGGGACTGGGGCCTCAGTGAACATTTTGGATATATTGGTCTGACTTCAGCTTTTGCTCTGAGTAAAAAACTGTCTTTGTCTCTAACCCAGAATTCTTATGTTTTAGTCACTGTGCACACATCACACACACACACACACACACACACACACACACACACACACACAGGTAACTATAACACACAAATCATTTCAAATACAAAAAATACCTTGAGAAGCTTATTAGTAGAATAATACAGCTGAAGATACAGCCTGAACATAGGTCAGTAGAAATTTCCCAAACTGGAATGCATCTTAGCTATTGTAATAGGGGGAAAGAAAAAAGAAACCAACAAATAAACAAAACTCTGCCATACAGATTGCAAAAAAAGAAGCAAACTAGGTATATTTGATGAAAATGCACCTGACTACATTAAAAATACCAAAGATTATACAAAAAAAATGACTAGAACTGATAATTCAATTTAACATGTTATTAGGGACAAATTCCATTTACCAAAACCCCACTGTATTTCTTTTTTTTTTAAGATTTAATTTATTTATTTGACAGACAGAGATCACAAGTAGGCAGAGAGGCGGGCAGAGAGAGAAGGAAGCAGACTCCCCGCCGAGCAGAGAGTCCGATGCGGGGCTTGATCCCAGGACCCTGAGATCATGACCTGAGCCGAAGGCAGAGGCTCCCACTGTATTTCTATATACAGCAATAAGAAAATGGATTTTCTAAAAAGTTTTTATTTGAATTCCAGTTAGTTAACATACAATGTAATATTAGTTCCAGGTGTACAGTGTAGTGATTCAACACTTCCGTTTACACCCAGTGCTAATCAAACGTGCACTTCTTAATCCTCACCACCTAATTAACCCATCCTTCCACAGACCTCACCTCTGGTGATCAGCAGTTGTTCTCTATATTAAGAGTCTATATGTTGGTTTGCCTTTCTCTTTTTCGCTCTTTGCTCATTTATTTTGTTTCTTAAATTACACATTTGAAGAAAATCATGGTATTTGTCTTTCTCTGACTGTCTTATTTCACTTAGCATTAGACTTTCTAGTTCCATTCCCGTCATTGCAAACGGCAAGATTTTGTTTCTTTTATCGTTGGGTAATATTCCTCTGTGTGTGTGTGTGTGTGTGTGTGTGTGTGTGTGTGTGTGTATCTCACATTTTCTTTATGGGTTCATCAGTTGATGGACATGGGCTGTTTTCACAATTTGGCTATTGTAGATAATATTTCTATAAACATAGAGGTGCATATTACCCTTTAAATTAATATTTTTGTATTCTATGGGTAAATACCCAGTAGTACAATGGCTGGATCCTAGGGTAGTTCAATTTTTTTTTTAATTTTTAATCTTTTAAAATTTCTTTTCAATGTACCAGAATTCATTGTTTATGAACCACATCCAGTGCTCCATGCAATATGTGCCCTCCATAATACCCACCACCAGGCTCACCCAACCTCCCACCCACGCCCCTTCAAAACCTTCAGATTGTTTTTCAGAGTCCAAAGTCTCTCATAGTTCGTCTCCCCCTCCAATATCTCCCAACTCCCTTCTCCACTCCATCTCCCCATATCCTCCATGTTAGTTCTTATGCTCCACAAATAAGTGAAACCATATGATAATTGACTCTCTCTGCTTGACTTACTTCACTCAGCATAATCTCTTCCAGTCCTGTCCATGTTAATACAAAAATTGGGTATTCATCCTTTCTGATGGAGGCATAATATTCCATAATGTATATGGACCAGATCTTCCTTATCCATTCGTCCGTTGAAGGGCATCTTGGTCCTTTCCACAGTTTGGTGGCCGTGGCCATTGCTGCTATGAACATTAGGGTACAGATGACCCTTCTTTTCACTACATCTCTCTCTTTGGGGTAACATAGTAGTGCAATCATGGGGTCATAGGGAAACTCTATTTTTAATTTCTTAAGGAATCTCCACACTGTTCTCCAAAGTGGCTGCACCAACTTGCATTCCCACCAACAGTGTAAGAGGGTTCCCCTTTCTCCCTATCCTCTCCAACACATGTTGTTTACTGTCTTTTTAATTTTGGCCATTTTAACTGGTGTAAGATGGTAGCTCAATGTGGTTTTGATTTGAATCTCCCTGATGGCTAGTGATGATGAACATTTTTTCATGTGTCTGATAGCCATTTGTATGTCTTCATTGGAGAAGTGTCTGCTCATATCTTCTGCCCATTTTCTGACATGATTATCTGTTTTTTATGTGTTGAGTTTGGGAAGTTCTTTATAGATCCTGGATATCAGCCGTTTGTACTGTCATTTGTGAATACCTTCTCCCATTCTGTGGGTTGCCTCTTTGTTTTGTTGACTGTTTCCTTTGCTGTGCAGAAGCTTTTGATCTTGATGAGTTCCCAAAAATTCATTTTCACTTTTGTTTCCTTTGCCTTTGGAGACATATCTTGAAAGAAGTTGCTGTGGCTGATACCAAAGAGGTTACTGCCTATGTTCTCCTCTATGATTCTGATGGATTCCTTCCTCACTTTGAGGTATTTTATCCATTTTGAGCTTATCTTTCTGTATGGTATAAGAGAATGGTTGAGTTTCATTCTTCTACATATAGCTGTCCAATTTTCCCAGCACCATTTATTGAAGAGACTCTCTTTTTTCACTGTATATTTTTTCCTGCTTTGTCAAAGATTATTTGACCATAGAGTTGAGGGTCCATATCTGGGCTCTCTACTCTGTTCCACTGGTCAATGTTTCTGTTTTTATGCCAGTACCATGCTGTCTTGGTGATCACAGCTGTGTAGTAAAGCTTGAAATCAGGTAATGTGATGCCCCTAGTTTTGTATTTCTTTTTAAACATTTCTTTAGCAATTCGGAGTCTTTTCTGATTCCATACAAATTTTAGGATTGTTTGCTCCAGCTCTTTGAAAAATGCTGGTGGAATTTTGATTGGAATGGCATTCAAAGTATAGATTGCTCTAGGCAGTATAGACATTTTAATGATGTTTATTTTTCCAATCCATAAGCATGGAATGGTCTTCCTTCTTTTTGTGTCTTCTTCAATTTCTTTCATGAGTGTTCTATAGTTCCTTGAGTACAGATCCCTTACCTCTCTGGAAAAATATAAACTTCCAAAATTGAACCAGGAAGAAATTGACAACCTGAATAGACCAATATCTAGTAACGAGATTGAAGCAGTGATCAAAAACCTCCCAAAAAACAAGTGCCCAGGACCTGATGGATTCCCTGGGGAATTCTACCAAATTTTTAAGAAGAAATAACACCTATTCTCCTGAAGCTGTCTGCTCAGCAGGGAGCCTGTTTCCTCCTCTCTCTCTCTCTGCCTGCTTGTGATCTCTGTCTGTCAAATAAATAAAAATCTTTAAAAAAATAAAGAAATAAACAAAAAACTGAAGCAGAAGGAAAACTTCCAGATTCTTTTTATGAAGCCAACATTACTCTGATCTCCAAACCAGGCAAAGACCCCACCAAAAAGGAGAATTTCAGACCAATATCCCTGATGAATATGGATGCTAAGATTCTCAACAAGATCCTAGCTAATAGGATCCAATGGCACATTAAAAAGAGTATCCACCATGACCAGGCGGGATTCATCCCCGGGTTTCAAGGTTGGTTCAACATTTGCAAATCAATCAATGTGATACAACAAATCAATAAGAGAAGAGAGAAAAATCACATGGTCCTCTTAATTGATGCAGAAAAAGCATTTTACAAAATCCAGCATCCGTTCCTGATTAAAATGCTTCAAAGTATAGGGATAGAGGGAACATTCCTCAACTTCATAAAGTCTATCTATGAAAAATCCATAGCAAAATCACCCTCAGTGGGAAAAAGCTCACAGCCTTCCTGTTGAGACCAGGAACACGATAAGGATGCCTACTCTCACCACTCTTGTTCAATCTAGTATTAGAAGTCCTAGCAACAGCAATCAGACAACAAAGAGAAATAAAATGTATTCAAATTGGCAATGAAGAAGTCAAACTCTCTCTCTTCGCAGATGACATAATTCTTTATATGGAAAACCCCAAAGACTCCACCCCAAACTACTAGAACTCATATAGCAATTCAGTAACATGGCAGGATACAAATTCAATGTACAGAAATCAGTGGCTTTCTTATACACTAACAATGAAAATACAGAAAGGGAAATTAGAGAATCGATTCCATTTACTATAGCACCAAGAAGCATAAGATACCTGGGAATAAACCTAACCAAAGAAGTAAAGGGTAGTTCAATTTTTAACATTCTGGGGAATTTCCATAGTGTTTTCCAGAGTGACGGTACCAGTTCGCATTCCCACCAATAGTGCAAGAGGATTTCTCTTTCTCTATATCCTCACCTGTAACTGCTGTTTCTTGTATCATTGATTTTAGCCATTCAGACAAGTGTGAAGTGATATCTCATTGTTCTTTGGATTCATATTTCCCTGGTGGTGAGTGATGTTGCTATAACCATTATCAAAGAGCTTGGTGCCTGTGTTCTCCTTTAGGGTTTTGATGGTTTCCATTCTCATATTTAGTTGTTTAACCCATTTTGAATTTATTTTTGTGTATGATGTAAGAAAGTGTTCTGGTTTCATTCCTTTGCATGTTGCTGTCTAGTTTTTCCAACAACATTCGTTAAAGAGATCATCTTTTTCCCCATTGGATATTCTTTCCTGCTTTGTCAAAGATTAATTGGCCACGGAGTTGTGGATACATTTCTGGATTTTCTATTCTGTTCTGTGGATCTATGTATTTATTTTTGTGCTAGCACCATACAGTTTTGATCAGTACAGTTTTATAATTTAAGTTGAAGCCTAAAGTTATAATGCCTCCAGCTTTCTCTTCTTTTTCAAGGTTGATTTGGCTATTCAGAATCTTTTGTGGTTCCATCCAAATTTTAGGATTATTTGTTTGAGCTTTGTGAAAAATGCGGTTGGTGAAAATAAAATTTGAATTAAAACAATGCATATGTCATTATAATTTCATATTAATGCCAACTACCTGAAATTACTTTCAAGTATATGCAAATATATGAAATGTTTATATACAGAATATAATAAAACATTGTTGAAATGAATCAAAGAAAATGTAAATGGAGAAGTACATGGTTCCATAAATTAAAAGACACAAAATTGTTAAGGTATCAGTTTTCCCAAAACTGACATAGAGATTCAATGTTATCAAAATCCCAGCAGGGCATTTTTTTAGAGGTCACCAAGCTTGATCTGAAATTTACATGGAAAAACGTTAATTAGAATGGCCAAATTATTCCAGTTGTTGAATCCACTACATTATTTAAATACTTATTAAGGTAATATGTTCAAGGCAGTGTAGGATTGGTTAAATTATGGATACATAAATGAAACAGAGTAGGGGAGTACTGATACTTACACATATATGACTGATTTATTTATTTTTTATTAATATATAATGCATTGTTTGTTTCAGTGGTACAGGTCTGTGATACATCAGTATTACACAATTCATAGTGCTTATCACAACACATACTCTCCCCAAATGTCCATCATCTAGCCAACCTAGCCTTCCCACTTCCCTCCACTCCAGCAACCCTCAGTTGGTTTCCTGAGATTAAGAGTCTCTTGTGGTTTGTCTCCCTCTTTGGTTTCATCTTGTTTCATTTTCTGCTCCCTTCCCCTATGATCCTCTGTCTTGTTTCTCAAATTCCTATCAGTTAGATCATATGATAATTGTCTTTCTCTATTGACTTATTTCACTTAGCATAAAGGGCTAGTTCCATCCACGTTATTGCAAATGATAAGATTTCAAATTCTTGATGACTGCATAATATTCCATTGTATATATCTACCACAACTTATTTATCCATTCATCTGTCAATGGACATCTAGGTTCTTTCAATAGTTTAGCTATTGTGGACATTGCTGCTATAAACATTGGGTGTACATGCCCCTTTGGATCACTACATTTGTATCTTTGGTGTAAATACCCAAGTAGCACAATTTCCAGGTCAAAGGGTAGCTCTATTTTCAACTTTTTTTTTTATTTTATTTATTCATTTGACATCAATTCATTCATTATTTATTCATCATGACAGAAATCACAAGTAGGCAGAGAGAGAGGAGGAAGCAGGCTCCCTGATGAGCAGACAGCCTGATGTGGGGCTCGATCCCAAGACCCTGGGATCATGACCTGAGCCAAAGGCAGAGGCTTTAACCCACTGAGCCACCCAGTCACCCTTATTTTCAACTTTTTGAGGAACCTCCATACTGTTTCCCAGAGTGGCCGCACCAGCTTGCATTTCCTCCAGCAGTGTAGAAGCGTTCCCCTTTCTCTGCATCCCCGCCAACATCTGTCACTTCCTGACTTGTTAATTTTAGCCATTCTGACTGGTGTGAGGTGGTATCTCATTGTGGTTTTGATTTGTATTTTCCTAGAGTGATATTGAGCATTATTTCATATGTCTGTTGGTCATTTGGATGTCTTCTTTGCAGAAATATCTGTTCATGTCTTTTTGCAGAAATACCTGTTCACGCCTTCTGCCCATTTCTTAATTGGATTATTTTTTCTTTAGTGTTGAGTTTGAGAAGCTCTTTATAGATTTTGGATACTAGCCTGTTATCTGATAAGACATTTGCAAATATCTTCTCCCATTCTATGTGTTTTGCTGTGCAAAAGCTTTTTAATCTTGATGAAATCCCAATAGTTCATTTTTGCCCTTGCTTCCCTTGCCTTTAGCAATATTTCTAGGAAGAATTTGCTGCTGCTGAGGTCAAAGAGGTTGCTACCTGTGTTCTCTTCAAGGGTTTTGATGGATTCCTTTCTCACATTTAGGTCTTTCAGCCATTTTGAGTCTATTTTTGTGTGTACTGTAAGGAAATGGTTCAGTTTCATTCTTCTGCCTGTGGCTGTCCAACATTGTTTGTTGAAGAGACCATCTTTTTTCCATTGGACATTCTTTCCTGCTTTATCAAATATTAGTTAACCATGATTGGTTTATTTTTTACAAAGTTGAAAGGAAAGTTGGTGGGAAAGGAAATTCTTTAGAATCAGTGGTGCTGAAATGATTGGATGTCTGTATGTTAAAAAAAAAAATGTTTCTTGACCCACACTTTATATCATATATAATCATCAATTATTTTTATCAGTTTATGTTTGTATGCATGCGTTTTCTTCCTCTGCATTCAATGGTTATATTAATTGTGAAATAATATTTTGTATGAATAAAGCTTATGGGTTTTGGATTTGGACCAAACAGGGTTTAAATAATAATCTTCAGTTGAACTCTATGTAGTTTGGCAAATATAACTGATCTTCTAGAGGTTCAGTTTCATTATTTGTAAAATTTTTACACTTGTACTTACTTTTTAGAGTTATGGTGATAATTAATTGAGTTTACTGATAATGATGATCACTTAAAAAACATTTACTTATAATCCCTTTGTGTTGCATATCAGCCTAAGAGTTTTAGATGTACTGACTCCTTAACTCCACATCAAATCTATATGATGTTACTTTTTTTTAAAGACTTACCTATTTTTTAATTTTTTTTAATTTTTTAAAATTTTTATTTATTTATTTATTTGATAGACAGAGATTGCAACTAGTCAGAGAGGCAGGCAGGGAAAGAGAGAGAGGAGGAAGCAGGCTCCCTGCTGAGCAGAGAGCCTGATGTGGTGCTTGATCCCAGGACCCTGGGCAGAGGCTTTAACCCACTGAGCCACCCAGGCGCCCCCTTACCTATTTTTTTTAAAGAGGGAGTTGGGGAGAGGGGGAGAGGGAGAAAGAGAGAGAATCTCAAGCAGACTCTCACTGAGTGTGGAACTCAACACAGGGTTCTCTCTCACAATCCTGAGATCACAACCTGAGCCAAAATCAAGAGTTGGATGCTTGACTATCTGCTCTATTCAGGTACTCCTATATGATGTTACTCTTAATCCAAAGTGCATGTATGAGAAAAAGAAACATATAGAAGTTAAACAATATTCTTAAATTTAGACCAAAAAAGTTTGAGTGCCAGATTTTTAACTCAGACTGGCAGAGACTTGAGGTGCAATCAAAAATGGAGGCTCTCACTGCTAGGATAAATGAGGCAGAAGAAAGAATTAGTGATATAGAAGACCAAATGACAGAGAATAAGAGACTTTCACTCTGTTCCAGTGATGCATTTGAATGTTTTAAACATATGTTTTATATATATATATGTACACACATATATATATATGTGTGTGTGTGTGTATGTACACACACACACAAACATTTTGCCTTATGAATGCAATATATAGAAAATGCATGAATCATTTCTTAGTCAGTCAGTGTTAATATCACTGTTTCAGTTATTGTGCTGTGTTTATTTTTCCTTTTATTGCTTGTACTGTAATTTTTGTTACTTTCAGTTTTGTGCTGGGAAGTATTATTTTTTATTTTTGGGGGGTCAGGTTTAGCGGTCATTTTCCTGTTATGTTTTAATAAAATTCTTTTTTCTCTTACTAGACTTTTTCTCATCTAGATAACCAAACTTACAATTTAAGCTATATGAAACTATTTGAAAACCATATGAAAAAGAAGAACTAACAACCTGATACATTCTCCCCCCAAATATATAAATTTTCATACATTGATTTACATTCCAGTTTGTTGTTGTCGTTGTTTTGTCTTCAGAGGCTTTAGAAAAATCATGTTTTCATTTTTAATTTTGCTGTCAAATGTGCAGTGGAGTTATTTATTTATTTATTTATTTCCTTCATAATATAATCTAGCTTTTGGTAGATTCATGTAGTTTCATATTATTAACTTATGAAGGCTATCAATTTGATAGAGATATAAGATAAAATGTAGAAAATAAGTGGTTTGAAAACAAATATTCTAAATCATAAAGTACTTTACTACTCATGTTCTAATGAAAATGTCCCAAGGGCTTTAAAAATCTTATAATAGCACTTCTTTCTTCAGATGGTAGCATGAAGTATATCCAGAATCAGACAGGATTCAATTACCTTACCCATATCTAAAATCTTAGGAGGGAATTATACATGTATGAATTGACATAAAGAAATTCTAATTTTTTGGGGCACCTGGGTGGCTCAGTGGGTTAAAGCCTCTGTCTTCAGCTCAGGTCATGATCCCAGTGTCCTGGGATCCAGGCCCGCATTGAGCTCTCTGCTCAGCAGGGAGCCTGCTTTCTCTTCTCTCTCTCTGACTGCCTCCCTGCCTACTTGTGATCTGCCTGTCAAATAAATAAATAAAATCTTTTAAAAAAATTCTTAAAAAAAAAGAAAAGAAATTGTAATTTCTTTATAGTGCCTGGGTGTCTCAGTCAAGAATCTGCCTTTGGTTCAGGTAATGATTCTGGGGTCCTGGGATCTAGCCCTGTGTCAGTCTCCTTTGTTTAGCTGGGAGCCTGCTTATCCCTTTCCTTTTGCCCTTCCTCCTGTTTGTGCTGTCTCACTCACTATCTCTCTGTCAAATAAATATAATCTTAAAAAAAATCATAATTTTTGGAAGGAGAGTAGAATGGGAGGAAAGAAGGATAATTGGCAGAGTGTAGGTTTTCAATAGCATTTTTGTGATCTCTATGTGATTATAAAAATCATTTTTCAAATTCCTAAATGCATAGTCATAATGGGAAAGGATTCCATAGTGATTCTAACTGCAAAGAGGCCACAATTGTGTATTAATATTTTAACCAATATTTAGGTTTATTTTTTTTACGTTGAAAAGGAAATAGATACTAGCCCTTTATCTAGTATCCAAAATCTATAAGGAACTTAGCAAACTCAACACCCAAAGAACAAATAATCCAATCAAGTAATGGGCAGAGGACATGAACAGACATTTCTGCAAAGAAGACATCCAGATGGCCAACAGACACATGAAAAAGTGCTCCACGTCACTCGGCATCAGGGAAATACAAATCAAAACCACAATGAGATATCACCTCACACCAGTCAGAATGGCTAAAATTAACAAGTCAGGAAATGACAGATGCTGGAGAGGATGTGGAGAAAGGGGAACCCTCCTACACTGTTGGTGGGAATGCAAGCTGGTGCAACCACTCTGGAAAACAGCATGGAGGTTCCTCAAAATGTTGAAAATAGAACTACCCTATGACCCAGCAATTGCACTACTGGGCATTTACCATAAAGATACAAACATAGTGACCCGAAGGGGCACGTGTACCTGAATGTTTATAGCAGCAATGTCTACAATAGCCAAACTATGGAAAGAACCTAGATGTCCATCAACAGATGAATGGATAAAGAAGAAGTGGTATATATACACAATGGAATACTATGCAGCCATCAAAAGAAATGAAATCATGCCATTTGCGACGACGTGGATGGAACTAGAGCATATCATGCTTAGTGAAATAAGTCAATCAGAGAAAGACAACTATCATATGATCTCCCTGATATGAGGACATGGAGAAGCAACATGGGGGGTTAGGGGGATAGGAGAAGAATAAATGAAACAAGATGGGATTGGGAGGGAGACAAACCATAAATGACTCTTAATCTCACAAAACAAACTGGGGGTTGCTGAGGGGAGTTGGGATTGGGAGAGGGGGAGGGGGCTATGGACATTGGGGAGGGTAAGTGCTATCGTGAGTGCTGTGAAGTGTGTAAACCTGGCGATTCACAGACCTGTACCCCTGGGGATAAAAATACATTATATGTTTATTAAAAAAAAAAATTTGGAAGGGGAGGCGAACCATAAGAGACTATGGACTCTGAAAAACAACCTGAGGGTTTTGAAGGGTCAGGGGTGGGAGGTTGGGGGAACAGGTGGTGGGTAATGGGGAGGGCACGTTTTGCATGGAGCACTGGGTGTTGTGCAAAAAGAATGAATACTGTTACGCTGAAAAAATAAATAAAATGGAAAAAAAAAAGAAAAGGAAATAGACACTATATTTAAGGCTTACAGTGAAAAAATTTTCAATGACAATTCCTTTAATATAATATTTTTTAAAAATACAATATTTCTGAACTTCAGAATCTTTGTCTTGTAGAAAGCTGTATTATAAAATAGAATACAGTTTAGAACAATCTGAATAATATGATTGGTAGGCTATTCATTGGTTCTCATCTTTAAATGACTGAAAATGACTCCACGCTATATACAACCAAATGTAAAAGTGTAAAGGTTTGGGGCCATTTTATCTATTGTAAAGACATGAATCTAAGCAGTTACAAAATGAATTCCTGTTAAAATAAATCTCTTTAAATTTAACTTGAATTATTTTTTTCTTTAAGATTTTTAAAATCTTCTTGGAAGTTACTTATTTTGTCCACAAATCTGTTTAGTCATTAAATACACTTCTGAATCACATGGCTAATTCATTGATTGGCATACTTAAGACAGCAATATAAAATAAATATACATTTGAGGAGAAGAAACAACTTCTCTTCAAATATGAATTTTATTGAGGGAACAGTCCAAGGATTTATCATTTAATCATGAAGGTAGATGTAATTAAGAATAATTAAGGTATTAATCAAGTTGGTAACAGAACTAGTTTTACTGACTTTTAGTGTGTCCACCTAATTAAGAAACACGAGGAACTAATAATTGTTTTTACTTATATTCCTGGTCCTGAATGCAAATGAAATCATTCATCCATTGCTTCTATGGCTGAATTGTACAGTTGAACACTAAACAGAAACAGAATTAAAAACTCACAACTGCTCTTAAAATGTCCTAATCAAAGACTAAAACAAAAATTATTTAAAAAACTTTTTTTCTTATTGATTTTTTATTTTTTTATAAACATATAATTATTTTTATCCCCAGGGGTACAGGTCTGTGAATCGCCAGGTTTACACACTTCACAGCACTCACCATAGCACATACCCTCCCCAATGTCCATAACCCCACCCCCCCAACCCCCCACCCCCAGCAACCCTCAATTTGTTTTGTGAGATTAAGAGTCACTTATGGTTTGTCTCCCTCCCAATCCCATCTTGTTTCATTTATTCTTCTCCTACCCCCCTAGGTATCTTATAGTTTTGACTCCTTAATTTCTCTTTCTTCTGTCTTGTTGTTGGTGTACAGAAATGCAACTGATTTCTGTGCATTGATTTTATATCCTGACACTTTACTGAATTCCTGTACAAGTTGTAGCAGTTTTGGAGTGGAGTCTTTTGGGTTTTCCACATATAGTATCATATCATCTGCGAAGAGTGATAGTTTGACGTCTTCTTTGCAGATTTGGATGCCTTTACTTTCCTTTTGTTGTCTGATTGCTGAGGCCAGGACTTCTAGTACTATGTTGAATAGCAGTGGTGATAATGGACATCCCTGCCATTTTCCTGACCTTAGCAGAAAAGCTTTCAGTTTTTCTCCATTGAGAATGATATCTGCGGTGGGTTTTTCATAGATGGCTTTGATAATATTAGGTATGTGCCCTCTATCCCTACACTTTAAAACAAAAATCATTTTTGTCTGACTTCACCCACTATGAAGCAGGAAAGAATTAAGAGCTGTCCTGTAACCCATTCTATTCCTTTAGATGACCTGACAAAGAGAGAGAGGTGGTCCAGTTAAAATTCCTTGCAAGCGTAATGAAGGATCTCTTGCCAAAGACACTGAAGGTATGCTTTGGTGGAGTGTCTTCATAGGTGGAATGCTTTAGCAGTAGAAACCCGGTTTTTTGGTGAAGACATTTGGAAACTATTAATTTATGGGACATGTGACCATAAGAAATGTCATATAACTTGTAACTATTAGGATGTAAAAATAAGTTTTGTGATCAGACAGTATCCTTATATGCAGATGATGAGTGTATACATCTTTAGAGCCATTGTTTGTGAAATCTTGACCAGAGACTATACTAAGGAAAGGGACTTAGAAGGCTGCAGGTTAAATGGACCCAGATTCTCCTTCATTCTCCTATGCTGCTCAGTTACATGTGCACTTAAAATTATTAGCTAAGCTGAATACTAAATAAAACATTTGGCTTTGTGACTCTAATTTGATAATCTAATCATTGTGCTAACTCAGATTGTTGCTAAGAGAATTACCTTTGAATCATGACTAAGAAAAAGGATAAAATGAAAAATATAATGAGAATCTGATGTCCTTTGTGTTTTATCAGTCATGTACATGTACATGTAAATATTCACAATGTATATATAGTTGTGTAGTTGCTCATATAATTAACTTTTCTGCTGAATTTTTGGCCTCTGAGAATAAATTTTTATAGTAGTGTGATCCAAGATAAATTTTATGATCTTGTTCTTTTAAAATTGTTTAGCAAATACATGTTTTGGAAAGTCACATGGATCTAAGAAGCCAAACCTGAAAGTATAAGAGAGGCAAGCTGTAATCCATAAAAAATTATGTAGCAATTCTAGTTGATAAAAAATTCACTGAATAGTTATAAATAGTTATAAATGAAGTGAATATTATTTTCATGGACAAAAATCTAAATTGATATTATTTGATACCAAAATGAGGATAATACTCAAATTTGTATTTTATAAAAATCACAGTAGAACGTCATGTTAAGTTCTAGAAATATCTCTTTGAGGGGGACATAGATATTTGTTAACCTGGGACAGCCCTGATTTGTACACCTTTAATAAAAGAATTTTTACAGTGGCCTTTTCAGTTCTTAAAAGTGCTCTTCTTTGGATGAATGATAGGGTCACCCTAGATATAGACATAGGGGAGGTTCTTTAAGAGAAAGCAATCTGCATCAAAAAGGACTAGGTATATCTAACCTGGAGATTATAGATATTAAGAGATTTGTCACAATTTTATTTGAATATTTAAAGATATTTAATTTTCTAACAACTACAGATGGCCAGAATTAGATAATTTTCCTTAGCAGATTTTGAGGTTTTTTTTTCCCATTTTATTTATTTTTTTCAGCATAACAGTATTCATTGTTTTTGCACAACACCCAGTGCTCTATGCAAAACGTGCCCTCCCTATTACCCACCACCTGTTCCCCCAACCTCCCACCCCTGACCCTTCAAAACCCTCAGGTTGTTTTTCAGAGTCCATAGTCTCTTATGGTTCGCCTCCCCTCCCCAATGTCCATAGCCCCCTCCCCCTCTCCCAATCCCACCTCCCCCCAGCCTATTGTCAGCTCCATGGCTTCCAAGATTACTAAGAGTCAGGATGGCTTTGAATGATATTTCATGATTTGTTTTAAAAAATAATTGAGTTGTCAATGAAAACCTGCTCTTGTCTATTCTGTGTTCAGGTCACTATGTAGGATATGGAAGAAAAAGGTAATCCATAAATGTGGGGACTCACTACAATGAGGCTTGTTATGTAAATGAATAAGAATCAACTCATGTGTGTTGAAAGGACATTTTACTAAAGGATACCTTTGCTATGATTTATACAACATGATCGTCTATGGTAAGTGAAACTATGGGGTGGATTTCTGTTAGATTAATAAAACACATGAAATCATGGAGGAGAAAAATGTAACAAACTGTTAAGGAAGAATGAATAGTTTGGCTAGCTTAGAGAGACATAATGGGAGATAAACCCAAAAATGCAGAAATGGTCAATAGTGTAAAATTTTTATGGTTGTTTAATGGTTTTTGTTTAAATTTTATGATACATGGAAGAGGAATCAATTTGGACAAGTCATTGAAAAATGTTCTCATTTTTAGAGGAATTTGAGAACTTCTTGATTCCTAGAATCTGAGAATAGGCTTAAAGTTTGTATATTAACAAAGTCAGAAGAAATGGGAAAGAAAGAGAAAAAGGAGAGAGAATGACATTCTGAGAATATATAACACATTGGGCAAATGTTTTGACTTTTGCCACACTCCGGTCACAGTTGAAAGATTCTCTATTATAAAGAGTTAATGACGGCTAAAGATTGGGTCTCTCCAAGATCTTAGTGGTAGATGAGAGTCCAGTTACTTCACAGTAGAGTACAGGAGAAAAATCTCTTCCTTTCACAACAGACTTTTGGGGGAAAAAAAAAATCCTCTTTATATATACATACTCTAAATGGACTTGAAATAGGAACTTCCTTGTGGAGTGTCATCCCCAACTATATCTGTGAGACAATGATGTGTTCTGGTCTAATTCCTGAGGTAATGCTTCCCTTCTTTCACTATTCTTTCCAACTCATTGTAAAATGTAGGTTACATGTACTGCTTCTATGTATGTAATACTTATATATGTACATAAGTACCAGTGTATGTTGGTAGGAAATATTATTAAAGAAAATATCAGTGTAGAAGCAACCACAAACACCTTTGTGTGTTTATTTACAATGTACCATGGATCATTGCCACAGTCTGTTGTTGCTTGAGACCTCTTATCCTTGTATTGTTCCTGAAGGTAACACTTAGAAACAACTATTTGGCTCCTCAGTGCCACCCACCAGGCTGATTTGTCTGAGATCTTGTTTCCCAGCAGGTCCCAACTAGCTATGTTGTTTGAAGTTGTGCTTCAGTGAATCCTTATATATGTTACTCATGCCCTCTCTACTTTCCAAACAATAGCTATAGGAAACAAATGTCTTTATTCTTGGTGGTATGCCAAGATTGAATATTGTAGAAATCCTCTTTGAAGTAACTATTAAAAATTCAAAACCATTACTTTAACATCTGAATCTTATTCTAGAATTTAATTTGTCAGTAGAGACATATCCTCAGAATTCTATTTATGTTAGTCAGAGTTAATCCTCAAGTGGATATTTAAAAAACCTGAATAGACCGATATCTAGTAATGAGATTGAAGCAGTGATCAAAAACCTCCCAAAAAACAAGAGCCCAGGACCTGACGGATTCCCTGGGGAATTCTACCAAACTTTCAAAGAAGAAATAACACCAATTCTCCTGAAGCTGTTCCAAAAAATTGAAGCAGAAGGAAAACTTCCAGACTCTTTTTATGAAGCCAGCATTACCCTGATCCCCAAACCAGGCAAAGACCCTACCAAAAAGGAGAATTTCAGACCAATATCACTGATGAATATGGATGCAAAGATTCTCAACAAGACCCTAGCAAACAGGATCCAGCAGCACATTAAAAAGATTATCCACCATGACCAGGTGGGATTCATCCCTGGGTTGCAAGGTTGGTTCAACATTCACAAATCAATCAGTGTGATAGAACACATCAATAAGAGAAGAGAGAAGAACCACATGGTCCTCTCAATTGATGCAGAAAAAGCATTTGACAAAATCCAGCATCCGTTCCTGATGAAAACGCTTCAAAGTATAGGGATAGAGGGAACATTCCTGAACTTCATAAAATCTGTCTATGAAAGACCCACAGCAAATATCATCCTCAATGGGAAAAAGCTTGCAGCCTTCCCGTTGAGATCAGGAACACGACAAGGATGCCCACTCTCACCACTCTTGTTCAACATAGTATTAGAAGTTCTAGCAACGGCAATCAGACAACAAAGAGAAATAAAAGGTATCCAAATTGGCAATGAAGAAGTCAAACTCTCTCTCTTCGCAGATGACATGATTCTTTATATGGAAAACCCCAAAGACTCCACCCCCAAACTACTAGAACTCATACAGCAATTCAGTAACGTGGCAGGATACAAAGTCAATGTACAGAAATCAGTGGCTTTCTTATACACTAACAATGAAAATACAGAAAGGGAAATTAGAGAATCGATTCCATTTACTATAGCACCAAGAACCATAAGATACCTGGGCATAAACCTAACCAAAGAAGTAAAGGACCTGTACTCGAGGAACTACAGAACACTCATGAAAGAAATTGAAGAAGACACAAAAAGATGGAAGACTGTTCCATGCTCTTGGATTGGAAGAATAAACATTGTTAAAATGTCTATACTGCCTAGAGCAATCTATACTTTTAATGCCATTCCGATCAAAATTCCACCGGTATTTGTCAAAGAGCTGGAGCAAATAATCCTAAAATTTGTATGGAGTCAGAAGAGACCCCGAATTGCTAAGAAAATGTTGAAAAACAAAAACAAAACTGGCGGCATCACGTTACCCCGATTTCAAGCTTTACTACAAAGCTGTGATCACCAAGACAGCGTGGTACTGGCATAAAAACAGACACATAGACCAGTGGAACAGAGTGGAGAGCCCATATATGGACCCTCAACTCTATGGTCAAATAATCTTCGACAAAACAGGAAAAAATATTCAATGGAAAAAAGACAGTCTCTTCAATAAATGGTGCTGGGAAAACTGGACAGCGATATGTAGAAGAATGAAACTCGACCATTCTCTTACACCGTTCACAAAGATAAACTCGAAATGGATAAAAGACCTCAACATGAGACAGGAATCTATCAGAATCCTAGAGGAGAACATAGGCAGTAACCTCTTCGATATCAGCCACAGCAACTTCTTTCAAGATAAGTCTCCAAAGGCCAAGGAAACAAAAGCAAAAATGAACTTTTGGGACTTCATCAAGATCAAAAGCTTTTGCACAGTAAAGGAAAGAGTCAACAAAACAAAGAGGCAACCCACGGAATGGGAGAAGATATTTGTAAATGACAGTACAGACAAAAGGTTGATATCCAGGATCTACAAAGAACTTCTCAAACTCAACACACACAAAACAGATAATCATATCAAAAAATGGGCAGAAGATATGAATAGACACTTCTCCAACGAAGACATACAAATGGCTATCAGACACATGAAAAAATGTTCATCATCACTAGCCATCAGGGAGATTCAAATTAAAACAACATTGAGATACCACCTAACACCAGTTAGAATGGCCAAAATTAGCAAGACAGGAAACAACGTGTGCTGGAGAGGATGTGGAGAAAGGGGAACCCTCTTACACTGTTGGTGGGAATGCAAGTTAGTGCAGCCACTTTGGAGAACAGTGTGGAGATTCCTGAAGAAATTAAAAATAGAGCTTCCCTATGACCCTGCAATTGCACTGCTGGGTATTTACCCCAAAGATACAGATGTAGTGAAAAGAAGGGCCATTTGTACCCCAATGTTTATTGCAGCAATGGCTACGGTCGCCAAACTGTGGAAAGAACCAAGATGCCCTTCAACGGACGAATGGATAAGGAAGATGTGGTCCATATACACAATGGAGTATTATGCCTCCATCAGAAAGGACGAATACCCAACTTTTGTAGCAACATGGACGGGACTGGAAGAAATTATGCTGAGCGAAATAAGTCAAGCAGAGAGAGTCAAGTATCATATGGTCTCACTTATTTGTGGAGCATAACAAATAACATGGAGGACATGGGGAGATGGAGAGGAGAGGGAGTTGAGGGAAACTGGAAGGGGAGATGAACCATGAGAGACTATGGACTCTGAAAAACAACCAGAGGGTTATGAAGGGGCGGCGGGAGGGGGTGGGGTGGGGTGGGAGGTTGAGGAACCAGGTGGTGGGTAATAGGGAGGGCACGTACTGCATGGAGCACTGGGTGTGATGCCAAAACAATGAACACTGTTATGCTGTAAATAAGCAAATAAAAATAAATAAATTAATTTAAAAAAAAAAGAGTACAGTTGGATAAACTTACTAAAAATTCAACCAAAATGGAATAGAATAGTCAGGATTATTGAAAAAAAAATACTGCTTTTGAAAGCAATATTTCTCAGTAGTCCTGAGTCCATGATATGAGTTTTTTGTCAATGGACCACTGCCCCATTCAACTCTTTACTTCTCAAGTTGGTTTCCTACTCACACACAAAATTATAGAGGTAGTGAATGGTGAGAGTGGTCCACATCTTCAGGTGTCTCAAGCTCTATGATTCCAGATACAGAAGCCCAAATTAGGAGAGAAGAGACTAACTGATAACCAAAATATGAAACTGTTTATAGCAAATGCCGATATACTGGCTATTATTTGCTTGTCTTAGACTCTGGTAGAACCAGTACAGGAGCCCCCAACAGAAAACCATTCTGCATTGGGATGGAGTTCTTAAACTTTGCCTCTGGATTCCAGCAATAGTTTTAGGGGCAAATCAGTCAAAAATATTATAATCTAAAAATTGTAATCCTTTAAAAGATGTTGACAATCATCAAGGATTCACGAATAAATAGATGGATGAATTGTTAGTTATGAAACTGATTTGAAAAAAGAAAGAAAGCAAAAGCTATATGGCTTTGCCAAATATTGTCACCTCCTGGACCTCAGAAACAGTTTTGAAACTTCTACAAGGATAGATTTGTTAAATAGAGGGTTAGATAAATGCTACTATGAGTCTGCGAATCTCTTAAACATAGGTAATTTTGGAGAATAGGTATATTTGCTCATTTATTTTGAGGGAAATTCCATAGTTTTTATCAAGTCTCAAAGACTCTTTTCCGACTGAGATTAAAGAAAATTCTGTCTCTCTTTCTTTCTTTCACTCACAAACACAACACTGTTTTAAATATATATATGCACATATGCAAACGCATGTGTAAAATATGTATAATTATGTAAATATATATGTATATAAGTATCAGTAATTATAATCCATCTGTTTTACACCATCATGTGCCTAGGCTAGAATATTACATTTCTTCTCCAAGTGAATTGCCCAAATAACCCTGAACTGTATAGTTTTTTTTTTTTAAAGATAGAGCTTTTTTTTTTTTAAGATTTTTATTATTTATTTATTTATTTGACAGAGAGATCACAAGTAGACAGAGAGGCAGGCAGAGAGAGAGAGGGGGAAGCAGGCTCGCTGCTGAGCAGAGAGCCCGATGTGGGACTTGATCCCAGGACCCTGAGATCATGACCCGAGCGGAAGGCAGTGGCTTAACCCACTGAGCCACCCAGGCACCCTGAACTGTATAGTTTTTATGCTACAGTTTTATAGATATGGAAACTGAAACTAAGATAGTATAATTACTTGTTCAATATCACACAGCTAGGAAGTGCTAAATATCTATCTACAAAAGCTGTGTTTATCTACTTATCTACTTTCAAAGCAATGTATTAGAATCCATGTTCTTAGCTATTACCATAGTTATAAAATGGTCAGCAGAGAAAAGTTCACTGATAACACATATGGCTACTCAATGAATTAATTTTTTAACACGTGGCCATTACTGCCATTATTGTTATTAAATTGTCATTATTATTTTTTTCTAATATTCTATCTCAGTTTGTGGTAAAACAAACTAATAATTAGAAAAACTACCTACAAACAGATTAGCATTATGCAGATGAAGGGTAAGGGAGTATCTTAGTCATTTTCAATTGCTACAACAAAATATCATAAACTGGGTGGTTTATTGACAACAGAAATTTATTTCTCACAGTTTTGATGACTGGAAATCTGAGACTATTGTGCCAGCATGATTAAATTCTGGTGAATTCCAGGTTGTAGACAGCTGGCTTCATGTATCTTCAAATGGTGGAAAGAAAGCTAGCTAGCTCTCTGACATCTTTTAAAGGCATTAATTTCATTCATGAGGGCTAGACCCACATGACTTGATTACCCCCTGATGACCCATCTCCAAATATCATCCTATTGGGATTAGGGTTTTGACATATGAATGGTGTGGAGACAGAAACATTCAGTCCATTGCAAGAAACAATTAATCTGGACATTTTCCAGGTTCTGAGCTTTGAGCTAGAGTGACAGCAGCTATGACTCATGCCATTTGAAGTTTAGTCTCATGTAGAGAGGCAGCTAGTTGAGGAGAGGATATTACAGGTAAAAAGAAAAAGAAATTAACTTTTTCAGTTTCCAAACAGATTTCAAAATTGAAGAAAAATGGAATAGACAAAGGTATTACAGAAAATGCCTTTTGAGCATTCCTAAGGCAAGATCGTGACATAATTAACAGATGTAGCAGAGTATAGGTCAGAATTAAATGTTTTTCTTGAGATTTTTCTCTACTTTGGTCCACCATGGAGTATTCGACAGAGAAAGTGAATTCTTGCCCTGCCTGAGTAGAGGCAGTGGGGAAGGGAGCAATAGACAAATAAATGGAAATAGCTTGTGTCTCAGAGATTGAGAGAAGATTCTCTCCCTATGTTATAGAAAATGTTCTGATGATGGTATCTGAAAGAAGGCTTAGTTTGAGCTGCTTTGTGATAAAAGTATATGCATGCCCTTGGCTTTGGAAGACTAGCAATAATCAAAGCTGAACTCAGGATTCAACATGGTTCCTTGGTCTTCTAGGAGTAATGGACTATGTGAGACATCTGGTGAATGGGTCAAAAAACAATCTTATCTAAATGACATGCCTAGTGTTAAGTACAGAAACCAGGGCCCGAGTCTCTGAAGGGGCTTAAATTTTGGTGAGGAGATGTCATGTGCTTGAAACAGTCTTATGGCTGTGATAAGGAGACCCCAAAAACCAGAAGCCAAATGGATACAAGTTTGCCAAAGCTTTAGACAAGAAAGAACTGGGAACTGCTTCAGCTGCCATAACAGGGCTAGGACGTCAGACGATCAGAGGCTGACCTGGAAAACCCAAGGGCTGCAGGCCTCAGGGAATGCCAGTCAGGATAACTGTGGGTCAGGTACTCTTCCTAATCCATGGTGCCTTACAAACTAAATCTGTTCCAAGGAAAAGAAGGGAATGAACAGCACGTATATGTGAGAGAGTTTAACCCTGAATGTGTAGAGAAATCATGGTAATATCACTTTGTCCTTTAACATGGAACTTATATCTGTGAAACACAAAGTACATAAAAGGAATTCAAATTTACCAAGCTTTCATGTATTCCAGGAGGAAGATCCTATTTGTTTTTTAAATAATTGCTAAACTTCTACCATCATAGGGTTCACTATCAAAAACTCAAAGTTTAAGATCAAAACAAAAAGATCACTAGAAAATCTTGAAAAAGGCCATAAACCACAAAATTTCAGCCTTCAGCTGTTTTTTGGTCTTACAGTATAATCGAGCATTGCATCATTACTATTTAATCATCATCTAGAACTTCTGCAAGCCTAAGATGGACTGATTAGAGGTTATTTTTATTGGAGAAAAAATACACCTATAGCATATGGGATATACTCACACAAGACTTCATTAAACTTTTTTCATTATGCGAGATGTAGGAACTAACCCCCGTACTTGATCAGTAAATCTATGTTATTTAAAAATTTAAATTAACGATTGTCTTTTTTACTTTTCTCTACAAAATATCATTCTGATTAATAATTAGAACCGCATATCTCCTAGAACCGCATTCTCCAGTATCACTTGTTATTTGCCACTTCCATTAGCTAATCCTGTATGTAATTATGTTTATAGCCACTTACTCCCAGTGGATTCTCCTAAGCCATTTTTTTATTATTATTAAGAATTTTTCTTACATGGGGCGCCTGGGTGGCTCAGTGGGTTAAAACCTCTGCCTTCGGCTCGGGTCATGGTCTCAGGGTCCTGGAATCAAGCCCCTCATCAGGCTCTCTGCTCAGCGGGGAGCCTGCTTCCCTCTTTCTCTGCCTGCCTCTCTGCCTACTTATGATCTCTGTCAAATAAATAAATAAAATATTTTTTAAAACAAGAATCTTTCTTATAGAGACACAGAAGTGGATAACTAACATATATTCCTAGATTAAGTTACTTGCCTCAAATTTGATTATTATGTGAAAATATTTCAGCCTTTATTATTTGATGACCGTGACTACATATATATAATTCGCAAATTTAGATACATAGAGGATATACATCATATACAAATAGTGCTATGTATTTATTAACATCTCTTTATCAAATTATATGACATAGTTATAAATCATCCAATACTAAGTAGGAGGAGGTAAGTGCTGTTAGTTTGATTTGGGGAAAAAGGAGAACCTCAAGAAAAGTATGGCTTAAGTTTGACAAATACAGAAGAGGATAAAGGTTGTATTACTGGGGGGAAAAAGCTGTATGACTAAAGCATGGAGATGAACAGTTAACAAATGAGCAATCATGAGTTATTTGTTTATTCAGAACACAGTGTGAGAGTAAAAGGACTGAGAGATGATACACAAAATACAAGTTCGAGCCAGTTTATAAAATAACTTTCTAAAGAATTTGGATATTTCTCTGTAGATCAAAGTTCCTACTAATTGAGCACCCCTGGAGACTGCTAGTGTGATAGCACATTCCATATATTAAATAATGTCCTCAAATATCACAGATCTTCTGCCTATTGATCTGAGGCCTTTGCAATTAGTCCTTTCATTCCCTGAGAATAAAATGGAAAGAATATTTTTGAGTGAAAACTAAACCCTTTTCCCATTCTGAATCAGCTGAGCATTCTGATTTTGTGGTATATCAAAATTTTCCAACATTTCGCATGTACATACACATGAACACTCACACATAAATTTAAAAAATGAGACTATTTTTTATTATCAAAATTAATTATAGTACTAGCTAGCTGAGGACCCAGAGAGATCAATTAGTTTATGAAAGGTCAAGTACCTCGTTAGTACCAGTGCTGGGATTAGAGCTAAAACCTTTTGACACCAATTCTACATTACTTTTTTTCATGTTACTTCTTTAAGCATGTTCACTAAAACTGCTAATTCAGACTACCTGGATGAAGATCAATTTTCATTTTTAAAAGACAGCACTATATTGCTAATATATTTTATTACCATGAAGAGTAACTCTAACCACATTGATGAAGTCTGTCAAGTAGATTTAATTGCCCAAATAAAAAATTAGTGCTAAATTAATGGCATACATATAAATCCATCTTTGAAAGTTGACATCTTTGATGTCAACTAAAATAAGTATTACTTGCATAACCTTGTTTACATTATTAATTTAAATTGAAACATCCTTATTCATTTGTTGCATACATTTTCATAGTTTTTTCCCATATTATCAATATTTCTCAGTTAATGAGCTTTACAAAAAATGAGGTTTTCTCTTTAGAAACTTTGAAAAATAGAAAATTTAATTAATTCAATTAGAGTTTTAAAATATTCTTGAGAGTAATAAAGCTATGTTATAAAGATTCATCACCTGTGTTAAATATGCTGCTGTCCACTCAGAAGCTAATATGAAGTCGATAAAAGAAAGCCTCAATTTTTTTTTTTTTGAAAGCCTCAATTTAAATGAAATCTGTCATATCAGCTATGATCATACATAAGGGTATATTTCATGGAGCACCTAAATTAATAATAATGATAATAGTAACAATAAATACATATGACAAAAAGTTATTCCCACATTTCTAGGAAAAAGTAGTGTAGCCATTGGAACAATACAGAACCATTTTGAACATGCCTAATTAATAAATGAAAGGTCTATATTTATGGTAAGAGCCACTAGGACCATTTAAAACAGTTTAATCAATAAATAACAATACCTCACCTCAGTGAACACGCTTTTTACCTACCAATCAATGAGGGCTCCTTGCTTCTAAAAGTCAAGCAATTAAAAACAGACTTTCATATGAATGCCAGCCACTCAACAGCAGTCTCCTTCTAGACAAATTATGTCAACCCACTTGTCTGTAAAATTCTACCAGTCCTTGGATTCCATGCTTTCAAAATATTTTATAGAAAATCATCAATTGCCTCTCCTTGGAGAGACTATGCTTGACCAGCAAGCTTTCTCTATTATAATAAAAATCCATTTAAGTTTGTGTACTTTCTTTTAGGTATTGAATAAGAATTTAGGGGCACCTGGGTGGCTCAGTGGGTTAAAGCCTCTGCCTTTCACTCAGGTCATGATCCAGGGATCCTGGGATCCAGCCCTGCATTGGGCTCTCTGCTCAGCAGGAAGCCTGCTTCCTACTCTCTCTGTCTGCCTCTCTGCCTACTTGTGATCTGTCTAATAAATAAATAAAATCTTAAAAAAAAATTTCATCCTCTGACAATTGTGAGATTACCTAAAAACCATGTTGAAAATCTTTGCTTGTCAAGCATTTTGGAGGGCCCTTGAACCAACAGGCCCTCACTCTAACATTTTTGTGTCCAAATTCTGTTTGTTTTTAAGATTTGCTTTTGAAGGAATCAGTCTCAATAGAAATTTGAGCTCTGTCTTCTTATTCTAGAATTTTCTTGATCGGTATGTGTTCACATAATGTCATTAGACCTAGATCTTTATATAAAGCAGTTAGATCTTTTCATCATGTATTCTTGACTACATTGACAAGAAACAATCTAAATACCTCTCTTTTCTGTTTATATCACCATGTTTAAAATTATTTAGTTGGAATTATAGCATGGTAAATTATCAGTGGAGTGACCCTTGGCATGTCTTTGAAGTTCTCTGAAACTTATGTGACATGAGGACAATAATTCCTACTTTGCAAGTAGCTTATGACATGTAAGCTAGATAACACATAAGAAAACATGTAAAATATTACTGACCAATAACTTTATAGAATCTAAACTATAGTCTCATTTTGCATAGCAACAAATTTTAGCCACATGCATCTCCCAAATGCTGCTGTATCCCTGTCCCTAATCTCCATATATAACTCTAAGCAAGGTTAAGGAAGACTATATTTCTTTTATTTTTAGGTTTTAGGTAGCATGTTTGCACATAAAATTTGGACATCTCTCTCTCTCTCTCTCTTTTTTTTTTTTTTTTGGTTCTTATTTACTTTCCTTATTTCATGTTCATTCCTTAAGAAGCTGCAGAGTATAGAGAGAATTAGAGAGCATTAGTAGTTACATAAAGAAAAACAAAAGTCTACATTTGAAGTAACAGTGATTTGGGGCATAGAAAATAAGTCTATTATCTAAAAATGAAGAACATAAAACAGATGGTGGAAATTACGTTATCCAAAGTCTTCCAACAGGTTTGCCTCATGATGGAAAATATTGGTATTCAGAAGCAAATGAAGAATTTTTTACTTTTGAAGGGCATTTTTATTGCTGCATGTGATGGCAAAACAGTAGAGTAAAAATAAATTAGTGTAATTTAAGTCAAATCCATTTGTATTTATCTTAAACCGTAAGTTAATTAGTAACATTTTCTTTAAAAGAGTTCTAATTTGTTTTAGGTTTCTTGTGTTTTGTTTTGTTTTTTTTTTCTCAATAAAGCATGAAGGAATGAGCCTATAAGAACATCAGTGCATGGTACTGAATTTGAGTATTTGAGTCTAACAGTATCCTTAAGCAAAACACTCAAATATTATGGAATGGAACTTTATAAACTACAAAGCACTTGCATTGTCAGAAGATAAGAACTGACATAATGAATTTTCAAAAATTTATGTCAGCATTGGAAATGCTATATTCATAAAAACTTCAAGGAGAAATACTAAAGAATATAAATGATTATTTTTTATTTAATGTATTATCCTATTACATAATAGCTAAGCTAATTGCACATTTATCATCTATTATTACTTTCAAGACAAAGTTTCACCAAGTCATTTTCCACAGTAACAAGTAGATGGCATTATATTACTGTTCTTAACATAGTCTTCTTAATGGCAAAATTCAAGTAAAAATAATTCTACAAAACTTTTTAGTTTTAAAACTCATAAGCTGAGTAAATAAATCTGTTCCTATTCAATAATCTGGTCACTTGAGTCTACTCAAATCTAAAATTATTATAATTCTAGTGATTTCTTTGAAATAATTGCTTTGTTAAATTAAACTAATTGCTTAAAGAAAATTACTTAACATGGCAAGTAAAACCTTTAACATGAAATCAAATTCCTTTTTTAATGACATTTAAGACTCTATAAAGTATTCTAGTTTATGATGCAATATTAAACTATACCACAATGTACTCTGCTAGCCTCAAACCCAAGTAGGTGAACAAAATAATTAAAACAAGAAAAGCAAATAACAGCAGTACTCACCTCAAAGTAAAGAAACCCTTGAAACCATAACTATATTATTTGAAAAGCAGTCACAAAGGAAAAAGATGATAAAAGATTCTAAGAATCCATTTATAGTTCTTACCCAGACACACAGGAAAAGAAGCAGAAACCATGCTAATATACACCCACTTTTGGGTGCGCTACAGAACTTCCTCACCTTACACTGGGGTTGCATTCCAGTAACCCATTGTAAGTTGAAAACATCATAAGTCAAATATGTATTTAATACACCTAACCAACTAAGCATTATAGCTTAACCTATAATATGCCCAGGACAGTTGGGCAAAATCACCTAACACAGAACATATTATAAAGTGTTGAATAGTTCTTTTAATAACTTAATGAATACTGTACTGAAAGTAAAAAAAAAAAACAACAAAAAACAAAAACCCAGAATGGTTTATGGGTACAAAATGGTTGTGAATGAATTGTTTTCTTTATCTTCATGGTTGTGCAGCTTACTGGGAGTTGTGGCTCACTGCTGATGCCCAGGCTCATAAGAGAGCATTGTAACCACATATCTTGCTAACTTTGGAAAAGATCAAAATCAAAATTCCAAGTACAGTTTCTACTGAATGCATATCACTTTTGTACCACTGTAAAGCCAAAAGTGTAAATTTAACATAATTCAAGGATCACCTGTATATGTTATACTTGCCTTCTAAGAAAAGTCCCAGAATATTCCTAAGGATAATCACCACAGAAGGGAAAATCTACCAGGATTTGGCATTTTGCTAACACTGAGCTGAAGTCTGAAAAAAAAAAAAAAGTATAGATAGATGATAGATAGGTAGAAAGACAGATGATAGACAGATTCTATCATGATTACCAAGAGGTATTTCCAACAATAAAATAAAATCTAAAAAAAAAAAAGAAAAAAAAAGAGATGAGATTTAAAAAACAGTGTGAACACTGAAATTATTGATAGCCCAAAGGGGAGGGCCACTGAAAATCCAAATTTAAGTCTTCCTTTCTTGCTAAAAACTTACATGACTCAACATTTAGAAGCCTTGCCTATTTTTAACTTCCTACTTCAGATGGGAAATCAGTGGTGAATATTGTGAGGATTTGGATAAAGTAGGAAAAAAAATTCAGCTTTTTTTTCAAACATAAAGTATCCAAAGCATATCCTGAGTTAGAAAAACAATCCCATCAAATAGTAACTAATATATATATATATATATATATATATATATATATATGTAAGAAATGCACCAGTTGGAACTAGCTAGTGCTATCTTTGAATGCCCACACAGCAGAACATCTAACCAGAGGATAGAAGTGTAAGAGTGGCTTATAAAACAGAATTTACTGGGGGGTTCCTGGGTGGCTCAGTGGGTTAAAGCCTCTGCCTTCAGCTCAGGTCATGATTTCAGGGTCCTGGGATCGAGCCCTGCATCGAGCTCTTGCTCAGCAGGGAGCCTGCTTCCCTTCCTTTCTCTCTGCCTGCCTCTCTGTTTACTTGTGATCTCTGTCTGGCAAATAAATAAGTAAAAAATCTTAAAACAACAACAACAAAAAACAAAAAAAAACAGAATTGACTGGTTATAACATATATCATACTATCAAGGAACAGCTGGCCTTATAGAAGCCTGGAATAGTTTTCAAAAGACACCAGCTTTGAATCAACGTCGCGTAAAGATGGATGCTATTCTTCCAGATACAATATGTGCATGTCTATATATATATATATATATATATATATATATATACACAATCAGAAGCCTGTGATGTGATGTTCTATCCCAATTTGAAGATATGTGTGGGTCCAGGAGCCAAAGGGCAAGATGAGGAATAGGCTTAATTTGTATCCCTCCCATGAGCTATCAGGCACGGTGTGCGACCCACCCTTCCTTTCTTCCTTCCTTCCTTTCTTTTCTCTTTCTTTCTTTCTTTCTTTCTTTCTTTCTTTCTTTCTTTCTTTCTTTCTTTCCTTTTAGGTTTATTTATTTGAGAAAGAGAAAGAGAGAGAGTGTGTGCCAGCCACACACAGGGGAGAGGGGCAGAAAGAGAGGAGGAGAGGGTCTTAGGCAGACTCTGCACTGAACTTGGAGCCTGACCCAGGGCTTAATCTCAGGACCCTGGGATCACGGTCTGAGCCAAAACCCAGACTCCAGTGCTTAACTGATTGTGTCACACAGGTGCCCCTGTGTGGTTCTTATTCTTAACTTTGAGGCATTATAGGCTTAGGTTTTGTTTTGCTTATGTTAACCAGTAAGGCATTAAAGCCATGTCATGTTAATGGCCTCCTTGTTTAATTAACAGGAGGAAGATGATTAGGGCCATTGTAGCCCAGAGATCAACTACATTAGTGGGAATATAGAGTGTGCCACCAAACTCTTTTTCTAAGATTTCTCTCAGCAAGGGAAGCCCACTACTGGAGCTGTTTCTCAACATGGGATAGAGAAGTATACTGGGTGGATTATGGTTGTGTCTCAGATCTTATACTGCAGGGACGTAACTAATAGCCTCAGGTGCTGCAGAATCTTTTAGCTCATTAGCTCTGAAGCTCTTTTCACCACTGCTTAAAACAAACAAAACAAAATAAACTGTGGTGTGGATAGAAGGCAGGCCATTCCTGTGAGTGTGGAGTTCCTCTAAATGATGACATGGGTTTGAGCAAATCCCAACAGTGTGGAAGCCAGGCAAATTTTCTTTGAACTGCTCTATAGTGTGAAATTCTCCTTTCCCTCTCTTAGTCACAGAATTCAGTCCTAATCACCCCTCATTTTCTGGCTTTCTCCTTGTTTTTCCTCACAATAAATCTCTCAATATATTTTTTTTTTCTCTCAATACATCTCTTGCATTCCTAACAATATCTTGGTGTTTGCTTCTCAGAGACCACGATCAATGTGTTTGTAACTTTCAGAGAAGGAGAAAATTAAGCTAAAAATTTGATAGTGAGTATACAATGAATATAAATGTAGAACTAAATTTCTGAAAACTCTGAAATATCTATGGTTATTTATCTATCTATAGATTTATACATATATGAGATATATATATAATCATCTTACTGTATAAACAATATAAGTAAAAAACTAATAAAGAAAGGAGAACTCATGATTTCATAGAGCCAAATATTTCATGGAGCTAAGTGTACAAAATTATTAAAGACATTTTCAAAGGAGTGTGTTAGAGACTAGCTCTCAAAATATTGGCTGATTAAATAGAGATCCTAAATCATTAATATGTTTAGTAATAGGTGATAATCATCATCATAACTGTAGTTCTTAGAATATATGTCTAATAATATTTTGATACTTTAAAACAAACTATTGCTAGACTTCTGAAATGAATACTTACATTAGAATAATAACTCACAAAATAACATCCACAATTTCCTAAGATTCAGTCAATGGTAAAGATCCATTTTAGAATTCTCATAATCATTATCTGGGCTGGTCAAAGCTTATCCATTATGTATCATCTTTTTTTTTTTTTAAATGTTTATTCGACAGAGAGAGATCACAAGTAGGCAGAGAGGCAGGCAGAGAGAGAGGAAAGCAGGCTGCTCGCTGAGCAGAAAGCCCGATGCGGGGCTCAATCCCAGGACTCTGGGATCATGACCTGAGCTGAAGACAGAGGCTTTAATCCACTGAGCCACCCAGGCGCCCCCATTATGTATCATCTTTATCAACTTGATGATATACTCAGAGAAATCTCAACTTGGTCTTTTTGATAGTGAGTATGTACAGGAAGGACACTAATTTAACATAAACTTTTGGCCAGGATAGAGCATGTAGTCTCTTTTTTAAAACTAGGAACCATCAATAAGATAAGAGTTTGCTATAAAGTGATAGTCTTAAAATTTTAGATATTTTTTACCTTCAATTTATTGATTCAGTAACAAATATTCAACATTTGTAGGGTAGTTTACAGTTTATGTTCTATTCAAGCATCTGTGAAGCTCAGAAACTAAAAAGATATGCAGCAATCCATTTCACTTTTAAGGCAGGCAACAAAATCAAATGAAACTTGATATTATGAACTTAAATTTGCACATTTTTAATTGAAACAAGGGATGCCAATAAAGTAGTTCAAAAAATTGAGGAAAAAATTTCATTAATGCTTTAATTACCTGATTTATTTATGGTTTTTCAAATTTGCTACTCATTTTTTTTACTTTTATTTAACATCTCTGACATAATTACCAAATTTTACTTTGAGTGTATGCATCTTGTATATGTGTACATTTGGTTTATGTGTATATTTATATTTTAAATTATTTTATGGGACATGTTTCATCTTGAAAAACCTGATATCAAGATTCTTAGTTGATACATTAAGATGCATGACTTTATTAGATACATGCAACACTTTTCTATTTGGATGTCATATTCTTGCTTTTGGAAATAATCGATTATGATGACTTGCTTTTTGATATAATAATGAAATAAGGTAATTTTTAAATAGTCTGAAGAATTGTGCTTGCATTGATTAAAATGATACCAGGATGTGATACAATAAAAATAAATGTTTAGTTATATAACTTAGCTGTAAGATTATATGACTGTAAAGCCATAAATTTATGTAAACTAGGACCCATCTGATATTAAAACTTAGATATTTTGAATTCCAATTCCTTGAAAGTCATTTTCTCAAATGATTATTATCAGTGCTGTACTTATCACAGCTCCTTCCATTATGGGTGTAAAAGGTTAATTTTCACATTTGTTATTTTGGAAAGAAGCCTTTCATTCATGGCCCAATGAAAAATCCAAAAGTTACAAATAAAAATCTATTTTTCTGTAAACTCAGTATAGATTTTTTGAGTAGTGTCTATTAAAAAAGACACATTTTTTTCACATTTATGCATGATAGATAATAAATTTATATTTTTTTAGATTCAGGGAAGCTAATGGAGACTCAATTCTTCATTGTTACAATAAAAAACAGAACTTGATTAAATTGCAGCTCAATCTGATTTATCCTTTCAGTTAATAGAAAAACGAATTATATGCCCAAACAAAATGTATGCCTTAAAACCTATTATTGGGGTAAATATAAGTAGTATTGCTCTTCCAATAGCAATGATACTTATCCAGAATAGTGAAGTCCAAGGAAAGGAACCACTTTATCTTGAGATGAAAAGTTTAAAAACTGCTCTTAAATATATCTTAATGATGCCAATATATGAGCTTTTTATCTTCATCTTTATTCTAAATATTTTGTTCCAAGATTCAAAGAATAAAATTACTAGCATTATTTTTCTATCATTTTGTTGTCAATAATGTGTATATGATACATATATATTATAGCATTTATGATAGATTAATGAAATTGATAGATTCTAATTTACGTTTCTGTTTGTAGACTAGGTTAATTAGAATATCAGAATAGAATTTGATGAATCTAGTAAAAGCATTCGTTTTCTTCTTATTTTATGTAAGAAAATGTCTTGTCCCAAAGTAGTTATATTCTGAAATATCCAAACTATAAGTGCTCTGACAGCCTCTTCGTAAACAAAAATATGGATAATAATGATTAAGGAGCTTCTGAGGTGGTGAGGTGGGGAGATAATTGAAGTGTGAGTTAGGGAAATGTAGCATTAATTCTGATAAATATCAGTTAAACTCTAGCTTTTATCTACTTAACATAGTGGTTAATTAGTATGAAACATTCGGCAATTTCTTTTTCTAGAAGCAGACATTTTTTTAAGATTTTATTTATTTATTTGAGAAAAGGGAGAGAGAGAGCCAGCACAAGAAGGGGGGCAGTGAAGAGCAGAGGGAGAAGCCGAATCCTTGCCAAGCAGTGAGCAGACCTGGGGCTTGTTGCCATAATCCTGGGATCATGAGGAGCCAACAGAAGATGCTTAACTGACTGAGTCAACAAGGTACCCCTCTAGAAATTGACTTTCAAGAGCTAAAATTACAATATGAAAGTATTTCATATTAGCTGTATTAGGGTTCTCCAGAGAAATGAATAGAATCTATGTTTAGATACACACACGCACACACACACACACACACACACACACACACACACACACACATATGAAAGGAAATTTATTTTAGCAGATTGCCTCATGCAAATATGCAGACTGCCAATGCCCAGGGTTTTCAGGAAGTTAGCAAGCTGGGGACCCAGGAGAGCCCACAATGCAGTTCCAGTCCAAATCCAAAGCCCAAGAATCAGGAAAGCTGATGGTATGGTTGTGTTCTGAAGACTGGCAGAGTCAAGATATAGGAAGAGCAGATGTTCCCTTCTGAAGGCAGTCAGGTAGGAGGAATTCTCTGTCACTCTTGGGAATGTCAGCCTTTTTATTCAATTCAGTCCTTCAGCTGATTGAATAAGGCCACCAGCATTAGGGAGATCTATCCACTTTACTTAGTCTGTTCATTTAAATGTTAATCTCCTCCAAAAACCTCCTCACAGGAACACTCAGAATAATATTTGACTTAATATCATGACATTCTGCTGCCCAGTCAAGTTGACACATAAAATTAACCATCATATTATACTTACAGTAAACAAGGATTAATTTTTAAAAACCCATTAGAGATTTAAAGATCATAGTCATCCACATTTCTGTTAAATATTCCCTTAAGAGAAATATCTTTCCTTAGGCAATATTGCCATTTATGACAGTGACATTTCATTAAATCTATATAGCTGCTATGTCTTTCATCTGCAGTACCGGTCTTTGTAATTAACAACAGAGCAAGGAGAAATAAAACCTCTTGATCAAGATGTTTGTTCTTTGGTAGTTACATTATTATAACATCAAGGAATCATTCAGAACTTTGAAAGCCACTAGCAAAGAATCAGGTTTTAATTATCAGTGGCTAATTCTTGAGTAAATACACTGTGTCCTATAACTGTTCCCCTGTCTTCATTCCCCAAAATGTTTGAATGGATAACATTTTTCCCAATTTAATGTTAAATCCTATTGTGTCCTTGGGTTTTGTTTTGATTTTGTTTTATGGGAGCCGTGGTGGGGTGGAGACTGCCAAAACTCAGTCAGGGAAGAGTTTTCTTGCTGTGAAAAAATAATGCATCACAAAATATACAGTAGAATGGTCAATAAATCATAGTGTGAAATATATCCCCATACTAATAAAATAAATAGAAATAAGACCAAAAATACAAAGAAATATGAAATAGAAATAATAACATACAGACGAGCAAAATATATGACTATATAAGAAATTCACGTGTATATAATACATACTTCTTCAGAAATTTGCATCTAATACTTATAAAATATAAGTAATTTATTGGTCTCAGAATTGAGTAATTACCAAGTTTTGTACCATTGTTTTGCTGATTCAATGAAAATTATTAATTTTTATCCCTTCTTTCTCACCTGCATAACTCATCATTCTTGCTTATTTTGAGCACAATGCAAGTCGAAGTTATAATTCATGTTGATTAAGACATTCTCTGTATTTTCATTCTGGGATTCTGTTATAAGCATATTCTCCTTGCATTGCATGGAGACCTCCAGACATTTCACTGATACCATATATTTTCAACTTCCTACATATGAAAAATCAGGTCAATTTGGAAAGACCAGTTTGCTTTATTTGGAAAGACCAGCTTAGTTTTATAAGAATAAATTATCATTTTTAAGGAATTATTTATTTACTACTGGTTTTTTTCTTAATAATGATTTTTGCCAATATTAGAATTTCATCAAAATTCAAATTTTATAAAATTAATATGTTTATTAATTAAATTAAAAACTGGCTATTTACCTGTCCCAGCAATTCTTTTCCCACATGTCAAAGAAAAAGATGGTTGATGGATTTTTTACTTTATTTCAATCCATCACTAATTTAAATAAGCCCTGTATTTCCTTGCATGATGATAGGCACAGAGAATATGACAAAGTCCCTATATTTGAATTAATTAGTATTTTAGATGGTCACCATGTTTGAATTAATTAATATAGATGGTGACACATTTATAAAGACAACATTTATACAGGTCCCAATTTTATATATATATAAATATATATATATTGTATATATATTTATATATATTTTATATATCATATATTTATATGAATATATATTCATTTATATGTATACATATATATTTATTTATTTATATCTAGTTATACGTGTGTGTATATATATATATATTCATCTGTTTCATTAGGAAAAAATGAGTGTGGAGTTAATCAGCTTACTGAAACTAACCTCTTTTGAAGGTTAAAATCATTTAAATATTTAAGTAATCTAATTTAATTATTTTCATTGCAACTTGGGTTTAAACAATGGTCTACCAAAAGGCCAAATATTGTACTGGGATGAACTTTTAATTACAGTCAGAGTAGATAAGTTATACTCTTTTAAAAGGATTTTCTTACCTCTTAAAAAGATCTCTTCCCTTCTCTACACATGGGAGTGGAACATTTCTTTACCTGAGCCAGAGTCTTGATTAGATAATAATGCATTAGCTATAAAGTGCAAACATTCTTAGGGAAAATAAAATATTGATTGGTATTCACAATGTCTTGTCCATTAAGATTGCTCTAACAAAATACCACAAGCAGGGTGGCTTGTAGACAACAAATACTCATTTCTCACAGTTCTAGAGGCTGGGGAGTCTTTGATCATGGCACGAGGAAGGAGCTTCACTGTCTGGTGAGAGCCCAGGGCCTCACTGGCAGCAATCTCCCTGTAACCTCCTATGGCACAAGGGATGAGAGAATATTCTGGGATTTCTTTTATGTGGGCATTAATCCCATTCCTCAGGGTTCTGCTCTCATGACCTAAAAATTCCTAAAGGCCCCACCTCAAAGTACCATTACACGGTGATTTAAGTTTTCAACATATGAATTTTGAGAGGGACACATTCAATCTAGAGCACAAGTTATGTATGAATAATTAGACATATCTATTTTTGTGATTCAGAGATATTGATGCCATGAAGGGAATTGAACTGGAGCTATGGGAAATGAAGGACACAGAGTCAAGATCATTTTAGGCTAACCATACCCATTCATGAGATATTTAAACAATTAGTCAACTTGTATAAAAGGAAAAATCAGATGCCTCTGTGCAGTTAGAAAGGGATAGTTACCAATGTAAAAACTGTCTGCTGATTCTTTTGGTATCCTATAGGAATAGTCCACTCTTGGATTTTTTTTTCCTCTTTGTCTCATAGATTTCTGTAGTCATTACTTGAAAGGTAAAGCTCTTATATTTATAATAATTGGCAAGATCAGTGTAATATTTATTTTTGTTTTATGCACTGAATTTTATGTAATTGACAGATTTTGTAGATAACACTAGCTTCTATTCTCCAGAGCTCTCTGTGTGTTTCTGTATATTTATGTGTAATACATCTGTTGCAGTGTGCAGCTCCTCTCAGAGTTATTTTCTGGTTTCTGTTCAGCAAAAGGGTGAAAGAAAAACAACTCAGAAAACAAAAATGAACTTGCTGCCAGGCTGTGGCTCTGAATGAGACTTGGAGGCTCCTTCACTTTTTTGAAGCAGCATGTGTCAAACTTGTTGTGAATCAGATTTTTATATACAGAATCAGAATCCTCTCAGCTGACACAGCTGAAATCAAAGCCTTGAGGGTATAGTGCAAGATACCTGTTTTGCTTTGAAAAACTGAACACATCCATTGGAAATGCTTTTGCCTAAAATAATTGGCTCAGCTTCAACTGAATGCTGGGTGCTGATGCCCAGGAAACCAGTATTCTTTTTTAGAAACAAAGACAATAAAAAATGTGATGTGACCTTTCCTCCTTTCTACAAATTGCCTCCGAGAGTATATCTACCTGTCAGTATGCCTACCCACCTTCCTATGCTACAAACCCCAACTGCTTAATAACTGAAAAAGTGCAAAACAAGGCTCCATATATAACCATTTTATTAGATATAACAACCCTTGAAATAGAGCACTGGGTTGAACTCTGATGCTTTGCCTGAGAGGAATGAATGGGATACGTATAGATATATGGTTTGTATTGAGGAGTGGGTACCTTCTCTTCTATTTTGAAGGAAATTCTATCACATTCAGAAGTTTCAGTGATGAAGTTGACATAACAGTGTCATAAGTATGGTTATGTCATGGTTCAAACATCTTCCTCTTAGGTCTTTTTAGTGGAATTTTTTCAAGTATGCAGTGGGATTTTGCATATGGATTATGGAAAGGTGTACATATAAGAATCATTTTTAAAAATAGTTTTATTATCATGCTTTTATACTACCCTAAAATTCACAAGTGATTTTCATTTGGAATTTGTTTTTAACAGATAAAGCTCTCTGATTTAGAGAAACAGACTCTTGCCTACACATTTAAAAATATAACTTGACCTTGAAGTGAATTTTTATTCCAGATGAAAATTATACTTAACCCTGATAGAGGTATACATGGTAAATACTCTTATTTAATAATAAGTAATAAAATATATAAGTATACAATAAAGAGCTGGGTAAATACACACAGAGATCTTGATCTTCTCATCTATTTGTTGCAAAAAATTAAGTAATAATAATTTAAACTCATATCTTTATGACATTTTATTTTATTTTATTTTTAAAAAATATTTTATTTATTTATTTATTTATTTATTTTTTATTTATTTGACAGAGAGAAATCACAACTAGGCAGAGAGGCAGGCAGAGAGAGTGGAGGAAGCAGACTCCCTGCAGAGCAGAGAGCCTGACGTGGGGCTCGATCCCAGGACCCTGGGATCATGACCTGAGCTGAAGGCAGAGGCTTTAACCCACTGAGCCACCCAGGTGCCCCAGTTTTATTTATTTATTTGAGAGAGAGACAGTGAGAGACAGCATGAGCGAGGAGAAGGTCAGAGGGAGAAGCAGACTCCCCATGGAGATGGGAGCCCGATATGGGACTCGATCCCGGGACTCCAGGATCATGACCTGAGCTGAAGGCAGTCGCTTAACCAATTGAGCCACCCAGGCACCCCGACATTTTATTTTTTTAATGATTTAACCTTTTATATTTTACTTATTCATCCAAACAGTTGTAGGGAAAGAAGAAGACGTTGCATTAATACCTGTTTTAGGGATGCAGAAACTGAAGCTCATGGAAGCTTACTTAGCCTGTATAGAGGTTACAATAGACTGAGTACCTTGGTCCCTTGTTTTCTCTGTTTACAAAGTTTAATGAACTACCTTGAAATGGAATGATCTCCCCTTGCTATGAGTGTTTAAGGAAGTAACACTAGAGTTTTAATAGATATTTTAACGTTGGTTCCTTCTAACTGTAAAAATTTATCATTGTACATAACAAAAAGCAAAACCCTAAGTTTTAGTAGATGGCCTACTATAATGGACTGAATATTTGTGTCCCCAACACATTCATATATTGAAGCCCTAATCCCTTGTGTGATTACCGTCAGAAGGTAATTTGGTTGAGATGAGGTCATGAGGGTGCAGCCTCCATGATAGATGAGTGCCTTTGTAAAAAGAAGAAGAGAGAACAGAGATCTTTCTTTCTTTCTTCCACCTGTGAGAACACAGTGAGAGGGTGCCCATCTGCCAGCCAGGAATAGCTCTCGCACCAGGAACCAAATATTCTGGCACTTTGTTCTTGGACTACTTCTCCAGAACTGTGAGAGATAAATGTCTGTTATTTAAACCATCCAGTGTCTGGTATCTTTTTGTAGTAGCCCTAGTGACTAGCAGACACCTATCCAAATAAGCAAATAAATAGATAAATAAATGAATGAATGAATATATTTTGAAAATAAGCCAAATTAACAAGTGGCTTAATTTGAACATAACTAAAAAATTTCATGAGGACTTCTAAGAGAGTTTATTAAAATGCTCATAAAACTTGGGATTATTAAGGCAAAGTTTTCGGGCAGCAACTTTAAAATAAAATTATATCTAAAGGCACAGTATTACTAACATTTACCTTGATCAAAGTAAATAAGTAGAATTATGTTTACACTTTAGTTACCCCTTATCAGATCACTGTTAAAAAGGGTGGTGCAGTCAGTTCAGCTTCTGAGTCTTGATTTCAGCTTAGGTCATGATCTCAGGGTCAGGATCTTGAGATTAAGCCCTATGTCTGGCTCCTCACTGAGCATGGAGCGTCTTTAAGATTCTCTTTGCCTCTTCTTCTGCCCCTCCCGTGCTCCTCTCCCCGCCCCTTGCACATGATCTGTCTCACCAAAAAAAAAAAAAACAAAAAAAAAAAAAACAAAGAAACAAAAAAAACCCAAAAAACAAAAAACCAAAAAACCACAATAAAACCCCAATGTGTATATAGCCTTTTATCTAAATGTATAGCTTATACTTTTTTAAACAAATATTTTTCCATATATATGTGAGGGATCCCTCTATATAAAAATAATCACACCTTACTTTTACCATCTTGTGAGATGTATATTTTCTAAATAAATAATAATCATTCTATGGCTAATTTACACAAAAGTTAAAATAATCTAGTTTTATACTCAATCCCTAGTAGTTCCTATATTACATATATGCTTTATTTCTATAATAAAACAATCACATTAGAGGTAAATTTGTCTAAAAATTACTGAGGCAAAAAGCCTGTGAAGAACAATGTATTTATTTTGTAAGAAAAATATTTGAATAAGACTATTTTTCTTTAAACATTAACATTTACAGTTAAGTAGTAGAAGTGTGAAAATGATAATGGGCTAACTGTGAAGTGTTAAAATTTGTTCTTTTAAATGTGTAATAGTCTCATTAGATGATATTTTAGCAAAAAATCATTTAATGTGGGGATTTTTAAACAAAAAATGAAATAAAGTCTATCATATATTAAAACATACAAATTCTATGTTGACTCAAATATAAATTTATAGACATTTTCAGAAAAATCCTTACTTCATCTCATAGAAATACTGACTTATCCTTAAAACAGTAAAAATATTATGTCACTGAGTTTTTGTTTTTGTTTATATTCTATTTCTCTTGTAGAATACTAGGCATTATTATAGACTGTCATTTCTTTAGGAGTAGGTTTAAGAGTGAAAGCAGTGACCACTACGTTGTTCTCCATATCTTGGGATTTATATCATCCATTTAGTTCAAGATTACCTCTGTTGGCTATGTTGAAAGATTCCTCTTATTTTACTACCTAGTAATGACAGGATTACAGCCAAACCATGACAGGAAGGATAAATTATATGGAGCATAATAAAAATGACTCAGGGAGTGGCCACTAAAAAACAACAAAGCAAAAGTGATAAACACACCAAAAACCCCACAAAACAATAAAAATTCTCCATACAAAAATATTAATTTCTACTTCTTTTGTTTAGTAATTATCATTGTTTAGAATACTTTAAATAATAATATACCAGTTATTTCCATTAATAATTGAAAGTGGAGTGAAAATAAACTTTAGAAATAAAACAATTACACAGTGCCTATATTAGCTATTTATATCTTAGAAAAGGACCAATTAAGCTGTTGATTTAGATTAGGATAGTCTAAAATTTAAGAGTTAATATAAACCTTGTGCTGTGTCACTTTCTTAGAAACTTGTCAGAATTTATGAAAGTGGGGGAGGTTGTTGAAGGACTATAAAGGGAATGAAAGAAATGTGAAAGAATAAAGAGCAAACTGAAACTTGACCACAAAAAACTTTTAATCCAATAAAAATTAAAATATTGATTATGGCTAACCTAATATTAAATAATTCTTATTTAAAATATCTTCCCAAGTTATACTTTATCACATTACCCAGTTTATTTAAATCAAATGATTTACTATAATCTGAGATTATGTTATTTTTGTTTTTTAAAGTTGTTATTTTATTATTATTTATCTTTACATCAGAAATAAATTGTATCATACAGATGCCTTTCTTTTTTACACAGTTTTGAATTCTTAGCACCTAGTCCAGGGCCATACAAATAACAGGTGGTCAGAATTTTTGACTTAAATAATCAATAATTAAGTTGATTGTCTGGAAGTTTCTGAGCATACTCTAGCTGAAAAGTATAGGAAGATAGTTTGACCCTGTGTTTAGTGAAAGACAGGAAGTTTACCAGAACTTAATTTTCTTCTTTCAATACAACGTGAACTAGGAACTTAAATATGCATATGACTTTGGGGATATTGATTTATGTATTCTTTGTACATATCCTTCATTCCCTTCTCATGTTCAAGCAACCAATAATTCCTGTGTTTCTTGCTTTGAGGTGGTTCGTGGCAATGGTTTCTGGCTTTTTATTCCTAAAATCAAAATCCAAACGAGGAAGGGACAAGTTTTGAAGAAAAAAGAAGAGGAGGGAGAGAGAATATTAAAGATAAAATAGTATGGCAGATGCTATGATTTTCATAGATCTCCTATAGGAATTAAGGATTTGTTGCCCAGCCTCTACTGTAATTGCCTTCAGGAATTGCTTCAAGTGAAGAGAGGCACCTGGCCCCAGGCTACAACTCTTCCATCTTGAGAACTCCTCATAGCGTTTTGTGAGGTTTCTACTGAGACTGCTTGATTTGTCTATTTCTTTCATTCTTTCTTCCCTTTCCTTCCAGAGAAAAATCCAAGAATGTTCTCTAATAGACCTCCTATATGGCAATGTGCATTTTAGATTCTATTTCCTAGAGAATCCAACCTAGAAATGGTTCAGAATTGTTACCAAAAGAAGACACTTACATGGAATTTTGGAGCTGGATTGTTCACCTCCCAACAGGAAATAAAGACCCCATCACTGTAGGGTGTGAAGTATAGAGAGCTCCTGGCCCAAAGTAGTAGTGCCAGTCACCTGTGACAAATTGAGGTGATTTAATTAGTGAGAATGCACAAATTGTGAAATGTTTAATCTTTGGGGAGTTACGAGAGAAAAAATAATATTAAGTATAGTGGAACTGCTAAATGTGACTGTTCTGAGAAAAGAGAGCAAAAGACTGAGAGTGATTTTTGGCAATTGATGTTAACTGTGTGAAAGCCAGAGGTCTCTTCCATATTATACAAAAAGGCTCTCATCTCCTACAGTGGGAGGATGGAGAAGACTGAGAACCACATCCCAATACTTAATTGTAAGAAAGGCTGAGACCAAAAGAAGTTAATGTGATTTAACAACCAGATAGGAACTCTGGGAGATGATGCAGAAAAACTGGTAGGAGTGTCTGCTAGAAACATGGAAAAGTTAAACCCTACACTAACCATGGTAGATAGAAAAATGTTGCCAAAGATGTCCCAATTTTCAGAACTTGTAATATATAGGTTATATGGAAATACCAAATTAAGGTTCTAGATGGTATTGCAGTTGCTAATCAGCTGACCTTAAAATTTGAGAGGTTATTCTAGATTTTCCTGGTAGACCCAATGTAATCACAAGTCATCTTAAAAAGTGGAGGATGAAATTGGAAGAGAGAAGCAGACATATGGCAACATGAGAAGAACTTGTGTCATGTTAAGTAACCAAGTTTGTGTCAGTTTGCTGCAGCAATAATAAGAAACATATATGGAGGTAAAATGCCAATGTTGTTATGGCAGATAACAGAAGAAGGCATTGATAAACTCTGTAAAACAAACAAAAAAACCCATGAAAACATGCTCCATAGAGGACTTATAGGATACATCATTTCCCAAATTTAAAAGAAATCTCTTAGGGTGCCTGGGTAGCTCAGTTGTTAATCACTGCCTTCGGTTCAGGTCATGATCCCACTGGGATCAAGACCCACCATCGGGCTCCCTGTTTGGCAGGAAGCCTGCTTCTCCCTTTCCCACTCCCCAGACTTGTGTTCCCTCTCTCTCTGATTCTCTGTGTCAAATAAATAAATAAAATCTTTAAACTAAAAAAAAATATATAAAAATAAAAGAAATCTGTTGATGAGGAGCTATGACTGTCACTAAGAAGTTCACTGGTTGTTCTATTTGGGACTTGATTTTTTTTTTTTTTTTAAGAAAGCTAGGAAAGAACTGGGCTCCCAGAGAGCAAGGGTGTAATCACTTGACAAAAAACCAACAAGCAAACAAAAACATAAACAACAAAAAGTTGTATGGTAGCATTTAACCATCCGAAGTCCAGAAGTCAGGCCAATGTAATTATTGTAACGAGCAGACAGGTCACAGTAGCAGCCATGTGAACCAGTTTTCCAAGAGTTATGAAATGTGTTAACAGAACAGAGTTTCCCTGAGAACAAGACAGATGAGCTGCTGACAAGGTTACTACTCAAACTCTACATTCAAAAGAAATCAAGAAGTAAAGAAAGAGTAGGGAGAAGGGAAGGACAGAGAGAGAGAGAGAGAGAGAGAGAGAGAGAGAAGGGAGGGAAGAAGGGAAAGAGGAGAAGTGGTTGGAAGGAGGAAAGTGGGAAGGAAACACAAGAGGAAGGGAAAGGAGGGAAAGAAAGAAGGAAAGAAGAAAAGACGGAAGACAGAAAGGAAGAGAAGAGGGGATGATCAGGGCAGACAACTCAAAAACTCAAAATACAAGCATAATTCCTTGCACCACTTTCTTTACTGAGCCAATTTTTGGACCAAAAACCCAATGACTAAAAGAATAGTCAGAACTCCAGAAGAAATAAACCCGCAACTCCATAGCAATTGTATATGGAGATTATTCCTTCAGTCTTTCTCCATTGGAATTATGATCATTTTTACTGAGGGAATTTTACACTGAGACAAAAAGAGAATACTTCCAAAACTATTGGATAAAGTGCCAACACTGACATCCAAAGACTTCGATATGTTATTATGACCTCCCAGTTAGAATGGGACCATATTTGTGCTCTTAATAAATAGAGTCTGCTCTTTGTCCAGCTTATAGTGGGTCCAGAGGATCTAAGGACTCACCTAGTTGTCATTTTCCCAGTTGCTCAAAGTATAACTGACATAGCTGATACTTGGCAAAATTCCAACACGTGTTAGTGCATCCATTTGAGAACTATCATTGTGTGGAACTGCAAGTGGAAGTTCCTAAAACTGTCCTCCTCACAGGTATAATAATGTAAAACATACCACATCCTTAAAGGGGTGGAAGAAATACATGTTATTACTAAAGACATAAGGAATTCAGGTGGGGTGTCCTGAACTGGTAGATGAAAGCAGACCCCTGAAATTTGAAACAGATAGTAGTCCCAGTTGTAGCTACTATGCCAGATGATGGATCATTGCTACAGCAGATAACACAGCCTCACATGCTGTGTGATCGGATATTGAGTCATTGATATGGTGAGCATGGTTTCATCTCTATCCCAAAATAGGATTATGAACAGTGGACATTGGAAAGTCCAGTGGTATATATTTACAGCTTTCCCTCAGAGCTATGGTAACTCTTCTGCCCTCTGTCATAATATAAAGAGATCTGGACCAGCTGTACATTCTGCAGAATATCACACTGGGCCTCTTTATCAATGGCATTAAGCTAATAATGTCAGAGGAAAGCTAGTGCATTAGATGACTTAGTTGACATATGTCCTCCAAAAGGTGTAAATAAATCACAATCTCATCTAAAGTAAAAATATACCATTTTATCTTGTTCCTCAGGCACAAAAAAGGTACCACAATGCCTAGTAAGCCTTTCAGGGTTCTAGAGACAGTATATTCCACACCAAGAATTCTACTCAGATCCATAGACTGGAGGACTGACAGTTCTGAGTGGAGTCTAGAACAAGGACAGGCTCTACAGTATATCAAGGTGATGGTACAAAAGACCTTGCTACTTTGAGCAATATTATCCAATATGATCATATGATATAGAGTATCCTTGAATAAATTATAGTTTAGGCCACCATAATTCTGTTATATGTATGAGAGATTTATATAACTTTCAAAAAAGCTTCTGACATCCTGCTGGACCCACACACTGATAGCAAGCCTAACCATGGTATATCAAGTGTGGCCAGAACTGCCTATCATAAGCTGGTTAATGTTACATCTGCTAAATCATAGGTCATGTAGGCCCAGAAGCAATTGAATAGTCCATTATGAGATGAAGTGGTATACCCTGGATATCACCTGAGCAGTATCAGGGGACATAAGAATGCTGCATGTGGGGCACCTGGGTGGCTCAGTGGGTTAAGTGTCCAACCCTTGATCTCAGTTCAGGTCATGATCTTGAGTCATGAGATAGAACCCCAAATGGGACTCTGTGCTCAGTGTAGAATCTGCTTGAAATTCTCTCTCTCCTCTCCCTCTACCCTTCCCTGTGTGTACTCTAAATTCATACCTACATTAAAAAAAAAAAAAAGGATGTTACATGTGTTGATGGCACTGAACTTTCAATCAGCTACCACTCTTGCACCAGTACCTCATAAGTTAATGTCTAGGAGTGCTCATATTTATACTGGTGAAGATTTCCTAATGATCTGCTAGTGTAGGAAGATGAATTCAGAGCTTGATTCATGAACGGATTGGTTTGGTTTATGGAATGGCCTCAACATATTATGAAAAGAGATCTTCCCAATGGAGGGAACCATGAGTATTGACTGGTTATCCATTTTGAATGGAGAGAAAACCTGTTATAGACACCGAATCACAGGCAGTGGAGAATGCTTTGGACAGCTGGCCAAGTCTGAAGGAGAGCTTGCAAGGTGGAGGACAAGATCTGCAGTAGAAGTATGCAGATAGACAGATATTTATTGCTCTGACTAGCTCAGAATTTAAGAGGGATTGATGGTAGAAGAGACTATATTTGAATTTTTATGAGTTAAAATTGAGTAAAATTATTAAAAGGAAGAAGTATTGTAAAATGGGAGAAGAATAGTTATTTAGGGGAATGGAGATAAAGACAATGGAAACCTTCGCAACTGTTTTTAGCTGCTGTATCATTAGCATCTAGATTATGCCTAGCATATAATGGGCACTTAGTATATACTTGTTTAAATATTTCTTGAGAAGTATGAATATACAAAACATACCACCAAGGAGACGTGTCTAGATTTAAAGTGTCTAGATTTAGATTTATGTAAATATATGAAAAAAAATGTGTGGCACATGTTCAGTTAGTGATTACAATGATGGCCACCTGAGTTTATACTTGAGTAAACACAGTGGTGTTAAAGTTACTTAATATATTCAAAATTTAATTTCCTTTATACAACACGGTCAGTGATAGTATTCACCTCAGATTTTTTGATATAATTAAATGTGTGATTGCATCTGAATGCATCTAAGTTTGCTGGCAGTCATTTAATAAATGCTCAGGAAAATTTAGCCATTCAATGTATTTATTAATGAAATCATTACAAGTAATTGTAATCTCTACAGAAAAAAAAAAGATCAGTGTCAGTGTTTATTTTCTGTATTTGCCAATATATAGCAATGTATTTTCTCTCAGCAGGAACAGATATATCAAATGACTGTCTCTATTTAAAGATTAAGTTAAAATTGTGAGGGTAAAGAGCTGATTCTACTAAGTCATTTGATTGTATTTTTTTCACTTTTAAATATGCTTATTGCTTATTGCCTCTGGCACACTTGAGCATTTAAATCTGTTCATTATATTTATACACTGACTCAAGAGCTAAAAGAGATGACAAAGATTTAAACAAAATGAGTGAGAAACCAAACACTTCCTGCTTGTGCTGATATATGCTTTTTCTTATCTAAATGCCTAAATGCGTTGGCTGGAGTGAGACTGGAAAGATCTTCATTAATACTTAGTTCTGTTGTTGCAGATGTAGATAAAATATGTATTTTTTTATTATTTTAGAAAGGTAGTGATAAATGACATACTTGAAAGACCTTCAGTTTGAAAGACTTTTCTACATATTCTACATTTTTATCTTCACTTTTAAAACACACACACACACATATATACATACACATACATACACACGTATATACATATATATACATGAAATGTGTTAGGCAGATTTGTAGTTAAAATGAGAAAAAATAGAAATCAACGAAAAACTGTTTAAAACATAGTTCATATTAATCTGAGGAACTCAAAGTTTTTGAAAAGACTCTACTCCTCTTAGTTAAGACAAAGACTTCATTTTCAGACCATCACTTCTGCAACCTCTCCTTCATTGAAAAATCCTACAAAATTAAAAAAAAAAGGAATGTCCATATGTCAAAATCATGAATCTTAAGATTACACAACCATCTGTAACAATATCTAGGTCACTTTAAAAATTCTTGTTAAATTATTACAAGCTAGTAAGTCCTAAAAATATTTTGAATGTTGATAGTGATCAAATTCCTAAGATATGCACTTATACAAAAATTCCTAAGTAATAAATCAATTCTATATAAAAAAAATTTTTTTGGACATTTCAAATGCAACCTATGAGGAACAGAGAAAGAGAAATAATTTTTGCCCGAGAAGATTCAGCAACTTCTCTTAAAGTAGCCAGTATGTCTCATTTTATTTTTACTGCAGGTGATCTTCATCAACAGTCTTATTTGACATCATTTCTAACAAGTCAGCTCCATCCAGTGCTGTGTTATTGGTAGCCACACTCAGAAGCCAGGATTTTGATGACGATTCCTTAGCATGACTTTACCTCCAATGAGAATGTGTTTATTTTACTTTTAAATTAGTATAAATTGCTCATTTTGAAAAGTTATTTAGAATGTCTGACATTTAAGTGGCCTTGAAAATCAGATTTGAAAAGATAGTGACCATTGTGTGGTTGTCTCATATGTAAAACGTCTTTGTTCTGGAAGATAAAATATGAAGGGAAACTTCAGTTTTTGTCTGACCATGAAAAATCCAGGGGTAAAAGTCAAACATCTGGAAATTCACAGTAAGAAACCCAACATGGGAGTTCAGGATAGAACTGTGCGCAGGGATATAGCAGGACTCTTTGGAGAGGAATCTTTGGTCCCAGTGACACATTTTCTTCTCCCTGAGTAGGTCCAGGATTAGAAAGGCCCTTTGAAGTCAAGTCAGGGAAACAGAGAAGCAAACCTTGATGCTGGAGGAGATGGTGACCATATCTAAGAACATATCAAAAAAGGCTCTCCAAGAAACAGAATCTTACCAGTGGAATCAATATTTTCCATCCAAAACCATCTTATGTTTGTTGCCTAGGTAGGTGAATCTTGCTTTAAATATAGGCATCTGTGGAGGAAAGCAATATAAACTATATTTAATAATACAGATAGTATACAGCTCAAAGTAAATAATCTTAATTTCATCAATATATAAATTACGTATTTATTTTATCCTTAGTGTGTACTGGATAGCCTGGTAACTGCAGGAGACCTGGTGGTGAGCAAGAGATACTGGCTTTTCCTCTGACAGCTTATATTCTAATGAGGTACAAAATTAAATATATAAACAAGAAAGTTTTACAATGTTCTAAGTTCTGTGAATAGAGTAAATAGAGTTAATAGTGACATTTGAAAATAAACCAGCCAAGGGGCAGCACTGCATGAGAACATTAAAGACGACAAAAAGAACAAGTGCCAGAGTCTCAGGTATGAAAGTACTTAGTTATGGAGATTCCTGGTGGAGTCATTGCGACTAGAGTATAGCAATACTAGATACCATTGTTAACTACAACTGGAGAGATTAGTAGGGACCAACCAGAGGAAGAAGGATCTTAAAGGCCCCAGTAATAGGTTTAGATTTAATTTGAAGAGTAATGGAGAAACCTCAGAATGTTTCCCTTCCTTCCTTCCTTTTTTTCCTTCCTCCCTCCCTTCCTCCTTTCCTTTCTCCATTCCTTTTTCCTTCCTTCCTCCCTACCTTCTACCTTTCTTCCTTCCTTCTTTTTTTTTTTTTTTTGTGTGGGGGGTGGGGGACTTGTCCTAATTTGTATTTTTTAAAAAATCTTTAATTCCTGTGTGAAGACTGGATTTTAGGGAATGGCAAATGAAAGTTAAACTAGTGAGACCAATTAGGAGGCTACTGTGAAAATCTGTATGACATCTAAGGGAAGGGCCATGGAAGTAGGGAGAATTAAAGGGAATTTGAAAAATGTTTTGGTGGAAGAACTGGTATACTTGTTGATGAATTGCATATAGGTTCCAGAAAATAGAGAATCAAGGATGATTCCTAGATTTTTTACTTAAAAAGGGAAAGCTTTTTTTTTTTTTAAAGGGAAACTTTGCCTTGGAAATTTGAGATTTATGCTTTGTAAATTTGTAGTTTAAAATTTTTATTAAACAATCAAGTAGGATTATTACATAGTTACATATACCAATGTAAAGAATTATTATTTACTGTTTGTGTTTTAGCTCTATTTTATCCTTCCTTAGTTTCTAAGTAAAGTTCATTTTGAAAACCATATTCTATCATTCCTTAAGGGGAAATAAAGGCAGTCAGAAGCAAGGTTTTTTTGATATTTAAACCTTCAGAGCCAAGAATGTTAGAGCACCTCTAGAGAGCAGTGATTACAGTTTCAGCAACATTATCTTGAAACATATTAGAAAAAAACATGATTTATTTTACAATGAATTTCCTAAAGTGGTATAGTTATAGCACCATTGTTATAGTTTAGATGCCATAATGGGGCTCCTATGTTTGTTTATTTACCTCCTTTGTAAACTATCATCAAACTGTTATTGTTATTAATATTAATTCACAATTACAATCAACAAGTAGAAATGATTACTCTCTCCCACTCCCCCCTGTGCCCTCATATACCTTACACAGACTTCTAACATGGTATCCAATGCATTTTTTTTCCTTATTTGAGTAGATTGTAATTTCTTGACATGGTGATGATATCTTTGCTTTGAATCTCTTCTATTAGCACTGGCACATCCCAATAAATAATTGGTTAGTGGATAGAGGAATGAATGAATAAATGAGTAAATGAGTGAATGGGGCACCTCTAGAGTACAGCTAAGTGAGATTACTCTCCAAAACCATTGTTTTTCTGGGTCCTGCCCTGCTGACATTTGGCATTAACCTTGGGTAAGAGTTAGGGGTGAGAAAACATCAGGAGATCAAATGTTCCTAAACAGTGGAGAACTAAAGCTCTGGTAAGTTACAATATATTATACTTTTTATACACAGCACCTATAAAGAGCAACACTTTTTCAAAGTGTAAGAAAACAACTGCATGTTTTCTGTGCACACCACAAAAGCAAGAATTTCGTTTCATTTATAATAAAACAATACATACAGATTAGTTTATTGTGAAATCTTTAACTGTTAATAGAACTAGATTCAGCTTGTCAGGCTAGCATATATTTTTCATTACGGGCAAAAGACATGAGAAGCCAAACTGGAATCAATAGGATGCCTTGTAAGCATGAAATTAGAAGGAAAATAAGTTCTGTGACTCAACAACTGAAGAGTGTAAAGCTATGCTAGAATTATATATCATAATAAAGATAGATCTACATTCTCAACTGATATTCACAAAAGTCTAGTCATTGACTTAGAAGAAGCCTCTAATCTAAACAGTGCTTGGATTCAGACTTCGAGTATTTTACTTTTATTCTTTATACTCTGTTCTTTGTACTATACTCTCTCCAATCCCCCAAATATAAAACATCTTGTTATTTTCCCTCAGAGGAGTAGTTCCCAGATTACTGAAGGAAAACAGGCTGATGCACAGTCATGAATACTGAGAGGAAGAAATGCTAGAACACAGTTAACTTCTCCTAGTACAAGAAATCCATGCTATTATACAGGTTGAATGTACATTTTTTTTTTTTTTGGTTTTCTGTTGTTGTTTGTTTTTGTTTTTAAGAATTTATTTACTTATTTAGGAGAGAGAGAGAGAGAGAAAGAGAGGAGAAGGAGTGGAGGGAGAGGGACAAGGGGAGTCTATGCTGAGTGGGGAGCCAGATGCAAGGCTCAATATCATGACCCTGAGACCATGACCTGAAATCAGGAGTCAGATGTTCAACCAACTGAGCCACCCAGACACCCTTACAGTTTTGAATATACTTTGAATTAGACTGTTCATATTGACTCCCTTTCTGGTGCACCTGTTACATGTAACAATAATGTGCCAGCTGATAGGAATAAAAACACAAAACAAGTTGAGGTAGATATGTAAGCAAATTAAGCAGCAGTGTAAGAAAAAACATGAAATATGATAAATATTCAGAGTCAATATTATGAAAGCAGTGATTAACATTGGAAGGAGTAAAAGCTCAAGTCCTTTCTTGGTTTTCCAAATGAGGTTTCCTTCAAATGGGACTTGAAAGGTAGGGGTTTAGCTGATGGATAGATGGTGAGAGCTTTCCACAAGATGGAACAGCGCGTATCTAAAGATACTAAAGATTCATGAATAAGCATGCTGTTTTCAGGAATAGTACATAATTAAGCATTGAATAAAATTCCATGTATTTACTATAAAGATATTGTTTTCAAAGGCCAACATTAGGAAAGAAATACTGTGTTTATTTCTTTTTAATTTAAATTATAATATACATTCTATTTTGCCAGTAAAATAGTAATATTCTTTTAGAATATTGTTTTTAAAAGCGTTATATATTTATGAAGCTACCATAACATCAAAATTGCATCATTAATCAGTCAACTATAAACTGAACAATGAAGGTACTTGTAATGTACAAGTGATTCAGAAATCACTATGGTGATTCAGAAAGCTGAGCTCCTTAAATGTTCCATAATAGCATATATTTTAATAAATACTTAAATCAAAGGTCACTTTTTTCATTACTCTTTCAGAATACATGCCATATTACATCTTAGCTATAGCATGGCCCACCTGATTTTACAAAGATAAAATAGCGAGTAGATGCGACATAAGTCTGAAAAGACAGGTATAAGAAATTGACATTAATGGAAAAGTATCATTCTACCCCCCACAAGAGTGTCATTGTCCAACATTTCAGCTACTTTGAAAGTAAAACATTTTAAACAAATGGAAATATTAGTGAAAATTGAAATACAAATAGCTTAGTCTTTCTTTGCCACCTTAAATGAGGTTTGATATTTGATCAGGGGTAGGGAAAACAGAAAAGAAAATGGAAGTGTTAGCGTCAAAGCAGAGTTCATAAAGCATAAAGATTTTAAAGTTGGAGGTAAAATGATGGCATTAATTTATTGTAATGGATTATTCTATGAAAAGATGCACCTAAGAGGCATCACCAAAGAGGAGGACCCTGTAGTGTAAGATGTTTAATATGACAAAATGGGGTAAAATTTGAAGGCCATTGGTCAATTGCTTAGCTCAATAAGAATAAATTTACTATTTGAGATAAGAGAGCTTAGAGAACACTTAAATTACTGTATTAAAAATGATAAATTGCTTGTCCTTTTGTCTTAGAAATTTGAATGTCTAATTCATATATTTCCTCACAATGTAACTTAATAAAATATCATGCTTCTACTGATCAGCAACTATGGTGGTATTATATGGAATAAATGGATAGGAACAAGTCAAATATTTTCTTACTTTAAGTTCCTATTAAAAAGACAAAATAGAGGATGGTTTGGATGGAAGAATAATCAGAGTATAGAGGATTTTTAGGGCAGTGAAAATAGTCCATATGATACCATAATGATGGATATATGGTTTGTTTTTTTTTAAGATTTTATTTATTTATTTGACAGAGAGAGATCACAAGTAGACAGAGAGGCAAGCAGAGAGAGAGGGAGGGAAGCAGGCTCGCTGCTGAGCAGGGAGCCCGATGCGGGACTCGATCCCAGGACCCTGAGATCATGACCTGAGCCGAAGGCAGCGGCTTAACCCACTGAGCCACCCAGGCGCCCTGATGGATATATGTTATTAGCATTTGTCCAACACCGTAGAATGTGAAACACCAAGAGCGAACCACAATGTGAACTAGGAACTTTGGGTAATTATGACGTATCTATGTAGATTCATTAAGCATTGCAAATGTACCATGATGGTGGGGAAGGCTGATAATGCATGTATGGGGACAAGAAATACAGGAGAAATTTCCGTACCTTCCCTTAAACTTTGTTGTGATTTTAAACTGTTCTAAAAAATCCATTAAAAAAACAAGAACCAAAATAATCTGTGAAAACAATACAGTGTTTCATAGATTCAGTCTTTACATTGTGTGGTTTGGTTAAGATTAGTACAAATTTTGAAGTAAACTAGACACTGTGTTTAAAAAAAAAATTTCAAAAGCAAACTTTAAAATATCTATTCTGTCCGTAATATCCCCAATCTAGGCTTGGGGAAACAAAGATACTGCAATTAGGGGGCTCATAGTTACATGTTGTTTTTCTGGTCATTTTGATGTTTACTGGGCTGTAGCAAAGACAATACCAGCAAAGAAAATAACAAAAAAAATAAATAAAAACAACAAAAAAAGAAAGGCTAGAAGAGTTAGTCATGTGTGAATTTTTCCAGCTGGAATGTGGCACTTCTATAATCCTAATTTTTCCCTGTGTGTTCCAAGGTTTTCTTGCTCTTAAGATCAGCCTCCCAGATTAGTAATAGAGATTGGCATTTCTTACAACTTGCTCTATAGAAACCTAATTTTATGAAATTTTACTTCGAAAACAAAAAATAAATCTCAGGTTAAATAACTTTGAGAACTTTGAGAAAGGCTATGTTAATTTAAGCAGAATTCCCTACCACAGGTTTGTTTAGAGGATTTATGATGCTGATGTGCATTGTACATCTCCAAAGGGGGATATTGTGTATATGAGGTTTTCCAAATTTATTTGATGACTAAGAGATTCATCTGAATACCTAAGCACTTTAAACCAGAGATTTGGCAAGGTGAGAACTCCAGAGATATGAGAGTTGGCTTTCTGAACAGTCATACAGGGACAGCTAAACTTGTGTTGATGTATACTTAAATGATGGCAAGTATATGGGAAGGGGATACCTAGTTCTATTTGGTGTATCATTTAAAGCAGGGTGGGCAGTGACTACTCTAATGTCAATAATTGAACCCCAAGCTTACCCAAGCAGAATTAGGTGCAAACACTACTCATTCTCAATACCCAGCCACCAAAATATTACAGTTATTAAGATTGGAAATGGTAGAGTAAGAAGACACTCTTGTTCACCTTTATAAATGAAGAAAACATAATACTGAAAGGATGATATCCCTGCCATGTAGGGTAAATGGGGACATATCAAGATATTTGATGTCCTGACTTCTATGCATGGGCTTTTGGGACCTTCAATAGTATAATCTTCTTCAGGCTCCTTAAAAGGGAGCTGCTGAAGCAAGAGGAATCCCGTGTTATACCTTAATGTGCCATTGACATGATGAGGCTAGGCACCTACGGAAAATCTTTGAGTATAAGAGGGAGTTCATACTCATAAGGAAAATGAAAGGGACATTGTTTAATTGGGGAAGGTGAAGCAATTTGTAAGATACAACTGAGATAAAACCAAACTACTATCTTTTCCCATTAAGGTGGCTAATTAAGAAAAGGGGTATTTCAGAAGACATTACCCAAGGAAAAATCCCACAGTATCTATCAAAAATTCAGACTTGCAAGTTGGATGTTGGAAAGGTTCAGAGAACAGAGAAACCCCAGTGCTGCAACTGATTAGACTTACCTGCACCTGCTTGCCCTTGCAAACTATAAATAGGACAGGGGAAGAAAGAGGGACAGAGTCTGAAAAAGTAGTAAAAATAAGTTGCCACAAATAAGTAGAAACATGTAAGTTCATGATGGAACCACCACTATAGTCTGCCACCTAACATGGGAACATTGCTAAACTCTAACACCATGGGTTCATTTATAGAGACAAAGAGAAAGCAAGTAAATAGATAATGGAAACATAATCAGAAATCAGAGAGCCTGATCCAGTTTATGAACCCATTTGTAAGGTTAATATTTATTTAATTTCTAAAATTCTAAAAAGGATTTTGTGAACTTTAGCTTCCATAAAATGTGCACATTTCAGTCTGAAATATTGATCTTCTTTTAAATTAAGGTAAAATTTCAAGCTATAATAGACATCCAAAGCCACACCTTCCAAAAAGTAACTACTATTTTCACATATTAATCAATGATATTTAAAGATTGAGTTTGGGTTTCTTCACAATTGAAACATATAAAATTAATTTTGTGTTTCATATTGTAATAACTTTTACACAGCTTTTATAGTCTCACTGACATACCTTTCTAATATTAGAAAGGTATCACAGATACAGACTTCCTCCAAATTAAGGGTAACCATGTTGTAACATACGTTACTGTTGCTTGCCAAATATTATTTAAGTTGTTTGACTCTCTAAGCAGATGTGCTCTTCCCTAACAGCTCCATGCATGCCTTTTCTGAATTGTAAGAGATTTTTATTTGTTTTAACTAAATTTTAAAATTAGACCTAGTGCCTTATTTTTCTAATTTAGTATCGTTCCTTAGACATTGTTGAAATTTATTTTTTTTATTTTTTTTAACCTTCTATTTTATTTATTTTTTCAGCGTAACAGTATTCATTCTTTTTGCACAACACCCAGTGCTCCATGCAAAACGTGCCCTCCCCATTACCCACCACCTGTTCCCCCAACCTCCCACCCCTGACCCTTCAAAACCCTCAGGTTGTTTTTCAGAGTCCATAGTCTCTTATGGTTTGCCTCCCCTTCCAAATTTTTTTTTTAAATAAACATATAATGTATTTTTATCCCCAGGGGTACAGGTCTGTGAATCGCCAGGTTTACACACTTCACAGCACTCACGATAGCACTTACCCTCCCCAATGTCCAGCAGATTTTTATAAATTTAATATACCTCTGCCCTATGATTTAGCAACTCTGCTCCTAATTATTGACCCAAGAGAAATGAAAACATATTTCCATTAGAATACATGCACAATAATTTTCATAGAAGTTTCATTCAGAATGACCCCAAATAATAAATAACTTTCACAAGTGAGGAGATAAGCAGATTTTTGAATATTGTCACTATAACAAAAATGAACTAACTACTGATACATGGATGAGTCTCATAAACATTAAGTAGAGCAGAGGCAGTCACAAAAGTTTTCATACTATAATACTCTATCTTTATGAAGTCAAAATCAAATAATCTATGATGCTAGAGATCACAATTGTTTTGGAAATGTTGGGATTATTTTGAAAAGGGTAGAAACTTTTAGAGTAACCAAGATTTTCCCTATCTTGACTGACATGCACTTAGTTTGAAGGCATAAATTTGTCTAAACTCTTCATACTTTGTGTTTAATATGTGTAGATTTATTTTATATAAATTTAACCTCCAAAAATGTGTATACATTTGTATGCATGCTTAATAAATAATGGACTTTTATAGAACTCATCTTTGTTTACCCCTACAGAGCTTCTGAAATGAGGAAGTTCTGTGAGCTAATTATAAGAGTAAGGCTATGGGGGGCGCCTGGGTGGCTCAGTGGATTAAGCCGCTGCCTTCGGCTCAGGTCATGATCTCAGGGTCCTGGGATTGAGCCCCACATTGGGCTCTCTGCTCCGCAGGGAGCCTGCTTCCTCCTCCCTCTCTGCCTGCCTCTCTGCCTATTTGTGATCTCTCTCTCTGTCAAATAAATAAATAAAATCTTAAAAAAAAAGAGTAAGGCTATGGGGAGCCTTTGGTTTTAGAATGAAAGACATGTATAGATGGCATTATAAACAGGTACAACACGGTGTTAAGAGGTTGCATTTCGTGATCTGGTCTACTGCTTTAACCCGGAATGAAGTATTCTGCTTAATATGGATAGATGAACTATTTGTTTCTAGAACCCAAGTGTATTCTTTATGGCAAAGGGAACAAGCATCAAAATCCAGGAGATGCAGAGAACCCCCCTCAAAGTCAACAAGAATAGGTCCACACCCCGTCACCTAATAGTAAAATTTACAAGTCTTAGTGACAAAGAGAAAATCCTGAAAGCAGCCCGAGAAAAGAAGTCTGTAACATACAATGGTAAAAATATTAGATTGGCGGCAGACTTATCCACAGAGACCTGGCAGGCCAGAAAGAGCTGGCATGATATATTCAGAGCACTCAACGAGAAAAACATGCAGCCAAGAATACTCTATCCAGCTAGGCTATCTTTTGTATATTTTTAACCAATAGTGGTCCTTCACTAGAACAAACATTTTCAGACTTCTAGGAGATATATGTAGCTCATTTGTTACTTGATTCAAGAGACTGATAAGGACTTCTGTAGAAAGAGGTATATGAACTTTTATCATCTGAATTTCTAAATAATCCCCTGTCTGTGCAAAAGCTTCTTATCCTGATGAAGTCACAATAGTTCAGTTTTGCCTTTGTTCGCCCTGCCTTTGGTGATGTGTCTCATAAAAAGTTGCTGTGGCAAAGGTCGAAGAGGTTGCTGCCTGTGTTCTCTCCTCAAGGATTCTGGTGGATTCCTTTCACACATTTTGGTCTTTCATCCATTTTGAGTCTATTTTTGTGTGTGGTATAAGGAAATGGTCCAGTTTCTTTCTTCTGAAAGTGGCTATCCAATTTTCCCAGTACCATTTGTTGAAGAGACTGTCTTTTTTTCCATTGGATATTCTTTACTGCTTTGTCCAAGATTAGTTGACCACAGAGTCAAGGGTCCATTTCTGAGTTCTCTATTCTGTTCCATTGATCTATGTGTCCATGTCTGTGCCCGTATTGTATTGTCTTGATAATTATAGTTGTGTAACAGAGCTTGAAGTCGGGAATTGTGATGCCTCCAGCTTTGGTTTTCTCTTTCAATGTTCCTCTGGCTATTTGGGGTCTTTTCTGATTCCACACAAATTTTAGGATTATTTGTTCCATTCCTGTGAAAAAAACTGATAGTATTTTGATAGAGATTGTATTGAATGTGTACACTACTCTAGGGAGCATAGATATATTAACAATATTTGTTCTTCCAATCCATAAGCAATGAACATTTTCCCATTTTTTGGTGTCTTCCTCAATTACTTTCATGAGTATTCTACAGTTTTCTGAGTACAGATCCTTTGCTTCATGGTTAGATTTATCCCTACGTATCTTATGGTTTTGGGTGCAATTGTAAATGAAATTGACTCCTTAATTTCACTTTCTTCTGTCTTGTTATTGGTGTATAGAAATGCAACTGATTTCTGTGCATCAACTTTCTATTCTGCACCTTACTGAATTCCTGTATGCAAAGGAAACCATCAACAAAAACAAAAGCCAACTGACAGAATGGGAAAAGATATTTGCAAATGACATATCAGATAAAGGGCTAGTATCCAAAATCTATTAAGAACTTATCAAACTCAACACCCAAAGAACAAAAAATCTAATCAATAAATGACCAGAAAACATGAACAGACATTTCTGTAAAGAAGACATCTAACGCCCCCCAATATGGGAGCAGCCAATTACATAAGAAAACTATTAATCAAAATAAAGAATCATATTGATATGAATACATTAATAGTAGGAGATCTTAATATGCCTCTCTCAGTAATAGACAGATCATCGAAGCAGAAAATCAATAAAGAAATAGAGCATTGAATGAAACATTGGACCAGATGGACCTCATAGACATATACAGAACATTCCACCCTAAAATAACAGAATACTCATTCTTCTCAAGTGCACATGGAACCTTCTCCAGAATAGACCACATACTGGGTCACAAAGCAGGACTCAACCCATACCAAAAGACTGACTTTATTCCCTGCATATTCTCGAATCACAATGCTTTGAAACTGGAGCTCAATCACAAGGAAAATTTGGGAGGAACTCAAGTACCTGGAAGCTAAAGACCAACCTGCTTAAGAATGCTTGGATCAACCAGGAGATCAAAGAAGAACTTAAACAATTTATGGAAACCAATGAGAATGAAGACACTTTGGTCCCAAACCTATGGGATACAGCAAAGGCAGTTCTAAGGGAGAAATACATAGCCATCCAAGCCTCCCTCAAAAAAATTGAAAAATCCAGAATACACCAGCTGTCTCTACACCCTAAAGAACTGGAGAATCAACAACAAATCAAACCAACTCCACACACAAGAAGGGAAATAATCAAGATTAGAGCAGAGATCAATGAGGTAGAAACCAGAGATACAGTAGAACGTATCAATGAAACTAGAAGCTGGTTTTTTGAAAGAATCAATAAGATCGATAAACCATTGGCCACACTAATCCAAAAGAAAAGAGAGAAAGCCCAAATTAATAAAATTATGAATGAAAAGGGAGAGATCACAACTAACACCAAGGAAATAGAAACAATCATCAGAAATTATTACCAACAGTTATATGCCAATAAGCTAAGCTACCTAGATGAAATGGACGCATTCCTGGAAAACTATAAACTCCCAAAATTGAACCAGGAAGAAATTGAAAACCTGAATAGACCGATATCTAGTAGTGAGATTGAAGCAGTGATCAAAAACCTCCCAAAAAACAAGAGCCCAGGACCTGACAGATTCCCTGGGGAATTCTACCAAACTGTCAAAGAAGAAATAACACCAATTCTCCTGAAGCTGTTTCAAAAAATTGAAGCAGAAGGAAAACTTCCAGACTCTTTTTATGAAGCCAGCATTACCCTGATCCCCAAACCAGGCAAAGACCCTACCACAAAGGAGAATTTCAGACCAATATCACTGATGAATATGGATGCTAAGATTCTCAACAAGATCCTAGCAAACAGGATCCAGCAGCACATTAAAAAGATTATCCACCATGACCAGGTGGCATTCATCCCTGGGTTACAAGGATGGTTCAACATTCGCAAATCAATCAATGTGATAGAACAAATCAGTAAGAGAAGAGAGAAGAACCACATGGTCCTCCCAGTTGATGCAGAAAAAGCATTTGACAAAATCCAGCATCTGTTCCTGATTAAAACGCTTCAAAGTATAGGGATAGAGGGAACATTCCTGAACTTCTTAAAATCTGTCTATGAAAGACCCACAGCAAATATCATCCTCAATGGGAAAAAGCTTGCAGCCTTTCCGTTGAGATCAGGAACACGACAAGGATGCCCACTCTCACTGCTCTTGTTCAACATAGTATTAGAAGTCCTAGCAACAGCAATCAGACAACAAAGAGAAATAAAAGGTATCCAAATTGGCAATGAAGAAGTCAAACTCTCTCTTCACAGATGACATGATTCTTTATATGGAAAACCCCAAAGACTCCACCCCCAAACTACTAGAACTCATACAACAATTCAGTAACATGGCAGGATACAAAGTCAATGTACAGAAATCAGTGGCTTTCTTATACACTAACAATGAAAATACAGAAAGGGAAATTAGAGAATCGATTCCATTTACTATAGCATCAAGAACCATAAGATACCTGGGAATAAACCTAATCAAAGAGGTAAAGGATCTGTACTCGAGGAACTACAGAACACTCATGAAAGAAATTGAAGAAGACACAAAAAGATGGAAGACCATTCCATGCTCTTGGATCGGAAGAATAAACATTGTTAAAATGTCTATACTGCCTAGAGCAATCTATACTTTTAATGCCATTCCAATCAAAATTCCACCGGTATTTGTCAAAGAGCTGGAGCAAATAATCCTAAAATTTGTATGGAATCAGAAGAGACCCCGAATTGCTAAGAAAATGTTGAAAAAGAAAAACAAAACTGGTGGCATCATGTTACCTGATTTCAAGCTTTACTACAAAGCTGTGATCACCAAGGCAGCATGGTACTGGCATAAAAACAGACACATAGACCAGTGGAACAGAGTAGAGAGCCCAGATATGGACCCTCAACTCTATGGTCAAATAATCTTCAATGAAACAGGAAAAAATATACAGTGGAAAAAAGACAGTCTCTTCAATAAATGGTGCTGGAAAAACTGGACAGCTATATGTAGAAGAATGAAATTCGACCATTCTCTTACACCGTACACAAAGATAAACTCAAAATGGATAAAAGACCTCAACATGAGACAGGAATCCATCAGAATCCTAGAGGAGAACATAGGCAGTAACCTCTTCGATATCAGCCACAGAAACTTCTTTCAAGATATGTCTCCAAAGGCCAAGGAAACAAAAGCAAAAATGAACTTTTGGGACTTCCTCAAGATCAAAAGCTTCTGCACAGCAAAGGAAACAGTGAACAAAACAAAAAGGCAACCCACAGAATGGGAGAAGATATTTGCAAATGACAGTACAGACAAAAGATTGATATACAGGATCTATAAAGAACTTCTCAAACTCAACACACAAAAAACATAATCATATCAAAAAATGGGCAGAAGATATGGACAGACACTTCTCCAATGAAGACATACAAATGGCTATCAGACACATGAAAAAATGCTCATCATCACTAGCCATCAGGGAGATTCAAATTAAAACCACATTGAGATATCACCTTACACCAGTAAGAATGGCCAAAATTAGCAAGACAGGAAACATTGTGCTTTGGAGAGGATGTGGAGAAAGGGGAACCCTCTTACACTGTTGGTGGGAATGCAAGTTGGTGTAGCCACTTTGGAGAACAGTGTGGAGATTCCTCAAGAAATTAAAAATAGATCTTCCCTATGACCCTGCAGTTGCACTGCTGGGTATTTACCCTAAAGATACCGATGTAGTGAAAAGAAGAGCCATCTGTACCCTAATGTTTATAGCAGCAATGGCCACGGTCGCCAAACTGTGGAAAGAACCAAGATGCCCTTCAACGGACGAATGGATAAGGAAGATGTGGTACATATACACGATGGAGTATTATGCCTCCATCAGAACAGATGAATACCCAACTTTTGTAGCAAAAAGGATGGGACTGGAAGAGATTATGCTGAGTGAAACAAGTCAAGCAGAGAGAGTCAATTATCATATGGTTTCACTTATTTGTGGAGCATAACAAATAACATGGAGGACATGGCAAGATGGAGAGGAGAAGGGAGTTCAGGGAAATTGGAAGGGGAGTTGAACCATGAGAGACTATGGACTCTGAAGAACAACCTGAAGGTTTTGAAGGGGTGGGAGGTAGGAGGTTGGGGAACCACGTGGTGTGTAATAGGGAGGGCACATATTGCATGGAGCAGTGGGTGTGGTGCAAAACAATGAATACTGTTACACTGAAAAAAAAAGAATTTAATCTCAAAAAAAAAAAAGTGTTATTTTTTTTTAAGAGCTGCAATGTGTCCTGAATAAATCACAGTGGTACTTTAAAAAAAAAAAAAGAAGAAGAAGAAGACTCAAAATGACCAACAGACACATGAAAAAGTGCTCAGCAAAACTGGCATCAGGAAAATACAAATCAAAACCACAATGAGACACCACCTCACACAGTCAGAATGGCTAAAACAAACAAGTCAGGAAACAACAGATGTTGGTGAGGATGTGGAGAAAGGGAAACTCTCCTACACTGTTGGTGGGAATGCAAGCTGGTGTAGCTACTCTGGAAACAGTATATAGGTTTCTCAAAATGTTGAAAATAGAGCTATCCTATGACCCAGCAATTGCACTACTGGGTATTTATCCTAAAGATACAAATGTAGTCATCTGAAGGGGCACCTGCACCCCAATGTTTATAGCAGCAATGTCCACAATAGCCAAACTATGGAAATGGCCCAGATGTTCATCAACAGATGAATGGATAAAGATGTGGTTTATAGATACAATGGATACTATGCATCCATCAAAACCCATGAAATCTTGCCATTTGCAATGACATGGATGGAACTAGAGGGTATTATGCTAAGCAAAATAAGTCAATCAGAGAAAGACAATTATCAGACGATCTTACTGCTATGTGGAATTTGAGAAACAAGGGAGAGGATCATAGAGGATGAGAGGAAAAAATGAAAGAAGACGAAACCAGAGAGGGAGACAAAGCATAAGAGACTCTTAATCTCAGGAAACAAACTGAGGGTTGTTGGAGCAGGGAATATAAAGCTGGCTGAAGCAGAAATTCTAATTAACATGGAATACTATAGACATAAAAAGAATGCTGGGGGATAAAATAGAAAATACAAGCTGGAATATAACTGAGAATTTAGTACATTGTATAACAGTCACTAAAGAACACTATAGAAAAATTAGAATTTATCATCTTATTTGTAGTAATTTAGAGTTGAAAAAGGGAATGATACGAGTATATATGAAAATTGTTGAAAACCTATGTGGTTTAACTTAAAATCCAAATAGGAAAAATTATTAGCAGTTGTTCCATTTAGGTGGAAAAATACTTGTAATACACAAATACTTTTATAAACTACAAATTTCTCTAATTAGCATGTATTTCTTCTACAAAAAGAATAACATATGTAGATATCATTGAAAAAGTCATTAGGTAATTTGTAAAATACCAACCTTTTAAATTAAATAATTAATAATAAGAGAGTAAAATGAATTGAACCATTGAAATCATGGAAGCTTGGCATTTGTCTACTCAACAACTTTTCATAGTATGCCTAATATATACTTTATACAGTTTAGTATGAAAAAATAATATAATTGAATACACTCTTGAGCTTAAAAGATAGAAATTTTAATTATAACAGAATACCAACACTGTATACTTAAAGGTGGTAAATAATATAATAAAGAAAACTTTTGCAGTTTATCCAACCAAACATAGAAATAGAAGAATAATATTATTAGTCAATGAATAAATATACTACAATGCTGTGACATAGAATATTATTTCCATTTATATATCCTCCATTGACTTTTTACAGAAGACTGAGTGGAATTTAAAAAAAAATCACTTATGATTTCAAATAGTTACAGTTGTTATAAATAGAAAACTTGTATTCTATCCTAGATTTTCCCACCAGAATTTTTTTCAATGACAAAAACTTTGTAATAATATGCTTTTAAAAGATAGAATGCAATATCTTAACAGATGTGTTTTTATCATTCAATGACTTTATTGGGATGATCACTTGGTAAAAAGACATAATCATGTCACATCTGGACTACATAGTTTTAAATAGATACATTATAAATATAATTCTAAAAATATTAATTAAGGTGTTTTGTATTTCAGAAATCTAAGATTTTGTCAAATTGTTTCCTATTTTTCTATTGTAATTGTTTTTCTTCTGTGGAAATGGAAATTCAAAGAATTCTGCTCTTATAGGATGTCTTCTATAACATTTTCATAAAATATTAATGTCTACATTTAAAAATTTCAACACCATGATCCTCAATGATAGTTTATTTTCCTCTTTGGTGATAAGAAGTTCTCCATCAAACATCATGAAAAGATAAATGTTGACAGTGACGGGAAGCTTTTATATGCCTCTAGTTGAAATGAGAAGTATGACATACAGTTTTTTCTTCTAATTCTGTCTCTGAATAGTTCCACAATTTTATTATAATCAATAAAATAAACCTTCAGGGAAATCCAGGTGCTGCACTGAATTATAGAATACATCAACATTTAACTCCGGAAGAGCTACTTTATTAAAAAATAATTTTGATGCTTTATGTTTTAAATAGTATTGCATGTTTAAATAAATAGCAACATTTAAAATAATTTTATCAAAAGTCTAAAATTTATTATTGTTTCAAAACAGCATCTAAGAATCATTCAAACATGGAAATATTGATAAATAAACTTGGCTTTCTTATTGACATAATTAATAAGCTAACGAATTTTGTTGACTATGTTGATGGAAAATCAAATTTTCATAAAATGTATTTGGATCTTGAAGACCCAGACATAATTTTAAAAATGAAAACATACTTTGAAAGATTTTTAATTTCATGCAATATGTTTATTGCTTTTAATCAGACATTTTCAAATTATTAGTCATTAAAACATATGAAATATAATGCTTTCTTTAAAAGATTTTATTTATTTATTTATTTATTTATTTATTTATTTATTTATTTATTTGAGAGAGAGAGCCAGATAGTGACAGAGATAGAAAGAGGGAGCACAAGCCAAAGGAGAGGGAGAAAAGCAGTCTCCTGCTGAGCAAGGAGCCCAATGTGGGGCTTGATCCAGAACCCTGGGTTCTTGACCTGAGCTGAAGGCAGATACTTAACTGACTGAGACACCAAGGCACTCATAATGCATGTTTGTTTGACTTAAAATATAAACCGACTATGTTGGGTATAGGTCCTAAAGTAGCACATTTTCTGTGCTTCCTTTTTCTGATGGATTTTTTTTTTTTTAACAAAACTCAAGGTTAAATGATCACTTCATGGAATACGTAGCCACATAATTGCTTATATTTCCTCACCACCCCAACTTCATATGTGCTTATGATAACTATTATAGTTTATATGACTTTTTCAATATCTATATAGGTTGAAAAGTGGAGTTAGACTAAAAAATATGGCTGAGTAAAAACCTTTACCTAATGTGGATAAAAAATAAAATGGAATAAGAATAAAAACCAAGTTGGATTTTTAAAACACAGGAAATGGGGTAAAAAGGAAAGAACAGAAGGACATTTAAACATTCATTTAACCAGATGTATTCATTGGGTTGATCACTTGGCAGAACAATATATAGAGATACTTTTGGAATCTCACTAGAAATATATCTTTCTATTAATTTAGAGTCTAAGTCTAATCAATTTTATTGCATAAGAGATACTTTTGGAATCTCACTAGAAATATATCTTTCTATTAATTTAGAGTCTAAGTCTAATCAATTTTATTGCATATTACCTGCCTTAATTTATACTTAGGATACATTTGGAGTCAGAACATCCATTTAACTTGTGGAAATTTAATTATATTAGATAATGTATTCGCTTTTCATTATTCTGCTAGTGGTTCTAACCATGCAGACTCAATGGAGCTTGCAAAGGAGATAGGAGGAAAATCTCAGTAAAAAACCGCACCATATTCTAAAAACAAAACAAAACAAAAAAACCTAATAAAGTTGGGAGGTGTACATGTGGCTGGCTCAGTCAGTTGAACATATGACTCTTGATCTCCTGCTTCTCCATGTCTGGTGTTGAGATTACTTAAAAATAAGAAAAAAAAATTAAAAATATTTAAAACAAAAAACCACCACATGTTCTGTTCTATTTCTGTCTCTATTTCCTTCCTTCATTACAAATCTCAGCGATATAGTAATTATCTGATAAGATTCCAAGTGCTATTTATCACTTACCTATATGAATTTATGATGAAAAATGAAATTTCATTACAGATGAACATTAACTGATAAACTTTTGCCAAAGATTTTAAGGTGGGAACACTAACTTTGAATCCAAATTAAGCAAATGTTATCCACCCCCCCCAAATACTCCCATTCTTCTCATTAGTAGACCTGTATTACAAAAGTTTTACCCAATTATTATTGTTGTTACTATGTAGTGAACTGTGTTCCCCCCAAATTTATATATTGAAACTGTAATGCCTGATGTACTTGTACATAGGGCCTTTAAGGAGGTAATTAAAGTTAAATATGATCGTAAGTGTGGGATTCTAATCCAATAAGTCTGGTATCCTTAGAAGAAAAGGAGGTTACACCAGGGATGTGTGGGTACAGAGGAAAGACCATGTGACACATGATGCCTGACATGACACAAGAATGTGGTCATCTGCAAATCAAGGACAAAACAAACATTGTCTCAAAACAAACCAAACCTGCCAGCACCTTGATCTTTTACTTCCAACTTCCAAAATTGTGAGAAGATAAATTTCTGTCTTTTAAGTCAGTCTGTGATATTTGGTAGGGAAGCCTGAAATGACTAATACAATTACGTTTTGAATTTCAACAGTAAAATGTTCATGAAAATTTGCTTTTTTGATATATATAAATATCTTCATACTAGTCTCAATTTTGCCTCTTAATTCTGAAAGTCTAAACCTTTTACTATGTAGGCCATTAACAAAATAGGTTTACAAATTCCTTCCTTAAAATAACACTTCATTCCTCTACACTTTTCGTAAGGTTGTATATTTCCTTTAAAATGACATTTACAATTTATGTTCTGTTTGCTGTTTTCATCTTCATTTTATCATCCCTGATAAATAGAAAACACCTGGGGGTATAGCTTAGTGGTAGAGCATTTGACTGCAAATAGAAAACACCTTTTCCCATTATAGGTGTAAAGATGTTTGCAGCAGGTGCTTAATAACTGATTGTGAATTGGGGCCTGCTGGAGCTAAGCACAATACTTAACTGATGGCCAGCAGGGAACTTTTTTCTGTCAGCCACCTAAGTGAGTGTGGGAGCAGATTCTTCCCAGAGCCTCCCTGGAAGAGCTCAGGATGGTTGACACCTTTATTTTGGCTTTCCAAAATCTGGAGAGAGAAATCAGTCAAGCTAACCAGGACTTTACACCTACAGGACAGTATGTTAAATATGATTAAATTTAATTGTTTTAACTGATTAAATTTAGGTAAACTGCTGCTAAATTTGTGGTATTTATTGTGGTATAAATAGTAAGCTAATACAAATAGGTGCAGGTATTGTCAGTCTAATCCATTTATAATAAAGTTCCCAATCAGTCTCTCACCTAAAGATTTCAGCAGCCATTGATGACTGTTGCTTTCATCTATCATTGTCATTGGGGAATAAAAATTTGTGATTTTTCTAATTCTATCCTTCCTTCTGCACCTATTAGCTGTAATCATTCTCTGAAGAAGAGATTTTATTTACCAATAATTTAGTTATTCTGAAATATATTTTGTTCATGAAAAGCAGGCCAGCTCCCTGATCTTTTCCCCCTTTATTTATTAGTTTTCCGAATACTGAGCTCATGATTTTGCTACTGTATAAAGCAAAGAGTTAGGGATTTTTGTATCATTATAAGGCCAGGAATTGTATATTTGTGTGTTTCAACCACGTTGCTGTAATTTCTTCATGGTGCTGAAATGGTCTCATGGGTGGCCAGTGAAAACCCCTTCAAGTTGGATCCTGTTTTTGTTTTGTTTGTTTTTGTCAAAACGTGATTATTCTACAATAGAATACTTTCTAGCACTACAGATTATTCAGTTTATCTTGTACATTTTATACTTCTGACATTGCATTGTCCATTCCCTCAAAAGCCTCTTATTTCTTTGGTTTTTTTAGAGCCCATACTCTGGGCACCCACAAGTGCTTTTAATTTCTTCAAGGTCATCTCAGTAAATAGAACTAGCTCATATTTTTGATAAATGAAAAATAATTTGAGTTTATATTACAACTCCAATTCAGAGGTTAAAAAACATGGTTTATGCTTAACTATGTTGATTTGTATATTTGAATTGTTTTTTTAAATGTTGATATCTAAAGACATTACTGTAAAATTGTTACTGGTTTTAATTACCTAACAACATAAACATTTTTCCTTATAATAGGATTAAATTTGGTTTACCATTTATTTTTCAGGCTTTTAAAATATTATTAGAATATCCTTCTAGGGGAACACAGTTAAAATACTACATCTTAAAGTATTAAAATGTTCTTCCTTAAGTAGCTATGTTACCAATTTTATATAAATTCTTTTTTTTTGTAATTTAAGGAGTTATTTTTTTGTATCTGTTTTAATTTTGTTTAAATGAATGAAAATTTAAATTATTCTAAAGTAAAAAAAGCAATCAACCAAACAAAAAACAAAATGGGGCATTCTGTGAAAAAAATTGTGATTTAATGGTAACTGGGCTGGAAAATCAGTGCTGATATTCCAAAAGTGGATTCATCTCTGGAATTATTTGTCATATCCCCAGATGAAAAATTCAACAAGTGCTGTTCAATGCTACTACTTTTAATAGGCACTCTTCTTTTTCATCTCCAGCATCATCACCCCAGGTGCAGATCATCTTGATTTTTCATAGATAACTACAGCTGTCAGCTCTCTGGACTCCTTGGCTCCATTTAATTCCCTTCCCATCAGTGCTCCAATGACAGGTAGGACTTTTCAAAATATTAATGGACATCCCATGCACCTCCTTCAGACTTCAAAGTCTTCTCCAGGAACTTAGCTAAAGAGGCATCAGTTCTTCTTTGGGTAGGTGTTCATGTACAAATATCTTGTTTGTAATCTTGGAAAATAGACTGTCAATCTCATGAAAACTGTGTGTGTAAGGCTGTTGCTGTGTTGAGAATGAAATATGATTAAGACATAATATTTTTCTCTAAAATTCATAATTTTAACAAAGAGCCCTTGGTGCCTTGTAGTTGATTTTATTTACTAATATTTTTTACTTCTGTATATAAGTGAATGTCTCAGATCTTTCAGAATTTGTGAAGGTAAAACACTTAACCAACTACATTTTGCCTTTCATTTACATTAAATAAACCTGTTAAAATTCTCATTCTTCTTTTTTTTCTTTTTCTAACACATAATGTATTATTTGCTTCAGGTATACAGGTCTCTGAATCAACAGTTTTACAAACTTCACAGCACTCACCATAGCACATACTGTCCCCAATGTCCAAAACCCTGCCCCCCCAACCCCCACCCCCCAGAAGTTCTAAGTTTGTTTAGTGAGATTTAGAGTCTCTTATGGTTTATCTTCCTCCCCTGTCCCATCTTGCTTCATTTTTTCCCTCCCTACCCCCCAAGACCTCACACCCTTCCCCTCAAATTCCTCATATCAGAGAGATCATATAATTGTCTTTCTCTGATTGACTTATTTTGCTCAGCATAATACCCTCTAGTTCCATCCACATTGTTGCAAATGGCAAGATTTCAGGTTTTTGATGGCTGCATAGTATTCCATTCATGCCACAGCTTTTTTATCTATTCATCTGCTGATGGACATCTTGGCTCTTTCCATAGTTTGGCTATTGTAGACATTGCTGTTATAAACATTTGGATGCACGTGTCCTTTCAGATCACTACATTTGTATCTTTAGGGTAAATACCCAGTCCCACTCTTCTATCTTTATTCCAGAGTTAAACTGTGGGTAAATTTAAGAGTTTAGTGCTATAATTTACTAATCTAAACTGTTTTTAAAATTTAAATATATATTAATAGAAATAATGAATATATAAATATAAATAGGCAATTTGAAGCTTGTTTGTATTGTGTATTTTTATAGAATTTAAAGTAACTACTCAATATACTAAATATTTATGAAAACTCTGACACTTCCCAATGTTGAATGAGATTAAATAAAAACATTAGAAGAAAAACTTGACCTTGCCCATATTTCAGAAACAGATCTTTCTTTATAAAATTTAAAAGGAAAAGAAAGTGAAGAAGAAGAAGAAGGAAGGAGGGTAAGGAGGAAGGAAAGAATGGAAGGAATATTAATAAAAAGAGCACATTTTGAATTTGAGTGATTAAATATAAAAAAGAAAAGGAGATTGAAGATATATATCAAATAGTCATATTAGCTAGGGTGAAAAATGAGGTGGGTTAAATTTTTTTTTAAAAATGTAACTGTTAGTTTTCCTGGGAGAATCTTGGCTTATTTTCATTTTTCCTACACCATGTCTATTTGTGTGTGTGTGTCTTTGTTGTTGTTACATTAGTCACCATAGAATATATCATTACTTTTTGATGTAGTGTTCCATTCTTCATTGTTTGCATATAACACCCAGTGCTCCATGCAATACATGTCTTCCTCAATACCTATCACCAAGCTAACCTATTTCCCACCCCCTCCAAAACCCTCAGTTCATTTTTTGGAGTCCATAGTCTCTCATGGTTCCTCCCACTCTCTGATGCTCCCCCTTCATTTTTCCCTTCTTTCTTCTAATGTCCTCCATGCTATTCCTTATGTTCCACAAATAAGTGAAACCATATAATTGACTTTCTCTGCTTGACTTATTTCACTTACTATAATCTCCTCAAGTCCCATTCATGTTGATGCAAAAGCTGGGTATTCATCCTTTCTAGTGGCTGAGTAACTTTCCATTGTATATATGGATCATTCCATATATCCATATATGGATCCATATATGGATCATTATCCATTCATCTGTTGAAGAGCATCTCAACTCTTTCCACAGTTTGGCTATTGTGGACATTCCTGCTATGAACATTGGGGTGCATGTGGCCATTCTTTTCACTACATCTGTATCTTTGGTGTAAATAGTAGAGTAATTGCTGGGTCATGGGTAGCTTTATTTTTAATTTTTTTTTTTTTTTTGAGGAATGTCCACACTGTTTTCCAAAGTGGTTGAACCACCTTGCATTCCCACCAATAGTGTAAAAGTGTTCTCCTTTCTCCACATCCTCTCCAACATTTGTTGCTTCTTGCCTTGTCAATTTTTGCCATTCTAATTGGTATAAGATAGTATCTCAATGTGATTTTGATTTGAATTTCCCTGATGGTTAATGATCATGAACACTTTCATGTGTCTGTTAGCCATTTGTATGTCTTCTTTGGAGAAGTGTTTGTTCATGTCTTCTGCCCATTTTTGATGTGATTATTTATTTTTTGGGTGGTGAGTTTGAGAAGTTCTTTATAGATATTAGATATCAGCCCTGTGTCTGTAGTGTCATTTGTGAATATCTTCTCCCATTTCATGGGTTGCCTCTTAGTTTTGTTGACTGTTTCCTTTGCTGCACAGAAGCTCTTTATCTTGATAAAGTCCCAAAGTTCATTTTTGCTTTTGTTTCCCTTGCCTTTGGAGACATGTCTTAAAAGAAGTTGCTGTGGTCAATGATGAAGATGTTACTGCCTATGTTCTCCTTTAGGATTTTGATAGATTCCTGTATCACATTGAGATCTTTATCCATTTTGATTTTATCTTTGTGTATGGTATAAAAGAATAGTTGAGTTTCATTCTTCTGTATATAGCTATCCAATTTTCCAAGCACCATTTGTTGAAGAGACTTGTCTTTTTCATTGGATATTTTTTCCTGCTTTGTTGAAGATTAGTTGATCAGAGTTGAAGGTCCATATCTGGCTCTCTATTCTGTTCCATTGATCTGTGTGTCTGTTTTTGTTTGTTTGTTTGTTTTGTTTTGTTTTGTTTTGCCAGTACTATGCTATCTTAGTGATCACAGCTTTGTAATATAGCTCGAAATCAGGCAATGTGATACCCCCAGCATTGTTTTTCTTTTTCAACATTTACTTGGTGATTTGGGGTCTTCTCTGGTTCCCTACAAATTTTAGGATTGTTTGTTCCAGCACTCTGAAAAATGTCTTTGGTATTTTGATCAGGATGGCATTGAAAGTATACATTGCTCTGGGTTGCATAGATATTTTAACAAGGTTTATTCTTCTGATCAATCAGCCTGGAATGTTTTTCCATCTTTTTGTGTCTTCTTCAATTTCTTTCATCAGTATTTTGTAGTTCCTAGAGTATAGATCCTATACTTCTTTGGTTAGGTTTATTCCCAGGTATCTTATGGTTCTTGGTGCTATAATAAATGGAATTGATTCTCTAATTTCCCTTTCTATATTTTCATTGTTAGTGTATAAGAAAGCAACTGATTTCTGTACATTGATTTTGTATCCTACCATATTACTAAATTGCTGTATGAGTTCTACTAATTTGGGGGCAGAGTCTTTCGGGTTTTCCACATAAAGTATCATGTCATCTGTGAAGAGAGAGTTTTACTTCTTCTTTGCCAATTTTAATACCTTTTATTTCTTTTCATTGTCTGATTGCTGATATTAGGATTTCTATTACAATGTTGAACAATAGTAATGAGAGCTGGCATTCTTGTTGTGTTCCTGATCTTAAGGGAAAGGCTTTCAGCTTTTCCCCATTGAGAATGATATTCTCTGGGTTTTCATAGTTGGGTTTTATGAAATTGAGGAATGTTCACTCTATCCCTATACTCTGAATAATCTTAATCAGAAAAGGATGCTGTATTTTGTCAAATGCTTTTTCTGCTTCAATTGAGAGGACCATATGGTTCTTCTCTCTCTTCTTATTGATTTGTTCTAAAACACTGATTGATTTGCAAATGTTGAACCAGACTTGCATCCCAGGGATAAATCCCACTTCGTCCTGGTAGAAAATTCTTTTAATGTACTGTTGGATCCTGTTACTAGGATCTTGTTGAGAATGTTGGCATACATATTCATCAGGGATATTGGTCTGAAATCCTTTTTGAGGGGGTCTTTGCCTGGTTTGGGGATCAAGGTAATGCTGGCCTCATAGAATGAGTCTGGAAGTTTTTCTTCTGTTTCTGTTTGAAACAGCTTCAGGAGAATAAGTATTATTACATCTTTAAATATTTAGTAGAATTCCCCAAGGAATTCATCAGGTCCTGGACTCTTGTTTTTTGGGGGAGGTTTCTGATCACTTCTTCAATCTTTTTACTGGTTATTGGTCTATTCAGGTTGTCTGTTTCTTCCTGTTTCAGTCTTGATAGTTTATAGGTTTCCAGGAAGGCATCCATTTCTTCAAGGTTTTTTAATTTATTGACACATATTTATTGGTAATAATTTCTGATGACTGTTTCTGTTTCCTTAGTGTTAGTCATGATCTCTCCCTTTTAATTCATAATTTTATTAATTTGGGTCATTTCTCTTTTTTTTTTAGATAAGTTTGGCCTGTGGTTTATCAATCTTATTAATTCTTTTAAAGAACCAGCTTCTAGTTTTGTTGTGTTCTACTGTATTTCTGGTTTCTAATTCATTCATCTCTGCTCTAATTTTAATTATTTCCCTTCTCATGCATGTTGAGACTTAATTTATTGTTGATTCTCCAGTACTGTAAGGTGTAAAGATAGTTTGTATATTCAGGATTTTTCTAATTTTTTGAATGAGGCTTAGATGACTATGTATTTCCCCCTTAGGACTGCCTTTGTCATATCCCATAGGATTTGAACTGATGTATTTTCATTCTCATTAGTGTCCATGAATTGTTTAAGTTCTTCTTTGATTTCCTGGTTGACTCAAACATTCCTGAGCAGGATGGTCTTTAGCTTCCAAGTATTTGAATTTCTTCCAAAACTTTTCTTGTGATTGAGTTCCAGTTTCAAAGCATTGTGGTCAAAGAATAACAGAGAATAATCTCAAACTTTTGGTATTGGTTTTGACCTGATTTGTGACCCTGTATGTGATCTATTCTGGAGAAACTTCCATGTGCACTTGCAAAGAATGTATATTCTGTTGTTTCAGGGTGGAATGTTCTGTAGATATCTATGAGGTCCATCTGGTCCAGTGTGTAATTCAAAGCTCTTATTTCTTTATTGGTTTTCTGCTTAGATGATCTGTCTGTTGCTGATAGTGGAGGGTTGGTCTTCTACTATTAATGTATTATTATCAATGTCTCTTTATTTTGATTAACAGTTGGCTTATGTAGTTAGTTGTTCCTATGCTGGAGGCATATTTATATTTGTATAAATATTTATATTTATGTTTATAAATAAATATTTATAATTGTTAGATCTTTTTGTTGGATAGACCTTTTAAGCATGATATAGTGTTCTTCTGTGTCTCTAACTATAGTTTTTAGCATAAAATCTAATTTTTCTGAGATGAAATTGCTACCCCAGCTTTCTTTTGATGTCCCATAGTATGAAAGATGGTTCTCCATCCCTTCACTTCCAGTCTGGATGTATATTTAGGTTCAAAATGAGTCTCTTATAGACAGCCTATGGATGTATCCTATCTTTTTATCCAATCTGCAACCCTGTGCTGTTTAATGGGAGCATTTAGGCCATTCAGGTTGAGAGTGATCATTGAAAAATATGATTTTATTGTCATCATGTTACCTGTGAAGTCCTTGTTTCTGTAGACTGTCTCTGTAAATTTCTGTTCTATATCACTCTTGGGGTCTTTCTCCTTTTCTAGAATCCCATCCCTTAATACTTCTTGCAGGGCTGACTTAGTGCTCATATTTCTTTCAGTTTCTGCCAGTACTAGAGGCTCCTTATGTCTCCAACCATTTTGAATGATAGCCTTGCTGGATAAAGAATTCTTGGTTGCATATTCTTCTCATTTAGTACCCTGAATATGTCTTGCCAGCCCTTTCTGGCTTGCCAGGTCTCCATGGACAAGTCTGACATTATTCTGACGTTACTCTCTCTGTGTGTAAGGAATCTTTTCCCTCTAACTGCCCTTAAGATGGTTTCCTTGGTTCTAAGAGTTGTGAGTTTTACTATTATGTGCATGGGCACTGGTCTGTTCTTGATTTTGGAAGGGGTCCTCTCTGCCTCTAGGATATGAATGCTTGTTTCATTCTCCAGATTAGGGAAGTGCTTGGCTATGATTTGCTCAAATATATATTCTACTCCTCTTTCCCTCCAGTCTCCCCCGGGATCCCAATAATTCTGACATTGGAATGTTTCATGGTGTCGTTTAGTTCTCTAATTCTGTTTTTAGGGATTTTAAGATGTTTGTTCCAGTCCTCCTCCTGTTTCTTCTTTTCTATCAGTCTGTCCGCTAGATCATGAATTCATTCTTCTGTTTTGTTTATCCTAGCTGTTTAGATTATCTAGATTAGATTGGATCTCACTGATAGTATTTTTAAATTCTGCCAGAGCAGGGGTACCTGGGTGACTTGGTGGGTTAAACCTCTGCCTTTGGCTTGGGTCATGATCTCAGAGTCCTGGGATCGAGCCCTGCATCAGGCTCTCTGCTCAGTGGGGAGCCTGCTTCCCCCTCTCTGTGCCTGCCTCTCTGCCTACTTGTGATCTCTGTCTGTCAAATGGATAAATAGAATCTTAAAAAAAAAAAAAAAAGAAAAAAGAAAAAAAAGAAAAAGAAAAAAAAATTCTGCCAGAGTAGCTCTCATTTCTGTCCTTAGAGAAACTATGTTGCCATTAATGGTTTTCTTCATCCTAGCTATTGTCTTCATAACTGCTACCCTGTAGTCTATTTTTGACATCTTGCTTATATTCATATACATTAGTTCTATGGTAGAGGTCATAGTCTCTGAATCTTTCCTATGTTGTGTATTCCTCCTCTTAATCATTCTGTTGAGGGGTGGTTGAGGAATATACAGAGTCCAAAGTATTGACCACAACTTCAGCAAGATGAATCTGTTTTATAGGAAGCTTAGGGTTGTTTGACTCTGATTCTTCCAGCCTGACTTCTGGAGGTGGAGCCTGCTGCACAGTTACTTAGACAACTTTGTTTGGGCAGAGTTGCTTTGCCCCCTATTGGGAGTGATGGGCTCAGTGAAAACCATTTGGGGGGGGGTTGTTCTTTAGCGACTTTCTCAGGTGCCTTCCCATGTCTCTTCTGAGAGTCAGAGCAGAAGTGAATGTATCCAAACCTCTGTCTCTGAACAGAGAAATTGCAGTCTGCTCTCCACTGAGCACTCCAGGCCTCTGTTTCTGTTTGTGCTGCTAAAAACTTCAGCATCCTGGGTTGTGCACCCCACAGCAGCACTCCTAGTGCTTGCTTTCAGGTCCAGACATGTCTCTGCCCTTTGTGCTTCTAAAACTGCAAGCTGCCCCCAGTTCCCCTCAGTGCCTCAACAGGTCCAGGTTTCAGTGTGGAGAGCTGCCCTAAAGTCCTTTCCCTGCCACTGCCAGTCTGGAACTCTGTGCCTTGTCCCCAGCATAGGAGGTTTTTGAGCTTGGGTGGTACAGGATCCCAGAGGCTTCTACCCCCTTCCATTTATCTTCTGATATCTGCCTGTAGAATCATGGTTCCCACTTTAGACCTTGAGACCAACTGCCAGAGATATTCTGTTTATAGAGAACAAGATATATCTTCTTACATCTCCAGCTGATTTCGTGGGCTTTCAGAATGGTCTGGTAGATACCCAGCTCAATTCAGGGGACAAGTTAAAATAGGGTCTCCTACTCCTCTGCCATCTTTTCTCTTCTCCTCATGTCTGGTTAACATTACTTTTGTCTCAAAAAGTACGTGGCAGGAACAATAAATCACATTGTCACACAACACAATACTTAAAAGGCAGTATAATAAATTGTAAATATTGCCTATTTATAACAACCATGAATGTATTGTCTTATTCTTACTAATCTTTAGTAAAAATTCCTAATACATTGTTTTAAGACTATAATTTTGAGTGAAGAAAGTATTTTTTTCCAATGAAGTTGGTGTTTATACATTGTCTGTGATTATATCTAATTGTATTTAAGTATCCTGAATGTATCTTCAAATTTAAATGATTGCTCACGGTTATCTTTAAAACCTGACAGGTGATAAAATCTATTAATATCTTCATATAACCATTATACTTTTCTATAACTGCAAGATAGAAGACAAGTAAAGTGGGTTTAAACAAAAGTTCTGTGAAAGGAAGAGATTTTGCACCTTAGTTACTATAAACACTCTGACACCTCTAGATTACAGATATTTTGAAAATGGGTGGTAAAATGAATCTGTTAGTGTAGAAAAAGATGTAAGGTGATTAAAACACATTAATAGGCATAACGATTATTAGAGTATATGATGAATCACAATGTATGTGAAGAGCAGAGGGGGCTTTAGACATTTGAATTAAGATGAAAAGAATATTAAATATTTTTGGGGATTGTTTCCCTTAGGAGGTAAGTGGATATCTACACTCTATCTTGATAATTCCTTGGAAATACAGAATAATGTTGCACAGACAGTATTTTAATTGTAATTTTTTTAAACTTCTGTGTAATTAGTATTCAGTGTTATTAGTATCAGGTATACAATATAATGATTCAACAATTCTATACATTACTCGTTGCTCCCCATGATAAATGAATTTTTTTGTTTTTTTATATTATTACGTTAATTTTTAATTTTTAAATGTTATTAACATATATGATGTGTCCCAGGGGTACAGGTCTGTGAATTATAAGGCTTACACATTTCACAGCACTCACCATGACACATACCCTCCCCAATGTCCATAACCCAGCCACCCTATCCCCCCACCCCACAGCAACCCTCAGTTTGTTTAGTGAGATTAAGAGTCTTTTATGGGTTGTCTCACTCCTGATGCCATCTTGTTTCATTTTTCCCTTCCTATCCCTCCACGACCCGGTGCCATGGCCCTCAAATTCCTCATATCAGAGTGTTCATATGATAATTATCTTGCTCTGATTGACCTATTTCACTTAGCATAATACCCTCTACTTCCATCCATTGAAAATGGCAAGATTTCATTTCTTTTGATGGCTGCATAGTATTCCATTGTATATCTATACCACATCTTCTTTATCCATTCCTCTGTTAATGGACATCTAGGCTCTTTCCATAGTTTGGCTATTGTGGACATTGCTGCTATAAACATTTGGGTACACGTACCCTTTCAGATTATTACATTTGTATCCTTACGGTAAATACCCAGGAGTACGATTACTGGGTCGTAGGGTAGCTCCAACTTTTTGAGGAATCTCCATGCTGTTTTTGAGTGGCTCTACCAGATTAGATTGCCACTAACAGTGTAGTAGGTTCCCCCTTTCCCTGCATCCTCACTAACATCGGTCATTTCCTGACTTATTAATTTTAGCCATTCTGTCTGGTGTGAGATGATATCTCACTGTAGTTTTGATTTGTATTTCCAGGATGCCCAGTGATGTTGAGATCTTTATCATGTGTCTGTTGGAAATTTGGATGTCTTCTTTGCAGAAAAGTCTATTCATGTCTTCTGCCCATTTCCTGACTGGATTATTTATTCTTTGGGTATTGAGGTAGATAAGTTATTCATAGATTTTGATACTAGCCCTTTATCTGATATGTCATTTGCAAATATCTTGTCCCATTCTGTAGGTTTTCTTTTGGTTTTGTTGACTGTTTCTTGTGCAAAACTTGATCTTGATGAAGTTCCAATAGTTCATTTATACCCTTGCTTCCCTTGCCTTTTGTGATGTGCCACAGAAGGAGTTGATGTGGCTGAGGTCGAAGATGTTGCTGCCTGTGACCTCCTCAAAGATTTTGATGGATTTCCTGTCTCACATTAAGGTCTTTTATCCATTTTGAGTCTACTTTTGTGTGTGGTGTAAGGAAATGTTGCATTTCTATACACCAATAGCAAGACAGAAGAAAGAATAAGGAGTTTCATTCTTCTGCATGTGGCTGTCCAATTTTCACAATACTATTTGTTGAGGAGACTCTATTTGCTGTCTTTTTTCCATTGGACATTCCTTCCTGCTTTGTTGAAGATTAGTTGACCATAGAGTTGAGGGTCCATTTCTGGGCTCTCTATTTTGTTCCATTGATCTATGTGTCCATTTTTGTGCCTGTTACTGTACTGTCCTGATGATTACAGCTTTGTAATAGAACTTGGAGGTGTAATTGTGATGCCACCAACTTTGGTTTTCTTTTTCAACATTCCTCTGGCTATTTGGTGTGTTTTCTGGTTCCATATAAATTTCAGTATTATTTGTTCCATTTCTTTGAAAAAAAAAAGATGGTATTTTTTTTAATAATTTTTTTAAAGATTTTATTTATTTATTTGACAGAGAGAGAGATCACAAGTAGGCAGAGAGGCAGACAGAGAGAGAGGAGGAAGTAGGCTCCCTGCGGAGCAGAGAGCCCGATGCGGGGCTCGATCCCAGGACCCTGAGATCATGACCTGAGCCAAAGGCAGCAGCTTAATCCACTGAGCCACCCAGGCGCCCCAAAAGATGGTATTTTGATAGGGATTGCATTAAATGTGTAGATTGCTTTAGGTAGTATAGACATTTTCACAGTATTTGTTCTTCCAATTCATAGCATGGAACATTTTTCCATTTCTTTGTATCTTCCTCAATTTCTTTCATGAGTATTTTATAGTTTTCTGAGTACAGATTCTTAGCCTCTTTGGTTAGGTTTATTCCTAGGTATCTTATGGTTTTGGGTACAATTGTAAATGGGATCGACTCCTTATTCTTTCTTCTGTCTTGCTATTGGTGTATGGAAATGCAACTGATTTCTGTGCATTAATTTTGTATCCTGACACTTTACTGAATTCCTGTATGAGTTTGAGCAGTTTGGGAGTGTACTCTTCCACATTTTCCACAAAAGTATCCTATCATCTGCAAAGAGTGATAGTTTGACATCTTTGCCTATTCATATGTCTTTTATTTCTTTTTGTTGTCTGATTGCTGAGGCTAAGACTCCTATTACTATATTGAATAGCAGTGGTGATAGTGGACATTCTTGCCATGTTCCTGACCTTAGGGGAATTGCTCTCAGTTTTTCCCCATTGAGGATGATATGTGCTGTGGGATTTTCATAGATGGCTTTGATGATATTGAGGTATGTACCCTCTCTGCCTACACTGTGAAGAATATTGATCAAGAAAGGATGCTGTACATTGTCAAATGCTTTTCCAGCATCTATTGAGAGAATCATAGTTCTTGTTCTTTCTTTTATTGATGTGATGTATCACATTGGTTGATTTATGGATGTTGAACCAACCTTGCAGCCCAGGAATAAATCCCACTTGGTCATGGTGAATAATCTTTTTAATGTACTGTTGGATCCTATTGACTAGTATTTTTGTGAGAATTTTTGAATCCATGTTCATCAGGGATATTGGTCTGTAATTCTCCTTTTTGATGGAGTCTTTGACTGGTTTTGGGATCTAGGTAATGCTGGCCTCATAAAATGAGTTTGGAAGTTTTCCTTCCATTTCTATTTTTTGGAACATTTTCAAGAGAAGAGGTATTAATTCTTCTTTAAATGTTCGGTAGAATTCCCCTGGGAAGACAGTTGGCCCTGCACTCCTTTTTTTTTTAAATGACTGCTTCAATCTTCTTATAGGTTATGGGTCTGTTAAGGTTTTCTATTTCTTCCTGCTTCAGTTTTGGTAGTTTATACATCTCTAGGAATGCATCCATTTCTTCCAGATTGTCAAATTAGCTGGGGTATAGTTGCTCTTAATATGTGATTATAATTGTTTATATTTCTTTGCTGTTGGTTGTGATCTCTCCTCCTTCATTCATGACTTTATTTATTTGGGTCCTTTCTCTTTTCTTTTTGATAAGTTTGGCCAGGGGTTTATCAATCTTATTAATTCTTTCAAAGAACCAGCTCCTAGTTTCATTGCTTTGTTCTACTGTTCTTTTGGTTTCTCTTTCATTGATTTCTATTCTTATATTTATTAATTCTCTTCTCTTGCTGTGTATAGGCTTTCTTTGCTCTTTTTTCTCCAGCTTCTTTAGGTGTAGAGTTGGGTTGTATACTTAAGACCTTTCTTGTTTCTTGAGAAAGACTTGTATTGTTATATACTTTCCTCTCAGAACTGCCTTTCCTGTGTCCCAAAGATTTTGAACAGTTGTATTTTCTTTTTCATTTGTTTCAATGATTTTTTAAAATTTTCTTTAATTTCCTCATTGACCCGTTCATTCTGTAGTAGGATGCTCTTTAGCTTCCATGTATGTGAGTTTTTTCCAACTTTCCTCTTGTGATTGAGTTCTAGTTTTCAAAGAATTGTGGTCTGAAAATAGCTGGGAAATGATCCCAAACTTTTGATACCAGTTGAGACCTTATTTGCGACCCAGAATATGATCTATTCTGGAGATTATTCCATGTGCACTATAGAAGAATGTGTATTCTGTTGTTTTGCGATGGAATGTTCTAAATATATCTGTGATATCTGTCCAGTCTAGTGTGTCATTTAAAGCCTTCATTTCATTGTTTATCTTTTGCTTATATGATCTGTCCATTTCAGTGATGGGGTGTTAAATTCCCCTACTATTATTGTATTATTGTCGATGTGTTTGATTGTCATTAATTGGTTCTTATAATTGGTTGTGCCCATGTTAGGGCCATAAATATTTAAAATTGTTAGATCTTTTTGTTGGACGGACCCTTTAAGTGTGATATAGTGTCCTTCCTCATCTCTTATGATAGTCTTTGGCTTAAAATCTAATTTATCTGCTATAAGGATTGTCACCCCAGCCTTCTTTTGATGCCCATTAGCAAGATAAATTGTTTTCCACCCCATTACTTTAAATTCGTAGGTTTCTTTGGGTCTGAAATAAGTTTCCTATAGACAGCATACTGATGTTTTGCTTGTTTGTTTATTTGTTTAAATCCATTGTCATACCTTGTGTCTTTTGATCAGGGCATTTAGCCCATTTACATTCAGGGTAACTATCAAAAGATATGAATTCAGTGCCATTGTATTGCCTGTACAATGATTCTTACTGTTTATTTTCTTTGTTCCTTTCTGGTCTGTTACTTCTAGGCTCTCTCTTTGCTTAGAGGACCCCTTTCAATATTTCCTATAGGTCTGGTTTGGGATTTGCAAATTCTTTTAGATTTTGTTTGTCTTCGAGGAAGCTTTTTATCTCTCCTTCTATTTTCAATGATATCCTAGCTGGATATAGTATTCTTGGCTGCATATTTTTCTTGTTTTGTGCTATGAATATATCATGCCAGTCCTTTCTGGCTTGCCAGGTCTCTATGGACACTTCTGCTGCCAATCTAATATTTCTACCATTGTATGTTACAGACCTCTTGTCCTGAGCTGCTTTCAGGATTTTCTTTGTTACTGAGACTTGCAAGTTTTACTACTAGATGATGAGGTGTGGACCTATTTTTATTGATTTTTGAGGGGAATTCTGTGTGCTTCCTGGGTTTTTATGCTTGTTCCCTTTGCCAGATTAGGCAACTTCTCTGCTATAATATGCTCCAACATACCTTCTGCCCCCCTCTCTCTTTCTTCTTCTTCTGGAATCCCAATTATTCCAATATCTTATGGTTTCATCTTTTGGTATCACTTATCTCTCAAATTCTCCCCTGGTGATCCAGTAGTTGTTTGTGTCTCTTTTGCTCAGTTTCATTATTCTCCATCATTTGGTCTTCCATATCACCAAATCTCTCTTCTGCCTCATTTGTCCTAGCAGTAAGAGCCTCTATTTTTGTTGCATCTCATTGATTGCTTTTTTTATTCCAACTTGGTTAGATTTTAGTCCTTTTGTTTCTCCATAAAGAGATTTTATTTCTCGAGAAAGGGATTCTCTAGTATCTTACATGCTTTTTTCGAGCCCAGCTAGCACCTTGATAATCATCATTCTGAGCTCTAGTTCTGACACATTACTAATGTCCATATTGATTAGATCCCTAACCATTGAATTTGCCGCTTATACTTTTTTTTAAGGTGAGTTTTTCTACCCTGTCATTTTATTCAGATAAGAATAGATGAATGAGAGAACAAAATACTAATAGGTTAGCAATGACCCCAGAAAAATATACACTAACCAAATCAGAAGAAACCCCCTAAACCCCTAAACCTGGGAGGATATATGTATGTATGTGAGATTGTAAAAAAGGAATTAACAAGAAATTGGTTGAAAAACAGGAAAAAAAGGGAGAATGTGATCAGGGTGGAGATTAGGAAAAAAAAAAACCGTATGCTAGATTTAGGGTGTATTTTGATCTGTTAGAAGAAACTGTATCCCAAGTTTAAAGAATGAAAAACTCATGTATACAAAAAATAAGGCTAACGACAATGAAGGAATAGAATATGAGTGTACGAATGAAAATTTAAAAGGGTTTTTAAAAAGGCATTGATAAAATAATTTAAAAAGAGGTTAAAATAAAAAAGATGAAAAACTTAAAAAATAAGAAAAAAAAACTTTAAAAATTTAATATGAAAGATTAAAGAATCATGGGGAAGAAGAGCCATGATTTTGATGAGCTACGTTCTCCTAGCTCTGGAGTTCTGCAGTTCTCACTGATGGGTGAACTTGGTCTTGGCTGGATGATCTAGCTGATCTTTTGGGGGAGGGACCTTTGCAGTGATTCTCAAATGTCTTTGCCTGAGGTGAAATTGCACCACCCTTGCCAAGGGCTAGCCTAAGTAATCTGCTTGGTTTTGCTCTCAATAGCTTTTTTCCCCCTGAACACTTTCCATACAACTTTGGAGGAGGAGAATGAAGATGACAGCCTCCCAATCTCTAGCCCAGAGAAGCTGAGAGCTCAGGCCCCACTCCTCAGTGTGCCCTCAAAGAAAAGTAGTCAATCATTCCTATCTCCCTGGTCTGTGGCTGTGGTCTATGCTCATCTGGCTTGTGATGGAGGACTTCCATCTCTGACACATGGCCCCATTTGGAGACTCCAAACCCAGCAAATTCCTACAGCACAGTCTCATACCACTCCTCCTGGTGGAGGAAGGAGAGCTTCCCCAGATCTGCCACTTGTGGGATCCCTGCTCAAAAACAGGTTTTTTTGTGGCCTGATTGTGCTGGGAATAACACTTTATGGTAACCTGAACTGAAATCCAATTCTCAGTTCTGTCTTCACTGCTGGCTTCCCCACTCCAATACCTGGGAGCTCTGCAGACACCCTAGTCTTTCTGTGATCCCGAGGCACCTGAGACCATAGTGTCTCAGTGAAGGCTCCACCCCCTGCTTAGTCTCTGGAGCAATATCTGTCAGTGGAGCAGACTTCTACAAGTTCCAATTTTGTGCTCTGCTGCTCTACCACTTGCCAGGAGATGGCCCATCCTCCCACAGTCTCTCGTCCCATGTGTTGCTTCAGATTTACTTCTCTGAACATCCTACCATCCAGAAAGTTTCATTTGATCAGAATGGTTTGATAACTATCTAGCTAAATTCCTGGGACCTGATGAAATTTTGGTTTCCTACTCCTCCACTACCTTGCTCCTCGAAATTCATAGATTCTGACAACTACGGGTCTGCAATAATTTCTAGAACTAATTAGAAAACTGCATTCAAACAAACATGGAATTGATTGAATTGACAAAGAAGTGTTGTCAGTCTCAGATGCTGTTGATTCCTTGTGTGCATTGAAGAAAATTCTGTTATCAATAGTGAAGGACAGAAAACTAAGGCTTCCAAAGATGCATATAGGTATGAAGTACTTTATGCTATTGAAGAGATTCAAGTTAAGAAAACCACTTTAGACTCATTGTCAATTCATTGTATCATTTTTTATCATGAATTTGTTAGGGCATGTTTGACATTAGCACTCACTGAAGGAAGCCAAAAACATGCAGGCAACACCCCAAATAAGGATCATTACCACTTATACTCTGAACATATGATTGCAATAAAATCTGGAAAGCAAAGAATGGTTAGCAGTGCTATGGTAGCTGGTCAAGATTCAAATACTTCAGAAACCTTTATCAGAAAGATTAAAAGTGATTCCTGGAGGAAGAGTAGACCTAATTTTCCACAAAATATTAAGAAAGTACACTATTATGCTCAGTAATATGTCTATCCAAGGCTATCCACAGAATTTGATTAAATTCCTCAAGATTTTGAGTCTGGAAACAGAGCCAAGGGCTAAATAGCTTACGAATCATTGCTAGGGAGCTGGAATCTCTGATTTGTCGAACAGAGGCAGGAGTAAGGTTAGAATTGAACAGAAACAACCAAAGAAGATCCTAAGGATTTCAATTTTATCAATTTTGGCAAGCTACCATAGAGCTAAGCATTCAGGTTGTTGATGTAAAAGTATTATCAAGCCAATATCTCCAAGGATTATTAAAGAATATGAAAAAAATACTATTACTGTCATTGAAAACACTTCTGTCTGTTTGCTCTTCCAGATTTAAGGAAATTATTTCTCATAAGCTATCTATGACTTAAACAAATTTGGTAACAAATACTTTTTTCCCCTCCAGAACTCAGAAAGTTTCAGTGAGTATTACATTTTCATGGCAATGCATTTATTTGCATAAGTTCTATTAAGAATCTGTTCTCCTTATGGCAAGACACAATTGGAAATGTTGGTCATATTACCAAAGCTTTGACGAGAATGTCATATTGAAGGAGTATACTCCAATATGTATGTATGTATGCGTATACTCTAATATGACTGGACAGCTTTAAGGAATTAAGGTTGATATGTGGAACCATTGAAGTCCTTTGTAAAAATCAGCCTGGTACCTTGTTTACATGATTTCCAGCAGGCTTACCTGGTGGGTAAAGAGGGTAACTTCCTGGCAGGTGCCAGGATATTATGGGGACCTTAAGAAAAGAGGAATATATCCAAATCTATATATATTGCAAGCAAAAATCTGATGACAGGTATTTGGCTTGGCTTCTTAATCTCAAGAAGCTCTTAAAAGTTCAATTTGAAATTCGTTATGGAAAGTTGCAACTTTGTCAGATTTTAAAAAAGCAGATTTAAGAAAGAAAGAAAGACAGACAGACTATGTGGCCAATCCTTATTCTTGCTGTGCTTTTGTAAATAGTCCGAGTTTGTTAAAGTTGGACTTATTTTACAAACAATTTAGTTTTAATTTGAATATCTTTGGAAATGAGGGTGATTTTAGAGAACTCTATTTCAATAACATATCCTTGTGTTTATTAGGTCCTGGTTCTGATTAACTGTCTTTGAGTATTTGTTGTTTTCCTGTAAACCTGGGCTAAATCCTAAATCCTAATATCCTCTAGTGTCTGTCTCAGACTCTTCAAATAAAGTTTCCAATTTTCTTCCATTATCTTTACTCAGAATCATTGAGAACTAAAAGTGTTCTTTTTCCTGAAGCCCTGCCACTTGAAGCTAGACAACTTGAGGTAATTTTCAGAGAAAAAAATGACCCCAATGGCCCATGTTGAGACCATCTTCATGCCTGTAGCTGAGTGGGCTATTCAGAAAGATCACCAGATACCCACAGATAATTGAAAAAGTTTATTCCAGCTGTCCTGATTTGATAGATCTGCAGTTGTAAAATCCTGAATTTGGGATGTTCATGGATCAAGTACAGTGAAGAACGGGATACAGTGGTGACTCATCAGATCTTGTCTGCTGCTAAGGACACCAGAAAAATGGGCAGATCAAGCTGCCAAGATGGTAGTCTGTACAAGACTCCAAAACTCTATAATGGCTTTGGTACCAGACGTACACACTTAACTAAATACCAACTCCAGTATTCTCCTGAAGACCTAAGAAGAGCTAAGGAATAGGGGCTTGGACACCATGCTGGCACTAGAGATGGCTGAAAATATAAGGGATCCTTATCCCAGAACTTCTTATGGAAGAAATAATTAACCATTTTCATCAAAGTACCCATTATGGGTGAGATGCTATTCTTTAGGGCATCTAGAAATGTATTACAGGTCCTAGTCTTTAGAGAACGGTTTTAAAAATGTGATATTTGTGTAAAAAAAAAAAAATCCTAAAACTGAATTCTGAAAAGTATACAACTTAGAGTCACCACACCTAGAGAAGACAGGTCGATTTTACCATTTGTGCCAAAAACAGGTAGTTTTCAATATTTGCCAATATGTTTTTAACCTTTTAATCTGAGTATAGTTGACATATAATGTTACATGAGTTTCAGGTGTATAACATAGTGACTCAACATCTCTATACCATATGCTATTCTCACCACTAGCGTAGCTACCATCTGTCACCATACAATGCTTTTATAGTATTATCAACTATATTTCCTATGCCTTTCCTTTTATTACCATAACTTATTTCACATCTGGAAGCCTGAATTTTCTACTCTCCTTTATCCATTTTGCCCATCCTCCCACCAAATGCTCCCCCTGGCAACAATCAATTCTCTCTATATATGTCTGATTCTGCTCTTTTGGTCTGTTTAGTCATTTGTTCACCATAAAAAAAAAAAAATGATGTTGCTATTTGCAACAACATGGATAGACCTAGGTGGTATTATAAGTGAAATCAGTCAGACTGAGAAAGATTAATACCATAAGATTTCACTCAGATATTTGCTGGTATTTGTAGACACCTTTACAAGTTGAGCCAAAGCTTTCTCATACCATTCAAAGAAAGCCTTGCAAGTTTTCATAACTTTTTTTAAAGATTTTATTTATTTGACACAGAGAGAGAAATCACAAGTAAGCAGAGCAGCAGGCAGAGAGAGAGCAGCAGGCAGAGAGAGAGGAGAAAGCAGGCTCCCCGCTGAACAGAGAAAATGTTGCGGGGCTTAATCCCAGGACCTCAAGATCATGACCAAAGCCAAAGGCAGATGCTTAACCCACTGAGCCACCCAGGCACCCCAGCAAGTTGTCATAAATTTTAAGTAAAATCATTCCTAGGCTTGGATTGCATCTACCCATTCAGAGGGCCAATGGAGTGGCATTTATGGCAAAATCACACAAGCAGACTCCAATGCCTTGGCCATTCAATGGAATTTACCTTTCCTGGGACCCCCAACAACCTAGAAAAATGGACAAAATGAACTTTGGAAAAGATATGCCAAGAAATCAAATTAACTTGGGGAAAATATTATTTATCCTGCTTTAGGTTAAGAGTGGCCCCTATAAGTAAACTTGGGTTAAACCCCTAGGAAATGTTATATGGAAGACTTTTTTGACACTCATTTCATGACTTAGGAGTTTCTGATGGGGCTTATATTTAGAATAAGATACTATCAGGTACATTCAGTAAATAATTTGCTTCAGTATGTTGGTGTACCCTGTAGATGTGCCCCTATGCTACCTGAATCCTGGAGACTTCTTAAAGACTTGGGAGAGCAAGCACCCAGGGAATCAACTCCAAGTTTGTTGGATAAGACCTTTATGAGGTGCTATTAATCATCATTCTTCAGTAAAACTATAAGGGCATTAAGTGGTGGATATATAACACTAGTTATAAGAATCCATAGGTTCCCTATACTCTGTCAGCAAAGGGAACATTGAAAAGAACCCTGCTTGGACAAGTGAAACATTGATGGACCTCAAATTATAGAGGAGAGCTGGTCCAAAGAAGTTAATTGGTAAGTACAACAAGCTACTTGGTTTCAACAAGTCTCCCCTAAGCCTCTAGATAAAATTATACTATAATAACTATTAACTAAAGGACAAAAATCTCAGTAATTTAGAACATTGGTTTTCAACCTAGAACTAAAGAATATGTATATATTCTTACATATCAGTGTAGAAGGGTTCCACTCCTCTAACCCTGATCTTAATCTCATTTTAGCAGAAAATAACTAAAGGGGTTATCATCCCTATTGCCTCAAGAATGAGGAATGATGAAAAAACAGTGATGATTGGAACCCTTAACCAAAGGTTTATTTGGAGTAAGAAGGGCAACTGCAACTTTTTACCCAGTGCTTTTTTTGTTTACCTGTGAACTTCCCTGACTCTCCTCCTTTCTGGGAGGTGGATTTGAAACTTGCCCTCTCCTCCCCTTGTTTGGCTGCCTTTCTAATAAACCCTTTCCTTACTGCATACTCCATGACTCAGTAAATGGCTTTGCTGAGCGTTGGGCAAATGAACTGGAGTTCAACTACATGACTACCTTGAACCTGGTATATTTAAGATTTTTTTCAATAAACATTTTTAATTGAATACCATATAGAGTATTATTAGTTTTGAAGGTAGAGTTCAATGATACACCAGTTCTTTATAACACCCAGTGCTCATTACATCATGTGTCCTTAATGCCTATCACCCTATACCCCCTTTCCCCTCTAGCAACCCTCAGTTTCCTATGGTTAAGAGGCTCTTATGGTATGTCTCCCTCTCTGATTACATCTTTTTTTTTTTAAATTTCTCCATCCCTTCTTCTATACACCTGTTTTTTTCCCTTAAATTCCACATATGAATGAAATTATATAATTGTCTTTTTCTGACTTATTTCACTTAGCATAATACCCTCTACTTCTATTCACATTGTTGCAAATGGCAAGATTTCATTCTTTTTGATGACTAAAGAATAATATGTACAATATTCCATTGTAAATATATACCACATCTTCTTTTCTATTCATCTTCTGATGGACATCTGGGTTCTTTCCGTAGTTTGGCTATTGTGGGCATTGCTGTAAGTAACCTTTCAGATCACTACATTTGTAACTTTGTGGTAAAATCCTAGTAGTGTAATTGTTGGGTCATAGGATAGCTCTATTTTTAACTTTTTGAGGAACCTTAATACTGTTTTTCAGAGTGACTGTACCAGCTTGCATTCCCACCAGGAGTGTAAGAGTGTTCCCCTTTCTTCACACCCTTGCCAACATTTGTTGGTTCCTGACTTGTTAATTTCAGCCATTCTTACTGGTATGAGGTGGTATCTCATTGTGGTTTTTGATTTGTATTTCCCTGATGAGTGATGTTGAACATTTTTTAATGTGTCTTTTGGCCATTTGTAGATCTTCTTTGGAGAATGGTCTGTTCATGTTTTCTGGATTTAACTGGATTATTTGTTCCTTGGGTGTTGAGTTTGATAAATTCTTTATAGACTCTGGATACTAGCCATTTATCTGATAATACATTTGCAAAAATCTTCTCCCATTCTGTAGGTTATCTTGGTTTTGTTGACTGTGTCTTTTACTGAATAGAAACTTTTTATCTTGGTGACATCTGGATAGCTCATTTTTGCCTTTGGAGTCATGTCTAGCCAGAAGTTGCTGTGGCTGAGGTCAAAGAGGTTGCTGCCTATGTTTTCTTCTAGGATTTTGATGGACTCCTGTCTTACATTTGCGTATTTCACCCATTTTGAATTTATTTTTGTGTATAGTGTAAGAAAGTAGTCCAGTTTCATTTTTCTGCATATGACTGTCCAATTTTCTACAACACTATTTGTTAAAAGACTTTTTTTCCCCATTGGATATTTTTTCTTGCTTTGTCGAAGATTAGGTGACCATATGGTTGAGGGCTCATTTCTGGCTTTTCTCTTTTGTTCCATTGATCTATGTGTCTGTTTTTGTGCCAGTACCATACTATCTTGACAATGACAGCTTTGTAATAGAGCTTAATGTCCAGAATTGTAATGCCAGCAGCTTTTGTTTTTCTTTTTCTACTTTCCTTTGTCTATTTGGGGTCTTTTCTGATTCCAAGGATTATTTGTTCTAGCTCTGCAAAAAATGTTTATGGTATTTTGATAGGGATTACATTGAATGTATAGATTGCTCTAGGTAGCATAGACATTTTAAAGTATTCATTCTTCCAATCCATGAGCATGGAACATTTTTCCATTTCTTTGTGTCTTCCTCATTTTCTTTCAAGAGTTTTATAGTGTTCAGGGTATAGATCCTTTAGTACTTTGGCTAGGTTTATTCCTAGGTGTCTTATAGTTTTTGGTCCAGTTGTAAATGGGATTCCTTAATTTCTTTTTCTTCTGTCTCTTCATTAATGTATAGAAATGCAAGTGATTTCTGTGCATATATTTTGTATCCTGACACTTTACTGAATTCTTGTATGAGCTCTAGCAATTTGGGGGTGGAGTCTTTTGCGTTTTGCACATAGAGTATCATGTCGTCTGGGAAGGGTGAGACTTTGACTACTGCTTTGATAATTCAGATAACTTGTTGTTGTTGTTGTTGTTGTCATGTGATTGCAGAGGCTAAGACTTCTAGTGCTATGTTGAACAAGAGTGGTGAGAGTGGACATCTTGTCGTATTCCTTATCTTAGGGGAAGAACTCTCGTGTTTTCTTCATTGATGATGATATTTGCTGTGGGTTTTCATATATGGCTTTTATGATATTGAAGTATTGTTCTTTCCATCCCTACACTGTGCAGAGTTTTAATGAAGGAAGGATGATGTACTATGTCAAATGCTTCTTCAGCATCTATTGAGAGTATCATATGGTTCTTGTTCTTTCTTTTATTAATGTATCACATTGATTGATTTGCAGATGTTGAACCAGCCTTGTAGCCCAGGAATAAATCCCACTTGGTCATGGTGAATAATCTACTTAATGTACTGCTGGATCCTACTGGCTAGTAAGAATTTTTGCATCCATGTTCATTAGGGATATTGGTCTGTAATTCTTTTGATGGGGTCTTTGGTTTTGGGATCAATGGAATGCTGACCTCATAGAAAGAGTTTGGAAATTTTCCTTCCTTTTCTATTTTTGAAACATCTTCAGAAGAATAGGTATTAACTTTTGTTTAAATGTTTAGTAGAATTCCCCTGGGAAGACATCTGACCCTGCACTCTTGTTTATTGGGGGATTTTTAATTATTGCTTTAACTTTCTTGCGGTTATGGGTTTGTTCAGGTTTTCTATTTTTTCCTGCTTCAGTTTGATCGTTTATATGTTTCTAGGAATGCATCCATTATTTGTTGGCATATAGTTGTTCATAATATGTTGTCATAATTGTATTTCTTTGGTTTAGTTGTGAGCTCTCCTCTTTGATTCATTGTTTCATTAATTTGGACACATTTTCTTTTCTTTTTGATAAGTCTACTAAGGGTTTATTGATCTTATTAATTCTTTCAAAGAACCAGCTCCTAGTTTCATTGATCGATTCTACAGTTCTTTTGATTTCTATTTCATTGATTTATGCTCTATCTTTATTAATTCTTTTCTGCTGGGCTTACACTTTATTTGCTGTTCTTTCTCCAGCTCTTTTAGGTGTAAGGTTAGGTTGTGTATTTGAGACTTCTTATTTCTTGAAAAAAGGCTTGTATTGCTATATAGTTCCCTCTTTGGATGACTTTGCTGCATCCCAAAGGTTTTGAACAGTTTTGTTTTTATTTTCATTTATTTCCATGATTTTTTAAGATTCTTCTTGAATTTCCTGGTTGTCCAAGTATTTGAGTTCCTCCAAAATTTCCTTTTGTGGTTGACTTCAAGTTTCAAAGCATATGCAGGGAATGATCCTAATCTTTTGGTACTGGTTGAAACCTTATTTGTGACCTAGTATGTTATCTATTTTGGAGAAAGTTCGATGTACACTTGAGAAGAATGTATATGCTATAATTTGCTCCAATCTACCTCCTGGCCTCCTCTTTTTCTTCTTCCTCTGGGACCCCAGTTATTCTGATATTGTTCTTCTATATGGTATCGTTGATCCCTTGAATCCTCCCCTTGTGATCCAGTCATTGTTCTCTCTTTTCCTCAGTTTCTTAATTCCCCATCATTTTATCTTTTACGTCACTGATTTTCTCTTCTGCCTCATCCTAGCAGCTAGAACCGTCATTTTTTACTGCATCTCAATACAATCTTTTTTGATTTTGACCTGATTAGATTTTATTTCTTTTATTTCTCCAGAAAGCAATTCTCTGGTGTCTTCTATGCTTTTTTCAAGCCCAGCAAATATCTTTGTAATTGCTGTTCTGAGTTCTAGCCCTGACATTTTACTAATACCCATAGTTATTAAGTCTCTGGCAGTTAATAATGCCTCCTGTCCTTTTTTCTGATGTGATTTTTTTCCATCTTATCGTTTTGTCCATTTATACATGAATAAGAAAGCAAAATACAAATATATCAACCATGACCCCAGAAAGTATAGACTAAATAAATTAGAACAGGGTAACACACTAGGTCCTGGGTATATTTTGATCTGTTGGAAGAAACTAGAACCCAACATTGTAAAGAAAGAAAAATACACACACACACACACAAACATGTGTTGTGTGTATGTATGATGTATGTATATATATATTATATATATACACACATATATATTATATATACACACATATAATATATATACATACATATATATTATATATATACACATTATATACATAATATATATATAATCAAAACAAAACTGATACAATGAAAGGAGGCCAAAAAGGAAGTGTGTGTGTGTGTGTGTGTGTGTGTGTGTGTGTGTGTGTGTGTGTAGTAAATGGAAAAATGGGGGAAAAAAGACATAGTTTGTTAACTTTAATTTTTTTTTCTTTTCAACTTAAAGGCTGAAGAAACTTGAGGAAGTAAAAAACCTTTAAATTCTATATACTATTTTCCTCTAGCACTGGAGTATTTCAGTTCTGTGTAATTGGTAAACTTGGTATTTGCCAGATATTCCTGCTGGTGTTCTGGGGAGGGAACTGCTGTGCTTTTTCTCAGGTGTCTTTGCCCAAGGTGGAGTTACATGGCACTTCACTGGAGGTTTGGCTCAGTGTAAGTGACTCCAGCTCTGGATTGCTCTATATGGCTTTTGTTCCCTGAAGCCTTTCCATGCAGCTTTAGAGGATGAAAATAAAAGTGGTGGTACTGAATTCTCCAGCCCCAGAGCTGAAAGATCATGGCCCTGACTCTTCATTTTTTTCTCCCTGGTTTCTGTCTACACTCTGTGTACACCTAGCCTGTCACCAAGCATTTTATTCTTTGGCATGTGACCCCATTTCTAGTCTCCAAACTTTGCAGACTCCTGTGGTGCACAACCCAGCAGCTCGAGTCTCTAAACCCTGCAGGTTCCTGTAGCATCTACCCATATCCATTCTCCCAGGGAAAGGAGAGGTGTCTCATCCAGGGTCGGCTGAGTGCTGAGCCCTTGCTAGGAGAGTGGTTGCCTGACAGTGCCATAGTTCAGGGTTTATGGCAACACTGAGCTGAAAGCCTGCTTCTCAGGTCACTGGTTGCAGCTGGCTTCCCCACTCTAGTGCTTAGGAACACAGCTGTACTTTGGCACCCCCATTCTTTCTGTGACTCCAGGGATCTTGAAACCACAGTGTCCCACCTAGGATTCTACCCCACTTTGCCACATGAGTGCCTTTCAGGCAGGGATGACCCTCCCTGGAGCAGACTTCTCAAATAATTCCAATTTTGTGCTCTGCTATTATATCACTTTCCAGTAGATGGCTTATGAAGGCTCCCTCCCCCCAATGCTTCTCTTCCCATATATTGTCTTGGATTCACTTCTCCACTCCTACCTTGCAAAAAGTGGTCACATTTCTATTTGTAGAATTGCAGCAATCATTTTCTTAGATCTCTGTTTCAGTTCACATTATTCAAAATTATTCTGTAGCTATCCACACAAATTCCAGGGACTTCATGAAGCTAGGATCCCTACTCATCTGCCATCTTCCTCTAAGTCCAGTTCAAACACATTTTAGAAGGAACCTTTACTCCCTCCTCCACATTTTATATATATGCTCTCATTTTTTGCATCTTTATATTCAAAATTTTGTTATGTCTAATGATGGTCATTATTTTGTTTGACTGGAAGGAGTCCTTTTAACATTTCTTCTCAGGTTTGTTTAGTGGCAATAAACTCCTTTAGCTCTTGTTTCTCTTGGAAACGTTTTTATTTCTTCCTCAGCTGTGAAGTATAACCTTGCCAAGAAGATAAATCTTTATTTTTCCTTTCCACACTTTGCAGGCCACAAGGGAATGGCATAATTCATTCAAAATTTCTGCTGAAAAATCAGATGATATCCTTATACATTTTCCCATGTAGGGCACTTTTTGCTTCTCTTGCTGCTTTTACAATTCTCTTTGTCTTTGACATGATGTGGTGTGGACCTCCTTGGGTTCATTTTATTTAGAGCTCTCTGTGGTCTTGGACCTGAAGGTTAGTGATGTTTTCAGGTATTTCTTCAAATAAATTTTCTACCCCGTTCTCTCTCTCTTCTTCTGCTGGGACCCCTGTAATGTGTGTATTCTCTTGATGTTGTCCAGGAGATCCCTGGCTCACCCCCATTTTTAAAAATTCTTTTTGCTGTTCAGCTTGTGTACCTTCCATTATCCTGTCTTTAGATTGCTATCACATTCTTCTGCATCTGCTAATCTCCTGTTTGTTCTCTCTAGTGTCTTTTTCACTTCAATTATTATATTCTTCAAATCTGGTTCTTTAGAGTTTCTTTTTATTGAAGGTATCACTAAGTTCTTCTGCTCTTCTTTCCAGCATCTTTTTTTTTTAATATTTTATTTATTTATTTGATAGAGAGTTAACAAGTAGGCAGAGAAGCAGGCAGAGAGAGGGGGAAGTAGGCTCCCTGCTAAGCAGAGAGTCTGATGTAGGGCTCGATCCCAGGATCCTGGGATATTGACCTGAGCTGAAGGTAGAGACTTAACCCACTGAGCCACTCAGGTGCCCCTCTTTCCAGCATCTTGATAATCATTACTTCCATTTCTTTATTGGCATATTGCTTATTTCTGTTTCATTTCCTTTTTTCCTGAGGGGTTTTTTTTTTCCTTGTCCTTTTTTTGAAGCACATTCCTCTGTCTCCCCATTTTGTTTGACTTTCTGTGTTGGTTCCTGTGGATTAGTTAGAAGGACTCCTCTTAAGTGGGCTGGAATGTTCTCGTGTATCACTATATGTATACATCCTTTCTTACCTTTAGTGGCTGGCAAGAGCTGTGTCTTTATGTTACTTTTTTAAACTGTGGCTTATTTCCTAAAAGAAGAAAATAATAAGAAATAAGGTGACAAGGAAAGTACAAAAAAGAATGAAAAGGGGTGCCTGGGTGGCTCAGTGGGTTAAAGCCTCTGCCTTGGGCTCCGGTCATGATCCTGGGGTCCTGGGATCGAGCCCCACATCAGGCTGTCTGCTCTGCGGGGATCCTGCTTCCTCCTCTCTCTCTGCCTTCCTCTCTGCCTACTTGTGATCTCTGTCTGTGAAATAAATAAATAAAAATCTTTTAAAAAGAATGAAAAACAAGTACATTAATAGAAGCGAAGACAAATTAGAAAAAACAAAATTTTAAAAATTTTAGACATAATACAAAAGAAAAAAAACTCATTTTCTCTGCTCCAGCACAACAAAGGATGGTATGGACTTGAGGACTCTGGGCTTATAATGTCTGCTGGCTCACAGTGAGGACCAGATCTGCCGGTAATGGCATCTGGACCCTACTCTAGCCTAGTCTTTTAAGGTGGGGTGGAACATAAATTGACTTCTTTTCCACTCCCTGTTAACTGGAGATTGTTCTTATAGCTCTTTGCATTTCTTGGTATAGTTCTAGTTTTTTCTTTTTTCTGTTTCCATAAACAGGGGAACCTATGGTGGGTTCCTCAATACTTTTCCTCTCTACTGCCATTCCACAGCACTAGAGTTCCTTTTGTTACCATGTCTCTCGCATTATTTTTTGTTATTCCCTCTTTAGTTGTGCAGAAGCTGTTTAGTTGGCACTCTGTTCTACTTCAGAAGGTATTATTATATAAATAGCTATAATGTGGTATAGTCCATTGAAAAGTTGAATTCATGGTCTTCCTGTGTTGCCATCTTAGACTAGAAACTGTTCAACTCCATGAATGGATGCTCACTGAAAAATTCAAATGATTGAACGGCTTCAGAACATGCAAATTACTGGTTCCATTGAGAGTAGTTGTCCTATTATGACAAAAACTGTTCATATAATAGAATTTCTCCTAATATTTTCATACAGAATTGTACTTATAGAAAATATTTGATATCAGTATATTTCAATGATATAATTAGCCAATAACCTCTGTTATTGGAAATACAAGTGATTTTTTGTGTGCCAAAAGAAGACTATTTTTCTTTTGGAGATTTAATGGAGAAATGTGTTCTTTGTCATGTAAAACTATTCTGATATGCAAACACCTACAGGTATACAATTCTTCAAAAATTTATGGGCACCTGGGTGGCTCAGTGGGTTACGCCTCTGCCTTCGGCTCGGGTCATGGTCCCAGGGTCCTGGGATTGAGCCCCACATCTGGCTCTCTGCTTTGCAGGGAGCCTGCTTCCCACTCTCTCTCTGCCTGCCATTCTGCCTACTTGTGATCTCTTTTTGTCAAATAAATAAATAAAAATCTTAAAACATTACCAGTAACATGTAAGAGAAAAGTACAACTTTCAAGTTATTTAATATCATATATTCCTATTTTTAATATAAATTTTTTATACTTAAATATCATAAATGCCTTGAGGAAATAATGATTCAAGCTGTTTGTATTTAAATATCTCACATTATGGAATGTGTACAAATTATTATAATGTGCAAAATTATATATTGAAAATTAAAGTCAGAGTGGTAAAATATTGGGCAATGGATATAAAAACTTCAAGTTATAAGATGAGTAAGTTCTGATAATGCAATGTGTAGCATGGTGACTAGAGTAACATGTTTCAAGTATATAATAAAATATTGTTAAGAAAGTAAATCTTTTCTTTAAAGATTTTATGTCAGAGAGAATTGAGGGAGAGGGACAAGTAGACTCTGCATTGAGCACAGATCCAGATGTGAGGCTTGCTTCCATGACCAGAGCCAAAATCAAGAGCCAAATGCCCAACTGACTGAGCCACTCCAAGAAGGTAGATCTTAAATATTCTCACTGTGTATGCAAAATAGGAAATTATGTGAGTAGATGAAAGTGTTACCTAACTATCCTAGTGATCAGATATGCTTTATCAAGTCATCACACTATATATCTTAAACTAATGCAATGTTATATATCACATCTCAAGGAAGTGAGTAAAGAAAAATTATGCTGTATGAAACCAAACCAATCACAAAATACCCCATATTGTATTATTCCATTTAAATGAAAGGCCCAAATTGGTAAATCCATAGAGAATAAAAATAAGTTGTTGGTTGTCGAGAACTGGGAGGAAGGAGGGATATGGGGAATGATTGTTCATGTATACAGGGTTTCTTTTTGGGGTGTTACAGTAGCACAACACTGAATAAACTAAAATAAGTGTACACTTTAAATGGTTGATTATATTGCATGTGTATCTTAATAGAGTTATTTCTCTAAAAAGGAAATTCAATGTTTAAGGATAATTTCTATTTATAAGTTAGATTAAAAATTCAAGTTACCATTGAGTTTCTTTTTAAAATATTTAGGACAAAGAATATTTAGGAAAAAAAGAATGAGTTTTTTTGTAATTCAAATAGTTATCAATAATGGATTTCTTAAAAGAGAGATTAATAAATACCAAATGTGTATCTAGTAAGATCATTTAGCTAAATATGGCATGAGAACACACATTTATTCGCACTCTTAAAATCCCACTAAGAGGAAGGCATTTTAATGCATATAGTTCAAAGGAAAGTATTAGAAATAAAAATCATCATAGATTCTGATAGACCAAAAATGGGTTGGTAAAAGGCACCAGAAACATGTAATTAAATAAGAAGGTTTAAGTCCAATGTAGAGTATCAGTGTGTCAAAAGGTACAAATATAGGGAGTTATAAGAGTGTGTGGCACCCCAATTCCTCTTATCCAAGTCCTTTGACTCCAGAATATTCTCCTAATCAGAAATTTATGGTATCTGTTTGAAAAGCTGAACTATCCCAGACCCAAGATCCAGCAATCACCCAATAAAAATGTGAGGTCCCCTGTTCAGTCACCCTAGAGTAAAGACCAATAATAAACAAACCTTCTAATTAAAATAAACTTTCCAAGTTTTTTCGTAATGACTCTTACTTTTTGAAGGGACAGCATGGATTTTATTTTACTTGAAGAAATTTCTAGTGGAAACATCAGAAAAAGTAGATAAAGATGTCTGGAGGAACACTGATAATTCAGAGCATATGTGAAAATTAAATCAGCAAAAACACTGTAAAGAATATCTTTAGATAAAAATATTGCATATATTATAACCATGCAGAAAAGAACAGTATTTTCTGAATAGGATATAGTCAAAGAAGAAAATACTCTAGGACAAAGGCCCAGACAGCAGGTAATGAAATATTAAAGGAAACTTGAAATAGATAACAATCTGTGGAAGACGAAGTGAAAATGGACAGTAGATGGAGGGAATTATCAAAGAAGTCATGAAAAAAATTCCCAGAACAGAAGGATAGGGACATTCAGTTTGAAAGCATAAGCCAAATATCGAGAAGATTAAAACTTAGGAAAAGACATAGACCTTAGGAATACCAAGGAAAAGACATAGACCTTAGGAATACCAAGAAATAAATCATAGTATCACTTGTCTTCCAAATAATACTAGTTGCTAGAATATACAGAATGATGACGAAGCATTTGTCTAGCAGATATATATAAAGCTAGTCAATAGATCAGATATGACATTATAATAAAGGTATTTTCTTATAAATGATTAAAACTTAATATTCCCTTTTACTTTTGTTGATTGTTTCCTTTTATTTTTGATGAAGTCCCAATAGTTCATTTTTGCTTTTGTTTTCCTTGCCTCAGGAGACATATCTAGCAAGAAGTTACTATGGCTGGTGTCTAAGAGGTTACTGCCTGTATTCTCCCCTAGGATTTGAATGGTTTCATGTCTCATATTTAGGTATTTAATCCATTTTGAATTTATTTTTCTGTATAGTGTATGAAAGTGGTCCAGTTTATTCTTTTGCACATTGGTGTCCAGTTTTCACAAAACCATTTATTTTTTTTTACTTTTTTTTATAAATTTATTTTTTTCAGCGTAACAGTATTCATTGTTTTTGCACAACATCCAGTGCTCCATGCAAAACGTGCCCTCCCTATTACCCACCACCTGTCCCCCCAACCTCCAACCCTGACCCTTCAAAACCCGCAGGTTGTTTTTCAGAGTCCATAGTCTCTTATGGTTCACCTCCCCTTCCAATTTTTTTTTTTTATAAACATATAATGTATTTTTATCCGCAGGGGTACAGGTCTGTGAATCGCCAGGTTTACACTTCACAGCACTCACGATAGCACATACCCTCCCCAATGTCCATAACCCCCTCCCCCTCTCCCAACCCCATCTCCCCCCAGCAACCCCCAGTTTGTTTTGTGAGATTAAGAGTCATTTATGGTTTGTCTCCCTCCCAATCCCATCTTGTTTCATTTATTCTTCTCCTATCCCCCTAACCCCCCATGTTGCTTCTCCATGTCCTCATATCAGGGAGATCATATGATAGTTGTCTTTCTCCAATTGACTTATTTCACTAAGCATGATACCCTCTAGTTCCATCCACGTTGTCACAAATGGCAAGATTTCATTTCTTTTGATGGCTGCATAGTATTCCATTGTGTATATATACCACTTCTTCTTTATCCATTCATCTGTTGATGGACATCTAGGTTCTTTCCATAGTTTCGCTATTGTAGACATTGCTGCTATAAACATTCGGGTGCACGTGCCCCTTCGGGTCGCTATGTTTGTATCTTTAGGGTAAATACCCAGTAGTGCAATTGCTGGGTCATAGGGTAGTTCTATTTTCAACATTTTGAGGAACCTCCATGCTGTTTTCCAGAGTGGTTGCACCAGCTTGCATTCCCACCAACAGTGTAGGAGGGTTCCCCTTTCTCCACATCCTCGCCAGCATCTGTCATTTCCTGACTTGTTCATTTTAGCCATTCTGACTGGTGTGAGGTGATATCTCATTGTGGTTTTGATTTGTATTTCCCTGATGCCGAGTGACGTGGAGCACTTTTTCATGTGTCTGTTGGCCATCTGGATGTCTTCTTTGCAGAAATGTCTGTTCATGTCCTCTGCCCATTTCTTGATTGGATTGTTTGTTCTTTGGGTGTTGAGTTTGCTAAGTTCCTTATAGATTTTGGATACTAGCCCTTTATCTGATATGTCGTTTGCAAATATCTTCTCCCATTCTGTCAGTTGTCTTTTGGTTTTGTTAACTGTTTCCTTTGCTGTGCAAAAGCTTTTGATCTTGATGAAATCCCAATAGTTCATTTTCGCCCTTGCTTCCCTTGCCTTTGCCGTTGTTCCTAGGAAGATGTTGCTGTGGCTGAGGTCGAAGAGGTTGCTGCCTGCGTTCTCCTCAAGGATTTTGATGGATTCCTTTCTTACATTGAGGTCCTTCATCCATTTGGAGTCTATTTTCGTGTGTGGTGTAAGGAAGTGGTCCAATTTCATTTTTCTGCATGTGGCTGTCCAATTTTCCCAGCACCATTTATTGAAGAGGCTGTCTTTTTTCCATTGGACATTCTTTCCTGCTTTGTCGAAGATTAGTTGACCATAGAGTTGAGGGTCTATTTCCAGGCTCTCTATTCTGTTCCATTGATCTATGTGTCTGTTTTTGTGCCAGTACCATGCTGTCTTGATGGTGACAGCTTTGTAATAGAGCTTGAAGTCCGGAATTGTGATGCCACCAACTTTGGCTTTCTTTTTCAATATTCTTTTGGCTATTCGAGGTTTTTTTTCTGGTTCCATATAAATTTTAGGATTATTTGTTCCATTTCTTTGAAAAAAATGGATGGTATTTTGATAGGGATTGCATTAAATGTGTAGATTGCTTTAGGTAGCATAGACATTTTCACAATATTTATTCTTCCAATCCAGGAGGATGGAACATTTTTCCATTTCTTTGTGCCTTCCTCAATTTCTTTCATGAGTACTTTATAATTTTCTGCGTATAGATTCTTAGCCTCCTTGGTTAGGTTGATTCCTAGGTATCTTATAGTTTTGGGTGCAATTGTAAATGGGATTGACTCCTTAATTTCTCTTTCTTCTGTCTTGTTGTTGGTGTACAGGAATGCAACTGATTTCTGTGCATTGATTTTATATCCTGACACTTTACTGAATTCCTGGACAAGTTCTAGCAGTTTTGGAGTGGAGTCTTTTGGGTTTTCCACATATAGTATCATATCATCTGTGAAGAGTGATAGTTTAACTTCCTCTTTGCCAATTTGGATGCCTTTAATTTCTATTTGTTGTCTGATTGCTGAGGCTAGGACTTCTAGTACTATGTTGAATAGCAGTGGTGATAATGGACATCCCTGCCGTGTTCCTGACCTTAATGGAAAAGCTTTCAGTTTTTCTCCATTGAGAATGATATTTGCGGTGGGTTTTTCATAGATGGCTTTGATAATATTGAGGTATGTGCCCTCTATCCCTACACTTTGAAGAGTTTTGATCAGGAAGGGATGCTGTACTTTGTCAAATGCTTTTTCAGCATCTATTGAGAGTATCATATGGTTCTTGTTCTTTCTTTTATTAATGTGTTCTATCACATTGATTGATTTGCGGATGTGGAACCAACCCTGCAGCCCTGGAATAAATCCCACTTGATCATGGTGAATAATCCTTTTAATGTACTGTTGAATCCTATTGGTTAGTATTTTGGCGAGAATTTTTGCATCTGTGTTCATCAAGGATATTGGTCTGTAGTTCTCTTTTTTGGTTGGATCCTTGTCTGGTTTTGGGATCTAGGTGATGCTGGCCTCATAAAATGAGTTTGGAAGTTTTCCTTCCATTTCTATTTTTTGGAACAGTTTCAGGAGAATAGGAATGAGTTCTTCTTTAAATGGTTGGTAGAATTCCCCTGGGAAGCCGTCTGGCCCTGGACTTTTGTTTGTTTGGAGATTTTTGATGACTGTTTCAATCTCCTTACTGGTTATGGGCCAGTTCAGGTTTTCTATATCTTCCTGGTTCAGTTGTGGTAGTTTATATGTCTCTAGGAATGCATCCATTTCTTCCAGATTGTCCAATTTGTTGGCGTAGAGTTGCTCATAGTATGTTCTTATAATTGTCTGTATTTCTTTGGTGTTAGTTGTGATCTCTCCTCTTTCATTCATGATTTTATTGATTTGGGTCCTTTCTCTTTTCTTTTTGATGAGTCTGGCCAGGGGTTTATCAATCCTATTGATTCTTTCAAAGAACCAGCTCCTAGTTTCATTGATTTGTTCTATTGTTTTTTTTGGTTTCTATTTCATTGATTTCTGCTCTGATCTTTATGATTTCTCTTCTCCTGCTGGGTTTAGGGTTTCTTTCTTGTTCTTTCTCCAGCTCCTTTACGCGTAGGGTTAGGTTGTGTACTGGAGACCTTTCTTGTTTCTTGAGAAAGGCTTGTACCGCTATATATTTTCCTCTCAGGACTGCCTTTGCTGTGTCCCACAGATTTTGAACTGTTGTGTTTTCATTATCATTTGTTTCCATGAATTTTTTCAATTCTTCTTTAATTTCCTGGTTGACCCATTCATTCTTTAGAAGGATGCTGTTTAGTCTCCATGTATTTGGGTTCTTTCCAGCTTTCGTCTTGTGATTGAGTTCTAGCTTCAGAGCATTGTGGTCTGAAAATATGCAGGGAATAATCCTAATCTTTTGATACCGGTTGAGACCTGATTTGTGACCCAGGATGTGATCTATTCTGGAGAAGGTTCCATGTGCACTAGAGAAGAATGTGTATTCTGTTGCTTTGGGATGAAATGTTCTGAATATATCTGTGATGTCCATCTGGTCCAGTGTGTCATTTAAGGCCTTTATTTCCTTGTTGATCTTTTGCTTGGATGATCTGTCCATTTCAGTGAGGGGAGTGTTAAAGTCCCCTACTATTATTGTATTATTATTGATGTGTTTCTTTGATTTTGTTATTAATTGGTTGATACAGTTGGCTGCTCCCACGTTAGGGGCATAGATATTTAAAATTGTTAGATCTTCTTGTTGGACAGACCCTTTGAGTAGGATATAGTGTCCTTCCTCATCTCTTATTATAGTCTTTGGCTTAAAATCTAATTGATCTGATATAAGGATTGCCACCCCAGCTTTCTTCTGATGCCCATTAGCATGGTAAATTGTTTTCCACCCCCTCACTTTAAATCTGGAGGTGTCTTCGCGTCTAAAATGAGTTTCTTGTAGGCAACGTACTGATGGGTTCTGTTTTTTTATCCATTCTGATACCCTGTGTCTTTTGATTGGGGCATTTAGCCCATTAACATTCAGGGTAACTATTGAGAGATATGAATTTAGTGCCATTAGTAGCCTGTAAGGTGACTGTTACTGTATATTGTCTCTGTACCTTTCTGATCTACTACTTTTAGGCTCTCTCTTTGCTTAGAGGACCCCTTTCAATATTTCCTGGAGAGCTGGTTTGGTGTTTGCAAATTCTTTCAGTTTTTGTTTGTCCTGGAAGCTTTTTATCTCTCCTTCTATTTTCAATGATAGCCTAGCTGGATAGAGTATTCTTGGCTGCATGTTTTTCTCGTTTAGTGCTCTGAATATATCATGCCAGCTCTTTCTGGCCTGCCAGGTCTCTGTGGATAAGTCTGCTGCCAATCTAATATTTTTACCATTGTATATTATAGACTTCTTTTCCCGGGCTGCTTTCAGGATTTTCTCTTTGTCACTAAGGCTTGTAAATTTTACTATTAGGTGACGGGGTGTGGACCTATTCTTGTTGACTTTGAGGGGGGTTCTCTGCATCTCCTGGATTTTGATGCTTGTTCCCTTTGCCATATTAGGGAAATTCTCTCCAATAATTCTCTCCAATAGACCTTCTGCTCCCCTCTCTGTTTCTTCTTCTTCTGGAATCCCAATTATTCTAATGTTGTTTCGTCTTATGGTGTCTCTTATCTCTCGAATTCTCCCCTCGTGGTCCAGTAGCTGTTTGTCCCTCTTTTGCTCGGCTTCTTTATTCTCTGTCATTTGGTCTTCTATATCACTAATTCTTTCTTCTGCCACATTGATCCTAGCAGTGAGAGCCTCCATTTTTTATTGTACCTCATTAATAGCTTTTTTGATTTCTACTTGGTTAGATTTTAGTTCTTTAATTTCTCCAGAAAGGGCTTTTATATCTCCAGAAAGGGTTTTTCTAATATCTTCCATGCCTTTTTTGAGCCCGGCTAGAACGTTCAGAATCGTCATTCTGAACTCTAGATCTGACATATTACCAATGTCAGTGTTGATTAGGTCCCTAGCCTTCAATACTGCCTCTTGTTCTTTTTTTTGTGGTGAATTTTTCCACCTTGTCATTTTGTCCAGATAAGAGGATATGAAGGATCAAATAAAATACTAAAAGGGTGGCAAAGACCACAGAAAAATGCGCTGTAACCAAATCAGAAGAGACCCCAAATTGTGGGGGGAAGAAAGGGGATAAAAAGAGGTTCAGAAAAAAAAAAGAAAAAAATTAAAAAAAAAGAAAGAAAAAATATAAAAAAGAAAGAAAAAAAATATATATTTAGATAAACTAGTCAAAAAACGTTAAAAAAGAAAAGGGTAAAAGTTTTAAAAAATTTAGCAGAAGAAGAAAAAATAAAAAAAGAAAAAAAATTGAAAAAAGAAAAAAAAATTTAAGTAGCCGCAAGACTAAAGAATCATGGGGAGAAAGCCATGAGTTCCGTGCTTTGCTTTCTCCTCCTCTGGAATTGCTCTGCTGTCTTAGGAATTGAACCTGCTTTCCTTGATAGATGAACTTTGTCCTGGCTGGATATTTTGTTGATCTTCTGGGGGAGGGGCCTGTTGTAGTGACTCTGAAGTGTCTTTGCCCGAGGCGGGACTGCACCGCCCTTACTGGGGGCCGGACTAAGTAATCGGCTCGGGTTCGTTTTTGGGAGCTTCTGTTCCCTGAACGCTTTCCGTAGAGTTTTAGAGGACGGGAATGAAAATGGTGTCCTCCTAGTCTCCGGTCCGGAGGAGCCGAGAGCCTGGGGCTCCACTCCTCAGTGCGCCCCCAGAGGACAGCACCCAATCACTCACGTATCCCCAGTCTCTAGCCGCGCTCCGAGCTCACCCATCCTGCGACCAGTTCAAGGTAACCCCGAGCTGAGAGCTCAGTCCTCGGCTCTGTCTCTGTAGCCGGCTTCTCTGTTCTAATACCTGCGAGCTCTGTGACACTCCGACACCCCCGATCCTTCTGTGACCCTGCGGGACCTGTGACCTGCGGATCCTTCTCCTGACCCCGCGTGGGCTTCACCCTGGTGTAGCCTCTGGAGCAATGTCCCTCAGTGGAACAGACTTTTAAAAGTCCTGATTTTGTGCTCCGTTCCTCCGCCGCTTGCCGGGAGTCGGCCCCTCCCCCCGCGGTCTATCTTCCCGTCATTTTAGATTCACTTCTCCGCCAGTCCTACCTTTCAGAAAGTGGTTGATTTTCTGTTTCTAGAATTGCTGTTCTTCTTCTCTTTGATCTCCTGTTGGATTTGTAGGAGTTTGCAATGTGTAGATAAGCTATTGAGCTGATCTCCTGCTACCTGATGTAGTCTCAGCCTGCTACTTCTCCGCCATCTTGACTCGTCCCCTCCACAATACCATTTATTGAAGAGACTGTCTTTTTCCCATTGCATGTCCTTTCCTGTTTTGTCAAGGATTAACTGACCACATAGTTGTGAGTTCAAAGCTTCTGCACCGTGAAGATAAGAATCAACAAAACTAAAAGGCAACATATGGGAGGAGATATTTGCAAATGACATATCCGATAAAAGGTTAGTAACCAAAATATGTAAAGAATTTATTTAAAACTCAACATCCAGAAAACAAATCCAGTTAAAAATGGGCAGGAGATGTGAATGGACATTTTCCCAACAAAGACCGAGACTACTAACAGGCACATAAAAAGATACTCATTGCTTATCATAAGCAAAATATAAACCAAAACTGTTTGAAATCACCTTACACCTGGCAGAATGGCTAAAATCAATAACACAAGAAACAGGTGTTGCTGAGGATGTGGAGAAAGGGAAACATCCTTGCACTGTAGGTAGAAATGTAAACTGGTTTGGCCACTCTGGAGAAGAGTACAGAGGTTCTTCAGTTAAAAACAGAACTGCTGTATGATCCAGCAACTGCACTATTAGGTGTTTACCCAAAGAACACAAAAAGTACTAAATCAAAGAGCTATGTGCACCCTCGTGTTTATAGCAGCACTATCTACAATAGCCAAATTATGGAAATAGCCCAAATGTCAATTGACTGATGAAGATGTGGAGAATGTATATACAATGAAATATTATTCAGCCATAGAAAAGAACAAAATTTTGTTATTTGCAACAATATGGATGGAGTTAGAGAGTCTAACACTAAGTGAAATCAGAAAATAAAATACAGATAAAAAAGGAGAGACAATCCAAGAAACAGACTGTTAACTATAGAGAACAAACTGATGGCTACCAGAGGGGAGATCGGTGGCAGGATGGATGAAAAAGGTGATGGGGATTAAGGAGTGAACTGATGATGAACACTGGGTATTCTATGTAAATGTTGAATTGCTAGATTATACAACTGAAATGAATTTTACAATGTATATTAACTTGAATTAAAAAAAAGTTTTAATATTCCCAGTACCTTGTCTTTATAAGCTCCTCGAAGGCTGTATCTAGTGCAAGAGTGTGATAAATAGGAAGAAGAGTGTGAAGCAGGGAGATTGAGGAATAAAGCTATAAAAAGCCTCCAGAAAATAGAAAGTCTGATTTTTGGGCAAATCAGACAAACAAAAGTATATTTAAAATATGATAGAGTTCATAGATAGAAGAATTGGTGTTTGGAAACTTTGTAGGTGAAAAAATGAAGTCATATTAGCTCAAAACCAAAAACTTGCAACATTGGATGCAAGGAAAAAGAATCATGGTAAACTATGTGGATAACACACCATGAAAGTAATTACTGATTCAATCAAAAAGTGTGATATAACTAAGGAGAAAACAGAGATTGAAGTGTATTGTGTTGTGGTAAGAAAGCTAAATGTTCACCTCTAATTGATAATCAGAAAAAAGCTATACAAAATTATCTACAAATATCAAGATAAGTGCCACAATAAGTGAATAACATAATCAGAACGTGTACCTTGTCACAGTAGGACTGACAATGTAGAGGGATGGAATGAGATTATTTTCCTTTTAAATCTTATATATATGGAACAGTTATATAATTACTATGTATACCTATATATCTGTATCTATTTATTATTCCTTACTATCTTTTACTATTTACTAAAAATAAAATTAGTATGAATTTACCTGGTTACTTTCCAGTATAGGTGGTAACATCAGAAAGCAGTTCAGTTTGATGTTAGCAGCATTTTTTAGGATTCAGTGACTTTGTTGACTTCTAGGTATAACCATGACTTGCTTTCTTAGCACACCTGTCATCTTAACATTATCAATTTTGGTAGTCTCTTCCTTTCTATTTCATTTCAGTTACAGACTTCAGTGAATCATAAGAAACTGTTAAACAGAAAAGGATATGGCATTTATCAAGTACAGGCATTGAACAATGTTAAAATAACTGCAGTAAAATACTGTTAATGTCAAAACAACCTTGAAAAATATGGATTATTTCTTATGTGACACTCCCTGCAACTTATATAAAGGAAAAAAGGATGAAAATTGCTCTCATTAAAAAGTGAAATCAGAATTTTTAAATAAGCATATGTTTAAATACTATTACATTTTATCTCATAATTAATTATGCTAGGAAAATATCATCAATATTACATATAGCTTCATATCAGGAATATTCCATTCATACTAAAGAGCACAAATATAAATCCATCTAGATTCATGAAGTACAAATAGAAATAAATCTACATTAAGGAATTAAGGATTGTGATTACAATGTGGTTTTGGGTTTTTTCTTTGTTTTACTGATTTAGTATTTAAATTATTTTGGCAAATAACAAGAACTCATGAAGTTGTAATATAACTGGACTTGATATGCACAATTCAAAATCAAGAAGAATTTGACAATTACTGCTAAATAAAATGAAAAATACTCAATTGATTTTACTGCTAATCATTACCAAAATGTTATAGTAGAGCAAGGGATAAGTACTTATTTGTATTTGCTGATTAGAGAGGAAAATTGATCCCTTATATCTAAAGAAAACAATGAAGGAAAAATATCTCAGAGGAAATACAAGAATATATTCTATTTTGCTTGTGCTTTTAAAATTTGCCAGGTTGAGTAAACTTAGCTAATGATAAAACACAAGTAATATGATGCATTCAAGTAATGCACTTAGATACCTCAGTGCTGGCCTACTGAGATTGCTTTGTAATTGGTATTTTCAAATAAGTAATTCACTATTTTCCCCGCAGACCAAAGTGCTAAATTCTTAGGTATAAAAAAAAAATAACATTTAATTGTGTGAAAACATAAGAGGAACATATATAAAATCCTTTGGCTTCTTATATGGAGATGATCACTAAATTTTAATCTTTTACAGGCTTTCCATAGAATGAACCCTAAGATATTGAACCCATTGTTACATAAATATTTTAGTTTGAGAATATTGTGTACATATACATGTTTAAATTCAATACTTATATATAATGCTTGTCATCATATATATTCACTTTACTTTCCAAAATAAAATGATATTTAAGAGAAACCAAATATTTCCAAAAGTTTAGAAATACTTTTAAAAAGAGAACAGGCAATTTTGGTGATAAAGAGGATCAAAATTTTGGCATTGTAACTGAAGACTTATCCATATTAGCATCCAAAATGAAACATTCTGTCAACTACCTCAGTAAAGAAATCCTACAAATGTAAATATATACTGAAAGAAATAGGGGCTACAGGGGGCACCTGGGTGGCTCAGCGGGTTAAAGCCTCTGCCTTCAGCTCAGATCATGATTCCAGGATCCTGGGATCGAGCCCCGCATCAGGCGCTCTGCTTAGCGAGGAGCCTGCTTCCTCCTCTCTCTCTCTCTCTCTCTGCCTGCCTCTCTGCCTACTTGTAATCTCTATCTGTCAAATAAATAAATCTTTAAAAAAAAGAAAAAGAAATAGGGGCTACAAGCCTTCCATACTTTAGCTACCACAGACAAAAGGACATTATAGCCATATAATCTGGTCAAAGATAAATGTCTGCCAAGCGTTTCCTTACCCTGAAAATAACAAGTATCTCAAACACATGAATTTCCATTTAAAAGACTTCATTGGGAAACTTCTTATAGATAGAAAAGATGATGTTAAAATATGTAAAAGTTTTTATCTGTGGACTGGTAAATTGTCCATCAGAGAAAATTGAAACTATTCATTGTTTGAAAGGACCCAAAGATTGGCAATATCTGTAACTTTGCCTTTGAATGACTGAAGACTTTTCCTGGCCTCTAGAAGATTTGGAAATTGTCAAGAATTTCTGAGAACAGGAATCCACATCTGCAAAGACACAAGAAGATTTGAGCTTACCCGAGTAAATAAACTGGGTATATGTGAAGAAGAAATATGGGTCTGGATTAGGATTTTCCACATTAACATATACCTTTATATAAAGGTATGTATAAAGAAATTGGAGAATAGAAATTCAGGAGTGTTATGAAGCAACTACATGTAAGAGAAAATCTGTACAGTAGGAAATTTTGGAGATCTTGTTTGGCTGTAGATCTTATACATATTTTACTGTTGCTTCCTTTGTGTAAGACTTAACTTTATTAATCTGAACTAAATATAGTCTAACACAACCATAATTATGTGTGTGCATCTCTGTATGTGTGTACAGGGAAGACAATATAAATGATAGATATTATGCAGTGATATAAAATATTGTAATCTGCAGAACCTATAATTATTTTTCAATTTTTCAAACATCTGTACTTTAGAAAACATCTAAATATGATTTATGACTTTTTCCATGTTAAACATTTTATGGTTATTTGTAAAGAAAATGTGCCAGTTTATACATCAAAGGACACCTGCAGAAACCACCTCAAACACTCTCTACCTGGCTTGCTAACTCCATGCTCCACCCCCATTCTCTTCTGTGGTCCCAATCCTTCCAAACAGCTCTCAGCAGTTCTTCAAAGATCCTATAGGTATTCTCCAAGCAGACCAGTGCAAACTTTACTAAGACTAATGACCTGCCCCCACCTCCAATATGCCCTTGGCAGGAGTTCATCAGAAGCCACACCACAAGTGTAACAGTGTATAAGCAGCCCAAACAGAGGCAATCATGACTTCAAAGTGACTCCTTCCCTGGAAAGAGGGGAAAGATAGCAATATATACCACTCTTATTGTGGACTCAGCACTGGACAGGGAGTAGATCTCTGCTCTGCTACAAATAAAAGTTCTCAGAGACAACACAGGATTTATCTCCTACAGTCGTATATAGTGGTAGCTTTGGCAAGTGTCTAATCTGATACAAGCCCAAGGATCCCCCAGAGGACTAAAACCTTCCCCAAAGCAGGCAAAGGGCACACTTATGTATGACTGGACTGTAGACAAACAAAGCTCAGCCACAAATTGCAGCATACATAACACATATAAGAGATACCCCTGAAGTGCCAGGTTCTGGTGAATAGAAGACATTTTACTACAGGGCACTCTAAGACATCATATTCAGAATGCCACTAACAAGAACAGAGACTTAGCTGACATTCCTAACACATACACACAGGCAAAATGAGAAGACAGAGGAATATGTCCCAAATTAAAGAACAGGACAAAATCTTAGCAAGGGAGCTAAACAAAGATATGTAATATAAGTGATAGATAATTTAAAGTAATTATCATAAAGATACTAACTGGACTTGAGAGAACAGTGGGGGATCTTAGTAAGACCCACAACAAAGGGAAAATATAAAAAATAACCTGAGGTGAATAACTCAATAATTAAAATTAAAAATACACAAGAGGGAATAAATAGTTGATTAGAGGGAGCAGAAGAACAGATCAGTGACTTGGAGGACAGAATAATGAAAAGGAAGCAACCTGAAGAGGAGAAAGAAAAAAAAAAAGGGAAAAAATGAGAATAGACTAAGGGAACTCCGCAATACCATCAACCAAATAACATTTGTATGATAGGAATTGCATAGGAGAAGAGAGAAAAAAGTGGGCAGAAAAGGTATTTGAAGGGATAATAGCCAAAAACTTCCTATATGTGGGAAAGGAAACAAAAATCCAGATCCAGAAGTCACAGAGAGCCCACAACAAAATAAACTCAAAGAGGTCAACACCAACAAGTAGAATTAAAATGGCAAAGAGACAGATAAAGAGATAATTTTAAAAGCATCAAGATAAAACTCTTACATAGAAGGGAAACCTCATAAGGCTATCAGCTGATTTTTCATCAGGAACTTTGCAGGCCAGAAGGCAGTGACATGATGTATTCAAAGTGATGAAAGGAAAACAAACAAACAAACAAAAAACTTGCAATCAAGAATATTCTACAAAAACAAAACAAAAAAAGGAATATTCTATCCAGCAAAATTATCATTCAGAATAGAAGGGAACATAAAGTTTCCTAGATAAACAAAGGTTAAAGGAATCATCACCAATAAAGCAGCTTTAGAAGAAATGTTAAATTGAGTGGAAAGGAAAGACTATAAGCAGGAGTAAGAAAAGAAGGAAGCACAAAAGCAGTAATATTAAGTATATCCATAAAAGTCAAAGGATTCATAAAATAAAAGGGTGCAAAGTACAAAACCATAAACCTAAAATACGATGAGGGAGGAGTAAAAATTTAGTGCTCTTATAATGGGTTAAAGCTTAAGTGTTCATCAACTTAATATAGACTACTATATGCTTAAGATGTTATATACAACATAATGGTAACCACAAATCAAAAACCACTAATAAATATGCAAAAAATCATAAGAAAGTAATCTATCACTAAAGGAAGCCAATAAACCATAGGAAAAAAGAGCAAGAGAAGAAAGGAACACAGAGAACTACAAAAAGAACCACAAAACAAGGAATAAAATGGCATTAAGTACATACCTATCAATAATTACTTTGAATGTAAATGGATTAAATGCTCCAATCAAAAGATATAGGGTGGGGGGAGGAGTCAAGATGGCGGAGAAGTAGAAGCCTGAGACTACATCAGGTAACAGGAGATCAGCTCGATAGCTTATCTAAACATAGCAAACACCTACAAATCCAACGGGAGAGCGAAGAGAAGAAGAACAGCAACTCTAGAAACAGAAAATCAACCACTTTCTGAAAGGTAGGACTGGCGGAGAAGTGAATCTAAAACGACGGGAAGATAGACCGCGGGGGGAGGGGCCGGCTCCCGGCAAGCGGCGGAGGAACGGAGCACAAAATCAGGACTTTTAAAAGTCTGTTCCACTGAGGGACATCGCTCCAGGGGCTAAACCGGGGTGAAGCCCACGCGGGGCCAGCGTGGCCCCAGGCCCCGCAAGGTCACAGAAGGATCGGGGGTGTCAGAGTGTCGGAGAGCTCGCAGGTATTAGAACGGAGAAACCGGCTGCAAAGACAGAGCCGAGGACTGAACTCTCAGCTCGGGGTTACCTTGAACTGGTCGCAGGATGGGTGAGCTCGGAGCGCGGCTAGAGGCTGGGGATACGGGAGTGATTGGGTGCTGTCCTCTGGGGGAGCACTGAGGAGTGGGGCCCCAGGCTCTCGGCTCCTCCGGGCCGGAGACTGGGAGGCCGCCATTTTCATTCCCGTCCTCCGGAACTCTACGCAAAGCGTTCAGGGAACAGAAGCTCCCAAAAGCGAACCCGAGCCGATTACTTAGTCCGGCCGCCGGTAAGGGCGGTGCAATCCCGCCTCGGGCAAAGACACTTCAGAGTCACTACAACAGGCCCCTCCCCCAGAAGATCAACAAAATATCCAGCCAGGACAAAGTTCATCTATCAAGGAGAAAGCAGATTCAATTCCTAAGACAGCAGAGCAATTCCAGAGGAGGAGAAAGCAAAGCACGGAACTCATGGCTTTCTCCCCATGATTCTTTAGTCTTGCGGCTACTTAAATTTTTTTTTCTTTTTTCAATTTTTTATTTTTTTTTCTTTTTTCAATTTTTTTTTCTTTCTTTTTTCTTCTTCTGCTAAATTTTTTTAAAAATTTTACCCTTTTTTTTTAACGTTTTTTGACTAGTTCATCTAAATATATATATTTTTTCTTTCTTTTTTTATATTTTTTTATTTGTTTTATTTCTTAAATTTTTTTCTTTTTTTTTTTTTTTCTTTTTTTTTCAGAACCTGTTTGTTATCCCCTTCCCCCCCCCCCCCACAATTTGGGGTCTCTTCTGATTTGGTTACAGCGCATTTTTCCGGGGTCTTTGCCACCCTATTAGTAGTTTATTTGCTCCTTCATATCCTCTTATCTGGACAAAATGACAAGGCGGAAAAAATCACCACAAACAAAAGAACAAGAGACAGTACCGAAGGCTAGGGACCTAATCAACACAGACATTGGTACTATGTCAGATCAAGAGTTCAGAATGACGATTCTGAACATTCTAGCCGGGCTCGAAAAAGGCATGGAAGATATTAGAGAAACCCTCTCTGGAGATATTAAACCCTTTCTGGAGAAATTAAAGAACTAAAGTCTAACCAAGTTGAAATCAAAAAAGCTATTAATGAGGTACAATAAAAAATGGAGGCTCTCACTGCTAGGATCAATGAGGCAGAAGAAAGAATTAGTGATATAGAAGACCAAATGACAGAGAATAAGGAAGCCGAGCAAAAGAGGGACAAACAGCTACTGGACCATGAGGGGAGAATTCGAGAGATAAGTGACACCATAAGACGAAACAACATTAGAATAATTGGGATTCCAGAAGAAGAAGAAACAGAGAGGGGAGCAGAGGGTCTATTGGAGAGAATCATTGGAGAGAATTTCCCTAATATGGCAAAGGGAACAAGCATTAAAATCCAGGAGATGCAGAGAACCCCCCTCAAAGTCAACAAGAATAGGTCCACACCCCGTCACCTAATAGTAAAATTTACAAGCCTTAGTGACAAAGAGAAAATCCTGAAAGCAGCCCGAGAAAAGAAATCAGTAACATACAATGGTAAAAATATTAGATTGGCGGCAGACTTATCCACAGAGACCTGGCAGGCCAGAAAGAGCTGGCATGATATATTCAGAGCACTCAACGAGAAAAACATGCAGCCAAGAATACTCTATCCAGCTAGGCTATCATTGAAAATAGAAGGAGAGATAAAAAGCTTCCAGGACAAACAAAAACTGAAAGAATTTGCAAACACCAAACCAGCTCTCCAGGAAATATTGAAAGGGGTCCTCTAAGCAAAGAGAGAGCCTAAAAGTAGTAGATCAGAAAGGTACAGAGACAATATACAGTAACAGTCACCTTACAGGCTACTAATGGCACTAAATTCATATCTCTCAATAGTTACCCTGAATGTTAATGGGCTAAATGCCCCAATCAAAAGACACAGGGTATCAGAATGGATAAAAAAACAGAACCCATCAGTACGTTGCCTACAAGAAACTCATTTTAGACGCGAAGACACCTCCAGATTTAAAGTGAGGGGGTGGAAAACAATTTACCATGCTAATGGGCATCAGAAGAAAGCTGGGGTGGCAATCCTTATATCAGATCAATTAGATTTTAAGCCAAAGACTATAATAAGAGATGAGGAAGGACACTATATCCTACTCAAAGGGTCTGTCCAACAAGAAGATCTAACAATTTTAAATATCTATGCCCCTAACGTGGGAGCAGCCAACTGTATCAACCAATTAATAACAAAATCAAAGAAACACATCAATAATAATACAATAATAGTAGGGGACTTTAACACTCCCCTCACTGAAATGGACAGATCATCCAAGCAAAAGATCAACAAGGAAATAAAGGCCTTAAATGACACACTGGACCAGATGGACATCACAGATATATTCAGAACATTTCATCCCAAAGCAACAGAATACACATTCTTCTCTAGTGCACATGGAACCTTCTCCAGAATAGATCACATCCTGGGTCACAAATCAGGTCTCAACTGGTATCAAAAGATTAGGATTATTCCCTGCATATTTTCAGACCACAATGCTCTGAAGCTAGAACTCAATCACAAGACGAAAGCTGGAAAGAACCCAAATACATGGAGACTAAACAGCATCCTTCTAAAGAATGAATGGGTCAACCAGGAAATTAAAGAAGAATTGAAAAAATTCATGGAAACAAATGATAATGAAAACACAACAGTTCAAAATCTGTGGGACACAGCAAAGGCAGTCCTGAGAGGAAAATATATAGCGGTACAAGCCTTTCTCAAGAAACAAGAAAGGTCTCAAGTACACAACCTAACCCTACGCGTAAAGGAGCTGGAGAAAGAACAAGAAAGAAACCCTAAACCCAGCAGGAGAAGAGAAATCATAAAGATCAGAGCAGAAATCAATGAAATAGAAACCAAAAAAACAATAGAACAAATCAATGAAACTAGGAGCTGGTTCTTTGAAAGAATCAATAGGATTGATAAACCCCTGGCCAGACTCATCAAAAAGAAAAGAGAAAGGACCCAAATCAATAAAATCATGAATGAAAGAGGAGAGATCACAACTAACACCAAAGAAATACAGACAATTATAAGAACATACTATGAGCAACTCTACGCCAACAAATTGGCCAATCTGGAAGAAATGGATGCATTCCTAGAGACATATAAACTACCACAACTGAACCAGGAAGAAATAGAAAACCTGAACAGGCCCATAACCAGTAAGGAGATTGAAACAGTCATCAAAAATCTCCAAACAAACAAAAGCCCAGGGCCAGACGGCTTCCCAGGGGAATTCTACCAAACATTTAAAGAAGAACTCATTCCTATTCTCCTGAAACTGTTCCAAAAATTAGAAATGGAAGGAAAACTTCCAAACTCATTCTATGAGGCCAGCATCACCTTGATCTCAAAACCAGACAAGGATCCCACCAAAAAAGAGAACTACAGACCAATATCCTTGATGAACACAGACGCAAAAATTCTCGCCAAAATACTAGCCAATAGGATTCAACAGTACATTAAAAGGATTATTCACCACGATCAAGTGGGATTTATTCCAGGGCTGCAGGGTTGGTTCAACATCCGCAAATCAATCAATGTGATAGAACACATTAATAAAAGAAAGAACAAGAACCATATGATACTCTCAATAGATGCTGAAAAAGCATTTGACAAAGTACAGCATCCCTTCCTGATCAAAACTCTTCAAAGTGTAGGGATAGAGGGCACATACCTCAATATTATCAAAGCCATCTATGAAAAACCCACCGCAAATATCATTCTCAATGGAGAAAAACTGAAAGCTTTTCCATTAAGGTCAGGAACACGGCAGGGATGTCCATTATCACCACTGCTATTCAACATAGTATTAGAAGTCCTAGCCTCAGCAATCAGACAACAAAAAGAAATTAAAGGCATCAAAATCGGCAAAGAAGAAGTCAAACTATCACTCTTCGCAAATGATATGATACTATATGTGGAAAACCCAAAAGACTCCACTCCAAAACTGCTAGAACTTGTCCAGGAATTCAGTAAAGTGTCAGGATATAAAATCAATGCACAGAAATCAGTTGCATTCCTGTACACCAACAACAAGACAGAAGAAAGAGAAATTAAGGAGTCAATCCCATTTACAATTGTACCCAAAACTATAAGATACCTAGGAATAAACCTAACCAAAGAGACTAAGAATCTATACACAGAAAATTATAAAGTACTCATGAAAGAAATTGAGGAAGACACGAAAAAATGGAAAAATGTTCCATGCTCCTGGATTGGAAGAATAAATATTGTGAAAATGTCTATGCTACCTAAAGCAATCTACACATTTAATGCAATCCCTATCAAAATACCATCCATTTTTTTCAAAGAAATGGAACAAATAATCCTAAAATTTATATGGAACCAGAAAAGACCTCGAATAGCCAAAGGAATATTGAAGAACAAAGCCAAAGTTGGTGGCATCACAATTCCGGACTTCAAGCTCTATTACAAAGCTGTCACCATCAAGACAGCATGGTACTGGCACAAAAACAGACACATAGACCAGTGGAACTGAATAGAGAGCCCAGAAATCGACCCTCAACTCTATGGTCAACTAATCTTCGACAAAGCAGGAAAGAATGTCCAATGGAAAAAAGACAGCCTCTTCAATAAATGGTGCTGGGAAAATTGGACAGCCATATGCAGAAAAATGAAATTGGACCACTTCCTTACACCACACACGAAAATAGACTCCAAATGGATGAAGGACCTCAATGTGAGAAAGGAATCCATCAAAATCCTTGAGGAGAACGCAGGCAGCAACCTCTTCGACCTCAGCCGCAGCAACATCTTCCTAGGAACAACGGCAAAGGCAAGGGAAGCAAGGGCGAAAATGAACTATTGGGATTTCATCAAGATCAAAAGCTTTTGCACAGCAAAGGAAACAGTTAACAAAACCAAAAGACAACTGACAGAATGGGAGAAGATATTTGCAAACGACATATCAGATAAAGGGCTAGTATCCAAAATCTATAAGGAACTTAGCAAACTCAACACCCAAAGAACAAACAATCCAATCAAGAAATGGGCAGAGGACATGAACAGACATTTCTGCAAAGAAGACATCCAGATGGCCAACAGACACATGAAAAAGTGCTCCACGTCACTCGGCATCAGGGAAATACAAATCAAAACCACAATGAGATATCACCTCACCCCAGTCAGAATGGCTAAAATTAACAAGTCAGGAAATGACAGATGCTGGCGAGGATGTGGAGAAAGGGGAACCCTCCTCCACTGTTGGTGGGAATGCAAGCTGGTGCAACCACTCTGGAAAACAGCATGGAGGTTCCTCAAAATGTTGAAAATAGAACTACCCTATGACCCAGCAATTGCACTACTGGGTATTTACCCTAAAGATACAAACATAGTGATCCGAAGGGGCACGTGCACCCGAATGTTTATAGCAGCAATGTCTACAATAGCCAGACTATGGAAAGAACCTAGATGTCCATCAACAGATGAATGGATCAAGAAGAAGTGGTATATATACACAATGGAATACTATGCAGCCATCAAAAGAAATGAAATCTTGCCATTTGCGACGACGTGGATGGAACTAGAGCGTATCATGCTTAGTGAAATAAGTCAATCAGAGAAAGACAACTATCATATGATCTCCCTGATATGAGGACATGGAGAAGCAACATGGGGGGGTAGGGGGATAGGAGAAGAATAAATGAAACAAGATGGGATTGGGAGGGAGACAAACCATAAATGACTCTTAATCTCACAAAACAAACTGGGGGTTGCTGGGGGGAGGTGGGATTGGGAGAGGGGGAGCGGGCTATGGACATTGGGGAGGGGAGGCGAACCATAAGAGACTATGGACTCTGAAAAACAACCTGAGGGTTTTGAAGGGTCAGGGGTGGGAGGTTGGGGGAACAGGTGGTGGGTGATGGGGAGGGCACGTTTTGCATGGAGCACTGGGTGTTGTGCAAAAAGAATGAATACTGTTACGCTGAAAAAATTAATAAAAAGGGAAAAAAAAAGATATAGGGTGATAAAATGGATAGAAATGCAAGATCCATCTATGTACTGCCCACAGGAGATTCATTTCAGAATTAAAGACACAAGCAGTTTGAAAATAAAGTGATACAAAATCATTTATCATGCAAATGGAAATGAAAAAGCCAGGGGAACAATAGTTACATTGAATAATATAGACTTTAAAACAAAGACTTTAACAAAGGACAAAGTACACTACATAATCATAAAAGGAACAATCCAAAAGAATATTTGACATTGTAAGTATTTATGCACCCAACATGGGAGCACCTGAATACATAAAGCAGATATTAACAAACATAAATGAAGTAATCAATAATAATACAATAATAGTAGGGGACTTAAACACCCCACTTACATCAATGGATAGATCATCCAAACAGAAAATAAAGGAAACAGTTCCTTTGAATGACACATGGGAACAGATGGATCCAACACATATAATCATAACATTCAATGCTAAAACAGCAGAATACACATTCTTTTCAAGTGCGCATAGAATATTCTCCAGAACAGATCACACATTAGGCACCAAAATAAGTCTCAACAAATTAAAAAAGACTGAAGTCATGCTATGCATCATTTCTGACCATAGTGCTATGAAACTAGAATCTAACCACAAGGAAATATCTGGAAAGAACACAAATACATACAGGTTAAATAAATAATAATTTATTATTATAATAATAAAATTTAAAATAATTAAATATTAAATACATATTAAATATAAATATATTAAATATACACTTATATATATTTATATTAATAAATATATGAAATATATTTAATTAAAAATAATCTAAAATTACAATAATTTCTTATTTATTATAATATATAGAGGTTAAAATAAATATATAATATATGTATCTACAAGATAAAATAAATAAATATAATTTATTATAATATATAGAGGTTAAATAAATAATAATAAAAATAAATAATAAAAAAATGAATAAATCAACCAAGAAATCAAAGAGGAATTAAAAACATACAAAGAGACAAATGAAAATGGAAATAAGTGCTCCAAAATCTTTCATAGCAATACAGGCCTATTTCAAGAAGCAAGAAAGATCTCAAATAAACAATCGACCTTTACATTTAAAGGGGCTAATAAAGGAAGAACAAATAAAACTCCAAATCAGTAGAAGGAAGAATAAGGATTAGAGCAGACATTTAAAAAAGAAAAAAAGAAGAAGAAGACTAGATCAGTGAAAGCAGGAACTAGTTCATCAGAAAGATCAAGGCTTAATAAGCCTTGGCCAGACTCCTCCAGAGAAAAATAAAAAGATGCAAACAAATAAAATCAGAAAAGGAAAAGGAGGATTAAAAACAACACAACAGAAATATGAAGAATTGTAAGTGAATATTATGAAAAATTATTTGTCAAAATATTGGAAACCAAAAGAAATGGATAAATTCCTAGAACCATATTACCTCTCAAAATAGAATAAGGGAAAAATAGATAATGTGAACAGATGGGTTACTAGCAAGAAAATTAAATCACTAATTAAGACATTCCCAACAAACAAAAGTCCAGGACCAGATAGCTTCACAGTTTAAGTCTATGAAACATTGTAGAAAGACAATATCCAGAGAAAGACAAACACCACATGATTTCACTTATATGTGGAATTTAAGAAACAAAACAGGTTGACATGGGGAAAGAAAAAAAAAAATAAGATGGAGGCAAACCATAAAAGACTCCTGACTATTGAAGACAAACTAAGGGTTGCTGCGGGGGGAGATGAGTAAGGGATGGGCTAAATGGGTGATGGGCACTAAGAAGGGCACTTACAGCAAACACTGGATATTATAATTTTATCTCATGGCTATTTTGATCAATTAAAAGAACAAGAAAACTTATCACAGATGTGGAAGTAAGATGAAATATAGTGAATCATGATACGTTTAAATACAAATTATAATACATTAAAAAAAAACAGACTTAATGCCTCTTCTTCTCAAACTATTCCAAAAAATAGAAGAGGAAGGAAGCCTTCCAAATTCATTCTATGAAGTCAGCATTACCTTGATACCAATATCGGATAAATATACTACCAAAAAAAAAAAATAAAACAACAAAACTACAGGCCAATATCTCTGATGAACACAGATGTGAAAATCTTCAACAAAATATTAGGAAACTGAATCTAACAATATATTAAAAAAGATTCACCATGACCAAGTGGGATTTGTCATGGGGGTGCAAGCATCATTCAATATTAACAAATCAATCAATATGACACATCGCATCTACAAAAAGAAAGGATAAAAACCACATGATCATTTCAATCATTCAGAAAAAGCATTAGACAAAGTACAGCATCTATTCATGGTAAAAACCCTAAGCAAAGTAGGTTTAGAGGGAACATACATCATCAACATAATGAAAGCCATGTATGCAAAACCTACAGCTAGCATCCTACTCAATGGTGAAAATCTGAGAGCTTTTCCTGTAAGTTCAGGCACAAGGCAAGGCTGTTCACTCTCACTAATTTTATTCAACATGGTATTGGATGTCCCAGCCACAGCAGTCAGAGAAGAAAAAGAAATAAAAGGCATCCAAGTTGGTAAGAAATAATTTAAACTTTCACTATTTGCAAATAATATGATAGTGTACACAGAAAACCCTAAAGACTCCACTAAAAGTCTACTAGAACCAATACATACATGAATTCAGTAAGGTTGAAGGAATCAAAATCAATATACAGAAATCTGTTGCATTTCTGTACACTAATAGTGAAATAGCATAAAGAAAAATTAAGAAAGTTAAACCATTTACAATTGCACTTAAAGTAATAAAATACCTAGCAATAAACTTAACAAAGACAGTGAAAGACCTATATCATGAAAACTATAAAACATTGATGAAAGAAATTAAAAATGATACAAGAGGACAGATATTCCATGCTCATGGATTGGGAAAACAAATATTGTTAAAATGTTCATACTACCCAAACTAAACACCAAAAGAGCATTTTTCATGGAACTAGAAAATAATCCTAAACCTTCTATGAAACCACAAAAGACCAAAAAGTCAAATCCATCTTGAAAAAGAATAAAAGTTAAAGTATCACAATCTCATATTTCAAGATCTGCTACAAGGGTGTAGTAATCAAAACAGTATATAGTACTGGATCAAAAAATAGACATATAGATCAATAGAACAGAGACCTCAGAAATAAACCCATGATTACATGGCCTATTAGTCTATGACAAAGAAGGCAAGAATATGCCATGGGAAAAAGGAAATCTCTTCAACAAAATGTTCTGGAAAAACTGCAAAGCTACATGCAAAAGAAGGAAATTAGACCCCTTTATTACACCATACACAAAAATAAACTCAGATGGAGTAAGGACCTAAATGGGATATCTGAAACCATAAAAATCCTAAAAGAGAGCACAACCAGTGATTTCTCACTGACCTGAACCATAGCAACATTTTCTAGATATGACTGAGGCAAAGGAAAGAAAAGCAAATCTAAACTAGTGAGACTGCATCAAAATAAACAGATCCTACACAGCAAAGAAAACAATAAATGAAATAAAAAGACAAACCTATTGAATGGGAAATGGTATTTGTAAGTGATATATCTGATTAGGGGTTAGTATCCAAACAATATAAAGAAGTTACATATATTGACACCAAAAAAATAAAACCGTAATTTGATTAAAATAAGACACAAACAAACACTTCTCCAAAGACCTACAGATGTCCAACAGACACTTGAAAAGATATTCAACAGCATTCATTATCAGAGAAATGCAAATCAAAACCACAATGAGATATCACCTCATACATGTCAGTATGGATAAAATGAAAAAGATCATAAATAATAAGTGTTAGTGAAGATGTGGTGAGAAAGGAACTCTCTTGCACTTTTGGTGGAAATGCAAACTGTTGCAGCCATTGTGGAAAACAATATGGAGAGGGCTCAAAAAATTAAAAATAGAAATACCATATGAAAGAATTTCATATTCTTTGTGAAAGCACTAACTTGAAAAGATACATACACCTCTATCTTTATTGCAGCATTATTTGCAATAGTCAAATTATGGAAGAAAACCAAGTGTCCATCCATAGATGAGTTGATAAAGAAAATGTGACATATAATATATAGCATAGAATATATGTGTATATATATAATGTATATGCATACATGTATGTAATGGAATACTATTCAGTCATTAAAAATAAAGTATGGAATCTTGCAGTTGCAATATGGATGGACCTCGAGGGTATAATGATAAGTGAAATAAGTTAGTCAGAAAAGACAAATACTAGATGGTTTCACTCATATTTAGAATTTGAGAAACAAAAAAAACAAAAAATGACTCTTATCTATAGAAAACAAACTGATGATTAGCAGTGTGGAGGTAGGTGGGAGGATGGGTGAATTAGGTGTAGGGGCTTAAGAGTACACTTATCATGATGAATGTTGAGTAATGTATAGAATTGTTGAATCACTATGTTGTATACCTGAAATATAGCATTAACAGTGTACATTACTTGTACCAGACTTAGGAAAAAAAAAAAAAAAGAGGAAGAGACAGCAGAAACTTTTCTTTCCCTTCCATGTGAGAACATGGGGAGAAGCAGCCATCTGTAAGCCAGGAAAAGAGGTCTCACCAGAAACTAACCCCAATGGCACCTTGATTGAACTTAGACTCTCGAACTGTGAGAAAACAAATTCTGTCGTCTAAACCAAAAAATGAATCAATGAAACAGTGAATAAGATGATGTATAATTCCAAATACATTCATAAGGGTGAAAAGTCAATTTTTATAACATTTAAAAATTAATATCTTAAAATTCAAAGAAATCACTTTTACCATATAAAGGGAAATCATCACTCATATACATACACACATATAATAGAGTGACTAGAAAATTAGTTCAATCTATTGTAGCAGTCAATCTCATCCATATGACCCTTAAGTAATAGACTATTAATTGCACATTGGTTTATAGAAATCAAGGGAAACAAATCAAATTAATCATTTCATTGTGGAGGCTTTTACTTATTTGCAATGATCACTATAATGAGGCATTATCTCTATAATTACTAAGTCATCATTTGAAGATAAGTCAATTAAAGTTTTATTTTCCACAATCTACCAGTTAGGTCATGTCATGAAACTGATACTACAGATAAATGCAATTTGAACATTTAATATATTTCTAATTACTCTATTTTACACTTCATGTTTTTTATTAGTTTTACTCACACCTACCCTTAAATGAGTTTTTATTTTTATCCCCATTTTAAAGATAAGTGGGATATAGCCCTTATCTCACCCATTGTTACAGAGATATAGTTTCAAAAGTCAAAATTTGAATCTTGGATATTTAACAATTTCAACTTGTGAAAAAATCTCTTCAACAAATGGTGCCAGGAAAACTGGACAGCTACACACAAAAGCAAAAATAAAACAAGCAAACAACAATAAAAACAAAAAAATAGATTACTTTCTTTTATCATACACAAAAATAAACTCAAAAGGAATCAAAGACCTACATGTGAGACCTCAAATCATAAAAATCCTGTAAGAGAAAAAAAGCAATAATTTCTTTGACATTAGCCATAGAAACATATTTTCTAGATATGTCTCCTCTGGCAAGGGAAACAAAAATAAAATTACACTGTTGAGACTACAATAAATAAAAAGCTTTTGCACAGTGAAGGAAACCATCAACAAAACATAAAGGGAACCTACTAAATAGAGATATTTTTAAATGACGTATCTGCTAAGGGGTTAATATCCAAAATATATAAGGAACTTATACAACTCAACACACAAACAGACACACAAAAACCCCAAGAATCCAACTGAAAAATAGGCAGAGGACCTGAATGGACATTTTTCCAAAGAAGACATCCAAATGGCTAACAGACATGTGAAAAGTTGCCCAATATTCCTAACCATCAGGTAAATGCAAACAAACAAACAAACAAGACAAACACAAAATAAAGGAACAATTGTACACTATTGGTGGGAATGCAAACCTGTGCAGCCACTGTGGAAAATAGTATGGAGTTTCTTCAAAATTTAAAAATAGAATTACCATAAGACCTAATAATGTCATTACTTGATATTTACTCAATGAAAAAGTAAACACTAATTTGAAGAGATATATGCATGCTTATGTATATTGCAGCATTATTTACAATAACCAATATATGGAAGCAATCCAAGGGTCCACTGATTGATGAACAAATGAAGAAAGCTAGTATATAGTACAATGAAGTATCAGTCATAAAAAAGAATGAGATCTTGCCATTTGCAACAATATGGATGGACCTAGAGGGTGTAAAGCTAAGTAAAAGTAGTCAGTTGGAAAAAACAAATACTATATTATTTCATTTATATGTGGAATTAAAAAAAAAAACCTAAAGAAATGAAATAAAGGAAAAAATATCTTAAATACAGAGAACAAATTGATGGCTGCCAGAGGGGAGGTGCGTAAGGGAGATGGGTGAAATGAAGGGTATTCAAGGGACCCATATCTTAAAAAATAGAAAAGTAACCTTATCTTGATGAACATTGAGAGACATCTAGAATTGTTAAATCATTACATTGTACACTTGAATCTCATATAACACTGTATGTTAATTATACTGAATTTTTAGAAATAAAAAGACCACCTGTAACATAAGCCAATATACATTGTAAACCAATCTCGAAGCAAGTTTGGAAATTCACTACTATGGGAAATGAAAACATGTTTAAGAGAATTGTACATGCACATACTGAGAAATTATTTATAATAACCAAACATCATCAATAAAAGAATGGACAAACAAGTTATAGTATGTCTATACAATGGAATAGTATTCACCAGGAAGAGGAACAAACTATTGCTATATACAACATGGAAAAATCTCAAAACCATGTTATACAATTAAAGAAAAAAATATTGCATATGATATCTTTTTATAAAAATATAGAATATGGGGGCGCCTGGGTGGCTCAGTGGGTTAAAGCCTCTGCCTTCAGCTCAGGTCATGATCCCAGGGTCCTGGGATCGAGCCCCGCATCGGGCTCTCTGCTTGGCAGGGAGCCTGCTTCCTCCTCTCTCTCTCTCTCTCTCTCTCTGCCTGCCTCTCTCCCTACTTGTGATCTCTATCTGTCAAATAAATAAATTAAAAAATCTTAAAAAAAAATATAGAATATGTCATCAATTCAAAGGTGGCACAAATATGATCAGTTTTTGCTTGAGAATGGGATAGGAAGGGAATGCATATTAATAGGGCCAGAAGAACATATAGGGTTTAATAGAAATGTTTAGTACCTCAAATACAATGATAGCTTAATATGTTACATCAAAAATGCAGAGTTTAAATATATGCGGTTTATTGTAAATAAGCTAAACCTCATTAGGCCTTTAAAAGTATTAAAGAACTTAGGTTAACATGAAATCTGACATCTGTGATCTATATTACAAGCCTGAAATTTTCTATTTCTTGAAACTTTTCACTTAACAAAACAAGAGGTAATGGAGGACACTGTGCATCTCATTGTGACTCTCATTGTTATTGTGATGAAATAATTAGGTCTTTGACCCACAAAGATTCAATTTAAGTGTTTAATTACAAGTGCTATATTTTCCCAACAAAAGGATTGTACAAATCCACTGGCAACTCATCTTGCTGCAGCAATACATATAATATGGAAACTTGACTCACCATAAAGATTTGTGATGTTCCTCTGCAATGTAGCTAAGAGCCCAGGTTGCTTATGCAAGGTATTATGTAACTTGACAATAGATGAATATAGACAGTGAATAAGTGTCAGCTTATTCAAGGGAAAGCAGAGTGAAAGCAATGTCTGCAATCAAATGCAAATGTTATGCCTGGAATGAGAAATGAGAATTAGTTCTAACTGGTAAGAAGTAAGGATTAGTTACTTCTGTGGAATTAGCAGCAAGGAATAATCACAAAATAAGTAAGATAATCTAAGTGAATGACTGCATGTCATTGGACCCAGCAAAAACAAAACAAAAAAATTTGACTATACACACACACACACACACACACACACACACACACATAATCATCCTAAATTACTTCTGGAGTGAACATTTTACTCTAGGATACTTTAATTGAATCTTGGTACATATGTAGGGTATATAGGGGAAAGTCACATTATAGGCAGGTAGAAAAAAAAAAAAGTATAGACCTAAAGGTTAAACACATTATAGTATGTTCCAGGAGTAGAGATAGCTGATTACTACACATATGATCCTTGAAAAATGCAGGCATTAGGGACATGACCGCTCTTGCAATTGAAATCCTGCAGCTAAGTTTGAGTCCCCCCAAATTTACTGATAGCCTACCATCCTCCAGGGCCTTACCAATAACGGATAGGCAATTCAAATGTATGTTTTCTGCTATATTATGTATTGTATTCTTACAATAAAGCTAGAAAAAAATTGTTAAGAAAATCATGAGGCAAAATACATTTACACTACTACATGTTTATTTCTTTTAAAAACCCCACATATAAATGGACCCAGGCAGTTCAAATCCATTTTACGGGTTAACTGTAAGAAGTCAGGGGAGAAAAAAAAAAAAAAACCCACAATGGAGTAAAGATTGCAACGGCAAGAAGGAATACATCATAAAAAATCTTTCCATCAAATTTTAGAAGTAAACATTTTGTACATAATAGAGAATATGGAATGATTTTAAGCAGGAAAGTAACTCAATTGTCCTTTTAGTAAGAGTACCTCATTTGCAGTTGGGAAAGGACATTTGGTGTGGTCCTCCAGACCATGCGACTTTATAATGCTAGATATTATAATACTAGATAATATCCAAGATAGTATGAGACACTACAGAGGTGGAGATAGTCATATTAAGTTGAATATACAGAATCTAAGGACAGCTCCAAAAGAAGGAATAAAAGGTGCAACTGGCTTTAGCTACTTGTTAGTTCACAATGTCATAAGTTAATATAGGAAATAGTGAGAACTAGCATGTTTCACATTTGGCTTGGTTAGTTTACATATCTATGGGAGGGCTAAGAGAAGATGTAAAGTGCCTATATATATTTGTCTGGAACCTAGGATAGTGCCCTGAACTAAAGATACAGATTTAGCGCCCTTCAGAGTATGACTAGTCAACCAGGAATGGATGAAACAAACAATCCAGGGAGGCATTTTAGATTGGGGGGTTGGGAGGAAAGGACAGGAAAGAGAAAGAAAACAGATGTGTGGGTTGAGAAGGCATATTCATAAGTAAACAATAAAACTGGTTTTTGTAGGACAAACTAGGAAAAAGGAAAAGGTTTCAAGAAAAAGGTTATGAATAGTTTCAAATGAGCAAAGCCCAAGTGAAAAATACTGAACTAATTCATTATAATAGACAATTCTGCAGTGGTGAACGATGTCAGATTACAGTAGGCTGATGCTAATTAGAAAGTATAGGATCAAGATTTTTAGTTTGACTTAATCCTGTTTGATACTGAGATGCAAAAAAGCAAAGAGCGGAGGGGGAAATAAATCACAGTCAGAAACTGGTACAGAGGAGAAACCAGAAATTTCACTTATCTGATAGCTTAATTTTTTGTTCATAAACATCCAACATTTATTTTGCACTAGTTATTTATCCTCACTGAGTACACAAATCAAATGACCACATTTTTCATTTTATTCAGTAGGAACTGCTTGGATGGAATCTGAGTTAGTTTATCCAGTTTCAGGATCAGAAGTTCTCTGCTCAGGGAGGTAATGAAGGATGACAAAACAACAAAAAACAAGAACTGAATTGGAAATAAGCAGGTAGGTTAAAAACAGACCCAGAAAATAGGTTTCATACTATTATTCTGTGGAAAAGAGAATAAAAAATAGTCTAACACATTATAATATCCTATCCTTTACTTTTTATCTACTTTATAATTCCAGACACAAAAGTATATCATGAAAAGTGAGAAAGAGACCCGTATACAGAGTCCCTAACATTTTGTAAGAATTTATTATGTGATTCACATGGAGCTACTGTTTTTTAAATTCCAATATATATTTTTTTGACATTTTATATATATTTTCTTATGTATCATTTGATTTGATCCTATTGTCAACTAAGTAATTAGAATATCACCTTTCGGTTTTAGGTAAAGAAATTAAGGTTTCAGAAGCCCAGGGAGTTAAGATTATCTTTCTAGAGTATGATGCTTGAAGATTATATAAGAACCATAAGGCTACAGACATTGCTAATACAGGCTCCCAATGTATTCACGTTTAGGGAAAAAAGTAAGCAAAAGATATATTAGTATTCAGCTTATCACAAATTTCCCAGTACACATTCCTATTAGTCTAGTGGTTCTTTTAAAATGGGCATTTTAAGCAGGAAACAAAAGATACCCAGGACAGAAGACTATGGAGGTGGGCATGGATGATGAATCATGCTCACCAGGTATAAAAGTGCTTGCTGAGTCTTTGAAATTTTCTGTGCAATTAGTTTATTAGAGACATTTACAAAGTCATTCTTTGCCATGCTATTGTGTATTTCTGCTTGTGCCCTTGAGTTATGATTTAATATTAAACATACTTTGATATATATTTAATCTTAGGAAAAAATGAATTTAAGTTTAGAATCATTCCTCAGTATAGCCCACTTTTCTTCAGATGTATTCAGCCTTTTAATTTAGGATGATGTAGTTGAAAGAGGACGGAATTATATTTAGATTTTCCCTTTCCAGATGCCACTTTTACCTCTTATTACATAAGCTTGGGCAAGACACTTGATTTATTTTTATCTGTAATTTTAAGCTTGATTATTTTTATCCATAATTTTGAGAATACAATAGCTATTTTGACTATTTCACTGGTCTATACTAAAATTCAGATGAGATAATGGATGCATCATTAATAGAAGATATATTGGGAACAAAATGGTATAAAGGTAAAGGGTGAAGGCTGAAGAACCAAATTCTGGGTATAAATACTGATTCTGCCACTTTCCAACTATGTACTCTTAGCAAGTAACTTAGTCTTTTTGTGCCTCAGTTTTCTTCTCTGTAAAATAAGTATAATACTGGTTCTGATCTTATGTGACTTTGAGGTAAGAGGAAATACTCTACTTAATGCTCTTAGAAGGTCTAGACTATGGTAAGAATTATTCAAATGTTTGATGATGATAATGATGTGTGAAACTCTGATACAGTGATGAAGAACGTACAATCATTTATTTCAGTAGGAAACTTGAAGAGATCAAAAAGCTCAAAAGTATAGTGCTGAAACTCTGTTCATAAAACCTATGATATTCCTGAAATTTAATTCATGAAGCCTACAAGTCAGTTTAAGTCTCCTTAAGTGACTTGGAGGCTAAATTAAAGTGTAAGCAAGTTGAGCCTCTTTAGTGAAACTTTCTTTTTTTTTTTTAAATATTTTATTCATTTATTTGACAGAGAGAGAGATCACAAGCAGACAGAGCAGCAGGCAGAGAGAGGGGGTGGGTAGCAGACTCCCTGCTGAGCAGAGAGCCCTAGGTGGGGCTCTATCCCAGGACCGTGAGATTATGACCTAAGCAGAAGGCAGAGGCTTAACTCACTGAGCCACCCAGGTGCCCCTGAAACTTTCTTTTGACAGAATCTGCCTATCTCTAGACTTAAATCCCTGGAGGCAATGGGATGTCCTGAGGATGTCCAGGGTCTGCCTCAAGTGATGTTGTATTGAGATCTTATCTGTAAACAAACTCACTGAGTAACCTGTTTAGGTCTATACAGCATGAAATTTTATGCTTCAGTGATTCTTTCATGTGTAATGCTACCAAAAAAGTGCAATCTTTGTGACTTTAAAGTTATGATCAAATGTATTAGGAGTAGGTGTGAATCAATAATTTCACATTTGAAATAATGAACATTTTCTAAACAATAACCTGTATTTTTCTTTTGTTTCCATAAAAATGCCTCTTAATAATTATCTGATTGCTTACAAAACAAAACAGAGTCTATGTAATGGCTAACACCACCTGCTACACAATTAAGGCCTTTAATGACTCTCAAAATGGGATTAGATATTTTAACTACTACACGATGTGAACCATGTGCTAGCATAAAAACAGAATGCTGTGTATATATTACAGATATCACAAAAAAGTAACAGGATTGCTAAAAGATTTAGATACTCAAATAGGCACTTTAAACAATTTCTCTCTTTCCTTTAGTGACTGGTTAAACTCCTAGACTGGAGAAAGATTTTGATCAACTTCTAAGGGTCTTCTTTGTTAGACTTCCATTCTCATAGCCATATTAATTGATGTAGGAAAATTTGGGGGTTCAGAGCCAACAGCCAGGAAACAATTCATAAGACATGTTCAGTACAAAAAGGTGGTTTTATTAAAGCATGGTGACAGGACAATTGGGCAGAAAGAGCTGATCTGGGGTTGTGACAGGTGATGGATTATATACTTTCAAGTTGGGAGGGAGTTAGAGGTAGTGTCAGTCTCTAAGCAATTTTGGAAGCAAGTTTCCAGGACCTTGATGGGGTTAGCTATTGTTAGGAAAAGGTCATTTATTATTGTCTAGTAAAACCCTAGTCATGAGACCCTTCAGATGTCTATCAGTGGGCCATATGCTTTGAGGATGATTGCCAACATGTATCTTGGAGGATAAAGATAAAGGAAGTTTCCAAAGGAATTTTTTTTAAAGATTTTGTTTATTTTCATTTATTTGACAGAGAGAGATCACAAGTAGGCAGAGAAACAGGCAGAGAGAGTGAGAGGGAAGCAGGCTCCCTGCCGAGCAGAGAGCCCGATGCGGGACTCGATCCCAGGACCCTGAGATCATGACCTGAGCCGAAGGCAGTGGCCTAAACCACTGAGCCACCCAGGCGCCCCCAAAGGAATTTTTATATGTGAAAGTAGACTTACAGGATCCTAGGGAGTCAGATTAATATTAAGCTATGACTGTCCTTTGTCCTTAGAAAAGTATTAACATTGAGGCAGCTAAATTCCTAGAGGAATGTCATTATGCCTGTTTCAAGGACTTGTCAATGGGCTGTAAGTAGTAAAGAAATTAATTTTTCTTTTGATTTGTTTCCTACCTCCTTAATCCTAATAGGTTGCCATTTTCAATGTTTTTCTGCTTGGTGCTGAGATTTCACCACTACACTGACCTCACTTTAACAGATGATCCTTACCACCCCAAAAAATACTTCTTTATTGTCCCATGTTGGATTCAGCTGCCTCTGTCTTTGTAACTCCATTTGAAATTCCCCAGCAGACCAATATTGGCCAATAGGTAGGTGTTAGGAGTTAGTTGAACAGTTAGGCTGTCAGGGCCAGGGTCCCCAAGAAGAAAATATGGAGTCAGGACAACTAAAATGAAACAGTACTGACATCCTGTTTTGCAGGTTAGACAGGTGCACACTGACATTCTGCTTTGCAGCCTTTGCAGAAATGACTGTGCAAAACTTCCTAGAACTAGAAAAATTAACCACAAAAGCATTTGTCAATGTCACAGGCAAGGGGCAGTTAGGCCTAAACTCCCAGATGTCTTTGGGGGGCGGAAAAAAGACCATCAGCCTGTGTATATTAACTTAATAGGTAGACAGATCTGTGACCAAAGCCCTGATTGGCAGAACTCAGACCACCCTGACTGCTTAAGAAATTTCTGCCAAAGAGCCCATAAAAGCCCCTATACTTAGAAACTCCAGGGGCTGGCAATTCACAGACCAGTACCTGTGTGGCTAATAATACATTATTGTTAATTAAAAAAAAAAAACAAAACAAAAAACAAAACTCCAGGGGCAACCCACTCAAGTCTTCCTCCCTCTCTGGGAGCTTTATACACTTGCTCAATAAACTTTGCTTTGCTGCCCACCACTCTTCATCTGGCCTACCTCTTCATTCTTTGAAGTGGGGCAACCAAGAACCCAGGAACTAAGGGGACACAAATCCTGTAATATTTGGACATCTCTATACCCTATCCAGAAGGAAGAAGTTATAGAAGATAAAACTGTCCACCCTCAGCAACCTAAGGATTTAAGGATCAAAATTGTTCAGGGGAGAATGATGTGGAGAACAAAGGCAAAAGAAATGTATATAAAATTAAATTTCCTTATAACCTGCAGCCCACTGACAAATACTTGAGCTTGACATTCCTCTAGGACCTCCCAACTGTCTTAATGTTAATGATTTGTTAGGGAAAAACAACTTCAGCTTGGTAATAACCAGGCCTCTAGGATATGAAAATCATTTGGAAACTTCCTTTGTCTTTACCTCCCCCAACTCCAAAGTATATAATCAATTGCTCCCCACAATACCAGTGCAGCTTTTTCTGTCCATGCATTCTGTCCTCATGCTATAATAAAAACACCTTTTTGCACAGAAAAAAAAGAGAGTAAAATACTGAACACTAGCATTATTTTTTGTCAGTCGGAGAAAGACAACTATCATATGATCTCCCTGATATGAGGACATGGAGAAGCAACATGGGGGGTTAGGGGGATAGGAGAAGAATAAATGAAACAAGATGGGATTGGGAGGGAGACAAACCATAAATGACTCTTAATCTCACTAAACAAACTGAGGGTTGCTGGGGGGAGATAGGGTTGGGAGAGGGGGAGGGGGTTATGGACATTGGGGAGGGTATGTGCTATCGTGAGTGCTGTGAAGTGTGTAAACCTGGCGATTCACAGACCTGTAGCCCTGGGGATAAAAATACATTATATGTTTATAAAAAAAAAAATTGGAAGGGGAGGCGAACCATAAGAGACAATGGACTCTGAAAAACAACCTGAGGGTTTTGAAGGGTCAGGGGTGGGAGGTTGGGGGAACAGGTGGTGGGTAATAGGGAGGGCACGTTTTGCATGGAGCACTGGGTGTTGTGCAAAAACAATGAATACTGTTACGCTGAAAAAATAAATAAATTTAAAAAAAGAATAATAAAAAAAAAGATAATCCTACAAAAAATTTAAAAAGATGTTTACTTAGTCTAATTATTTGCTACTATTGAGAACTCTAATTTATTCATTATGATGGGTTGACTGGTTTGCTCGGAGAGTCCCACGTTATTCCTCTTTTACTGGCACATTTATTTTCCCTGTCCATTTCATTCTCAAAAGTGTTTCAGTTCACATGCAAAATATGCAATCACCTAACTTATAATTTTAGTATAAGTTTTAAAGAAATCCAAATTAGGGCGCCTGGGTGGCTCAGTGGGTTAAGCCACTGCCTTCAGCTCAGGTCGTGATCTCAGGATCCTGGGATCGAGTCCCACATCGGGCTCTCTGCTTAGTGGAGAGCCTGCTTCCCTTCCTCTCTCTCTGCCTGCCTCTCTTGTGATCTCTCTCTGTCAAATAAATAAATAAAAATCTTAAAAAAAAAAAAAAGAAATCCAAATTAAATCAAAGAAAGCACCTATGTCTTGATATGGTACATTTTAAACCAAAAAACTGAATTTATCAAAACTGGATTAGAATGCAATCTTCCCTTCCACCCTCTTCCCTGTGCTCACATGAGCTCTTTTTCTCTCTAAAATAAATAAACAAAACCTTAAAAAAATAAAAAGATACACAACACGAAGAAGGAGAATACTAACTATTCTAATTAGATATGTCACATTGTAGTAATAATTGAACAAGACCCTACATCTTGTAGTGGTATATAGCTCTTGCAGTCAGACATTTTTATCTGAATCCTGACTCATGTTTGAGACCTTATTCTAGTTCCTATTTTTCCTATTTTTATTATTTATTTATTATCTATTTCCTATCTATTCCTTATTTTACTATCTTGGAAAATTAACTAACATCTTGAGACCTTTATTTGATAACCTTTAAACAGATAATAGTGCAACTCTTGGGATTGTTTTGAAGATGGAATAGCATAAAACATGATACTGACCTACGTATTATAAGGGTTCAGAAATTATTAGCTATTGTGACTACTAATTCTATGATGATGAGAATTAAGATGCTTTGCAAACTACTAGTTTTATTGTAAAATTATTTTTTAATAAATATAGGATAACCAAGGGAAGTAACTTCTAAAAAATTATGTTCAAGCAAAACTAGTGTTTATTTCTTTTTAAATAATTATTTTTGAAGAAGTTAGTAACAGGTTTTATAATCCCAATAAAATCTTAGAATGATCTCTACATACAAATTCCAAGAGGCAAGCAAATTCTCAAAGACCATTACTGAATGTTTATGTGTATTTTTTAAAGGAATATAAGCAAAACACCATATAGGAAATAGTATTATAAAAAAGAGAAATCATGTGTGGATTATGATATTACAAAAAAGGAAAATCAAAAAAATTAGTTGCATTTCTGCTTGGATATGTGACTCCCAAAATGAGTTCTTAAAAATTCTACACTTTGTAAAAAAGCAAAACAAAACAAAACATCACAACCCTACACAATATGAGTATTCCAGTTACATATACTCTCACAGTTCAAAAACTTTTCCACAAACATTTCCTTGGACACTCACAAAAGTCCTGTGATTTTGGCAACATAGGTCACTCAATCTCTGGAGCAAATTTCTATTCCATAGTCCTACCTCTTCTCTAAACAGATAATGTGATAATTAGTATCACTGTAACATAAGAAAAATAAAGACATAGGTCTACTTTGTGTCAGTCCTAAAGAATGGCTTACTTATAATATTATGGGCCAAAGACTGACTTGTTCCTTTGTCCACAGAAAGCAGTGTTGGCTCTGCCAGATTTTGTAGAGTACAACTCAGTGTCAGCATCTGTAAAACATGAATAAAAATAATTACTTCGAGATTGCTGTAAAAATTCAATCACATGCTTAAAAGTTTTCACATGATAATCTGCAGATAATGAATGCTTCCACATCCTAGTGCTTTGTTTCTCATCCAAAACCCACTAAAATTTCAGTTGTATATTAAGAATGGCTTCATTATTAGGAAGTTGAAATTTATATTTTACTGAAGACTATCAGAAGAGGATGTTGAGTTTTTATTGCAGAGAAAATCCAAATGATAGTACCTTCAGTATTACTCACACTAGCAGTAGTGGTAGTATGGTATTATCAGCACAGATGATAATAATAATTATACTAATAATCATGACTAAATTTTATATAGTGCTTTTTTGTGTCTGATATTAATCATTTTTATTTTCACAATAACCTTATAGATGAAGAATCTAAGGGACATGACTTACCCTAAAATCAAATTTCTGGTTACTAGTGGGGCCAGGATTTGAAATCAGAAATTATCACCTCTAGGGCTCACGTTCTTTATAATTATATTATAGATTACTTATAATTTATAGATGCTCTATAACAGAATTACCATGGTATTATTGGAAAATTCAACTATTATATTATTGCTTCACTAAACAGATGAAATTACTTACTTGTTTAAGCATCTTCCAGATAGGCACAATGTGGACTAAACACATGATAAATGACATACATCTTAATGCCTTTTTTGTTGTTGTTAATTTTTTTTCCCTTTCCCACTGTAGTGAAAGCTAAGGATTTCACCTCTTGAAAGACAAAATGTTAAAATTGACAAATAATTTGCAATAGATAATAATGTGCCTCTTTGAGGGGCACCTGGGTGGCTCAATGGGTTAAGCTGCTGCCTTCAGCTCAGGTCATGATCTCAGGGTCCTGGGATCGAGTCCCGCATCGGGCTCTTTGCTTGGCAGGGAGCCCACTTCCCTCTCTCTTTCTCTCTCTCTCTGCCTGCCTCTCTGCCTACTTGTGGTCTCTCTCTGTCAAATAAATAAATAAAATCTAAAAAAACAAAAAAGTGCCTCTTTGAGTGCCTTAATTGTATAATGAACATTTGCTGTTTGCTCATATTCTACTTTACCATTTGATAAAAACATGTAAATAAATACAAATAATTTAATAATTGTGAGGAGCTTTGCAATTCTGGAAAAGAAATTAAAATTGAAATTATCAGTATCGTAATTCAAAATTTTGTGAAGTACACTTCACATGCTTTCCAAATTCTATAACTATTCCCATATTCCCAAATTCTATAACTATTTCCCATGTATTTCAGGCAAGGAGAGTCAATTTTTCTTAAAGACATTAATAAGCTAGGCAACCATAAAGAAAAATTGAGGCTTGTCTTTCCCAGTCATTCTTGCACTGATGGTTCTAGCTTGAAGAGATGGTAATATCTTTTGTATTATTAAACCATATGTTCATGCCTAACATTGATGAAAACTTCAAAGACATGTCTTACTAAATAATAACTGTGAGAAAAATAAGTATTTTTTGATATGTACTTCATGTTTTTATATTGTAATAAATGTAGCATTAATATCAACAAATATGACTTAGATATTAGAATTTTTGTTTCTCTGGGCTTTGGCAATATTCCATATTTTTATTATGAAAGATATATGTTTTTTGATAAAAATAACATGAAGCAAAACATTACCAAATATTCTAGGGGTGACTGGGTGGCTCATTCACTAAGCATCTGCCTTTGGCTCAGGTCATGATCCCAGGGTCCTAGGATCGAGCCCTACATCGGGCTCCCTGATCAGTGGGAAGCCTGCTTCTCCCTCTCCCACTCTCTCTGCTTGTATTCCCTCTCTCACTGTCTCTGTCAAATAAATAAATTAAAAAATCTTTTTTTTAAAGATTTTTAAATTTATTTATTTGACAGAGATCACAAGTAGGGAGAGAGGCAGGCAGAGAGAGAGAGAGAGGAGGAAGCTCTCCACCAAGCAGAGAGCCCGATGCGGGGATCGATCCCAGGATTCTGGGATCATGACCTGAGCGAAAGGCAGAGGCTTTAACCCACTGAGCCACCCAGGCGCCCCAAATAAATAAAATCTTTTAAAAAAATATTCCAAACATGGTGGCTATTATACTGAAACACATGAGATAAAATAGTCATCTTTAGTGATTTTTTTTGTTCCTAATTGTTCAACATTTTCTACAATATTTATATTAATTTTATATGTTGAATACCAATATTTGTATCTCTATAGAAATATATTTTGTTATAAAATTAGTTAATGAGTTTTAATATAATTTGAATTTTTCATTTTATAATATTCCACATAAGAAATTATTCCTAAAAATGAAACTGATAGACCACCTTATTTCTAGTTTTTCCCCAAATTTCAGTGGCATGTTAGCATTGTCCTCTAGATATTTTAACTGATTTTCACTCCCAGATGATGTTTTTAGGGTATTCCTTTCTTTACCATCATTAACAATTTAAAATTTTTAGTTTTGAATAAAAATGTAATGTATTTGCCCCACTTTATAATCCTTCCTGAATCATCATATGAAGTATAAATTATATCATAATGGTAACTATATTTCAGGTATAATTTTTTAATGAATATTTGAGTTATACTGCCTCCATTAATAATTATTATAAATATTGTAACTAATTTTAATACCAAGGAAATCATACAAAATCATGTGTGTATATATATGTGTGTGTGTGTGCATATACATTTGCTTATATGTATAGAAAATAAAAGCTATAATGTTTATTCCTAATTGCATTTGATGTGAACTCTTCTTGAATTTAATTAAAACATATGATAATACAGTCTTTGTGTGTATTTCTTTTTATTGGGATTTAACTTTGGTAGACTATTAGAAAAATCAAATAACTTGGTCAAGCAGAAATCTTGTTTTTTTGTGGTGGAAATGACCTTCATCAAATATCATTTTATCAACAAGACAATTCTGTTATATCAAATAGAAGTTTCCCTTCTGCATGTGGTATGTTGAAGATCAGAAAGATAAGTGTCTCATCTAAATTCCCACCTAATATGCACTGGAACTTTCACTGGATTCTAAAAGTTTCAAACCAACATTTCATTTGCCCTGTTACACTATGGTGAGGGCAGAAACATGGTTTGTTCACCATTTTATTCCAAGCCACTAGAAGAGTAAATGAGCTCTTAAAGCTTTTATATATGTAGATATATAGATATCTAGTATATCTATAGTATAGTATGTATATACAGATACACAGATAGTATATAGTGTATCTATATCTAAGTATATTTATATTCTTTTTCATTACCTAGAACATTTCTGTAAAAAATTTAATTTGCTATATATCTTAGATCTTTATACATACACACATCATTTTTGCCTTTTTAAATATAGTTCTTGCCTTTTTTTTTCACTTTTATTTTCTAAATCCCATATTATGTTTTTGATTGTATCTATTCTCTGTTGGAGACTTTGTAATTAGTTTTCATCTCAGAAACTATTGTCTTTTATTCTAATTTCTTTAGTCAGTTCATATTTTATATCTTTTCATTTGTTCATTTGCAGCCAGACTCTGCATTTCTGATTTGTGGTGTTATTTAAAATCTGTGAATGCTTGTTTAATTACATTTAATTCATATCAGAATGGTGTCATACTTTTTTTTGGTTAAGAAATAGAATGCTCATGCTTTCTTTTATTCTTATGGTAATGTTAATGGGGTCAAGGTTGACATTTTGCTCTTTTAATTACAGTGTTGAATTTTCTGGGATGAACAGTATAAAAAGTCTATAAGGTGAGGTTTGGTGGCTTCCCTTACTTCTTAGCTCAAGAGCAAGCTTTCTTGTTGCTACAGTGATTTTTTTCAACAAATAGAAATTAAATACTAAATTAAATTAAATTTAAATTAAATTAAATTCCATTAAATAAAGGAATCTCTTCTGGTTTAACATTTTATAATTTGTTGCTATTTTCTAATTCTAATAATGCTTTAATTTTCAGCCACTTTTTTCTCTTCTCCATTAAGCTTCCAAGGAGCCCCTTTCCAAGGATTTTCCATTGCCTATAAAGTTGAAGCCTGCATGACCCTACCATCTTTGGTATCACATTTTAAAGAAAAAAAAAGAAAGAGAAAGAGAGAGATAGCGAGAGAGAGAGCACGCAGAGATGAGGTAGGGGAGAGGCAGAGGGAGAGGGAGAGAAAGAATCTTAGGTTCCATACCCAGCATGGAGCCCAACACAGGACTAGACCTCACAACTCTGAGATCATGACCTGAGCCAAAATCAAGAGTTGGACACTTAACTGACTGAGCCAGCCAGGTGCCCCTGAAACTATTTTTAAATCCAAGAAAACACATTTACTACTTCTTCAGTTTTTGACAGTGAAGATTGTACTGACAATTTACCATAGTAAAATAGGTTTAACTTCCATTCTGACCTGTTATCTACCAATATTAATGCAAAGGCATATATTTAATTAGGAAAAGTAAATTGGTTTATTCATATTTACTTAATGCCATTTGCTTTTCTTGTTGAGTATAAAGTAAATTTTACAAAAGTAGGTAACTAATCTTAAAGTTATATTTTGGAGAATTTCTACTTACATATATTCCTGTTATTATTACCTAGATCAAGATATAGAACAAATTCCAGCTCCTCAGAAACCTTAGCATTTCCCTCAACCTAGTTGTCACTCCTCCTATTACCATAGATAGATTTTGCTGGCATGATATGAATGAAACTATATAATATATGTACTTTAGTGCTTGGTGTTTTTATTCAGGATTGAGCTTATGATATTTACTCATGTTGTGGCTTCTAGCAATGTTTGTTCTTTTTCAAGACCATATAGTATTTCTTCTATACTACCACTGATTATTTTAAATTTTACTTTAATTTAAATTGTTTTAGTTATAACTCTACCATGAATAAAACATCTATAAGTGTTATTGCACATATCTTTTCATGGGAATACAAAATCATTCTTTGTTATATACCAGGAGTGAAGTTGCATTGAATATGCAAAAATTTAACTTTATTAGACCTTGCCAGAATTTTCCAAAGTCATATGAATTCATATTCTTGAGGTAAAGTATGAAATTACTACTTGCTCCAAAGCCTTTCAAATACTTGCATTGTCACTATTTTAGACATCCTTATATGTGGTATCACATACAGTGGTATCATATTATGGTTTTATTACCTGTATTTTATATATATATATATATATGTATATATACATATATATATATACATACACACACATATATATATAGTGTATATATATGATAGTTTATTAACCTATATTTCAAGTTGGTCAAAAATTTTTATTGCTTATACTATTGCAGTATTTATCTTAGAGGTATATTAAATTTCTTTGTGCATCATGGATATGAATCAATTTTTGCTATACATATCAATTCTTTATTATAGACTTTTGAAATTTATTAATTTATATCAAGATTCTAATTTGGGATACCTGGGTGGCTCATTCAGTTAAGCATCTGCCTTTGGACCAGATCATGGTTCCACAGTCCTGGGATTGAGCCCCATATTGGACTCTTTGCTCAGTGGGGAGTTGGCTTCTCCCTCTCTATCTGTCCCTCTCCCCAAGTCATGCTCTCTCTCTCACTCTCACTCTTTCTGCCTCCCAAGTAAATAAATAAAGTCTTTAACAACAACAAATCTAATTGAATTTTAATGTAGATTTTTTTAAAAAACCATCTTAATTTACTTAAGTATAATTTATCAATTTGTTCTGTTATAGAGGACTTGTGATTTATGAAGTTATTTTTGCCCTCCTCTAGGTCCAGAAGATATTCTATCATTTAGAAGTTTCATAATTTAAGCTTTCAGATTTAGGTTTATGATCTTTTTTGTGTTTTTTTTTATGATACAAGATAGTAATCAACCTTTCTATTGCATACAAATATATCATTGACCTTGAAACATTTGTTGAAAAGGCAATTATTTTCCTACCAAATTGAAATGGCATCTTTCATAAATTAGGTTTCTACGGGTATATATCTTAACTCCTGTTTAATTGTCCATATAAATCTCACCAATTTCACATAAAAATCTCATTATTTGGTAGGTAAATAAACCATCTAGTTTTGGTAGTCACAGAATTTGCCTAAGTATTTTCCATCTAACTTTTTAAATTGCAACAATTTGAGCAAAAATTTGACGGAATTTTGATTAAGATTTCTTTATAGCTTCATTTGGGAAAAAATAAAATGCTAACAATATTGAATATTTCAATCCATTTACAAATCCACAATGATCAGATTGTATCTTTTGATTGATTTAGGGCTCATTTGATTTCTCTCAGTAGTGATTTTTATTGTAAAGAACTACTTTTCTTTTTAGATATATTCCTATCTATTTAATGTGTATAGGTAATATTTTAAAAACTCTGTCCTCCAGCTATATGTAGAAGAATGAAACTCTACCATTCTCTTACACCGTACACAAAGATAAACTTGAAATGGATAAAAGACCTCAATGTGAGACAACATGGAGGACATGGGGAGATGGAGAGGAGAAGGGAGTTGAGGGAAATTAGAAGGGGAGATGAACCATGAGACACTATGGACTCTGAAAAACAACCTGAGGGTTTCAAAGGGGTGGGGGGTGGGAGGTTGGGGAACCAGGTGGTGGGTAATAGGGAGGGCACGTATTGCATGGAGCACTGGGTGTGGTGCAAAAACAATGAATACTGTTACACTGAAAAGAAATAGGAAAAAAAGTGAAAAAAAACAAACAAACAAAACTCCGCCCTCTAATTTTTATTACTGCTGTAAACTAATATAATTAAATTTGTATTTAACCATTTATCTAGCAAATTTCACAATTCATGATTCTCATTGTTGGTAGATTCTTTTTGAATATCCCCAGTTATGTCAACTGTAAATAATACTGGCTTAGGTTTTCATAAAAGGACCTGAGAAGTATTTTCCCTTATTTTCTATATATTGGAAAAGTTTGTAATATTACCAAATATTGGGGAAAATAACCAGAAGCATTAACTACCTTTGGAATTTTTATGGTAGGAAAACTTTAGAAATTCAATATTTTATTAGATATATAACTATTTAAATTTTGTTTTTCCTTTACTGTATATTTTGGAAATCAATGAATTTCCACTCATCCTAGTCCCCAAATTTATTTACATATTTTTTTCAAATATTCTTGCTATCCTTTTAATGTTTAATGATGTCCCTTTTCTAGTTTGGATAGTCATAAAATTTTATTTTCAGTCGTCATTTCAGACTATTCTTTGCTTATTCTTCTATTGTAGATCTTATGTTGGTTTCATTGACTCAATTGCTTACCTTTTTACTTACTTTCTAATTTAATTACTTTCCAGTATCTTTAAGTTTTCTATGCTGTATTCATCTAGCACTTTGATATTGAAAGGTAGGTCACAGATTTTCACTTTTTCTCATTTTTGAGAAAATGAATAGATCTTGTGGAATAGGTCTTGTGGAATAGATTTAATTCAACATTTTTTCCACAAAGGAAAAATCAAGGATTATAGACTAAGCAACTTGCCTAATGATCAAATTTCCAGTTAATGAGATGCATATATTTGAATCTAGTTCATATTCCTAGTATGGTAAAATACCTCCATTTTGCTTTTTTCTCTTTTCTCCTTTCCCTTCTTTCCTTCCTCCATTCTCACTTTCCTTCCTCCCTCCCTTCCTCCTTTCCTTCTTTCCAATAATGTGGCTGGGTATATTTTTCTTGTTAAAATAAAAATATCCTAATTAATAAGAATTACCATATTACCTACATAAATCAGTCATGATCAATGAATCACACTTGAAATCCATCATGATAATTGACACATTGAAGAGAGTCACATGAGTCAATTAAATTTATCTAAAAAAATGAATCTCCCCAAAAGACCTGAACAGCAAAAGATTTACAAGTTCACAAACAGTAAATAAATCAATAAAAGCTTACAAAGTCTGTAACTTGTCTGTTTTGAATTTCAGAGGCTTTGAGAGGGTGGACTGGATAAAAATACAATCTAGTGAAATCTTTTAGTGGCTTAGAGCAACAAATCAATTCATGTTTTTGAGCTACACAATTCACCAGGAAACCACATTCCTACCCAGTAAGGAACTTAGAATTGTTCTCATGGCTCATGAAAAAGAGCTTGAGGGGCGCCTTGGTAGCTCAGTGGGTTAAAGCCTCTATCTTTGGCTTGGGTCATAATCTCAGGGTCCTGGGATAGAGCCCCACATTGGGATCTCTGCTCGGCAGGGAGCCTGCTTCCCCCTCTCTCTCTGCCTGCCTCTCTGCCTACTTGTGATCTCTGCCAAATGAATGGATAAAATCTTTAAAAAAAAAAAAAAAGGGCTTGAAAGCTCACCAAATGCTACATCATGTTACTCGCCCTTCAGATTTTCACTGGAATTTATAGCATGAGAAAATCCACATCATTAAAAACAAAAAACAAAATAAAACAACAATAACAACAACAACAACAACAACAAAACTGAGATGAACTTAAGGCCAAGAAAAATAAGTTGAAGAGATAGAAGAAAACAAGAAGCAATCTTGAAATTAATGAAGTTAATCATTATGTGCCTACAACCTCTTCAATACTGTCTTCTTTTTACATGTGGTATCATATTAATTTATTAAATGAAACAGGGTTTTATTTTCAATGAAAATATTTTAACTCAATCAAATGGGGTTTAATCTGACTTTAAATTATATAGTTTTTGCCAAAGGAAGTTCATACAGTGAAAGTACTTAAGATATATAATAGCTTAAAAGATATATAACTTTTTGTATAAATAAAATGAAGATATAATTTAATTTTTTATTTTATATCTCAGATACTAAGAGTTCAAAAATAAGACAAACTGATAAGTATGGAATTAACTTTCCTTAACAAAATAGGTATGTTCAGTATTTCTGTTTTTTTCTTTTCTTTTTTTTTTAAAGATTTTATTTATTTATTTGACAGCTAGAGATCACATGTAGGGAGAGAGGCAGGCAGAGGGAGAGAGAGGAGGAAGTAGGCTCCTTGCCAAGCAGAGAGCCCGATGCGGGGCTCGATCCCAGGACCCTGGGATCATGACCCGAGCGAAAGGCAGAGGCTTTAACCCACTGAGCCACCCAGGCGCCCCAGTATTTCTGTTTTTTTCTTAAGGTAATTTGAAGGATTTATAACTTTCAAGGAATTTGTTTACTTTCCCTTATTTGTTCATTACTGTCATAAGCTATCATATATTACTCCTTTATTCTCATTTTAGTGTTTGTAGGAATGCTACTGATGCTCCCTCTTTCAATTCTAAAATCAATAATTTATGTCATTTCCTAAAATTTATATTTATTAGTCTAAGTAAAAATAATTTAATTTTACTGTTAATTTTTTGAAAAGACAGCTTTTGGTTTCACTGACTTTTTTTTTTTTAATTTTTATTTGTTTATTTACAGCATAACAGTGTTCATTGTTTTGGCATCACATCCAGTGCTCCATGCAGTACGTGCCCTCCCTATTACCCACCACCTGGTTCCTCAACCTCCCACCCCCCCCACCCCCCTGCCGCCCCTTCATAACCTTCTGGTTGTTTTTCAGAGTCCATAGTCTCTCATGGTTCATCTCCCCTTCCAGTTTCCCTCAACTCCCTCTCCTCTCCATCTCCCCATGTCCTCCATGTTATTTGTTATGCTCCACAAATAAGTGAGACCATATGATACTTGACTCTCTCTGCTTGACTTATTTCACTCAGCATAATTTCTTCCAGTCCCGTCCATGTTGCTACAAAAGTTGGGTACTCGTCCTTTCTGATGGAGGCATAATACTCCATTGTGTATATGGACCACATCTTCCTTATCCATTCATCCATTGAAGGGCATCTTGGTTCTTTCCACAGTTTGGCGACCGTTTCACTGACTTTTTACTATCTTTCTATATTATCTTTCACTGATTTCTGCTCTTTATTTTTTCTATCTTTTTCTTGGGTTTATTTTACAATTCATTTTCAGATTTGTTTCCTTCCTTAACATGAAGAAAAGAAATAACTAAAATTATCTTAATTTTTACAAGAATATAATCAAGTTGTTCACGTTTTGTGTTTATGTATACATCACACACATACACCCCTATTTCTACTAAAATAGGAATAGTTTTCTTTTTTAATAGGAATAGTTTATTTTTTATTTTTTTTTTTAAGATTTTATTTATTTATTTGACAGATAGAGATCACAAGTAGAGAGGCAGGCAGAGAGAGAGAGAGAGGAGGAAGCAGGCTCCCCGCCAAGGAGCCCGATGCGGGGCTCGATCCCGGACCCTGGGATCATGACCTGAGCGAAAGGCAGAGGCTTTAACCCACTGAGCCACCCAGGCGCCCCTAGGAATAGTTTATTTTTATCCACTATTTTGCTTCCCACAAAATCCATTGATTGTTACCTTTCTCTATTCCTGTTTTTTATTTGTTAAATCCTCATTTTAAATATGTAAGCTGCTTCACAAATTAATGTACAAAATTTAGCCAAAATAATTATATTTCACAATCATTTATTAATGTGACTATTAGCAACTGCTTATTAGGATTATTTCCCATTTTATCCCATTAGTATGCCTGTATTATTTTATTGCCCACAATGATTAATAATGACAATTTCTTAAATTATTTTCATTATCATTACTGTGAACCAGTATCCTTCTAATGCATTTATTAATTTATTTGCTTCCTTTGGTTTAGTATAAACCCATGAATATAATTTATTTTTCTCCATTCTCTTCCATTCCCAGCTAGGACATGTTGCTGAGAATTGTATATCTAGAATTAGATTGGATATATAAACACTTAACTGACATATGATATATATGAAAAATATATAAGAAACTTATCTGAAATATTGATGAGACTACATGTAATTTTCAATATTCTTTTAGTGCTTCATTTCTATGTCCTTATATCTTAAATCAACTGGAGAAGAATAATTTTTAAATATGACTTCAAACAAAAAAATCAGAGAAGTCAAAGACCAATAATATTAAAGTGCTGAGACTTTTGGGTAAGATGGTAGAGTAAGGAGGACCCCAGGCTTACTTCGTCCCATAGGTATACCTAGATAATATCCACAGGTGTAAGTAAGCCAGAAAAATCACTCAAAGTCCGGTAGAATAGACTCTCCACAGCTAATACTAGAGAAGAAAAACACATCAAAAAGGATAGGATGGACAGAGACACAGTCTGGAACCACCCAAACCCAAGACTTTCCTTGGTATAACAGGACAACAGAAACACAGAGAAAAGAACCAGATACCACACTAGGCACCTTAGATACCCCAGACACATGGGCCAATACTGGGAAGGAAAATCTTTATAACATTTGATTTTGAAAACCAGAGAGGCTTAACTTCATGAGTACTTATTGGGGCTTAACACCTGGAATTTTAAAAAGCAGTCTCAGCTCTGGAAAATCCTGGAGAACTACATGAAATGGAGTCTCTGCCCTTAAAGAGAGAGCATAACACACAGCCTGCTGAGATAGAAGGAGCAGTTTGTAAAACAAATATATATGGGAAAAACTTGGGTATACAGGAAGGATATTCTTTCCCTAATCTCAGAACATGTTCCAGAGGAACAAGGATCTGTTTAGGAGACTTATTCAAAAACAAAAGAGGTATACAGTGCTATTTACCTCCCCGGCCCTTCAGCCTAGATACATGGACACCTGTGGGAATTAATGCGAACACTCATCCAGCTTGCTAACAACTCACCCTACCTCTAAAATCTCCTGCAAACAGGCCCCTCCAACCCACTTTCAGTAGGAGTTTGAAGCAGAGCCACAAGTAGGGTATTGTGTAAGCAGCACTGACAGGTGCCAGCACCACTCCAAATTGACTCCATCTCTAGGGAGAAGGGAAATAATGACCAACACCAGTTCCACTGCGGCCCCACTAGTGGGCTAAGGGCAGACAACTGGTCTGACTCTAGTCCCCACCAATTAATGAAAGCCATGGGGCAAATATAAGGAGAGCACTCTGAAAAAAGGTGCTCTGATGGAAAAAACTTGGTCTGATCCAACTCAAGCCCAAGACAGCACCAGACTAGCCCACTAACAGCACAGGAACGAGGAGACTCATTTCAGACCAAAACACACCTGGAGATTGAAAATAAGGGATTGGAGAAACATTTATTATGCAAATGGATGTCAAAAGAAAGTCAGAGTAGCAATACTTATATCAGACAAAATAGACTTTAAACAAAGACAATAACAAGAGACAAAGAAGGACACATAATAATAAAGGGGACAATTCAACAAGAGGATATAACAATTGTAAATATGTGCACTGCCAACATAGGGGCACTCACGTACATAAAACAGCTAATAATAAACATAAAGGAACTGACAGAAATCAGTAATAATAAGGGACTTTAACACCCCGTTTACATCAATAGATAGATAATCCAAACAAAATATCACAAAAGGGGGCACCTGGGTGGCTCAGTGGGTTAAAGCCTCTGTCTTCGGCTCCGGTCATGATTCCAGGGTCCTGGGATCGAGCCCCACATCAGGCTCTGTGCTCAGCAGGGAGCCTGCTTCCTCCTCTCTCTCTCTGCCTGCCTCTCTGCCTACTTGTGATCTGTCTGTCAAGTAAATAAATAAAATCTTTAAAAAAAATATCACAAAGGAAGCACTGGTGTTAAATGACATGGTGGACTGGATGGATTTAACAGACCTATTCAGAACATTTCATTCTAAAAAACAAAAGAATACATTTTTTTCAAGTGCATACAGAACATTCTCCAGAACAGATTACACAAAACAAGTTTCAGAAAAGTCAGTCATGGGGCGCCTGGGTGGCTCAGTGGGTTAAGCCGCTGCCTTCAGCTCAGGTCATGATCCCAGGGTCCTGGGATCGAGCCCCGCATCTGGCTCTCTGCTCAGCAGGGAGCCTGCTTCCCTCTCTCTCTTTGCCTGCCTCTCTATCTACCTGTGATCTCTCTCTGTCAAATAAATAAATAAAAATCTTTAAAAAAAAAAAAGAAAAGTCAGTCATACCATGCATATTTTTGGATCATAATGCTATGAAACTACAAACTGATCACAAGAAAAAAAATCTGGGAAGAGCACAAAAACACAGACGTTAAACAAACAATGAATTGATCAATTAAAAAAAATCAGGGGTGCTTGGGTGGCTCAGTTGGTTGGGCGACTGCCTTCGGCTCAGGTCATGATCCCAGAGTTCTGGGATTGAGTCCCACATCAGGCTCAACAGCTCCATGGAGAGTCTGCTTCTCCCTCTGACCTCCCCTCTCATGCTCTCTCACTCCGTCTCTCTCTCTCTTAAATAAATAAATAAATAAATAAATAAATAAATAAATAAATAAATAAAAATCAGAGCCTGGGTCAAGATGGCAGAGAAGTAGGAGACCCTGTATCAACCAGTCCCCTAAAGTGAGCTAATTATCTACCAGAACACTCTGAACACCCATGAAATCAGCCTGAGATATAGGATTATACACTTCTGGATCTCTATGGGGGCAGAAGACTCCAGTGGACAGGTAAAGCAGAGTAGGAATTGGACTGCTATTGGAGGATAGAAGGGGGAGGGAGCCACCAGAAGCAAACCATTGGAAAATAATACCCCAATACAAGAGTGCCCTGGCTTTCTGATGCTTGCACCAGCTCTAGGTTAGGTGCACTCCTGCCAGCAGGTATGAGGGTCACTGATGTGTGCTCCAGTCAGCGCTCTCTAGAACCACAGCCTTTTGCACTCTGCATGCACACTGTGACCGGAGTCTGAACGGCACTCCCCACCTTCACCTGAGAGTGCTCCATGGAAGCACTAGCCAGTGGTCTCTAGGACAAGCCAAGAGTCTGAACACTCCCAGCCTGGGCTTGAAAATCTCAGCGCGCTATCTCTGGTTGGGATCTCTAGGGTGGTCTGGACCCCAGACATCAGTCCCAGCAAAGGCAATCACTGGAACCAGGCTCCCTGGACCAATATTGCTCATGGTTTTAGTGGCACAGAGTAGCAGAGACAAGTAGGTGCCTTTCATGACCCCTAAGATTGTGGCTGGGGACGTGTACTGCCTGTGGAGGTTGCATGGTCCAGCGGAGTTTGCACAGGAAGAGTCTGTGTGTTCTGGACCACCCAGAGGGGAGCAGACTGAGGCTTCTCTCTGAGGTGGAGATCTGGGTACAGTTTGCTTTCCACTAAATCTCCAAAAAGCCACAAAAAGCTGCCAAAGAACAGAAACCTCCAGAGAACAAAATGTGAAAAACTAGTTTCCACAGAGCCCAGCCCCTTGATAGGAAGCAGCAGGACACAACCCAAGTAAGACTGACTGAAAAACCTGGCAGGACCCTCCCCCAGAAAGCCAGCCAAAAGAAGGAGAGAATAACCACCACAGGGTCCCCATAAAACTGTAAAACCCCAGTCAGGGGAAAACAAGATATTAAGTTCCCAGTATTGCCCTAAAACATGTATATTTCATAGATACAACTTTTATTTTTAATTCGTTCTCACTATTCTTGTCCTGTTTAATTTTTTAACCTATTTACCATTACAAAGAGAGGTTCAATACAACAAATTTCATAATAACCTTTTAACATGAACTTTTTTCATACATATACCTGTGTTGTTCTTTTGCCTATTTTTTTTTAATATACATAGAGATATAAGCTTCAAGGTAATCCTCTTTCCATAATAAATACTACCTCTCGGGGGCACCTGGGTGGCTCAGTGGGTTAAAGCCTCTGCCTTTGGCTCAGGTCATGATCTCAGGGTCCTGGGATCGAGCCCCACATCGGGCTCTCTGCTCCTTGGAGAGCCTGCTTCCTCCTCTCTCTCTGCCTGTCTCTCTGCCTACTTGTGATCTGTCTGTCAAATAAATGAATAAAATCTAAAAAATAAATAAATAAATACTAACCTCTCTATATAAACCAGTTTTAATCTCCCATTATCTCTGGGAAGTTGAGTCCTTTAACAAAGATATCAAGATACACCCAGGAAGAATCAAAATAACCTTCGTCACACACATTAAGGATTTATAACCACTGTCCCATTTTTCCTTCTGTCAGTGTTTCTATGTATTTGTTTCTGTTCTGGTATTATATAAATCTTATACTTGGGGTTCATTTTGGCTGTTTTTTTTTTTCTTGTCATTTACTTCTGTCAGTCTTTTTGTGTGTCTGTTTTTGTTTGTATACCTTATAAATCTTACCTTTGGGGCCCATTCTGACTGGGTCTTCTCTCTCTCTCTTTCTCTTTTTCTGTCTCTCTCTTTGTCTCTCTCTTTTTTATTTTTTTTTTCTTTTTGGTGGTGACTTCCAATTGCTCAGAAGCATATCGTAGATCATGGTTGATATATTCAACTACACATCCCCTCAACCACCTCTCACCAAAATGACAGGGAGAAGGAATGCCCATTGGAGGAAAAATTCAGGGACTGTACCCTCTCCATCAGAGATACTGGATATGAACATAAACAGCATTTTAGAAAGGGAATTCAGGGTAACAATTATTATCCAAACAATGGCTAGGTTGGAGAAAACCATTAATGACAACATGGAATTGTTTAGGGCAGAAGTGAAAGCCACCTGGGAAGAAGTTAAAATTGCTATCAATGAGATCCAATCTAATCTAAATTCTCTAACAGCTGGGGTAAACCAGGTAGAAGATAAAATTAGTGATCTAGAGGACAAGCCAATAGAGAAAAAGGATCAGGAGGAGGCCTGGAACAAACAGCTTAGAAGCCATGAAAACAGAATTAGGGAAATAAATGATGCCATGAAATGTTCCAACGTCAGAATTATTGGGATCCCTGAGGGGAAGGAGAAAGAAAGAACACTATAATATATAGTTGAACAAATTCTCCATGAAACGTTTCCCTAACTGGGGAATGGAATCAGTGTTTGTGTACTAGAGGCAGAAAGATCACTCCCCAAGATCAACAAATCTAGAAAGACCGTGAGACATTTGATTGTGAATAAAAACTTTTTATAATAATCACTCTCAACGTGAATGGCCCAAGGGCTCCCATAAGCACAGGGTTGGAGATTGGATAAAACAGGACCTGTCCATATGTTCTCTATAAGAGACCCATTTGGAACTTGAGGATACATCCAGATTGAAAGTGAAGGGATGGAGAAGCATCTTTCATGCCAATGGGCCTCAAAAGAAAGCTGAGGTAGCAATTCTCATATCAGATAAATTATATTTTAAACTAAAGACTGTAGTCAAAGATAAAGAAGGATACTATATTATTCTTAAAGGGTCAATGCACCAAGAAGATGTAACAGTTGTAAATATTTATGCCCCCAGTATTGGAGCAGCCAACTACATAAGACAATTGTTAATCAAGATAAAGAATCATATTGATATGTATGCATTAAAAGTAAGGAATCTTAACACACCACTATCTGTAATAGACCATCCAAGCAGAAAATCAATAAAGAAACAAGAGCATTGAATGATACATTGGACCAGATGGACCTTGTAGATATATAAAGAACATTCCACACTAAAACAACAGAAGGTGCACTCATTCTACTCTAGTGCACATGGAACATTCTGGAATAGACCACATACTGGGTCACAAATCAGGGCTCAGCCAATACCAAAAGATTGAGACTATTCCCTACATATTATCAGACCGCAATGCTTTGAGACTAGAACTCAACCACAAGAAAAAGTTTAGAAGGAATTCAAACACTTGGAAGCTAAAGACCACCCTGCTTAAGAATGTTTGGATCAACCAGGAAATCAAGGAAGAACTTAAACAATTCATCGAAACCAATAAGAATGAAGACACTTTGGTCTAAAACCTATGGGATACAGCAAAGGCGGTCTTAAGGCAGAAATACATAGCCATCCAGGTCTCCCTCAAAAAAAAAAAAATCAAAGAATTCAGAATACACCAGCTTCCTTTACACCTTAAAGAATTGTATAATCAACAACAAATTAAGCCAACCCCACACACAAGAAGGGAAATGATCAAGATAAGAGCAGAGATCAATGGGATAGAAACTAAAGATAGAACACATCAACAAAACTGGAAGCTGTTTTTTTGAAAGAATCAATAAGATCAATAAGCCATTGGCCAAACTAATCCAAAAGAAAAGGGAGAGGACCCAAATTAATAAAATTATGAATGAAAAGGGAGAGATCAAGACTAACACCAAGGAAATAGAAACAATCATCAGAAATATTATCAACAATTATATGCCAATAAGTTAAGCAGAATAGATGAAATGGATGCATTCCCAGGAGCCTATAAACTTCCCAAACTGAATCAGGAAGAAATGGACAACCTGAATAGACCAATATCTAGTAACGAGATTGAAGCAGTGTTCAAAACCTCCCAAAAAACAAGAGTCCAGGACCTGATGGATTCCCTGGAGAATTCTCACATTCAAAGAAGAAATAATATCTATTCTCCTGCAGCTTTTTCAAAAGATAGAAACAGAAGGAGAATTTACAGACTCTTTTTATGAAGCCAGCATTACCCTGATCCCAAACCAGGCAAAGACCCCTCTGGAAAGAAAAATTTCAGACTAGTATCCCTGATGAATATGGATGCTAAGATTCTCAACATGATCCTAGCTAATAGGATCCAACAGTACATTAAAAAGATTATCCACCGGGCGCCTGGGTGGCTCAGTGGGTTAAGCCACTGCCTTCAGCTCAGGTCATGATCTCGGGGTCCTGGGATCGGGTCCCGCATCAAGCTCTCTGCTTGGCAGGGAGCCTGCTTCTCTCTCTCTCTGCCTGCCTCTCTGCCTACTTGTGATCTATGTCAAATAAATAAAATCTTAAAAAAAAAGAAGATTATCCACCATGACCAGGTGGGATTTATCCATAGGATGCAAGGGTGGTTCAACATTACAAATCAATCAATGTGATAGAACAAATCAATAAGAGAAGAGAGAAGAAGCACATGGTCCTCTCAGTTGATGCAGAAAAAGCATTTGACAAGATACAGTATCTGTTCCTAATTAAAATGATTTAAAGTATGGGGATAGAGGGAATAGTCCTTAACTTCATAAAATCTATCCATGAAAAACACACAGTGAGTATAATCCCCAATGGGGAAAAGCTGACAGCCTTCTGTTTTAGATCAGGAACATAGCAAGAATGTCCACTCTTGCCACTCTTTTTCAACATAGTACTAGAAGTCCTAGCAACAGCAATCATACAACAAAAGGAAATAAAATGTATTCAAATTGGTAATGACGAAGTCAAACACTCTCTCTTCGCAGATGACATGAGACTTTATATGGAAAACCCCAAAGACTCCACCCCCAACTACTAGAACTCATACAGCAATTCAGTAATGTGGCAGGATACAAAATCAATTTACAGAAAATAGTTGCTTTCTTTACCTAACAATGAAAATATAGAAAGGGAAATGAGAGAATCAATTCCACTTACTATAGCACCAAGAACCATAAGATACCTGGGAATAAATCTAACCAAAGTGGTAAAGGATCTGTACTTGAGGAACTATAGAACACTCATGAAAGAAACTGAAGATACAAAAAGACAGAAGACCATTTCATGCTCATGGATTGGGAGAATAAACAAACATTATTAAAATGTCTGTACTGCCCACAGCCATCTATACTTTCAAGGCCATCCCAATAAAAATTCCACCAGCATTTATAGGGCACCTGGGTGGCTCAGTGGGTTTAACTCTCTGCCTTCGGTTCGGGTCATGATCCCAGGGTCCAGGGATCAAGCCCCGAATTGGGCTCTCTGCTCAGTGGAAGTATGCTTCCCCCTCTCTCTCTGCCTGCCTCTCCACCTACTTGTGATCTCTGTCTGTCACATATATAAATAAAATCTTAAAAAAAAATTCCACCAACATTTTTCAAAGAGCTGGAACAAACAATCCTAAAATTGTTATGGAACCAAAAGAGACCCCAAATTGCTAAGGAAATGTTGAAAAAGGAACAAAAAAACTGGTGGCATCACGTTGCCTGATTTCAAGCTTTACTACAAAGCTGTGATCACCAAGACAGCATGGTACTGGAACAAAAACAGACACATAGACCAGTGGAATAGAGTAGAGAGCCCAGATATGGAGCCTCAACTCTATGGTCAAATAATCTTTGACAAGGAAGGAAAAAAAATATACAGAGGAAAAAAGGCAGTCTCTTCAATAAATGGTGCTGGGAAAAGTGGACAGCTATGTGTAGAAGAATGAAACTTGACCATTCTCTTACACCATACAAAGATAAAGTCTAAATGGCTAAAAGACCTCAGCGTGAGGCAGGAATCTATCAAAATCCTAGAGGAGAACATAGGCAGTAACCTCTTCGACATTGGCCACAGCAACTCCTTTCAAGACATATCTTCAAAGGCAAAGGAAACAAAAGCGGAAATCAACTTTTGGGACTTCATCAAGATCAAAAGCTTCTGAACGGCAAAGGAAACAGTCAACAAAACAAAGAGGCAATCCATGGAATGGGAGAAGATATTCACAAATGACACTACAGACTAAGGGCTGATATCCAAGATCTATAAAGAACTCCTCAAACTCAACACACACAAAACAGATAATCAGGTAAAAAAAAAAAAATGGGCAGAAGACATGAACAGACACTTCTCCAAAGAGGACATACACATGGTTAACAGACACATGAAAAAATGTTCATCATCATTAGCCATCAGGGAGATTCAAATCAAAAATATGTTGAGATACCACCTTACACCAGTCAGAATGGCCATAATCAACAAGAGAGTAGACAACAAGTGTTGGAGAGGATGTGGAGAAAGGGGAATTCTCTTACACTGTTGGTGGGAATGCAAGTTGGTGCAGCCACTTTGGATAACTGTGGAAATTCCTTAAGAAATTTAAAATAGAGCTTCCCTTTAACCTTGCAATTGCACTACTGGGTTTTTACCTTAAAGATAGTGATGTAGTGAAAGATACTGTACCTCAATGTTCATAGCACCAATGGCCACAGTCACCAAATTGTGGAAAGAACCAAGATGCCCTTCAACAGACAAATGGATAAAGAAGATGTGGTCCATATATACAATGGAGTATTATGCCTCCATCAGAAAGGATGAATACCCAACTTTTGTATCAACATGGATGGAACTGGAAGATATTATGCTGAGTGAAATAAGTGAAACAGACAGTCAATTATCATATAGTTTCACTTACTTGTGGAGCATAAGGAATAACATGGAGTACATTGGGAGAAGGAGAGGAGAAGTGAGTTGGGGGAAATTGGAGGGGGAGACAAACTATGAGAGACTGTGGACTCTGAGAAACAAACTGAGGGTTTTGGAGGGGATGGGGATGGGGGGTTGCGTGAGGCTGGTGGTGGGTGTTACGGAGGACATGTATTTCATGGAGCACTGGGTGTGGTGCATAAACAATGAGTTCTGGAACACTGAAAAGAAATAAAATAAATTAAAGAAAAAAATCTCCTTTGGGAATATGTCAAAAAAATCAAAGAAATTATAAAAAATTACCTGGAAACAGATGAAAATGAACACACACTGATCCAAAATCTTCGGAATGCAGAAAACGCTGTTCTAAGAGGAAAGTTTATAGCAATACAAGTCTATTTCAAGAAGTAAGAAAAGTCTCAAACAACCAAAACTTATACCCAGAGGAGTTACAAATAGAAAAGAAAATAAACCCAAACTCAACAGAAAGAAGGAAATATTAAAGATTAGATCAGAAATAAATCATACAGAAACTAAATAAATAATAGAACAGATCAATGAAACCAGGAGACGTGGCTTTGAAAAAAATCAACAACACTGTCAAGCTTTTAGCAAGAGTCATCAAAAGAGAGAGAGAGAGGACCACCTAAACAAAATCACTAATGAAAGAGCAGAAATAACTACCAAAACCACAGAAATATAAACTATGGTAACAGAATATTATGAAAACTTATATGCCAACAAATTGAACAACTTATAAGAAATGGATAAATTCCTAAAAACATATAACCTACCAAAACTTAGGGAAGAAGAAACAAAATTTGAAGAGGCCAATAACCAGCAATGAAATTGAATCATTAATCAAAAAATTCTAAGAAACAAAAGTCCAGGACCAGATGGCTTCACAGGTGAACTGTGAACTACCGAACATTTAGAGAGTTAAACCCATTTTCAAACTGAACATTTAGAGAGTTAAACCCATTTTCAAACTATTAAAAAAAATGTAAAAAGAAGGAAAGCTACCAAATTTATTCTATGATGCCAGCATTACCCTGATTGTCAAAACTAGAAAAAAAGTCACTAAAAAAGAGAACTACATGGGGCGCCTGGGTGGCTCAGTGGATTAAGCCGCTGCCTTCAGCTCGGGTCATGATCTCGGGGTCCTGGGATCGAGCCCCACATCGGGCTCTCTGCTCCGCAGGGAGCCTGCTTCTTCCTCTCTCTGCCTACTTGTGATCTCTCTCTGTGTCAAATAAATAAATAAAATCTTAAAAAAAAAAGAGAGAACTACAGGTCAATATCCCTGATAAACATGGATGTAAAAGTTCTCAATAAAATGCTAGCAAACCAAATTAAATATTTTTAAAAATCATACCCTATGATCAAGTGGGTTTTATTTCCTAGATAAAAACATGGTTCAATATTCACAAAATAATCAACATGATATGTAACACCGATAAGGGGATAAAAACGACAGGATCATTTTAATAAATGCAGAAAAAGAATTTGATAAAGTACAACATCCATGCATGATAAAAAACCATCTGGAAAGTAGGTCTAGAGGGAACATACATCAACACAATGGAATCCTTATATTAAAAACCCATAGCCAATATCAAACTCAATGATGAAAATCTGACAGGTTTTCTACTAAGGTCAGGCATAAGGCAAGGATGTCTGCTTTCACTACTTTTATTCAGTGTACTACTAGAAGTCCTAGCCATAGCAATTAGACAACATAAAGAAATAAAATGCATTCAAGTACAACTCTCACTATTTGCAGATGACATAATAATAATAAATGTATAGAAAATCCTGAAGACTCCACCAAAAAAAAACTACTAGAAAAAATGAATTCAGTACAGTTTCTAGATACAAAATCAATGTACAGAAAGATGTTGCATTCCTATTTACTAGTAATGAAACAGCAAAAAGTGAAATTAAGAAAACAATCCCATTTACAACTATACCAAAAACAATAAAGTTAAGCAAAGAGGGGAAAAATCTGTACTCTGAAAACAATAACACACTGATGAAAGAAATTCAAGAGGACACAAAGAAATGGAAACCCATTCCATTCTCATAGGTTTGAAGAACAGATATTGCTGAAATGTCTATACTACCCAAAGCAATCTACAGTTTTAAGGCAACCTCTATCAAAACACGAACATAATTTTTTGCAGAGCTAAAACAAATAATCTTAAAATTGGTATGGAGCAGCAGAAGACCCTGAAGAGCCAAAATAACCTTGAAAAAGAAAAACAAACTAGAGGTATCACAATTCCAGTTTTCAAGTTATATTACAAAGTGGTAGTAACTAAAACAGTATAAGACTGGCATAAAAATGGACAATAGATCATATAGATAATACAGATCAATGAAATAGAACTAAAAAAAAGAAATAAACCCACAATAATATGGCTAATCTTTGACAAGAGAGGAGTGAATATGCAATGGAAAAAGTCTCTTCAACAAATGGTGTTGGGAAAACTGAACAGCCACATGCAAAAGAATGAAACAAAAATAAACTCGAAATGGCTTTAAGACCTACATCTGAGACTTGAAACCAGAAAAATACAGAAGACATCATAGGCCCTATTTTCTCTGACATCAACCATACAACATTTTCCTAGATATATCTACTCAGGAAAGGGAAATAAAAGCAAAACTAAACTACTGGGACTATATAAAAACAAAAAGTTTCTGTATAGAAAAGGAAACAGTCAACAAAAACAAAAAGACAATCTACTGAATGGGACAAGATATCTGCAAATGATAAATCCAATAGGGAATTAGTATCAAAAATATATAAAAAACTTATTCAACTCAATACCCCCAAAATATATAATGTAATTTAAAAAATGAGGATTAGACATGAATGGACATTGCTCCAAAGAAGACATGCAGATGGTCAATGGACACACACAAATAAAGATGCTCAACATCTCTCATCAATAGGGAAATACAAAGCAAAATCACCATGAAATATCACCTCACACCTGTCAGAATGGCTAAAATAGGGAGGCCTGGGTGGCTCAGCCAGTTAAATGTCTGCCTTGAGCTTGGTCATGGTCCCAGGATCCTCGTATCGAGTCCCACATCAGGCTCCTTGTTCAGCAGGAAGTCTGCTTATCCCTCTGCCTGCTGTTCCCCCTGCTTGTACCCTATTTCTCTCTAACATATAAATAAATTAAAAAATAAAGACTGGATAAAATCAATAACAAAATTGTAAGTATTTGTGAGATGTGGGGAGAGGGAAAGAACCCTCTTGCACTGTTGGTGGGAATGTAAATTGGTATAGGCACTGGAAAACAGTATGGAGGTTCTTCAAAAATTAAAAATAGAACTACTCTGCAATCTAGTAATCCCACTACTGGGTATTTACCCAAAAAATACAAAACATTAATTCAAAGGGATACATGCACCAATATATTTATAAACATTATTTACAATAACCAAAATATGGGAACAGCCCAAATTTCCATTGATAGATGAATAGATAAAGAAGAATATAAATAATATTATTTAGCCATTAAAAAGGAATGAAATCTTGGGGTGTCTGGGTGGCTCAGTCATTAAGCATCTGCCTTCGTTCAGGTCATCATCCCAGGGTCCTGGGATTGAGACTTGCATCAGGCTCCCTGCTAGGCAGAGAGTCTGCTTCTCCCCACCGCCCCCGACTTGTGTTACCTCTCTCACTCTCTCCTCTCTCTCTCTCTCTCCCTCTCTCTCTCTCTCTCTGTGTGTGTGTGTGTCAGATAAATAAACAAAATCTTCAAAAGAAAGGAATGAAATCTTGCCATATAGAACAACATGAATAGAGTCACAGAGTATAATGTTAAGTAAAATAATTCAGGGAAAAACAAATACTATATGTTTCATGGATATGTGAAATTTAAGAAACAAAAGAAATGAGCAAAGGAAATTAAGAAGAAAAAAAGAGAGAGAGAGAGAGAGAGAGAGAGAGAGAGACAAGCCAAGAAAAAGTCTCTTAACTATAGAGAACTGATGATGATTACCAAATGGGAAGAGTGTGGAGGAATGGATGAAATAGGGCATGTGGATTAAAAAGTACACTTAACATGATAAAAATAAAATAAGATAAAATGATTTTTAAAAAGATAGTGAGGATATTGGGGGTGGGTAGGAGCAATATGAGAATTCTATAAAAAAATAAAGTAATATTCAGAAATATATTCATTGAACTTGAGAAAGAAGTAGAGGGTCTCAGTGAGACTCATGATAAAGACAGAGTAAATATAAAAAAGAACCAATCAGAGATTAACTCAACTGAAAATAAAAATACACTAGAGGGAATAAATAGTAGACTAGAGGAAGCAGAAGAATGGATCATTGACCTGGAGATAAAGTAATGGAAATCAATCAACTGAGCAACATAAAGGTAAAATAGTAATTTAAAATGAGAAAAGACTTAGGGAACTCAGTGACACCATCAAGCATAACATTTACATTATAACCCTTTCTCAGAAAGAGAAGAGAGAGAAAGGGGGGAGAAAATGTATTTGTAGAAATAATAGCTGGAAACTTCTCAAATCTGGGAAAGGAAACAAATCCATATCCAGAAGGCACAGAAAAGTCTCAACAAAATAAATCCATTGAAGTTCACACCAAGACACATACTAACTAAAATGGCATAAAAAGTAATAAAGACAGAATTTAAAAAGCAACAAAGGAAAATAGTTACATACAAGGGAAACCCCATAAGGCCAGCAACTGATTTTACAGGCCAGAACAGAGTGGCAGGATATATTCAAAGCAATGAGAGGGTGCCTGGGTGCCTCAGTGGATTAAGCCTCTGCCTTTGGTTCAGGTCATGATCTCAGGGTCTTGGGATCAAGTCCTGCATCAGGCTCTCTGCTTGGCGGGGAGCCTGCTTCCTCCTCCTCTGTCTCTCTCTCTCTCTGCCTCTCTGCCTACTTGTGATCTCTGTCTGTCAAGTAAATAAATAAATTCTTTTAAAAATAATAAATAAATAAAAAGATTCAAAGCAATGAGAGAAAAAAATCTGCAATCAAGCTGGGTTATGGATATTGGGGAGGGTATTTGCTATGCTGAGTGCTGTGAAATGTGTAAGTCTGATGATTCACAAACCCGTAGCCCTGGGGAAAATAATACATCAGGTTAAAAAAAAAGAATATTTTATCCAGGAAGGCTATCATTCAGAATAGAAGGAGACAAAGAGTTTCCAAGCTAAAGATTAAAGGAACCATCACCAATAAAGCAGCCTTATAAGAAATGTTAAATGAGATTCTTTGAGTGGAAATGAAAGATCATAAGCAGGAGTAAGTAAAGTAGGAAGCACAAAAGCAGTAAATTAACTGTATCTATAAAAATTAGTCAAAAAACTCATAGAATAAAAGAGTGCAAAGTATGATACCATATGTCTAAAAGGGGGATAGTGAAAATTTAGTGCTTTTAGAATGGATTCAAACTTAAATGACCATAAAAATAATATAGACTGCTATATGCATAAGAAGTTATATATAAACCCAATGGTAACCACAAATCAAAAACTGGTAATAGATATACAAAAAAAATGAAGATGAAGCTTCAAGTATATCATTAAAGGAAGCCATCAAACCACAAGAGACCAATAGAGGAAATAAGAGAGTCAGAGCAAAACGAATATCATATTATTTCACTCATATGTGGAATTTAAGAAATTGAATTAAAAATGATATAAACAAAAAAACCCCACACAGATTCTTAACAATAGAGAACATAATGCTGGTTACCAGAGGATGGTGGGTGGGGGAGGGTAAAATAGGTGAAGGGGATTAAGAATTCACTTATCAGGCGAAGGAGGAGCAAGATGGCAGAGGTGTAGGAAACCTAAATATCATCAGGTCCCAGGAGTTCACCTAGATCATTATCAAACCATTCTGAACACTTACAAACTCAACAGGAGATAGAAGAGAAGAAGAGCACCAATCCTAGGAACAAAAAATAAACCACTTTCCAGAAGGTAGAACATGTGGAGAAGGGAATTTGAGGCAATATATGGAAAGATAGACCATGCTGTGGGGGAGGGGCGTGGGGGGAGAAGGGGCCAGCTCTCAGCAAGTGTTAAAGCAGCGGAACACAAAATCAGAACTTCTAGAAGTCTGTTCCACTGAGGGATGTCACTCCAGAGGCTAAGCAGGGGGGCAGAGCCATCCCAGGAACAGTGTGGTCTCAGGATCTGTGGGGTCACAAAAACCTGTGGGGTATCTGAGTGCAGGAGAGCTCCCAGGTGTCAGACCAGGGAAGCCAGCTGCAGAGACAGAGCAGAGGAGTGGGCTCTCAGCTTAGGCTTACCCTAAACAGTGATCCAAGGCAGAATTAGGTCACTGCTTTTTGAGTGGGGACCCCACAAGTAGCAGATCTGGAGAGACTCCCTCCTTCCTCCTCTTGGAGGAGCAACACAGGAGAGCGCTTCAGGAATTGGCTGGGTTTGGAGACTCCAAACAGGTGTAGCAGGCTGGGTAATCTCGGAGGGCAGAGAGAAATCAGGGTTTGATTGACTGCTTTTCTCTGAGGGTACACTGAGGAGTAGGGCCCTGAGTGCTCAGCTCTTATGGGGCGAGAGATTGGGAGGCCACCATTTTCATTCCCATCCACCAAAGCAATACAGCATTCAGGAAACAAAAACTACCAAGAGCAAAACTGAGCAGAAAACACAACACAAATGTCTTTGCTGGAGGTGGAATTGCATGCCCTTGACAGGATCCAGGCTAAGTAATCTTCTCAAGCCAGAAAACACAACTGTTCAAAATCTTTGGGACACAGAAAAGGTGGTCCTGAGAGGAAAGTATATAGCAATACAAGCCTTTCTCAAGAAACAAGAAAGATCTCAAGTACACAACCTAACCCTACTCCCAAAGGAGCTGGAAAGAGAACAGAAAAGAAGGCATAAACCCAGGAGGAGAAGGGAAATAATAATGATCAGAGCAAAATCAATGAAATAGAAACCATAAGAACAATAGAACAGATCAACGAAATGAGGTTGTTCTTTGAAAGAATTAATATGATTGATAAACCCCTGGCCAGACTTATCAAAAAGAAAAAAGAAAGGACCCAAATTAATAAAATCATGAATGGGGTGCCTGGGTGGCTCAGTGGGTTAAAGCCTCTGCCTTCAGCTCAGGTCATGATCTCAGTGTCCTGGGATCAAGCCCCACATTGGGCTCTCTGCTCAGCGGGGAGCCTGCTTCCCTTCCTCTCTCTCTGCTTCTCTGCCTGCCTCTCTGCCTACTTGTGATCTCTGTCAAATAAATAAATAAAATCTTTAAAAAAAAAAGAAAAAAAATCATGAATGAAAGAGGAGAGATCACAACCAACACCAAAGAAATACAAACAATTATAAGAACATACTATTAGCAACTAAAACCAGCAAATTTGACAATCTGGAAGAAATAGATGCATTCCTAGAGATGTATAAACTACCAAAACTGAACCAGGAAGAAAGAGAAACCTGAACAGACCCATAGCCAATAAGGAGATCAAAGTAGTCATAAAAATCTCCCCAAAAACAAGAGCCCAGGGCCAGACAGCTTCCTGGTTAATTCTGTCAAACATTTAAAGAAGAATTGATACCTATTCTCTTGAAACTATTCCAAAAAACAGAAATGGAAGGAAAACTGTCAAAGTCATTTTATGAGGCCAGCATTATGTTGATCCCCAAGCCAGTCAAAGACCCCGTCAAAAAGAATTACAAACCAATATCCCTGATGAACACAGATGCAAAAATTCTTACCAAAAACTAGCCAATAGGATCCAGCAGTACATTAAAAGGATTATTCACCACAACCAAGTGGGATTTATTCCTGGGCTATAAGCCTTGTTCAACATCTGCAAATCAATCAGTGTGATACAATACATTAATAAAAGAAAGAACAAGAACCTTATGATACTCTCAATAGATGCTGGAAAGCATTTGAAAATGTACAGCATCCTTTCTTGATCAAAACTCTTCCCAGTGTAGGCATAGAATGTACATACCTCCATATTATCAAAGCCATCTATAAAAACCCATAGCAAATATCATCCTCAATGGGGAAAATCTGAGAGCTATTCCCCTAAGGTCAGGAACATGGTAGGGATGTTCACTATCACCACTGCTATTCAACATAGTACTAGAAATCCTAGCCCCAGCAATCAGACAACAAAAAGAAATGAAAGGCATCTGAAATAGCAAAGAAAAAGTCAAACTCTCACTCTGCAAATGATATTATATTTTATTTGGAAAACCCAGAACTCCATCCTAAAACTGCTTGAACTCATACAGGAATTCAGTAAAGTGTCAGGGTATAAAAAAATGCACAGAAATCAGTTGCATTTCTATACACCAACAGCAAGACAGAAGAAAGAGAAATTAAGGAGTCAATCCCATTTACAATTGCACCCAAAACTATAAGATACCTAGGAATGAGCTTAACCAAAACAGCAAAGAATTTCTACTCAGAAAATTATAAAGTACTCATGAAAGAAATTGAGGAGGACACAAAGAAATGGAAAAAATGTTCCATGATCGTGGACTGGAAGAACAAATACTGTGAAAATGTCTATGCTACCTAAAGCAATCTACACATTTAAGGCAATCCTTATCAAAATACCATCATTTTTTTTCAAAGAAATAGAATAATCTTAGAATTTATATGGAACCAGAAAAGACCCTAAATAGCCAGAGGAATGTTGAAAAAGAAAGCCAAAGTTGGTGGCATTACAATTCTAGACTTCAAGCTCTATTTCAAAGCTGTAATCATCAAGACAGTATGGTACTGGCACAAAAACAGACACATCGATCAATGGAATAGAATAGAGAGCCCAGAAATGGACCCTCAACTTATGGTCAACTAATGTTTGACAAAGAAGGAAAGAATGTCCAATGGAAAAAAGACAGTCTCCTCAACAAATGGTATTGGGAAAATTGGACAGCCACATGCAGAAGAATGAAACTGGACCATTTCCTTACACCACAGACAAAAAGAGACTTAAAATGGATGAACGACATAATCTGAGACAGGAATACATCAAAATCCTTGAGGAGAACACAGGCAACAACCTTTTCAACCTCAGCCACATCAACTCCTTCTGAGACACATTGCCAAAGGCAAGGGAAACAAAGGCAAAAATGGACTATTGGGCCTTCATCAAGATCAAAAGTTTTTGCACACCAAAGGAAATAGTCAACAAAACTAAAAGATAACCGACAGAATTGGAGAAGGTATTTGCAAATGACATATCAGGTAAGGAGCTAGTATCCAAAATCTATAAAGAACTTATCAAACTCAACAGCAAAAGAACAAATAATCCAATCAAGAAATGGGCCGAAGACATGAACAGACATTTCTGAAATTAGACATACAAATGGCCAACAGACACATAAAAATTATTCAGTATCACTGGGCATCAGGGAAATACAAATCAAAACATAGTGACATACAACCTCACCTCAGTCAGAATGGTTAAAATTAATCAGTGAGGAAATGATGGATATTGGCAAGGATGCAGAGAAAGAGGTATCCTCCTACATTGCTGGTGGGAATGCAAGCTGATGCAGCCCCTCTGGAAAACTGTGTGGAGGTTCCTCAAAAAGTTGAAAATAGAGCTACTCTATGACCCAGAAATCGCACTACTGGGTATGTACCCTAAAGATACAAATGTAGTAATCTGAAGGGGCATGTGCACCCAAATATTTATAGAAGCCTTGTCCAAAATAGCTAAACTATGGAAAGAACCCAGATTGTCCATAAGAAAATGAATGGATAAAGAAGATTTGGCCTATCTATATCTATATAGATATATAGATATAGCACACACATGCACACACACACACACACACACACACACACACACACACACATAATGGAATACTAAGCAGTCACCAAAAACTCGAAATTTTGCCATTTACAATGACGTTAATAGAACTAGAGTGTATTATGCTAAGTGAAATAAGTCAATCAGAGAAAGATAATTATCATATGATCTCTCTGATATGAGGAATTTGAGAGGCCGGGTGGGGTGTTGTGGGGGGAAAAGAGGGAAAAATGAAACAAGATGGGACCAGTGAGAGAGATAAACCATAAAAGACTCTTAACCTCAGAAATCTATCTAAGGGCTGCTGGGGGTGGGGTGGAAGGACAGATAGGGTGGTTGGTGATGGACATTGGGAAGGGTATGTGATATACTGAGTGCTGTGAATTGTGTAAGACTGATGATTCATAGACCTGTACCCCTGAAACAAATAATATATTATATGTTAATTAAAAAAAGCACCCCTCTTCTTATTAATTTTTGTACTTTTGGAAAATAGTTTTTCTAAATGAAAATGTTACTTATACTTATAAAAAAAGAATCTGTGAATTTCTTTAAGGCAGAAACGTATTTGTAGAAGGATTAGAGTAAAAGAGTAACTGAATATGACAAGACTCAAAGATGGCCATGGTTCATTAATGCAACTGACAAGGAAATTTGGTTATTTCTGTGACACACAATACCTCAATAATTATGCCAGGACATATTAAAACCTTAGGAAATTCTGGAACAATGATGGCATTCACCAATACACTATAACCTAGGAAGGTTTATCATTACTTGATAATAATTCCCATGTGATTTGACATACCAAATACACAAGCCTATTTTATCAAAAAGTCCTTATTTATAAGCTGAATTTTGTCTGAAAAATCAGATTTTGAGGAAAATGCCTAAATAGGAGCATTACAAAACTTAATTACTTAGCAAAGATGGCAAAAGGCAAATGCAGAAGGTTATATGGTTGTTAACAAAACAGATTCCTTTTTTTCCATACTGAGATTTCACTTTCTGAAGCCATAATAAAGATAAATCATAGATATTTTATTTTATAGGCACATTAGATTGATTTTTAGACTTATTCAAGATAAATAAAAAAATTTATTTACAATTTAGGCCAATAGTCTTAAGAAGACTCTTATTTTAATGGGGGGGAACCCAATTATAATCTTATCTCCATGTTCTTCTGATATTAAAACTCATTTATTCTAATAAGATGAATTTTTTTTAAGAAATTATGGAATCCCTCCATTTTCCTTCCTCTCACTCACCTGTTGATATACACTTATTGGGGAAAGGTCCTCCAGGGTCCTCCATGGATCTGTGTTCTTATGGTGGAGGTTGAAATGTGATCAAAGCCTCCATCAGGAAGGAAGGACCTTCAGCTGTGGGATGCCACTAAAACTCTCAATTCTCGGATACCACTGGGGATTGCCTGTACTGAACACAGTTGTGTCTCCAATGTCCTGCCCTCTTCCTAGGTGATCACATCCAATGATTTATAAAGTCCTATTGCCCTATTTAAGATGGTTCCGATGGTTACTCCAACTTTTGGAACTTCTCAGAGACTCAGTTAAGGCTGCTGTTGATACTGTATCACTGTTCAACTTCTGCCTAACCTTGTTTTTTGTTTTTTGTTTGTTTGTTTGTTTTTAGATTTTATTCATTTATTTGACAGACAGATCACAAGTAGGCAGAGAAACAGGCAGAAAGAGAGGAGGAAGCAGGCTCTCCGAGGAGCAGAGAGCCCAATGTGGGGCTCGATCCCAGGACCCTGAGATCATGACCTGAGCCGAAAGCAGAGGCTTTAACCCACTGAGCCACCCAGGTGCCCCTAACCTTGTTTTTTTATTCTCTCTACTTTTCCCCAGGTGTCGATCACTCCCTAAGAAATTTTATGTACCATTAACCATAATCATGCACAAGATTCCTTTCCAAAGGTTTCCTTCTCACAAATTTCTACAACATTCATTTTTACATTCAATCAGCTTTGGTCCTAAGTTTTCCCTCTCTAACCAGTCTCACTTTCCTTGCAAATCTAGTTGTTTCCCTCATTGTTTCCAATAGCCTTAATTACACCTATTAAAATAGCTTGCCTCTGTTTCTGTTCTTAGATTACCCATAAAACTTCATAGAACTTCATAGCACATTAGATAAGTTCAAGTTATTTTTTTCCTTAAAAATTTTGCCATGGAGATAATGTGAACTTGTTTGACTCTCAGTAAGCATACACAGAATAAAAGTTTTATATGGGAGGGAGACAAACCATAAATGACTCTTAATCTCACAAAACAAACTGGGGGTTGCTGGGGGGAGGTGGGATTGGGAGAGGGGGAGCGGGCTATGGACATTAGGGAGGGGAGGCAAACCATACGAGACTATGGACTCTGAAAAACAACCTGAGGGTTTTGAAGGGTCAGGGGTGGGAGGTTGGGGCAACCTGAGGGTTTTGAAGAGTCAGGGGTGGGAGGTTGGGGGAACAGGTGGTGGGTAATGGGGAGGGCACGTTTTGCATGGAGCACTGGGTGTTGTGCAAAAAGAATGAATACTGTTACGCTGAAAAAATAAATAAAATGGAAAAAAAAAGTTTTATATGTAATGCTAGTAATTTAAGACATATCTATTTTAATTAAAGCAACCTTAATTTAGCTTTAATATCATCTATTTTCCCAGATCATGTGAACTTGTTATACATTTGGATTGGTTTCTATCTTTCTGAGATTGAGAATGTCCAATTCTTATAAGTGCTTACCTTTAAATCAACTAAATAGAGGACTTTTACAAATTAATCTTATCAGTACCATCTAGAGGTAGAAAAAATATCTCATATTTACAATATACATGGACACACATACAAATACAATATACAATACAAAATACAAGATACAAACAAAATCTTAAAGGCCCAATTTCCAGGTATCTCCCTTTTACAACAAATCTAGTTTGTATCTTGTAACAAATCTAGTTGCAAGACGGTAATATAACTTATGAAGCCATTAATTGGTCAATTTTCACTGGAGTCTAATACAGTGGCCAAGCAGTGCTAACTAAAAATTCCCAATTTTGGAGAATATAGTCTGAAGGATTGCATGAGGGAAACAAATTGTCATTTCCTACTTCTCAATTAGAACATGGCCGGTTTTAATCAGATACCAAAAGCTGAAGCAACGAAATAACCAAATGAAACCAAGTGTCTCTTTTGAGCATTAGTTCCTCCCCAAAAATCAGGGCTTTAGCAACTAAACCAAATGTATTCCTAGTTTCTGGTTCTTCCCTAAAAGTCAGAGCTTCACTGATGGAACTGAAGAGCTTCCTAGCCATGACTTTACTTAATCAAGAAAGAGAAGAAGGCTAAGAGAACTTCTTAAGAAGTTAGAGAGGCAGCTGAATGGGAGAAAGAAATTTAAACCAAACCAAACAGGAGGAAGAAATAAGCTCATGTGCTGTTGCACCAGAAATACTCACCAAGAGGTCTGTCCAAATCAAAACCAAAAACTGTTTCCTTGCCATAAGATTTAAGTTAAGCACCGAAAGTTGGAGGTCCTCAGTAGTGCTATGTGTGGTGGAGGACAAGACATACCCTAGGGCAAAGAGACTAGGCAGCTGCTTGAACCTGTTACTGGACTCCTATTGCTGGCTGGAGCCTGACAGATTACTGACAATGAGTTCCTGGTTTGGCTGGTCAAATTTGCAACCATATCCATTTGTCTGCCAGATGTCCCACAAAGCCAATCCCTGAGACATCAATTATGCAGCAAGAGAAGGTTTATTTGAGAGGCAGCCAAACAAGGATATGGCAAGGGAAACCTCAAATCCACCTTCCCAAAGGAGGAGAGTCAGTGAAATTTAAAGACAAATGAAAAGGTCTGGGCAAAAAGTTGCAGCTGCAACATTAGTTTGCAACTGTGCTTATCAGTCCTGTTAACCCTTTGGTCACTGGATTCACTGTGCTATTATTTGGTAGAGTGTGTATTCTATAAATTCTTGTCAAATAATAGAAAATGTTGTTAAAATAATAAATAACTGATAGACAGTTATTTCCTGGTTTCCTATTATAAAACACACTAAAAAACACATACACAGAGGAATAACTCAAAACAATTAGTCCCTTCAAAATAAAGTAGACCAATATTTTTAGGAAACCATATCATGGAAATGTTTTATATTGCAAGCAAACAGATTATCTAACAGTGACAATAAATAAAATTTTATTTTGCTAACATAAATTTAGAGTTAATCCTTTCTTTGGGCATTTTTGTCAGTGACTTAAATATCACTGATAAGTCTCTGGATGCTTTCTTCATGATCACAAGATGGCTACTTTATTTCAAAGCACCATACCTATATTCAGTGATGAAGATTGTGAAAGTAGGAATGATAAAAGCCTGAGGGAGTCACATCTATCTCCTTTATCATTAAAGAAAAATCTTTGGAAGAAATAGTCTCAGCAGGTTTTGTCTTACTGGCCAGGACTTAATCACATCAATCTGCAAAAGAGGACAGTAAAATATGGCATGCAATGTTATAGTTAATTTAGACCAATCACAAACCATTGCTTGGAATTGGCTCCATCGTTGCTTCAAAACACAGTCTGCTACAGACTCCCATGAATATAGATTTAAAAATTTTCAACATAGGGGGTGCCTGGGCGGCTCAGTGGGTTAAAGCCTCTGTCTTCGGCTCAGGTCATGATCTCAGGGTCCTGGGATCGAGCCCCACATCGGGCTCTTTGCTCCACAGGGAGCCTGCTTCCTCCTTTCTGTCTGCCTGCCTCTCTGCCTAGTTGTGATTTCTCTCTGTCAAATGAATAAAATATTTAAAAAATTTTTTTCAACATATTGACAAATTGAGTCCAATAATCTATAAAAAGAATTATACACTATAGCCAAGTGGCATTTATTACAGGTGTGCAAAGCTGGTTCAATATTTGAAATCAATTAGTGTAATCCATTATATCAATAGATTAAAGAAGGAATATAAAATGATTATATTGATTGATGCTAAAAAAGCATTTAGTAAAATTTAACACTCATTAATGACAAAAACTACTTAAAAAAAGAGGAATAGAGGGGAACTTCATCAAACTGGTAAAGAACATCTACAAAAAACCCTTATAGCTATTGTTATCTTTAATGGAAAGAAACTAGAAATTTTCCCACTAAGATGAGGAAGAAGGCAAGAATGTTCCCCTGACCATTCATTTTCAATATTGTACTCTAAGTCCCAGCTAATGCAATAAGGCAAAAAATCATAGCAAGTTATTTTGTATATGTAGAAAACTGGATGTTAATGTTTATATATAAAGGCAATAGACTGTGAATAGTCAATAACACAATTATTGAAGGAAAAAATAAAGTAAAAAAAATAAAGATACCACACAACTTCAAGACATACTGTAAATTTCCAGTTACCAAATCAGTGAATTATTGGTGAAAGAATAGTTAAATAGATCAATAGCACAGAAGAGAGCCCAGAAATATACCCACACAAATATAGCTAGCTAATTTTTGACAATGGAACAAAGGGACTACAATGGAGAAAGGATCATCTTTTCAACAAATGTTGAACAACTGTGTATCCACATGCAAAATATATCTCAACCCAAATTTTATATATTTCACAAAAATTAACTCAAAGTGAATCACAGATTAAATGTAAAATGTAAAACTAAAAACTCTAAGAAGAATATAAGAGAAAATCCAGATGAACTTGGTTTGATATTGACTTTCTTTATATAATTCCAAAGGCACTATTCATGAAAAAAAATAATTAACTGTACTTTATGAAAAACAAAAGCAAACAAACAAAACTTCTCTGTGAGAGACATAGTCAAGAGAATGAGAAGACAAGCCATAAACTGGGAGAAAACATTTGTGAAAGACATAGCTAAGAAAAGACTATTATCCCAAATATACAAAAAAAAAAAAAAACCCTTAAAACTCAATAATAATAGAAAATCAATTAAAAAGTGGACAAAATAGGGGCGCCTGGGTGGCTCAGTGGGTTAAAGCCTCTGCCTTCAGCTCAGGTCATGATCTCAGGGTCCTGGGATCAAGCCCCACTTCGGGCTCTTTGCTCAGCAGGGATCCTGCTTCCTTCTCTCTCTCTGCCTGCCTCTCTGCCTGCTTGTGATCTATGTCTGTCAAATAAATAAATAAAATCTTTAAAAAAAAGTGGACAAAATATCTGAACAAATACCTTAAAATAGACATATAGGTAGCAAATAAGCATATGAAAGAGTTCTCAACATCATACGTCACTTAGAAATGGCAAGTTAAAACAGTTAGATACCACCACACACTTTAGAATGGGCAAAATCCTGAACACTTGGAATACCAACTACTGCCAGGGATGTGGAGAAACAAGAACTCTCATTCTTTGGTGGTGGGAATAAGTAATGTATAGCTACTTTGGGAACCAGTTTGTTAGTTTCTTGTAAAATTAAGCATATGACCCAACAATTGTGATTTTTGGTATTTACCCAAAGGAGTTGAAAACTTATGTCTATACTCAGTAATTACTAATATCAACAAAATCAAATGGTCTTTTTCTCCAATTGATTCCTTGTTGTTTAAAGACACACACAAAACATTAATGCATGAAGTCATATTGTGTCTGATATTAGGCTCAAATAACCTTGCTAGTGGTTGAAGTTGGGAGTTACATCTGGATTCAGATGAAACAACATTGACTATGATCTGATCATTGTTGAAACTGGGTAATGGATAGGGAGAGAGTTCATTACATTATTGTGGATAACTGTGTTTATGCCTAAAATTTGCCAGAAATTGTTAGATATTTTTCCTGAGGCTCACATTCTCCTTTGAAATCATGTTATGTTTAATTTGTATTTTTGGAAATGATTGTTGTTGGTGGGAAATAAACCCTTAATAAAACCTTCACTGATTTGAGGGCAAAAATCAAGATTGTTTTTTGGAAAAAGGACATACAAGTTAATGGCCCAATTAAATTTACCCATTTTAAGTCTTTTGATTCTAGTTTCTTTCTAAGTATGCCAGAATACTTGGTAATACCTTTGACCTGATTCCTACTTTGACACAATGGCCTTTCTAGAAAAACATTATCAGTTTGTTAAGATAGTTATAATTTGGCAAAATATGATCCATGGTAAAACTTAGTGATTGTCTAAGAATTAGATGACTGGGTAAGTGTGACAAGGGAATCAGGACATTTTTGTGGATTATGTAAATATCTCTTTGAGAATTTCTAAAACAACTTGGGGAAAAGCAATCTTATAAACTCCTGAACTTTCAGAGTTCAAGCAAATTGTCTGTAGGCCCAGAGGTTATTTTTGTGTGTTTTTTAACAGGCCACTAAAAAAAAGTGTGACCATGGAAGGGCCAGACTAGATAACTGGTGATATAGCATTAATTTTTAATTTATTATTGAGTTCTCTAAAGACGAATTAGGAGCATCCACTCAAAGTGACTTGTTATTCTCATGATGTAATTACATTTTCCTAAAAAAGAGAAAAAATTGGTAAATCAAAACTATCAGCATTCGATGGCTTTACAGCTGAGCTTGTATGGGGATATATATTTATTAAATTTATAAAATTATAAAGGAATATAAATTAAAGATTTCATATGAATAATTTTCATAAGATACTAAATGGCAAGGCAACAACTTACCAGTTCTCTTTGAAATTTAAGTATTCCTCCAAATAGCATCTGACAATTCTTTCTATGAATGAGCAGTCCATGGAGCAGTTCTTAGTCATGTATATCAATTCAAAAAGATTGTGGCTAGCAGCAGTTAGGTCTACCAAATAATGTGCCTTGAGTCTGAAGATAGTTAATAAACTTTATATCTGAGGAAAAGCATTGAATTTCATTTCTAACACTAAATATAGATCAAAATAAAGTTTGAATAAAGCCACTATAAATCACAGTAGAATCTGAAATTGTATACTATGTATGTCAGTTTCTGATATCTTTAAATATCAGAAAAATTCCCTTGTAGATGTTGTGTGTATTGAAGAAGGAAATACATATATATATATATATATATATATATTTTTTTTTTTTTTGGATGGTGAGTGCTTTATGGATCAATAAGCCACATGTCATGACAAAGTTCAAAAAAGCTTAGTAGGGGCACCTGGGTGGCTCAGTGAATTAAAGCCTCTGCTTTCGGCTCAGGTCATGGTCCCAGGGTCCTGGGATCGAGCCCCACATCAGGCTCTCTGCTCGGTGAGGAGCCTGCTTCCCCCGCTCTCTCTGTCTGCGTCTCTGCCTACTTGAGATCTGTCTGTCAAATAAATATTAAAAAAAAAAAAAAGCTTAGTAGATTAGTATGAGATGAGAGGTAGAAATAATAAAGTCAGTTTTTCTTTTTAATTTCCAATTTGCATATCTATAAATGGGATTGTTTATAGTCTATACTTTTATAAGTTGAAATAACTGCATCACAAATATTTATCTTATTTTACATATTTAGTTGTGCATATTTGTTACTTTAGAGTACTAATAATTCATTTACATTTTTACTTATGTTACCTTTGACACCCATGTTGGTCAATATTTTTCAAATTATAGATATCTTTTTAATTCCATTTTTTAGGGGAAAGGGTGTTTTATATATATTCATATATATATATATATATATATATATAATTTCTTTATTTATTTTTAGAGAGAGAGAGACAGAGAGAGTGTGAGTGGGAGGAGGGGCAGAGGAAGAGGGAAAGAATTTCAAACATACTCCCTGAAGAGCCAATGTAGGATTCCATCTCACCACCCTGAGACCATGACCTGAGTTGAAAGCAGGAATCAGACACTTATCCAACTGAGCCACCCTGGCGACTTGTAAGGGTGTTATTTAGGACATTAAATACAATTCACTCACTGATTCAAAGAATATTCCTAATATCATCTTATGCTAGGACTGCTCTAGACTCTAGAGTCAAAGCAGTGCACACATAGAAAAAAATTCTCTCATGAATTACATGTGCTGTTGGGAGAGAGATATTAAACACACACAAACACACATACATACACATACACACATATGTAGCAGGTGAAAATAAGTATTATGATAAGAAAAAAGGGAGAGTAATATGGGGAATGATGATGTGGTCTATTTTATATCAGGGAACAAGAAGTATCTCTCTGGTAGTATTTGGCAATTTTAAACTATCTAAGAACTGAAATTTAAAGTTTTTTTCTCTCCAAAAACTAGATTTTTTAAAAACGATTTTTATTTATTTGCTAGAGAGAGAGAGAGCGCACAAGCAAGGGTAGCAGCAGACAAAGGCAGAGGGAGAGGCAGGCTCCCTGCTGAGCAAGAAGCCCATGCAGGACTGGGACCTTGGAACCCTGGAATCATAACCTCAGTTGAAGTCAGCTGCTTAACTGACTAAGCCACTCAAGCATCCCTAAAAAACAGATTCTTTTTTTTCTTTTTAAAGAATTTATTTATTTATTTGACAAAGAGAGATCGCAAGTAGGCAGAGAAGCAGGTAGAGAGAGAGGAGGAAGCAAGCTCCCTGCTGAGCAGAGAGTCTGTTATGGGGCTCGATCCCAGAACCCTGAGACCATGACTTGACCAAAGTCAGAGGCCTAACCCACTGAGCCACCCAGATGGCCCTATAAAACAGATTCTTAACTATAGAGAAGAAACAGATGGTTGCCAGAGGGGAAGTGGGTAGGGGGTCAGTGAAATAGAGGAAGAGGATTAAGAGTTATCTTGATGAGCACTGAGTAATATATGGAACTGTTTTACACTGTGTAGGTATCAGGTAACAGTTGTATACCTGAAACTAGTATAACACTATATCTTAGACTGGAAGTAAAATTTTAAAAAGTTAAAGTAGGTTTTTTGTACAGAACATTGAGTTGGGTCTTTTTTTTCCCCCAGTCCACTCTGAAAATTTATCATTGTATTTAGACCATTAATCTTAAAAGTGATTTTAATATAATTAGATTAATATCCACCACATGTGTAACTACTATTTATTTCATTTATTTTTTTGTTTCTTTTTTTCTTTTATGTCTTGGCTTTCTTTAGAAGGTTTTAATTGTGCACTTATAAAAAAATTTATTTGTTTTTTATTTTTTAAATAAACATATAATGTATTTTTATCCTCAGGGGTACAGGTCTGTGACTCGCCAGATTTATACACTTCACAGCATTCACCATAGCACATACCCTCCCCAATGTCCATAACCCCCCTCTCCCAACCCCCACCTCCCCCCAGCAACCCTCAGTTTGTTTTGTGAGATTAAGAATCAATTATGGTTTGTCTCCCTCCCAATCCCATCTTGTTTCATTTATTCTTCTCCTACCCCCTAACTCCCCATGTTGCATCTCCACGTCATCATATCAGGGAGATCATATGATAGTTGTCTTTCTCCGATTGACTTATTTCACTAAGCATGATACGCTCTAGTTCCATCCACGTCGTCGCAAATGGCAAGAATTCATTTCTTTTGATGGCTGCATAGTATTCCATTGTGTATACATACCACTTCTTTATCCATTCATCTGTTGATGGACATCTAGGTTCTTTCCATAGTTTGGCTATTGTAGATATTGCTGCTATAAACATTTGGGTGCACGTGCCCCTTCGGATCACTATGTTTGTATCTTTAGGGTAAATACCCAGTAGTGCAATTGCTGGGTCATAGGGTAGCTCTATTTTCAACATTTTGAGGAACCTCCATGCTGTTTTCCAGAGTGGTTGCACCAGCTTGCATTCCCACCAACAGTGTAGGAGGGCTCCCCTTTCTCCACATCCTCACCAGCGTATGTTATTTCCTGACTTATTAATTTTAGCCATTCTGACTGGTGTGAGGTGATATCTCATTGTGGTTTTGATTTGTATTTCCCTGATGCTGAGTGATGTGGAGCACTTTTTCATGTGTCTGTTGGCCATCTGTATGTCTTCTTTGCAGAAATGTCTGTTCATGTCTTCTGCCCATTTCTTGATTGGATTATTTGTTCTTTGGGTGTTGAGTTTGCTAAGTTCCTTATAGATTTTTGGACATTAGCCCTTTATCTAATATGTCATTTGCAAATATCTTGTCCCATCCTGTCAGTTGTCTTTTGGTTTTGTTAACTGTTTCCTTTGCTGTGCAAAAACTTTAGATCTGGATGAAATCACAATAATTCACTTTTGCCCTTGCTTCCCTTGTGTTTGGCGATATTCCTGGGAAGACGTTGCTGCAGCTGAGGTCGAAGAGGTTGCTGCCTGTGTTCTCCTCAAGGATTTTGATGGATTCCTTTCTCACATTGAGGTACTTCATCCATTTTGAGTCTATTTTCATGTGTGGTGTAAGGAAATGGTCCAATTTCATTTTTCTGCATGTGGCTGTCCAATTTTCCCAGCACCACTTGTTGAAGAGGCTGTCTTTTTTCCATTGGACATTCTTTCTTGCTTTGTTGAAGATTAGTTGACCATAGAGTTGAGGGTCTATTTCTGGGCTCTCTATTCTGTTCCATTGATCTCTGTGTCTCTTTTTGTGCCAGTACCATGCTGTCTTGATGATGACAGCTTTGGAATAGAGCTTGAAGTCTGGAATTGTGATGCCACCAACTTTGGCTTTCTTTTTCAATATTCCTTTGGCTATTCGAGGTCTTTTCTGGTTCCATATAAATTTTAGGATTATTTGTTCCATTTCTTTGAAAAAAAAAATGGATGGTATTTTGATAGGAATTGCATTAAATGTGCAGATTGCTTTAGGTAGCATAGACATTTTCACAATATTTATTCTTCCAATCCAGGAGCATGGAATATTTTTCCATTTCTTTGTGTCTTCCTCAATTTCTTTCATGAGTACTTTATAGTTCTCTGAATATAGATTCTTAGCCTCTTTGGTTAAGTTTATTCCTAGGTATCTTATAGTTTTTGGGTGCAATTGTAAATGGGACTGACTCCCTAATTTCTCATTCTTCTGTCTTGTTGTTGGTGTAGAGAAATGCAACTGATTTCTGTGCCTTGATTTTATATCCTGACACTTTACTGAATTCCTGTACAAGTCTAGCAGTTTTGGAGTGGAGTCTTTTGGGTTTTCCACATATAGTATCATATCATCTGCAAAGAGTGATAGTTTGACTTCTTCTTTGCCGATTTGAAAGCCTTTAATTTCCTTTTGCTGTCTGATTGCTGAGGCTAGGACTTCTAGTACTATTTTGAAAGCAGTGGTGATAATGGACATCCCTGCTGTGTTCCTGACCTAGTGGAAAAGCTTTCAGTTTTTCTCCATTGAGAATGATATCTGCGGTGGGTTTTTCATAGATGGCTTTGATAATATTGAGGTATGTGCCCTGTATCCCTACTCTTTGAAGCGTTTTGATCAGGAAGGGATGCTGTACTTTGTCAAGTGCTTTTTCAGCATCTATTGAGAGTATCATATGGTTCTTGTTCTTTCTTTTATTAATGTGTTCTATCACATTGATTGATTTGCGGATGTTGCACCAACCTTGGAGCCCTGGAATAAGTCCGACTTGGTCGTAGTGAATAATCCTTTTAATGTACTGCTGAATCCTATTGGCTAGTATTTTGGTGAGAATTTTTGAATCTGTGTTCATCAAGGATATTGGTCTGTAGTTCTCTTTTTTTGTGGGATCCTTGTCTGATTTTGGGATCAAGGTGATGCTAGCCTCATAAAACGAGTTTGGAAGTTTTCCTTCCAATTCTAGTTTTTGGAACAGTTTCAGGAGAATAGGAATGAGTTCTTCTTTAAATGTTTGGTAGAATTCCCCTGGGAAGCCATCTGGCCCTGGGCTTTTGTTTGTTTGGAGATTTTTGATGACTGTTTCAGTATCCTTACTGGTTATGGGTCTGTTCAGGTTTTCTATTTCTCCCTGGTTCAGTTGTGGTAGTTTATATGTCTCTAGGAATGCATCCATTTCTTCCAGATTGTCCAATTTGTTGGCGTAGAGTTGCTCATAGTATGTTCTTATAATTGTCTGTATTTCTTTGGTGTTAGTTGTGATCTCTCCTCTTTCATTCATGATTATATTTATTTGGGTCCTTTCTCTTTTCTTTTTGATAAGTCTGGCCAGGGGTTTATCAATCTTATTAATTCTTTCAAAGAACCAGCTCCTAGTTTCGTTGATTTATTCTATTGTTTTTTTTTTTTTCATTGATTTCTGCTCTGATCTTTATGATTTTTCTTCTCCTGCTGGGTTTAGGGTTTCTTTCTTGTTCTTTCTCCAGATCCTTTAGGTGTAGGGTTACGTTGTGTACTTGAGACCTTTCTTGTTTCTTGTGAAAGGCTTGTACGGCTATATATTTTTCTCTCAGTACTGCCTTTGCTGTGTCCCACAGATTTTGAACCATTGTGTTTTCATTATCATTTCTTTCCATGAATTTTTTTCAATTCTTCTTTAATTTCCTGGTTGACCCATTCATTCTTTAGAAGGATGCTGTTTAGTCTCCATGTATTTGGATTCTTTCCAAATTTCCTCTTGTGATTGAGTTCTAGCTTCAGATCAGGGAAATATGAAATATGAAAATATGCAGGGAATGATCCCGATCTTTTGATACCAGTTGAGACCTGATTTAGGGCCCAGGATGTGATCTATTCTGGAGAATGTTTCAAGTGCACTAGAAAGAATGTGTATTCTGTTGCTTTGGGATGAAATGTTCTGAATATATCTGTGATGTTCATCTGGTCCAGTGTGTCATTTAAGGCCTTTCTTTCCTTGTTGATCTTTTGCTTGGATGATCTGTCCATTTCAGTGAGGGGAGTGTTAAAGTCCCCTACTATTATTGTATTATTATTGATGTGTTTCTTTGATTTTGTTGTTAATTGGTTTATATAGTTGTCTGCTCCCACGTTACGGGCATAGATATTGAAAATTGTTAGATCTTCTTGTTGGACAGACCCTTTGAGTAGGATATAGTGTCCTTCCTCATCTCTTATTATAGTCTTTGGCTTAAAATCTAATTGATCTGATATAAGGATTGCCACCCCAGCTTTCTTCTGATATCCATTAGCATGGTAAATTGTTTTCCACGCCCTCACTTTAAATCTGGAGGTGTCTTCGGGTCTTAAATGAGTTTCTTGTAGGGAACATATAGATGGGCTTTTGTTTTTTTTTTTTTTTTTTTATCCAGTTTGATACCCTGTGTCTTTTGATTGGGGCATTTAGCCCATTAACATTCAGGGTAACTATTGAGAGCTATGAATTTAGTGCCATTGTATTGCCTGTATGGTGACTGTTTCTGTGTATTGTCTCTGTTTCTTTCTGATCTACTACTTTTAGGCTCTCTCTTTGCTTTGAGGACCCCTTTCAATATTTCCTGTAGAGCTGGCTCGGTGTTTGCAAATTCTTTTTGTTTTTGTTTGTCCTGGAAGATTTTTATCTTTCCTTCTATTTTCAATGATAGCCTAGCTGGATAGAGTATTCTTGGCTGCATGTTTTTCTCATTTAGTACTCTGAATATATCATGCCAGTTTTTTCTGGGCTGCCAGGTCTCGGTGGATAAGTCTGCTGCCAATCTAATATTTTTACCATTGTATGTTACAGACTTCTTTTCCCGGGCTGCTTTCAGGATTTTCTCTTTGTCACTAAGACTTGTAAATTTTACTCTTAGGTGACGGGGTGTGGGCCTATTCTTGTTGATTTTGAGGCGGGTTCTCTGCACCTCCTGGATTTTGATGCTTGTTCCCTTTGCCATATTAGGGAAGTTCTCTCCAACAATTCTCTCCAATATACCTTCTGCTCCCCTCTCTCTTTCTTCTTCTTCTGGAATCCCAATTATTCTCATGTTGTTTCATCTTTTGGTGTCACTTATCTCTCGAATTCTCCCCTCGTGGTCCAGTAGCTGTTTGTCCCTCTTTTGCTTGGCTTCTTTATTCTCTGTCATTTGGTCTTCTATATCAATAATTCTTTCTTCTGCCTCATTTATCCTAGCAGTGAGAGCCTCCATTTTTTATTGCACCTCATTAATAGCTTTTTTGATTTCAACTTGGTTAGATCTTATTTCTTTTATTTCTCCAGAAAGGGCTTTTATATCTCCAGAGAGGGTTTTTCTAATATCTTCCATGCCTTTTTCGAGCCCGGCTAGAATGTTCAGAATCGTCATTCTGAACTCTAGATCTGACATATTACCAATGTCTGTATTGATTAGGTCCCTAGCCTTCGGTACTGCCTCTTGTTTTTTTTTTTTTTTTGGGGGTGAATTTTTCCACCTTGTCATTTTGTCCAGATAAGAGTATATGAAGGAGCAAGTGAAATACTAAAAGGGTGGCAAAGACCCCAGAAAAATGTGCTTAACTAAATGAGAAGAGACCCCAAATCACGGGGTGGGGGGGAGAAAGGGGATAAAAAGAGGTTCAGAGAAAAAAGGAAAAAATTTTAAAAAGATAGCAAATAAAGGAAAAAATATAAAAAAGAAATATATATATATAAGATAAACCAGTTAATGGGGCGCCTGGGTGGCTCAGTGGGTTAAAGCCTCTGCCTTTCGCTCAGGTCATGATCCCAGGGTCCTGGGATCGAGCCCCGCATCGGGCTCTCTGCTTGGCGGGGAGCCTGCTTCCTCCTCTCTCTCTCTCTGCCTACCTCTCTCCCTACTTGTGATCTCTATCTGTCAAAAAAATAAAATAAAAATTAAAAAAAAAGATAAACCAGTTAAAAACTTTAAAAAAAAGGGTAAAAGTTAAAAAAATTTTAACAGAAGCAGAAAAAAAATGAAAAAAAATTAAATTAACTGCAAGACTAAATAATCATGGGAGAAAGCCATGAGTTCCGTGTTTTGCTTTCTCCTCCTCTGGAATTCCGCTGCTGTCCTTGATATTGAACCTGCTCTCCTTGGTAGGTGAACTTGGTCCTGACTGGATTTCTTGTTGATCTTCTGGGGGAGGGGCCTGTTGTAGTGATTCTCAAGTGTCTTTGCCCCTGGCCAAATTGCACCGCCCTTATCAAGGAGGGCTAAGTAATCTGCTCGGGTTCGCTTTTGGGAACTTTTGTTCCCTGGATACTTTCTGTAGAGTTCTGGAGGATGGGAATGAAAATGGCGGCCTCCCAGTCTCTGGCCCAGAGGAGCTGAGAGCCCAAGGGCCCCACTCCTAAGTGTGCCTGCAGAGAACAGTTCCCAATCACTCCCATATCCCCGGCCTCTGGCCACGCACCGAGCTCACCCAGCCTGCGGCCAGTTCAAGGTGACCCCGAGCTGAGAGCTCACTCCTCGGCTCTGTCTCTGTAGCGGGCTTCCCCATTCTAATACCTGCAAGTTCTGCGACACTCCGACACCCTCGATCCTTCTGTCACCCTGCGGGACCTGGGGCCACGCTGACCCCATGTGGGCTTCACCACGGTTTAGCCTCTGGAGCAATGTCCCTCAGTGAAACAGACTTTTAAAAGTCCTGATTTTGTGCTCCGTTGCTCTGTCGCTTGTCGGGAGCCAACCCGTCCCCCCCGTGGTCTACCTTCCTGTCACTTTGGATTCACTTCCCTGCCAGTCCTACCTTTCAGAAAGTGGTTGATTTTCTGTTTCTAGAATTGCTGTTCTTCTTCTCTTTGATCTCCTGTTGGATTTGTAGGTGTTTGCAATGTTTAGATAAGCTATCTAGCTGATCTTCTGCTACCTGATCTAGTCTCAGCCTGGTACTTCTCCGCCATCTTGACTCCTCCTCTAATTGTGCACTTTTTATAATTCTGTTTTTTCTTCTCTCTTAGTTTTCTTTAATGGTTTCCCTAAGTTTGTAAGATAATGTTTTTAACTAATCTAAGTCCACCTTCAAATAACATTATACCACTTCACATTTAGTTCCTGTGTCATATAACAGAATAATCTCACTTCCATTTCTTGTAGAATTGCTATCTATTATTCATCTTATTTTGCCATATACTATCATCATGGATACATTGTTATTATTTTTACTTTTAATATTTTTTAGGGAATTATGAATAAAGAGTTAGAATATTTTATTTTACCTTCAATAATTCCTTCTGAGATGTTCCTTCTTCCTTTTTGTAGATCTGAGTTTCTTTTTCTTTAAAGATTTCATTTTTTTTATTTTAGAGAGAGAGAGAAAGAGGGCACATGAGAAGGGAGAAGGTCAAAGGGAGAAGCAGACTTCCCCATGGAGTTGGGAGCCCAATGGGGACTTGATCTGGAGTCTGGAGACTCCAGGATCATGACCTGAGCTTAACCAACTGTGCCACCAAGGCACCTGATCTGAATTTCTGATGAGTAACATTTTTCTTCTCCCCGAAGAACTTCTTTTACCATTTTTTTTTTTCTGAGAAAGTCTTCTGGTGGTTAATTTTTGCTTGAGAAGCTCTTCATTTTTTCTTCACATTCAAAGGATAATTTCTCTGGGCATAGAATTCTCATTTTTTTTTTTAACATCGAATATTTCACTCTAGGTTTTTGTTGTTGTTGTTTTTGTTTTGTTTTGTTTTGTTTTTTAACTTTCATAGTTTCCTGTCAGCAGTCTATGTTAATTTACATCCTTATTTCTCTTTTGGTAAAGTATATTTTTCTTGTTGATTTCTTTTTTTTTAAGATTTTATTTATTTATTTGACAGACAGAGATCACAAGTAGGCAGACAGACAGGCAGAGAGAGAGAGGGGAGGAAGGAGGCTTGCTGCTGAGCAGAGAGCCCAATGCGGGACTTGATCCCAGGACCCTGAGACCATAACCTGAGCTGAAGGCAGAGGCTTTAACCCACGGAGCCACCCAGGTGCCCCTTCTTGATTTCTTTTGCTCCATTTTCTCTATGCAGTATGTGATATTCCAATTATGTGTATGTTCAGTGTTAAAAATTGTCCCACAGTTCTTACATCATCTGTCCTTTTATGTAAAAACTATTTTCCTTTTTAATTTCAGTTTGGGACATTTCTCTTGATCTATCCTTAAGCTCTCAGATTCTTACTTTTGTAGATTTGAGTCTATTCATGACTGACTGAAGGAACTCTTCATTTATGTTACAGTATTTTTTTTATTTCTAGTATTTCATTTTGATTCTTACAGTATCAACCTTTCTTCTTATATTATACAGTTATTTTTGCATATTTTGTGTGTGTTTTTTCAGTTATAGCTCTTAACATATTTATCACAGATACTTAAAGTTCTCTGAGAATTCCAAAATCTGTGTCAGGTCTGGAGTCTGATTATGATGACTGCCCTGCCTCTTCTGTGTTTTTTCTTGCCTTTTGAAGTGTCTTGCAATTTATTCTGGAAGCTGAACAGGTTGTATCAGGTAATAGAAATGGAAGTAAAAAGATCTCTAGCATTAAGATTTATATTAGGCTTGTTATGAGTTAGTTTTCAATGTTTGCTATGGCTATAAGTGCCAGAAGCTTCAAAGTCTTCTGAAGTCCTTATTTCCGTTTCCCTTTTTTATTCAGACTTCTCTAAGTACTATAATTCAGAGCATCAGTGTCTTGCATCTCCTACTATTATTATACTGAAGCCCTGCTTATGTGGTAGCAAGAAGTGGGGGGTAAGAAGAACTCTATAACTTTATGTCAAAATCTGTCTTTTATTGGCCTATCTTTTGATAAGTCTGCTCTCCCCAGATTGTGACGTACAGCTACATATCTCAGTTTTATGTTCCCTCTTCCATGAAATTTCCATGAAATTTCCATGAAAAGAATGCTTTTGGAGGCTGCAGTGGTAGAAATGTGCTTCCCCAGGTGGAATAAGACCTTAGTAAGATATTTCCTCTATAGAGAAAAACTTCATTATTAATAATGCTCTAGGAATATTTCATAATATCTATTCTGCTCCTACCAGAGCCACAAGAGGATCTTTATAACTCTGGTGGGGTTCATGAAAATAAAACACATAAATGTATGGAGATCTCCTTAAGTCTGTGATCTCCTTAAGTCTAGGTAATTCTGTTCTGAGACTTGTCGACATCTGGCTTCTGGAAATTCTTCAATTTTACCATTTAATTGGACTATTCTCCAGTTAAGCAGATTGTGACTGCAACTCTCTCATCCACCTGTCTTTCAAGATTCTGTAGTGATTGTTTGACCAAGACCTCAGTTTTCTAATGGGTGCAATGTAAGTCATTGATTTTCAGTTTGTCTATCCTTTTCTGTCCTAGCCATAAGGATAGAAGTGATGATTTTCAAGTTCTTCACATTTTGAACTGAAAATGGGAGGTTGAATTTTATTGACTAATGAGAACTATGAGAACTATAAGGGACTAGTATGGAAGCAAGTATAATTTTAAGACGTTGTTGCATTTTAGCTATACTTCAAAGAAAGTTTGCATAAGAGAAAGGAGGGGCAGAGAGATGTATCAAAGATGACACCAAAGTTTTAAATCTGAGTAATAGAACTGAGTTGCCATTTACTCTCATTAGGGAAAAACAGAAGGAAGCAAAAATTTTTGGGTTGACAAAAAAAAAAAAAAAAAAACCAAACATACAAACAAACAAACTGTTGCCTATCAACTTGGAGTGCCCTGCCTCTTTCTTTGGTTTCTTTCTACCTTCTGGGTATAGGGGCCAATTTCAGATTACAACAAGGAAGCTCCAGGGAGAGTTATGAATCAGCATTGTTGAGAATTAAAAATCCTTCTTTCAAAGACTGAATTCGTCATAACTTTATTTTATGCATGAAGAAGAGAAAAGTAATTAAATTTGAACAAAGAAATGCCTTGGAAGCCAGGGTCATTCTCACTGCTCTTTAGTTCAGTAAATTATCACCTAAGATATGTTTTCTCTTTAAATTTCTCTAAACCTATAAATGACAAAAAATAACTATTTCTCACTACACACTGATTATGTTAAATGCTACTTATTCATTTCATGTTTCTTTTTCCATCACCAAATTTTTAATTATATTGTAATAAACTTAGTTTGTATTGTGATCTAATGTTTTCTACAAATTGGATTATGATGGCAAATGTCTGTTAGAGGTTTCTGAAAGTTCATCTGTAAATTTGAAAGCAAATAATGAGTATATTATAAAAATTAATCCCAGTTTAATGAAGCTGAAACTTTCTTCCAATCTTATTCTGAGATCTTCAGCAGCAGAAATACACTATTTAAATTATTTAACTACATCAATTTCTGGTGTTATTTAGAGGATAAAGACTCTATGTATTCTTAAGTTTAACACATGTATTTAGTTTAATATTACACCTAATTTGCATAGCTAATTATGACCCTTATGAAATATATTATGTGCATATCAAAATATAAAACATTTAAGTAATCTTCCATAATACATATTGAAATATTTACATTATTCAAAAAATTCCAATTCATTGTGTTTACATTTCAACATATTTGAAACATAACTTCAGCATCTAGATAATTCTCTATTTCTCATTCCAAGTATTTTCTTTCATACTCTTTCCTTGGTTGGAAATATATTTACATTAGCTTAGTTAAAGGCCTAGTAATGAAAAGAAAGGAGAAATGAAGGGCCTGGAATAGACAAGCCTTAGGAATGAAATGAAACCAGTGAGTTGAATGCTGTAAATTTTTCTCTGTCTCCTTTTCTCTCTCCTTTTCCCTGCCTTCCCTGCTGTTTTCAATACATCCTATCCAACCTTATTCAAATGTTTTCAATCCCCTAGTTTTCATGGTAAAATGATCAATTAATACAGTCAAGCCTTGCTCTTCTGCATTTAAGAGAGTGGCCATAGAGAAGGTATAGTCCCTGAACCAAATTCTATAATCCCTAGAATGGACATCATAGCATTCATTCATTCATTCACCTGTTCACTTAAAAAGAATCAAGTTAAGGTACCTAGGTTTAGAGACAGGTAACTTTTTAAGTATTGCAATTTTAACATGATGGTTATTTGACTTCGGGTATGCTACTCAACTTTCTCTGCATCACTATTCTCTACTACAGGAAGAAGATAATAATATCCTCTTAGAGGGTGTATTTTTAGAATTATATAAAATAATCTTTTTCAAGGTTCCTGGCACTCAGGATATGATCAAACAATTGCAATGTTTGTGATTAGCTTTATCATTAATTGTCATCACCATTATCATCATCAATTTTTTTTATTAAGTAATCACTATGAAGAAGGACTGATAAGTGATACTGGGAAATAATGCTAAATCATATAATTTTCTCTGTTCAAGCTATTCACGCAGAAATCTTCATCTTCTAATAGCTTAGGATAGATCTAAATTAAATAGTTCTCATGGATATCCCCTTATACAGAGCATTGAGTTTACACTGCCATTCATAGGACTGACATATAGGACAAGTGCTACCAATTGTGATGTGTTCAGATTCAAGTCTTCATTACTGACTTGCATCTTCACAAATGTCTAGCTTCATTAATTTGTTGTAGGTTATTTTGCCTTTTCCCGTTTTGTCCACAGAGGCACTCTCTATGTCTGAACAAATTTTCACAGCAAACTCTGAAGTTATAAGTGAATAAAGGTACATTTCTCATACTTTGGATGAGAATATTTCTTTTTTTTTTTCATACTTTTTTTTTTCATTTTATTTATTTTTTCAGTGTAACAGTATTCATTCTTTTTGCACAACACCCAGTGCTCCATGCAAAACGTGCCCTCCCCATTACCCACCACCTGTTCCCCCAACCTCCCACCCCTGACCCTTCAAAACCCTCAGGTTGCCCCAACCTCCCACCCCTGGGATTGGGAGAGGGGGAGCGGGCTATGGACATTGGGGAGGGGAGGCGAACCATAAGAGAATATTTCTTATACCATGGGTGTTTTACAATGTTTCTCTGCCTAAGGTCCAAGCAACTGTTTCTAACTATCAATTATTTTTTGCAGTTCCACTGCATTGACATACTACAAGCAGTTTTAAAGTGGAACTAACTATACTTAGCTTCTTGGAAGGGGCTTGTTTTCTGCTACTGTAATAAGCTCTCTGTAATGAAACCATGCCTTGTAGTTATGAAAAGGCATCAGCCCCAGTGGTTTCATTGGCATTTCTGTCTGCCAGCAGAAAGCAACATAAGAAAAAAATAAGACAAAACAAAACTGCAATAAAAAAATCACAAAATATTATTACTAAAAGGTTTTTCTCCCCCAGGCAGAACATAATCAAATATCATAAGGTAAAGTTAACATAATTTTATAAATCCTCACCTTCCCCGATATACCAATTCATTTAGAAGTTAATGTATATTTTCTTCTTTCTTGCTGTTGTAATAATACATTAGAAATATATAGCTTACCTTCATATATATGTATATAGAAATCTCATTTAGTATCTTTTATAATATTTACGTTATATATTCACTTAGCTCTAAACATATGCAACTGCTTTGTACTTCCCAGTATTTGGTCATATACAATTGTAATGTATTTATGATGGATTACAAAATATATTAGTATTATATTATTTCTGAAAAGTGATATACTCTAATGGATGTTAATTGATCAAAAATGTTCTAAATTAGGGGCACCTTGGTGGCTCAGTGGGTTAAGCCTCTGCCTTCGGCTCTGATCATGATCTCAGGGTCCTGGGATGGAGCCCTGCATCGGGCTTTCTGCTCAGCAGGGAGCCTTCTTCCCCCTGTCTCTCTGCCTACTTGTGATCTCTCTCTCTCTCTCTCTGTAGAAAATGAATAAAATCTTAAAAAAAATGTTCTAAATTAGGGGCACCTGGGTGGATCAGTGGGTTAAATCCTCTGCCTTTGGCTCAGGTCATGATCCCAGAGTCCTGGGATCAAGTCCCCACATCAGGCTCTCTGCTCCGCAGAGAGTCTGCTTCCTCCTCTCTCTGCCTGCCTCCCTGCCTATTTGTGATCTCTCTGTAAAATAAATAAAATCTTTAAAAAATATGTTCTAAATTAGAGATGGGCATTATTTTCTGTATCTGTTTCCTCTTAAAGCAAAAGAGAAAACAATATGCAACTTTAAAATTTATATAATTGGTAGAACTTGCAGTTTGTATTTCAAATGATAATTTTATGTTCACTCCAACAAGTACATATGAAGTTTATTTTTCTTCCTTTTTTCTCAATACCCATCACCTGTCTACCCCATTCCCCCATTCCCCTCCCCTCTGAAACTCTTGGTTTGTTTCCCAGAGTCCAGAGTCTCTCATTAATCTCCCTCTCTGGCTTTTCCTACTTTAATTTTCCCTCCCTTTCCCTATGGTCCTCTGCATTACTCCTTATGTTCCACATATGAGTGAAACCATAACACTGTCTTTCTGTGATTAACTTATTTCACTTATCATAATCCCTTCCAGTTCGATCCATGTCAATGCAAGGTATGTATTCATACCTTTCAGTGTATTCATACCATTCAATCCAATGGTAGGTATTCATCCTTTCTGATGGCTGAGTAATATTCCATTGTGTATATGAACCACATCTTCTTTATCCATTCATCTGTTGAAGGGCATCTGGGCCCCTTCCACAGTTTGGCTCTTGTGGACACTGCTGCTATGAACACTGAGGTGCATGTGTCTTTTCTTTTTATTACATTTGTGTCTTTGGGATAAGTAGCTAGTAGTGCGATTGCTGGGTCTTAGGGTAGCTCTATTTTTAACATCTTGAGAAACCTCCATACTGTTTTGCAGAGTGGCTATACCAGCTTGCATTCCCACCAAGAGTGTAAGAAGGTTCTCCTTTTTCCACATCCTTGCCAACATTTGTTGTTTCCTGTCTTGTTAATTTTATCCATTGTAACTGGCGTAAAGTGCTATTTCATTGTGGTTTTGATTTGTATTTCCCTTATGCCAAGTGATGTGGAACATTTTTTCATGTATCTGTTGGATATCTGCTTTGGAGAAGTGTCTGTTCATGTCTTCTGTCCATTTCTTTTTTTTTTATAATATTTTATTTATTTATGTGACAGACAGAGATCACAAGCAGGCAGAGAGGCAGGTAGAGAGAGAGAGAGGGGAGGAAGCAGGCTCCCCGCGGAGCAGAGAGCCCGATGCTGGGCTTGATCCCAGGACCCCAGGATCATGACCTGAGCCGAAGGCAGAGGCCTTAACCCACTGAGCCACGCAGGTGCCCCTTCTGTCCATTTCTTGACTGCATTCTTTGTTCTTTGGGTTTGAGAAGTTTGAGAAGTTCTTTATAGATCTTGGATACCAGACCTTTAACTGATATGTCATTTGTGAATATCTTCTCCCATTCTGTAGTTTTGCTGATTTATTCTCCCATCTTAGTTTTGTGGACTGTTTCCTTGGCTGTACAGAACCTCTTTATCTTGATGAAGTCCCATTAGTTCATTTTTGCTTTTGTTTCCCTTGCCTTTAGAGATGTGTCTTGAAAGAAGTTGCTGCAACTGAGGTCGAAGAGGTTGCTGCCTGTGTTCTCCTCTAGGATTTTGATGGATTCCTATCTCACATTTAGGTATTTCATCCATTTTGGAGTTTATCTTGGTATATGGTATAAAAGAATGGTCAAGTTTCATTGTTCTGCCTGTGGCTGTCCAATTTTCCCAGCACCACTTATTGAAGAGACTGTTTTTTGATTTTTGTTTTTTGTTTTGTTTTGTTTTTTTCCATTGGATATTGTTTCTTGCTTGGTCGAAGATTAGTTGACCATAGAGTTGAAGGTCCATTTCTGGACTCTCTATTCTGTTCCTTTGATCTATGTGTCTGTTTTTGTGCCAGTTATGCTACCTTAGTTTTGTTGATTATTTTCCTTTGCTTTCAGAAGGATATTTTGATATAGTCCTGATAGTTAATTTTTCCTTTTGTTTCTTTTACCTCAGAGATCTATCTAGAAAAAGTTGCTACAGCTAATATCAGAGAAATTGCTGCCTGTGTTCTCTTCCAGAATTTTCATGTATTTAGTTCTCACACTTAGTCTTTAATCCACTTTGAGTTTATCTTTGTGTATGGTGGAAGAAAGTGGATCAGTTTCATTTTTGTTGCTATTATCCAGTTTTCTCAACACCATTTGTTGAAGAGACTGTCTTTTGTCCGTTGGCTATTACTTCCTGCTTTGCCAAACATTACTTAACCATTTAACTGTGGAGTTATTTCTTTGTTTTCTATTCTTTTCCCTTGATCAATGTGTCTATTTTTGTGCCAGAATCATACTGGTTTCTACTATAGTTTTCTAATATATCTTGAATTCTGGAATTGTGATGTTTCCAGATATCTTTTTCTTTTTTAAGATTGCTTTGGTTATTTGAAGTCTTCAGTAATTCCACATGATTTTATGGTTCTTTGTTCTAGTTCCATGAAAAATGCTCTTGGTATTTTGAAAAGGATTTCATTAAACGTGTAGATTACTTTGGATATTATAGAAATTTTAGTAGTATCCATTTTTTTAAACTCACCAGCACAAAACTGTCTTTCCACTTATTTCTGTTATCTGCAATTTCTTTTGTCAGTATTTTGGTTTTCAGGGTACAGGTCTTTCACATTCGTTAGGTATATTCCTAAGTATTATTATGTTTGGTGCAACTGTAAATTGGATTGTTTTCTTAATTTATTTCTGCTGCTTCAATATTGAGGTACAGAAATGCAATAGATTATTGTGCATTGATATTGTATACTGTCACTTTACTGAACTCATTGATCAGTCTAGCAATTTTTTGGTGGAGTCCTTTGGTTTTTCTTTTTTGTGTGTGTGAGTAAAGAGATAGAAATTTATTAAGTTTATCAAGTGAAGATACAGAAAAGTTCTCAAGAGTGAGAGGGTCCTGACAGGGTTGCTGATACAAAGTTTCTTCTTTTAAAAATAAGACTGAAAAATAAGAGCAAAAAGTTTATTTGCTTTTTTTAAAAAAATAAGTTAACATATTTATTGATAGCTATTGGAATGCTCAGTTATTTTGAATTCTGAACAAACTCATTCAGGGTGATTGCTTTTCTTTCCCAATTGATGAGAAGCCTCCATGAGGACTTTGTATCCAGATTAATAAACTGGTTGTCTACAATTAGCTGTGCTTGGTGAAGGTTTCACATATAGATCAGGGGTTTAATAAGTTAATTAGCATAAAAATCTATGCCATTTGGCATAGTCATCAACCATTCCTATGCCGTACTTACTGTTTTTATATATCCCCATGAAATATCCATAGAGAATCCACAGAGAATTCTCATTCTCTGCTTTTGCAGACTTCCCAATGTATCCTCAATGTACTGATTTTTCTCTCTACTGGGCCTCAGCTTAGACTCTTTACTACATCTGGAATGAAAAGTCATCACCCCTTTCTAAAAAGAATCATTGCCTCTTCTTCCAGCCTAACTAAAAGACACATCCACATAAAACTTTCTCCCATGGGAATGAAATTTTTCCCCTCTACCATTTGTCTGCAGTATTGTGCTTTTTACAATGTATACAACATTTTGTGTTCTACAATAGGCAGTGTATACATGTTTGCTTTCAATATTCTGTGTAGTCTCCATAAATTTGTTTTTAAAACTTAAAAAGATTAGCATTCAATAAATTCTTTTAGAAAACTGATGTAAATATCATTTTTGTATAAATGTGGAAACTGGGGTTAGGAGCTTTAAGTAACAATATAAGATTACTTTTCTAATAATAAATAGGTAGGAACAAAATTCAGGTTGCCTGGCAATTAATCCTTTCTACCATCTGGAATTGACTTCATCCTATATCTATTTTATCACACCCTCTGCATATTTAGATTCTGCTTCCTACTAAATTGTTTCTAGAAATCCTCACTTTCAATAAAATTAAACAGGTGAGTTTGTAAAGGATGTGCATAAAACATTAGATTTTAGGGACACCTGGGTGGCCCAGTCAGTTAAGAGTCTGCCTTTGGCTCAGGTCATGATCCCGGGATCCTGGGATCAAGTCCTACATCTGGCTCCCTGCTCAGCTTGGAGCCTGCTTCTCCCTCTGTCTGCAGCTCCCCTTGCTTATGCTCTGACAAATAAATAAAATCTTTAAAAAAGTTAGATTTTATATTTTGGGCATTGTTCACTCTTGGTGCTCTCTTATGAATGACCTGTGGGGTCTTGTTTTCAGAACTGTCATGCAAATTAAAAATCTAGGTGACAGGGGCACCTGAGTGGCTCAGTGGGTTAAGCATCTACCTTTGGCCCAGGTCATGATCTCAGGGTCATGGGACCAGCTCCACATCAAGCTCCCTGTTCAGTGGGGAGTCTGCTTCTCCCTATTTCTCTGCTGCTCCCCCTGCTCTTGCTCTTTCTCTCTCAAATAAATAAATAAATAAAACATTAAAAAATATGTAGGTGACAAAAATCACAATTCTCTGCAGAAGAAAAATGAAATTGTACAGAGTAAGTTTAGTGTACTATTATTAAATTTGTCAGAAAAATATAAGTATTATAAAATTTGGCCAATCTAAGAAACTTGACTTCATCCTGGGAACATACCATTCATTCCTGTTAATAATATCCCTCTAAAGAGATACTTACGTGTGAAAACGAATACAAGGAAGTTCACATACCCTGAGATTTCTACAGTGATAATTACAAGCACATGAGGAATCTATTGGTAAACAATTTGAGAGGGTTATTTGAATGAATGAATGAATGAATGAATGAATCTGACCTATAAAGTAGGGAAGGTAGATATTATTTCTTATTTGTAAGTGAAGGAGCAAAGTGACTTGTCTAAGTTTAATGGTTAGTAACTGATTGATCTGGAAGTTAGTTATTTCTGTTACTAGTCCATTTCCCCCATTCCATTATCTTGTATGCACTTAAGAAATGATTACTGTGGACTTCGAAGCACACTATTCTCATCTGGTTCTTTCTGGTAGCCTGTTTGAAATATTTTCCCCATTATTTTTAATAGTTAGTGAATGTTTACCCACTCCTAGTCTGTTCTAAGTGAATTAGTTCTGTTAACTAATTCAACCTTCTCAACAATAGTATAAGAAGGTAAATCTGCTGTTTATATTTATACTCCTACCAATCTCTCATTCTTTGTGTCAGTCCTGTGAGGTGGATTATTATTATTTTTTCCATTTTATAGAAAGTAAGTAAATTTATGGAAAGTAAGGATGAGTAAGCTAAGACATGGAAGCTAAAATAGCCTTTGACAATAGGCTGACTTCAGAACCTGCACTCTCATGTTAGTTTTCTAAGAGTCCTACAGGTTGTATGATCTTACATGGGCTATCTTCTTTCTCTGGGTTTCCATTTTCTGATGTATAAGATGAATAGGATAACAGTTCTTATGTTAAAAAATGACTGTGATAATTAAATATGTTTAATGTGCTTAGCAGAGTGACTTGTATAGGATTAGTTATTTTAAAAATTATAGCTCTAATTTCACTGCCTTTTAAATCAGTGTCTCATATTTAATCTCTCCATTAATATTAAGCAGTAAAATTAGAAATGAATTTAATTTTTTAATCAAAGGTATGTCAACACTAGAACCTTAACCAATCATTGACAATAGCTCATGGTCATGGGGATGAAGTCATAATAGAATTGAGTTATGTTTGATATGATGAGACCAGCTGGCCATACATAAAAGTGACATAGACCTGTACCCCTGGGGATAAAAATACATTATATGTTTATTAAAAAAAAAAATTGGGGGAGGAGTCAAGATGGCGGAGAAGTAGCAGCCTGAGACTACATCAGGTAACAGGAGATCAGCTCGATATCTTATCTAAACATAGCAAACACCTACAAATCCAACGGGAGAGCGAAGAGAAGAAGAACAGCAACTCTAGAAACAGAAAATCAACCACTTTCTGAAAGGTAGGACTGGCGGAGAAGTGAATCTAAAACGACGGGAAGATAGACCGCGGGGGGAGGGGCCGGCTCCCGGCAAGCGGCGGAGGAATGGAGCACAAAATCAGGACTTTTAAAAGTCTGTTCCACTGAGGGACATCGCTCCAGGGGCTAAACCGGGGTGAAGCCCACGCGGGGCCAGCGTGGCCCCAGGCCCCGCAAGGTCACAGAAGGATCGGGGGTGTCAGAGTGTCGGAGAGCTCGCAGGTATTAGAACGGAGAAACCGGCTGCAAAGACAGAGCCGAGGACTGAATTCTCAGCTCGGGGTTACCTTGAACTGGTTGCGGGCTGGGTGAGCTCGGAGCGCGGCTAGAGGCTGGGGATATGGGAGTGATTGGGTGCTGTCCTCTGGGGGCGCACTGAGGAGTGGGGCCCCAGGCTCTCGGCTCCTCTGGGCCGGAGACTGGGAGGCCGCCATTTTCATTCCCGTCCTCCGGAACTCTACGGTAAGCGTTCAGGGAACAGAAGCTCCCAAAAGCGAACCCGAGCCGATTACTTAGTCCGGCCGCCGGTAAGGGCGGTGCAATCCCGCCTCGGGCAAAGACACTTGAGAGTCACTACAACAGGCCCCTCCCCCAGAAGATCAACAAAATATCCAGCCAGGAGAAGTTCATCTATCAAGGAGAAAGCAGATTCAATTCCTAAGACAGCAGAGCAATTCCAGAGGAGGAGAAAGCAAAGCACGGAACTCATGGCTTTCTCCCCATGATTCTTTAGTCTTGCGGCTACTTCAATTTTTTTTTCTTTTTTCAATTTTTTATTTTTTTTTCTTTTTTCAACTTTTTTTTCTTTTTTCTTTTTTCTTCTTCTGCTAAATTTTTTTAAAAACTTTTACCCTTTTCTTTTTTAACGTTTTTTGACTAGTTCATCTAAATATATATATTTTTTCTTTCTTTTTTATATTTTTTTATTTGTTTTATTTTTTAAATTTTTTTCTTTTTTTTCTTTTTTTTTTTTTCTTTTTTTTTTCAGAACCTGTTTTTTATCCCCTTCCCCCCCCCCCCCCACAATTTGGGGTCTCTTCTGATTTGGTTACAGCGCATTTTTCCGGGGTCTTTGCCACCCTATTAGTAGTTTATTTGCTCCTTCATATCCTCTTATCTGGACAAAATGACAAGGCGGAAAAAATCACCACAAACAAAAGAACAAGAGACAGTACCGAAGGCTAGGGACCTAATCAACACAGACATTGGTACTATGTCAGATCAAGAGTTCAGAATGACGATTCTGAACATTCTAGCCGGGCTCGAAAAAGGCATGGAAGATATTAGAGAAACCCTCTCTGGAGATATTAAAGCCCTTTCTGGAGAAATTAAAGAACTAAAATCTAACCAAGTTGAAATCAAAAAAGCTATTAATGAGGTGCAATCAAAAATGGAGGCTCTCACTGCTAGGATCAATGAGGCAGAAGAAAGAATTAGTGAAATAGAAGACCAAATGACAGAGAATAAGGAAGCCGAGCAAAAGAGGGACAAACAGCTACTGGACCATGAGGGGAGAATTCGAGAGATAAGTGACACCATAAGACGAAACAACATTAGAATAATTGGGATTCCAGAAGAAGAAGAAACAGAGAGGGGAGCAGAGGGTCTATTGGAGAGAATCATTGGAGAGAATTTCCCTAATATGGCAAAGGGAACAAGCATTAAAATCCAGGAGATGCAGAGAACCCCCCTCAAAGTCAACAAGAATAGGTCCACACCCCGTCACCTAATAGTAAAATTTACAAGTCTTAGTGACAAAGAGAAAATCCTGAAAGCAGCCCGAGAAAAGAAATCAGTAACATACAATGGTAAAAATATTAGATTGGCGGCAGACTTATCCACAGAGACCTGGCAGGCCAGAAAGAGCTGGCATGATATATTCAGAGCACTCAACGAGAAAAACATGCAGCCAAGAATACTCTATCCAGCTAGGCTATCATTGAAAATAGAAGGAGAGATAAAAAGCTTCCAGGACAAACAAAAACTGAAAGAATTTGCAAACACCAAACCAGCTCTCCAGGAAATATTGAAAGGGGTCCTCTAAGCAAAGAGAGAGCCTAAAAGTAGTAGATCAGAAAGGTACAGAGACAATATACAGTAACAGTCACCTTACAGGCTACTAATGGCACTAAATTCATATCTCTCAATAGTTACCCTGAATGTTAATGGGCTAAATGCCCCAATCAAAAGACACAGGGTATCAGAATGGATAAAAAAACAAAACCCATCAGTATGTTGCCTACAAGAAACTCATTTTAGACGCGAAGACACCTCCAGATTTAAAGTGAGGGCGTGGAAAACAATTTACCATGCTAATGGGCATCAGAAGAAAGCTGGGGTGGCAATCCTTAAATCAGATCAATTAGATTTTAAGCCAAAGACTATAATAAGAGATGAGGAAGGACACTATATCCTACTCAAAGGGTCTGTCCAACAAGAAGATCTAACAATTTTAAATATCTATGCTCCTAACGTGGGAGCAGCCAACTATATCAACCAATTAATAACAAAATCAAAGAAACACATCAATAATAATACAATAATAGTAGGGGACTTTAACACTCCCCTCACTGAAATGGACAGATCATCCAAGCAAAAGATCAACAAGGAAATAAAGGCCTTAAATGACACACTGGACCAGATGGACATCACAGATATATTCAGAACATTTCATCCCAAAGCAACAGAATACACATTCTTCTCTAGTGCACATGGAACCTTCTCCAGAATAGATCACATCCTGGGTCACAAATCAGGTCTCAACCGGTATCAAAAGATTAGGATTATTCCCTGCATATTTTCAGACCACAATGCTCTGAAGCTAGAACTCAATCACAAGACGAAAGCTGGAAAGAACCCAAATACATGGAGACTAAACAGCATCCTTCTAAAGAATGAATGGGTCAACCAGGAAATTAAAGAAGAATTGAAAAAATTCATGGAAACAAATGATAATGAAAACACAACAGTTCAAAATCTGTGGGACACAGCAAAGGCAGTCCTGAGAGGAAAATATATAGCGGTACAAGCCTTTCTCAAGAAACAAGAAAGGTCTCAAGTACACAACCTAACCCTACGCGTAAAGGAGCTGGAGAAAGAACAAGAAAGAAACCCTAAACCCAGCAGGAGAAGAGAAATCATAAAGATCAGAGCAGAAATCAATGAAATAGAAACCAAAAAAAACAATAGAAAAAATCAATGAAACTAGGAGCTGGTTCTTTGAAAGAATCAATAGGATTGATAAACCCCTGGCCAGACTCATCAAAAAGAAAAGAGAAAGGACCCAAATCAATAAAATCATGAATGAAAGAGGAGAGATCACAACTAACACCAAAGAAATACAGACAATTATAAGAACATACTATGAGCAACTCTACGCCAACAAATTGGCCAATCTGGAAGAAATGGATGCATTCCTAGAGACATATAAACTACCACAACTGAACCAGGAAGAAATAGAAAACCTGAACAGGCCCATAACCAGTAAGGAGATTGAAACAGTCATCAAAAATCTCCAAACAAACAAAAGCCCAGGGCCAGACGGCTTCCCAGGGGAATTCTACCAAACATTTAAAGAAGAACTCATTCCTATTCTCCTGAAACTGTTCCAAAAAATAGAAATGGAAGGAAAACTTCCAAACTCATTCTATGAGGCCAGCATCACCTTGATCCCAAAACCAGACAAGGATCCCACCAAAAAAGAGAACTACAGACCAATATCCTTGATGAACACAGACGCAAAAATTCTCGCCAAAATACTAGCCAATAGGATTCAACAGTACATTAAAAGGATTATTCACCACGATCAAGTGGGATTTATTCCAGGGCTGCAGGGTTGGTTCAACATCCGCAAATCAATCAATGTGATAGAACACATTAATAAAAGAAAGAACAAGAACCATATGATACTCTCAATAGATGCTGAAAAAGCATTTGACAAAGTACAGCATCCCTTCCTGATCAAAACTCTTCAAAGTGTAGGGATAGAGGGCACATACCTCAATATTATCAAAGCCATCTATGAAAAACCCACCGCAAATATCATTCTCAATGGAGAAAAACTGAAAGCTTTTCCATTAAGGTCAGGAACACGGCAGGGATGTCCATTATCACCACTGCTATTCAACATAGTATTAGAAGTCCTAGCCTCAGCAATCAGACAACAAAAAGAAATTAAAGGCATCCAAATTGGTAAAGAAGAAGTCAAACTATCACTCTTCGCAGATGATATGATACTATATGTGGAAAACCCAAAAGACTCCACTCCAAAACTGCTAGAACTTGTCCAGGAATTCAGTAAAGTGTCAGGATATAAAATCAATGCACAGAAATCAGTTGCATTTCTGTACACCAACAACAAGACTGAAGAAAGAGAAATTAAGGAGTCAATCCCATTCACAATTGTACCCAAAACTATAAGATACCTAGGAATAAACCTAACCAAAGAGACTAAGAATCTATACACAGAAAATTATAAAGTACTCATGAAAGAAATTGAGGAAGACACAAAAAAATGGAAAAATGTTCCATGCTCCTGGATTGGAAGAATAAATATTGTGAAAATGTCTATGCTACCTAAAGCAATCTACACATTTAATGCAATCCCTATCAAAATACCATCCATTTTTTTCAAAGAAATGGAACAAATAATCCTAAAATTTATATGGAACCAGAAAAGACCTCGAATAGCCAAAGGAATATTGAAGAACAAAGCCAAAGTTGGTGGCATCACAATTCCGGACTTCAGGCTCTATTACAAAGCTGTCATCATCAAGACAGCATAGTACTGGCACAAAAACAGACACATAGATCAGTGGAACAGAATAGAGAGCCCAGAAATCGACCCTCAACTCTATGGTCAACTAATCTTCGACAAAGCAGGAAAGAATGTCCAATGGAAAAAAGACAGCCTCTTCAATAAATGGTGCTGGGAAAATTGGACAGCCACATGCAGAAAAATGAAATTGGACCACTTCCTTACACCACACACGAAAATAGACTCCAAATGGATGAAGGACCTCAATGTGAGAAAGGAATCCATCAAAATCCTTGAGGAGAACGCAGGCAGCAACCTCTTCGACCTCAGCCGCAGCAACATCTTCCTAGGAACAACGGCAAAGGCAAGGGAAGCAAGGGCGAAAATGAACGATTGGGATTTCATCAAGATCAAAAGCTTTTGCACAGCAAAGGAAACAGTTAACAAAACCAAAAGACAGCTGACAGAATGGGAGAAGATATTTGCAAACGACATATCAGATAAAGGGCTAGTATCCAAAATCTATAAGGAACTTAGCAAACTCAACACCCAAAGAACAAACAATCCAATCAAGAAATGGGCAGAAGACATGAACAGACATTTCTGCAAAGAAGACATCCAGATGGCCAACAGACACATGAAAAAGTGCTCCACGTCACTCGGCATCAGGGAAATACAAATCAAAACCACAATGAGATATCACCTCACACCAGTCAGAATGGCTAAAATTAACAAGTCAGGAAATGACAGATGCTGGAGAGGATGTGGAGAAAGGGGAACCCTCCTCCACTGTTGGTGGGAATGCAAGCTGGTGCAACCACTCTGGAAAACAGCATGGAGGTTCCTCAAAATGTTGAAAATAGAACTACCCTATGACCCAGCAATTGCACTACTGGGTATTTACCCTAAAGATACAAACATAGTGATCCGAAGGGGCACGTGTACCCGAATGTTTATAGCAGCAATGTCTACAATAGCCAAACTATGGAAAGAACCTAGATGTCCATCAACAGATGAATGGATCAAGAAGATGTGGTATATATACACAATGGAATACTATGCAGCCATCAAAAGAAATGAAATCTTGCCATTTGCGACGACGTGGATGGAACTAGAGTGTATCATGCTTAGTGAAATAAGTCAATCGGAGAAAGACAACTATCATATGATCTCCCTGATATGAGGACATGGAGAAGCAACATGGGGGGGTAGGGGGATAGGAGAAGAATAAATGAAACAAGATGGGATTGGGAGGGAGACAAACCATAAATGACTCTTAATCTCACAAAACAAACTGGGGGTTGCTGGGGGGAGGTGGGATTGGGAGAGGGAGAGCGGGCTATGGACATTGGGGAGGGGAGGCGAACCATAAGAGACTATGGACTCTGAAAAACAACCTGAGGGTTTTGAAGGGTCAGGGGTGGGAGGTTGGGGGAACAGGTGGTGGGTGATGGGGAGGGCACGTTTTGCATGGAGCACTGGGTGTTGTGCAAAAAGAATGAATACTGTTACGCTGAAAAATTAATAAAAAGGGAAAAAAAATTGTGACAATATAACAGAAGAAAAATGTTATATTTTACTGTACTTTTAATTTTTATTTTGACTAATAATGAGGATAAACACCTTTTTAATTTAGGAGTCACTGCAGTTAAAATGTACTGATATGCTGTTCTTTTCATTATTTTTTTTTATCAGTTTTCAAGCAATTTTTGTAAATCAACCTATTTTTTGTCTAGTTTCTATCACCTTTTGCCACACAAATAGGTCTATGTTTGAAGCATGTGGCCTTCGGGTTTTCCATTTCTCTTATGAATATCTGCCCTACTCCTATTCCTCTCCAAAACCATTTTATATAATATTTTAATAGTATTATTTACATTTATGTTTTTTCAATCTACTTGGAATTAATTTCATGTGTGGTGTGAGGTAATTTTATTCCCTTCCAGAAGAAGTCCTGATTTTGCCAAACTGTCCACTTAATAAATGATCTTTTTTCTCATTGGAAAAAAAAAAAAAAATTGGAAGGGGAGGCGAACCATAAGAGACTATGGACTCTGAAAAACAACCTGAGGGTTTTGAAGGGTCAGGGCTGGGAGGTTGGGGGAACAGGTGGTGGGTAATGGGGAGGGCACGTTTTGCATGGAGCACTGGGTGTTGTGCAAAAAGAATGAATACTGTTACGCTGAAAAAATGAATAAAATGAAAAAAAAAAAGAAAAAAAAAGTGACATAGAGTAAGCATGGCAGAGTTACACCTAAAAATCCAAATGAACCAATATTATATTATAACCATCAACTGTTAAGTCTACTATAACTAAAGAGATATTTGAAATAATTGATATTTTATTAATAAGCAACACCTTTTATTTGTAGGAATTGAGAAAGAACTAGTTCTAAAGAGAAGAAAATAAAAACCAAAAAGCTACCATTGCTCCAGTTATCTACCGTTATATTAAAAAGACACAGCAAAATTTCAGGATTTAAAGGAATAATTTATTATTTCTCACAGCCCAGCAGTCTGATTCCACTCTGGATCCCCTCATACAGTTGCAAATATATGGCAGATGGGTCTAGAGTCACCTGAAGGCTACTTCACTCACATGTCTTGTTCCTGGTGGGATATCTGGAGGAACTAAGGAGTTGTCAAGCACCTGCGTGTGTGTGTGTGTGTGTGTGTGTGTGTGTGTGTGTGTGCGCGCACACTCTCACATGTTTCTCTCTGTCTTTCCCCATACAGACTATTCCCATGGATAGTTTAGACTTCCTCACAGTAGTAGAGGAAGTAGTAGACTTCCTCACACTATTCACATGTCATCTGGCTACCCCAGAGCAAGCATTCTAAAGAAATAAAGTAAAAACTGTTAATCCCTTAAATTTTGGGGTGGCCAACTGGCATATAATCAATTATCCCATATTCCATGATTGAAATAGTCGCAGAGTCTGCCCAGATTCAAGAGGAGGGGAAATAGATGCTGCATTTAATTAAAGAAATATCAAAGCATTTGTGGCCATTTTTAATTTTCTACAACCATCCATATGCTTTCAACTATTTTAAGCATATACACTTTGCATCAATAAAAATCATAGTATTTGTTAAAGAATAAGATTACTACATCTGTATCTTCAGGTCTATTTTAAAGAAAGTTCTGTGTGTATTTGAGAGGAATGAATATTCTGTTGTTTTAGGGTGGAATGTTCTATATATATATATATCCACAAAGTCCATCTGGTCCAATGTGTCATTCAAAGCTCTTGTTTCTTTGTTGATCTGTTTAGATGATCTGTCCAGTTCTGAGAGTTGATTGTTAAAATCTCCCACCATTAATGTATAGTTGTCAATCTGATTCTTATTTTGGTTAACAGCTGGCTTATGTAGTTGGCTGCTCCCATGTTGGGGCATAGATATTTACAATTATTAGATTTTCTTTTGGATAGCCCCTGTAAGAATGATATAATGTCACTCTGGATCAGTTATTACAGTCTTTGGTTTAAATTCTAGTTTGTCTGATGTAAGAATTGTTAACCTAGCTTTCTTTTGAGGTCCACTGTCATGAAAATACTTCTCTATCCCCTCACTTTCAGTCTGGAGGTATTTGTAGGTTCAAAATGAGTCTCTTGTAGACAGCATATGGATGGGTTCTGTCTTTGTATCCAAACTGCAACCCTGTGCCACTTCATGGGAGCATTTAGGCTATTCATGTTGAGGGTTACTACGGTAAGATATGTGTTTATGGTCACCCTACTCTCTGTACAGTCCCTGTTTCTATGGATTGTCTCTGCATATTTCTGGCCCATATCACTCTTGGTGTCTTCTTTTATAGAATCTCCATTAGTATTTCTTGCAGGCACCACAATGTTCATAGCAGCAATGTCCATAATAGCCAAACTGTGAAAGGGGCTAAGATGCCTTCAACAGATGAATGGATAAAGAAGATATGGTACATATACACAATAGAATATTATTCAGCCATCAGAAATGATGAATATCCACCATTTATATCAACATGGATGGAACTGGAGAGAATTATTTTAAGTGGAGTAAGTCAAACAGAGAAAGACAATTATCATATGGTTTCACTTATATGTGGAACATAAGCAATAGCATGGAGGACAATAGGGAAAGGGAGGGAAAATCAAAGGGGGAGAAATCAGAGAGGGAGATGAACTGTAAAAAACTATGGGCCCCAAGAAAAATTCTGGGGGTTTCAGAAGGGAGGGAGGGAGGGGGAGGGGTAACAGGGTAATGGGTATTGAGGAGGGCATGTGGTGTGATGAAGACTGGGTGTTATACTTAACTAATGAATCATTGAACACTGCATCAAGGACTAATTATGTATTATAAAATGGCTAACTGAACATAATAGAAAATTAAATAAAATCTTTTAAAAAATAAAATAAAATATGATTACTTAACAGCACATTTTTAGTTTTTTTGGGCATTTGATAATTTTACAATATGTCATTAATGGATATTTATAAACTATGTAAATATTCCTACTGTGGCACATGTCAATTTGTTTATCATTTCTCACTCTTATAATCAACAGCATGATGAGCATCCTTTTAGCTTAATTGTTGAGGAATTCTAAAGTAATTTCCATAAGAAATATCCCAAGAATCAGAATTACTGAATTTTAATATGTACTGAGAAATGTTTAAATATGAAATTAAAACATGAGGCCCAAAAGACATATTTCTCCTATCTAAATCAAAGGATTTCTATAAACTCATCCCATTGCCACTGCAAGAGAAATTTTGTAGAACACCTTCACTGAGGATTTTGCAGAGATGCTACATTTAACCTGTCCATATTCAGCGTTAAGGCTCAAATTCTTCCAATATTTTATGTTTTGACATGATTTATGCAATGGCTGCAATAATGGAATCACTGAGGAAGAAATCCTAGATATTTTAGGTGGAATGTGCCATACTTTGGGCCCTAAAATTCTGGACAATAACAAAAAGAATCCTCTATAGAAGAATATGAATTATCTATATATTGATCTAGATCTAGGAACAATCAATAAATCAATAAATTCTTAACTAAATCTGAACATAAAAGTGAACAATGCCAGAGACAGCATGAAGAAAACTATAATTATCCTAGCTATACAAATAATAAAGCTATACAATAATCCCTAGCCCCTCACTATACATTTATCTCCCCACCCAAAATGGTGGTAATATGAAAACAGAACTCCAGTTATAATTGAAGATGATAGGCAGTTTACATTTGTTTAATAGGCTAAACTATTTGGCTCTTTTTCAGTGTTATTTATGCTATCCCCAACAAGTTTTAGGACTCTACCACACTCCTTATTATTTGCTGTACAGAAAACTAGTGATATTTTAAGAAATTTTGTGGAATCAGACTCAGAAGCTTTCTAACTAGGTAAACAATAATAACTGCTTTATTTGAAGCTTGAGACAGCTATTACAATGGAAGACATATTGAATTGTGCCAGATCTCTGGAGCACTTCACCCTCAATGCAGATGCAAGACTTTTGACTGTTCTCAAACCTGATGTGGAGATTGGGTTGTATAAAAGAGCAAGACTCAGAGAATGATACATATCTGAGGTGTTACTATTATGATTTATAATTTTTAAATTATTCACAAATAAGACAAGTATGTCATATTTTAAATATCTTAATATATTTTCTCCATATAAAATTCAGCTATAATTAATATAAATACAGCTCTCAAGAAGTCTTATTTCTTAGTTTACCTGACCATTTTACTTTTATAATTTCCTTAACAGTTTGAATAATTAAGAAAAGCCAAAAGTGGATGTTAAACAGTTTTTAAGTGTTTTGTAGATTGTTTTTCATACCCTATATTGTCCCTCTGTCTACACTCAAATAATTTTAAAGGTTTGATCATTATTTTTCTGTAGAAGTTTTTATTACTTTTGTACATGTGCCTAATTTCCCAATTAGGGTTGGATAAAATAAAAAGCAACCAGAGAAACCATTGTACAAGCGACTCCTTTGTTTTTTTAAGGATCACAATACTTAAGGCAATTGAATCTTACAGGCAGAATGATTAATGGATAACTGCCAAGATTTCCATTGGCTGGGTTAATCTATGTTACTTAGAATCATATCAGTTCTCTGGTCATTCAAACATTGAGAGAAAAAAACCAACATCCAAAGTGGTATTTTTATGTTTGTTTTTTTTATGTTTTGATTTTCATGTTTGATTTCATGTTTATACACAAGATACACAACTGGAACCCACAATAAAAACAAAGGATAGAGAAAGAAAGAATACATGAAATTAAGAATCCATGGAAAGTTCTAGTCTGACACTTCCAAAGCCATTCTGTTTGTTCATTTACCAATTAAAATGTTAGAAGGGAAGAAACTGGTAAAAGATTCTTCCTCCCTATAGTGAAACAAATACTTTTTGTTTTGTTTTGTTTTTTAGATTTTTATTTATTTGGCTGAGAGGGAGTGAGTGAGTGAGAGAGTACAAGCAGGGGGAGAAGGAGAAGCAGATTCCACTGAGCAGGACGCCCAATGTGGGGCTTGATCCCAGGACCTTGGGGTCAGGACTGGAGCCAAAGTCAGACACTTAACCAACTGAGCCACCTAGGTACCCCATAAAACAAATACTTATAAAAATAAATCAACATTGTATTAGCAGCTGGTAAAGAGGATAGATCTTTCTTTCCTATTTTGTCCATTAAGATATTTTATCTTGAAATAGATGTTGAATCTCTAATGTTATAGAATTGGAGACCAGACTTAAAATATTTTTTCAGACTAAAAATCCACATGTGCTTTTTCAAAACTACTTGGGAATAAAATTTTTGATACTTAACAATTTGTATATATTTAAACAAACAGAATTTTAACTAACTTTGACTTCTGTATATTAACTTTTTCCCTTTGGAGAAGTTGGTAACAGTAGGTGCTTATATTTTTACATTTTTATTTTATTTTATTTTATTTTATTTTATTTTATTTTATTTTAGAGAGAGAGAAAGTGTACTTGTGGGAGGGGGAGGGGTAGAGGAGGAGGGCAGGAGAGAATCTTAAGCAGGTTCTATACCCAGCATTGAGCCCCACTCCCACTCAATCTCATGACCCTGAGATCATGACCTGAGCTTAAACTGAGTCAAGTGCTAAACCAACGGAGCCACTCAGATGCCCCTATACATTTATATTTTAAAGTGATTTTTATTTTGTAACCCAAGGTCTTTTGCAATTAGAGAAAATTATGAGAAGTGATAAGACAATGCAATATACCAAACCAACTTCCCAATAAAGATGAATATATTTTGGGAATTGAGTTACTTTTGGAGGTCATCTATTCTAACAGTTTCATTTTACCAATATGAAAACTGAGGTCCCAAACAAACAAAAGCAAAGAAAGGAATTTTCAACATCACATAGTTATTGACAAGATCAAGATCCTTGCTCTCCTGATTCTTCATCTAGAATTCTTGCAACATCATGTGTTTCTGCTGTGTAGCCTTAGCCACTCAGGTGCTATATAATTTTGAAAATTTAGAGTATCTCATATTAGAAAATCCCTGTCAGTAAGAATTTTTATCTAACAGGCACAACATTTACTAGACATTCTGAATAAATATGAACTTGGATTTCAAAAGAGTGTGTTTGTGTCAGTGTGTGTGAGGCTCAGATGCAAACATAGAAGGCTTCCTATAACTTAATGGAAGAAAATACAAAGGTATCCACTCAAAAATCGGCAATGGGAGGGACAAACCATAAATGACTCTTAATCTCACAAAACAAACTGGGGGTTGCTGGGGGGAGGTGGGATTGGGAGAGGGGGAGCGGGCTATGGACATTGAGGAGGGGAGGCGAACCATAAGAGACTATGGACTCTGAAAAACAACCTGAGGGTTTTGAAGGGTCAGGGGTGGGAGGTTGGGGGAACAGGTGGTGGGTAATGGGGAGGGCACGTTTTGCATGGAGCACTGGGTGTTGTGCAAAAAGAATGAATACTGTTACGCTGAAAAAATAAATAAAATGGAAAAAAAATCGGCAATGGAGAATTTTGAGGAGGACATATCAGATGTAAAATAAATCAGAAGTCAACAGTTATATTTCAAACAATTAGATATCAATGGTCTTTTTTTTTTCAATTGTCCTTTAAAATCTGCTGAGGACTGAGATATAAAAAAAAATGTATTTTTCAGGAGGAAAACCTTCCCATTAAAGACAGGAGAAAATTGGTTATTGAGGAGGGAATTTTGGCTGTGGCATATAGAATACCTTCTGCTAAGTTCTCTGCATTTTTTGCTCTGGCCCTCTAGTCTAATAAATGAATTATTGTACAATCAAGGGCAGTTTCTCATACTGACAGTATTTCCACAGCATCCACCCACACATAGTAGCTTTGTTCTAAAGCCATGTTATTGGTTTAATGGAATAAATGTAGTTATCACACAAAGAAATGTGAAGTGGCATATGCATCATTGTTATCTATGAATTATTGCATTGAAACTTCTTTAGTTGTGCCAAAGTTGGAAAAAATATTTGTGGATAATTTGCTACACATCTCACAATAGTGGAAAATTCTGTCAATGTATTGTTAAAAATTGATGCTGGCATTACAAGAGGGCCCTGAATGGCTTTCAGTATGAAAGCTAATACATTTTATATTAGCATTTCTGCTTAGAAAATCTCTAACTAGCCTGCCAAAGGGGTTAATAAATTTGAGTGAGGAAACAAATTTGTTATTTTTTCATATGCAGCTTCATGATTATAATCTTTAATATTTATTAGTAGAGTCAATAAAAATTTTTGAAACTGCTTGATTGCATCATGACCTAAAAAGTAACTCTCACAAATATTTTGACAATGCAAATGCTAAATGCCTTAAGCAATTAAATCATCAAGTTTCTGGGTATATATTTTAATGAATATCTTACATTCATAATCCAGAAAGTCCACCTTGATCTCTCTTTCAGGCTATAACATAGATTTGCCTTTTTAAAATACATAATTAACAAGATCTACAGTCCCTGAAGGATAAAATTTTGAAATAAATAGTTGAATAAAAAATAAAGCACATGACTTTTCACATAAAGAACCCATTATTTCCATACAATTTGCATTAGGTCTTACAGAACAGGTTTGAAATTTAAAATGGACTAATGCCATAAATATTAAGCACATTATATACCAGGTAGTAATATTATAAATACTTATTATTAAGCTTTATATGATTTTCTCTGAGTTAGATAGTTCAGTTACTTGTTTAGATAAAGAAACTAAAACAACAGTTTGAGTCACTTGTCTAAGCTAACATAGTTTTTACACCAGTGAAATATTGTTTCTATTTCAAAATAGATCATCATTACTCATTACTCTAGACTGGGACAGGAATTCTGAATACTTGGCCCAGGGTCTACTTTTCTAAAAGAGACTGAGTCCTCCACATAATTTATTTTGTCTTTACCAGTTAATATTAATATGCGGATTAAGGAGTATACTTACTATGATGAGCATGGGGTGATGCATGGAACTGTTGGATTACTATATTGTACACCTAAAACTAATATAGCACTGTTATGTTAACTGGAATTAAAATAAAAAAAAAAACAAATAAAGTGCATGTGGCCCAGGCCATCTATTTCTATCATGCCTAGGTGTTATGAACTTTCTCATTACCTGAAACCCAATTTTTTTTTTTAAAGATTTTATTTATTTATTTGACAGACAGAAATCACAAGAGAGGCAGGCAGAGAGAGAGGAAGGGAAGCAGGCTCTCCGCTGAGCGGAGAGCCCGATGCGGGACTCGATCCCAGGATCCCGAGATCATGACCCGAGCCGAAGGCAGCGGCCCAACCCACTGAGCCACACAGGCGCCCCCTGAAACCCAATTTTTAATTGTACTCTCAATAACTATGCATGATAAGAACCCCCCCAATATCTTTAAACTAATAGCTAAAAGTTCTCTCTACATACATGCTTTCTTTGAGTGACTCACTATTGAGAACACCACTTGCATTGTGGCTGTTCAATCAAGTTCCTGTGTAATTAATTTTTGCAGATTTTTGGATCTCTCATCTATGTTTCCTGTTATCTCTGAAGATAGTTCAGAGATTGTTGCTAATCCCCTGATTTTAAAGAAACCCTGCTGCCATGGTCTGAATGTTTGTGTCCCCCAAATCCATTTTTTGAAATTCTAACTTCCCAAAGTGATGCGTGATGGTATTACTTGGTGGGAACTTTGGGAGATGATTATGTAGTGGTATCAATGCTCTTATAAAACACATCTCACAGGGGAACCTGGGTGGCTAAGCCCTTAAGCATCAGTCTTTGGTTCAAGTCATTATCCCAGGGTCCTGGGATCAAGCTCCACATAGGGCTCCCTGTTTAACTTTTCCCTCTCACACTCCCCCTGCTTGTGTTCCCCCTCTTTGTCAAATAAATAAATAAAATCTTACAAAAAAATAAATAAAACAGATCTTACAGAATTCCCTAGCCACTTCCAACATGTGAGTATACAATGAGAATTCTATAAACCAAAAAAGGGTCTTCTCAGAATCTGACCATTCTGGCACCCTTTTCTTGATCTTTTAACTTTCAGAAAGAGAAAAAAAAAATCTGTTGTTTAAAAGCTACATTGTCTGTGGTATTTTGTTATAGCAGCTTCAACAGACTAGGACATGCCATGTTTTCCTCACATCCTTGTGGTTGCCCTTCATTGATTCTTGCTACCACAATTCATTGTATATTGGCACATGACTTATTCTCTCTTTAAACTCCAAACCTTGCTATGTTACTATGCAACTTCTATGAGCAGCCGAACATTCCATCAATCACTCTGTCCAGTGAAGTTCTCAGCTGGTTCATAACCACTTCTCTACTCTACTTATATCAGCCACTTTGTCTCTAACTCCCACAACTCTGTTAACACATTAAATCAGTCCAATTCCAAAATCATTCATTCAGTTTTCTTTCTCTGAACCAACCTTCAGCTACTCTTAGTTTGCTCATTTCACTGTGACCTTTTTTCAACCTTTAAAAATATGCAATCCGGGGCACCTGGGTGGCTCAGTGGGTTAAGGCCTCTGCCTTTCGCTCAGGTCATGATCCCAGGGTCCTGGGATCGAGCCCCGCGTCTCGGGCTCTCTGCTTGGCAGGGAGCCTGCTTCCTCCTCTCTCTCTCTCTCTGCCTGCCTCTCTCCCTACTTGTGATCTCTATCTGTCAAATAAATAAATAAAATCTTTTAAAAAATATGCAATCCATTTTTCTACCTTTTTTCTATTCCTTTAATATTATTTTAAATAATCCTGTTATTTTTAATTTTCTCATAATTCAGCTTAGATTGCTAACTCACAAAGATCCTTTGTTGGCTTAAATTTTATCAAATCTTGATGGAAAAAGACCAATAATGAATCTAATTCTGAAATTCTTCACACTAGGCCCTCAGCAAACTAGCCATTCTGAAATGGCATACCAAGACAAATTGTTTCCACCATAAATTCATGAAAAACAAATAATAAAGGGGCATTAGAAATACTAAGCAGATTTACCACCTTTCTAATCATTCTCTGACTCTCTACAAATCAAATCTTTTCTTTCATTCTGAAATTCTTAATCTTCTTATTATTCCCAGAAGATTACCTTGCTTTCTGATTTATAGACAAGAACAGTTATCAGAGAAGAAATCCCTAATGATATAATTACTCAACATAAGGTACTATCTGTATCTAGTGCTGAGTTTATTCAAAACATCATCCCAAAAAGCAAAACTTGGGCAGTATCAGTATCTTTGTGTAAGGACTAGGAGGAATATGCTACCAAATGTTGAGAGCTTTAGAACAATGGACCCTCCAACCAATACTCACACTGGAAAGGAAAAGATTTCCCATGAGTGAGAGCACAAGGAACAGAGTTTGTCAATGGTTTCAAGTACTGGGAAAAGGAGTTACGGGCTTTGAATTGTTGGTAAGTGCAAAAACAAAATAATTACAGAGTCAGCAAGTAAATAAATAGGGGTGTGGTGGTCGGAACTTTTAAAGATCTCAGGAATATCCACTTAATACTCATTTTTGAAAGAGCAGAAAACTACCCTGCATGCAACATTCAAATTTAGCAAGCCAGAAAACCTGGAATGAAAGAAAAGAAATTAATTTAGAAGGTGGGGAGTAGAAAGAAAGCAGACAGTAGAAAGTGCAGTGATAGTAAAATACAACATAAAAATTCGAGAGCATGGTCTTGAAAGGCCGTACCTGTAGTGCTTTAGAAAGTTCTTGAAATGAGAAGCTAAACAGAAAACAAAACGTTCTGAATAGAATAAAGCTAATAGCTCTTGAAGTGGCTATGTAGAAAGGTCACGTTTTGAATGATCATGGATGGTAATAATAGATGAAGAAACATTGAGATTGAGAAACTTTGGAAAACACCTTGGTTTACCACTTCCTTCACAGAGAACTAATAATATTCAAATATGGAGAACAAAAAGTATTTATTCAGAGTTACCCTGAGAAAAAATAAAATTGAATCATTTTCTTCAAGATAAAATAGAAACAGAGGCACCCAGGGTGGCTTAATAATTAAGCCTCTGCCTTTGGCTCAGGTCACGATCCCAGGGTTCTGGGATTGAACCTCCTGTCAGGTTCCCTGCTTGCCAGGAAGCCTGCTTCTCCCTCTCCCACTGCCCCTGCTTGTGTTCCCTCTCTCACTGTGTGTCTCTTGCTGTCAAATAAATAAATAAAATCTTTTAAAATGTTCATCATCACTAGCCATCAGGGAGATTCAAATTAAAACCACATTGAGATATCACCTTACACCAGTTAGAATGGCCAAAATCAGCAAGACAGGAAACAACATGTGTTGGAGAGAATGTGGAGAAAGGGGAACCCTCTTACACTGTTGGTGGGAGTGCAAGTTGATGCAGCCACTTTGGAGAACAGTGTGGAGATTCCTCAAGAAATTAAAAATAGAGTTTCCCTATGACCCTGCAGTTGCACTGCTTGGTATTTGCCCCCAAAGATACCGATGTAGTGAAAAGAAGAGCCATCTGTACCCCAATGTTTATAGCAGCAATGGCCATGGTCGCCAAACTGTGGAAATAACCAAGATGCCCTTCAATGGACAAATGGATAAGGAAGATGTGGTCCATATACATTATGGAGTATTATGCCTCCATCAGAAAGGATGAATACCCAACTTTTGTAGCAACAAGGACGGGACTGGAAGAGATTATGCTGAGTGAAATAAGTCAAGCAGAGAGAGTCAATTATCATATGGTTTCACTTATTTGTGGAGCATAACAAATAACATGGAGGACATGGGGAGATGGAGAGGAGAAGGGAGCTGAGGGAAATTGGAAGGAGAGATGAACCATGAGAGACTATGGACTCTGAAAAACAACCTGAGGATTTTGAAGGGGTGGGGGGTGGGAGGTTGGGGGAATCAGGTGGTAGGTAATAGGGAGGGCATGTATTGCATAGAGCACTGGGTGTGGTGAAAAAACAATGAATACTGTTACACTGAAAAGAAATTAAAAAAAAATCTTTTAAAAAATAGAAATGGAAAAATAAGGACTACAAATCTTATGGAACAATTACCTAATATTTTTAAATAAAGTAAAATAAATTTAAAAATCTGTATAAGCCTCAAAAGAATTAAAAGTCAGAAATAGGATTGCTTGGGAATGAGATATCTAGATAATAAGAAATTGAAAAAAATGAAAACTGACAAAAAACATAAAATATAAAAAAACAAAAACCATTTTGGAAACCAAGGCTAAAGTAGGGGGAAAAATAACATATAGACTCCAAAAAAAAAAAAAAAGCCCTCTGTAAATAAACTAGAGAATGGAGAGGAAAAAATATCTTATTAAATTTTTAATTAAAAAAATAAAATTTTAAATTTTATTTCCTTTTAAAAGAAATAATTAGAAAGGAAGTGATAAATGCTGAGCATAACTGAAGATGCAACATACATATTTGGGATCCTTGAAAGTAAAACCATCTGAAGAGTTTATTAAGTATTTCTTGAATTATTTGACAGAATGAAAGTTTTTAATTTAGAAGCTAGTCTCTTCACACATGGACTGATCCCATATTAATGAAAACTGGTTTATTTTGAAGCATAGCATTTTCTTAAAAGATGTACCTGCCCTAAGTGATTTTTTTTCTCAATGTTTAAGTTGTTATCAACTTTATGGAGATTATAGTAATATTTAGTTATGCCTAAAGGTATAAGAACCAGATTCTTCATGAGAATGATATTGGCTCTCTCCAAAATAGACAATAAAATCTTAGATCATATGTTTAATTTTGAACACTCTGTTGTCTTATACTTTCATATTCTCATTCAAACAATTGTATTTTTTTTGGGGGGGGTGTTAATTAATTTATTTTTTTAGCGTAACAGTATTCATTGTTTTTGTACAACACCCAGTGTTCCATGCAATACGTGCCCTCCCTATTACCTATCACCTGGTTCCCCCAACCTCCCACCCCCTCAGGTTGTCTTTTTTTTAATTTATTTTTTAATTTATTTATTTGACAGAGAGAGATCACAAGTAGACAGAGAGGCAGGCAGAGAGAGAGAGAGGGAAGCAGACTTGCCGCTGAGCAGAGAGTCTGATGCAGGACTCGATCCCAGGACCCTGAGATCATGACCTGATCTGAAGGCAGCAGCTTAACCCACTGAGCCATCCAGGCACCCCCCCCCTCAGGTTGTCTTTTTAAAGGCATTTGGTCATTTCACATGGTTGCAGAAAAATCATCTCTATGCTTGCTTTTTAATTAGATTTTTCAATTTGCTGAGCCTGCTTTTCTCTCTGTTTTCTAATTATGACAGAGATTCTGAAACAGATGCAGAAGAATCATGACCTACTTGAACAATCAGCAGCCAGACTTGTAAGCTTTGTGGAATAATGTCAACACTAAGAACCATCAATCCAAGTGAATTCCAATATGCAATTGAAGTCATTAGTATGGATTGGTGTCAAACTTTCAAGCATTTACCTTATTTATTGAATGACCTAATACTTCTAAATGAAAGTGGGGAGAGGGTGGAGTAGGAAGATAAGGATAGACTCCAATACTAAGGTACTTAGGGCTCCTATCTGAATTTCAGAATTGCTGTCAAATAAATATTTATTAGTGTCCTTTTTCTTATATGTAGACAATAACTATATATGTAGAAGACTGAAGAAAAATTAAGTGCTAAACTGGAATTCGATATTGAAACCAAGTACCAATATTCTCTTTAGTAAATATCCCCTGGAATATTATTCTGTGCATAGAATATATTTTTGTGCTTATTAATTAAAAATGTTTAAATGATCACTAATATTGTATTTCCTGGCCTACAGAATATATTAAATGTATGTTCTCAGGTCCTTGTGCTAGATGCAAATTAGACATGAGAATGCAAATGGAAATTTCTATGAATGCATAATTTTGCAAAATTAGCTTTACAAATTCCATGTTTTATGCAACCCCCTAAAACAAAAACAAAAACAAGTGCTTACTAAGCTAAATGATGCTGAAACAGTTTATCAGCTGAATGATGTCAGTCAGCAATTAAGAACAGTCAAGCTTTGCAGAAATCAGCCAGATATTTAAAGGAGAAGTATTTTACAAATACAAGAAAAGAAAAAATGTCTACAACTCTTATATGTTTTTAGCATAGAAAAATAAGAATAAGAAAATAAAATTTTAAAAATAAGAACTTAGGGGTGACTGGGTGGCTCAGTTGGTTGTGTCAGACTCTTGATTTTGGCTCAGGTCATGACTTCAGTGTTGTGAGGCTGAGTGCTGAGTGGGGCTCAGTGCTGGGTATGGAGCATGCTTAAGATTCTCTCTCTCTGTCTTCCTCATCCCTTCTTCCCCCACTCTTTTTTTCTCTCTATCTAAAATAAATAAATAAATAAATAAATAATAAAAGACCACGTTTTAAATTTCATAACAGTAAAATAGCATTATGCATCCTTAACTCTTGCATTTTTAAAATTTAGCATTAATAATAACATAATTAGGACTTTGATGTAATTCTAGTTCCAAAATATCCATTTACAATTTGTTTCTAAACCTCAGTTTGTTCATATATAAGTGGATATCTATAAGAATAAAATTATGTAATCAATGTAAAATGACAGGCAAACCAAATGGTACATTGTAGCTACATATAATAGGTGCTCAGTAAATACTATTTTGTGTGTGTATGTGTTTCTATGTTTTAATCCATTTTTTTTCTCAAAGTATGAGGAAAATAAAAATCATGGCTACATTCACCATTCAACAATGATTATTTTCATAGTCAACACTGCTTCTTCTATCTCTATTTTTAGATTAGGTCATTACATAAATGACTTACCATTATTTTTAGATTACTCAGTTAATAAAATAATGTCCATTGAAACCATAAAACACCAAAGGAACACAGATATAAACAAGGTATCACTAAGAATTTATACTTGTTATGTTAATAGAAGTATCTGTAGAAGATAACCCCCCAAATAAGAGTTGAATGTAATGTAAGTTGATTTCTTTTTCTCAATATCAACTTTGCTGCTGGTAAGAGTGTTGGCCACTATGCCTCATAGCCCTTTGAGGATTTAGTGGCTCAGGAGATAGAGACTGCCCATTTTACACTTGGTTACCAAGATTTACCTGAGAGTGACACTCAATTCAGCAAGGAATAGGAACTACTAAGGGAGTGGGGATGAGGTAATGTGGCAGTTTTGTTAAAACTGGCATGGAAGAAGTATACATCATTTCTCTTCATTATTCACTGGCTAACCAAGGCTTAGTAATTTGGCCATAACTAAGCTCAACGGAGACTGGGGCAAAAGGGAAAATTTTCCAAATATGCTAGTTAATTTGTGCCTAAGAAATAGAAAGAATTGAATATATACATATTAAAAACAGTCTTTTCTTTTCTTTCTTTTTTTTTAAAGATTTTATTTATTTGACAGACAGATCACGAGTAGGCAGAGAGGCAGGCAGAGAAAGGTGGGGAAAGCAGATTCCCCACTGAGCAGAGAGCCCGATGTGGGGCTTGATCCCAGAACCCCAAGATCATGACCTGAACTGAAGGCAGAGGCTTTAACCCACTGAGTCACACAGCCCCCCCCCCCCCATTTTTTTGAGAGAGAGAGAGAGAGAGAGAAAGTGAGCAAGCAAAGAAGCAGTGTAGGGACGCAGAGAGAATCTTAAGCAGGCCCCACCCCCAGCACAGAACCTGATGGGGGGCTTGATCTCAAGACCCTGGATAATAACCTGAGGCCCTGAGATCATGACCTGAGCCAAAATCAAGTCGGAGGCTTAACCTTGGAGGCTTAGCCACCAAGGGGGAAAAATTGTAACTACCTGAGGTGATGGATGTTAAGTAAACTTACTGTGGTAATCATTTAGCAATATACACATATATAAAATCATTATGTCATATACCTAAAACTAATCAGTGTTATATGTCAATTATATGTCAGTAAAGTTGGGGGGAAAAAACCCATCACCAAAATCCAACATAAATACTAGAAGAATTTAAATTAAATAAACAATGCTAAAAATAAAAAATATATATATATAATAATAAGTATTTTAAAAATGTTCAACTTCTCTAAGAGACAGTAGGATTCTACTATTAATATCGTTATAGAACATTCTTTGTGGCTCATAAAACTGAAAGTGTGTTAAGTTTTAAATACAAAATCAATAAAATTTTTAAATTAAAAAAAGAAATGCATATATTCACAAAATGAGGTGTCTTTGTCAATGCATATTAATCACAGAAAGTATGCACTGTTGGATCTAAAAGCAAGACATTTTTTGACATTTAGATACATATTCTGGACTGCACATATGTATATAACAGGTGGGGAAGCAAATTAATAACCTCTATAATCTGTGTTAGAGATAAATGCAGTACCTTATATCATCAGTGACACTTACTGGGTTGGGGGAGAGAGAATAGGAATATTGGACCCCAAACAGCACTTTTGCAAGTCTTAGATGTCTTAATTCAATTATAAGCACATCTTCAAGATTTCTAGGTTTGAAATACCTTGGTAAGAAACAAAAGGAATACTTTAAAGATAATTAGGAAGAAAATTACTCTATTTCAAAAGTAAAATCTATCTTCATCAACTTTATCCAATATAATTGCACATTTCACAAATTAGCTGTGAGCTAAGGTTATAAGATTATTTTTCTGGATATAATACTTTGACTCCAAAAAGAATTTCTTTAACATAGAAAACAAATTTAATGCTTTCAATGAGCCAATGATCGTCATTAAGTCTAGTATTTATAAGATTCATTTGAGACCTTCAATTAGTGTTAGAACTCCCACAGTATAAAATAAGAAAAAAATAAGGCAAGCCAATAAAGAGGCATAGGATGATTTAAGGCTTAAAAAGAATTAAGGAAAATGATAGGAATTATGTAAAATAGAGGAAAAATATGAGGTTATTTTACTAATTGTTTTTAGATTCTTTAAGGAATATAAAAGGAAATAATACTATATCTATTAATTTCCATTACCATATTAACTTATTTACTTGTATTTTTCCTCAGTGCCTGATAGAATTCAAATTGGATTTTTTTTAATTTATTTATTTTTTCAGCGTAACAGTGTTCATTGTTTTTGCACAACACCCAGTGCTCCATGCAATACGTGCCCTCCCTATTACCCACCACCTGGTTCCCCCAACCTCCCACCCCCGCCCCTTCAAAACCCTCAGGTTGTTTTTCAGAGTCCATAGTCTCTTATGGTTCACCTCCCCTTCCAATTTCCCTCAACTTCCTTCTCCTCTCCATCTCCCAATGTCCTCCATGTCATTTGTTATGCTCCACAAATAAGTGAAACCATATGATACTTGACTCTCTCTGCTTGACTTATTTCACTCAGCATAATCACTTCCAGTCCTGTCATGTTGCTACAAAAGTTGGGTATTCAACTTTTTTTTTTTATAAACATAATAATGTTTCTTTTTTTTTAATAAACATAATAATGTATTTTTATCCCCAGGGGGTACAGGTCTGTGAATCACTAGGTTTACACACTTCACAGCACTCACCATAGCACATACCCTCCCCAATGTCCATAACGCCCTCCCGCTTTCCTAACCCCACCTCCCGCCAGCAACCCTCAGTTTGTTTTGTGAGATTAAGAGTCATTTATGGTTTGTCTCCCTCCCAATCCCATCTTGTTTCATTTATACTTCTCCTACCCCCCTAAACCTCCATGTTGCATCTCCATGTCCTCATATCAGGGAGATCATATGATAGTTGTCTTTCTCTGATTGACTTATTTCACTAAGCATGATACCCTCTAGTTCCATCCACATCATTGCAAATGGCAAGATTTCATTTCTTTTGATGGCTGCATAGTATTCCATTGTGTATATATACCACTTCTTCTTTATCCATTCATCTGTTGATGGACATCTAGGTTCTTTCCATAGTTTGGCTATTGTAGACATTGCTGCTATAAACATTCGGGTGCACGTGCCCCTTCGGATCACTATGTTTGTATCTTTAGGGTAAATACCCAGTAGTGCAATTGCTGGGTCATAGGGTAGTTCTATTTTCAACATTTTGAGGAACCTCCATGCTGTTTTCCAGAGTGGTTGTACCAGCTTGCATTCCCACCAACAGTGTAGGAGGGTTCCCCTTTCTCCACATCCTCGCCAGCATCTATCATTTCCTGACTTGTTAATTTTAGCCATTCTGACTGGTGTGAGGTGATATCTCATTGTGGTTTTGATTTGTATTTCCCTGATGCCGAGTGACATGGAGCACTTTTTCATGTGCCTGTTTGAATTCCTATTCTCCTGAAACTGTTCCAAAAAATAGAAATGGAAGGAAAACTTCCAAACTCATTTTATGAGGCCAGCATCACCTTGATCTCAAAACCAGACAAGGATCCCACCTAAAAAGAGAACTACAGACAAATATCCTTGATGAACACAGATGCAAAAATTCTCACCAAAATACTAGCCAATAGGATTCAACAGTACATTAAAAGGATTATTCACCACAATCAAGTGGGATTTATTCCAGGTCTGCAGGGTTGGTTCCACATCCACAAATCAATCAATGTGATAGAACACATTAATAAAAGAAAGAACAAGAACCATATGATACTCTCAATAGATGCTGAAAAAGCATTTGACAAAGTACAGCATCCCTTCCTGATCAAAACTCTTCAAAGTGTAGGGATAGAGGGCACATATCTCAATATTATCAAAGCCATCTATGAAAAACCCACCGCAAATATCATTCTCAATGGAGAAAAACTGAAAGCTTTTCCATTAAGGTCAGGAACACGGCAGGGATGTCCATTATCACCACTGCTATTCAACATAGTATTAGAAGTCCTAGCCTCAGCAATCAGACAACAAAAAGAAATTAAAGGCATCAAAATCGGCAAAGAAGAAGTCAAACTATCACTCTTTGCAAATGATATGATACTATATGTGGAAAACCCAAAAGACTCCACTCCAAAACTGCTCGAACTTGTACAGGAATTCAGTAAAGTGTCAGGATATAAAATCAATGCACAGAAATCAGTTGCATTTCTCTACACCAACAACAAGACAGAAGAAAGAGAAATTAAGGAGTCCATCCCATTTACAATTGCACCCAAAACTATAAGATACCTAGGAATAAAACTAACCAAAGAGGCTAAGAATCTATACGCAGAAAACTATAAAGTACTCATGAAAGAAATTGAGGAAGACACAAAGAAATGGAAAAATGTTCCATGCTCCTGGATTGGAAGAATAAATATTGTGAAAATGTCCATGCTACCTAAAGCAATCTACACATTTAATGCAATCCCTATCAAAATACCATCCATTTTTTTTTCAAAGAAATGGAACAAATAATCCTAAAATTTATATCAAATTGGAATTTTTAGGACAATAGGTTTTATTTGTCTTTTGGCCATTAAAGTTAATGAGGACCACTACTGCCAGAATTAGTTCTTATCGTAAATAACTAGAACAATATGAAATTGTTTAGCTAGTTTAAAACTAAGAAGCTGTATTTTAAAACTGTGAAGTTTATTCAGTCAGTTAATATATCAGTAACAGTATTTTTTTCTAAATATAATTTTAAATGATGTTACAGAGTCTATAAGTAAAACACCTTATACTTTTAGACAATAAATATCCTACACATCCTTCAATGAATGATTCTCAATGAAGGACAGTAGGTTAAATTAGTATGTTGGATTTCAGAAAAGTTTATAGCATAATTTTCTTTTTTTTCTAAGGTGGTTTGTGATATTTTCAGTCAAGCCTTGTCAAGTAAAAGTTTATACTGATCAATATGGGTGTTTTAAATCAAATTTTAATGCATAGTTAAATGTCTTGACAATGTGATACTGCTATCATTCTTTCATCCGGGTCACAAAAGTATGCTTTTCACAGACCACCATATAGTCATAGATTTTTTTTAGTATTGAAGTGGTCTCAGTCCAAGTTTGGGAGATTCATCAACATGCATTTTGGTCCAAGTCACCTGGTACCAGGTGATACCTTGTTTCATAAACAGCTTGAGCCTCACTCTGCATCCTTCTAGTAGATTCTCTTAATGATTCCAAATCCCCAATCTTTAACATTAGATAGATAGTTATCTATCTCTAGTTCATTATTTGAAGAGATTAAAAAAATTAACAAACCTTTAGCTAACTAACCAGGAAAATAGCCTCAAATAATTACAATCAGGACTAAAAAAGGGAACATCATTATTGATGCTATAGAAATAAAATGTATATAAAATATATGTATATATGTATTTTTTTTCCTAATTCAGTTATCAAGAGTCAGTTCTTATGGTTTTCTGCTGCAAAAAATTTAAAAGATACTGTATCCTGGGCAGCAGAATGAAGATACAGGGTTTCATATTTTTAGAAGGGCAGCAAGTGCCAATTCTAGTTGGCTGACATTTGTTCAAGTTCCCAAACTTGAAATTTATGTCAGAATCCCTTGGATTTGAGGAACAGAATAACAACACATTTAGAAAAATTCTCAGATTTACTAAGTCAGATTTTCTGGGAGTTAGGACCTAAGTACTGTAATTTAACTTTAGATATAGGTATTTGTTATGTAGTCAGAACAGTCCAAGGTTGGGGGGTGAAGGGGGAAAACCTTTGAATGACTGCTTATGTGTAAGGTGAGTGATAACAAGAGTTTTAATTCTGAGTTTCAGTTTCCAGACTTTGATAATGAACATCATTAATCACCTGCACAATTAAACATAGCTATCATCTACCTTTTGGAAATTTGAGCTCTAAATGCATATAAACAGAAACAATTTATATATTAAATATGCTTCATTTTGAGGCTATATACATGATTAATGAAGTTTTAAATTTAAAATTATAAATTAAACTACATATGTTGAATACAAATCTCTAATTCTACAGGCAGAGAAAGACAGAATAAAGGGAAGGTAGAGGAGAGGAGAACGGGAGGAGAAAATGAATGGTATTAGAGAACATAATACATTTCATCCTCAGTGTCACTATTTTGCTCACATGGGTCTTCATACAATGTAGATGTTATTACAGTCTATTTTTTCCTTTATTTTTATATTTACATTCTAGCAGCCTAATCCAAAATTCCTCTTCCCACCAAAAAAGCCTTTCACTTTCAAGCTATTGCTTTTATTTGCATGTTTTTCAATATAGTTATATACATATATCAAATTTAAATATTTTAGATAGCATATAGATATGTAATTATGACTATTTGTATTTCTCTGAATTAAAAAATATAAGTGAACGTTAAATAATAAGATCATATAAAGACTCCCATGAAAATTTTTGGCCATAGTCCCAATGCTTCTTATTTTTAAAATTTTCAAATACATCAGGTAATTCATATGGGCCTTTAGTTTCACATGCTGAGAAATCAATTTTTTATTATTTTAAAGTAGGATATTTTTGGCATTTTTGTGAGTGAAAAGAATTGAGAGAAAGAGAGGAACTGAGGTTATTGTATGTAGATGTTAATCTCATGGTACAGTCCCCCAATATAATTATTCCAGATTAAAATATCTGTGCCCATGTACAAACAAAAAGAACCCTCAGACTGATAATTTCACAACTATTGTGAAACTCTGTAATAGAAGTCTAGTCTATCGTTTCATTACTATGAAGAAAAAAAAATCAAAAACATTTGATTTATAGAGATGTTAATTTTAAAATATCACTCCCAAAATTGTATTGTCTTCCTTCCTCCTATATTCTTTTTCCATTCCTCTTCCCCTCTTTGAATCTATGCTCATAATGCTCCACTCCCAGTTAAAAGTAACCATAATCTGTAGTAGGCAAAAGTTTCTTTGTAAAGTATCTATTTGTTGAATAATGGCAAAATATTAATGAGATTTATTGTTGTTGGAATAGACTCATATGTGAAATTACAGAACTCTCCAGAATTGTCATAATTTGCTGGAAATCTGATCAGATTTCATTACCTATTTTCAGAGACAAATCTTAAGCATTTATGATTTGTGTTATATCCTTATTCCATGATTTGGAATTAAATGATATTCCAGATATCATAGTAATTTTTCATTAAAATAAAATGCTAACTGGGAAAATGATGAATATTATACCCCAAAGCCAAGCCAGAATTCTGGTATTATGGCTTGAATAACCAAAATATGTGATTTTCATAAGACTGATAAATTTGATTTGGGTTTAGAATGCCTTTGCCTGATAATGACCTTAATTTGTTTGAAAAAGGAAGATATTTTTGATATACACAAAATAATTGTTGCTTATGAAGGTTAATAATTAACATTTAAAATAATTATGTTTCCTAGGTTTTGCAAGAGCTAATTTATACTATCTTTTTGAATGGTTATTACAACAAATTTCATTATTAATTATATCTTAGTATTCTGATAATATAATAAATTTAATATAACTTGATTCTTCATCATAATGGATGGACCTCATATTTATTTAATATGTAAATTATAATTTATCTGTTATTAAAATATTATAGTCTTCAGATAGCATAAAATATTATTGCCTTGTCTTTTTAAGATCAATAATGGATCATCATTAAATTTTATATCAAATAAATACGATGCCATTTCATGAATTAGTAAAGACATCATAAATACATGAACACTGCTTAGTTACTTATTAAGAACCCAATAAAGTATAATGGTTACATAGTAAAAAACTATTGAATTAAGTAAAATATTTTTTCCAAAATATCTATCTTAATTCATGCCATATTAATGACTAATTCATAAGGAAATAATTATTTTACATATCCTTTATGAAAAGTCTGATAATTTGAAATTTATTTATATTAGCTTTTAATTAAAAGCCAGCTTTGAAGGTATATGCTTGAATAAGAAACAAAGAATGTTTTTTCTCAAAGTACTGGACACATACTCCCTTACATTTTCCTATTTAGGAAGTCATCTTCTTTTTTCTTCTATGCAGCCTTCAACAACAGGACTAAATCATGCAAGATTTTTAGCCCACGATCTCATGTATGCAGATTCTCTGCCACTCTAGACCTTGAGCTACGCAAAAAGGAGATGTGGGACATAATAGAAACGAAATGCGATGAGCATACAGCCCAAACAAAGCTGGTTTGGGCTCTATTTTTGGTTGGAATTCTAGGAACTCACCAACGTCATAAGAGTTTTGGCATTGCAGCAATGGAAGCAGGGCACATATAGGCAAAGAGGCTCCCTGCAGAGCAGAGAGCCCGATGTGGGGCTCGATCCGAGGACCCTGGGACCATGACCTGAGCCGAAGGCAGAGGCATTAACCCACTGAGCCACCCAGGCGCCCAGACACTCTCTTTTGTCCCTAGAAGCCAATGTGGTATGCCTTAGATCCTTGGGATGTCTACAGATCTCGGGATTATTGTCTTTTAACAGAAAATGGAAAATTTTCAACCATTATCTTTTTGAGCATTTCTTCTTTCCTATTCTATGTCCCTGTTTAAATTTTATTAGATATATGTTCAACTAACTCATGCTATTCTTCATATTATTTATCCTTCTTTCTTATTTTCCTTTGTCTCCCTAGACTGCATTTTATTTAACTTACTTTATCTTACAGTTTATTTCTTTAGCTGTGTTTAATCTGCTAGCTAATTCATCATTAGGCTTTAAATCTGAACTGCATCATTATATTTTTATTTCATTATGCTTTATTTAAAATATTCTTGTTCCAAGCCCACAATTTTAATCTTATCTTCTAAGGCATCAAATGCACTAAACACATTTATTTTATAATTTTGTCTGACAATTTCAGTATGTGAAGTTATTTTGAATCTGTTTCTGCTGTTTCAGTGAATTAGTGCTCTAAAAGATTTAGGATATAAAATTTACTTAGAGTTTGTCCATAAATACAGTAGTAAGTGAAATCTGCATGATATTGTCTTTTTCTTGGTTGTATTATGTTTGTGCCTTCTTTTGCTATCAAGATCTATTTCTTTTTCCTTAGATCTTACTCATTTTGAGCCTTTATTTAGGTGACTTTTTTTTTTTTTGGTCTTTTCTTTCCTCTTACTCCTTCCACTGCCTTATTTGTCATGCCTTGCATGTCTCTTCATTAGAACAATCACCTCCTTTTCATTTATCTGTACCTGTGATTTAAAGGTAAGTTACAGGGGTGCCTGGGTGGCTCAGTAAAGTCTCTGCCTTCAACTCAGGTTATGATTCCAGGGTTCTGGAATCGAGCCCCCCATCAGGCTCTCTGCTCTGCGGACAGCCTGCTTCCTCCTCTCTCTCTGCCTGCCTCTCTGCCTACTTGTGATCTCTGTCTGTCAAATAAATAAATAAAATCTTTAAAAAAAATAAAGGCAAGTTACAAAGTGACTTTGTAACTTTTCATTTTTGACAAAATGAATCAAGTAAATTACTTACATGCCTCTGGGTGTTAGAAGGGTGCGTAACTCAGTGAGAGCAAATGAATAGTCTTAGTTGTCTTTCTTGCAGTCATTAGTCTATCACGTACTTTCTCCATATACTGAAATAAATAACTCATCTTAGTATTCTAGGTTCTTCAGTTGATAAAAATTAGGTAACTGATATTTATGGAATTAAAAGTTCCAACAATAGATCAATAAGGATTATTAGAAGGCAAATCTTTATGTATTTATATATCTATATATATCAATATCTTCCCTGTTATTGCTAACACACAAAAATGCTAAGTGACAATGACTTAAAATTTCTGGAAATATTAACAATATATCATATTCTTATAAAACTCTTCCTTTTTATAAAGCTGCAAAGGGATATATTTCAGAATTTTAGTGAAAGAAAGCTTTTCTCCTAAAAAGTTGACATTAATCATCTTTTCTAACAATGAGAACTAGATCACTGCTTATGTTTTCCTTTGTGCCTTGTTCTCTGTGAAACTCTGATACACTCTTGAAGCTTATGCATAAAAAAGGCATCAGGTGAATGTTTGGTACATTTATTATCTTCGTTGACTATGATTTTCAATTTTTTGTTTTACCATTTTCTATGACTTTTATGGCAAGCCATCAGCTTTGAAAGTTGTGCATGAAATGAGAATATAGGTGATCACCAAACTACGTAGGGATTAGGGGTGCTGACCTCCCATTCAGTTGAAAATTCACATATAACTTTGGACTCTCCCAAAACTTAACTACTAATAGCCTGCTGTTATAGCATAAATAGTCAATTAACACACATTTTATATATGTATTTTATACTGTATTCTTACAATGAAGTATACTAGAGAAAAGAAAATGTTATTAAGAAAATACAGTTATAGTATTGTGTTTATCAAAAAAAAAATCCACATATCAATGAATGGGTGCAATTCAAACCTGTGTTATGAAGGGCCAAATGTAGAAATACAAATCAACTTGTTAATAATTAAGAAGGTTCTAAAAAGCAAAATGATTCCACATGCATTTAACATTTGCATAATGGTAAAAGTTGCTATTCCCCATTATATTTTTTCTTGATCATAGATTGATATCAGCTGAACAATATAATGGTAAGCCAAATTCTGTTTTTACCTGTGTTATCAACATGGAAATTTGCTTAAGATTTTAAAAAAATATAACACAGTCTATATTTTTTATTATAACTGATTACTGTCCTAAGATTAAATTGTAGAATATTTCAATATAGAATAAAAAAGTAACACTATGACACATGAAAACAAAATCCAAAGATGAATTTATGTAAAGTAGTCATTTTCTATCCATCTAAATTGTATCATTTTAGCAGAAACTGATTGACATTATAGCCGATCATATCACTCCCATAAAGAAGTATTGTTACATATATGGAGATGAGATAGGTAGTTTTATATGTCATTAAATAAATAGAAAAATAGTGTTATTTTTAAAAATGAATATTTTTAGAAATAAAATACTATGTTTGTTTTAAAAATTAAAAAGATATGAATTTGTTCTATGAGCATATAATTATAAGCTGTATCCTGTGTAATAAAATAAGAGAATGAAATCCAAGGCTCTCAGAGGACACTATCAAACTGATAGATCAATGCAACCCAATTCATTCAGGTTTTATGATTTGGCTGTTTTTTCACTTGGTTTCTACATTTTTCCTTTTATACCAATTTTATTTAAAAAACATTGTTTTTGAATCTATAAAACTGAGTATATTTATAATACAGTAAACATCAAGTAACTCAATTATTAGTAAGATATTCTCTGGGGCACCTGGGCGGTAAAGTCAAGTTAACCACCTGACTCTCAGTTTTGGCTCACGTTGTGATCTCAGGTGGTGAGATCAAGATCTGAGCTCAGCTCAGAGTCTGCTTGATATTCTCTTTCCCTCTACCCTTTCTCTCTCTAAAATAAAATAAATTTAAAGAAACAGTATAATTTTGTTAACTCTACTGTTTGAAATTTATTTTATATTTCTAAAACATGTCATCCAATTATGTTAATAATTTACATGATTTCTCAATCAAATTTTAGCTAACTAAGGAATAAGCCAATGGAAATCTCTTTGAAGGTAACTCATTTTTTGCTAAAGAAAGGAGAACGTTACAGAAACTTTAACAAGTTTGACATAAATATCAGTAGGCATTCCAAATTTCAACTCTCCAGATACTCCTGATTTCTTCCAAGTAGTGATTAACCAGCTCATATAAATTATTTCCAATAAATTAAACTTATATCACTGGAGGATAAAACTAAACTACTATTTCAAAGAAAAAAATACTATAAAATGAAAGTATTATTTTACTTCATCTATTAATCTAGTCTTAGAAATTCTTCTGGAGAATTAAATTTATAGCATAAATTGATTTGCCCTCTAATCAAAAGTCAGTAGATTTATGAAAAAAAATGTGTCTTTGGAAATCAAGGTCTTCTTTAGGAAAAAGGGGGAAAAAATCTCCTGGAGAAAATAATTTGCAAATTTACATTCACTAATGCTTACCAGTAAATTTTTTCTTTTCTTCTTTTTTTTTTAACCAGTAAACTTTTAAGATTAATATCAGTTCCTCAAGGTTAATGCACATGAACCAAAAACAAAACAAAAATAACAACAACAACAACAACAAAAACCCCAAAACACTCCAAAAACTTTTAGTATAATATAATCCAGGGTAGTAGCCACAGAGGTGTCCTACTCAAATTTTTAATTGTCCTGTAAAGATCCTGAGATGATTAAATTCTCAGCCAAAGACAGTCTCTTACCTAAGACAGGAAAACAAGGAATGAAGACATTAGGGTGAGTTCCCCAGATCACTGGGGGCTCCTCAGACTTCTCTGAACACTCAGAGCCTACAGAGGTGGCCCATCTAATATATTAAGAAGTAGCATTTCCGGGGTACCTGGGTGGGTCAGTGGGTTAAAGCCTCTGCCTTCAGCGCAGGTCATGATCTCAAGGTCCTGGGATGGAGCCCCGCATCTGGCTCTCTGCTCAGCAGGGAGTCTGCTTCCCCCTCTCTCTCAGCCTGCCTCTCTGCCTACTTGTGATCTCTGTCTGTCAAATAAATAAATAAAATCTTAAAAAAAAAAGAAGTAGCATTTCCTTTGCTTGGGGAGATACTGCACACTAATAGGTATCTCCCTCAGGACCTGTCCCAGGCTGATAATTATAGTTAAATCTCAGCATAACCAGACTGGCAATATGCTAAGTTTGATATAGGAGGAAAAAGATTACAACCCAAAGGAGCTGGAAAAATTAGCTAGCATGTAACAACAGGAACCAAGGGAGTACTCCTGATATTGGATTTTGTCCCTGGCAACACCATGTTTTATTAACTAACTCATCAACTTCCTGTCAGTAAAGCCCCCTCGGCTGCTCCTCTGACCTTGCTAATTTTTACAGTGGTTAAGCAGCACCACCTGGCCTATACTGCTGTATTTCAAGGAGCCTGCAATATAAAATAAATAAATAAAAATTCATTGATTTAGGGGCACTTTTATAGAACACAAAATTTAAAGGCCTGGCAAGAACCCTAGGGATTATGCAAACTAGCAGCTTCGTGGCTCTTTAAAACCTGGAGAAAGTGATAGTTCTGACTGAGTGAGGTTGAAGTTCCTGAGTTACCTCTGCAGATGGTAGATAAAGGGATAAAAATGTTCAGCGGCATGTACATAAAATGATTACATAATGTGAGACTAGGGGACCCACAAAAGAACATTGTTCAAGGGGATAGCCCGGAGGACTCACCTTCAGCCGAAGACTTAATAACTGCAGTGGTGAGAGGGATACTAGCTTCACTAAGAGAAGGTTCTCCTCCACAGGTCAGAGCTGATGGTACTAGAGGTAGCCACAGATCTTTCTTGCTAATAGAAAGGAAATAATGGATCCCCAGAGTGAGAGAGGTCAGGTGTTGTTGCTTAACCATTTGAAACCAGAGTCGCAAATTGCTGTAAACATCAGCAAGGTCAGAGAATGGTAAAAGGGGGATTTATGGAGAGGGAATTGATGAGTTAGTTAACAGAACATGGCAACATGGCACTGCTGGGGCAAAACAGACAGCAAATGCAAATACTATTTGATAACTATCATCAGAAGAAAGCATGAGCAGAGGAGAAGGAATCTGAAGGTGGTTTCCCCAATAAAAATCTATCCCTTTCTCAGTTCCTAGACATGAACTAAATTTTTGGATCTAGAGCTCTGAGCACTATAGATGACAGCCTCCATCTTCCATTCCTTCTGAATTCACTGTAGTACTCAAGCATCTGCTCTGGGGTGCACCCAGTCAATGCCTGAGTATGGCAGAGGTACTACAGATACTATACCTGTAGTCTGAAGCGCTTCCTACTATCTACTCTCTCTTTCTTCCTCTTCTTCTATATGACATATATATCACTTCCCCTTCTTCCCACCTACTATGTGACATACACATCACTGACTATTTCATATACACCCACAGGTAAATGAATGAGATATGGTCTCTATCTTCAAGAAACCAAGTCTATATGGAGAAAATACACATGGAAAATATCTATAATCCCACTCATGCAGTGATAAGACAAGGTCTTAAAGAAAATGTATTGAAGTGTTTTGGAAGGAGAGAAGCTTAAAACAGTTGTGACTGGGAATCTCTGGGAGGATTTTCTAGCGAAAACTTTTAGCTCTGATCCACCTGTAGTACATTGTATTTTCTAAAAATAACCATAAGAGCATTTTTGCTTTCACATGATCTTTCAGAAACTTGTTTCTCTATCAAGTGATAGAGTCTGTTTCCCCTTCCTTGGACCTGCTAGTGTCTTTGAACGATGAAGAGAGTGCTGCAGAAATAATGTTGCATTACTTCTGAGATCTAGGTCATAAAAGACAATGCAGTTTTCACTTCAGGATAGATGAGCCAATGATGGGGAAGATGATGTTACCACCAGTTGACCCATGAGCTGGACCAGGCAATCAGAGGCTCCTTGTCTGCTCCCCTGTTCTTGGAATGTGGATTCTGTTTGGCTTTCCTGCCCCCAGAGTCTGCTCCTAGACATAGCCTTGAAATGGTGATGCTGAGAACACCTGCCGGTCTATATAAAATTTGGCAGATTGGTGTGGGGATCCATTCATCTTGCTGCCACCCAAGACAAAACTCATATGTAAGTACTTACATATTTTTTATGTATTAAATGTGTTTTATGTATTTTTTTAATGTATTAAAATAGCACCTACCAACCTGGAGTGGCCTGCCTCTTCGGTCTTCCTTCTCTCTGCATTTGAGAGCCAGTTGTAGATTACACCTGGGAAGCCCCTGACAGACAATATATTAGCAGACAGCAGCAATTAGCTGCTTAAAGATTCCATGTTGAGAAGGCATAAAGAGATACTAAGGAGAGATAGAGAGAAATTCCCAAGGAGACCCAGCTGTTTGGGGCTTTAGGAAGTTCTCAGATGTATGAGTGAGAAAGCCACCGGATGACTCTGGCAAGTCATCTGGCCTCCACCTGCTTCTAGCAGCCTCTAGCTGCTTCAGGAACAGCAGAAACTAGCTTTCCTTTACAAGGACTTTCCAAATAGCAGAATCATGACTAAAATAAATATCATTTTAATCCATTATGATTGTATATCAAAATCCATTAGGATTTTGATATACAAAATGATGTCAAAGGTACAAACTTCCAGTTATAAAATAAGTCCTGGGAATATAATGTACAGGATGGTGACTACAGTTAATTAATACTGTATTGCATTTTTGAAAATAGATAAGAGTAACTCTTTTTTTTTCCTAAGAGTAAATCTTAAAGTTCCTCATCACAAGGAAAAAAAATCTGTAACTGTGTAAGGTAAGGGATATTAATTAGATTTATTGTGGTGATCATTTTGCAGTATATACAAATGAAAAATCTTTATGTTGTATACCTAGGAGTAATATAGCATTATGTCAGTTTTATCTTAATAAAAAAGGATGTAATTTTCTAGCTTCAATTACAAATGAATTTCAACACTTTTTCAATTGATTGATAAATAGAGACGTGTGTATGTGAGTATGTGTATATTATCTCTTCATCATTTGTTCATTAAGGGGATTTTCACTCATCAGTTTGAATGAATTCTTCATTATTTAAAAACATGACATTTGTATTATTCAGGACTGCTATTTTCAAATAATTTTCTGGAACCAAAATTAAAATTGAATTTACCAATTCATAGACATGGAAGGCCAGGAACTTAAAGACTCAAGATACAGCTAGACTCAAGTGGGCAAACATTATATTAAGAATCCCTCATTCAATCTTTTTTTTTTTAAGATTTTATTTATTTATTTGACAGAGAGAGATCACAGGTAGTCAGAGAGGCAGGCAGAGAGAGAGGGAGGAAGCGGGCTCCCCACTGCTCAGAGAGCCAATGCAGGGCTCGATCCCAGGACCCCAGGATCATGACCGGAGCTGAAGGCAGAGGCCCAACCCACTGAGCCACCCAGGTGCCCCAAGAATCCCTCATTCAATCTTTCAACTGTTGTCTTCTCTTCGTTTCATCTGTGTTCAATCAGAATCTCTGTTTGTGGTACTAAAGAGAGTCCTCCACAGCTCTGGCTTCCATGATTCATATAGTTATAACACCAAACTCAGACCATTTCTTAGAAAATAGTTTTAGTGTACTTCCTGACAACAATTTCATTGACTTGGCTTGAGAAATATGTTCATCTATGAATCGATATGTATAACCTAGGAGGTGGATTGCTCTAATTTCTTTACTCCCAGTCCTGGATCAATGCATAAGGGCCACCAAAAAAAGAGAAACTTAGTGAAATATCCTTTTAAATCATTTATTACAAAAGTTTTTACTATTGTATTATTGGCCTTTTCATTTTAGGTATTTTTTAAGAATAATTCAAGTGGTCAAGAGAATTGATCTTTTTTTCCTCCAATAATTTCTAATGTCTCCAATCTATATATGTAATAAAAGTTATTTTCTTCTAATTTTATACAATTTTTAGAAAATTATTGCATTTTAATTACATGAAATGTGAGATTATGTGATCTGAGCACCTAAATTAATTATTTTTTCAAATGCTAGCCTCTCATCTGGACATCATTTACTAGATGAACCTTCCTTCTTCCATTTATTTGTAAATTGCCTTGTCTTAAGTTAAGTTGATATGCATACTACATACACTAAGGAATTTATGGGGCAATGAATTCTGCTAAGTTGATGGTTGTATTTTTATCAGTAGCACATTTCTATGATTTCTATATCTTCAACTTATGGTGGCAGGATCACATAGACAACTTCAACAGTATTATCTTTAAAAATCTCTATGAAAAGGGTCGCCTGTGTGGCTCAGTCACTTAAGTGTCCAATCTTGATTTCAGCTCAGGTCTTGATGTCAAGGTCAGAATTCAAGGCCCACACTGGGCTCCAGGCTGGAATATACTTAAGGAAAAAAAATGTATGAACAATGTATGTTCAAAATGTATGAACAAAAATGTATGAACAATGACAAATTTCTTGAGTTAAATATACATGTGTTACTATCACAAAAGAATACAGAAATGGAAGAATGATGACATTTTAAAAATTTACTTTTAGATTTATTCATTTTGCAATTGTTTCATCAGCTATTTAAAAGCTTTTGATTCTTGTGAAGTCATCAACATAAAATTAAAAAAATAGGTGTTTTATTTGATTTAAAATAGCTAAAATATTTTTATGTTTTATTCTCTATAATGAGCTTGAAGTCCGGAATTGTGATGCCACCAACTTTGGCTTTGTTCTTCAATATTCCTTTGGCTATTCGAGGTCTTTTCTGGTTCCATATAAATATTAGGATTATTTGTTCCATTTCTTTGAAAAAAATGGATGGTATTTTGATAGGGATTGCATTAAATGTGTAGATTGCTTTAGGTAGCATAGACATTTTCACAATATTTATTCTTCCAATCCAGGAGCATGGAACATTTTTCCATTTTTTTGTGTCTTCCTCAATTTCTTTCATGAGTACTTTATAATTTTCTGTGTATAGATTCTTAGTCTCTTTGGTTAGGTTTATTCCTAGGTATCTTATAGTTTTGGGTACAATTGTGAATGGGATTGACTCCTTAATTTCTCTTTCTTCAGTCTTGTTGTTGGTGTACAGAAATGCAACTGATTTCTGTGCATTGATTTTATATCCTGACACTTTACTGAATTCCTGGACAAGTTCTAGCAGTTTTGGAGTGGAGTCTTTTGGGTTTTCCACATATAGTATCATATCATCTGCGAAGAGTGATAGTTTGACTTCTTCTTTACCAATTTGGATGCCTTTAATTTCTTTTTGTTGTCTGATTGCTGAGGCTAGGACTTCTAGTACTATGTTGAATAGCAGTGGTGATAATGGACATCCCTGCCGTGTTCCTGACCTTAACGGAAAAGCTTTCAGTTTTTCTCCATTGAGAATGATATTTGCGGTGGGTTTTTCATAGATGGCTTTGATAATATTGAGGTATGTGCCCTCTATCCCTACACTTTGAAGAGTTTTGATCAGGAAGGGATGCTGTACTTTGTCAAATGCTTTTTCAGCATCTATTGAGAGTATCATATGGTTCTTGTTCTTTCTTTTATTAATGTGTTCTATCACATTGATTGATTTGCGGATGTTGAACCAACCCTGCAGCCCTGGAATAAATCCCACTTGATCGTGGTGAATAATCCTTTTAATGTACTGTTGAATCCTATTGGCTAGTATTTTGGCGAGAATTTTTGCGTCTGTGTTCATCAAGGATATTGGTCTGTAGTTCTCTTTTTTGGTGGGATCCTTGTCTGGTTTTGGGATCAAGGTGATGCTGGCCTCATAGAATGAGTTTGGAAGTTTTCCTTCCATTTCTATTTTTTGGAACTATGACAGTGAATAAGTCTTTTGGAGATTTTTACCAATCTGAGATTTGATATTACAAGGAAATAAATTATGATATGAAAATAAATGCTTATTGAGATACTTTTTGTGACAATTTCTAATTCTGTCAACCTACTAGTATAGTATGGCTTTGAGCATATGTTTGTTTTGTATAAGATAAGAATATCATAATATGAAATCATCAACCATACTGACTATAAATTGGCATATGTGAAATTTCTTTTTTCTTTTTTTTTAATATTTTATTTATTTGACAGAAAGAAATCACAACTAGGCAGAGAGGCAGGCAGAGAGAGAGAGGAGGAAGCAGGCTCTCCGCTGAGCAGAGAGCCCAATGTGGGGCTCGATCCCAGGACCCTGGGATCATGACCCGAGCTGAAGGCAGAGGCTTTAACCCACTGAGCCACCCAGGCGCCCGGCATATGTGAAATTTCTAAGGGGAAATATTTCTAAGGAAAATCTGCAAATTAGAGACAATGATTACTTCTTTCCTTTGGCTTCTGGAATGGATATATTAAGTTATATATATGTATACACTTGTGAAAGTCCTTTTATTTTCAATGACAGATGAATAAGATAAATAACTGACTCAAAGGAAACACAAACTCACTTACTATGGTGTAACAATAGGAATATTATATGCAGGGTCTGGGACCCAACCCAAAAAATAAAAGCACTATTTTGTATCATGGATATGAAATATTGGATAGGAGTTACTATTCTCAGTTAATGAAATTCTAGTAATGCCAAGAAAGCATAATTATATAACCATTAATGGGGGTGGTGATCATTTAACTTAAATAACAAATAAAGATATCACTAGCAATTCAGTTAAGAAAATAAACATTACTGCTGCTATCGTTATTGGGTATTATAGACTTTGGGGAGAAAAGACACAAGGTTTGATATATATTCATTCTGTAGAATGATTTCCTATTGCAAATGATTGGAACACACTCCTGGAATCCTAATGTTCCTGTGCTGATAGGCTCTTCTGTTGTTCAATGTGTCTAAAGCAATAAAATCAGCTTGTAAGCTTTGCCTCAGCAGCTGAGCACTGCATGCATTCAGACCATTATGGCAGTAGGGATGCTCAGTTGGGAAAATGTATATAAATAACTGATAACATGAGGGGAGTCTGATTAATCCTTACCGGCCAGTGACTATTTTTAGGATTCCCTTGCTTTTGAAAGGATTTGTGCCCCTGAGGAATTGAATGCAAGAGTGTTAATGCTAACTCTACTCTGATAGAACAAAAGGAATTCTTAGAAAATAACTATTTTAAAAATGATTGCTGACAATCAGAGTTTTTAAAAATGCGATTTTAATTTTCTAGTATACCTTTTGGGTGCATTCTCTGCAATTCCTTAAAATTTTATTTTGCTTCATTTCATTTAAAAAATAACTTCTGCAATTCTTTAAAATTTTACTTTATTTCATCATTTAAAATGCAATTTACTTCTTTCTGTTGCATGCTCATTCTCTTATCTCTCTTTCTCCCTCTTCCATCTCCTACGCTTCCCAAAAAGATGCACAGCATTTTTTGATGAATAAATTTGAACTCAAAGAGGTGTATACATATATTTATGTCTCTCATATTTGGAATATTTATATAATTGCATTTTAAGTTATATAAAGAAACATCTGTATGTTTCCAAAACAATTAAGCATTTTAGCTCTAATTAAGAGAAACAAGTTAATTTTCATAAATTAGTATCATACATTTTCATATCAGTTATTATTACATATTTTAAAGTTTTCATTACCTCATCGCCAGCCACAAAACATCTGATGGAGCTAAACTTGTCTATTTTTTGTAGCTTTTGTTGTCCTGGAAAGACCTAATATTTGATGAACATTCTCATAAGGTTTTGAAACACTTAATTTAGATTCATAAGAGCATAATCACAAATATCATGTATACATGTCCTAAAAAATTAGTCATTACCTTAATTCCAATATGATAGGTTGACTGGTGCTTTATTCTAGCTGTTCTAGCTGGTCTAGACTGTTACTACTTCTTCTGGTGTTAGCTACCAATTTTTGAGCATCTACTCTGTAAGAGACACTATTCTAGGTGTTAACATTTATGATTTATAATTCTCAGACCTGCTGTGAGTGTTCTATAATATTATCCTAACTACACACAGAATAAGGACAAGTAATTCAAGGGTAATAGCTTGATCTGTATGGTAGAACTACCAAGTTACACAGCTAAGATTGTAACGCAAGTGTGTGTGTGGTTTCCAAAGCATTTTATTTTTTATATTATGTTATGAGACCGAAGGCTTATTTAATTTGATTTTTATTTAAATTTTTTTCAAACTATGTGAAATCTAATCATAATGCTCATGGGTAAAATGAATTCTTGAAATCAGTCACAGCCATTTATAGTGAGAATTTGTGATTCACATTGTTAAATATGTACTACAAAGATGAATGTGAAAAGATCCCTGAAAAAATAACCACATTGGAGACTTTAATGATTAGTATTAATGTACATTTGTGTTTTATAAATGTTATAAAGGAGTAATTAATTTTAAGTTGTATCTTCCAGCAGGTCTTGTAAGAGAAGAAGGAAATGTCAAATTAGTACAATATAAAAATGTAGGGCAAATGAGTGGAAAGAAAACAGTGTAAGATAAGGCACTGAAGTTGAGAAACATTAGACTGAAAATTACAAACTTAAAGCATGTACTTTTGCTTTCCAGAAATGGCATATGTTTAAGACTTGTGTTAGTTCTAAGAGACAATGATAATACCCCAACCACAATAACCTCATCTTTACTCCTTTCCTCTTTCTTCTGAAAATAGTAAGTTGATAACTATATATTGTAATCGACTAAAATTGTATATTCTATAATATATAACCTACCTTTATGCATACTTTAGGTTATGTTTATAATAAAATTGTCACCCAATTCTATATTTCAAAATTACTTTTATGGCTCATTGAGTGTTGTTTTGAAAGAAACTCTTTGACACTAGATAATTTGATTTGATGACTGCAACTCTCCACATTGTAAGGAAGAACAACTAAATTTGGCAAGAAATTGAACTTGTGAAGGAGTGTTTAAATACATGAAAATATTTATTAACTGCTAACTCCTATATGAGCTTTCACCATTTTGTGCCTCCTTTTAATGTATCATGTAGAGAACTATATTATACTTATTTATTTTACATGTTTGTTGCCCCATCCCAAATGTAACCTTTTCTAAATACAATTCCATTTTTCCCTTCATTAGATTACTAGGACCAAATGCTTTGCCTGGCATAGTTTTATCTTTTGAAAAAGTATAAGATTGATGTATTTTCAATTATGTTTCATAATTTCTTGTTAATTCTGAGAATATCTTTTAATTTGAAAACATAAGAGTTGTCATATTTCCTACAGGGTGACATGAAATGCACACATGCATAACTCTGAACCAAATACATTTATTTTATGAGAGCTATCTTATCAAAAATTATTTCAAAAATAGCATGTTTCGACTGGATATATATTAAAAGAAATAAATATCCATAACTCATTTGGATAAATGTCTAATGAAAAAACTGGAGAGAACTTCATTTTAAAGAGGGAGACATATAAGTCATTTATAATTATTAAAAGAAGCATAACTAGCATCATAAGAAAGAACCAGACAAAAAATCTGGAGCTCAAGAATACAATGAAGAGAATAAAAAATGCAATGTAGAGTATCAACAGTGTATTTGGTCAAGCAGAAGAAAGAATCTCCAACTTCAAAGACAAATTATTTGAAAGTACACAATACTATACAAACTGATCTATTAATTGAATTCAATCCCTATCAGGTGGTGGGTAATGGGGAGGGCACGTTTTGCATGGAGCACTGGGTGTTGTGCAAAAAGAATGAATACTGTTACACTGAAAAAAATAAATAAAATGAAAATAAAAAAAAAAAGAATTCACTACAGGTTAAAATAAAACAAATCCTTTGATGTAACCAAAAAAAAAAAAATCTTAATGGCATTTTTCACAGGAGTAGAAAAAAGTCCTAAAATTCATATGGAAGCACAAAAGACGCTGAATAATCTTGAGAAATAAGAACAAAGCTGGAGGTATCATGCTTTCTGATTACAAACTACATGAGAAAGCTATAGCAATCAAGTAGTATTGTTACTAGGTATTTACCCAAAAAATATAAACATAGGGATTTAAAAGAGCACATGCACCCCAATGTTTATAGCATCAATGTCTACAAAAGCCAAAATATGAAAAGAGCCCAGATGTCCACTGACAGAAGAATGGATGAAGAAGAAGTGAGACATGCATGTATATATCTCATATATATATATAAACCCAGCCATCAAAAATGAAATCTTGCCATTTGCAACAATGTAGTTGGAACTAGAGGGTATTTTTCCAAGTGAAATAAGTCAGAGAAAGACTAATACCATATAATTTCACTCTTATGTGGAATTTAAGAAACAAAACAGATGAACCTAGGCTAAGGGAAGGAAAAATAACATAAGACAAAAACAGGGAGGAAAGCAAATCATAAGGGACCCTTAACTATAGCAAACAAACTGAGGGTTGCTGGAGGGGAGGTGGGTGGAAGGATAGGCATTAAGAAGGGTACTTGAAGTAAAGATCACTGGGTGTTTTATTCAATTGATGAATCACTGAATTCTACCTCTGAAACTTGAATAATACAGTATATATTAATTAAATTGAATTTAAATTAAAAAAGAAGCTAAAGAATGGTAATGGAATTTTAGGAGATGAATTAGACTATCTTTGGAAAGAAGGTATATTTTCATGGATGTTATGATTATTAAATGGGCAATAGTAATAATTTTAGGAAAAATTGAATTCAGTTGCATTCTATTTTTTCTAATGAATAATTCAAATGATCAAAAATGAAATTTATAGGGGCACCTGGGTGGCTCAGTGGATTAAGCTACTGCCTTCAGCTCAGGTCATGATCTCAGGGTCCTGGGATCGAGCCCCGCATCGGGCTCTCTGCTCCGCAGGGAGCCTGCTTCCTCCTCTCTCTCTACCTGCCTCTCTGCATACTTGTGATCTCTCTCTCTGTCAAATAAATAGATAAAATCTTAAAAAAAAATAAAAATAAAAACACTTAAAAAAAATGAAATTTATAATTTATCAGTTTTAACTTTGATCTGAAATTAAAAATGTTAAAGATGTGGGTAATCAGAGCTTAAAAGTAACTGTCAGAAATATCTGTGCTCCGCCATATCTTAATGAAGTCTCTTTAAAGACTAAAAAAAGATAGTATGGTTTTGGCAAAAAACAGACACAAAAATTAATGGAACAGAATACCTCAGAAAAATAACCATCTATATATAGTCAACTAATCTTCAACAAAGATACCAAGAATACCCAATGGGGAAAGAATAGTATCTATTCAAATATGATGTTGGGAAAACTAGATATCCACATACAAAAGAATGACATTGCTCCCTTATCTTATACCACACACAAAAATCAACTCAAAACTGATTACTTAAATGTAAGACCCAAAGCCATAAAACTTCTAGAAGAAAATATAAAGGACAATCTCCTTGACATTGGTCTTGTAAATTTTTTGGATTTCACACCAAAAGTGCAAGTCACAAAAACAAAAATAAGTAAGTGGGACTACAGCAAACTAAAAAGTTTCTGCATGGCAAAGGAAACAATGAACAAAATGCAAAAACAACCTATGGGATGTCAGAAAATACTTGTAAACCTGGCTGTGAGATTAATATTCAAAATATATAAGGAACCCGTACAATTCAACAACAAAATCAATCCATTTAAAAAAATGGACGAGAACCTAAATAAACTTTTTCCCCCCCAAAACATACAAAGGCCAACAGGTATATGAAAAGATCCTCAACGTATTGCCATTTATCAGGGAGATTAATGAGCTATCACCACTACCTGGCAGACAATGATTATCAAAAAGTTGAAGGATCAGTACTGGTTAAGAGGTGGAAAAAAGGAACACTTTTACACTGTAGCAGGCAATATAAAGTGATGTAGTCGTATGAAGGTCCTCAAAAGTAGAAATACAACTATTGTATGAGTCAATAATCCTACTTCTGGGTATATATTCAAAGGAAACATAGTCACTATCCCAAAGTGATACTGCTTGCATATCGCAAGCACATTGTATGCACTATTTACAGTAGCCAAGATACAGAAGCAACCCAAGTGTCTTTCAACAGATGAATGGAGAGAAAATGGAATATGTACATGTATGCGTATAAATGTGTGCATGTAAATACATACACAATGGAGTGTCATTTAGCCTTAACAACATGGATATCCCTGGATGATCAGTTAAATAAGCTAGACACAGAAAGACAAAGACGACATGATCTCATTTATAAAAAACAGTTCAACTCATAGTTAGAGTAGAATGGTGGTTACTGGGACTGTAGGGTGGGAGAAAACAGGAGTTGTTGGTTGGAAGGTACAAATTTTTCAGTTATAAGATAAATAATTTCTGAAGATGTAATGTCCAGAAAAGTGATCATAGTTAATAACTTTATATCCCAAATTTGCTAAGAGTGTAGATCTCCAGTGTTCTCACTACAAACTAAGAAAAAGATTGGTGACTATTTGAGGTGTTAGATATGTTAATTAGCTTAATTGCGGCCATCATTTCACAATGTATACATATCAAAAATATATAATTTTTGTGAATTATACTTCAATAAAGCTGGGAGGAAAAGAAGCATAACTAAGACTAATACAATGGAAAATATCAAGGAAACCTAATAGATTTGAAAACATCACTAAGAAATTTTAGAAGATGAACATATCAATTATGAAATTATCTACTATGGAATTATTGTGGAATTTTGATTATTTCTTACTTTTCTAAGTCTTTAAAATTGACTTATATATCCTTTTTTGGTTTTATCTATGAAATATGAACTAAAGAAAAGAAAAATTAGTGTGGAGATAAATACTGGAAATATTTCTATGTCAAGATATGCTTGGGCTATTATCCCTACCCTGATCTCATCAGAATACTGTAATCAAACTCCTTTTGCATTTCTAGTGTAAGAGGGATGGAGAATTAACACAGTGCCTTTGATTTCATTCTATAGTGACCGGTTTTCTCGAGTACCTAGTATTTTCTCACTTAATGTTTAACTCTGATACTCAAAGGATTTTGAATTCAGTTTTGTTTTGTTTTTTTCCCTAGTGGAAGTATTTTGTCTAGAACTACTAATGAATTTGGGGGGTGGGGGACCCTTAAGTCAGCCTTACTAATTATATATTTTTTTGTTTGATATACTAACCTAAGCCTTTTATCTATTTCTATTTTGACTATTTACAAGGACTGAGGCTATAAGTTTTTCTTAATATTATGTTTAAGTGTCCTTTGTCTTATTATTCATATATGTACATTAATACAGGTTTAGTTTGGTTTTGTTTTAGACTTTAGATTCAGGTACTTGAGTTAACCATCTGCCTTAATTTATTATACACAATTAGTATAAATTCATGGAAACCTAAATCATCTTATTTTTTCCACATTATCCCTGTTCTAGTACCATTTTTCTCTCTCACCAAAAACATACTCTAGTATATTTGAATTCTATCCCTGGATATATTTGCATCCTCATAAAATATTTAATGTTGTATTTGTTTATATGCATTTATGCATATTTCCCTTTTTATTTTCATAACTGCTATGACTCTTTCAATTTCACTGTGTTCCTTACTCATCTTGTAAAACTCCATGTTAGGAAATCTACATAGTTATTTAAGCATATGTATATTTATAATTATAAATATAATAATTTTCCTTAGGATTCCCTAATGGAGAAATCAGTTGGAATAGAACTTCTTTTCTAAAATTTTAAACTGTCTCCACCCAAACTTTAACTTCTGCTTTACTAATATGGAAATTTCTTTGGTTCCAGACCACTTGTCATGATCTTCTTTCTATTCCATCCTTTTCACCTTCCTAAAATCCCCCTTCCTTTTCTGTGTGCTAAAAAACTCTCCTCTAAACACTGACTCTTTGTCATTTAAGTTTGCACGTATTATTAATATGTTAATTAAACAAATGAAATAAATTAAAATTAAAATTTGCTTAAAACATATACACAGATGCTCACTAATTCACAGAAACAGAATCTTAAAAAGAATACAGATAGATAATTGGTTCAAGGACAATACCCTTTGCTCAAATGACCAAGTTATTTCCCTGACTTTGCTCTGTTCCCATCATGTTTGCTTCACCCTCAGACTGAACCCCTTACGCTTGTGGCAGCCACCTGGGCTATACTTCTTGAAGCATAGATGTGAGTAAGGAAGCTGTTTTCCTCAGGCTGTATTTTAATAGTAAGGAAGCTTTTTTCTAGGAACCCTCTATCAAACTGTTCTCAGGTTAATTAACCAAATTTACTTAAGCTTGCCCTTTTGTAAGTCAGTTACTGCAAGGGAAAATGGGTTTACTAGGATTAGAGTAGAACCCATCAACCAGTTTCCCTTGAGGCACATGGGTTGAGATCATGAGGAAGGCATACATGAATGAGTCAGGTTTCTCTAACAAAAGGGAAAAACAGCATTTGCACATGGGGAAGAAACAACATGGATACCACACAGAGTCATTCGTCACCTTATTTAGTAGAAGTAGGCATCTCAGAGCTTCCATAGTACAAAAAATATAAACATATGTGTAGATATCATATATTTCACTATGGGAGATCAATACTTCTAAAAATTGAAGGAATAACTTTGTCAGATTCGGCTTCTGGAAAGTAAAGAAGGGACAATAAATACTATCTGCCTTCTGGTGCAATTGTAATGTTTATCACTGTTACTAGCCCATAATCCTTGGTATCATCCTTAGCCTGTGAGGAATACGCAAAAATACTATTATTAATATTAGTAACCACTCACCCTGGATAAGCATGATCTCTCCAGTCCATAGTCTTCTTGTATGATTTAAGTTATTTTATTTGACCCTAGAGGAACTTTAGTTTATGATCTTTGGCTAAAGTCAGAGTCTTAAAAAAAGTCCTCTCATTCTTATTAATAAATCTGATTATTATTGTAGTTTCTTTTGAAACACATTTATATATATACACACACACACATAGGCATACACACACACACAGGCATAGACACCCAAGCTCCCCAGGGCAGAGATTGTTAGGGACAGGGAAGATAGGAGGGGGATTTCTTTTCAGAGATATTTGCCAATAACCTTCTTTTAACTTACTGAATATTTATCCTGCTTTATTCCTCCTCGGATCTCCCTCCTGTCTTACTATACTAAAATTTCCCTATATATCTCTTTTTTGATCTTTCACACTTTATGCAAATTACTTTTCAACAGAGACACCTTCTTGGGCCCACCCCTCCAATATCAAGCCTGGCAACGTTTTAAATAGATACCTAGGACCACAGTTTTGTATTCATAGTTTATTAATTATAATTTATTAACTAATAAATTTTACATTTATTTGTGATTATTTTGTTGTCAGGCATTTTCAACAAGACTCTTTATTTTATTCATAATATTATTCATTTCCTACCACATATTCAATAAATATTTGCTAAATGTGGTTTACTGTGTAAGATTCTCTGGAGGCTGTTAATTTATGAATGTTCTGTGTGGCCTGGAGGAAAAAAAAAAGTCAATATTTTAAATGGATATCAATCTCAGGCTAGAGCCTCAGGTATCAAAAATGTAACTTAACTTTTCTATTAATGAACTTAATTTATAAAATTAGCTTACATTGTATGATAGAAAAACATTACACAACCAATAATGAAAACCTCCATTATGTGTTTTTTCCCATTCTAAATAGGTCTCCTTCATGCCCATTAGGTACCATGACCTGGAGTTTAGGCAGTAACCCACTGAGAGGGTGAACTTATAGTTTGCGTGGTGGCAGTCATCTTGCCCCACTGGCCCTGGCTGAGTCATCTTTGTCTCTGTTGAGTCTCATGAGCCTTGCAGTGTTGCTGGGCCTCTTTCTCCTAATCCCAAGACTTCTCTAGACTTGCCTGTCAATACACTGTTCCCACTTTTCTTGGAAAAACCTGAAACAAAAATGTACTCACAGAAGTTTATGTACTTGGGGGCATAAATCCCAGTGAAGCTTTTTCAGGCCCCTGTGACTAAAGAGCTCTTGCTACTGTTTCTGATCTATCACTTGTGAAGAGTGCCAGATGCCAATAAATGCAATGAGGCTTGCCAACTCCTGAGGATACAAATAGAAATTGAGGTTACATTAAAAGTGTTGGTTAGAAGGATTTAATTGCTAAAGAACACTCATACACCCCAACTAAAAATACTTACACATGTATAGTCTATTGCAGAAAAAGGATGCACTACAACAATAACATGAAAATAAGGATATATACACCACAGATTTATACATCTCCTCACAGGAAGGTGTCCAAAGAAGCCAGGTGTGGGCTACAATTGTCATTTTTCTGTGGGACTGTCCCAGACATACTTGCCCTCATGGATCAGGACCATTATATGTATACAAAATACCTCAGAACCGAACCCAAAATAGGAACTCAGTTGAGACTTCTGGCAGTCATGTAGGCATATTCTTGTACCTAGTCAGCCCCAATGGCAAATGGATCCAGAGATCTCATGGAGGCCAGGGGTAAATCATCAATCTCACTCCTATCAATAAAAAATGATGACTATCCAATACTAACATAGACCAATGGCTACCAAGCAACGCTGTTAATCAGTGTGCTTCTTGACTTGAAGGGTTCGGTGTCCTGTAGATAAATTAGCAAACAGTGCAGGCCAATTTCATGGTGCTGAAATTAAAGCAGCACAAAGGCAGAGGGTGGATTTATTTGGGTAAAATCCAACGTACTCACACCTAGATTATTTCTTCCCTTCTACCTACCAGCAATAATCTATAAGTATTTAAATCATTTAGGACTATGTCAGTGTTCTGGCAGGAAAAGATGGCACATTCCAATGGAGCAATTAAAGAAAATTTAATGAAGAGACTATTTTTAAGTGATGGTTGGTTCAACTAATACAGGATGTTGCTATTCTCCAGAACTAGAAACAATGATAAAATATTAGCAGCCCCTGCTCAGAGGAGCCAAGAAGGTAACAGTTTTTGGAAACAGGAAAAAGTAACTGCATGTAAAGAGAAACTAATAGAAAGTCCATGAATTGTGGCCTTCAGAGAAGGGAGACAGATAACCAATGGTGACTGATAACAAAAGAGCTTCAGGGCAGTGGGGAATATACACCCTGACCCTACTCCCTTTTTCAACTCTGATATTCTGCCCGAGAGGCAGGGAGGTCATTGATACGGTTCAATACTATGCAGACTTCTGGGACACAGCACAGGGAGAAGGTGAAGAATACCTCTGGGCAGGCAATGGGGGACTATCCAGCATGGTGTCAGAGAAAGTAAAAGCCCAGTTCTTATTTCATCATGCATTCTCCCAAATTCATAGTATTTTATGAATTACTATATCCCTCAGGGATTGAAATCCAAAACTGCAGGATGTAACATGAAAGCACATGCATTTTATAAACAGAACCACTTTTTTTTTCTCCTTTCTTAAGGCAGTATTTCATCCTACATACAATGATAGATTGGCTGGGGAAAGGGCTATGGGAGTAGAAGGGAATTACCAAAATTATAAAACATATTGTGTTAATATGCCAAAGTACCAAAGTACTACTATAGTAATAAATCCTTTGATATCTATGATCTCCTTTTGATTGATTTAAAAATATTTAAATAATATTTTTATATTTACATATTTATCAAAATTTAGGTCAATCCTTTCTATCATTGGACAAATAAGGATACTTATGCTCTAAGAGATTAAACCACTCCTCTAAAGTCATACTTATTTTGGCTTTGAGCCTTACTTAGGATCCACATCCACATCTCATTCCCTGATTCACTTTTTCTTTCTTTCTTTTTTTTTTTTTTTTGAGGTTTTATTTATTTGAGAGAGAGAGAGTGGAAAAGAAAAGGAGAGAGTGAGAGATTGGGCACACACTAGCAGGGGGAGAGACAGAAGGAGAGGGAGAGGCAGATACCCAGCTGAGCCAGGAGCTGACCTCAGCATCCTGGGGCTCTGCCCTAGGATCCTGGAATCATGATCTGAGCCAAAGGCAGATGTTTAACTGACTGAGCCACCCAGGCGTCCCTCAGGTTTCTTTCTGCCATGAAAGTGAACTATATAGATTACTTATTTGAGGTAGTATAATCAATAAGTAAGCCAACCAAAATTGGCCTTATCATTTCTTCTAAATTCCAACATGACATGAGAACACAATTATTAGAAAAATAGTTGCAGAAATTATATGTTTTAAAGAATGAACTCATTCTCAGACAACAACCCAGTAGACTGCACTACATTGAGATTACCTATATAGGGTTAATGTTAAGTCAGAAGACTGACAATATTAACTGTATCCTGAGTGCTATGGATTAAAATATGTTGTATAATTAACATCTCACTTTTATAAATAGAATTTTCATAGGAATTATAGATAAATGAAATCTTTTGGATTTGAAACATGTTTGATTAAAATACTGAAACAAAAACCTATAGGTATCCCTGCTTTTTGAAAATCTACTTTAAGTCACTTCACATTTATGAAAGATGTTTTTGCTAACTGAAAGAAATCTGAAGAGGATTTTCACTTTTATGAAAGAAGGCAAAAGGCAAAAACAGCACTCAGCATTTGAATTCACCCTGAGCAATGTGTGAGCCCACCAAGCTCCTTCCCCAGGGCTAGACTCACTCAGTACCTCAGAATCTAGCCACCACAGCTTTGAACATTGTTAGTGAGCATCTGTCAAAATTTTATCTTGATTCACCTTGTGCATTTTTTTAGTAAAATGTGTCCTAAGGTATCAGAAAAAAACAAAAGAAGTTATTTTTGGAGTCTCGAAATACTCAAAAATTTTTTCATATAAATTAATGGTAATTGCTTCTTCACTTTACATGGTTTCAGTTTACAAAGGGTTTTATAGGAATGCTCTACTTTTGGAAAGCAGCTAAACCATGCATTTGATTTCTTTCAAATTAATGTTTAAAATCCATTACAATCCATTGTTATTTCCTGGAAAACATCTGAGTAGTCAACCAAATTTATATAGTACTAAAATAAATTTACATCATGTAAATAAATTTACATGAGTTATGTTGCAATTACTGGTCCAAAAGCTGAATTATTGGGTGTAATGACTAATTTTCTGTGTCAACATGGCTAGGCCATGGTACCTAGATATTTGATCAAACATTATCCTAGATGTTTTTGTGAAGATATTTATTAGGTGAAATTAATATTTAAATCAGAAGATTTTGAGTAATTTGGTTTGGCTCTATCCAATTGGTTAAAGGCCTTCACAGAAAATAGATGATTTCTTCTGAAGAAGGAATTCTGTCAGCAGATGGCCTTTGGATTTGAATTGCAACATCACCTTTCCCCTGGGCTCTTCTAGCTTGCCAGCCTATCCTGCAGATTTTGGACATTTTAGCTTCTACAAATCACATAAGCCAATTCCTGGTAATGAATCTCTCTCTCTCATTCTCTCTCTCTCTCTCAGAATTACCATAAAATTCAGAAATTCTATTTTTAGTATGTACTTTGAAGAATTGAAAGCAGGATTCAAACAGATGCTTGCCAATGTTCATTGCAGCATTACTTGCAATAGCCAAAATCTGGACATAATCTAAAAATCAATTAAGAAATGAATAAATAAATAAAATATAATATATGCATACCATGGAATCTTATTCATCTACAAAAAAGGAATAAAATTCTGATATATGTATGAAACTGGAAAACATTATGTTAAGTGTAATAAGCCAAATGAAAAAGGGCAAATATTGTCTACTTTAAACATGTCAAGGTCATGATAAATAATAAAAAACTGAACTGTCAGAGACCACAGGAGACAAGAGAAACATGGCAACTTAAAGCATTATAGTAAACTGGATAGGATGTTGAAAGAGAAAGAAAATTTTAAAGGGAAAATGATTGAAATCTAAAGAAAGTCTTAAGTGAATAGTATCAATGTAGGTTTCTTTGTTTTGACAAATGTGTTATGGTAATGGTAGATGTTAACATTAAGGGAAACTGGGTATGGAATATATGAAATTCTCTGTACTATTTTGTGATATTTTTGTAAAAATAAAATAGGGTGACAAAATTTATTTTTGCCAGAAAACTAATCATCAGGGGCGCCTGGGTGGCTCAGTGGGTTGAGGCCTCTGCCTTCAGCTCAGGTCATGATCCCAGCCAGGGTCCTGGGATCGAGCCCTGCATCCGGCTCTCTGCTGAGCAGGGAGCCTGCTTCCTCCTCTCTACCTGCCTCTCTGCCTACTTGTGATCTCTGTCAAATAAATAAATAAAATCTTAAAAAAACCTAATCATCAGGGAAATGCAAATCAAAAATAATTTTTTTCTAAAATAAGCTTGTTGGGACACCTGGATGGTTCAATTGTTAAGCATCTGCCTTCTGCTCAGGTTATGATTCCAGGGTGCTGGGATCCAGTCCCACATCAGACTCCATGCTCAGTGGGGAGTCTGGTTCTCCCACTGCCTGATGCTCCCCGTGCTTGTTCTCTCTTTCTGACAAATAAATAAGTAGATCTTTAAAAATAAAATTAAATTAAAAGTTCATTAAAAATACATAGGAGAAATAAATCAAATGATGGGTCCAAACTCAAAATATACACTAGATAAAAATGTAAAACAAAAACAAACACAAACCATCAAACTGATTCATTTTTAAAAGGGACTGGTAGTTTGGGGGTGGAGTCTTCTGGGTTTTTGATACAAAGTATCATGTCATCTGTGAAAAGAGAGAGTTTGACATCTTCTTTGCCAATCTGAATACCTTTTATTTCTTTATATTGTAAGATTGCTGTTGCTAGGACTTCTAGTACTATGTTGACCAACAGTGGCAAGAATGGACATTCTTGTTGTGTTCCTATTCTCAAAGGGAAAGCTGTCAGCTTTTCCCCATGAAGATTATACTTACTGTGGGTTTTTCATAGATAGATTTTATGAAGTTGAGGATGTTCCCTCTATCCCCATACTTTGAATAATTTAAATCAGGAATGGATGTTGTATCTTGACAAATGCTTTTTCAGTATCAATTGAGAAGACCACATGGTTCTGCTCTCTTTTCTTATTGATTTGTTCTATCACATTGATTGATTTGTAATGTTGAACATCCTTGCATCCCTTGGGTAAATCCTGGTCATGGTAGATAATATTTTTAATGTACTGTTGGATCCTATTAAAGAGATCTTGTTGAGAATCTTGGTATCCATATTCTCCAGGGATATTGGTCTGAAATTCTCCTTTTTGTTGGGCTCTTTGCCTGGTTTGGGAATCAGGGTAATGCTGGCTTCATAAAAAGAGACTAAGTTCTCCTTCTGTTTCCATCTTTTGAAACAGCTGCAGGAGAGTAGGTATTATTTCTTCTTTGAATGTTTGGTAGAATTCTCCAGGGAATCCATCAGGTCCTGGGCTCTTGTTTTTTGGGATGTTTTTGATCACTGCTTCAATCTCGTTACTAGATATGGGTCTATTCAGGTTGTCAATTTCTTCCTGATTCAGTTTGGGAAGTTTATAGGTTTCGAGGAATGCATCCATTTCATCTAGGTTGCTTACTTTATTGGCATATAATTGTTGATAATAGTTTCTGATGATTGTTTCTATTTCCTTGGTGTTAGTCATGATTTTGTCCTTTTCATTCATAATTTTATTAATTTGGGTCCTCTTTCTTTTCTTTTGGGTTACTTTGGCCAATATTTTATTGATCTTACTGATTCTTTCAAAAAACCAGCTTCTAGTTTTGTTGATGTGTTCTACTGTATCTCTAGTTTCTATCTCAAGATCTCTGCTCTAATCTTGATTATTTCCTTCCTTGTGTGGGGGGTTGGCTTAAATTGTTGTTGATTCTCCAGTTCTTTAAGGTGTAAAGAGAGCTGGTGTATTCTGGATTTTTCAGTTTTTTGGAGGGAAGCATGGATGGTCTGTGTATTCCCCCCACCCAGGACTGCCTTTGCTGTATCCCATAGGTTTTGGACCGAAGTGTCTTCATTCTCACTGGTTTCCATGAATTGTTTAAGTTCTTCTTTGATTTCTGGGTTGATCCAAACATTCTTAAGCAGGGTGGTCTTTAGCTTCCAAGTGTTTGAATTCCTTCCAAACTTTTTCTTGTGGTTGAGTTCCAGTTTCAAAGCATTGTGGTCTGAGAATATGCAGGGATAGTCCCAATCTTTTGGTATCAGTTGAGCCCTGATATGCAGCCCAATATGTGGTCTATTCTGGAGAAAGTTCCATGTGCACTTGATAAGAATGAGTGCACATTCTGTTGTTTTAGTATAGAATGTTCTTTATATATCTACAAGGTTCATCTGGTCCAATGTGTCATTCAGTGCTCTTGTTTCTTTACTGATGATCTATTGTTTCTTGTGATCTTATGATTACTTGTTTCTTCTTGGATGATCTATTACTGAGAGTGGTGTGTTAAGATTCCCTACTATTAATGTATTTATATCAATATGACTCTTTATCTTGAATAACAGTTGTCTTATGTAGTCGGCTGCTCCTGTATTGTGGGCATAAATATTTACAATTGTTAGATCTTCTTGGTGGATAGACCCTTTAAGAATGATGTAGTGTCCTTCTTTATCTCTGACTACAGTCTTTAGTTTAAAATCTAATTTATCTGATATAATAAAACTCATTCGGCAATTCAGTAATGTGGCAGGATACAAAATCAATGTACAGAAATCAGTTGCTTTCTTATACACGAATAATGAAAATATAGAAAGGGAAATTAGAGATTCGATTCCATTTACTATAGCACCAAGAACCATAAGATACCTGGAAATAAACCTAACCAAAGAGGTAAAGGATCTGTACTTGAGGAACTACAAAAAACTCATAAAAGAAATTGAAGAAGACACAAAAAGATGGAAAAGTATTCTATGTTCATGGATCAAAAAAATAAACATTGTTAAAATGTCTGTACTGCCCAGAACAATCTATACTTTCAATGCCATCCTGATCAAAATTCCACCAGCATTTTTCAAAGTGCTGGAACAAACAATCCTAAAATTTGTATGGAACCAGAAGAGACCCCGAATTGCTAAGGAGATGTTGAAAAAGAAAAACAAAACTAACGGCATCACGTTACCTGATTTCAAGCTTTACTTGAGCTGTGATCACCAAGACAGCATTGTACTGGTACAAAAATGGACACATAAACCAGTGGAACAGAGTAGAGAGCCCAGATATGGACCCTCAACTCTATGGTCAAATTATCTTTGACAAGGCAGGAAAAAAATATACAGTGAAAAAAAGACAGTCTCTTCAATAAATGGTGCTGGGAAAATTGGACAGCTATGTGTAGAAGAATGAAACTCGACCATTCTCTTATACCATACACAAAGATAAAGTCTAAATGGCTAAAAGACCTCAACATGAGGTAGAAATCTATCAAAATCCTAGAAGAAAACATAGGCAGTAACCTCTTCAACATCGGCCACAGTAACTTCTTTCAAGATATGTCTCCAAAGGCAAAGGAAACAAAAGCAAAAATGAACTTTTGGGACTTCATCATGATCAAAAGCTTCTGCACGACAAAGGAAATCATCAACAAAACAAAGAGGCAATCCACAGAATGGGAGAAGATATTTGCAAATGACATTACAGACAAAGGGCTGATATCCAAGATGTATAAGGAACTCCTCAGACTCGACAACACAGGACAAGTAATCATGTGAAAAAATGGGCAGAAGACATGAACACTTCTACAAGGAAGTCATAAATGTGTAACAGACACATGAAAAAAGGTTCATCATCATCAGCCATCAGGGAGATTCAAATCAAAACCACATTGCAAGTTGGTGCAGCCACTTTGGAAAACAGTGTGGAGATTCCTTAAGAAATTAAGAATAGAGCTTTTTTGCTGCAATTGCCCTACTGGGTATTTACCCCAAAGATACAGATGTAATGAAAAGAAGAGCCACTTATACCCCAACGTTCAGAACAGCAATGGCCGCAATTGCCAAACTGTGGAAAGAGCCAGGATGCCCTTCAATGGAAGAATGGATAAAGAATATATGGTCCAAAAAAAAAAAAAAAAAAGAATATATGGTCCATATACACAATGGAGTATTATGCCTCCATCAGAAAGGATAAATACCCAACTTTTGTATCAACATGGATGGGCATAGAAGAGATTATTCTGAGTGAAATAAGTCAAGCAGAGAAAGTCAATTATCATATGGTTTCACTTATTTGTGGAACATAAGGAAGAGCATGGAGAACATTAGGAGAAGGAAGGGAAAAATGAAGGGGGAGAAATCAGAGGGACAGATGAAGCATGAAAGACTATGGACTCCAGGAAACAAACGAATGGTTTTAGAAGGGAAGGATGTGGGAGGATGGGTGAGCCTGTTGATGAGTATTAAGGTGGGCAGAGATTGCATGGAGCACTGGGTGTTATACGCAAACAATGAATCATGGAACAGTACATCAAGAACTAATGATGTACTGTATGTTGACTGATATAACACAATTTTAAAAAAAAAAGAAAGAAAATGACTAAAAGTTGTCTGGTCGGGTGCTTGGATGGCTCAGTTGGTTAAGTGGCAGCCTTCAGCTCTGGTTGTTATCCTAGAGTCCTGGAATCAAACCCCACGTTGGGCTCCTTACTCTGTGGGGAGCCTGCTTTCCCTCCCCTTCTGCCTGCTGCTCCCCCATACTTGTTCTCTCCCTCTGTCTAAATAAATAAATAAATAAATAAATAAAAGTTGGTTGGTAAAAAGCCCCTATCTGAATTTAGAGAAAGCTTATTCTAAGGCTTTATAGTTAAGGGCTCCTATTGTGCATTTTCTCAGCTGGTAATAATAAAGGAATAATCTTTCTGATATACAAAAAGGGCATCCATGGAACTATATCTCCTATAGATATTACAGTGCGACAGGCACCTATATATCACTAATTTTGTTTTGATATTTAACATTTCCTAGAAAAATTCTCAGCACTTTATATACATTAACTCATTTAATTCTTTTCACAATCTTATATAGTAGACAATGTTTTCATCCTCATTTTACAGATAAGTAAATCAGGACACAGATCAAGTATCTTGTATATGATTACTCTGCAGCAAATTGCAGAGCTAGAATTCAAATCCAGGAAGTCTGGCTTCAGAGTTCATCATCTTAATTGCTAAATTATGATGTCCTTATACAATTAAGTGTAGGGCAACAGATACAGCTAATTGTGCCATCAAATTCACTGTCTCCCTCATATAGTTTCTAAGCATCCTGAAACTAAACTTAAAATATTAACTCTTTGAAATAAAAGACATCCAAATTGGTAAGGAAGAAGTAAACTTTCACTATTTGCTGCTGGGTTTGGTCAGCAAATCCCCAGATGTCAAATGAAAATATTACTCTAGACACATTAGTAAGAGAAAGGAGACGCCTGTGGACCAGAGTTTCCAGTGGCAAAAGGCCCTTTGCCAAGATTTGTCTCTACTTTTATTGGGGTTTTAGCAATACACTAAGCACAAGTGCAAAGCAAAGAGAAAAGTGTAACCTTAATGGTCAGGACAATAATATATGGGGCAGAATGTGATAAGGATGAGGATACAAAGAGTTTATGAAGTACTTGACCACCACAGATGCCTGTTTTTCTTCAAAATTTAGACATTGAATGTGCCTGGGTGGATCACTTGGTTAAATGTCTGCCTTTAGCTCAGGTCATGATCCCAGGGTCCTGGAATCGAGTCTCATATTGGGCTCTCTGCTCAGTGGGGAGCCTGTTTCTCCCTCTCTCTCTGCCTGCTTCTCTGCCCACTTGTGACCTCTCTCTCTGTCAAATAAATAAATAAAATATTTAAAAAAATATATATGGCTGGGAATTCATAAGATATAATATTTATAAGTGTTATGGTGGACATGTTTTCCTTTGTTTTCTGTTGAATGTTGCTCAAAATAAATTGTGTTTACTGATACTTGTATTTAAACTTTATAATAATGCTGTAGTTTAAATGGAATTTGTTCTAAACAATTTTGAGCTTCATATGAAGGAACTGTCCAGTATTGTTCTTTCTACAAAAGCCAACTATTATACTTAACATTTATTGGACTTCTGGAATGTACTGGACAGTTTGAATAATATCAATTATATATAACATATAATAGAGATATTAACATTGTAGAATTTAGAATGTAAAGTTGTTCAAATTGTTACAAACAAGACAACTGAAAATTTTTTTATTTATTATTTTTATTAACATATAATGTATTATTTGCCCCAGGGGTACAGGTCTCTGAATTGTCAGGCTTACACATTTCACAGCACTCACCATATCACTACCTCCCCATTGTCAATAACCCAAACACCCTCTCCATCCCACCATCCCACCAGCAACCTCAGTTTGTTTTGTGAGATTAAGAGTCTCTTATGGTTTGTCTCCTTCCCGATCCCATCTTCTTTCATTTTTTCCTTCCCGACCACCAAAACCCCCACCCTGTCTCCCAAGTTCCTCATATCAGGGAGATCATGATAATTGTCTTTCTCTGATTGACTTATTTTGCTCAGCATAATACCCTCTAGTTCCATTCACATCATTGCAAATGACAAGATTTCACTTCTTCTGATGGCTGCAAAGTATTCCATTGTGTGTGTATATATATATATATATATATATATATATATCACCTCTTCTTTACCCATTCATTTGTTGGTGGGCTTCTAGGTTCTTTCCATAGTTTGGCTATTGTGCACATTGTAGCTATAAACATTCAGGTGCATGTGCCCCTTCGGATGACTACATTTGAATCCTTAGTGTAAATACCCAGTAGTGCAATTGCTGGGTCATAGGGTAGCTCTATTTTCAATGTTTTGAGGAACCTCCATGCTGTTTCCAGAGTGGTTACACCAGCTTGCATTCCAACCAACAGTGTAGGAGGATTCCCATTTCTCCACATCCTTGCCAGCATCTGTCATTTCCTGACATGTTAATTTTAGCTCTTCTGACTGTGTGAGGGGGTATCTCATTGTGGTTTTGATTTGTACTTCCCTGATGCTGAGTGATTTGGAGTACTTTTTCATGTGACTGATGGCTATCAAGATGTCTTCTTTGCAGAAATGTCTGTTCATGTTTTCTGGTCATTTCTTGATTGGATTATTTGTTCTTTGGGTGTTGAGTTTGATAAGTTCTTTATAAATTTTGGATACTAGCCCTTTATCTGATATGTCATTTGTGAATATTTTATCCCATTCTGTCAGTTGTCTTTTGGATTTGTTGACTGTTTCCTTTGTTGTGCAAAAGCTTTTGATCTTGATGAAGTCCCAATACTTCATTTTTGCCCTTGAGTCCCTCGTCTTTGGCAATGTTTCTAGGCAGAAGTCATTGCAGCTGAGGTCAAAGAAATTGCTGTCTGTGTTCTCCTCAAAGATTTTGATGGATTCCTGTCTCACATTGAGGTTGTTCATCCATTTTGAGTCTATTGTTGTGTATGGTGTAAGGAAATGATCCAATTTCATTCTTCTGCATGTGGTTGTCCAATTTTCCCAACACCATTTGTTGAGGAGACTATCTTTTTTCCATTGGACATTATTTCCTGCTTTGTCAAATATTAGTTGACCATAGAGTTGAGCGTACATTTCTGTGCTTCCTATTCTGTTCCATTGATCTATGTGTCTGTTTTTGTGTCAGTACCATACTGTCTTGATGATGACAGCTTTGTAATAGAGCTTGAAGTCTGGAATTGTGATGCCACCAACTTTGGTTTTCTTTTTCAACATTCTTCTGGCTATTTGGGGTCTTTTATGGCTCCATAAATTTTAGGATTATTTGTTTCATTTCTTTGAAAAAAATTGATGATATTTTTATAGGGATTGCACTAAATGTGTAAATTGCTTTAGGTAGCATAGACATTTTCACAATATTTGTTCTTCCAATCCAGGAGCATGAAACATTTTTTCCATTTCTCTTTGTCTTCCTCATTTTCTTTCATGAGTACTTTATAGTTTTGTGAGTACAGGTTCTTTGCCTCTTTGTTTAGGTTTATTCCTAGGTATCTTACGGTTTTGGGTCCAGTTGTAAATGGGATCGACTCCTAAATTTCTCTTTCTTCTGTCTTGCTGTTGGTCTATAGAAATGCAACTGATTTCTGTGCATTGATTTTATATCCTGACACTTTAGTGAATTCTTGTATGAGTTCTAGCAGTTTTGGGGTGGAGTCTTGGGTTTTCCACATAAAGTATCATATCATCTGCAAAGAGTGAGAGTTTGATTTCTTCTTTGCTGTTTGAATGCCTTTTATTACTTTTTGTTGTCTGATTGTTGAGGCTAACACTTCTAGTACTATGTTGAATAGCAGTGGTGATAATGGATATCCCTGCCATGTTCCTGACCTTAGGGGAAAAGATCTCAGTTTTCCCCATTGAGAATGGCTTCATAGATGGCTTTGATGATATTGGGGTATGTGCCCTCTATGCCTACACTGGGAAGAGTTTTGATCAAGAAAGGATGCTGTACATTGTCAAATGCTTTTTCACCTTCTATTGAGAGTATCATATGGTTCTTGTGTGTTTTTTTTTTTTTTAAGGTATTGTATCATATTGATTTGCGGATGTTGAGCCAAACTTGCAGCTCAAGAATAAATCGCACTTGGTTGTGGTGAATAATCCTTTTACTGTACTGTTGGATCCTATTGGCTAGTATTTTGGTTGGAATTTTCACATCTGTGTTCATCAAGGATATTGGTCTCTAATTCTCCTTTCTGATGGGGCTTTGTCTGGTTTTGGGGATCAAGGTAACACTGGCCTCATAAAATGAGTTTGGAAGTTTTCCTTCCATTTCTATTCTTTGGAACAGTTTCAGGAGAATAGGTATTAATTAGTCTTTAAATATTTGGTAGAATTCCCCTGGGAAGCTGTCTGGCCCTGGGCTCTTGTGTTTTGGGAGATTTTTGATGACTGCTTCAATCACCTTATTGGTTATGGGTCTGTTCAGGTTTTCTATTTCTTCCTGGTTCAGTTTTAGTAGTTTATACATCTCTAGGAATGCAACTGTTTCTTCCAGATTGTCAAATTTGCTGGCATATAGTTGCTCATAATACGTTCTTATAATTGTTTGTATTTCTTTGGTGTTGGTTGTGATCTCTCCTCTTTCATTCACAATTTTATTAATTTGGGTCCTTTCTCTTTTCTTTTTGATAAGTCTGGCCAGGGCCTTATCGTTCTTATTAATTCTTTCAAAGAAACAGCTCCTTATTTTGTTGATCTCTTCTACTGTTATTTTGGTTTCTATTTCATTGGTTTCTGCTCTGAACTTTATTATTTCTCTTCTCCTGCTGGGGTTATGCTTTCTTTGCTGTTCTTTCTCCAGCTGTTCTTTAGGTGTAGGGTTAGGTTGTGTACTTGAGAAATTTCTTGTTTCTTGTTTCTTGAGAAAGGCTTGTATCACTATATACTTTCCTTTCAGGGACTCCTTTGCTGTGTCCCAAAGATTTTGAACAGTTGTGTTTTCAATTTCATTTGTTTCCATTATTTTTTTTTTCAATTCCTCTTTAATTTCCTGGTTGACTCATTCATTCTTTAGTAGGATGCTCTTTAGCCTCCATGTATTTGAGTTTTTTCCAACTTTCCTCTTGTGATTGAGTTCTAGCTTCAGAGTATTGTGGTCTGAAAATATGCAGGGAAAGATCCCAATCTTTTGGTACCCATTGAGACCTGATTTGTGACTGAGAATGTGATCTATTCTGGAGAATGTTTCAAGTGCGCTAGAGAAGAATGTGTATTCTGTTGTTTTGGGATGGAATGTTCTGTATATATTTGTGATGTCCATCTGGTCCAGTGTGTCATTTAAGGCCTTCATTTCCTTGTTAATCTTTTGTTTGGATGATCTGTCCATTTCAGTGAGGGTAGTGTTACAGTGCCTTACTATTATTGTACTATTATTGATGTGTTTCTTTGATTTTGTTATTAACTGATTTATATAATTGGCTGCTCCCATATTAGGGGCATAGATATTTAAAATTTTAGATATTCTTGTTGGACAGACCTTTGCAGTAAAATATATGTCCTTCCTCATCTCTTATTATAGTCTTTGGCTTAAAATCTAATTTATCTGATATAAGGATTGCCACCCCAGCTTTTTTTGGTTGTCCAATAGCATGGCAAATTGTTTTCCATCCCTTCATGTTAAATCTGGAGGTTTCTTTGGGTCTAAAATGAATTTCTTGTAGACAGCATATTGATGGGTCTTGTTTTTAGTTTTTTTTTTAATCCATTTTGCTACCCTGTCTCTTTTCATTGGGGGCATTTAGCCCATTTATATTCAGGGTAACAATTAAAAGATATTCATTGGGTGTCATTGTATTGCCTGTAAGGTGACTGTTATTGTATGTTGTCTCTGTTCCTTTCTGGTCTACTACTTTTAGGCTCTATCTTTGCTTAGAAGAACCCTTTCAATATTTCCTGTAGGGCTGGTTTTGTGTTTGCCAATTCTTTTAATTTTTTTTTTTTTTTTTGTCTGTGAAACTTTTTATCTCTCCTTTTATTTTCAGTGATAGCCAAGCTGGATATAGTATTCTTTGCTGCATATTTTTCTCATTTAGTGCTCTCAGTACATCATGACAGTTCTTTCCGGCCTGCCAGGTCTCTGTGGATAAGTCTGCTGCCAATCTAATATTTTTACAACTGTATGTTATAGACTTCTTGTCCTGTGCTGCTTTCAGGATTTTCTTTCCGTCATTGAGGCTTGTAAGTTTTACTACTAGATGACGGGGTGTGGGCCTATTTTTATGATTTTGAGGGGTGTTCTCTGTGCCTCCTGGATTTTGATGCTTGTTTCCTTCACCAAATTAGGGAAATTCTCTGCTATAATTTTCTCCAATATATCTTCTGCCCCCTCTCTCTTTCTTCTTCTGGAATCCTGATTATTCTAATATTGTTTCATTTTGTATCACTTATCTCAAATTCTCCCTTGATGGTCCAGTAGTTGTTTGTCTCTCTTTTGCTCAGTTTCTTTATTCTCCATCATTTGGTCTTCTATATCACTAATTCTCTCTTCTGCACATTTATCCTAGCAGTAAGAGCCTCCATTTTTGATTGAGCCTCATTAATACCTTTTTTTTAATTTCAACTTAGTTAGATTTTAGTTCTTTTATTTCTCCAGAAAAGGATTTTAGTTCTCCAAAAAGGGTTTCTCTAATATATTCCATGCCTTTTTTGAGCCCAGCTAGCACTCTGAGAATCATCATTCTGAACTCTAGTTCTGACATATTGCCAATGTCTGTATTGATTAGGTCCCTAGCCATTGCTACTGCCTCTTGTTCTTTCTTTTTGAATGGTGAAATTTTCCTCCTTGTCATTTTATCCAGATAAGAATATATGAATGAAAGAATAAAATATTAAAATTGTGGCAAAGACCCCAGAAAAATGTATGCTAGCCAAATTGGAAGAGACCCAAAACTGGGAGAGGACAAAGGGGAGGATAATATATATATATATATATATATATATATATATATATATATATATTATACATTATATAAATATATATAATATATATAATGTATATAATATAATAATCTAATATATGTGTATACATATACACATATATTAGACTAGTGAATAGACCAGAGCCATCCACTTGATTTTGGGTGTATTCTGGTCTCTTAGAAGAAACTACCTCCCAAAATTTTAAAGAAGAAAAAAATTACACACACACACACACACACACACATATATATATATACATATATATATATATATATATATACACACAAAATAAGGATAAACACGATGAAGGCATGGAATATGACTGTGAAGATGAAAATTTAAAAAAAATTCTAAGAATGTAATTGATAAGATAAGTTGGTTGGAAAAAAAAAAAGAACAAAAAAGAGGAGAGAATATGCTGAGGCTGGAGACTAGAACAAAGCCATGTGATAGATTTAGAGTATATTTTGACCTATTAGAAGAAATTGTATCCCAAAATTTTAAAGAAAAGAAAAACCTATAAGTATACAAAAAATAAGGTTAAATACAATGAAGGGATAAAATATGACTTTAGCAATGAATATTTAAAACGATTTTTTAGGAAGGTATTATTAAGATAAATAGTTTAAAAACCTTAAAAGAGGAAAGGGGAAAAGTTAAAAAAATAGAATAAAAAATAAAATTAAAAAAATTGAACTTTGCAAGACTGTAGGATCATGTGAAAAAGCCATGAATTCTATGCATTACTTTCCCCTAGCTCTGGAGTTCTGCTGTTCTCCTTGATTGATGAGATTGGTCTTGGCTGGATGTTCTTGCCAGTCTTCTGGGGGTGGGGTCTGTTGCAGTAAGTCTCAAATGTCTTTGCCAGAGGTGGAATTGCACTGCCCTTGCTAGGGGCCAGGATAAGTAATCTACTTATGTTCACTCAGTAGCTTTTTTCCCTGAATGCTTTCTGTAGAGCTTGGAGGACAGAAATGAAAATGGCAGCCTCCCAATCTCTGGCCCAGAGGAACCAAGAGCTCAGGATCCCACTCTTCAGTGTGCCCTCAGAGAAAAGTAGTCAATCACTCCTGTCTTCCTGGTCTCTGGCCGTGCTCTGTGCTCATCCGGCCTGTGATGGATTGTTTCTATCTCTGGCACACAGCCCAATTTGGAGTCTCCAAAGCCAGCAGATTCCTGCTGTACAGTCCTGTGCCTCTCTTCCTGGAGGAGGAAGGAGGGGGTCTCTCCAGATCTGTCACTTGTGGGGTCCCTGCTTGAAGATCAGTGGCCTGACTGTGCCTTGGATCATGCTTTAAGATAACTCCAATCTGAAAGCTCACTCCTCAGCTCTGTCTCTGTAGTTGGCTTCCCTCCTCCAACAGCTCAGAGCTCTGCCACACTCAGACACCCCTGATCTTTCTGTGACCCCATGGGACCTGAGACCATGCTTTTCCTGTGAGGGCTCTAGCCCCACTTAGCCTCTGGAGCAATGTCCCTCAGTAGAGCAGACTTCTAAAAGTTTTGATTTTGTGCTCTGCTGATCTACCACTTGCCAAGAGCTGGCCCCCATCCTGCAGTCTATCTTCATGTTGCTTTGGATTCACTTCTCCACAGGTCCTACCTTTCAGAATGTGGTCAATTTCCTGTTCCTAGAATTGCTGCTCTTCTTCTCTTCTATCTCCTGTTGAACTTGTAGGTATTCAGAATGGTTTGATAACTATTTAGCTGAACTCCTGGGACCTGAGTCATTTCAGTCTGATACTCTTCCACAATCTTGGTTCCAGACCTAAGGCAAATGAATTTTGATACATTAATTGCTATGACGTTTCTCTTTTTGGCATATTTGGAACACTATTTGCTCATGTCTCTCAGATGAAGTATGACTCCTCAGAACAAAAAAAGTCAAATGTTTGGGTTTTGAATTTTGAAAGCTAAAGGTTAGGCATATGTAAAAAAAAGTGGATCAGTAAATGATGACAGAGTTAACGTTTCCTAACTTTGAAAAATAGCTCAGATTACTTTGACAGGAAGAAGGGAAAGTATAATATGACTAGAGCAATGGAATAGATATCAGTATAGGTTTCGGAATAGAAAGTCTGTGACTTTCAGAGCACTCTGGAGTGAGGTTGAAGGGTCCAGAATGCTACACTAAGGAGTTCAATTGTGCGTATGCATGTGTGCAGTGTATGTGTGTGTGTGTGTGTGTGTGTTTTAGGAGTTCAGATTTATACTATAAGAAATGACTGAAGTGTGAAAGATAGAAGAGGGAGTGTTTATAACGTGGGCACTTAGAAGTTTATTACCAGCCCTTATGAATCTGAGAAATTGAAAATGGGAAGGAAAAAAGGGAAGAATAAAATCTAGAGTGGTTTTCCCAGATCAATTAAGAGGGCTAAATAATAATTATAATAATAGATAACATTTATGCAGTGGTAATTATGTGATGTGATGCAAATGTTAGTTAATACTATAGTGGTGATTATTATATTATATATAATTATATATATATATATAATATATTACTGATATATATCTCAAATCAACAGGTTGTACACCTTAAATTTATACAATATTGTATGCCACTTACATTTTAATAAAGCAGGAAAAAAGACTTATTATGTATATTAACTGACACAATTTGTTTAGAACAATGCCTGAACTCATAATTACCTGTGAGTGAGTTTTAGATAAATAAACAAATAAAAATAATGAAAAGAGTTACTATTAAAGAGTCACAGTGGTTTACATATTTTTTAGTTTGACTAGGTGTTTGGAAAGTTTTAGGTACAGATTTGGAGAATCATAGAAATTCTGGATCTAGAATATAAGCAAGACCTTGCCTAACCGCATCACACATGTTATAAGAAAATGAATGGTATATGTCTTATATGTATGTGTTATATTGATATTAAGTCAATATAATTTTATAAGATGACTTATAATCAATATAATCTTATAAGACATATAACAGAAGAAGATGAAAAAGAAAAATTATTTGGGAAACTTGTCTATGTCAGTTTCGTTGTTTTGCAGAATTCCAAAAAGAAAAAAAATTGGAGTGTATTTACATCATAATTCTAAAGAACCATAAATCTAAAGAACAATGGGCATAAGCATCAACTTAAAAAATTATTCTACTCCTATCCCCCTACCCCCCCATGTTGCTTCTCCATGTCCTCATATCAGGGAGATCATAGAGAAGAATAAATGAAACAAGATGGGATTGGGAGGGAGACAAACCATAAATGACTCTTAATCTCACAAAACAAACTGGGGGTTGCTGGGGGGAGGTGGGATTGGGAGAGGGGGAGCGGGCTATGGACATTGGGGAGGGGAGGCGAACCATAAGAGACTATGGACTCTGAAAAACAACCTGAGGGTTTTGAAGGATCAGGGGTGGGAGGTTGGGGGAACAGGTGGTGGGTAATGGGGAGGGCACGTTTTGCATGGAGCACTGGGTGTTGTGCAAAAAGAATGAATACTGTTACGCTGAAAAAATAAATAAAATGGAAAAAAAAAAGAAAAAAAAAATTATTCTAAACAGATGATTTGACAAATGATTAAACTGTCAGTAAGTAGAAAAATACTAAAAAAATCTTAGTATGAACAACATTGTTTATATATACCTTTTAGTTTTTTTTTTTTCTTAATATCTAGTTTGCCTTAATTGAAAAAGAGGCTCTCTAATTTCTCTAGTGTAGTTAAGGAGAAACTGGATAGACAGTACCAAGTCCAGCTGCAAAATAATACTGTAAAAAGTTGCCATTAAAGGCAAATGTTTTCAGTCCTCTCCTACCTCAGGTCTACTGATATTATCTCTATTAAACTTAAAATTTCAAAGTGATTTCAAATTCTATTTTCACATATTTGAAAACACTTTGCAGTTCATTTTAAGATGAAAACTTTCAAACATATTTTGTGTTGCCTTTCCTATCTTTCTAACATATTATCACATCTGAATATTATTGTCTCCTGATCCCACGTTTGGTAAAATGGGAGTTTCAATTCAATTCATAAAGAAGCTAAGACTCAGGAGGTTATACATTATAACTTTAGTACACAGAGGAGGTAACTGCTAGAGAGTGTAGGAATGTAATCTTCCTATCCTTAGTGCCATACCATGCTTGCTTTACATTAATAAAATTCATTCTGATTTCATTTATGAATATAATTTAATTCTGTGAACCCAGAAGGTGTCTTTCTTTTTCCTCTAGTAGTTATAACATAATGAATATGTTATGTTTTCAGATTTCAAATGTTTGAAAAAAAGTTGAGTTAATATATGATTTCCACTCTAAATTTACTAATGTCTGATATATTATAATATAATAATTTTCAGAGGTTTTGAGTTTTTAATAATTAAACTGTTTGAATATTTTCCCCATTTTGTAATATTCATCCATCAAACATCAAATGCTGACTAAGTGCTAGACTTTATTGTAGGGATAGGTGATACACTGGAGAATAAAGACTAATTCCTTTTATGGAACTCAGGAAGAACTGGGAAAGCAAGTAATAATTAAAGAGGTGAAATACAATATATTTTAAAACAGTGATCAGTGATCAGAAAAAAATAAGGAAGGGTAAATTAATAGAGTATTTTATTATAAGATACAAATTATCATCATATAAATGATATCTAGGATACCTAGGATTTGGGAGCTGACATTCCTTATAATTTGGAAAGTTTGTCTAATCATAAACTAAATTATCAACACCTTTATGTGTACAGTTCTATCTCTATGCATTTTTCTTTTTTACATATTATATCATATTTATCTTTCTGTAACCTCAAAAGACATTCTTGCCTGGGTGGCTCAGTGGGTTAAAGCCCCTGCCTTTGGCTCAGGTCATGATCCCACGGTCCAGGGATTGAGTCCCACATCTGGCTTTCTGCTCAGCTGGGAGCCTGCCTCCTCCTCTCCCTCTGTTTGCCTTTCTGCCTACTTGTGATCTCTGTCTGTCAAATAAATAAATAAAATCTTTAAGAAAAAAACATTTTCTTTAAATATATTTTCAGTAAAATCTTTGGAAATAATTGCTTTATTAAACAAAAAGGATCCTATTAATGAAGTACATGGTTTGGAGAAATAATAAAGGGAAAGAAGAATGATATAAAACATAATGAGCAATTGGAAGAATTGTTGCTAACTATATGTAATAAAAAATGACCTTTTCATAATAAACGTGTATTCCATAGAATAATATATTGTGTTGTAGATTCAATTTAGACACATAATCATGTTAGAATGAAATGTTTCACAGATTGAAATTAAAACTGAAATATTGAATTATTAAAATATTTCAATTTCATATATTTATTTTTAGTCTCACCACCCAGGTGGATTAAGTCCCAGAAGGAGCGCACACTTGCTGATAGCCTGTTTGCTCAGCAAGTACATTTTAAACTGAGACACTTTAGCTAATATACATAGAACTTAGCTATGTTGAATAGAGGGACTAAATGGGGAAAGTTCAATTTTCATTAAAGGCAGGGAAAAAATTGGTTCTAGAAAGTAGATTTAGTTTATAAAAATAAAAAAACTCAAGATTATTCAGTAAAGCATTATGCATGGATGGAGATAGTAAGATTAGAAAGCTTAAGATGTGAGCTAGTATTGCTACCCATAATATATATTATCAGAGATTTAATTCTGAAACTGAGTTTATTCACCAAAATCAAAATTTATTTTTTACGTATCTGTATGTTAGTGTAAGTAAACTTACAAATCTTATCATAAGCATGGATTTAAAAATTGGAATTCTTGGGGCACCTGGGTGGCTCAGTGGATTAAGCCACTGCCTTCGGCTCAGGTCATAATCTCAGGGTCCTGGGATCGAGCCCTACGTCGGGCTCTTTGCTCCGCGGGGAGCCTGCTTCCTTCTCTCCCTCTGCCTGCCTCTCTGCCTACTTGTGATCTCTCTCTCTGTCAAATTAAAAAAAAATGGAATTATTTGATTTCCAGGGATAAATGTATTTTTCTGGGAATTATCACTAATATGTGGGAAAATGTAATTGTTTTCTAATATAGTAAGTGATAACAAATTAAATGGTTATGAGCACTATAGACTATAAAAGCAATGTACACTTACAGAGTTCTTTTTTTTTCTGGAGGATGAGATTGTGGAATTTGAATTCCATCTGTATATTTAACTCTCAGCTCAAACATCAAAATATAAGAAAAACATGCAGGAGAAACCCTTTGAAATTGATCTATTCTTCCATAACTGTGTATTTTATTACCTTTAAAAATGCATTGCCCAAGATACACATATGTATTGATACTTCCAGTTAAAAAATTAATATTTCAAAAACACCCTTATATTGGTATTTACTTAATAATAAATGACACATTTTTTTTCTTAAAGTCATTATATTCCCCTGACCCTACCAACCTGCTGTAAATGACATTTACACATATTACCGTTTATAGTATTTACCTCAGATGAAGCATAGATACATCTTCATTTCTTACTGAAGAACAGAATTGTGAGTTTACCCAGACATTTCCTAGGGGTTCTGTCTTAGCCTGAGTCCCACATAAAACAAATAGATGTGAGGCAAAAGCATATGTGCTGGCAGTTAATTGAGTAGTATAGTCCTAAGAAGGCAAGAGCAAGGGATAAAAGGATATAAAGCTAGGAAGGAAGGGGAAAGAATACAAAGGCATGTTTTTCTTTTTCTTTTTTTTTAAAGACTTTACTTACTTATTTGAAGACAGAGAGAGGCAAGCAGACAGAGGGAGATGTAGGCTCCCAGGGAGCCTAAGGTGGGACTTGATCCCAGGCCCCTGGGATCATGACCTGAGCTAAAGTCAGGCACGTACCCACTGAGCCACCCAGGCATCACAAGGGGATATTTTTCTAAGCTATCCACAGTTTCCAAACACTCTTAGTTAATTGCTCAGTTTCATGGACCATCTTCTTAGTGGACTCATGAATTATAGCATCTGAGAGCAGCGCATAACAGGCAGTGAGGAGTAGAGAAGTATTTGTCTTATTTCTGACCACAACATAACATATGCTTTGACTTCCCTCTCACCCTAACATCCCTTTTGATTAAACTCTGTTACACTACTACAAGGTGGATATCCACTCCACGCGACTGCTATAAAAGCAAGAGAGAGCTGGGCACTGTGTGCCAATGCACAGATACCACATTTAGTATCTCTTTGTCAGTCTGTGCTGCCCACAGGGCTTAGGTATCTATAGGGAAGGATGGAGAAGTTCCTATTTCTGGAAACTTATGCTAGAGCCATATTCGGATCTGGAGTTGAGCATGCACTGATTTCTCTAGAGATCCTAACTTCCTACTATAGTGAAAAAGGTTTGAGGTCTCTGAAAAACAGCACAATGGTTACTGTATTAGTTAAGGTTCCCCAGAGAAACAGAACCAATCAAATATATTAAGAACCAATCTTAATATATTAAGAGAAAGATTTATTTTATTTTGGTTCACACAACTGTGAGGACTGGCAAATCCAAAATCTGTAGGGTAGGCGGAAGACCCAGGGAAGAGTTGTTGTTGCAACTGGAGTCCAAAGGCAGTGTGCTTGCATATTTTCTTCTTCCTCTAAAGACTTTGGTCTTTTCTCCTAAGGCCTTCAACCTTAGGATCAGATGAGGACCATACACACTATGGAGAATAATATGTTTAATTCAAAGTCTATTGAGTTAAATATTAATCACATCTCAAAAAACAAAACAAAACAATACAATACCATCACAGAAACATCTAGACTAGTGTTTGACCAAAAACTGGGTACAATGGTCTAATCAACTTGACATATGAAATGACCTATCATCATTTCCTTATCTTAAACATATAAAATGTGTGTCTGTGTGCTTGTGTAGCTATGAAGGTTATGTGTGCATGTATGTATATATACATACTTTTCTTTCGCACTTCAATGATCAGAAATGTCTTCCTGAAATCTTTATGATTTACAATCAAAATGTCAAAATCAAATGCAAAACTTTCATTATCTTAGATCACCTTGCCCTCCAATCTTATTATTATTTTTTTTTCTTTTGAGCTTCAGTTTGTTTATGAGGCTGAGCATCATTCTTGGTCCCTTTCCTCGATTCTTTCAACCTGAGACATTATTTCTTACCATTCTCCACTCCTGGAAGAAATAGTTTTGATTATTCTAATGACCTAAACTCTTCTATATCTTCTTTTTTCTTTTTCAAGTTTTTATTTAAATTCCAGTTAATGTATAGTATAGTATTGGTTTCAGGAGTAGAATTTAGTGATTCATCACTTACATATAACACCATGTGCTCATCACAAGTGCCCTCCTTAAAGCCCATCACCCATTTAGCCTCTCGTTTATATTATCTTTTCAGTCTAACAATTTCTCTAAAGTTTTTCAAGTAACTTAAAAGCAATACAACTTTCCTGTATGAAGATGGTGAGGGAAAGGCATTATACTACACTTTCTTTTAAAAGTAACCTTAAAAACAGAGGAAAAGAAACACAAATAGCAACTATAATGAGACTAGGAGATAAAATTAAGCCTATTGTACTGTGCTTCTGAAGAATAAAAAAAAATGAAATAGATGATTTGTGGAAATGAGGGGGGTAAAGTTGGTCCACCTGGAAGAAAATATCCTGAGCCAGTAGATTAATAAAAGTTAAGTAACCAGCTCTTCATGGTCTCAGAAGTTGGGAAGACATGAAACAAAAGGTGGGTGTGGCAGGGGAAGGAAGAAAGGGTTGAAAAACAGGGGAATTATGTGAGCATCTGTTTAAAGAGTACTTGGACCTAAAGACCAATTCTATCCAATTCTAAAGAAGCAAGCATTTCTCCAGGCCAGAAGTCTCAGGAATCCTGTTATAGAGAAGGACTGGACTCATGTTTCAAATGAAAATACCCTTACACTGTCAGTGTGTCTCACTTAGTCCCAGAACTCTAGATGTCAGGCACTTATACCCCAGGAAAGTATTATGGCATAATTCTTTGGAAAAAAACAACTCATCTAGAGATTACTTGTCCCAGAGAAAAGACTACAATCCTTTCTGAATCCACGATCCATTCTGAAGGTAAAACTGAGGGCTTCCAACTATTCAAAATTCCATAGAAAATTCAGAAATCAATAAAATTAATAATTAATAAAGTTAATTAATAAAAATTTGCACAGCTTTAGAATTGAAACTACAAATTCAATTTTAGATTAAGATTCTGCCAACTACTGAAGTTGATCTCTCAGAAAAAAAAGAAAAAAAAAGAGTGGGAGCAATCACAGAACTTCCCTGTCAGGCTCCAACACCTGCCTTTTTTTTTTTTTTTTTTAAGTTCACCTTTATTTTGAAACAATTACACTGACTTGGCCTAGTAATGTAAGCAAACAATCAGGTTTTTTGTGTCTCTAGTCTCTGGCAGGTGAGGGTTGGCTGAGAAGAGCCTTCCAGAAACATATTCCAATCAACTCTTAAGGGCTTCATGCATACAGAGGATCATCAGACATTTGAAGAGATTTTCCAACATGAAAGGCAAAGAGCCCAAATGAAGAGAATTAAAGGAACTTAGAAGAAGCAGAGAAAATGCAATCAGCAGAAGAAAACTCCAAAGGAGTTCTATAAGAATGGGGAAACCAGAGTAGGATGTTACATGATAGAGAAAACACAAGGCATATGCATGTGCACACACACACACACACATACACACACACACAATATTTAAAGTACATTATTTAAATGCTGAAGTAAAAAAAAAAATCAATAAATGTGTAGAAGTTAAAATTGAAAAAAAATTACCAGATTGGTTTCCAGAGTAAAAGCAAGGGAAGGCCCAGATGACAGCCAAACAACAACCCTGTGGAGAACATTCCAAATTGTAACAAACACATGTAGGGGTCCAGGATTTCAGAAAACAGCAAACAATGGACAAACTTCCTAAATAGCTTTGGATGAATAAAATTAGATATAATAACATTTGCAATATAATAACATTGCAATAATTTTGGGATAACTTAAAAGAGGATTTAAAGAAAACTAAGCACACAAAAAGAGCATTATCAGTGTCAAGGATGGTGGAAAGTTGCACAACAAAGGGAATTTAATCACAGAAACAGTGGATTTGCAACAAGAAAGTATTCATGAAGATATATACTATACCACATTTACAAAAAATATACAAGCTCTAGGCCAAGAAATTGTGATTGAACTATTTGGAGACTATGTTTAGAAGGTAGGCAGAGTGATGTAGGGAAATAAACATTTTCATCCAATGTAATTGGAAGTCAATCTAAAACAGCTGAAGTGGAACAATTTGTGCACAGTTTTGGTAGAAATACCTAGGAAACTACCAGAAGAAATATATGTTAGTTAAATGATTGCCTCTGTGGAGTGGGACATTGATGGTAAGAAGAAAGTCAGAGATAGGAGACTACATTTTTTTTTATTGTTTTGTTATTTCTTACATATATTTCAGCACACTTTTCTAGTATTCATTCCTCTCTTCTGGATTAAAAAACAAAAAGGAAAATATCATAGACTTTTCCAGAGAATTCTGGAAAAGAAGATCTATATCACTCAAACATAAACTTCCAACATAATTATGTATGTCCACCACACTGTGTGTGCATATTTTGATAAACTAAAATAATTTAAATACTAACATGTTGTTATAACATGATAAATTAAACATTTTGATGTTTTAAAATATTCAATATAAAGATTTTTTATTTGTTAAAATACAAATTGTTTCAAATACATATTCCACAATTTATTTATTTGACTATTGGTCTGTTAGTTTCCTTGTGTGCTATTATAAGTTTAGAAATTGCAAGATGAAAACAAACATCAAAAGATCATTTTCTCAAAATATATTTTCAGAGTTGGCAATACCAAATCCAATTTTACTGCTTAAGGATGTAGAAAGTATTTTCCAAACTCACATATACACATCATAAATGTATATGAGTACTTATTTCATCAAAGCCTTTCAACTTTTCCTTGACCTTCCTAGGATAGTTTTTAACCTGGAAATCAGCATTTCTTCTTTTCTTCCATTTTGAGGATTGATAGAAGAAATGCAGATTTCCGCAAGGTGGTTTCAACTCAAAGCATTTTTGGTTATTGTTATGTATTCTCATCACTCCCACACATTCCTTGCCTATATAGAATATGCCCTTATTCCCAATTCTATGTCCAAACCTTCAGCCTTTTATTAAATGAACTGTGACTTTTAAAGGACAAGCATTCATCAAGACAATTGTGGATAAGAACAAAGAGTTGAGTGTTCTGTACCTCAAGTACAGATCCTTTACCTCTTTGGTTAGATTTATTCCCAGGTATCTTATGGTTTTTGGTGCTATAGTAAATGGAATCAATTCTCTAATTTCCCTTTCTGTATTTTCATTGTTAGTGTATAAGAAAGCCACTGATTTCTGTACATTGACTTTGTATCCTGCCACGTTACTGAATTGCTGTATGAGTTCTAGTAGTTTGGGGGTGGAGTCTTTGGGGTTTTCCATATAAAGAATCATGTCATCTGCGAAGAGAGAGAGTTTGACTTCTTCCTTGCCAATTTGGATACATTTTATTTCTCTTTGTTGTCTGATTGCCATTGCTAGGACTTCTAATACTATGTTGAGCAAGAGTGGTGAGAGTGGGCATCCTTGTCATGTTCCTGATCTCAACGGGAAGGCTGCAAGCTTTTTCCCATTGAGGATGATTTTTGCTGTGGGTCTTTCATAGATAGATTTTATGAAGTTCAGGAATGTTCCCTCTATCCCTATACTTTGAAGCATTTTAATCAGGAACAGATGCTGGATTTTGTCAAATGCTTTTTCTGCATCAATTGAGAGGACCATGTGGTTCTTCTCTCTTCTTGTATTGATTTGTTCTATCACATTGATTGATTTGCCAATGTTGAACCATCCTTGTAACCCAGGGATGAATCCCACCTGGTCATGGTGGATAATCTTTTTAATGTACTGTTGGATCCTATTTGCTAGGATCTTGTTGAGAATCTTAGCATCCATATTCATCAGTGATATTGGTCTGAAATTTTCCTTTTTGGTGGGGTCTTTGCCTGCTTTGGGGATCAAGGTAATGCTGGCTTCACAAAAAGAATCTGGAACTTTTCCTTCTGCTTCAATTTTTTGAAACAGCTTCAGGAGAACAGGTGTTATTTCTTCTTTGAAAGTTTGGTAGAATTCCCCTGGGAATCTGTCAGGTCCTGGGCTCTTGTTTTTTGGGAGGTTCTTGATCACTGCTTCAATCTCGTTACTAGATATTGGTCTATTCAGGTTGTCAATTTCTTCCTGGTTCACTTTTGGGAGTTTATAGTTTTCCAGGAATGCATCCATTTCATCTAGGTTGCTTAAGTTATTGGCATATAACTGTTGATAATAACTTCTCACGATTGTTTTTATTTCCTTGGTGTTAGTTGTGATCTCTCCCTTTTCATTCATAATTTTATTAATTTGAGCTTTCTCTCTTTTCTTTTGGATTAGTGTGGCCAATGGTTTATCAATCTTATTGATTCTTTAAAAAAAATCTTCTAGTTTCATTGATATGTTCTACTGTATCCCTAGTTTCTATCTCATTGATTTCTTCTCTAATCTTGATTATTTCCCTTCTTGTGTGTGGAGTTGGTTTAATTTGTTGTTGATTCTCCAGTTCTTTAAGATGTAGAGACAGCTGGTGTATTCAAGATTTTTCAATTTAAATGCCATTCTGATCAAAATTCCACCGGTATTTTTCAAAGAGCTGGAGCAAATAATCCTAAAATTTGTATAGAATCAGAAGAGACCCCGAATTGCTAAGGAAATGTTGAAAAAGAAAAACAAAACTGGGGCATCACGTTACCTGATTTCAAGCTTTACTACAAAGCTGTGATCACCAAGACAGTATGGTACTGGCATAAAAACAGACACATAGACCAGTGGAACAGAGTAGAGAACCCAGATATGGACCCTCAACTCTATAGTCAAATAATCTTCAACAAAGCAGGAAAAAATATACAGTGGAAAAAAGACAGTCTCTTCAATAAATGGTGCTGGGAAAACTGGACAGCTATATGTAGAAGAATGAAACTCGACCATTCTCTTACACCATACACAAAGATAAACTCGAAATGGATAAAAGACCTCAACGTGAGACAGGAATCCATCAGAATCCTAGAGGAGAACATAGACAGTAACTTCTTCAATAATAGCCACAGAAACTTCTTTCAAGATATGTCTCCAAAGGCAAAGGAAACAAAAGCAAAAATGAACTTTTGGGACTTCATCATGATCAAAAGCTTCTGCACAGCAAAGGAAACAGTCACCAAAACAAAGAGGCAACCCATGGAATGGAACAAGATATTTGCAAATGACAGTACAGACAAAAGGCTGATATCAAGGATCTATAAAGAACTTCTCAAACTCAACATGCAAAACAGATAATCATGTCAAAAAATGGGTAGAAGACATCGACAGACACTTCTCCAATGAAGACAAACAAATGATTATCAGACACATGAAAAAATGTTCATCATCACTAGCCATTAGTGAGATTCAAATTAAAACCACATTGCAGATACACTTATACCAGTTAGAATGGCCAAAATTAGCAAGACAGGAAACAACGTGTGTTGGAGAAGATGTGGAGAAAGGGGAACACTCTTACACTGTTGATGGGAATGCAAGTTGGTGCAGCCACTTTGGAGAACAGTGTGGAGATTCCTCAAGAAATTAACAATAGAGATTTTTTGCTGCAATTGCCCTACTGAGTATTTACCCCAAAGATAGAGATGTAGTGAAAAGAAAGGCCATCTGTACCCTAATATTTATAGCAGCAATGGCCATAGTCACCAAACTGTGGAAAGAACCGAGATGCCCTTCAACGGACGAATGGATAAGGAAGATGTGGTCCATATACACTATGGAGTAGTATGTCTCCATCAGAAAGGATGAATACCCAACTTTTGTATCAACATGGACGGGACTGCAATAGATTATGCTGAGTGAAATAAGTCAAGCAGAGAGAGTCAATTATCATATGTTTTCACTTATTTGTGGAGTATAACAAATAACATGGAGGACATAGGGAGATGGAGAGGAGAAGGGAGTTGAGGGAAATTGAAAGGGGAGAGGAACCATGAGAGGCTATGGACTCTGAAAAACAATCTGAGGGTTTTGAAGGGGCAGGGGGTGGAAGGTTCGGGGATCCAGGTGATGGGTATTATGGAGGGCACATATTTCATGGAGCACTGGGTGTGGTACATAAATGATGAATTCTGTTATGCTGAAAAGAAATTTTAAAAAATGAAGAGCTGAAATTGGATAAATATGGGAAACAATATAACTTTTCCCCCCCTTTTCCACAAATATGAGCAAGGCATTTTGATTTCAAAAATTAAGGAGATGCAGGAGAATTTAGAATAAAAATCAGTTTTAAAACTGGACCTTCATGGCTAGGAAAGAGGCAGGAAATAAATGGTTGAGTCTAAAAGAAGAAAATGGATGGCATGAGGAATCTTTGTGGTGGAAATATTCTATATCTTGACTGTAGTGCTGTTCATTTGAATCCACACATGTCATAAAAATACATAGAAGTTGCATAGAATTACACGTGTTCAAAATACATGTAAACATAATCAAATGACTGCATGTAAAATTGGTGAAATCTGAGTAAACTTGATGAATTGCATTAATGTCAGTTTCCTAGTTATGGTATTGTACCATTGTTATGCAAGATGTTACCGTTGGGGAGATAGGCATCCAGAATCTCTGAATCTCTAATATTATTTCTCACAACTGCTATGTGAAATTAAAATTATATGAAAACTGAAAAAAAATTAAAATACGCCTTTAGTCTTATAAATCATAGAAAGGGGGTAGAGGTCTATTTTTTCAAGTTCTCTGGGTGGGTTCCCTGATTTCAAGACACTATAGGTAAATATAGTCTTTATTTATTTATTTGATAGACAGAGACCACAAGCAGGCACAGAGGCAGGCGGAGAGAGAGAGAGGGGGAAAGCAGGCTCCCCGCTGAGCAGAGAGCAGGACATGGAGCTCTATCCCAGGACCCTGAGACTACGACCCGAGCCAAAGGCAGAGGCTTAACCCACTGAGCCACTCAAGCACCCCAAATATAGTCAACTTTTAATAAAAAATAAGTTTGAGGGGACCTGGGTGGCTCAGTGGGTTAAAGCCTCTGCCTTTGGCTCAGGTCATGATCCCAGGGTCCTGGGATCAAGCCCCGTGTCGGGCTCTCTGCTCTGTGGGGAGCCTCCTTCCTCGTCTCTCTCTGCCTGCCTCTCTGCCTAGTTGTGATTTCTCTCTGTCAAATAAATAAAATAAAATAAATAAATAAAAAAATAAGTTCGATCTTTTATAGCTTTAAATTTGTACATATTTATTTAAAAGTCAGTAAAATAAAATACATACTATATCATGATATAGCTCTATAATTACAAACTCTTCAAATGAATGCCAAATTCAATAATTTTCCCTGTTGTGGTTATTAGTTATGTACATAACAGGTGTAGACTATCCAGGCAACACTACAAAAGGTCTGAATTTAACCTATATAAATGATCTAGAAGATTTGCAATCTAACTGCTCTACTAGCTAAATTCCTTTAATAAACATTATTAATAATCAATTACACTTTGACAAGATTGTTCCCATTTTTCCTTACTTAAAAAATAAAAGAGTCATAAAGCAATCCTGGAAAACTGGATGAATGCATGAATGAATGGACAATTTAGAGAGGGAATTAATGGTGACAACAGGGGTTTAGAAAAGAAGTCATGCAGTTCTCTGTCCTGGAGCTCCCATAACTTTCAAATACTACATACTAGATGAGAAAATCTACTCTGACATAGAAGACAAAGAGAAAAATAAACCTTAGATCTGTCAGAAACTTTTTCTAAAGAGAAATCCACAAGAATTCTGTACTCTCGAATTAAAAAAGAAAAAGAATGATAGTTAAAGGAATGATGTTAAAATCACCGAGAGGAGCAATCCCCTAATGATTCCTGATAGTACTCCAAAGAAATGTAAAGGACTGACCAGATGGAGCCCGTAAGGCCTTGCTTCTTGTCCTATTTTTCTGCATGTAAAGAATGAAGACAATTCTCATATTCTTTTCATTCGACTTGTTTGTTCATAGCAGAATTCTTATTGAGCAAAAATATATTTTTCTTATATATAAGAATGACATAGCTAACCTTATTTTAGAATGCATATAAATGAAAATTTAGTTCCATGTTTATTGAGGCTCCATATTTCATGACTTTAAAGTTTAGTGAACATAAAAAAAAATTAAGATGATTTTAAAAGATTGCAGGACAGGTTCTTGTGAGAAAGCTGGAGTCAGAAACTTAGCCACACTTGAGAGTTCAAGGGTAACTTCTTTGATGGTGGTGCTCAGCTAGGAAAGTGCAATATCTGATCCCAGCTTGAAAGAAAAAGTATATACTAAAATATAATAAAATATTAAAATAAAATATTAAAATAAAATATTATAACATTAAAATATAATTATATATCAATAATATATAATATTTTATATATATGTATACAATATAATATATTATAAATATAATATAATAATATATATTATATTATATTTATTATAAATAATATAATTTATATATATAATATAATTAAAATAAAATATTAAAATAAAATAATAAAAGGAAAGGGGAAAATTAAGTTGTTTAGATACTTTTCTCAACTACATCCTCCTATTTGTCTAAAATTTTACCAGGAGTTTCAAAGTTCAAGCTATAAAGGTACTTGTTTTCAAAATAAGTAGAAGGAGTTGGATTTGTTTTTATTAGATACTAGAGCAAAACACAAGAAACAAAATAAAACAAAAGCACTCATTTCTCTTCTTTCATTATAGCATCAAAAATACATTTGAATGTATCCTATATAAGAGGATATTAAATAAAGAAGACACTTCTAGTTAACATTACCAAATCAGTCCAATGATTTCTGCTTTCCTCTAGGGGAAATACATTTGATCTCTGAAATACATTTTGGCTTCTGTTCTGGACTACTGATTTTATTTTATTTTTTTATTTTTATTTTTTTAAAGATTTTATTCATTTATTTGACAGATAGAGATCACAAGTAGGCAGAGAGGCAGCCAGAGAGAGACAGGAAGAAGCAGGCTCCTCGCTGAGCCCCAATGGGGGGCTTGATCACAGGACCCTGGGATCATGACCTGAGCCGAAGGCAGAGGCTTTAACCCACTGAGCCACCCAGGTGCCCCTGGACTACTGGTTTTAATCCTCCCCCTGTGGCTACTCCTTTAGCCATCTTAGAAAAAAAATCAGTTCATTGCCTTCTCTCTTAAAATTAGTTTTCTTGGGGTTTTAACCTTGTCCTTTGCTGGAACCCTCTACCTGTATAATGATATTTATTAGCATTTCCATATATTAAAATATTCAGAAGTCTACATATCAACACAGATCTGCCTACCAGTTCCCATGTATGCCCACTATCTCATATGTTGAACATCTCTGCAAGCATCTCAAATTCAATGTTTCTAAACCTGCTTTCGGTTCAGTATCCCCTATTTCAATGAATGATGCCACCATGTGTAGCACCATGGTGTATCCATATGGTATCCACCATGTGGATAACACATAGACTTTTCTTTTACTGACACATTCAATCCACCATTAAGTCTTACTGTCCTCATCTACCATTCTCAACAATCTTTTGTTGCTCTGTATTCTAAATGTCAAGGTATTGTCCAGATCATCATCAAGGGAAGGGAAGATGAGTCATAGAGGAAACTAAATTACTTAAGAAATATGGTCTGTATAAGAACTAATGAAATGTCAATATGCATAGCCCCAGAAATGCCACACTCTTATGAGTAAGCAGTTTTTAAAGTGACAGAATAAAAGCTATGTTAAGAAAGTTTTGTTAAAAAAGAAAAAGAATTATCATTTCATCAAAAACAAATGTTGACATTTTAATTAGCAGACATGCCTTTCTTCTCCTAGCTCAAGTCCTACAAATCTCATAGTACATGTAAATTGAATGTGAGCCATTTGTGAAACTGAGCTTGAATATTCAATATGGTTGGCAAAAAAGTAAGTTGTGACTGTCGCTTGATATTGTGATAATTAATTTGAATAATTAAAACCATACAATTTATCAGAAAATTTACAACTCTAAGATGGCTTTCATTTTGCCTGCCTGAACACAAGCAATCATGGCCATTGTGTATTTGAAATATTTAGATTCATAGAAGGAAATGTTTTCTGCTCTCTCATGCTTATTCATATATATGTACTTTGCTAATTCTTACTTTACTTACTTTGTTTGTTTCTGGGTTCTTTTTATCGGTGCTTTTATTTTACTATATTAGTTTTATTAATATTAGTAATAATATTTTTATTTATTTTATTCATTAGTTGGTTTCCAGGGAATAGGTAATTCACTGAAAAATACTCTGCTATGTGCATTTGTACAGAAATAAAAGTATTCAGATCAGAATAATTATTTCTGATTTTTCTTAACACTTTTAATCATTTATTTTGTGACAAATACTGCTCTAAGTGCTTGATGTACACTAACATTTCATGCACAAGACAATGTTATAGGGTAGGTGTTCTATCTTTTTTTTTTTTTAACGAGTTACCATGCAGTTAAGTGACCTCTCTAAGACCACACTTGTATGAAATTGGAGCTGCTTTCTTAAGAACTGATATATAAGAACAAGACTTTTTTTTTTTTTAAATATTACCAAGATGAGACTATTGCACAACCTAGACTATTGGTTGGTTTATTTTTGGTTTTGTTTCATTTTCCTTCTCATATATCCTTTGTGAAACTTGTCATCATCTTACCTTTGTCCTGCAAAACTATTGATTCATAACTCACTATTTTCTAATTATCTTATAGGCACTAAGGTGACATTTAGAACATTTGATACTAAATAAAGTAAAGTGATTGAAATTTTGGTTTTATGGATCTAACATTTGATTTTCTGCTACCGCGAAACAGTGAGACAGAACATTGAGCACAGTTCATTTTCTTTGTTTCCCAAGAAACATATTATATTACTTTGCTGGAGCTGCCACAAAAATACCCTAGCCTAGGTTGCTTAAACAGCTTAAATTTATTCTCTCTTATCTTCGGAACGCTAGAAGTCCAAGATCAAGATGTTGGTGGGTTTAGCTTCTTCTGAGGCCTCTCTCCTTGGGTTGTAGACATCTGCCTATCTCTGTATCCTCACATGTTTCCTCTGTCCCCTGTACAGCTCCAGGGTCTCTCTAAGTGCCCGAATTTGCTCTTCTTATTAGGACAATATTCAGATTAGATTAAAACTCACTCTACTGGTCTCATTTATCTTTAATTACCATTTTAAAGGCCTTCCCATCAAAGACAGTCAAAGTCTGAGGTTGTGGGAGATAGGACCTCAACATGATTTTGGGAAATACATAATTTGATCTCTAATACAATATTAATAAATGATTAGAATTGATAATCACTAGTCAGTGATTTTATGTGCTTTTTCTTTTTAAAGATTTTATTTATTTATTTGTCAGAGAGAGAGAGAATGCATGAGCACGGGGAGTGGCAGGAGGAAAAGCAGGCTCCCCACTGAGCAGGAAGCCTGATGCAGGACTTGATCCCAGGACTTGATCCTAGGACTTGACTCTAGGACTCTGGGATCATGACCTGAGCTGAGACAGGCCCAAACCCAGTCACTCAATCTGAGCCAACCCAGGCATCTCTTTATGTGTCTTTTTAAAAAAGAATGGATACATTAGGGACCACCTGGGTGGCTTAGTCCATTGAGGTCTGCCTTGGCTAGTGTCATGATCTCTGGGTCCTGAGATCAAGCCTGTGCTGGGCTTTCTGTACAGTGGGAAGTCTGCTTGTCCCTCCTCTCTGCTCCTGCCCCCGCTTGTGTGCTCTGTCTCTCTTTCTAATAAATAAATAAAATATTTAAAAATAAGGAATAAGTATATTAGAAAGGATAGTTTGATAAAATACTTAGGTCTGGTTTCCTTTCTAATACCAAATTTAGGTGTTATTAATCACTGCTAAATGTAACTCTGGTCTAAACCAAGTCTAAAAATGAACACACTTTAAAGTATCTGTCTGTAATGATAACCCTGAAGGGAATATCTAGTATGCCTTCTGACTTATAATTCCAGATTATTTTAGGATTTGGCAATAAAAAGCTTTTACAAGTGGGGCGCCTGGGTGGCTCAGTGGGTTAAAGCCTCTGCCTTCGGCTCAGGTCATGATCTCGGGGTCCTGGGATCGAGTCCCACATCAGGCTCTCTGCTCAGCAGGGAGCCTGCTTCCCTTCTTCTCTCTCTGCCTGCCTCTTTGCCTACTTGTGATCTCTGTCTTTCAAAAAAATAAATAAAATCTTTCAAAAAAAAAGCTTTTACGAGTGCTTACAAGTATGTTTTTCTCTATTAGGAGAAATCTTTAATTTTCTTTATGAGTTTGAAGAAGAACATAAGAACCTTCGGAGCACATTATTTTCTCTATAAATTCCATGTTCAGACTACCTGTTACTCCACTGATTAAATAACTTTTATATAAAGAAAATATCAATTTAAACTATTTCTGTGCCCATTGTGGTCAGAAGAAACAAAGATTTTAGGATCATTTCTATCTTCTATGTAGATTTAATGCTACAAAGGATTTTCTAATAGTTTGTTCAATTCTCTTTGCTTCCCTTCTCCACTGCTTCAGACACAGAGACAATGGTTTTCAATCTCTGAGCACTGTATTTCAGACATCTTCCCACTTACCTTATAAATGGAACAGCTAAAACAAATTGTATCTTTAAGGCATATTTTTTTATTTTCCAAAATAATTTATACATTACATCTCAGTAGAACCATTTTTAAACAGATGTACCAAGATTTTCCCCAATATGAAGAAAAGTGTCTTTGAGACTAAAATGTCTACTGTTTTTTTAAGATTTTATTTATTTACTTGACAGAGTTCAAAAGTAGGCAGAGAGGCAGGCAGAGAGAGAGAGAGAAAGAGAGAGAGGAGGAAGCAGGCTCCCCGCTGAGCAGAGAGCCGGATGTGGAGCTCGATCCCAGGATCCCGAGATCATCTGACCTGAGCCGAAGTCAGAGGCTTTAACCCACTGAGCCACCCAGGCACCCCTAAAATGTCTACTGTTTTTTAATAAAATAAATTAAGTAGAAGGCCGATATCTTAACTCTTCTCCTGTCTAATCACCATTAATTTAGGGCAGGCTATATTCATTTTTCCTTTAAATTACTGAAATTATAATCTACTACTGTGACCCAGACACTATATTTACCCTCTCCAAGCTGTTCTACATACTTCCATCATGATATATGCCATAAAATTATATAAATTTATGATAGAATAAGAATATATTTTTTGTATATTATTGCTTTAATGCTGTTACAAATTCTGAAAATCAGTCTGGAAAATTTATAGAAGTATTTTCAATATTAATGCCATTTTTTAATTATTGCAAGGAAATGAAGGAAATAAAGGTCACCAATGTATATATGGACTATTTGCGTTAAGGTTAAATTGGAAGCTATAATCTTATAATTAGAATATAATTAAGAACCTAGAAATGTATAAAAATTAGGTACTATTTTGTGATCATTAAAGGGCATTTCATATTCTATGTATTTAAAAAGATTGACATACATTTTATAGAAACATTTTTAAATAGTTTTTACTCAAATTATTTGGATAGATGTACATTCAACTACAAAAAAAGAATATATCTACATATGAGTTAAATAAGAAAAATTATTCAAGTAGTGGTTGTAAAATTTGTCATTGAAAATATAATGATCACTTTTGACAAGGCTGAATAACCAAGACTTCCTGAAAAAGAAAGAATAAATGTATGTTTTCATAATGTTCTATATCATCTAAGTGAACAATGACCCAAAATTTATTTTAAAAATATAATCTATTTGAAAATTAAGGAATAGTTACATCATGTTCCATAATTTTGATATACTATTTTTATTATATGTATGTATGGGACTACAAGGGGACACAGAGAAAAAGGATTTCAGCAGTCTATCTTTGTACTTATTCAGTTGGACTGTTAGAAGAATTAGATTGAAAAATCATTAAAAACTTTTATTGTTATCTTCAGACTTACTGATAAGGGTAGGGATTTGGCTGGCTATTTGGAACATGGTCCTCATAAAACTCATCTTGGTGGAAATGAGTTTAATTTTTCTTTAAAGATTTAATGATTTATGTGAGAGTCAGAGAGAGCATGCACAGTGAGGAAAGGCAAACACAAAGAGAGAGAGAGAACATAGAGAGAGAGAGAGCCTTGAACAGACTCTACACTTAGAGCAGAGCCTAACATGGGGCTTGATCTCACAACCCTGAGATCAGGAACTGAGCCAAAACCAAGAACCAGATGCTTAACTGACTCTGACACCCAAATGTCACTTGGTGGAGGTAAGTTTAGAAGATAGACAGTAAATATGAGTTATAATGTATTTTAATTTAAAAATAGTTGTGAGGGAAGATGTCCTTAGCCCTCGGTAGGTTGGGAAGGCCACTTAACAGAGAGGAAACACCCTTTATACAATTTTAAAACTTCAGGTCAACAGGAACTGTGTAGAAATATGCACTACACTAGCAAATACAGAGGAACTTTTCTCTAGCCTAATTTTTCAGTAAATTTTCTAGCTTGTTCTGTTGAGTCAAAATATTGAAAATCTTAAATGATTAAGCTCTCATCTCAATAAGGTACTGATCAAGTACATTAGGAAAAAAAGTCTCCAAAAACCAAACTTCTAAATTTTGACTATTACCACATCCCAAAGAGCTTAAAGACAAAACAGATAATATATGTTAATATACATAACTTTTTATCAGTTCCTAAGGAAAAGAGCCCAGAGTATCTTAGATAAACTCATTGAGAGGACCAATTCTGCACAGGGAAGCCTAGCTGAGTCTGCTTGATACAGAGTTCTACATTGTGACAACAGGCAAAGGCAATAGAAATATTCTTGAATAAGCCTGAAGATGAATCACACAAAATATGAGAATCCCTGTCTTTGATTTGTTCTAGCTCTTATCCCAATCTAATAACAAGTCTTATATTTTAATATAATTATCTTTGCCTTCATAGGCTTCTAGTTTGATTAGTTGGTTTCAAACTCAAAATATTGTGGCCTTGGCTTTTTTGGGTAGTGTTTTAAATTTGTTGTTTGCCAGGTATCTTGGTGGCTCAGTCAGTTAAGCATCTGACTCTTGGTTTCAGCTCAGGTGGTGATCTCAGGGTTATGAGATCAAGCCACTCAGAGTGGAATCTGCTTAAGAGTCTCTCTCCCTCTTAAGGCCCCGGGGTGGCTCAGTGGGTTAAAGCCCCTGCCTTCAGCTCAGGTCATGATCTCAGGGTTCTGGGATGGAGCCCTGCTTCGGGCTCTCTGCTCAGCGGGGAGCCTGCTTCCCTCTCTCTCTCTATGCAACTCGTTATCTCTGTCTGTCAGATGGATAAATAAAATCTTAAAAAAAAAAAAGATTCTCTCTCCCTCTCCTTCTGCCCCTTCCTCTCTCGCTTGTTCTTTCTCTCTAAAATAAATAAATAAATCTTAAAAAAAAAATTTGTTGTTTTCCACTAATTATGGGACACAGAGTAAATTTATTTATTTATTTAATTTTTTAAAAAGATTTTATTTATTTATTTGACAGACAGAGATCACAAGTAGGCAGAGAGGCAGGCAGAGAGAGAGAAAGGAGGAAGCAGGCTCCCTGCTGAGCAGAGAGCCTGACACAGGGTTTGATCCCAGGACCCTGAGACCATGACCTGAGCCAAAGGCAGAGGCTTAACCCACTGAGCCACCCAGGCGCCCGCACAGAGTAAATTTAATTGGTGAGAAACACTATTACTACTTAGTAATAATAAGAATGAAATAGACAAAAGAGAAATAATAGAGTGTATCATAGCTTGTATACATAAAAATACATTTCAGCGGTGTTTATGTGTGTGTGTGTGTGTGTGTGTGTGTGTGTGTGTGTGAAGATGTAAAAAGTATATATATATATTTATGTGACAGAGTTAAAACGTTTAAAAGTCACTGCCCTAGACGTATTATAAAGTGTAAGTATCATATTTGGTACTGAAAACATAACCAAAATCACCCATTTAATCGAAGATTTTAATGTAATTTCAGAACCTTTGGAGAATACAAATTTAAGCCTAAATACACAAGAAATATTTTAACAGGGGCCATACTACCTAAGAATAAGCACTTGTTAACAACTGCAGCTACATAATTTCCTCATTCCTAAGAACGATTCATCTACCAGCCATAACACTTAGAAATAAGCGTGGCTTACCATGAATGTAGCAGATGGAACCCCCTTGAAATTCAACTTTCCTAATAGGAAATATTCACCTTAATTGATTATTGTACAGAAATTGTGGGGACATCCAATTTTCAAGATATCACCTAAAGGGATAGGATACTTTGGCCACTGTCTCCCAGAGTTAGTTTATGCTTGTTGTCAAAAGTAGATTTTCAAAAGGAATGTATGTCCCTGAATATATGGATTAAAAAAAAAAGTCTAATTTTTTACTGGCATATTTTCTTATATGTTTTGAAATATTAACATTAGATAGTACTCAAAAATTTCTGATAATTTAAAAGATGCTTTTTTTCTTTTTCAAAATTACACTATTAATAAATAAATATATTTGGTATTTTTTATTATTTCTTCTTTCCCAATCAATGTCTTATACTGTTTAAAAGAAACAGTATAAGGATCCATGGGTGGCTCAGTTAGTTAAGTGTCTGACTCTTGATTTACACTCAGGTCATGATCTCAGGGTTGTGAGATTCAGCTCCAAGTTGGGCTCCATGCTGGGGATGGAGCCTGCTTACGATTCTCTATCTCCCACTCCCTCTACTCCTTCTCCACTTTAAAAAAAAGAGAAAAGTTTGGTACACATCTATAGTTACAGGAATCCACGATATTATTGCTAACACTAAAAGATAAGCAGGAAAATTTTAAAAAAGATTAAAAATGACACAGACGTTTTAGAAAAATTCTAAATGAGATAAGAAAGAGCAGATGAAAGATACAATGCATGGAAGAAGAAAATACTTAAAAACTACTGTGTAATTGCATCAGATTAAAAAGCATTCATTGCTTAAAGGAGGGAAGTTAAGATATTGAGATAACAGAATGGATTGAAAATATATCTGATAATGCCTGGGAGAGATATTTAATGGATAGTAACAATGATTTCCCAGGATTTAAAAATAAGTTAAAATTTAAAAATAAATTATAAACACCTAAAACACATAATTAGCACTATTTTTAAAAAAATCCTGAGCATAGTAATAGGTTTAGGAGTCACAGAATTGCTATGAAGAAAGAATATAAAAGAAAGGAACTATCATGAATAAGAGAACAAATGAAACAAGAGAAAAGGAATTTGCTAAAAGATTTTGTATATGCAATTTTGATTAGTTTTACTCAGTCCCATAAAATTTTTCAGATAAAAGAAAGAGATGACCTAAAACATAACCAAAAAAAATATGTATAAGGTATTTTTACACTTATTTTCCTTAACATTAGATTTCAAAAGACAGAGAGAACTAGAATTGTGAACTCCCCAATTTTCCAAACCCAGAAAGTTTAGAAACACTTATAATGGCAAACAAATAAGACAATAACTACAATAAACATATGGTCTACCGTTCCAAAGGTATTTCAGGAGGGAAAATGTAAGTCGTAATTAAAGAAACATATCAAAATGAAGTCACAAATAGGGACCATATGGAGTACATCAGTTCACCACTTTGGAAGAGGAGTATGGGAAGAGAGGAATGAAAAGAAGAAAAAAGTGCTCTTTCTAACCAGTATCTTCACAATCTGGCTGGGGTGTTATAGGATATCTGATGTTTAAAGCTAGTTTTCCTTCATGGTGTTTAGGGGAACTTTTTGGGTTAGAGATTTCCATCACTGGCACATCCACCAACGGTTCTTTCTACCCAAGAGTGTGAGTCTTTGCTTTATATGGCTGTGAACATTTCTTTTCCCAGTCCAGGATTTCCCTTGGTTCACTCAGTCTCCTTCCCCTGATCTCCCTTATCTACTCCAGGTGGTTGCAGTAAGCAAAATCTAAAACGGATCCATTTCCTGTTAACAAATGAGTATCTTCACAGGCTTCCCTTACTTTGCTCTCTTGAGTTTTTATTATTCTTCAAGTAAGGGAAAGTGTTCAAAAAGTTTTCAAGAACCCTGGAACAAGCTCACTTCAATTTGTTTTGACAATCTACATATTGCATTTGCTTTGAAAATCATATCTATCATATGTCCATGCCACATGGAAAGTTGAAAATACCATTGCAAGAACTAAACTGAATAAGAGAAATAAGCAGAATGATGAGGGAACTTTAAATTAAGTTAAATAAGGAAATGTTGACCCTGTGGCTTTTTACTATGAAAAAGATAAATTTGAGGAAATATTTGTCTTCAAATATTTGAGAAAATAAAATTAGAATTGTTGAAATATTAATTAGGAATAGAACAATTTCCAGGGAATAAAAACTTCTGGGAGAGAAACTTTCCTCAATGAAATTAAGACATATCTATGAAACAAATGAATGGAAGTTGAATGAAACAACAATTAAGAAGTCAATATAAAAAAATAGCCATCACCAAAACTAATAAGAGCATATTGGTGAATGAAGATATAAAGGTCACTGATTTCTGAGATTACCTAAATGTTTCCCTATATCATGTTTTCCTAAATTTTACAGTCTTTTTTTTTTTTTAAAGATTTATTTATTTGACAGAGAGATATCACGAGTAAGCAGAGAGGCAGGCAGAGAGAGGAGAAAGCAGGCTCCCCGCTGAGCAGAGAGCCTGATGTGGGGCTCGATCCCACGACCCTGGGATCATGACCTGAGCTGAAGGCAGAGGCTTAACCCACTGAGCCACCCAGGTGCCCCAAATTTTACACAGTCTTAATATTGTAAGTGGGTGGAGCACAAACACATATGCACACATTATCTCATACATACCACTTTCTCACCCATACATCATTTGTTATTCAGGAAATGTAAGGTTCTTTCATCCTGCTCATTTCTTTCCTTTTTTTAACTGAATTTACAGCATTAGAATTTATGATTATATAAACATAAGGTTATCAAAATGAATTTCATATTTAAAAAATACACTCTAGATGTTGGAAGAAAGAATTCCTCACTGGTCCTTGATTGTTATTTGTTTTACTGCTTTTGGTTTTCATAAGAAATCCTGTTTTAGAAAGCCAGAAACTACATCCCTATATCCCTGACAGAGTAGGTCAGTGTTGTTTTTTGCTTTTGTTTTTTTTCCCCATTTCCTAAAGACAAATTAATGAGTAAAGTAGAGAACAGTTATTTTATATTTAAATCTTTTTTAATTCACAAATTTAAATGAAAGAAATCTTTATTCTTTTCTACTATTGCTTGAATTGTGTCTATCATTAAAATAATCAAGGGCACAGTCTGATAACAGCCTAGAACCATGGACAGATGGACAGAAAAGTCCCCTGGGTGCTTTATTAGTTTCTGCCATTCTTGAACTGGTAATCAATAAAAAAGTTTTCTCATAAAATAAATTGAATATTTCACAGGTAAAAAGTGATTATCTTCTTTATTCCCATGGCTGACCTTAATAACTCACAAAGTCCGTAGGCACTTTGTGATGTCTGTGAGTTATGAGACTTTCATACTCATGAAAGAAATATAATAATCACCCTTCACTGCAGAGATATTCTACACCTCTCATATTAAATCAGTAAGAGGCACATGGTTCCTTGTAATTGCAAGAAGGCTGAATAAACATGTCGGGTATCTATCTAAATTTAGATGTATGACACCTGAGGATCATTGTTTTGAAAAGGGATTTTATGTCTGCATTGTCATTAAAGAAAGGACATTTTATTATACTCGATTTAGGAAAATATGATTCTATATAGCCTAATAAATTTTAGGATGCCTTGACTTCTTTCATAATTGCTTCTTTAAGCATATCACCTTCACATTGAAAAGTACTATTAGAATATTTCAGTCTATCATCCTTATATTTTTATGAAAGAGTTTTAGCAATCATGTTAATTTCTAATTTGTATGTATTGTTTGCAAAGCATCCACTGTGCTATATAAAACCATGGGGATTCCAACAAAATTGGTTCCCTCAGAAAAAAACAAGGTAGCTGCATTGACTGCCTTAACAGAAACCAGTGTATAAATTGAATCTCTCCTGAGAAATAGAAACAATGTATCTCTCTATATTTACTGAATAAATAAGACTAAACAAGGAAGACAGAAATATAAGATAGACATACAATATATTTTAGAGGTAGCAGCCCTTTAAAAATATTGGCATTGTTCTCATTTATGACAAAATTCTGGCTAGAGAAGTTGAATAATTGATTCAAGAATATAAAATTATATTTGGTCAGCTGAAAATGAACCAAACATTTTTTTTTTCCATTTTATTTATTTTTTTCAGCATAACAGTATTCATTGTTTTTGCACAACACCCAGTGCTCCATGCAAAACGTGCCCTCCCTATTACCCACTACCTGTTCCCCCAACCTCCCACCCCTGACCCTTCAAAACCCTCAGGTTATTTTTCAGAGTCCATAGTCTCTTATGGTTAGCCTCCCCTTCCAATTTTTTTTTTTTTTATAAACATATAATGTATTTTTATCCCCAGGGGTACAGGTCTGTGAATCGCCAGGTTTACACACTTCACAGCACTCACGATAGCACATACCCTCCCCAATGTCCATAACCCCCTCCCCCTCTCTCAATCCCACCTCCCCCCAGCAACCCCCAGTTTGTTTTGTGAGATTAAGAGTCATTTATGGTTTGTCTTCCTCCCAATCCCATCTTGTTTCATTTATTCTTCTCCTATCCCCCTAGCCCCCCATGTTGCTTCTCCATGTCCTCATATCAGGGAGATCATATGATAGTTGTCTTTCTCCGATTGACTTATTTCACTAAGCATGATATGCTCTAGTTCCATCCACGTCGTCGCAAATGGCAAGATTTCATTTCTTTTGATGGCTGCATAGTATTCCATTGTGTATATATACCACTTCTTCTTTATCCATTCATCTGTTGATGGACATCTAGGTTCTTTCCATAGTTTGGCTATTGTAGACATTGCTGCTATAAACATTCGGGTACACGTGCCCCTTCGGGTCACTATGTTTGTATCTTTAGGGTAAATACCCAGTAGTGCAATTGCTGGGTCATAGGGTAGTTCTATTTTCAACATTTTGCGGAACCTCCATGCTGTTTTCCAGAGTGGTTGCACCAGCTTGCATTCCCACCAACAGTGTAGGAGGGTTCCCCTTTCTCCACATCCTTGCCAGCATCTGTCATTTCCTGACTTGTTAATTTTAGCCATTCTGACTGGTGTGAGGTGATATCTCATTGTGGTTTTGATTTGTATTTCCCTGATGCTGAGTGATGTGGAGCACTTTTTCATGTGTCTGTTGGCCATCTGGATGTCTTCTTTGCAGAAATGTCTGTTCATGTCCTCTGCCCATTTCTTGATTGGACTGTTTGTTCTTTGGGTGTTGAGTTTGCTAAGTTCCTTATAGATTTTGGATACTAACCCTTTATCTGATATGTCGTTTGCAAATACCTTCTCCCATTTTGTCAGTTGTCTTTTGGTTTTGTTAACTGTTTCCTTTGCTGTGCAAAAGCTTTTGATCTTGATGAAATCCCAATAGTTCATTTATTTTTTAAAATTAACATAGAAAATTTAATAGTTTTTGGTGTGCATCTTTAATACTATGTGTAGATTTCTGGAACTACCACTATAATCAGGATATAGAATGATTCTGTCATCCCCCAAAATTCCCTTCAGCTACTCCTTTGAAATTATACCTTCTTTCTGCCTCTAAACTCTGGAAAACACTGAATATTTTTTGTCACTGTAGTTTTGGCTTTTCCAGAATGTCACATAAGTGGAATCATACAATATGTAATCTCTATTTTTTTAAATATTTTTTAAAGTGATTGCTGTTATTTAGCACAGTGCCTTTGTAATTCATCCATATTTGTACATTTATCAATTGTTTCTTCTTTTTTAGTATGGAGTTGTGTCCCCTTACATTCCAAGACAAGATTATGGAATCCATGATAAGGGGTTTGGCTTTTCTTCTGATTGTCAAGTCATTTTATCAGGAGTTTGATGTGATCTGAATATATCTGAGTTCACTCTAGCTCTTTTGTGGATAATATAGTATAGGTAAGAGTAGAAGAAGGAAGGTAGAAGATGTAGGAGGCTAGAGCTGTAATTGGATGTGAGGATGATATATTCTGGAAGCATCCAGGGTGGATGTGGAAAACAAGGAACAAATACAAAATACATTTGAAAGATGGTATTTACAGGATTTGAGTTATGAAGGGAAAAAGAAAGCAGGTATTCTCTTGCTCTGTTAATTTCTGTTGGCTTTGAGTTTTCTGCACCTCCAGCCCAACTTATTCGAACCTATATTTACTTTCCCTAGACTTAGTTTTCTTCTGAGTGAGCAAAGTAACTGTAGAATTGGATTCGGTTATATAGTCCAAATAGGACACCATATTTAAGGTATGAAAAATGATGGCAAGTATCTCAGTTATGTCTTTGCCAATGAAGACCTTAAAATCCATTCAAGTACTCAATTACACTAGAAAAGACACTGAAATGTTGGCCGACTCTCTTCTGCCACTTATGGTAGGTGTTGTATCAGACTGCTGAATTAAGTATTTATTCAAATATATTTTTTGTTTTATATATTTATTTGCAATCTCTAACTTAGAAGCTTATAAAATAAGTAGACTGAGGGACTGACTGCAAAATAAAAACAGCACACAATAATCGGGTTGATTCAAATCGTACTAAATTTGTAATTAAATCTAAGTAAAGATGTATGTATGTATCTATTTTTTAAAGATTTTATTTAATTAAAACAATATTTTATTTATTTATACAGAGAAATTGAGAGCACAAACAGTGGGAAGGACAGAGGGAGAGGGAGAGGGAGAAGCAGACTCCCTGCTGAGCAGAGAGCCCGATGAAGGACTGGATCGCAGGAGCCTGGCATCATGGCCTGAGCCGAGGGCAGACTTTAACTCACTGAGCAACCCAGGTACCCCTATCTATCTGTCTATCTATCTAATTTTTCGTGTAAGAGTTTTTAATGCTCTGATCCTGCAAGTTATGTTAGTTTGTCACAATTTTTACATGATGCATGTTAATTTTGATCAAATAAAGTGGGCCCTATGGTTTATACATAAATAAAATAACCCATTGACTATATATTTCTTATCCTTTCCACAGGTTACTTAGACATACTTAAGATACTTTCTAAGAATTCATTATTTGAAGAAAATATTTTGTTTTATAAAGAGAAAAAAAAATTCCTTAGGATTCACCTCAGCTATTAAGATAACTTGGAATTAACTTTTAAAAATGCAATATTAATTAATTAATGTATAATATGTAAATTATTAACAGATTAAGAAAGTTATTAAAGTCTTTTCAAATGGCCTTATTTATAGCTAATATATATGTTCACTGTTTTGGAAGAACATATATAAATAAATAAATAAGTATACATATATACATATATATATGATGAAATATAACAAAAAATCCAAGTATTAAGTAGAAAAAAAGAGTGATTGAAGGAAGGCCACATAAGGAAATTCCTCTGGAGAAGGGAGTATTTTGTTTTCATGTTTACTTGATCTGCTGTGTTTGCCTGGATCCCACTGGAGTAATCTATTCATCAGGATTAAATATTCATGAGTCCCTTAAAAGCAGGTGTTTAGTTTTTCCAGCTCTGAATATGGCAGTTCCAAAATGCCTTCACAGGAAAAGTGAAACTCTCATAAGGGAGTGTTTCTTTCTCAAATGTTTAATTAGTTTTCAAGACTCTCACTGAATTTCAACAAAGTTGAGTTATTGACCAGAACACCTGTTTGGCTTTGAAGACTACTTTCAACATTTAATTTCAGACTTGTCCAAGTTTAAGGCAAATTAAAAATTAAAATATATCAGCAACATTTAAAAATTAAGACCTATTACCATCAGTTCCTTTGATAATTAGTGTGTTGTCACCCACCTAGAGAGTCTCACATGACAATAGTATGTATGTCGTAATAATACCTATGAGTTTTTAAATATTTATTATGTATTTATTTATTTTTATTTAGAGAGAGAGAGAGAAGGAATGGGGAGAAGAAGGAGAGGGAGAGAGAGAATCTTAAGCAGGCTCCACATCCAGTGTGGAACCTGATGCAGGCTCAATCTCAAAACCCTGATTTCATGACCTATTCTGAAATCAAGTCAGATATTTAACTGATTTAGTCATGCAGGTGCCCCTATGGGATGCCACCAACTTTGGCTTTCTTTTTCAACATTCCTCTGGCTATTCGAGGTCTTTTCTTGTTCCATATAAATTTTAGGATTATTTGTTCCATTTCTTTGAAGAAAAATGGATGGGATTTTGATAGAGATTGCATTAAAAGTATATATTGCTTTAGGTAGCATAGACATTTTCACAATATTTGTTCTTCCAATCCATGAGCCTGGAACATTTTCCACTTCTTTGTGCCTTCCTCAATTTCTTTCATGAGTGCGTTATAGTTTTCTGAATATAGGTTCTTTGCCACTTTGGTTAGGTTTATTCCTAGGTATCTTATGGTTTTGGGTGCAGTTATAAATGGGATTGATTCCTTAATTTCTCTTTCTTCTGTCTTGTTGGTCTATAGAAATGCAACTGACTTCTGTGTTTTGATTTTATATCCTGTATATTTGATTTTATTGAATTCCTGTAAAAGTTCTAAGAGTAGTCTCCTTCTATTGACTTATTTTCAACACACCGAATATTATAAATAACTGTTTCATTATGTATTTTCCATAGAAATAAATAAGAATCTCCCCCCAAAATAAATAAAATAAATAAAGATCTTGATGTGAAAAAATTTGTGATTCAAACCTCCCCCAACAGTTGTAAGAAGTTTCTAGTATTATTCTTGCCGGTTTCTTTAACATTAAAAAAAAAAAAAAATCCAGAAAACAATTTAACTTAATGTTGAAAATAAGTAATGCATCTTATTTATTTTTTTGCATCTTATTTTTAATGACCATGTGCCTTTTTAAGAGTATTGGAATAACATTTATTTTTAAAGGATTTTTTTATTTATTTGAGAGGGAAAGAGGGAAAGCATAAGCAGAGGAAAGGCACAGGAAGAAAGAGAAACAGACTTCCCATTGAGCAGGGAGACCAACATGGGGCTTGATTCCAGAGTCCCAGGACCCCAAGACTTTCAGATCATGACCTGAGCTGAAGACAGAAACTTAACCCACTGAGTGACACAGGCGCCCCTGGAATAACATTTAAAAGCTTGAGTTCAAATCCTAAGTTTCTAAGCCTATAATGCTTGGGTAGTTAATTTAAACCTACATGGACCTGATTTTTATTCTCTGTAAAATCAAGGTTTTTTTCTAGACATTATCTAATCAAACACTAATAGCAAACTATGAAAATGAGAGTGTAAAACAAACAAAAAATTTTCCCAACATTAAGGAATAAGCTAAATGCAATAAAAATGGAAATCTGCTGCCTTATGCAAACTTTAGAATTCACATGATATAAGGCAAATGATGGGGGATAACACCCCTGAAATCATGACATGGATAATTACATTAACAAAAATTATGAAACTAACTTGAATTTGAAACTATTCTTAGAAAATATGCTTGAACTAAAAAGTACTATGTTTTATTGTGTATTGCCCCTGTTTTAGGATTATGTATACTTTTCTTACACTTCAATTTTTTTGTTTTATATGATTATAATTTCTTTTGTCATCAGGAAAACTTGTTATTTTTCTTCAATAATGGATTGATGTATTATTAAGTAGTGATACGGTATTATCTTGATCTTTTATCCAGGGATTTTTAGTTGGTATAAATTCTGGGCATCCTGAGAGAGAAAAATCACAAAGAAAATAAAGCAGTAATTTATTACTAGCTGGGGGTTGACTTACCCTTGAGATAGAATTCCAGCGTGCTTAGCCAGAACATGAAAATGACTGCATTGGGCAAGCCAAAGTCTAGAAATATAGCTTCTGTTTAAATTCAAATTGAAGTTTTGTATTTAATAACTGACTTATTTGTACCTCAATTACTTATTTTGTACCTGCCACTTACCAGCACTCTTTTGAGCAACTGGAAAAAAGAAAAAGAAATAAAAATGCTTGCTCCCCATGGATTTTAAAATTTTATTTTTATTTTTAAAAGATTTTTATTTATTTATTTGACAAAGAGATAGACACACAGCAAGAGTGGGAACACAAGCAGGGGAAGGGTGGAAGAGGGAGAAGCATGTTTCCTTCCAAGCAGGGAGCCGGATGTGGGGCTAGATCCCAGGACCCTGGGATCATGACCTGAGCCAAAGGCAGATACTTAACTCACTGAGCCACCCAGGTGCCCCGCCCCCGTGGATTTTATATTCTAGCTGGAGAAAAAGGGGAGCCAGACATTAAGCATATAAATAATAAAAGCTACGTTGCATCAGATAGTAAGGAAATAATAAAGTCTAAAGCTTGACTGCTGAATAGAAAACTGAGAAGAAGGAGAGAATACAATGATTAAGCATATCTTCCACACCGCAGAATAAATTTAACCCATCAACCCCAGACCTTGGATCCTGGGACATCAGGCGAGATGAAAGAAAAGAAAGTAGGATTTTTTTTTTTTTTTTTAAAGAAGTCCTGGGTGCCTGGCTGGCTCAATGGGTTAAGCATCTTCCTTCAGCTCAGATCATGATTGATGTCGATGTTGGGCTCCTTGCTGAGCGAGGAGCCTGCTTCTCCCTCTCCATCCGCCCCTCCTTACCACTCATGCTTGCTCTTATTCTTTTGTTTCAAATTAATAAATAAAATCTTTAAAAAGAAGGAGGAGAAGAAGGAGTAGTACTCACCATTGTCGTCCTGGGTCTTTGACCCCTTGGGACTTACGGAAGTGAGAAAGCAAGATGAGGGAATTGATTACAAGTAAAGATATACAAAAAATTAGTGAACGCCTTCCATGGGAAAATGAACCCTGGATTTCCTCTCCATTATGTGGAAAGAAAAATTTTAAGCAAAAGAGGTCTTAGAAAAATAAATCAGAGTAAGTAGTAACTATTTTTTACCCCTCTGCTTATGTTGGAGGAAGACTTAAAAGGGACTATAACTATGTATATTGTAAATTTTAACTCTGTATACCAATATTATCCATTGTCATGGTAGTTCAAAACTATTCTTATCATAAATCTTTTTTCTCCTTGGGGATGAAGTGACTTACCAATTCTTGAAGACTGGAATGGATATGTTAAGTCTTGAGTGCTCTCTAGAAATTTAACAGGGATTATTTCTAAAGGGATTATAGTCTACAGTAAAATCTGGCAGTTGCAGATACATCAGAAATATAAATATTAAATGGCTTTGTCCAAGCAGAAATACTCTACCCTTAGACATAAGAAATTAAATGGAAGACAAGTGAAAGCCATTATGATTATATTTCTTCTTCCTTAAATTCAATGCAGGCCCTTAATATCTGTTGTCAAAATGTGCTTGCACCAGTCTATCTACAGTTAATACTTTTAAATAATGGCTTTTATAATGTTTATTTTTTAACTGAACACTGAACTATGCATTTTTCACATACAAACTGTAAGTTTCAAGCAGGCACACACACACACACAGATGTACACCTTACATGTCAGGTCATAATTATTCAATTTCATTTTTTTTTTTTTTTTTTGCACAAAGGGTCATTGTAAAAGTAAGGAAATTACCAACTTTTACACATATTATAAATTATGGAACCAGAACTGAAGCCCAGGTCTTACTTGAATGGCTCTGTATTTTTTACTGACTAAAATTCTCCTCAGGCATGATGACAATGATAATCCCTTATCTCTTACAGCACTCTTCACTTTAGAAAGCATTTTTATTTCTTTTATGCCAGGTAATCACATCATCAGTTCTGTGAAGGAGGCAGGACAAACATTTTTATTCCCATTTGACAGTAGAATGCTTTTGAATATATAAAGTGCTATACAAATATAATGTGGTATTATCAGTGTCAATGAAAAATAAACGGGTGGTAAAAATTGAAACACAATATTTGTCATACAATTCTTCCATTTCCTGTATGAAAATCCCATTGATTTTCATAAAGTGTGTAGGACTAGGTCAACAGTATGTATTTCGTGATGAAATACAACCTAATTTGATGGTAATGTTGTCAAAAGAAAGAAATATACAAGTGCCACCATTCATGTTTAAACTTAGTTGTTAAAAATGAAATGCTGCTTCAGGACACCAAGCTCCATTGCTTTAAAATGCATTTTTATTTTCTACACAATGCAATCTTTTAGAATTCCTGAAGTTAAATGAAGCATAGATTGGGGACATCCACCATTCTCATCACAGCTGCTGCAACATCATGGAGCACATTGCAAGCTCAATGGGAAAGAAATTAACTGCCCATCTGTGCGGTATAAATTTCTTTGGCTTCTCATGGTTGATTAGTGGGAGAGGTTTTAAATATATGATAATCCAACCATTACACAGAGATTATATATGAAATCTGAATATGAACAATAAAATATAAGCTCTTTCCTTTACCTGGAACTTCTAGAAGCAAATAGAAACTACTGCAAAAATAAGTTATATTACTTCAAGTTAACAAAAATATTTGAGAGAATTAGTATTTCTGAATCAGACAGTTAAGGATTAATGGCTTCAAATCTAGCATTTGCTATACATTAGATACAGGCCCTTTAGGGCACAGGAGAAAAGTAATAGCTATAATATGGGAGGAAGTTAATTTTTTTATGACAAAAATACAAATACTGCTTTGGAATCAAATGGTTTGCATATGATTTTGCTAGTCTACATTAAAAAATCACCATGAAAAAGACATGGACATATTGTGTCCCAGCAAACAGAAAAGTCTTTGCAGAAAAACAGTCAACAGACATAATTGGTGGATTTATAACAATGAATACATGGACAAATCAGCAGAAGTTTTATTTAATCATTAAAAAGCAGTAATCAATGTAATAAAATAATTTGTGGCTTAAAATGACTGAAATATTTTTACATTATTTCTGATCCACACAGTGTAAAGTCTGAATAAGGACTAAAAAATGATGAAGTAAATGTATAACACATTCATGCTGTATCAATATTTGTCATTTGTCATTTGTCTTCTTTGGCTCACTTCATGGAGCAGGAGATAGAACTTTGGAAAATTCAAACATTAAGGAGAAGACTGACATTCTAAATCAGAAGTGCACTCTTTACTTTGTTGCAAGTAGCAAAAAGGTGATGTTTTGAGCAAGATACTGCATACCATCCAGTCATAGCCTAAAAATTGATTCATTATACAGATAATTTCAGCCTTTCAGGAAAAGAAAAATAAAAATACTGCAAATAATAGCTCTTTCAATCCAGTTAACACTCAAATTATCTCTAAATGTCAGCTCTTTCTCTCAACATTTGGAGGAAGGACCTTAAAATCAAATGAGGTGTAGCTTTGCTCTAACAGAAGCTAGGATCATAGACTATGGGAAGAGGAGGAGGAAAGGGGATAGGACTTTACTAGCCAGCCTGGGTAAACTTTGAATTTAGTCTGGAAAAGTGGGTGTATCAGTCAGTTTCTAAAGCAAAAATACTGTTTAAAAAATCTCCCCAAATTCAATGGTTTATTACAGCAAACATTTATTCTCGTGCTCACAGGTGTGTGCATTGGAAGAATCTTGGGAAATATCAGCTGAGCCACTGCATGGGCAGCTCTCCTCAGGCAATGGTTACATATGGCTTAGATCCAGCTGGGGTGGGGGTGAGGGGAGCATGTCTATCTTATATGTATTTACCTTGCTTGGTTAGAGGCTGCCCAAGGTATGTTCTCCTCTAAAATAGCAGAAGTACAAGGACCAGGTCATACTCTACAAGCACATTTATAGCTTCTGAAGACACTACAACCACCCATAATCCATTTAACCAAGCAAGTCTTGGAGTCAACACCCAAATCAGAGAAATAAGAAAGTATACTGTGCTATAACAAGAGGAGGTGCTGAAGCCATTCAAAACAGGAGGACTGCAGGAAACAAAGCCATACTATATACAATATACTACAAACTGACACAGGGAATTCATGGGGGAGATATATAACACACCGTTAAATAGCTCTTTGTTGCCTGCGTGAAAATCACAGGCAAGGTAGAGAAATTGGTCCACTGAACAATTTGTTCTGTTATTAAAGTCCTAAAATTTGCTTCGATCTCATTTTCAACACCGATCAATTACAAGTGAATACAGAGAATCTTTGAAGGAACTGTCCATCCTAACTACCTGATGTGGGGGGTGAGGATGTTACAGAACCTTAGCCAATCCTGAATTATTTTGTAGGGATTATTTAGTTCTCACTTTCAGTTTTACTGACTTTGATTTTTCATGTTTTGTACCACCAGCAAATAAATGTACAGGAAGGTGTCCAACCAGGAAAGCAAAGTAAAATATCCATGATTAGGCATTAATATTTCCTTTTAAATTAATATTTTTAGTTGCACTAAATATCACATATCAGTACTAAAAAATCAAATGTATAGGGAAAATTACAAGCAAACTCATATGTATAATCTAAATTCTCAGTCCATTATTTTTCCCTATCATACTTTATTTAGGCAACCACCATGTGTCAGCCACCGTGCTTACTTCTGTAGAATCAAAGATGAAAATGACATCCTCAATTTCTTTCATGAGTACTTTATAGTTTTCTGAGTATGAATTCTTTGCCACTTTGGTTAGGTTTATGTCTAGGTATCTTATGGTTTTTGGTGCCATTGTAAATGGGATTGACACCTTAATTTCTCTGTCTTCTGTTTTGCTGTTGGTGAATAGAAATGCAACTGATTTCTGTGCATTGATTTTATATCCTAACATATACTGAATTCCTGTATGAGTTCTAGCAGTTTTGGGGTGGAGTCTTGGGTTTTCCACATAAAGTATCATATCATCTGCAAAAAGTGAGAGTTTGACTTCTTCTTTGCCAATTTTGATACCTTTTATTACTTCTTGTTGTCTGATTGCTGAGGCTAGGACTTCTAGTACTATGTTGAATAGCAGTGGTGATAATGGACATCCCTGCCATGTTCCTGACCTTAGCAGAGAAGATGTCAGTTTTTCCCCATTGAGAACGATATTTGCTATGGATTTTTCATAGATGGCTTTGATGATATTGAGATATGTACCCTCTATCCTTAGATTGTGAAGAGTTTTGATTAAGAAAGGATGCTGTAATTTTCAAATTTTTTTCAGCATCTACTGAGAGTATCATATTGTTCTTGTTCCTTCTTTTATTAATGTATTGTATCACATTGATTGATTTGTGGGTGTTGAACCAACCTTGCAGCCCTGGAATAAATCCCACTTGGTCATGGTGAAAAATCCTTTTAATGTACTGTTGGAACCTATTGGCTAGTATTTTGGTGATTGAAGAAGACACAAAGAAATGGAAAAATGTTCCACGCTCCTGGATTGGAAGAACAAATACTGTGAAAGTGTCTATGCTACCTAAAGCAATTTACACATTTAGTGTAATCCCTATAAAAATATCATCATTTTTTTTCAAAGAAATGGAACAAGTAATCCTAAAATTTATATGGAACCAGAAAAGACCCCCAAATAGCCAGAGGAATGTTGAAAAAGAAAACCAAAGTTGGCGGCATCACAATTCCAGACTTCAAGCTCTATTACAAAGCTGTAATCATTAAGACAGTATGGTACTGGCACAAAAATAGACACATAGATCAATGGAATAGGATATATACCTAGAAATAAACCCACATTTATATGATCAAGAGGAAGCTACATGTAAAAGGATGAAATAGGATCACTTTTTTATATCATACACAAAAATAAGCTCAAAATGGACTAAAGTCCTAAATGTGAGACCTTCAACTATAAAAATACTAGAGAAGAATATGGGCAACAATTTTCTAACATTGGTGGTAACAACACTTCTCTAGATATATCTCCTAAGGCAAGGGAAACAAAAGCAACAATAAACTGTTGGGCCTACAGAAAAATAAAAAGCTTTTCGCATAGGGAAGGAAAGCATCAAGAAAACAGAGAGGGAAGCTACTGAATGGGAGAAAGTATCTGCAGATGATATATCTGATAAGGGGTTATTATCTAAAATACATTAACAAGTTACATATCTTAATGTCCTCCCAAAAAATCTTTTTAAGAAAATGGGCAGAGGACCTAAATAAACATTTTTCCGAAGAAGACATATAGATGGCCAATAGAAACACGAAAATATTCCAACATCACCAATTTTTAAGGAAATGCAAATCAAAATCACAATGAGATAACACATTATATTTGCCAGAGTAGCTAAAAATCAAAATGATAAATAATAAGTGTTGGTTAAGATATGGAGAAAAAGGAACCTTCATGCACTGTTGGTAGGAATGTAAATTGGTATAGCTACTATGGAACACAATATAGAGTTTCCCACAAAACAAAATGAGGGTTTTGGAGAGGAGGGGGGTTGGGGGTTGGGTAAGCCTGGTAGTGGGTGTTAAGGAGGGTACGTATTGCATGGAGCTCTGGGTGTGATACAAAAACAATGAATCTTGGAACACTGAAAAAAATTAATAAGTAAAATAATATTGCAGAAAATATAAATATAATTCTCTTCATAGAAAAAAATTACACCATAGCTACATAAATCAGTATCCTTAAAAAGGAGGAAGATATGGTAGTTATGCAGATAAACATCATCTTATTTTTAACTATTTCCACTTCAAATTTTTAATCTCCCTTCATCCCTTGGGTTTAAACTATGATATCAATTTTCTGTGTATCTTTCTGTATTTTTAAATATATGTTTATATTATCCATTAAAAATAAATAAAGGTGGATTTATTACTTTAAAAAAAACAACTAAAAATAGAAATGCCCTATGATCCACTGATATCACCACCAGGTTTTTATCTAAAGAAGATTAAAACATTAATTCAAAAAGATATATGTGGGGGCACCTGGGTGGCTCCAGTGGTCTAAGCCTCTACCTTCCACTCAGGTCATGATCTCAGGTTCCTGGGATCGAGTCCCACGTCAGGATTTCTGCTCAGCAGGGCCCCTGCTTCCCCCTCTATCTCTCTCTGCCTGCCTCTCTGCCTACTTGTGATCTCTCTCTCTGTCAAATAAATAAATAAAATACTAAAAAATATATATATGTGCCCCTATGCTTACTGCAGCATTATTTACAATAACCAAGACTTGGAAACAACCTAAGAGTCTAAGTGAATAGGAAGATGTATATACACACATACACACTATATATACATATACATACACACATACATACATATACACATTTACACACATACATATACTACAGTATATACACACAAATACATGTACGTACTATGGAATACTATGCAGCCAGAAAAAAGGATGAGATCTTGCTATTTGTCACAATACAGATGGACTTAAAGGGCATTATACTAAGTAAAATAAATCAGTCTGAGAAAGACAAATGACATATGATTTCACTCATATGTGGAGTAAAAAAATGAACAAACACAAAACAAAGAGTAGAATCAGACCTATATAGAGAAACAAACTGAAGGTTGCCAGAGGGAAGGGGATGTGCAAAATAGGTGAAGAGGAATGGGAGATACAGGCTTCCAGTTATGTAATGAATAAGTCACAGGAATAAAAGGCACAGTATAAGGAATATAGTCAATGACATTGTAATAATGCTTTATGCTGAGAAACTTTAGTTACACTTGTGAGCATAGCATAAAGTATAACTTGTCCAATAACTACATTGTGCACCTGAAACAAATATAACATTGTGTGTTAACTATACTTAAAAATATATTTAAAAAAGGGTCTGGCAACCCAATGAACATTTAATGGCTCTATAAAATTTGAGGAATTTCCCTCTATTTCTCCCTCTTTCTCTTTCCTTATAATATGCCTAACTGTAACTTCTCTTGGAGATACTGATACTTTTCAGCAGCATCTTAGATGAGAAAGCTATTACTCTCTTTCTAGGCTGGATTATTTACGAGAAGTTTAGGTGGAGAAAGTCTTAGATGGCTAGGGAGAATAATGAAACCTTGTTTCACATTTGCCTTTTGGTTTCTTTTGACATACCATGTCTGTTACAGCTATAGGGTCTTTATGACTTATCTGTTTGAAACATGTTTTCTCCCTCAAAACTCAATTTTTCAAAACTCAGTTTAGACCGCTTTCCTTAGAAATCCTCTAGTAAACAGCCATATTCAGTACCCAATAACCTCTTTTTTCCGTCATAGCTCTTTCATCATATTATAATTCATTATTTGCTTATTTGTTTTACATCAGACTTCTTCAACTCTAAGCTCCCTAAATGTAGGTATGATATGTCTTTTGTTTATCTCTGTCTACCCATGGCCTACCACAGTGTCTGGTGTCTGAAACACAGTGAATGGATGGATGGAGGGATGAATGGAGAGACAATATATATTTATGTGGCTCTCCTGACAAAGTAAAATGATCAAGACTTATAAATAATGGAAGTACTGGCAATATACTGAAAAACAAACAAGACAGAACCCCTATGCATCTGTAAAAGTAGCATAGGAAAAAGCAAAACAAAGATACCAAAGACAATTTAAATTGTTTTGCATATTTTGTTCAAAAGAAGAAAAATTAAACAAAACAAAATAAAATGACACTGTTGTAATCTACAGTTTGACTGTTTCAACAAACTGGCACTTAATCAGTGATTCACTCTCCAGGTTGTTGTCTTGGTTCTTCCAAGATATTTTTGTGAATTGGACGAGGGGTGGTCTGTCAGTCCTATGTAAGTTTCTGCTGTTTCGTTCAGACTGTTTCTTCTCCAGATATGGTTCTTGAGTCTTGATCACCATGCTGACACTGATTTATGTGGTACATCTCCTTTGTCAGGTCTGAAGGCTGCTTTTCTGGAATAGATTGCACTGCTAGCCAGTACTGATCTTTTTCTTCTCTCAGTGGTAAAATTAGAATCCCTTATACTAGGCCATTGGAGATAGGAGAACAAAGGACTCCATGCCTTATGGAGACAGGGGTGTAAGTTTCTCTCATTCTCTGCTCTTCCACTGGACTTGAAAAATATTAGGAGTATCTTTTCCTTGATTCATAAATTCAACTAAGTTTTCATGTTTATGATGTTTTTGTATTTATATGTTTATATGTCAAATTTTGAAAATGATGGAGAACTCTCTTACCATAAACCAAAAAATTAATAATAATAATACCGATAACAACAAAAAACTAAAGGATGCAGCTATGGATATGTTGTTTAAGAAGTTGTCCTTGAAGACATTTGCATGTATCTTTGTATCTATGAGAAGCCTCAGTTTAGTAATGAAATGTAATATTTTACTAAAATTTTCAAACTGGAAATGGTGTCATAAGCCTGAGAATTTGTTATACTGAGGACAAAATGTAGGCACATTTTCATTTCATGTTACAATAGGATTAACTGAATGCCAATGAGATCTTGGTATTCCTGGATCAAGAACCGACCTGCTTAGATGTGAATTCTGAATCATAGCTTCTATCCTATACTTTCTGTAAGAACACTAAACTTTATGAATTTTATTGTCTCAACTGTAGAGATAATAATGATATCTAGTTTGCACACTGATTTTCATCATTGCATCACCTAATGCAACTTAAAAATCTTAGCACAGCCCAGGGCACCCAGTATGCAGGAAATGTTGGCAATGTTTATTTTAGTCTTCAGTATGCTACTAATGACTAACAAAACATGTGGCATGAGAAACTAATTTTGCTGAAGATTTCACCATGGTTCATAAAGCAGCTAAAACAAACATTAAGTGTGCAGGGTAAGTCAAAGTCAAAGGTGTGAAAGGGGGACATACAGCCCTGCCACTAACTTTCATGAAGAGGAGACCTTGTTAAACTGTTGGGTTGATCATGTTTGTTGTGTCCAGGAACATGATGTCCAGTGTATGATGTGAGTGCTCAGATGAGTGGTTCACCTTCAATGATTTAATTATTTTTAACCTTAATATTTTGTCGATTACTGACCAACTCTATAAAGTCCTAGCTCCTGTTAGTCTTGGATATATTTATGTTGAACATTTGTAATTCTCTATTCCATTCCATCTCAGGCAGATAGCCAGGTACATAATGACTAAAAATTAAAACTCATTTTTCTGATTTTATAAGAAGCACCTGTGCAGAAAAAATCACTCCATTTGACATGATTGACTATAATGTCTCTCTTATGGGAAAGCATTCTGTATTTAAATTTTATTCTTTACAGGGTCAATACCCATTAGAGTCAAGCGTCCACTAAATGTTCAATAACTGCTAGTTAGTGATCTTGATGATGAAAAATACACATTTAAATAGTTAACTTAAAAGACTATTTATTATTATGCCATATAACTGTCTAGGATTATTATTCCAAACATAATGAATAGGATGGGTCATGAGACTATTTTATGTTCTTGGGTTCATTCTAACTCAAATAATTGTTTTTAAAAAACACACCTTTAACTACCTATAATATATAATCATCATCCTTCCTTCCTGTGACAGATTAAAGCAGCTTGCAAGTTATAAAACTGATTTAATTCTGGGTAGTAAATGCCTTTCCTCAGAATTTAAACACCTTGCTCTTTTTTATATCGAGAATATTTCTTGGTGATAAATATCACCTTGTTGCTGGAGTCTTTGCAGTTTTGATTTTTTTGTAAACTCGGTATTTTAAAATTTTTTCTATTATTCACAGGGGATTCAGAATCGCTCTTCTTTCTATAGCTACAGGATGATTAGTTGTTTTCTCTCTTGGGACACATAAGTGTATAAAAGCGGTCACTCCTAGGAAAAGTTGGATCCAGAGAGGGTGCTATAAAGCTATATGGTTGAGTCTACTAATAAATGAAACAAAATAAAACAAAACAAAATAGATGCCTTGAGGTAAATCCTGTTATGCATGTAAGTTTTGCACCTTGATTCAATAATTCTATATTTATTGTTGTTCTGTGTTCTCTCCCTTTTATAAATAAGATTCAACCTACCAATCCTTGTATTTATTTATTTGGTTTTGGGGCTGGTGGTAACTGTTGGTTGAACCAGATATTTGATATCAACAACTATAATGAATGTAGTTCCACTTTTATTTTTTATAAACGATTTTATTTATTTATTTTACAGACAGAGATCACATGTAGGCAGAGGAAGGCAGAGAGAGAGGGGGAAGCAGGCTCCCCGCTGAGCAGAGAACCCTATGTGGGGCTAGATCCCAGGACTGCGGGATCATGACCTGAGCCGAAGGCAGACACTTTAACCCACTGAGCCACCCAGGCGCCCCATGTAGTTCTACTTTTAAAGAAGTGGCACCTGATCTTGCATAAAATACATTCTGAAGAAAACATACTTCATCCTGAAGCATAACAACAATTTTTGAGAAATTAAAAAACCGTGGATAATATCTTAATATACTTCATTTCAAACAATAATTTATAGTTGCAAAGCACTTTCACGTATCAGATGCTTTTGCTCAGATTTCATAAAATGGGATATTGTGGTTCAAAATGATGAGCTGACTTACAATTTGTCAGGAGTAATTGCCAGATCAATGACTTAAATGGAAATATTCTGATACTAAGTATTGCTATATCCTAAAACACCCCTCACATATGTGTTAATACAAAATAATACAACTATCAGGGCACCTGGGTGGTTCAGGCAGTTAAGCGTCTGCCTTTGGCTCAGGTCATGATCCTAGGGTCCTGGGATTGAGCCTCACATCAAGCTGCACATTGGGCTTTCTGCTCAGTGGAGAGCCTGCTTCTCCCTCTCCCTCTGTGTTCCTCTCTGCCTAATTGTGCTCTCTCTGTCAAATAAATAAATAAAATCTTTAAAAGAATAATACAACTATCACTTTGTGATTTGGAATATTATAACTAAAACAGAAAACACATATTTTTTGTAGTAATAAACAATCTAAAGGTGTACCGGAAGCTGCAGTACTAGAAGATTTAGTGTTTAATTGAGTCTTTATGAATTAACTTTGATGACTGAAGCTTCTTTAGTTTTAAAGAAAATAAAATCAATGCATCTATTCTTTCTTCGTTCAGAAGCTTTGAAATAATTTATAATACATCTCCCTGTAATCACTGAACAACTCTTTATATATTAGACCATAAAGATTATAAAAAAAAAACTGCTTAATTCAAAAACTTTAGTTTTAAATGTTATATATTTGTCTATATAATTTGGTCTCAGACATGAACTAGGGTATTTATTTTGCATGTTTTGCCTTTTCCCCTCTAATTTCAGCAATTTGATTCAGTTTGAAATATTAGGAGACTGCTGCTGTTTGCATATTATGTTTATATATTGATATCTGTGCTTAGGATCACAGTGTGAATAAAATGTAGCTCCGGTCCTCATCAGGTTGATACCCTAATGCGGAGGGTATGTGTACTCAGATCTTTTAAACGCCTAAGTAAGACAGTTGCCTAGGAAGCTATAAAATCAGAGGACGAGCATTAAATGTAGTTCTCAGCTAGAAAAACTTGCCTAAACTTGTATTGTTTGTATTGTATTGTTTGGTGTAATTCTTTTTATTTTACTCTTTTATTTTATTTTAGATTCTATTTATTTATTTGACACACAGAGAGAGCACAAGAAGGCAGAGAAGCACACAGAGGAAGAGGGAGAAGCAGACTTTCTGCTGAACAGGGATCCTGATGTGGAGTTCGATCCCCGGACCCTGGGATCATAACCTGAGCTGAAGTTAGCCACTTAACCAACTGAGCCACCCAGACGCCTGGTGTAATTCTTTTTAAAACATTTGTTCATTTTATGTTTAAAACATGATAATTGTCACTTGCTTTAACTTCAATAATTTTGTGCTCTGATGGAAGGTGATCCCTGGATTTCAGGCTTTGTTCCTGCAACAGTCCAGCGGAACTACTAGAGATTTTATGCTTCTGTGGCCACCTTTATCCCTTGATCTCGTGTTCTTTCTATATAAAACAGTAATGTGAAGAAAGTAAATCATGGTTCTTTATTCCTGCAGCCCTTGGGCTAAACTGATCCCTTGGAAGGGGGAGGCTCTGGATTTTCTGCAAATGGTCAAAGCCTCTGAAGCTATTAGAACTCTAATCTACCCACTTAAGCTGGGTTAGGTGAATCCATATTATCACTTACTATATAGCTATGCAACTGTTAAATTACTAGTCTTATAGACTAGAGACAACATCCTGTCAGCTCCTCAAAAACAGAAATTTTCTTATGCATCTTTCTAGTCACTGAAACTGGCATTGTTACAAGTATATCGCTCACTATGCTCAATAAATATTTAATTAACTTATATAGAATTTGAATCCAGCTCTTGAAACTGAAAGGATACCAATAATGTGACCTAAATTCTGTGTCCTGAGAAGAAGAAGGGAAAAGAAGTTTCCCTAATACCAAGTAGCTGTTTAAAATAGATCCAAAAAAATAGATCATAAAAAGGATTTCTTACTTATTTTGGGATTCAACTTTTGGGAGCATTTGAGTCACTTTATTCAAGGCTGTAACTTTGATATTTGTCAATGAGTTGGAATCCACAGGGAGCAGATTTGTACATAATAGGAACTGATGGCACAGGTGTGGAAGAAAGACGATGTAAGTGAACAGACTATGTGACTACTCATATGTGACCCATCAGCAAAAATCACATCCTATGAAAATCATATACTGGGCTAAAGAACTGGGCTAAATCTTGGCCATGCTGTTAAATGCAAGAACATTAATCTTGTTAAATAAACTAGCGTATTTACTATACCAGTATTTTTTCTTATTGTTGGCATAATCTACCTTATTTCCATTCTTTTTATTTTCAGCATTTCTGCTGTGCCCTTATATTCAAGGTTTCTCCTAAGAGACATAGGTATTTTTACTCTACAAAAAAAGTATTAGTTCCTTTACAATTTTATCTTTCATTTTTCTTTCAAAATGAAAGATAAAATTCTAATTTTCTAATCAAAATTAGAAGCCTACATTGAATCCGTACATCAGTATGATGTGCAAATGTTTGATTTCATTATTATAATTTTTAATTAGGTAGTAACAATATGCATCTCAACACAGTCAAATTCTCATTGGCATGCACTTTTACACTTTAATTACAGAATGGTGTAATCAGTTGCTTTATGATAAAAATGAAGAGGTTGGTTAGAGTGAAACTGGCTAATAGTGTCCTCTAAAGGACCCTATTATTACACCTTTTTTTTTAAAGAATATTAATAATGTGCTCTCAAAAACATGGTGAGTCCATTAGTTTCCAGAAAATTGATTCTCATAGCTAATATTCGTGAATATTATTATTTGCAAGTCAGTTCCTGCAAATTCTTTATTTTCCATTTAGCTGTAATGCAATAATTATCATGATTAATATATTTTAAGCAAGATTCACATACATTAATATATATTCATTTGAAACGAGTTATTTTTAGAAATATATCTACGTATGTGTATATAATTAAAATGATTCATTAGAAATATTGTTAAAATTATTTGCTTTTCTTTTTAATAAGTCGAGGACATTAGGAGCTTCTTCACATCTCAGATATTAAATGGGATTTTTTTTTTATTATTTCCTTTTAGTCTTACTCTCTTTTAGTCTTCTCTGGCCAAAACAGCTAGATATATTGGTAGCTACACAGCAATAGACAACAGCAAAGCAAATTGAAAGAGCACATATTCCTTTAATTTTTTTCAATTTTTATAAAAGTAGCATTTTATTACACCGAATGTTTCTGAAACAGCAATGACAATGGCAGCCCCGAAATGAACTACTTTCATTATCTGGGATTGTGTTCCCTTTTTTCTTTTTTTAATTTCTTTTCAGTGTAACAGTATTCATTGTTTTTGCACCACACCCACTGCTCCATGTAATACATGCCTTCCCCAATATCCACCACCTGGTTCCCCCAACCTCCCATCCCCCGCCCCTTCAAAACCCTCAGGTTGTTTTTCAGAGTCCATAGTCTCTCATGGTTCTTTTCCCCTTCCAATTTCCCTCAACTCCCTTCTCCTCTCCATCTCCCCATGTCCTCCATGTTCTTTGTTATGCTCCACAAATAAGTGAAACCATATGATACTTGACTCTCTCTGCTTGACTTATTTCACTCAGCATAATCTCTTCCAGTCCCATCCATGTTGATACAAAAGTTGGGTATTCATCCTTTCTGATGGAGACATACTACTCCATAGTGTATATGGACCACGTCTTCCTATTCCATTTGTCTGTTGAAGGGCATCTTGGTTATTTCCACAGTTTGTGACTGTGGCCATTGCTGCTGTAAATATTGGGGTACAGATGGCTCTTCTTTTCACTACATCTGTATCATTAGGGTAAATACCCAGTAGCAAGTGCAGGGTCATAGGGAAGCTCTATTTTTAATTTCTTGAGGAATCTCCACACTGTTCTCCAAAGTGGCTGCACCAACTTGCACTCCCACCAACAGTGTAAGAGGGTTCCCCTTTCTCCACATCCTCTCCAACAAATGTTGTTTCCTGTCTTGCTAATTTTGGCCATTCTAACTGGTGTAAGGTGGTATCTCAATGTGGTTTTAATTTGAATCTCCCTAATGGCTAGTGATGATGAACATTTTTTCATGTGTCTGATAGCCATTTGTATGTCTTCATTGGAGAAGTGTCTGATCATATCTTCTGTCCATTTTTTGATATGATTATCTGTTTTGTGTGTGTTGAGTTTGAGAAGTTCTTTATAGATCCTGGATATCAGCCTTCTGTCTGTACTGTCATTTGCAAATATCTTGTCCCATCCCGTGGGTTGCCTCTTTGTCTTTTTGACTGTTTCCTTTGCTGTGCAGAAGTTTTTGATTTTGATGAAGTCCCAAAAGTTCATTTTTGCTTTTGTTTCCTTTGCCTTTGGAGTCATATCTTGAAAGAAGTTTCTGTGGCTGATATCGAAGAGCTTACTGCCTATATTCTCCTTTAGGATCTGATGGATTCCTGTCTCACGTTGAGGTCTTTTATCCATTTTGAGTTTATTATTGTGTACGGTGTAAGAGAATGGTCGAGTTTCATTCTTCTACATATAGCTGTATAGTTTTCCCAGCACCATTTACTGAAGAGACTTTCTTTTTTCACTGTATATTTTTTCCTGCTTTGTTGAAGATTATTTGACCATAGAGTTGAGGGTCCATATCTGGGTTCTCTACTCTGTTCCACTGGTCTATGTGTCTGTTTTTTATGCCAGTACCATGCTATCTTGGTGATCACAACTTGGTAGTAAAGCTTGAAATCAAGACCACACCAAAAAGGAGAATTTCAGACCAATATCACTGATGAATATGGATACTAAGATTCTCAACAAGATCCTAGCAAATAGGATCCAACAGTACATTAAAAAGATTATCCACCATGACCAGGTGGGATTCATCCCTGGGTTACAAGGATAGTTCAACATTGGCAAATCAATCAATGTAATAGAACAAATCAATACAAGAAGGGAGAAGAACCACATGGTCTTCTCAATTGATGCAGAAAAAACATTTGACAAATTCCAGCATCCGTTCCTGATTAAAATGCTTCAAAATATAGGGATAGAGGGAACATTCCTGAACTTCATAAAATCTATCTATGAAAAATGCACAGGAAATATCATCCTCAATGGGAAAAAGCTCACAGCCTTCCTGTTGAGATCAGGAACACGACAAGGATGTCCACTCTCACCGCTCTTGTTCAACATAGTATTAGAAGTCCCATCAACAGCAATAAGACAACAAAGAGAAACAAAAAGTATCCTAATTGGCAATGAAGAAGTTGAACTCTCTCTCTTCACAGATGACATGATTCTTTATATGGAAAATCCCAAAGACTCCACCCCCAAACTACTAGAACTCATACAGCAATTCAGTAACGTGGCAGGATACAAAGTCAATGTGCAGAAATCAGTGACTTTCTTATACACTAACAATGAAAATACAGAAAAGGAAATTAGAGAATCGATTCCATTTACTATAGCACCAAGAACCATAAGATACCTGGGAATAAACCTAACCAAAGAGGTAAAGGATCTGTACTCGAGGAACTACAGAACACTCATGAAAGAAATTGAAGAAGACACAAAAGATGGAAGACCATTCCATGCTCTTGGATCAGAAGAATAAACATTGTTAAAGTGTCTATACTGCTTAGAGCAATCTATACTTTTAATGCCATCTCGATCAAAATTCCACTGGTATTTTTCAAAGAGCTGGAGCAAATAATCCTAAAATTTGTATGGAATCAGAAGAGACCCCAAATTGCTAAGGAAATGTTGAAAAACAAAAATAAAACTGGCGGCATCACGTTACCTGATTTCAAGCATATTCCTTTAGTATACCATGTAGTTTTTTACGGTTGCTGTCATTACAGAAGTATTGGATGAACCTGGATGGAGGCACTTGTTTAAGGCTATAGTTAACATCTGTTTGATATTCCGGATACTTATCAATATTTTAAAAATTATTTGGATTTAAACTGATTTCCAAAATTCTGTTTGTAAGGCATTTTTAGTAAATCCAAGAGTTCAGAGATGAACCCATAGGTTACTCATGATTTATCAATTGTCAATGCTCCTGTGATGATTACTTTCACATTCCACCATAGTCACCATGGTATAAAAATAGAGATGAGACGGTCTGCCAGGTTCAGGCAATAAGAGGATGTCTTTAATGTGCTAGTTATTTTAAGTAAAATCAGTGAAAAATTTTTCTTCTCTTTGATTTATGAACATGCCACTGGCCAAATCTGGGACAATTTGAGCACCAAACTGAAAAAAAATAGAAAATTATGCATGTCTATACTGATGATGAATGCTTAAATTAATATAGGAGAATGGAAGACTCTTGTCTATGGTAGAACGGTAAGCATAGTTTGGAACTGTGGATAAAAAGTGGCTGGAATGGGAAAATTCAGCTTGTGTTAACCATCACAGTAAAGACTGGATTGAAAAAAAATTCAACAGGTAACAAATCTATTTGATATTACAATCAGTAGCAGGATGTTTGCATGGTATTAAACTGTCTTCCCAATTCCTTCTGGGTCATCCATGACAAATTCTCATATACCAAGAATTTTTTACATTATTCCTGCTTCTGAAATGTTTGTAGCCATGGAAAGTTGTAAATAAGAGATACAGCTCTCTCTATATCTCTGAGTTGAAACCAGGAATGAGAAGCACTCATTTTTGTCTGTCTTCTTTGTTTTTAAGATTCACCCATGCTACTACCAGATAACAATTCCATTCATTGTTACTGCCCCATATACTACAATTTATGCTGCTGATGAATTTTTTTATTGTTTCTAGCTTGTAGATATAATACATAGACATCTATGGAAACTTCTACTGGGTTTGGATTAGTATTTTAAATTCCAAATTTTCAGTTTCCTGAGGATTAATGATCTTGAGCATCTACATATGCTTATAGGCCATTTGTGCATCCTTTTATATGAAATGACTGTAATTTGTCCATAAACTTAGAGGTGGGGAGTAACTCTGGCTTTAAGAGTTTCTTATGTAGTCTGGATTCCAGTTCAGCTATAAATAATCTCTGCTCCATAGATATCTAAATATTTTTTTTTTCTTTTATTCTGGCCATTAGCTGACCTATACTGATTTTTTTAATGATAGTTTAAATTTCTTTCTTTGGATAAACCTAACTTTTTGTTACTATATTTTTAAATAAATTTCTGGGAACAATTTGCTAATACATTACCTATGATATTAATTATGTGCATGAGAGAGAGTGCGTCCTGAATATTTTTTCCTGTAATGTCTGTGATTAATTGTGAGTGTCAAAATAAAACAGTGTTACAAAATTACTTGGAAATATTTTCGACATTTTATATTCTCTGCATGTGTTTGTATATAAATGTATTTACTTCCTAAAAATTGTTAGAATTACCTGGTGAAGACGTCTAAGTTTGAAGTTATTTCTATGAGAGCAATTTTATTTACACATTCAACTTTTTTAACCTGAATTTTCTTAGTCTTCTTTTAATCTAAAATTATAATTTTATGGACATAAATTTGTTAATACTTTTTAATAATTTTTTAGTGTTTGTAGGCTCTGTATTACTAACTCCTTTTTCATTTCTGATATAGAAAGTATGTATGTTCCATTTTTTTTTTAAAGATTTTTATTTATTTATTTATTTGACAGAGAGAGAGATCACAAGTAGGCAGAGAGGCAGGCAGAGAGAGAGGAGGAAGCAGGCTCCCTGCGCAGCAGAGAGTCCAATGTGGGGCTCGATCCCAGGACCCTGAGATCATGACCTGAGCCGAAGGCAGCGGCTTAATCCACAGAGCCACCCAGGCACCCCTGTATGTTCCATTTTTAAATTTTATTATTCTTTCTTGGGATTTACCAATTCTACTATTTTCTCAAAGAACCAATGATTGTACTTTGACCTCCTTTTTTTAGAATTTTTTCCTAATTTTATTTTATATTTATCTTTTTAATTTCCCACTTCTGCTTTTTTACACTTAATTTGCTGGTTCTTTTTAAACTCCTTAAAATGGATCTTTACAACTTTATGATTAGCCTACCTAATTTTCTAAGGATATACTCAGAGCTATAAATTTTTCTGTACACACAATTTTAGGTAAATGTCATAAATTTTAATACATTATATTTTAGCAACTTCTTTATTCTTTATTCAATATTTTGGTATTTGTAGAGTATCATGGGTCATTTTGACAGATGTTTCCTTCTGAAAATATACAGATATTTTAAAATTATATTTTTATTTTTAATTTCTAATTTCATTTCACTACCTTACATATTTGTGCATTTTTAAAAGATCCTGTAAGCTGTAGTTGTTGACAACTGATTTGTTATCTATGCATTCTATCAGCTATTGAGAGAGGTGTAAGAAAGTATATGCAATTGTATTTTATCCTTAAATTATGTCAAATGGTTATTTAATAGATTTTAATTATTTTAAAAATTCCCTCTTTACCTCTTATACCACTATTTTCCATAACAAACTGCGGTTATTTTAAATTTTATGTGGATAACTCCATAATCTACTATTAACAGATCTATTATTGCTATTTGCATTAATCACATTCTATATATTCTGATCATCTCACATGCTTGATAAGTGCCAGACATTCTTTATGTAAAATTTGAAAGATAATTTGAGGTTTTGGTTAATGTCATTTTTCTCCATGGAGGATATACTTTTGCTTTTGTAGATATCTAAGGTAAAACTAAAAGCAATACCAATCACTGCCATCCTAACAGGATTCAGAGGATTTGAAATTTTGGTCCCTGTAAACATATTTTATCCAGTTCTCTCTTAACATTGATGTTTAGTGCTTTGATGTTCCTAACCAAATACCAGAGGAGTTTCAGGACCTCAAATGCTGAACATTCCCTAAGTTCAGTTTGCATCCTTTCAAGCTCCTCAACTCTTTAAAAAGGAAGTTTAGCCTCTCAAGGTTCTCAGTAACTGCTTTAAGAATTGGAAGTGAATAAAAGAGGAAATGAGGACTAAACACTGTTGTCATTTTTTTAATGCTTCAATTTCTTTTCAAATCTTGGATATGGAATTTCTAAATCCTTTCTTCTTTATCCAATGCCTCATAACAGATATATCCCAGATTTTCCTATGTCTCCTAGAGAGAAAGTTCATCTGACACAACTTCATTACCATTTTGAAAAGCAGAAACAATGTGCATACTTTTAGTATGTCATTAGCAATCCAAATTCAAGACAGAAATTAAAGGTAAATCCATATATACTAATATCCACATTTTTTTCAAATCATATATAAAGAAGGAGGTAAGAAACTGCCTAGTGTTAAGCCTCTTATTCATTTCCTCATAATTTCTGTGCAGGAAAATTATAAGAAGTTTACTCAATAACTTCTATGCTTCTGGACTCTTCCTATTCCAAGCTACACTGTATACTATTACCTAAATTATTTTCTAAATCAGAAGTTATTTTTGTTACCTTCATTTTGAAACTGTTTCCACAGTTTCTACAATAAGTCAAAATGTCTTCATACCACATTTCAAATCTTACTCCATGGCTCCACTTCAATTTCCAGGCTCATCTCTCACTACATCCCCTAATTCTCTCTTGGCTCCATCCATTACCTACGACAATACACTGAGAATTTCCTGCATTCTTCCTACTTATGAAATTTTTACCTTGGCTCAAACTAGAATACTCTAATCTTTTTGAAGTTGTGAAAATCTTTGTATTCAGAAAGTAAGGAAGTATAAACAAAGAAATAAGCAAAAAATGATGAAGTTCTACCAAAGTGTCAAAGAGACAAAGAAGAAAATATGGAAAGCATTCTGAGGCCAAAGCTCAAACAATATAATGAAGTTAGCATGTAATATTGGATTAAAGTTAGTTAGTAGATTAGCAGATTAAAAGTAGATAGTAGATTAAAGTTAAGTAAATTAGTATGTAATATTGGATTAAAACTCAAGGTATAAAATAAATATCCCCAAGTCCAAACTGATCTAAATAAATGAGGAGGTCTCCATTGTGGAATTCTGATTAATCTATGTAGATACTTCCCTTCAGGATTGTGCTTAACTCCCATCCTTTTTAAGTATAAGCCACGCTATGTAAATTCCTTCCAAATACAAAAATGAGGGGGGAATAAGTAATTTTTCAGTGGGTAAACCTAGCAAATACTACCTCAACAATCTTTACTTCTGTGGTCTTCCTAACTACAAATTCATAACCTTAGTTTATCAATGAGAAAGACATTGAGAAAACCTGAGTTGGGGGCATGTGAACACTACTCATCAGAACTGTCAAAGTCGTAAAAAAGTAAGAAAAGTTTAAGAAACTCACAGTCCAGAGAAGGCTTAAGGATACACGACAACCAAATATAATGTGGTATCCTGGATGGGATCCTACAACAAGAAACACACAGACAGAAACTGATAAAATCCCAAAAAAATATGGAGTTCACTTAATAATAATATATCAACATTAGAAGATCAGTAGTGACAAATATAACATAGTGAGATAGGATGATAACAATACAGAAACTTGTGTACAAAATACAAAGGAACTTTACATAGAGCTATGCAAATCTATAAACCCAAGACTTCTAAAATAAAAGCTTCATTTTAAAAAAATTGTCCATTAAAATTACCACAAATTAGTTTTACTGATTATTTTCTCAAAATTTAGAAGGATTTACAGGGGCATGAAAGTGTTTGAATTACATGCTCTATGAGTGGAGTCATTAAAGTGTCCAATGAGGAAACTGACATATTCTGACAGACATTTTAATAAAACATTCAAAGGCCAGGTTCCATACTTATCTTTCTAGTTTTCTTCTGTCAGACCGAAACATTTCCTTTGGTTGCATTTACTTACTTCCTGTGCCTATACTTGGTAGCTATTGAATTCAGTTCATTTATTTAATTTGTTTAATTCAATTTATTTTTTATTGTACTGAAATTTCCATATATACATTTGCCATACTGTATGTTGGACATAAAAAGAGTGAGTATTATGATTAGTGATTTCAAATATCTTATGGTTTAATATAAAAGTAGGCAAGAATTTTGTACAGCAAGCTAATTAATAGCCTAGAGAGCTACAGAAAGCACATACCAGTATAGAAGAAAGAAACTTTTTTCAGAGAAAATGGGATTTGGTTTGAGATTAAGACACTGGTAGCAGGAGTTTGCCAGTTGAACAAATGGAATCAGTATTTTTCTTTTCTTTTACTGTGAAAGTAATAACAGGTCTCAATTTTTTTCCTGATTACAAATAATACATTTTTATTATAGAACATTAAATACAAACAGCTATAAAAATTGATAACTATACCACCAATAAATAAATTTACACTGAATCATGCATTTCTAATATTGCTCTATGAATATATTTGCATTTTTTAACCAAAATGAGTTATATCATATATACAGGTTTACAGTTTTCTAACCATCTTTCGCGTTTATATATTGTGAGCATTTTCGTGCCATTCAAAATGTCCAAGATAACAGAACATTGGCAAAGACAACGCTATGAGGAAAAGCATGGAGATACTTCCGAACATGATTTATTCTGAGAATCACAACTAATTAAGTACAACTGGATAAGGCAAAGCTAAGGCAAAAACAGGAATAAATGATAGATCTCCATGGTCATGAAATTCTTAACATCTCTTACCAAAATATTCACATTTAAACATTTTAGCAATGAAGAAGAGTTGGAGAATTTAGACTACAAAAGTAACATATGATCATGTTTTATAGCTCCTCTTTTACTAGACTGCAATTAGGTAATAGTAGGTGATATATGTAAATTGTTAAAAGTGCATAATTACTGATCATTATGTATTACAGTCCCCCAATCTGTTGGGTCCTGAGTAGAGGACATACATATATAATTGCCACATTACAAAGTAAAATGATTTACAGTTAGTAAGCACTCAATAACTATGAACTAACATCAGAATGAAATAAAATAAAATCAACACTTCTAACGAAAAGTTAGCTTATATGAATCTTGATATTGTTAATAAAAACATAAATCATCTTTTGGCCTTTAGAAAACTTGTTATGCATTACTTTACATTTTCATTAATATGATTTGTTTTTAACAAACCATACAAAATGTGATGCAATAGCTTCCTTCCTTCATTAACCTTTAGTGGATCCTGAAAATCACTGGGAATAATGCAGACAGTCTGAAAAATTTGGAAGGATAACTATATTTAAAATAATGAGCAAAAATCTTCACAGTAAAAAATTCTATGACCAGTGTTACATAGAAACTGATGATGCCAGTTGGAATACAAATTTTCACTTGGAAACTCTCCATATATTCATTCCCACCAACAACTGAAATATTATATTTAGTAAGTATTCATAGAAGTTTACATGAGACTGCTCAGTCAATTATTATATAGACAAAGCCAGCATATCTCAAGGTTTTCTGCAGAACACTAGTCCAATAAAAGGAAGGAGTATTCTATTTAATTACTAAGTCTCTCTTTTTTTTTTAAGATTTTTATACAATGTGATGAATACTGGGTGTTATACACAACTAATGAATCACTGAACATTGCATCAAAAACCAGTGACGCATTATGTTGGATAAGTGAATTTAAATTGTAAAAGAAACAGAAATAAAAACATTTACTTTTCTAAGCCAAAAAAAAAAAAAAGAAAGAAATGTCACCCAGATATTGTCATTAGTATATTTTTAAAGATTTAAGAAAGAAAAGGATAAGAGCACTATTTATTTTTTGTCATTATGTCTTAGTAAATTACTCTTAGAATATTTCCCTATAAAGTGATATAATGTTTAATAATGCTTGAGAGTGAGGTAGCTATATCTAAAATGCCTAATCATAATGTAAAATATTGGCTGCTGGCATTAACCTTCATGAAACATTAAACTTGCTTATATTTTTGGGTGTAATCTTCAAAAATATAATAGAAATTTCATTTGGGGAATAATCATTAAAAATTTAACGAAACAAGATGGGATTGGGAGGGAGACAAACCATAAATGACTCTTAATCTCACAAAACAAACTGGGGGTTGCTGCGGGGAGGTGGGATTGGGGGAGGGGGAGCGGGCTATGGACATTGGGGAGGGGAAGCGAACCATAAGAGACTATGGACTCTGAAAAACAACCTGAGGGTTTTGAAGGGTCAGGGGTGGGAGGTTGGGGCAACCTGAGGGTTTTGAAGGGTCAGGGGTGGGAGGTTGGGGCAACCTGAGGGTTTTGAAGGGTCAGGGGTGGGAGGTTGGGGGAACAGGTGGTGGGTAATGGAGAGGGCACGTTTTGCATGGAGCACTGGGTGTTGTGCAAAAAGAATGAATACTGTTACGCTGAAAAAATAAATAAAATGAGAAAAAAAAAAAAAAATTTAACAACCAAAATTTTTCTGATTATTGTTAAGGATAGAGGAATAAGTCACCATCACTTTGACCAAATAACAAATGACTCATTTATTATAATATAGTATCTAGGGCTTTTGTTTGTTTCTTTATAAACTGGTTGCTCACATATGTTACTCTTACCTTCCTTCAGTGTCTCTTCCATGTTTCAGTGTTTGACTTTGTTTGATTTGATTTGTGCTCCATTAGACTAGCCCAGGTCAGATTCTCATGTCTATCTCAGGGTTTTCCAGAGAAATCTATCTCTATCTATCTGTCATCTATCAGGAAGATTTATTTTAAGGAAAAGTAAGTCAGTTTTGGAGAAGCAATTATGGATGATGTCAAGTCCAAAATCCTTAGGGCAGGCCAGCAGGGTAGAAATTCTGACAAGAGTATATTGCAATCTTGAATTTGTAGGCTGGAAGCTTGGGCAGAATTTCTGTATTGTAATCAGGAGAGCAGAGTTTCTTTCTATTTGGAAACTTCTTAAAGTCTTAAAATAATTGGATGAGGCCAACCAACCCACATTATGGAGGATAATCTGCTTTACTCAATGTCTACTGATTTAAATGTTAATTACATCTAAAATTACCTTCACAACAGTATCTAGACTGATGTTTGAGCAGATAACCTGGCACCACAACCTAGCCAAGTTGACATCAGAAATAACCATCAAACTACCTCATCAGTTTATATATATGTTTTGTAAAAATATATACATGTCATATATATATTATGTATATTTATATATTATGTATATTTATATATATGTATACACACACACACACACACATATATATATATATATACACATATATTTAGACTGAGGCATTTCAAACAGATAAATAAAAATAGATGTGGTCTCTTAGGCACAGAATTTCATGTAGCGAATTTTTGGAGAGAATATTAACTAACCATACCAAAAACTGATCTTTACATTAATATTCAATTATGGAAAGCTGATCAAACAAATTCTTAGAACTGCCTTGGAATTAATTAAAAAGAGCTTCTATCTGAAAGCCAAACTGTTTTCAAACATTTTACCAGACAAGTTGAATTTACAGTATTTCGTTCCTAAGTACGAATTATTTAGATAGGGACTAATCCTTATTCCTTAATCTTTTTTATTATCCGGGTTTCTGGGATGATGTATTGGGTTTTAACTGGTTCACATTAAAGGCCTCTTATGATATTAATACCAATCTTTGTCCTATCTTTTATGTTTTAACTGCTGTACCCATAGAACAGCTTTTTTAAAAAATCATTCAATTTTTTGAAACAATTTTGTTCCTTGTATACTTCCACTTTGCTTCGTTGCTTTATATTTTTCCACTTAACAACTCCAGTTCATCTGATATTTAATTTTCTTTCATCAGCATCTACTTGTAACATACAAATCCGATTACCAGTGTTGCCAGTGGCGGCTGATTTACCTGGGGGTAAAACAATAAGAATAGAATAGAATAGATGTACAAATATACAATTTAGAAAATATTTAGGGAATAGTCACTGAAAGCAACTTCACAATTATTATTCACTTTCATTTCCTTAAGTTAATTTTACATTTGAGACTCCTTTTCCCCTAAATTTATTTCTTAGAAAAAGTTTTAATGCCAATGACAACTGATCTAATATCCTTTAGGAAAGTCCATGTCAGATGTTGTGTGAAATCAGCCTATCTTTTCACAGATACCTTATCAAGACTTTGTAATCTAGGGGATGGAATTTGCTTTCTGACCCTAGTTACTGATTATTAATACACAAAAGCAAGAGGATGGGCAATCTTAGACACCTAAGGTAATGGGAATGTAGCTGTTAGTCAAATAACTATTTTTTAAATGAATTTTATATGACTAGGTAGCTTTTAAAGTTTCTGAATCAATCAGCTGTACTGTGGATAAATGTCTTTCTTCCTGTTGTTAGTAAGTGCATGGTGGATGCTGATTTATGCTGTGTTGTTTCTCTTGCTTGTTCTGATCAGAAATAAGTAGAAATACAAAATCTAATCATTTGTACTTATTAAAAAAATTAAAGAGACATTTAATTTTGTTTAATCTATGGCCATTAGCCAATAAAATAGAAATTACTGTTTTAAACCTCAGGGCTGTGATAGAATGGTTGCATTAATGGCCCTAATTCCTTGACTCTACTAAAGGCATACACTTTGCAATGTGGCTTTGCAGATTTTCCCACAAAACATTGAGTGTAATTTTTCATATCTTGACTCTGAGTTCAGATATGTGACTTGTTTTGCCCTTTGGTATATTAGCAGTAGTGATAAATAAGGGCTAGAAAAGAACTGGTGCCTTCATTATGGAAGCACACTCAGGCTACCCACTAGAAGGATGTAGGAGAGAAATGAAGAAGCAAGTTGCTCCAGCCAAAAACCACCCCATTTTCAGACTCTTAATTCCCCAGACAATAGCCAAGTGACACTCAGATATTCTAGAGACCTAGGTGACACCAGAAGATTTGTCCAGCTGAATTGCCAGTCCACAGATTCAAAATAAAATAAGTTCATCTTGTTTAAAGCCACTGTGTTTTGGAGTGGTTTCTTATGCTACATTAATGTAGTAATAGACAATAGAGGAGTAAGAAATTCAGATTTTTATATTTCTCAGGAAATAATCTGTGTAATTTCTTTCACTTTTTGAAAGAGTGTATATATTTGTGGATACATGAACTTACTTATTCAAACTCATTCTAATTCCCCTTCCCCAAATAAATTTATATAATTTGTGCTGTATTTTTCTTTGTGTTTAAAGTTTTAACTTATATATTCATATTGTTTTGAGGTTATATCTATCTCTTTTTGTCTCACTTACCATTACATTTTTTTAAATGTATCTGTGTCATTCTGTGTACATATTGGTTGTTGACTATAAATGTTTTGAATTATATATTTATAATATATTATATATATAATATAATTATAAATATATATAAATATATAAATATAATTATAATATAATTATAAATTATATTATATATATAATATAATTATAAAATATAATTATATATTTTATACCAGTCATGCTTTACTTATCCATTGTTCTAGAGATGGAAATCATGTTGCTCTTTATCTTCCCACTACCATAAAAAATATTGTAATGAAAATCTTCATGCGTATCTGTAGAAGAAATTTTGATAACATATATAAGTATATATGTCTTCATATACTTATGTGTATGTATATAAAAATATATTTCTCGGCATATCACTGAGTAAATTTATTTCCTAAGAGATCACTCTACTGTTTTTTTTGAGACCACTCTACTGTTGATAAAATATCTCTTATTTTGTACTTTTTAATTATAATGCTTAATTTTTTTCTAATTTTGTCAGGTTGGAGGCATTTACCTCAAGTAGTACTTTTTTTTAAAGATATGGAGATTTATGTTTATGACCACCCCCACATGCATCTTTCACATGAATTCTACATAAGAGAGAACTATTTTAAATTATATTAGGGGAGATTTTGGTTTCAATATGTGAGATTATTATAAATTTAAATAGACTCCATGGCAATAATTGAGGGATTGCCTAAGTGAGGTTTTTTTTGAAAAAAATTATCTCTTAGAATATGCAATATCTCTTATATGCAATTATCTCTTAGAATATGTGAATATGGAAGTTGGAGCAAGTGGTCTCTTGCTCATTCTATCCAGCACTGACCCTCAATGATAATCAAAACCATTATGAAAGAGACAATAACATCATGTCATCATTTATGAAAACAGAAATATATAAAAGAACTATGGGGAAAATATTCAAATAAGAAAGTAGGCCCATATGGTGAAACAAATATAATCATTATGAAATTTAAGAAAACAGGTTTTTTTAAAGATTTTATTTATTTATTTGTGAGAAAGAGATCATGAGGGAGAACAGGAGTGGGGGGAGTGTCAGAGGTAGAGAGAGAAGCAGGGCCCCTCGCTAAGCAGGGAACCTGACACAGGGCTGGATCCCAGGACGCCAGGATCATGATCATGACCGACTGAGCCAACCAGTTGCCCCCAAAACAGAGACAATCTTAAAAATATTAATAATTACCTGGAGATGACCCTATTCATATCTTAGCATATATCTTTTTAGAACTATCTCTGCACATTTTTTAGAAAAATATTTAAAGGAAATTTGTCATTAACCAAAAATGAAGATGAAAGATTGTTCTACCTGTTCATGTTTCTTAACAAGAAAACTATTAGTATTCTTGGTGAGACCACTCAATTCTTTGGCTAGTTTTTCTCTCACCATTTCAATTTTTCAAAATATTTAATACCCTTAAACCTTATATCCAAAATGCTTTAGAAATGGAAGAATGTCTTAGAATTGACAATATTTTGTTTAGTCATTTCTCTCTTTAGAAATAAATAATTCAGTCTGGCTTAGTAAACCTAATTGTTCAACAGTGCCAGTTGTGTAATTATCAGCCACAATAGGGTGTGATAATTTGTCTTTGAATAAGGATCAGGAAGTTCTTAAGGTGTTATCTTTTATTGTTCTTTCCATGTACTGAACACTCATTGCATTACTATAACTGCTATCTTCTGTTGAATTAAAGAGTTTCATTAATTGGGGTGAAGCCATAATATTGTATGTTTAAGGTACATAGTGTTGTGATTTGATACATTTATATATCACAAAATTATTACTACAGTAGTGTTAATACTTCTGTGGCTTCACATAATTACTCTTTTTTTTTTTTTTTTGGTGTTGAGAACATTTAAGCAACCTAAGAGTATATAATACAATATAGTCATCTATAGTCACCACGTTGAATATTACATTCCTAGAACTTATTCATCGTGTAATTGGAAATGTTTGCCCTTTGACTGACACCTCCTCTGTCCCACCCCCACCTCCCTAGCTCCTGGCAATTACCATTCTATTCTCTGTTTCTATGAATTTGCCTTTTGATTCCATGTATACGTAAGATCACACACCATTAGTCTTTCCCTCTCTGACGTATTTCACTTAACATAATGCTTTTAAGATTTATCCATGCTATCATGAATGACAATCCTGTCTTTTTTGTGGCTAAATAATACTCCATCATTTAAATATTTCACATGTTCTTTATCTGTTCATCCATAAATGGACACTTAGTTTGTTTCTTATATTGTTATTGTGAATAATAGTGCAATAAATATGGGAGTGAAGATATCTCTTCAAGATTCTGATTTCATTTTTTGGGTTATAAGCCCAGAAGTGACATAGCTGGATCAAACATTAGTTCTATTTTTAGATTTTGAGTAACTTCAACACTGTTTTCCATAATGGCTTCACCAGTTTGCATTCCCATCAACACTGCACAAGTGTTCCCTTATGCATATATCATATAGATGGTTTTCAAATATTTTCTCCCATTCCATATATTGCATTTTCATTATGCTGATTGTTTCTTTTGCAATGCAGAGGCTTTTTAGTTTGCTGTAGTTCTACTTCTTCATTTTTGCTAATATTGCCTATGCTTTGGTGTCAAATATATATATATATATATATATATATATACATATATATATATATATATATATATATATATATATATATATAAAACTAAGACCAATGATAAGGATGTTTTTCCCCATTTTCTTCCAGGAATTTTATAGGTTGAAATCTTACATTTAAGTCTTGAATGCATTTCAAGTTAATTTTTGTGAGTAGTGTATCATCATGTAAGGTATATATTACTTACTTCTGCAGCCAGAAATTTTTCTCCTGACTCTCCATTTAAATTGTGTTCTTGTAAATTCTCTGAAAACTATTTTGGCTATCTCCTACAATGATATACTTTTACCAACATAAGACTAAACGTTATAGTATATAAATATAGTAAGTTAAATAATTTATAGTAATCTGTTTCTCTTAGAACAATGCTAAAACAATGTTAATATATAATGCCTCCATGCCTAGATATAGTTGAAGCATTTTTTCCCTAATTTATAATAAGCTTGGCCACATGACTTGCTTTGGTTCTTGTCACAAGATGGCTTGATATTTGTCAAGAGCTTTAAAATCTCTTATATACATCCTTCCTTCAGTTTCTTGATTCTGCCCTTGAACACAAGAAAAAATGATGCAGATTGTAGTTATTATACTCTCCAGGGCCCCAAGATAAGAAGATATATGGAACATAGCAAAGCCATGGCAAGCAGAGCCAAGTAGGGATATAGCTGACTCATAGATTCAGGAGATACAAATAACATTTGTTGTTGTAAGCCATTCAGATTTGGAAGTTGTTTGTTACAAAGTAGAGCTGAAAAAAAAAAAGTTTTCAATATCTTGATGTGTATCAGTTTAATGGTTGATATGCTGCTCCTTCTCTCTCTGCCCCTCCCCCTGCTTGTGCACTCCTATTCTTTCTCTTCTCTCTCTCAAATAAATAAAATCTTAAAAAAATAAAAAAAACACAAGGAAGTTTACAAGTTTCAACCTTGATACCTAGTGGAGGGGATAACACTTTCTCCGACAATTTAAATCACTAGGTATTTTCTTGTAAGCTTTGCATTCCAAGTTCACACTACTAGTGTGGTCCAAAAAGCCTCAAGCAGAGAATTTAATGAATGTGTTCTCTGGTTGTTTGTGCCCCTAGATGCTTGGGAGAAGAGAATACAAATCCTCTTGGTGTCAGTGTACACTAACCCGGGTCTGTAACATGTCATTAATAAGAGGATGCATCTTCAGTTCAGAAATATTAAAATGTACAACAAACATTTTAAAAAATCTATTAAATAAGAATCATACAGTGAAATGTAATGCACGTTCAGTGGAAACATCAGAAAACATGATTAATTCATATTTTTATATTTGAGGGAAAGGGAAAACTTTTAGAGAGGATATTATTTAAATGGCAGTAACAGTAACAATAATAGCAGCAGCAACATATAGCTCTTACAATGCCCCAGGGATGATCTGTTTCCATATATTCCCTTATTTAATGCTCACAAAAACTCTCTAAAATAACTATTGTTTCCCTCATTTTAGAAATGGGGAAACAGGAAGGCCAGGACTTAAACCCAAGAGTTCTATGTGCGAAGCCGTGTCTTAATCATTGTTTCTTTAATAATGAGAGCTGTTTCATTAAGCACTGATCATGTGGAAGGCCAGTCCAGAAAGAGAGGACACAAAGAACACAGAGATAAAAGAAAATTTGTTCCTTACAACTTCAAGTGGACTAGAATGGTTAAGACAAAAGAAATGAGATCAAAGTAATTAGGTAATGATGTTGGGAAATAGATTGAAGCCAGACATGTATGATTTAGTATTTAGGTATATGAGATTTATTCTCTGACTAATGAGGATTCATTGAGAGTGTTGAAGGAAGAGGGTATCATGATTTGTGTTTTTAGACAATAACTAATTTCAGTGTGATGTATTGACTGAAAAAAAAAATGACGGCCAATCAGTCAGACATAAGGGAGTCCTTTGCAAAGAAGCAGTCAAAAGTCTTAAACTAATATTGTATATGAACAATATGTAACCACAACTTTTAGACTATGTTTTTGGAAGGAAGAGGATGTTTTCAACTGAATAAGGGAACAGAGGTGGGGTACGGAGATGTTGGTAAAAGAAATAGTAAGTTCAATTAGAGACCTATAGAGTTTGAAGTAGTTGTGGAATTTTTATGTGATTCTGTTCTGGTCTTGGACATAGATGGATTTCTGGGAAAAAGAATCAAGAGAACCATTGGGATTAATAGAGTAAAAAAAAATAAGAACAAATTTACATAATAGTTAAAACAAATCATATGAGTGTATTGTACATATTTAATAGCATTAAGTGCATTAAATAACATTTAACTTATTTTCTTTCACTGAGTTTTTAAAAGAGTGATATCTTTATAATAAAACTAATATGTGACACTAAGTATTTTTTTTATTATGGTAAAATGTATGTAACATAAAATTCACTGTTTTAACCTATATAAATGTAAAATGCGGTGGCATTAAATCCATTCACAGTGTTGTGCAACCATCACTCCTTTGTATTCCCAGAACCTACAGAACTTTTGTGTGTGTGTGTGCTATTTTTAAATCTTCAGAGTCATTGTCTCTATGTTGGTTAAATAAATCACCATTAGTGTTAGACTAGAGAAAAGGAAGATTGGGCCAAAAAACAGACTAATAATAAGTGATTTTTGTTGTGGAATAGGGCATGTTTTTAATAAAAAATTCATACTCAGTTATATATGAGCAAAACTTGGGTAATTGATGATTTAAGAATGAATTACAGGGGAAAATGAATTATAGGCAATTGAATATATAAATTAAAACTGTATTAATAGTCTAAATTCTAAGTAGATGATGGTGGTATTTTCTCTAGGGCTAAATGAGAAATATTACCTTCATGGTTGAATTGTCAATTCATTTTCAAAAGCTAAAATATAAACCAAACTATTACTTTCTCTAGAGAAGACCTCTATTCTTCTCTGCATTTTTTAAAAAGATTTTATTTATTTATTTGACACAGAGAGAGAGGTCACAAGTAGGCAGAGAAGCAGGCAGAGACAGAGGGGGAAGCACATACCTGCATTTTGTAATTAGCAGGAATGATGACAGAACCCAGAGGTCTAAGAACTCTTGGCAAGACCACCAACCTTTTGTCTCCCAAATCTTACAGTCTCACCGCCGCTATGTGCCTTGAGGTTACCATGACTCAGCTCCTGAATTCTACTTCAGTCACCCAAGTGGGGCAGCATCTCAGATCATTTTGGTTGCCCACATTAGCATTTTTATAAGGTTCTGTATTCTCCTTTTTCTGATCTTTACCTTCTCTTCCATTGTTCTTTTTGAAAATTATGGTCTATCTTCTCAACATTTCTTCTGACTTTTCTCTTCACCTTCTTTATCTATTTGCGGTCTGATTCTCCCATGAGGTCACTGGCACCCCTACAGATTTCTTAAGTTGTAATTGTTCTCTCTTGTATCTTGTATCTCAGGCTAGAGGTTGGGTTATTTTCATTGTTCCGCTATCCCGACTATGCCACTTTTGAAGCACACTTATTAAACTATGCCACTTGATGTTATGCCTTGTTATAGTCATTTCTAGATCTCTCTGCTTCTTTCTGATATTCCTTGTAGATTTGAGACTGTAGGGGAGAAAAACTTTTTCTCTTTTATTCTAGGTTCTTTTGGCTGGCCTATTAACTAAGTGGGCATAAAACATATTAACTCCAGAAAAATAAACTTAATTACATAGCCCTATAAAATTATGTGGACCCATAAGCAGTCAAGCAATTGGAGCTTATCTGCCATCATGAGCTGAGGAAAGGAGATAGGGGTATGATACTCAAAAGGGGAGGAAGATGAGAAGAGCAAATATTTGGTAAATAAATGCTTGCCATGTCATGCAGAGATAATAGGCCACAGAGAGGAATTTATCTCCAGGCCCTGCTGAACTCCCCCTACATTGCTTACCTTTCCTAGCCCTTATGCTTTGTAGTTACCTCTGGTGATAGTTCTCTTCCTGGACAAGGCTCTCAATCTAGTTTTTTCTTAGGCAGTTAAAGGGCAGTAAAACCTCTTCCTGAGTCTTTAGGGCCTTGATTCACTTCAGATCAAAGTATTCCACATCCCCAGTGATACATTCTGGAGAGATCTTGGGTAATTTTTGCATTCTTACCTTAAAACGTGGTAATTCTGGGGCACCTGGTGACTCAGTTGGAGCATCTAACTCTTGATCTCAACTCATTTCATGATCTCAGGATTGTGAAATCAAGCCCTAAATCGGACTGCACATTAGGCATGGAGTATGCTCAAGATTTTCTCTCTTCTTCCTCTGCTCCTGCCCCACTCCCTCTCAAAAAAAAAAAAACCATAAAACAAAAACAAAAAACAGAACAACAACAACAAAACTTGGTAATATTAGTTTCCATACAAATGATCACACTAGTATCCCCCACATTTAATTTTTGTCCCAGTCTTTCCCCCAGTGAGCTTCTACTTTGACTTCTCAGCATTACACCAGCCTAGAAATTGTCATCTTTATTTACTTTGATTCTCTAGATGATGGTTAATTTTAATGTCAACTTGAGTAGACTGAGGTATGCCCAGATACCCAGTAAAACATTATATCTGTGTGTGTCTGTGAGGATGTTTCTGGAAGAGATTAGCATTTGATTCAGTAGCCTGAGGAAAGATCATCCTCACAAATATGGGTGGGCAGCATTCAATTACCATACAGGCTAAGTAGAATAAGAAAGTGGAGGAAGAGGCAAATTAATTCTCTCTCCTTGAGCCAAGATTCTTACCTTCTCTCACCCTTGGACATCAGAGCTTCTGATATTTGGGCCTTGGGATTCAGAGCAAAGACTAATACCGTTAACCCACTGATTCTCAGGTTTTGGACTCAAACTGGGATGTACACCATCAGCTCCCTTAAAAGGCTTTCCAACTTAGACTGAATTATATGACCAGCTTTCCTGGTTCTCCAACTGGCAGATAGCAGATTGTGGGACCTCTTGACCTTTGTACTGCATGAGCCAATTCCTATAAGAAATCTCTCTCTCTCTCTACCTATATATCTATCTATCCACCCACCTATCATCAATCTAGTCCATTGATATATCAGTCTATTAATCTATTGATATATCCATCTATTATCTTTATCTATTTATTTATCTCCTAGATGATTATATATCTCCCATTGATCCTGTTTCTCTGGAGAATTCTGACTAATACATCTTTCTTTTACAAATGTTTAATAATCATTTTTTAAATGAAAAAAGTTAGGTTGAATGAGATTGAATAAGAACTTAAAGGCAAATTAATTAGTTTCTAAAATACAGTAGAAATTGTATAAAGAGTTATATTTTCTACTTAATTCTGAGGGATCTGTAGAGATGCCAACATAAATACACTTTTGAGTGGTATCCTTTAGCTCTTACTTCTTGTTCATATAAACTGTTTTGTTTTACCTGCACAGATCATCTCTCAATTTAATGTATTTTTCCATCTGCTTACCTTCCTCTCTGAAGTAATTAAGTACCCTCAGGTTGGTCTGCACTGTACTACACATGTGTCTAAAACGTCCTGCTTCATTTACACCTGTCTAGTCTAGCTTCTTCATCTGGCCGTCAGTTAAACATCAACCAGGCGTTGGAATCAGTGTTAATGAAATAGAGAACAATGTCTCTAATTCATTTGGAGGAAGTGATACATATGATGAAAAAGCATGCAGAGCTTGGTTCTAAATCCCATTATCCAATAAAAAGAACTGTAACCTGAAACTGGGTTCACCTCTCAGTGGGTGTGGCATCAAAAGATACAACCAAGCCAAAGAATAGTGAAAGGAAAGGTTTTTCTTGCAACAAGTAAAGGAGCACTTCAGAGATATTTCTCAAAACATCATAGTCCTGAAAAATAAATGGGAACTTTTAAGGTAAGTGTGCATGTATATTCATAAAGGGGCTTGGCAAAGGAGAGTTAAGTATAGAACTGGGGCAAAAGTCATCCTCCATTGACAGAGTCCAGGTCCTGATTAACTGAAATCATGAGGGCAAGCAAGGGTGAGCATCTTCAATACCCTGGTTCCAGTTAGTCCAATGTTTGAGTGTTTGAAGGAGTTTGTCTTTTGTTTATTTATTTATTTATTTATTTTATTTAAATCATGGTATAGTTAACATTCACTGTTATATTAGTTTCAGGTGTACAATATAGTGATTCAATAATTCTATATTTTATTCAGTGCTTATCATGATATGTGTACTCTTTTTTTTAATTTAATTTTAGTTTTTTTTTTAGTGTTCCAAGATTCATTGTTTATGCACCACATTCTTAATCCCCTTCACTTAACTTCGCTCACCCCCACTCAGCTCCCCTCTGATAACCATCAGTTTATGCTCTTTAAGTTTTTAGTTAAATGTTTTTCAGTTTCTATTTTTTCTTTGTTTATTAGTTTTTGTTTCTTCAATTCCACAAATGTATCATATGAGATCATATGGTATTTGTCTTTCTCTGACTAACTTATTTAACTTAGTATTATATTCTCTGGATCCACCCATGTTGGTGCAAATGGCAAGACTGTATTCTTTATTATGGCTAAGTAATATTCCATCACACACACACACACACACACACACACACATACACACACACACACATCTCACTCTTTTTACTCTTCTTTATCCATTCATCTATCCATGAACATTTGGGCTGCTTCCATAATTTGGTTATTATAAATAATGCTATAATAAATATAAGATTGCATATATATTTTTGAATTAAGGTTTTTGGGGATTTGTTTTGGTTTTTGTTTTGTATTCTTTGAGTAAATACCAAGCAGCGGAATTACTGGATCATATAGTGGTACTATATTTAATTTTTTGAGGAACCTCAGTATTGTTTTCCACAGTGTCTGTACCAATTTACAAGTGTTCCTTTTTCTCCACATCCTTGCCACTCGTTTCTTGTGGTTTTGATTTTAGCCATTCTGATAGGCATAAGGTGATATTTCATTGTGGTTTTGATTTGCAGTTCCCTGAAAATCAAATGAGTGATATTGAACATCTCTTCATGGAACAATTGTCCATCTACCTTCTTTGGAGAAATATTTGTTCGTGTCTTCTGCCTATTTTTTAACTGGACTATTTGTTTTTTGGTGTTGAGTTGTGTAAATTCTTTATATATTTTGGTTACTAACCCTTTATTGGATACATGATTTGCAAATATCTTCTCCCAATCAGTATTGTCTTTCTGTTTTGTTGATTGTTTCTTTTGCTATGCAGAAACTTTTTACTTGATGTTGTCCCAATAGTTTGTTTTTATTTTTGTTTCCTTTGCCTCAAGAGATATATCTAGAAAAATGTTGCTATAGCATATCAGAGAAATTGCTGTGTTCTCATTTAGGATTTTTATGGTTTTAGGTCTCACATTTAGGTCTTTAATCCATTTCAAGTTTAATTTTTTATATGGTATAAGAAAGTGGTCAAAAGACTGTCTTTTTCCCATTGCATATTCTTGACTCCCTTGTTGAAGATTAATTGACCATATAATCATGGTTTGTTTCTGAGCTCTCTATTCTGTTCTATTAATCTATATGTCTGTTTTTGTGCCAGTATCATACTGTTTTGATTACTAGAGCCTTGTAATGTATTTTGATATTTAGGGTGGATTCAAGCAGAAATAGACAATAAACAAATAGAAACAAAAAATAGAAATAGAAATAAACAAAATAGAAACAACAAAAAATAGAACAGATCAATGAAACCAGAAGCTGGTTCTTTGAAAAGATCAACAAAAAACTTTTAGTCAGACTCATCAAAAATGAGAGTGAGAGAGGGAGGACCCAAATACACAAAATCAGAACTGGAAGAAGAGAAATAAGCATTTATGCCACAGAAGCACAAAGAATTATAATATAATATTATGAAAAATTATATGCCAGTAAACTGGACAATCAAGAAGAAATGATAAATTCCTAGAAACCTATAACTTCTCAAGATGAATGAGGAAGAAATAAAAAATTTGTACATACCAGTTTCCAGCAATGAAATTAAATCAGCAATCAAAAACCTCCCAATAAACAGAAGTTTAGGACAAGACAGCTTCAAAGGCGCATTCTATGAAACATTTAAAGAAGATTTAAAAACTGTTCTCCTCAGGTTATTCTAAAAAAGAGAAAAAGAAGGAATGCTTTCAATTCATTCAATGAAGCCATCATTACCCTGATACCCATATCAGATAAATACACTACAAAAAAGAGAACTACAAGTCATTATCTCTGATGAACATAGATGCAACAATCCTCAATAATATATTAGTAAACCAAATCCAGCAACATATTAAAAAAAATCATTCACTAAGATTAACTGGGATTTATTTCTTGGATGCAAGTGTGGTTCAATATTCACAAATCAATCAAATGTGATATATCAAGTCTACAAGAGAAATGATAAAAATCATATGATAATCTCAACAGATGCAGAAAAAAACATTTGACAAAGTACAACATCCATTTATGGTAAAACCCCTCAACCAAGTAGGTTATGGGGAATGTACCTCGACATAACAAAAGTCATATGTGAAAAACCCACAGCTAATATCATATTCAGTGGTGAAAAACCAAGAGCTTTTCCCCTAAGATCAGGAACAAGGCAAGGATATCCACCTTCACCACTTTCATTCAACATCATACTGGAAGTCCTAGCTACAGCAAGCAGACAACAAAATAAATCACATCCAAATTGATAAGGAAGAATTAAAACTTACACAATTTACATATGAACATGATACTATATGAGTGTGTGTGTGTGTGTGTATATATATATGTACATATATATGTATATATATATACATATATACATATACATATATACATATATATATGTATATACATATATACATGAAAACAAACATACAAAAAACCCACTAGACCTGATAAATGATTTCAGTAAGGTCACAGGATACAAAATCAATATACTGAAATCTGTTGCATTTCTATGCACTAATAATGATATAGCAGAATGATAAATCAAAGGGATTTAAGTCCTGCAACAATAACTCAAGAATGTGTTAGGTCAACCTTTACTTTTGAAGCAGTACTGGAAGTTTTACTACTGATTTATTTCTGATACGGTTAGACTATCTCCTGGCTTGAAACTAGCTGCTTGGTTTTCTGTTTATTTTTTGTGGGTTTTTTTTTTTAATTTTTTTTAAATTTTAGAGATAGAGAAAGAGTGTGTGTGTGTGCACACAAGGATGGGGATGGGAGTGGTTGGGAGCAGAGCGAAAGGAAGAGAGATTATCATAAGCAGGCTCTATGCCCAGTGCAAGTTTCCATCTCACCACCCTAAGATTGTGACCTGAGCTTAAATCAAGAGTTGGACACTTAACCAACTGAACCACCCAGGCACCCCATGGCTGCTTGTTTTTATGTTCTTTTCATTTTAAACTTATTAACTGCTGAGGTCTATTTTTCTGCCATTTTAGCACATCCCAGATCATTCTGCAAGAAATGTGCTTGAGTAAGTCAGTACCAGTCAGGTATAGATCACAAAATGCCTGGAAGACATAAAATGACTTCTTATGCTAAGAAAGCTGTGTCTTAATCCTTCTTTTTCCAGGAACACCTAATCCTATCTGTCTACAGAGCCAGAGTTCCTTTGATTGGTAGTTGATTTTAGGCTAGAGCAGGAAAAACACAAGAGAGTCTGAAAAATCTTTAATGCCAGTTTGCCTATTTGAAAATTCAACTATATGCTACATCCTTTAATGTATCTTTACCCTGAAACAATTTAACCCATCCAGATTTAATTTATCATTAGATAAAAAGCTTGGCTTTACAATGGTTATGACAGCCAAATCCGCTCAACTTGATTTTGGATAGGTCTGAGTTTAAATAGCTTATAGTTGGTCAAAACATTTCACAATTTTTTATGTTTGGGCTTGAAATAATCCCTCCAAATTTATTATTCAATTATTGCTGACTGGCCAGTTCTTTTCTGAGCTTATCAAATTCTTCTAAAATCTTGCTACATCAAGCCAACTTCAGCCAATGTTATTAATATTTTGATCCTTGAAAATCTTCCCTGGACTAACAAATTAGTTATATAAAATTTCTATCTTATAAGTTATCACAACAAGATTTGTACCAAAATGAACCTGCCTTCCAATGCATCACATGTAAACATTAAAACAAATGTTTCACAACAGCATAAAATGGATTAAATATGGATTACATCCTTACAACTTCTATAAACAGCTAATTTTTTAAATCATTTGCCCCCTAGATCCCTTGTTAAAACAGCATTTTTTCCCCCTAGATAGTAATCCCTTTATAAATCAAGAGAGGCTAGATAATGCTGTGACAACAACTCTAAAATATCAGTGGCTTAAAACAACAGAGATTTATTTATTCCTCTTTCATTCACTGAGGGCTCTTCTTCACCCGGAGACTTGTCTCCATTCCAAATGGAAAGAGTATAGGGGTGTTTCACCCTTGCTTTTAATTTTTCTGATTAATTCAATTAGTAACTGATTCCCAGAACAAGTTCTAATTCACCAAACTTCTGAGGCAAGGATGTTTAATCTTCACTGTACTCAAAAAGATAAGAGAACCAAAAATTTTTTTAGGAACTAGTGATTAGGGTGCCTGGCTGGCTCAGTTGGTAGAGCATTTGGCTCTTAATCTCAGGGTTGTAAATTAAAGCCCCACATTGGGTGCAGAGATTATCCTTTCTAATGCCCATCACCTAGTTATCTCATCCTCCCACCCACCTTTCTGCAACCCTCAGTTTGTTTCTAGGAGTCAAGGGTCTCTCATGGTTTGTCTCCCACTATGATTTCGAGGTGATACTTCTCTTCTTTTTAAAAATATTTTATTTATTTATTTGACAAGGAGAGCAAGAGAACACAAGCAGGGAGAGCAATAGAAGGAGAGGGAGAAGCAGGCACCCTGCCAAGCAGGGAGCCCCATGAGGGGCTAGATCCCAGGACCCTGGGGTCATGACCCCGACTGAAGGCAGATGCTTAACTATCTGAGCCACCCAGGCAACCCATCTAGGTGACATTTCAATGACTCTGAAAAGTAGGACAGAATTTATGAAACAAAAGTAATCTTTAAATGATGTAGAAGAAGAAAATTTACCTAAACTGGGTAACAGCCTGAATCTTGGTATGTAATTGTACCAGGCAAGGTTAACAAAATGGTGATTAATTGCCAAAACATATTTCTGTTAAAACTAATTTTCAAAAATAAAAATGGAATGCAAAAATATGGCATATTAAATACATATCTGTTTTTTCCCTGCTTGTGATTATTTACTGTTGTTGGTTTTATTTCGTATTTAAAAACAAAATCTGTTTTGGTCCGGTTTGGTTTTTCTGTCTTAAGTTTACATTAAACATATAGGTATATGGATGAGAAGAATTGAAAATAATAACAAAATTTTGACAGCTGAAAAGTAGATATAACAAAACATTTAGAGTATCTGTGTTGGGAGAGAAAAGGCCGGGAGGCCTAACACGTAAGCTGACAATGAGGAAGACCAAAGCTAACTCCATTTATACCACACAATTTCAAAATGTTCAGACTGCAACAGGACTCTGAAAGGGGAAGGTAGGTAAGGATGGCTCAAAGGCAAAGATTACTTTCTCATTTATTTTTATTTTATTTTATTTTTTTTAGGTTTGGTCATATGCTAAAAGAATTTCTTTTTTTCTTTCTCTCTCTCTCTCTTTTTTTTTTTTTTAATTTCTTTCCAGTGTAACAGAATTCATTGTTTATGCACCACACCCAGTGCTCCATGCAACACGTGCCCTCCATAATACCCACCACCTGGCTCATTTATTTTTTAAAATTAGATTCCAGATATGTTCCTCTTTTCAGATCAGCCAGTTAACTTTTCTTCCACCCTGCAGAGTCATTTCTTCCCAATGACCACTGTGTCTAATGACTGGGTCACGGCAGGCACCTGGAAGGTGAGGGCAGTGAAGAACCTTGTATCAAGTGTGAACATTGATGCTTAGAACACGGAAGACAAACAGAAGATCTGATAAGCTTTCATCGGGAGGAAAATAATGAAATGATCAAGAATCAAAATGACTTGAAATAATCCAACAGCAGCACTGAAAGAAAAAAAATGGAACAAAGTCTCTCAAAGTTTAAGTGGAAATTTCCTTACTAAGATTTGTTGAATTTATACTTATCTCAATCATGTATCTAGGATGAAGGTAGGATGAAAGCACTTCCAGTAATTAAAGTCTTAAAAAATAGCTTCCATTCTACCTTTCTCCATATGAAACACTCTGCTGAAATGTGCAGTAGGACAAAGAAAGAGAAAGACACAGAATACATAAAGCAAGGGAACTGAAATAGAAGATTGGAAAGGGGATCCTCAAGAGCATGGAGAAAGGATATTCAAAATATGATGATTAGAAAGTAAGGATACTGAGTCACCAGAACAGTGATTTTAGAGGACTGCAGGAGGAAATTCTCTAAGTGAATAAAACTGAGACCCTCCAGATGAGATTTACAGATGTAGAACACTAGCAAAAGAATCATGTTTCAATTAATGAAAGGTACACAGAAAATTTGAAAAACAAAACCAAAAAAACCAAAAATCCAGCCTATCAGCAATCCAGGGATAACACAAATTTATGCATGAAATTAAAAAAAAAATATGCCAAATCTTTTGGACTTCACAGCTTTGAATAATACACAGTCAATATGGGTAAACATTGAATATATATTTATCTAATACACAATTTAATATAACTCCTTGGAGACAAAAAGCAAAAGGGAAGGATAACAATGTGTGGTGGGAGTGGGAGAGAGAAAAATCCCTGTTATTCCTATTGAAAAGTCATTAAAAGTGCTTAAAACTTTTATATGTTTATATGTGTATATGTATAGATACATACACTTATATATATGTATATATACATTTTATATATGTGTGCACAGATGATCCAGTAATCTAGATATTATACACAGCATGATATCAGGAATTAGAAATACAAGCATGCCATTTAGTGGTATGAAGCCTAATCAAAGGGTAAGTTAAATAAAAGTGGTTGCCTCTGCAGAAAAGGGAATAGAAACATAGAAGGTAAGATGCATATTTTCTTTTAAAAATTGACTAATATTACACTCTATGTTAACCAAAAATATTTAAATAAAATGAAATAAAGAAAAATTGACTCTATAAAGGTATAAAACAACAGTAGGCTTTTAAAAATAATAGCATACATTTTTCTCCAACACTAGTATATAAGAGAAGTATTTAAAGAATAAGTTTTTATAATACAGAAATTATGAAAGAAAAAAATGAAAGAAAGAAAAGAGGAGAAAGGAAAAGAAAAGAAAAAAAAATAGATTGCCCTATCCATCTATTGCTTTTCTCCACAGAACCTCATTAAAGTGACAGTAAATAATTTTTTTTTAAATATAAGTGAAACCTCTAGAATAAGGAAGACATGGTAGAATGTAACAGCAAAAGAAATATATCAACACATTTTGTGAAGATGGGAAACAATTGTAGAAGTGGTAATTGGTTTTTTAAAATTTTTTTCCAACTATATTGATATATAATTGACATATATGTAATGTCATTTTAAGATGTGCAACATAGTGATATGACAATGTGGAGAAGAAAAAAAAATATCTTTAAGATATCTCTATTATTCTTAGTTCTAATCTTTTGCCCATGAATCTAAGAACTGGATACATCTGCTAAGTGTATATAGCTACCACTATACTATGAAGTCAAGTATGGAAAATATGGATTATTTCTTTGCATAAATTCATTCTCTTTATAGACACTGGCATCTAAATGCAACTCAAGGTTTATATACCATAATTAATTTATACATATCTACTTTTAACTATAAAAAGAAAAAATCTATTTTGCTATGGAAAAAACAAATCATACGACATTCAATGTTTGTATGGTTTGTACTATGCTACTTTCTTACAATCTAAAAATATGGTTTCAAATTTAAAGCTGTTTTTTATTGAAAAATGCTTTGCAAATAATACATTATATTGGAGTAGGCAATTATGCATTGCTGGCCAAATCCAGTTCACATCCTGTTTTTATAAATAAAGTATTATTGGAACAATACCACATCTTATCCATTTGTTTACATACTATCTATAGCTGCTGAAGCACTATGGCAGGGTTAAGTCACTGTACCAGAGATCATATGACCTGCCAAGACATCATTTACTTAACAGAAAAGTTAAGCTGACCTTTGTTTTAGGTGAATATGTGACCAAGGAATTAAATATATATATATTTATATATTTGTATATTTATATATTTATACATATAAATATATATATATGTGTGTATATATATATATTTGTTTTCAAATTAAGGATCCCTCAATTTTAAAGTTCTACTATAAAATTACAAACTTCTATTATGTGATTCTGAAATATTCTGTAGGATATTGCAAAGTGAATGTTACAAACCTACATACATTTTATGTTGGTTTTTTATGCTTTAAACTTTATTTCTACATGTATAGCCCAGCTATCCAAAGGCTGTTAGATGCAGCTGTGTGTCTCTTCTCTAGATAAAATTCTTTCTTTAAAAAATATCTTAGTATCTTTTTCAAACTGTAATTTTCTCAAATAGGAATTAGAACCTTCTCTTTGAAGTCAGATTCCTGAGTGCAAATGAAACACAGATAAAAGACTGTCTTTTTCCAACAAAGTAGCAAATTACTCTTTCAGCAAAGAATAGTCTTCTAGGAATAAGATTCCACATTGTCTCAGTCAGCAGCCATGTACTACCTAGATATTCGTAGATGGCTATTGACCTGACCTTTCTCTGAGGCTCTGCTCCAAGTCTTCAGTAGTTCAAACCCTGAAAGAATAATCTGTGTTAAAATTTGTACAAGTCTTCTTTTAAACCTATATTTCTGAGAAACACTTTAATGTAAAAAATTCTTTACTAAAGGGACTTCTTTTTTTTTCCTTAAGATTTTATTTATTTATTTATTTTTATAAACATATAATGTATTTTTTCCCCAGGGGTACAGGTCTGTGAATCACCAGGTTTACACACTTCACAGCAGTCAACATAGCACATAACCTCCCCAATGTCCATAACCCCACTCCCCTCTCTAGACCCCCTACCCCCAGTAACCCTCAGTTTGTTTTGTGAGATTAAGAGTCAATTATGGTTTGTCTCCCTCCCAATCCCATGTTGTTTCATTTATTCTTTTCCTACCCTCCAAATCCCCCATGTTTCATCTCTATTTCCGCATATCAGGGAGATCATATGATAGTTGTCTTTCTCTGACTTATTTCACTAAGCATGATATGCTCTAGTTCCATCCACGTCATCGCAAATGGCAAGATTTCATTTCTTTTGATGGCTGCATAGTATTCCATTGTGTATATATACCACTTCTTCTTTATCCATTCATCTGTTGATGGACATCTAGGTTCTTTCCATAGTTTGGCTATTGTAGACATTGCTGCTATAAACATTCAGTTTGCACGTGCCCGTTCAGATCACTATGTTTGTATTTTTAGGGTGAATACCCAGTAGTACAATTGCTGGGTCATACGGTAGTTCTATTTTCAACTTTTTGAGGAACCTCCATGCTGTTTTCCAGAGTGGTTGCACCAGTTTGCATTTCCACCAACAGTGTTGGAGGGTTCCCCTTTCTCTGCATCCTCACCAGCATCTGTCATTTCCTGACTTGTTAATTTTAGCTATTCTGACTGGTGTGAGGTGGTATCTCACTGTGGTTTTGATTTGTATTTCCCTGATGCTGAGTGATGTGGAGCACTTTTTTTTTTCTTGTTTATTTGTTTGTTTTATTATTCAATAAATCCTTGGCTCTCAGAGCTCCTCAGTGGATGTTCAGACCCATTCTTGAAAATCCCCATAGTTCTACTTCATGAGTTTTCCCCTTGAGCTTCTGTTGGCTTTGAGTATTATGGGAGCACTTTTTCATGTGTCTGTTTGCCATCTGGATGTCTTCTTTGCAGAAATGTCTGTTCGTGTCTTCTGCCCATTTCTTGATTGGATTATTTGTTCTTTGGGTGTTGAGTTTGCAAAGTTCTTTATAGATTTTGGATACTAGCCCTTTATCTGATATGTCGTTTGCAAATATCTTCCCCCATCCTTTCAGTTGTCTTTTGGTTTTGTTAACTGTTTCCTTTGCTGTGCAAAAGCTTTTGATCTTGATGAAATCCCAATAGTTCACTTTTGCCCTTGCTTCGCTTGCCTTTGCCGATGTTCCTAGGAATACGTTGCTGCGGCTGAGGTCACAGACGTTGCTGCCTGTGTTCTCCTCAAGGATTTTGAAGGATTCCTTTCTCACATCGAGATCCTTCATCCATTTTGAGTCTATTTTCATGTGTGGTGTAAGGAAATGGTCCGATTTTGGGGCGCCTGGGTGGCTCAGTGGGTTAAGCCGCTACCTTCAGCTCAGGTCATGATCTCAGGGTCCTGGGATCGAGTCCCGCATCGGGCTCTCTGCTTAGCAGGGAGCCTGCTTCCTCCTCTCTCTCTGCCTGCCTCTCTGCCTACTTGTGATCTCTCTGTCAAATAAATAAATAAGATCTTTAAAAAAAAAAAAAAAAAGAAATGGTCCGATTTCATTTTTCTGCATGTGGCTGTCCAATTTTCCCAGCACCATTTATTGAAGAGGCTGTCTTTTTTCTATTGGACATTCTTTCCTGCTTTGTCAAAGATTAGTTGACCATAGAGCTGAGGGTCTATTTCTGGGCTCTCTATTCTGTTCCATTGATCTCTGTGTCTGTTTTTGCTCCAGTGCCATGCTGTCTTGATGATGACAGCTTTGTAATGGAGCTTGAAGTCTGGAATTGTGATGCCACCAACGTTGGCTTTCTTTTTCAATATTCCTTTGGCTATTCGAGGTCTTTTCTGGTTCCATATAAATTTTAGGATTATTTGTTCCATTTCTTTGAAAGAAATGGATGGTATTTTGATAGGGATTGCATTAAATGTGTAGATTGCTTTAGGTAGCATAGACATTTTCACAATATTTGTTCTTCCAATCCAGGAGCATGGAACATTTTTCCATTTCTTTGTGTCTTCCTCAATTTCTTACATGAGTACTTTATAGTTTTCTGAGTATAGATTCTTAGCTTCTTTGGTTAGGTTTATTCCTAGGTATATTATAGTTTGGGTGCAAATGTATATGGGATTGAGTCCTTAATTTCTCTTTCTTCTGTCTTGCTGTTGGTGTACAGAAATGGAACTGATTTCTTTGCATTGATTTTATATCCTGACACTTCACTAAATTCCTGTACAAGTTCTAGCAGTTTTGGAGTGGAGTCTTTTGCATTTTGCACATATAGTATCATATCATCTGTGAAGAGTGATAGTTTGGCTTCTTCTTTGCTGATTCAGATGCCTTTAATTTCTTTTTGTTGTCTGATTGCTGAGGCTAGGACTTCTAGTACTATGTTGAATAGCAGTGGTGATAATGGACATTCCTGCTGTGTTCCTGACCTTAGTGGAAAAGCTTTCAGTTTTTCTCCATTGAGAATGATATTTGCGGTGGGTCTTTCATAGCTGGCTTTGATAATATTGTGGTGTGTGCCCTCTACCCCTACACTTTGAAGGGTATTTGATCAGGAAGGGATGCTGTACTTTTCAAATGCTTTTTCAGCATCTATTGAGAGTATCATATGGTTCTTGTTCTTTCTTTTATTAATGTGTTGTATCATATTGATTGATTTGCAGATGTTGAACCAACTTGCAGCCCTGGACTAAATGCCACTTGGTCGTGGTGAATAATCCTTTTAATAAACTGCTGAGTCCTATTGGCTAGTATTTTGGTGAGAATTTTTGCATCTGTGTTCATCAAGGATATTGGTCTGTAGTTCTCTTTTTTGGTGGGATCCTTGTCTCATTTGGGGTTCAAGTTCATGCTAGCCTCATAAAATGAATTTAGAAATTTTCCAACCATTTCTATTTTTTGGAACAGTTTCAGGAGAATAAGAATTAGTTCTTCTTTAAATGTTTGGTAGAATTCCCCTGGGAAGCCGTCTGGCCCTGGGCTTTTGTTTGTTTGGAGATTTTTGATGACTGTTTCAATCTCCTTACTGGTTATGGGCCTGTTCAGGTTTTCTATTTCTTCCTGGTTCAGTTTTGGTAGTTTATATGTCTCCTAGGAATGCATCCATTTCTTCCAGATTGTCAAATTTGTTGGCGTAGAGTTGCTCATAGTATGTTCTTTCAATTGTCTGTATTTCTTTGGTGTTGGTTGTGATCTCTCCTCTTTCATTCATGATTTTATTTATTGGGTCCTTTCTCTTTTCTTTTGGATAAGTCTGGCCAGGGGGTTATCAGTCTTATTAATTCTTTCAAATAACCAGCTCCTAGTTTTATTGATTTGTTCTATTGTGGGCTTTTTTTTTTTTTTTTTTTTTTTTTTTTTTTTTTTTTTTGGTTTCTATTTCATTGATTTCTGCTCTGATCTTTATGATTTCTCTTCTCCTGCTGGGTTTAGGCTTTCTTTCTTGTTCTTTCTCCAGCTCCTTTAGGTGTAGGGTTAGGTTGTGTACTTGAGACATTTCTTGTTTCTTGAGAAAGGCTTGTACCACTATATAATTTCCTCTCAGGACTGCCTTTGCTGTGTCCCACAGATTTTGAACCATTGTGTTTTCATTATCATTTGTTTCCATGAATTGCTTCAATTCTTCTTTAATTTCCTGGTTGACCCATTCATTCTTTAGAAGGATGATGTTTAGTCTCCATGCATTTGGGTTCTTTCCAAATTTCCTCTTGTGATTGAGTTCTAGCTTCAGAGCATTGTGGTCTGAAAATATGTTGGGTATGATCCCATTCTTTTGATACCAGTTGAGATCTGATTTAGGACCCAGGATGTGATCTATTCTGGAGAATGTTTCAAGTGCACTAGAGAAGAATGTGTATTCTGTTGCTTTGGGATGAAATGTTCTGAATAGGTCTGTGATGTCCATCTGGCCCATTGTGTCATTTAAGGCCTTTATTTCCTTGCTGATCTTTTGCTTGGATGATCTGTCCATTTTAGTGAGGGGAGTGTCAAAGTCCCCTACTATTATTGTATTATTGTTGATGTGTTTATTTGATTTTGTTATTAATTGGTTGATATAGTTGGCTGCTCCCACGTTAGGGGCATAGATATTTAAAATTGTTAGATCTCCTTGTTGGACAGATCCTTTGAGTATGATATAGTGTCCTTCCTCATCTCTTATTATAGTCTTTGGCTTAAAATCTAATTGATCTGATATAAGGATTGCCACCCCAGCTTTCTTCTGATGTCCATTAGCATGGTAAATTGTTTTCCATCCCCTCACTTTAAATCTGGAGGTTTCTGCGGGTCTAAAATGAGTTTCTTATAGGCTTTTGTTTTTTTATCCATACTGATACCCTGTGTCTTTTGATTGGGGCATTTAGCCCATTAACATTCAGGGTAACTATTGAGACCTATGAATTTGGTGCCATTGTATTGACTGTAAGGTGACTGTTACTGTATATTGTCTCTGTTCCTTTCCGATCTACTACTTTTAGGCTCTGTCTTTGCTTAGAGGACCCCTTTCAATATTTCCTGGAGAGCTGGTTTGGTGTTTGCAAATGCTTTCAATTTTTGTTTGTCCTGGAAGCTTTTTATCTCTCCTTCTATTTTCAGTGATAGCCTAGCTGGACATAGTATTCTTGGCTGCATGTTTTTCTCATTTAGTGCTCTGAATATATCATGCCAGTTCTTTCTGGCCTGCCAGGTCTCTGTGGATAAGTCTGCTGCCAATCTAATATTTTTACCATTGTATGTTACAGACTTCTTTTCCCGGGCTGCTTTCAGGATTTTCTCTTTGTCGCTAAGACTTGTAAATTTTACTATTAGGTGACGGGGTGTGGACCTGTTGTTGATTTTGAGGTGGGTTCTCTGCACCTCCTGGATTTTGATGCTTGTTCCCTTTGCCATATTAGGGGAATTCTCTCCAATATACCTTCTGCTCCCCTCTCTCTTTCTTCTTCTTCTGGAATCCCAATTATTCTAATGTTGTTTCGTCATATGGTGTCACTTATCTCTCAAATTCTCCCCTTGTGGTCCAGTAGCTGTTTGTCCCTCTTTTGCTCATCTTCTTTATTCTCTGTCATATGGTCTTCTATATCACTAATTCTTTCTTCTGCCTCATTTATCCTAGCAGTGAGAGCCTCCATTTTTTATTGCACCTCATTAATAGCTTTTCTGATTTCAACTTGGTTAGATTTTAGTTCACTAAAAGGACTTCTAATCTCAATTTTGTAAGAGGATCTAATGAATTTCTTTAGTTTTACCTTTAGCAAAACAAAGTATATTTTGGTCTTACAAAGGCAGAAACATTACAGTCTTTCCTATGTATCCTTGTGTCTAGACCTTCATTTATTAAGCATTTGATATACTCATTGAAAAAAATAATTTAGAAATATCTGAAAGCAGTTACTTATCATCTAAAACTGTTTCTCCCATGCTTGTGCCAAAAAATAATTTCAGTAAATCTAAAGGGATTTCATACACATTACCTTGATGGCCATTTTGAATTAGAGCACTGAATGTTGATATTGAGCAAGAAAATGGGATGCTTTGAAGCTCACCTGCTAACTCAGAGTACCTTACATGTGTTCATGAATGTTGAGTTAAACTATATAAGGGATTATTGATGATTCTCAATTATTCTTTCAGTTAGAGGAAAAAAATGAGTCATCCCAGAAATATTTTAACTAACAATTACATCAAGTATACTGAAAACATGATCATATTTTCAGAAACTGCAGGGTCATAAGTGATTTCTGGAATACATTTGTTATTCAAATTGAGGTGCAGCTACAAAATAATTAATTATATGGTGATTTCACTAAATATTAAAAGGTCAGGAGAGTAAAAACCAAAATATTTTACCCTAATTTTTTAACATTCTTTTATAATTCTGGATTTAACATCTAAAGTAGTTTAATTGATTTAGATAAAGCTAAGATTAGAAACAATATAAGCTTTTATTACCTTTATAATTGATTTATGGTGACATGGCTTAAGAATGAGATTATTTTGAGTGTTTAACAATCTATAGGTACTTGGGATAATAAAATCAGTCTAATCTACCTGTGATATAAAATATCACTATGCAGTAAGACTCATTTTTAAATTATGATAATTAAATTCCTGTCTTCTTTGTATTTTTTAAAGAAATAAAATATGAACTGTTTTTGCACATTTATTCTATATTATTATAAATTATCATGCTGAATTTCTTTCCATTTTCATAATGGAACAGGATTATAGACATCAGCTCTTAAAAGCTTTGGGACATGAACTTAAATTGAACAAGTTTATTTTCAAAATGGGTTGCCCCAAATAAATGTAGTTACACCTTTCTTTCTTTATTATTTATTTATTTATTTATTTATTTATGATTTTATTTATTTATTTGACATTCAGAGATCATAAGTGGGCAGAGAGGCAGGCAGAGAGAGAGGAGGAAGCAGGTTCCCTGCTGAGCAGAAAGCCCAATGCCAGGCTCGATGCAGGGCTCAATCCCAGGACCTGGGGAACATGACCTGAGCTGAAAGCAGAGGCTTTAACCCACTGAGACACTCAGGTGCCCCACACCTTTTTTTTTAAAACAGTAGTTCTCCTTTATTAGCATTACCCAGAGCTACTCAGTTCTAATAAGTCTTAAGATTTATAATTGTTCATCTAGCAGTAAATTCTGTATGGCTTAATGTTCAAGGACTACGAAGTCATATATAAAATGAGTCCCACCAAAAAAGTAATTTATTTGGGGTCAGAGTACATTAAAATTGAATTTATCAGTAAATTATCAGACAGGAAACACACTTCTAATATTTTGATGATCTTCATGTCTATAGATTAGTCTTTATAATGCTTTATAAACCTAAAGCATTATAGACACATATACCATACCAACATTAACATTGAAGAAATAAAGGAAAATTATCCCTAAATATTGATATTTTGTTACAGTTATTATTTTTTATTCTTTCTGGATAATATTGAAAAGTTGATAGTAAAAGTTTAAAATGCTTACATAGAGAAAAAAATTACTGTGGATGTACTCATGCTAGAAATAATTCAGACATTAAGGGCAATCTTGGGGATGTCTCAGATGGCAATGAGGTAAAGAACTTAGCTGAACTGTGCTCTGGTGCTTTATGGAAAGTAGAATATGTGAATGATAAAACTGGACATTTAGCTGAGATTTCTAAGAAGTGTTGTAGGAGTGGCTTGGCTCTTGACTATTTACAGTTAAATGAGAAAGGATAGAGACAAACTGCTAAGTGAAAATAAACCAGCACTTGAAGATTTGGAAAATTCTCTGTCTTTTGGTATTGCTGAGAGAGAGAGAGAGAGAGAGAGAGAGAGAGAAATCTTGTTCTGAAGAAAACACAACAGTGTCATTGAACAACCACTGGATAAAGAGTTTATGGGATTTTATGAGCAGAAACACTGCCAGTTTGAACTGAAGCAAGCAGAAATAGGCTGAAATGAAGAAAGACTTGTTGAGCTTCTTATATTTGAAAAGACAGGGCAAAGAGTTGATCAGATATATATGTTTACTATTATTCAAAAAGAGAGAAAAATGACCCTGAAGTAGATTCTGGGATCATTAGGGCCACTGCCTCAGTTTCAACAGATTGGATGGCCTCCATGGAGCTCAGTGGTGAGACAACTGACTGAGCCATGAGTGTGGGATCACCCAAGAACCATCTATTAGGGATACCTTGCCTATGTCTTCTTCAAGGTGTTTTAGAACTTCAACTCCTTAATCTATTTTAAGTTAAATTCGTGTATGGTGTAAGATACTGGTATAGCTGCATTCTTTTGCATGTGGCTGTCCAGTTATCCCAGCAGCACCATCTACTGAAGACATTGTCCTTTTCACATTGTATGTTCTTGGATCCTTTGTCATAAATTAATTGTCCATATATGAGTATGTTTATTTTGGGCTTGCTATTCAGTCCCATTGATCTATGTATCTGTTTTTACACCAACCGTACTCTTTTGATTACTATAGTTTTGTAATAGAGTTTCAAATCAGGGAGCATGATGCTTTTAGCTTTTAGGACTATGTGTTCTATTTCTGTGAAAAATGCCATTGGAATTTTGATAAGGATTGCACTGAACCTATAGATTACTTTGGGTAATATAAATATTGTAACACTATTAATTAATTTTTTCAATCCATGAGCACAGAATATTTTTCCATTTATTTGTGTCTTTTTCAATTTCTTTCATTAATGTCCTGTAGTTTTCAGTGTATAGGTTTTTCATCCCCTTGGTTATTTATTCCTAGGTATTTTATTCTTTTTGATGCAATTGTAGGTGAGTTTATTTTCTTAATTTCTCTTTCTGATAGTTTCTTATACATACAAATACAACAGAAGTTATATATCGATCTGGTATCCCATAATTTCATTAAATTTTTGTATTAGTTTTAAGATTTATTTGTGGACTCTTTAGGATTTTCTAAATTTGTTTCTAACATAGGAAAATAGGAGAACATTTTCTCACATTTTAAGTTACTGAAGATAGAAGATTTAGGGGGAAAAAAAAGAGCTATGCAGGCACCTAGGTGGAGAAGTTGGTTAAGCATCTGACTCTTGGTTTCAGCTCAGGTTGTGATCTCAGGGTCATGGGATCAAGCCCCATGTGGGGCTCTCCTCTCAGTGTGAAGTCTGCTTAGGATTTCCTCTCCCTCTCCCTCTGCCCCTCACCACCACACACTCTCTCTCAAATGAGTAAATCTTAAAAAAAAAAAAAAAAGCTTACGATGGGGAAGTGACTAGTGATAAGACTTTTAAAGACATAGATCAGCAGTGATAGTTTAAATTTTGTCCAGAAGGAAGGAAACAGAAATAAAGAAAAGGAGTTATATAGAGAGTTTAGGGGAATGAAAATTGAGGGGATTCATATCAGATAATCTCCATTTTGTCAATAAAACAGGAAGTGATAAAATCTGTTGAGAAACCAGGGACTTTTAAGAGAGAGCAGAACAAGTAAAAAAAATATATAAAATCGAATAGCAATATAAAAAAATGTTTAAAGAGGCAGTTGAGTTTAAAGATTTTTATAAGACTTAAGCTTTCCAGAGCAGTTATAAATTCATAGCAAAATTGACAGAAAGATACAAACATTTCCCATATACTCCCCATTTCCACACACACATAGCTGCCCCTATTATGGCAACCAGCATGGTCTATTGTTATATTTGATGAAACTACACTGATCCATCAACAACACCCAAAGTCCATAGTATACACTAGGTTCCACTCTTAGTGTTGTACATTCTGTGGGTTGGACAAATATAATGACATGTACCCATCATTATAATATCATGCCAAGTATTTTTACTGTACTAAAAATCCTCTGTTCTCTATCTTTTCATCCCTCCTCTCCCATCCCCTGACAACTACAGATTTTTTTCCTGTTATAATAATTTTGCCTTTCCCAGAATGTCATATAGTTGTATCATATATGTAGCCTTTTTGGATTAGCGTCTTTCACTTGTAATATGATTTAAGTTTCCTCCATATCTTTTAATTCATTCATTGTAACTCATTTCTTTCTAATACTGAATATTCCATTGTCTGGCTGTACCAGTATGTAACCATTCATCTATTGAAGGACATCTTAGTGGTTTTCAAGCTTGAGCAAATATGAAGGAAGTTGTAAGCAACAACTAGTTGCAGGCTTTTTTTTTTTTTTTTTTAAGATTTTATTTATTTATTTGACAGAGAGAGATCACGAGTAGGTAGAGACGCAGGCAGAGAGAGAGGCAGAGAGAGAGGAGGAAGCAGGCTCCCCGCGGAGCAGAGAGCCCGATGCGGGGCTCGATCCCAAGACCTTGAGACCATGACCTGAGCCAAAGGCAGCGGCTTAATTCACTGAGCCACCCAGGCGCCCCTGCAGGCTTTTTTTTATGTGGACCTGTTTTCAACTGCTTTGGTAAATACCAAGGAGTGTGACTGTTGGATTGTATAATAAGAGTATGTTAACCGGTCTTCCAGTTAAACAAACTGCTAAACTGTCTTCCAAAATGACTGTACTATAGTGCTATGCACTATCACTATATAACTATATGTACTATAGTGACATTTACCATATCACCATATGTACTATAGTGATATTCACTATCAGTGAATGAGAGCCTCTGTTGCTCCATATCCTTGTCAACATTTGCTGTTCTCAATGTTCCAGGTTTTGGATATTCTAACAGGTGTGCAGTGGCCTAAGATTTTCAAAAATTAAATCACTCAATATGTTTTCTGACTATCTTCCATACAATCTGCCAACTTGAGAATAAAAAACAAGATTACTCAATAGCATGGTTTGACCAACTTTTGAAACTAAAAAATCAAGACTGAAATACATAAAGAAACGGGATTTCTAGGTGGCTAGGTGGTGTTTTTGGTTAGAGTTGACTTATTCTGGTATAGGATAGTCTAAATTATATATCTGAGAACTAGTTTGATTTCAGTTGGGGTAATGGGAAAGACCAGCCATTGGTTTTTCATCAACCAGTAGTGTTGCCAAGAGTAGTGAAAGTTGTCAATACCTTATGCTCAAGTACTTTTCAAGTCTCTGTTTACACCCCATTTGCTATTGTTATTATTTCATTGGTCATGGCAAGTCATAGCTCCAAGTTCAGAGTGAGGTAAGAGGTTACTACCTGAAAGCATTAATGCCAGGACATTTCCTACATAAGTGGAATAGTGTGGCATCTGTACATTTGTGACTGGTGTGTTTCACTTAGCATAATATTCTCAAGATGCATGAATACTGTCACATACGGCAGTGTCAATTCCAGATATTTTGCTATTACTGATATGTAGTTTATTTCTATTATAGTATGAGAATGCCCATTGTGTTATTTCTACTATTTTAAATTTGTTAAGAATTGTCTTATGGGCAGGAATATGGTCTGTCTTGAAGAGTGTTTCATGTTTACAAAAGAATGTGTACCGTTATTGTTTGGCAAAATGATATATAAATGTTCATTAGTAAAGTTGTTTGTTTAGGTCATCCCTATTTTAACTATCCTATTCATTCTCTCAGTTGCTAAAAGAATAGTACTTAGCAAATAGTACTTAGCAAAAGTAATTGTGAATTAGTCTGTGTCTCACATCAGTAACTGCTTCATTTAAGTTGAAGAATTCCTAGAAAAGTAACCCCTTTATCATTATAACATATTCCTCTTCATTATCCATATTCTGCTTTCTGCAGTATACTTTTGCTGAAATTAATACAGTTACTCCAGCATTCTGTTAGATAAAGCTTGCATCTTCTTTATGTTTTTATTTTTATTCTACCTCTCTCTTTATTTTTTTTTTTAAGATTTTATTTACTTGAACGAGAGAGAAAGAGAGATTACAAGTAGGCTGAGAGGCAGGCAGAGAGAGAGGGGGAAGCAGGCTCCCTGCCGAGAAGAGAGCCCGATCTGGGACGGGATCCCAGGACCCTGAGATCATGACCTGAGCTGAAGGCAGAGGCTCAACCCACTGAGCCATCCAGGCACCCTACCTTTCTCTTTATATTTAAAGTGGATTTCTTACAGAAGTTATGGGGTAAGTCTTTTTTTTTTTTTAATTCATTCTGATCATCTGTATTTTTAGAGGTGTGTTTAGACCATTTATTGATAAATTTGGATTAAAATATACAGTTGTTGGCTCTTACCTATATTTTATTGGTTCATTTTCTCTCTGCCTTATTGTAAGTTGTTTGAAGATTTTTTTAAACTATTGCATTTTTCTCTCCTTTATTACTATTATTATTATTATTATTATTATTATTATACTTTTAAAATTGTCAATGATTTGGGGTGTCTGGGTGGCTTAGGTTTTAGGCATCTGCCTCTGGCTCCGGTCATGGTCCTGGGGTCCTGGGATAGAGTCCCTTATGGGCTCCCTGCTCAGCGGGAAGCCTGCTTCTCCCTCTCCTACTCTCCCTGCTTATGTTCCCTCTCTCGCTGTGTCTCTCTCTGTCAGATAAATAAATAATATCTTTAAAAAAATGAATGATTTCTCTAGCTTTTCATGATGCACTTTAAATTATTGTTCAAGTTAACTACAAATAATTTTATTCTATCAATGCATAAGAAACATATATCAAAATATTCATAATTCAAACTTGCCATCTTTTTTGTTGTCATATATACTTTTATACACATTGCAAATACACAACACATTTTTAAACTTTTTTAATTTTTAATTTTTTATTAACATATAATGTAACACATTATTATTTTTGCTTTACACAGTTATAAAGAGAAATTTAAGATAAAAAAATGGGCTTTATTTTACCTTAACTTACTCTATTTTCAACACTCTTCTTTTTACAGAATCAAATTTATGACATTTCTTTTGCCTGAAAAAAATATATATTTACTTAAAATTACCAAAAATGCATGTAAAAATCAAGGATGACCAATATCAGAATAAAACAGAATATACAGCTATTAAATAAGGAAAGGATGGGTGGAAAGAGTGAGTAATCAATTAATTAATGAAAAAGGAAAAGGAGAAAAAAAGCAAAGCAACGGATGCATAGAATTAACCAAAAATAAAAATTGGCACATATGTGTACATATGTAAAATCAGTGGTTAAAATCCTTAGCTTCTCAAATTGAATGGTAAAAAAAAAATCCAGATACATGGTATCGATGAGAAATACACCTACACAAAATTTAAATTAAATGTATAGGGAAGGCTCTAGTAAAGGAATGTGAAACTAAAGAAAAGAAACTAAAGGGATAAAAGTAAAAACAGATTTTGTACCAAAATAATTATTAGGAATAAACAGAGTCTTTAATTATTGCTAAAATAAATAATATAAATAACATGCAAAAATCTTGTAACTAGATTCACTTCACAATATTTTCTATATATGTAAAGCAAAATTTGAGTCATTATAAAAATAATAGTCATAGTGGAAAATTTTAGTTGATTTGTTTCGGAAAATATTCAATTAAGGGTAAAATTTAAGGGTATAGGTAATTCAAAAAACATATGACTAGGTGGATATATACAGATTCTTACATTCAATAATTAAGCAACATTCAGGTTTTTCTTTAAGTACACACACAAAACAGTTACAAAATGAAAGTCATAAAAACAAAGATTGTTAATATATAGATCTAATAGTCTGTCGAATTAAAAATTAGTAATTAGGAACTAACCCAAATCTCAATATTTTGTGAAATTTAACATCAACATACTTCTAAATACCTCATGGGTCAAAGAAATCATAATAAAATTATGAGTATTTATAAAAGAGAAATAAGAAAAGCACTACATGTTCAAACTTGGGTGTGACTAATGCAATATTTAGAATGTAAAGATATGTCCTTAAATACTTACATGTTTAGGGACGCCTGGGTGGCTCAGTGGGTTATGCCACTGCCTTCGGCTCGGGTCATGATCCCAGCATCTTGGGATCATGATCCCAGCATCTTGGGATCAAGTCCTGCATGGGGCTCCTTGCTCAGCGGGGAGCCTGCTTCTCTTTGGGCTTCTGCCTACCATTTTGCCTGCTTGTGTGCTCTTTCTCTCTCTCTCTGACAAATAAATAAATACAATCTTTAAAAAAAAACTTAATGTTTAAAGAAAAAAGTGGAATCTTAATGGAATACTACAAGGTAAAAATGAAAGATTTAATCATTCATTATCTATCTTCCTTCCAGCAAACTTGTTATAACACAACGATAAAATATATGTAACATATAAATTCACAACTGTGACAAGCACAGGGAATAAATTTTGAAGAATGGAAAGAAAGTACATTAACTTTAACTGCCTTATAAACTTGCAAACATGCAGAAAACTAATTGCTTTCATCATGGGAAAACTACCAGAAGGATGCAGATACTATTCCCCTGACTCTTTCACCCAATCAACACACACAAGACCAGGTGTGAGAAGCACCAAATTTCTTTAAAATTAGAGCTAGTGGTAGATGTAGGAGAGATATAGGACTGAAATTAGGAGTTTTTAATAGATGGGGAATTCTCTTACCAAGTTTGTCTAGATAGGAACTCCCTTCTCATAGCCCAGCACCCAGTAGAACCAGAGAAGTTTATGCTAAAGAAAATATAAACCAGATGAGATGCGGGCTAAGAAATTCCCAACGTTCTGGTGGCTGGGGTGAGGCAAAGTTGGTGGGGATGTAGGAGAGAGACAGCGGCTGTAAACATCTACATACAAATCTTAGTGTGTGGATGTAGTTTTTACTTCTCTTGGGTAAATACCTAGGAGTAAAATTCCAGAGTGGCATCATGAGTCTTAGCTTTTTAATATTCTCTCATTGTGGTTTTGATTTATATCAGTGTTTATGACAATATCATACTATCTTGATTATTGTAGATTTTAGTATAGTATCATACCACAAGTCTTCCAACTTTTTTTTAAATTCATGTTGCCTTTTTTTATGTCATTTGAGTATGAAAATAAATTGCAGAATAAAGTAGTCAAGTTCTATAAAAAGCTTGCTGTGGTTTTGTATGGGATAACATTAAATCTATAAATCACTTTGAGGAGAATTATCACTTTAACAAAATCAAGTCTTACAAATCATAAACAATTTCACATAAAATGTGATTTTCCATTTTCTTGGGCCTTCAATTATTTTCAGTAAAGTTTTGTAGTTTTCAGTGATAGGACTTGCATGACTTTGTTAGAATTATTCCTAAATATTTTCTTTTGAATAATATTATGGGTGGATTTTTAAAAATTAATGTTGATTACTCACTCTAGTATATATGATAGATTAATTACTGTAAATTGATCTTTTTTCTACAAACTTTCTGAACCCACTTAGTTCTAGTATTTTTAAAACCTTAATATTTTCTTCATATACACTAATGTATTTCAAAAATATTCTTTTAAAAGCTACTTTTCAGTAAGTATGCATTTTATTTCTTTTTGTCTCATTCTTGTTTCTTTTTTTAACATTTTATTTATTTATTTAACAGACAGAGATCACAAGTAGGCAGAGAGGCAGGCAGAGAAAGAGGAAGAAGCAGGCTTTCTGCCAAGCAGAGAGCCCAATGTGGGGCTCGATTCCAGGATCCCAGGATCATGAACTGAGCCAAAGGCAGAGGCTTTAATCCACTGAGCCACCCAGATGCCCCTTCATTCTTGTGTCTTTGTAACACATTTATATTAACTTCCTTGAAGTCTTTAACTGTTAAATTCAAAATCAAAGTCTTTTTGAAACCAATTTTTTCTTGGCTTTTTTCCCCTTGAAGGTGGGGTATCACTTATCTGTTTCTTTACATATCAAGAAACTTTGGTTTATCTTTATTATCTTTTGACTGATATATTGACATATAGTGTAAATTTAAATGTGCATATTGATTTGATACATTCGTATGTTGAAATATGATTACCACTATACCTATGAGTTAACACTTCTGTAACATCACACTTATCATTTGTGTCTGTGTATGGTGAAAACAATTATGATCTAGTCTCTTAGCAACTTTGAAGTTTATAATACAGTACTGTTGGCTATAATAACTAGGCTGTGCACTAGATGGCAGGACATATTTATCTACTAGTTGCAAGGGAGATGTTTTTAAAGGGTAGTAATTCTGGTTTAAAATTGGGTATTTATATAATTGGTTGCTGAACTTTAGTAGGCAATAAACTTGCCTATATTAATATTTAACATTTGCCTGCACAGTTGTTATTGTTTTTGCTGACTCTATGAATCTTTCCTGTATACAAGTAGTTTAGTTTCTGCATAATATGATCTGGTATTTTCATTATTTACATACTGGATCTTATTCCTAATTATTTATAATGATTGTCCTTTTTTTTTTCATTTTAAGAGCTTTTCTTCAAACTTGCTTAACAACTGATAAATTGTTCTACTAATTCATTGCATTTTTTTGTTTCTTATGCTTTTAGTTTGTTCTTTGTGCTGACTGGATTAACTCTGCTCTTTTTCTAGTGTAGATTTGAATGGATTTTTCATTGACATGACATTTTTCCTTATTTCTTCTATTGAATATTTGATATTTTCTTGCTTTTTAATATTAGCCAGCTTTTCTTGTGATTTTAGATATTTTACATTGAAGTCACATATTCTTGCTTTCTTTGCAAACAGAATAAAATGAAAAAAGACTACAAAGATTACCGCAAAATAGACAGTACCCTTAGTTCACATTTCAGTTTCTTAGCAAAGCTTTTTACTCTGTTTTTCAATTTTCTAGGTAAAGATAGAAATGCTGAATTTCTAGTACAATTCTTTGATTTTTAGCACTTTTTTTTTCTTTTCTGTTGGTTTTTTCTTTTTATTTCTTTTGCCTCACTCTCAAGTTCTTAAAGCTTCAATGGTACACAGAAAGCAAAGATTTCCCTTCTATTCCATGACTAGACGTCTCAAAATGTACATTGCCACTAACAGCCAATCCCTAATTTCAATTTGTGACTTGGAATATTTACAACTACCTACTCTACTTTCAAAGTATACCATGAACATGGAGAACATGGAATTTCAGAGGTTGAAGGAGGTGTGATCTTAACTTACAAGTGAATTTCTTAAGTGAGAAATTACATGTCTGCCATCTTCTCTGAGCATGCCCAAAGTTTCTGGGTCAGTGTATGATGGTGATCAATATAAAAATGAAACATCTTTCTAACTTTTTTCTTGGTGTCCTCATGAAGCAATTTTGGAATATGCCAAAACAAGTCTAGTTAGGTTTTTCATATTTGAGCTTCAGATACCTTATTAATAAGAGATTTCCTCTCATATTCTGTCAGATTGTTTTCCCATCTTTCTTTTTCTACTTGTTCAAAGTTTTCATTTTTCTGTATATATTCGTGCATAAAAAAGTTTGAGACCCTACATAGGTGTATGCTTAACCATGTGCCATTTTGGTCTAGATGTGTTTAGAGGTACTTTCTACATGCTATCATGATTAAACCCCATCTATTCCCTTTGACGGAAAAATCTTCTTGATTTTCTATTGTGAGGTTCTGTGGGTAAGCTGAGCTATAAATTCTTCATCCCCTTCTCTTTTTTTTCCAAAAGCTTTTTTCTTTTTTTTTTATCTCTGTGTTCAGAGTTTTTTTTTATATTACCAAAAGTTTTATACCAGATTTTAAGAACTGGACTCTACTAATGACAGGATTCCCAAGAGTTTATAACATTTACAACAATGGCATTTGCCTCAATGTATTCTGTTGCATTATGGATGAAAAGTTATAAATTGAAGATAAGCTTACTGTGATTTTTTAAAAAGATTTTATTTATTTATTTATTTGACAGAGGAGAACACACAAGCAGGGGGAAGGGCAAAGGGGCAAGCAGACTACTCCTGAGCATGGAGCCCATTGTGGGGCTCTGACCCAGGACCCTGAGATCACGATGCTTGACTGACTGGCCACCCAGGCACCCCACAACTTACCGTAACTTTTAAAATTAAAAGTTGTGAGTAAAGAGAAATTACTATGTTAGTAATTACTAGATTGATTTGTCTTCCCTACAAGGCTATCAATTATTTGAAGTATGGGTAGAGTCCCTTTCCTTATCATTGATTCATTTGTGCTAGCAGTAAATATCTATTGAATTATTAGTATGATGTTCTAAATTTGAATGAGCAAACACAATGAAGTATCACTCTATTCAATGTTTCAAAAGTAAATCTTAATTTAAATATTGAAATTTATATATGCAGATTAAATGTTATATCTTTTGCTTTTGCTGTTTAGAATTTGCTCAGAGATATGATGAATAGGGTCAGGAGGCCCAAAGTCTCATTTTTCTTTCTTCAGTTACTACTTCTATCACTCTGAGCAGATATACTTTATTTCTCTAATACAAATTTTGTATCTCCAAAATGCTGATAGAATACTGCACTGTCTTTTTCATATCTTCTCCCCTAATGATTGAATATGGTACTATATGAAACAAATTTAAGCTATTGAGTGATATTCAAATCATAATTAATATTACCATCCAATTTAGAGAATGATTCTGGATACATACATACTTATTACATACATCAATAGAGAAGTGTGTCTGACTATCCAGCTCAGTGCATGCAGTGTCCTCTCAAATGACACCCTTGATTTCAATCACCCTGCTTGCCATTTCACCTTAGAGCATTGCTAGATTAATCTATATAATCATTTTTATGTTTTTCTCATTGTCAGTAGGAAAGTTAAAATGACTTAGCATAACATGTTGAGTACTTCATAAGTTTTCTTTCTATAACTTTATATAATCTCATGTCTAGCTACTGAACTCTCTTCTTCTGCTGTTCTTTGTGTGTTTTATATTTTGCAGGAACCAAAACTGCTTGTAAATACCATGCCAGGGTCTTTCATGATTTGTCGTCTTTAATCACAGTCTTCATTATTGCAGAAATAGCTGAACTTTTTTGATGTATCCATCAAAATTTAATATTCAAGCCCAGGGTAAAATAGTACCTTATCTTGAAGTCATTCTATATCTTCCAGTTAGATTTAAATGCTAACTCTTGGGGCACCTGGGTGGCTCTGTGGGTTAAAGCCTCTGCCTTCGGCTCAGGTCGTGACCCCAGAGTCCTGGGATCAAGCCCCGCATCGGGCTCTCTGCTCTGCGGGGAGCCTGCTTCCTCCTCTCTCTCTGCCTTGCCTCTGACTACTTGTGATCTCTGTCTGTCAAATAAATAAATAAAGTCTTTAAAAAAATGCTTACTCTTTGGAGCAATCCTATGATTTTGTTTAAACCTTTACATATTCATCAAACTGTGCATAGTTGTATTGCTAATTTTATTCTATCTCTTGCTGCATAAAGAACCCTTTGAGAGCAGGAACTAGTTGTTTTCAAATTTAACATAAATGCAGACTAGTTTTCATGCAAATAAATTTGAGTTAAAATCATGAACACCTATATAGTTACATGAGGCTAACCAGGTGATTTATCAGTTATAAAATTGAGAATATAATGCCCAGGGAAAGACTTTTTAGAACAATTAAATTATATTGTTTATGTTGTTATTATTATTGTTGTTTTGATTTTTTAACTTGTCAATCATAATATTTCTTCTCTTCCACTACTGTATTGAATTCAGCCCTCTGCTTAAATAAACAAAAAGAATTTATTGAAAACATTATTAGAAATTTTACTATATGCCTCTTTAGTTATGTTTTACAATACCACCTGTTGAAAAGTATATGCTCGCTAATCAAGTATTCTCATAAAGATTGACTAGACTTTAAGGACATTTATGGTTAGAGTCTGACCTTACATTTCAGTTAGGAATTGGGTTGCTGATAAAATATTTAAAGCAAGAAGAGTTAGGTTTCACATTAGGCTGTAACCAAGTTTAACACTGCATCTAAGTAAAAGGAATACTTAATTACTGTTGAATCACGGTGATCACTTGGTGACACTTTTGCTACTGTATTCTCATCAGGCGTGACCTTCTATTCTGCAAAGTCTTCAAAATACTGAATGAACTGACTGACCATTTATTGATTATACTTCATACTAATGCAGTATAACTTTTCACATGCAATTGGGACACTTATTACTTTGCAAAGTAAAGTGGCAGAATGAATCCCATAGGGCTGTTAAAAGCAAAGAGCACTGCAAAAAAGTATTGGATTATCTAACATTAAAAAGAGCCCATGTTTTATTGGTAGCTCCTACCTGTCTTTTCAGACTTTTAAAATATATGTTAATCAGGCAATGTGAGGAACCATCATAGAAAGTCACTGACAAAAGAGAAAATCTTAGGAGAGATTACTGTGCTATGAGTCAGCATGCCTGATTTTAGACTTTGGTGCTAGTTAAATGTTTCCTTAAGAGGTAGTTCACTATTTTGAGGCTCTGTGTCTTTATGAGCCAGATGAAGGGAATTGACTTGTAACGTCAAAGATGTTTGCCAAATTGAAAATTTTGTGTGTGGAGGTATTAAATATATCTAGTAACTATACCTTATTATCTTTGTCTTTGTATTGATCTAGCTATATCTACCTATCACATGTATCCGTGTATACGTATATTGAGATTGTAGGTATATTTACATTTGCAGTTGTCTGCATAGACATTATATAGCTTAAGGATATTTAATATAAAGTATCACTATTCTGTACTCTCATTTTTGGGACATAGTACACAGCTTATTTTCCAATTAACCATTTTAAGGATGGTAGTGAATAAAGAAACTTCAGTTACAACACTTAGAGTCTCAAAAAAATGCTCAGTGGTTTATTTGGAAATGTTCTTGAATGTTGTTAAATAAAAATTATCTTATAATTTAAAAACACAAAACAAAATATCTGATTTAATTGAACTCAAGGGACATAAGAATCCCCATCAAATTTGCTATATCATTAAGTAAAAAAAGACTGGATTATCTTATATGATAGTTGGATTTTGTAACTGGAAATATACTTCAGTCATTACTTTCTGAGCAAAGGATCTTTTACTTTAAGTACTTTCAGAGTTAGAACAATAATTATATTTCTTTGTTTACAGTCAGTCATGATATCTTGTAATAACAGAACACTTTTTGAGCAAAACTGGTACAGTATAGACCAAAAAAATGTAGGTGCCTCGGTAGCTCAGATTGTTACGTGTCTGCCTTCAGCTTAGGTCATGATCTTCAGGTCCTGGGCTCAAGCCCCCCATTGGGCTCCCTGCTCAGTAGGGAGTCTGCGTCTCTCACTCTGTCAAATAAATAAAATCTTAAAAAAGAAATTAAATATTTCAAATATTTTTTAGGGTGACCTGTAGAAACTCAAATAACATATTTATAAAAATTCAGTATTATTTATAACAAAAATTTTTGCTTTAATCTTGGTGCTGGTATTATGTTTTCTTGATTTCTGAACTTTTCAATTTGAATAAAAGCATGCTAATGATGGACACTTCCCTATTAATATTAAAACACATTGTTATAGATTTATTACTACAACACAAATTAGCACATTACCATCGAAAAAGTGTTATAGTAGGGATTTAGAAAAAAAAATACTTGACAAATAAGACAGGGATGATTTTTCTTTTAAGATTATCCAGGGAGGAGCGGCTGGGTGGCTCAGTGGGTTAAAGCCTCTGCCTTCGGCTCAGGTCATGATCTCAGGGTCCTGGGATCAAGCCCCGCATGGGGCTCTCTGCTCGGCAGGGAGCCTGCTTCCTCCTCTCTCTCTGCCTGCCTGCCTGACTACTTGTGATCTCTCTCTCTCTGTCAAATAAATAAATAAAATAAAATTTAAAAAAAAAGATTATCCAGGGAATAGCAAGATATCTTCCAGTGAAGTAATTGGCTTTTGTCAGAAGAGAGAGAGACTGAGATGAAGTAAAAACCAAAGTTTGGGTTCTTGTTTCAATTCTGGCACTTACTATATGGTCTTAGGCATGCCACCTCCCCTCTTTATGTCATAGGCTTTTGTGTAGATTCAATGAGAAAAAATACAGAAAGTTTTTAAAATTATATTATAACAGTATTAAAAATACATTTTATTTTTTTATAGATTTTATTTATTTATTTCACAGAGAGAGAGATCACAAGTAGGCAAAGAGGCAGGCAGAGGCAGGGGAAGCAGCTTCTCTGCTGAGCAGAGAACCTGATTCAGGGCTCAATCCCAGGACTCTGAGATCATGACCTGAGCTGAAGGCAGAGGCTTAACCCACTCAGCCACCCAGGCGCCCCTAAAAATACATTTTAAAATTAATCTTAATCCTTACAACCCAAAGCAAGATGTGTGAGTGTGAGCGTGTAGTCAAGTTTTTGCCACATGGATATAAGTCCTCACAGTTAAAACCAAATACACAATTCCGTTTTTAATTTTTGAGATGACCTGTTGGACTAATATATATATAACACACCAAGATCTTTCTTGGATTGGCTTGAGGTTGAAGGTATGGTGATACAAAGATGAGAAAATGAAGTGGTATGTGGTTTTTTAAAAATATTTTTAGTGTTTCAGTGACTACTTTGGACATGAGGTAATCTATAATTTTTCGTATTTCAGAAGAACAAAGTAAAAAAGAAAACTAATTTTGTATTGCCTTCACACTTAATTGAAATACCAGTAAAAGCCAAAACTAATAAAAATATTTCCATAATCATTATCAAGTTAACACTGGTTACTTTAGCCTCTGGAATACTTTTTTCCTCCAGGCTTGAGTGAACAACATAATGAGCTTTAATATAAAGAAAATGTGCAAAGTGAATAGCCAAAGCTTTGGAGTCAAGCAATGTGATTTTAAAGCTTCTCACTTCCCTTACTTTCAAGCTGTTTGATAAGGAACTAGTTTTGTGGTTTTTTTTTTTTTTTAACCGATATTCATAATGCAAAATAAGTGAAGTGCTGAATAAATTTAAGTTTTCTTGCTTATATTCAAAGTTACTTTTGTATGGACATCTGTACTGGAACCTTGAGAAAACCTTGCACTAAAGTGCCTGAGTTTCTAGCAATTGGAATCTGTGAAACATAAGTTAAGATGAATAAGATGATTTATGATCTCTTCATTTAGAACAAATGTAGTAGAGGTCCAATTATCTTTTCTGTCTTCACTGCTTTGCTCCTAGAGTTGATAAAAATAAAGACAATATGCCAAGTACCCACTGGCCTTGATTAGAATTGAAAATACTGTCAAACGCTGAGCTTTTATTTTCTCAAAACACACTCATGCTATATTCTTTCTTTCATTGAAAAATATAGCAAGATTTTGATGACATTTCTTCAAATGAAGGACAAATGAAAAGTATTAATCAAATAGGCCCAAATTTATAGATCTGGGTGAACTGGGAGATGTTGTATCTGCAGGCACTTTAGTTAAGAGCTCCTAATTATGTTTAAGGGACAAGTTACCTCTTTAAGGTATTTACACTTAGTTTCTGGGAAGATTTAGTATTGCCATGCTATATATGCAGATATAGACATAGAAAAGTGTATGTAAGTATACATCTGTATGCATATGTTTACAAATACATATGTCTATGTACATCAACTTACACATATATTTGCATATATTTGAGTATATTTGAATGGTTCTTTAAATATCTTATGTCTAGTAAAGAAATAGCCTATGATAATAGAATAAACTGTTCATGAGTATGTTTTAAAGCTGTTTGATTATATGACGTGTATAGTCTGCTTACTCCAAAATACCTCCTATGAAATATCTAGTGTTTTTTTCATGTATACAGTCAATGTTTTTTAAAATAGGTTTTGAATATGAATTCATTCTTTTTTGAAAATTAACATATAATGTATTATTTGTTTCAGGGGTAAATGACTGAATCATCAGTCTTCCAGAATTCACAGAACTCACCATAGTACATACCCTCCCCAGTGTCCATCACCCAGCCACCGTATCCCTCTCCCCAAACCCCCTAGCAACACTCAGTTTGTTTCCTGAGATTAAGAGTCTTTTATGGTTTGTCTCTCTCCCCGGTACCATCTTGTTTCATTTTTCCTTCCATTCCCCCCACGACCCTCTGTCCTGCATCTCAAAATCCTCATATCAGAGAGATCATATGATAATTGTCTTTCTCTGATTGACTTATCGCGCTTAGCATAGTACTCTCTAGTTCCATTTACATTATTGCAAATAGCAAGATTTCAAGGTATTTTGATGGCTGCATAGTATTCCATTGTGTATATATAGCACTTCTTCTTTATCCATTCATCTGTTGATGGACATTTAGGCTCTTTCTATAGTTTGGCTGTTGTGGACATTGCTGCTATAAACATTCGGGTGTACGTGCCCCCTCAGATCACTACATTTGTATTTTTAGGGTAAATACCCAGTGGTGTGATTGCTGGGTCATAGGGTAGCTCTATTTTCAACTTTTTGAGGAACCTCCATATTGTTTTCCAAAGTGACTGCACCAGCTTACATTCCCACCAACAGTGTAGGAGGGTTCCCCTTTCTCCACATCATTGCCAACATCTGTCGTTTCGTGACTTGCTAATTTTAGCGATTCTGACTGGGGTGAGGTGGTATCTCACTGTGGTTTTGATTTGTATTTCCCTGATGCCAAATGATGTTGAGCACTTTTCATGTGTCTGTTGGCCATTTACATTTAATCCAATCCCTATCAAAATGCCATCAGCTTTTTTCAGAGAAATGGGACAAATGATCCTAAAATTTATGTGGAACCAGGAAAGACCCCAGATAGCCAGAGGAATGTTGAAAAAGAATACCAAAGTTTGTGGCATCACAATTCCAGACTTCAAGCTTCCTTTTAAGGGCTACTTTAGTTTCAGAATATCAAACTGCGTCTTTGCAGAATGATTCATTCAGATATTTGGACAAAACACTGCTTAGTGAAATAAGTCAATCAGAGAAAGATAGCTATCATATGATCTCCCTGATATGAGGACGTGGAGATGCAACATGGGGGGTTAGGGGGATAGGAGAAGAATAAATAAAACAAGATGGGATTGGGAGAGAGACAAACCATAAGTGACTCTTAATCTCACAAAACAAACTGGGGGTTGCTGGGGGGAGGTGGGGTTGGGAGAGGGGGAGGAGGGTTATGGACATTGGGGAGGGTATGTGCTATGGTGAGTGCTGTGAAGTGTGTAAACCTGGCGATTCACAGACTGGTACCCCTGGGGATAAAAATACATTATATGTTCATAAAAAAAAAGAAATAAATAAAAAATTTAAAAAAACCACTTCATACAGTAAATCTGGAGTTTTTCCATTTAGCTACACATTATTTTTAAAGTGGACTTCCTTAAGGAAACTGTTACTCCCAGAAAAAAAATTAAATAGTTGTAACATTCTCTTTTTTTTATATGTTGCATAGAATTTTACTTCATACCTAATTTTTATATGAAATATCTAAACAAATTCTGCAGTAAAAAATTCTGATTTTAAAAAAGTTTAAGCTTTAGATATTTGACATTGGTGTCTCATCTCATTTTTTGCTGCTGAGTGTGCATATTATTTGTATATGTTAATACTAAACATGGTCAGCAACTTTCATTTTAATCGGGGAGATTATGATGTCTTTAAACCATCCTTTACTTGTAATACACAATTTTCTATTATTGAATATTTTCCCAACTAAACTTTATACTTAAGCTACATGTCAAGAAATATATAATGCTGATCGAAAACTTTTTTAAAAATTGCAATGTATTTTCACATTCAATTTTGAAATATATTTTTATGTAAATGGACATGTAAATCTTAGGTAAAGATGAGTTATACTGGATAATACAGTGTTTAGTGGATATTTTTGGTTTTAGGCTCCTATCTCTGATCAGTTTTGACAGTTTTTAAAAATTTCCCTAGGATACAGTTATAAAAAGTTATTCTTTTTCCATTTCCCTATGGCTACTATCCCTGTCATATTTAAATTTCTATGTTCCAATTCAATTTTGATGAAATAGGTATTTCATAGATTTTCATAAAATAATTACAAACAAGTTAGGATTCAGAATTTTAAAATTTTTCTTTTTTTTTTTAAGATTTTATTTATTTATTTATTTGACAGACAAAGATCACAAGTAGGCAGAAAGGCAGGCAGAGAGAGAGGAGGAGGAAGCAGGCTCCCTGACAAGCAGAGAGCCCGATGCGGGACTTGATTCCAGGACCCTGAGATCATGACCTGACTCCAAGGCAGAGGCTTTAACCCACTGAGCCACCCAGGTGTCCTAAAATCAATTTTTAAAAAACAATTATAAAATTTAATCATAGTGGTAATGAAAAATATGAATGTTAATGTAAATATTGTTTAAATGAGAATATGCACATGTGACCAAAATGATATATTGAAGAAAACGATTTTTAGTTTTAGGTCTTCATATGTTATCTTCTGATTTTATGGCTATGTGCAAAGTACTATGCTAGGAATTATACTTTTGTACTCATAATCAGTTTTTATATTCACTATGTTTGCTTTTCCACATTTATGTATGTCTGAAATTTGCTTTGCATAAAATGATTCATTTCAGACTGTACTTCAAGGATCATCTATCCATTTAATTATTTATTTAATAAATATGAAGCAATTAATATGTAGAATATTCTACTCTACTTGTTGTAGAAAGATATTAAATATGAATCAGAAGCCAGAGGCTGCCTTCAAGCAGAGGTCATGTTAGTAGAGAAAATATACTTTCATTTTAAAATCATAATACAATTAGATAGATGCCATGAAGGAAGTAGGGCTGTAGGTAGGATTAAATGAGAAGACATGTATAAAATGTGCAGGACAGTGCTAATAAAGGTTTGATAATAATGATGATGTTTGTGCTACTGGTGGTGGTAGGAGTGATCATGATCATCTGCACATACCGGTATACAGCTTGAATTTGCCCAGATCCTCATTCTGAATCCCTGTTTCTAAGTGTCTCAAAGTGGCTTTTCTATTTTCTCACAAACAAACGTATTTCTTGACCTTTCTCTTATATGTATCCATAAGACTTAACACAATGAACCAAACTTCATAGTCCACTTACATCTGAGTGAGTCAGGCAACCCAATTTTTCTCTTTCTACTTCAGTTTTGCTATCAAAAATGGCAATAATTCTAAAACTATTTACTTCATAATAGTATTTTCATTATTAACTGAGTTAATCTATTAAATTAGAAAGTTGTCGATGTATAGTAATTACTTTACAAATGGAGTTATTTTTTATTGTGAAACCTCTCAGCTTCTCTTTGCATTTACGGGTTAGTGGACACTGAGTGTTCCCAGTTCCTTTTGTTTACATATGCTGAAAACTTTTTTTTTTTTTATTTATTTTTTTCATTTTATTTATTTTTTCAGTGTAACAGTATTCATTCTTTTTGCACAACACCCAGTGCTCCATGCAAAACGTGCCCTCCCCATTACCCACCACCTGTTCCCCCAACCTCCCACCCTTGACCCTTCAAAACCCTCAGGTTGCCCCAACCTCCCACCCCTGACCCTTCAAAACCCTCAGGTTGTTTTTCAGAGTACATAGTCTCTTATGGTTCGCCTCCCCTCCCCAATGTCCATAGCCCGCTCCCCCTCTCCCAATCCCACCTCCCCCCAGCAACCCCCAGTTTGTTTTGTGAGATTAAGAGTCATTTATGGTTTGTCTCCCTCCCAATCCCATCTTGTTTCATTTACTCTTCTCCTATCCCCCTACACCCCCATGTTGCTTCTCCATGTCCTCATATCAGGGAGATCATATGATAGTTGTCTTTCTCCGATTGACTTATTTCACTAAGCATGATATGCTCTAGTTCCATCCACGTCATCGCAAATGGCATGATTTCATTTCTTTTGATGGCTGCATAGTATTCCATTGTGTATATATACCACATCTTCTTGATCCATTCATCTGTTGATGGACATCTAGGTTCTTTCCATAGTCTGGCTATTGTAGACATTGCTGCTATACACATTCGGGTACACGTGCCCCTTCGGGTCACTATGTTTGTATCTTTAGGGTAAATACCCAGTAGTGCAATTGCTGGGTCATAGGGTAGTTCTATTTTCAACATTTTGAGGAACCTCCATGCTGTTTTCCAGAGTGGTTGCACCAGCTTGCATTCCCACCAACAGTGGAGGAGGGTTCCCCTTTCTCCACATCCTCGCCAGCATCTGTCATTTCCTGACTTGTTAATTTTAGCCATTCTGACTGGTGTGAGGTGATATCTCATTGTGGTTTTGATTTGTATTTCCCTGATGCCAAGTGACGTGGAGCACTTTTTCATGTGTCTGTTGGCCATCTGGATGTCTTCTTTGCAGAAATGTCTGTTCATGTCCTCTGCCCATTTCTTGATTGGATTGTTTGTTCTTTGGGTGTTGAGTTTGCTAAGTTCCTTATAGATTTTGGATACTAGCCCTTTATCTGATATGTCGTTTGCAAATATCTTCTCCCATTCTGTCAGTTGTCTTTTGGTTTTGTTAACTGTTTCCTTTGCTGTGCAAAAGCTTTTGATCTTGATGAAATCCCAATAGTTCATTTTTGCCCTTGCTTCCCTTGCCTTTGCCGTTGTTCCTAGGAAGATGTTGCTACGGCTGAGGTCGAAGAGGTTGCTGCCTGCATTCTCCTCAAGGATTTTGATGGATTCCTTTCTCACATTGAGGTCCTTCATCCATTTGGAGTCTATTTTTGTGTGTGGTGTAAGGAAGTGGTCCAATTTCATTTTTCTGCATGTGGCTGTCCAATTTTCCCAGCACCATTTATTGAAGAGGCTGTCTTTTTTCCATTGGACATTCTTTCCTGCTTTGTCGAAGATTAGTTGACCATAGAGTTGAGGGTCGATTTCTGGGCTCTCTATTCTGTTCCACTGATCTATGTGTCTGTTTCTGTACCAGTACCATGCTGTCTTGATGATGACAGCTTTGTAATAGAGCTTGAAGTCCGGAATTGTGATGCCACCAACTTTGGCTTTCTTTTTCAATATTCCTTTGGCTATTCGAGGTCTTTTCTGGTTCCATATAAATTTTAGGATTATTTGTTCCATTTCTTTGAAAAAAATGGATGGTATTTTGATAGGGATTGCATTAAATGTGTAGATTGCTTTAGGTAGCATAGACATTTTCACAATATTTATTCTTCCAATCCAGGAGCATGGAACATTTTTCCATTTTTTTGTGTCTTCCTCAATTTCTTTCATGAGTACTTTATAATTTTCTGTGTATAGATTCTTAGTCTCTTTGGTTAGGTTTATTCCTAGGTATCTTATAGTTTTGGGTACAATTGTAAATGGGATTGACTCCTTAATTTCTCTTTCTTCAGTCTTGTTGTTGGTGTACAGAAATGCAACTGATTTCTGTGCATTGATTTTATATCCTGACACTTTACTGAATTCCTGTACAAGTTCTAGCAGTTTTGGAGTGGAGTCTTTTGGGTTTTCCACATATAGTATCATATCATCTGCGAAGAGTGATAGTTTGACTTCTTCTTTACCAATTTGGATGCCTTTAATTTCTTTTTGTTGTCTGATTGCTGAGGCTAGGACTTCTAGTACTATGTTGAATAGCAGTGGTGATAATGGACATCCCTGCCGTGTTCCTGACCTTAACGGAAACTTCTTGAGTGCCTAGAATGTTGCAAACACTCAGCTAACCTTATCTCAGCTATCTCCTGTCTTTTGCCTAGAAGCTGATTTTATAATGAAATCAGCATCGGTGTTGGAGCCAGGGATACTTTGATTGATTTCTAGTCTACTTATTAAATATACAACCTGAAGAATATTAATTTAGTATGTTTGTCTTAGTTACCTTGACTGTATAAGCGTCATAGTGCCTTGTTACATAATTTCTTGAACATTGAGTCAAAGAACAGAAAAATATTTTATGCAACTCTGGCACTGTTGCTTCTTCTCTTTATTTATCTCCCATCAGATTCCTATGTGCTATTGACACCCAACAATAATAAAAACGATGTTCTTCAATCTAATTTGATTTTTTAAAATTTTTATTTATTTTTTTACTTTTCAGTTTTCCAGAATACATTATTTATGCACCACACCCAGTCCTCCATGTAATATGTGCCCTCCATAACACCCACCACCTGGCTCACCCACCCTCCCTCCCCCCGCCCCTCCAAAACCCTCAGATTATTTTTCAGAGTCCATAGTCTCTCATGGTTCCTCTCCCCCTCCAGTTTCCCCCAACTCCTTTCTCCTCTCCATCTCCCTATGTCCTCCGTGTTATTTCTTATGCTCCACAAATAAGTGAAACCATATGATAATTGACTCTCTCTGCTTGACTTATTTCACTCAGCATAATCTCTTCCAGTCCTGTTCATGTTGATACAAAAGTTGGGTATTCATCCTTTCTGATGGAGGCATAATACTCCATAGTGTATATGGACCACATCTTCCTTATACATTCGTCCGTTGAAGGGCATCTTGGTTTCCATAGATTAAGGAAAACTCTGCCCATAATTTCAGAAGTCTCTAAACATCTAGGATCACAAAACACGATGTTTCTGTAATTAGAGATGATCTTACCAACAATTACAGAAGTGGTTGAAATAACCCCATACAGCTTATATCATTTGTTGTTACACAGTCAAATAAATAGGTTGACTGGTTATTTCCTCAACCACTCTAAGGAACTTAAATGGAATATAACTGTAGTACCATAGGCAGAACTTACTTTTTCATTGGTGAGAGGGGGAGCAGGGCCACAATAATTATAAGCAGCAAAGGAGAGGTGAAAGTAGTATTTGTCTGCCTAGTACCAGCATAAGTGGGTGTAAAATTAAAATATTAATTTAACACTGAAGGTTACTGTGCTTACATAATGACAATCAAATACAAGCTTTAAACTATACCATCATGTTCATTCACGGAGTAGCTAAATATTGAGATGTTAAAGGAGTCATGAATTTAAGAAGAATGCTTCTAACTGAAAATAACTTCTAAAGTCTTGACATAGGATAATGAGAGAAATTTAAAGTGTGACACAGACAGCTAAATAGATAAACGTTATACACCATTATTTCATAGAAGCTACTTTAACACATACCTTTAATCCTACTCAATTAATATGTTTTTTTTAGAAAGGAACAGTTTGTACCTACTTATGTTTCAAAGCTTACATATGCTACAATTAGGATTAAATTATATTTCTGTCTTTCATTGTTTATGTATGCGTATATCAGCTACAACAGACCTAAATGTCATTTTTGAATATTAAAGATTATGTATATATTTAAATTAGAGAATATTTATATGTATATGTGCATATATATGTATGTATAATCTACAGCAAGCTACTTAAAGCACTTTTGTTTTTGTTCTACACATATAAACATATAACTAACATTATATATATAGATACCTATATATATTCAGGAAACAGAACTGATGGTATTTACCAACTCCAATGTTTACTCAATCTAGAAAACTGTAAATCAATAAGACATTTAATAGATAATCTTTTAGTCAATGATACAAAAAAATGGAGAGGATGCAGATTTCTCCTTAAGGAGTATTCTAAAAGGATATCATGCTAGAAAATTGGGTTTTTCAGCCACCAACCACAAATTTATCTCATTTTTAGAGAATAAAGAGGCTTATGAGCCTGGATTGGCTGAAAACAGAGAATGGGGAGACTGTTACAAGATAGAAACTTGATTTCAGCAGGTGTATTTACTGCAAGAAAATTCTTTAACTATCTGGAAGATATAAAAACAGGAACCATTTTTCCCCCAATGTGCCATCTTATAATGGAGCTTCACCTTAAACCCTTATACCTTCTAAACTCCATTTTTACTCCCACATAAAATATGACTGAAAAGAAGATTTCTAAGGGAGAAACAAAAATTATATCCAAAGTAGTCAGAAGAATATAAATAATCCAGGTAAGAGTAGAAATCAGTAAAATAGAAAATAGGAACCAGTATACAAGGAAGTCAAAATCTTTAGAAACAATAAAATTGATAAAATTTTAGCTATATAGATCAGACAAAATAGGGTGAAGACATGGATTATTATTATTAAGAGTGAAAATGGAACATCATTATATTTCTATACACATTAAAGGCTGAAAAAGAAAAACTATGAACAACTTTAAACAATGATTTAAACATCTTAGGTGAAATACATGACTATTTTTTGCAAGTAACAAACTACCAAAGCTCACTCAAGAAGTGATATATGACCTGAATAGCACTATATGTAACATAAGAAATTAACTTTTTTGAAAAAAAGAATTTAAATTAAAGCTTTAGACAATGGTAAGAGACCTCTGCAAATTTTAATGAGAAATAATAACATACTACCATGTTGCACACCAGATAATGGACCCTGACAAAAGTCAGCATTGCCCTGACAACAAAAACAGGCAAACACATTCCAGAAAACAAATACCAGAGATAGGATGCCTCTGGAACACAAACATTAAATTTTCAATAACATTTTATAAAGAGACAATATAACATAATCAAGTATGGTTTATCATAGGAATGAAACATTGGCTCAACATTAAAAAATGATTCAATGTAATCAACCACATTAACACATTTTTAAAAATGAAAAATCAGCTCTTCTAGCTTTTCCCTTCATTACTAAAGCCAGTTCAAAACTCCCCTTCTCAGGACAACCTTCCTCATCCGCTTATGTTCTTTTAGATTCAGCTCTGGAGCGCTCAGAGTTACCATCTGTTTGCTCTGGTAGCTCATATTGCACTGAAGCTGCAATTGGTTACACCCTGACCCCACTTGTCTCTGCCTGGAAGTCACCATGGTCTGGGTGCTGAACCAGGGTTTTATCTTCACTCTGCCTGTAGAGTGCTACATCAGGTGGTTCACTCAACCTTTCTGAACTCCATTTTCTCTGGAGGGATTTCCAAACTCTAGAGTTTCTTTATCTCCTCCCTGTGACAGACATAAAGGAACAAGATCACACAGAGTAATGGAACTTGGGCTTGAACAGCATGTTCAAGGTTTACCTGGTGGGGAAAAATTCCAAGAATTTCATCATCTCCTCTACCTCTATCCAAAGAAAAGCAGACATTGCATTGGGCTAGCCATCCCCCTGGGCTCTAAGATGGTGGACCACTATACCTTTGACCTCTTTGCCAATGAGTGTGCCCAACCACGTGGGCTATGCCAACATGAAAATCATTCCCATCAATGAGAATGACTACATGGCCATCTTCAGCCAGCCATTGCACAATGTCAGCTTGTATAAGAATGTCAGCAAGGAGGGGCGCCTGGGTGGCTCAGTGGGTTAAGCCTCTGCCTTCAGCTCAGGTCATGATCTCAGGGTCCTGGGATCGAGCCCCGTATCGGGCTCTCTGCTTGGCGGGGAGCCTGCTTCCTCCCCTCTCTGGCTGCTGCTCTGCCTACTTGTAATCTCTCTCTCTCTCTCTCTCAATCTGTGAAAAAAAAAAAAAAAAAAAAAAAAGAATGTCAGCAAGGGGACCTCTGTACTAACAGCCCTGTTAGTAGTAGTAGTAGTTCTGGACCTGTTGTGAAACAGTGTGGGCCTGCCCTGCTCTCCTTGCCTTGTTATGCACTGGTTTCTCCACATAACTTTTGAGAGCCTTCATTTCCTCATCTGCAAAATGGGCATTCTATGGGGTGCCTAAGTGTCTCATTGGGTTAAAGTCTCTTCCTTTGGCTCAAGTCATGATCTCAGGGACCTGAAATCGAGTCCTGCATCATGCTCTCTGCTAAGCAGGGAGCCTGCTTCCTCCTCTCTCTCTCTGCCTGCCTCTCTGCCTACTTGTGATCTCTGTCTGTCAAATAAATAAATACAATCTTTAAAAAACAACAACAACAACAACAACAACAAAAACCAAAATGGGCATTCTCCAGTGTACAGTCAAGAGATGTGAATGATGTATGTAAAAGCATTCCTTGGGCAGCCACACCCACCACCATCTCCCAGTCTCCCCAAAGGTCCTTCCATAGCTCGTAGCAGGTAGCAAATTTTGTGGCCTTATCCACCACCCTACTGAGACCTGACCTGGACTCTCCTGTCCTACCATTTCCTGAGGTCAGCCTGATCTTTCTATCTCCGTTGCTGCATGAGAGCAGAAGTTACAGCTGCCTGCTCAGGGACTCTGAAATTCCTCCTCCCTGACATTTTCTGGGATGTTATTAAAATGTTTCATGGACAAAAAATATAAATAAAAATGAAAAACTATATGATCATCTTAATAGGTGTGGCAAACAACATTGAAAAAATTTAATGCCCATATACCTCAAAAACTCTCAAAAGACTAAGAATATAAGACAGTTTTTTCAACCTGTAAAATCGTGTCCACATTTAACCTAGAGCTCACTTCATATTCATTGGTGAAGTTCTCTGTGTCTTCCCCCTTAGATCTGGAATAAGATCTTCTTTCTCATTACTCCTATTCAAGATCATATTGAATGTTCTAGTCAGTACAATAATAAGGCAAGGAAAAGAAAAATAATGTTGAAAATCTTAAGGAATCTACAGAAATTCTGTAGAACTAATAGTTGCATTTAGCAGGGCAGTATTTATGACAAACACACACACACACTCTACACTACACTAGCAACAAACAACTGGATGTTGAAATTGAAAAGTCATATAAATATCACCAAAATATGAAACATTTAAGTATAATTTAACAAAACATGTCAAGACCTGTATCCTGAACGCTATAAGTAACTGCTGACAATAATTTATGAAGATCATAATAAATGGAGAGATAAACACTGAAAGACACCGTATTGCTTTGATAATTATATTGATCTGTTCAGGACAATTTCAACTGCTATTCTCAAAGAATGAAAGTGATTTATCTAAAATGTATTTAAAATTCAAGAAACTGATAACAAGCAAAGCAATTAGAAAAAATAAGAACACAATGGATAATGTACACTTACTGTAAAGCTGTAGTGACAAAGACTGTTATATTTGTAATAAAGATATGTGTATAGGTCAAAGGAACATGTATTTGATAAACTGATTTTTGACAGAGTTGACAAGGGGATTCAATAATTAAAAGATAATTTATAAACATACGGTGTTAAAAAATAATGGATGTAGAGGGAAAAAAGAAACTTATAACTTTACCTCTCACATACACACAATAAATAAAAATGATTCCTAGACCTAAGGTAAGAAGTAAAACTAGAAAACGTTGGAAAAAACTCTGTGTTACACATTGAAAACTTCTGCTTTCAAAGGATGCTCTTAAGAAAATTGAATGACAATCCAAAAACTTGCAGGAAATTTTGCAAAGCATGATTCTAAGGAAGACTTGAGTCCAGAATATATAACAAATCCCTACAAGTAAATATTGGAAGAAAAATGTCCTCAAAAACTTGGACAAATATTTTGATGGGTATTTCATCCAAGAAAATATAGCAATGGGATGTTAGTAATTGCAAACATGTTCAATATTAATAGGCATTGAATCAAGGAATAGGAAATAAATACCCCTGACCATCCTCTAGATTGGCTAGAAGTAAAGAGATAGTCACAAACAAGTGTTGAAGAGGATGTGGAACAAACAGAACTCTTCTACATTGCTGGTTGGAATAAAATGGCAATGGATATTTTGGAAAGGATTTGGAAAATTCATTTGTCATATAATTATCATGCAACCTAGCAGTTGCTCTTCTAGATAGTCACCCAAAAGAAACAAAAACAATATCCATCACAAAGAATTATACTTAAATGTTTATAGTAACTTTATTCATAACAGGAAAAAACTGAAAAAAAAAACAACAAATATCCATAGCCCGCTATGGACATTGGGGAGGGGAGGCGAACCATAAGAGACTATGGACTCTGAAAAACAACCTGAGGGTTTTGAAGGGTCAGGGGTGGGAGGTTGGGGGAACAGGTGGTGGGTGATGGGGAGGGCACGTTTTGCATGGAGCACTGGGTGTTGTGCAAAAAGAATGAATACTGTTACGCTGAAAAAAAAAAAAAAAAAGAAAGACAAAAAAAAAAAAAACAACAAATAGACCAATTGTATCCATAAAATAAAATACTACTCACCAATATAAAGGAACAGATAATTGATAAATGCAACAATATGGAGGGACACAGAACCTTTATGTTAAGTGACAAAAGCCAAACACAAAAACCTAACTACCGTATGTTTCCATTTATATGAATATCCTAAAAGAGACAGTGGTTTTATCAGTGGTTGTTAAGGGGCCCCAGGTGGAAGATAGGGTAGAAGCATGGTTACACATGAATACCAAGGAGCTTTTCAGGTGATAGAAATGTTCTGGGATGCCTGGGTGGCTCAGTTGGTTAAGCAGCTCTTAGTTTTGGCTCAGGTTATGATCTCAGGGTCGTGAGATTGAGCCAGAGACTCAGGCTCCATTCTCACTGGGGAATCTGCTCGAGATTCTCTCTGTCTCTCTCTATGTCTCTACCCCTCCCCTCTGCTTGTTCGTGTGCATTCTCTCTCTCTTTCAAAGTAAATACATCTTAAAAAAATAGAAGTACATAAGTAAAAATTAAACATGATGTAGAAATGTTCCATTTCATGATTCTGGTGGCATTTACATAACAGTATACATTTCTCAGAATTTACCTAATTGTAAAATTAAAATTGGCAAATTATAATTTATAAAAGTTACGCTTAATTATATGTTGTTTATTACTTTCCAAAGGTTCTTTGCTGTACTACAGATCTACAACATTAAGGTAACCATGGAATATGTAGAAATAGAGATGCATGTGCAATCCCAACATACAATGATCAGTAAAAATCTTTTATCCTGTTCTTTCCCACTTTAGGGAACCACCTGTTTGAGGTATTTGTTATTTTTTTCCTTTCCAATGCTCTTCTCTGAGTCCTTATTACTTTGCCCAAAAGCAATTCCTCAACACTTTCCATGCTTGAAAAAAAAGTGAGACCTTTTCCTACACACACACACACACACACACACACACACACACACACTGTCTTTCTTATATACATTTAACTAAAAACTGAGTGTCCACTATATGCCAGATCATTAATTGGGCAGTTTCACATACTATTTTTTCTTAGTAGTAGTCCTCAGAGGTACATGTTGTTATTTCCAGATCAGGGCAGTGATAGTCAAGGTGAAGAATCTAAAGAGGGTCAGTAACACCCCAGTGTTACCAGTTCATAAGCATAAAGGTTGTTCCCTGTTGCCTCAGATCCTGTGAGAGAGGGTCCGTTTTTCCAATATGAAATGCTTAGAGACTCATGATTAATTGGAGGTTAATATCCCAAGTTACATGGTTCCATTTTTAAGAGTGCTTTTTTTTGTGATTAAAGAGATTTGACCATTTGAAATGTCAGAAAATAAGCTTGTCTCCCATCTAAAATAGGTTTTAGTAAGTGGCCTTTAATTAACTTCCAGGGGCCCCTGGGTGGCTCAGTGGGTTAAGCCGCTGCCTTCAGCTCGGGTCATGATCTCGGGGTCCTGGGATCAAGTCCCACATCGGGCTCTCTGCTCAGCGGGGAGCCTGCTTCCCTCTCTCTCTCTCTGCCTGCCTCTCTACTTGTGATCTCTCTCTGTCAAATAAATAAATAAAATCTTTAAAAAAAATTAACTTCCAAATAATACAACATAGATAGCTACCTAGCTTATGGGGTCTTCTTAAATGCTCAATAGCATGGAAATGGGATGTCCTAATTTCTTTAAATTAATTAGTTTTATAGTTATACTGTAAAAGGGTCACTTCACATAGAGAATTAAATAACGAGAAAATCAGCTTCCCAGATGCTGAAAAAAGTGGCCTCAAATAAAATGTACTTATTCATGTATAATAATTAAGTACTTATGTATAGTACACAGCAGCACTCAATGAGTTAACTTTTTTTTTTCTTGGCAACTATGGTTAATATGTCAACTTTATTGGTTACTAAAGTTAAAATTAACAAAATAGTAATGTTAACAGCAATTTTTGAAAAACTTTAGTTAATCGTTATGTTTTAAAAATGGTTATGACAGGGGCGCCTGGGTGGCTCAGTGGGGCAAAGCCTCTGCCTTCAGCTCAGGTCATGATCCCAGGGTACTGGGATCAAAACCCACATCAGGCTCTCTGCTCAGCAGAGACCCTGCTTCCTCCTCTTTCTCTGCCTGCCTCTCTTCCTACTTGTGATCTCTCTGTCTGTCAAATAAATAAACAAAAATCTTAAAAAATGGTTATGACATTAGATTTCAAGGTATATAATGCATTTTTCATCAAAGAAAACCATAATTGGGGTGGTAAAAAGTGAAATACATTTATGTAGATTTTGAGCAAACAGAATCTTCTATTTTTTAATTATTAATATGCCAAAGTTATTTTTGTTCACATTGCTCATGGTGATTTCCTGTATATTTGTTCCCAGTTTAAGCAAAAGAATATGCAAAATGAAAACCATTTTGTTCTTCTTGAGAGAGATGCACCAAAAATTTCTCTCTCCAGAACATGTGGGTTTTAGGTGAAGAAATATAATTCATTATATCTCTGAAATTTATCATCATACATATTTTAAGAAAATTTTAAAAATATTGTTGCCCCCAAGAATTTACCCTTGTATTAACTTGTCTTTAGGATTTGGTGTACTTTTCCACCTCTTCTTTTCACACTAGCATTACATCTACATCTTTCTTTGGAATATGATGGAAATTATTTTCAAAGGCTTCATAATGAACAAAAAATCAATTTCTGTCAACTAATTTACAATATGGTTCCACTCTGTCAAAAATGCTTATGTTTCTAAATACATGTATCCAATTATTTTTTAAAATTGTAAAAATATTTTAAATATTTTTTCATCAAAAGCAAATAAATGGAGGCACCTGGGGGCCCAGTGGGTTAAGCCTCTGCCTGCGGCTTGGGTCATGATCTCAGGGTGCTGGGATTGAGCCCTACATCGGGCTCTCTGCTCATCAGGGAGCCTGCTTCCCCCCCCACTCTCTGCCTGCCTCTCTGCCTACTTGTGGTCTCTCTCTGTGTCAAATAAATAAATAAAATCTTTTTAAAAAAGCAAATAAATGTAAAAAAGGGACTGTGATGTTAAAAATGTTAGTGTAATAAAAGATCATAACAAAACGAAAACATGCTTTACAATACATTAAACAGTGAAACAAGTGGTGCTATTTAGTTTATTAAACTTTATTTTACTCTAGTGAAATTAAGTTATATTTCATTCTTTATTTTCAGACACTCCATATATCTTTGTGTGGTGTAGTCTTAAACTGAATATTTTACACATTATGAATTGGGAACTGAACCTGAAGAAAGACTAGCTAAAGCAGCAACCTGCAAAAATTTCCAGATTAAACTCCTTTTGCTGTATTTGCTTTCCTTTGTCCCCTCAAAAAGAAGAGCCAAGGGCAACCAACCTGCATTAGATTCTTCCACTTCATAAAATCAAGATATCTATTCTTCATCAGAAGTTCCAAATTCAGGAAACTGTGAAAACTTAACGAAGCTTGCTAGCTAAGAGAATAATTTCATCATTTTGGTTTTCCTTTAAGATTTGCCAATGAGTCATTTATTCCCATTTTATATCAGACTTTGCATCAATCAAGAATGTGTCCTGTGTTTCCTTCTCTTATGAAGCCAAATGTACAAATAAGTAAACCTTCAAATTATATATGCTTCATGGTAAGGCCCAGCAACCCACTCTTTCTTAAATAATTCTAGCTTATTGTGACAGGATCTTAAAACAGGAGCCTTTATTTTAGATTACTATATAGCCACAGACTCACGGTGTGGCCATATCACACTTGTCTACATGCTTCTAATTTTTAATACTTTAAATAGAGAGTACAGAGATGAAAAGAATTTCTTATTATTTTACATTTATGTTCTTACATTTTTCATTTGGTACTTAGTGCTGAAATTTTCTTCAAATTGACATTATGGTTTTGTGCATGTGTGTGTGTGTGTGTGTGTGAGAGAGAGAGAGAGAGAGAAAGACAGAGAGACAGAGGGAGAGAGAGAGAAAGAGAGAGAGAGGGAGAGAGATGAGAAGGGAACAGAAAGAAGAGCAGAGCAAGCCAAATTTAGGATTTAATTCCATAGGAATTATCCTCTGAAAATCACAATTAGAAGACAACCCTTGAAAACAGAACCAAGAGAACATGGTGTTTATTTTGTTGGAGAACCAAGAGAACGAGGTATATTATTTTGCTAATGACAATGTTTTTGTACTGGTTCATAATATTTTCTCCCTCTTTCCTTTCCCCTAATGTTCTGTTTTGTTGGCTAATTATGAAAGGGACAGAACTGGAAAATAGCAACACTGAAAAATACAGTTAATGGACTACTTCACACTAATTATTACTGTAGGACTTCTGCAGATATTATTTGTCAAAGAATCATTTAAAAAAGTGACAATTTGGCATTGTGTCAGCTACATAATTCTTTCTGAAAAATGCCAACAGAAATCCAATATAATAAAAAAGTGAGAAATTTCAGCTGTATTTTTTTTTACCCTAATGTTAATTTTTCTGTAAGAGAAAATAATAGAACTGGGAGAAATCCAAGTCATTATCTTGTCTTACACTTTCATTGTAGCAACAACACAGCAGAGTCAGACAACTTAAGGTAGCTCTTTCGCAAGAAGGCAGAGCTTTAACAGGCTTTTGGGCTTCCCTCCCTTTCTGCTTACTCTTCACTTGAAGTCAGGAATAGGTTAATTTTGTAAACTTTGTCATTTTGTTCACATTAAGTTAATTGTGGGTCTGAGAAATGAGTCAAAATTTAAAAAGCAGGAAAAAGTACATCAATAAATTGCTATTAGTAATTTCATTTGACCCTGAATACTAATTATGTTACCCAGTTATACTGTTTTTAAAGAAGTAAAACATCCTGATTAAATTAATAGCACAAGATTATAAGTATCAGGTATACATTTAAAAAAAATGGCAAAGTCTAATTCATGGATTAGTGCTACAATGACTATAGTCAAATGAAACTTTAGAAATACACATGGAGGAGCACCTAGGTGGCTCAGTCAGTTAACCATTTGCCTTTGGCTTAGGTCTTGGGATTGAGCCCGGCATTGGGCTGCCTGCTCAGTAGGAAGTCTGCTTCTCCCTCTCCCTCTGCCTCTCCCCCGTGTGCACGCGCTCTCTCTCTCTCAAATAAATAAATAAAATCTTAAAAAAAGAAATACAGATGGAATTTAGAAAATCATTATTTGAACAGGAAACACAGGAGTAAACCACTGTATATAAATAAGAATATCTGCTTCTAGGGCATCTAGGGCACCTGGCTGCCTTCAGCTCAGGTCACGATCCCAAGGTCCTGGGACAGAGTCCTGCATCGTGCTCCCTGCTTGGTGGGGAGCCTGCATCTCCCTCTGTCTGCCACTCCCCTGCTTGTGTGCTCTCCCTGTCTCTCTGTGTCAAACAAATAAAAATAATTTTTAAAAGGAATATCTGCTTCTAACAATGAAATTTTAAAAATTTAAAATTTAAAAAATGGAGATTTCACATCAAAATCTAAATTTGTGCCTTCTTATAAACAAATGGGTGATATCTAGCCATACCACGCCGGCATTCTCCCACGGCAACAACCAGCTGGGACCAAACTGCAGCACTCCTCTCTCAGATGGAGCACGTGCTTTCCAGTTTGTTGTGTGCCGTATCCTGTTGGCCTCAAGCATCATACCACCTGCCTGGCTTTTGTTAGCACTTGAGTCCGATACCCTGGGGGACTCACAACCTAAGGCACTGATGATGATGAGCTCAGTTCAGTTTAAACAAGTATCAGCTGTGTATAAGTTACTATAATAGGTACTGGGGATCTCAAGAATAAGGCATGATCCCCAAACCCTAGGAATTTACAGATCACTGTTTCCAGTGAGACCAAGTAAAGTGGTAATTGTAATACAATATAACATCTTTATTGAAAAGTGATTAAATGCACTTTGTAGCTTTTTGAGATGGTACTTAGTTTACTGATGTTCAGCATTTCTTCTTTTCTAATATATGCATTTAAGGGTATAAATTTCCCCTTAAGCATAGTGTTCAATATATCTCACAAGTTTCAACATGTACTTTTATTATAACTAATTTATAAACTCTAATTTGCATCTATGTGATTTCTTCTTTGACATGTGGGCTGTTTAAAAGTGTATTTCTTAATTTCCAAACATATGGAATGTTCTAATTATCATTATAAATTTTTCTCTACCTTAAATGTCTTATAGTCAAACATATTCTAAATGAGTTTAATTCTTTGAAATTCATTGAGACTTGCTTCAAGGACCAACATGTAGCCAGATTTGTAAATGTCAATGTGAGCTTGAAGAGAATGCATGTTCTTCAGTGGTTAGGTGCAATGTTCCATCCATTAGATCAAGTTTGCTGATTGCATCATCCAGATAGTCTACATCTTCACTGATTTCTAAAATTTACTTTTTCTATCAGTTCCTGAGAGAGATTATGTAAAATATCTTGTCATAATTGTGGGTTTATCTATTTCTCTGTGTAAGTGGTTTGTAAATTATTATGTAATTTTAATTAAGGTATAATATCCATAAAGTACACAAATCTTAATTAAATATATAGATATTTCTGATAGCAGAATGAAAAACTTTGGAGTTATTTTAAACATGAGAAAAATCTGTTTGAACAGAGATAACTTTAAGAATGCAGACTCAACAATACTTCAATTAAAACAAAAATTTTTAAATTTTTAATAAAATTTAAATAAAATCAAATAAAGGGGTGCCTGGGTGGCTCAGTGGGTTAAAGCCTTTGCCTCCGGCTTGGGTCATGATCTCATAGTCCTGGGATCAAGTACCACATCAGGCTCTCTGCTCAGCAGGGGGCCTGTTTCCTCCCTCTCTCTGCCTGCCTCTCTGCCTGCTTGTGATCTCTCTCTCTCTGTCAAATAAATAAATAAAATATTTTTAAAAAATCAAATAAAAATTAGAAGTGCACAGATTGCATCTTAAAATGTTTTAATAATCACTGACATTAAGTAGAGATTAATAAAAATCTTGTCTTGCTTTATTAAAAGTGTGCCTAAAGCAAACAAAAAAAAGTTAGAAGCTGTATCTGTAATAGTCAGTTCTGAATTTGGGCTTTTGGAAAGTTTCTCAGCTTCTAAATGAGTCACAGTTCTTTTCACTCTGCTTAGTTTGTTGCAAAGTAGGCATAATTCACTTAGGATGGAATCCTTGAATTCAGTTTTATTATAGTAAAAGTTTTTCATTTGCTTAAGTAATAGATCAACTAAGACACTCTCCCCCTCTATCCGTACTTCACTTTTATCTGTTCAGGGGAATATGATCTGCTCATTGTGGTATTCAGAGACTATGGAAATACACTGATTAAATTGGATATTCATTACCTGCTAATTTATATAAGAGGTAAACCCACTTGTCAGCTGCTGACAGTCTCCATCAAATCTCACGTGTGAAAATGACAGTCTCTAGCAAAGCACAGAGCCTACATTATGATAAAGAATAGCTGCGGGTCACTCATTTACCCTCAGTCCCATGTGCTGGAGATGGGGTAATACAGTGTTTATATGTTATTACTTGATTCTAACCATTACACTTTCAGAAGAGGCACTAGAAACTTCACAATTTCTGAAGCATTGACTGCTCCTTTGAACTATTACTCATGTCTGCATTATGCACTTTTTCTCTTTTTAGATATAGATTATTTTACATATATATTCTCCCACAAATTGCTTTCCTTAAAAACTCAAGTTCTCAAGAGGAAGGGGGTGGACAGTTGGGTGAGCCTGGTAGTAAGTATCATGGCGGACACATATTGCATGGAGCACTGGGTGTGAATTCTGGAACACTGAAAACTAAAATAAAATAAAATGAAAAAAACAAAACAAAAGCCTCAAATTTTGTAACATCAAAACAAAGAAAAGTCACTTTCAACCATTCTGCTGCAATTAGCTATATAACTTGGAACAAGAGTATAACTGTAAAATGATCTCATGTCTATCACTCACATAAAGCAAAGTGTGAGTCTATTCAAATTCAAATTATCTAGGTATTTGAGGATGAAATAATTTCCTTCAAATGGCATATATATGTAATATGTGTAATTATGACACACATATGTAATTAAGTTATTGCGATAGAAAATAAAGATAGGTGTCCACTTTAATTTGAATTTTGTAAATAAACTTACTTGCTTATATTTTCCATTTGTTTGTAAGTGCCTAACGAGCTGCTGAAACATCCATTAGGTTCACCATGTGATTTTGTGTGTGACAGAGATAGAGATGTGGGAGGAGGGTGTGTGCAGAGAGGACTAGATTTGGAAACTAAAACTGATAATATATTTTCCCCATATTTTTCTTGTTTTAATTGTCAGGTCAAGATCCCAGTAAGAATTGGGGAGGGGAGGCGAACCATAAGAGACTATGGACTCTGAAAAACAACCTGAGGGTTTTGAAGGGTCAGGGGTGGGAGGTTGGGGGAACAGGTGGTGGGTGATGGGGAGGGCACGTTTTGCATGGAGCACTGGGTGTTGTGCAAAAAGAATGAATACTGTTACGCTGAAAAAATTAATAAAAGGGGGAAAAAAAAAAAAAAAGAATGAATACTGTTACGCTGAAAAAAATAAAATGAGAAAAAAAAAAAAAAAAAAAAAAAAAAAAAAAAAAAAAAAAAGAATGTTTCTCAGTAAGAATGTAAGGCAGAAGACAGAAGGAATTATTGCATATTCAAGGGGTTTAAATAGTGCATGTCCCCATGGAAAGGATTCAAGGCAGTAGACCTGCTAAAACTTAAATCCACAGTTTAAGACTGGCATCTTTTTGAATTATCTGAATCTGGTGAGACAGATTTTAGTTGGCTGTTTTAATATATGACACTTAACTACTCTTTATTGATTAAGTTTTAATTAGCTACTTAATATTTTGTGTAGGTGAACATTTATGTGTTTTGTTGATATACGGACTTAATTACAGAGTGAAAATTAAACATTACATGTGCTATTGTAAAGAAAGGGTGCATTATATCTGATTTCAGATTCATACATTTACAGTGTGCAAGACTAGCTAAATCACTAGAAAATGTTAATCTACTGGAGGCAACAAGATTCCTGGAATTTCCTAATTAGAATATTTTGCTCTCTAAAAATAATTAAACTTATTTCTAGATAATATATCCAGAAGCTTGAAATATCCAATGAATTGGAAAGTTTTTAGATCATGAGTTGACTAAACTTAGAGTATAAGATAATCAGAGAAGTTTCATGTGCATAGAAAATTCACATAGAGGTCTTGAAGTGTTAAGGTTTTAATGAGAGCATATTTTTAATTTTAGAGCAAAATACAATTTAGGCCACTTCTGAAAATGTGATGTGCATCCTTGCCATCTAGGAATCTTAATGAAAATACAGATGACTGGGCCTCTGTCCTAAGTCAGTGAATCACAACCTCTTTATCTGTAAAAATGAAGATAATAGTAGTGTTATCTAGTAAGATTCTTGTACAGATTATGTAACTAATTTACCTATTAACCATTCAATATGTTGAATATTGAATGTTGAATATTGAATACTGAATATGCTATACTAGTTGCTGTTATTATTATTAATTTTGGTGTATTACAAAATTTGAAAATCATATATTTACCTATTTTTATGATGCTTTAACAATAAAATAACAGAGAACATAATACTCCAGAATAAGCAATACTTTAAATACACATATTACACATATCTTAAGGTTGTCTAAGTTACTTAATGTCATTGACAGATAGTCTCAGCCAAAAATGGAGAATCTCTGCAATATGATTCATTTGTTTTGCAATTAGCAAAAGGTTATTGGTCATTCAAGGAATTTCATTTATATACTGAGACTTTAAAACTAGAGTGTGGTTTGTCTTGGTTTGTATTATTATCTATTCCTGAAAATGACTAGAAATGAAATGGAACATGAATTTCAAAATTTTCTAAAATGTTATATTGAAAATTTCTATCAGGGTTTGCATTTTTAATGTTCAGTGCAAAAATTACTCATTATTTTCACTCTCATATGACAAGTTAAATTATGTCTCATTTCATTATTTTATAGAACAGTATTTTTTCTCATAAAATCTCTAGGATTTACAGCCAAGAATAGCTTGATGAAAATGATTTCTCTTACTTTTCTTCTTAAAAATATTCTTCATCTGGCATCTCTAAATAGATAGCAAATTGCTATATGCATTGTAGATTTTTGTCTTAAACTGACATTTCAGTAGTTGGTGGTGTTTGTATTCATGTAAAGTGTTTAAGAAATTGTCCTTGAAAGCTGTAAGTTAATTATTATAAATGATAAGTTATAAACTAACAATTAATGGAGTAAGAATAATTTCATTGAAGACAGAAACCTCTAAAAAACAATGGACTCTGCTGCTGTGTATGCATATGTGCAGTCCTCTTTTAAGACTGGGATTTTCTTCATCTCATCTTCATCTCTACTTTAGGTTTATCACATCTCTCTAGTTTCCTTGTTAACTTAAAAAGTGTTAGAGAAAAGAGCATAAAATTTGGACTTACTGTAAGTCCTTAAATCGTTAACCACCAGCTCTTGGCTGTGAAATTGTATTAAAGACTCATGACCAGGGCAGCGCGGCCAAAGATTCTACTGTAGTGTTCAGTAGAAATGTCCTTCTGTTACCCTTCCAACATTCTAGGAAAAAAAAAAATTACTGAGTACTTACTCATTATCATCAGATAAACTACTTTATACTTCCTTATCTATATTACAAAAAAGAGAGCCATGTATTATAGAAGAAATTAGAGCATAGACATCGTTATATAGCTGCCAAATGTCACAAATCTTAGAAATGACTGGGATCCTGCCTTGGGTTAACTGATTCTAAAGCCCTTAATTTTTCTATTTCTTTTTATCTATCCTTGTCAATATTCTTTACTAGACCCCTAGGGATGTGGTACTGTAATTTGACTTCTTTCTTACAAAGATAGCTGATACACAGCATATTAACATTAAAAAGTAAAACCTTTTCCTCATTTTTTTTTTTTAGACAAAATTCTACTTTCTCCCACCTTCTGTTTTTGCATTTAATCAGGAAACACCCATGTACTAAGAAAACAGCCAAAGTTCCCCTATTCATATTCCCCCTTTATACATCTTACGGTGCTCACTAAGTCTTGTCATCTCTTTTGACATATCTGTTTCGGAAGTTTCTCCCAGACTGCTCATCATTGATTCCTACCTCCACTCCCTGCCATTTACAATGAACACACCAATATCAATTAGTGTAGAGCTGCTTGTTATTTTTTGACCTTTAAAAAGGCCAAGTCCTTCCATTTATTTGTTTCAACTGTGTACTTGACAATATTGTTTCTCTGATGGAGGGTCATGAGTTGATTCTGATTTTATAACTCAGAATTTTTCCTCTTAATTTTGTAACTTAATGAATTTTTGACAATTCCAATTTATTGACTATGTGCATATGCCCTTGACTTGAAATCCTTCTATAACCATTTGTAATATTATAGTCAAATGCAGTCAAACTTGAGTATTATTTTGAAATTCATCACATCTGCCCAGTTTTTACTCAAAACACTGCACCCTCTTTCTACCTCTTACATTACCAAGGTCATACCTTCTCAGATCTTCTGCATAGACTGCTATACACTATCTTCATCCTTAAGCTAGCATTAAGTCCTCCTTACATTTCATATTTTTTGACTTCCCCTTCTATCATCATCCAGAGTACTCTTCTTGTAAAAGGAATGCATCTTCCTTTTCCCATGTAATGTAACATAGTCATGGGAATATCTTATCATATCGAGAGGTTCCAACCACACTCAAATGGCACGAGGTTATCCAAGAGCAAGTCACTGGGGATCATTCTTGTAATTTGCTCTACTATAGATAATTTACAATCAATATCTTGAAAAGTGGTGTTAACTTTTACCATCAATCCTGTTGTTTCATTCTTTTCTCAGTTAGTTGGTAATTGCTATCATCACAGCTACCAATGGCAGAATTAGAGGAATAAACCCTTTTTCCTCACTCTCTTCTGATTTTGAACAATCATTTGGCACATTCTACACACTAGGTATTTCTTAAACTACCCACTTCACTTCATTGTTATGACCATGATGTTCATTTTAGCCATAATAATTTTCTACCATCTTTTATTATTCCAACACATCTTGACATTACTGCCAGAATAACTATTAAGTATAAAAAACTAAGCATGGCACATTTCTTATGGTAGAAATAATGCAATGTTTTTGTAGTAGTGGAGCAAGAGGCATATAAGAATAAGCTGGATGTTTTTCTGAATGTATCTGCTTCTTGATCTCCCCTCCTTTCTTTCTTAGATTCTGACCCAACCTTGTCTTGATAATGTTCTTGAGAATAACTGCTTAATAGAGCTATGATTTTTTAATGAAATTCAAGTTTTACAAAGGTATAACAAATCCTCCATGGCCTAATCCTTGTCTCCAGCTTGATTTTCTATTCCTCAGTATCTGATATTTCACTTTTTAAAGGTACTTATCCAACTTATGTCATTAAATCTAGGTTTGGCATTACTACTTATAATGTTTACTAAGATTTTATTTATTTGACAGAGAGAGATCACAAGTCGGCAGAGAGGCAGGCAGAGGGGGAGGGGAAGCAGGCTCCCTGCTGAGCAGAGAACCAGATGCTGGGCTTGATCCCAGGACCTTGAAATCATGACCTGAGCCAAAGGCAGATGCTTAACCCACTGAGCCACCCAGGTGCCCCTAATGTTTAGTTTCTTAGAATTTATTGGCCCTCTTCTTATCTTGTCTTATTACTATTCATTTTGGTATATTTGCTTCACATACCAACTTCTCTAAGTTGATATTCATGATTTCTTTTTTCATTTGTTCTCCATAGAGCAAATTAGTTCCCTTTTGTCTACAGTTTTCATTTTAGTTGTGTGTTTGTCTAGATCTTACAATTTTGATTTGCATTTCTATTTATATAACAGTTTTTGTGGTGTACAAACTCTAAAGTATATTCCAAGTATTCCCACTGACTAGTATTCACGACTTTGTGTAATTCTCTTTCCTTAGGTATGCACAGAATCTGTGGCTTGCTTCTAGTCAATAGTTTGTTGCAATGGTGATGGGATATCACTCTCATGATTATATTATATAAGACTCCATCTTGTTATAGCAGAGTTGCTGTAGAGACTTTCTTTGCTGGCTTAACGAAATGCACGGCCATGTTGAGAAAGCATCATGAGAGAAAGCATCATGTTGAGAAAGCAACAAAGTATGGACATCCACTAGGAACTGCAGACAGCCTCTAGAAACTGAGGATAGCTTCTAGATACCAAGAGCAGTGTCCAGCAGATAAGTTGGAGCAGTAAGTCAGAGTTCTCAGTCCTATAATCTCAAGGAAATAAATCCTTCAACCACATGAGTAAACCTGGAAGCAGATTTTTTCCAAGTCCAACCTAGAGATTAAAAACATAAGCTATCTAATGCCTTCATCTCTACTTTTTGAGACCTTGAGAAGAGGACTCTTCTAAACTATGTTCAGATCTTGAACCACTTTAATTTGTGGTTCTATGCTGCTAAATGTTTGGTAATTTATTATACATCAATAGAAAGCTAATGGAGTCTTCAGTGCTGGATATTGACTTCCTCAAGCATAGTGGGGCATCTGGGTGGCTCAGTGGGTTAAAGCCTCTGCTTTCAGCTCAGGTCATGATCTTAGGGTCCTGGGATTGAACCCTGCATTGGGCTCTCTGCTCTGTGGGGAGCCTGTTTCCCCCTCTCACTCTCCTTGCCTCTCTGCCTACTTGTGATCTCTCTCTCTGTCAAATAAATAAATAAAACCTTTTTTTTTTAAAGAGTAGATATATGTTTATTAAAAATTTTAAAAATTAAAAAAATGAGTAGATTATGCCTTTGCCATTGTGTGTTCACTCTGCAGTAGAGTCTGGTATAGAGTAAATGCTATGTGAAGATTTGTTGAAGGATATGAGTTATACAGAAGGCATAAGTTGTGTGGTTCCAGACCTTAGGTAATCATTAATTTTTAGAAATATAATATAGACACTAGCATCTTTTCTGTTTTTTTTCTTTTTAAGTCCAATCAATCCACCCACTCAGAACTTCATCTCAATTAAATGCAGAGAGCCCTGAACCTGAAACTCAATGACCTTAATATTGACTCTAACCTGCGTATTTTTATCTTTCCAGCCTTGATTCTTGATTCTAATCTGTATCTTAATGTTTTCTTCAGTGCCCCATTTGTTTTGGCGATGTGCTGAGATTTATTTGTAGCTTTTTAAACATCGTATCACCTTGATTTTAGATATTTACATAGGTTTCAGGAGAAACCTCCTAACTCCAGGCTCTGTTCTTTTTGAACGACACAGCTTGCCAGATGGGCTATAAGGGGAATCAGATAGTTGTTTTCTGACAATTTATGGTTCTAAATCTTCTCATCATTTTCTGAGAGTCGGCCATTCTCCAATTCATCTCCATTGAAAATAATTTGTTATGGGCAAAAGAGCATCATGAACAGATGCTTATATTTACACTACAAAAAACAGATGTTTTGAAAGCAGAGTAGTTGGTGCTGTATTTTTAGGCACTACTGACCTAAGTGAACTTCTGTAGCTCTGTTTTCCTCCTGGATACAATCAGAAAGGTTTGGAAAGAAGTTGACAGAAGCTGTACTATGTTTTTGTTTGTTTGTTTGTTTTGGTACAACAAAGTGATACAAGCACACAAAATGCCTACTGTTTTAAATGCCTACTGGGTTTCTTTATTTTCACCTATTTAGTGATAGACTCTTTCCCTACTCATTGTCCATGCATCCACCAATGACTAGAATGACCAGGATTTCCAGTTGTTTAGTTCTGGTGAAACAGACAGAATATACTGGCTTTAAAACAGAGCCCTTTCTCGAGGCACAAAAGAGAAAACACACAGTTAGCTAGCTATCTCATGACAAACATGGGGTATGTATACCACTGCATGAATTGGTAATGTCTGCATTTTGGCTTGAAATATCTTATCTATAGAAACTTCTAATCCAACAACAACAACAACAACAAAAACGCTCACATTATTCTTCCATTCCAAGTACTGCCAACAGCATGTAGCTTTTGTGTCCTATGAATTCCAACTTGGCTTTCCCCTCCTGATCCTAAATTTTCAGAGCCAATATTATTTTTTTTCATGGTAAAGTTTGACAACATAGGACCTGACCTTTCCTTTATTGAATAATAATATTAGTTTATCCTCATCTATCTACTTTTATATAACTAAGAGATAAATTTCCCAAGGGAATGATGATCTTACTTTTTCCCCCCAAACATGACTCTGACATTCCATTTCAAATCCTGATCATTTCTGTGCCAATCTCACTGTGCCCTGGGCATGTACTCTTTTGACCCAACAGTGAAACTTACCTTGTTTCAAGCTAACTTTACAAAAGCAACTCCAACAGGATATTCACTTCTAAAATGATAGCCTGGAATAAATTATGATACATAAAAGGCAGAAGAACTATGCTGTCTTCAAGGTTAGGAGGAATTTCATCCACAAGATTTCACATTGTCACCATGATGATCTCATTCTTTTCATTATGCACCTAATTCCCAGCTATTTACTCTCCAATCATGCCAAGACAGTTTTCGAAAATACTGTTCAAAGTCTTATATATATGTATCCTTTTTATATTTCCATTATTCATTACCTGATGATTAATATAATTTCAACAGTATTTTGATGAGCCCTCATGATGCCACACATTCAAGAAAGAACAAGAGAGATGCACTTTACTTACAAATTCAGAATTGTATATAATAATTGACTGTGGTCTTCTAGCAAATACATTCTATTCTACTCATCTATGCTTTCTCTACTTCTTGCAATTCCAAACAAAACCACCAAGAAAATAAAAGTCACAACTCTTCAGTATATAGTGATTCTCTAAAAAGCAAAAAACAAACAAAACAAACAAACAAACAAGCCCAGCTGGATATAGAATATCTGTTTCACATTTTGAGTCATAAATCATTTTTCTTTAACTTTTTATATGAAATATTTTCTTCTCTTAACTGTTGCCTATCATTAAACATTTAGTATTTTATCATGTTCCCCTATACTGAGATAGCATAAACTATTTGTAATAAACTAAAATAATTCATGTGATATTGACCAAGATGACCTCAACCTTCTCTTCAGCTTGACAAATTTTAGGCAAGTTTCTTTTTGACTATAGACCTCTGACCACCGTTTTCTTAGAGCATTTACTTTAGAAGACTTAAAATTGCAAATTCTTTCTCTGCTCTTTTGGAAGATAGATAAATCTTTTCCCAGTATATTGCCAGTTTTATAACCTAGGAATATCTTTCTCAAGGACTTGGAAGCCATCCTGTTGAAATGTAACCAGCAAACATAGATTCCTTATTTCCCAATCTGTGTGAAGGTAGGATCCTAACTTGAGTAAGCACCAGTCAGCAAACACATAAGGTGCAGTCACACTGACTAATCTCTCTAATGTTCATCAGTATTTTTTCACTAGCTTACCTCAGGATTTAAAAACTACACTGTCTTTTGCTTCAGTGGAATTGAGTTCAGTTTCCTGATTGCAATAGTATCACTCCCTAGTTTTGAGTAAAGTCTTATTCTCTAACTCCATGCAGTGCAAATTTTTTGACTCCATAACTCCATATAACTTTATTAATGTGAAATAAAATGGCTTCCACCTATGTGATGAGAAGCAGTAAGACATCTAGTTTCCATTTGTAGAAATAACTATCTACAGCTATACTCAGTGTCTGATCTTATATAAAGTACTATATTTGCATTATTTTTTAAAATTTTCATATTTGATTATTATTTGATTTAATTAACTTGTTTTTAAAGATTTTATTTATTTATTTGACAGACAGAGATCACAAGTAGTCAGAGAGGCAGGGAGAGAGAGGAGGAAGCAGGCTCCCTGCTGAGCAAAGATCCTGATGTGGGACTCAATCCCAGGACCCTGGGATCATGACCTGAGCCTAAGGCAGAGACTTTAACCCACTGAACCACCCAGGTGCCCCTTGATTAATTTTTTTGATCACAAAGTTTGAATTTACTAGAGCCAATATTGTAAAGCATTTACTGAAGCTAACTACCAGAAGGGTCATGGAAAAGGATTAAAATGCACCCATATTAATAAAAGCATAAAAGTTTCACCTAGACAGTTAGCTTTCAGAAAATACATCACAAATAAACACAATTGATCTAATCTCTTTTGTTTTACATATTAGCCTAAATTTAGTCATTAGCCAAAATAACCTAATTTGAAGAAATAGAATTTTCTTCATGTTGGTGTTATGAGAAAGAAAAAGTAATAGACCTATATTATTTCTTTAAAAATAAAAAGGGATGGGATTAGAGGGTATTATGATAAGCAAAATGTCAATCAGAGAAAGACAGTTATCATATGATCTCTCTGATATGAGGGATTTGAGAGGCAGGGTGGGGGTGGGGAGGGGGGAGGGAAAAATGAAACAAGATGGTACCAAACCATAAGAGACACTTGATCTCAGGAAACAAACTGAGGGTTGCAAGGGGGCAGGGGTGGGGGGTGGTTATTGGGAGAGGGTGTTGTGTGGCAAGAGTTAAGGTGGCTGAGTGATGCACCCTGGGGAGGGTATGTGCTATGGTGAGTGCTGTGAATTGTGTAAGACTGATCATTCACAGATCTGTAGCCCTGAAACAAATAATACATTATATGTTAATAAATTTTAAAAAAGGCTAGTAAACTAGCCCTTACTCTAAACCAGTCCTTACCATACTTTGACAAAGATGATAGACAAAATATGCCATTTTGGCTTATACGAATTACATCTTTTGGTTTGATGTCTAAAATCACTATTTAAATACTCAAAAAAAAACCCTTTTTACTATGGTTTTTTGAAAACATTAAATGAAAATATTAAATAATTTTTAAATTATGCTATATTTAAAATGTCTAAAATATTTAGAGCTCTCTATATAATAAGAATCACATTTTCATTTCCTGCATATATTGAGTATCCCGAAGAGTAAGTTACTGAATATTTTTAGGCATAGCTTGGGAATATAAAGCCTTTGAGAATAAGTATAAATATTTTCTAGTAACAGATGATATTTACTCTTTCAAAAAGAAAGAAAGAAAGAAAGACAATGAGACAGAAGTCTTGCAATGTAGTAAATGAACCCACTTAAAATCAGAGTGGATCAGCTTCTAGTTTAACTCACCTGGATAACTGATAATAAAATAACTCTGGAAAGAAATAGGTAAGGAAATATTAGGTATTACTAGATGAAAAATGGGATATATTATTTACTTATGGTATCTTTAATCACTTATTATCTTATTTTCTTATTTTTCACGTAGTATGTAACATTCATTCACTTGGGGAAAAAATCAAAAGCAGAATATATTTATATAAATCTTGTAGTAAACTTTTAATGAAGCCCTCTGAAGAGAATGCATTTTCACATTAGTGGGAAAACTGTAGAAAAGAAAAGAAGGCCAAAAGGAGAGGAGGGAAGGAAAGAATGAAAATTAAAAGACTTAAAGCAGGAGAAAGACTATAAGACATGAACAAAAAATTATATATTATCTAATTATATTAAAATGTCCAGTGAATTTTTTAATCCTTAGTAAAACCTACATTTTTACATAGAGCACATAATCTTTATTATATTTATCTTCCTCAGATGGAGAACATGTTTCCCCTTCTGCTTTAGTGAAACTTTGACGTACAGCATTATGTATATTCTTATATTGACCAGTCTTATATATGCATATTCTAATATTTGCTGTTACTTAGGGAAGAGGAAAATTTTCTGCATTTCTACCCAGTCAGATTATTGCTCTAGGAACTAGATTCTTTCATTTGTACATTAAGTGATTTGCATATGAATTGTTTCACCAGCTTTTTTGGTATGCTGCTATGCTGATATCATAATGATGCAGTAAATGGGTGACATAGAAGCAAAGTACAGCAGAACTTCCTATCTCAAATTTTTTTTTCCCTTTTTATTTATTTTTTCAGCGTAACAGTATTCATTCTTTTTGCACAACACCCAGTGCTCCACGCAAAACGTGCCCTCCCCATCACCCACCACCTGTTCCCCCAACCTCCCACCCCTGACCCTTCAAAATCCCTATCTCAAATTTAAAATTTAAAACAAAAGTAGCTCATGGTGCTATATATATATACATAATTATATCTATTACTATTTTATATAACTATACTTTACAATTATATTTCTAATATTGTATATGTTTATAAGATAATTATAAGATAACTATTTTGTAATTGCATATTATATATTTTTTGCTGTTTTTTTCTATTAAAAACTAATATGTGGATATTTTCTTTTTTTCCCCCTCTGTAATGTAATGCAGTATAAGCCAGCTAGATACTGGGAAAAAGATAAAGGAGAAAACACACACACACACACTTTTGTGCGTGTGTGTGTATGTGTGCATGCATGATAATATCTTATAAGTATCATCTAAACATTTCTTGCTAAAGTAGAAGAAGATAGACTAAGAAATTATAACTGTCCAGCCATCGAGATTTAAAGAGCTATCATTTATCTTATATGTGACTGGCATTGAATATCAATCTATGCATTAGAAAAGTTTAACCATATTTTTCAATAGTAAATATAATAGGTGTTGATGGTACTGAGTAAAAGAGCTTTTTGACACATAAATTTCTTATGTCCGGTATAATCATTTGATTCTGACAGTTCGAATGCTTATCCTAATGGAGATGACTTTGCTCTTGCTAGTAAATGAAATTGACATAAGGGTTGCTGAAGGAAATAAAATATGTGGCATTCCAATTTCACTGTCAAAAACATTGAGTCTTCTCAATGACTTTTTTTATGACTTTTTAATGACTTTTGTTTAGAATTTTGAGAACTATAGGGAGATTGGAAAGCTTGAAAATGATAGTTTTGTTTTGTCCTGTACTTTTTATATACGCACTGAGTAGTTAAAGCGGTTTATAGGATAAAGTACAAGAATATCAGTGTATGTTAATATGATAAGATTCTTGAATAAGTTTAGGCAAATGCAAATGAATGAAAGGTTTTAAATCATTCAAAATCTTCACTAAATATTTGGAGGTTGGAGTTCAAATATCTCTTCAGATATAGAGAGCCTTTGAAATTTAGGAATTAGTTGAATATCTTAATTTCTTAAAATAATCCATGGCTGTAAATTAAGGGCAATTATGTGGATATTAGAAGATGGCAATAATTACTGGAGATTAAATTTCCAGGGAAGATTTCTGTACTTATTTAAAACTTAACCTTTAGAATAGCTAATGAGTATACTGAAGGAGAAATTTAATTTGATGGAAGAAAAATATTATCTGATACCTGATGATTAGCATTATATATATGAAGATTAATGTCAAGAAAAATATTTACTAATATATTTGAATTTTTTAAAAGCCTTACATTATATATATATCGGAAATAACTTTAATATCATGGTTTCATTTACTTATAATTTATTTCATAATTTTCACATGTCATGCAATATTAACATTCTCTTGATTTTTTTGAACATTTAAATATGAAAAATCATTCTGTGTCACCAAAAACATATGAGGCATGCAAAAGTAAGAAAAAACATTTTGAAGAAACAAATTAATCATTAGTACAAAAATCAAATATAACACATATCTTGGAACTATAGCATAAGGACTAATAATGTGTTAGAAGCCCTAATGGAAAAAGTAGACAAAATACAATATCATGTATAAAGATTGATGCTCAAAGAAAGAACCAAATTTAAATGTTAGAAATAAAATAGTAAAAGAAGTAAAGAATACTTCTGAGAGAATATCAGTAGACTCAGAGCAGCTGGGAAAAAAAGTCAGAGAGCTTGAAGATAGGCAAATAGAAATTACATAAACTGAAAGGATATGAGAGAAAAAAAAGTGGAAACAAAAGAATCAACAACAATAAACAGAACAGTCTAAGATATGTAAGTCAATATCAGGCAGTCTAACATATGCATATTTGGAATTCCTAAAGAAAAAAGAAAATAGAGCAAAATAAATACTTGATAAATAGAGGGCAAAAATATTATAAAATTAGTGACAGGTAAGAAGATCAGAAAACGTCAAGCAAAAATAAAATAAAATAAATCAACACTTAGTCATACCATATACTTATTGCTAAAAACCAAAGAAAAAGAGAAAAAATTTGAAGACTGTTAATGAAAGATACACACATTACCTACAGTGGAAAAAAAGTAAGAGTTAAAGCCAACAGCCTGTCAGAAACTATGTTAAGGAAACAATAAAAGTTATTAACTTACATATTGCCTATGGCTGCTTTCATGCTATAGTGACAAGAGTTAAGTGGTTATAAAATATATAAATAGGCAGGTTAAAAATAAAAGGATGAAGAAATAAGTGCCATCTTAAAATACTATCTAAAAAAAATATATATATATAGTTATTTTCAGTCAAAGTTGAATGCAGATATAGAATTATCAGAGATAAAGAGGGAATTAAAAATCATAAAGGCATCAATTATCTAAGAAGACAGAATTATCCTCATTACATATAGATTTAGTAATAGGCTTTCAAAACTCATGAGGCAAAAGCTGGTAGCTCTGAAGGGAGAAATAAGTAATTCCACAATTGTAGTTGAAGACATGAACGTTCCTTTCTCAGTAATAGGCAGAATCTAAGAGGCAGAAATGCAGTAGGGAAATTGATGACTTGAATAGCACTATCAGAGAACCTTACCTGTTTGATATTCATAAAACACTCAATGCAGCAAGAGCAGAGTATACATTCTTCTCAAGTGCACACGTAACATTATCCAATCAGACCATATTCTAGGTCATAAAACAAAAATTAAAAAATTAAAGAATAGACATCAAGCTAAGTATGTTCTCAGACAATAACTAGAAGTTAATAACAGAATGATATCTGAAAAATCCCCAAATATTTCTTTTTTTTTAAAGATTTTATTTATTTATTTGACAGATAGAGATCACAAGTATGCAGAGAGGCAGGCAGAGAGAGAGGAGGAAGCAGGCTCCCTGCTGAGCAGAGAGCCTGATGTGGGGTTCGATCCCAGGACCCCGAGATCATGACCTGAGCTGAAGGCAGAGGCCCAACCCTCTGAGCCACTCAGGCACCCCCCAAATATTTCAAAAATAAACCTCACACTCCTGTGTGGCTCAGTGGGTTAAAGCATCTGCCTTCGGCTCAGGTCATGATCCCAGGGTCGTAGGATTGAGCCCTGCATCTGGCTCTATGCTTGGTTGGGACCCTGCTTCCCTTTCTCTCTCTGCCTGCCTCTCTGCCTACTTGTGATCTCTGTCTGTCAAATAAATAAATAAAACCTTAAAAAAAATAAAATGTACAACATTATGATTTATTTGATTTACCTACTGGTAAAATAATAAACATAAATTAGTTTTAAAAATGAAACACATTAATCATCCTGTCCTAATAAGATTTTAATAAAGAAATCATAAGAAATCATATGAATCCTTTGTACAAAATGGTGGTATGTATATGGTGCAACTGGGTGTCTAATACCATTCTGGATAGTGAATGAAAAAGAGTGAAAGCACTGAAAACAATTAGGTAGACTTTTTTTTTTAATATTTTATTTATTTGACAGAGAGAAATCACAACTAGGCAGAGAGGCAGGCAGAGAGAGAGGAGGAAACAGGCTCCCTGCTGAGCAGAGAGCCCAATGTGGGGCTCGATCCCTGGACCCTGGGATCATGACCTGAGCTGAAGGCAGAGGCTTTAACCCACTGAGCCACCCAGGCGCCCCAGGTAGACTTTTTAATAAAGTTAAATATACACCTACCATGTAGCCAGCAACTGCACACTTGGTATTTATCTTAGAGTCTTAGAGATATGAAAATTTATGCTGACCCTAAACAGACATTTGCATGACTATCCCTAAGATCTTTCTTTTCTTTCTTTTTCTCTTCCTTCCTTTTCTTTCTTTCTTTCTTTCTTTCTTTCTTTCTTTCTTTCTTTCTTTCTTCTTTCTTTCTTTCTTTCTTACTTTCTTTAGACTTCAGCTTTTAGAGCAATTTTAGGTTAACAGAAAAATTGATAAGAAGGTACAGAGATTTCTTTTTTTTAATATTTTATTTATTTATTTGAGGGAGAATGAGAGAGAGAGAAAGCATGAGAGGTGGGAGGGTCAGAGGGAGAAGCAGACACCTTGCCAAGCAGGTGCTGAGCCTGATGTGGGCCCATACTCCAGGATCATGACCTCAGCCAAAGACAGTCACCCAACCAACTGAGTCACGCAGGCTCCCAGGATGGTACAGATATTTCTAATATTTGCTCTTCTCCAACACATGCATAGCTTCCCTCATTATCAGTGTCATTCACCAGAGTAGTGCTTTTATTACCATGAACATGCATTGACATATAATAATCACCCAAAGTTCATAGTCTACCTTAGGGTTCAGTTTTGGTGTTATGCATTCCATGCGTTTGGACAAATTATGGTAAGTGTCTATTTTTAAAATAACATGTGAAGTATTTTTACTGCCTTAAAAATCATCTGGGCCTTTTAAGTTCATCCCTCCTCACATGTCACCTCTAGAGACTACTTACTGTTTTACTGTGTCCATAGTTTTGTCTTTTCTAGGATGTCTAAAAGCCTTTTAGATTAGCTTTCTTCAATTAATAGTATGCATTTAAATTTCCTCTGTGTATTTGCATGGTCTTATAGCTCTTTTTTTTAATTTAAAAAAATTTTTTTAGTGTTTAATAATATTCTACCAGGATGTACCACTGTTTATTTATTCATCTACTGAAGGACATCTTTGTTGCTTCCGAGTTTTGGCAGTTATGAATAAAGCTGCTGTAAACATCTGTATGCAGTTTTTATGTGGACCTAAGTTTTTAGTTCATTTGGGTTAAGACCAAGAAGCCTGATTGCTGAATTATATAATAAGAATGTGTTAAGTTTTGTTAGAAACACAAAACTGTCTTCCAAAGTGGCTGTATCATTTTTCATCCCTTCCAGCAATGAATGAGGGTTCCTGTTGCTCCACATGTTTGCCAGTGTTTATGATGTCAATGTTCTTGATTTTGGCCATTCTAATAGGTTTATAGTAGGATCTCATTATTTTAATTAGTATTTCACTGATGACATATGATGTCGAACATCTTTTCAAATGCTTGTTTGCCATCTGTGTATCTTCTTTGGTAAGGTATCTATTAAGGTATTTGGTCCACTTCTTTTTTTTTTTTTTAATTTTATGTATTTATTTGACAGAGAGAGATCACAAGCAGGCAGAGAGGCAGGTAGAGAGATGCAGAGGGAAGCAGGCTCCCTGCCAAGCAGAGAGCCTGATGTGGGGCTCGATCCCAGGATCCTGGGATCATGACCTAAGCCAAAGGCAGAGGCTTTAACCCACTGAGCCACTGAGGTGCCCTTTAGTCCTCTTCTTAATCAGGATGGTTATTTTCATACTGCTAAGATTTAAAGGTCCTTTGTGCATTTTGTATAACAGTCCCTTATATGAGACTCTTTGCAAATACTTTTTCTCAGTCTGTGGCTTGTCTTCTAATTATTTTAATATTGTCTTTCAAAGAGCACCATTTTTAATTTTAATGAAGTCCTGATTGTCTATTAATATTTTCCATGGGTTGTGTTTTTGGTCATGTATCTAAAAAGGCTATCTAGGTTGTCTCTTATACCCAAGGTTATTTAGGTTGTATCTTGTATTATATTGTAAGCATTTTATATTATAGTTTTCCTTCTAATTTAGGTTAAGATACATTTTAGGTTAAATTTTGTGAAGAGCTTATGTCTAGATTTACTTTTTTGCATGTGGAGTCTTTCAGGTTTTCTTCATAGATGTCATGTCATCTGCAAATAGTGGAAATTTGACTTTTTGTCAATTTGGAGGCCTTTTGCTTCTTGTTGTCTGATTACTGAGGCTAGGACTTCTAATATTACGTTAAATAACAGTAGCGTGGGTGGATATCCTTGTCTTGTTTCTGACCTTAGAGGAAAAGCTCTCAGTTTTTCCCCATTGAGGATGATATTTACCTTAATTATCATAGCTTTTTTTTTTCCCTTTTTATTAATTTTTTCAGCGTAACAGTATTCATTCTTTTTGCACAACACCCAGTGCTCCATGCAAAACGTGCCCTCCCCATCACCCACCACCTGTTCCCCCAACCTCCCACCCCTGACCCTTCAAAACCCTCAGGTTGTTTTTCAGAGTCCATAGTCTCTTATGGTTCGCCTCCCCTCCCCAATGTCCATAGCCCGCTCCCCCTCTCCCAATCCCACCTCCCCCCAGCAACCCCCAGTTTGTTTTGTGAGATTAAGAGTCATTTATGGTTTGTCTCCCTCCCAATCCCATCTTGTTTATAGCAGCAATGTCTACAATAGCCAGACTATGGAAAGAACCTAGATGTCCATCAACAGATGAATGGATCAAGAAGATGTGGTATATATACACAATGGAATACTATGCAGCCATCAAAAGAAATGAAATCTTACCATTTGCGACGACGTGGATGGAACTAGAGCGTATCATGCTTAGTGAAATAAGTCAATCGGAGAAAGACAACTATCATATGATCTCCCTGATATGAGGACATGGAGAAGCAACATGGGGGGGTAGGGGGATAGGAGAAGAATAAATTATCATAGCTTTATAATGAGTTTCAACATCAGGTAGCATCAGTTCTCCAACCAATATTGTGTTGGCTATCCTGAGTATTATACCACTCCATATTAACTTTAGAATCACATAATTGATATCTATAAAATAACTTGCTAGAATTTTTATTGGAATTTCAATAAATCTATAGATAAATTTGGAAGGAACTAACATCTTACATCAATGATTAATCAATCTGACATATAAAGTCCTAGATTTCTCCCAAACTCAGGACAAATTTTGCCAGACCATCTCAGCTTAGTGGTTCTGATGAGGTTGACTGAGACATTAGGAGGGGCTACAACATAGCTAATTTTTTTTTTGTGCTCAATGACACTTAATTGCTCTCTTTCCAAATGTGTTAATCCATTATATTCTACAGGTTAATTTCACTTTTTTCAAGCCTGAAAACTGAGATTGTTGTAAGAGCAAGGCAGAATCTTTAAATTCCTGTCTAACTCTTTCAGGTGGCTGGGTTTCAGTCTTCTCTTTGGTCTTGGTCCTTAAACACTACCCTGATTTATCAGCTTCCCAGTACCTTCGAATGAATCTTTAAAATATATTATTCAGCTCTTCTAACCATCATTAGAAAGAGAGCTGGTCAAAATTATCTAATCTGCCATTCCCATCAAAGCATTCTTTATTTCACCAAAACAATTTAAAAGTTAACTCTAATATACATTTTTAGATTACACTGCATAAGTTGGTGCCATAATCAGTAATGAAGTGGATGAAACATAGATCTGGTTCATGTCTAATATTCTTATGTATGCCCTCAATAATATTTATATGGAAGATATTTTCATTTTATTCTAGTATGAATAAATCATAACTTAAAAATAGTATAATTGCTTCTAAATACAATATTATATTTCCAAAGGGAAATCATGGAAACCTATATTATTAATTTTATTTAAAAATAAAGGTCACAGTTTTGACTTAAATGTTAAAATGTTAAAATAAATAAATGAAAAAATAAATGATCAAATAAATGAATACATAAATATCTATATCTATCCATATATGTACACGCACACATATTCTCTCTCTGTATTAATAACTTTATTTTCACATCTCATATTTAAAACATTATTTATATTGCCTTCCTTAAGACCCTAATGTAAGTAAAATAGAAACTATCTTCTTTATATTTGCTGCTTTGAGATTTAGTTATCTGTTTTTCTCACAAACTTACAAGTCAGATTTGTACTTGAGTATACAATTTGGTTGCATTCTTAAATCAATAAGTTCTTTCTATAAAGCTTAATTCATATTTGAATTGTTAGGCTATTGTTCTTGGGAAGAAGTAACTGTCACAAATTCAGCACTTTGCATCTAATAGAATTTAGATTCTCGAGGGTTATTTTTCGAGGTTTTTTTGTTTGTTTGTTTAAGTGTTATGTGTATATTACTGTTTCAGTTTCCTCCAACTGCCTCAATTCCCATCCCCTGCACTTCGGTGTGCATACCTTATTATATAAAATTCAGTTGGAAAAAAAAAGAAACCAAAGGTATGTTGTATACTTGTGAGTGAATTAAAGGAGAGTGACTATGTGATTGTCCTGGAACACCATATATTTTAATATACACTTTTTACAAAAATATTATAAATGTTGAAAATGATGATGGGTAATTTGCCTACCAAACAATAGAGCTGTGTTTATTGTAACATTGGTAGCAGTTATTTATAGTGCAGTAGAAATTCCTTTGGATACTGTGACAGGTTAGGAACAGGAACATGTCTTTGTGTTTAAGCATGTAATTGTAAGCATTAACAAGTTTTGAATATGTTTTCTATATGTTTGTATTTCTCCATATCTACACAAAAATTGGCATTGCATGTTGTCATGTATAACCTTGACTTGTTTAAATAGATATATATGGAGTTTCTTTCCTAGTCCTCAAACAAGGTGGAATTATCCCTTACATATTGATTCCCTGCCACACTTTGTAGACCATGGCATCGATATCGAGACTCCATGACATTTAATAGGAATAATCAGTCTTATATTTTCTTTTTAGTTAAATTCCAGTGAGTAAGTCATATATTTTCTTTTTAGTTAAATTCCAGTGAATAAGTTGGTGCTTTCATCCCTAAGAATAAACAATGGCAATTTCAATAGTATAATACGTATATTTACTTCATACAATAAGGTTTCATAATTTTTGAAGGTCAAAACTACTTATAAAAAACTTCAAGAAGTTTATTCTAGAATGATATAAAAATATCTTCACTAAGGGAGGACATGTCAAACTCCGTAAATGTTTTGATCACACAAAAAAAATAACTGCCGTGTCAAATGGATACTAACATACTCAAAGTGGATATATTAAATTTTCAAAGTTTTAGATTTAAATGTTTTAACTTCAAGACCTGTAATTTGTTAAGTGAAGTTCAGCTTTTTTGATTGAAAATCATTTTCCATATTGATACTTGTTTTATATTCTCATGTTGGTCCTTGTAATATAGAGGAAAAATTAAGCAGGCTATTAGGTCACAGAATTGAATTTACATTATAGGTTTTACTAATTTTGTGACCCTGAGTAATTCTAAGTCTGTCTCTTTTTCTATAAAATGAGGATTACAGAGTCCATTATATTTTTTCTAAGAAAGGAGGGACTACAATATAGTTTCATAGGTATTGTCTTTGTCCGATTGGTAGATGGCTGTGCATCCATAGGACATGAATTATTAAGCATTATGAACATTTTTTGTATAAAGAATAGAGAGCTATTGAGAATTTAAAAGAAAATATTTTTTTCCTAAGTAACTATCAAATTAGGGTCAATAAAACATTGGTAAATGGAATTTTGGAGTAAATAAAATTAATAAATTAATAAATAAGAAAAATATTACTACAAATGAGTTGTGAAATAATGAAATCTAAATAAGGATTTTTTAAAAAAATACTTTATTTATTTATTTGACAGAGAGCCAGAGAGAGAGAGAGAGTACAAGTAGGGGGAGAAGCAGGCAGAGGGAGAGGGAGAAGCAGACTCCCAGCTGAGCAGAGAGCCCAATGGGGGACTTGATCCCAGGACCCTCAGGTCATGACCTGAGCTAAAGGCATATGCTTAACCTACTGAACCACCCAGGTGCCCCCAAATTAGGATTTAACAGGAATATATACTGGAGCAATATATACTGTGGAATTGATGTCTGACTAGACTGGGATATGGTTGAAAAAGAGACCATATTTGAAGGTAGCTCTGAAATAGCTTTATAGTGAGAACATTTTAAATGATATAGGAAGTAAAAGTTGGGGTGAAGATAGGAAAAGGAACAGTTAAAATATTCACTCATTCGTCACGCAAGTATTTATGAAATTCCTAATAGGTGACAGACATCTTATCAGTTTTGGGAATAGATGTAGGCAGGACTGATGATAGCTCTCTGTCTTCTACATGTTGTCATTGCCTGAAATAGGCCAGTACAGGACTTAATAGCCATATTTAACAGATATCAGAGATCCAGCATTAAAGAGCCAATGTCAGTTAGTGATGAGAGGCTTCCCTTCACTTCTCGCCCCATTCCTATGTTTCCATGCTACATACGACTCAGGAAAGAAGCTACAGAAATAGCTGTTATAAACTATTTTCTGAAGTTAGCAAATGGGAATACAGGGCCAGGTACAACGAGATTTTTGTTTTTTGTTTTTTAATTTATTTACCTGTCAGAGAGAGAGAGAGAGAGAGTGAGCAAGCACAGGCAGGCAGAGGCAGAGGGAGAAGCAGGCTCCCTGCTGAGAAAAGAGCTCGATGTTGGACTCAAAAGATCCCAGGACACTGGGTCATGACCTGAGCTGAAGGTAGCTGCTTAACCGACTGAGCCACCCAGGTGTCCCCAACCAGTTTTATAGAATAAAAAAATAGCATACATTGTTAAGATGTAACATAGTTAACTTTTACCTGTTATACATATTTTAAGTCTAAATGACTCTTCTATTTGACATTTTCCATATCTACTTTTAAAATATAGAATTGATCTCAGGGTCCTGGGATTGAGTCCCGCATCAGGCTCTCTGCTCAGCAGGGAGCCTGCTTCTCTCTCTCTCTCTCTGCCTGCCTCTCTGCCAACTTGTGATCTCTCTCTGCCAAATAAATAAATAAAATCTTTAAATATATATATATATAGAGTTGATATCATTTGATATCAGAAATAAAGATTAAAAATAAATAGTATTATGAAAACACAAGACATTACATATAATAATATATGATAGTTTAAATATTTTTCTTTTAATTTTTAATTTGAAGAAATAAAATAATGTGCGCTAAAGATAATGCATGTATGGGAGTGAGTTGTATTAGTCTGCTCAGGCTGCCATAACAAAGTACCATAGACTGGGTGGCTTATATGACATTTATATTCTCTCAGGTCTTCAGGTTAGAGGTCTAATATCATCATTCTAACTGATTTGGTTTTGGGTTTCCAGTAAGAGCTTTCCTCCTGGCTTGCAGATAGTTACCTTCTCCCTGTGTCCTCACTTTACCTTTCCTTGGTGCATGTGCACACGTGTATGCACACACACGGAGTGATCTCTCTGATGTCTCTTTGTATGAGTAGTACTCTTACTAGAACAGGGCCCCACTCTTATGACTCATTTAACCTGAATTACTTCTTTAGAGGCCCTATCTCCAAATGCAGGCACACTGAAGTTTAGAGCTTCAACATAGGAATTTGAGGAGGATAAAAATATTCAGTCCATAATATGTTTTGAAAGCAAATAACTCATTTGTGTTGAAGTGATTAATCTACAGGGAGAATTGTTTGCTTTAAGCAGTTTCACCATACTGTTCTCCAAATTTCTTCTTGAAATTTCTTTTTCTTTACAGTGTGTTATGTATTGATGACTACTAAATCTCATTATTCCTGGAAAAATAGTAAGTGGAAAATTGTGTTCTATTTTCTTCATCATAAGATTGGAAATAAAGGATATTTTCCTAAACTCAGCTCATATTGGTAAGTGATTATACTACTCTGTAATGTTGGAGGTGCTCATGTGTTCATGAATCTTCCCATAATGATTCAAAGTGAAGACATGAATCTTCTTTCCCACATATCCTGTGGTACAGTGGGGACCTGAAGGGCTTATACGGCAATTAAATACGAGGACAGCAGGCAGCATCAGAACAAATGCAAGAATATATGTTCTCAAAGATGCTCATTCTGGAAGTTTGATGATTTTATTACATTTTATTTTGTGTGTCCAACTGGAGGATTTGCATGGGTATAAAAGATAGACACTTAACTTCAGGAAAGACAAATGTAAAATTTGGATTTAATTCGTTGACAGTCTGAAATCAATGAAAACATTATCGAGAAGGGGATACATAGAAAGAAGTCAAAAAGGAAGAAACAAATGCAAAAAAAAAAATTAAGTATATATTTACTAAGTTGAGAGATAAGCCAAAGCAGAGTCAGAATTAATAGTCAGATAGCAAGTACAGAGATCTGACATTAGCAATGAAATTAATTACTTCTGATAAATGGCCCCAGATTATAATTCCCGATATTCCACTTGTCTCAGAATTAGTCCTGTCAGTAACAATACAAAACTATGGTTACAATAATAGTATAACATGATTGGATTTCGTGCCAAACCAGGTATTTCCCATTTAACACCAAAGACTAAAAGTAACAATTGAGAATAAAAGCCACTATGTATACTACATTCAGGATTGACCAACTTCAGAATGTCACTACCCTGCACTAGACCCTCATTACCTTAGTTTTCTCATTTCAGCAGATTCAGTGTTTCAAGCTTCTTCCCATATAAGGAATGGGAAAGATAAGATGCAAATGTAGGATATCCTCTAAGGGAGCTCTGTGCTTGTGTAGGCATTTACTTCTTTCATTTGGGAGGAGGGACAGATCACTGAGTAGTTTCAACCACCAAAACAAGCTAAGGGGGATTCAAGAATATCTTTTAAAAGTTAGAGTATATTGGATGGAAGGGGAAATTAACAACTAAATCCTAGCAGCTCAGTCACCATGCTAATAACCATTCCGTATGATACAGAAATGGGAAAGTGTTTACACAAATGATATTCTAGCATATCCAAGTACAGAAGAAAATGCACCCATCTTCAAGCTCTTAGTTTATGAAAGGTATGGAATGTGCAGTCTACATGTGCATACAAGTTGCAGAAGTATGGATAGTGTAAGAGTTGTCCTGTGAGGCTGGAGGCTTTGGGTTTTCTTGTGACAACAACAGCATGGTACAAAAGGTAAATAATATGAGAGAAAGGAGGTAAGTGGCTACGGAACTTACAAAAGAACCGTTTTTAATCTGAGAGCAGCTAGTAATTAGAATGGAATGTCTTTTTTGTTTTTTTGTTTTGTTTTTAGAATGGAATGTCTTAATCTACAGTTAATGGACCCTAAGCCTTCTATGAAATGAGGGATAATCCCAACAGACTTTGCTACAACCTCATTATAGCATTCATTTAAGGAATCACATCATGCCAGCCACATAAAAGTACAGAAGATAAACAAGGAAATAATATGTATATTGCTCCTTTTTTTGCTTCTTTTGATTCATATAATTGCATTATACCTTAATTATTTGGTTTTGGAAAGGGAAAGCAAGAATTTGTTAGTTGTCCTCTTTATTTTTCCATTCCTGGTTAAGGGGAGGGATTGTCCCTATTCAGAAATATTAGCTTCCCAAATGGGCCAATATTTTATCAATTTAAAGCCTTCTTTATATCATTTTAAAATGTATCATACCAATTAGGACTTCATTCTTCAGGGTGTGCACGTAGGATGAAAAGAGAAGAAAGGGAGTAAACAAAGTAAGGCCAGCAGCTATAAAAATAACTCCACACTAAAAAAATTAAAAAACAAAAAAAAAAAACAAAAAAAAATAAATTCCATCAAGATCCCACAGTTTTGTTAACTGGCAGGAGAGTTTTTCCAAGATATGCAGGATTAATGCATCTCTGGCTCCTCCATCCAATACATGACTTCAAAGTTCTCTGTACTGCTGTGCATAGAGCTAGTTGGCAGAACAGGAAGTATTATGATGATCAAACGTGGACAATATGACTAGAACTCCTGTGAACATTCATGTGCAGGTGTGTGGGCTTTGTGTGGGCATAAGTTTTCTTTTTTCTTATTTGTTTTATTTGAGTGTAGATGACATACAATGTTACATAAGTTTCAAGGGTATAACTAGTGATTTCACAAGTTTACACATTATGTTATGTCCATAAGTATACCCACCATCTGTCCTATTAACACCACTCTTACAATATAATTTGCTACATTCTTTATGCTGTGTCTTTTATTCCTGTGACTTAATCATTCCATAACTGGAAGGCTGTATCTCCCACTTCCTTTCACACATTTACCCAACCCCTCACCACCCTCTCCTCTGGCAACCATCAGTTTTATCTTTGTATTTATAGGTCTGAGTCTGCTCTTTGTTTACTCATTTATGGGTGTGTGTGTGTGTGTGTGTGTGTGTGTGCGCGCGCACGCGCATGTGCATGTGTGTGTTTCATGTGTGTAATTCTACTTTTGAGTGGAATTATATGGTATTTGTCTTTCTCAGTATGACTTATTTCACTAGCATAATACCCTCTAGGTCCATCCATCTAGGTACACTACTTTTCCTTATCCATTCATCTATTATTGATGGCCACTTAGGCTGCTTCCATATCTTGGCTATTGTAAATAATACTGCAGTGAACGTTGAGGTGCATATATCTTTCAAATAAGTGTTTTTGTTTTCTTTGGGCAAATACACAATAGTGGAATTATTAGATTATATGGCATTTCTATTTAAAAAAAGTATTTATTTGACAGAGAAAGAGGCAGCCAAAGAGGGAACACAAGCAGAGGAGAGACAGAGTGAGAAGCTGGCTTCCCACAGAGCAGGGAGCCCAATGTAGAGCTTGATCCCAGAACCCTGGAATCATGACCTGAGCCAAAGGCAGACTCATAACGACTGAGCACCCAAGTGCCCTGCCATTTCTTTCTTTTTTTTTTTTTATGAAGAACCTTCATACTGTTTTCCACAGTGGCTATACCAATTTACTACATTCCCACAAAGAGTTCACAATTATCATTTTTCTCCACATCTTGCAAATACTTTTTATTTCTTGTCATTTTTATTTTAGCCATTTTAACCATTTTAAGGTGATAGATATCTCATTGTAGTTTTGATTTGTATTTCCCTGATGATTGGTGTAGTCGAGCATCTTTTCATGCATCTGTTAGCCATCTGTATGTCTTCTTTGGAAAAATGTCTATTCATTTCTTTTTTTTAATATTTTATTTTTTTATCTGACAGAGAGAGATCACAAGTAGGCAGAGAGACAGGCAGAGTGAGAAAGGAGGAAGCAGGCTCCCTGCTGAGCAGAGAGCCTGACGCGGGACTCGATCCCAGGACCCTGAGATCATGACCTGAACTGAAGGCAGAGGCTTAACCCACTGAGCCACCCAGGTGCCCTAATGTCTATTCATTTCTTATGCTCATTTTTAATTGGATTATTTGATTTTAGGGTACTGAGTTATATAAGTTCTTTATGTTACTTTGGATATTGACTCCTTATTAGATATATCATTTATAAATATCTTCTCTCATTCAGTAGGTTGTCTTTTTTGTTTTTTTGATGGGTTTATTTTTGCTGTGCAAAAGCTTTTTATTTTGAAGTAGCCCCAATAGTTTATTTTTGCTTTTGTTTGCCTTGCCTTAGGAGACATACCTTAAAAAATATTACTATGGGTGATGTCAAAGAAATTACTTCCTGTGCTCTCTCTTCTTTTCTCTTCTAGAAGAGAGAAGAATCTTCTAGGATTCTTCTAGTGTCAGGTCTCATATTTATGTCTTTAATCAATTTTGGTTTATTTTTGAGTATGGTATTAAAAATCAGGTGTGCCTGGGTGGCTTAGTGGGTTAAGCCTCTGCCTTCAGCTCAGGTCATGATCTCAGGGTCCTGGGATCGAGCCCCACTTCTGGGCTCTCTGCTCAGTAGGGAGCCTGCTTCCCCCCTCTCTCTGCCTGCCTCTCTGCCTCCTTGTGATCTCTCTGTCAAATAAATAAATAAAATCTTAAAAAAAAGTAATCTAGTTTCATTCTTTTAGATGTAACTGTCCAACTTTCTCAGCACCATTTATGATTGTTCATAGAATTCTGTTCATAATCACAAAAAAGTGGAAATATTCATTATGCCTTTTGAAAGGTGAATGGAGAAACAAATTGTAATACATCCATACAGTGGACTACTATTTAACAGTAAAAAAACATGCGCTATCAAGTCATGTGAAGACATGGATGAATCTTAAATAACTATAGTTAAGTGAAAGAAGCAAATCTTAGAATGTTATATACTTTATGATTCTATTTATTAGTTATTGAATAGGAAATATTGTAAAAACAGAACTAAATCAGTGATTTCCAGGGAAGCATATTTTCTGTCATCAACTTTTGACATGACTGCACCTTGTAAGAGACATGAGCTCAAGGACCCAGCTGAGATGTACCAGGGTGTCTGAACCACAGAAACTGTGAGATAAATGTTTGCTGTTTTAAGGTACTAAAAAGTAGAATAGTAAACCATGCTCTGAGTGAGACATTTATATATGCTTGTATTCCAATGGCTAGAATTAAGTTATATGATCATATCTAAGTACAAAGTAAACTGGAAATTTCAGTCCAACTATATGCCCATGAAGTGAAAGAAGAGAATCACATGAGAAGTTACTTATTTTATTCATTGGTTTGCTCTTTTGGCTTTCTGGCCACTTTATTTCCAGTAGAGATTACAGTCACTTTATCCTCAAAGGATTCAATCAGAATCGATCAGAATAATCCAGGTTATGCTCACTAACTAACAAAGGCAATGTCTCAGTGGCTTAAAGCCACTTGTATTTCTCAGTCACAATACATGTCAACATAGTCCAGCAGGGGGACTCTAAATATAATGGTCATCCAGAGAGCCAGATGGATGTAATCACCATCATGTCATACAATTCCTTAATTACCATGGCAAGGGTAGGAGAACATGGAACTCACATAATTTCTGCCACCATTTTATTGGCTAAAGTAAAATACTTAAAAAAAATTTTTTTTTGAGAGAGATGTTGAGCATGAGTGGATGGCAGGAAAGGCAGGGGGGAGAAAGAAAACTTGAAGCAGGTTCCATGCCCAGTGCAGAGCCTGATACAGATATGCTTGATCTCACAACCCTGATCACTGCCCCAGCCGAAATCAAAAGTCAGATGCTTAACTGACTGAGCCACCCAGGCACCTGTAAAGTAAGCTACTTTTCTTACTAACTTCCAAAGTTGTAGAGAGGTGTGTGTCCAAAAGGAGAAATGCAGTATATATATTTGGCCTTGATTACTATTCCATAAATCCCATCATTATGTTCACTTCAAAGTCCCAAAATACCCAGCAGTTCTGAAGTCCTCTGTATTGGGTCACTGTATATATATTTCATTTTGTATTGTTAAGTTATAAACTAAAAAGAAAAGCTATTTTCTATAATCATCTACTATATAATGGTGAACAAGGAGAAAATGATCACTATAAACACTCCCTTTCAGAAGAGTAGTGAGAGGAAATCACATATAGCAATCTCTGGTTTGTAATAATCGTGAAATCCTGCTGGATAACTTTTGTAAAATGTTCCTTTTCTGTAGGTTTGGAAAGTTCCTTAGTTAGACTTCTATTCTAATCTTTGAGAGAAATAGCTTTGTCAAGTATCAATGTCCTATGTGTAGGTGTGAATGTGTTTCCTCATTTCTGTGAGGTCCTACCTTGCTTATCAGGCACCATGTCTCACCTAGAGTGATTATTGGGAAATTATGTTCTCACTGGGGTCTGCACAGCTTTCATAGTTTATATTCTGTTATCGAAAGTTTGTGGGCAAAAGAAATAGAAAAAGCCAGTCTTACATTAGACTTTTTCCATTCTTGGTAAAACAATCTTGGACCACAACCCTAAATACATAAACAGGCTTCTGATTTATTTGCTTCTAGAAAAGTCTGAGTTCCAGTAATCTACTCAAAGTTGTTTTTTGTGTTTTTTTTTTCCTAGACATAGGTCCTAAGTTGTCTTTATTTCTCTACTTTGTCAAATTCTCTTACACCGTGAAGTTATTTGAAATTATAGACATGGGTGCAAAGAAAAGACCCTTAGTTTGTACTTTGTCACAAAGCTAAGTGACCTTATTTAATGGGAAACTTAATGGGCATTTATCATTAGAACAACTTTTTTCTCATTTACTAGATTTTGAAACCAAGAAGCAGTGGGGTTTTCCAACCTGGCTAAGCCACACATTTCTGAACTTTATTTATTCTCTTATATTTCTGTTTGAAAACTCAATTCTTCTCTGTGCCTGAGCTCATCTCTCTTGTTTAGTACTGTAGTAAAAGCAGAAAATAATTCCCAACACTATCATTCCATTTCTTACCAAAAACTTCCCACAGAGCTATGGTCTTATTAAGTCTATCGACTGCTTTCCAAGTTATCAGGCATAACAGTTTTGCCAACTCTGTTATCTCTGCATAAAAGGGATCTTTAGTCTTCTTACTGCTGACATCAATTTCCTTACAGATCACAGCTAAATGGCTTAGCTAATTATATTTATAGCACTTACAAAATCACCCCAATCATCAAATAATGTTTCTATTGCTTAAAAAAACTTCTGAAGTCTAAAATAAATGTCCCAATATGCATAATGCTACAAACTACACAAAATTACTCTCTTGCTAATATAATATTCTAAATGCATGTTCCTAGTCTGTAGCCTATTCCCTAAAAATCTGTTTATAATTCAAGCTGATATTTATGCATATTCTTTGTCTCTTTTCCACATAAAATACAGTACAATGCAATCCAACTTTTTTCTCACCCATTTCCTTTGTGCTGTTATTAGCAAATACATTGTTTCTGTATGTTGTAGCCCCAAAAATATATGCATGTAGTTTTATGTAATTATTAATCCAGTTACAAGAAAGATAGAAAAATCCTTTATAATACCATTTTTTTCTGATTATATAATTACTTTTATTATTACTCTTTGCTTTTTCATGTGTGTTCATATTGCTGTCTGGGGTCACTTGGTTTCAGCCCAAAGAACATGCTTTAGTAGTTCTTGTGAAACAGATCTCCTAGCAAAAAAAATTATATCAGGGGGCACCTGGGTGGCTCAGTGGGTTAAGCCGCTGCCTTTGGCTCAGGTCATGGTCTCAGGGTCCTGAGATCGAGTCCCACATCGGGCTCTCTGCTTGGCAGGGAGCCTGCTTCCCTCTCTCTCTCTCTCTGCCTGCCTCTCTGCCTACTTGTGATCTCTCTCTCTCTCGCTGTCAAATAAATAAATAAATAAAATCTTTTTAAAAAATTATATCAGTTTTTGTCTATGTGGGGATGTCTTTATTGTGTCTTTCATTTCTGAAAGATAACTTTTATCATTATATAATTCTATTTCACAAGTTTTTTTTTTAATTTTTTGTTTGAGCACTTTGAATATCTTGTTCCACTGCTTTGTGTTTTCCACGGTTTCTATTAAGAAATCAGCGTTAATCTTAGGAGTAGTCACTTACAAGTGAATCTTGCTACTTTTAAGATTTTCTCTTTGTCTTTTAACATGTTTACTATGATGATTCTACTTATCGATATTTGTATTTATCCTACTTGGAGTTTGTTGAAGTTCCTGGTTGTGTCAATGTTTTTCAGTGGATTTAGGAAGTTTTCAGCCATTATTTCTTTAAATATTTTTCTGCAGCTTTCACTCCTCTCTCCTTTTGATATTCCATATGTATGTTGGTGTGCTTAATGGTGTCATGATTTTTTTAAATTTAAGTTTATTTTTCTTCATTCTTTTGTCTTCTGTTCTTCAAATTGCAGTCTTTATCCAACTATTATCAAGTGTATTAATTATACTATCAGTTAAAATCTACTGTTAAGCTATGCTGGGTAAATTTTTTGTGTTACAGTATTTTTCAATCCATAATTTCCATTTTATTCTCTTGACATGTAATTTGTGTCTCTTTGTTGATATTCTCTGTTTGATGCAACATTGTTATTATACCTTTCTTTACCTCTTAAAGCATATTTCACTTTAGTTCTCTGAGCATATTTATACTTTCTACTTTAGTCTTTCTGTTAAAATCAACATTGAGTGACTTTTACAATTTCTGTTGTGTGCTATTTTCTTTGGTGTATGTGTCATACTTTTTTGCTTCTTTGTATATGTCATTTTGTTGTTTTTGTTGGGAACTGGACATTTTATGTACTATAGCAATTCTATGTACAGTTCCTTTCCCTAATCTGGGGTTTGCAATTGTTATTTGCTTATTTAATTGTTTAGTGACTGACTAGATTATTCTGGTGAGATTATTCCAACTCTCTGCCCCCTACCTCCATGACATTGATTGATTCTAAGAGATGCATTCTCTGGTGTTGATTCTAAGAGATGCATCTTTGGGTATGCTCATAACTAAAACAGTGGTTTTGGGAGAACTCTATCTTTCTTTGACCACACTCATTGCCAGATAATTGCTTTATTGTTTTCAATGATATCCTATGGTATACTTTGCTTCACAGCTAATCCAGTCAAATTCGATCTATTTACAAGGAAAGAAGTCAGTATTTGAGATTTGTTCTGATCTTAAAAGGGCTCTTCTCAGCTATGCCTTTTCCCAATTACTCTCTGAAAAACTATCAGGCCTACAGTTTAGCCTATATTTCATCAATTCCTATCAACTACTTTTTTTTTCATTTTATTTATTTTTTCAGCATAACAGTATTCATTCTTTTTGCACCACACCCAGTGCTCCATGCAAAACGTGCCCTCCCCATTACCCACCACCTGTTCCCCCAACCTCCCACCCCTGACCCTTCAAAACCCTCAGGTTGTTTTTCAGAGTCCATAGTCTCTTATGGTTCGCCTCCCCTTCCAAATTTTTTTTTTTTTAATAAACATATAATGTATTTTTATTCCCAGGGGTACAGGTCTGTGAATCGCCAGGTTTACACACTTCACAGCACTCACGATAGCACTTACCCTCCCCAATGTCCATAGCCCCCTCCCCCTCTCCCAATCCCACCTCCCCCAGCAACCCCCAGTTTGTTTTGTGAGATTAAGAGTCATTTATGGTTTGTCTCCCTCCCAATCCCATCTTGTTTCATTTATTCTTCTCCTATCCCCCTAACATCCATAGTTTTAGAGACTGCCCTTAGGCATGAACTTCTGCATACTCTGTGCCAAATGGAGTCAGTTCTTTTGGAGAGGCAGTATAGTTTTTTATTCTATGGCTGCTTCTCCTCGCAGGAAAAATCTCTGAGCCATACCACTGTTGCTGGGAGTAGGAAAAATGATATCCTTCTCTCCAACACCCCTATGTCCTGCCTCTTGATTTTATTCCTCAGAACCTAGTCTCACCAGTAGGTAGCTGAAGGCAAAATGGAAAATTATGATGCCCTGCCCCTCCATAGATAGTCCTTCTTCTGGGAGTTTGGGGAAAGAGGGAACCCTATCTTACTGACTATACCAGCATGAAATAGAGTTTCTACCTCACTGAGCTAGGAGGAGGAGGAATGGCATGAGTTTTAGTTGAGGTACAATAGACTTCTAGTTCTTACTGAGTATTAGTATATTTTCTTGAATAAGTGGATTTTTTTTTTAATTTTCTTTATGCCCTCCAGGCCATTGACAGAGAATTTAAATCCTGCTTTTCCATTGTATTATTTCTCCCCAGTTTCACTGGGGAGCAGATTGATGGAACTCCTTACACTGTCATGGTACAAGTGGAACTCCCACAGTATATTTAAATTGACATTTTTTTCAAGTGCCTCAGTTATTACAGTAATTAGTGGAACCAGGCCCCTATCCATAAGATACTTAAATGGATTTCCTTAATCATCATGTACACATGGCTATTGGCACTGAAAGAATCAGTGCTGATCATATTCAGCTCATTGGCAGCTCTCGGCCCAAACTTATTTATGCTTTTAGAAAGCCAAGAGGCTCTCCCCAGGTCCAACAGTACTACTCAGGATGACAAATTCTAATTATATTCTCTGGGTGAAGACCTTTCCACATATCTGGAAAAAAACAAGTTTAGAAGAAAACATTAAAATATTTGTTTATTTTAGTAATTTTACCAGTAAGCAGTTCAGGTTAAAAAAAATGTTTCATTTCTGATAAAATATGTAGCTTAACACATCTCACTTCTAAGCTCTTAGATAAACGATAATAAAGTATAAATATACTAGAACTAATATAAAAGTAGAGTAAACAATAGTGGAAGACAAATTTTAATGAATTTTGAGAAGATGTAGAAAATGGAAGAGTAAGTGATAAATGAGAAGCACAATGGAGAAACACACCTATAAGGAGATGTTAACATTTGTTTAAATTGTAGAACAGTACATTTTAAGGAATTTGAGGCATTGGTTACTGAAGGAAGCAATAATAAAAAAGCATTTAAAAATTTAGATGACGTTATGGATTAGATTGTGTCCCTCCAAAAGTCAATGTGAAAGCCAACTTCCAGTATCTCAGAAACTGTATTTGAAGACACAGCTATTATTGAGGTAATTTAAGGTAAAATGAGGATATAAGGGTGAGTTCTAATTCAATCTGTCTAACGTCCTTAAAAGAGGTGATTGGGTATATATACCACATCTTCTTTATCCATTCATCTGTTGATGGACATCTAGGTTCTTTCCATAGTCTGGCTATTGTAGACATTGCTGCTATAAACATTCGGGTACACGTGCCCCTTCGGATCACTATGTTTGTATCTTTAGGGTAAATACCCAGTAGTGCAATTGCTGGGTCATAGGGTAGTTCTATTTTCAACATTTTGAGGAACCTCCATGCTGTTTTCCAGAGTGGTTGGACCAGCTTGAAGCAACATGGGGGGGTAGGGGGATAGGAGAAGAATAAATGAAACAAGATGGGATTGGGAGGGAGACAAACCATAAATGACTCTTAATCTCACAAAACAAACTGGGGGTTGCTGGGGGGAGGTGGGATTGGGAGAGGGGGAGCGGGCTATGGACATTGGGGAGGGGAGGCGAACCATAAGAGACTATGGACTCTGAAAAACAACCTGAGGGTTTTGAAGGGTCAGGGGTGGGAGGTTGGGGGAACAGGTGGTGGGTAATGGGGAGGGCACGTTTTGCATGGAGCACTGGGTGTTGTGCAAAAAGAATGAATACTGTTACGCTGAAAAAATAAATAAAATGGAAAAAAAAAAAAGAGGTGATTGGGGCATAGAGAGAGACATCAGGTATGTATATACAGAGGGATAGCCATGAAAAGAGGCAACAAGAGAGCAACCATCTGCAAGCAAAGGAGAGAGACCTCAGGAGAAAGCGACCATGCTGGCACCTTGATCTTGGACTTTCAGCCTCCAGAACTGTGAGAAAATAAATTCTGTTTTTTAAGCCTCCACTTTATGGTATTTTGTTGGGGCAGTCCTACCAAACCAATACAGGTGATGAGGTGAGATTTTTGTATACCAAGGTTATGTGGTATGCACTATGAAGATTATTTCATGTTTCCATTGATTCCCTCTCATGTAAGAAATGAAGTGTGCCTTTGACAAGTTTGTTAATAGGCTGGACATAGCTGAGAAAAGAATCTCTAAATTTTAGGATATATCAATAAAATCCTTAAAACCCAAGAGCAAAGAGAAAAAGATAAAGGGAAAAAATAAAACAAGAAAACAAAGCAAAACACAGAATAGCCAAGCTCTGACCGAGAATTGTAAAAGTTGTGACATCCACATAAGGAGAATATAAGAAGAGAGAAAGCAACAGAAGAAACATTTAAAACAATGAGAATTTTCCCAAATTAATTTCAGACACCAAACCACAGATCCATAGAACACAGGTAATATAAATGAAAGAAAGGAAAAAAGAAAGAAAGACAGAAAGAAAGAAAGAGGAACGGAAAGAAAGACAGAGATAGAGAAAGAGAAAGAGAGAAAGAAAGGAAGGGAGGGAGGGAGAAAAGAAGGAAGGGAGAAAGAGGAGAAAGAAGAAAGAATGAAAGAAAGGGGGAGGGAGGGAGGAAGGAAAGGGAAAAGAAAATTAACCTAGATATATCATTTTTAATCTATAGAAAATCAAAGATAAAAAATTCTGAAACAAGTCAGAGGAAAAAACATCTTAATTGTAGAGAAACAAATAGAGGACTTACATCTGACTTCTCTTCAGACCATGCAAACAGAAAGAGAGTAGAGTGAAATGCATATTGTTAAGAAAAAGCAATAACAACATAGAATTCAGTACTCTGCTAAATTATTCTTTAAAAAAGAAGGACAAATAGTGACTTACTCAGACAAACAAAAACTCAGGAAATTTGTTGCCAGTAGACCTGCCTTGAAAGAAATGTTAAATAGATTTTCTATGTGTTTTGTTATATATATATATATATATATATATACACACACACACACACACACACACATATAATCTATATATATACACATATATATAATCTATATATATATAATCTATGTATAGAAAACTGAAGAATGATGATGAATTATGATGAATAAAATCAACAAAGAACTAAAAATAGAGATACTCCATCTTCATGGATAGGAAGACTCAAAATTGTGAAGATGTCAGTTCTTCTCAAATTCATTAAGTGCAATTCCAATTAAAGTTCTAGCAAGCTATTTTTGTGGATTTCAGTAAAGACTCTAAAACTTATATGGAGAGAAAAAAGACTCAAAATAGCCTATCCTGTATTTAAGGAGGATGAAGTTAAAGGACTGACAGTATTGACCAAAGTCTTACTCTAAAGCTACAGTAGTGAGTAAGACAATGTGGTATTAAAAAATAAATAAATAGACAAATAGATTAGTGGAACAGAATAGTGAGGCCAAAAGTAGACCTATGTAAATATAGTTAATTGATATTTGATAAAGAAGAAAGATCATATAATGAAGTAAAAAAGTCTTTTAAAACAAGTGGTACTGGACAAACTGGACACCACATCAAAAAAAAATGTATCTAGTCATAGACGTTATACACTTTAGAAAAATTAACTCAAAGTGATGTACATGTAAAACATGAAACTAAAAAAACTTCTTTTTTAAAAAGATTTTATTTATTTATTTATTTATTTATAGCATGAGAGCATTATACCATGAGAGAAATGCAAATTAAAACTACTACACACCTACTAGAATGGCTAACTTCCAGAACACTTACAATACCAAATGTTGGTGGACACATGGACCAAAAGGATTTCTCGTTTATTGTCAGTTTGGAAGACAGTTTGGTGGTTTCTTATAAAAATAAACCTACTCTTAGCATACGATCCAGCAGTTATGATCCTTGATCTTTATGCCGCAGAGTTGAACATTTGTGTCCACACAAAAACCTAGACGTAGATGTATAGTAACTTCATTCATAATTGTTAAAACTCTCAAGCAACCTAGGTGGTCTTCATTAAGTGAGTGGATCAATAAACTCTGGCACATCCAGACAATGGAGTATTATTTAGTGCTAAATAGAGATGAGCCATCATGCCATGAAAATACATAGAAGAACTTTAAATGTGTATAATTAAGTGAAAGAGACCAATCTGAAAAGGCTACTTACTATCTGATTCCAACATATGACATGACATTCTGGCAAAGGTAAAACTTTGGAAACACTAAAAAGGTCAGTGCTTATCAGAACTGGGGTATAAGGACTGATGAATAAATGGGGCACAGTGGGGCACCTGGGTGGCTCATTGGATTAAAGCCTCTGACTTCAGCTCAAGTCATGATCCCAGGGTCCAGAGATCAAGCCCCGCATCGGGCTCTCTGCTCAAGGAGCCTGCTTCCCCCTCTCTTTCTGCCTGCCTCTCTGCCTGCTTGTGATCGCTGTCTGTCAAATAAATTAATAAAAATTTAAAAAAACATTAGATGGGTCACGGGAGATTTTTAAGTCAGTGAAAATATTCTGTATGGTACCATAATGATGAATACATATTATTATACACTTATCCAAACTTAAAGAATAGTCAATATGAAGAATGAACCCTAAACTATAGACTTTGGATGGTTATGATATACCAGTATAGGTTCATCAATTTTAACAAATCCACATCTTTGGTGGGGATGTTGATAATGGGGCAATTTTTGCATTTTGGGGGGAAGATTGTACATGTGAACTCTCTTTTCAATTTTGCTGTGAACCTAAAACTGCTCTGAAAAATAAAGCCAATAAAAAGAAAATGACAAGGACAGTTTGGATCAAAGGATGAAGGGCTTTTAGAAGTAGCTCACTATGAAGTTAAATTGAATGTATAAATTAGCTAGTATTCTAGACTATTTGACAAATATAATTGAATGTTTTTGATAGCTTTTTTGAAAATAACTCTAGATGGATACATAGAGACAGTAAAAATGGAAAAGGAAGTGGAAAATGAAAAGTCCTTTAAGAAGCAGATATGCTTGATATTTTGTTTAAATTATAAAGGAGAATTTAATTGATTAAAGTAATTGATTTAATTGATGGAACTGCTATCATGTGCTGGTGTCATGTATATGTAGATTTTAAAAGGATGAAAAATAGCACCCTTCTTTAATACCCAAGGTTGAATCATTTTGGAGCTAGACTCAAAATCAGAATCACCTTCCCCCCCCCCCCCAATAAATCTAACCTGGAGAAGGTGGAATGAATTTATGGCCAAACGGACCCCTTAATGTATATTCCAGGTGAGAGCACGGTGATGTCACAAGCAGTGTTGGACAGCTGACTGACATTGACATCAGGAGATCCCAAGTACCCTCTAGCAAGCAGGGAATTTGCAAAGAGAGAGCTCTGAAGTACAATCTTCATATTTATTTTCCTCTCCCAGTTGCAGTCATCAGCTAAATCATTCCTCTCTCCTGGAAAAAGTGAGGTGGTGTAGAATCTCTGGAATGTTTCTTTCTTGATATTCCTTCCTGAGATGGAATGAATTGTCTTTTCTTGATATGAAACACAGGGGAGAATTTTGTGTCCTCTTTCATATGTAAAGAGAAAATACTGACTTGTCTCAGAAAAAAAAAACAAAAAACACAACCCAAACCAAATATTATCCAGTTTTTCTGTCTTTACCTTCATGTAGAAAGACATTCTTAAAAGAAGTACTTGGGATAGGTCAAATTCAAGTTATTATTTCATCTTATTTGCCACACACAAGGCTACTACTCTTCATTTAATTATTTTTAATTTTTTTCCTTCACAAAGATGCAGTAATCTTTTTTTACTGTTAGTTACTTTAATTTAACTTTGTTGGCTTTTGTGCTTAAAGCAATTTGAGTTTGACAGTTCATTTATGGCAAATTTTAATAGGAAAAGTCAGTGAAACATCTGCCCAAATTATCCCTTATATATAAGCAATGGAATGTAAATTTGCATTGCAATAAGACTTATTAGAAAAGTTCAACTTGTCATCACCTACTCTCACTGTCTTTTTTTTTTTTTAATGAGAGATTCAAATGTATTAGCATGGATGAAGCAAATATAATAGAATGTATTTCAGTAAAATATATTATGTGTTATTTTAGAGGCTATCAAAGAATGTATTAGTTTAAACAATAATATAGAATCTTCCCTTATTCTCTTTGCAGTTTTTACCAATATGTCTTTTTTATCACCAAAAATCCAATCTATACATTAACATACTTGTTTATACAATTCAAAGAGATTTTAAAACTCTGCTTAGCCACTATAAAGAAGTTATTAGAATGATTACCAAGTTTAAAAAAAACATAAAAGAATATTAATGTCAAACTGCATTCTTGAGTTTCATTTGGTAGAGAGAATTTTGCTTTCATGCATTGCCTTACTTAGTTGCAAATTTAATTTGTTTCCGCTGGGATGATTTCAGATTCAGGTTCTTGTGCATAATGTCATGGTCCTTTTATACAAAATGTAATTTGGGGATTTTTCCATTCAAATTCTTGACATATGAAAAATTTTAGTGTTTCTTTAGTGGTGCCTCCAGGTCCATAACTACTTGTTAGCTATGTGAAAATGAGGAATTGTTGTCTCTTATTAAGCCATCAGATATTTCATGTATATGTTCATCTCCTGTGTTTTCGATAAATGGTTTCATTAGGACATAAACCTGACTTTCATTTCTTCAGTTTCTAGCAGTGTTTGCAGGTATAGATGATCCAAACATTCACAGAATGTGGAATAAGTGTGTTCAATCTAGTCACTAGCCATTTCTTGCAGATAGCTGAGTGATTTATATGCCTCTTAAATATTTTAAAAGCTTTTGAGATTAAGGAAGAGATATGTATTATATAGGTCCATTAGAGTTCATGTATATGAATATTTATATTCACATGTTAAGTTAAATGTTTGAATAATTCCTGTTCAAGGAAGGCTTTCTGTTGTTTGAATACTGTAGGCTAATGAGGCATAAACCTCCAACTCTTGAACAGCACAATAAAATACATGAAAGCATTAATCTCCTTTTATGAAAAATAAAATATTGGCATTGCATAATATTCTACTATACACATACATAGTGATTTGTACATTATTTTCTACTGTTTAATACTTAGTCTCCCCCCATAGTTTGTTCTTACAAATAAGCCTATGGTTAATTACCATATGTATACCTAAGTGTTTAACTATATTGATTTGATGTGGTAGACCTTTCCAGTCCTGGATATTATTGGGCAATATTCAGAAAGAGGTCAGTAACCAAGGTGTCTAATTTTATTAAATTCACATTAGTTCATGGATGCAGATAGGTCCTAAATGTCTAAATTTTTTATGATTTGTCTAAACTGTTAATTAACCATTCTTTTTGTGCATATAGTATGTGAAATTCTGCAGATTGTTATACATAAGAGGTGTATAAGAATAAAATTTTATTAATTTAGTTTGTCTTTGGAGAATTATTGCTCTGAAAGTTAAATTTGAAACCGCTGGTGACCATAAATAGCTAAAAAATTAAAAGTATTTTCATTTAAATTTTTCAGTAATAAATGTTTGGATTTGACCTAAATGATAAAAGACATAAGCAGTCACTAAAAATTATTCTCTGAATCCCAAGATCACAAAATAACAACTATCAATCAAAACAAAATTCTTGCTTTGTTGTTGTCTGTTTATAGCTCCGTAAATGATTAGATTAGTAATCAAAGATCACATATTTTGATGCTGACATTGAAAGACAAAATATCAGAAGAAATTACACTTTGGGGAGGTAATATCCTTCAGATAAGAGACTGACATCCTGAAACATGATAATGGTGTATGACAATTTGAAGTGCAGGGTCCTGACTATATTAAATACAAGAGTTCAGGGAGTTGTAAGTCATTTATGCTAACTGGCTTGTCAAGAAGACATATCTTGTCAAAGTAAAGTTGGAAAACAGAATCCTGTAGTAAATGAAGACAGTTTTGATATTTTGTCAATATTTCCAACCCAGTGGGTTGATGTTTCATGATTTTTATAAGCTCATGATGAAATGAACTCATAATTTAAATGTATTCTGAATATAGTATAAGCATTATAAACTTATATAACTAGGTTGTAAATATTTTTTCTCAGAATGTTTTGCAGGAAGTCAAATATGGAAATCAAAGCCAAAATATGAAGGTCTCTTTACTTTATGAAAACATGTATAATTATAACCATGTCCTTGAACACATTTACTACTCTTCAGTTTATTTTTCATTTGTAAATTAGTGAAATGAAGAATACCTTAGCATATTTACTTTAGGAGGGCAAGCTTTCTTTCCCATTCAAGGAGAATAGTGAAGCTATCAAATGCACAGCTTTTAATCTTGTATGATACCTCTTTTTAAGACAATTATGTTCTATTGTCTGGACTTTTATTTTTTCAGCATTTATATACATCTAGAATTTTTTTTTAAGATTTTATTTATTTATTTGACAGAGAGAGATCACAAGTAGGCAGAGAGGCAGGCAGAGAGAGAGAGAGGAGGAAGCAGGCTCCCTGCTGAGCAGAGAGCCTGATGCGGGGCTCGATCCCAGGACCCTGAGATCATGACCTGAGCCGAAGGCAGCAGCTTAACCCATTGAGCCACCCAGGTGCCCCTACATCTAGAATTTTAATCACAAACTCATATAATGATTCACCATGAGACCGTTAGTAAAACTTGGAGAAAATAAAAATACTTGATTATATGTACTTAATACATTGAGATACTAATCACATGCCATATAAAGACAAAGATTTCTTTAATGCCATTGCATGCATTTTATCAAACCACATTACTTATGGGCTTGTGTATATTCACACAATGATTTACCTTGGTGTGTGCCTTTTCTTGATTATTATTATTATTCATCTTATTAATGTATTCACTTTGGGGCAATTTGCATTATGACTCGGTTAATATTTGCCCTTCAGACATTCCTAAAGTAAGGAGAAAGCCAAATTTCACTGATGGAAATGAAACAATCCATAAAAAGAGAAGTTTAAAAATACATCTAGTTATAACGGTTAATACACATTTTAAACAAGTGATTGCATTATAATTCCTTACCTTAAAGAACATGATGGAGAATGGTAAGTAGGGTAAACACATCAGAACGAAATAGCTTTCTTTTACTTCACCAATAAATTTATAATGATGTACATATTTCTGGTAGTTTAGATAAAAAATTAGGCAAGAATGCCAGGATTTTAAATTCAAGTAATTTTCAGTTTCATTTTCAGAAGGTCCACAGACATACACATGCAGTGATTCATGTAAATGCTTAAAGCAGGATTTTGCCTCTATTCCCTATACACACAACATGTTAGCAAGGTAAACTGTGCTTTCCTTTACACAGAGGTGGTTGAGATTAAACATACACACATACATACACACACACATAAAAACTCAACTCATTGAGGGAGCAGTAAGAAATGACATTTATGAAGGAAATGAGAAAGAAACATGAAATTGACATTTATGAAGGAAATGTGAAAGAAACATGGAATTCAGCAGTTAATAGAGAAAACTGCAGTTTGAATGCTCAAGACAACATTTGGCAACTAGGTAGATTTTCCACCCATGCTACACTTTAGAGTGAACTTGTGGAACTTTATAAAAATGCTGATGCCAAGACCTCATTCAAGTTTGATTCATTGTTCCTGGGACTACATCTTTATCAGAAAACTCCTAGGTGAATTAATGTTGAGAACCACTGTCTTAGGTGATTCTTTTTTTTTTTTTTTTTTTATTTATTTATTTTTTTATTTTATTTTTTTTCAGCGTAACAGTATTCATTCTTTTTGCACAACACCCAGTGCTCCATGCAAAACGTGCCCTCCCCATCACCCACCACCTGTTCCCCCAACCTCCCACCCCTGACCCTTCAAAACCCTCAGGTTGTTTTTCAGAGTCCATAGTCTCTTATGGTTCGCCTCCCCTCCCCAATGTCCATAGGTGATTCTTAAAAGATACACAATTACTTGAATATTTACACATAGTAGAAACATGTTAGATAAATCAATAGTAGTATCTGCTAAGCCACAAAATAGGTGTGTGGCAGTGGGCTAGGCTGGACACGTTCACTTTGGGTCAGCTGCTTTATGCATACTAAATGATGTTTAACGTAGATTATGTAAAACTTCAGCTCCAAAATCTCTTATATATGTATTTATAGAGTTAGATAGGAGCCTATTGACAAAATTACAGATATATAATAACTCAAAGAACAATTTTTTAAAGATTTATTTATTTATTTGAGAAAGAAATAGAACCAGAGAGCACAAGTCGGGGGAATGGCAGAGGGAGAGGGAAAAGTAGGCTCCCCATTGAACAGGGAGCCCAATGCAGGGCTCAATTTCAAGCCCCTGGGATCATGACCTGAGCTGAAGGCAGAGGCTTAACTGACTGAACCACCCAGGTGTCTCTCAAAGAACGATGGTTGATATGGTTTATTTATTGGCAATGCTTAGCTCTAAAAGTCACCAATATTCAGGATATTTTTTATAGGGGACAATTATGATGAAATGGAAAAAAATGTATTTTACATCGTAAAACTGGTTTAAATTTTAGCTTTACCACATACATCTTGTACAGTCTTGTGAACGTGATTTGACCCCATTAAACTTTGGTATCCTTATAGCTAAAATGGCAGTGGGTGTGATAATACATTGCATTATTCAGAGAGCTGTTATGATATTGTATTTTGAAAAATTTTTCATAAATTTATTAGAGGTGAATTGTTTTTAAGAATTGAGAGTTCTTAAAAGATTGGTAGTAGAATGTGATCCTCTAAAGAAACAAGGAATGTATAAATTGGTAGGAAGGTCATTTAGAAGTGGTTGCTATGGGTTTTCAGGGGAAAGCTAATTTCCTAACCCTAAAAGAGTTTTTAAGATCATATGAAATATACTTTATCCATGATTGGGTTTGGGGATAACCTTTATTGTCTTTGGTTTTATCCAATTTTATCTCAGGTGGACACAAGAAATTGGCTTTGTGAGATTAATATATTTTAGAATGAAGCAGGAAGTAGACCCTCCAGTAGCTTCCCTCAAGATTGATGAACACAAAAAATAAGATATTTTTTCTAGATATACGGGTATGTTCTTAAGATGATTTGGCCCATCCACAACACAACTGTGAAACAGTATACAAAGTGAGTTATGATGATAATACTATTTCATTCATTTATTTGTTCTTTGAAAAATTATTTACTGAGTACCTACTATGCATTAGGCACTGAACAAATAATCTACAAGGCTCTACTCTCATTGAGTTTTCACAGTATGGGAGAAGATATTATCTTAAAAATAGACATTATCATAAAATCATTCAAATAATGTTCTAATTTTATTTTTTATTTTTTTTTATTTTTTTCCATTTTATTTATTTTTTCAGCGTAACAGTATTCATTCTTTTTGCACAACACCCAGTGCTCCATGCAAAACGTGCCCTCCCCATTACCCACCACCTGTTCCCCCAACCTCCCACCCTTGACCCTTCAAAACCCTCAGGTTGCCCCAACCTCCCACCGCTGACCCTTCAAAACCCTCAGGTTGTTTTTCAGAGTACATAGTCTCTTATGGTTCGCCTCCCCTCCCCAATGTCCATAGCCCGCTCCCCCTCTCCCAATCCCACCTCCCCCCAGGAACCCCCAGTTTGTTTTGTGAGATTAAGAGTCATTTATGGTTTGTCTCCCTCCCAATCCCATCTTATTTCATTTATTCTTCTCCTATCCCCCTACCCCCCCCCCCCATGTTTCTTCTCCATGTCCTCATATCAGGGAGATCATATGATAATGTTCTAATTTTAAATGTAACATAAGTACTAAAAGGTAAAGTACTTGAGAGGTTATTAACAGAGGGCATTTATGAAGAAGTCGTAGTGTAACTAAGTTCTGAAAATGAATAGGATTAATTTTCCAAGAGGGATGAGAGTGTGGTCTATGTGGAGTTAAGTCAGGAATCTCCATCAAATGGCTTCTGCCTTCTGATTCTGCCCACCTCCATTTCTTCTGTGGTGTCCTGATACCTTCTCTGGCTGGCATGCAGTAGTAGAGTGCCAAATGCCTCTTGAAGATGCAATTTTCAGTTTCCTTTCAGTCAAATGAATTAGAATATAGATCTCGAATGCACAATGCTTCCCTTTGTACCCAAATATAAAATATATGTAACCCAGGGCAATTTTTTTATTTGGGGAGATAGTATTTCCTGGGAAAGTTTCAGTGTTTTGCCTATTCTTTACTCACACATTTTAAATGTATTACCAAGTTTTACAAACTGAACACAAAATTCAAAGAGAACTCAGCATTGCTTTGGTCTTTTTTTGCTTGTCTGATCCTTCACTTTAGATAATGGTGCATTTTTGCTTGAAAGGCAGGATGGGAAGTAGGCCAATTCACGGTGAAAGGGAAAAGAAGCATAAATTAACATATCAAAACCTTACTCTGGTAAATAGTTTGAAATGCTTTTTAGACATTTGAGTGAATATGAAAAAATGGGCAATTAAATATAGTGTGCAAATGCAGTGGTCAAAAAAGGGATTTAGACAGTATAGACATTTTGTTGATGCTTATATATATTCTTGATGAATAATATACATAGGCTGAACATACATATGATAAACCATATATATGTTATATATCTATTTACTTTTTTCCTACTCGCCATATAAATGACTCTGAGTTTATAGTGAGGAATATAAACATGCAGCATACATGTTTAGCAAGACTAATCTAAAATTAGAAGACTAACGTTTAGAATGTTCTAGGAAAATCTTTGAGGATACCATCCATGTTTATTTCTTTAACTGTACAGAAGTTCTGAACTTTGAAGGATATATAGTTGTTGAACATGACAGCCAACCTAATGAACAATCATCCTCCTGATATAGGTAAGAATAAATAATAACATAATTGATATACTTTTAACAAAATTCCAATACAGTGTCCACAGTTACAGGAGGCCTTTCTGATACTAATGTGTCCATCTGGATCCTTTCCATAAATGTATAGCTTTCTGGAGCCTGAATATTTTTCCAATCTCACCATTCTGTCCTCATTCACAACATATGGATTATGCCTCTTAGTCAATAACTCTGGTGTTCAGCTCCTATAAGACTCCTTAGAAAATGATAAAGAGACTTCTTTTTTATTCAAGGATTATTTTAAACATTTTCCGAATAAGAGTATTAATGCCATACAAAATAAGGTTAAACTTAGATGCAATCAGTTTATTGAAAGACGGGGAAAATGAACAAGATGCAGGGAAAAAGTAAAACCCAAAGCATACAAACAAACAAACATGTACACAAGTATGGAGTTGAAAAAGGCTGAACACTATTTATGGTATTGAAACTTGTAGAATTTTCAGCCTAGAAGCATATTTTGTTTCTCAGGGAAGTGTTGTAATACAGCCTTTGCCCCTAGATACTAAGACTTTAGACTTGGCTCTATCAGTTAGCTGTACATTTTTGCTAAATTACTCAACCTTTCTGGGACTAACTTTTCTTCTTTATTAAATAATATGTTGATTGGATTAATGGTTTCTGTTACAGAAATCTGTGGATTACACAACAGAGTCATTGAGGAACTGATTTTTTAAAGGCCCAGCTCAGATCTACAGAATAAAATAGTTACCAGTAAACTGTATTATTACTGTTTTGAATTTCAGAGGTAATTGAAATGAGCAGTCCAGGGGCGCCTGGGTGGCTCAGTGGGTTAAAGCCTCTGCCTTCGGCTCAGGTCATGATCCCAGAGTCCTGGGATCGAGCCCTGCATCGGGTTCTCTGCTCAGCAGGGAGCCTGCTTCCTCCTCTCTCTCTCTGCCTGCCTCTCTGCCTACTTGAAATCTCTGTCTGTCAAATAAATAAATAAAATCTTTAAAAAAAAAAAAAGAAATGAGCAGTCCATTTTGAGAATTACTAAATTACTATCTCTTCTGGTCTCAACACTTTAGGAGTCTGTGGGTCTTCCAGAAATAAGAAAAAAAATTATGTCACTAAAATGTTAAAATTACATGCTTCTCTTGCTTGGTATCATTGAAGCCAACAATATTTTCTTTTTAGCTTTTTACTGAAAAATAATGATAAGTTGAGTTTTCATATTTATCGTCTGATTTAGAACCAATTATTCTAGGATTTATAGGGTGTGAAAATAGAGAGAGTTATTGTATATATAATGCCCATCTATATTCAGCCAATAGGATTTTGGAAAGTTCAAATTATTGTATTTTATAACTTTACTTCATCAATTTAATTTTATTTTTTAAGATTTTATTTATTCATTTGAAAGAGAGAGAGAGCATAAGCTGGTGTGGGTGGTGGGGTGGTGGTCAGAGGCAGAGAGAGAAGCAGACTCCCTAGTGAACAGGGAGCCTGATGTGGGGCTTGATCCTGAGCTGAATGCGGATGCTTAACCGACTGAGCCACCCAGCCATACTCCACTAATTTGATTTTAATTCAGAGTAAATAATATTAACAAATTTATTAAAAGTATTTCACATTTGTATGAGTGGATATGCAACTTCAACAAGCATAGCCCAGTTAACAAATTCTTTTTTTTTCCATTTTATTTATTTTTTCAGCATAACAGTATTCATTGTTTTTGCACAACGCCCAGTGCTCCATGCAAAACGTGCCCTCCCTATTACCCACCACCTGTTCCCCCAACCTCCCACCCCTGACCCTTCAAAACCCTCAGGTTGTTTTTCAGAGTCCATAGTCTCTTATGGTTTGCCTCCCCTTCCAAATTTTTTTTTTAATAAACATATAATGTATTTTTATCCCCAGGGGTACAGGTCTGTGAATCGCCAGGTTTACACACTTCACAGCACTCACGATAGCACATACCCTCCCCAATGTCCATAACCCCCTCCCCCTCTCCCAATCCCACCTCCCCCCAGCAACCCCCAGTTTGTTTTTATGCAGGGCTCAATCCCAGGACCCTGAGATCATGACCTGAGCTGAAGGCAGAGGCTTAAACGACTGAGCCACCCAGGTGCCTTGTAACTACATATATAAAAACAAATCAAAATAAGAAAGCATATAATTAATCTAACCAAGAGCATCGTCTCCACATCTATGCTTACTTCTACTCAAATCCACTAAGATAGAGTTATTTTCTAAAATCTCCCTAAAAGCCAAATAAATTAGAATATAGATAGTTATACTCAAATATGAAATATATTTTATTCTGCAAAATAGAGTTCTATATCCTTTACCTTTAATAACAGTTTTGAACAGATTTCACATATATATATATATATACATGTATATGTAAATATATGCATATATATGTATATATAGAGAGAATGATCAAGTTGCTTCTCTGTATGAATAAGAGACATATCTTGCATTCACATAAATAAAAGGATTGCCTCTATGGTATTTGAAAAGGTTGCTGAAGCTCAGTGAGGTGCTCTTCATTAAAGAAGAACCCACGCGTAAAGCTCCCATAAACGTAATGGAAACGAGACATATTTTACTCTACTTAGCATTTATGTAACATTTTTGAAAAGTGCATTTTTATTAGAGTCTTCTCACAACAGTCTTATGAGCTAGTGGTGTTATGCTCACTTAGAAATGGATAAATTAAGGGCCAGAGAAGCCAGGCATTGCTCAAGGTCATGTGGAAACCAAGCAGCAGAGGAAGCCCAAATTACTGCTCTGAGACCTGACATTTCCTTCATGTTATTTTTCTTCCATGGGCCACACTACCCATTTTTTTCCTCAGAGGAAGCATTTTAGGTAGAATCAGAAATATATTATTTATATGTAGGGTTGGTAATTTACAGATAACTTTTGAAAGGCAAACAGAGACACACTGTCATAGTATCATTTATGAGCCTACGACCTATTCTTAAGTTCATGGTTACTCTTCTAATCACATATTGTATATATATATGCAATATGTTTATATATACATATATATATATATATGGAGGTAACTTAGAATATCTACTTTGTTAGGGAGAAACAGAATAAGCAAGTCTTTAAGGCCTACTATGTACCAGGAATGTGTATGCCTTTAATTGTAATGTTTCTATCAATTTTGCTTAGTAGAGGTAAAGATAAAATGTGGCTCATAAATAAAACATTTAGCCTACTGCAATTTGAATTGTATGAAGTGGTGACATAGTCCTCGTAATCTTTTGCCTCCCAGATTGTAGAGAGCCATTGCCAAAGTCATAATATCCCTAATGTAAGTACCTCAGCAAGTAAGCTGCGATCAGACTTGTGTGTTTCTGCTGTGTCTTGTGTGGGTGGTAAGGTCATGTGTGAAATGGTCTGCTTTCCTTGAGTGCACTTCCTCAGTAAGCCTCTTGGGCATGTCAAATTCAATTCATTCAACACTGATATAGAAGATTCAGACACTTCACTGAAATACAACAATATATCTTCTGGATTAACATGTGGGAGTTCTATCTTGAAGGATAACATCTTGTGTATGTTTGGTTTGTGCCTATAAAATCTAAGTACTCTGACATTACAGTATTCCTGAAAGTCTCAGTTATTCATGACTATGTAGTATATACAATTTCAAGAGAAGAAAATTAAATGCTATCAATGCCATAATAAATACTTAGCATACTAGGTGAAATGTCATCACAATATTAAAAACATTAACCCAGTAGTATTCATCTGCACTTCTCCAGAGTCCAGCCTAGTTTCTGTCCCACTGTAGATACACTAAAATATTTGATAATATGTTAATGATCTCAACAAATGTATCAGCCATGACAGATATTCTTTACCTTAGATTCTTAGTCTATGTTACACCCTTAATATGGAATACCTCTAGTTCCACTTCTAACTAAAGTTTTGTAGCTCTATTACCTCCTGTTAACATTTTACTTTGAAATAGAGTTTTTAATGTTATGGATGTGGATGTTATTATATCATTAGTAGCTTGGAGGCAAATATCTTGTTCATTTATTTACCATCCTCATTTATGAGGCTAGTATTCAGAAAGTACTCCAATTAGTATTTATAAGCGTGGATTCTGACTCTTCTGCAGGGATTAGGGAAGTTTTATTTATTTATTTAGGTTTACTTATTCAAAAGTGTTTATTCAGGGGCACTTGGGTGGCTCAGTTGGCCAAGTGACGGCCTTCATCTCAGGTCAGGACCCTGGAGTCCCGGGATCTAGTCCTACACTGGGCTCCCTGCTCAGTGGGGGGGTCTTCTTCTCCCTCTAACCTCACCTCACATGCTCGCTCACTCTTTTTCTCTCTCTCAGATAAATAAATAAAATCTTTTTAGAAAAAGTGTTTATTCGGTAGTTACAGTGAGTCAGGTACTATGCTATGTGTTTTCTATACATCAACATATGTGCAAGGAAAATATTACTGTGTTTTTGGATCCTGTGTTCTAGCAGGTAAAACATAGGGAAAATGTAAAAGGTAAAATGTAAGGTAAAAATAGGGAAACATGAACAATAATTGAACTACATTATATATGAAAGGTGATAAACAAAAAAATAGAGTAAGGTAAGCAGGCAGAGGGTGTTGCAGTGTTAATTAGGGCAAATAAGGGGTTCTTCACTGAACACAAAGATCTGAGCAAACCTTGAAGGAAGTGAGGGAGTTGACCAAGAAGATATTAGGAGAAGAGTATTCAAAGAGAGAACAGTTGTTTAAAATCTAAGACCTGGGTGCACCAGACATATTCAAACAACAAGAAGGAAGTTGTGTTTGTGTGGTGGGTGCTGATGGTGGTGTTGGATAAATAACATCAGATGCTTATAGAGGTTTGAGTTTGTAAAATGTGGGAGATTTAGAAAATGGTAAGGGTTTTAGATCCCACTTAAAGTGAAGTATGAAGCCACTGAAGAGTGCTGAGCAAAGTTAACATGGGTTTTAAAAGTATCAGGCAAGGTAAGCTAGACTGTGGGGAAAGAAGGCAAGGATGAGAAAAAAATATCAGGTGGCAATGGTAGTAATTCAGATTAGACACTGTAGTGTCTTGATCAGGATAAAGTGATAAGAGTGGCTGGATTCCAAATTTATTTGGAAGGTAGAGTCTATAGGATTTTCTGGTAGATTCATTTTAAGATTAAGGGAATAGTCAAGAACAACTCAAAGGATTTTTGTCTAGAAGGTTGAATTGCCGTAAAGTGACAGAAGAAAAGATATACATGGAGATTGTGTGGGAAGATGGGACTCCAGTTTTAGACATGCTGGTATTGTTGTCTACTTGATTTTTTTTTATATATTTTATTTATTTATTTGACAGAGAGAGATCACAAGTAGATAGAGAGGCAGGCAGAGAGAGAGAGAGGGAAGCAGGCTCCCTGCTGAGCAGAGAGCCCGACGCGGGACTCGATCCCAGGACCCTGAGATCATGACCTGAGCCGAAGGCAGCGGCTTAACCCACTGAGCCACCCAGGCGCCCTGTTGTCTACTTGATTTTAAAGTGAAATTGTTGAGCAATCATTCAAAAATGGGGATATAGGGATTGGATGAGAGGTCTTGGCTAGATATAAAATAGAGGAGTTAATAGCATACAGATAGCATTTAAAGACCTGAGATAGAATGAGATTACCAATAGAGCAAGTATAGATATTAAGAAAGAGTTATAAGGATTGTCCTCTGAGTCTTCAAACTTTAATGAATAGAGAAGGAAATGAATCAGAAAAGAAAACTAAGAAGGTGTCACCATGGAAGACAGAAACTAAAAGTTTAATATCTTGGAAATCAAATAAAAAAGAGAGAGAGAGAAAGAAAGAGAGATCATCTCCTTTAAATGCTCTAATAGTCAGGAAAGGTCAAGGCTGATAACTGACCACTGGATTTAACGATGTGGATGTCAGGGCACCTGAGTGGTTCAGTTGTTTGAATGTCCCACTCCTGATTTCAGCTCAGGTCATGATCTCACTTTTGTGAGATCGAGCCCCACAGTGGACTCCATGCTCAGTGCTCCGTTCTTGAAGATTCTTTCTCCCTCTCCATCTGCCCCTCCTCCCCTTGTGTGCTCTTGCTTGCTCTTTCTCTCCCTCCCTCTCTCTCTCTCTCCAATAAATAAATCTTTAAAAAAATGCAAAATACTATGAATGTCATGGTTTAGGATAAGAGCAACTATCATTAAGTGTAGGAGACAAAAATCTAATCAAACTAGGTTTAAGAAAAAAATTCACAAGAGCAAATTGAGATAGCAGATGTAAACCACTTTTCAAGGAGGTGCATTTTTGCTTGTTTTTGTTTGTTTCTGTTTTACTAGAGAAGCAAAGATATCTGCACGTATCTAAGGGTGTCACAGGAAAGAGAATATTTTTCAAGGTAGATATAATATCACTGTGTTTATATGCAAAGTATAGGTAGAAACAAAAAAATATTAAAATATAGATGAGGGAGGGGAGAATTTCTGGAATTACATCCTTGATTAGAGGAGAGCCCATAAGGGAAAGGATTGTGTCTACATAGGGCACAGGATATTTCTAATTTGGTTATAGGCAAAATGGAAGGTATTGCTGGAAGGACAATATAAGTGGTGATGGCCACCAGTTTTCCTTTGAATTAAGTATTTCAGTGAAGAGGAAACCAAGGTCATCAGCTATTCTTAGTGATAAGAAGGTAAAACCATTATCTGGGAATGTGAGAGAGCAAATATACTCTGATACCCTGGCAGAATTACTGGTATCTGTGAGGTTCAAGATCATTAATTTGTACTGTTATCAATCAGCATGGTTTTGTTTTTTCTTCATTCAATTTCATTTGTACAAGAGCATGTGAAAAGAAGGTAAAAGTGGCATTTATTGTGTGGTGGTATTTCCCTAAGTGTTACAAGACCAGAAAAGTAAATTATTTTATGGACTTTTGATATTGTGAAAAGTTTGAGAGAGGATGAGTGAAGAAAAAAGCTGTAGCTAGAGATTAAGAAATCAAAAATTAGAAGAGTTGCAGAAAACTGGCAATGATTTCAGCTGTTTTCTTTGGCACTGAAACAGGTATTGCCTTGGAAGTAAATGGAAACTATACACCCTCCCTGTAGTCTGTAAATGCTACTGAAGGGTAATGCTTTCTCATCCTTATCAGTCTTCTAAACATTACATAAGTACCTACTGTTAATGAATAATAATCAAAATCCTGCTGAGATGGCAAGAAAGAGACCATACCAGGGAAAAATTAGGATATGAGGGTCAATAAGCTACATTTAGCACATATACACGTGTTATATCCAAGAGCACAGCCATTGATTGTTTTGCTTGAACTGGATATATGCATTCTGATATTAAAAACACATGAAGCGTAGCTCAGGAATTAACTTTAGAGTAAAACTTTATTCATTCTCTCAAATAATATTTTAGATGGCCTACTATGTGCCAAATGCTGTTTTAAGCATCAAAAAAACAATATTTAATAAAACAAAATGTCAACACTCATGCAGGTTGCATTTCAGTGGGAGAGGATGCATACAATGACCACAGAAGTAAATTATATATCACAAATCAAAAATCAGTAAGATGGAAATGAAGATAACATAAAAAAGGAGGTACAGAAGAGAAGGGGTTTGGATTTTAAATAAGCAATATTTAATCAAGAGTTTAAATGAGGTAGAATGGAGGGCAAGTTGTCTACCTGAAGAGCCTTCTAAACAGGAACAGCCTCAGAAAGAATGTGTCTTGTCTGCTCAAGGAACAGTGAGGGGACCAATGTGACTTGGGTAAAACGAGCAAAGGAGTCTATCATATGTGATGTAAGGAGAAACGTAGTATAGGGCTGGACCATCCACAGGAGATATTTTTAGATTATTCATCCAGTGCATTAATATGCTCTAAATAGGAGCCTAAGATGTGATTGTTTTATGAAGAAAGAAGAAAGTTATTACTTGAGAAAGAGAGACAGAGAGACTGACATATTGAGTCATGTTGGTTAATGGATAGCTGTATATAAAATAGCCAGTTTTTCTCTGAATGCTTCCACGAGGACCAAATATTAAAAAACAAAAACAAAAAAGCAATTAGCAAAAACCAAAATGAAAACCCCATCATTCCTCACCTAGGGCATGGAATAAAGAATATATTTCTATATACACAACGGCCATTAGAGGCCCCTCTAAATAGAAGAAATTTAATTTGACACAATTCTACAATAATTTATTCAAAAATATGTTTTCAAGTTCAAGTATTTTCTGGGTTTTTTTTCCTCTATTATTTTGAGTACATTTTATTCTGGATGGAAGGCACATGATATAATTTATTTGCCCTTAATTATTAACTATAATATTATGGGATATTTCATACTTTTATATTGTGTGTTAGTTTCCTAGGGTTGCTATTACAATTTACCACAGACTTAGTGGCTTAAGCAACAGAAATTTACCATTTCTTGGTTCTGGAGGTTGGACATCTGAAATTAAAGTGTTAGCAGGGTTGTACTCCTTCTGGAACCTCTAGGGGACAAACTCTCTGTGCCTCTTCTAGCCTCTGGTGGCTATTGGCGTTTCTTGGCTTGTGGTAGCATAAGTCTCCTCTCTGTCTCTGTCTTTACATGGTCTTTTCCTCTGTGTCTTTCCTGTTGTCTCTTATCAAAACACAGCATTGAATTTAAGGTTCATTGGAATCTAGAATGATCTCAGTTGTATCTGCTAATAACCTTATTCCAAATAAAATAATATTCTGAGGTTCCAGATGGACGTACCTCTTTTGGGGGAGATACTATTCAACCCAGTACATATGTTAGTTTTATCGGTTTTCTATGTTGGTTTTTTTTTTTTTTTTGATTCTTCATTAGGATTAAAACTTCTTAACCTAAAATAAAACATATTAAAAGTATTTTGATACACTCAGTATTTCCATTTACTGTTTCCAGTTTGCATGCATCTTGCAAAGATACAGAGTATCAAACATTTATAATTTGTGCAGCTGTTCTTATTCACAAGCTGTCCTAATAAGCCCCATCCCTGTGACAGTATTGCTATAGCCTTTTTTTCCTGTGAACTGGCAGAATCCTTCAATTTAGCAGCTTTAAGGACCAAGACTTGGAACACATCAGTCTTTTCCTCAATCTGGTATTGGCATTTTTCTATGCCCTGCTCATTCACTTTGTCACCAACATCACAATTAGTGACCTGGGTCTAAAATCAATTTTGCTCACCTTACAATTAAGATTCCTGATAATCTACTTTTTTTTAAAGATTTTATTTATTTATTTGACAGAGATCACAAGTAGGCAGAGAGGCAGGCAGAGAGAGAGAGGAGGAAGCAGGCTCCCTGCTAAGCAGAGAGCCCGACGCGGGGCTCGACCCCAGAACCCTGAGATCATGACCCGAGCCAAAGGCAGAGGCTTCAACCCACTGAGCCACCCAGGCGCCCCAATAATCTACTATTTTAATACAGACTTTGTACCCCCAATCCATGGTCTTAAAAAGTAAAAAATAAAAAGTAATATTCAAAGGATTTAAGGAAGCAAATCATAACAGAAATAGCTGAAGTATTAGTGTTATGCCCAAGAAAAGTGGCAGCAAACTTAATAGCACTTCTCTTAAGTTACTTAGTAACAGAATATTTATTTTTTGCATATTTTTGGTATTTATTTTTCAAAGAAATAACAATACTATATAGGTTATGGATTTTAATTTGAACCAAAGTAAAATAAACAACAATTAATTTTTCTAAATAAAACAACCCTACTTTTTTTCCCATTTTATTTATTTTTTTCAGCATAACAGTATTCATTGTTTTTGCACAACACCCAGTGCTCCATGCAAAACGTGCCCTCCCTATTACCCACCACCTGTTCCCCCAACCTCCCACCCCTGACCCTTCAAAACCTTCAGGTTGTTTTTCAGAGTCCATAGTCTCTTATGGTTAGCCTCCCCTCCCCAATGTCCATAGCCCCCTCCCCCTCTCCCAATCCCACCTCCCCCCAGCAACCCCCAGTTTGTTTTTTGAGATTAAGAGTCATTTATGGTTTGTCTCCCTCCCAATCCCATCTTGTTTCATTTATTCTTCTCCTATCCCCCTAACCCCCCATGTTGCTTCTCCATGTCCTCATATCAGGGAGATCATATGATAGTAAAACAACCCTACTTTTAAAAATATTTAATCTAACTTTAGATCACCATTTCTATTGTGGTGAAAATTGTAATCATAGTTATCATTGTATCTTCTTTTGCTCCATGTGAGGATGGCATATTTAAAAATTTCAAACACTTGGGGAAGGTCCTTCTGCTCTTTACTTCACAGAGATTAAATTCCTGGATGAATTTGTCCAAATCCATATGGTTTTATAATGGTGAAAAACACCATTCATATTTTGGACAGACACTAAAGAATTAAAATTTTCATTAATACAGAAAGAATTCAGCATTTTTTTTTTTTCTTGCAAAGTCTAAGAAAAACTAGAGAAAGATTTTTGCTACAACGTTTTATGTACTATTCTGGCTACTTTTACTTTTTACAGGTGGAACCAAGAGTTTATTGCGTAATGTCTAGTGTTTTTATGTTTGAATTTCATTTGTTGTTTCTTTAAAATTGATTTCTTTCTCTTGTTCTGTTAATTATTTCTATTTGTGTGACAGAATATTACTTCTGATCTCACTATATATTTTTATTTAGATTAATTTTACAATTTAATCTCCCACATAACATACTTTATTTTGTTTTAGGCAGCAAAGGAAGGCTTCTTGGATAATAGCAGAGTGATAGTACAAAACTCTCAAAGTCCAGGGTAGAAGGCTCCTGCCAAGTTGGTGTAAAATCCTTTTAAGGGTGGCTTCCTCTTAGGGTGGGAGGGGAGGAGACTTATCCCTGCTTGTCTGCCTTCTAACTACCCTTTATCATTGCCCCCTCTGAAGAGGTAATCTTAATAGTTGTTAGGAAGAAGGGTGACAATTGATCGTAGCTACTTCCTGCTGATCAGGGGCATTGGATGCGGTGGCAGTCAAGGTTCCTTTCATCTGAATCTATCAAGGGGTCCCCAGTAGATGTCTGGTTTGACCTTTATGTAAATCTTCACGTGAACCACCATTTGGAGTTTGATGACCTTTATTCATAACAGGGAACTGTCAGTGAGATCCCTTGGAGACCACCCCAACCACTCACAAGAGAATATCTGGGGAGCTGTCTTGGCCTTTCCCACTCATTCTCCTAGGGTAGGAATCAGCAAAGAAAATAGTAGAGGGGTTTCTCCCTGGATGTCTAGATGGGAAAGTAAGGATCTAGGTCCTTCTGAGAGCTTTCAGGTGTCCACCAAAGGGTAGTATTGGTCAGGCCCCTAGTTTCCTCACATCTGGTGATCTGCTCTGAAAGGAGTCTGAGTCCTCACCATTGGACATTCTCAACTTCTGTTGGTGGATCAGTGATAAAGGAACCCAGAGAGCCTGTCACCTGAGACTTGAGAATGCCAGCTGTGCTAATCGCTTTTACATGGCTGATGGGGGCCCATTGTTTAAACAAACAAAATGGGGAGAGAGACAGAGGCAGAGAGACTTGCTGCCCACTATTCATGGTCAGTTGTCAACAATGGTGGAGATCCTGGACGAGCTCCCATAAATGTTACAGGATATTTTCTCCCTTGGTGCCCATGGTTCTTGGTCACATGGCTTTGAAGAATGAAGAGGTAGACCAGAGTGGTAGACAGCAAAGCTATAACAAAGTGATAATGCAAAGCTCCCAAGGAGAGAGGGGACCCAAGACCATTACCCCCATTTAACATACTTTGTAACTAGTAAACTGTATGGAAATTCTCTCTTATTAACTATCATAATTTTCTTTTCAATGTTCATAAATATTTACCCTTCAAAATCCATTGATATGTAACTTTTAAAAGTCTAGTTTACAAGGAACATATACAAGTAACTCTTAGCCAAGAAAACTATAGATGATAAACACAGTGGTTGTATGGCCAAATGAGGCCCATCTGAGAATCTTGAGGTACCCATTGACAAAGGGGTTTTTCATATATATTTAATTTTACATTTTCAGTTTCACAATTTATATTATTTTAGGGTTCCTTAACATCTGTTTTCCCAAGAGGTGAAAGATCTTTAAGGGATCATAATTGAATTGGAGAGTGAAGTCAGCATCAGGGCAGTATGAGTTGTCCTTTTTTTTAACTTTCTCCCATTTACAACTAATCAGATATCTATAAACCAAAAGCACAAACAAACAAACAACAGCCCTCCTGCCCCTGCCAAATCTCACCTCTGCATAACACACCAGGACACTAGAGAGATCCATCCATCAGTGCACGAGAAAGAGAGGATCCGACCTCAGAGGAGTTTGTGAGGCCAAGGGATCCACAACAGAGATGTAATGGTGACAGAAGCAGCAGCAACAAGGTTGACAGGAGAGTGAGCCAGTCTCATCTTTATGGCAGAAGTCTGGGGTGAGGGGGCTAAGTGCGAGTCTATCTGGCTCCTGGTGCTGAGCAGAGGGACCTGTTGTTTCTGAGGAGAAATCACAGTGACTTGGAGGAGGAAAAGCAAAAGAAAGAAGTAAGATAAAGAGTACCCCGTGATTACATTCGTGTTGCCTGATCCAGGATTCTGGCAAAAGGACTGCTTACAGAACTTCAGGAAACAAGCCCCCCACTGGAGGATCTCTCTACCTTGCTGTGTGTACATCCAAAACCACAAGTACCAGGCACACACTTCCCCTCTCTGCCCCACCTTTAAAAAGAATTTCTATCCAGCAAGGTTTTTGTTTGTTTGTTTTTAAAGCAGGTGCTCCCAACCCTAATGCTGAGTCAGCGTTAGTAAGAGGAAACCAAAAATTTGTGCTATAGCTCCACCTCCTGGAAAACAAAAGGAAAGCTCCTAATTACCAACCTGTTGCACTCAGACTCAAAATAAACAAACCTTTGCTAAATAAAAAAGATGCTTCATACTTCAAAAGTGGCGGCAGAGACACTTTTCATCAAACATCATGAAAACTCATTGTAAAACGGTACCACAAAAGAAAAATAGCAATTTTCCAACAACTGAACCCCAAAACACAGGATATTATGATCTAACTGATAAAGAATTTAAATAGTTATTATGAAGAAACTAGGAGATATTAAAAAAAAAAACCTCAGGCAAAAAATGATCTGAGGAATAAAACTAGTGAGTAGAAGAAGTACTTTACCAAAGAGTTGGAATCGTAAGAAAGAACCAAACAAATTCCGAAGTTGAAGAATTCAAAAAATGAGATGAAGAATACATTAGAAAGCACTGGAAATAAAGAAGATCAGATGGAAGAGAGATTAAGTGGGCTTGAGGATGGGAATATAGAAATGTTTCAAGTGGACCAGGAGAGAGAACTAAGTTTTTTGTTTTTTGTTTTTTTGTTTTGTTTTGTTTTGTTTTGTTTTGTTTTTAAGTGAAGAAATGTGTGGTCCAGTTGGTTACATATCTGCCTTCTGCTGAGGTTATAATCTGGGGATCCTGGGATCAAGCCCCCAGTTAGGCTTTCTGCTCTGCAGGGAGTCTGCTTCTTCCTCTCTCTTCCTTTCTCTCTGTGTGTGACCATATGGGTTCTCTCTCTCTCTCCTTTTTTTTTTTTTTCTCTCTCTCTCTCAAGTGAGTAATTTTTTTAAGTGAAGAAACCCTACAAGAATTTTTAGAATTCCTTAGAAGAGCAAGCATAGTATTAATGAGTATATCCCAATTAGAAGGGAGCAGAGAATGTATTTACAGATAACTGAGAACTTCCCAAATCAGAGGAAGGAACTGGGTATACAAGTTTAGGAAGCTGATAGAAACCAGCAGATTTCTCCACACAATCTCTGTAGAATCTCTTTATGTTGTTTGTAACAATAAATTCAAAGCTGAAAGATAAAAATTGCCAACCAAGAATATTTATTCTGGGATAGTTATCCTTCAGTATGAAGGAGAAATAAAGGTTTTCCAGACAAACAAAAGCTGAGAGAGTTCACCACCACTAGACCTACCATATAAAATATTGAAAGGAACTCTTTCAATTTCCAAAATATTGAAAGGAACTAGAACAAAAAGAGAAACTACACACAACTCTGATTACAGACAGAATCAGAAAACTGTAACTCTTTTTTTTTTAGAGTAGCATATTGAGCAGGTATGACATAAATGTTAAAGGAAAAGAACATTAAAATGACTATAGCTACTAAAACTTGGTAATAAAACCGCAGCATAAAAAGATAATTTGTGGGGGTGCCTGGGTGGCTCAGTGGATTAAGCCTCTGCCTTTGGCTCAGATCGTGATCTAAGGGTCCTAGAATCGAGCTCCACATCGGGCTCTCTGCTCAGAAAGGAGCCTACTTTCCCCTCTTTCTCTGCCTGTCTTCTCTCTACCTGCTAGTGATCTCTCACTCTCTGTCAAATAATAAAATCTTTAAAAAAAGATAATTTGTGATATCAAAAATATAAAAGGAAATGAGTCAAAGGATGGAACTTTTATAGGAAAATAAGATACTTGCTATCTACAGAAAAAGGACTGCTATATTTATGACATGTTTAATGTAAATCTCGGTAACTGCAAAGCAAAATGTAGAACAGACACATAAAACCATAATAAAATGGGGGACTGAATGAATGACCCTAGAAAACCACCAACTTACAAAGACAGACAGAAACAAATGGAAAAGAAAAAATGGAAAAGCAAAATAACTGGAAGACAAAAGATAAAATGACAGAAGTAAATCCTTACCTAATATTCTTCCCAAATGTAAATGGATGGAACTCACCAATCAAAATGCACAGAGTGGCTGGATAGATTTTTTTTAAAAGACTTAACTATATGCTGCCTATAGGAAACTAATTTCAGCTCCAAAGACACACATAAACTTGAGGAGAAAAGATGAGAGATGATATTCCAAGCAAATGGAAAATAAAGGTGGATATAGCCATACTTGTACCAGAGAAAATAAACTTCATGGTAAAAAGGGTAACAAGAGGCAAAGAAGTTATTATATAATGATAAAGGGACCAATACCCAAGAAGATGTAACTATTGTAAATATAATCACTCCCACCTCCAAGCACTGAAATGTATTAGGCAAATACTAACAGATACTAAGGGAGAAATAGACAACAACACAATAATAGTAGCGGACTTCAGTACTCCATTATCAGCAATAAATAAATGGTGTAAAAAAAAAAAGAAGGAAATATTGGAAATGAATCATACTTAAGAGAAAATGAACTTAATGACATCTACAGAGCATTCTGTCCAATAGCAGAATATACAGTCTTCTCAAGTGCACATGGAGCAGTCTCCAGGATGTGTCTGTGTGATAAGATACAAAACAAATAGTAGAAATTTAAAAAGATTGAATTCATATCAACTACTTTTTCTTACCACAATGAAACTAGAAATAACATGAGGAAAGTGAGGTGTAGAAACTAAATGACAAGTTTCTAAATAACCAGTAGATCAAAGAAGAAATCAAATGGGAAATTTAAAAAAATCTAAAAACAAATGGAAATGGAAATACAATATGTCGAGTATTGTGGGATGCAACAAAAGCAGTTCTGAAAGGAAAATTTATATCAGTAAATGCATGTATTAAGAAATCTCAAAAAGAATCTGAGGGTTTTGGAGGGGCAGGCGGTGAGAGGTTGGGTGAGCCTGGTGGTGGGTATCATGGAGGGCATGCATTGCATGGAGCACTGGGTGTGGTGCATAAAGAATGAATTCTGGAACACTGAAAAGAATTTTAAAAAATAAATAAAAAATAAAAAAAAATTAAGATGATCTCAAGTAAACAACCTAATTTTATCCCTCAAGGAACTAGAAAAAGAAGAGCTAATTTAAGTGCAAGGTAAGCGGAAAGACAGAAATAATAAATCAGAGTGAAATAGATCAGAGTGAAAATAAACAAAGACCAAAGAACAATAGAAAGGAGTATTGAAATTAAGACCTACTTCTTTGAAAGAATAAAATTAACAAACCTATAGCTAGGCTAAGAGGCAATACCCAAATTAAAAATAAAAAAGGAGATCATATGATAGTTGTCTTTCTCCGATTGACTTATTTCACTAAGCATGATACGCTCTAGTTCCATCCACGTCGTCGCAAATGGCATGATTTCATTTCTTTTGATGGCTGCATAGTATTCCATTGTGTATATATACCACATCTTCTTTATCCATTCATCTGTTGATGGACATCTAGGTTCTTTCCATAGTCTGGCTATTGTAGACATTGCTGCTATAAACATTCGGAGAAGCAACATGGGGGGGTAGGGGGATAGGAGAAGAGTAAATGAAACAAGATGGGATTGGGAGGGAGACAAACCATAAATGACTCTTAATCTCACAAAACAAACTGGGGGTTGCTGGGGGGAGGTGGGATTGGGAGAGGGGGAGCGGGCTATGGACATTGGGGAGGGGAGGCGAACCATAAGAGACTATGGACTCTGAAAAACAACCTGAGGGTTTTGAAGGGTCAGGGGTGGGAAGTTGGGGCAACCTGAGGGTTTTGAAGGGTCAGGGGTGGGAGGTTGGGGGAACAGGTGGTGGGTAATGGGGAGGGCACGTTTTGCATGGAGCACTGGGTGTTGTGCAAAAAGAATGAATACTGTTACACTGAAAAAATAAATAAAATGAAGAAAAAAAAAACCACAGGCCAAAAAAAAATAAAATAAAATAAAATAAAAAAGGATACATTACAACTGATAATACAGTAATGCTTCGAATTATGAGACTTCTATGAACAATTGTATACCAAAAAGTTACATAGCCTAGAAGAAATGGGTACACTTCTAGAAGCACATGATTTACAAAGACTGAATCAGGAAAAAACAGAACATCTAAACAGACCAATTACAAGTACAGAGATTAAATTAGTAATCAAACTCCTAGCACAGAAACTCCAAGACCAGATGTCTTCACTGGAGAGTTCTACAAAACATATGAAGAAGTAACACAATCCTCAAACTCTTCCAAAATATCAAGGAGGTGTGAATATTTCCGAACTCATTCTATGCAGCCAGCATTACCTTGACACTAAGCCAGATAAAGATACCATAAGAAAACTATAGACCAATGTTCCTGACTGGAATTCCCCATAAAATATTAGCAAACAGAATTCAAGAGCACATTAAAAGGGTTATACATCTTGATCAAGTGGAACTTTTGTTGAAATATTTTATGACGGAAAATTCCAGTTAACTCCAATGATATTTAAGTGCAAGGACTCAGACTAACAATTACCACAAGCCAAATATCGCATTGCATGGTGTCTTTGGTTATCATAAGATTGAAATCAAATCCAGAATTAAAAACAAACCAACCTAAGTAGAATGCATGCCTCAAATTTATTTATGTACACACACACACACACGTGCACAAAAGACATGAATGGGTGCTAATTAGGAAGAGGAAAATGTGATTAATGTTTTATTCTTTCAGATATTTAATAGAATCATTGTTAAGAAGTATAGATAATAACATCAATGAATATAACATATATTTCTGTAAATGAAATATATGAAAATATATGCAATTTTGCTAAAAATACTTTTAAAATAATGTCATTTCAGATTAGACTATTTTGGAGTTGAATGTATAAATTGAACATTTATGAACAAATGTATGCAGTATTAATACAGAATCCACATATGTCAGTTCTTTAAGCTACTAACCTGTGATATTTGTACCTATAACTCAACTCTTGTGTATAAAATCCTACCAATTCCAACTGTATTTTGAATGATTCTCAATTATCAGTATTTATTAAAACATTCTTTCCTGCTTCACTAGTTTACATTTTATGCTACATGCACCTATCTTTCACCACGGGTAATATTTATGCTTATTAAATCAATTTCACCAGTAGAAATTCTTCCTTGCTCAAATTAAGTTTGTGAAAGAAATAGCCTTTAAGAACTATATCCAGCTCTCGAGAATTCCATTTATTCTGTTCAAATAATATTCTTCAGTTATGCTTTACCATTTCTATGACTTTTTTGGAGGAAAGGTAGTAGTATAAAATATAGCCATTCAAAAAGTACACATAGTTAGCTCATAAGCTCCTATAGCTCATTACAGTTTTATTCTCACATAAATTACACACCTCTATCTCTGTGGTTTTTATTTAGTTTTAGACAGCTTCCTGCTCACATCAGGTAGAAAAGCTATCAAATAGACAGATTTCCTATTTTTCCTTCCACCCTAAAGCAATGAATTTCTCTGGAGACAACCCACTGGAGACTCTGATCTAGCAATGGCTTTTGAAAGTCTCTTCTCCTCTGTTGGCTGACTCACAGTGGGTAAATCGGCAAAGCTACATCTTTCATCCAATCCCTTATGATCACTTGTAACTGAAAGGGTTATGGCAAGTGAAGAATTAGCCCATCCCTCTCCGTGAAAGTCCTGTGGTACCAACTTAGAAGAAATCATGTTTTCTTCTCCTTAGAAGAAAACATGAAAAAGAAATGTACTCAAACCAAAATTTAAAAATCATTACTTTTTATTTAGAAGGGCCTAACATGGGGCAACTGAGTGGCTCAGTCAGTTAAGCATCTGCCTTCAGCTTAGGTCATGATTCCAGGATCTTGGGATAGAGCCCCATATCAGGTTCCCTATCAGTGGGAAGTCTGCTTCTTGTTCTTCTTCTCCTTCTGCTCCTCTCCCCCATTCTCTGTTCTCTGTTTGCCTAAAATAAATAAAATAATAAAATTGCCTTTTTTTTAAAAAGGGCCTAACATATATATTTTATTTAGAATGATCATGCAGCTGTTATTTTGTCATGTCTGATATTTTACAAGGTTGTATTAAACAATTTTTAAGTTATTAGAATATATTGAGTATCCCCTCATTTTAATGAAAAAAGAATCTGCTCCTAAACCAAATGGTGCAGAAATTAAAGAATTGGTGCAATGTTAAAAAAAATTGATCTCATCTCACAAAACAAACTGGGGGTTGCTGCGGGGAGGTGGGATTGGGGGAGGGGGAGCGGGCTATGGACATTGGGGAGGGGAAGCGAACCATAAGAGACTATGGACTCTGAAAAACAACCTGAGGGTTTTGAAGGGTCAGGGGTGGGAGGTTGGGGCAACCTGAGGGTTTTGAAGGGTCAGGGGTGGGAGGTTGGGGGAACAGGTGGTGGGTAATGGAGAGGGCACGTTTTGCATGGAGCACTGGGTGTTGTGCAAAAAGAATGAATACTGTTACGCTGAAAAAATAAATAAAATGAAACTCAAAAAATAAAAAAATAAAAAAAATAATAATAAAAACAAAAACAAAAAAACAAAAAAAAAACAAAAAAAAAATTGATCTCTGAAAGAGCACAGTTTTGCTCTACTATCAGAATCCTAAAGTGCTATTAGTTTTTAGTAACAAAGTAATATACAGTCACAGCAAGTATAGAAACAAATTAACTTCTTAGGTATATATCCAATGCTAATTTTGCACTAATTCAAATTTAAATATAAATATTTAATTACACTCATGGAGAAATATTTTCATTTACTTTTTTTCCTTTTATTTTTAAGTAAAATTTATATAAAATGTACAGGAGGATGATTTGATATACATTATATAGTGAAATAATTACTAATCAAGCTAAGTGAACTTATTTTTTCATATTAATAGTGTTTTTTGTGTGTGTGAATAGGGCAACTGAAATCTACTCTCTCAGAAAATGTCCAGTATTCAATACCGTATTATGAGCTATATCATGCTATACTTTATACCTCTAGACTTATTCATCCTTCATAATGCAACTTTGTGTCTTTTGCTGGTTTTTGACAAAATATCATTTCATTCTGTAAAATAGGACAGAATAAAGTAAGAATATAACTAAAAATCTTATGGCCACCAAAACTGAGGAGAATTTTAAAATTTCAATGTAAATTGGAAGGGTGGAAAAAAGCGTGATCTAGTGATCAAAAAAACTTTCAAATACATATGTTTTTATTAGGATAGATTCAAAGATTAATAGTAGCAAAATAAAATTTACAACTTAAAATATTTTTTATTTCATTTCAAGTGAATAATGGTTGGAATCACCTTACTATGGAATTTAGATTCTACTAGATACGTTTTAGTTTTTAAATTATTTTAAAGATTTTTTATTGATTTATTTGAGAGAGAGAAAGAGAGCACAGAAAGAGCCAGAGAGATCATGGGTGGGGCAAGGGGCAGAGGGAGAGCAGACTCCCCCTCTCTGAGCAGGGAGCCCTCAAGGAACTGGATCCCAAGACCCTGTGATCATGACTTGAGCCAAAGGCAGACACTCAACCAACGAAGCCACCCAGGTGTCCTTAGATACATTTTATAGTAATGAACAGTTTCTTTTAAAAGCCAGTGTTTAAAATATGCAAGATAGTCCATTCTTTGTTACTCTTCAAACTTCAAACAAAAAAATAGAAATCAATATAAAAATGTATAAGGACATTGAGTTTGCTAAGTTCCTTATAGATTTTGGATACTAGCCCTTTATTTGATATGTCGTTTGCAAATATCTTCTCCCATTCTGTCAGTTGTCTTTTGGTTTTGTTAACTGTTTCCTTTGCTGTGCAAAAGCTTTTGATCTTGATGAAGTCCCAATAGTTCATTTTTTCCCTTGCTTCCCTTGCCTTTGCCGTTGTTCCTAGGAAGATGTTGCTACGGCTGAGGTCGAAGAGGTTGCTGCCTGCATTCTCCTCAAGGATTTTGATGGATTCCTTTCTCATATTGAGGTCCTTCATCCATTTGGAGTCTATTTTCGTGTGTGGTGTAAGGAAGTGGTCCAATTTCATTTTTCTGCATGTGGCTGTCCAATTTTCCCAGCACCATTTATTGAAGAGGCTGTCTTTTTTCCATTGGGCATTTTTTCCTGCTTTGTCAAAGATTAGTTGACCATAGAGTTGAGGGTCGATTTCTGGGCTCTCTATTCTGTTCCACTGATCTATGTGTCTGTTTTTGTGCCAGTACCATGTTGTCTTGATGATGACAGCTTTGTAATAGAGCTTGAAGTCCGGAATTGTGATGCCACTAACTTTGGCTTTCTTTTTCAATATTCCTTTGGCTATTTGACTCAACACCCAAAGAACAAACAATCCAATCAAGAAATGGGCAGAGGACATGAACAGACATTTCTGCAAAGAAGACATCCAGATGGCCAACAGACACATGAAAAAGTGCTCCACATCACTCAGCATCAGGGAAATACAAATCAAAACCACAATGAGATATCACCTCACACCAGTCAGAATGGCTAAAATGAACAAGTCAGGAAATGGCAGATGCTGGCGAGGATGCGGAGAAAGGGGAACCCTCCTCCACTGTTGGTGGGAATGCAAGCTGGTGCAACCACTCTGGAAAACAGCATGGAGGTTCCTCAAAATGTTGAAAATAGAACTACTCTATGACCCAGCAATTGCACTACTGGGTATTTACCCTAAAGATACAAACATAGTGATCCGAAGGGGCACGTGTACCCGAATGTTTATAGCAGCAATGTCTACAGTAGCCAGACTATGGAAAGAACCTAGATGTCCATCAACAGATGAATGGATAAAGAAGAAGTGGTATATATACACAATGGAATACTATGAAGCCATCAAAAGAAATGAAATCTTGCCATTTGCGTCGACATGGATGGAACTAGAGCGTATCATGCTTAGTGAAATAAGTCAATCGGAGAAAGACAACTATCATATGATCTCCCTGATATGAGGACATGGAGAAGCAACATGGGGGGTTAGGGGGATAGGAGAAGAATAAATGAAACAAGATGGGATTGGGAGGGAGACAAACCATAAATGATTCTTAATCTCACAAAACAAACTGGGGTTTGCTGGGGGGAGGTGGGATTGGGAGAGGGGGAGGGGGCTATGGACATTGGGGAGGGGAGGCCAACCATAAGAGACTATGGACTCTGAAAAACAACCTGAGGGTTTTGAAGGGTCAGGGGTGGGAGGTTGGGGGAACAGGTGGTGGGTAATAGGGAGGGCACGTTTTGCATGGAGCACTGGGTGTTGTGCAAAAACAATGAATACTGTTACGCTGAAAAAAATAAATAAAATGAAAAAGAAGAAAAAAAATGTATAAGGACAGATCAAAGTTTTCACAATTAATTTTAAGAAGCCTGAGAGAAAAGATTTTGAAGATCTTTGTATTAAGACTTCCAAACTATTGAGTCCATGCTTTAAATCTATCACAACTGCCAGCTCCTCTCCATTCTCATTTTCAAGGCTTTAGTTCAAGTCCACATTATCTGGTTTCTCATGTTGATAAGTAACACCCTTCACAGGAACATCCTTCACACCCTTGCCAGAATAAACTTTTGCATAGAAACTATGAAAATATAACCATATCAGATGATGATCAGGTCTTTACTTTGAAAAGCACTCATTTGCCAGCACCTAGCTATGTACCTGCATGTGTGCACATACATTCTTAACAACCACTTGGTTCAGAAATTTGTTAAACTGAGGAGTGAATCCTAAAACTGCACCTGTTCATTCTTTTTCACACATAAGCTAGCAGCCCTGAGGCTTCTGTGGAATAATTGGATTCTGTGAAACGTAATTTGAAAACCACTCTTTATGCTGATTTGAAATCTAAGCTTTGAGAGCTATACAAGGACTTTCCTAATCTGATTTCGGGAATACGTTCTCTTTCATCCTTGTCACTTCTCCACATAAGCTTCTGATACAGCCATACATAAAAGATTCTGTTTTCCAAAACACACCACCATGTGGTATATCTCTTTACCTCTGTATATTCTCACCCTCTGCCTAAAAAGACATTTTCTCCTTATTCTTCTGTCCTAAGTTTCCTTTCCTATTCAGTGAAAACATCTGATACCTCTCCCCTAGTATGTATAGAAAAGTTAAGTATATTTCTCTCTACTCCTTCTGTACTTAGTCCATAATTGTATTTTTATGTTTAATATGCTTTGTTTTCATTTTCATCTTCTCTGATATTCCACGTCTCCTGAATTATGTTCTAATTATCTCTGTAAAACCAGCAACTGATGGACTTAAAGACACTCAGTAAACACCTAATAAATGCCAACAAATCCAGTAAATTTTTACTTTAAAGAGTGGTATGATTTAAAGAAATTCTCTTTGTTTTTAAGTTACTCAATTTACGTAGTTTATAAAATAATTGATATATCTAACAATACACTATAAATAAAAAATACTGAACATTGAAGTGTTCCTGGGTGGCTCAGTTGATTAAGCATCTGACTCTTGATTTTGGCTCAAGTCATGATCTCAGGGTCCTAGAATCAAGCTCTGTGCGGGGCTCCACACTCAGCAGGGAGGTTTCTCTCTCAAATAAATAAATAAATAAATAAATATATAAATATATAAATAAAATCCTTAAGAAATATATTGAGCATTGACTTTATGTGCTAGGCACTCTCCTGTGTGTTTTATACGTGTTACAGCATTTAATTTGTTTCCAACATTATGACATAGGTACAAATAGTAACCACAGAGGAATGTAGGCCCATGAGGCTATCTGGATTACCCAAATATACACAAATAGAAAATGACAGAGTTGATATTTAAGCATACCTTCTCAGACTACTGAATGTCCTTTTACCAATGTTATCAATTCTAAATAAGAGAACACTGAATTTATGGCATGCTGCAGGTGCTTATATACAATTTATTTCCACAAAGAATCAAAACAAAAGCAACTTACCAAACCACATTAACATTTATTTCTAAGGTTTGTTCATTTTATCTCTATTTATAACAAATTCCAGGCAATGCTTTCATCAGTTGGGAGTATTGTCTGCAGTAAATCAGGGCACAGAGTTACTGAACTTATTCACGTCAGTTCACATGTTCAAGGTTCAGTGACTTAATGATGTCAGCAACAATATCTTCCTGAACTTACTTTTTCCATCCTGGTTGCAAAATGATTGTCTAGCTTCAGATAGTAGATCAACGCACAAGGTAGGATGAAGGGGAAGGGGGCAGTGACAGTCAAGTCTATTTTTTTATCAGAAAAGCAGAAAATTTCCCAGAATCCTTATTAGACCTCTGCTTTCATCTTATTGACCAAAACAGTCACATGTCATCTGACTGTGAGTTTAAGCAGGTTTTTCCTTATCATGTGTTTGCCATTTCTATACTGTTGGTTCAGTTCACCTGCCTTTATTATTTTCTATTTCAAGTGCATCATCCTTTTAGGATCTTGAAACATCAAAATGACAGATTTGTCCTGTAAGAATTCATCACACTTCTTTTACACCAGTAGTAACTTAAATAAGAGAGGTTAAACTTGTGTGCAAATATTTATTTGTACAATAATTTCTGCTTCTGCCTAGTTGCCTTACAGAGTAACAGTGACTAACATACATATATACAAATACCTCATTATCTTGAGATTTTATAGCAGTAACTCAGAACAGAGGCAAGAACCCCAAAATAGAAAATTATCTTTAACATCTGAAAAAGCTAACAGATTGTCTGCCTGTTTACTAAAAATGTATATTTTTTGTGGTAATAGAAATTTCCTTCAACAGTTAGAATCTAGAGATGTTAACTTGATATATGTGCAGTATTAAGCATGAGTTTTATTTGATTCCTAAGTATGGACCATTTTAAAGGCAGAATATTGGATAAAGCTCAATTTAACATGAACAGAAGTCATTATCACAGAAGCTAGAAACTGTGCCAGCCATAGTTGGATAGAAGAAAGTAGGCTCAAGAATTATAAAAGCACCAAAGCATGTTTAAGTCTAGTCTTTTGTACTGCAACACACACACACACACACACACACACACACACACACACCTTCTAGCAAAGTTTATAAGCAGTGTTAATTAAATAACAAAGTCATGAGGTGGGGGTGGGGGGCGGTGAGTGAAACAGGTGATGGGGATTAAGGACTGCCCTGTGATGAGCACTGAGGGCTATTTGGAAGTGTTGAATCACTATATTGTACACCTGAAAGTAATAGTACACGGTATGCTACCTAACTGGAATTTAAAGAAAAGCTTTAAAAAATCAAATAAGGGGTGACTGGATGATTAAGTTGGTTGAGCGTCAGACTCTTGATTTCTGCTCAGGTCATGATCTGGGGTCAGTAGCTCAAGCTCCACATCAGGAGTCTGCTTGTTCTCCTCCCTCTGCTTTTCCCCTTCTCGCTCTCTCTCTTTCTCTCAAATAAACAAAATCTTCTCAAAAAACCAAATAACATAGTCATGAAATAGAAGTTAATTGTATAACCAGAGTACTTTTCTTAAAGTCATAGAAAATTAGTGTTTTAGAAAAAAGATTTTCATAAAAATAATTGGTAATAGCTTGGTGGTTATATTTAGCAAAATTCCATTACCCAGAAAATTTACTTCTATGAAATGCCTTTCTTTCTGGTAACAGACTAATATGCCATTATTGTGCATAACCTGTAAGTTTTAAGTTCTCAAAGGAACTCATAGTAAAGGCATAATATATAATTTGTCATCTGATATTACTAAAAATGAGTAAGACTGGTAAAGCAAAGACATGGTAAATTGATTTTAGTTACAGAACTCATACATTTTTTATTTGGTAACACAGCAGAAATTAAGTTTTCTCAAATTAATCTATATGTTATTATAAATCTAATATGCTAGTATTTTAAAATGTAACATCCTACATAATGCATATTTGTTTTAATATTAATTATTAACTGTTATAGTCATTTAATTTAATTAATGTTTTATCATTTGAATTTGAATATACCTGGCATTATACAAATATTAAATTCCTTTGAAATATATTGCTTTTCCTTAAAAAGTCACATATAAGTAAGAAACTAATAGATTCATTTCAGATTGTTTAGTATATTCAGAAGTTTCCATTGTTATAGTAGCTTTGATGACTCACATTTCAAAGTGACAAAAAAGAAAAAGAGAGCCTTTGTTTTGTCTTTTTTTTTTTCTATTGCTTTTCAATAAAATGTGTATGTATCTAGGAAGAATTTCAAATAATGCATGTTTTGTTTACCCTGGAAAAGGTCAAAATGAAAACATGTTATCTACTCCAAAAATGACTCTTAGGCTGCCGGTAATGTATATTATTTTTACTTTACTTTTTATTGTATTTTTTTTTTCAAAAAACAGAGTAGTTTTCTGCTTACAAATCATGACCTCTGTATTTAAACATCAAAGAGCAAACTAAGTAACTTCACTTTGAAATATGATGCAGTCATTTAAGAATATCTGTATTTCTCCAATAATTTAGAATCTCAAATATTTCAATTCTGTTGAAACATATCATCAGGATATTTGGATAATGATCGACTCCATGAATTTTATGTTTTTCTTAATTTCTCAACTAAACAAAGGAGCAGAGTTTCTAGTACTATATAGTTAACATTGCGGTTCTAGTTAATGATTCATTAAAAAATGATGCCTAGGAGAGCCTGGATGGCTCAGTGGGTTAAGGCCTCTGCCTTCAGTTCAGGTCATGATCCCAGAATCCTGGGATCTTGCCCCACATCGGGCTCTCTGCTCAGCAGGGAGCCTGCTTCCTCCTCTCTCTCTCTGCCTGCCCCTCTGCCTACTTGTGATCTCTGTCTGTAAAATAAATAAATAAAATCTTAAAAAAAAATGATGCCTACATTTTTCTTATCCTAAAAAAGGACCACACATTTATAAATCAATGTATGTTTAATCTCATTGATTATTTTTTTAATTTTACACAATATATTTTTAAATATTCAAAAAATTTAGACTCTTATAATGGCTAGGCAACTCAGTATTAATCTTGTTCATATTCTAACCAAATAAAACAATGCTAAATTGTTTTAAATTGTGTAATAGTACACCTCCTATTTTGGGGCTGTTTTCTAAGTTTGTCTATCCAAGAGAACATAGGTTGAAGTTATCTATCTACTGGTTTATAACATCTATCTCACCCAAAACTTTATTAGGAAACTGTTAGAAATGCCAGCCAAAAGAAATTTTGCTAGTTACTAGGATTTCAGTGATGACCTCGATTGATGTCATCTTTGAACTCAGATGTTTCCAGTCCATTAATACTTCCAAAAAACAAATGGATTAGTGTGGCATTGCTTATTGTTCTTTGCAAGTCTATTTTGCCTTTTAGATTTGTAATTCCTTAAATCCCCTATTAGATGATTTTACTGGAGAATAAGATGCAGAATATTTTTCTGACAAAAGCTTGTCTCTTTAAGACTCCTGTTTGCCTAATTTGTAATTCTAGGTTAATGAAAAAATATATTGGTGATAAAGTCCAAAATTCCATGAAGTGAAAATTATAAGATAGTATCAAATTTCCTTAGCAATGCATAGAAGTAGGTATGTTATTAAGGTCATAAGTGAGAAGAGGTTTAGACAGAGTAACATGGGTACGATAGCAGTAGCCAAGTGAGAGAATGCCACCAGCTCATGGTCCTGAAATATAAAGAGAAGGAAGCATGCAAAGTCTGCTTCTGAAAGAGTGCAAAGAATACTATTGCATTAGGGAAAAGGCAAGATTGATTTTAGGTGAGGAACTGTAGAGTTCTCATTAAGGACAGAAGTGATTTTTCTAGGAGGTGAAAAAAAGTAGCAAAATGAGAAGGAAATAAGAAAGAGGGAGTATGTTCATAAAGATTTCCAAGCATAAACTAACAGAGGAAATTTCACCTTTCTTGGTTGATTTTGAAATGTAAGGATCCAGAAAAACTGGTGTTAAAAGGTAAACTGAGGAAACACACTCATGGTGATAAACATCTTGTGGGATTCTTTGGGGTGGAATTGCTGGATATCCAACTCTACAAAGTCTCTAATTTGTCCCAGTATGGGATGATAAGTCAGTCTGTTCACCAGTCTGACACACATTCCAAAATAGCATTAAAGCACCAGATTCATCCAACCAAGTCTATAACTGACTTTCAGTAAGAGTTATAAATCATCACTGTGTTTCCTACCTATGAGAGGTTAATGGAATTCCCATATCTACTATTCTCTGAGACCCCTGTGATACTCTTGGAGGAATGTTTTCCCACTTTACCTGAAAATAAAGATTCTCCCTATATAAAAAATGGCTTTATAATTATCACAGAGCTCAGGATAATTTTTTATGTGTGCCTTTTTCTCCCACACATCTTTGTTCTTCCACTCACTGGCATCAATATGAAATTTCACTTTCTTCCAATGCAACAATTTTTTTCCATGCATGCATCTTTTTTCTTCCCCATTCTTGGATTTAATTAATAATTTAGAATTGTGCCTTAAGATATTTTATCTTCTTTAGCTGGTGTGCACAAAACATTACCTAATACTTGGAATTTGGAAATTAAGCAAATGATGATTGTGAGACTTTTTAATATCATGCTGGATCATGTCCTAAAAATTCTCTGTAATGGCCATCTGTCATTCTTGCAGAATTTTACTTTGTTGGAATAACTTCACAATTGATTGGGGTTCATCTGTTTCCCACCCTGTGTGGTTACAGGTTGACTTTTTGGGAATGAGTAATGTACATTAATAACTTTTCTTTTCCCATGGAGAAGATGACTTGAGCAGTTACAGTCTCCTTAGTCTAAAGGACATTAACCAGTTTATGCAACACTTAGTAATTATCTCTTGTTACTTGCCCTAGTTACTAAACTGTGTATATCTCGGTTTTTTCTTTTCTTTTCTTTCTTTTGCCTTCCCCCACCTCACCCCTGGAACATCTCAGATCATTCTGCTGAGATGATCACTCAACAAATTCAGTAAAACTTCAACACATATTCATTATCTCTTTGTGTGAAAATTAGGTTGTAACAATTTGAGAAATGTGCTTCTATATAGCTCTTGAAATACAAAGTGTGAATAACGAGAGTTTATGTTAAGCAGGATTTAAATGGAGCTGGAGTCCTTCAGTTCACAGGAATTGTTCCCTAGATGATCTCACTCTCTACAGGTCAGATTTTAAGTATGATTCCTTTGAGATACCAAATTGATGTCAGATCTCCCTGAAGTCCAGTTTAGAGATAAGAATTCTGATCCAATATCAATTTTCATAACTCATCCATACAAAAATATTAATAACAATGTTTCAAGACTTACCTACCTTCCTCCCTCCGTTCCTCCCTTCTGTCTTTCCTTCCTTCCTTTTATTTTGTCCTAAAGTTCTGTATTTTTGGAGACCTTGATCATAAAGGAACTTCTCAAATCTACTTAATGTTTTCCAGAGACTGGAGTTGTGTGATTCTCCTTCCTCTAAAATATCAAAACAAAGTAAATAACTTTCCAACGTTCTTCTTAGTAAGGATGTAAGAAAGACCATGCTGGATGAAAATAAACTTCTCTGAAAGTAACTCTAAAACATTTTTGTTTTGTTTTGTTTAGAGCAGCATAGAAATTACCTTTTAAGGTGAAAATTTCCAAGGGTAAACAATATACTCCCTCCTAACTGATTTTAAGTTTCCTTTTTATACTCTACTGTGGGTCCATTATTTATAACTTTTCTCAATTCCTTCTTGAATTTATTTTTATAAATAGATCAAACACCTTTTGGAGCTTATGATTCAAAAAGTAAATTAAAATTTCTTTTCCTTGACTTCTAAAGATACACCAGTGGGTGTTTGTCCCATGTCATAGGCTGATTAAACTCTCACACAGTCAGGGCATAGCTTAATTTTCCTCTTCTTGGATCTCATGGTTAATAGGAATTTAATTAATATATACACAACTCCATAGTCAAAGTAAGTTGACAACACTATTTTGTATCATAATATTTTATTTTAATAATGTTATAGTACAGTGTTCCAAGATCAATTTTTTCTCTTAAACAAGGATTTACCCATAAAAATTAAAAAAGAAATGTAAGGAAAGATTATTTCCTGTGTTTTGTAAAGAATCAAATGGTTACAACTACTATCTAACAGAACTGTTACTACTGGAGTTATGATAATGTATGACATGTTTCTTATTGTTAGGTAATTCACATATTACTGGAACAGACTCATGAAAAGGCAGAACATTTTTATTTATTTATTTTTAAGATTTTATTTATTTATTTGTGTGACAGAGAGATCACAAGTAGGCAGAGAGGCAGGCAGAGAGAGAGGAAGGGAAGCAGGCTCCTGGCTGAGCAGAGAGCCCGATGTGGGGCTCGATCCCAGGACCTGGGATCATGACCTGAGCCAAAGGCAGAGGCTTTAACACACTGAGCCACTCAGGCGCCCTGGCAGAACATTTTTAAATAGCACAGTATATGCAATTATAAGGATTAACATAAGTGAAAAAAATAGAATTAACGTAAGTGAAATGAATGCACTGAAAGTGATGGGAGATGAAATACAATAACCCTGGAATAGGCAAATAGGCTTCCTGGGGCAGGCAGCATATTAGCTGAAGCTGATAGTGCTGTCCTGAGAAGTCCTTTTAGGAATGTCCTAAAATCCAGAAGGGATTACTAACTAATAGCTGTTGTGATCTGAGAGCTGACAATATGTTTCTGTGTGCCACATTTGTTCAATATTTATATAACTTCATTTAATCTTTGCAATGACCTGGCAGAGTGGGGACAATTATTTTTATTTTCAAGAAAGGAAAAATAAGAGTCAGATTAAGTAACTTTTTTCCAATGTAACTCATCATGTAAATGTTGGCTACAAGAATCGAACTAAAACTGTCTGACTCCAATGGTTATGTTCTTTAGGACTCAGTTCTATTTCATTATTTAAGTATTTACTTATCATCTTTTAAGTCTTAGCCACCGACCCTTAAGTTTTAGAGAAATAAAGGCAAATAAGATGAAGTCATTGCCTGGAAGGAACTCATTAGTGTGCCTCATTCTATCACTGTACCTTTGTATCGCCTTCCCTTCTTGAACAATTAGAGAAGGAGAAGCCAAATCAGTTTTTCTTTTTTAAGAAAATGTTCATTCAGTTTTCAAAATGGAAAGAAAATGGGTATAGTTCAGTTCATTGCAACTAATAATTTGGGGATGTGCTTAATTATTACTTTGTGGGATGTAAATAACCTCTCATAACCTTTTTTATAAATTATTTCCCCATATAACACTTAAGTCATTCTATTCTTTTCTCTTTTATTTTGAAATTCCTGGCAGGCTCATCTGCACTTAGAGATTTTATATCTGACATATAAGCCAACATTTAAAAAAAATCTCTGATGCTAATTTAAAGGTGATATTATCATTTCTGTGAATAGCCTTTCTTTTTGTGTGTACATGAATAGCCTTTCTAATCCATTAACAGTTTGCTTGCATTCTTACATTTTTCAAAATTCAGTATAGATGATTATTATTTTGCCTGCTTCAGAGCTTCTGTATTTGACTTCTCCTATTCAGATGATAATGTATGTCACTTGAAAGTTTTCAACTTAACTCTCCTGTCATTATGATGTGATTCCACACACATTTATAAATACAAACGTTAGAGCTATGATTTGCCTGAAGGGACCAGCTATTTAAAATTATGCAAGTGGACACGCCAACTTGTATAGTGCTGAGACGTTACATATTTGCTTTCTCCCAGAAGAGAGCTTCTTCTTGTAATCATGTTGTAGAAATAAATAGGGAGTTGAGGGAAATTGGAAGGGGAGGTGAACCATGAGAAACTATGGACTCTTAAAAACAACCTGAGGGTCTTGAAGGGGCGGGGGGTGGGAGGTTGGGGGAACAGGTGGTGGGTAATAGGGAAGGCACGTATTGCATGGAGCACTCGCTGTGGTGCAAAAACAATGAATACTGTTACGCTGAAAAGAAATTAAATAAATAAATAAAAATAAATAAATAAATAGGGGCCAAAGAATCATGGGAAAATTACAAGCTTCTTGAGTCACATAACATTCTCATCTATGATAGTTTTGGTGCACAGCTCTGGACCTGCTATTGTTTTTGGGGGGTTTTTGTTTTCATTTTGTTTTCTTTCCTTTCCCTTCCTTATTTTTTTTTTAATTCAGTACTTCATACTTCAATGGCTTCATTATTTCCTTTAATTAATGAAGAGAGAATCACTCAGCCTTAATTGTCTTATGAACTGCATTTCTTTGTTGGAGATCCTCTCATAAACAGTTGATCTCATGATCAAATCAGAGAAGTGTTTTCAAAAATATTTTTATAGGTCACCTGGGTGGCTCAGTCAGTTAAGTGTCTGCCTTCTGCTTAGGTCGTGATCCCAGGGTCCTGGGATCAAGTCCTGCATCAGGTTCATTTTCAGCAGGGAGCCTGCTTCTCCCTCTACCTGCTACTCCGCCTGCTTGTGCACTCTCTATTTGAGAAATTGAAAAATAAAATATTTTTTAAAGTATATTTTTTATAACATATTTCTAGGAAACAACAAATAATGACTTGTATTCCCTTTCAGGCAACTTTCCTGCATATGCTTTTTCTCCTTTCTTATGAGCAACTGTCAATATAAAAGATGCAGCTATAAGCTAGAAAAACAAGTGAGATCCCAATAGTTTTTAAATATAGAAAATATTCATTTTTTTAATATAGAAAATATTCTTAGGGGCGCCTGGGTGGCTCAGTGGGTTAAAGCCTCTGCTTTCGGCTCAGGTCATGATCCCAGGGTCCTGGGATCGAGCCCCGCATCGGGCTCTCTGCTCCGCGGAGAGCCTGCTTCCTCCTCTCTCTCTGTCTCCCTGCCTACTTGTGATTTCTGTCTGTCAAATAAATAAATAAAATCTTAAAAAAAAAAAGAAAATATTCTTAAAGGTGTTTTGTTTAAAGATGACTCCTCTGAGAGTGGAATAGCCAACATGTAGGCCACCATGTAGGCCATTCAGATCAAAGCACTCATAATCAGATGCTGGGGTCCTTATTTCTCTAGTCATAGTCATTTTAGTATGGACAGATGTAATAAATCATGATTAATTCTGTATCATGCTTAATAGAAATTGTGAAGCAATCTTTTATGTCCCTCAAATAATTCCAGATTGATGGCATCTCCCTTATGAGCTACATCAACAGTATGGGACACTGCTTTGGGAATACTGAACTCAATTCTACTTGATTTGATTTAAAAATGCTTTGTTAATATCTCTGAATAACTTAACAGTCACATGACTACCGTGTTTGTAGTTTTTTAATCCATTTTAACCTGTGATTTATTCAACAATACTACAAATGCCCAGTTTGCTGCTATACTGGGAGTTTGAGATATCCTAAGAAAAAGTAGCTGCAGTTTTCCCCATCCTGATGCTTCCTTTTGGGTAAACCTTTTTTAAGGTTTTTTAAGATTTTGAAATCTTTACTTGCAAAATTAATCTGATAAGTAAATTTCAGTTATGCAAAAGAGACTTGCATTCTTACAAACTACTAAATTCAAGTCTTGAAAAATATGTTCTTATGATTGCCTGAATTTTGGAATTCTTGAAAGGCATCTTGAGAGTGAGTTTATATGTACAACAAAAAGCAATCATTTCAGAATTTATTTTTCTTTTTTTGACTACCTCTCCATAGATTTGTTCATCTCTCTTTTGACAAGTTGCTAGAAATATTAATTGTCTCAATTAGGTTGCCATGTTGGTAGAGGCAATTATCTTCTCATTAAAAGGAATACTAGAGGCACTGGGATAAGAGGATATACAGCTACCTTTTAATCATTAGAAACAGTTGAGAAGACTAGCAGGGAAACTTTTAATTCAAAGAATTTTTTTATTATACAGGATTTTTTAAATTTTTAATTTATTTATTTTGACAGAGAGAGATCACAAGTATTTGGGCAGAGAGGCAGGCAGAGAGAGAAGGGGAAGCAGGCTCCCCGCTGAGCAGGGGCCCCGATGTGGGGCCCGATCCCAGGACCCTGACCATGACCTGAGCTGAAGGCAGAGGCTTTAACCCACTGAGCCACCCAGGTGCCCCATTATAGAGGACTTTTTTAGATCAGTTTTAGGTTCACAGCAAAATTGAGAGGCAGGTACAGAGAATTCACATATATTCTTTACCCCCCTACATATATAACCTCTCCATGATCAACATTACTTACTAAGATATCACATTTGTTATGAGGATCAACCTGCATTGACACATCAGAATCACCCCAAATCTATAGTTTATGGCTGACTCTTGGTTTTGTGTATTTTATGGATTTAGACAGATGTACAATGGTATATATCAATCTTACAGTTTTATATGAAATAGTTTTAGTGCCATAAAGATCTTCTGCGTTCTGCCTATCATTTCTCTCTGCTACCTCTGGCAACCACTGATTGATCGATTGATTGATTTTTGTTTCCTTAGTTCTGCCTTTTCCAGAATGTCAGATAGCTGGAATCCTAAAGCATATAGATTTTTTAGATTTGTTTCTTTCACTTAGTAATATGCATTAAAATATTTTCCATGTCTTTTCATGCTTAAGAGCTCATTTTATTTTAGTGTCAAATAATATTCCATTGCCTGAATGTATAACAATTTTTCCATTCATCAATTGAAGGACATCTTGCTGGCTTCAAAGTTTTGGCAGTTATGAGTAAAGCTGCTATGAACAACTATGTGCAAGTATTTGTGTGGACATAAGTTTCCAACTCCTTTGGCTGAATATCAATGGGCGCAATTGCTGGATTGCATGATAAGAGCATGTTTAGTTTTGTAGAAAACTGCTAAATTCTCTTCCAGAGTACCATTTTGCATTCTCTCCAGCAATGAGTGAGCATTCTTGTTGCTCACCAGCATCTAGTGTTCAGTGTTCTGGATTTTGGCCATTAATTACATGTATAGCGGTAACTTGCTTTTTAATTTTCATTTCCCTGATGACACAGATTGTGGAACATCTTTATGCTTACTTGGCATCTCTATTTCTTTCTTGGTGAGGTGTCCTTCAGGTCTTGGAACATTTCTTAATCAGATAGTTTCCTTATGGGGTGCCTGGGTGGCTCAGTGGGTTAAAGCCTCTGCCTTCGGCTCAGGTCATGATCCAAAGGTCCTGGGATTGAGCCCCGCATCGGGCTCTCTGCTCAGCCGGGAGCCTGCTTCCTCCTCTCTCTCTCTGCCTGCCTTTCTGCCTACTTGTGATCTCTCTCTGTCAAATAAATAAATAAAATCTAAAAAAAAAAGATAGTTTCCTTATGGTTGAACTTTAAGACTTCTTATATATATAGTATATAGCCCTTTATCAGATGTATCTTTTGCAAATATTTTTTTCCCCAGTCTGTGGCTTATCTTCTAATTCTCTTGACACTTTCATAGGGCAGAATGTTTTAATTTTTATGAAGTCCACCTTTAAAAAATTTTTTTCTTTCGTTTATTGTGTCTTTAGTGCTTTATCAAAAAGGTATCATGGAACCCTAGGTTATATATATTTTCTCCTACTTTATCTTCTGGGAGCTTTATAATTTTGCTTTTTACATTTAAGTCTATCATACATTTTCAGTTAATTTTTGTGAAGAGGTTAAATTCCTTATTTAGATTCTTTTTTTTTTTTTTTTTTGCATGTGGATGACCAGTTTTTCCAGCACCATTTATTTAAGACTCTATCTTTCCTCCATTGCATTTCCATTGTATTTTCTTTGCTTCTTTGTCAAAGATCAGTTGACTATATTTATGAAGTCTATTTCTGAGCTCTTATTCTATTTCATTGATCTATATGTCTGTCATTCACCAATATCACACTGTCTTGAATACTGTAGCTTTATAGCTATGGTCGACGTCAAGTAGTGTCAGTTATCTAACTTTGATTTCCACTTTCAATATTGTGTGGACAATTCTGCATCTTTTGCCCCTCTATATAAAATTTAGAATCAGTTTATTGATATCCATAAATATCAATGGGAAGAACGTCCTGGTACTTTGATTGGGAGTGCACTGACTCTGTAGATCAAGTTGGGAAGAACTGACATCTTGATGATACTGACTCTTCCCATCCATGAGCATAATCTTTCTCTTCATTTTTTATTTAATTCATCAGAGTTTTGTAGCTTTCCTCCTATAGATCTTATGCATATTTTGTTAGATTTATGCCTAATTATTTTATTTTGGGATGTGTCAATGTAAATCACATTGTGTTTTTAATTTCAAATTCCACTTGTTCATTGTTGGTATTAGAGAAGAGATTTTAAGACTGAAAATTTCATGGAAAGCATGAATTCTAGCCCATTCACACTTCATGGCTTTCCACTGACCACATAGTTTCCTTTGCTTCCTAACATTGCTATTTGTAGCTGATATTCATTTTAGTTTCAGACTGTGTCAAGGGTATATTGAGGGTTCCCTGGGTGGCTCAGTGAGTTAAGGATCTGCCATTGGCTCAGATCATGATCCCAGGGTCCAGGATTGCATCCCTCATTGGGCTCCCTGCTCAGCAGGGAGTGCTTCTCCCTCTGCCTCTCCCCCTGCACATGCTTTCTCTCTCTCTCTCTCTCAAATAAATAAAACCTTAAAAAAAAAAGAGTCTATTGAGAATACAACTGATGGATGAAGACTAAGAGTATGTCATCTCCCAGCATGGTTTTATATTGATTCTTACATACATTACTAACTGTCATAGATTTGAATTGTGACACTCCCAAATTCATATGTCTAAGCCCTAAACCCTACTGTGAGTACATTCAGAAATAGAGCCTTTAAGGACATAATTAAGGTTAAATTAAGTCATAAGGGTAGGGCTTTAATCCAATAGGATTTTGGATATTCTGCTTTGTATATTCTCATAAGGACTAGTGTCCTTATAAGAATAAGATGAGTTATCAGGAATGTGTGTGTATGGAAGAAAGGCTATGTGAGAAGATGGCCATTTACAAATCAACCAAAAAATGTCTCAGGAGAGACCAAATCTGTCAGCACCTTGATCTTGGACTTCCAGCTTCCAAAACCACGAGAAAAAAAAATTTATGTTGTTTAAGGCATCCAGTCTGTGGTACTTTTTATGGCAGCCTGAGCGGACTGATACACTAACCCATTCTTGACATCCAGTTTCTCAATTCTGGTCTCCTAACTTATGAAACACTGGTTTTCCTCTGGCCAGTTTACTCGAATCTTTGCATCACTCTATATTTTCAACACCATTACTCCTCTCATCACTTCTATAAGGACTATGGAATGAGACCCTGTAATCTATATTATTTAAGACATGATAGCCAGAAATTAGTATCAAGTTAGTAATTTACCCAAACACTCACTGACAGGCCTACAAATAGGCCTTGAGATATTTCAGAAGTTCTGTCTCAGTCTTTACCACTGGGCTTAGTTTTCAGGTAAGTATTTCTGTGAATCATAGTATCCTTCTCTTTCCTTTCAGTCAAACCTTTTAATGATTTATCTACAAGCCTATTGCCCTAGTTATACTAATAACAGTAACATCTATTTCTTCTGGCATATATTTCTTCAAACAATATTTTCAAGATAAGCAAAATTATAAAATGCACATTTTAAATTTTATGAAGACTGAAAGTATTTAGTAGAGTAGCATATAATGCAATAATCTGAATGCTACAATATTTATGGAATTTGAGAAACAAATTGCTTAATAATCATTTCATTACACTTGAACTTTTGGCTTTTGCCTTTCATACAATGAGAATAATTTGAAATATTTGTTTTAAGTAATCTGTATAATTAAACTTCGATTCCTGTAAACATTCTAAAAAGTAAATGCTTAGATCTGAGCTAACCTGGGAAACATTGCTATATGAATAATGCCTTTTGAATCCTTAAAGGGCTAATTTAAGTAAATATGAAAGGATCATTAAAATTATTCATTTTATCCCAGTTTTTATACCCATTTATACACCTTGAAAGGAAAAAATAAACAAAAATCACAATTATAATAATCAGTCAAATAATTTTTCATATAAGATAGGTAAAGTAAAAAATATTTTTAAAAGATTTTATTTATTTATTAGAGACAGAGAGAGCACTGATCTGGGAGGAGAGGGAGAAGCAGTTTCCCCTCAAACAAGGAGCTTTACGTGGGGCTCGATCCCAGGACCCTAGAATCATGTCTTGAGCTGAAGGCGGATGCTTAACAAACTGAGCCATCCAGGTGCCCCTTAAAGTAGAAAATCTTAAAAAAAAAATTTCTGATATTTCTGATATTGTCAGACTTATTGTGGCTCTTGATATTAAATGATATTAAATATCATTAAATATTGTGGCTCTTGATATTAAATGAAGTAGACAGTAAGTGCCTGAACAATTCATGCAAAATTAGATTGCTAATATTTGATGGTCATGTTGCTTTTGAAAAAGGATGTTATTTAAATATATGTATTTATATAATAACTGACAAATTATTTTCACTTAAAGGATAGCCTTAAGTACAAATGAATAAGTATGTATTTACAAATGACCATGTATATATCTTTAAAGCTTGTTTTATAAAACTTGATGCATATTCATTTGTACTTATGGTTATATTTTAAATGAAAATAATTTGTTGATTATATTTATAACCAAAATGAAGTGTCTGTAACAACATCTAACACCAAATTTTAAACAATTTTGAACAAACTGAAAGGCTGATCATTTATTTTTTAGATGCAGACCATCTTATGAATTTTAAAACTGTGTCAAAGCAGGAAGTTATTTCTGTTCTCTTTCAAAAAGAATGTTTGTGATAGAGAAATAATTGAATAGGGTCAAAACAAAACTTTTACCCACATTCTTTGAGAACAACTAGGTATTGCTGCTAGAAATAGAAATCAACCAATCCTCAACTTCCCTGCAGCAATTCACCAGGTCAAAAGACGTGGAGAAATGCTAAACTTTTAGAAATTGTTTGTGTACTTATTCATTTACTTCAGCCTTTTTTAGGAAAAAAAAATGAATGAGTTTTCAAAGATTTTTTGTTACCAAAAAGTCTAGGTCAAATCTAGCTATTATTTCAATCAATTAATAGTATTGATGACAGAAAAAATTGAATTGGATTCTGCAGGAAGCAAAAGACTAATTTTCACACATACACTTTGTTATAAACCAGTGTGACTAAAATTAAAATATTGGTGTGTATGATATAAACACCTGAGTGAAGCAGAATGAGCATCAGTATGATGTTAAACATAATAAATGAGATTCTTTGAAATACTTCATCCCATGCATCTATGCAGTTTTATTTGTTGTAAATTAGAACTTGTGTGATAGTCTTTTAAAAAAAAACTTTAACTCAATAACTCATTTCTGAAAATAACTCAACTGATAGGTTCTAATTTTTTTTTACTTTTTTACTTATTTTTATTAACATATACTGTTTTATTTACCCCCAGAGGTACAGGTCCTAAACATTTTTGAAGATATTTTAATGCTATTAGAAAATCGGGCGGGATACATAAGGTGAAATGTGGCATATAGCATGTGGCATATATATCAAGTAAACCCTATTAGCTATTAAATAATAAGAAAGCAATGAAAAGTAAAACTTTAAATTAACACTTATACCCACTCATGTGTAAATGCACATATCCTCCAACAGAACTTGTAACAAGGGCTGACTCTGGCCCCCAGTGAATTTATTGTCAGCTTATTCCGAAGTTACTTTTTCACCACAACCAAGAAACAAAAAAGACAACAATGCTTTCAACAAAGTTCAAACTCAAGATTAGAAAATGTAATGAGTACCAAGATCCAATTGTTATAAATTACATAAACTAATGTGACACTCAAACTATCAAAATGTATTGTTCACATTGTTTTAGTGGACACAAGACAGTGAATAACCAGAGCAGAATTATCCAGAAAGTTTATAACATACACCCAAGAAATGAAGAAGAGCACAATAAGCTACCATTTTGAAGCCAACCAATCAAAAATATGATATGACAGTGAAATAGACTAGACTAGAAATAGACCAGTGATTTATCACCGAGCATTCTGTGTTGACAGGTAGATTAAATGAACAACATGTCACAGATTGGAGATGGCCATTGAAAAAGGAAATCTGCTAACTGAATTTGAAATTAATGTTATCAACGTAAGGCTTCAGGAGAGTTGGGATTTAACTAAATGACAAATGGAGAGGCCTCTGCTGATGCAGAAGCAGAAAGCGTACATTGAAATGAAGGAGGAAGTTGAATCAAGGAGGAGCCAGAAGCAACTAATGAAAAGCATGAGCATTTAATTTCTCACCCTCCCCGCTAAGCAGACAGCATTAAAATACCAGTCACGGTCTTAAAGTAAAACATATGGCTGTAATATAGTCACATATTTGAATTTCAGGGACAATTTAAAGGTCTTGTCCAAACCTTGAACAAATTTCATATGTATACCAGAAAAAGATACTTTAGTATTTTTATAAGAGGCATTTGCATGGTAGGTGAAAAAAAAGTTCTTTCAGAGATCCACTATTAGCAAAGAACAAGTATTTCAAGATCTATTATGATAGAAGTTTTATAGTCATAGCCTGACTTCCTATCCTTGTCAGCCTAATTAAATTTGGTAGTAAATCAATTACTGTATAGCTAATAATTTTTTTAAATGCTTGGTGAGACTGAACAGCATTGTTGCAGAGTTTAATAATAAGATTGTCATTTAAATTTGTCATATGAATTTAATAAAGGAAATAAAAAATGTATTATAAGGATCTATAATTTTCTAATTGATAATAACAAGATACATAGGAAGAACAAGAAAATTATAACATTTACTGATAGTAAACATGATTGGAACAACATAAACTTTGACTACTGTCCTTATTTTAATATTAACACATTAATTATGTGCTTGTTTTAACTTTAATGGAAGCAGGTAAATTCATGTATTTAATTTAGGTGTTATGCTCTAATAAAATTATGTAAAAATATTGCAAAATTGTGAAGTATAAAGTTAAAACATATTCAACTGCTTAAGAATTCCTAACATGCTCTTTTATGATGTTACTAATAATTATAAGATATCAAGAGGTCTGTTTTTTTTTGTTTTAGTGTAAGTAGTAAAGCAAATATATAACTCTGAAATCTTAAATTGTGATACTTTTTTTAATTGAAGCAAATAAACATGTCTGACATTTTAATAATTGTGGATTTTTAAAAGGGCAGAATACTTTAAAATAATCCAATATATAGCTAGGAAAATTTTTTTTTTCATTTTATTTATTTTTTCAGTGTAACAGTATTCATTCTTTTTGCACAACACCCAGTGCTCCATGCAAAACGTGCCCTCCCCATTACCCACCACCTGTTCCCCCAACCTCCCACCCCTGACCCTTCAAAACCCTCAGGTTGCCCCAACCTCCCACCCCTGACCCTTCAAAACCCTCAGGTTGTTTTTCAGAGTCCATAGTCTCTTATGGTTCGCCTCCCCTCCCCAATGTCCATAGCCCGCTCCCCCTCTCCCAATCCCACCTCCCCCCAGCAACCCCCAGTTTGTTTTGTGAGATTAAGAGTCATTTATGGTTTGTCTCCCTCCCAATCCCATCTTGTTTCATTTACTCTTCTCCTATCCCCCTACCCCCCCATGTTGCTTCTCCATGTCCTCATATCAGGGAGATCATATGATAGTTGTCTTTCTCCGATTGACTTATTTCACTAAGCATGATACGCTCTAGTTCCATCCACGTCGTCGCAAATGGCATGATTTCATTTCTTTTGATGGCTGCATAGTATTCCATTGTGTATCAAGAGGAAAATTTTTTCTAATATAAGTCTGTATATGACTCTGCTCAATAGGGATGATATGTTTGTGAGTTCATCGGAATTAATAAAAATACATTATACTCATATTTGAAGTGTAGAAGATGTGAACAAAAAGTTTAAGTAGCTTTCTTATAAAGTGATAACTTTTATACATAGAATATATGCTGCTTAGAGCATTTTTATTTATTAAATTAGTTCCCATTCTTTTTATAGTAGAAGAAATATAGTATAAAAACCTATGACTTGTGACTTTTCAGTATTATACCATTGGGTTATAGGATAAGATTTCCTTTCATGAGAAAAAAATAGACTATAATTCAGAAGGTGATGCATGATCCAAGAGAACATAATTAATTTTCAAAGTGATTGTCTTGATTCCTCCCACAAAAATCTATCTGCAAATGACAAAATGTCTTTGTGAAATCATAAGCACCTACATGTAACATAGTTTTGGTAGAGGTTTACAAAGAAATCAAGTATCAACACAAGGATTCAGCTATGCTGTGGAATGAATTTCCACATGGATTTTTTTAAACATCCACTTTTAAAAATTTACTTTTACTTTACTTTACATGCAAACTCTTCAAATAACAAATAACAATATAAATGATATAATGGTTTTGGTGTGACATTTTAATCTCTGCTGCTAAACCCCTCACATGAAACCAGAAATAAAGATGATCCGTTAGCTTGACTTCAGGTTTGAAAAATCAGGTATGTAACATGTACATCTGCCATCCTATCCCAAACTGTAATTCATTTAAAACACACCTTTTTTATTTGATTTGATATTTTAAGTTTTTATTTTAATTCCAGTTAGTTAACATACAATGTTATGTTAGTTTCAAATGTACAATATAGTGATCCAATACTTCCATACAACACCCAGTGTTCATCAAAGTGCACTCCTTCATCCCACCACCTATTTCACCTATCCCCTCCTCTTCCCCTCTGGTAACCATCAGTTTGTTCTTTATAATTAAGAGTTTGTTTCTTGACCTTTCTCTCTTAATTTTCCCATTTGTTTGTTTTGATAATTAAATTCCACATATGTGAAATCATGCTATTTGTCTTTCTTTGACTGACTTGCTTTGTAATGCTCTCTAGCTCCATCTATGTCCTTGCAAATGGCAAGATTTCATTCTTTTTAAGGCTGAGTAACATTCCATTGTGTCTATATACCCCTTCCTCTTTATCCATTCATCAATCGATGGACACTTGAGTTGCTTCCATATGTTGGCTAATATAAATAATGTTGCTATAAACATAGGGGGGAATGTATTCCTTTGAATTAATGCTCTTATATTCTTTGGGTAAATATCTATTAGCACAATTGCTGGATCATAAAGTAGTTCTATTTTTAACTTTTTGAGGAACCTCCATAATGTTTTGCCAGTGTTTGCACCAGTTTACATTCCTACTGGAAGTGCACGGGTGTTCCTTTTTCTCCCCATTCTTGCCAACACCTGTTGCTTCTTGTTTTGTTGATTTTAGCCATTCTGACAGATATGAGGTGATATCTCATTGTAGTTTTGATTTGCATTTCCCTGGCAATAAGTGATTATAAACATCTTTTTATGTGTCTGTTGGCCATCTCCATGTCTTCTTTGGAGAAATATCTGTTCATGTCTTCCGCCCATTTTAAAACAAGATTATTTGTTTTTTGAGTGTTGAATAAAACCCCACACTTTCAATGAAATTAAAATTTTCATAAAACTGTTACCAAAAAATAAAATCAGGAAAATTTTGAGAAGAATTTGCTAAGTTAGAAGTAAGAATTCAAATTTTAGCAGAACCTGGAAAATAAGATCAATGGAAAATGTTTATGGAGCTTCTGATAAATCCATCTATCTCATATGAAATCTGATGAATCAGAAGTTAAAATAAATGCCTTCTTGATTGTCTAAGGTTGAAAAGTCACTACCACTTATTTGGGCCAAGAAAAAATGGGAAAATAAATATTTTCACCCAAGCATAAATAGTGTGCTGCTCTGGGGTTGAGAAATCATGAGTAGTAAACCGTGGAAGAAGACAAATATTTCTTCATGAAATGTGATGTCAGGATCATTAATAGTACACACGGACCTCAGAATTTTGACTGGGTATTCCAGTAGGGAATTTCAGAATACCTCTTACCAAGGAAAATTCTCTTCTGTCTGCTGAGATATCATCATCTATTAACAATAATACCTTGGGAAGAAAATCTCAAAAATTGATAGGAATAACTGGAAATCAAGTAGCCACATTAAAAACCAACTCAGGAGATAATTTGGGAGGGAGATGTTACAGCTAGGAAGGGAAAAGGAAAAAAAACTAAATTGAAAAATCATATTTAGATTTTTGATCTTATGAAGAGAAATAAAACAAACATTAGTTTGTATTTCTCAAAATCTACAGAATAGAAGCAATTTTCACAATAACCAAACTATGGAAGGAGCCAAGATGTCCTTCAACAGATGAATGGATAAAGATGTGGTTCACATACACAGTGGAATATTACTCAGCCATCAGAAAGGATGAATACCCACCATTTGCATCGACATGGATGGAACTAGAGGGTATTAAGCTAAGTGAAACAAGTTAAGCAGAAAAAGACAATTATCATATGGTTTCACTCATATGTAGAATATAAGGAATAGCCCAGAGGATTAAAGGGGAAGGGAGGGAAAACTGAATGGGAAGAAATCAGAGAGGGAGACAAACCATGAGAGACTGTGGACTCCAGAAAACAAACTGAAGGTTGCAGAAGGGAAGGGGGGGTTAAGGGGTTGAGGTAACTGGGTAATGGGTACTAAGGAGGGCACATGATATGATAAGCATTGGGTATTAAATAGTACTAATGAATCATTGAACGCTACATCAGAAACTAATGGTGCATTATATGTTGGCTAACTGAACATAATAAAAAATTGAAAAAAATAAAAGTTTGATTAAAATGGAAAAAAATTAATGATGTACTATATGTTGGCTAATTGAACATAAAAAAATCTACAGAATAAATAAGTCTTTATTTTAGGTGATAATGCCAACAAATTATACTGATTGGCAGAATTTAACATGTATAAAATTATCTAGTGCTTTTTAGAGGGTAGGTTTTTTTAGAAAACTGAATTCCTTTCTTTTTTTTTAAGATTTTTTATTTATTTATTTGACAGAGAGAGAGATCACAAGTACACAGAGAGGCAGGCAGAGAGAGAGAGAGAGAGGGAAGCAGGCTTGCTGCTGAGCAGAAAGCCCGATGCGGGACTCGATCGCAGGACCCTGAGATCATGACCTGAGCCGAAGGCAGCAGCTTAACCCACTGAGCCACCCAGGAGCCCCCTGAATTCCTTTCTTGATTCTATTATTTGGTGATATATCAGAGTTAAGAAAGCCAGATGAAGTAGTTGTTATGTAAATGATCTGAAAAGTTGAAAGTATTTCAAATCAGAAGAGACCCCAAATTGTGGGGGGGAGAAAGGGGATAAAAAACAGGTTCTGAAAAAAAAAAGAAAAAAAAAGAAAAGAAAAGAAAAAAATTTAAAAAATAAAACAAATAAAAAAATATAAAAAAGAAAGAAAAAATATATATATTTAGATGAACTAGTCAAAAAAACGTTAAAAAAGAAAAGGGTAAAAGTTTTAAAAAAATTTAGCAGAAGAAGAAAAAAGAAAAAAGAAAAAAAAAATTGAAAAAAGAAAAAAAAATTGAAAAAAGAAAAAAAAAATTGAAGTAGCCGCAAGACTAAAGAATCATGGGGAGAAAGCCATGAGTTCCGTGCTTTGCTTTCTCCTCCTCTGGAATTGCTCTGCTGTCTTAGGAATTGAATCTGCTTTCTCCTTGATAGATGAACTTCGTCCTGGCTGGATATTTTGTTGATCTTCTGGGGGAGGGGCCTGTTGTAGTGATTCTCAAGTGTCTTTGCCCGAGGCGGGATTGCACCGCCCTTACCGGCGGCCGGACTAAGTAATTGGCTCGGGTTCGCTTTTGGGAGCTTCTGTTCCCTGAACGCTTTCCGTAGAGTTCCGGAGGACGGGAATGAAAATGGCGGCCTGAGGGTTTTGAAGGGGCGGGGGTGGGAGGTTGGGGAAGCAGGTGATGGGTAATAGAGAGGGCAAGTATTGCATGGAGCACTGGGTGTGGTGCAAAAACAATGAATACTGTTATGCTGAAAATTAAAAAAAAAAAAAAAAAAGTTGAAAGTATTGTGCAGAAACAAGTATTTTTATTGGAATAATTCAGTTGTTACCTGTCCATGAGTACCTGTGAGTTTGCCAGTGACCCCTTGATCTAACAGAGCAAACCTCTTGAGTTTCATGCTGACATGACCAGAGATCAGCATTATGCTCAAGATATTTGCCATTGAGTAGGATGGTTTACAACTAAAGGAGAGAACAACTTTAATGAAGCAAGCACTTCTTCAAGCATATGTTACAATTGCACTGCTGTTCAAAGTATTTTCTACTGCTCCACATTCATCCCTTGGGCTTTAGCTAAAAAAAAAAAAAAAAAGAAAATCAGCTTTATTTAAGTATAATGTTTTCTATCAGTGCTGATTTTTGGATTGCTTTCTTTACATAACCATCAACAAGAAATTTGTGTTTAAAATAAAGTATTGTTTCATGCCAAGACATAATTTCTCTTCCAAATCGAAGTTGTAATTCAGAACTCTGGCCAAAAGCAACTGTATTTTGCAAAGTTCCAAAAGTTAACAAAGTAAAGCTAAGTGATAAAAATCATTAGTGGATGATGTTTTCAGTTGTGCTTTTTAGTTACTTTAGCAGATGCAATATTGGCTTCTTCTTTTCACAGTAAATTAGATATGCAATTAGTAGAAGCAAGAAATAGATTTACATTATGTAAAAATGGTGTGTATAAGATTAATTATGAGCAGAGAGCTAAAAATGTGCCAATATTGAAATAACTTCACCATGGGGACATTCTTATCCAAATGATTAAATTAGCCTTTTGGTCAGATGATAAATACTTCCCAGTCATCAAATTACTAAAATGCAGGAATCAAGAGTCATGACTCTTCTTAAAATAAGAAGACTGATACCAGGTTTTTATACCTTTATGGGGCATCATTTGATTTTATCTATTATGAATTTCTTCTTTACCACTTTTGATTTATATGTTCATATGAAATGCTGATAAGGCAAACAAGAAAGTTTATCCAGTTTCCTATACCTGGTTTCACAATTTTGCTAACAGTTGTGGTTTAGATTAGTTCTATTTGGCCTTAGATGAAGTACATATATTATTTTTTTAAAATTCTACCGTGTTTGTATTCTCTTTTTTGTCTTATGAAAAATATTTTATTTTTTAATATTTTTTTTATTTATTTGACAGACAGAGATCACAAGTAGGCAGAGAAGCAGGCAGAGAGAGAGAGAGATGGGGAAACAGGCTCCCCATTGACCAGAGAGCCTGATGTGGAGCTCTATCCCAGGACCCTGAGATCACAACCTGAGCTGAAGGCAGAGGCTTTAACCCACTGAGCCACCCAGGTACCCCTGGAAAATATTTTATGCATGGGGACATGGACACATTTTGAAATAGATTATGATTTCTATTACAACTAGACATAGATCACTAGTTGTAAATCTCTACGGGGTTCAACCATGTATATACTGTTCAATATGTTATCTTCAACAGTCTTAGCACCTGAAAAATTTGCCTGTGAGTTATTAAATCACTTAAAAATGTCATACTCATTAAATAGGAAATATATTGTTATAAAATAGATGACTCCTTTGCTCTAAGAGTTTGCATGTCATTAAGAAAGCTCACTTTTATACATTCTTACTCTAACATTTACTCTTACCTGCGCTATATTGATTTTTTGGTCACTGAAGTATAATTTATACACAACGCTACGTTAGTTGCAGGTATACAACATAATGACTTGACGTGTGCTGTATTGATTTTTATTTTAATAAAGGTTCTTAAATTTTATACTGAGAATGTTCAAATATTATTAAAATTTAAACTATAACTATAATTTAATCATTTCAAAAAGTAGATCCTTTTCTATTTGTGTATTAATTAAATATTATTGGGTGTGTACCATAAACTATGTAGCTTTCTATGTAGAAAGCTTCTTTTATGGGTGCTTGGGTGGCTTGGTTGGTTAAGTGATCGACTTTTGGTTTCAACTTAGGTTATGATCTCAGAGTCATGAGATCAAGCTCTACATTGGGCTCTGTGCTTAACTAGGCATCTGCTTGGGACTCTCTCTCTCTCTTCCTTTGCCTCTACCCTCTGCTGGCTCTCTCTCTCTTTCCCTCTACAATGAATGAATGAATGAATGATGAAGAGAAAAAAAGTAAAGAAAAAGAAAAAAAAAAGAAAAAGAGATGAAAAGAAAAGAAAAGAAATCTTCTTCTACATTTTGGGATATACTAACAAATAAAATAGATAAAAGTTTCACATTATGGAAATAGAAAATGAATAAGGAGGGGTGCCTGGGTGGCTCAGTGGGTTAAAGCCTCTGTCTTTGGCTCAGGTCATGATACCAGGGTCCTGGGATCGAGCCCTGCATCAGGCTCTCTGCTCAGCGGGGAGCCTGCTTCCTCCTCTCTCTTGGCCTGCCTCTCTGCCTACTTATGATCTGTCTGTCAAATAAATAAATAAAATCTTAAAAAAAAAGAAAATGAATAAGGAAATAAGTACACCATAAAGTAGTGGATGGCAGTAAGAACTATGAGAGAAAAAAAAAGAGAGAGAGAGAGAGAGAGACGAAAATGAGTGATGGGAAAGAAGGATGCATTTTGCAGCTAAAGTAGTCAGGAAAGGTCCTGTTTTAGCATTTGAGCAAGGACCTGTAGGAAGTGAGACAGTGGACCATGGTGATATCTGGGGAAAGAATGTTTCAGAAAGTAGGGATCACAACATAAAATTCCTGAGGGAGGAACATTCCTGGCACGGTCCAGGTGAGAAAGAGGATGATGTGGCTATGTTTTTGTAAATGAGGTAGAGAATGGTAAGAGATGGGAGGGAATAGGAATGAAATGGGCTAAGAGTAATGGGGATGGTTATCATGGAGGAGGATCTTTAAAATCATTGGAATGACTTTGGAGTAGAAAGACATATGGAGCCATTAAGCACTCTGGACACTGAAGTGACATCTGAATTTAGTTATTTTTTAAGTTGAATATATATATATATGTGTGTGTGTGTGTGTATATATATGTGTGTGTGTATGTATGTATATATTTATATTTATGTATGCATATATATTCAATTATCACACAAATAGGTGTTGTTTTCTTTTGGTGTAGAGGTTTATGAATTTTAAAGTTATAGATTTATATAGTACCTACTGTAGCACTTAGGTGTTTAATGGACCATTCTGGCTACTTTTCTAAGAATAAAATACAGGGTGGCAAAGCAAGAAGCATTAGAAAAACCATGAGGAGCCTATAACAATAAACCAGGTGAATTATGCCAGTGATTTGGGCCAGAGCAGTAGCAGAGGAAATATTTAGTAGTGGTCAGATCCTGGTATTTTGAACACACCTCCAGTTGCCTGGATGACAAATGTGTCAGAGAGAAAAATCACTTTTGATAGCAAGAGCTTTAGTGTAAGCAGATTTTTAAAAATGGACTTGTATTTTTCTGAAAAGGAAAGACTTGGGAAATGCAGGATGGAAGGATACACAGAGAGTTCTGTTTGGGATGTGTAAGTTTGGCACTTCTTTTAAAATTACAAAATAGTGGTATAAAGCAGTTAGGTATCTGAGCCTGGAGGTGAGACAATAGTAATACAAAACTGAGAGCCATTAGTGTATAGAAGGCCATACAACCAGAAAAGTTCACAAAGAGAAAAAGAAAGTATAGACCAAGAAACAAGCATCAAACAAATAAATGCATGAACATTCCAAAGATGAAACTTTGGGGGAAATGAGCATAAATGGCAAAAGAATGATTTAAAAAGATTTGCCAGTTTCATTTATTCTTGAAACTGGTAAATCTTTTTAAATGAAACAAGATGGGATTGGGAGGGAGACAAACCATAAATGACTCTTAACCTCACAAAACAAACTGGGGGTTGCTGGGGGGGAGGTGGGGTTGGGAGAGGGGGAGGGGGTTATGGACATTGGGGAGGGTATGTGCTATCGTGAGTGCTGTGAAGTGTGTAAACCTGGCGATTCACAGACGTGTACACCTGGGGATAAAAATACATTATATGTTTATAAAAAAAAAAATTGGAAGGGGAGACGAACCATAAGAGACTATGGACTCTGAAAAACAACCTGAGGGTTTTGAAGGGTCAGGGGTGGGAGGTTGGGGGAACAGGTGGTGGGTAATAGGGAGGGCACGTTTTGCATGGAGCACTGGGCGTTGTGCAAAAACAATGAATACTGTTATGCTGAAAAAAATAAATAAATTAAAAGAGAGAGAAAAAAAAAAAGATTTGCCAGTAGTGTTAAACAAAATCAGGAGAGACAGGTGAAGGGAGTCAACTTTGTCAAATAGTAATGATTCGTCAAATATTGGCATTTTTTTAAGTTATTTATTTATTTATTTGAGAGAGAGAGAGAGCGAGCACATGAGCAGTGGGGAGAGGCAGGGGGAGAGGGAGAAGCCAACTCCCCACTAATCAGAGAGCCAGACGTGGGGCTGCATCCTAGGACCTTGGGATCATGACCTGAGCTGAAGGTAGACTCTTAACTGACTGAGCCACCCAGGCGCCACCAAATATTGACATTTATTAGAGTACTTTCTGTGAAATGCTGGGGCTTTACTAAGAATAGCCACATAGAAATTTGTTTAAGAATGAGAGGAAGAAATTCATTCAAAGCTGAGATTCTATAAACTCTTTCGAGCAATTTTGTTATAAAGAGGAGCAGAGAAATAATAAACTAGAGGGAAATATGGGTGAAAATAATTTTCATGGATTTTTTTTTGCTGTTGATATCATCAAGAAATGGTTTAATTTCCATCAATCTCTTAGTACAAGAAGGGAAAGAGAATGTCTAAAGATACGGTTGTGAGCATAACTCATTATTGTAAATGACACAAAGTGCAGTGAGAGAGAGTGTTAGAAATTAGGGGCAGAAATGGAGAATAAAGGGGCTGGGTTAGAGTTTGGAGGTGGGGAATGGGAGGATGACCAGGCAGTCCTGGTGAAAATTTTCATTTTCAAATTCTTCCTGTATAACATAATCAAATCCTCAAATACAAATCTCTTTTTCTTAGTTTTTGCCCTATTTGTTTGCCCAAATATAGGAGGATGATTTAATATTACTGCTATCAATTTTTTGATATGTAGCTGAGGTGATGTGCAGGTACAATAGAAGTGCTCAAATTAGTGATTTTACAAAAATAAAAACTTGGTGCAAGTTGCTTATGAAGTTGGTGCAAGTTGCTTATGAAGTTTATACTTTGTATTTATTCTCTATCTTTTTCAGCATCTAGCAGGTTTTAAATTTATAATTTGTACTTCTCATTCTAGCAGCAGGCAGTTGGAATTGGAAATATGGGCATGGGATCTAGAATAATTGGCGGGGTGAGGTAAAATCTAGGTGGATAGGTATCAAGATACAGACATGGGATATATATTTGGAGACAAGTCTATGGAAATGAATTGCTAAAATAAATCTCATTCCAAGGGGTAATAGGAGTCTGACCTCAACAGCCCAAATGTCAACAAAATACTCCATTTGTGGTTAATGATAGGGGTGATCTTCCAGGATCTATGAGGATTGGCACAGTTAAACCAAAATAAACTTGATATTAAGCAAAATTAGAATGTATGGAAGATAAAAGTTTCCATAATGTCTCACTGATGAACAGTAGGATTTCTTAAGCATTATCTCATTTTATCCAAAATTTTCTGTAGTCCACGTTTCCAAATTATTAGCTCATTTTCCCCCAGATGTATTTTCATATGATTAACTCCTCTGCTTTCTATGGTTTTTGTTTTTGTTTTTGTTTTTAAGTAGGCTCCATGTAGCGGCTTGAGCTCACAACAGTATTATTTTGCATAAGCAGAAAAAAAATCTAGAAACATATTTCAATATACATTAGAGGTAATGTTAAAAGTGACATTTTAATGAAAGGAAAATGATTAGCTACTTGGAGATAAGATGGTGTCTAGCTCAGTCTTACACCATGGTATAATGTAGAGGGATCAAAATTTTAATATAAATATGTGACTTTAAATCTATAAAAGAAAATATGGGTAAATATTTTCTTATGTTGGGGAAGAAAATGTCTTTATAAGAAGGAAAAAGTGACAAACTTTACTACATAAAAATTTAAAACTTTTTATGGTGAAAAAGTAATACAGGAAAAAGTAAAACCAACTGGGGAGCTTGGGTGGCTAAATTGGTTAAATGTCTGCCTTCAGCTCAGGTCATGATCTCAGGGTCCTTGGATCAGCCCCGCACTGGTCTTCCTGCTCAGTGGGTAACCTGCTTCACCCTCTGCCTCTCCCCTAGCTCCTGTGTTCTCTCTCTCTCTCTCTCAAACAAATAAATAAACTCCTCAAAAAGATAAAAATAAATAAAGCCAACCAAAAATTTTTTTGAAATTTATTTGCAGCTCATACCACAAAGAATAAACATGTGTAACATTTTAAAAAAATGTATCAATAAGATAGATTACAACAATTTAATAGAATGATAGCCAAAGAATATTTAAGCAAACCAGTACCCCTACTAGCTATGGTGATAGCTTGCTGTTAACTGGAACAATATCCTCCTTCATTCAGCAGCAAAAGCCTCATCACAGTAGGGAAGCTGTAGGCTGCATTTCAACTCTAAGTTGTCTCAGTTGGGCATCACAGGGTGGTGAATAATCATGTTGGTCCTAAGGAAGATTCTCAATATCTTCCATAATAAAAAAAAAATACAATATTTTTCACAATATTGCCAAGACCAAGAGGCTTGGTAATACAAGCATTGGTGAGGCTGTGGGGAAAGGGACGTTTTTAGACTAGAAAATGGTAGAATAAATTGGTTCAAGTCAAGGAAATTTTGGTAATAACAAAATTAAGAAAAAATACATTTGAACCATTTCATTTTCTATACACTACCTGTAAATGAACCTTGTATGAATTCAAATACAATGAAGTTTATTGTAGGATTGTTTTTTAAAAGCAAAAATTAAGACAAACAGTACATAATTGGAGACAAGTTAAATTATTTTGCATCTATTTATGATTTCTAGTGACAGTAAACATTGATACTGATATAGATATATAGATACATGTGTTGTCAGAGGAGTTCTATTGATAAGAAATATATATACACAAATATAGATATGTTTATATAATTTGCATGAAATTAAATATTATTCTTAAAAGTTTTAGAAATCAAATTGTATTTTAAAGGTTAAATAAAAATAAAAATACACAAAATTTGTATGATGTAATTTCATTGTACACTTAAAAATATCTCTACCTTACAAAAGAAAGCTTAAGAGATTTACTATAGAAAGAACCCAAAAAGAAAAAAAAATCTACCGTGGAGGAAATGTATTTTATAGTGTTAATTTTGATATGGGTGAAATGATATTTTAATTATATATTCTACGTATAAAATCATGACATTTTTAAAAAGATTCATTTATTTTAGAGACAGAGAGAGCACATGAGTGGAGTCAGGGACAGAGGGAGAGGGGGAGAGAGATGGAAAGAAGCAGACTCCCTCTGAACAGGGAACTCAACTCGGAGCTCAAGGTCATGACCCCGAGATCATGACCTGAGCCAAAATTAAGAGCCGAATGCTCAACTGACTGAGCCACCCAGGCACCCATTTCATATTGTATTACATGTCTACTTCGCATATTTCTTCTGGTTTTATGTGCAAGATCCCCAAAACTAAAATTAATCCAATAACATTATAACATTTCAGAGTTGTAAAACACTTCCTTTTATAAATGTATATTAAAACTAGTTCTTATTTGTAGAAAAATATCATGGTTTGACATATATTTTCATATCATAGCTGTGTTATATTTTTCAAAATCTAGTATATATGTCAACAGCATAGACTTTGTTTCCAAGTTCTCTCTTGCATGGTTCCCGACCTTATCAAACCTACCTCCTTTTCTTCAGTTTTACTCTTACAATACTTTCTAAATAGGCTCTGGGTTTTCCTAAAATGTAAATCTCATCATATTACCCTTTATTAAAACAAACATCTTTCCTGGTTCCTGACAGTATTCAATCAAGTCTAACTGTCCCAGTGTGGTGCACTGGGCTTCTGTGATCGGGCCCTGGCTTACATCTCCAGTCTCTTATTTTCTCCTTTATAAATTCAAAAGAACCTTCCATGATTAATGCATTCACTTCTAGGACTTAGTCAGCACTATTCCCTCAGTCTAGAAACTGTTTCATCCTTTCCCCCTATACCATCATCTCATCTACATTGCACAGCTAATGGTTACCTATTTTTTTTTTTAAAGATTTTATTTTATTTATTTATTTATTTTTTATTTTTTATTTGTTTATTTGTCTATTTACAGCATAACAGTGTTCATTGTTTTGGCATCACACCCAGTGCTCCATGCAGTACGTGCCCTCCCTATTACCCACCACCTGGTTCCTCAACCTCCCACCCCCCCCCCCGCCCCTTCAAAACACTCTGGTTGTTTTTTAGAGTCCATAGTCTCTCATGGTTCATCTCCCCTTCCAGTTTCCCTCAACTCCCTCTCCTCTCCATCTCCCCATGTCCTCCATGTTATTTGTTATGCTCCACAAATAAGTGAGACCATATGATACTTGACTCTCTCTGCTTGGCTTATTTCGCTCAGCATAATTTGGGTATCATAAGTTGGGTATTCATCCTTTCTGATGGAGGCCACATCTTCCTTATCCATTCATCCGTTGAAGGGCATCTTGGTTCTTTCCACAGTTTGGCAACCATAGCCATTGCTGCAATAAACACTGGGGTACAGATGGCCCTTCTTTTCACTACATCTGTATCTTTGGGGTAAATACCCAGCAGTGCAATTGCAGGGTCATAGGGAAGCTCTATTCTTAATTTCTTGAGGAATCTCCACACTGTTCTCCAAAGTGGCTGCACTAACTTGCATTCCCACCAACAGAGTAAGAGGGTTCCCCTTTCTCCACATTCTTTCCAACACACGTTGTTTCCTGTCTTGCTAATTTTGGCCATTCTAACTGGTGTCAGGTGATATCTCAATGTGGTTTTAATTTGAATCTCCCTGAAGGCTAGATGATGAACATTTTTTCATGTGTCTGATAGCCATTTGTATGTCTTAGATTTTATTTATTTATTTGACAGAGAGAGATCACAGGTAGAGAGGCAGGCAGAGAGAGAGAGGGAAGCAGGCCCCCTGCTGAGCAGAGAGCTGGATGCAGGACTCGATCCCAGGACCCCGAGATCATGACCTGAGCCAAAGGCAGTGGCTTAACCCACTGAACACTTTACAGTACCAAACCTACTAGTCCGGGTGAAATGTTTTCTTATGTTTAAGACGTCCATGTTCATGCTTCGTACAGCACATATTAAAATGTATGATAATTGCTTATTTACCTGCCTTTCTCCTCTACTCAGAATACAAACGCTTGGGAGCAGAAACTCTCATTCATCTTGTATTTGCGGAAACTTTCCCCATGCATGACCAATAGCATGTACAAAATAAACATGTTACATGATTTAATAATTCCTTGGGTAAACCTGACATTCTCACACAGTAGCTCAAAGGAGACATGTTAAGAAAAAAGAAATAAGCAGTGGAGGAATATTTTTTCAAAGTGAAGTTAGAGAACTCCACAACAGAGTTCTTTTGGCAAATAATGTTGGCCTTCCTCTTCAAATTCTAAATGTATCTTACCATGTAAAATTCTCTTAAAAGTCCAGAATCTAAGACTCAGGAGAATTTCTTAACTTTGTCTAAGAGTGATATGATGTGGTATTTATCTTGTTTATCTAAGAAGTAAACATCTCAAGGAGCTGATTTTGAATATAAGTTAAATGAGCATATGTGGCAAACAAAAAGCTTATCCTATTTTAGCAACATATATCTAAATCTTTATACCTTGTGATATATATTTTTTCTTCTTTGCAGCAGACTCTATTAAATATAAATCATGAAGTCTCCTTTTTATACATTTATTTCCTCAAAAATTTTCAGAACTGTATTGGAAAATTTGTTCCTTTGTTAATGGTTCTGGCTTTCTTCTTCCTCCACCCACCACTTCTACTCACTCCCATCTCCCCCTCCTCCCTCTTCTCATAATTATTATTATTTCATTATCTTAGTTTATAAAATAGAATTCTGTGTTATTGAGAATCTGAAGGATGCTGCCCAAGTAATATGCATAAATTTTTTTGAATAAATCTTATGGCATTTAACTTATATATATATATTTTTAAAGATTTATTGATTTGACAGAGAGAAATCACAAGAGAGGCAGGCAGAGAGAGAGGAAGGGAAGCAGGCTCTCCGTTGAGCAGAGAGCCCGATGTGGGACTCGATCCCAGGACCCCGAGATCATGACCTGAGCTGAAGGCAGCGGCTTAACCCACTGAGCCACCCAGGCGCCCTTAACTTATATTTTTAAATCAATTGTAGATTTTCAAAATGTAATGGAGAATGAAAATTGCTAGATAATTGTCTTTACATAGATAGTACCCAAATTTTAGAACATATAGGTGTTTTGAATATTATTATTTTTCTTTTCTACATCTGGAGGAAATATATATCAAGAACATATCATTCAATATAATAAAATTAGAAGTTGAAAAATATTAATCAGGGGCGCCTGGGTGGCTCGGTGGGTTAAAGCCTCTGCCTTCGGCTCAGGTCATGATCCCAGGGTCCTGGGATCGAGCCCCGCATCAGGGTCTCTGCTCCACAGGGAGCCTGCTTCCTCCTCTCTCTCTGCCTGCCTCTCTGCCTAGTTGTGATTTCTCTCTGTCAAATAAATATATATAAAAAAAAGAAAAATATTAATTACTCAGATTATTCTTTAGTCCTCCAAAGAGTGGTATTCTTGGACTCTCAGTTTCACTTATTTCTTCCAAAAAAGTTCTACTTATATCATAAATATATATCAAATAAAGACAAACCTCTCCTGCCAGTATCCCATGTAGCTTCTTCTCAACCGAATTATCCCCAAGAGCTCAAGATATAAAGTACATATATAAATATACACACTCATGCAAACGTGAGTTTATGAGTACACATAAACCAATTGTGATCCTATCTTTTTTTCTTAATCCCCAGTACAATATCAGTAGTCCCACATTAAGGAAATGTGCTATTTTCCGTATCCCTAGACAAAAAGAAAAAAAAAAATCCAGAAAAAATGCAGTGGCTGAGCTGTTTGAGACTGTTGATGATTATAAGCAGGATAAAAAAGAAAAAGGGAAAAAAGTAATTATCTGTAGCCTTCTGTCATGAAGGAAGAGACATGATGGAGCCTCAGCTTAGAGAGTACACTCAAAATTTTTGTTCAATATGCAAGAGTGAGTGTGTTTATGTGTAATCGTAGACAGTGGGGCAGAAGAGAATGAGGGGACATTGTCATTTATTTCAGGTTAACGTACAGCATTATTGACTCATATATTTCAAGGAACATCGAGTATATTCAATTTTCTTAGAGATAGGGCAAGAGTCATGCATTTTCAGATTGTTTTCTTTCTTTCTTTCCTTTTTTTTTTTTTTAAGAGAGAGAGGAAGAGAGAGGGGGATGTGGAGTGGGGTTGGTACAGGGGGAGATGAAGAGAAAGAACCCCAAACAGACTCCATGCCCAGGGCAGACCTAGATAGGGCTTGATCTCATAACCCTGAGATCATGACCTGAGTGAAAATCAAGAGTTGAACGTTTAACTGAGTGAGCCACCCAGTTTACCTGAGATTGTTTTCTAATGTGATTTAACAACTCTTATCTCCCACTCAAGCCATATTGCTATTTATTAGTATTTACAAAATTTGATTTATGTAGTTCTTAGCACTGGTGATATTATAATGATGGTCTCTATTATATGGTAAGTTTCATGATTATATGACCTGAAAGAACAAATTCAAAATCTATGGTGTACTGGAGCACACATACTCTGTTTTTAAGTTCACAGTTTTCCTTGGTGCAGTTAATTATATTGGTATTAATGATGTTAATTATAAATATATGTGTATACACACATATACATATATATACATATAAAACTATACTTGCTATAGGAACTTGTCTTTATTAGAATCACTTTTGAACAAAAGCTAGAAATAGATACATTTTAACAAATGTGGTTGAGAATTACCTGATACTTGAAGATGTGAGTACACTCTATGAACAATTTACTTCAACTAGTATTGTTGCCATAAAAACAATTTTATATAATGTGTATTTTTTTTCCATTTTATTTATTTTTTCAGCGTAACAGTATTCATTCTTTTTGCACAACACCCAGTGCTTCATGCAAAACGTGCCCTCCCCATTACCCACCACCTGTTCCCCCAACCTCCCACGCCTGACCCTTCAAAACCCTCAGGTTGTTTTTCAGAGTCCATAGTCTCTTATGGTTCGCCTCCCCTTCCAAATTTTTTTTTTAATAAACATATAATGTATTTTTATCCCCAGGTGTACACGTCTGTGAATCGCCAGGTTTACACACTTCACAGCACTCACGATAGCACATACCCTCCCCAATGTCCATAGCCCCCTCCCCCTATCCCAATCCCACCTCCCCCCAGCAACCCCCAGTTTGTTTTGTGAGATTAAGAGTCATTTATGGTTTGTCTCCCTCCCAATCCCATCTTGTTTCATTTATTGTGTATTTTTTTCAGGTAATGTTTAAATACTCAGGGTGATGTCTAAAAGATAATGAGAAAATTTAATAAAATAAAAATTAAATGCCTCCATTAGAATTCCATACTTAGTAATTCCATACTTTGTAATTAGAGTAATAGCCTGAGACTGATGTTTTAAATAACAACAATTAACATTGATGAATTTTTAAAAGCATAATATTTTTAAAAGCTACTCAACGATTCCCAATTGGTTTCTTAAAACCAATTGGAAGTTGAGCAAATCATTTAGAATAGGATCCTAACTAGATTCAATTCTTTTTTTTAATTAATGTAGCTAATTTACCATAGTAAAATGATTGTATTTTTTCAATACTCTTTTTCGATTCAAGTTTTTAAGATATTCTTTTCCATTTTTTTTAAGATTTTATTTATTTATTTGACAGAGATCACAAGTAGGCAGAGAGGCAGGCAGAGAAAGAGGGGGAGGCAGGCTCCCTGCCGAGCAGAGACTTTGATGTGGGGCTCCATACAGGGCTTGATCCCAGCACCTTGGGATCATGACCTGAGCTGAAGGCAGAGGCTTTAATCCACTGAGCCACCCAGGCGCCCCTCCATTTTTAATTATTAAAAAATATAGGTAACTGGCTCCTAAAAAATGTAACCAAAGGAATACTTAGGATACTTTCAGCAATGGTCAAAACAAAAAACAATCATATAGTTGATATAATAACTTTAGTCATTTAAAGAGAAAAACCTCACAATTGTGTATTACATTTTTCCCTGGAATTCTATATGTATCCAATACTGGGAAACTAAAAGGAAGTGAAAGTAGTGTCTCTCTGGATCTACAGTAGATAATTGCTTGATATTTTTGTTTAATTTTTACTAAAAACCCATAAGTCAGAAGTTTAGTTTACCAGTCAGAATTTCTCAACTTTTATGGAATTTGAGTTGTTCTGACCATCAATATACTAAATAAATAACCATTGTCAGCTTATAAGCTGTGATTATAAAATCCGTCTTTATAAGGTCAGAACCAACCAGAACCAGATATTTTATATAGGCGGATTGATTTCAGAAGTGTTCTGTCATATAGTCAAAGCGGAGCAGGCAGTCAAAAGAAATAAGGAGAGAGAATTTGAAATCTTAGAAATGGAACAGTTGTAAATAATTAAAAGTGTGACTGATACATAACTGATATGTAAGTCAAATTCCTCTAAAAATTGCAGTACCATTTGTTTTTTGGTGTGTGAGTTGCCTTTCTACTAATAATTTCAATAGTAGAGAGCATAGTGATTTGTTATTTTCAAGCTATATTATTCCACAAACAAAGTGCAGATGCAGAATGGCTGTGTAATGATGTGATAAATCAGTCAATTTGAAGCTGACAGAATATCATTAGTGTTGCTTTTATTTAATAGTGGGAATAAGAGGGTTTTTAAAATTGATCCCTAGGTAATGACCAAAGATAATTGAGTTAATATTGAATTTTGCATAGAATGATAAGCTGCAAATCAATAAAACCACTAATCAAGAATATTTCAAAATATATTTTTCTAAACATGTTCCACAAAATAATATAAAATTTAAGTTATAGAACATGGCATCATCACAGTGTTTCACACTTCCTATAGAACATATATTCTTATTAAGTGTCAGAGCACTTTAACAATGTGATGTTTTTAAAATAACATTGCACAAGGTTATTTTCCCTTTACTTTTTCTCTTCAAGATATATCAAAATATTGCATTTACCTGCCATAACCAGATACTAGTTTTTTTTATCTGATTTAATATTACAAGTTATATACCTACACACACACACACACACACACACACACACACACACACACACATAACTAATGCATATAAAACTGAAATATGTAATAAGAGAGACAAAATCAGAAAAAATGAACTGGAATGAATAAGGAAATATTTGTTTTGAGGACCCAAGTACAAAACTGGCCATCCAAACTTCTTCTTTTTTTTAAGATTTTATTTATTTATTTGAGAGAGAAAGCGAAAGAATGAGAAGGAGGAGGTCCAGAGGGAGAAGCGGATTCCCTGCCGAGCAGGGAGCCTGATGCAGCACTCAATCCTGGGACTCCAGGATCATGACCTGAGCTGAAAGCAGTCACTCAACCAACTGAGGCACCCAGGCACCCCAGCCATTCAAATTTCTAAATTCTAGTTCTTTGAGTGCCGCTGAAGAGACCTAGTGAAGAGAATGATTCTGTAAAATCAATTTATTTGCCATAATCACTTGGTTCAAAGATAAATTAACACAGAGGGGAGTCTTTCCAGCTTCTGGAATGAGAGGTAATTAATACATCTCTTTGTGAGGAAGAAAAGAAAGTGAGAAAGGATGACAGTGGTGGGGCAGAGCCTGCTGCAGAGCTTTGCATATATGGGGCATACAAACCCCATATGGATTATGTCATGAACTTATCCAGTGCAAAAATTAACATGATGGAAGTAAGTACTGGTATAATAAACATACGGCAAAGGAAGAAAGGAAGACTATGGTCAGTTTCCTCAGGGGTCACTGAAAGTCTGGAGATTAATTGTCTCCCCACTTTTAGTAGCTTGGAGAAGAGCTGGCATAGTGGGTTTGGGTGATGTCAACAGAAGAACAAGGTGACTTAGGACAGCAAACTCCAGAGCTTCCCCCTTTATAACATGTCCACTTCTCTGACAAGTAAGTGTATAGGTTTATGGACTTAAACTCTGCTCCCTCGACCAATAAATAGGTAGAGTATTACAGAAACAAGGACACTCTCCATTGAGCACTCTGTGGTGGTCATGATGAATGGTAACTATATATGTCTGTCCTAAGCTGTGGGATAATGAGGGTTAGGAGTTTGGGTTAGTTTTACTTGACTAAATGCCTGCCTATATTTTTTCCCAATAAGCCCTGTCTTTTCACTAATGGTGTGTACCTTCATCACTTTGCACAATGGTTTTCAGTTCTTTCCACACTCATTCTTGTGTTGACTAGATGTCTTTTGTGATCATTTGAGCTGAATTCTTGGTAAACTAAATATCATCTTCAAAATATTTCTTCACGGGTCGGGGTGGGAGGTTGGGGGAACAGGTGGTGGGTAATAAGGAGGGCACGTTTTGCATGGAGCACTGGGTGTTGTGCAAAAACAATGAATACTGTTACGCTGAAAAAATAAATAAAATGGTAAAAAAATATTTCTTCACTTCTCAAATACGAATCTTATTTCTGTTCAACCAAATTTCAGAATCTCCCCCTTATTTATCTAAAACAGATTACCTACTATGGTGGTAAGCTTTACTTACTCTTTTTCATCAACATCGACCATACCTCAGCTTCTTGACCTGGAGACTTGAAAAGATGATGCACCAGAACACCTCAAAGTATTCACTGAAATATTGAACAATCACCGTTACCCTCCTTCCCCTAATATCTGCACATTATTTGGATCCTTGGTGGATTAAGCTAAAGGGGAAAGTAATTTAAATGATTACAAATGGGTCTGTGATAGAATTAAGTTTATTTGGCTCTGATGTGACTTTTTAAAAAGATTTTATTTGTTTATTTGACAGAGAGAGACACAGCAAGAGAGGGAACATGAGCAGGAGGAGTGGGAGAGGGAGAATCAGGCTTCCTATTGAGCACGAGCCAGATACCGGGCTTGATGCAGGGAGCTTGATCCCAGGACCCTGGGATCATGAGCTGAGCTGAAGGCAAATGCTTAATGACTGAGCCACCCAGGCTCCCCTTAATGTGACTATAACAACCGGTCAAGATGTTAAGCTATAACAGACAGCCTTGGTCTGCCCTATTGGGTGGTCCTTGAAAACTGTTCAGCATATTGCCAAGGAAGTGCTCTGTTGTGACAGTTTTGTTAATGGAACGAGTCAGAAACTGTTTGGGAACTCCAGACAACAACTTGAGAGCAGTTGCTTTTTCTCTTCATCTCTGTTTTAATTAACCACACTTCCAAACCTTGTGAGCTATTTTCCAATGAGCAATACATAAAGCAGTATCAAGAGTGCAGTACATTTACTGCAGATATGAAAGCCTTTCAATTTCTAAAGCAGATCCGCTCAATATGTTTCACATAGAAATAAACCAAGTGGGTTTTTATTTTCATTTTAATTGCTAGCACTGGCCATTTTGAGGGGAGGAACCATTTTTTGATTAAACTAATTTTTCAGACACTAAAATAAATTGCACTGAAGCATGCAACCTTTTCAAATCTATTTTTTTAATTGTCAACATAACACACCACATTATTTCAGACCTTAAACATAATTAAATGTCAGAAAATGTCATATGAGTTTTGTTTCAGTAATGATTTGTTAATTATTCTGCCAGAGTACTTAAAAAATCTTTACATATCATAGTCTCTGCTTCAAGATCCTCAAACTTTGCCAAGTATAATCATTAAATGAGCTTCTGGTCTTCCTTTAGGATCTTTATTTCCTGGTTCTTTAAACACAGGAGAACAGCTTCAACATGATCAAATATCTAGACACACAAGATATATTAAAGTATCATCTCATTTATATATGCCTTACCACATAGAAGATGACAAATGAAGTGAATCTAATAAAGTGAAGATGATGATTTCTCCTTTCATCTGTTTATCTGTCTGTCTGCCTAAGTACCTATACAAGATGATTTGTTGATTCAGGATCATGAAAATTTGGGTCCGAGCATTAATTTTTTTTTGATAACACTTAAAACAGCCTTAAATATTGCCAGATTAAGCAATCATTTCTTTGTGTAATTTAAGGTGCCAGAGGGGCCACCTGGCTCTCCCAATCCCCCTGTTGCCTGAATTCCTTTCATAACAATGTTGTATATTCTGTAGTACAAGATCAGAGACAAAATTCAAATACATCTAGGAAAAAGAAACACTTTGGTCTAAATTCATACTAACATACAAGTGATTATTGACATGAGAACCTTTCCCAACAGATTTTGATAGGTGAGTATTTGAATTATTTTTTGAGAGAGCATCAAAGTGGAAGGATACAGAAGGTGGAATTTTGCCTTGAGACAACTCCACATGTATTTCATATACAAAGTTGTTTATGGGAAAAATTCATGTAAAATTACACAATTTTACAATATTAAGTTTTTCTAATTCTACCATCACTACTACCATCACAATGACAATGATTTAGGTCATTGTCATCTCTTCACTAGGTTGAAAAACTTAGTACAATCAACATTAGAATCTCCTGGTTTAAGAGTGCTACCCTATAGATTTTGATACAGGAGATACAGGATAAACACAGAATTCTGTGATATTTTATGTCTTCCCAGGTGATTCTACTGCATATTTAAGGTGAGGCTCATTCCTTAAAGCCTTAAAATCATTTGGTTCATCTTCCATGATGAGAACATTCAGAAGAGCAAGTCTCACCTAATCACTGTCTTTAACATCAGAATTGTTTTATAGTTCTCTGACTATGTGGCTCCAACTATCCCCGCTGCTCCATATATCTTAATAAAGTTACTCTCTCCAAGCCAGGTTTAACTGTTCAATGTTTTCCAAGCTCTCCCCATTTTTTCATGCTCATCTGAAGTCAACATCCCACAAGTCATATTGTTTCTCAGCTCCAATCCACTTGTGTTTACCCTGCTTTGTGAGACTTGACTCAATTTTTCCTTTGGCAAGCTGTTTTAATGTAAGGCTTTGTCAATAAAGGACGCAGGAAAGCTACTGCAAGGCCACAACAAGGAAACTGGTCTGAGAGATATTTCATCTTTCTCCTTCAGCACAGCTGCCAGTGGCTGCCAGAAGTCTAGCGACACTCACTGCCCATCCTCTGACCAAATCCTGCCAGCAGGCAGCCCAGTGAGCTTGTCAGCTACACAGCTCTGGTTCTTGTGGACCAAGTCTGGTCTACCTTCATGCTGTAGCAGGTTTCTTAGCCCATTAGGAGGCTGCCCCCCAAACCGACTTGAGGCCCTACCTTCTGGCATATTTCTTCACCATCAGCAAGTTGCTTTTTCACACTTTGCGGTAAGATCTGACTCTCAGCCTGGGATTGGGTTAAGGAGTCAGGGTGGTGCACTTTTTCAAATGTGTTCCTCTTTTGCAAAGGTCTTCTCCCTCAGTCTTACAGCTAGTACCTGCTTTCTGTATTTGCTTTTTTTTTTATGCTTTTGAGTTCTTTTTTCCCTCTTTTAGCCACATTTAGTAGTTAACAATTCTTTATATTTTCCTGTTCAGATTAACCAATGTGGTTTCTGTCTTCTGATTAGACTCCGAAGAATATTTGCCTGATATCTTTTTCCCCCTTCTGTGCTCATGATGTGGGAAACAGAGGCAGAAGAAAATCATTAAAATTCCTTACCTACTGACAAGCCCTTGAAACAGACATAGTGGCTCTCCCCTGGGGACTCAACTGCCCTCACCTTGAGGTTTAGCTGAGGACAATCCTAGCCTGACTGACCCCTACTCCAACAGGTCCAACTAGGATCCTGTAAGTCTACTTTAATAATTCCTTTAGGAAACTTTATCTCTAAACCTCCAAGATAGTGTCAGCAATCATTCCGAAGCATATGACCCACTGATATACATCTAAAGGGTCTCTCAAGAAGATTTTTATTACTGGTAATTAATAACCTTTCTCCCAACAATAGCTAACCCCTCAAGGTCCTGCAGACCTTGCTTCCAAAATTCCTTAGAGACTTACGCCATCCCTAATCCCCTCCCTAATTTACAAGTATATAAAAGACCACTCCCACCCCTCCTCTGCCTTTAAAAACTCTGACTGTGATCCGGTTCAGGGTCCAAGTCCCTACTCTGCTGTGTCGGGTATACGTGGGCCCAAGCTTAAGCTTGTTAAATAAACCCTCATGTGATTGCATCAGTGTTGGCTCCTTGGTGGTCTCTCAGACATGAAAACTCAGGTATAACACTCATATCCTTCAACAAGATACAATATAAAATCTCTGCCAGACCTAAATCCCCTCTGTGTTGTTATGACTCTTAGGCAAAGTTAGTCACTCTTCATTATTCATTATGTGCATACATACATTTGTAATACCAAAATGTATACTTTGTACTGAAATTATATCTATACGCATTCCCTCCGTCTTTACATGTGGTACTACTGACTAATATAACCATGTCTTTTTTTTTTATCTTTGCTCCTCCAAAATTTACATAATACGTATTTAATAAATGTTGTTACATGAAGAAATACATACTAAAAATCACAATATAGTGACCAATGAGTCCCTTAGATAAGTTGTTCTGGTTGTAAAGGGACATCAGAGCCAACATTAGATGTTTTGGAATTTGATGCAACATTCACAATATTTTAGTGAGGTTTTATAGCATATTATGTATGTTTCTTCCTTGTGTTATAAAATGTATTTTAAGAAATACTCTGAGATTCTTATTTGACAAAGTTCAGTCCTTATTTAAGAAGTGATTATTCTAGTTTTAGACACATTCTACATTTTTTAAAATAGAAATGAGTAGAGTGCAAACACTAGAACTCACCATTTTATTTTCTTGGAGCTATAGAAATGTATTCAGTGTATGTTAATAGTATGTGTTGTATTTCCAGACCCAAATATGTAGCCAGAACTGTTCTTTCCTCCTCAGATCCATCCAGCAAATTTAAATCAACCTGTTAATCTTTGAACATCTTTTGATTGCCAGCTATTAACATGTCAAAGCTATACCAGCAGACTTAAATTCAGTGAAAACCAGAAAGATCTAGTTATTGTGATTAAATTGGGTGGTTGAAGTTTTATATCAATAGGACTCAGTAGAACTAAATTGAATCATAATTCCTCCTCTCCATGACCTCTGTCCTTGTCACCCATAAAAACTTTATATTCTAAATCTATATAGAAAGTCTGAGGCAAATTTCAGAGAATAGAATTGTTCATATCGCTGTCATTGCAGTGGTGGTAACTCAGCTTCTGCCCACAGCCCACCCCTCCCTCCCAAAAAAGTAAAAAGTAAAGAAAAAAAAAAAGCACAGAGAAAATGCAATATTTCCTCATGACCCCAAGCAACCCCAGAAAGTCTTATAAAGGCAAAGCAATCTATCCTGCTGTCCTAATTATTAAGAAGCCATAAACACCAATCAAGCTACCTCTGTTGAGTTATAAAAGGTTGATATTCTAAGGTGTGAAAAGTGTGGAAGGGATATGATTTACAAAATGTTTTCTGAAGCTTTAGTTCAGAGAGTAAGTAAAAGGTTGAACTGGATCTTTTCTCTTTTAACCTGAATATATTGATCTCTTTCAGCTGAGAAATCAGATTATGGAATTTAAGGGAAAAATCTCTATATAGAATAAGAAATTATCCCAAAATGTCTTCAAAGTAGATTTTTTTCCTTACATATAATAAATCTCAGCAGTAAGATCTAATACACATCATAATAGGAATGACATATGGACAAAGTCTTAAACAGTGGCTCATAATCTTCATTATAACTTTAGATCAAAATTTATCTCCTCTAACCCTTCAGAGTCTGTGATTGGTTTGGAACCCCTTGATAGCAATGCATTTATTTATAGAAAAACCTGACTACTCACCTCTCAAGGATTAGACTCTTTCAAAAAGGGTTCTAACTGGAAGATTTAGGAATTATATAGTTTAGCACTTCAGGTCACCCTGATTCTGCAAAGTCCTAAAGTGTGATTTCTCATTATAACTTCAGCTTTGAGGGCAAAAGAACTATAACACTGTGTCTTACTGTCTGTTGGGCATTTTATAGTTGCAGATTTTCTGAATTGCTAAAGATGATGGAGAAAAAAATAAGTAAATGGTTTCGTTTTCATCTTTCCTACTACGTCGGTGGGGCATATTTTATTCTCTGTCATCTCTCATCTAATTAACTCTGCATAGTTTAGTACTCTTTTGGATTAGGAAAATATTTTGGTCAATTTTGCATACTTTTGAAACACTAAAATACATATTTCTGAACATAGATCACCATTAAGCTTTATATTAATATAGTACTGAATTGGAGTTAACACTTTAGAGGATGTGAGTGAAATTCAAAATGACTTTTAAAAATGGTCTGAAAGTATCAGAATTAATCAATAGCTTTAAAAATTAAGACGCTAAAAATTTTTTTTTTTTAAAGATTTTTTATTTATTTATTTGACAGAGAGAAATCACAACAAGGCAGAGAGGCAGGCAGAGAGAGAGAGAGAGGGAAGCAGGCTCCCCGCTGAGCAGAGAGCCCGATGCGGGACTCGATCCCAGGACCCTGAGATCATGACCTGAGCCGAAGGCAGTGGTTTAACCCACTGAGCCACCCAGGCGCCCCGACGCTAAAAATTTTGACTACATTGCCTTGGATAAAAGCTATGACACAAATGTTTGTCTCATAATAACAACTTCTAAAGGGAAAAGGAAACTTTAAGTCACTGCTATGACATACTATCTCAGTTAACTTTCCACTATATCAGTCAAGAGGGAAAAAACTATATATCATTCCATTGGAAGTCTTAAATAAATTTATCTCCACTTTCCCCCTTTTCCCATACTACCCCAAGAAAATAACTGTGAGCTTCTTGTGGTAGGTAGAATAATGGCCACCCAAAAATGTCCCCATTCTAATCCGTTGGATCAGTAAAGAATATCTTATATGGCAAAGGGCAATGAAGCTTCAGATGGAATTAAAGTTGTTAATCAGATGACCTTAAAATTGAGAAATTATCCTGGATTGTCTAAGCAGAACAGTATAATCATAAGCGTCTTTTAAATGTGGAAAGAAAGGCAGAATAGAGTCAGAGGATGATGTGACTATGGAAGAATATTCAGGGACATAACTTTGCTCGTATTTGAAAATGGAGAAAGGGGCTCAGGGTGAAACAAGGAGTGGATAACTACTAGAAGCTGGAAAAAGCAAGGAAATGGACCTTTGCTAGATCCTCCAGAGAGGAATGCAGCCCTGCCAATACCTTGAACTTAGCTAACTGAGACCATGTTAGATTTCTAACTTAAAGAATTATAATGTAAAATAAAGTTATATTGTTTTAAAATAACTACATTTGTAGTAAATTTGTTGTAACAACAGTTGGAAAATACAATATTTCTCAAAATGAAATTTTGTCTTCTTTGCTTCTTTCCATGATAGTAACTAATCCAGTGCCTAGTATATTCCACTAAATCTAGTGTTAGTAGATTTTAACTGTAAATATTATAATTATAGTTCTTTAAACAAAAAAAAATTACTTAACACCTATTTTGTCATGCAAGGAGTTCATTAAGAGGTGTCTGGGTAGCTTGGTTAGTTAAGAGTCTGCCTTTGGCTCAGGTCATGATCCCAGGATTCTGGAATCCAGCCCTGTGTTGGGCTCCTGCTTAGCAGGGAGTCTGCTTGTCCCTCTCCCTCTGCCTCTCCCCTTGCTCATGCTCTCTCTCTCTCTCAAATAAAGTAATTTTAAAAATAAAATAAATAAATAAAAGGACTCCAGTCATGATGGATTAATGTTCAACTTAATGATCTCATCTTAACTTTATTCACATCTGCAATGATTCTATTTCCAAATAAGGATGCATTCTCAGGACTTCAATGCATGAGTTTTGGAAGGGACAAAATTCAAACCATTGCATCATTCCACAATCCATTCCTCTTAGTTCTAGCAACATTGGCTCTGTTTCTTTTTAGTAACCCATTTAAGATGCTTGCCTATGAATGAATTTTCCCACCTCTGTAGAAATGGGCATATGATTTAGACCAGGCTAATGCCAGCTGTATTTTTTTTTTTGCATTTTTTAAAAATTTATTTATTTTTTCAGCGTAACAGTATTCATTGTTTTTGCACAACACCCAGTGCTCCATGCAATACGTGCCCTCCCTATTACCCACCACCTGTTCCCCCAACCTCCCACCCCATGCCAGCTGTATTTAACCACCATGATTGTTTTAGAGACTGGAATATGGCAAGGTAAGCTAATGAACACCATCACTTGAAGTTTTGTTTGAAGTATGGGGAAAGAGATACTTTCAGGGGGTTCGTGTCAGAAGGAAATGTTTTGAAGAGCTCTTGACCAATTTCTTTAGTCTAGAATATGAATAGAGGTTGGCTAATAATGAAACCAACACAGAGAAAATTAGAGCACTGAGAGATAAAAACAACATTCTGATACATGTGAATACTTCTTCTGTACCGAAGGCTTCCTTTTGTTTTTTTATTTTTTTTTTGTAATTTTATTTTTTTTTCAGTGTTCTAAGATTCATTGTTTATGCATCACACCCAGTGCTCCATGCAATATGTGCCCTCCTTAATACCCACCACCGGGCTCACCGAACCCCCCACCGTCCTCCCCTCCAAAACCCACAGTTTGTTTCTCAGAGTCCACAGTCTCTCATCGTTCGTCTTCCCCTCCAATTTCCCCCAACTCTCTTCTCCTCTCCAGTTCCCAGTGTTCTCCATGTTATTCTTTATGGCTTCCTTTTGAACTCCTCATTTTGTAAATAAATAACCTTTCCTTTGTATTTAAGCAAATATGATTTGGATTTCAGATATCTAAGACTAAGATGTGCTCTGCATAAAGTAATTTCCTAAATGAGCAGTCAGAAGGGAAATCTCAGATACATTGATGATTACAAAGTGTCAAGAACATGTAAGTTACTCAGGTATTCAGGAATAAAACCTCAATAACAGGATTACATATACAAATATTATTGGAACTATTTTATGTAAAATAAACATTTTATATACATTTGAAGTTGTGTTTAGTCCATTTTCAAATAAAAATGAAATTACATTTCTTAATAAAATGGAGGACATTTTGGGGATACTTCAATGTGTTGTATTTTAGTTGATCAGTTATTTTCCTTTAACTGCTATTATGGGAAATCTAATACTACTCTAATTCCTTACTGTGCCCTATTTTTCTACATCAGCATAGACACAACCAAGAACTGTGTTTTCCCAAATCTGCTTGCCTGTATGGCTCTGAGTTGTAATTGGCCAAAATAAACAGACAATTCCGATGGTGAAATGAATAACAGCCATTATTACTGGAAGGTTATCATAGCCAGATATGGTGACAGACCCACAGAGTACTTGGCAGTTCACACTGTTTCATGTTTTTCCAACTGTTGTCTTTCCAACTCCTGAATCTGTTCTACAGCAGTGTCCCCAGGTTCATTGCTGGATGCTTGAACGTATCCATAGAAGTGGTAGGTATACAGAGACAATAACTTCCCATAGATCTTTCTATAAGCTGCCTTTTGAAATCCACTGCAGGGCCAAGAAGCAACCACTGTCTCAGATTTCCCTAAGAGTCTTACCTGTCTGCCAATACCAGTGTTTCAGTCAGGTAGTTGTTAACTCTTTTCCTGACTCTCCTACACTTCCTCTACCAGGTCTTCCCACATCTGTGTAAGGTACGACTGTCATAATACATCACCAGGATTCAATTTACTCATAGTAACTCTGCTTTTCTGATGGAAACCTCACTTATAAATATACTAAAATTGCATACATTGAGAAGCTATGTTCAATCTTAACCCTCACACTTTCACTTATTCTCAATGCTTGGGTTATTTGCTTGGTTCTTTTTCCTAATGCTCAGAAGCACAGATATTTGATAGAGCATTTTTTTTAAGTTTATCTAATAGTTTTATTTAAATATTAATTATATAAGGACTATTTTCAGCCCAATGGGAACTGACCATATCTCAATTATTCTTTTTTTTCTTCATATTGAATTCCAAAGGAAAATTCAAGGCAAGAATTTAGAGTATAAACACAATGAGGGAGGGGCACTTGTATGGTTCAGTCAGTTAAGCTTAAGACTATTAGTTTCAGCTCAGGTTATGATCTCAGGGTAGTGAGACTGAACCCCTGGTGGGGCTCCTCACTCAGTAGGAGGTCTGCTTCTCTCCCTCTGCTCCTCCTCTCCAATCATGTGGTCTCTGTCTCTTAAATAATAAATAAATCTTTAGAAAAAATAAACATAATGAAGGTATAGACCTTATTTGTTTTACGTATAACTTTATGTTCAATATCCACAATAGAAAAAAAAATACCTACAAATCTCCATAAATATTTCTAGAATGAACCAACCATGTAAATTAGATTTTGAAGAATTTAATAAAATTATTTATTAAATTATACCAACCACTTTTCAAAATACCAACCACTCCTACTCCTAGATATAACTATTTTTTTTCTTTGTGAAGCTCCACCTTATCACTTCCAACAAGGTATTCAAATATGAGCCATTGAAGTCCACATATCTGCCATAAATTCCTTATCAAAGTTTGTTTTGTGACTCAAATTGAACTCCACTCAAGTGGCTCAAATTAATTTGTCTTATCATGTTCAACTGAACAAAAGCAATCAAAAGAGTGTATTCTTTTGAATATTTCTTTTTTTTCCCCTAAGGAAAAGAGAATATTTCAGTGACAGACATTGCATGTTTAGAGTTTTGGAGTAACCCAGAGACATATTTACTTCCATGTGAAGGTAGGCCATTGGCCATGAAATGAATTATAACACCATAAAGAGAAGCAGAGATTAGAGATCAAACTCTTCCTTGAGGTGTCCAAAATACTGTTCCCAGCTCTCTCCCAGTCTGTATCCTTACATTTTCTAATTGAGATGATACACCACTCAGATGAGGAAATGCAGTATCATTGCAATACTTTTCTTGTGTTCTTGTGTTTTGTTTATGTTAATTCCATTTGTTTTTCTTTTTCTTACAATTAAAGTAATTTGGACCATATCTGTTAGGATGGAATGGTAAGCTATGCTGCAATAACAAACAAACCACACTACATCAGTGGCTTGACACAGGGACTGAAGTCTTTCCAGGGCACTTCCCTTTCAGTAGTGACTCAAGTTTTCAGACCATTTCCATCTTATGGCTCAGTATCATATTAAAACATGATCCTGCTTGTCACTCTGACAGCTGAAGTAACAGCACACAAAACTGACAAGAATGGTTAAGTACTTGAAATAAAAGTGGCACACATCACTTATGCCCAAGGCTCATTGGATAAAATTAGTCTCATGGTCCCCAACCTATCAGAGAGACACGGAAAAATAGAAAAACAAATGGAAAATTCAGTGATCCCTAGTAATATAAGGAAACAACTTGTCCTTCAAAAATTCCAACACATTTTAAATATAACATTTTGAAAAAGTAGTCCTTTTTATCCTACATTAAATCTTATATTTATGTATATTCACATACATAAATACATCTGTTTCATAGACCAATTATTTCCAGTGAGGAAAGAGGGTAGGCAGTATGGGACTTGTCTAGAAAATATATGTTCATTCTATTAGGAAAGGGAAGGATGTGCCCTGACAACCCACATTATTGGTTTGATTGGCATTGCTTAGGAAGCCATTATAACTGAGAAGAGTATGTATTAGGGTATATAATAGCAAACAAATGATAAAGAACTACTTTACTTGTCTGTATATAACTTCATTCCTATAAGAAAATATAAGGGAAATGACTGACAATTGAAATGAGCATGTAAATTTTTAAAATACTTGGTTTTAAATATTCTATCACAGAAAACAATAATATTAAACTTCTAAATGTAAGTTTTGCATGAATAATGCTACAATTTTTATGTAGTCATTAAAAGAAGTCAAGCATATATGACCCTTTCAAGGCTGAGAAGAAAAAACTATATTCCCATGAGGTGTCACTTCCTAAGAATCTGTTCTCCCTTTTAAGTCCCTATTAAATACAAATTCAAAAAATGGATCATTGAAATGCTATATATTTTAGAATAAAAATATTTTTATCACTCATTTCTCGATAGAATTTATTAGCACTTAACAAGTTTTAATATCTGTAAGAAAAAAGTATATTTTCTATATTTTCATATTGTTGAAAGCTTGTTGAATTTTAATTTTAAATTTTTTAAAAGAGTTATCTATTTGAGAGAGAGAGGGAGAGAGAGAGCATGAGAGTGGGGGGAGGAGGAGAGGGAGAGAATCTTTCAAGCAGACCCCCAAGTGAGCATGGAACCTGCTTGGTCCCAGGACCCATGAGATCATGATCTGAGACAAAACGAAGTGTCAGCTGTTCAATTGACTGAGCCATCCTGATGCCCTGAAAGTTCGTTAAACTTTGACAGGACTCTATTCTGTGAAAGGATTCTTAATGTTATGTATATACTTAAGTCCCAAATTGAAAATAATCCATTTTCAAATCATTTTTATACACAGCAACTGACCACTTATGTATTAGGAAACCCATTATATCATATGTTTTTATTATAACCATTAAAATGTATTTATGTGTACATTTTCATATACACAAAACATAAATAGATCCAGAGTGACTCTTTTTAAACTTAGAATTTTGATCAAATAGTGCCTATCAATAGACACAAATGAAGTACTTAATCCAAGAGAAATGTTGCTCATTGACTTCTGCTTTAAGATCAAAAAGCAGAAAAGAAAATTGGAGGGAAAACCTAATTTCTTTCATCTGTTGGTAAGATTTAAAGATTAGGTTGTTAATACAATCCCATGGGCTAGTTAGGTCATATCTAATATTTGGAAGAAGTAATGGCATTTCAGAGACTCCTGCTGCAAGCACCCTCAGGCTTGATGATATTTATTCATTTACATGTAAGATAATCCAATAGAAATTCCAACTTAATACATAACCTTTGATATTCTGCAATCTTGGCCCAGTGGGTTTATCATTATTTTTCGTATTTGAATTCATCTCTGCCTCCATGTCTCTTGACAACTTGCTATCATTGAAACTTGCCTGCTTAAACAAGATAAGCTGGAAAGAATTGATATGCTAGCCTTCAAATCAAGCCTAAAGATGTGGAAAAATAAAGCTTTCAATGACTCACATATTCCCTTAACTAGGAGAGATATCAAACTCTTCTAAACTACCAGGAAATACAGTGGGTGATTTTCTGATCCATAATACTTGCCTACAAGTGAGACAGCACAGACCAAATTGTTGAAATTCATCTGATCAAAGTCTTAACATTTCAGCTAAATACAACTACAAAGTTGGGAAAAAACAGGTGCTTTGTTCAGAGAGTCATCAGAATCTAGGATGCTGATTTTTATCAGCACTCATATCCTAAGGAATCTCCTTGAGGGAGGAAGAAAGGGAATGTAGAGCTTCATAGCAGAGCTATAAAGCAGAATCTGAAGTATATTTATGGTTATAATTTGCACAGATCACTTGGTGCTCTAACACCATGCTCTTGATCACAGCATAAATCACACTTTAATTTTAACCTTTGCAGGTCATCAATAGAATCAATATCAAAAATAATTCAGGACTGACACTATTGGTTTACAGGTAAGTTTAACAAGAATAGGGAGGCTTAGTGATATATTAGTTGCCTTGTCAACTAAGGCATAAAGATTCATGACTCTTAACCTATGTTTCCATCACAAACTTAGAGCTATGAATAACGTAAGCAGCTAATCAGGCATAGAAAAGATATATAGCATCATTGAAAATCAGTTATTTGTACTGTTCGAGCTTTAAAAAATGTATCCTATGTAAAGTAATCTGGTGACATAATTCATAAAGGAGTTATGTGCTGACTCACAACCCATATTCAGTATTTATTTTTAAAGTTTTATTAGTTTCATAATATGCAGTAACAATCTTTTTTAGACAGAATACTTCAGCTTAAAGTTATGTTATGATTTACACATAATATTCATTGCTAAGATTTAAAGTGAATCCCAAGGTAATAATTTGTAACTTCTCTTTTTGCATATTTAGAAGTCAGTAAAAGAATTTCCAACGATAGCAAAATAAAATGGATGCTAACTCACACTTAACAGATTGAAAATTATGCAGATACGAAGGTGGAGGATATTTTCTCTGGACACGTATTACTTTCCAAGGGTGGTGCTAACAAAGCAGCACAGACTGGGTGACTGAAACAACAGAAATTAATTGTCTCACAGTTCGGGAGGCTAGAAATCCTAGATTAAGGTGTCAGCAGGGCTCATGCTTTCTGAGGGCTGTGAGGAGCAATCTGTTTCATGCTTAGCTTCTGAAAACTTTAGGCATTCTTTGGCTTGTAGAAGGCACCCTCTTATGTCTTCACATTGTATTTCCTCTGTAGATGTCTATTTCTTTGTTCACATTTTCGCTCTGAGTAAGGATGCCAATTCTATTGGATTAAGGCCTAACCCCAATGACCTCATATTACCTCTGTAAAGACCTTGTTTCCTAATAAGGTCACATTCTGAGGTACTAGGTTTTAACACTCCAACATAGCTTTTGTAGGAGATACAATTTGAGCCATGACACACTCCAGCAGGCCAGCACATTCCTGAAATTTTGCGTTCAGTGAAAATATGGCCTGGTATGATTATAAATTATAATCTATCTGAGGAGAGCAGACAAGACAATAAAGAAGGGGGCATATTTCACATGGAAAGGAGAAATGAAACTTCCCCTAAATTTTATTTTAAAGATTTCTTATCTATTTATTTCAGACAGAGAGATCAAGAGAGAGAGAGAAGGCATAGGTGGGAGGAACAGAGGGAGAAGGAAACCCCCAAGTGAGTAGGGAGCCACACATGGAACTCAATCCCAGGACCCTGGAATCATATGAGCCAAAGGCAGATGCTTAACCGACTAAGCCACCCAGATGCCCCAGAAACTTTCCTCAAATTTTATTTCAATCTTTCAACAATAATCATCTGTGGGAAGGTGGTTATATTGCATCACTCAGTCACAATTTTTGAAAGTTCACTTGTGGGAATTCACAGTACCTGGATAGACAAAATCTGACTTGTATATGCCTCCCTGGATGGGACTAATTGAAAAGCAGAGGAGGAATGCCTGGAACACAGAGACTCCTTTGAAGTTTCTTGGCTGAAAATGGTCAGATTTTCACTATGGCTCAAGGTTCTCATCTAGGGAGTAAATGTTTAAATTTTGAAGAAAAACAGGCACCTGGGGTGCGGGGGTGGCTCGGTTGTTAAGCATCTGCCTTCGGCTCAGGTCATGATCCCAGGGTTCTGGGATTGAGGCCCCTGTCAGGCTCCCTGCTCAGCGGGAAGTCTGCTTCTCCATCTCCCACTCTCCCCGCTTGTGTTCTTTCCCTTGCTGTCTCTCTCTCTGTCCAAAACAAAAACAAAAACAAAACAAAACAAAACAAAAAAACCCCAAACAACTTAAAAACACACACACCCACACCAAAAAAAACAGGCACCTGTGGTGGTCATGTACTTCACGGACTCCTTGCCTCCTCAGCCTTATTACACACTGCCTCATATATTATTGTCCTGACCATTAAAGTTACAATTTCCTCTTTGCTTTGTGCTTGTACTTGTTGTATTGATATAACCCCAATAAAAGTGGAGACAAAGCTTGGCTGGAGGACTTTCACCACAGGGGCGTCAGGTCCCAGCCCTCTCCTTTCTCCTACTAAGGTGTCTGGAATAATCTTTTCATTCACCATCTCCAGGTTTGATGACGAAATCTGACATTTATTGTTATATAATTTTTATTATGTGTACCTATTGATATGATTATGAAAAAAATAGAAATGCAAAAAAAGAGGAGGAAACCAGGTGAATCACCCATAATAGGCTAGTTTATGGAGAAGAATCTACCAACCCTAAAAGTTCTGTGTCTTACAATGACAGAGGTTTATATCTTGTTCTTACAACATGTGCAGAGTGGGACAAGGGAGGTCTGTTCTCACTTCACACAACTAAGGATCCAGGTTAACTAAAGGTCCACTATCTTTTGTCTCTACGGAAGAATCATGGGTTTCTTCATTTGTAATAGTACAAAATAAATCACAGAGAATCACACTCCAGCTTTCAAATGTTTTAAATATTTTATTCCAAATGTGACACATTTTTTTTACATTTCTTTGGTTAAATAAAGACACATATCTATGTCCGACTTAGGAAGAATGAGAAATGTAACTCTTACATATCTTTAGAAAAAAAAAGCAGAATACAAATATTGGTGTGAGTGCTAAGATTATCATCCCATGTTAACAAAAATTCTACTTGGCTGGGGGGTAAAAAGATATATGTATTGTATTTTGTGATAGTAGTTTTCACAAAATATCCAGGTTCAAATCACTTCCTGTAAGAACCCTGTCCTGACTATTCCAACAATTAAGATTTAGTTATTAGCTATCTTGAGGCCCTCGAAAACCTACTTTCTTCTTAGTTCCATGTGTAATTATATCTTCCAGACAGTCTCCCATGGGCTTTGAACTCTTAAAGGCAGTGAATATGCATTTCTATCCTTAGAGTAATTAGTACTAATACAGTATCTAATACCTGACATACAGTGAATCTTTTTTTCAATGAAGCAATTATTTACTTTCAGATCTTCTACATGGTACTTAAACTTTTTTATATGAATTTAATTTATAAAATGGTAAAATGGATGTAGTAATATGCTACATCTACGTGTGTGTGTATTAAACAAAATAATGCATGCTACTTGTTACAATAGTAAAGGTTGGATGTGGGTTGATAGTAACTTCTTTTCCCAGTGTCACTTTCTCAGGACTCAGTTCTTGCCTTATTGATTACAAAGTCCATTAGACTCTCCAGGTTAGGACTTATCCTTATTTTTCTACTTTTGTTCCCAGTGAAGAACTGAATTTGCCTTAAATTCAGGTCTAATAGATGAAATACAGTTACCTTTTGGCCTGAACTTATAAATTCCCTGGCCACAGATTTCTCTCTATCTGGGTTGTAGAAAATCCTCTATGTTCCTTTGATTTGAGCCTGACTACCTTTAGCCTGCTTCAACAAAAGTATCTCTTTCCATATATTTCCTGCATAGCTGGACTGATCTAATAAAACATAAATTTAAATATACTTTCTTGACATTTGTTTGAATGCCTGCAAAGAGTTTTGGGGTTCTGTTCTTGGGTTTCCCTAATTTTTACTGTCCAGTGGAATTTTAGGCACCCAAGTATGGTCACATTCCAAGAGTCTACCAAAGATTAACTTTAAAATTTTACCTAGGACTTACCATCATTCCTTTTCTTTGAAAAGACGAAAAAACACATGAGAAGTACACTGGAGTTTGAAGTGACTGAAGAAAAAGCAAGGAACACGTGGCTAATCAAGTGTCTAGTATTTTATTCAGGAAAAGAACTGGAATCATATAAAATATACTATTTCATGATGCACTGGAGTGTGTCTGACATACTGGTGTTCTGTTGGGAATCAGTGTATTAACAATTAATTAATCATTGTATTAAATGGATGAATTGGCTGAATAATTCATACCCATTAATGAAAGACAGCTAACTTTGATATGCTATGCATATGAAGTTATAAAAAAATTGGAAATGACATACTTGAAAACCTAACTAAAATTCTTCATAGACTAGTACTTTTGAAATAAAGGATAGGACATTAATAAGAAGATGCCTATGAGAAAGAGATACAGATCTAATTCCGTCCACCTAGCAATGAGAAACAACTATCAAATAAATATTTCCAGGGCAACCCTCCATTTCTTTTCCCTGGGTAAATAGGAAAGAAAATAAAATGTTCATGAGTAAACATAGAATCATTTCTGGGAACTACTTAACTCAATGAAGAAAAGAAAAGAAAAGAAAAGAAAATCTCCTCATACTTGGTAAATTCACATTAATTCACTTCAGAAAGAGAGAATTCCTTTTGCATCACAAAGAAAAATGACAGTGTAAAAGAAAAATGCCAGTTAAAGTTAGCTTTCTCCTAATGTAACCTGACATTCAACCAACAAACCAAAGGATCTGAGAGCAAAATATTTTCCTGTTTGATGGACTGATGCTAGTGGAAAAGAAAGGAAATGGAATAATTTTTAATGCTGTAAGTGATTCTTCCCTGGAGTACATAAAGGACTATAAAAGACAAAATGAGTCAAAGGATTTGAAGCCGTAGAAAGTTAGGTCATGCTAAATTATTTTGAGAGCAGATATAATGAAGAAAAAAAAAGCAACTAGAAAAATAATAATAGTAAGATATATTTATTTGAAATTCAGGGTAAAAATAATTCTATCCAATTTAATTCTCAAAACATCACTGCAAAATCTATGATGTTATTATATTGACTACAAAAATGGGAAAACATACAAGGGCAGAAATCTAAGGCTACTGATGTTTCTAGAAGGTATGATTCTATGGCCTAGTTTTCTCAGAAATGTAGTTTATGCTTCTTTTTGTGAAAGTATACAATAGGTATGAAATACTTGGGAACTAGAGTTGGAGCAGCCCAGCTTTTGGAAGAAAATTATGAACCGCCTTGCCAAAATGGTTGCCATTTTCTTTAGTTTAAATCAGGGAATGGGTGTCTCAGTCAGTTAATCATCTCCCTTCAGCTTAGGTCATGATCCCAGGGTCCTGGGATCAAGCCCCCTCTCATTGGGCTTCCTGCTTAGCAGAGAGTCTGCCTCTCCCTCTCCATCTGCCTCTCCCCCAGCTCATGTTTTCTCTCGTTCTCTCTCTCAAATAAGTAAAATCTTTAAAAAAATAAAAATTAAATCGGAGAATGAATCTAGGATTTTTGAGAACGGAAGTCTATAAAATGATGGAGACTCTTCTAGAAAAGTAAAACATTATGAAACGAAAATTCAGTACAAAATAATTTTATATTAGAAAATAAATTATAACATCTTCCCAAACCTAGAAATATTATGTAATACATTTATTAATGTACTGTGATGCACTTTTACATTATTTTTTGATACCAATGTAATCAACAATTTTGAATGAACACACAAACGAACATACAAAGTTAATCTCAAATTACAGAACACATTAGAATAACTCAAACACACTTTTTAAATAGCTATTATGTTGTTTTGGGCTGCATAACTTTTTAATAAATTAATCTTACGCTACCTACATTGACTTCTTGACAAATACATGTAGGAGATTTGTTATTGGAGTACTTCTTTCTTCAAACCATATTATAATACATGGTAGCATTTTGGCAAATTGTTCACCTGGAATACACAGTCTGCATCACAAAGGATGCATTAGATATACTAAGGCATGATCTGATGTGTTGAGATGAAAAATTGATGAAACTGTGCAGACAGGCTTGCTGTTTATAGAGCCCCTTCTGTTTTTTTTTTTGTTTTTTTTTTTCTCTAAAACACAATCCTGGTAGGCTTTATTTTTTTTAAGTGTGTGTATGCGTGTGTATATATGTGAGACATTTGTTGCTGCATACTCATATTAAGTGTATATTCCTATAGTCCTAACTGGCGATAATTTCCATTATGAGTAACATCAATGAAATTTGAATCCTCCACTTACAATTTTCCACATCTGATGATTGTAACTTTTTTTTTTTTTCATGAACTAGTTTCTGGTTCCTTACTTGTTGAATCTTGTTTCTCCTCTCCTCACATTATTCTGATGCTTGGCTCTGCAGGTCTTGCTTATGTTGGAACATGGACTTTGGTACTTCACTTACATGGTATGACATCAGGTGTGTCTGAATAGTGTGGAGCAGAGTTTCTATAATTTTATTACTGCACCATGAAAATATATAATAACTAAATATATACAAAAGAGACTCCAAGTCATATGAATATAGCTCAGTATACTTTAACTAACTGGGCTTTCAGTGAAAATTCCACTTGTTTCTGGAAAAGCATGTAGCTTCTCTAACATCTCCCAACAAGAGGAAAAAACTGGCAAAAGTAGTAGAAATAAAAATAGAGATAGATTTTAATAGAGGGTGATTAAAATACCTTACTTTTGAAATAAAAAAAAATTGTAAATACATTGCTAAAACTACTTTCAGGACATTCAAAGAGTTTGGTGCAATTGAAGAAATTTGAATCTTAATTTTCATTTGTGTCATGGGGAATTTGCCACTGAAATAAATCTGCAATTCTTATCTCATTCTACATGTTAATAGCATTTTTTTTTAAGATTTTATTTATTTATTTGACAGAGCGAGATCACAAGCAGACAGAGAGGCAGGCAGAGAGAGGAGGGAGCAGGCTCCCCGCCAAGCAGATAGCCCGATGCGGGACTCGATCCCAGAACCCTGAGATCACGACCCGAGCCGAAGGCAGAGGCTCAACCCACTGAGCCACCCAGGTGCCCCAATAGCATTTATTTTTTTAAAAACTTCTCTTTTGGAAGCAATGAATTTAAAAAAACAAAAGAGTAAGTTTAATAATTAATTATGTACTGAATACATTTTTCTTCACAAAAGAGAATGATCTGTTCCAAAATATCTTTTGTACTGATGTTGAAACAAATTTTATTGGATTAATTGATTTTACTGGATAAATTTATAATCTATAACAGAATTGAATGAAATTTAAGGGCTACAATTTTGAAACATTCAGAAGAATCATACATAAACAATTTATTTCACAAATGTCACCCTTTAAAAATATCAAAGACAAGTTTTTTAACTGGATAAAGGTGGTAATTCTGAAAATACTTAACAAGAAATATTTAATATATTTCTACCAAATTGTGATGCTCTACATTATGGAGTCTACAGAATAGAGCTTAATGTTTCAGTCACCTTTGTATTTATCATGCCCAGCATAGTAAACATCTAATTAATTCATATGTTAAATGAATTGTTTAGAAAATAATATTGATAGTAAAAGAATATTGATATAAGTCATGCCATACTACAGTGAAACACAAGTCAAGTTCCATGAGTTTGGTGGAATATGTGACTACAAAAAATAAGAAGTTAGAGATGGGGTGCCTGAGTGTCTCAGTCGGTTAAGTAGCTGTCTTCGGCTCAGGTCATGATTCCAGGGTCCTGGGATCCAGCCCATGTCAGGCTTCCCAGGGAGCCTGCTTTTCCCTTTCTCTTTCCCCCTGCTTGTGCTTTCTCTCTTTCTCAAATAAATAAATAAATAAATAAAATCTTAAAAGGGGGGGCGCTGGGTGGCTCAGTTGGTTAAGCGTTCAGCTCTTGATTTCAGCTCAGGTCATGATCTTAGGGTTGTGAGATAGAGCCCTGCATCAAACTCCAAACTCAGGGTGGAGCTTGCTTAAAATTCTCTCTGTCCCTCTCCCTCAACCCCTCACCCCGCCACACACATAAACACAGGCACACTCTCTCTCAAAAATATAAAAAATTAAAAATTAAAAAAAGATGTTAGAGTGTAGATTTTTTTTAAAGATTTTGTTTATTTATTTGAGAGAGAGAGAGAGAATGAGAGAGAGAGAGCATGAGAGGAGAGAGGTCAGTGGGAGAAGCAGACTCCCTGCTGAGCAGGGAGCCCAATGTGAGACTTGATCCTGGGACTCCAGGATCATGACCTGAGCCAAAGGCAGTTGCTTAACCAACTGAGCCCCCCAGGTGTCCTAGAGTGTAGATTCTTGAAAAAATAGTTTTGAGATTTCTAAGAGTATAAACGGTTTAATAAGAGAATGTAACATGCACAGAAGGAAAAGAAAAGCAGTTCAATGTATACTTTTACAATTCTTGGGAAGAGAAATTTTACAACATGTTCAAAACAAAAACAAATACTGATAGCCTTTAAAATTCATTAAAAATTACCCATTGTTTTGCAAACATTTAACAATATTTAAAATTTATAATATCGAGATGGGTGGTTTTCTACTTTTTCTTATTATTTAATTGATAATACACGTCATCTCTATTCCAAATGATGGCTTCCATGAAGGTCCTGAAGTTTCTTAGCCAGCGGGTTATCTCTGAAGTTTACATCCACTCACTTGCAGCTGACTTGAATCAAGAACTAGAGAAGAAAATAAGATTCCCTATTGTCTTTCTCCCGACTCTCCTAGGCTTCAGCTCAGGCATTTCATTTGTGGGAATGGATCCCAGTTGCCTCAAGGTAAGGACTATCTGTGGGCAACACAATAAATTGAACCATATTGGATAAAGTCAGCATGCCATTAGCTTGCTTATTGCCTGCAGAAATTGCAAGTTTTACTGAAAAGGAGATTTACATTTTAATTTGGAGTCTCTTGGTCCCAAAGCACACACATAGTTTCTGTCAAGAATCCTGGCTCTGCAAAAAGATATTAGTAAAAGCAGCAGATCACAAAAGACAAGAATGCTTAAAATTGTAGTTTGACTGATATTCCTTGAGGGAAACTTGATACAGCTAACTTAATCCATAAATGGAGGCTTTTATTTTTTTTCTGTGTAAAAGGGTTTGAGAAAGGAGAACAAAATAAAATTGACATTTTAGTATGCACTACAAACTGTCCTATATGTAATCTAAATTAATCTTTAGGACGATCCTGCGATGAATATACTTGTTATGGGAGATCATTGAGAAGACATGAATGCCAGTTGAGCCCTAAGCTGGACCCTGGCAATCAGAGGCTCCAGTTCCCTTCCCCTGTCCTTGGAATATGCACTCCACTTGTTTTCCCCTTGCAGAAGCTTCCCCAAGGATATAGCTTAAGACAGTGATGTATCATTGAGACCACGTGTATTGTATGAGTAACTGAACTCAGTTAAGACTTCTATTTAAACTTTTGAGATCTGATGAGAGGATGTAGAGATCATCTCTTCTTGTGGCCATCCAAGACAAGTCTCCTATGTAAGTTCCCTCCCTTATTAAGCCAGCCATTTACTAATCTCATGTGGCCTGCCTCTTTTTTTTGTCTCCCTGTGCCCTTGCCAGGGGCTGATTTCAGATTTCACCCAGGAAGCTCCAGAAGAGGTTACAACTGCGGATATTTTTATCTCTATTTTAGAGAAAACAATATGAGGTGAAATACATGCTTTGATTAACCTCCTAGCTAATCTGAAATTCATATTCCCTTTTTCATCCTCATTTCTTTCTTTAATTTTATTTATTTATTTATTTATTTATTTATTTATTTATTTATTTTTATTATGTTCAGTTAGCCAACATATAGTACCTCATTAGTTTTTGATGTAGTGGTCAGTGATTAATTAGTTATGTATCACAACACGTGCCTGCCTTATTACCCATTCCTCCACTGCTAACCCCTCCTCAACCCTCAGTTTGTTTCCCGGAGTCCAGAATCTCTCATGGTTTTTCTCCCTCTCTGATTTCTTCCCATTCAGTTTTCCCTCCCTTCTCCTGTGGTCCTCCGTGCTATTCCTTATATTCTACAAATGAGTGAAACCATACGATAATTGCCTTTCTCTGCTTGACTTATTTCACTTGGCATAATCCCCTCTGTCCCATACATGTTGATGCAAATGGGTACTCATCCTTTCTGATGGCTGAGTAATATTCCATTGTGTATATGAACCACATCTTTTTTATCCATTCATCTGTTGAAGGACATCTTGGCTACTTCCACATTTTGGCTATTATGGACATTGCTGCTATGAACATCCTCATTTCTTTCAATAATTGTTTGTCTTCAGGATAAAATGTACATTATCTCCCAAAACTGAAGGAATGTATTTAACAGAATAAACACTTTTTTCCCCCACTATAATCCTGTGCTTTCTTTATTTCATCTTTCAACCAGAGAAAATTGGACTGATTTCCAAGGGAGATTCTCATGGGAGACTAACTGACCTATACCTTTCTGCCAAATGACTTTTCCACTGAGGAGTTGGAGAAAATACTCCTATACCCCCAAACTCCTAATATTATCATGCTTCACCTGTGGGGTTTATCCTGCACAAATGTACTTACGTGGCCTGTTTCTATTATTTAGTGACTTTGGCCAAGACCAGGTTTGACTGATTCTATCTTAGTAGTTTTCATTTTCTCTTTAGTAATTTATTAACCAATCCCCAAAATAGACTAAGTTAACCAAATGGGACAAATTTTGCTTTATTTTTTAAAAAATATTTTATTTATTTATTTGAGAAACTGAGACAGCATGAGAGAGAGTGAGCATAAATAAGGGAAGAGACAGAGAGACAGGGAGAAACAGACTTCCCTCTGAGCATGGAGCCCAAATCAGGACTCGATCCCAGGATCCTGGGATCATGACCCGAGCTGAAGGCAAATGTTCAACTGACTCAGCCACCCAGGCACCTACAAATTTTGCTTTAAAAAACACGATCAAAATGTGATAAATATATAAGAATTGAACATTAAATTAAGGGAGATGCATATTGAATCAAAGAACTGGTCACTAAGTAATACCAAGAAAACAGCTCATCACTGGTTTGGTGCTGAGAATGGCATTAGCCCAAACCACTAAACAATGCAGTTCGAAGGTGCTTATTTAAAACTGTTACCATATGTTAGAATACCATTCTACATGACTTTCAAGTTTAATTGTAATAGACATTTGTATTTCTACTAAAATAGTCTTTATTTTCTGGTCTATATTAATCTTTTGTTCCATACTCTGATGTTGATCAAGATCCCCAACATTGATGAATATCAGTTTTATTACTTCTAAACTGAGAATAATAATGATTTATGGGATCATTTGATAATTAATATAAGAATGAACATGCAGAAACACAGCACTCTCTCAGTAATTATTAGTTTTATTTCCTTATCAATATCAATTGTCATGTTTCCTCCATCCCATAATTTGCAATTACTAATTTATATTAATTCTTCAATTTAGACTCATGAGTACATGTATCTGTTTATAAGATTATTTTCTCTTTCCAACAAAAAATATTTAGTGTGTGCTAGCAAAAGGGCATTTCTTGAAATATGAAGATCATACCTTCTGAATCTATTTACATAGAATATTGGTTAATATTTACTGTACCCAACATAAAGCATCGCACCCCCCCCCCCATCTTTAGCCATATTCAGGTAAAGCATTCAACCTCTTTATATGGAGGATTTAAGTTTCTACATGGATAAAATATTGAATACTAAATTTTAAATATTCAAATACTGAAAATAATTGATAAAATTATATTAGCAATATTAGAGAGTACAGCCATAGAATTTGAACATGTGATTCTGAGATCAGAAAGAAGACCTGGGTCCAATTCCTGTGTAACCTATTTAGCAGCTATATGATACTGACAAATTGCTTTGTACATGTAAGCCTTAGTTTTCTCAACTGTAAAATGGGGCTAATTAACAACAACTATAATTTACAAATTGCTTGTCATGTGCAAAGCACTCAATTAATCCTCATCACTGTCATAATAGTACATATTATCACTTTCTTGTTATTGATAACTAATACATATAGAGGTAGAGAATAAGATCACAAAGCTCATTATGGACTGGTAGAGCAGAAAATGCAGCATATGCATCTGATTCTAAAGCTAATCCAATTAATTACTCTGATCATCTATTGCATTGGCTTGGTTTGAGTATAAAATGAAATCAGGTATATAAGGAGTTTAGTATAATCTCTGGTACACAGTAAGAACTCCAGGTATTATAATAATACTGATCACGATTGTAACTATCATCATCAATATAGGATTATGTAGAAGCAAAATAACTCAGAATGAGAAAAATGCTATGTTTGTAGCATTGGGCACACAGCACAAGGCCAGGATGAATAGAATGGCATTTTACTAGATTATGTACAAATCAGCTCTGAGTCTTTCTATTGAACTATACTTGATTGCAAACTACAGACTATGACCAAGTTTTATTATATCTAATATCCAGATCTTTTTTTTTTTACTTTTCAAGCATAATCATCCCTCCTCACACTCCATTCTGAAAAATGTACCTTATACCTTTCCCCTATATTATAGTTACTTAAGCTAAATTAGTCACAAAATATTTAATTGTATTTTCAAAGTCTGAGAATAATTTAAGAAATTATAATACTCTCTTGTTTTTTTAGTGTCAATAACATTATCTTCAAGTTGGATTTTTTTCTACCAAACTAACAATGAAATATGCAATTTACCTGAAAAACAATTCTCAGAATGACATTTAAGTTATCCTGCAGATACAAGAAATCCCATACTTCATTAACACACCAAAGAGAACATATAATCAGCTTCTGAGTGAAAAACTCCAATAATATTAAATAATTCCCTGGCCCATAATTCAGTGGAGTACAACGGAACTATAATTCACATTTTAAAATCCCAAATAGCCTCCTGCTTCTACATAAAAGTGTCATGTAAACCAGCATCATTGTTAATAAACAGGAAAGCCAGAGATCCCCGACTGTGTGAGTTCTAGTAGGAGGCTCACAGCCTCCTTATGTCATATTTCAAAATCAGTTCTTTTCATGTTTTCTCAAGAAGCTTAACAATATAGGATGTGTGAAAATTATTCTCTGCTTCTACATGATGTTCTTTATTAATGTAATATATAGATACAATGGTTGGGCCCTGTTTTCAAGCTGATGTCTGGGGACTAGAACACTTCTGGTATACAGGCATTCTCAAAAATATGGTAAGAAATTTTTCATTACTTTAGACCCTATGCGCAGAATTTCTACATCGTCTGGCTTTACCTAAACTACCATCAAACCCTGGAAAGTAACTACATGATGGGGATTTGCTACAATGAATATATTTATGCAATTTTCCACACTCTTCCAGTTCACAAGAATCATTCTGTTTATTTCTAGAAATGCAGGTTAAAAATATGGATACAGACAGATACAAGAATAGCAGAAAACTTGACCCTTTCGTTAAACTTCAGAGTCTGCAATATCATTATAACACACAGCAGTAGTTCTAGCGTGTTGATAACAATTCTACTGATTAAATTCTGAAGAATAGTTCCCACAGAAACTTGAAAAATTTTTTAAAGATTTTTTTAAAATTTATTTGACAGAGAGAGTGAACACAAGCAGGGGAAGTGCAGGGGAAGGGAAGGAGAGAAGCAGACTCCCTGCTGAGCAGGAAGCCAGATGTGTGGCTCTATCCCAGGACTCAGAGAATATAACCTGAGCAGAATGCAGACACTTAACTGAACCACTTGAACCAGAAGCTTGAAATTTTTATTGCAAATTTAGTACTCCACCATTTCCCAACCTGTAAGATAATATGATTAGTTAAATTTTTCTAATAGCATTTTCTTCAATTTTCTTTAACCAGACCATTTCTTAGGCTAATGAAGTGTACACACACACACACACAGACACACAGACACACACACACACACACATTGACTAGTATACATTCATATACACAACAGTATATACTAATATACACACTAGACTAGTATATACTAATATATTTATATTTTTATTGACTAGTTTTAGTTGAAATTAGCTGTGACCTGATAATAGTCTTACTCTAAAACCTAGTTACATGTATGTAAATACAAACTTAAACTACCACCTCTTGAGGATGTTATAAAAGAAGTTACCCTCAGAAGGAATGTAGAACCAGAGCACATGAAGAAAACAAAACAGGCCCCTTTCTAGACCACTGTCAACTTCTGAAACCTTAACTCTTTTTAAAAATCTGTAACGTTCTAATATGAGGTAATGTGTCCATTCCAGTTTATTACTTTATCTGTTCATACACAGTAATTCTAGTAAATGAGAATTTTTAAGTGTCTGTTGGTATAAAAATTAATGACCTTAAGGATTATCCCTCATTCATGAATAACAAGACTGTTAAAATATAAAAGTGCCTTGCCAGAAGTTATGAAAATACTTATTATTCATGAATAACAAGACTGTTAAAATATAAAAGTGCCTTGCCAGAAGTTATGAAAATACAGAAACAATCTTCTTGGTGACATGAAAATGTTCATTATTCCAATTCAGATTATTGTTTGCTCCACTATGACTCTTACAGTTTTTAATGTCCTTCTGCTTAGTTTCTCCCTTTTTAATAAGCCATCAAAATACAATTGAAGAGAGGTAGCACTAAGTCTGAAAAGTTCACCTATTCTATAGGTTCTCATGAAAAATTAAACTGAAGATACTTTAAATTGCTTAATTTAAGGAAAAGAAATATTTGCTTTGTCACCCCATCATAATTTTACAGATCATATTAAATACAATTATTTATTGATTTATTTTTATATTAAACACCATGAAATTACTCCATTAATTTAAGATTTAAGAAAATTCCTGCTATCTTACATCTAAACTTTGGTTAAAAAATGTGTCAAGTTTTTTATTTTTCATTCAGGAAAAATATTGTAGGTAAAATATATAGTGAGAAATATGGTACATGTTGCAAGATATTATGTATTTCTTGAACAAGAGCTATAAATAATCCCTTATAAATATATTTATATACATTAAATTAGAAGAAATAAAAGTGATAGAAATTAATGGTCTGCAAAACATCCCCTCTCTCAGTAAAGGTGTATAAATCATTTTAGGCTGATTTCTCTCCTAAATTATTGAGTCTTTCATTTAGGCTTTTTTCTTTGTTTAAAAGAGTCATCATCTTGTAATGAGTAATGTGGGGTTACTTGTTTTGAACATGTTACTCTCTGTCTCCTAGATCTCATTAATTAGATAGTTCTCACTTTTAGTTTGTAGTTAAATAGAAATGTAGAAAACAGAATAAAAAATACCTCTCTTTAATTTTTTCATGGACAATCTTTGTATACAAATTAGAGACCTATACTTCTGGCTCATTGCTTGTGGAAGGCTCATTGTTCAGTATGTGTATAGTATGATAATTCTCAAATATGAAGGGATGGGAAAGAAGAGATAGGGAATTTCTCTCCAGAATATCTATGTGTATTCCCTTATCCCCACAATGTATTTCATAATATCATAATTAAAATGGTGAAGCTAGGATTATGTGTATTTTGATCAAGCTGCCAAGGTGATTTAAAAATGCTGCCCACCAATCTTCTCTTGAGATCCACCAGCCTTGATTATGACTCATATGATAAAACAGTTATGTAAGAATACGGTTAAACTCTGACAGGTACTGGTTAGTGGCCTCGTCAAAATCTCATCCCCTACTTTGGAGAAAGTAGTGTGCACCTATTTCTTAGGCCGTATGATATTTTGGCATAGTCAAGTCACAAAGTCTTGAAAATGCATTGTAAAAGAGCCATGGGTATAAGCTTCAGGGAAAATCTTTATGTTCCTGATAAAAAGGGACAGGTGCCACCAGTACATATTTACACTCTTGCTCCTTTCTTGCTTTCTGATCTCTAAAATGTATATATGATATCTGAAGGTGGAACAACCATCTGTGATACACCTATGTATGGCAGAGGAGATAGAAGGAACCATCAAGTCAATACTGAAGTTCCCACTTGCCGATTGCTTTTTAAGTAAGGAAACTAATACTTTACTTGTTTAAGACCTCGTCAGATTTTTGTTAGATGCACCTAAATACATTCCTGAGTAGTACACCAACAAAATATTTTTATATCCTTGAAGGATCATATCATAATTCTGCTTCATATCAAAATATGGTCAAAAGAGTCTTTTCCTCCGGTATTCTTCCACTTGTCCTATGTTTAATGTCCATTTCTCATGCCAGTACCTTTATTTGACTTTATCTCACTTAATTAATTCTTCCTCAGATATTTGTTTACAACTAATAACTTGTACAATATTGTTAGGGCCAGAACTGAAATACACAGCGGTATTTGGATCATGTCTGCACCTACAATTAATATGGGAAAGTCCAGTTAAAAACCCCTAATTCCTGAAGATTTTTCTTTGATCGAGGTAGAAATATATTTGCTTTTCCTTTATTTTTATTTAATTCCTTTATTTTTATTTAATTATCCGTGATTAAATTATCAGTGGTTTAATCATCATTTTAAACATAAATACATTTAATTATCCATGATCCAGCATACTGGAAACACATATAGTTCGGGCATTTTGGGGTGAGGGAGGGAGAATGCTGAGTAATAGCACCTCAAATATAGCTCCTCAAATATGCTCACATCCTAATGTCTGGAAAATGAATAAATTAGCTTACTTGTTAAAGGGATGCGGAGGTGTGATTAAGTTAAGTATTTGAGATGACTAGGCTGGATTATCTAGGTAAACTCAATGTAATCTCAAGATCTTTATAAACCAATTAAGTCCTTTCACTTACTAATGCTGTAAACTGATAAACACTTCTGTTCTAAAAACCCTGCCATCGTAGGTTTTACTTAAATGAACAAAGAAAGAGGTTTGAGAAGCAGTAGCTGAACAATACTGTCTGTGAATTTCTTGAACTTACTTGGTTAAAGTTTGTGCTCATTAACTAGAATGTGCTCTTCTACTTCACTTTTAAAAAAGTATGACAGGTGGGAAATCCAAACTGTTTCATTTATAACACAGTTTGAGATGCTGAAATGAGAAGTGGCATTTGGAATAAGTTCGGTGTCATGACCCCTTTCAGGATACAATTTATAGCTCCGTGAATGCACATGTGAATAATATTAAGCAAGCTAAAACTATGCCTACACAAATACGCCTTACCTAGAAAATGAGGAGCAGTGAACAAAAACTAGCATATCCTAATCCTTTATCTAGCTTATGTATGCATCTCAAAGGAATGTTAGACATACAAAAAATAAAATGAGCCAAAATCAAAAGAAAAAGAGTAATACATTTGCCAAGCTGAATAACATCAAGTATAATACATTAATCCTAAATCTGTTTCAAATATTTTGTCAAGAATTATATTGATCCAACATATATGTTTTGCAGAAAGAACTTGCAAAGACATCAAAGGATAGTTATCTTAATAAACAAATTGTAGAACAGTATGCAGAGATGACCCTATTAGCTTAGAAATAAAAAAAGCAACAACAACTATATGTTTGTGAACAAAACAGGATTTTTAAATGGATAAAAGAGTTAAAAATTAATAAACTGATTAAAATGAGGGGATTGATGAATAAAACATTATTTTATACTTGGATACCACGGAATGAACATAGGTTTATGTGTTTCTTGGATTGGGCAGTAAACTAGTAAGTGTCAGTTACGCATTAACATACTTAAATATTGCAGAACTATTTACAGTATTATTTTGTATTTCAACATACTCTGCTTAGTAGCTAAAGGACCTAACTTTCATCTCTGGAAAGATAGAGTAGATGAATTTTTCCCTTTTGGTCCCACGAAGTAGAGCTAAAATCCGTGGGCAGTATACATAAAATAGACATCCTAAGACTCTGAAAGACTTTCTTTAGAAGGCAGAGGGAAGAGAAGAGAAAGAGAAGAAGAGAAGAAGGCATAGGGAACCTCAGGCTTTGAGGAACAATACAATGGTTAGTCCCCTGGGTTTTCACTTTTCTTCCTATATCCTGGCCTTGATAGTAAAGAAACTGGTAACCTGAAAATTCCAGTGAGCTAAAAATGTCCCCCAAAAGACTGGTGTTTTTAGCCAAAGGAAAAAGAAGTGCAGGTCTGGCAAGACACAAAACTTCCAGACAATAACCGTTCTACTCCAGCCAAACACCAGAGTAAAAGCAATGGCCCCACTTTCACCAGAAAAGTCTGAGGCCTAGACTTTATATCTTGCAAGACTGTAAAAGACTTATCGCTCTTAAACACACACACACACCCACACACACCACCTGTGATGTCCAAGAAGACCAAGTGTGGTGCTAGGACTCTCATCCCTGCTTTCTGGCCACAGCCTCCTACTTTCAGTGTCCATGGAGACGATGTGGGATCCTGGAATTCCACTCTCACCTGGAAGTGACAGTACTTGCTGGATGGTATCAGAAGAGGTGCATGGAGAGGTAGAGCTTTCTCCACTGGAAATGAGTAATGAGAAGACCCTTCACTGTGTCAGTGGAGATAACAAAAGGAGCAGTAAAAGGCGCTCCTTCCCTTCTCAGCCAAGATGATATCCATGGAGGCCAAGTTGAGAGTTGCAAGCAGCAGTAACGAGTTCAAAGAAGAAACTTGGGACTTCCACCTTGCCAATAATGAGATACACTTTGTGTACCAGAAAACTAAAATAACTGGAATTTTTTTTTAAGCAGATGTGCTGAACAGAAGGAAGAAGAATCTGTGAACATGAATAGTGCACAATAGAAATTATACAATATGAACAACTGAGAGGAAACAGAATGAAAAAAATATGAACAGAGCTTCAGGGAAAAGTGGCACTTATAACAAAAGTTCTAACATTTATGTTATCGTTTTCAGAAAGAAAGGAAAAAGATGGTGGGGCTATAAAATAAATACAAGGAAATCATGACTAAACTTTCTCAAATTTCATGAAATATACAAATTTATGGATTTATGAAATTGAGTCAACAATGAAACAGAGTAATCCCAAAGAAATTCACATTAAGACCCCTCATAATTTAAAATAAAATGGGTTGCTGGGGGAGGTGGGGTTGGGAGAGGGGGAGGGGGTTATGGACATTGGGGAGGGTGTGTGCTATTGTGAGTGCTGTGAAGTGTGTAAACCTGGCGATTCACAGACCTGTACCCCTGGGGATAAAAATACATTATATGTTTATAAAAAAAAAAAATTGGAAGGGGAGGCAAACCATAAGAGACTATGGACTCTGAAAAACAACCTGAGGGTTTTGAAGGGTCAGGGGTGGGAGGTTGGGGGAACCAGGTGGTGGGTAATAGGGAGGGCACGTTTTGCATGGAGCACTGGGTGTTGTACAAAAATAATGAATACTGTTACGCTGAAAAAAATAAATAAATTTAAAAAAATACAAAAAAAAGACAAGTATCTTGAAAGTGAAATTTAAATGATATCTTACAGAGAAAAACAATTTGTATGTCACAAAATTTTCATCTGAAATCATGGAGGCCAGTAGGAAGTGACCTATTTTTCCAGGGCTGAAAGAGAATTGTCAAACCCAAATCCTATAACCAGTAAAAATATATTTCAGTAGTGAAGGGAAAAATCAAGCCCTCACAGATGAAAGAAAAGAGAATTTGTTGCTAGCAAACTGACCATAAAATAATTGCTAGAGGAAGTTCCCTAACTAAAGAAAATAATGGGGGGGGGGGGCGAGAAGGAATCTTAAAAGGTTAAGAAGAAAGTACCATTGAAAGAGTAGATATACAGGTAAGTGTAGTAGGTTTTCCTTCTCTTCTTCAGTTTTCTAAGTTATGTTTGCTTGTTGAAAAAAATTTTAGCACTTAAGATGTTGAGAACATGGGAAAGGATTATGGTAAATGGGAATGTTAGGCAGGAGGTTTTATTTGTTGCTGTGCATCAAGAGGATTGGCACATTTAGAATGAAAATAATAACAACAAAAATGCCACCTCAAGTTTTTTGGTTGTTTCCCCACCTTAGTATTTAGTTATTTCACATGAGTTATATCCATCAGCATTTGGTAAACTAATGTGATAGATACTGCCTGTATATATTATTGTAAAAATTATTTATTCTACCTCAAACACCACATGCTTATTTTACTTTTTTTTCCTCAGATTGTAATAATGAAATATTTTTATTTAGACATTTTTACATTATAAATTTTATAAATCCTTCGCTATACAGATTATAAAGATAATTGCCTTCTTTTAAATGCTTTATATAAAGCATCTTATTCATTGCTGCAATGACTTTGGTAGGTATTATTTCAAATTAGGAATCCCTCCTTGGAATGGCTGAGCAGCTTGCCTAAATTTCACAGCTTCCCAGTGGCTAAAAATTTAAATTCAATTTGGGATTGAAATTCTAGAGCTTATCAACTACGAATGTTGTTGAAAATATTGTCTACTACATCACACACATACACATACGTACATACATACATACATACAACTTTTTTTTTCTTTTTTTTTTTTAAGATTTTATTTTATTTATTTATTTGACAGACAGAGATCACAAGTAGGGAGAGAGGCAGGCAGAGAGAGAGAGAGGAGGAAGCAGGCTCCCTGCCAAGCAGCGAGCCCGATGTGGGGCTCGATCCCAGGACCCTGGGATCATGACCTGAGCGAAAGGCAGAGGCTTTAACCCACTGAGCCACCCAGGCGCCCCCATAAAACTTCTTTTAAAAAGCTTTAAAATTTATAACTTAGACAAGCAATCTTCCCTCATTTTATAGAAAATATGAATCCTATAGCTGATCTAGTTTCCAATTTGACTTTATAATTGTACAGAAAAAAAAATCCAGAACTTAATCATATCTCTCACTTTGAAACCATAAGGAATACTACAACATGAGTCTTACTAACTGGATCCCTAGTCCAGTCCATTCTTGTCCCTAGAATGTCGACTTAAATTCCCATCATCCAGGGGTTCCATCACTCATCTAGAAGTCTCTCTATCTATCTATATCATCTAATTTGTTGTGTTATAAATGCTTGAGTAACTTATATTAAAGCCTTTATGGAATGTGGCAGAGAATAAATGAATGTGTTCAAACTACTTAGCTTTAATCTTCACTATTGACTAATCCAGCATAACATTATAGAGTATATACTTAAGTAAGTCACTTCCTAATTTTAAAAAGTACCTTTGATTTTTCTCTTAATTATTTCTTTCCCTTTTTAACATCTATACACTTGCCTTCCAAAGATCAAGAAAGTATTTTTGTTTTTGTTTTTTGTCATATGCTAAAAAGTGTGAAAAGCCTTGGCTATAAATTCAGTTCTCCTAGACAAACATCTTCTGTCTTGAGTTTTATTTACATAAAGATAAAAATAAAACAAAACAAACAAACAAAAAAAAAACATGATGCAGAAACAATGTAACAGAAACAGCTATCTTTTTTCTAGTTTTTACTCTCCACTTGTATTTTATAGATACAGCATTCCAAATTTTACCTGGATACATGGTTGCCCAGAATAGAGATTACATTTCCCAACATGATTTTCCTCTAAGTCTGTCTCATGTTTGCACTATGTGATGTTTGAAACTTCCAGGTTGTCTCCTTAAAGAGAAAGAGCATTCCCTTCCTTACTCCTTATCAGGTGTCTGGACCATGTTCTTCGTGGTGGGGGCATTGTGCTTCATGGAGGCAAACTAACTACTTTGGGGATGATAATGCCACAATATTGGAAGGAGCCTGAGTTCTTAGTCAATTTTGTGCAGTGTGTCATAATGTCATATTCCTAGGATTCTAGACTATCAGATCAGAAAGAAACAATCCATATTGTTTGTATAATGCTATTTGGGATCTTTTTTTAATGAAGTTAAACTTATGTGCTAAACAATTTGTCTATGAAGAGGTTCTTTAATCTCTCCTCTAGAATGTTTTAACCTTTTCCCCATTAACAGGGATGCAAAGCATCACTTCATTGACATAACTAGAGATTTAAATAATGATACTAATATTTTTTATTTACAATTCCACCCTAAATCATGCAAAACAGTCTTTATTTTACTTTAATGTAATTTTTGGTATCATTAATTAAAGCCTGAAGACTAGGATTTAGATACAGGTGAAACACAAAGATTTTAATTTATTTGCTTTTTTTTTCCCCCTTCTATCAACAATGTGGATGGAACTAGATGGTAGTATGGTGAGCAAAATAAAGTCAATCATAGAAAGACAATTATCATATGGTTTCACTCATATGTGGAGTATAAGAAACAGCACAGAAGATCATAGGGGAAGGGAGGGAGAAATGGAATGGGAAGAAATCAGAGAGGGAGACAAACCATGAGAAGCTCTTAATATAGGACATAAACTGAAGGTTGCTGGAGGGGAGATGGATGGGGAAATGGGGTAACTGGGCAGTGAGCATTAAGGAGGGCACATGATGTGATAAGCACTGGGTGTTATATGCAACTGATGGATTATTGAACTCTACATCTGAAACTAATGGTATATGATATGTTGACTAATTGAACTTAAATTAAAAAAAATAATAATAGAAAAAAATCCTTTTTGCTTCCCTTCTCCATTAGTGAAAAATTCTTAAGCTATTTGTTATCTTTTTTTACTGTACTATGTCATACTATTAATACACAATTTTGTGGATCTTTTAAACACAAATTGTTCAATAGTTGTAAAAGAAAATATTGAAATATAGTAGTTTCTTTACTTTCCTAATTTATTGTTCTCACAACTTTTCAGTTTTGATTAAATTTATTACTAGGCTTTATTTATGATAAAATTAATCCTGGTAACCTATAGTTAGTATAATAAGTACTAGATGACCATAAGGAATGTTGCATGAGACAAGTATAAATTGCTTTATGATTACTGAGGTTGCAAGATTTATGGCATTTATTCAGTTTAAATCAAACTTGGCTCCCAGTGTTTACTTGCAAAAGGTAGTGAGAAGTCCACAGTATGTACCTTTTTGGTATATTTTTACACATTCCCCTAAGTTTATACTAGGACCCTGAGGATTACACCATCAAAGTAAAATGAGAGAGGAACTACTGGTGTGTAGTAACCATTTGTCACTGTTGAAATTGTTATTATACAGGATCATACAGACTTTTCCATGAGAAGGAGTCTGTTGGTGGCATCCACTTATACAGATTCACTGACTTTTACCACAATTCATATAACAGAATTAAAAAAAGAATAGTAGCAAATGACATTTAAATTAGCTTTATTGGGATTTTGAATTAAAGATAACTACAAATCTTGATTTTTTCCCATGTAGTTGTCCAGTGATACAGACAAATGCTTCTCTAAACTCTTCCCTTGCATTTTTTCTTAAACTGCTAGCTCTTTTGGCAGTTTGGAAGTAGTGTCAAATGGAGAAAATTAATGTTGGAATTAAAGTGACTATTATCTAATTTTCTGCCTGTTGTCAAAGGTTTAATTTTGTTATATTTTCACTTGCCTAGTACATAGGACAGGGTGGGAGAATAACCAGCTGTGAAATTCAGGGCATGAACAAAGGTGGAGTGCTCACTTCTTTTTCAGCATCAATTGGTCATCTGTATTTAAGTTTTCTTTTTTGAGAATATAGGTTTCTGCTGAATTTCCCATTTCTCATTAGCACAGCACTAAAGTAATATCAGAGTGATCTTACAGGATTATGAGAACCATCCTCTCTTGTCAATCTAATGGATTGTTTGTGAAATGTGTTCAATAAAGTTGTCCTTGACTTCCCCCACTAATTCTAATGCCTATAACTAACTTTATGGTGAAGAGATATTACAGATGAAATATATGTAGCAAATAATGCCACTTTTTCACAGGTGAGTGAGATTCTTAAGTAACAGAATTATTTTTAAAGGATTTGCCAAGGAGATACCATACTTGTGTCCTCTCTTCTATGAACAAAATATCTGATCAATAGATTACCAGTCATATATATATATATATATATATATATATATATATATACACACACACACACACACACACTTATGTATTACACATATAATTGAAAACATACCTGTCTTTTAAAAAATGTACTGTCTCTCTCCAAATATCACTATTTTTTTTCCATAAACATTCTACCTCTTGCAAGAAAGTCAAGTTTTGCTGCCTCTGCTTTGGCCAATAATGTTTGCTACTGCTAGTTTGCCTGTAAGTTGGGGTTAACGTAACATAATAAGCATTCCTGGGAGATTCTGGCTTCAATTATTGCTGTTGTCCACATAGCTAAAACATTTCCAGAAAAGGGAAACCCACTAGCCAACTGACAAGAAACCAGATTTCATCAAAATTAAGATTTGGGGAAATAATCTGTGAGAAGTCTTGTATAGACCATTCCCATTTGTTATTGTCTCTCATTTAACACTTGTGGAAAATCAGGCTTCTGTCACTACCACACTAATGAAACTCTGCTATCAAATGTATAACGTGGTGCCAGACTAAAGGGATCCTGTCAGCCACTGCCCAGTATCTACTTCCCTTACCACCACCTCCACTTGCATTCTTTTACTTTTCTGTTAAACATTTGTATTTTCTACACTTCCCATTTTCAGCTTTATTTCTGTCTTCTTTAATTGCAGTTAAACCAATTATATCAATCTCATGTCTTCAGCTTCCACTGATTCCCTCGTTATTCTAAGCTTAATTATAAATCTTTCTACACTTCTTCTGACCTACTTCTTCTCTTCTCTCATTTTTCTTTTCCTTTATGTTTCTCCTCCTTCTTATTGCTACGTTAAACATTTTAGTTCTGATAATTTCATATTGCCATGATTCAAACTGTCCTTACTATACATGGTATGGCTAATCTTTTATGATTTTACCTTGCCTACTTCATCCCCTGCTTTTACCCTTCCCTATCCCTCTGCACATGTTTTAAGTTCTACTGACTTTGTATTATTGAATGTCCCCTACACACTCTATTAGAGTTAGACTTTGTTTTCTGTCCTTATCTATTCATCCTTTTGAAAAAAGTTTTATAAACACCAATTATATTTTGGGCATTTTTATTGTTGCTGAAGATATAGAAATAATTTTGATAAAATATTTGCCTTTGAAAAGTTTCCATTCTAGCATTTGTCCATAAAAATTGAATGAATTTTTTATGGTAGAATATATGAAATTAGAGAAATAAAACAAGGAATATGGAGAAATATGGATCAGGGGAGGGTTACAATTTAAATACAGTGATCAGGGAAAGACTGGCAGAGAAAGAGATGTGAATAAAAACATCTGAAATATTATAAAGGGTGTGTAGTTATCTATGTGTAGCAAGTTCAAGGTGGAAATTATAATATATTCAAGGGCCCTAATGCAGAATCGTGTTTGGTTTCTTCAAATAATAGCATGAGATCATATGTGGCAGGATAAGTAGAAATAAATGGAAGAATAGTACCAAAAATAGTTACCTCAGAACCAGATTGTGTAGGGCAGGTAGGTTACTACCAAGACTTTGACTCTTACTGAGATGTGGTGTCATTGAAACATTTTTAGCAGAAGAGTATATAATCTAAATAATATTTCTTAAACATTTACTGTAGCTACTTTTGTTATAAATATGTTGAGATGACACAAGTAAACCAGAGAGGCCCATTAAAAAGTTATTTCAATAATTCAAATGAAGAATGATGAGCTGGAATTAAAATGATGCCATCAAATATGAAAAGAAGTGATTAATTTCTCAGGTTATTTGACTACCTCTACTTCTACCTCATTTAAATATTTTTCTCATCTTTTAAAGCATCTTAAATTTTATTTTGTTTTCTTAGAGTTTATTTATTTATTTATTTTTAAGTAATCTCTGTAACCACTGTGGGGCTCAAACTCCCAACCCAAGATCAAGAGTCAAATGTTCCAACTGAACTAACCAGGTGCCCCACAGCGTCCTAAATTTTAATGTCACAAAAGAAACTCCCCAGAAATTTACACTTTATACCTGAATCCCTAGTGTTTTTCACATGTTTTTTTTTTATAGCTACAGTTACTTCATATCCAAAATAGAATACAGAAAATCATATAACACAGACTTGGCCCATATTAGATGTTCAACAAATATTGGTCCTTTTCCCATCATGGCCCATAAATAAAATAGACTTCCTTAGTCACCTCACAACCAATAATACTTAGAGAATTTGAGTTATACTTAATTTTAGTAATTGTAATTAATTGCAACTATAATACATATATTATAGTTGAAGTCAGGCTCAAACCTTCTAGTCTCAAGAATCCTTTATACTCTGAAAAATTGGCAAGGACTCCATAGAACTTTTGTTTATGTGGTAGGTGGGTTATGTCAGTAGTGGCTGTTAAGTCAGATATCTGAAAAAAAGCCATTTCTAACCTTTATGATGTGTATGGAGTGAACCTTGGTATCATCTCAGATTTCTAGCTGCCAATAGTTTAAGAACTACCTGTTGGAATTTTGAAATGTTAAACAATTGGCCCTCATGTGCCAGTAAGAACCAACTCCAGTACATCATTAACTATACGTGTTTATATTTACATAATAAAGATGAAAACTGTCTTTATCAATTTATATAAAAATAATAGCACATCTATTATATGCTAGTAAACATAACATTTAAAAAACTATATTTTTGAAAGCAAAGCATTTTTTAAAAGAGTGACATTATTTTCCTATTTTGCAAACTTTAACTGTCTGGCTTAATAAAAGATAGTTATATTTTCATATCGTTTTTATTCAGTAGATATAGCATGTGCTGTTCTTTTGTTATTGATGCACATGAAGAAAATCTTCTCACACAAATATGTTATTTGAAATAGAAGCATTTGAATAACTTTTTTAAATAATAGTGTATATTCTTTTTGAAGTTATACCAAAACTTGACAATTGATAGTTTCTTAAAGGCTGGTTGCAATATACATTATGAGTGAATTTTTTTTGGTGTTCAATTACATTAAAATCCATTGGCCTATCCTGCATTTGGAATGACTCATTTAATCTATGATTTTATAGCATTAATCATCAGTTATTTTGAAAATACTATTCATTGAGTTATTTTGATCTTCCAAATGCTGACATATTTTGTTTTATGATACCAAAAATACCATACAATGTTATCACTAGTAACCACATCAAAAAGGCATTTACATATAAGACAGTTCTCAAACTCAAGGTGTTAGATACACACTTTCCAAAATTTTAATTTTCACCTGAAGTCTCAAATTTTATTATTGACTGTAAATATTGGCAGTAAACAAAGTGAAAACTTTGTTTACTTTCAAGAACATGCCTGTCAAATACCAATTTTGAATAATACAGTTTATGTGATAGCCATTCTTATGAATAAATGCACTCTTTCAATGGAAAAATGCAGCTAGTTTAGCTTGCAACTCAAAAAACTGCACAAATACTTTTGTCAAATCCATCATCATGCTTTGGTATGTAGCACAATGCACTTCCCATTTAAAAATACATATACCCAAATGATCCCAGTTTAAAAGCATTAATAAATATACTGCTTCATCAATGCATTTTTAAGTGAAACTGACTTTTCTTTTTTTCTTTATGTGCATGGTAAAGAAGAATATATGACTACCAGTTAAATTTTGTGTTCTTGAATTCTACCAAACATTTAAAGAAGAATTAATACCTATTCTCCTGAAACTGTTCCAAAAAATAGAAATGGAAGGCAAACTTCCAAACTCATTTTATGAGGCCAGCATTACGTCGATCCCAAAAACCAGACAAAGACCCCATCAAAAAAAAAAAAAAAAAAAGAATTACAGACCAATATCCTTGATGAACACAGATGCAAAAATTCTCACCAAATACTAGCCAATAGGATCCACATATGTCAGTGGAACAGAACAGAGAGCCCAGATATAGAACCTCAACACTATGGTCAACTAATCATTGACAAAGAAGGACAGAATGTCCAATGGAAAAAAGACAGTCTCTTTAACAAATGGTGTTAGGAAAATTGAACAGCCACATGTAGAAAAATGAAACCAGACCATTTCCTTACACCACAAACAAAAATAGACTCAAAATGGATGAAAGGCCTCAATATGAGAAAGGAATCCATCAAAATCCTTGAGGAGAACACAGGCAGCAACGTCTTCGACCTCAGCCCCAGCAACTTCTTCCTAGGAACATCGTCAAAGGCAAGGGAAGCAAGGGCAAAAACGAAGTATTGGGACTTCATCAAAAAGATCAAAAACTTTTTGCATAGCAAAGGAAACTGTCAACAAAACCAAAAGACAACTGACAGAATGGGAGAAGATATTCGCAAACAACATATCAGATAAAGGACTAGTATCCAAAATCTATAAAGAACTTACCAAACTCACCATCCAAAGAACAATAATCCAATCAAGAAATAAGCAGAGGACATGAACAGACATTTCTGCAAAGAAGACATCCGGATGGCCAACAGACACATGAAAAAGTGCTCCACATCACTCGGCAACAGGGAAATACAAATCAAAACCACAGTGAGATACCACCTCACACAAGCCAGAATGACTAAAATTAACAAGTCAGGAAATGACAGATGCTGGCAAGGATGCAGAGAAAGGGGAACCCTCCTACACTGTTGGTGGGAATTCAAGCTGGTGCAGCCACTCTGGAAAACAGCATGGAGGTTCCTCAAAAAGTTGAAAATAGAGCTACCCTATGACCCAGCAATCACACTACTTGGTATTTACACTAAAGATACAAATGTAGTGATCCAAAGGGGCACGTGCACCCAAATGTGTATAGCAGCAATGTCCACAATAGCGAAACTATGGAAAGAACCTAGATGTCCATCAACAGATGAATGGATAAAGAAGATGTGGTCTATATATACAATGGAATACTATGCAGCCATCAAAAGAAATGAAATATTGCCAATTGCAATGATGTGGATGGAACTAAAAGGTAATTATGCTGAGTGAAATAAGTCAATCAGAGAAAGACAATTATCATATAATTTCCCTGATATGAGGAAGTTGAGAGGGAAAGTGGGGGCTTTGGGATGTAGGGAAGGAAAAAGATGAAACAAGATGGGATTAGGAGGGAGACAAACCATAAGAGACTTAATTTCACAAAACAAACTGAGGGTTGCCAGGGGTTGGGGGTATGGAAAGGGTGGTTGGGTTGGACATTGGGGAGGGTATGTGCTATGGTGAGTGCTGTGAAGTGTGTAAACCTGACAATTCACAGACCTGTACTCCTGGGCCTAATAATTTCTTATATGTTAAAAAATAATAATAAAAAAAAATTGTGCCCTTGCCTTTATTTGAACTGAGACATCAACATATTTGACTACTATTGCCTTTTCACCATCACTAAAAATGTTAAAATACTGAGAAATAAAAATTAGCACTTAGCGTGATAATGAAAGCAGTATTAACATGCAGATTCCCCCTGAGAGCTGCATGGGCCTCCGTTTGAGACCCACCATTCCAAGTAGTAATCTCTAACACTGAGGATTACTCATTTTATGACAAAAAACTCAGTACATTTTCTTCCCATAATCTAAGTGACCTAATCTTCAGTTTTTATTAGGTAGGTAATATTATCCTTATTTTGTCAGTGAGGAAACTCAGGCACAGAAATGTAAGCTAAATTGCCTAGTGAAAAAGATAGTAAGTAGTAGATCCAGGATTTCAATACCTGCAATTTGATTTAAAAGTCCCCTCTTAAAAAAAAAAAAAAAGTCCCTTCTAAACCACTGTTTAGAACCACTGTGTTATGTAACCCCTCTGTTTGTCTGTTTCATAATATTTCTTCAGAAATTAGGATCACATAATAATCTGCACTAATATAAAGTATATAACACCCAGTAAGAATTCAAAATATGGGAGTGCCTGGGTGGATCAGTTAAGCAACTGCCTTTGGCTCAGATCATGAGCCCAGGGCCCTAGGATCAAGTCCTGCATTGGGTTCCCTGCTCCTCGGGGAGCCTGCTTTTCCCTTTCCTTCTGCATGCCGCTCCCCCTGTTTGTGCTTTCTATCTCTATCAGATAAATAAATAAAATCTTTAAAAAAAAGAATAAAAAATAACCTGAGGGTTTTGAAGGGTCAGGGGTGGGAGGTTGGGGGAACAGGTGGTGGGTAATAGGGAGGGCACGTTTTGCATGGAGCACTGGGTGTTGTGCAAAAACAATGAATACTGTTACGCTGAAAAAAATAAATAAAATGGAAAAAAAAGAATTCAATATATGCTTATGAATTACCTTTGAAGAAGTGCCTTACATACTTATGTTCATAATCCTTCTATTACTTTAAATGCATTTGGCAAAATCATATAACTAAAAAAATGTCAGAGCCTTCCCAGGAAAATAGGAAAAAGGAAAGTGTGAAACTCTACACTAGAAAGATAATCCCACTGGAAGAAATATTACTCATACACTTGAAAATCTTGCTGCTATTTTAGTATTTATGACTACTTACTCCATCATCAAATGCTTTACTATAGTCTTCAGAAGGACATGGCTCTGTAATTTTGTTTTGTTTCTGTTTTTCCTGGTTATCTCTAAAAGAATTAAACGTTAAAGGTAGAGTTGTCTTTTCATGCACTTCTATACAAGATTCTAAAGAATCTTGGGGCTATACAAGCCCCAAAAGATTAAAAAATAAGTAGTTCATATCAAAATGTACCCTTTAGAGGTCTAATAATCATTTTAAATTTTAATTTAGTCCACTCTTCAATTGTTACTTTTTACTTTATATGTAACATCTGTCCTGTTTCCATGTAGTAGTATCAAAAAGGTGAATGAGAGTTATAAAAGTGTTTCTTTGAAATATTTCAAAAATAGCATATCACCTCCCAGACTTCTAAGACTTATAAGCAATTGAGTTTATGTAGTCAGATAAAGAAAAATATTTTAATAGAGTGGAAATGGAATGGTTTATTATAGTACCAGGATCTGTCACAGCAATAGATATATGTAATGTACACCCTAGACACAGTGTAAAATGTCCGCACAAAAAGAGACAATAAGGAAAGCAAAAAGAAAGCCCACATACACATTGACAAAAATGTGAGGAGAAGGTGCTTGTTACCAGTCTCATTAGCACTCCAATTATGTCCCATTACTATAGGTAAATGGTGGCAAGTAATTCCCAGTTATATAACACATTTTAATTTATCCATTACCCTTATATTTGCCTAAGGAATTTTATGTTCAGAGTTACTAAATTTTAGTTAAGAATATAGTGTTGCTAAGTAAATTAGTAAAATGAAGACAAATAGAGATTAACCATCAATATTTGTATGCAGTAGCTGCCATTAGGCCGTGTTTAACTTTGCTCACATTAACTTAATATTTTATAGCAATGCACATTGGTGTACAATTGAGTGGTAATGCTAGGATTTATTCACTTTGTATGATAGAGACAAATAAGCAGAGCTGTTTGAATAATAAGTCAGTCTCCCTGAAATTAATTGTAGTATACTAATTTCCCATGAGTTTAAATAGCGGTGTAGATCTCATTTTTTAAAACAGAAGAATTTGGAATCTGGGAGAATCTCATGATTTATTTTTTACTCTCCAAAATTATTATATCTTATCTATAAAATTATCATCAGTAGATTATACATCTCTAAGTCAGTAGAAGAAAACATAAAAATAAACAATTCTAGGCTAAAACAGTAATGGGAGCCTGCATATTAAGGAGGCTACATCACTTACTATAAATTAATAAGAACTCAGTTGTACATGCTACCAAATATATTTATCTAAAGAAAAATTGTCTCTGTTGTGGAAATGTGTGCATTATTAAATATAAAATGAAAAAGAATCAAAAGCTTAAAAATCTCATTTACCACTCTACAACAATCAGTTTAAGTATTTATTACATAAAAGGATGAACAAAAGAAGATATATAGGAAAAGAGGTTATGTTTGCAGTTAAAATATATCATCATCTATGAAAGAATTTAAAATAAATAAAGACCTTCAGAATAATGGAGGAATAATAAAGCCCAGAGTGGGCAGTTTCTACCCCTGTATTGTGGGATTGAACAAGAAAAGAGCTTGTTAAAGCATGAGAGCAGAGATGGCAGTCTTGAGAAACCACAAATTTTAGAGAGAGAAGCAGGTTGAAAGAGAATATCTCTTGAAGGCTTGCTATTGACCAAGAGAGAAGATGTGACGAAAATTGTGAAAGCCATAGAGGCATTATCAGAAGATAAAAAGAACCTCCAATCCCTTCCTTCCCCTTCAATAAAAACATTACCTATTTAAGAAATTACACTCCTCCATACCAACAGAGGTATGGAGGAACTATGCTAGGAAATATGAAACCTAATAAACCACCCAAAATCATTCCTGCCTGCTTAGAAAAACCTGTGGTTACTTACTCAAGACAATTTAGGATATTTCAGAATTAATAGACATAGCAGATAACTTCTAAAGAAGAAAAAAAATCTATTTTTAAAAAGAAAGGAAACACCAGAATCAAATAAATTCTGCAAATAAAGCTTTTCCTTAAGAGACACCTCAGTGGAAGGAAGTTGAGGGAAATTGGAAGGGGAGGCGAACCATAAGAGACTATGACTCTGAAAAACAACCTGAGGGTTTTGAAGGGGCGGGGGTGGGAGGTTGGGGGAACCAGGTGGTGGGTAATAGGGAGGGCACGTATTGCATGGAGCACTGGGTGTTGTGCAAAAACAATGAATACTGTTACGCTGAAAAAATAAATTAATTAATTAAAAAAAAAAAAAGATGCCTCAGTGACTCAGCCGGTTAAGTGTCTGTCTCCATCTCAGGTCATGGATCTGGGGTCCTGGGATCAAGTCCAATATCGGGCTCCTTGCTTGTCAGGGAGCCTGCTTCTTCCCTTCCCACTCCCCCTGCTTGTGGTCTCTCTCTCTCTCTGACAAATAAATGAAATAAACATTAAAAAATATATATATTCCTCAAAATACCACCAACCCAAAGAAATCATAATATAATACTCGCATGTGAACTATTCTTACACAGAGATAAAGCTAAACAATAATATGAAAATGGCAAAAGACACAGAATGAGAGAAATGAATGTTGACAGATCCCAAGAGTAAATTTTTTAAAAATTAAGATGAATTTATCTAACATCTGAAAATTAATTTCAAGTTTCAGGTAGGAAGAGAAATTTGACTGAACCTTTAATAAGCCTTGAGGAGAAGAAAGACAATGGCTAGGAGAAAAAACAAAAGGATAAAAACAATCATAAAGATCCATCAATAAGTCAACAGAGATCCAACTTTTGTATAATAGGAAGAAGTAAAGAAAGAGGATGGGAGGAAGGAGAGGAAGAGTATGTAAGGGAAGAGAAGGGGAAGGAAAGTAAAAACAATGGGCCCAAATTCAAGAAAGCTTCTAGGAATAAAAGAAATTATGCATCTCCATATGTAAAGACTCAGTCATTTTCACGGAAATATTAAACTAAACCAGTCAATTTTGAGTATATTTTAATATAACAATTAAATTTTTAAGACACAAATTTCTAAAATATCCTTGAACTAACAGTGAATAAAAGAAAACCCCAAAAGAAAGAATGATTTTCACATGAACTTTTTTTTTTCTTAAAGATTTTATTTATTTATTTGACAGAGAGAGATAGTGAGAGAAGAAACACAAGCAGGGGAAGTGGAAGAGAGAGAAGCAGGCTTCCCGCTGAGCAGGGAGCCTGATGCAATGCAGGGTTGGATCCCAGAACCCTGGGATCATGATCTGAGCCTAAGACAGAGGCTTAAGGACTGAGCCACCCAGGCACCCCCACCTGAAACTTCTTAATAGCAATATAGAAATCATCAACATTGGAACATCCTTTCAAAAAAACTCAACAATGTTTGATTCAAGGATTTTTATACCAGATAAGCTGTCTTTCAAATACACTGACGGAAAGATTTTAAATGTTTAAGAATTTAAGGAATAGGGGTGCCTGGTGGCTCAATGGGTTAAGTCTCTGCCTTAAAGCCTTAAGGCTCAGTTTATGATTTCAGGGGCCTGGGATAGAGCCCTGCATCAGGCTCTCTGCTCAGCAGGGAGCCTGCTTCCTCCTCCCCCAACACCCCCCCCACCTCTCTGTATACTTGTGATCTCTCTCTGTCAAATAAATAAATAAAATCTTAAAAAAAAAAAGAACTTAGGGAATAGGGAATCATTAGCTCTTTTCGAGAAATCTACTGGAATATAAACTTTATTCAATTAAGAAATGACAAAGGAAACTGGCAAAAAGACTGACTATGAGTATTTTATATATTTAATTGGCTATGTAAGACTAATACTGTGATAGGGATTAGGGAGATAAATAATGACATGAAAGCATTATGTTCTCTAAAAAAGTAGAAGGCATATAGCTTAAAAATGGAAGAAATATGTAGAAATAGTCTAGTGAAGTAGCTGTATTGATTGCTGCATTGGTAGTAGGTAGGATTCAAAGCCTCTCTTTTAAAGCTAGCAAAATAACAATTAGAAATCCAGGTGATGGAAAGAGTGAAGGCATTACAAAAGATGCTGAATAAAAGATAAGCATAGGGCCAAAATAAAATCCTCATTATAAAAACAAAGCAATGCATGGAAGAATAAAATATACAAAAGTCATAGAGAAATATAGTATATATATATCTAGTAAACATAAGATAAAATATGACAAATAATAAGATAAAAACATAAGATAAAATGTGACAAATTTGAAACATTTAAACATATTGGTACTATCATAAATGTAAAGAAAATTTTGTTTTATGTGTATATATATTTATTAGAATATGAACATGTATGCGTATATATCAAAAATAAAATATAATATGAAACATTGTGATTCTAAAATACCTAAAATTGTTACAATGTACATGTTGTATGTAAGGGTCAAAAATAGTATAATATTTCTGTCCCTATACCACAGGGACATAGAAATCTAATTAAATAGGGAGAGAAAAACTGTTGCCTGAAAGCTGTGTTTTGGTGTAAACAGAATCAGAATATTCTACTCTTCATTCTACATTAATACTATATTTTAATAAAATGAAAAAATATTAAACAAAGTAACATAAATCTAGCTATGAAACTGGAAGGAGATAGTAGTGTAAAGTCTAGAAGAATAAATTATTGGAATTCTCCTAATATTAGAGTTACACCTTCACTCTTTGGAGCAGACTAAGTACTAGGACTGTTATAGAATAAATGGCACTTGCCTTTGTGTGGAGAAGGGTCCTGGCATATCTCCTCCTACTGCAGAAGTATCCAAAGTAGACAGGTAGATGAACAAATAAAACGTAGCTCTTAATATTTAAAATTAACATTCACTGGTTATCGGTAGATACTCATGGCATTTGGCATACTCAGGGAGAATATATCTATTATATTCTCAGGTACCACATGGAACAGAAAATAAGACTCTCTTATTCGAAGTTAAGTCAAAGAAAACTTTTTAAAAGATAATAAATGCAAGAAACTAATGAGGAGAATCTTATGTTTTAAAAAAAATAAAACATGCTCAAGATACTGTAAACAAAATATTTTAGAAAAAATTCACTAATAGTACTTATAGAAGGGACCTAATCTTTTTCTCACTGTGTATCCACAGAGCTTAGCATTTCCTTAGAAGCTGAAAAGGTATGTACTAAAGAAATAGTAAGTTCGATTTCTCACTCTTTACCCTGTTAGACCAGTTCTGCTTTAATGTATCGGGTCAGCAAAACAATGCATTAATTTGCTTTAGCATACAAAACATTTTAATATCTGGTAGATCAATTCCTTCTAATTATTTTTCTTTTAAAATTTATCTTAGCTATCCTCAACCATTCATTCTTCCAGATGATGTCAGAATAATTTTGTAAAGTTCCATTTTTTTTATCAGCGTTTTAAATTGAATGAATTTAAATTTGTATGGAGTTTTATAGGAAATTAACGCCTTTATAATATTATGTCATCTAATTTAGGAACACAATATTCTATCAATATCATGATGTCTTCTCTTATGTGCTTAACTTGCTAGTCACTTATCTAAAGGATGTGATAGAGGACAGAAGAAAGGTCAGACGCTCAGGATTTGCCCATGCAAGACACAAGAAGGAAACTATGTTTAATCCTTCTTACATATTGTTTGTGAAGTACCTCCCCCCACATTTAATTACTTCATGGATCTACATATAATTGCATCTGGATAGTCTTACTGATTTTGTATCTCTTATTTTATCTCTTTTATTATTTAATTTTAAAATATTTGTCGGGATTTTATAAAAACTAGTGATTTTTTTATTTTTTTAAGATTTTATTTATTTATTTCACAGAGAGAGAGAGAGAGAGAGAGAGATCACAAGTAGGCAGAGGAGCAGACAGAGAGAGGGGAGAAGCAGGCTCCCTGCTGAGCAGAGAGTCTGATGCAGGGCTGTTCCAGGCCCCTGAGATCATGACCTGAGGCAAAGGCAGAGACTTGACACACTGAGCCACTCAGGCACCCCAAAACTAGTGATTTTAGTAAAATATTTTGAGTTAAAGCATTTATCTGTAACACTATCTTATAGAAAAGACCATTAGGTTGTGTTATGTGTCATGAATATTAATATCAATATTAATATTGACTGGAGTTGGATTAAAATCCCTTCCTTGCTACTTGCTATTTACCTTTGGTAAATAGGTTAACTGTGAAATAGCAAGAAAAATGGTATAAAGACCAACTTGGTCACCTCTTAGTAAAACCCAGTAGGATGGCTGTTCCTGATTTAGCTCTCCATTCAGATGTGTAACACCTATTGTCAGTAGTGTATTAGGGTGAAATTCTTGGATAAGGAAATAATGCTCTCCTTTAATATTACATTTCATTGTTAATAAACCATGCATTCATTGGTATACTCAACTTGATCAAGTTATATTATTCTTTAATCCGTACAGTTGGATGACATGTGCTAGTGTTTTGATGAAGACTTTTCTGTCATCTTTCCTTTTTGCGCTATACTTGTTAGATTTTCATTAACAATTTATGCTTCTTTCATATTGTGTATTTGAAGTGTATAGAGAAATTTCAAAGCTGTGGAATTGTATGTTTTAAAGTTCAAGGAAAAAAAAAAGGCTAGACATTCCTCAAGTTATATACTCACTTATCATCTGTATTTGGCACTTCCTTTTGTAAAGAAATAGATCTGTGATTTTCACGCCCACACTCTTGTCTAGCTTGTTTATGTCTATTTAATTTTCATATCTGAAGTCGAACTTTGATCGGGTTCCAACAATGTAGCAGTTCTTTATCTTGACTTCATATATTCTCCCTTTCCTGCCTCATTTATTAACTGTTTATTTTACAGTTGTGGAGCTGTTCACCATTATTAGTGTCTGCAATCTTTTGGCATTCATGATAAGGTTGCATATCCCCTTTCTTTTGATGTTGGATGAGACCCCGTTATCTGTTTTTTACCAGTAAAGGATGAGTGAAATTGATGCATGGAATTCAGGAACAAGTTAAGGAAAGCAAACATGTAACTATGTTTCCAATGTTATCCATGGTGATATTTCAGATTAGCTGCAGTGTTTCTTTCACTCTGAGTCCTTGCATGAAAATGACATGGAAAAGAACTTCCTGCTGATGTAAAATAGAATGTAGTGTGAATAACAAATAAATTGTGACTGATAGGTTTATGTAGCCCTGATAGGAAGTTAAAAGAGGACTAACACAACAAAAAAGATAGCTCTCCTTCCAGAATCCTAGTCCTTGACTTCCAAAATAACATTGAAAATATAAATATGCAGTTTTAAAATATTAATTTATGCATCTAATATAAATCTAGGAGCAATCAGATTAGCAGGAGATAGCATACTCTGCAATCATTTTGCTAATAGGAATTATGTAATAATACTATGCAATTACATCAGAGATGTCCATTGTATGTACATTACAATGTTATTATATCAATAATAACTCCCAAGAGGTATTTGAAGTAAACCTGAAGATATAATATGAAGTTGGGTTTCACAAAAGAAGTAAGGGAGAATTATCTCAAAATGGATTCGTGCTTTAGAGCAGTAACAAGGGCCTTTACCAAAGGAATTATGATGATTGGTTACCCATATTTGACAAACAATGGATAGATGTATGGATAGGTGGAGAGAGAGAGAGAGAGAGAGAGTGAGAGAGAGATTATTGGTATAATTTCTAAATATATACTAAAGTCATAGATGAAGCTGTAAAATAACTAGATATTATAGTTAAATATTTAGTTGAGTTAACCATGCAAAAAAGTCTTGCTGAGCATAAATGCTAAGAAAAAATATAAATAATTTTGAAAGACTTATATGGTTATAAGTTAACAGATTCTTTTAAAAAATATTTATTTATTTGATAGAGGGATAGGGGGAGTGTGATTGGCAGGCGGGGAGAGTAAGAGGGAGAGGGAGAAGCAGACTACCCACTGAGCAGGGAGCCCTAATGTGGGGCTTGATGCCAGGATCCTGAGATCATGACCTAGGCTTAAGACTGATGCTTAAGTGACTGAGCCATCCAGGTGCCCCAAGTTAACACATTCTGTAGTCCTCACACAAACAGAATTAAAAGGCAAACAACTAATAGAAAGTATAACTATAATATATTTCAGTGGATTAAAATCTAGAAAATACTTAGTATATAAATTGCTTTTATAGATTAATAATAGGATTATTAAAAATGGACAAAGGAGGAGCACCTGGGTGGCTCAGCTGGTTAGGCAGCTGCCTTCACCCCCGGTCGTGATCCCAGAGTCCTGGGATTGAGCCCCACATCGGACTCCCTACTGGATGGGCAGGCTGCTTCTCTCTCTCCTGCTTCTGCTCTCTTACATACTCTCTGTCTCTCAAATAAATTGATAAAATCTTTTAAAAAAATAGGCAAAGGATATGAATATACAACCTGCAAATTTTACATACAAATATAAATATATGACTCACTGTTTAATTGTTTGACTTTGCTAAAAATCAAGTAAATTAATTTTATAAAGAATCATTTTACCTATGAATTTGATACAAAGGAAAATATATCATTTATGTTGTTGAACAAATATGTCAAAATGGACATGCATATCTTTTGTGGGAGGATATGTATATAATCATTTGAAGAGCACTGGTGCAGTACATAACAAAAATCTTAAATAGATCTATATTATTTCACTCAATAATTCCACTTCTTAGGATTTGATCCTTAAGAAATAATTTGATGGTATTCACATAATTACCATTTTATTATTTTTTATTTTATCACTTACTATTATTTATGGAAGAAATTTGGAAATAAATTGCACATAAAAAAACAAATTCTGAGATATTCAAACCACAAAATGTTCTACAGTGAAGAAATACCATTTACTCTAATGAATTTCAAAATATGAACAGATTTCCATGATGTAGAGCTTGGTGAGAAAACAAGGAAACAAAAATCTAAGCTGTTCATAATATTGTTTGCGTACATTTAAAAAAAATCACGTGTCATCTATAGAATATATACATAAATAAATTCGTATGTATATCTCAATACAATATTAGAATATTAACCAAGATTCTACTCTATTGGTTTTCACACATTTTCTTATAACATAGTGAATTTTGCCTATGAAGTCAAAGGCATGTGTTGCCTCAGGAGAAGAAATATTCAGAAGTCAGACATCAAAGATCTGGTTTCTTTCTGTTTTACATACCAAATGGATTCTTGAAACTCATGAAAGAGGGGACGATTTTGAGAAATTACCCCAAATGTTTTGTGAAAGATTTCATATATACAGAAACATTGAAAATAGTTTATAGTGAACACCTGCCTCCACTCTTTATAGATTTTACTACTAATATTTCACTATATTTGCATTATTACATATTTATCCATTTATATATAACTCTATTCATCTTGGTTTTGGATGCCTTTCTATGTAATTTGCAAACACCAATATGCTTTATTCTAAGTACTTCAGCATGTATATCATTAAGTAAGAAACTTCTGGGGTGCCTGGATGACTCAATCATTAAGCACGTGCCTTCTCCTCAGTTCAGGATCCCGGGATCCTGAGATCAAGGCTCTAGCCAGGCTCCCTGCTCAGCAGGGTGTCTGCTTGTCCCTCTCCTTTGTCCTTCCCTCACTCCTGTGTTCTCTCTCAAATCTTTAATAAAAGAAAAAAAGAAAAGAAAGATTTTTTTTTTTTTTTTAATTAGGACAGGTTGGGAGATGGTGGGGTAGGGAAAGACAGAGAGAGGATCTCAATCAGCCTCTAAACCCAGCATGGAGCCCAGTGAAGGATTGGATTCCACAACCCTGAAATCATGACCTGAGCTGAAATCAAGAGTCAGATCCTCAACTGATTAAAACACCCAGGTGCCCCAAGAAAGAAACTTTTGAGTTTAGGTTCTAAGCTGTGGAAGGTGGAGAGCCTGCTAAGCTATTGCAATACATTGGTAAAAGAACAGATGGGGGATTATGGTACTTATTCCTCCTTCATTATATAAATGTTACCTAAACAGATGGTGCAGATTTCAAAAGAAGAGCAATAGAGGAAACAGTGGTTTACTCTCAGTCCTTGTAAAGGTACCAAGCACTGATGTAGGAGAAAGTGCATGAAGTAGGACTCCTAGATATATAAAAGAATTGTAGTCATGCAGACTGCTTTGCTTTTTTCTGTTGAAGTTTAGGAAAACTACAAATACCTTAAGGAAATTTATTGTGCCAAGATGATCGCTGAGTCTCTGCTCTGCAAAGAGAAGTAAGACAGAGCATATGACTATTTCCAGAAGGGTGAAAAAATGATTAAGAAGGGCACCAACAAATGTAACAAGATAAGGAAAAGGAAGAACTCATGGTTCAATGACCAGGGATGGTGAAAAGACCAAGGATGGCTTTGGATCAGACACTCCTTCCCCGTGATTTATGGAATTCACATAGCTCTAATGCACATGCCATCTTGGGAAGACAAGTCAGTGTGTGTAAATTAGATTAAACATGAAATGATTTAGAAGATACCAAATTGATTAAGTCTTTATAGAACAGACTCATTTGTGTTTTCTATTATGAGGGGCGAAGCGAGTGTTAAAAATGCAGAATAGGCTACAGACAAAAAAAAAAAGTGTATATGTATTTCATGCCTGAGTTTTTTGCCTAAAAATATTTTAAATAAGACCAGATTCTTAGATACATTGTAAAAATGTATTCCACAAAAGTGTAAAAAAAACCGAAATCCTAAGGTTGGAAATATATGGTTTTGTTCATATTGATTCTTTAGGAAAGAACCTTTTGGTGCTCAGCATATAGAAAACTGTTTATATTCGGGCATTTAGATTTGCAAAATTAAAGTAAGTCACTGTTGGATGACGAGTGACTGGAATTAAAATTCTTTGGTAATAACCATACCAAGTGGAATTCTTTTTTAAAGTTCCTCTTAAAGAACTTCCCCAAATGAAGTAGACTTGTCTTAGCTGTATAGCAGAGTGTTAGATTATGGGTCTTTATTCACTCGTGATATAAAAATCCCAGGGGAGCAGCCACTACCTGAGTGGGCTAGATTACTGATTTAAGGAGGGAAAGAATAGAGTGCATGGCAAGGACTACTTTGTGGACTATCTAAGCATAAGCATTCCTTGAGGTTTCTCAAGGTTAATGCAATAAAATAATCTTCTATCGTCAATTAGGGTGGAAGCCTGCATAATACAAATGTGTGTATCCACAGAAACAAATGTGATATCATCTTTGGTTTCAAGATAATGCAACCTCTCCTCAAAAGATACTCTCTACAATAGCATTCTCAGATAATTTAATTGTGGAGGACATAGGTGATGTGTATTTTCTTCTGTCTTTGTGTCTTTGTTTTCAAATGATCTAAAGTTGAATTGTGTTAATTTGCCATCCTCCAAAATTGGTTAAAGAGCACCTTAAATACTCTATGGCAGGTTAATAACTTCATATTTTTACTTATTTTAACCATGAGAATTCCTGATATACACTTTTTAAGATTAAAATAAAAAAGATTGTATCACTCAGGATTTGTACTGTAATACTATAAGTAACTTTGAACTTTTAGTAGCTTATATCAACAAATGTTTATATTTTTACTCAAACAACATGTCTATTCATATCGGCTTCATTTTCCTTCACTGCATCTTCATTTCAATCCTCAGTTTCTGAGTACATTCAAAGTCACTGTGAATGAGTGAAAAAAAACATGGGAAATCACACAATGGCTTTAAAGCTTCTGCCAAGAAGTAACATATGGCACTTGTATTAACATTTCATTGGCCAATCCAAGTGAACCATGAGATCTCCAGGAAATGGATATATATTTTTGCTTCAGAGAGAGGCACAACAGGAAGAAAACTGAATATTTAGGAAGCATTAATAAAATCTACTGCAAGCATATATTATAATTTAACATATAATGAATATATTAACTTCACATTTAGCTAATTTTGAATCTGTTAATATGTATCATACATATCCTTTTTTTCTAATTTTGTACATACTTATGAAATTTGGCTTCTGGTCAGTTACCTTAATATCTTACTAAGGTGAACATATGCTGATTTTGCTCATTCAATAACCTCCATTTTCTACTAGTAAGAGCATTTGAAATGTCTTTTAGGAGCCTGTTTGGGGTACAAGTATTTTATTTATGATATCTATAACTCCACATTTGGGACATGTGACCCTGCCTTGGGTCAAAGAGTGCCAACATTCCATACCCACCATATGACACATCCTTTCCAAACAATGCAGTTTGATCACTCTGGCCTCATTGATTCATATCAGTTCAAATATCACTGTTAAAATGTTTCAAACAGATTGGATCCTGGACATGTGTAAAAACTTCTTAGAAGAAAACAAACAAACAAACAAAATTCCCCCCACTTTTTATTTTTGTTTTTGGACCTGAGAGCATCTTGCTACTTGATAGCAGCCGTTTTCACCATGTTCATGAGAGTGAATTAAGTCAAAAGATGTAGACATGGTGAGACCAGATGATATGTGGGTTTTTGAAGAAAAAGTTGTATCTGAAAGAGGAAAAGAGGGAAGGCACAGGAGAGAATGGCAAGGAACCATTGTGGAATATGTAACCTATAAAATAAATTTGCTTTTCTTTCAATGTCAGTTGGAAGTTAGTTTTCTGATTAGTTGCAAACAAAAGTCCCAATGATTCAAATACTATTCCAAATTTCACATATGCTTACCAAGTGAGGTTTTACTGTTTCTACAGCTGCTAATTTGCCATAATTGCCAGGCTCAGGCCTTTTTCATCTTGGCAAAGGTACAATAGACTTAGCTTCCATGAAATGAGACAAAACAATTTATTCATGTTGATCCTGGAGGTAAGACAACATACATAAGCTTTCAAAGTTTACAAACGGCCAACACCAATCTAATAGGATTCTAGAAGTCATGAGAGAGAATTGAAGAGAATTATTATTTGAAGAGATAACAACACATGATTTTCCAAGTTGGGCTAAAGACACGAATCCTCAGACGTGGGAAATGCAATGGATTCAAGCAAGAATAATTAAGTTTTCAGTGGAAAACTCTATCAATAAGAATGTATATTTTAATCACCAGGATATCACTTTTTCTTTCCATAGAATGTGATAATGAAGAATGATGACCTCATGTCTAGACTTAAGCTTTTAACTCTGCTTCCGCTCAAGGGGTTCTAATGTGTTTCAAAAGCAATCAATCACATTCCAAAAGCTGCCTGGATAATTACCTATGAGATTTTCTGAAAGTTTTTAATCTTTTTTGATAAGAATACAATTTCCATAAAATCATCTCATCCAGGCACACGTCAGATTTTGGGTATCTGCCTCCTGTTCAATAATCCATAAAACCTCGTTGGGAGGGCAGTCTTTTTGTGTGTGTGTGATTTTCAAAGAATTTAACAATCAAATATATATTCTCATTTTTTAAATTCAGGTGTTCTTAAAAATCTACTGGGGACATGGTCACATCCTAAATCCAGAAAAAAAAGATGTTAAACCAGTTTTATTACCTAAAAAGCAATTAAGATTTTACTAATGTTTTAAAAGTAATGCATTGCCCACAAAGTATTTCCTTATAGTTGGTGCATATTTTTAAAAAATGATTTAAAATAAACCAGAGGATTATAATATTATATCATCAGTGTACCAGAAAACTCATCAAAGCAGAATAGAATTCATATACAAAGTAAGATTACCTATAATAAAATGCAGTGTTATTCTGGATAACAAAATTAGAAGAAGATCAACTTGGGAATGAAGTAAATCTCTGCCTACTTCATATGCATGTTGGAATGTTGAATATAACTTGTCATCAAGTGGTACAGTGTATGATTTGCTATTTGATGATGTGGAATAAAGGGAGAGATAGGAAAAAGAGGGATTGAAAGAAATGACAGGTGAAGGATTATTCTCCTAGGTTGAAGGTTTTTAAATTAAATCTTTGTGAAAATGTTTAAGGATAATATAAAATGTTGAATTCTAAAAGTAGGATAAATTTTGATCTGTTCCACCAGAGATACTGAGTTATAACTAGTAATTACATATTTATAGTGCAAGACTGGGCATTGACTTAAACACATTTGTTAATGAGTGAAATAAATGGTGGAGCTCAAAAATTTACTAGAGGTACAAATTGATTTAACTCATTCACTCATAAAGTTGTGATAACAAAATTCGTGCAATGTTGTATCAGGAACCATAGACTAAGAATGTCTTGTGTATGTTGGAATTTTAGCTATGTATTATACTGCTAAATCACATATTTAAATTGGTATCAGAACTTTGATGAGAGAGGAGAAGAAGTACCATAGGTTTTTGCACTTCCTTATACTTAATTCCCACTTTGCTATAGTTAATACTAAGAAAAAAATGTTCTAAATAGTGTTAATAGGTAAGCTTTAAAACTGATATTTCCAAAGTAGGTCTTATACTTATTTTTCAAAGGATTGCCACTAAAGTGTAAGCTATATTCTACTACAGAGTATCTCAGGTCCTATAATGGCCTAATATTTGTTGCAAATCTGCAAAAGGAAAAATATAGAAGGAAAATACATTATCAGCAATATGTTGACTTTGACCCTTCGTTATCAAAACCTCTAATAATAGAGCTTAAAACTACCATCATCTAACTATGCCTTATGAAACCCTAGTTTATATCAGCAACTTCTCTGGAAATCATGTTATGAGTTTTATAGAAACATGTAAATTTTAGCCTCCTATTTATTAATCATTAATCAGTCCAGAATCGGATAGCATGATTTCACTGAAAATATAAATACAATGTGAAAGATATAAAAAATAAATTACTGTAGTCATCAAAATAAGATGATTAATGCATAAATTTTCTTTTTTTATATCACTTTGTCATCATTCTTTTAGTAGAATTATTATCATAGCATGTTTATTGAATATATTTGGTTTACATTTGTGAAGACAGAAACAGTGTTTTCCTGGACTAGGTTTAAATAAGGGAAGTGTTGTACCAATAAAACAGGTGGCCAGGCTGGGGAACCTCATCCTTTATTACTTCAGTAGAAATCTGTGGGTTCCCAGTGCTGAAAGAACATATGATTACATGCAAAGATAATATTTTTTAGTGATAGTTTTTTAAATTATATATGGGAGTATAAGCATCTGTACACTTTTAAAATATCTTTTTAGGGGCACCTGGTGGCTCAGTGGGTTAAAGCCTCTGCCTTTGACTCAGGTCATGATCCCAGGGTCCTGGAATCGAGCCCCACATCGGGCTCTCTACTCAGCAGGGAGCCTGCTTCCCCCTCTCTCTCTGCCTGCCTCTATGCTTACTTGTGATCTCTGTCAAATAAATAAAATCTTTAAATAAATAAATAAATAAATAAAATATCTTTTTAGAGGACTGAAGGGAGGGTCAGAGGGAGAGAGAATCTTATACAGGTTTCACACCTGACTTAGCACCCGGCTTTGGGGCTCCATCTCACATCTCCTTAGCCAAAATCAAGAATCAGATTCTTAACCAACTAAGCCACCCAAGAGTGCCAATTATAGGTACACTTATGAAAAAATGCTGGAATCTCTGTTGTACTACATTGTTTTTATGTGAGTGGCCACAGATTACAGTGAAATAGCCACATTTGTGAGTACCATAGGGTTACCAATGGTACATTAGGAACAATGGGTTTTAGAACCGGGATGGTTACTAGATATTTTCTTTTCTTTTTTTCTGTAAACTAATTTAAAACATTTCATCTTTCACAAATTCATAACTTTACATATCACTGGAATAGAGATTACCACACCTGAATTTTTTTTTTAAAGATTTTATTTATTTATTTGACAGAGAGAGATCACAAGCAGGCAGGGAGAGAGGAGAAAGCAGGCTTCCTGCGGAGCAGAGAGCCTGATGTGGGACTCGATCCCAGGACCCTGGGATCATAACCTGAGCCGAAGGCAGAAGCTTTAACCCACTGAGCCACCCAGGTGCCACAACTGAATTAAAAAAAATATATATGCAGAGGAAAGATAAGGTAGCTTATGTTTTTGAATTATTAAAACCTGGTGAGTAAGAGGGGGTGCATGAAACCATGTTTCTTTTTAAAAAAGAATTACTTAGAATTAAAATTAAATTTTAATGAATTAAAAAGAATTCACTTATTAAATATTTCATCATATATTCAAGAAGTCATCTTCTATTTCTCCCTGGATTCAAGCTTTCTTGGTGGTACAATGAAAGCTGCACTCAAGTATTCAAATAATTTGAGAAACAGTCAAGTGCATAGCCAGAAAAATCAAAGGATGTGAAGCAAAACAGGACAGAGTTTCTGAATTTCACAACCCAAGGGGTAGATACCTAATCCTCTTCTAGGATCAAAAGAAAAATATAATCAATTAACTTTTCATGCAGTTATGTAAATTATGATAGAAAACCATTATATTCTCCATACAAATATTTATCAAAAATTTAAAAGGAAACTTAGAGTTCTGAACTCATCATGTTAAGGTAAACTGCAAATACATCTTCAGTATTCTTTGAACATCAACAAAATCAGGAAATGATTACAACTGGCACCTTAATAAGCACTAGTTATGGTTGATATGTGAGATAATTACAATGTTTTGCTGGAAAATCTAATAAATCCCAGAATTGTTATTTTCTAAAATCTATTTTTATGGAAATTAGAACCTGAATATTTCCTTTATGGCAAGAGAACTATACAAGTTCTACTGACAAACTCAATCAAAAACTATGTTAACTCATAAAAAATAATTGTTGCTGAACACTGAGAAAAATACTTCATTTTTAAAAATTGAGTGGTTTATTATTAAAATGTAGTAAACTTTATAATTTTCAATTTACAAAATGAATTTAGTAAGTTTCAGATACCTGTTTTGACACAGAACTTAGGAAAATAAGTACATATAACAACATTTTAAAATGTATCTGACAAATTTTCAGAACGTGATTCACTTACAATATAATATTTCTTGAAATAAAATATGGCATTCAGGTCAGATGGCTTCTTGTTTTTTTCCCTCACCATATCTAAATGCTTTGTGACTTTTTCAATTCCCTTTTACCATTGTGTAGTATGTGGATTATTCAACGCTGTATAAAAGATTATTGGTAGTTCAGATCCACGACAGACACGTTGGGGGTGGGGACACGGAAGGCCATGCCAGTGAGCTTCCCATTCAGCTCAGGTCGTGGATCTGACCTGCCGCCTGGAGAAAGCTGCCAAATATGATGACATCAAGAAGGTGGTGAAGCAGGCATCAGAGGGCCCCCTCAAGGGCATCCTGGGGTACTGAGGACCAGGTTGTCTCTTGCTACTTCAACAGTGACACCCACTCCTCTACCTTTGATGCTGGGGCTGGCATTGCTCTCAATGACCACTTTGTCAAGCTCATTTCCTGGTATGACAATGAATTTGGCTACAGCAACCGGGTGGTGGACCTCATGGTCCACATGGCCTCCAAGGAGTAAGAGCCCCCTGAACCACCAGCCCCAGCCAGAGCAAGAGGAAGAGAGAGGCCCTCAGCTGCTGGGGAATCCCTGCCCCAACTTATCCCCCAAAACACTGAGAATCTCCCAACCTCCACTATTTCCATCCCAGACCCCCGAAGAAGGGGAGGGGCTTGGGGAGCCCTACCTTGTTATGTACCATCAATAAAGTATACTGTACCCAGCCAAAAAAAAAAAAGATTATTGGTAGTAAGGTATTTTAGAAAGTTTGAGTGCCACATAAGGTCAATCACTTGGTCTCAACAAAATTGACAACCATGTAGCTATTTTATCATTAATTCAATTGAGCCAGTGTTTTTGATCAAAATGATAAAATTAGCTCAAAAGAGGCCAAAATTTAAAGTTTAGTAGCAAAAAAATGCAAATAATATAGGTACATGAAAATGTATTTATTTATGATAATCAAGTTGGAACTCCTTAACTACATTTGATCTTTCTTGAAACATTTTTAGTATATCTTAAAAGTTTAAGTAATATATGGATTAAAAACAAAAAGAATGAGAAGATTTAATTTTCTTGTCTTTTTGTTGAGGCATAACTGACATATAACATTATATTAGCTTCAGTGTATAACCTAATGATTTGATATTTGTATATATTGAAAAATTATTCTTGTCTTGAACTCTTCTAACTATATAATGAATTTTATAAATACCTAAAATATTGGCTCCTTTCACTTCATAGTAAGTATTTAAGGTAACGCCATGTCTTTTCATGGTTTGATAGCTCAATTATTTTTAGCACTGAATAGTATTCCATTGTCGGGATGTGCCACAGTTTATTTATTTATTCACTTTAAAAAAAAAGACTTTATTTCTTTATTTGACAGAGATGACAAGTAGGCAGTGAGGCAGGCAGAGAGAGAGGAGGAAGCAGGCTCCTTGCCGAGCAAAGAGCCTGATGTGGGGCTCGATCCCAGGATCCTGAGATCGTGACCTGAGCCAAAGGCAGAGGCTTTAACACACTGAGCAACCCAGGCGCCTGTATTCATTCACTTTTTGAGGACATCTTGGTTGTTTCCAAGTTTTGGGCTGGAAAAATCCATGTGCAGGGTTTTTTGTATGGGCATATGTACAACTCCTTTATATAAATACCTACATGTGCATGTGTTTGGTCATATGGTATAGTATGTTTAGTTTTGTAAAAAAAAACTAAAATGTCTTCCAAAGTGTCTATATTATTTTGCATTCCTACCAGCAATGAGTTAGAGTTTCTATTGTTCCATATTCTCTCCAGCATTTGGTGAGGTATCAGTGTTCTATATTTTGGCCATTCTAATAAGTTTGTACTGGTATTTCATTGTTATTTTTATTACCATTTCCCTGTTGACATATGAGGCAAAGCAACCTTTTCATCTACTTATTTGCCATCTGCGTATTTTCTCTGATAATGTGGGTCAATGCCCTTGGCCCATTCTTTTTATTTTTTTTAATTTTTAATTTTTTCTTAACATATCAAAGCACTCACCATAACACATACTTTTCCCAATGTCCATATCCCAACCACCCTCTCCCTACCCCCCTTCCGCTGGCAACTCTCAACTCTCAGTTTGTTTTGTGAGCTTAAGAGTGTCTTACGGTTTGTCTCCCTCCTGATCCTATCTTATTTCATTTTTTCCTTCCCTACTCCCCAAACTCCACACTTTGTCTCTCAACTTCCTCATATCAGGGAGATCATATGATAATTGGCTTTCTCTTATTGACTTATTTTGCTCATCATAATACCCTCTAGCTCCATCCATGATGTTACAAATGGCAAGATTTCACTTCTTTTGATGGCTGCATTGTATTCCATTTAATATATATATACACCACCTCTTCTTTATCCCATTCATCTGTTGGTGGACATCTAGGTTCTTTCTATAGTTTGGCTATTGTGGGCCTTGCTGCTATAAACATTCAGGTGCATGTGCCCCTTTGGATCACTACATTTGAATCTTTAGTGTAAATACCCGGTAATGTTCTATTTTCAACTTTTTGAAGAACCTCCATGCTGTTTTCCAGAGTGGCTGCACCAACAGTGTAGGAGGGTTCCCCTTTCTCCGCATCCTCACCAGCATCTGTCATTTCCTGACTTGTTAATTTTAGCCATTCTGACTGGCGTGAGGTGGTATCTCATTGTGGTTTTGATTTGTATTTCCCTGATGCTGAGTGATGTGGAGCACTTTTTCATGTGTCTGTTGGCCATCTGGATGTCTCCTTTGCAGAAATGTCTGTTCATGTCCTCTGCCCATTACTTGATTGGATTTTTAATTCTTTGGGTGTGAGTTTGCTAAGTTCTTTATAGATTTTGGATACTAGACCTTTATCTGATATGTTGTTTGCAAATATGTTCCCCCATTCTGTCCATTGTCTTTTGGTTTTGTTGACTATTTCCTTTCTGTGCAAAAGCTTTTGATCTTGATGAAGTCCCAATAGTTCATTTTTGCCCTTGCTTCCCTTGCCTTTGACACGTTTCTAGAAAGAAGTTGCTGTGGATGAGGTTGAAGAGGTTGCTGTCTCTGGCCCATTTTTATAATTTTTAAAAGATTTTATTTATTCAGGAGTGCCTGGGTGGCTCAGTGGGTTAAAGCCTCTGCCATCAGCTCAGGTCATAATATCAGGGTCCTGGGATCAAGCCCTACATCAGGCTCTCTGCTCAGTGGGGAGCCTGCTTCCCTTCTTCTCTCTCTGCCTGCCTTTCTGCCTACTTGTGATTTCTGTCTCTCAAATAAATAAAATCTTAAAAAAAAAAGATTTTATTTATTCATTAGGTAGGCAGCGATCACAAGTAGGCAAAGAGGCAGACAGAGAGAGGAAGAAGCAGGCTCCCTGATAAGCAGAGAGCCCAATGTGGGGCTTGATCCCAGGACCTTGGGATCACGGCCTGAGCTGAAGGCAGAGACTTTAACCCACTAAGACACCCAGGTGCTCCTGGCCATTGTTAAATTTTTTATTTATTTCGTTATTTCTTATTTTTTTTTTTCTTTTGCAAGCTGGTGCAACCAGTCTGGAAAACAGCATGAAGGTTCCTCAAAATGTTGAAAATAGAACTACCCTATGACCCAGCAATTGCACTACTGGGTATTTACCCTAAAGATACAATCATAGGGGTGCCTGGGCAGCTCAGTGGGTTAAAGCCTCTGCCTTCAGCTCAGGTCATGATCTCAGGGTCCTGGGATTGAGCCCCACATCAGGCTCTCTGCTCAGTGGGGAGCCTGTTTCCTCCTCTCTCTCTCTGCCTGCCTCTCTGCCTACTTGTGATCTCTGCCTGTCAAATAAATAAATACAATCTTTAAAAAAAAAAAAAGATACAAACGTAGTGATCCAAAGGGGCACGTGCAACCGAATGTTTATAGCAGCAATGTCTACAATAGCCAAACTATGGAAAGAACCTAGATGTCCATCAACAGATGAATGGATAAAGAAGAGTTGGTATATATACACAATGGAATACTATGCAGCCATCAAAAGAAATGAAATCTTGCCATTTGTGATGACGTGGATGGAACTAGAGGGTATCATGCTTAGTGAGATAAGTCAATTGGAGAAAGACAACTATCATATGATCTCCCTGATCTGAGGACATGGAGATGCAACATGGGGGGTTAGGAAGATAGGAGAAGAATAAATGAAACAAGATGGGATTGGGAGGGAGACAAACCATAAGTGACTCTTAATCTCACAAAACAGAGGGTTGCTGGGGGGAGGTGGTCTAGAGAGGGGGAGGGGGTTATGGACATTGGGGAGAGTATGTGCTATGGTGAGTGCTGTGAATTGTGTAAACCTGGCACTTCGCAGACCTGTACCCCTGGGGATAAAAATACATTATATGTTTATTAAAAAAAATAAGAAATAATGAAATAAATAAAAAATTTTACAATGGCCAGGAGCACCTGGGTGGCTTAGTGGGTTAAAGTCTCTGCCTTTAGCTCAGAGACTTGCATTCCCACCAACAGTGTAGGAGGGTTCCCCTTTCTTCGCATCCTTGCCAGCATCTCTCATTTCCTGACTTGTTAATTTTAGCCATTCTGACTGGTGTGAGGTGATATCTCATTGTGGTTTTGATTTGTATTTCCCTGATGCCGAGTGATGTGGAGCACTTTTTCATGTTTCTGTTGGCCATCTGGTTGTCTTCTTTGCAGAAATGTCTGTTCATGTCCTTTGTCCATTTCTTGATTGGATTGCTTGTTCTTTGGGTGTTGAGTTTGCTAAGTTCCATATAGAATTTGGACACTAGCCCTTTATCTGATATGTCGTTTGCAAATATCTTCTCCCATTCTGTCAGTTGTCTTTTGGTTTTGTTAACTGTTTCCTTTGCTGTGCAAAAGCTTTTGATCTTGATGAAATCCCAATAGTTCATTTTTGCCCTTGCTTCCCTTGCCTTTGGCGATGTTCCTAGGAAGATGTTGCTGCGGCTGAGGTCAAAGAGGGTGCTGCCTGTGTTCTTCTCAAGGATTTTGATGGATTCCTTTCTCACATTAAGATCCTTCATCCATTTTGAGTCATTTTTGTGTGTGGTGTAAGGAAGTGGTCCAATTTCATTTTTTTGCATGTGGCTGTCCAATTTTCCCAACACCATTTATTGAAGAGGTTGTCTTTTTTCCATTGGACATTCTTTCCTGCTTTGTCGAAGATTAGTTGACCATAGAGTTGAGGGTCGATTTCTGGGCTCTCTATTCTGTTCCACTGATCTATGTGTCTGTTTTTGTGCCAGTACCATGCTGTCTTGATGATGACAGCTTTGTAATAGAGCTTGAAGTCCGGAATTGTGATGCCACCAACGTTGGCTTTCTTTTTCAATATTCCTTTGTCTATTCAAGGTCTTTTCTGGTTCCATATAAATTTTAGGATTATTTGTTCCATTTCTTTGAAAAAAATGGATGGTATTTTGATAGGGATTGCATTAAATGTGTAGATTGCTTTAGGTAGCATAGACATTTTCACAATATTTATTCTTCCAATCCAGGAGCATGGAACATTTTTCCATTTCTTTGTGTCTTCCTCAATTTCCTTCATGAGTACTTTATAGTTTTCTGCATATAGATTCTTAGCCTCGTTGGTTAGGTTTATTCCTAGGTATCTTATAGTTTTGGCTAAATGGGATTGACTCCTTCATTTCTCTTTCTTCTGTCTTGTTGTTGGTGTACAGAAATGCAACTGATTTCTGTGCATTGATTTTATATCCTGACACTTTACTGAATTCCTGGACAAGTTCTAGCAGTTTTGGAGTGGAGTCTTTTGGGTTTTCCACATATAGTATCATATCATCTGCAAAGAGTGATAGTTTGACTTCTTTGCTGATTTGGATGTCTTTAATTTCCTTTTGTTGTCTGATTGCTGAGGCTAGGACTTCTAGTTCTATGTTGAATAGCAGAGGTGATAATGGACATCTCTGCCGTGTTCCTGACCTTAACGGAAAAGCTTTCAGTTTTTCTCCATTGAGAATGATATTTGCGGTGGTTTTTTCATAGATGGCTTTGATAATATTGAGGTATGTGCCCTCTATCCCTACACTTTGAAGAGTTTTAATCAGGAAGGGATGCTGTACTTTGTCAAATGCTTTTTCGGCATCTATTGAGAGTATCATATGGTTCTTGTTCTCTCTTTTATTAATGTGTTCTATCACATTGATGGATTTGATTGATGTTGAACCAAACTTGCAGCTTTGGAATAAATCCCACTTGGTCGTGGTGAATAATCCTTTTAATGTACTGTTGAACCCTATTGGCTAGTATTTTGGTGAGAATTTTTGCATCTGTGTTCATCAAGGATATTGGTCTGTAGTTCTCTTTTTTGGTGGGATCCTTGTCTGATTTTGGGATCAAGGAGATGCTGGCCTCATAAAATGAGTTGGGAAGTTTTACTTCCATTTCCAATTTTTGGAACAGTTTCAGGAGAATAGGAATTAGTTCTTTAAATGTTTGGTAGAATTCCCCTGGGAAGCTGTCTGGCCCTGGGTTTTTGTTGGTTTGGAGATTTTTGATGACTGTTTCAATCTCCTTACTAGTTATGGGCCTGGTCAGGTTTTCTATTTCTTCCTGGTTCAGTTGTGGTAGTTTCTATGTCTCAAGGAATGCATCCATTTCTTCCAGATTGTCAAATTTGTTGGCGTATCGTTGCTCATCGTATGTTCTTATCATTGTTTGTCTTCCTTTGGTGTTAGTTGTGATCTCTCCTCTTTCATTCATGATTATATTTATTTGGGTCCTTTCTCTTTTCTTTTGATAAGTCTGGCCAAGGGTTTATCAATCTTATAGATTCTTTGAAAGAACCGACTCCTAGTTTCATTGATTTTTTTCTATTGTTTTTTTGGTTTCTATTTCATTGATTTCTGCTCTGATCTTTATGATTTCTCTTCTCCTGCTGGGTTTAGGGTTTCTTTCTTGTTCTTTCTCCAGCTCCTTTAGGTGTAGGTAAGGTTGTGTATTTGAGACCTTTCTTGTTTCTTGAGAAAGGCTTGTACCGCTATATATTTTCCTCTCAGGACTGCCTTTGCTGTGTCCCACAGATTTTGAACCATTGTGTTTTCATTATCATTTGTTTACACGAATTTTTTTAATTCTTCTTTAATTTCCTGGTTGACCCATTCATTCTTTAGAAGGATGCTGTTTAGTCTCCATGTATTTGGGTTCTTTCCAGCTTTCCTCTTGTGATTGAGTTCTAGCTTCAGAGCATTGTGTCTGAAAATATGCAGGGAATGATCCCAATCTTTTGATACTGGTTGAGACCTGATTTGTGACCCAGGATGTGATCTATTCTGGAGAATATTCCTTGTGCACTAGAGAAGAATGTGTATTCTGTTGTTTTGGGGTGAAATGTTCTGAATATATCTGTGATGTCCATCTGGTCCTATGTGTCATTTAAGGCCTTTATTTCCTTGTTGATCTTTTGCTTGGATGATCTGTGCATTTCAGTGAGGGGAGTGTTAAAGTCCCCTGCTATTATTGTATTATTATTAATGTGTTTCTTTGATTTTGTTATTAATTGGTTTATATAGTTGGCTGCTCCCACTTTAGGGGCATAGATATTTAAAATTGTTAGCTCTTCTTGTTGGACAGACCCTTTGAGTGTGATATAGTGTCCTTCCTCATCTCTTATTATAGTCTTTGGCTTAAAATCTAATTGATCTGATATAAGGATTGCCACCCCAGCTTTCTTCTGATGCCCTTTAGCATGGTAAATTGTTTTCCACCCCCTCACTTTAAATCTGGAGGTGTCTTTGCGTCTAAAATGAGTTTCTTCTAGGCAACATATTGATGGATTTTGTTTTTTTATCAATTCTGATACCCTGTGTCTTTTGATTGGGGCTTAGCCCATTAACATTCAGGGTAACTATTGAGAGATATGAATTTAGTGCCTTTGTATTGCCTGTAAGGTGACCGTTACTGTATATTGTCTCTGTTCCTTTCCGATCTACTACTTTTAGGCTCTGTCTTTGCTTAGAGGACCCCTTTCAATATTTCCTGTAGAGCTGTTTTGTTTGCAAATTCTTTCAGTTTTTGTTTGTCCTGGAAGCTTTTTATCTCCTTCTATTTTCAATGATATTCTAGCTGGATAGAGTATTCTCAGCTGCATGTTTTTCTCATTTAATGCTCTGAATATATCATGCCAGCTCTTTCTGGCCTGCCAGGTCTCTGTGGATAAGTCTGCTGCCAATCTAATATTTTTACCATTGTATGTTACAGACTTCTTTTTCTAGACTGCTTTCAGGATTTTCTCTTTGTCACTAAGGCTTGTAAATTTTACTATTAGGTGACGGGGTGTGGACCTATTCTTGTTGACTTTGAGGGGGGTTCTTTGCACCTCCTGGATTTTGATGCTTGTTCCCTTTGTCATGTTAGGGAAATTATCTCCAATAATTCTCTCCAATAGACCTTCTGCTCCCCTCTCTCTTTTTTCTTCTTCTGCAATCCCAATTATTCTAACGTTGTTTCATCTTATGGTGTCACTTATCTCTTGAATTCTCCCCTCCTGGTTCAGTAGCTCTTTGTCCCTCTTTTGCTCAGCTTTTTTATTCTCTGTCATTTGGTCTTCTATATCACTAATTCTTTCTTCTGCCTCATTTATCTTAGCAGTGAGAGCCTCCATTTTTGATTGCACCTCATTAATAGCTTTTTTGATTTCAACTTGGTTAGATTTTAGTTCTTTAATTTCTCCAGAAAGGGCTTTTATATCTCCAGAGAGGGTTTCTCTAATATCTTCCATGCCTTTTTCGAACCCAGCTAGACCCTTCAGAATCGTCATTCTGAACTCTTGATCTGACATATTACCAATGTCTGTGTTGACTAGGTCCCTAACCTTCAGTACTGCCTCTTGTTCTTTTTTTTGTAGCGATTTTTTCCGCCTTGTCATTTTGTCCAGATAAGAGGATATAAAGGATCAAATAAAATACTAAAAGGTTGGCAAAGACCCCAGAAATATGTGCTGTAACCAAATCAGAAGAGACCCCAAATTGTGGGGGGAGAAAGGGGATAAAAGGAGTTTCAGAGAAAAAAAAAGAAAAAAATTTAAAAAATAAAACAAATAAAGAAAAAATATAAAAAAGAAAGCAAAAAAAATATATATATTTTAGATAAACTAGTCAAAAAACGTTAAAAAAGAAAAGGGTAAAAGTTTTAAAAAATTTAACAGAAGAAGAAAAAAGAAAGAAAAATAATTGAAAAAAAATTGAATTAACCGCAAGACTAAAGAATCATGGGGAGAAAGCCATGAGTTCTGTGCTTTGCTTTCTCCTCCTCTGGAATTCCGCTGCTATCCTAGGTATTGAACCTGCTTTCCTTGATAGATGAACTTCGTCCTGGTTGGATATTTTGTTGATCTTCTGGGTGAGGGGCCTGTTGTAGTGACTCTCAAGTGTCTTTGCCCGAGGCGGAATTGCACCGCCCTTACCGGGAGCTAGACTAAGTAATCTGCCCGGGTTCGCTTTTGGGAGCTTCTGTTCCCTGAATGCTTTCCGTAGAGCTTGAAGGATGGGAATGAAAATGGCGGCCTCCTAGTCTCTGGCCCAGAGGAGCCGAGAGCTCAGGGCCCTACTCCTCAGTATGCCCCCAGAGGACAGCACCCAATCACTCCCGTATCCCCAGTTTCTAGCCGTGCTCCAAGCTCACCCAGCCTGGGACTAGTTCAAGGTACCCCCGAGCTGAGATTTCAGTCCTCAGCTCTGTCTCTGTAGCCGGTTTCTCCATTCTAACACCTGCAAGCTCTGCGACACACTGACACCTGCGATCCTTCTGTGACCCTGCAGGACCTGGGGCCACGCTGACCCTGTGTGGGCTTCACCATGGTTTAGCCTCTGGAGCAATGTCCTCAGTGGAACAGACTTTTAAAAGTCCTGATTTTGTGCTCCGTTGCTCCGCCTCTTGCCGGGAGTCAGCCCCTCCCCCCCGTGGTCTATCTTCCCTTCGTTTTGGATTCACTTCTCCGCCAGTCCTGCCTTTCAGAAAGTGGTTGATTTTCTGTTTCTAGAATTGCTGTTCTTCTTCTCTTCGATCTCCCGTTGGATTTGTAGGTGTTTGCAATGTTTAGATAAGCTATCAAGGCTGATCTTCTGCTACTTGATGTAGTCTCAGCCTGCTACTCCTCTGCCATCTTGACTCCTCCCTCCTCCCTGGCCATTTTTAAATCAGGTTTTTTTTCTTATTGAGTTTTAAGCGTACTTTTTATATTGTATTTTTTAATTGAGAATTAATTGACATGTAACACTGTATAAGTTTAAGGTATTCAACATGTTAATTTGATACATTTATATATTGTAGTAAAATTACAGCTGTCGCATTAGCTAACACTTCTGTCACATCACATAATGATCATTTCTTTTTTTGTGGTGAAAACAATGAATATCCTAGTCTCTTAGCAATTTTGACGTTTATAACACAGTATTGTTGACTATAATCACTATGCTATGAATTACATCTCCAGAGTTTATCTATGCACCAGTCCTAAGTATGGACCTTGTAAAATTTCCTCATTTCTCTCCAGCATGCCAGGCCCTGGTAACCACCATTCTACTGTTTCTGTGATTTCAGCTTTCTTAGATTCCACATGTAGGTGCTATCACGGTATGTCTTTCTTTGTCAACTTTTCTCACTTAGTAATGCCTTTGAGGCCCATCCATATTGTTGCAAATAGCAAGAGTTCCTTTTTTTTTTTTTCCTTTCTCATGGCTAAATAATATTCCCGTGTGTATGTGTGTGTGTATCACATATTCTGTTTTGTATTATACTACAATAAACATGGGTGTGCAGATGCCTCTTTGATAGATTGTTTTCATTTCCTTTGGGTATATACCCAGATGTGGGGTTACTAGATAATACGGTAGATTTATTTTTAGTTGTTTAAAGAAACTTCAAATTGTTCTTCTTAGTGGTTGAACCAATTTGCATTCTGATCAATAGTGCACAAGTGTTCCCTTTGCTCCTCATCTTCAACAACACTTATCTCTTGTCTTTGATAATAGCCACTCTAACAAGTATGAATTGATATATCCCTGTGCTTTTGATTTGTATTTCCTGATGATTAATGATATTGAGCATCTTTTCATGTGCTTGTTGGTCATTTGGATGTCTGCTTTAGAAAAAAAAAAAAAATGTCTGTTCAGGAGTGCCTGGGTCACTTAGTGGTTTAAGCCTCTGTCTTTGGCTCAGGTCATGATCTCAGGGTCCTGGGATCAAGGTCTGCATCAGGCTCTCTGTTCATCAGGGAGCCTGCTTCCTCCTCTCTCTCTGCCTGCTTTTCTGTCTATTTGTGATCTCTCTTTCTCTGTCAAATAAATAAATAAAATCTTTAAAGAAAACTGTCTGTTCAGTGTCTCAACCTGTATTTTAATTGGACTCTTTGTGTTGTACTCTTTTTTTTTTTGTTATTGAGTTGTATGAGTTCTTCATGTGTGCATGTGTGTATATGTGTATATGAGACAAATGGGATTATATCAAACTGAAGAGCTTCTGTACAGCAAAGAAAACAATAAAAAAATTAAAACACCCTAGAGAATGGGAAAAATATTTTCAAATAATGTATATAGTCATAAAAATAGAAACTATATATATAATTATTATATATTAAATTATATATGTTGTATATATATAATTTGTTTATGTGTCTATTTTTATGACATTACCATACTTTTAAATTAATATAAATTTATAGTATAGTTTGAAATAAGAAGGGTAGTACCCTCAGCTTTGTTCTTTCTCAGATTGATTTGGCTATATGGAGTCTTTTTGTAGTTCCACAAAAATTTTAGGATTTCCTATTTCTATGAAAAAGAAACTACAGATTAATATTCCTGATGAGTTATAGATGCAAAAATTCTCAAAAAATAACAAAAATGAATTCAACATTAAATTAAGATCATACACATGACCAAGTGGGATTTATCCCTAGGATGCAAGAGTGGTTCAACATATGTAAATCAGTAAATGTAATACACCACATTGATAGAATGAAAGATAAAAATCATATTATCATCTCAATAGATACAGAAAAAGTATTTGAAAAAAATACATTTTTTCCTGATAAAAACTCTCATAAAATTGGGTATAGAAGGAACATATCTCATTTTAATAAAGGCCATATATAACAAACTCACAACTAACAATCTCAACAGTGAAAATTGAAAATTTTTCTTTCCTCTAAGATCAAGAATAAGAAAAGTTGCATACACTCATCTCTTTGATGCAACATTGTACTGAAAGTCCTCACTAGAGCAATTAGATAAGACAAAGAAATAAAAACATCCAAACTAGAAAGAAGGAAGTAAAATTGTCATTACTTGCAGATGATATGGTCTAATACATAGAAAATCCTAAAAACTCAATGAAAGAATTATTGGAGCTAATCAACAAATTCAGTAAAATTGCAAGATATAAAATCAACATAGAGAAATCAGTTGCATTTCTGTACACAACAAAATATCTAAGAAGAAAATAAACTATCCCATTCTCAGTAGTATCAAAAAATTATAAATAAATTTATCAAAAATGATAAATTACTTTGGAATAAATTTGACCAAGGAACTGAATGATCTTTGCAATGAAAACTATAAAAATTTTAATGAAAGAAACAGGAGAAGACACAGACAAATGGAAAGTTATCTCACGTTTGCATATTGGAAAAATGAATATTGTGAAAATGCCCATATTATCCAAATTCATTATAGATTTAATGTAATCCCTATCAAAATTCTAGTGGCCAAGAACATGAATAGAACTAAAGGATATTATGCTAAGCAAAATAAGTCAATCAGAGAAAGACAATTATCATATATCTCATTGATATGAAGAATTTGAGAAACAAGATGGAGGATCATAGGAGGGCAAAATGAAGCAAGATGAAACCAGAGAAGGAGATAAACTGTAAGAGACTCTTCATCTCAGGAAGCAACCTGAGGGTGGCTGGGGTTTGGCGGAGTGAGGGATAGGGAGGCTGGGTTATGGACACTGGGAGGGTATGTGCTATGGTAAATGCTGTGAATTGTGTAAATCTGATGAATCACAGACCTGTCCCCCTGAAACAAATAATACATTATATATTAATTTAAAAGATTCCAATGGCATTTCTCCCAGATGTATCTTCTAAAATATTTTCTCTTACTCTGTGGCATGTCTTCTAATTCTCTGGACAATGTCACAAAGCAGAAGTTATTAATTTTAATGAGGTCCAGCTTGGTGATTATGTCTTTCAGGGATTGCATCTTAGGGGTTTTATCAAAAATTTTGCTGTCATATTCAAGATCATCTAGATTTTCTTTTATTGTTTCTGGGCTTTTATCATTTATATTTTACTTTTAGGTCTGTGATCCACCTTGAGTTCATCTTTGTGAGGGGTGTAAGACCTGTGTCTGGATTCTTTTTTTTTTTTTTTTGCACATAAATATCCAGTTGTACCAGTACCATCTGTTGAAATAACTTTTTTTAATTTCTCAAAACTCTTTCTTGTACTGGAATTTCTTTTTCATGGACTTAGGTAATTGATGCCATATCAAAAAAAAAAATCTGAGGTGATAACCAGAGTTTTTTGGTATTCATTTATTTTTCTCCCATGTTCTTTGAATAAGGAGTATTTATTGTATTTAATTTTACCTTTTATCTCTTCTTGTTGCATGATTTCCTTAGATGTCTTGTGATTCTTGGTTTTATTGTTATAATTTACAATGAAGCTAGTACAGTTAATTGTAACTCAGCATCTGATTTTTTTTATATAAATTGGGAAAATAATTATTGGGCTTAGTGCCCATAAATAGGTAAATTAGGAGATCTGTGACCTGGACATGTTATCTGCACATTTTTTTTTCACAGAGAGTTTATTCTACTTCTGTAGAAATGAAGCTCAGTGATTGGGCATTCATGATGCTATTATGTGTGTATGGTTGTCATCTGGGGTATGCTCCATTTGTAGATCTTTAATTGCTATTTCAGACTTACATTTCACTCCTGGCATCCTGGCATCTAGTCTTAGAGTTTTTGAATATCTAGGCTTCTGCAGATTCCAAAGGGCAAATTTCCCATAGATTTTGATTTCTTTACCTATGTTTCAAAGTTAACTCATCCTAGTCTTTCATGAGAGCCTTTCTTAGAAAGCATTCTTACAAAATGCTTTTGAAATATTTCATTATCTCATGGACTCTCAGTTCTTTTCATTCTTGCAACAATTACTTTTTTGCCATCATTTTAATGCTATATTTTTAAGGGAATATAGATGAACACATGTCCATCAGCCTAAACAAGAAACACCACACGGTCTTTATATCTTAATTATCTTTTAGATACTGCTGTTATTTGCTTATTTTCCTCTGTTTTCATTTAGTTTATAAGTTGCCTAATTTCATTTCAATCACACTTTAAATTCAGTAAATCTCTAATAGAATTCCTTTTCTCTAAGTAGGTTCTATGTATTCATTCACAATCTATGTATGTAAAGCTACTCAATTTTAATTCGCTACTTACCTCAATTTCTTTCTCATAAATATTTTTATATCGCTTTTACTCTGTCTTTAGTTTTGAATTTCCAATCTCTCTATTTGAAACATATCTATAAATGTACAGAATTTATCAATGGCACAGTTATCCTTTCATACAATAGGAAAAAACAAATATAAATGATTATGATGTAAATCACAAGTTACTGAGACATCTTCATAAATACTCATAGATATTGTGATGATAAAAATTAAACAGTTGTTTAACTAATCAGTGAGGGATGTCAGGATGTAAGAGAAGTTGATTAATTAAACAATGTTTAATTAATCAGTGAGGGAATGTCAGGATATAAGAGAAGTTGTAATAAGGCTTCTTCTGGTTCGTTTAAACTTCAATGTGGAGTGTTTTCTCATTTACTCAATTTCAAGTACCTAATCTCTAATGATTTCATTTTTTTTTAAGATATATTTTCCCCTAGAATCTTAATTAGTTGTTAACAACTTCAAGTAGTTTTCAAAACTCATTTTCTACTGCTTACCAAATAAGACAGGAGGGGATCACAATGACAAATGTTTCATATTCCAGTAAGGACCCTTGAAGAGTTTGTCTTTTAGTCTCATATTGATTATTATTTATCCATTAATACACTACTGTAAGGGTATATTAATCCTTTTGGTCATTTTAACTCAAACTTAGTAATTTGTTTTACTGAATATCTCAACTTAATTCACAAGGTGTATTTCTTCTCATAATGTGGTTTCAACATTATATTTACTGATACTATCCCACACGTATCCCACAGCTCATTCCTGTCTTCATATCTTCACTTGAATATCATCTTGGAGAAGCCTTCCTCTTTGTCTCTATCAAAAATTATTCTCATCACTCTAAATATATCTTATTTTTTTCTTATAGTAATTATTGCTGTGTGACATTACATTATATATTTTTCCCTCTCTCCCTCCCACCCTATCTCACTCTCCAATCCATTCCCCCGCTAGAATAAGAGGTTTCTGTGGGTACGACCTTTCTCCATTTTATTACCCTATCCCTAATCACAAATGCTTAGCAAAGTCTCTACATAAGCAGTACTCAATAACTTTGTTAAATGGATGAGAGAATGAAAAGAAATGGTTTAACCCTGAGCTTAGCTTTATAATAATGCTTCAGGTAAAATAATAATAATAATAATAATAATAATAATATTGCATGACACTAATTAAGGAATATGTTATGATGAAGTGTGTAGGGTGGGGTAGAATATAATCAATTCAGTTTGTTTTGACTTTTTGTGTTATGTGAAAAATTGACACTATTGTAACCATTTCAAAATAGAGCTTAAGGGGTGCCTGGGTGGCTCAGTGGGTTAAAGCCTCTGCCTTCTGCTCAGGTCATGATCTCAGGGTCCTGGGATCCATCCCCACAGTGGGGATCTCTGCTCAGCAGGAAGCCTGCTTCCCCCTCTCTCCCTGCCTGCCTCTCTGCCTACTTGTGATCTCTGTCAAATAAATAAATAAAATCTTTAAAAATAAATAAATAAATAAATAAAGAGCTTAAATGGCCCCTGCAGAGAAACTGTATTACCTGCCTTTGTTTGAACCAGGTCCAATACTTTGGACTTAGCAAAACAGCAATTGTTTTAAGCAGTTTCTTGAGAAATCAATGGAAGAACAGTCATTCTGATCACAAGACTGATGGTTGTAGACTTTCTGAAGATAGAATCAGTAGTCAGTCATTGTATAATTCATTGTAGCCTAGCTTATTAACATCCATAGAAAATGTTTTTCTTTCCTTGAACTCATGTAATTGCCCCGGTCCTTTTCCTCATAAAAAACTCTTGGTTTCACCCTACAAGCAAATTATTATTTGGGTTCCTGCCTGGGTATGTCCTCCCTAGATTATAATTCTTTGATCCCATGTAAACATTCCATTGCCTCTTATCACAACTCTTATTTTCAGGTTGACACTTGTTTAGAAGGGAATAACAGCACACAGTTGCATATACTATATTTATTTTGTTTGGATAATAGTCAAATAAACATACACTAACTATAATTACTTATACTTTTTCAAACAGTTCATATTTCAATATACCAACACTGATGTTATGTTTTATTAACACCCTATGAACATTAACATCTTTCTAAAGTCAGTGAATTTTCAATAAATTTTATATAGTAATTTATAAGGTAGATGTAGTAATAAATGTTCTGCTACTACATGAATGGAAAACATTAATTATGATCACTAGAACAAAGAATTCAAACATTGATAGATTTTACTACTTGCTTAAATAAAACGTCTGTAAGAAAATTTTTTAAGAACTTCCACTTTTTAATGGAACTTGTCCAGGTAGAAATGGATAGATTTTATATACTAAAATATCCTGATAGACTATTCATTCTATAAATATATGCCACCTAATATATTTCATCCCAGTGATGTGTTGTACAGGAAAGGTCATTTCCTTATTAGCCCAATAGGTTACCAGGGAAGAAAAGTCCCTGTACAAATAGTTTCATGATGGCTGATCATTTTGTATGAAAAGTACAAAGTGAGACTAAAATAAAATCACAACAAATCATTAATCAAAAGCCAAGTAGTACTCAAAAAATGAGTTAGAATTAACTCGCCAAAAACAGGTATGGTGAGCATTGCAAGGAGAATGAAAGAACATACATATAAAGAAAAGATGTATAAAGTATATGAAGACTAAAAAATAGTCCAATATGATTAGTGACTGAGGTTGAGTCTTCCAAAATGAGATTATATACAAAAGCTACATCATGAAATGTCTTTCAGGATATATTAATTACTTTGGAATTTTTTATTCAGGTGAAAATAAAAGGCATTGAAAGGTTTTGGTCAGAGTAGTGACATGACAAGATGTATTTCCTTACATTTATGTAAAATTAAAAAGAATTAACATGATCTGGAGCAATCTGTGGACAAGTATTGGCAAATTGAATTTATTGGTCTCAATTCCTCACTCCCCTAAATAAGAGTTACTGTACCCATGCTTGCCAAAATCTCATAGTAGAGTGTATTTTCCAGCCTCTTGATATGGGCCGGTTATTTATCTTGTTTGGGCCAATGGAATGTTAGTGGGTGTGGTGTTTGTAGAGTTTTGCTATGTGCTTGTATGATTGGCATTGTTCCCTTGAGCTTCTGCCATCTCACAAGAAGCACACCATGGGTCGCAGGTGAATGTAATTTGGACTCGAGAATAAAACACATGTATCCCCGTACACTAGTAGATCCAGAGCCCAAGGTAGAGTCACACTAGCTGAATTGCAGCTGTTAGCAAGAAATAAGTGCTTATTGTCTTCATGCCACTGATTTTTCAGGCATTTGTTTCACAGTATTATTGAAAAAGTAACAAAGTGATACAATGTGGTGAAAAAAAAAGTTCTACCTGGGAGAACTTAAAATTAAAGTAGAGATCCCACCCCACAGTCCTAAATTCACTGTTTTGTTCCTAATAAAGCTCCTTGTATATCTCCAAATAATGTGTTTATGAGTCTCTTTCATGATTTTATTAACCATACATATTATTATTAATTCAGCAATAGGATAGATGCAGGTTTAATCTTACATAACTTTCACTCCCTCCATATTTTTGATAGTTATATGTCCTGTTATTTTTGCCTTTTTTTTAACACTTTATAACATATTGCAATTTCATATTTTATTAGCTTCAGACACTATCTCTTGACCCCCTTATCCATAATACATGGTTGTTGACATCTTAGATTTCCCTTCCCACTTCTGCTTCATAGTTTTCTAAGTATATTATTAATTTCACATTGATAATATTAGCTATATATGCATTCAGTTCTCAAGACTGACCCTACTATAAACTAGGGATATCTGGGAATGAATTTTCAGTTCAGTCTAGGCATTCATGAATATGCGAGTTTGGGTTTGTATTAATTACCTGGCATCTAAGCAGAAAGGATGGGAATCTGCAGAACAGTCAGAATAGGCCAGGCAGATAGAAAAAGAAAACCTGAGAATGGCAAAGCAGAGCTTTTCAAAGTCCTTGATGGGATCAGATGGTAATATTGTCATCTGAGGTCCTTTAATGGTCTCTGAGAGCCATGCAACCTTGTACTTCCAACTGAGAGTATGCACATTGTCTAGCTTTCTGTAATTGCTTCTGTAAATATAGATGCTCATATAATTTTGACTTTCAAATTTTAATAAAAATACTCCTATAGACATAAATAACTTTGTCTCTTAAGTTTCTGTCATTGCTATTACTGAATGCTTGCACAGTAATCATAATTAAATATAGAATGATCTTTTCCTGTAGATTATTTATAAACATGAAAGTAATTATATGATTATTGCTCTGTAATTATTGCACCCAAACCCAAGGCCATTATCCTAATTCAAAGCAGAAGAGAATACACAATGTTATATGGATTAGCCTCTTTTATGTTGTCAGTTGTGCAAAGCCACTGTACATTTTCATTTTTTTCCTATTTGGCCATGATGCATTTGTACATTTTCTAATCTTGTTTCTAAGTCATTTTATTTTTAAATTGTCTTTTTACTCATTTTTATTGCTGTTCATAGGAGATTGCCTTGTTTATAGTCTCAAGTTTATCAACATCATTGATCGTATTCTCTGAATCAAAAGATCCATATTCTCACCAAGTCTTCCACCTTTTGCTTTCTGTTCCAATCTGGATCAGATATTAAAAGGACTTGCTTTGGAACTCACTTAAGCTTAGCATGGCTTCTTCAGACAGTTTAATCCTGTATTACATCTACTATTTTCCAGATAACAGGTTTCCTGTTTTTTCCCCTTGATTGCATCTTCCATTTGCTTCTTTCTTTATGAATTTCTAAATATAGGTATAGATCATCCTACCCTTGAGATGTAACTTGTGTTTTAGAATTCTAGACAGAATGTAATTTCTTTGTTGGAAACCTGACGTCAGTCTGACTCTTATTCTTTTGTAGGAAATCCTCCTTTTTTGTCTTGGTTAACTTTATTTTTTGACCTTCTAAAAACTTTTAGAATTGTTTTTTTATTTTTCAGCTTCCGTAATTCCAAAGTAGTTTCATTTTTGTTAATTCACCCTACACAATGAATTGTCTCAATTCTAAAATTTGTTTCCTTCTGTAGGTCAAAAGAACTTGTTTTTACTGTTTCATTAATATCTTTCCTCTCCCATGTTAATTGTTCTGTTTTTCATTTTTTAAAAGATTTTATTTATTTATTTGAAAGAGAGAGAATGAGAAAGAGAACACAAGTTGGGGGAGGGTTAGAGGGAGTAGCAGACTTCTCATTGTCCAGGGAGCCCAATGTGGGACTCGATCCCAGGACTTTTCAAGATCATGACCTGAGCCGAAGGCAGTTACTTAACCAAGTGAGCTGCCCAGGCCCCCCGTTCTGTTTTTCTTTGTTGAACTGTTAGGAAGTTGTCTCTATAGCACTTATTTTTCTCTTATGTTTCTTTTTTTCTTTCTTTCTTTTTTCTTTTTTGCTATATTCTAGACCCTAGTCAATCTTCTAACCATTCTAGTCATTGCCTAATATTAAAAACAAAATTACTAATGTCAGATAGTTCTTATTTTATTCTTATTCTTTTTTCAGAGTATCCGTATTTTGTCAATGAATTTCATCTTTTAAAAATTATCTTAGGATACTAATTCCTTTTGAAAAAATTCTCAAATTATTTCCCTGTTCCTTTTAGTGTTCTCTCTTTAATGTATATTCCACATATCTGTGCATGCTTTTATTTCAACAGTTATACTTATAACGTAAAGAATAGGCTGGCTGAAATGGTAGCAGGCAGGAGTTTGTTCCTCGCTAGTGTATTCTCAATGGTTTTTAAATGGATAGAAGTACAATACCCATTTGTAGAGTAATTAAAACCCATTTGCAGGATTTTGTTTATGATCTATGGGGAGGTGACCAAGGAGCACACTGCTCTCTAAAATGTAAAAACAGGGAAAGCTTTAACTCTGCAATGCTCACGCTAAATTCCTTGCAACCCTGAAGAGGTTGATTCAGTTTCCTCAGACACTTGGCGAAGATCAAAAGGGAAACAACCGTGCTTGGGGATGAGTGGAGTGAAGTAAAGGTAAAATTGTTTCTGTTACAGATCTTCAATTAATACCCAGTCTGTGACCTTTCAACTTCTCTTCAGATCTCCTGACCCCATGCTTTTCCAGAATTCTGAAAAGATGGATTCTCAACTTCAGGTCAGTCTTCTCCTGCCTATATTACAGAAGGGGTTTCTTGTGGTACTTCATTCACCTAAATGCTCATATCCACTGTTCAAATTCCTAAGTTGTTTAAAATGGTATTTTAAATAATAACACTCTAATTTTACTGTGTAGATTTAGTTTTGTATTTTTCTGTTTATATGGAATTTTAATAGAATCCAGATAAAATTTTATATGCTCAGTTTGCCATCCTGAATTAGAATCATGTATGGATAATAAAACTCTAATAATAACTTCCCATTCTCCTCTCCCCATTTCAGGGTCTGAGCAAAAGACCCTAGGCATATTTGGCTCCATTTAATTTTCATTTACACTCACTCATTACACTCATTCCTTTACACTCACTATTCTATAATTGATTTACATTCTTAATCTTTTGCTCTAAAAAATCCTGTCTTCTTTTCAGTCATATGCCTTCAATAAACATTTGCTCATAGTTTGGAACATTCTCCTCTTGAGTGTCACTGGCCTGATTTTTTTTTTATTTTGAACTATTAATAAATCATTTCACTTACATTAGTGATGGATAGGGTAGAAAATAGTTATAAGGATGGTATGATGGCCCATTCTAGTTTGAAGTCTGTAGGAATGGAGAAAAATGGATAGAGTCAAAAGGCATTAAAGATAAAATCAAAAGGACTGTACATTCACAAAACACCTGGGATTATTTTTCTAGGTCATGAAATTAAATGAATCAACTATCATTTAGTAACCTACAGAACATGATGAATAGATCTGGGAGAGCCATCATAAAATCAGTTTTGACCTTTTATAGCTTGAATCCCTTTCAAGACATACATTAGGATGCTTATACATATAGTTGTACTGGTGAGAATTTGGCATCTACAGATAGTGATTATAGCAAATTCAGGAATGTGTCATCTGGACAGAAAATATAGAAGGAGAAGGAAAGATGGACCAAGACAGGGAGAGTATTGATAAATTCCATCGTTCCATCATTAATAGTCCACATAGAACCTGAGAATTTGGAAAAGGAGATTATGGGAGCATAAAGAGAAGAAGGGGGGAAATAAAGCAAATGTGTTTAGGGAGCTACACAAGGAGGAAAGCCTAAGGGACTCGGAAGATCCATGTTTTGTTAACAAAGAAAAGCGTAGGTGATATACTTAATCAATGAAAATTTTAAGCACCTACTATATTCTAGGCTTTGAATTCTAGGCCCTGATGGTACAGCAGGGGAAAAAACAGTTTATAGCTTCAAAAAACGTAAAATGTGGCATGAAAAATGGCCATTGTGCAATTAAGTGAAAGTGTGGTATATACCAAGATGGACAAATATAGTATGCTATTGGAGTGTATAAATAAGCATCATTTGGGGGTCATAAATGCCCTTTTGGAAAAAGTAATGCTTAAGCTGTGACTACGAAGTGATTAATATATATTAGTCTAACAAAGTTAGAGTTTATACAATACCATAAAATAAAGAAGAGGAAGACAAAACAGAAAGTGGATGGGACCCTGAAGAGAAAAACAGTCAAGTTCCTCTGTCTACAGTTTATTAAACAAAGAAACTATAAATGCAGATTTTGAAATGTCTTAGCAATTTACATGAATAGCTGAACCTGTTTTTAATGTGCTGAAAAGAAGGACAGAGAAGTATAGATTCAGTTTCCATGAAACCAATTGATTTTGAAACATATGCACTTATGCACTGTGTGATGAGAATCAGATAGATCACAGTCTGAAGCTTTTTAGTATGTTTAAAATTATTAATGGATCACAGTTTTAAAGATTTGATAATTAGATTTAAACTCTTTTACACTTTGGCACAATATATGAATTTAAAACACTGACAGTTAATAAAGAAGTGACTTGGTTTTCAACTTGCCACCCCAATTTTTATGACAATTTTATTATTCTTGTAAAAACACAGAGAATATTCAAATAACTTTGAAAAAGCCTCACTTTCTATAAATTGAGGAATATACATCACCTTAGAAGGATCGTGTTCTTAATAACAGCACTTAAACTTAAATATCTAACCTATACAACTTCTTAAGTGATCTCCATAGTTTTCTTGACCTTTTAGTAGACAAAATTTTCAGGGAGAAGATCATCTTGATAAGTTTTTAAAAGTCAAAAGGAAATATAAAGGCTATTTTTAAGATTTGGAAAAGGCCAAAACACTTAAAATCTTGCAACATTGTATTTTTTTCACACTATAGAAACTATGTTCAAATGGCAGTTTCAGAATGAAGTCATTTTAAATTTGTCACCATGTGACAAGTTGCTTTCTAAATTCTTAAAATAACTGTTTCTACATTAGTATGTTAGAGATTTGAGAAAAATAACTTATTTCTAAGTCACCTGATGTGTAACTAAACACAAGGAGGTAGGTATTTTATATATATAGAATGCACATTATAAATTATACAGTATGTAATATATAATCACCTATATAAATATGTGTAATGGATGCACACAGATGTGTATATGTACACACATGCCCATATACATTCTTACACACACACATTCCAAATACTAGCAAATAGCTTCAGATATTTTTGCTATGGCAATTTGGATAACTAATGCAAAACTTTCAGAAAAGTTTTACAAACCTAGGAGAAATTTCATACTTCTATTAGAAAACAAAGAACATTAAAAATGAAAAAGAATTTTATTGAGAAGCCAAAAGACATTCTTTTGATATTTGTATAAGTCTTTAAAAGTTAAAAAGAACTCATAGATTAGAATTTCAAGTCGTTTTCACCAAAGACCAAGATTTCACGGAGATACCTAGGGAGTAGGTAAAGGAGTAGAAGGAAAAAAAAAGAAAGAAAGAAAGAAAGAAGGTCAGGAGCTCTGAACATTTGTTTCCATTTTATCCAAAATAAATAGGTTTCTTTTTATTAACATTACGTATTGAGGTCCTGAGTTTCTTTTTTATCAAAAAGAAGCAGCAGCAAACAAATTTAGTGAGGGAAATGGAAAGGGGAGGATGACATCTATTCCAAATCTAGTCTAACTTCATTAAATAGAAAAAAATCAAAAATTCCAAGAGGTTGGGACTTGAGCAGTATCTGTGAACAGCCCTGGAATCTCATTGGTCATTTCATCTCTACCCCCCTTGAATCTAGGTGTTTTGGTTTTCTTTTTAAGGACAGAAAAGACAGAGGTGGGAAAGGTATATACATATGAGTACTTGTCTCTTATTAATCTTTTTTATCTGTGTGATAGAATTACCACCGCTTGGTAAAATACCTTTGAATTGCTTGAACTTGGTAAAGTAAATGATCATAGATGTGATGGGAGAACAATAGTTTCAATGAGAGACCCTTTCATCACTTCAACCCATTGACACCTAAGACCATTTAAAACTCTGAAGTTCTGAAGGATGGGTTATCTAGATTTAGTTCAAACATCTGTAATGTTCTAAATGTAAAGACTTTAAAATATGCAAAGGCAACAGGTGCATTTACAATGAGATATAACTCAATAGAATTTGCCCAACAGTGTTGTAAATTAAATATTAGGATAACACAGAAAAAAGTGAATTTACTTCTCTCTAGAAAAAGGAAGATGAGAGAGCTTCACAGACCAATCTTACATAAAGACTAAGAAGTCTCCTTGACTTTTTCTCCAAGGAGACATTATCTTTATCATGATGCACCATAAGCAAACCTGCTCTTTAATCTGGAAGGACATACTATATATTCCAAGGCTATCTACTACACAAATATCTTTGAAAAGATGATCTGGAATAAGTTAGTCAGTGTCTCTGCTCACAAGATGGACAAGAATGTGAGGGACTGATGGAGAATTGCCTCCCAACAGAAGCAGTGCAGCTACTACAATAAGCCAGATGAGAAATGCCAGGAGTAGGGGAGCAACCATGAGAATTAGAGGAAGAAGAATAAAACCAAAAACATCACATAGGTGGGTTAAAAGAACTGAAGAGAGCTTGTTTGAAAAAGGAGAAAAAAGAATGTCTGAGGATTGGGATATGGAGAAAGGATACATATTTTCGAAAGCAAAAATAACTATACTTGGATAGATGCTATATTTTTAATTTTTTTTATTGGAGCAAAGTACGTATAGCCTTTGCCATTTTAACCATTTATTTTTATTTATTTTTTTAAGTAATCTCCACCCCCAGCATGGAGCTCCAATTCATGACCCTGAGATTAAGAGTCACATGCTCTACCAACTGAGCCAGCCAGATGCCTGTGTAGATATTATCTTGACCATTAATTGACAAATAAAAAATGGCCCAGAAATTCATATATAAATAATTCACAAAAATACTGCATTTTAATCTTTGTCAGTTAAAATATTAAAGTTTTTACTTAGAAACTGAATGTAGAAGATACCATTTCTATATAGAGAATATTATCTTTGTTATTGAATCTTATATGTAGTATTTGATTTGCTTGATAATCAGCACTTTGGATGTGAAGTACATTTTAGTTGTGAGAAGAAAAGATCTTTCCAGGGCTAACTGATAAGCAAATGCATTTAACTAATAAATAACATTGAATTTAGTATACATTCTAAGAAGTCTGGAATTATGGTAAAAGCCAGTCATAGTTATATATATTTCACTATGAAAAAAATTACAATTATTTTTACTTCATGCTATATATAATGGATACATGATTTGTTTTAACTGCTGCTTTTTTTTTGATAATTTAGTTATCAACAAAAAATGAAATCCATTATATTTTGTATTAGTAATATGAACTATAAAAGCATGTAGAAGTTAACAGAAGCTTTATTTGTACTCACAGAAAATCCAAACTCTATGTCAAAGAAAAAAGGTAGATATTAAGAGTGAAAATTTGCAGTGTGATTTTGGATTGATAATTTAAATCAGTTTGAAAATATACAAAAGCAGGCATGCCTGGATGGCTCAGATGGTTGAGTGGTGCACTCTTGTCTTCTGCCCAAATCATGATCTCTCAGCCAAGAGATAGAGCCTCTTGTTGGGTTCCCCATGGGCTCCCGTGAGAAGTCCACTTCCTCTCTGCCCATCTCCACTCACCACCGTGCATGCTCTCTCTCTCAAGTAAGTAAATAAATCTTAAAAAAAAGAGAGAGAAATATACAAAAGCAAATAAAACTTGCATATACTCTTTTAATAATATTTATATGGTAGATGCTTTATGAAGTAAGACTCAGAAAAAACAGTGTTATAATAATGTTCATGATTTATTTATTTATTCATAATCAGACTGCCTGGACTTTAAAAATGGATTTTAAATACTTGGGGGGAAAATGAGGTCCTTGGTAGTCATACATCTGCATTATAACTCAAAAGGAAATTGAAACATTTTGCTTAAGAGCATTGATTGTTTCTAATTTTTTTTTCTTAATTTTGTGGTATTTTACATCTTATTGTTTCCCAATTCATAATCAATTGTATTATTCCAAAATTCAGGCAAAACAACTGACATGAATGGAACTTTCTCAGATAAAATTCACTGGAGAAGATAAAACAAAATTTCATCATATTTAAGATGAAAATAGCTGCCTGATGTTACAGAAAGCTGTGCTCTGAAAATTGAGATTTCTGATGTCATTTCCAGTTTTATAATTTTTGGTTTTATAATTTGATCTCCTTCCCTATAACCTGTTCTAAAATTTTATTTAGAGGGATAGAAAGAAAATTAGAGCAAGAAAATGGTTAAAAGAAGGAAGAACAAGAGGCAAGGAAGAAAACAAATCACTTCTGTGCTGGTTTGTAAAATGGCCAAGGGCAACCTTAAAACTACCAGAGGAAGAATGGGTAGGCTATGCCCTTGTTCTCCCCACCCCACACCCAACGACATGGAAATTCAAAATCCTAATTCTGAATAAACCACAGGATTTTTAAAAATTATGATGAAACAAAGCTTCAGATGGACGCACCTTAAAAGTGCTATTTTCTGAGGATTATTACAACTATTACAACTATCCTGAGAATTATTACAACTGTATTTTAGAATTCCCTGAATCAAATTATCATAAAACATTTAAAACAAAGAAAGATCTGATTGAATCTACTGATAGTAGTTTGTGACCTAAAAGTCCTAAATCATTCAAAAAAGAAATGAAAAATAAATGTTTAAGGATAAGATTAATGCTAGTGGGCAATTTACTTAAAGTGAGTTTGCAAAAATACTTTTCCCTGTTTCATTTCACTGTACAGACACAGCTTCTGAGAAAGCTGAGCTTTTTTACTTCTTCGCCTTCTATTCTGGCTAAAATAGAAGAGTTGGAAGGGGCACTGTTCCTGCACCTCCCTCCTACAGATACCTACATGTCACTTGTATCCTGCAAATCTAAATCGTTTCCTAAAGAGGTGAGCAGTTGCAGGACACCTGATACAACCTGTCCACTATCCCATCACAACTGAACACTTTTCAGGGTCATTTCATTTTCTTCCTTAGAAGCTAGTGCTACTCTTTTTAAGTAAACTGATTAATATTATTAAGAAATTAATAGCTTTCCTGCAGTTGAAATTTCCAAAGCCCTGTTCTTTCTGACAATATATTTAAAGCAATTAAAGAGCTTGCAGCTATTCAGATAAACTTAAAAAATATTTCCCAAAGGAAAGGCAATTCTTTTTTTTTTAAGATTTTATTTATTTATTTGACAGAGAGAGATCACAAGTAGGCAGAGAGGCAGGCAGGGAGAGAGAGAGGAGGAAGCAGGTTCCCTGCCAAGCAGACTGGGATCATGACCTGAGCCGAAGGCAGAGGCTTCCCAGGCGCCCAAGAAAGGCAATTCTTGTACAGCTATTTCTGCTAGTCTTAGACTATACTTACAATCAGAACTAACACAACTGCCAGTGATACATTCATAAAGAAGAATTTTCAGACGATGAACTGAAAGAGAAAAAAAAGCAACAGTAGCCAATTTTTGTGACTCTTCCTCAGGAAACCGTCTTTCATTGGTCAAACGTTTAAAACATTAAATGACAGATTTATGGTATTAAAAATAGGGGATATGTACATAAATGTTATAAAGGGAATATATTTTTACAATGGCTTATAGACTTTGTATCTTTGAAGTAAGAAGTGTTTCTTGAAATTTAATAATAAACATATATTTTTGAAAGCATAGCCCTAAGTTCCTCGAAGATAAGTATAGCCACTTGATTAGTTTTGCTCAGAAGATATATATTTTTTTTCCTTTTTAAGGAGATGCATCTATCCTTGTCAGTGTAGATATGGGTGAAGAGATGCAACAGCCAACTGTTCAACCGGATCAGGGTGTTTAATCCACTGATCAAAGAGAATGATACATTTGGGGAGAGGATCTTCATATTGTAAATACCCTAAATGCAATTTTTTGAAGGTACTTAAACAATTTTATTTGAAGGATATGTATACAAACCTGTATATTAGTATATATATGACTTGATACATGATAAACAAATACATATTGGGTAGCTTATTCCCCATTATTTTTATATTTCTTTTCACCTTAAGAAAAAATACTCTTAGATGAAAAATAGAAGATTAGATTCAGGTGAAAAAAATGTTGGACTGAAAAAGGAAATACATACAAAAATAATTCACATTATTTAATTCTCGTTTTTGTACTTGTGAATTTAGACTGCATTTTTTCTTCCTTAAGAATGAAGCTACTTAATACATTCACCTTTAATGCATGATTATTAAGTTAGTCCAATTGATAAATTAATAATTTCTATTATCCATCTGTAATTCTGCCTTTCAACTGATCTATGTGAATAGTAAAGAGCAATTTTCAAAATGTAAATTAGCAAATAATCACTGTTTCCAGGATATTTAAATTAATTAACTATAGGATTAATTGTCCTACTTTTTTGCTAGTTTTTATTTCTTTATTTTGTGCTACAGTTCTGGGATAAATCAGTTATGTCCTGCAGTACCACTAAATTGGCCAAAGATCAGTAACATCGAAATAAATTTAGAAATAAAAACCATAGCCATTGATCATTTTTTTATGATTACATTATTAGCATATGATTCAAAACTTTTTATTTCCCAGACAGTTATGGTAAAAATGTTCTTTATGAGTTTAAGGTTAAGCCTTAGGGACTGTCAAAAGTAAACTATATCTTACTTGGGAGTAGTAATGAAAATGATTTGGAAATTGTCCAAGAGAAGAAAGCATAAGGTGTGCAAGAGAGCAAAGTCTATGTAATATCCCAGAATATTGGAACATGTCGAGAAAGGTGATTGTTTTAGTTCAAACTACTATAATAAAATGCCATAGACTGGTTGCTTTAAACAAACAAACAAACATTTATTTCTCACAGTTCTGGAAGCAGGAAATTCCAGGGTTAAGGTGCTGACAGATTCGATTTCTGACAGGAGCCCTCTTCTTGGTTTGTAAATGGTTACATTCTTGCTGTACCACTCATAATGTTAGAAAAGGAAGGAAGGGGATAGAGACAGAGAGACAAAAAGATATCTCCTGCCTCTCTATTTATAAGACTTTAATTCCATCATGAAGATCCCACCCTCATCACCTAATCTAACCCTAATTACCTCTCAAAGGCACTATTTCCAAACACCGTCACAATGGGGTTTGAGGCCTAAACAAATCAATTAGGGAGGGACATATTCAGTCTATAGCAATGACTGATAAATTCCAATTAGTGAAGGAGCAAGTGATCAAAGAATTTTTACAAGCATTGATGGATAATATTCTATTTTTATTAGTTTCTTTTTCTTCAATATATATTCTGTCTGTTAACAAAGTGTTATCGTAAATCCTGTTTACTACCAATACCTCATAAGTCCACCACTACCAGGATCACCCATAGTGATCAAAGAGATCTGAGTTGGTGCAGAGTAATGAGAAAATGTCAGCATAAGATAAATTCCATGTCATAATAACATTCCATTAGGACCAAGGATTGAAGTCTTGGATGGTCAAATAAGAATAGTCATGAGTTTCCTTGAAAATTTCAGAAACTGTGGAGTGACTTTGAACTTCCTATAGGTCATTGGATAAAATACTTAAATTAAATTTAGTTAAATCTCAGACTAACTTTGAACTTCCTATAGGTCATTGGATAAAATACTTAAATTAAATTTAGTTAAATCTCAGACTATCAAGCCAATATTTGGCTCACAGTATTTGGATTATGTTGATGTCTCTTGTGGTTTAATTTTATAGTATAAACTATTTTACAGTAACTTATAAACCATCTTACAGTAATCCACTTTTAAAAATCATTCTTAATCCTTTTAAGATATAAAAAATATTACTTATTGTGGACAACAGTATGCTTTAGGCACTTTTTTCCTATTTTCTTTAACAATTGGTCCAACATATTAAAGGGCTTTTAATCCTTAACATAAATTCTTATTTGCTTAAATCTATTTAGGAACATTTTAGATGGGAGATTTGAGGCAAGCTATAATGTGGTAGAGATAAGAAATATTTTTGAGAATTTGGGTGCAAAAGACTAATTAAATTTTGCAGGCAGATAGGGAAATGGTACTTGTACAAATCTGGAAAGCTACTCAGCTATATCCTCAAAGAGTCATATTACCTCCTTGAATTCATTATAGTCCCAATTTTGATCCCAGACTTATAATTTCATAAATTATTTCTTGATAGAGTCTCAGAAAGTCTTGGAGAATGTGGATTTATACCAGTAAACCCCACAAAATGATTGACAGATATTGACTATATAGAATATTGCATATTTTTAAGCTAAACTATGATTGTAGGACCTAAGAAATTAGTTCTTTGACTATGTTTGAGAAGAATGTTTTACTTTATGGGAAAGGAAATTATCCAAAACTTTTTCAATGAGAAAAGACTTAGAATAAAAATATTAATTAACTTAAATTAAAAAAATATTAATTAACTGATTTAATTTTATGTGATAGTGGTTCCATCCATCTATAAAATAGAGATAAAAGTCATCTTCAGATCTCTCTGATAGATTCTCTGATGATTAGATGATTTTTTTTTTTTCACTAAAGCTCCTTTTGCTGCTTTGTTTCCTGGAACCAGAATAGTATATCCAAATATATTGATGGAAGAAGTAAAAACAAACAAATAAACAAACACAAAACAAACAAAAAACACTGGGGACAGGGTTTTGTACCAGTTCTCAGTGTATATGGCTGTCTCCTCCCAGGATTACAGAGTGGACCCATATCACTGTGGCATAGATGAACCAAAGAACTATACTGTCAACAGTATAGTTGATCAGCAGTAAAAAGGCATTTACTAGGCCTCCCAGATGTTTCAGTTCTCACTATAGCATGGAAGTAATGCATATATTTCCCCAGCCTCCATGGAATGAAAGATAATGAAGCTGAGATCCAGCACCATGAGGGAGAGTCTCTACCCAAGGGAAAGGAAAGAGAGGGCAGAGGCTTTGTGGGGGCTGAGCTGCCCCATCTATGGCTGACAGACAATATGTCTGCGGTACTTTGAGGCAGGACCAAAGGAGCACAAACAGACACATTATGGAAGGACAGACACTGCGGCTTAAATAAGCCAAATAAATACAGTGTGTGTTCAATGCTTGAGATTTCAGTAGCAGATACCAACAAACTATATAGGAACCTGAGAAAGCACTAATGTGGAAGCCAAAAGGCAAAGGAAAAATCAATTGATCCTTTGTGTGTGGGTCCCAAGTATCCCTTCACCTTCAGTTGCAGTTTCATGCATGTCCTGAGTCAGCCACATGTTCTTTTGAGGATGAGAGAATATTCCAGAAGAATGGATTTTTATCTAAATGAGTGCCTAAAGCAGACTATTAAATTAGAAAAGATTGATGCACTACAGTATTTTACCTAATATAAGAAGCCATAATTTATAAATTGCAATCTAATTGTAAAGATATTAATTTAAAAAGAAAAAGACTTTAAGATTAAAGCAAATACTACTAACAAATATGCTTAAAATTATCGGCCACCCTCTACCCTATCCTACAGGGTATTATTCTTGGCTCTCTTGCCTGGAATAAATCAAATTTAAATGGGACCTCTCAATGCTTAGAATAATGACCCATAAGAATAATTGTCTATTCAACCAGGAATTATTTCAGCAGTCTAAACAATTAACCTGAATTAAAATTTTCATTGTTTTCTTCCTCTTCCATTTTTATTTCCTGAAACGCCCTACTTTCCCTACCTTATATGTATCTGATGTCACAGACTACAGCAAAATTCTATTACCCAATTTGTTCTAACTGCATGGGAAAGTGACTCTGTCAACACTACTGAGGGTTGGGATATATCCATTAAGTGCACTTTAATTAACATCAGAACATTTTCTAAGATAGTTATTTGGATTTATGATATAATTATCAATACGAATCTGGAATTGAAATGTGTGTCAGGGAACACTTAGTAGCTTCTTTATGAAGCTTTCCCTTTGAGATATGTATTAAGGTAATAGGAAGGTTTTCTGGGCTTATGTAGTTGGACTGCTAACTCTGATCATTGCTAGTTAATTACTGTTTTCTATAGCCATCTTTCTGTTATTTAAGTTTTAAATTCATTGATGCATTCTCTTTTTATATTTGCAATATTCAGGACTGTATCTGATGTTTGGAGGACATTCTGTGTTGTTCGGCTACTATGGGGACACTTGTACTCTCTTTTGCAAATATTTTGAAATTTGAGTTCCCCCCTTTATTATATCATAGAGATACTCTTTTTTATACATTTACAAATATTTCTTGATATAGATATACTCAGATGCACTTCAAGTTACTGAGTTGTTCTTGGATTCACTATACATTTAAATCTGTGATTTTCATGTGTGGTTTATATTGTCCACTAGGAAGACACTTTAAAAATTTGTAGAAGTGTTTTTGTTTGTTGGATGGTTTTGAACTCCTTTTGTATTCAATAACTGGGGAACAAGGTTGCATAAAGTCTTGGTATGTATTAAGACTGCTTACAGAGACACCTGGGTGGCTCATTCAGTTAAGTGTCTGGCTTTGGCTCAGGTCATGATCTTAGGCCCCTGGGATCCAGTTTTGAGTCTCCTGTTGGGCCTCTTGCTCAGCAGGGAGTCTGCTTCTCCCTTTGCCTGTCCCCCGCCACTTGTGTGCACGTGCACTCTCTCCCTGTCTCCCTCTCTCTCTGTCAAATGATTAAATAAATAAATAAGTAAACAAAATCTTAAAAAAAGAAAAAGACGGCTTCACAGGTAAGCATTATGACACAGGATTTTGAAATGACCTATAAAGCATTGTATGGGTGACAAACTTTTTACATTTTATCTTAGCATAAGACTTAACTCCATTTCATATATGAACTGAAAATCGTTTTGAATAATCTCAAATACACTTATTAAAGAAAGTTCTAGGGGCGCCTGGGTGGCTCAGTGGGTTAAGCCACTGCCTTCAGCTCAGGTCATGATCTCAGGGTCCTAGGATCGAGTCCCACATCGGGCTCTCTGCTCAGCAGGGAGCCTGCTTCTCTCTCTCTCTCTCTCTGCCTGCCTCTCTATCTACTTGTGATCTCTCTCTGTCGAATAAATAAATAAAATCTTTAAAAAAAAAAAAAAAGAAGAAAAGTTCTACTTATTCATCATATTAGTTATTTGCCCAGTAATGCTACATCAGAAATCAGCCACAAATTCAGTCACATACAACTATCTACATTTATTTCTTCCTTTTTTTTCAACTGATTGGATAGTCAAGGTTTTAGATCACTTAGGGTAGAATTGTCTACAATCTGAAAGTTGCAGTCAGATCTGCTGCAACAGTCTCCTATCCTCTGTGGGCCAGAGACAATCTGAAACATGTTCTTTTTGTTCAAATATAGGAGCATAAAACATATAGCTCAAATGAAAGAGCACAGTTCAAATCTGTATTCATATGGCATCTATTAACATTAGTTGGCCAAAGCAAGACACATGGTCAAACCAGAGAATCAAAAAGTGGGGAAATATATCCACTCATCATGAGGTCAAAGCAAGACATGTAACCAAGCCCAGCATTAATGAGGTGAGAAAGGACATGTATCCCTGGGAGTGTGAGGGGAACAGACAAAGTTTTCTGGAAAATAAACTAAAATAATAAGCATTATATTGATTTTTTAAATTCAAGAATAATATATAATAATATATAGCATATTAATATATACTATATTACACATTAATATATTATATATAATAATATATAGGATATATAATAACATACAATGTTATATTAGTTTCCGGCATACAATGTAATGATTCAGCAATTCTGTACACTAGTTAGTGCTCATCACAATAAATGTACTCTTAGTTCCCCACACATATTTCATCCATTTATTTTATTTAAAAAATTTAGAGGGGCGCCTGGGTGGCTCAGTGGTTTAAGCCGCTGCCTTCGGCTCAGGTCATGATCTCAGGGTTCTGGGATCGAGTCCCGCATTGGGCTCTCTGCTCGGCAAGGAGCCTGCTTCCCTCTCACTCTCTCTGCCTGCCTCTCTGCCTACTTGTATCTCTCTCTGTCGGATAAATGAATGAAATCTTTAGAAAAAAAAAAAATTTAGAGAATTAGATCTTATAATCTGTGACCCTTACTGAAGACAGTAGGGTATTTTAAAAAATAATTATAATATCAAGTATACATACAATATTAAAGACAGACTATTCATATTCAGTCTGATCCATATCATGGCTCATAAAATAAACATTAAAAATTTGAAAAAATTGACATCATATAAAGGAGGTTCTCTGTCCATGTAGTATGCAGAAAAATAGCCTTCTAATATATCCACATCTGATCCCCTAAACTTGTTAATATTTTATTTTACATATCAAGAGACTTTGCTGATGTGACTAAGTTAAGGATTTTGATAGGAAGATTATTTCAGATTACCTGAATAGTCCCAAGGATCATTGTAAAATAGGAGAATCAGAGTCAGAGAAGGTTGTGTCTAAAGAAGTAGATGTCAGTGTGGCACCTTTGTTGAAGGAAGTCCACAAGTTGTGGAATGTAGGCAGCCCCTAGAAGCTAGAAAAAACAAGGAAACAGAACCCCAGGAACTTCCAGAAGGAACATAATCTTACCAAAACCTTGGTTTTAACACAGTAAAAATGATTTCAGCCTTCTAAATTCCAGAACTATAAGATAATAACTTCATTACCACTAAATTTGTGGTAATTTATCACAGTAGCATAGGAAACTAGTACACCCATACCCTGATTTTAAGACTTACTTTAGACATTTTGGAAGATGGCAGAGGATTAGCAGGCTGAGATGACAGGTAGCAGGAGATCAGCTAGTTGGTTAACAAACCATTCTGAACACGTACAAATCCAACAGGAAATCGAAGAGAAGAAGAGCAGCAATTCTAGAAATTGAAAATTGACCACTTTCTGGATATAGGACCTGGAGAGAAGTGAATCCAAAGCTACGGGAAGATGGACCACAAGGTAAGGGGCCAGCTCCTGGAAAGTTGTGGAGCAATGGAGCACAAAATCAGAACTTTAAAAAGTTCTGTTCTGTTCTGTTCTGTTGCACTGAGGGACATCGCTCCAGAGGCCAAGCTGGGGTGAAGCCCTGGTAGGGACAGTGTGGTCTCAGGTCCTGCGGGGTCGACGCTTGATCACAGACTGGCTGAGCTCAGAGTGTGACCGGAGGCCAGGGAGATGGGAGTGATTGAGAGCTTTTCTTTGAGGGGGTGCTGAGGAGTGGGACCCCAAGCTCTTGGCTCCTCTAGGCCAGAGATTGAGAGGCTGCCATTTTAATTCCTGTGCTCCGGAACTCTACAGAAAACATTCAGGAAACAAAAGCTCCTGAAAGCTAATGCGAGCAGATTACTTAGCCCAGCCCCTGCCAAGTGGGGTACAATTCTACCTCAGGCAAAGACACTTGAGAATCACTACAACGGGCTCCTCCCCTAGAAGATCAGCAAGAAATCCAGCCAAGACCAAGTTCACTTATCAAGGAGAACAGTGGAATTCCAGAGGAGGAGAAAGCAAAGCATGGAATTCATGGCTTTCTCCCCATGATTCTTTAGTCTTGCAAAGTTAATTAATTTTTTTAATTTTTTTTTCTTATTCTAATTTTTTAAACTTTTACTCTTTCCTCTTTTAATGTTTTTTAACTAGTTTATCTTAATAATAGCTAATAGCTTTCATAAAATAAATCTTTTTGAACCTTCATTATTATAGTGACATTTTATCCTTCATTGTGTCTAACTTTATTTTTTGTATACACATGGGTTTTGTTTTTTTTTTTCTAAAAAAATTGGGATACTACTTCTTCTAATACATCAAAGTATACCCTAAATCTAGCACAGGGCTTTGTTCTAGTTTCCAGCCTGAGAAAATTCTCTCCACTTTCTTTTTCTTTCTTTTCCCAAACAACTTATCAACTCCTTTTTTAGATTGTTTTTAAAATTTTCATCTTTATAGTCATACCCCATCCCTTCATCATGTTTACCCTTATTTTGTGTAATTTTTTTTTTCTTTCTTTAAAATTTGGGGAGATAGTTTCTTCTAAGAGACCAAAATACTCCCAAAATTAGTGGGTGGATCTGTTCTATTCACCAGTCTAATATATGTATATATCTTCTTTTCTCTTTTTCTTAATTTTTTTTTTCTGAACTTTTTACCCCCTTTCTTCCCCCCATGATTTGGGGTCTGATTTGGTTAAGGCACATTTTCCTGGGGTCTTTGCCACCCTTTTAGTATTTTGTTTGCTCCTTCATGTATTCTTATCTGGATAAAATGACAAAGTGGAAAAACTTACCACGAAAAGAAGAACAAGAGGCAGTACTGAAGGCTAGGGACCTAATCAATACGGACATTGGTAATATGTCAGATCTAGAGTTCAGAATGACGATTCTGAAGGTTCTGCCGGCCTCAAAAAAGGCATGGAGGATATTAGAGAAATCCTCTCTGGAGAAATAAAAGCCCTTTTTGGAGAAATAAAAGAACTAAAATCTAACCAAGTTGAAATCAAAAAAAGCTATTAATGAGGTGCAATCAAAAATGGAGGCTCTTACTGCTAGGATAAATGAGGCAGAAGAGAGAATTAGTGACATAGAAGACCAAATGACAGAGAATAAAGAAGCTGAGCAAAAGAGAGACAAACAACTACTGAACCATGAGGGGAGAATTCAAGAAATAAATGATACCATAAGATGAAACAACATTAGAATAATTGGGATCCCAGAAGAAGAAGAAAGAGAGAAGGGAGCAGAAGATATATTGGAACGAATTATTGTAGAGAATTTCCCTAATATGGCAAAGGGAACAAGCATCAAATCCAGGAGGTGCAGAGAACCCCCCCAAAATCAATAAGAATAAGTCCACACCCCATCGTCTAATAATAAAATTTACAAGTCTTAGTGACAAAGAGAAAATCCTGAAAGCAGCCCAGGACAAGAAGTCTGTAACATACAATGGTAAAAAATATTAGATTGGCAGTATACTTATGCACAGAGACCTGGCAGGCCAGAAAGAACTGGCATGATATATTCAGAGCACTAAACAAGAAAAACATGCAGCCAAGAATACTATGTCCAACTAGGCTATCACTGAAAATAAAAAGCTTCCAGGACAAACAAAAACTGAAAGAATTTGTAAAGACTTACTTTAAAGCTAACAAACTAAACAAGTATTGACAAAGGGAAAGACCAATTGAACAATGGAAAAGAATAGAGGGTCCAGGGTGCCTGGGTGGCTCAGTAGGTTAAGCCTCTGCCTTCAGCTCAGGTCATGATCCCAGGGTCCTGGGATAGAGCCCCACATCAGGCTTTCTGCTCAACAGGGAGTCTGATGCCCCCTGGCTTCGGGCTGTCTCTCTGCCTACTTGTGATCTCTCTCTCTGTGTCAAACAATTAAATAAAATCTTAAAAAAAAAAAAAAAAGGAGTAGAGGTTCCAGAAATAGACCCAGACAAATATGGCTTGTCTTGATTTTAAATAAGTACAAAATTGGGGTTCCTGGTTGGCTCAGTTGGTTGAGTGTCCGACTCTTGGTTTTGGCATAGGTCACATCTCAGCATGAGATGAGGTGGGGATGTTATAGAATATAGACATATAGACACATGTCAGGCCCCATGTCTGCATGGCATCTGTTTGAGGTTCTCTCTACCTCCCTACTTCTCACTCTCTCTCTCTATATATATATAAATACATAAGCAAAATCTTTTTAAAAATTGCAAAATAAATTTAAGAAAGAATAATCTTTTGAACAAGTGGTGTAAGAATAATTTGTTATTATCGTATATGAAAAATTTTAAAAAATGAATCTTCACCTGTGATATCTCATACAGACAAATTAAATAAAAATTCATGATGGCATAATTGTGAAAGAAAACAAAAACATTTACAAAACTTTTAGGAGACAATGTAGGAGGAAATCTTTATGATATGGATTAGGCAAAGGTTATAAATGACAACCAATTTTAAAATAAAAATGTTTAAACTTTATCAAAGTTAAAAATTTTTGCTATATGAAATATAATGTTAAGAGCAAAAAAACAAGCTGCAGGCTGAGGGAAAATACTTGCAAGTCATATCTTAAAAAGAACTTATAACAATAACATGTAGGGATACCTGAGTGACCCATATTAAGCATCTGCCTTCAGTTCAAGTCATGATCTCTGGGTCCTGGGATGGTGACCCACATCAAGCTCCTGGCTCAATCGGGAGTCTGATTCTTCCTCTACCTCTGTCTCTTTCCTGCTCATGCTCTCTCTTTCTGTATTTGGCTCAAATCAATAAATAATTTCTCTAAAAACAAAACAAATATGTAAGGAACTCCCAAAACTCAGCATTAAGAAAATAGGCAATCCAATTAAAAATGGGCAAAAAACTAAAAATAGGAATGAAAGATATCAAATGGGTTCACAAAAGGAATGAAAGATATCAAATGAGGAATGAAAGACATCAAATGAGTTCACAAAAGTATGTTTAGAATCACTAGCTATTAAAAAACAAATGAAAACCACAGTGAGATACCACTACACATAGATAGAATGTCTAAATTTGAAGAAACAAACAAACAAAACTCAATAACAAAATTATAATACCAGGTGCTGGTGAAGATACAGAACAATTTAAACTCTTATACATTCGTGGTAAGAATGCAAAAGGATATCCATGCTAGAAAATAATTTGACATGATTTATAAAGTTAATCACACACTTAGCATTTGACATACAATCTTAATCTTGAGTATTTACCCAGGAGAAATGAGAATTTATATTTACATAAAACCTTTACACAAGTGTTCATTTCTATACACAATACCAAAAACTGGAAACTATCCAAATATCTTTCAATGGATGAATGTATTAACAAATGGTGTCACATCCACACAATAGAATACTACAAAGAAATTAAAAGTAACAAACTATACAACCAATACTTTGGATGAATTTCAAAGGCATGTGAATGAAAGAAGCTGGTCTCAAAAAGTTATGTACTATTTGATTCCATACATGTTTTGACATTTTTGAAAAAGATTTTATTTGTTTATTTGAGAAAGAGGACGTGAGTGAGAGAGAGAGAGAAAGAGCAGAGCAGGGGGATGGGCAAAGGAGGAGGGAGAAGAAGACTCCCCACTAATCAGGAAACCCAACACAGGGCTCGATTGCAGGACTCCAGGAACATGACCTGAGCTGAGGCAGATGCTTCACCAACTAAGCCATCCAGGCACCCCATGTTTTGACATTTTAAAAGACAAAACTCCAGTGATGGATAAGAGATCAGTAGTTACCAAGGGTTAAGTATGATGATGGCTCTTATTATAAAGGAGAATATGAGGGAATTCGGGGTGGAGAGGAAATGATGGAAATCTTCTGTATCATTTGTTATAGTGGTTACACAAATCTGATTATGTGTTAAATTTCATAGACTTTTGGCAAACAGCCTCTAAGATGGCCCCCAGTGATCTCAGCTTCAAGGTATTCACATCCCATGCAATTGCCTTTCCTGGAAGGAAGACTGGCCTAGCAAGTTGCTTCTAACCAATAGAATACAACAAAAGGTATGGGATGTCACTTGCATGATTAAGTTATATAAGATTAAGACTTTGTATTGATATCATACTCTCTCCCTTGCTTACATTGAAGCAAGTTAACATACTGGTAAGGCCAGGTAATAATAAATGATGTTAGTCATTAGGCAATAGCCACCTAGGCACTGAGGCCTTCAGTGCACTAGACCTGCAGGGTCTGAAATTTTTCCCACCTTTGTGACCTTAAACGTGTATCCTTCCCCAATTGAGGAAGGATTTCTCTTTCTTTCTCTCTTTCATACACACACACACACACACACACACACACACACACACTCTTATACGAGTTTTGGATTTAGTTTATTTTGTCTATTAGTATATTGCATTGTAACTATCTCTCGGTTACTATTTGAATAGAATATCTTTTGTTATTCATTCTTTTACTTTCAACCTATTTGTGTCTGATCTAAACTGAGTCTCTTGTAGAGAGCATATAGTTATCTCTTGTTTTTTTTTAATCCATTCTGAAAAGCTTTGCCTTTCCTTTGCAGAGTTAAACCACTTACATTTAAAGTAATTACATTTAAAGTAATTAAAATAATTACAATTGAAGTAATTACTGATGAGAAAGAACTTATGTCATCCATTTTAGTATTTATTTCTGTATGCCTTATACACTTATATCTCTCATTCCCTCCATTACTGTCTTCTTCTGTGTTTAGTTGATTTTTATAGTGAGTCATTTTGATTCCCATATTACTTCCTTTTGTCTATGTTCTTTAGGTATTTTCTTTGTCATTATCATGCTGATTACAGTTAACATCCTAAATTTATTTATTTATTTATTTATTTAAGGTTTTTTCTATTCATTTGACAGACAGAGATCACAAGTAGGCAGAGAGGCAGGCAGAGAGAGAGGGGGAAGCAGGGCTCCCCGCTGAGCAGAGAGCCCAATGTAGGGCTCGATCCCAGGACCCTGGGATCATGACCTAAGCTGAAGGCAGAGGCTTTAACCCACTGAGTCACCCAGGCACCCTGAACATCCTAAATTTATAAAGTCTAATTTGGTTTACACAAACTTAATTATAATCACATAAAAACTCTGTTCCTCTACAGCTTACATCTTCATCTTATTGTCAAAAAGTATATCTTTTTTTATATTTTGTACCCAAATAGCATAAACTTTTAATTATATTTTATGTTTGCTTTTTAAATCATGTAGGATATAAAATCAGTTATAACAAAAATTATAAAAGTATTGGCTTTTACATTTGACCGTGTATTTACTGTTACCAAAGATCTTTATTTCTTCATATAGCAGTTACTGTCTAGTGTTTTTTCATTTCAACTAGGAGGATTACTTTCAGAGTTCTTGTCTTGTGGTACTAAACTACTTTGGCTTCTGTTCATCTGGGAATGTCAATAATTTCTCCCTAGTTTATAAAAGATGGTTTTGCCATATTTAAAATTATTTGTTTGCTTTTATATTATTTCACTACTTTAAATATGTCACACCACAGCCATTTGCACTCCATGGTTTCTGATGAAAAACTGGCTCTTACTTTCATTGTACATTACGAGTTGCTTCTTCCCTGCTTCTTTCACTATCCTCTCTTTATAATGTCTTTTGACACTTTGATTATAATTTGTCTATGTAAAGGTCTCTTTGACTTTATCCTATTTGGAGTTCATTGATTTGTAGATTTATGTCCTTCATCAAATGTGGGATATATTTCTTCAAATATTTCTCTCTCTTTCTTTTGTTTTGCTTCTCGAGATTTCTTAATATATATATTGGTCTGCTTATTGGTGTCTCATGGGTCCCTTAGATTCTGTTTACTTTTTTTTTTAAAGATTTTATTTATTTATTTGACAGAGAGAGAGAGATCACAAGTAGGCAGAGAGGCAGGTAGAGAGACAGGAGGAAGTAGGCTCCCTGCTGAGCAGAGAGCCCCATGCAGAGGCTCGATCCCAGGACCCTGAGATCATGACCTGGCCGAAGGCAGAGGCTTAACCCACTGAGCCACCCAGGCGCCCCTAGATTCTGTTTACTTTTCTTCATTCTTTTTTTCTTTCTTTCTGCTTCTCAGATTCAGAAAATACAATTGTCTTCAGGTTTACTAATTCTTTCTTCTGCCTGCTCAAATCAAATCTACTGATTTTTTTTTTTTTTCAAATCAGTTATTGTATTCTTCACCTCCAGAATTTATGTTCGGTTTCTTTGTGCAATGTTGTCTATGCCTTTATTAATATTCTCATTTTTTAGACATTATTATCCTGATTTTTTCTTTTTTTAAGTTTCTTGTCCTGGTTTGTCCTTAGTCCTTTGAATATAATTAAGACAGGGCGCCTGGGTGGCTCAGTGGGTTAAGCCGCTGCCTTCGGCTCAGGTCATGATCTCAGGGTCCTGGGATCGAGTCCCGCATCGGGCTCTCTGCTCAGCAGCGAGCCTGCTTCCCTCTCTCTCTCTCTCTCTCTGCCTGCCTCTCTGTCTACTTGTGATCTCTCTCTGTCAAATAAATAAATAAATAAATCTTAAAAAATAGTTCTGAATATAATTAAGACAGTTGTTTTAAAGCTGCTGTTGCTGTGTTACCCCTAGTAGTTTTGATGTCTGTGCTTCTTCATTGATGATTTCTGCCAATTTATTTTGTCCCTGTAAATGGGCCATACACCCTAATTCTTTGTAAGGCTTGTGACTTTTTATTGTTGTTGTTGAAAACTGGACATTTAAACATAATTTGTTAACACTGGATATCACATTCTCCCTTTCTCATGATTTAGCTTATTTGGAATATTGGAAGACTATGGTCATCCACTTGTTTAGTGACTTTTCCAAACTGTTTTTGCAAAGACAGTATTCTTTGTCACGTGGGGTCAGTGAAGTCTCAATTTCTTAGTCATACTTAGGTAGTACTTTCTCAGGTATGTCCTTGATAAGAAAGAGCTTGGCGGGGGGGAAAATACAAAAGCAGTAACAAAAATACAAAAAGTAGAAAAAAAAAAAACAAACAAAACTACCAATAAAACAATAAAAAACAAGCTCACACCTTGTCTCAGTCTGTAGAGATTACCTTTATTCTAGGGTATTTCTTCACCACTTAGCCAGGCTTGCACTGAATATAAGGTGAAGGCCAAGGTAAAAACTTATTTCTTCCCATGTCTTTTCTGAGCATGCATTCTGACCTGGGCACTCATGAGGTTTTTTAAGTTTCCCTATATACTCAGGTGTTTTTGAATGCCCTAATTTCTCCAAGAATCTCCCCTCAATTTTCTTCCCAGGTTTTAGCTGATCTAGTGTATATCTTAATCCTAAACATCACATAAGTCATTAAGTTTGCCTGCCAGCATTTTTTAGCAGTGTTTTTCACTTCTGGCTTGAGTTACAAGTTAGGCAAAACAAAGCTGAGCACCTTGCATTTAGTCCTTTGGGTAGTTCTGAGACAAGTTAGTACAAATATATACAGTAATTTTTAAATAAGACTGGTTATGTTTCCTCCAATACCAGGAATCAGGGTTGGACACTAGAAATACAATCTGTAGCTAGTTCAAGGCTGCTGCCACACTGGAAGTGGGATGGACCAAGGGCAAATGGAAGTACCCACAGCTTTCCTACTTTTCATGATTCTGTGCTTGCTTGGTTGCTGTAAATCTCTATCTTCCAGAAGTCTCACAAAGTTGGTTCTGACAGTTTCTGCCTTTTTAAAAAAATATATGTTTTTATGGGAGATGAGAGTATTGAGCTGCCTACTCTATTCTTCTTCTGATGTCATTGTCCAACGTATTAATCCATTATATATTTTAGGGCAAAACAGCAGCCTCATACACAACAATTCCTTTACTTGGTGATGCTATTTTGACAATTTTGTGACTATATTGTGAGGCTAATAACTTCAGACATTTAATACTATTTTACTTGTCTTCATTCAGGCATTCCAATTCCTCACACCTCCTGACATGTCACATAATTCACATAATTCACATAATTCACATATATTCACATAAAATAGTGAATCTAAAAAAAATACAAAGTACTACTTTAAAATTTATAAACATGTTATGAACTTTCAATACATCTGTGTATGGTTGCTATACATTTCTCATTAGGTTTTACTCAGAAACAACTAACAAACATACCTATTTTTTTAATAAGTTCCTCTAATGGTGTTATGATAGTTATAGAAGATAATTTGAATATGTTATTTAAAACTTTTTGAGAAGACTAAATATGTTAATATCAGTTATATCTTTTTAAGGAAAATATCATTGTACATAACATAATAATGTATTTTTACTTAATTTGGGTATTTCCACATATCTATCCAACTGAAAATAAGTTTTCTTTTTAATCATATTTCTGAACCAAACAAAAAAGAAAGGAAATGTGGTGAGTTCTTTGACTGAAAAGCACTCAGTTCTTTACTGCATCAGTCTGAAAGTATCAAAGGGGCAGGTGTCGGAGCACGATTTCAATAGGAAAAATAAAAATAGAGCCTAAGCCTTTGTGACAGATGTCAAGCATGCTGACAACTGTTAAAAGAAAAATCATTTTCCTGATCCTGTGTAAGGAGACAGCTTGTAAGATTAAAGATGTATCTCTTTATCTATATGTTTGGCAGATCGTTTCCACTGAATAGGACATGAAAGGTTCTTCAGTTGGAGAAAAGGACACCAGGAATTTTTATCATCTTGGCCACACAAAGGGTATAATGAAAAGTCAGAAAGTAAAGAAATATAAAAAATAAGAAAAAAACTCAAGCTGACTAGTATTTTCTGTATGGTATTAAGTCCCAAATATTACAATGTAAATTCTTCCTGGATTAAAAATTCCTAAAACACTCAAGTAGTAAAGACATAAGTGACCAAATAATGAATGGCATATAATAAACGTTTAATAAATAATTGCTAAATGACTGCTTAAACAGTCATTATGTCTGTTTAGTCATTATGAATTTGATAATCTAACAACATTTGTGTATAGCTCATCGCTCACCTTTGTCTCTCTTATCAACCAAAACATAGTACTTGGTGGCAATTTTATGAAATTCTATATAAGTGCTTTTAGTTAATTTTAGTTATGCAAATAATTTTGTTTATTCACCAATAAAAATTTAAAATATTAGAGTAAGATAAATTTGACAATATCTTCTAGATCTCAGTTGAACTCCCCTTCCTCTCTCATCTTTCTACATTTTTCTTTCCATTTACACAACTTTTGTATGCCCTAACAAATACAACATTAATAGAATATCAGGATACCAGTTTGTTTACTATGAATTAAATTTTAAACTGTTAAAATTTAATTCATAGTAAACAAACTGTTACCTGATATTTTAGCAATGTTTTCCTAGTAGTACCCATAGAGCTACACACATATACATAGTATTCCATAGTACGGATTAATTAGAGCTTGCTTATCTGTATCCATAGTGATGCATAGTAAGTATTCAATTTTTGTGGTGCTGCAAACTTCTACCTTAGATATCCTATACATTTCTCCTTGTGAATGTTGAGTATTCCTTAATGTAAAAACTGACAAGTAGAAATATTGGATAACTAGAAACATGCATTTAAAACTTAAACTTACCTCATTTTGTATACATTTTGTCATGTATTTTATTTTTACTTTTATTATAATTAACTACTATAACTGTTATTAAATATTTTGAACACTTACCAATTCTTCTGATATCCCACATCTATTAAAAATGGACATAGCTTCAGATAAGAAGTTAGAGCACCAAAAAACATTATTCATTCCCAACCTTTCTTCTCAGTTTTTTTCTCTTGTGTTAGTGTTTTTCTTCTTCTCTATTCACTTGCATCATATATTTCTTAAAGATCGTTTTGAGGTCACAACTTATCTGAAGGTGTCTGAGTCTCATGAATAACATGTTTTTCTATCCTGAGTCCTCTCTTACAAGTGTGTAAATCTTGGCTTCCTAAATGTCAGGCATAATACTGTTTTTATGATCAGTATATTTTTTAAAGATTTATTTATTTATTTTAGATAGAGAGAGAACACATGGGAAGGGGGAGGAGGGTCAGGGAGAGAGGAAGAGAGAGAATCTCAAGTAGAATCTCTGATTAGTGTGGAGTCTGATGTAGGGCTTGATCTCATGACCCTAAGATCATGACCTGAGCCAAAATCAGGAGTCAGACACTCAACTGACTGAGACACCCAGGCACCCCAATGATCAATATATTTTGATTAAATATAGCTTAATAATATATATTATGCCAAAGGTAGCTTTAAAACCAAAAACATTTAGTTGGGCTAGTTTTTATTGGTTCTATTAATAAATATACCTGGAAGTATTTAAAGATGTATTATCAAGTTCCATTTCATATTTTGGCAAATCTATATTTGAAAAGATTTGAAAATATAGAAATTAGTTATTTTTGTAAATAACTAATGAAAAAGATATCATAAAAGTCAATATGTATTTTTAATGTCCAACTTCTATTTTTGTGACTTAAATCCACTACTTCTGGTCTAAATGCCAGGAAGGACTTATGAAAGCCAGCTAATAGTGTATATGTTCTATATTTGAAAAATGCTAAATATTCCCACCATTATGGTTCCCAATCTTTTATTCTTTCAGGGTGCAGATTATTCCTTATACTAATCTTAAACCTTTCAGAATTATCTATATACAATGAACGAACTAAACATCATAAGCTCTTTCAGTGGAAGTTAGCCTTTGTGAATCATACACTGCTATTCTCAAAGTCTTAACTATCATGTTTGCTTTGGATTTAGCTATAGTGACCACCTGTAGGTTTAAACTTATTGTAAGTAAAATGTAACTTCTCAATACACAGTTACTTCCTGAAATTAGTCATTTTTGTTGATATTTAAAGCACAGAATACAATGACTAGAGAAACCACTGTAAGCAATTATGCTGATACATATATTGGAATATTGGAAAAGTTTTATATAAAAGGTCACATTAATAAAGTGGTTCTTTTGTATTTATTTAACCATTTATTTTGTGGGCACAGACATGTACTTATTCATTTGCAATAGCAATATTCATGTGTAATTTCTTACCACACCAGAAGAATAGATTAAATATTTATTGAAGAAGAATCATATTATACTTGGATTTCACATGTCCTATTTATCCATTTTTATAAAACAGACTTTTTATTCATACACAAAATCTCCAGTATCTTTATATATTTGTAATTGATGCAATACTCAACAATGTCTTTTAATCCTTAGGTATGTGTAATAGACCAAAGTGCATCCCCTCAAAATTTATATGTTTAAGTTGTAACCCCTAGTAGCTCAGAATGTGACTGTATTTTGAGATATGTTTATTTAAGAGTAAATTAAAATGAGGTTATCAGTGTGGGGGCTAATCCAATGGGCCTGGTGTTTTCATAATAAGAGACAAGGACAAGGGCACATACAGATGAAAGATAATGTGAGGACACAAGGAGAAGACAGTCATCTACAAGGCAAAGAAAAAGCCTCAGAAGAAACCCAACCTTGATCTGACTTGTAGCCTACAGAATTGTAAGAAAATAAATTTTGATTGTTTAAGTCCCCTGTGATATTTGTCGTGGCCATCTTAGCAAGTATTACAGTGTGCAATTAAAAAATTATGAAATAAACCTTATGACAGATGGAATGGAATGGTATAGGGATAGAATAATTTCATACTAAATGTATTTTTAAATGTATCTTTATCATATAATATAAGACTTTTTTAGTATTTCAATTAATACATATAGAAATTCTTAGAATATGACATAATTTTACAAGGGAAAATTTCAACATAATAATAAACACTATGTCACTCTACAATTGATTTGTCCATATATAATACCAATTTAGATATGGATCATTCATATTATAGACTAAGTTTGATACTCATATTATACAAAGTGAAGAAGATACAAAATCTAATCAAAATTAAGTAATAACAATCTTATATAGTGGCGGAAGTTGTATATTGCTTCCTTTCCCTCAGAAATAGTTCTGCCTATTTAATCACAAATTTTTAATTCTTACATTATTTCCTTATTAGAAATCTCAATCCTTCTCTTTCCTCTAAACAAATAAACTATGGATCTTACTTCACAGACAATACTGAAGAAAGTGAAAGAGAATTTAAACACTTCCCCATTACTATAGATTATTTGTATCTATAAGTACATATTTCTTCTCCATTCCAGTTTCTGTGGCTGAATCATGGTTGCTTCTAAGAAAAGCTGTCTATTTGCTATAATTTATGTATTCTTTTCAAGATGACACTGACATACTTCAACAAGTTTTCCTTTTACTTCTATAACATTAGTTTTCTTCTGTATGGGCTCATTCACATCAGAGTACAAAAATGCTCCAAATTCTCACCAAAAAAGAAAAAAAAAAAAAAACTATCCCTTAACCTAATGTTCCTCCACATGTTGCTCCTAAATATATGCAAAGAGCTTTCTATACACAGATCTTCCACTTATTTAGCTCCCACTATTTCTTGAATCCATTATCATCAGGATTTTATGCCTACTAAGGCAATAGCTCATTTTTTATTGAATATCTGCATTTATTCCTTAAACAAGTACTTATTCAGCATTCACTATTTGCAAGAAAACATTATGGATAATGAGGATATAGCAGTAAGTTAAATAGATCAAATCTCTGTCCTCCATAAGATGGAAAGTACTTTTTTACTGTTATGAACAGAAATAAGACAGCAGGAAAAATAAGGGTTATAGAATCTTCTACTTCCAGTATATTGCATGACTGCTAGCATTGGTGTCACCTGGAAGCACATGAGAAATGCAGAATAGCAGTCCTCATGCCATGCCTACAGAAATAGAACTTCCATTTTGTCAAGATCCCCAGGCAACAAAAATATGCATTAATGTTTAAGAAGCACTGGAAAACTAATAGAGGACACCTACTGGGAAAATATATAATAGAGCTCTTTAATAATTTAGGTCAGCACTTATCAATTATTTTAATCCATGATAGTTTCAATGCTATCGTGGTTTAGTGTTATTTAGTGGTTTGCATTATAAATTCCTCTATTAAGATTTCTTTTAGCTGCAAGAAATAGAAAGTCCAGCACCACAGATATAAATGTTATTGCTGCTCTTTTAGGTCCTCAATAGCATCACTGATGTTTCTCTTATTAAGTATTCAGTAATGTTGCAAGATGGCTTTCACCTTTAAGATGGAAAAGAGAAATGGGATATACCAGGCATGGCTTTCTTTTAACTAAAAAAGTAGAAGCTTTCCCAAAAGCATTCCCATCCCAAAACTTACCTGCTTTTTATTATGCACTAAAACAGTAATTTGGCTACCACTAGAAGCAAAGGCAATCAAGAAAGTGAGTATATATGGCTCTCTAGGTAATACGGAGGAAAGTAGTAAGAAACATGATTAAAAATGTTTTTAGAATAGAAAAGCAATAGTGTCTGCCACAATATAATAGATTCCTTGTGTTTTTAAACTATAGATAATAGCAGTAACAATAATTATCTTCTACTACAACTTCCACCAATATACCTCATATCTTCATACTTCTTCCATTTAGAGAAAAAAAAAGATTTATTTATATATTTGAGAAAGAGAGTGCACACACCCATGGGGAAGGGGAGCTGGGGGAGAGAAAGAGAAGCAGACTCCCTGCTGAGCAGGGAGCCTGAAATGAGGATCTGAGCTGAAGGCAGACACTTAGCCAGCTGAGCCCCCAGGAAATCTGCCATACTTCTTTCAGAATCATCACTGTAGCTGCTGCTGCTGCTGCTGCTGCTGCTGCTGCTGCTGCTGCTTCCTTCTTCTTCTTCTTCTTCTTCTTCTTCTTCTTCTTCTTCTGCTTCTAATTGTTGTTATTGTTATTATTATTATTTCCAATTAGCAACATAGAGTACATCATTAGTTTTTGATGTAGTGTTCAGCAATTCATTAGTTGCATGTAACACCCATGATTCTAAGTAGATAATCTCAGAAACTACTGAGTATCTCCTAATACTCAAGTAATTCCTGGTAGTTATGCCACATGCTAGAGGCACAAACTCCATATAAACTATGTTTAAAGTAAAGTAAAATGTTTAAAGTAAAGTAAAAAGGAAATGTATCTGTGGTGGACAGCCTCTTCTTTTCTGTTTTTTGAAGAAATTTGCTGACACGTTTTGAAGTATCTTGGGAAAAGATCCGCATGGCAAAAGACTGAGAAAAGCCTCCACTTGATAGCCAGCAAGCAACTGATGCCCTCAGACTGAAGGCTGCAAGGTTAACATTGCGATTATAGCCTTACAGAGGACCCAGCCACACCATGCCCAGTCCTGACCACAGAAACAGTGAGATAATAAATGTGTATTGTCTTATGGTTTGATTGTGCTAATGTTTTACACAGTAATAGCTAAGTAATACACACATTGAATGTTTTAAAACTATACTTTGATATATTTAATTTGTCTATAAATAGTACATATGAAGTCTTTTTATGAAAATGTATTTTTCTCTATTATTTTAAAAATAGAACCATATCATTACTAAAATATCTCAGAACTCACCATAACTTTTCTACTATGAATAGAACCTTGTTCCTATTAGACTCTAGAAGTTATTGTGTTTTTTTTGTTTTTTTTTTAAAGATTTTATTTATTTATTTGACAGAGAGAAATCACAAGAGAGGCAGGCAGAGAGAGAGGAAGGGAAACAGGCTCTCCGCTGAGCGGAGAGCCCGATGTGGGACTCGATCCCAGGATCCAGAGATCATGACCTGAGCTGAAGGCAGCGGCCTAACCCACTGAGCCACCCAGGCGCCCTAGAAGTTATTGTTTTACAAAGGGACTCACAAATTGGAACCCTGCATATGTGTGTTTGTGTGCATGTGGAAGGTTTGTTCAATGAGACTTTCAAAAGCATGTCACGTGGCTCCTTATTTGGATATATATCATCATAGTGACACGCATTTTATTTTATTTTTTATTTTTATTTTTTTAAAGATTTTATTTATTTGTTTGACAGAAAGATAGAGAGAGCGCACAAGTAAGCATAACAGCAGGCAGAGGGAGATGGAGAAGCAGGCTCTCTGCTAAGCAGGGGGCCCAACGAGGGGTTCATTTCCAAGACCTTGAATCCTGACCTGAGCAGAAGGCAGCCACTTAATTCACTGAGCCTCCCTGGTGCCCTGTGATATGCATTTTAATTCAAATTTAAACTCAATAGAAATTTGAAAATGTGCAATATATGCCTGGTAATTAAAAGGGTAATTTTAAAAAATGGTAAATGTGTAGTGTGTCACATGGTTCAGAATAAGTGAACATTTGGTAGATGCTTCCCCCCAGTAGTTGTTTCATTAAATTTGTGTTTTTAGGAGATTATGTTTTTTAATGTTGTATTATTACTTTCAATTAGTAAGCCATTACAATGAACCTGCCAATTTTATTTTTGTTCCACATAAGAAAGTATTCATTCTCCTGTACCAAGATTCAAACCATTTAAATTGCAAAGCTTAGTTTGATGTTTTTTAAAGTCACCTATTCTAATTAATTAAGTCCTTAGCATTATCACTGTTTACATTTATTCAGCAGAGAGTACAAAGGAAATCTCAAAGCAAAGAACTTTAGTGGCCTCAGGGAAGTGTGAACCATAAAGACAATGAGAATAAAAATAAACAAAACGATGCTCAGATTGTTATATTGTATCTGTTTTAAAAATAGCTATTTCCAGAAGGAGAAAGAACTAGCATTTCTATCTGTGGGATATAATTTAGGAAATTGAATACTTCTAGTTTTCCATAACCTCATTACTTTCTTTAAATTACTTTATGGCAAGAATTCACTATATATACTCATGCTAAAGATCAATAAAATACATTTTTGAGCAATGAACAAATAAAGTTTAGTTTATTAGCCAATAGACTCATCTATTATATTTATATCAGAAAGTTAGCTATTCCTACCAAAGCTTAAAATGCAATCCTGCTTTTGACACTATCTTCGTTTATAATTGTGACACCAACATCTCTCATAAATAGTATTCAAACCACTTGGAATTTCTCACCAGCATCTATTTACCTCACTATGAAAGTTTCTTTGAGAGCAGTGGCCATCACTATCATATGGATCCATATATTTCTAAACTAACAAAGTGGATGCTTCATAAATACTTGTTGAATGTAAGAATTCTCTCAGACCAGGAGGATTCAAATGCTAAATGAGAACTTTCATTATAAACCTGAATTCATAAATTATTAAATTGGTACTTTAGTTAGTTATTTCTATACGTATCTAATTTAGCTTCCCAAGAAAGCTGAAAAGCTTATGCATCATTTTATAATTAACATATAACATTTTAATTGTGACTTTTGAAATTCATACATATTTTGAACAAGCAAAGCAGCATATTAAGGGAACAAAGTAGAGAGGTCCAAACTATGAGGAGACATTGGTTAAAGTGGGCAGGGGGGCATTATCATTAGACCATTTAAGCAATAATAAGCCTATTGATTTCAGTCTGCTTTTTATCATCACCATGTGTTACTAATTCTAAACAATGTCAGTGATAAAATTTTCTTCTATGGTAGACCACTTCTATAGCCCCTGCCTTGGTAAGTTACTGAAGAAGATATCATTAATGATTGTTGCATACTTCATCTATGGAAAGTTATCTGCATCACATTCCTGAAGGCAAGTGTGAACTTTTCAATCAGGAACAAACGTGCATCATCTCAAGTAATAAACAAATAATTTTAATTAAGAAACTATGACAAGACAAGACCAAAAAAATGAGATAAACAGGAGTAAGTAATCAATAAGCAGCAATTTTGGAATGTAGTTATTTAAAGAAAGAAAAACTACACCTTTTATACAACATATGCAATCTAATGGTTTGAAATATTTTTAGCATATGAGTATTAAATCTCGTATACTTGTTTGTAGTTTTCTGGTTTACTTATTTATTTTTAACTATTATTTTTTTTTCTTTTTGCCCAATGGATGTTTTTGTCTTAATTTGAAAAATATTTTGTTAAAAAAATAACAGAAATATCAAAGTATAAATATGAAACATTACTAATACTCTACAGCACTAGCTTTAGAAGCTATTGAGTAGCTCTTTGACTATTTTTTTTTAATATCAACTTACTATCTCCCAGTATGTTCACCAATTTACTACTCATACCAAGCAACTATGATTGTTTTTATCTTTCATAAGTACACCCATTGCAATGACCCATTCTCAACCTCATCAAAATTCTATTATGTTTTCGTGTGTACGTATCTGTTTCTTCACCTGGCCAGAAACACACTGAGAGTATTCTGTATTGCTCTTGAGGACTGGCATATGCATTGTTGAATACATATTTACTGAATGATTGCAAAAAAAAAAAAAGTAACACATGCTCGTAGTAAAAGTAGAACATAAACACAATAAAAATGGAGAAAATGAAAGTCACAAAGCCTCTCACCACACAGAAATAACCTTTTTTATGTATGCCAGTACATATCATTCAGACCTGATATATTTATACATATGTTATAAAAGGATTCAGGATATAGATACTATTTTATAAACTGTTTTAAAAATGTAACATATTATTCCACAGGGAATAAAGTTCAATAGCACACTCAATGATGATATGTTATTCCATTGTAAATATGAACTTCACACATTAAACTCATTGCAGGAAATATTATTTTTGCCTTTCTAAGCAGTACATACTCTACAAAAGCATATTTGTATGCAAATTATTATATTCATTTTGATTTTTTAGTATAAATTCTTAAGGTTGACTTTTCATAGCAAAGGGTATATATGGAGCCATTTTACATATGAAATTTTATGGTCATTTCACACACATAGGCACCTAACATTCAGGTAATTTTCTTTCTCTCCTTTTTTTTTTTTTTTTAAAGATTTTATTTAATTTGTGAGAAAGAGTGAGAAGAGCACACATGAGCAGAGGGGAGGGGCAGTGCAAGAAGCAGACTCTCTACTGAGCAGGGAGCATGATGCAGGACTTGATCCCAGGACCCCAGGATCATGACCTGAGCCGAAGGCAGATGCTTAACCAACTGACTGAACCACCCAGATGCCCAACTCTCAGGAGATTTTCAAGGGACTGGGAAAATACTTGAGTCACAAAGGGAGTAAGGAGTTAAGTTAGTTTCAAAATATTTAAATAAGGCAACAAAATCAAAATAATTGTGTTAAAAGATAACATTGTCACTTTAAGTTATTACATATAATATTGTTAAAATGTCTCCTTGAAGACACACTTTGCTGTTAAATTTTCTTACTTCATAAGAAATTTTAGGTAGGCATAGTTGCCGTAAGAAAATCAGAAACAAGCATATAATTGCACTCCATTCAGGCAAGCCATTTTATAAACAACATTTTAAAATTATTCAAATATTTACAGCAAAAATACAATTAAAATAAACAAGGTATATTTTAATTTGTTTGTTATATTATTGAATATATTTGATGTAGAGTGGGATCTTGAACAGTGAGATTGATTATGGTCTACAACGTCTTTCTAAAAGCCCAGGACTTGTAGATTTCTAAGACTGTGATATATATTGGTATCAGAAACTTGTGTCAATTTGTAAATGGGTTTTTTTTTAATTGTTGACACATGCAAATTAATGGGATGAATTTCAGGCTGTACTTTATCCAGACTTCTCATCAGGAAATGGAAATTCTGAAGTTCACTTACATGCGAAGGAGCAGTATCTTTTCTAGATAATATACTGTTGATAATGAAACAACATATTCCCTTTCAGAAGGATGATGATATCTATCTAATAAAATATTAGCATTTCATCTCACTGATTTATTTAAATGGGATTTAAAAACGCCATGTGCAACTTCAAACAGCAAAGAGAATAAAGAGGTAAGAGGATGGGGAGAGAAAGTTTAATTTGTCAAATCTGAATAAATCTGAGGTCCCACTCCAACTTTTAAAGAGAGCATAATGTATTTGATTCAATATAGTATAATAGTGATTGCATAAGATAATTATAACAGCAACCCACAAGTAACTCGTTAATTTCTTTGACATATCAATTATTTTCTTTTCTCTTCTATCAATGGTAGATCTAAGGAGATCTGAAAGAGAAATCATGCCAGCACCCTACTTCAGGGGTAGAAATAGCAAATACTTATCCAGGAGCAAGGTGATGGAGTGAAAGAGATAAGACAACCCACCAGAAGTGCAAACTGATGCACCCGCTGCATGAGTGGTGAGGACTCGGTTAAATACATACCAATTTACTTTAAAGCAAACAATGACTTTGTTTAATACTTTGAATGAGATTTAAATACTTTTCTCTGGCTCTGGCTGTATCTGCAATGTCGACTGGAACTAATGTTCTGCTCACAACTTTCCAGCTATATTGCATGTTTCATGCATCTTTGTCTTTTTTACTATATCTGGAAATCTACCCTTCACCTTTCCTATGTAATGAACACTTTCCTCTTACCTACTGTATGGGTCACTTCTAATAAAACTCTTAATATTTCTATATGCATTACTTTATCCCATTGCATGCAATATATAATCAGTCGAAGTATCCCAGTCAGGGTTTCTTACCCTTAGAGCTATGAACAATTTGATTGAGATAAATCTTGTTTTGGAGGATTGTCCTGCGTGTTGTAATGTCTAACATTACATCTCTGGCCTCTACTAACAAGCATGCTAGCAGCATCCCACCAAGTTCGGACAAACAAAAATATCTCCAGACATTGTTAAAAAGTCCCAAGAGACAAAGTAACCTCAGATTTAAATAACTGATCCAGGCTTATTATTTTTTTATTGCACTTATTTGCTTAGAAACACATATTATCTCCTCTCATGGTACTCTCTCTATAAGAGCAAACCACACCATGACTCGTCTCTATAACACTTATGCCTATCCCAGGACAGAACTCCTAGAAAACACTTGAGAGAAGTGTATATAACATAAAATGAATTTAGCCTTAAATTGTATTGGCGTTTGAAGGTGCCTAGATAATTCTTCTCCAGGTATTACCATCACTGAAGGACACCTAAGATTTTGCACTTCCTGTGGAAGCCTGTCTCCTATGACTCATTGATGTCAAAGGCCTAGACACTGGGACTCATTTCAGGTCATGTCTCAAAGGTTCTCAGCTCCTGAATTCTTTGGGAGATTGGCTGGCACCTTTGTCAGGGCTGCATCACAGTTCACCCTCTCCCTCTGCACAACCCTGTGTTCCTACACCCTTATGAATGTCATTTTCAAGCGCACTCCCTGATAACCTTCTTGCACACATCTGTAGAGAACCTGGCCTGCAAAGGTAGCCCCTTCCACTGAAAGCTTCCAGATGCAGTTGTCCTCCTGACTCTGAAGGTGATTATTGAAAGGAAACATTAGTAAATAAGCCATCTATTGTCATGTCAATAGAGAGATATAAAATATCCTTCTTAGAAAAAAATACTTTTATTGAATATTGGGTATTAGAATTTTCAACGTAAGGGAGAAATTATTACCAATTAGAAGGAAAAAAATTCCCCTATTTACACAGTTAAGTCAAAGTATTTCCTTAACTGCGTTAAGAGTAAAATATTTACTTTATTACATGAGTTGCTTTTTTTCCCAGTTGAATAATAATAAATAATTTTAGTCTATGATGACAGTGAAAGAGAAAGAGAAGAAAAAGAAAAGAGAAGAAGAAAGAAAAGAGAAGAGAAGAATAAAAAAAAGAGAAAAGAGAAAAGAATGGACAAGGGAAAAAAGTGCACAAGCCAGAATTCCCGAGTTTAGCCAAAATCCAACACTATAAGATATTAAAAAAAAAATAAAACTAATTCACAAATATTAATATCCATACTACACACTCTGGTTATATCTTAATCATCATCACAAGTTGGTTTCAATGCTGCATGTAACATAAAATCTCAGTCCTCGTCTGCCTTCATTTATTTTTCTAATTTTACAGTCACTTTTTGGCAGTTTTGACACTTATATTTTTATAATGCTTATTTTTAATTTTTAATATATATTTTCTGCAGTGAAAAAATTAATATCCATCAGTGTTAAGCAGCAAAATTAACATTAAGAAGTGTCACAGCAATTGCGAACCAGAAAAAGAATACAGAGTTGGGAATGATCAAATGCAGTGGAAATTTGTTGTTGAATATTTCAGGGATGAACTATTGCATGAATTCATATTTACTATTGTTACTATTGTTCATATTTACTACTCACACTCACAAAACTAATACAAGAAAATGTGTTTAAGGATAACCAACACAAGAAAATTAGACGTAATTGTTAATGCCACCATCATATAAAGGATTTTATTACCATTATTTTTATGGCTTTGCTTTATGATTTATTGATTTTTCCTATACCACTTCTACACTGTATTGCAGCAAGAAACTGGCTCATTTTCAGACATAGTGAATTTTACCTATTCTAATTATTATCACCTACTATCAAGATAGTCAAAACAGAAGAAAATTTCATCCAAATTTTGGTGGCAGCACATTGTATTTATATAGACAAATTTATTTCTCTTTAAATTTTGGTTTCAATGAGTTTTCAGTGACAGAGTTAAATATAAATATATTTAGTCTTCTTGGAGAGACATGAGCTTTTGGTCTTTCTTCCAACTCCAGAGAATAATTGTACTAACCTTGGAATTGATTCTCTAACCCTTCCCCATATACTCTCGCACCCACCCACCCACTCTCTCTCTTACACAAACACACACACACACACACACACACACACACACACACACACACACACACAGGACTACATTTACTGCTTCAAAGTAAGAAAAGTCCGAATAGACTCAAATCCTTTGTTCTCCATGAGATCATAGATATCTCCTTGCTGCTCTCCCTCTGACATATTCTTTCTCTACTTCTCTCACACATACACACTCCCTCTTGGTTTTCCTCACTGTACCCCATTTGCTCTCACAGTCCTTCTCAGCCTCCTTCTCCTTCGCACACTGCCTCCTACTGGCGCTCTTGCTCTCACAGCCTGGCGTTTCCTGCTCCTGCCTATCTGGCTCCTTGTCTGTCCTTGTAAACATCCTCGCCTACTCAGGCCAGCACACTGGTAATCCCCTTCCTCTCTGCTTCTCTTTCATTCCATACTGCCTGCTCTCTCAGCCCTTCTGAACCTCCTTCACTTTCATTCTTGTGCCCTTAAATCCTCTCCTGAGCTCTCATATTCACTCCCACAACCTCTCTGGTTCTCTCTCTCTCCCTCTCTTTCTGCCCCTCCTCTTCATCTTTCCTCACACCTCCACCCTTCTTAGGCAAAAGAAGAGATGATCAGAACCTCCTCCTGGAAAACCCAGTCAGCTTTTTGTTTTTTCTTGAGAGCATGGGATGTTTTGTTTATGCCAGCAAGTTGCTGACAACAATACAATCTGGAGGAAGAAGGCCTTTCTTAGGGTTTGAACAAACTCAGTTTAACCGAGACTGCTTTAGGACCGAAGACACAATCATACTAACAAAAAGTAGTAGTACATACAATTTGTCTTCTTTTGTTTGTTTTTGGTGTATATAGCTTCTATGACCCACAATAATAAATATATATACATATATATGTGTATGTATATATATATATATATACATATATATACATATATATAATACACATATGTGTGAGTGTGTATATATATAATTCTGGAAAAATAAGTATTGAAAAACATTTAAATCTCCATCATCTTAGTGCCATGATTTTTATATACCTTTAACAAAAGCAGTTCAACCTCAATGTCAAAGAATTAAGGTTTATAGAAAGGATAAAAATAATTTAACTAATTATTGTTCTATCAAAAGGCAGTAAAGAAAACTAAAACATCATTTCCATTAAAAAGAGAGAGAGAGAGAGAGAGAGAGAGGTTGAAAGGATGGGTTGCCTGGGTGGCTCAGTTGGTTAAACATCAGTCTTCCTCTCAGGTTCCAATCCCAGGGTCCTGGGACTAAGCCCCACATCTGGATCCCTGCTCAGTGGGGAGCCTGCTGCTCCCTTTGCTTGTGCTCTCTCTCTCTCTCTTTCTGTATCTCTTTGATAAATAAATAAAGTCTTGAAAGTCTTAAAGGGAAGTAATTTTTTTCAGCTAACATCTTCTTTATTTTTTTAACTTATTGTATTTAATTTCAATTAGTTGACGTATAGTGTATCACTAGTTTCAGTTGTAGAGTTCAATAATCCACCAGTTGCATGTAATACCCAATGCTCGGTACATCACATGCTCTCCTTAATGCCCATCACCCAGTTACCTTGTTCCCCTACCCACCAAGAGGAAAGTAATTTAATTTTAATATTCATGATTTATTACTTGTTTTTGCTTGTTAGCTGATGTTGACATAGTGGCTGATCATCTATGCTAAAATACCAGTATTTATTTATTTATTTTACTTTTTTTTTAAAATTATGTTAGTCACCAGTACTTCATTAGTTTTTGATGCAGTGTTTCATGATTCATTATTTGAGTATAACACCCAGTGCTCACTGCAATATGTGCTCTCCTTAATACCTATCCCCGGGCTAACCCTCCCTACCACCACCTCTGAAGCCCTCAGTTTGTTTCCCAGAATTCATAGTCTCTCATGGTTGTCTCCACCAGCTTTTCTGATAGAATTAGTCATTTACTTCCCAAGATGGAGAATTTTACATATCTTGGAATTCTACACATTATTTTATTTTATATACATTTTTCTACAGTAAAGTTATTTTTTGCTTGCTCTCCTATTGTAATGACAAATTTATGTTTTCTTAAAGATTGTCTGTCTCTAGATCAAGTGTTTCATAAGAATATTTGTTTATAATGCATCATACCTAAAACCAAAACTATGAGTCTTTATAGGTTGTTATCCAGAAGGAAAAAAGCCAAATAACTTGCAAGGGGTCTGTGATAGCAGTAGTACAAATGTTAACTACAGTTAATAGATAATTTTCATTTTATATCTACCATGAATATACTGCAACTCAGATTTACTTTTTCATAAGTCTTTTAATACAAAGCATGACAACATTTTTCAAGGAAGGCTAAATTCCACCCCCTTTATTCTGTCTGCTTTAGAATTAGTCCTATGAGGTCTTTCAGAAAGTAGTTTTTTTAAAAAACAAAACAAATCAATAAACAAACAAAGAGCAAAATCTGACCTATAAATACAGACAACTGAGGGAAGGGGTGTGAGCAGATGGCAAAATGGGTGAAGGGGAGAGGAAGATACAGGCTTCCAGTTATGGAGTAACTGGAAGTCATGGTAATAAAAGGTACAGAATAGAGAATATAGTCAATGATATCACAAAAGCATTATATGGTGACAGATGGTAGCTACTCTAGTGGTGAGCATAGCATAGTACAAAGAGATGTTGAATTACTATTTTGTATACCTGAAACTAATGTAATATTGTCAACTATACTCAAATGAAAAAATTAAGTAAGTTTTAAAAATTATTGTTGCTGGCAATATTAACTAATTTCAGCCATTTAAAAGTATACATCAGAAAGATCTAGTTAAGGAATACATTTTAATGAAGAATTAATACTAGAACAGTTGGTTGACTTCCCAATGGCTTCTTTCTGCATTCTGTTGCATTCATTTGTTTCCTTCCTGAGTCTAAAGGTGGGAGAGTGAGAAGATGAGGTCGAATGAAGCAGCGTGTATATTTTAAAGGTTTGCCAATCTTCACAATTAGATGTTACCGTTATGTTTCAAGAATAAGCAATTAGGGACAGGGTGGCTGGGTTATGGACATTGAGGAGAGTATATGCTATGTTGAGTGCTGTGAAATGTTTAAGCCTGATGATTCACAGACTTATACCTCTGGGGCAAATAATACATTACATGTTAAAAAAAAAAAGAATAAGCAAGAAATATGAAGATACCCAGCAAAATTATATTGAAGATACCAGCTGAATTATTTCCACATGACTTTCTGATTTCAAAATTGATTGTGTGGTAATTTTTGATTCTACAAAATTGATTGGTATGATAACACCCAAAATATATTTTTTATTTGTGTCTTTTATGTGGAATAAAGAAAACTGAGAGATATTTCAAAATCAAAGGACTTGCTTTGATGAGCTATAACCTATGTTGGGTATAAAATGAAGATATTGCCCTCATTTAGAAAAACAGTTTATGATAAAAATTCTAGATTTTTAAGAATACATAAAAATAGTCACAAATTCATCAGTTTATAACAACTTTTTATTCTGCTTTGGCTAATGCTCTGAAATATATCATAGTTATTACAAAGGTGTAGTTTAGATTGAAGAGCCATGTCTGAATGAATTTCTCAACACTGAATGTCTAAAACATCAGCTGTATTTGTACATACTGTGCTCTTTCTAAACCTGTGCCTCCCAACAAATCTTTCTTTTTTCTTTTTTTTACTTTATATTAATACCGTTTTAGTATCAAATGTACAAAAATTTTTCCCAGCTACATATCCACTCACACTTTTATTCTGTTATGCCACAAATTATTTTTTTAATTTAATTTTTTTCAGTGTTCCAAGACTCATTGTTTATGCACCATGCTCAGTGCTCTTTTTCTTTCTTGCTTTCTGTCTCTCACCCACTATGTGATAAAGAAATTCTGATGAAAAAAATGGTATAGATCTGGATTTAGATGGAAATTTTAGCAATGTAGCTGGTGTATTCCTTTTTTTTTAAAGATTTTATTTATTTATTTATTTGACAGAGAGAGATCACAAGTAGGCAGAGAGGCAGGCAGAGAGAGTGAGAGGGAAGCAGGCTCCCTTCAGCGCAGAGAGCCTGACGTGGGACTCGATCCCAGGACCCTGAGATCATGACCTGAACCGAAGGCAGCGGCTTAAACCACTGAGCCACCCAGGTGCCCCTAGCTGGTGTATTCTTCCAGAAACATAATGTTAAATGCAGAATTGGTAAAGAACCAGGGTTTTTACTTTTTTATACTCTTGGTCAGCCTAATGAAGAATAGAATGCTCAGACAGATGTCTAGCTGACTCATTATTTACTACCCTCCAAAGTGTCCAAAATTCGCTCTTTCTGATCCACTTACAATTTTGTCTTTTTAATCTTGTATGCATCTTATAAATCATATTTTGCCTTTTTTATGAAAATGGTCCATATATTAATTTCCTTTTTTACAGTTACAAGATTAATATCAGCTTATCTCTGGTGATGCCTGAAGCCACGATGTTGATCTTAGCCAAATTTGATTGAAATGAACTAACCAATGATTAATATAATCCTGTACCTACTAAGATCTGAGATGGTTCAACAGAGCAGACAGAACCAGCTTGTCAACAGTTTATAGAAAATGTACACATTCATGGGTTTTACATGGTTTTAAATATGGTCTCTTGGTTTCTATTATTGAGTGTGGTCATGAGCCTGAAATTGGTTATGTCACCAGAGAAGCCTAAAAGGGCATCATGACTGTTTCTTGGTGGATAGAAGACAGAGCACATTCTGTGTAATTGAGAACAGGCCCCGGTAACTCAACCAAAGTCTTAGATTTCTCAGATATTTGTCTATGCTCTATTTCTCTTGCTGTACCACATTCTTTTTCTTCTTTTTTAATTTTTAGCATAGTTGATACACAATATTGTATTACTTTCAGTTGTACAACATAGTAAGTTAATATTTCTATATGTTATGCTAGGCTCACCACAAGTGTAGTTACCACCTGTCATCATACAATGTTGTTACAGTATCATTGACTGTATTCCCTATGCTGTAACTTTTATTATCATGACTTATTCATTCCATAGCTGGAAACTGTATCTCCCATTCCCTTTCACCTATTTCGTCCATCCCTCTGGCAAACATCAGTTTGTTCCCTGTATTTATAGGTCTTTTTCTTTATTAAATCCTTATATTATTAATATACCCTGTGGAATATAATAAATCTTTTCAATCAATTATTCTGACTGTGTAATCATTTTCCTTTGTATTTAAGTAAAATTTGCAGGACAATTAACTATATGTCTTTAAGTTATTCTTCTGCTTAATAAAAAACTTTTTCTGAACTGTGCTGATGTTTATAAATCTAATTTTTTGTGATAAATACCTCAGAAATATCTGAAGACAAAACCTATTAAAGATTTTCTATTCTGCAGAGTGTTAGCATCTATTGTAGTTGTCACTTTTTTTTTTTTAAAGATTTTATTTATTTATTTGACAGAGAGAGAGATCACAAGCAGGCAGAGAGGCAGGCAGAGAGAGAGGAGGAAGCAGGCTCCCTGCTGAGCAGAGAGCCCAATGCGGGGCTCGATCCCAGGACCCTGAGATCACGACCTGAGCCAAAGGCAGAGGCTTTAACCCACTGAGCCACCCAGGCGCCCCTGTAGTTGTCACTTTTGTATCAAGAGGTTTCAAGACATGACGAAGATTTGTAAGGATCAAATTATAAAATAGCTGAAAGATGAGGCTGGTGTCTTTGTTATAGTACCTCTAAATCCTCATCACAAGTATTTCATATTGTCAGTTATGGTAAAGATTTTCATGATCTCAACACATTTCTTTTCTTTGTGTCTTTTGAGATTGTGAAAGAAAACAATAAATACATCATCAGAAAGGTTGCTACATCCCAGATCAATAATCGCATGGTCACAATGTTCTCCCAATTATGTGTTACCTTGGTTCAGATAACATGTTGATTAGCTAAATTAGCAACTATGGCCTTTCAGAGACATGAATGAGTCCGTACTTATTTACAATAGACCCCTACAACTTATAGCCTATGAATTTTACAACACATACCTGTTTTACATGTCACAAGCCTGTGGCATAACAAAATGATATTTGCAGAATATTACTATGGGCTTAAGAAATACTGGTACATTGGGCAGCTGGTAGTAAGAAGCTCTAGGTTTGTGGACCTCTGGACAAAGATGTACTTTTTCTTTTCTTTTCTTTTCTTTTTAATTAACATATTGTGTATCATTAGTTTCAGAGATACAATTTATTGATTCATCATTTGTATACAATACCCAGGGCTCATTACTTCAAGTACCCTCCTTAATGCCCATCACCCAATTATCCCATCCTGCGACTCCCTTCCCCTCCAGCAACCCTGTTTGTTTCCTAGAGTGAAGAGTCTGTTATGATTTTCCTCCATCTCTGTTTTCATTTTATTTTATTTTTCCTTCCCTTCTCCTATGTTCATCTGTTTTGTATTATAAATTTCACATATGAGTGAAACTATATGGTATTTGTTTTTCTCTGACTGACTCACATAGTTCCATCTATGTTGTTGCAAATGACAAGATTTCATTCTTTTCGATGGCTAATACTCCATTTCATATATATATAGCCATTCATCTGTCAATGGACATCTGAGCTCTTTCCATATTTTGGTTATTGCTACTATAAACATTTGGGTTAACATGCCCCTTCAAATCACTATGTTTGTATCCTCTGGAAAAATACATAGTATTTATTTAGGTACCTAGTAATGCAATTCCTGGGTCATAGAGTAGTTCTATTTTTTTCTTTTTTTTTTTTTAAGATTTTATTTATTTATTTGACAGAGAGAGATCACAAGTAGGCAGAGAGGCAGGCAGAGAGAGAGAGGAGGAAGTAGGCCTCCTGCTGAGCAGAGAGCCCGATGCGGGGCTCGATCCCAGGACCCTGAGATCATGATCTGAGCCGAAGGCAGCGGCTTAACCCACTGAGCCACCCAGGCGCCCACAGTAGTTCTATTTTTAACTTTTTGAAAAACTTCCATACATACTGTTTTCCAGAGTGGCTGTACCAGTTTGCATTCCCACCAACAGTGTGAGAATGCTCCCCTTTCTCTGCATTCTTGTCAACATCTGTTGTTTCCTGAGTTGTTCATTTTAGGCATTCTGACTGGTGTGAGAAGGTATCTCATTGTGGTTTTGATTTGTATTTGCCTGATGCTGAGTGATGTTGAGCATGTTTCATGTGTCTGTTGGAGATTTGTATGTCTCCTTTGGAGAAATGTCTGTTCACATCTTCTGCCCATTTCTTGACTGGATTTTTAGTTTTGGGGTGTTGAATTTGTTAAGTTCTTTGTAGATTTTGGATACAAACCCTTTATCTGATAAGACATTTGTAAATATCTTCTCCCATTCCATAGGTTGCCTTTTAGTTTTGTTGACTATTTCCTTTGCTGAGCAAAAACTTTTTATCTTGATGAAGTCCCAATAGTTCATTTTTGCTTTTGTTTCTCTTGCCTTTGGAAACATGTCTAGCAAGAAGTTGCTGAAGCTGAGGTCAAAGAGGTTGTTTGCTGTGTTCTCTTCTAGGATTCTGGTGGATTCCTCTCTGATATTTAGGTCTTTCATCTGTTTTGAGTTAATTTTTGTGTATGGTTTAAGAAAATGGTCCAGTTTTATTCTTCTGCATGTAGTTGTTCAATTTTTCCAACACCAGTTGTTGAAGAGACTGTCTTTTTTCCATTAGCTGTTCTTTCCTGCTTTGCAGAAGATTAGTTGACCATAGAGTTGAGGGTCCATTTCTAAGTTCTCTATTTTGATATCTTTTCTGCACTCCCATAGCACATTATTCATGACTCTGGACAATTATAGTTGATGCCAATACTGAAATAATAGATAAAATTTGTTGAACACTTACTATTTATTAAGCACAAAAGCATTATCTTTTAAAATTTAAATATATTAATTTATAAGCAAATGTATTATATATGTAAGTGGGAGTGCTACCATGCTTCCTAAGATTTTACTTATTTGTCAGACAGAAACAACACAAGCATAGGGAAAGGGAGGCAGAGGAAGAAGCAGGCTCCCAGCTGAGCAAGGAACCCGATGTGAGACTTTAATCCCAGAACCCTGGGATCATGACCTGAGCTGAAGGCAGGCACTGAACCAACTGAGACACCCAGAAGTTCCAGTGTGTTATCATTTTAATCAAGTTTTATCTGATTTTTAAGAACGTGATACACTATCCCTATGTAACAATTCCTATTATGAATTATTTTGAAATACTGTCTTGATTTCTCAGTAGGCTGAAGTAAACTAAAATCCTAGAGCAAAAGCTTATCACAGTTGACTACTAGTTTCTAGACAATTGGCTAGCAGATAGCTTAAATTTAATAATTAATAAATGAATGAAAGAACAATATAACTGATTTCAGCACTCCCAGAAAATTGAGTATTTCATTTGTAAAAGTTCATTTCAAAAGGTGTTGCCTGTGGAAACTAACACTGATGTATACACATTATTTTTGTGTCTTTTTTTCCAAATATAAAACCCCACATTAATATACAAAAATGAAAGATATTATCTTAGGTCATCAATTTCTGGCCCAAAGAATTTTTCAAAAACTGCTATTGAAACTGTGAATTATTTCAGTCACTAAACTGGAAGATTAGATAGGCAAGGAAGCAGGGAAGCTGGACAGTGTATGTTTTGCAAAATTAATGTCTTAACCATTTATGGTCATCGACATTTTTCAAAGGAAAAAAAATTAAAAACAGTTTCCAAAGCCTCTGTATATTCTAATTTGTGAAATTTCCTTCTACTCCACTAAATTTATCCTTGAACTTTCAGATCTTCAAACGGAATTTCTTCCTGGGCTCAGCTGTCGAGAAATTTGCAGGATGGTATTATACAGCTGTCAGATTCCACCCACAGGACCTGATTTGGCAGTTTACACAAGCAAAACTTCTACTGACACTAGGGACAGTTACCATTTTTAGCATTTGTTGGAAATGAAGAAAAAGAATTGCTTCATTTGGAAAAAGCTTCTTAGAAATTATTTTATACATAAAAAGAGAAAATATAAAAAGAATCAATTAAGCTTTTCAAAATATATATAAAAAAATCAAAATCCAGCACATACTTGTTTTAATTTCAAAAATTCCTGAACCTATTAAAGACATTTTCATATTATATCTTATTGTCCAGGCAAAAATCATTACTAAATTTCTTATAACATGCTCTAATATCTAAGATGTAGAAAGCAAACTGGCAAAATTAAGAATCAAACAAATAAGGCAAAAGAAAGTGAATGAACTCAATGAATTAAATGTGAGTCATGATACAAAACAAGAACCAAAGCAATCACTTTTTTAGGAGGAGTTAAATAAATGGAAGACTTGAAAGCTATTGCAATAAAAGGGAAATGGTCAATCATCAACCTTATAAGGAAGTCTCAAAGGTATAACCCATACTTTACATTTGAAATAACATAAAGCAAGATTAGGAAGCTAAATGTTGACACCTGAGAAAAGACATTTTTTAGATGAGGTCTTCCCAGGTAAAGTCTAAATTCTGGAAGTAAAGTCTCAATTCTGGAAGCGAAGTGGAGTGATTTTATCACACAATAGGGTTACAATATTGGACTGAATGGAATTAGTTGATGGAAAGTCAGGAGTATTGGTATTTTTCTCCCCATTTTCTCTGTCTTGGGGAAGTAGTAGATTTGGCCCAAAACTGAAACTGAGCAATCATATCTAAATGTACTAAATATGTTGGGCAGATTGCCCAGAATGAAAACAGCCTGGGTGATAGGACACAGTCCTCCCTTTCATACCATAAAGGAGGGGTAGAGAAGGGCAAACTTCTTGCTGCTCTTTGCCATTACCCCATTCATTGAGACCTCCAGTGTAGACAGTGCACCTACATATTAGAGCCATTGGGCAAACTTTCCTCCCAATAAAATATGTTTAAATTATCTATGGCATTTAAAAATCATGTCTTTATAATTTGAACATAAATCTAAGAACTGTCAGACATTTTAAGAGAATCAGCAACAAAAAGAAAAGGCTCAAGAGTAAACACATAAAACTATATTGGAACCCATAGTCCCTGCTTTGCCAATTTCCTTTACAATGTATAAATTGGACTTGTGCATTCCCAAGTCCCAAACCCTCTAGTCCTGACCTGGATCTCAGCTCTTTGATGTACTCAGAGGTTTTGCTCTTTAAAGTATCACCTTTTCTTAAGGAATCATTAGTTTTCTCCCCCTTACCTTACACAAACATGGCATGGTTTTTGTAAAACGAAACAGAGACTCTGTGGATGTTTTTAATCCCTGCATCTTCTGGGCAAGTACTAAGTTCCAGTGGAGAACCAAACTCCATGAAACGTTTCCTGTCTTCTGGACATCCAGTCCAATCAGACTTTCAGTTCCACCACTTGCCCAAGGTCACCAATTAAGTTGGCATTATCAGACCCTAAAGCCAACTAGGCCTTGGAAACGGGGAACCCTCTAGGCAAGTGGTGGACACTAAGCATATGCCCACAGAGAGAAGAGGCAAGTGGTTGACTAAATCACGTCCTGTTCAATCTGGTGCTGTCTGCACACCATCCCGGTGGTTGCAGGGGCAGCTGCATCCCTTACTTCCTCCAAGAATGCTAATCCCTCTGTCAATCACTGTAGCTAGAGCACAAAAGGAGAGCTGTCACTTCTGGGAGGAAGAAACTTGTTTGACACCCACACCTTCATGTGTTTACTATTTAACAAGCAGAAATATATCTGTATTCGAGTAGATCATGTATGACAACAAGGATGTCATCCACAAAGATGCGATCACCAAAATGCAGCAGATGGCTTTTCAGAAAATGTCTGAGATTGCTACTCTGAAAAAGGATATGATTATTTTGTAGAAGAGTAACTTTTCAGCCCACAAAGCAGAAAATGAGAAAAAATAAAACTTGAATGATATCAGTTAAAACAGTGAGTAATGGATGAAGTGATCAAGGTCCAAATAGATGAAAAATTAAACTTCAATCTAGGGAAGAGCAGCATTAAAAATATATTGTATTCACTGAATAAAAGGAAGCTATGTGAAATGAGGACAGAAGTGGTAATGTTGCATACCCATGCATACCCAGCAAGATGGGGTTGTCACCCAGAGGCACAGAAGGAATGCACTGAGGGTGCTGGCTTTGAAGCCTTGGAAGAACCATGAAAACTTTATAATATTAAATATTTATCAGAGTCTGTATTTGCATACCTAACAACAGCTCTGGGATTGTATTGGCTATGGATATAACTTTTTTATTTAAAGAATGCTCATTTTGTTTTTACTAAAAGGTAAAATATTGTCTTTTTACCCCTGATCTCAAAGTTTAAGCTTGCTTTTGATTTTATGTACATTGTTTACTTTGCACAAATTACAGTTATATAACAAATGTAAAGATGCCATGAACTTTGTTATACTCCCTTTTGTCTTTTCTGTTTGGTGGACTTTTTAATGCTGATGTTGCTGAACAATGTGCATTCTGGGGGACAATGAACTTTGCCTCACCTGTGGTGCACAGTAAAATATCTATTGTTTAATGTCCACAATTTAAAATAATTTTCATGTATAGGATCTGGATGCTCCGATTAAAAGGCAAAATGCCTTTATCGCATGATATATTCACTCTAAACAAAAACTCCCAAAGCCTCTTTTCCAAGCTCTAATAACAGCTATTCCCTCTACCACACTTTGGCTTCAGAATGTGTTGTTTTAACTAGCTCATAGGTGTGTTAATGATGCAGATGAAGTTGTGCACCTGAAGTAGTTTTTCTCCCACTGCCCTTGTAAATCATTCTTATGGTTATTTTTTATGTGCCATCCAGAAAAAAAAATAAAATCATGTTTCCTAATGAAATATTGTAATGGAGAATTCTCTTTTACTCCCTTTAGAACACAAGATTTCTTTCTCTACTTTGTCCATGATTTTAAATGGACTTACAGTCCATTTGTGGGCACTAGAAAAATCCACTAGAAAACTTGTTTATCTTGCTGGATAGCTAGACAGAACATCAGAATTCATGCCTAACTACTCTACCTTACAAGGATTTAGACAATTTTAAACATTAAGCAATAGCACTGGGGAGGTGAAAGACAAAACATCTGCAAAATTCTCAAATAACAACTTTGGTCCTAACACATGGGGAAGTAAGCCATAGTTTGATATTTCAAATATATTTTTCTTGGCACAAATGAAAAAATAATTGTCAAGTGCCTCAAACAGCATTATCAAATGGCAAATACATTTGTATGTCCATTTCATTCAGTAGTCAGTCTTCATTCTTACTGAGGGCCCTTCTGCTACCTAACATTTCTCTTTCTCTAAACGTTCACCTCCTGATAGGTTCAAGCTGCTTGAATACTTTTTATAGTCTGTTTCATTAACAAACACTACCTATTTGTGCATATGGTCCTTTATTAGAATCACTAATTTTTATTCTGGTTCTGGTTTTATTATCTCAGATTGGTTTCTAGCTTAATATCTAGCAAAAATGAAATCTGAATGTATTCATTTTTTCCCCCCCAGTGCTTCTGCTGAGAACTCACAATTTTGAGAAGACTTGAGTCAAACTAGAAATAGTGTAGTAATATACATCTGAAACCCTTAAATACCCATTTACCTGATTTTGATAGTAAATAGATAAGTTTAGCCCACAATGGCCTGAGAGTGACATAGTGGTCAATGGTTAACACTCCTCAGGGAAGAGAGTTTGAGGTTATTGCCTCAGATAAGCCACTCAGATGCCAGTGGTGCTTGCTGAGAATGAGAAGAATCTAAAATGAATACTAAAGGTAGAAGAAGGAAAAGTCTAGTATTAACTGTGGTCTCAAGACCAGCTACAATGACAGGTCCTGTGGTTTGTCTCCCTAACTTCCCATTTATAAATCCCACCCCTGGGGCGGGATTTGGAATCCTACAGTTTGGCTTCTAAAAGTTTTTATTAAAAAAAAAAAAAGAAAGAAAGAAAGAAAAGTGTGTCTAAGCAGTGTTAGGGGCAACTGCCACTGATGCTGTAATCCATTCCCTAGATCTTCCTTCAGTAATTACCTGGAATTATTTCCCCAGATCCTAGCATACTCCTTAGCTGTTGGAACTTTCCATGAATTTTCCTCAGCTGAAGAGAGATATTTCACCCTTAAGCATGCTCTTTTCCTGGGGGAAGGTTATATCCAATGACTGTGTGATGTGGACAGCACAGAAAACTATCCCATTAGAAATAAACTTAATTTCTCTTTTTAATTTAGTGCATCAGCAACATGCAAAGATAAGAGTTTAGAATTTGAATTTGAAAAATATAACCTATAACCTATCTTTTCTTCCCCAAAATTCAGAATCTGTGACCCCCACAGAATCGTTCTGAAGCAACCTGAGAAAATGTGAGAAAAATAGCCAATGTAATGATTAACATTTAGAAAATATGAGTAAATTTTAACTCTAGAAACTATTAAGGAGCTTGTCTCTCTTCTTTCACAAGATTCTTACTACAACTAGATCTAATAGAAAGAAACTCTGGAACAGAAATCGGTCATATATAACTGTTTTTGCTTTAATAGGTGTAATAGTCACATTCAATGAATAGGCAATATGCTTTATGTAATGCTATGCTAGGTTAAAACAAAATGGAGATTTTATTTTAAATCTCACAGCTTTAGAAGTAGCATCAACGTGTATCAAGAACAGCTGGGGTAAAAATACAGTCAGGTGGATTGAGTAAGAACAGTGTAGGGATACCAAGAAGTAATCTCATTTATACTCAGCTGCCAACTAATGAGGGCGAAATTGTTTGACATGCTTTTTGTAGATTAAGACACCAAGAAGTTGAGCTCCCCTTTAGGTGGCAGGACACCCTACAGGCAGGCCAAAGCTGACAAGTACAATGTGACTTGAATGTAATGCAAAGTTAAAAATCAATCTACATGATTTTTATGAATATATGAAACAATCCATTGATGAACCAATTTTTCTTCTTGAGTAAAAATTTTAAGAAGGAGTATAAGGATAGTGTTTACAACAACCAATGATTTTGAACACTTTCCCTTATTTTAGTAAAATGTGGTTAACCTTATAAAGAAAAATAACACGCAAAGAGAAGTCAAAGTGAAGAACAGCTCAGAAAAGGTATTAACTAGGGTCATAAGTAAGTTGATGATGATATTTAAAACAAACATAATCAATGATAGAATAGAGCAGAAAACAATGATTTCTCATATTACACTTCCTGTTTTCTGTAATGATATGAAATATATTCCTGTAAAAAATTCATCATTCCTATACAAAGAAATTATTAGTTGTACCCCCTTTTTTGTAAATGTCATTGATAGATACAGTGTGTTTTCCCTTTGATTCACATAATAAAAGATCCAAAGACATCCTGTAAAACAGAAAATAGGAAACATGGAGGCAACAAAGAATTTTGGCAAGAAAAGAATGCTGGAATGTAAAGCTAAGACAGACAGTCATAATCACAGGCTATTAGAGCTGGAATGGACCTTAGAGATACCTTGCCCACAGTACTCAATGTTTTTGTTAGACCAAAGAGCTGAAGTGATTTTCAAGGTTGCACAATCACTAAGTGAAAGAAACAGAACTAAAGTCCTTATCCCTTAATTCCCAACCCCACGCCCTGGTCTCACGTGACTTAAGGTACAAATTGCTCCAGTTTTTCTGCGATGTTTATAGAAAAGTGGAAAACATATCTAACTCACATGCAGGGTATATGATCCAGTGAGTCCCTGCAGTTTAGGTACATTATCTATTTCAATCTGATATTCTCTTTGTTTGCCAAAGAGACACAGGAAGTGGACACACACATATTCTAAGGGCCAATCTTAAGAATTTTTACAGGTAGTACCATGAATATATTTATTTTAAATAAAATTTAAAAATTAATGGTGGTCTACCTTGAGCATATGCACAATGTGTAAGGGATTTCTTAATGTTCCCAAGTATCCATTCTCTCTTCCTTCCCCTCTTTCCTTCACCTCAATTTTTAGCAGGGCCATTGCCTTTGAGCTAGCGATACACCTCCTAGTCTCCCTTGTGGTTACAGGTAACCATATGATTAAATTTAATCCAGTCAAACTGAGTAAAAGCAAGGTGTGCAACTTTTAAGTCACATCCTTAAAAACATAGCTAGTTGCCTCACTTTCTCCATCCCCTTCTTGTTCTCTGAAAAAATGGACACCATAGGGACATCCCCTTTAACTGAAGAGATGACAGGCATATATTAAGAAAGGCGCCTGGGTGGCTCAGTGGTATGGGCCACTGCCTTCGGCTCAGGTCGTGATCTCAGGGTCCTGGGATCGAGTCCCGCATCGGGCTCTCTGCTCGGCGGGGAGCCTGCTTCCCTCTCACTCTCTCTGCTTGCCTCTCTGCCTACTTGTGATCTCTCTCTGTCAAATAAATAAATAAAATCTTAAAAAAAAAAAAAAAAAGAATGGCATATAGAGGTGCCTGGGTAGCTGAGTCTGTTAAGTGTTGGACTCTTGGTTTCAGCTCAGGTCACGATCTTGGGATTGTGAGATTAAGGCACACACAGGGCTCAGTGCTCAACAGGAAGTCTAGTTGGGATTCTTTCTCCCTTTCTGACCCTTCCCTCACTCACACTCACTCTTTTTCTTAAATAAATAAATAAAATCTTAAAAAAAAAAAAGAATGGCAGATATTCCTTTTTTTTTAAGATTTTATTTATTTTAGAGAAAGAATGAAAAATAGTGAGCAAGCCTGCTTGGGGGTTGTGGAGGAGCATAGCAAGAGGGAGTGAGAAAGAATTTCAAGCAGACTCGAGCATAGAGCCCCATATGGGGCTCCATCTCGTGATCCTGAGGTCACGATCTGTGCTGAAATCAAGAGCAGGGGCCCAACCAACTGAGCCACCCAGGTGCCCTGAGAATAGCAGATATTCTTTTAAGCTTAGACCAATGTGGATAATAGGGAAGTATATTATGAGAATTTTTAAAGTTCCTTTGTCAACCAGGAAGGTGCATAGATTCAACATTTAATTTTAAACATAGATACACATATTTTCAGATAAATATAATAAATCCATTTTTTAATCTAAGTATAATACATTTTTTTTTCTCTTAAGCCACGGATTTGTATAAAAAGGTAATTCCATGAATCTGTGAGGAATTCTAATAGAAAAGTCAAGGTCACTTCACTGACAAGAACAAATCTAACTACTTTGAGGGGTGACCTCAACATTGAAATTAGAAGTGCCCCAGAAATGTGGATTAAGGAATACCTTAGCTCAGGAACTCAGCAAATGTCCTCACTGGGATCCATTTTTTTAGTCTACAGAATTCAAATAAAGATGTTGCTGCTTCAAAAGACTCAAAAGATCCAAAATAATCATTCATTTGGGATCGTTCAACCGAACACAGTCAAAAGTATTTTGCAGTTTTTCCCTGTTTCACCTGTGGGAATATTGCTTCTAAGTTTAGATAATGATGTTGTCACATGGAGAACTTAGAACAGCATCAATAAAAATCTGTTAACACTTATTTTTAGAAGGAAAGGGAATGATTTATAAGTTTCTTCCTACTTTTGAGTCATGTCATGAATCACTGTGTATGCCAGATCTGTTCTGTTTCACTTCATGCCTCTTTCTTCCATAATCACACCCACAGACAGCAGCTGAGTATAAGATGTGAATCCATATCTCTATATTAAATTACAGTCAAACATTTTCTAAAATTTTGCATGCCAGATTATCCAGATGAGATCAGTGACTTTTCATGTTGTAAATTATGAGGAATTATTAATATCTGGAATAGTAGCTTAGACTGATTTTAGAATGTGCTGATGAATGTTTATTAAAATATATGGAACAAAAAGCATAACTGAGATATACTGGAAAAAAAAACGAGAGAGTGAGAGAGTGTCTCTGAGTTAGGATCGTAGATTGATTTTGATAGAGTCATTGCTCTGGTATTTTCTTTTTAAAAATGAAAAGGATGGCAATGACTTTATCTCTTTCCTTTCCTTTCTTTTCTTTTCTTTTCTTTTTTTTTTTTTCTTTTCGTTTCTTGTCTTTCCTTTTCCTTCTTTCATATTTACCGCAATGGTACTGAGAACATGTACTTACTAAAAATGATGTAAATCTTGTGCTGGAAAATATAAAATTTATATGTGAAATCTTATAGAATGTTTAGAATTCTTATAGAATTATCACTAAGAATCTTGTGAAATATTTGTTATAATTAAATAAGTTATACAGAGATTTTACCTGTGCACGGACCACATTTTATTCTCAATTGTATGTCATAATATTACTCTTATTAACAGAATTACTATCACATGGCATTATTCAATCTGAACAATTCCAAGAAAAAAATATACATGTTCCCCAGTGTCTGGAAAATGTCTCATTAATTTGACTAAATCCTTTTCCCACTTGTTTAAGGCTTATGATTAGGGGTTCTGTGAAGTGTAAAGGACTGTCTAAGTCATTTCTTCAACTGCAGGGGATTTCCTGTCTCACATTTAAGAGGAGAGCTGGTTGCATATACATACTCTTCTCCTTTGCTTCTCCAGGACCATTATCTATTTAGGTTCTGCCTTTCTCTGATTTGGTTATTTTCTAGGAGGCCAGTCTCTGAGGACTGTAACAGCAGTGTTCCCTTGCTCTCTCTCTTGTGACTAAAGTTAATCAAAGGGAGTTACCACCAAGAGAACAGATTAAGAGAGAAGAGAGAGGTCATGTTATTTATTCCTCAACTCTTCCCATTCTCCCACATATCTTTTTTTGGAGTGTTTGGATTATCTCCTATTTGATCATATCTTCTGTAGTGCCCAACCAGTTCTGAGACATAATACCCTTAAGGGGTAGGCCACATTACTTTGAGAATGCATTTGGCAATGCAAACACTGAATGTACACACTATTTCTTCCTTTTAGTCTAAGCTTACCTCTCAAATGGAGTGTTGGCCATATATCAAGGTTATTGTTTACTCTGGAAAGGGAAATACTCAAAACTTTTGTCTCTGAACTGACTTTCCTGTTGCCTTGGGGAACCAAAGGGCTACTCTGGTTTCCTAATTAAGAGTGGGGTTAATGAATTCAGATGAAAGATTATCTCAGTATATCTCACAAATTTGTGAGACTGTAGAAGTAAGCTGCAGTTATTTTCTCATTCTAAGATGTATAATGAGAAGATATAATTATTAACTGTACAAAATCATAAGAATAGTCAAGGCTGATTTTGTAGGTAGGGCTAAATAGAACTGCCTCCCATCTCTCACCAAAATAATAACCCAAAACATTACTATATGTTTGAGAAAAATGCAGATATTAGTGCTATTACCAAAAATCTGAATGATGCTAGGGAAATAATTTCTATCATATCCCTCTTCAATTTACTTATTTGATCAGTACAAAAATCAGATGGGTCTTTAATAATAACTGTGGGTTATCATAAGCTTATTCAGGTGGTAACACTAATCATAGCTGTGATTTCAGATGTGACATCATATCTATGGCAAATCAACACATCCCCTGTTTTATAGCCATTGAGCTAACAAAGGCTTTCAATTAAATTCAATTCAAGAACTGAGGAGACAAATCTTCCAGCTCTTAGAATCTTGATCACAAGAAGACAAATGGAGGCATATGAGCCTGTACTCAGGCTTTCAGGCTTCCTCATGTTATTCTTGTTCTATTAAAGCATATCAATACATCAAAGGGAAGGATGAGATAAAAGAACTTGGAATGCTGGTAGAAGAACTGTGGGAATATCATCTTAGACTTTAAGACAAGGGACAGAAGTGATGATAGTATCAATAATTATTTAATATCTCCTGCTTTCTCCTGCTACCTTACATGAAATCTACCGGTGGTGATTGAATTAAAATTCCCTGCAAAAAATACAGAGGTTTTATGTCCTCTGGTTGGTTGACCTGATTTTTTTTTTCTATCTACACAAAGGATAAGCACAAATTTTTGCTCTTCAAATCCATATTTCCCTACTTTCTTACTTATTCTGTGTCCTGAGAAGTTCTCTATAAACTTGATTATCCAGACTCCTTTATCCCCTCTGACATATGGTTGGCTTTGACCAATGGGAGGCACAGATTAGATCAGAAGGAAGGACATGGAGGTAGTAATATCGCCCCCCCCGCCCACATCCTTTTGTATCATTTGCCCCTCTACCAGTATCCATGTCTACCATTGAGTAGCTCCTCTCATTGATACAGCTCATTCTAGACAATTGTCATCCAGGCTAAAATATAGGGAGAAGGACTACTGTTAAAAGTATTTGGGAGGGAGACAAACCATAAATGACTCTTAATCTCACAAAACAAACTGGGGGTTGCTGGGGGGAGGTGGGATTGGGAGAGGGGGAGCGGGCTATGGACATTGGGGGAGGGGAGGCGAACCATTAGAGACTATGGACTCTGAAAAACAACCTGAGGGTTTTGAAGGGTCAGGGGTGGGAGGTTGGGGGAACAGGTGGTGGGTGATGGGGAGGGCACGTTTTGCATGGAGCACTGGGTGTTGTGCAAAAAGAATGAATACTGTTACGCTGAAAAAATTAATAAAAAGGGAAAAAAAAGTATTTGGATAATAATAGCTAAGTTATGGAAAGAGTCTAGATGTTCATCAACAGATGAATGGATAAAGAGGGTGTGAAAAAATATATATAATGGAATACGACGCAGCTCTCAAAAAACCCTGAAATCTTGACATTTGCAATGATGTGGATGGAGCTAGAGGGTATTATGCTAAGTGAAATAAATCAATCAGAGAAGGACAATTATCATATGATCTCACTGACATGAGGAATCTGAGAGAGGGCAAGGAGTCATGGGGGAAGGGAGGGAAAAATGAAATAAGATGGGACTGGGGAGAGAGACAAACCATAAGGGACTCTTAATCTAAGGAAACAAACTGAGGGTTGCTGGAGGGGAGGGGGGAGGAAAGGATGAGGTGGCTGGGTGATGGGCACTGGAGAGGGTATGTGCTATGATGAGTGTTGTGAATTGTGTAAGACTGATGATTCATAAACCTGTACCCCTGAAACAAATAATATATTATATGTTAGTCTAAAAAAAGTATTTGGATATTTCTGATCCTAGATGCTTCACTATTATTGTTGGTTCTCTTAATCTTCTACAACAGATCAACCTTGACTGCCAGGTGTCTGACTGACACATTATTTGGGTAGTAGAAAGCAGCATTTAACTAAGAGGCTATAGATTATAATATTCAAGGATATCTTGATATTTTTGAGGAGTGTCACATAAGATAGTGCATCAAAAGTGGTACAGAGATATTTTTGATATCTCTGTTGAGATATTGAGATATGATATTTTTGGAGAAATACTAAAAATATATGAAATGGTTTTCATTCTCAAATCTAAGAAAATATGAGAAATTAATATAAAGCTAATATAAATTTTGCCAATTGCATTGCAAGTGTAATTTTAATTACCTAAAAAAACCTCAAAAAGGAAATTTTAGAATCTATTTTATGAAATAAATCCATAAATAGGAAAAAAGTAGTAACTAAAGAAAATAAAACAGAAAAGTCTTATTTATAATAGGTTATAAAGGCTTTATGTGAATTTTTAATAAGTTTAGATGAGGCACTATTAATACAGGGTCTTTAAAAACTACAATTCTTCCTCATAAATATACTATAAAACTCTGATAATACTATGCTTATCTATTTGATAGCCTCACTACCTGAAAAATAAAGCACATACATGATTTTCCCCTTTATCCTTTTCAAAAGTGCCAATTCTATAACTTAATTCTATTTTTCTGATACATAAGGGTAGCTAAACTAACATGATAATTTACCCTTTTCTATAAGAAAACAATTGTGCTGCAACTTTCATGTGTGTGTATCTACTTGAGGGAGAAGTCCAAAATGCTACTTCCTGGGCTTCATCCAAAAGAATCTGGTATAATGGATTCTAATATGTGGGCAAAAAAACCCTGCCTTACTAAAATCATGTGATTTCAAAACACAAAAGTCATATACAGGAAGGTACAAAAGTCCTATCCCATTTAAAACCAACATATACTTGGCTTATTATTTGGTTATTATAAGTAAGTCTTATTGTTGTTCCAGCACTTAAACAATAATAAAAAATAACAAGTCCTGTAAAGATAGCTCATCAAAAGTCCAGAAAATAAAATAAAAAATGGTCATTAGATTCTTAAGAGTGGGTAAAAAGTAGACCTAAACGAGGTAAGAAGAAGAATAAAACAGGTTACAGACATCTAATACTTATAAATTTTTTTTGTTTGTTTTTTGTTTTTTGTTTTTTTTTGTTTTTTTTTAATTAATTTATTTATTTTTATTTGCTTATTTACAGCATAACAGTGTTCATTGTTTTGGCATCACACCCAGTGCTCCATGCAGTACGTGCCCTCCCTATTACCCACCACCTGGTTCCTCAACCTCCCACCCCACCCCACCCCCTCCTGCCGCCCCTTCATAACCCTCTGGTTGTTTTTCAGAGTCCATAGTCTCTCATGGTTCATCTCCCCTTCCAGTTTCCCTCAACTCCCTCTCCTCTCCATCTCCCCATGTCCTCCATGTTGTTTGTTATGCTCCACAAATAAGTGAGACCATATGATACTTGACTCTCTCTGCTTGACTTATTTCGCTCAGCATAATTTCTTCCAGTCCTGTCCATGTTGCTACAAAAGTTGGATATTCGTCCTTTCTGATGGAGGCATAATACTCCATTGTGTATATGGACCACATCTTCCTTATCCATTCATCCGTTGAAGGGCATCTTGGTTCTTTCCACAGTTTGGCGACCACAGCCATTGCTGTAATAAACATTGGGGTAAAAATGGCCCTTCTTTTCACTACATCTGTATCTTTGGGGTAAATACCCAGCAGTGCAATTGCAGGGTCATAGGGAAGCTCTATTTTTAATTTCTTCAGGAATCTCCACACTGTTCTCCAAAGTGGCTGCACTAACTTGCATTCCCACCAACAGTGTAAGAGGGTTCCCCTTTCTCCACATCCTCTCCAGCACACGTTGTTTCCTGTCTTGCTAATTTTGGCCATTCTAACTGGTGTTAGGTGGTATCTCAATGTTGTTTTAATTTGAATCTCCCTGATGGCAAATTTTAAGAATTGGAGATGGTTTCTCTTTGAATGATACCCTAGATATGCATTCAAGTACAAATTATATTCATATAGCCATATCCCAGACTGTTCCCTTAGTTTTCACAGTTTACTATCTGGAGAAACAGGATTACCAGATTTAAAATATTTCAGTATACAGAAATTTCCACCAATAATCTGGCCCTGAAAATATTTATTTTGCTTTTCTTCAGATTAGTAATAACTTCTTGTTCTGTTAACATTTTAAATTAGTAGCTATTAAAAAATGGCTATAATAAAAGCAGTAACACTACTATTACATCATTACAATATGCTTCCTTGATGGTTTAAAAGACATTTTCATATATGGTATTCCTTTTGAGATTAACATGTACTTGGCTTTTTAACCACTTGCCTGTACATAGTAAAATGTACATAATATTTTACATAACAATTATTTTACATAATAATTACTTCCCATAATAAAAATGTACATAAGTCATTGTTGTGTCAACAGTTAAGCAATAATAAAAAATAGCAAGACAATCTAACAAAAGGATACATACTATGTCTTTTCAATCCCATTGTAAAAATTCAATTATATAGATCTATTTGAATGAAGACATAGTATGTATCCTTTTCACAAAATTAGAAAGAAAAGACAAATGACTAAATATCTATCTATTGTTGTCTCCCCCCTTTTTTTTTGGTTAGTTTGTCTTATTTTTTATTATTGCTTAACTGTTGATACAACAATGATTTATGTATATTAGTACATTTTTATTATGTAAGAATGTTGTATGCTTCTGCAGAGTTGTTTATCTTTCCAATATTGTCAGAGACACCACAGTTTGTGGATTGTTTTTGATATTTTGTGCACTCATAGGCTGTCAGGAATAGGGATAAAGCAATCTTTTCTAAAAAAGTTTTATCCTATAGTCACTTGATTCCTGACAAAAAATATGGAAGAGATGGACCTAACTGCTTAGCCTGGACAATGGTTGGCAGAGGTGTAAAGCAAAACACAAAAGTTTGGTAATTCCCATCTCTGAACATAAAGGATAGAGGAAAGAGGGAATGATTCAGTGAGATAAGTTAAGAAAATAATTGTTGAGGAGTAGACTTTATATTAACTTGTAAGAACAAATAGAAATTAAAGATAAATAAGGAGGATATACTTTCCAGAGGGAAGTAAATTGTACATATAACGCAAAACCAGTTAGAAAATTAAAGATATAGGAAGTACTTTTTTTTTTTAAGATTTTATTTATTTATTTGACAGACAGAGAAATCCCAAGTAGGCAGAGAGGCAAGCTGGGGGGGTGAGGGGAAGCAGTCTCCCTGCTGAGCAGAGAGACCGATGTGGGGCTCGATCCCAGGACCCTGAGATCATGACCTGAGCAGAAGGCAGTGGCTTAACCCACTGAGCCACCCAGGCGCCCCTAGGAAGTACTTTTAAAGAATGACAATACTATAAATAGTTACCAAGAAAGGATATATATTAGATTACTTTTAGTTCTCTTTCCAATTATTTCAACTAAAGAGAAAATAAAGAACATAATCTACTTATGAACTACAGAGACAATATAGCCTCACTTAAAATGAATATTTATTATCTCCATGTATCTCTATGACAAACTTTCCCCAAACTCAAGGGTCTTCAAACTATGAGATATTATGTCTCATTATTCTGGGGTCAGGAATGTGTGCAGGTTCTGTTCTACATGATTTGTCTCGGCCATCCAGGAGGCTGAATTCAACTTGGAATTTGACTGGAGCTGGGTGTCCAGGAGAGCCTCATGCCTTTGACTGGCAGCTGAAGCTGGCTACGCACCCTGATTCTCTTCTCTAGCAGTATAGATGGTCATCCAGTAGAAGCTATCAGACCTCATACAAACTATATGTTTTTTTCCATACAGCTTGAAATAATGTAAATCCAAATTTTATTAGAAAATTGTTCTGTTATTACATAAACTAAAACTTGGCAGCCAAATAATTAGAAAGTGCATAAATATATTATTGCCATATAAAGAGTCAACTTCAGCTAGAAAACATAACATAGTAACCAAATTATACATTTCATTTAAAACAGTTTAGTGCTTATCTGAACCAGAATTTTTGCCATGATTTAAACAAATATTTTTCTCTTATTTTAATATTCTGCTTTGTAATTTAGATCTGATAAATCCACTACAAAAAATCAAATGACCACCATTATATGAGAGAATATCTGTGACAAAAGGATACTTTTAGTAAAATAAAAACTTTAATAAATTAACAAAAATAATCTGCAATGAATTAAGATGTAGGAGCTACAGAAAGCCCTTTTCCCACCTCCCTAAATATATTTTAGTTATTCCTGTGGGAAAATTTGAGTTGAAATAGAAACTAACCTATGTTCTTATCACATAAGTGAATACCTGAGCTATAACAGTAACAAAAACTTGTATCCTCAATTTGATTAGACGTCAGCTATGAGAATATTCCATTTCCAAAATTTCATAAGATTGTTTCATTATGCAAGTAAAGTTGAGTGTATAAGAAATAAGACCCATGCAAAGAATGCAAGTTTCATGGATAAATAAGCAAATAAACCAACACAAATAAATTCCACTTCTTGGGTCAATGCACTGGGGAAGAATGAGTTACTAGTTCAGAAACAGGTACACAATAGAAGATTGGATCTAGTGGCCAGGTAAACCTTACGTGTTCAGGTGATGCATGGAGACCTGACCAGAAATAACTTTTCACTTTTGATTCTTTTTTATTCTAAAAATAAGAACCCTGTATGAGTCAAGGCACAATCTAATAGAATTCCCTAATGTGTTATATCTATTACCATATCTATTGTGAAGCAGAATAGATCCTCTAAACCAGACTATAAAATCACCATATCTTGGAACCCAAGGTAAGAGATTTGTGAGGGAATATTAGGAGGAGGTAACATGACTTTTTGGTTCATGATATACAAGTAAATCTGCCTGTTTTCTTTAGAAAAATATTTCTTTAGGATGAGCAACTTGATCAGTATACTTGAAACAGTTAATAGAGCAGTCAAATAAAGAATATCATCTCAAGTTATAGCTAAGGAAATTAGATTTTATCTTGATAATGGTAGGAAGTCATTGAAAATTCTAAGAAGAAAAATGACAAGATTTAGAAGGTTACTCTAGTAGCAGTGTGAAAAAATAATCACAAAATATTCTGAATAAAAATCTATTGTGGAAGTTAAGGAAAAATAGAAAGGGTTGGCTGAAGGTGTTAACAGAGGACATATAGAAGAAATGATACCATAAAGATTACTAACATGATAGAATAAAAAGTATTCAACAATTTATTGAATTAGAAAAGCGTAAGAGAAGAGAAGTTGAGTTTGTTAGATGTGGATGAAAATAGAATTAATCAAGATTCATGATACAGGAAGAAAACTAGTTTTGGAGAAAATGAGCCCACCTTTGGATATAATGAATATGTTGAAAGGAAAATAATATGTCTTGTTAATATCTTTAGCAACAACAACAAAAAATCTACTGTTTTAAACAAAATAACATTGAAGTACAAGATTATGATCTTTGCACAATTTCTTTTATGTTTGTTGTGGCAAAAAAAATTTATTCACATAAACACCTAGTGATTACACTATGTGTTTTCATTGATTTATTTCTCCATCATTATAAGGTTGGCATGATTTCCCTTGATTATAAGAAATTACTGAGATTCTCTACACTATTTGTTTCTACAAACCAGAAAAATAAATTGGTAATTCTAAGAGATGTTTTTCTATCTTAAAAATGAATCTTATTTCTTCTACAAACTAAAAACTATTGAAAAAATAAATTTACTCACAAATTTGTTCTGTAAGTATTCCACTGAATATGGCCTCATTGATTTTGTTTTAAATAATTTACCAGTATATTAAATGCATAATTGTCCTGACTAGTCAAGAAGAATCTCACAGACTAACATACAAATGAAGTGATAAAAATAGGGAATCCAAGAAAATTACCTGACATGTAAATGAAGAGGAAAAATAAGAGGATTCTGATAAATAGCCCACAACAGCCATGTATATTTTGCAGCCTACATTTTAGTAACTCTTCAATCAAAGACATGTAAAATGTTCTTTGATTTTCTCAAGATAAATTTTTATTATAGTAATATTCTTATAATTAAAGGAAAGTGCAAATTTACTATATTTCTCATATACATTTTATACTTTCTACATGAAAATGTAACTTAATTGAAGTTTGCACTTTAGGTTTCAAGCATACATTACAATTCATTTGGAGTTGTGAACTACCATTTCGTATGGATCACATTTTGGTAAATTCTACTAAATTTAAATATATATAAACACATGAATTATTTACAGCAAGAAATCTTCAAATTATATCTTTAGAACTTCAAAAGCATCTGTTCTCAGGTGTGTATTATTTTCAACATTTTTTTGTGTACAATTATTTTTCAAAGATTTGTCTTTGGAGATATTGTTCAAAAGCGATTTAATATTGTTTTGCACATTGTGGGTAGTTGCTATAAAAAACAGTGTGAAAGGTCCAATGGTTGCTTTCTTATTATTATTAATGCTTTAATAAGAAAATGATGTTTTATATGAGCTCCTAGGATAGGAATTATATACCAAAAACTACTCAGAGAGAGTGATGAAGCTGGCATAGGATAAGTGTGCTAAGACAGTAGAAAAACAGATGTGAGGTTTAATTCCATGAAGGGAAATGAAGTACAAAGGTTTAGAGGTACATGGAAATATGGTATGAATGAATAATTCAACTTAGCTAGGGCTTAGATTGTGAAGAGAAGGGAGTCAAAATATGAAAGAGATGAGAAGGAATAAAATACTGGAAAACCTTGTAAAACAGTACATGGGTTTGATATTTGTCATAATGACAATAGAAGTCCCTCCAAAAGTTTTAAGACAAGGAAAATGTTTTCAGATTTGCTAACAGTAAGATAACTCTGACTACAGTGTGGAAGACAGCTGGACACAAATAAAAAAAAAAAACAAAACTGGAGCTAGAAAGTTGACAGAGACTCTTAGTGGACAGAAAACACAGGTTAGTGGCAGTGGTGACAAAGAGAAAAGCAAATGAATTAAATAAAAAAGAAACCAAAATAAAAATAGAGCAGGATCAATAAATTGTGAGGTTTAAAACTGTGAGTTTTTATTCAGGGTTTCTGCCTGTCAAATTCAATAAGAACATTTATTTCATATGGTATAGTTTCCTATATGTTAAAAACTACAACAAACTTACCCCTGAGCCCTATCCTCATCCTGGAAAGAAAGAAAAACAGCTCTCAAGAAAACCAACCTACCCACAGTTTTTTCTAATATTGTAACAGGTCAATATTTCAATGAAAAATATGTACTCTAAATCACCAGTGATTACAAGGGAAACCCAATAAGCAACAATACAGGCCAAAAAGAGTGGGATAATATACTTGAAATGCTCAGAAAGAAACTGTCAATCAAGAATCTTATATCAAAAAAAAAAAGAATCTTATATCTAGAAAATAAAAACTTTCCTAGATTAAAAAAAAAAAAACTGAGATAATTTTTTGGTAGCAAAATTGCCTTACGTGCTAACAGAAGTCCTACAGGCAGAAAGCAGGCAATCTCATTATTATATATATTCTGAGAGGATTATTGATTATTGAGGATGATTCATTACATTTATCTAAATTCATGAAATTTTATGCTTAATATTTATACTTTTCAATATATGCAGATTTACTATAAAAATAGAAATTGAAACAATCAAATAATATGATAGCTATATTTTATTGTTACTATGAAAATTGAATAATTACTTATAAAAATAAATAAATAAATAAATAAAAAACTAATATTTCGATTGCTAACTGAATATAATAATAAAAAATAATTTGGTAGGGGCGCCTGGGTGGCTCAGTGTGTTAAAGCCTCTGCCTTCGCCTCAGGTCATGATCCCAGGGTCCTGGGATTGCACCACATCAGGCTCTTTGCTCAGTGGGGAGTCTGCTTCCCTTCCTCTCTCTCTGCCTGCCTCTCTGCCTCCTTGTGATCTCTGTCTGTCAAATAAATAAATTAAGAAAAAAAATCTTTAAGGGGCACCTGGGTGGCTCAGTGGATTAAATCCTCTGCCTTCGGCTCAAGTCATGTTCCCAGGGTCCTGGGATCAAGCCCCGTATAGGGCTTTCTGCTCAGCGGGGAGCCTGCTTCCCTCTCTCTCTCTCCGCCTGCCTCTCTGCCTACTTGTGATCTCTGTCAAATAAATAAATATAAATCTTAAAAGAAAATATTTTAAAAAATTGGTAGACTAATGAAAACATAGTAAATGCATATTTTAAATGAAAAAGAAAAGAGTCATTCTATTTACATTTTCAAAATTTGGGCCTGAACTTAGAAGTAACTGAAAATGAATTATTTTCAAGTAAAATCACAAATGAAAGAGGAGAAATAACAACCCACACCACAGAAATACAAACAATTCTAAGACAATATTATGAAAAATTAAATACCAACAAATTGGACAACCTGGAAGAAATTGATAAATTCCTAGAAACATATACATTACCAAAACTGAAACACGAAGAAATAGAAAACTTGAACAGACTAATAAGCAGCAAAGAAATTGAATCAGTAATAAAAAATTCATCAAAAAACAAAGCCCAGGCCAAATAGCTTAACAGGTGAATTCTACCAAACATTTAAAGAAGAGTTAACCTATTCTCAAATTATTAAAAAAAAATAGAAAAAGAAGGAAAATTTTCAAGTTAATTCTATGAGACCAACATTACTTTGATACCAAAACCAGAGAAAGACTCCACTAAAAAAGAGAACTACAGCCACTATCTCTGATGAACATGGATGCAGAAATTCTTAATAAAGTACTAGCAAACCAAATGCAAGATTACATTAAAAGAATCATTCACAATGATCAAGTGGGATTTATTCCTGCATTTCAAGGTGTGGCTCAATATAGGCAAATCAATAAGCATGATACACCATATTAATAATAGAAAATAAGCAACAATAAAAGAAGGGATAAAAATCATATTCTCATTTCAATAGATGCAGAAAAAACATTTGGCAAAGTACAATATCCATCCATGATAAAGACCCTTAGCAAAATAGGTTTAGAGGGAATATTCCTCAACATAATAAAATCCATATATGAAAAACCCACAGCTAACATCATACTCAGTGGGGAAAAACTGAGAGCTTTTCTTTTACAGTGAGGGACAAGATAAGGATGTCCACTCTTACCACTGTTATTTAACATGGTAGCGGAAGTCCTACCCTCAGCAATAAGAAAACAAAAAGAAATGCAAGGAATTCAAATCAGCAAGGAAGAAGTCAAACTTTCACTGTTCACAGATGACATGATACTCTATGTAGAAAACCCAAAAGATTCCACAAAAAAATTCCCAGAACTGATACATGAATTTAGTAAAATCTCAGGATACAAAATCAGTGCACAGAAATCAGTGGCATTTCTATACACTGATAATGAAGCAACAGAAAGAGAAATGAAGTACTCAATCCCATTTACAGTTACACGAAAAGTCATAAGATACTTGGGAATAGACTTAACCAAAGAGGTGAAAGAACTATACTCTGAAAACTATAAAACACTGATGAAGTGAAGAGGACACAAAGAATTGGAAAGACATTCCACGCTTATGAATTGGAAAAACAAATAGTGTTAAAATGTCTATAATACACAAACCAATGTACACATTTAATGCAATCCCTTAGAAAATACTACCAGCATTTTTCACAGAGCTAGAACAATCCTAAAATTTGTAGGGAACCACAAAACCCGCAATAGCCAAAGCAACCTTGAAAAAGCTGGAGACATCACGATTCTAGTCTTTAAGCTATATTACAAAGCTATAGTGATGAAGAGACTATCATACTGGCACAAAAATAGACACATAGATCAATGTAACAGAATAGAAAACCCAGAAATGAACCCAAAATTACATGTTCAATTTTTCTTTGACAAGGCCAGAAAGAATATCCAACGGGGAAAAAACACAGTCTCTTCAACAAATGGTGTTGAGAAAACTGTACAGAGACATGCAGAGAATGAAACTGAACCACTTTCTTACATCAAACACAAAAACAAATTATAAATGGATTAAAGATTTAAATGTGAGACATGAAACCATCAAAATCCTCTTTGACTTCAGCCATAGCAATTTCTTACTAGACATGTCTCCTGAGGCAAGGGGAACACAAACAAAAATGAACTATTGGGGGGCACCTGGGTGGCTCAGTGGGTTAAGCCTCTGCCTTTGGCTCAGGTCATGATCTTGGAGTCCTGGGATCGAGCCCCGCATCGGGCTCTCTGCTCGACGGGGAGCCTGCTTCCTCCTCTCTCTCTGCCTGTCTCTTCGCCTACTTGTGGTCTCTCTCTGTCAAATAAATAAATAAAATCTTTTAAAAAAATGAACTATTGGGACTACATCAAATAAAAACCCTCTGCACAGTGAGGGAAACAATCAACAAAACTCACAGGCAACCTACAGAATGGGAGAAGATATTTGTAAATGACATATCTAATTAGGTTAGTGTTCAAAATATATAAAGAACTTATAGAAGTCAACATCAAAAAAATGAATTTCAGTTAAAAATTGGCAGAAGACATGAATAGATATTTTTCAAAGAAGACATACAAATGTCCAACAGGTACATGAAAAGATGTTCAATATCACTCATCATCAGGGAAATACAAATCAAAACCACAAAATTGGAGACATCGTTTGGGTCCGCAGACATCGAGCCACAAACCTTGAACCCCGTTGGAGAGGACCCCACACGGTACTCCTGACAACGCCCACGGCGCTAAAAGTTGACGGGATTGCAGCCTGGATCCACGCCTCCCATGTGAAAGCGGCACACCCGGAAGAACAAACAGGACACCCTCAGAACTCGGAATGGACCATCCAACGCTCCCCAAACCCACTAAAGATAAGACTCATTCGCCGTTGATCTTACTCTTTTGTTTATTCTCTTTCCTTTCCCCTGTAAGTGGCACCAGCCCACATCTCCCCAAGCAATTAACCTGGCAGGTTCTCTCTCAAACGGGGGAAGTTATCTGGTCCAGTATGGCCCAACACACCCCTAATACAAATCCTTAACCTCCCTTTCCGAGGTCGTTCTACAAAACAGAAGGGGGTTAGACTTGTTATTCTTAAAAGAAGGAGGGTTATGTGCAACCCTCAAAGAGGAATGCTGTTTTTATGCTGATCAAACAGGGGTAGTTAGGGAGACAATGGATAAACTCAGAGAAAGATTGGCCCAGAGAAGAAGAGATTTCGAATCCCAGCAAGGCTGGTTTGAAGGCTGGTACAATCGGTCACCTTGGTTTGCCACTTTATTATCCACCCTTCTGGGACCCCTTATTATTCTATTACTGAATTTTATCAATTGGCCCTTACATCCTAAATAAGCTTGTTCAGTTCATCAAAGACCGCTTGTCAGTAATCCAGACAATGGTACTGACACAGCAATATCAACTCCTCAAACAAGCCGAACCCCAAATTGACATAATATAAGTACAGGACAAATGGATATAAGATTCTATCCATGATAAAGAAAAAGGGGGGAATGAAAGACCCCCTTCCTCCTTGCTGAGGGCTTTTTCCAGAGTGCTGAAACAAGGCCGCCACGCCAGAACAAACAGCTATGTCTTTGTCTTGAACCCAACACCTGACCATGCTTAATTTAAATAGACCAATCAGGTTCCTGTAACTAAGCATCTGCTTCTGTAAGTCCGCTTCCCGCTCCCCCGCTCTACCCCCCCTTCCCGCCTTCGTCTTCGCACGCGCGGGTCCTCCAAAGCCAATCCGCTAACGCCAAGTATGACTTTTTCAAATGTTCAAACTGTCAGCCAATCAGCTCCGCCCCACCCAAAACTTGTTTGTACCTGTCTATAAAAACCCTGCACCACCCCAGCCTGGTGTGCTCAGCTGGCAGGAGCTGCTGACCACCTGCAGGCGCCCGCGTTACAATAAAGATTCTCTTGCTGATTGCAAAAAAAAACCACAAAGAGATCACAACTGTTAGAATGGCTAAAATAAAAAACACAAGGAACAACGGTTGTTGGTGAGGATATGGAGAATGGGGAAACTTCCTGTACTGTTGGTGGGAATGTGAACTTGTGCAGCCACTCCGCAAAAGAGTATGGAGGTTCCTCAAAAAGTTAAAAAGAGAACTACCCTGTGACCCAACAATTGCACTACTAGGTGTTTGCCCAAAGAATACAAAAATGTTAATTCAAAGGGATACATGCACCCCAATGTTTATAGCAGCTTTATCAACAACAGCCAAATTAATGAAACATCCCAAATGTCCATTGACTGATGAATAGATAAAGTAGTATGTGTGTGTGTATAACATATATATGTAATATATATATGTATATGCATATATCTGATGTATATATATACATTACATATATGTATATATGTAAATATACATACATGCATACATATATAATGGAATATTACTCAGTAATATGTATATTCTCTCTATATATATGTATATATTTATATAATGGAATATTACTCAGTCACAAACAAGCATGAAATCTTGTTCTTAGCAACAACGTGGATGGAGCTACAGCATACTATGCTAAGTGAAGTAAATCAGGCAGAGAGAGACAAATACCATATGGTTTCACTCATGTGTGAAATTTAAGAATCAAAACAAATAAGCAGAGGGAGAAAAAGAGAGAGAGAGAGAGAGAGAGAAAGAGGAGTAAACCAAGAAACAGACTTTTAACTACAAAATAAGCTGATGGTTACCAGGGGGGAGGTGTGGGGGGTGGATGAAATAGGACATGGGGATTAAGGAGTGCACTTGCGATGAACACTGGGTGTCATCAGTTGAAACACTAAATTTTACACCTGAAATTAATACTATGCTGTACATTAACCAACTGGAATTCAAATAAAAACTTTAAGAAAAGAATTATTTTTCCTGAAGGCAAAAAACTGTAAAAAAGTAAAATCATCTAGACATTCTAGCCAAATATATAGACAGCATGATTTTCTTAGGCTATGTCTATATTCCTCTTAGTATTCCATTTCCTAGTCAAGAGTTGTCACTGTAGAAATGCTAAATGTATTATTAATGCTTCATTATTCCTAAAAGGTCTATTTCACAATAGTCATATGAATCCCAATTTTAAGCCTTCTTAACAAATCCAAACTCAGCAAACACTGTTTAATTGCTTCTAAAAGTGGTCTTTTTTTAAATAGAGTTGATGTCCTCAACACTGTTTAAACATAAAGCAAATTTTCATATCTACATTTAAGAATGTCTCTGTTGAAAGCAATTACATGTCTAAATTTTACAAGAAATACCACATATAGATGCACAGATGCCTCATAACAAGAACACCTATTAAAGAGATTATGTCACTATTATTTGATATTTACTTTAAATTTTATAGATACTACACTATGAAGAAACAGATTAGCTGCAAATTACAGAGATGGAATAAATATTTTAGATATTTCATGGCAAAAAGTATGATCATAATAACAAAATTATTTTGTGAGGGAATAAGAAATATATTTAACCCTACACTGTCTTAATAAAAAACAACTCAGTCGCTTGAATGTCAGCTTTATTTTTAACTTGACCAACTGCCATCTTTTTAGGTTATATTGAAAAATACCTCTTCATTGTTTGGCCATATTGTCCTTTATGGGCAAAACTGAAAAGGCTGCTAGGAAGTGAAAATGCCTGTTGAAAACCCTCCATAAAATACTCTTAGACACTTGTATTATTAGGGAGATCAGAGGTAATGCTCTTGCATGCAGTAATATTTTATTATTACTTCTAGTAAAAATAATAAAATAGGTAATAATAAAAAATATCTAACTCATATAAAATGATAGGGTGCACAGAACAAAATTCTCTCGATTTGATACAGTGTTTTGAACTTCATTAGTACCATTCAAAGAAACTCAATATCTACAGATTCTAAATAAGAAAAAGAAATACTGTTGTCAGTAACAATTAGCCATTTACAGTCTCTTCAAAACAGAGTTCCATGACAGGTGGAAAATTACCAATGAATTTTCAGCAGATCTTGAACATCTGCTCAATGCTAAAGGTTTAAAAATTAACTGAAGCAAAGAAAAATATTTCTAAAGTCTCAGATAAAAATAATTTTTCAAAGATTTTTTTCTTTCACAAAGTAAAACAAAAATCTGTGTTCAGTTTAAGAGTTATCAGGGCAATAGTAAGTAATTAAGACAACTTATCTGCAGCAGATACCAAATCACAATTAATTATAAATTTGTCAAAGTCATTCTTCTTATAAATGGAGTAAAACATTGATTACAGAAATCACTTCAGTAGCTTGAGAGACAGGTTTGTGAAATCAAAACATTAATCCCCATGAATTACCAATGTTGCTTCAGTTGACACTTCAGACTAAGAGTCATTTGTGCTTTACTTGTGTTGCTGCATTCTCCTTCTCTACGTCTCACTCTTTAAGAGCATTATTGGATGGTCTACAGGAGACTAATCTCTTCAGATATTCTTTTGCAGGTAACAGCTGCTCTGGCAATCCAAACAGCTGTGGAAAGCATGAACAATTGTCATCATGCTGGGGTAATGAGAGTTTACAGAAATGTTCCGGAGAGTTACCAGCTGCGTCTTTGGGTGTCATAAGCTTCTTGAGTTTTCTGATATCTCTTCATCACCAACCATTTTCTTATCATTTGATCTCATTTATAAGATGCTCTTTACTATGAATTCCTCTGAATTACAAGAGTCTTTAAAAATTGTCTTATATAGAATTGCAAAGAGGCAGAACATGCTATATTTTTCTAGTGTTCCTCCCTTCTCAAGATAAGATCTCTAAATATGACAATCAAGACATTTTCAAATGCAAAATGCTGAACAGGAGTTTGGCTCAAGACATAAAGACATACACACACAAGAACTTTTTTTCAGTATACATTTCTCTTACTCTCTCACACATTCAAAGGCAATATTAGATGGTGGTAGCTTCTTGCACATCTTTCCACCCCACACTTACATTTTACTCAATTTAGGTATTAGAAACCTTATTATCATCTCTTATGTACATATTTACATGTTTGGGTAATGTAGAAATATACCACACCCACTCATGTTGCAGTTGCAATTTGAACAAAATTTTATCTGTGTTTCTTTGGTGCTTCTATTGTTACCCCTAGGGATAAAAATACATTATATGTTTATTGTTAAATTTTATCTACGTTTCTTTGGTGTTTCATTGTTTCATTTCTATTCAAAGCCAATAGAAATATATCATCATCTTGCATTCATTTAATGTTGACTGAGTCACAATACTACATCCTGTATTATGCATTTAGATTGTGTATGTCTTGCATTGTATTAGTAATCAACATAAATAACTATCATGTAGCATGATTTCCCAAGGTGAGAGGAGTAAGTAGAGAGTCACATTGTGGTTCAATTACACTCTCCTTTGGGGTCCTTTGCAGTTGTCACAGGTGAAGCACATTATAGTAATAAACTTAATGACATAAGGAACAGATATTTTTTCAATAGAAAATGACACTCTGTTCTTTTCAGTAAAAAAATCTAAAGCACTATTTTGGTTATCCAAAGATGTATGGAAATCCAGTAGATATTTTGGTATCTCATTTTGATATTCCAGGAAAACTCTCATTCAGTTCCTGATATTGAAATCATTTTTGATCAGATTCTAGAGTATCAGTCAGGGTAAGAGTTTGAAAATCTATGGGAAATGAAGGGAGGAAGATGGGAGGGTGGGAGAGGAATTGATGAGCAGTACAGCAAGAGAACTACAATAAAATTTCCTATGGAAAGATGGAGTGAAAGGAATAAAGTTTGTAAAGGTAAAGAGAAATATAGAAGTTTGTGTCTTCAGGCATAAAGTTCATTTTTTAACATTTTATCCCCATTGGCCTACAAAAGTATTTATTTTGTGATTCTAATGATAAAAATCATCATTAATTGAATTTTTCTGTTGCAATGAGGAAATATTCCAACATAATGATTTGCAGTCTGTCACTCGGTAACTGTCTGTGTACACCAGGAGCTCAGAACATATGTTAGGTGAGAAGTACAGTGCTTGATATCAGAGAAGGAGCTTATTAAACAGATACATAGGGTCAATAAAAATATCGATTGTCAGTATTTGTGCATGATTAGAATCTTCTAGTTAGTGTGTGTGCATGTATATATGTGTGTGTGTACACATATATGCAAATTTAATAGATATATATCAAATAAAAAAGATTAAAATGTGTTTAGAGTATGTTCTAGTTAGTGATTCAAGGTATAATTCATTTGTGTCTATTGCTGAAGCTTAGATTTTAGATGCATAATGTAATTGCAGTATCAGTTTAGTTTTAGTACAAAAATAGTAAAAATAATGAGTTATTGGGACTCCTGAGTGACTCAATCTAAGTGTCTACCTTCGGCTCCCAGGTTTTTGTATCAAGCTCAGCATAGGGCTTGCTGCTCAGCAGTGTGTCTGTTTCTTCCTCTCCCTCTATCCCTCTGCCTGCTTGTGCTCTCTCTCTAATAAATAAAATCTTTAAAAAATGAGTTATTTGCATTATTGAACATCTATCAAAATAATGGATCTCTAACTTTTTATTGGGAGTATCAACATTCCCAGTTTACAGATGAGGATATACCTTTTTTTTAGATTTTATTAATTTATTTGTCAGAGAGAGCACAGGTGCACACAAGCAGGGGGAGGGGTCAGAGGGAGCAAGCTCCCCACTGAGGAGGGGGCCGCATGCAGAACTTGATCCCAGAACCCTGGGACCATGACCTGAGCCAAAGGCAGATGCTTAACTGACTGAGCCACCCAGGCATCCTGAGGCTATACTATTATTTGCTAGTTATCACTGAATGGTATCCAGAAGCCTCTGTTTATAAGACCCTTTACATTTTAAAAAGGAAAGAAAAAATATTCAAACAAGGATAGCTTCTATCCCATGCCTTTGTCATTATTTCCTTCCAGTTATTATATCATTATCCTGCATCATTCACCGAAGAACATTGTTCTACATGTTAAATTGAGTGATGCACTGAAATGACAAAGTTTTAATCTTCACTAAAATTTTAAAAGACATACAGCTATACTTGGCTGGGGAAGCTGCCATGGATTCATTTATAGATTTTTTTTCCCCCAACTGCAGTAATGCTGCAGCCTTTCTTCCAAACCCATCATACATTATAAAAGAATAGTGCTTCAATTAATTCAATTTCCAGTAGAAGCATCTGGAAATAAAATTACTTGAACAGGATGTGGTTTAGTCAGTTAAGGGAAAAATGACCTTTTAAAATTCAAAAATAAAATATTCTTTCTATTTAAGATAAAAGCAATCTAATGATGGCATGTATAGTGAAATGTTACATCCGTTTAGAAGCCAACATATTAAGTGTTATAAGCATGGAAATTAGAAAACACTAGTCCCAGTGGCAATGGTGCATTTAGAAGTAGAGGAAACCTAAGCTATCTCTATGGTCATAACTGACAAAGAAAAAAGAATGCATTTCTCCATTCCTCTAATTTGAATGCCATATACCTTCACTCCACAGGCACTTATCGATCTGATTCATGTATATAGTCTATCATTTTTAAACATTGAAGAATTTTCATTTTCTAAATTAAATGTAGAGCTTGCTTTCTATATATTTAAAACCAATTCAGATGAACAGGTTTTTATGTGAGTTTGTTGTCACACAAAGGAGTGTCACAGAGCTCAGGGAATGAGACACTAAAGTCAGCCAAAGGAGGCTGGGAAAAATAAATCAGTGGACAGAAATCTTTTACTGGCAGCTGATGGCTAAATATGAACATGAATATAAAGATTAAAAGGATAAAAGCATTTCAGGGTAGGCCATAATAGAAATCATGATTCTGAGTTAGGAATGAGCATGAGATACTAAAAGTAAATTAGGACTGTTGTCTTTCTTTCTCAGGTGAAGAACATGTACTAGAGAACAGTGGAAAGTGTTGCAGGAGAATCAGAACTTGGGATGTTAACAGAGAAATCCATTATTTCCTTTGTGATGATTTAATACATTGTAAAACAGCATATATTACCATTGGTTAAACATTGTAAGAAGTCCTCGATGCCTGATTTGATTGCATACTAAATAGTAAAGTGATGTGCCAAGAAAGCATCCACTTAGTTGATAAATAGCTAAACAATCTCCTAGAATCTTGGGTAATATAGTGAGTTCCTCCATTGCCAACTCTAAGGATCAGTTGGCACACATGTAACTGAGCTGGTTTGTAAGATGGGGAAAGGGTTTTTTGTTTTGTTTTGTTTCCTTATCCAGTTCTTGAAGCATGATGATCACTTCTAAGAGAGGACAAAAGAATGTGCTATGGAAAATTGAGTAACATTATGATGCTTAATCAAATGCACCATTAACAGTAGAGATGTGAGCAGGAGAAAAAAAAAATCTCATGGTGAAAGTCTTCAGTATTTTTTCTTTTCTTTTTCTTATTTTCTAACTGCTTCTGGTATATTATAATTTTTTTTATCAACCATACCTATATAATGGATTTGTGAATAATAAATATGAGTGATATTATATATATTTAAATAATAAGCTAAAATTATGATGGGAAGAATTTTACTCCAGTTTAAAATTTGGAGGATCAACCCCTCTTTTACAAAATATAGGCCAATCATGTAGATATATACTAATATAATACATAAAAATATATAAGTATATAATATATCATCATATAAATATAATAATGCTCTATATGTGATATAATCATATATAAGTGCATAAAGCTATTTTATACTATATATAAAATAAATTTTACTATGTAATTATTTGATAGTCTATTTCAAATTAAAAGTAAAATTATTTTCCAAAAAATTATAATTAAATTTGAAGGGATGCATTTTTTAGTATAACAAGTAAACATTAGTCTCTTTAAAAACAATGAATTCTGAACATCATTAAACTTGACTCTAAGCCATGCTCCTCATTCATAAGAAACTTTACAACCTGAAAAATTGCAAAGTGTTTATTTCATATGAAACACAGTTTATTGTTTCAAATGTTACTCAAAAAATAACTATCACCAAGAACTTTTATTTTAAACTTTAAATTTTCTAAATTCTGAAAGTAAAGTATATTGAAATCACAGACAAATATGTTGCCAAATCCATCCTTTAATAAGTTATGCTTTCTTGGTGTGCACCCATCTTCTCTCTTTATAATCAATCTACAGAAACACTGAGAAAGCTATTTTTAATATTCTTTGAAGTTGTTATTAACTGTCTAAAATTACTCAGAGCTCCTTTTACAATGCTAAGAAACAACCTTATCTTGGAGGAAAAGTTTCCAAAACAATTTTTGTTCAGATATTGGAAGTCTTTTTTTCCCCAATCAGAAGATTGAAAAAGTACTAGAATTTGAAAAATTCTACAAGGATTGCATGAAAAATCAGATGCCCCAAAGATATTGAAAAGTTATAAGATTACCCATCTAAATAAAAAAAACAAATGTTTCACTAATAAACACCAGGCCACATTTTAGTAAATAAAATTAAATGTTGGAGAAAATAAGAAAAAAAGTAATTATCTACAAATAGTAGGTGGCTTCAAAGACTCAGAAATGAATAATCACACTTAAAATAAACAAGATTTATTCAATAAAAATAAAATGCATAGGTCAAGGGATAAATAAGCAAAGAATTGTATTTATAGATACATGGGAAATGTAATATTGTCTGTGCAATGGTTTTATAGAATTCTATTTTGCTAAAAGCAAAATAATACTCACTAATCAGATATGCTCGATTTTAGTTATAATGACATTTTCTCTGCAATGAAATCACAGAGATCTGGAATTCTTACTCATAATAATGATATATTTAATGGTTTAGTGCTTTTTAAATGAAATTAGTTCCCAACACTTCTCCACATTTAAAAAGAAATAATTAAATTTGAGTAAAATTATTTTTTTGTGTACTTTGAAATTGAAAATATATCTAGATAATTTATTCTTTTAAAAGCTTATTGCATAAATTCATTTTCCTATTTATTTTTAGAGAAGCTCAGCTTTTTTTTTCTTACAATGTATTACAAATATCTTTTCTTTTTAAATTCTACTTAAGCTACTCAAATTTACTGAACACACAGAAAGAAGGTTTATGGCAATATAGACCATAATATCTTTGACAAATAATATTGTATTGCAGTCTTTATGATTTTATATATGAAAAGTATTAATTAAGTATAAGCTTTTTAAAACCGGTATATATATCTAAAGGTGTGTTATTCAATATGGTAGTCACTGGCTACATGTGGCTATTTAAATTTAAATTAGAGTTGAATGAAATATGAATAAAATACAAAATTCAGTTCCTCAATCACACTCGGTTCATTTCTATTTGCAGTAAATTTTAAAACATAGATCTTTGCCTCTCACCATGCAGTATATTTCTCTTGTTATAATAGCCATACAACCCTCATCTTTTCATTTGAATCTTAGCATCTCCTCAAGCTATTTGCTCAAATTTATCCATGCTTTATCAACTCCAACCAAGCTAATAGATCTGACCAAGATTATTTCTCATTACAAATTCAAGGCCTACGTTGTAGCATGTTTACCTCATAATTAACTATTAATTACTTTGGGAATAGGCATTGACCCTGGAGACTAACAGACATGGATGTGTTCAATGCTGGGCTCAGCTACTTATAAACCCGGTAGTCGTGGGCAAATAATGTAATCCATCTATGCTTCATCTATGAAATTAGGACAACATGGGCACCTAATTTAGAAAAATTTTATATGGCTTAAATGAGGTATTCAAAAAGTACTAAATCTTTGTTTCTGGACTGTGAACTTCATAAGAATGTCTTAATTCTTCCACACTTCCCACCCCTTCAAGTGGGATTAGATGGCCAGAGTGGGCTGGAGTTGGGAATTTCTCTCCTACATAGCAGGCTAGAGCCAGCTGGACTAGCATATTTTCATTTCTCTTCAATTAGTCTCTTCTATTTCCCCAGTAAATTAGTCTCTGATTGACTAGCTTCTCCTGAGAGCAGGCTTATTGAGAACAGAGGGCTCTGGCATATTTCAAAAGCGTTCCTTTTCATACTTCAGAAAGTATGAAGGGATTTTTCTCTGATATTTACTGTGGGAATCTGGTAAAATTTTTGAAGGCATATCTCACAATTTTGTGTGAGATCCCACCTCTGGTCATGACCAACGTCCCCTGGAGTGTTTAACTCTCTGCGTTGTCTGCAGAAATTGCAGAAATTCATCAAGTAGAGTTTGGATTTCCCTCCCAGGGCTTTGGTTACTGTGGTGATTTCAGCTTGTGATATCCAATTCCAGGAAGTAGAATTTGTCTTCAGTCTTGGGGACAGCAGTTTGCCCTGTGTCCTTCAGCCTCGTGAATTTCAAGAACAGTTGCTGATTATTCAACAGTCAGCTCTTTACTTGTTGTTATGATGAAGTGTAAACATCTAAGCTTTTTACGTGTTCAACTAGAAACCAGAACTCTATCGTCCATCCATCTATCACCTGTTTATCTATTATCTATCATCTATATGTCTACCTATCTATCATCTATCACTATCATCTATCTATCATCCATCTATCATCTATCATTTATCTATCTACCTATCATCTATTTATCTACTTATCATCCATCTATCATCTGTCATCTATCATCTATCTATCATCTATCGACCTACGAATCATCCATCTACTTCATTTACCTACCTATCATCTGTCCATCCATTTATCTATCATCATCTATCTATTATCTATCTATCTATCATCCATCTATATCTATCATCTATCTAGCTATCTATCTATCATCTATATATCTACCTACCTACCTATAAGACTATCATCTATCTATCATCATATATCTACCTATCATCTGTCTGTCATCCATCCACCTATCATCTACCTATTTATCTATCATCTATCTATGTACCATCATCTATCCTTTTATCACCTATCTATCTATCTATCTATCATCATCATCTATCTATATTAAATTTTATTTTGTGTCTGGTCATCTTTCTTCCATCTAATTTTTTTAAGGTTTTATTTGTTTATTTGACAGATAGAGATCACAAGTAGGTAGAGAGGGAAATGGGGGGTTGGAAGAAGCAGGCTCCCTGCAGAGCAGAAAGCCCAATGCTGGGCTCAATCCCAGGACCCTAGGATCATGACCTGAGCCGAAGGCAGATGCTTTAACCCACTGAGCCACCCAGGTGCCCCTTACATCTCTAATTTTAATTTTGATCTGGATTCTCTAGGATAGTTAAGGCTGATCCTGCACCCATTCATTGACAATATTTTTTTCAATTTTGATTCTTCTCACCTGTCTTAATGACTTACCTAGAACATTTGGTGTAATACTGAATAGAAGCAGGGATAGATGAAATACCTATTCTTAATAGGAAACTTTTTAAGTTGATTCTTAATATTAGCGAATATCAGACTAACTTCTATGATTAGCTTTCTTTTTTTCTTAGATGGTTTGTGAATTTGGTGAATATTTAAATACCTACTTCTCTCTCCACGTCTATATTTTTGCCATTTATTAGTAGAATTCCCTACATTCTGATTTGATTGATTACAAGTTCATGGCATTAGTTCATACATGCCTCTATCCTCTGTATCACTGGTAAATAGGTATTTGGGTCTGGAAACTCTATCAGATTCAAAATCAAAATAATTTATAGGCAGTCTAGTGTATTATCTATTGCAATACATAAGAAAGTATATATGATAATGTGATTGCCTTTCTTTTTGTGATGTTAAGATTGATCAGTGAGTTCACATGTTGTTTGCTTGACCCATCCATTCTAAAATTTTCCATAAACCTCTATAATAATTTTTGCAACCAATGTTAATTACTATCTAAATCCATCATTTCCAAAGGACTGCAAAATAATGATTTATCACTTATTCCAACTTTATTAGCTGGATTTTTTCTATATAGAAACACTTCCCTGCATTAACTATTTTGTTATCTAAAATACAGTTCATACAAGAAAGATAATAAATATTTGTTTTCTCCCACTTTCCCCCTCAATGTTTAGAAAGAATGGATGCAGCCCTAGCCATACTCAATAGTGACCGATGGGATTATTTTGTTAGTATCATTATAAACACATGGATTTTTGTACAGTGTTGTATTTCTGTATTTCATTGCTGTCCTACTAAGGATTATAATATATGTTATAAAGGCTATTTGAACTTTTCTGTCTGTTGAAAACTCTGATTTAGTAAAATATTGCTAGACTTTATTCTACTAAATTAAAAAATATATTCTAGTAATATTAATCTCTATCTGTGAAAAAATAACTTTTCTTAGTTTGGCAGTCATCTTTTTGCTCCACTTATAATCCATGTTTTGATATTTGGCTTTTACGTGTAACATTTAAATTATACTGGGGGCCTGGGTGGCTCAGTCCATTAAGTGCCTGCCTTAACTACTTTTTCTTTCCCAAATCGATGTTTTTGTTGTTGGCTTTAACATTCTTTTTTCTTTTTCTGTCCAAATTCTTCATTTTATTTTAAATAATTTTTTTTTTAATTCTGGTATAATTAACACACAGTGTTATATTAGTTTCAGGTATACAGTATAGTGAATAATCAATTGTATACATTACTGAGTTCAATGCTGGGCTCAGCTACTTATAAACCTGGTGGTCTTGAGCAAATAATGTAATCCCTCTATGCTTCATCTATGAAATTGGACAACAATGGCAACTAATTTAGAAAAAAATTATATTTTTATATATATGTATATATATAAATATAGTCACTCAACAGTTGTATACATTACTCATTGCTCATCACCATAAGTGTACTCTTAATCCCCTTCACCTATCTCACCCATCCCCCCACTCACATCCCCATGGTAACCAATTATAGCTAAGAGTGTTTTTTGGTCTCTTTTTTTCTTTCTGTTGTTTCTTAAATTTCATATATGAGTGACATGATATGGTATTTGTCTTTCTCCTACAGACTAATATCACTTAGCATAATCCATGTTGTTGCAAATGTCAAGATCATATTCTTTTTATGGTTGGGTAATATTCCATTATATATTGATCTTATATATAGATGTGTATATCTATCTATCTATACTGTTATTTACATTTTTGTTGTTTATATTATATAAAATATAATAAACTATATTTAAATTATATTTAAGTTATAAATATAATATAAATAATATACAAACGCACACAGTATTTTTCCCCATTATTCTATTGATGAGTACTTGGGTTGCTTCCATAGCTTGGCTATTTTAAATAATGTTGTAAAAACATAGGGGTGTATATATCTTTTCGAATTAGTGTCTTTGTATTCTTTGGGTAAATACGAGGTAGTGAAATTACTGGATTATATGGTAGTTCTATTTTTTTTTTTTTTAGGAACCTCCATACTGTTCTCCACACTGCACCAGTTGCAACAGTTTACATTTCCACCAACCGTGCACAAGAGCTACTTTTTCTCCCCATCTTTGCCAACACTTGTCATTTATTGTGTTTCTGATTTTAGTCATTCTGACATTCTGAGGTGATGTCTCATTGTGGTCTTGATTTGCATTTCTCTGATGATTAATGATGTTGAACATCTTTTCATGTGTCTGTTAGCCATCTCAATGTCTTCTTTGGAAAATATCCAGGTGTTGTGTCTATTTTTTAAATGGATTATTTGGGTTTTTTTGGTGTTGAATTATGTAAGTTCTTTATAGATTTTGGACACTAAGACCTTATTGGAATATCATTTGCAAGTATCTTCTTTCGCTCAGTAGGTTGTCTTTTAGTTTTGTTGATTATTTCCTTGACTGTGCATATGCATTTTATTTTGATGAATTCCAATATTTTATTTTCTTTTTTGTTTCCTTTGCCTTGGGAGAAATATCTAGAAAAATGTTGCTATGGCCAATGCCAAAGAAATTACTATTTTGTTCCCTCTTCTAGGATTTTTATGGTATCAGGTCTCACACTTAGGTCTTTAACCCATTTTAAGTTTACTTTTGTGAGTGGTGTAAAAAGGTGATCTGGTTTCATTCTTTTGCAGGTAGCTATCCTGTTTTTCCAATACCATTTGTTGAAGAGACTGCCTTTCTCTCATTGCATATTTTTGCATTTTTGTCAAAGATTAATTACTATATAATTATGGGTTTATTTCTGGCCTCTCTCTTGTATTCTTTTGATCTGTTGTCTATAATTGTGCCAGTACCATACTGTTTTGATTATTATAGTTTTATAGTATATCTTGAAATCTGGGATTGTGATACCTTTAATTTTGTTCTTCTTTTTCAAGATTGCTTTGGCTATTCAGGGTTTCATAGTTCTGTACAAATTTAAGGATTATTTGTCCTAGTTCTGTTTGTATTTTGGTAAGGATTACATTAAATCTGTAGATATCTTTGGGTAGTATGGACATTTTAAAAATATTTGTTTTCCCAATCCATGGGCATGGAATATCTTTCCATTTGTGTCATTGTCATTTTCTTTCATCAGTGTTTTATAGTTTTCAGAGTATAAGAGTCTTGCACCTCCTTGGTTAAGTTTATTCCTAGGTATTTTATTATTTTTTTTTACAATTGTAAATGGGATTGTTATCCTAATTTTTCCTACTCCTTCTTCATTATTGGTCTGTAGAAATGCAACAGATTACTGTATATTGATTTTGTATCCTGCAGATTTACTAAATTCATTTGTCAGTTCTAGTAGTTTTTTGGTGGAGTCTTTCAGGTGTTCTATATATAGTATCATGTCATCTGCAAATCATAAAAGTTTTACTTATTCCTTACCATTCTGGATGTTTTTATTTCTTTTTCTTGTCTGATTGCTGTGCCTTCGACTTCCAATACCGTGTTGAATAAAAGTGGTGAGAGCAGACATCATTGTCTTATTCATGACCTTAGAGGAAAAGCTTTTAGTTTTTCACCATTGAGTATGATATTAATTATGGGTTTTCATATATGACCTTTATTATGTTGAGGTATGTTACCTCTAAACTTACTTTCTTGAGGATTTTTATTATGAATGAATGTTGCATTTTGTCATATGCTTTTTCTGCATCTATTAAAATGATCATGTGGTTTTTATCCTTTCTCTTGTTGAAGTTATGCATCATGTTGATTGATTTGCAATTATTGAATCACTCTTGCATCCCAAGAATAAATCCCATTTCATTGTGGTGAATGACTTTTTTAATGTAGTCTTGGATTTGGTGCACTACTATTTTGTTGAGGTTGTTGGCTTTAACATTCTTGCTTTATATTTAAAGATGTGGTGTTCTGCTTTATGGAATTTGAATTTTTTTATTGATTTCATGTGAATGTTTATTTGAGCTTGAAAATGTTTCCCTTTGGGGGGGGATGTTTCTCTGTTAGTTTCAATTGTCTATATATGGTTAATCTATAATCATAGATCACTTTATATCCTATATATAAATTTTATATAATCTAATGATATAAATATATCACTTATATTTTATATCATTTATTATTGCCTTTTTGTTTTTCAATTAATTTGTCATATTAATATTGACATATTCACATTGTTACACTACTTTTTTTGGTTAACCCCTTTCTTTTTTTATTTTTAATATTTTATTTATTTGACAGAGATCACAAGTAGGCAGAGAGGCAGGCAGAGAGAGATGACAGAGAAGCAGGCTCCCTGCTGTGCAGAGAGCCCAATGCAGGACTTGATCCCAGGACCCTGGGGTCATGACCTAAGCCGAAGGCAGAGGCTTTAACCCACTGAGCCACCCAGTTGCCCTGGTTAACCACTTTCTTAAAAGATTTATTTATTTATGAGGGAGGGAAAGAGAGAGAGAGGACTGTGGAATGGTCAAAAGAAAAGGGAGAGAGAACTTCAAGAAGGCTCCCTGAGTGCAGAGCCCAATGCAGGGCCCATCTCACAACATTTAGATCATGACCTGAGCTGAAATCAAGAGTCAGCTGTTTAACCAACTGAGCCACCCAGGTGCCCCCTTTCATTAACACTTTTATCCGTCCCTTCATTTTTAATCTTCCGTTATGCTTTTTTTAGATATAAGCCTTGAAGATATAGAGCTAGAATTTGTTTTCTTACCTAAACTTAGTGTGTCTTTGTTAATAAGATTCTTCAACTAATTTTAACTTATTGTGATTAATGGATATGCTTGAAATTATTCTTATGTTCTTATTTTTCTACTTACATGATAATTTCTGGTTACATACACATATATACAGCTCATTAGGGGAAATTTGTATGGTTCATGTTTTTTTGTTTGTTTGTTTATTTGTTTTGTTTTTTGTTTTTTTTTTCAACTAAGGCCAACTTGAGAGATATGTAAAACATTTTCATGTCTTGTAGATAGTCTTAGGAAAGAAAGAAGTTCATAGCAAAAGACCATATTTGTATACTTGGAAAGAGCAGCATTTCTTGGTAAATTTCTTTAATATTAGTTTTCTTTAAACATATTTACAGTCTTCCCCAAAATAATCTAATATCTTTCTACTGAAGTTGTTAATTGAGTAATTTGATTAGTAAATTGGTTAGAAATAAAAATGCTATTATACATTTGTGTCATGTTTCTTCAATAACTATTGTCTTTTTCTGCCTCATTGCACACCAATGATCTCTTTTATTTAGAGGCCTAGATAATTTCTAGCCCTATCCTTTTTCCACAAGTAGAGTCTAAGATAAATTGATTTCACAGATTTTTATTCCAGAGGAAGCACTTTTTAGTCACAAATTATGGAACTGGTAAAATATGCTATTTTGGGACACTCCAAGAAAACAATAAGAATTATACAACACTTAGAATTCCTATAGTTGATATCTACAATCCATCCAAACCTTAGAAATCCATTCATTTTTCTGCATGAAGAAATAAAATAAAGAACAATTTTGGCAAGGTGGGAGAGAAGGTGTACAATTCCCTCCAATGCCCTTATACCTTCTATTTCTCCATTAGCAGTCCTACCTTTCTTTTCATTCTTCAAAGTCTATATTGCTCACAGTCTGATTAACATTTGCACATTGAAGCTGGAAAAGGCTACTTCCCAAACAACTAGGTTCAGATTTTCACTCCAGGCTTTTATAGAACATTAAGCTACATAAATTTGTCAGGTGGAAAAATATAGCAGTATTACTAAATGAAGATATTGACTTGGATTGGAGCTGATTAATTTCTGAAAACACACACACACATACACCTCACATATACATAAAGACACTTGCCATACACACATAAACACACACACACACACAAGAAAACCTCACACATACATAAAGACACATGCCATACATAAGACACATGCCATACATACATAAACACACACACACACACACACACACACACACACACACAAGAAAAGCTTAAAGATTTGAAGGAGAGAAGTGAACAGAAAAGAACATGTTCTGGGAATCACAAGACCTGAATTCTGGTCTTTATTCAACATTTATTAGCCATGTGACCTTGCAAAAGTAAATTAAACCCATCTATGAATAGAAAGATGAAAATTGGATGAACTTTGAGGGCTGTTCTAGTTCTGCTACTGGAGACAATTTAATTTTTGAAGAAAATATTGTTAAGCCTGAAATTTAAAAAGGTCAATTAACCAAAGTTCTCCAGGGAAATATGCCACTGACACAAAGATTTCTGTGGTAAAAAAGAATGGAAGTCTGTTTTCGGAACATTATAAATATACTGAGCTTTAAGACATGTAGCTGTTTGTTAATTTATAGGTATAGAAAGTGATTTGAAAACACAAAAGTTTATACATGTATAAAGCTATATACTTGGGAATGTTATAAAAGCTCTCCTAAGCAAATTTTGAATTTAAGAGGAGTAAACCACATTTATATTCAGAGAAAAAGATAAGACAACATTTCATATTAAAAAAAAAAAAAACAAAACATGAGAGATGGGATACCTGGGTGGCTCAATTGGTTAAGTGGCTGCCTTTGTCTTGGGTCATGATCCCAAGGTCCTGGGATTGGGTTCTGCATAGAGCTCAATGCTCAGTGGAGAGCCTGCTTCTTCCTCTGCCTGTTGCTCCCCCCGCATGTGCACACACAATCTCTCTTTTTGACAAATAAATAAAATATTTTAAAAAATTGTGGGAGGCATCCCAAAATAGGGACCATGGTGCTCTTCATGCACATAATTTAACTAGAAAAAATTGAATATATTTGCAGAGGTGATGAGTAACATGTGGAACATTTTGAAATTTATCACTGATGTGACATCTGTCTTTTAACTTATTTGCCATCAGAAGTTTGAATTAAATGAGTCTTCTTCATCCGTAATTGTTATAAATAAGGCATCATTCTATTTGCTTTCTAGGATTCTATGCCTTTCCACAACCTATCATGAGAATATCCCAGCCCCGTTGCAATTTAGTAAAGTATTGACAATCTACTTTTGCATTTTCATGTAGAAATTTATTAGGTATATCTGATACAATTTTCTTTAAAGGGGGGTGGTGACTAAGTGAAAATTAAAAATTTCAAGTTCAGTATAGAGAAAGAGAAAAACACCCTCTGACATTCAGAAGTTAGCCTGGTAATCACAGATAATACGTGTGGTCTCTCTTGAACACAAGAATTTCACAGAACTCTAGAATACTAATATCAGCTGTGACTACAATAAAGCAAAGCTATAGCCAACCACCCACCGAGGGGGAAATTCTGTGCCCCCACAGGGGAACACAGAACATTGTCCAAACTACATAATAACCAAAATAGCTAACTGAATGTGTCCAGCGTCTTTATCATGAAAACTTTCTTCTGACTTTTTGATTAAAATTTGGATTTAGATTCAATTCCTGACAGCATCCAATACATACCAAACCCCATTTCTATAAAAGCTCACAAAAATTACCTTAAACTCAGCACAAATCCCACAAGTCCTCTTATTGAGAGACTTGTGGTTCTTTAGGATATACAGTCTTTGTCTTTTCAATGATGTAATAATCCCAATTTTGTCTTACTGCAGTTAAGTCTCAAGATTTTTGACAGAAGTGGAAGGCCCACCAAGAATCAACTAAAACCCTCATTGCCAAATGCAAAGACTAATGATCGAGTGCACACTGGCAATCCCTGTGGATAGACCCAGATGAAACTAAGCCTGTGGTTGGATGGAAAACTCATGCTGAATTGAGCACCATTATTTTGCTGGGCTTTTCATTGTTGGATTTATTTTGTTTTGTTTGTTTACCAAGAAATAAAGTCGTCTGGGAATTTTGGTTATCTGATTAGATTTCTATGGTTTATAAATGATTTTTTTCTAGTCTTCTGACTTCTGTTACTATCCTTTTTGTTCCTTGCCTTTTGTCTTGAGTGTTGTTTTGTTTTGAAATTTATAAAGAAAATAAAAATGGGAGAATGGGTGGAGGTTTGATCAACTTCCTTGAACCAGCTCAGGGATTAAAAATTCTTAAATTATGCTCATACAGAGTCTGGAGAAATTTGTCCTCTGCTCGCCATTTGATACCTTACAAAGAACTTCTTTCTCAGTCTTGTCTTTACGTTTCTAAGAACTTCTTTGTTAATTTTATGGGCTCAAGTCTGAAGGCTTGCCAACAGGTCTTTGGTTAAGTTCTAGAGATACAAGTTTGCAGAAGCATCATCCTTACAAATCATCATAGATCTTATGTTGCCTTCTTAATATAAAATGTAACTACCCTAGCCAAATATCTCTTTATTAATGTTTCTACAGTATAAAATTAAATTATACATTTATTTCTCAAATTGCAAAATTTCCCTGGGACAAGTTAAAATAGCAGGGGCTACATTTGAAATTTTGAGGTGAAAAGAATTAATCCTCTGAGAGGTGTTTAGGACAAGCAAGGGATGAACAGTTTTGAAGGAGGAAAAAACATTTTGCTTAACAGATGAAATGTTCACTCATGTTTCTATTTTGGAGATTAATAAGCATTTTTTAAAAATTATACAGCTTGTTAAATTTTTCAAGGTTCCAAGTTACTGTTTCAACCACACTTTTTCTCTTTCTGGTGCATACATGCCAAAATGCCTTTCACTGCCTGCATCTAAACTTTTTGCCTCCTTCTGGCAGAGAAGAGAACATTAGCTTTTTTTACTGATAATTTCATGTATGTCTGAATTGTCTCCCATCTCACTTCATTTCTTTGTATTACTTCCTCTTGCCTTCTTTTTCCTCACTTTTGAAATTTTAAAAATTGATGGGGTAAAAATAATTGTATTGTTATATGCATACTCTAGGAATATCTGATCTGGAAAGGCAGTCAAAATGTCTAAAAGAAAGAAAGAGTAGTAATTAAACTCTTTTTTTATTTCTTTTTATGATCTTGCAAAGTATATTTGCATAATAGCCTTCATTCATATGGTTAATAGTTGCAAAGAAAAGGTTCCAAGACAGAAAAAAGACTTTTCGAATGATTTTTCAAAGTCTTTAAAATTTAGTTTACCATTTAAAAATGTCAGCACAATATTCTTCCTGTACAAGATCAGTATTAACCATCTCATGATTTGAGATTAAGCTTCTTGAATTTCCTGTATTGCGTTTATGAGTTAAGTAACTTATCAGGTTTCAATAACTTGTTCAAAATTATGTATGTATTAAAATAATATAAAATATATAATAAAATACACTAAATATGTGTAATATGTAAAAGTTAATATATATGTCTCTAAATGGAATGGTAATGAGTAACATCTTTGTAAAGAGTTTATTACAAAAAAAAGAGTTTATTACATACTATCCTTAGTCAAAATGATTATGTTTATTAATACATAAGGATTGTGTAGTAGGACAATTTCTTAGTAGAAATGCATACTATAAACACTGGTCACTAATATAATTCTAATTTACCTTATTTATTTGAATGGCTAAAATTAAGAACACATGCAAAGACCTTCCATGATAGTGTGTGCATATATATACAAATGTACATATATATATTCACATACATATATAAATATACATATATACATACATATATACAAATATAATCATATATAGATATAGATATAAATATAGATAGATCTATAGATATAGATATTACATAGATAGAAAAGATGTGGAATATCTATATCTATATTCTATATATATCTATATATCTATATCTATATCTATCTATCTATCTATATATCTATATATCTATATATATCTATATATAGATATAGATATTGATAGATCTATAGATATAGGTATATATATCTTAAAATTTGTTAAAGTAAAATGACATGAGTTCTTATGGAGAAAAATAGTAGCTAAACAGTTTTCATTGTGTATCATTTTTATTTACTTTTTGTATACTTCTTTTCCTTGTGTTGGAAAAAAAGAAAGTCATTAAATTTGGTTGATCATTATTTAGTTTAAATCATTATATAAAGTTGATAATTAATATAAATGAATGACATAACTAAGTAAAATAATTACAGAGAAGTATGAATATGTATAAAAGATAACAGATATAATTTTCCTTGTATTAAAGTTTTCACAGTTTATCAAAGGAACAAATTTAATTACACATATATTGTTTTATTTAATATATTGGTAGTTAACTATATTTTATTTTTTTATTTATTTTTTGAAAGAAAGAGAAAGAAAGAGTGAGCAAGCAGGGAGGGGCCTAGGAGGAGGAGAGAGATAATCCCAAAAAGGCAGAACACTCAGCATGGAACCCAAGTAAGGCTCAATCTCCTGACCCTGAGATCATGACCTAAACTGAAATCAAGAGTCAGACACTTAACTGACTTAGCCTCCCAGGTGCCCAAGCTAATTATATTTTAATACTTCAGCTAAAAGCTTTCAATTTATTGCCTACTTGTATTTTTATATATCTCTGTATGTCTCAATACAGACACAGAAACATATTAATAATTAACTCAATAAAAATTGTTTCATAAGTAATACATAGAATAAGGTAGAATTATGTCTTTCATTTCTTGTAAAGTGCTGTTATTTTCTGTCCATATGTAGAGCTCTATTTTGTCACCAAAATGTTCTGTTAAATTTCTCTTTTGATATATTGTTAAATGACACTGTGAAAAACTTCTTACTTTTTAAAAATGTTAAGTTCCTAACGATTGTTGTTCATTACTTTATATTGTAACAATGGTGTTTATAAATGTTTTTTTCTTTAAATATGCATGCTTATCTTGTCTTGTCTAAAACCCTATTATTAACTTTGCCTTTCTCATATTCAGACCCCAAATTCTGACTAATACATATCATATATGCATATACCAACTATGGTTTTCCTAAATTGGTCATTAGGAAACAGAAAGATTTCCACATTGTTCCAGATTTTGTCCATTACAATACGAATACAGCATTATCTCATTATTGTTTTAGTTTGCATTTCCCTGAAGACATGTAATGTAGGCCATCTTTTCATATGCTTTTCTGCATCCGTACCTTCTTTTGTAAAGTCTCTGTTCAGATACTAGGCTCAACTTTTAATCGGGCTGTTGTTTTTCATATTGTTCATTTTGTTCATTTTAAAGAATTCTTTGTATATTTTGGAGAGCAGTCTTTTATCAAATGTGTCCTTTTGCAAATATTTTCTTTTAGTCTCTAGTCTGTCCTCTTATTCTCTTGACATTGTTTTTCATAAAACAGGAGTGTTCAGGTACTTTTCAAGTTAAAAAAGGTACACTTATGATTTAATTCAAAGATTGGTAAATAAAGTCTACAAACACACTTGTTTTCAAGATTCTGAGTTCACAAAGTCTTTTTACATTTTTGTTCATGAAATATTTGGACAGGCACTACTAAGGCCCCTGACTATTATATGGAAACCATTAGAGAGCTATTGTTTGTTTTAATATTTCTTTAAATTCAAAAACCAAGGCATATCCACCTTTATCAAAGAAGTAGCAACAAAAATGGTAAAAGCTACAGTTTTTTTTTTTCATTTCATGATCTCCACTAAACTTAATGATACTCTATGCTTTATAAACCCTCTTCTATTGACAGGAAATACTTCTTCTTTAATTGCCTTTCTTCATATAAAATAGTGCTGTTTCCCCTTCACATATAACTATTCTTTGGTGCAACATTTGAAATAGAGCCAACTTCCTTCCCTAATAATGAAGGACAGTAACCAATAATTGCTTAACTATGTTTGAATACTATCTAAACTTGTACAAACTCTCTAAAAAATCCTATGGATAATACTATGAATAAATCCTATGGATATCCTATGGATAATCCCTAATAATTTCCAAGCAAGCTATGCTGTCATTGACATAAATTTACTGTTAAAATATGAAATTGTTCTAGGATTGGATTCACTGCCGTCACCAAGAACTTCCAGCTGACGAATGGTAAGAGAATGTATTCATCCTAATAGTAGGTATGATTACGTGTTAGTTGATGATATTAAAATACTTTGGAGACAGATACTTTTGCGGTCTATAGGAACCACCTATAGAGATCACAACAAATTAAAGAAATTTTATACGGTTTTCTGTTGCTTAAGGAAATAGGCTTAAGAAAATTAGTGTTTAGAAAAAAGCTTCTTGAAAATATTCACAAGAGGAGAGATAAATTGGCAATGATATTTAACCAAACTTGATGGAGTAATATTAAGGGTATTTTTCAATGAATATCTTATTTACTAATTACATAATTTTGTTAAGAATGCAAAGGTAGGGCATTGACAAGGACCAAACTCATAAGCCCCAAGTGAAGACCTCCCAGTGGATTTTAACTATCTATTGTTGCTTCTTCTCAGGACGGTTTGGGGCTTTTCCTTGAAGGCAAGCTGTGTATTCTTTGTGTTGAGTATCCCATTGTATCATTACAGCAAGGGAGAGACACTTTTAAGTGGCACTGTAATTAAAGAACTCCATAAAGCTTTACCATTTGCTTAGAAAACTCAATATCCTCATTATCCACAAAGTTAAGAAACTGTAAAGATTAGTAATAGAATTCTATAATTATATAAAATTAAATGTTTTGGAAGGCCTTATACTTATAATCTACAAAGTATTGGCTGTATCCTTGATGGTAAAGATATCAACCATATCTAGGCCCCACAAATTCCTGAGTTAAGGATAGGTTGTCCTAAGAATTTGAGAATTTTGAGATTTTATTCTATTACTAGCTATATGACCAAATACTGCCAGAGACCCAGAGAGATCCAGCTCTCGTACAAACATATTCAATTTGTATATCCAAAATAATCACCTTGATAGCCCTAACATGATCTAAAATAGGGGCATTTGGTCTTCTGAAAAATGTTACCAAGAAAACTGACTTCATGGAATGGAAAAGACCCTATCAGTTATTATTTATAATTGACATGCAGCAAAACCCTATTGTGCTAATCCTTTGATTTATGATTTCTAGCTAAAAAGACATAAGTAACTCTTTCATGACAACTGTATGTTTGAAGAAACCTTAAATTTAGGATTATTAGAAATTCCCCAGAAACTAACTACAGAAATGGGCTGCTTTCATCCAAGACAACAGAATAAGTTAATGACTGTAAAAGTGGACAACTTCCGAACAAGATGAGAGAACAAGATGAATTTTCTAATTCTGCAGTAGGCTTTTCTTTTTATTCTATCATTAATCCTCCATACTATCACACTTTGACATGCTCTTTTAATTAACAAAAATGTTCACAATGTGCTCATTTTTACCTTCATCTTGTTACTTTTAAACACTGTGATCTGTGATTGCTCTGAATTTAACCAATTGATGTACATGTCATTCCCTATCAAACCCTGCTGATGAAAAAATTTAATAGCTATCCTTTTAAACATTTCAATAGATAAACATCTTTTAAATTTTTCTTCTGATACTTAAGTTTTCCTCACATAATTAATTCCAAACTTCAGTCTTGTTAATTTTGAACTTTGAGCCCCTATCAGCAGATATTTGTGCTGAAAAATTATAGCAAAACCTAGCCCACAACCAGGAATGGAAAATAATTTTGGATTCATCCTTGCTATAATAGTCAGATTGTTCTCTAGAGACATTCCAACCTGCTTTGCAAGAACTGCTTAATCATTCAAAAAATCTTCCCTTCTTAAGGAATCAGTAATTATCTCCTGATAAGATAAATAATATTATATTCCCGAAATTGTTTGCCATTCTTATGAGAGGATAACTTCTACTCTGGGAACCCAACAGACAAGTTTAAACTTGGATTTATTAATCAAAGTTGTAACGGACCAGTGTATATCCCTTGATTTCTGTTTCTCTAGCCAAGAAGGAAGTTACACTGTAGGAAGCACTTCTTGCTGCTCGTATGTAAATACCGCAGGTTGCATAGAATAGCTTGTACTAGGCTAAAAGATCATCCCACTGGATTTTTAGAAATGACACAGCTGGACTTAGGATAGGATTTATTGTCTCGGTTTGGTAATTCAGGCTTCTATCTTCAAAACCTATTACAAAGACTAATAACCATTTTGTTGAAGTATCCTGTTCAGTATCTTAAATGCTCCTGTCATTTCAAATGCACCAAAATGAATGGGAAAGGCTAATTCTGTTCAGACTACATACAACATTCTGTGAACAACCTCCTGATGAGCAAAATCTTGGCAATAGTGAAGATCTGGATCAAAGATTAATAACCGAAGTCTTCACTTCATCTATCCATGGATAGAAAAAAGTGAGCCCTGATGGTTGGTGATCCTGAGAATTAACATTTAGTGTTGCTTCAGTTGGTCTGATACTCACAACTAAGCTCTCATGATCCCCCATTGAACATAAAAAAAATTGTGTAAATACAAACATCAAGCAAGACCACTTGTGATCATTATATAAAAAGAACAAAAGTGTGACAACTTAATAATCATGTCTAAGCACAGACAAAACAATAACATTGAATAAACAAAAATAATGGTTAAACACCCATTTTCTGACTCATATATGTGACTACTGCATCTTTATTAATTATAGCTTTAACCCACTTTGTTACTCACATCTTCTAAATAAAAATTAAGATACTCAAACATAAAATCATCCCCACTTTCTGGGAGCATTCAATTCTGAGCAAAATCCTGCCGCATTTAATCTTCCTCCAAATTACTTAACAGAAGCACAAATACTATAACACATTTCATGGATACTTTCTTACTGAGAAACCACAAAGTTAACCATTATATGTAGTTTCACTTACAACAAAGAACCAATAAATCCAACTTTATTCAACCATAGGTGTTAGTGAACTTCTTACTTGTCTTTGGCTGGAGGACATCAACAAATATATACAAGGAAAGGCAATAGGCTGTCCCTTTCTGGTGTAAAATACTTAACTTTTAAAACAAGGTTGTTTACATTTTGGTTTAGAAAAATATAACATGTCCATTGTGTTAAGTTAAAAAAAATAGCATTCCATTATATTATTACGATGGGAAAAAATCATGCAACATGCCAGGTGCATCTTTCTAAGACTTGCCATTATTTCTAAATATCATTGAATACCATATCTCTCAACACTATCTCACCTACAACATTTTTTATTATGTTCTGTTAGCCACTGTATATTACATCATTAGTTTTTGATGTAGTGTTCAGTGATTCATTAGCTACATATAACGCCCAGTGATCACAGCATGCTCCCTCCTTAATACCCATCACCTGGTTACTTGGCCCCCCACCCCCCTTTCCTTTTGAAATCTCAGAGAAGGAGACAAACCATAAGAGACTCACCTACCACTTTAAGCAAAGTTTGAAAAGCTGCATAAATTAAGGGAATTTGTTACACTACACTATGGTAAGGTCTCAAGAATTTTTAATTTTTGTATATTATATTAATGGAATAACAACACTAAACTAAAATACTATATTTATATATAACCAATGATCCCCTTCATTTATTTAGAATCTGATACAATTTTGAAGCAAATACTACATGTTAGACTAAATCTATTCTATCAAATAGACCATAATGGTTCAAACACAATAAAAGTTTAATTTTCTCTGATGTGACATGCTAGGTGGGTTTTCCAACAAGCTAGACCAAGAAAAGAGTGATATGTTTCACAGGGAGATTCAAAAATCTGGAGAGAGTATAGCTCCACCAAAGCTAATACATGATTTAATAAGGTTCTGGATTATTATCATTGCACACCCAGGAAAGAAAAAAGAATGGAGGAGTACAGAAGCAAGGTGTTTTGATCAGACCTAAAACTGGCCCATGTCCTGTTCACTCACATTCCATTTTGAGCGCATAGTCAAATAGCCAGACTCAGCTGCAGAAGCGACTGGCACTCTAAAATTCTACATCTGTAGAAGAGGTAATGAGTTTCAAAAATGGCTATTGTTCTCCTCCCAACAGTGTAAGGAAAGAATTTAAATGGTTATTACCATCCCATTGCCCCTACCTATTTTAATAAACATTTAATTACATAAAACTCAAATATATGAATTGCATATATATTTTGATCTTTTAAAAAATAACTACAGCATTTGAAAAAAGCTGTTCATCCAAATGAGTTTCTGTTTCATATAAAAATAGGTAACACCCCAGTCATTTGCTGAAGGTTCACATATGGAATTGTCACATAGTTTATGTTTAAAATACTTTGAAGACTCTGTTTTTATAAAATAAAATAGCATAAAATAGATTATTACTGAAAATACGGTCAATTTAACAGCAAAACAAAAGTATATTAATAAAACATGACTGAAATCTTTGATTTATAGATAAAAATCAACAAATCTTTTAGCATCAACTATATACAAGATATTGCTAAACAAAATCCGTCATGTTATAAAAGATGATCATAATATTCATTGTTAGTAGACCAAAGATGATTCAATTTTACCTTCTTTATCTATAGATTTCAAATTGTGAAAACACAATGCTTTTGTCAATATCATCTTAAACTGTGAGACTGAAAATACATCTAGTTTGAAAATATATCACAGTAAACCTGAAATACATTATTAAATGAGATAGATAATTGTACGGTATAAAACTTGAGATGTTTGCCTCTCAAGGAAAGTGAAATCAAATTAATAAATATATGAAATCTTCATAAGCAAATATTTCCAGCGGTCAAAGTACTTTAGAGCAGACAATATTAATAAAAACTCCCATGGCCTCTCAGCAGACTTAAGACTGTGGGAATTATTTCCCTCAATTTGTTAAGCTGCTACAGATGGATAAATAACAGCATATATTTGCTGAAATCATTCTTCAAAGCCTGTAGTCCCCAGGGTGAGGATGAGATATAAAGCAGTTGGAATTTTCTTGAAAAAGACAGGTTAGTCATTCTCATTCTTTTAAAAAAGAGATTTTTAAAAAATAAAATAAAGGAGATACAGGAATAAAATCCTTGAAAATTTGGTAATGTAAAAGTAGATAAGCACATTGAGTTTTCCCTTCTGGGAGATGGAATAGACATACTTTTCTGTATTCTTTCCATTTAGTACAACTAGCAAATGTGTACATTGTAAAACAAACATAAGAACTCTCTGAAAGGTAATGAGAAGCAGGCATATTGTCTAGGGACCTTAGGACACAAGAACAACATGGTTATGTATCCTGTGGGTTTTCTTTTTGCTCCTGTATCCCCAAAATGCCCACAGGCACAGATATGCTGAGATACCATAAAAGTTTAGTCTCTCTATCAAAAGTACCAGGAAAAAGAAAGCCTAGCAAGTCAGAAACCTTTAAGTAATAACCACTCTATTCCAGCCTAACAATCCACACATGCACACGCACGTGCACGTGCACGCACACCACTTTACAGTGGCCCCAACACTGTCCAGGCCGGCAAAGGTAGACAGGGGCTTCCAGACTTTTGCCTTTCCGGATTGTAACCAGGTATCCCAACGGTGGTCCCAGTAGGGTCCCAGGACCTTCATCCCCACCAAGTGGTGAAAAGTTCTACCCTCAGTAATGGTCTTTGTGCAGACCACTAAGACTTACACCATTGGACTTATACCAATACCCAGCAGTAAGGAGATGCTGCTCCCTCTCCTCATTGGGGTGGTGTCAGAAGAGGCACAGTGGAGTGTAAGGATTTTCACCACCACTTGTAGTAATGAAGCCACTGTTTGCCTCCCCTCCATGATGTCTAAGAAACAGTCATAGTCAATAGTCAAAAGGAGCCTAAGGAGACATAACTACTAAATATAACATGTACACTGGTTGGAATATTGGCTCAGAAACAGAACACTAGGTAAAATCTACTGTGTTCTGAATAAACTATGGGCTTTGATTAATAATAATGATCGATATTGGTCCATTACTTGTAAAAATCTACACACCAACATATTAATAAAGAGGAAACCAGGTATAGGGTCTATGGGAACTCTCTGTACTATCTTCTAAATTTTCCTGCAAATCTAAAACTGTTCTAAAAAATTGTCTATAAAATATACAAATACACATATATAGACACCTGCACACCTTAAAAGTGACAAGGCAAGATACAAAGTGGAAGAAAATATCTAGGTACGTATATCCAACAGAGGGCCCATGTATACGATATATAAGGCATTATTACAAATCAATAAGAAAAGGACAAATTACCTAATTTTTTTTAAAAGATCGAGGTATGTTCAAACTCATAATACAAAAAGAATAAACAAATGGCAATGAACATAAGAAACAGTGCTCAATCTTATTAGTCAATAGATAAATACAGAAATAAATCCATAATATAATACTTTCACAATCCCACAGAAATATGTTAAATAAAAGAGACCAAATAAATGAAGAGTTTGAGAAATGTGAAACAACCAGTGCTCTCAGATGATGCCAGTGGAATGATTCATTTGCGTAAATACTTTGGAAAATAATTTGGCATAATCTGCTAAAGCTGAACAAATATCCCAAAACTCAGTAATTCTACTCCAGCAGAAATATAAATGTGTATATGTATATGTATTTGTGTATGTTCTTATGGCTCAGTTGTGAACAAATATATATAATGTATATATAATGATGTATATTACTATTATTCCCAAACTAGAACCTACTTAAATTGCTATTAACAGTAGATGCATAAATAAGTTATGATACAATCACATGAAGGAATACTAAAACAGTAATGAGAATGTTCTAAGTGATTCATAATAATATAAATTAATTCTGGGGTGCCTGGGTGGCTCAGCGGGTTAAGCCTCTGCCTTGGGCTCAGGTCATGATCTCAGGATCCTGGAATCGAGCAGCACATCGGACTCTGCTCAGCAGGGAGCCTGTTTTCCCCTCTCTCTCTGCCTGCCTCTCTGCAAACTTGTGATCTCTCTCTCTGTTAAATAAATAAATAAAAATCTTTAAAAAATAATAATATAAATTAATTCCACAAACATGAAATTGAGCAAAAGAAGCCTGACACAAAAGCCTTTACTTTTCGAAAAACGGGACTTATACTATAAAGAAGCATGGGAAGGTGGGGCTTCCAGAGTGTTGTTAATTTTCTGTTTCTTGATTAGGGATCTACTTACACTGAGAGATTTGCTATGGTAACATTCGGCAAGTGGTACATTTATTTAAGTGCACTTTATTTATATGTGGACTGATTTATTTATATGGTGCATTTATTTATATGTGCATTTCCTTAAAAAATGAAAAGAATGAATCAGTTATGTATACTGATACAAAATATTCCATAATTTATTGTGGAAGAAAAAGAAAGTTGTAGTATAGAAGAAATCTCTAAGTATATTTATATATTTAATTTTATTAAATATTTGTTTAATAAATATTATTTGTTTATTTACTTGCTTAATTTTATTAAATATTTACTATTTAATTTTATTATTATTTATTTAATTTTATTTTTGTTTAATTTTATTAAATATTTACATATTTGATTTAATTTTAAAACCATAAAATCAGATGAGTTTTAACTGGAAGTAGAAGAAATTGCACTTTGCTATTGTATTGCTATTGTATTTTCATTTTCACAATGAAAAATATTTTGTATTAAAATATATATTTAATCAAATTATTACTTATATACTGCTCACATAATTCCAACTTTCTTCTTGCAATTTTATATATCTCCATAAACTGCATTCTCCCCCTTGGGACAAGAAGGATTACAAGAAAATAATGCACACTGTATTAGGATCCTGCAGAGAAACAGAACTAAGAGGATATATGGACATATAGAAGAGATTTATTACAGAAATTGGCGCATTTGGTTATGGAGACTCAGAAGTCTTACAACCTGCCACCTGGATCCTGGAGAATGAAACAGAATCAGAAAGGCACAATTCCCTCCAAGTCTGAAGGCCTGAGAATGGGGATCTCTGATATTGACAGCAGGAGAAGATCGATGTCTCAGTTCAAGAAAAGAGAGAAAGAATTTACCCTTCCTTAGCCTTTTTGTTGTCTTTGGACCCTTAACAAACAGATGATGCCCATCCACATTGGTAAGGGCAGTCTCTTTACTCAGTCTACTGAATTAAACGCTATTCTCTTCCAGGAAAACCCTAACAGGCACACCCAGAATAATATTTTACCAGCTGTTGGCACATCTAATAGGCCAGTCAAATATAAAATTAAGCACAACTCATGTTAGAAAAAACAAACAAAAAAACCTCACATAAATCCTAGAGTATCCTCACTTTCTGCTCAATAAATGCAACCTTCTTATCCTGGTATTATTGGACTAATGTGTAAAATCCATTTTTCAAGCTGTGACTTTCACTACTTCCTTACAGAATTCTCCTCGCCAAGTTAAATCAGCTGATTCACTCCTTCCCAATGATATCCTGCCTTCCTGTCTCATAATTTTGCTTGCTGTAATTGTTTTGCAAGAAAACCCTTTCCTTTATCACTTTCCACCTCAGCTGGCTTCTATTCCTCCAAGGCCCTCTGCAGTGCTACAGTAATCCCTGGCTAGAAATCTTTTCTTCTGAAAGGAACAGAGCATTTGTTAACTTCTATGACACCTTAATTCAGATATTGATATTACTGTATTCTTTATGGACATTTTCTTATTCACTTAAATATTATTTTATATATCTTTTTATACTTCATCGAGGTATGGCTGACATGTAAAAGCCATATATCTTTAATATATACAACTTGATGAGTTTGGGGGAAACCATCACCACCATCAATGTCATGAACCTATCCATTGCCTCCTAAAGTGCTAACCTACCCCTTTAATATTTTGATATTATTATTGTGTATGTTATGTGTTAAGAACAATTAACATAAGATCTACCCTTTTAGCAAATTTTCAGTATACAACATGGTATTGTTTAATATAATAAGTCTCGGAACTTATTTATTTTGCATAATTGAAGATTTGTACACTTTAATGATCACCTTCCCATGTTCCCCTTCCCCCAGTTCCTGGCAACCACCATTCTAATATCTGCTCTTACAAATTTAACTAATTGTATGCCTCATATAAGTGAGATAATACAATACTTATCTTATTTCACTTTTTCATAACTTTTAAGATTGTATCTTATTTTGGTAGAATTATTTTTTTTATTTATTTTTCCTTTTTTTATATTGTGACTTATCCCTTAAACGGTAAACAGGAAGTGAATACATTTGAGTCAGAGCATTCAGCAAGGGACAAAAATGCTTTTATAACCACTATGAATTCATCATGATTTCCTATTGGATTAAAAACTCACAGAGTTCCAAATATACCTTGAATTTTCCCACTGTTTCCTAAGCCTACAATATTCTTCCTACATACTCTTTTCTGCCTACAGAAATTCCATAAAGCCCAATTCAAATGGGCTTTTCTCCTTCAAAATTGGGTTTAAAAATTTTAAGTCTTAAAATTTTTTTTTCCCATTTTATTTATTTTTTCAGCGTAACAGTATTCATTCTTTTTGCACAACACCCAGTGCTCCATGCAAAACGTGCCCTCCCCATTACCCACCACCTGTTCCCCCAACCTCCCACCCCTGACCCTTCAAAACCCTCAGGTTGCCCCACCCTCCCACCCCTGACCCTTCAAAACCCTCAGGTTGTTTTTCAGAGTCCATAGTCTCTTATGGTTCGCCTCCCCTCCCCAATGTCCATAGCCCGCTCCCCCTCTCCCAATTCCACCTCCCCCCAGCAACCCCCAGTTTGTTTTGTGAGATTAAGAGTCATTTATGGTTTGTCTCCCTCCCAATCCCATCTTGTTTCATTTATTCTTCTCCTATCCCCCTAACCCCCCATGTTGCTTCTCCATGTCCTCATATCAGGGGGATCATATGATAGTTGTCTTTCTCCGATTGACTTATTTCACTAAGCATGATACGCTCTAGTTCCATCCACGTCGTCGCAAATGGCAAGATTTCATTTCTTTTGATGGCTGCATAGTATTCCATTGTGTATATATACCACATCTTCTTTATCCATTCATCTGTTGATGGACATCTAGGTTCTTTCCATAGTCTGGCTATTGTAGACATTGCTGCTATAAACATTCAGGTACACGTGCCCCTTCGGATCACTATGTCTGTATCTTTAGGGTAAATACCCAGTAGTGCAATTGCTGGGTCATAGGGTAGTTCTATTTTCAACATTTTGAGGAACATCCATGCTGTTTTCCGAGTGGTTGCACCAGCTTGCATTCCCACCAACAGTGGAGGAGGGTTCCCCTTTCTCCACATCCTCTCCAGCATCTGTCATTTCCTGACTTGTTAATTTTAGCCATTCTGACTGGTGTGAGGTGATATCTCATTGTGGTTTTGATTTGTATTTCCCTGATGCCGAGTGACGTGGAGCACTTTTTCATGTGTCTGTTGGACATCTGGATGTCTTCTTTGCAGAAATGTCTGTTCATGTCCTCTGCCCATTTCTTGATTGGATTGTTTGTTCTTTGGGTGTTGAGTTTGCTAAGTTCCTTATAGATTTTGGATACTAGCCCTTTATCTGATATGTCGTTTGCAAATATCTTCTCCCATTCTGTCAGCTGTCTTTTGGTTTTGTTAACTGTTTCCTTTGCTGTGCAAAAGCTTTTGATCTTGATGAAATCCCAATAGTTCATTTTTGCCCTTGCTTCCCTTGCCTTTGCCGTTGTTCCTAGGAAGATGTTGCTACGGCTGAGGTCGAAGAGGTTGCTGCCTGCGTTCTCCTCAAGGATTTTGATGGATTCCTTTTTCACATTGAGGTCCTTCATCCATTTGGAGTCTATTTTTGTGTGTGGTGTAAGGAAGTGGTCCAATTTAATTTTTCTGCATGTGACTGTCCAATTTTCCCAGCACCATTTATTGAAGAGGCTGTCTTTTTTCCATTGGACATTCTTTCCTGCTTTGTCGAAGATGAGTTGACCATAGAGTTGAGGGTCGATTTCTGGGCTCTCTATTCTGTTCCACTGATCTATGTGTCTGTTTTTGTGCCAGTACCATGCTGTCTTGATGATGACAGCTTTGTAATAGAGCTTGAAGTCCGGAATTGTGATGCCACCAACTTTGGCTTTGTTCTTCAATATTCCTTTGGCTATTCGAGGTCTTTTCTGGTTCCATATAAATTTTAGGATTATTTGTTCCATTTCTTTGAAAAAAATGGATGGTATTTTGATAGGGATTGCATTAAATGTGTAGATTGCTTTAGGTAGCATGGACATTTTCACAATATTTATTCTTCCAATCCAGGAGCATGGAACATTTTTCCATTTCTTTGTGTCTTCCTCAATTTCTTTCATGAGTACTTTATAATTTTCTGTGTATAGATTCTTAGTCTCTTTGGTTAGGTTTATTCCTAGGTATCTTATAGTTTTTGGTATAATTGTAAATGGGATTGACTCCTTAATTTCTCTTTCTTCAGTCTTGTTGTTGGTGTACAGAAATGCAACTGATTTCTGTGCATTGATTTTATATCCTGACACTTTACTGAATTCCTGGACAAGTTCTAGCAGTTTTGGAGTGGAGTCTTTTGGGTTTTCCACATATAGTATCATATCATCTGCGAAGAGTGATAGTTTGACTTCTTCTTTACCAATTTGGATGCCTTTAATTTCTTTTTGTTGTCTGATTGCTGAGGCTAGGACTTCTAGTACTATGTTGAATAGCAGTGGTGATAATGGACATCCCTGTCGTGTTCCTGACCTTAACGGAAAAGCTTTCAGTTTTTCTCCATTGAGAATGATATTTGCGGTGGGTTTTTCATAGACGGCTTTGATAATATTGAGGTATGTGCCCTCTATCCCTACACTTTGAAGAGTTTTGATTAGGAAGGGATGCTGTACTTTGTCAAATGCTTTCTCAGCATCTATTGAGAGTATCATATGGTTCTTGTTCTTTCTTTTATTAATGTGTTCTATCACATTGATTGATTTGCGGATGTTGAACCAACCCTGCAGCCCTGGAATAAATCCCACTTGATCGTGGTGAATAATCCTTTTAATGTACTGTTGAATCCTATTGGCTAGTATTTTGGCGAGAATTTTTGCGTCTGTGTTCATCAAGGATATTGGTCTGTAGTTCTCTTTTTTGGTGGGATCCTTGTCTGGTTTTGGGATCAAGGTGATGCTGGTCTCATAAAATGAGTTTGGAAGTTTTCCTTCCATTTCTATTTTTTGGAACAGTTTCAGGAGAATAGGAATTAATTCTTCTTCTTTTTTTTTTTTTAAAGATTTTATTTATTTATTCGACAGACAGAGATCACAAGTAGATAGAGAGGCAGGCAGAGAGAGAGAGAGGGAAGCAGGCTCCCTGTTGAGCAGAGAACCCGATGCGGGACTCGATCCCAGGACCCTGAGATCATGACCTGAGCCGAAGGCAGTGGCTTAACCCACTGAGCCACCCAGGCGCCCGGAATTAATTCTTCTTTAAATGTTTGGTAGAATTCCCCTGGGAAGCCGTCTGGCCCTGGGCTTTTGTTTCTTTGGAGATTTTTGATGACTGTTTCAATCTCCTTACTGGTTACGGGCCTGTTCAGGTTTTCTATTTCTTCCTGGTTCAGTTGTGGTAGTTTATATGTCTCTAGGAATGCATCTATTTCTTCCAGATTGTCCAATTTGTTGGCGTAGAGTTGCTCATAGTATGTTCTTATAATTGTCTGTATTTCTTTGGTGTTAGTTGTGATCTCTCCTCTTTCATTCATGATTTTATTGATTTGGGTCCTTTCTCTTTTCTTTTTGATGAGTCTGGCCAGGGGTTTATCAATCCTATTGATTCTTTCAAAGAACCAGCTCCTAGTTTCATTGATTTTTTCTATTGTTTTTTTGGTTTCTATTTCATTGATTTCTGCTCTGATCTTTATGATTTCTCTTCTTCTGCTGGGTTTAGGGTTTCTTTCTTGTTCTTTCTCCAGCTCCTTTACGTGTAGGGTTAGGTTGTGTACTTGAGACCTTTCTTGTTTCTTGAGAAAGGCTTGCACCGCTATATATTTTCCTCTCAGGACTGCCTTTGCTGTGTCCCACAGATTTTGAACTGTTGTGTTTTCATTATCATTTGTTTCCATGAATTTTTTCAATTCTTCTTTAATTTCCTGGTTGACCCATTCATTCTTTAGAAGGATGCTGTTTAGTCTCCATGTATTTGGGTTCTTTCCAGCTTTCCTCTTGTGATTGAGTTCTAGCTTCAGAGCATTGTGGTCTGAAAATATGCAGGGAATAATCCTAATCTTTTGATACCGGTTGAGACCTGATTTGTGACCCAGGATGTGATCTATTCTGGAGAAGGTTCCATGTGCACTAGAGAAGAATGTGTATTCTGTTGCTTTGGGATGAAATGTTCTGAATATATCTGTGATGTCCATCTGGTCCAGTATGTCATTTAAGGCCTTTATTTCCTTGTTGATCTTTTGCTTGGATGATCTGTCCATTTTAGTGAGGGGAGTGTCAAAGTCCCCTACTATTATTGTATTATTATTGATGTGTTTCTTTGATTTTGTTATTAATTGGTTGATATAGTTGGCTGCTCCCACGTTAGGGGCATAGATATTTAAAATTGTTAGATCTTCTTGTTGGACAGACCCTTTGAGTAGGATATAGTGTCCTTCCTCATCTCTTATTATAGTCTTTGGCTTAAAATCTAATTGATCTGATATAAGGATTGCCACCCCAGCTTTCTTCTGATGCCCATTAGCATGGTAAATTGTTTTCCACCCCCTCACTTTAAATCTGGAGGTGTCTTTGCGTCTAAAATGAGTTTCTTGTAGGCAACATACTGATGGGTTTTGTTTTTTTATCCATTCTGATACCCTGTGTCTTTTGATTGGGGCATTTAGCCCATTAACATTCAGGGTAACTATTGAGAGATATGAATTTAGTGCCATTATTAGCCTCTAAGGTGACTGTTACTGTATATTGTCTCTGTACCTTTCTGATCTACTACTTTTAGGCTCTCTCTTTGCTTAGAGGACCCCTTTCAATATTTCCTGTAGAGCTGGTTTGGTGTTTGCAAATTCTTTCAGTTTTTGTTTGTCCTGGAAGCCTTTGATCTCTCCTTCTATTTTCAATGATAGCCTAGCTGGATAGAGTATTCTTGGCTGCATGTTTTTCTCGTTGAGTGCTCTGAATATATCATGCCAGCTCTTTCTGGCCTGCCAGGTCTCTGTGGATAAGTCTGCCGTCAATCTAATATTTTTACCATTGTATGTTACAGACTTCTTTTCTCGGGCTGCTTTCAGGATTTTCTCTTTGTCACTAAGACTTGTAAATTTTACTGTTAGGTGACGGGGTGTGGACCTATTCTTGTTGACTTTGAGGGGGGTTCTCTGCATCTCCTGGATTTTGATGCTTGTTCCCTTTGCCATATTAGGGAAATTCTCTCCAATGATTCTCTCCAATAGACCTTCTGCTCCCCTCTCTGTTTCTTCTTCTTCTGGAATCCCAATTATTCTAATGTTGTTTCGTCTTATGGTGTCACTTATCTCTCGAATTCTCCCCTCATGGTCCAGTAGCTGTTTGTCCCTCTTTTGCTCGGCTTCCTTATTCTCTGTCATTTGGTCTTCTATATCACTAATTCTTTCTTCTGCCTCATTGATCCTAGCAGTGAGAGCCTCCATTTTTGATTGCACCTCATTAATAGTTTTTTGATTTCAACTTGGTTAGATTTTAGTTCTTTAATTTCTCCAGAAAGGGCTTTAATATCTCCAGAGAGTGTTTCTCTAATATCTTCCATGCCTTTTTCGAGCCCGGCTAGAATGTTCAGAATCGTCATTCTGATATATTTTGATGAATAAGATGAAATGCTTTGTTTCCATGATATTTCCCGAACAAACCTGAATAAAGAATTATGAATCAGTACTTAAATTTATTTTCATTCATTAAAACACTTCCTTAAAATCAGTTTGTCCAAGAGTGGTAAACAAATAAATATTTATTAACTTTTAGTTGATATTTTTCAGTTTTATTGAGAGAAAACTGACACACAGAACTGTGTAAGTATACAGTACAATACATACAATACAAAATACATACAAAACGATACAATACGGTATAATACAAAAACTCAATTTATGTGTATTGAGAAATGATTGCCACAAGGAGTTTAGTTACATCCATTACCTCATACAGTTACATAAAAAAAGAGAAAATGCTGGTTTTATTCTTGTAATACGAACATTAAGAATTTACTAACTTAACATCTTTCAAGTATGCCATACAGCAGTGCTAACTATGGTCATCATGTCGTACCTTACATTCTCAATACTTATTTAACTTATAACTGAAAGTTTGTAACTTTGGACCACCTTCATCCATTCCTTCTCCCCCTCTCTACCCTTTCATAGCCACAAATCTGTATTTTTATTTTTCAATTACTTTTTTTGTATTTTTTTGGTTTCCACATGTAAAGAGATCATAATAAACTATTTGTCTTTCTCCTTCTTACTTATTTCACTTAGCATAATATCTTCAAGTTCCATCCATATTGGAAATGGCAGGACTTCCTTCTTTTATATGGCTGAACAGTATTCCATGATGTGGAATACACTTCTTTATCAATTCATCCACTGATAGACACTTAGGTTGTTTCCATGTTTTAGCTACTGTATATAAGCTGCAATTAGCATGAGAATCAGCTATCTTTTTGGCATAATAATTTCTTCTCCTTTAGATGTATATCCAGAAGTGAGATTGCTAGATCATATGCTAGTTCCAATTTTAATTTTTTGAGAAAACTCCCTACTGTTTTGTATAGTGACTATATCATTTTTAAAATTTAAATTTAATTAATTAACATATAATGTATTATTAGTTTTGGAGGTAGAGTTCAGTGATCCATCAATCTTATAAAACACCCAGTGCAGGGCACCTGGGTGGCTCAGTGGGTTAAGCCTCTGCCTTGGGCTCAGGTCATGGTCTCAGGGTTCTGGGATCGAGCCCTGCATCGGGCTCTCTGCTCAGTAGGGAGCCTGCTTCCCCCCTGTCTCTGCTTGCCACTCTGCCTACTTGTGATCTCTCTCTATCAAATAAATAAATAAAATCTTTAAAAAATAAAAATAAAACACCCAGTGCTCATTACCTGGTAACCTCATTCCCTTCAATCCCTGTCCTTCCAGCAACCCCCAGTTTGTGCCCTATGATTGTGCCATTTTACATTCCCACCAACAGTGTATAAGGATTTCTCTACATCTTCACCAAAATTTGTTATCTCTTGTCTTTTTCTTAAAAACCATTTTAAAATGTTTGTGGTGATACCTCATTGTAGTCTTAATTCACGTTTCCCTAATAATTAGTGATATTAAGTACTTTTTCATGCACCCATTGGCTATTTGAGTGGCTACTTTAGAAAAATGTCTATTCATTTCCTTTGTCAAATTTTAATTGGATTACTTGTTTTTTACTCTTGAGTCATATGTGTTATTTATATATTTTGCATATTAATCACTTATCAGATATATCATTTACAAACATTTGCTTCCATTCTATATGTAGGTTTTTAATTTCATTGATCATTTCTTTTGTCCTGCAGAAGCTTTTTAATATGTTGTAATCCCACTTGTTGAATTTTAATTTTCTCTCTTGTGCATTAAGTGTCATATCCAAAAATCTATTGCCAAACCCAATGTTCGGAAGCATTTTCCCTTTGTTTTCTTTTTTTTGTTGTTTTTTTTTTATATTTACTTTTATTTGTTTATTTACAGCATAACAGTGTTCATTGTTTTGGCATCACACCCAGTGCTCCATGCAGTACGTGCCCTCCCTATTACCCACCACCTGGTTCCTCAACCTCCCACCCCCCCACCCCCCTGCCGCCCCTTCATAACCCTCTGGTTGGTTTTCAGAGTCCATAGTCTCTCATGGTTCATCTCCCCTTCCAGTTTCCCTCAACTCCCTCTCCTCTCCATCTCCCCATGTCCTCCATGTTATTTGTTATGCTCCACAAATAAGTGAGACCATATGATACTTGACTCTCTCTGCTTGCCTTTGTTTTCTTTTAAGAGCATTATGATTTCAGGTCTCACAGTTAAATCTTTAATCCATTTTGAGTTAATTTTTGTGAGTGATATAAGACAGGGGTCTAGGTTTATTCTTCTACTTTTGAATATCCAATTTTCCAGGCACCATTTATTAAGGATTCTGTCTTTTCTCCATTGAGTATTCTTGGCTCCCTTGTTAAATATTAGTTGGCAATAAATATTTATTGAATTAAGTATATACACATCAATGTCATAAAATACTAAAGAACAATTATTTTATCATGAAGATAGAACAAACACTAAAACATATCTCATATAACAACTTATAGAAAGCATAATTATGTGTACAATGTCATTGTTATACTGTGAAGTTGGTACATGTGACAATAAGAATTTCAGAACAATATGAAAAAACAAAACAAACAAAAAAACCTGTACCAGTGTTGGCAAATTAAAGATAATGTTATCTCTGATTATATTTGTGAATATGTGTGTGTTAGAAATATGTTCTGCAAAAAAAGAAAAAGGTTTCTTGATATTCACTGAAGAAAGCTCTAGAACAAAAAAGGCAGCCTATTATACTCACTGAATTTAAGAACCTTGACCTGAATAACGCACTTTTTTAAAAACTATCAGAAGCTCATTATATAATATGACAAAGATACATTTTCATTATTACTTAAGAAACTACAAGAGTTAGATCACATCATCTTTTTTTTTTTAAGATTTTATTTATTTATTTGACAGAGAGAGATCACAAGTAAGCAGAGAGGCAAGCAGAGAGAGAGGGGGAAGCAGGCTTCCTGCTGAGCTCAATCCCAGGACCCTGGGATCATGACCTGAGCTGAAGGCAGAGGCTTTAACCCACTGATCCACCCAGACGCCCCTAGATCAAATCATCTTAAAAATAATTATATTATTGTTAATGGAGTTTCATGTCATAACATTCTCAGCAAATAAATTTCCCAATCAAGTTCACCTCATGCCTGTTTCTTTTTCTCAGTTGGACAGCTACCTAATTAACAACTGTATTCTATCATAGATCATCTGGTGCTTTCAAAGGTCAATATTTTTACAAGTAACTGGATATTACTACATGCCGTTTCTTAGAAACACAGAATGAACTAGAAAAGAATAACAATTTTTAATTTTATTCATGCTTTAAGGCCAACTAGTCACATGTGAGCACTTTATATCCCTGTGTCAACCTTAGCTCAGGTTTATAAAGTTACAAAAAGGAAAGGCAGGTTCTGTCCTTGCAGTGTTTCACACTTTTCTCTCATTCATTTCTTCTCCCTCCTCTCAAGGACACAGCAGTCAGTGCCTCAGTAACTCCAAAATCAGGAATACAATCAGAAAAAAATTGAGGAATGGCTTACTCAGTCTGAACTTTAGTTCATTCAGATTTCTAGAATCTTGGCCTTTGCTTGTGAGTCCCAGCACCTTAGGATATTTGGTTTTACCCATGGTCACCAAAATATTTTCAGATACTGAGGTGTTTCCAGATGGGTCTGGAATTTACTTGTTTTTAACACCAAGGATATATTTTGTATTTTTCTTCATGAATAGCCTCAGCTCATTAGATCCAATGAATACAATGTTCCTTAATTATTAGATATTAATTGAATGACAGACTGAAGTAAAACCTTTTCTTAAGAGTGCAAATAAACCATCCTAATAAATATATGGCATAAAGGAAGGGTAAAGAAGTTAGGTGCTGGAGGGGTACTTGGGTGGCTCAGTTGCTTAAGCATTGACTCTTGATGTTGGCTTAAGTCATAATCTCAGAGTCATGAGATCAAACCCCGGGTCGGGCTCCACACTGGGCATGGAGCCTGCTTAAGAGTATCTCTCTTCATCCCCCTCTGACTCTCACCCTGCTCACTTTCTCTATGTCATAAATAAATAAATAAAGTATGTTAGATGCTGGAAAACAAAGGAGATACATACTAAACAAAATGAATTTGATTCCCATTTTGATGTTAATTGAAATAAATAAAAATTAATACAGAATAATATTCCCAGTTATGGTTGAAAACACTTCATCAACACACAGTATCATTATCTCCCTCACCCATTTTAATTTTCTTTCAAATCTTCTTCATATTAGGATATTTGTTCTTCTGCCTTTCCCTCACACATATTAATTCCTATTTCCTCCATCATATCATAATATTTAACACCATCTTATATCTTCTTGTATACTACGATGACTTATTGTGGTAAGAAGAATAATGTCCCTCTCCCCCAGAAAAGATATCCATGTCCTATTCCTTGAAGCCTATGAAACTGTGCTGTTACATGGCAACAGAGAACTAAAGTATTTGATGTTTTCTATTTGAATAAAAGATTTGTTATTTTCTTCTCTGGAAAAATAGGAAGTTAGAAAACATTGCATTTTACAGCCAACATTATTTGTAGTTGGCCATAATCCTTCCTGGCACAGCTGTCAAGCTGTCTAACCAGAACCCAGGTGTGCATCCCTGATAGAATGTACATGGAGGACACTGGAAGATGGCATGTTTTTTTCTGAGAAACATAAGACAGACAGAGTTGCTGAGAGTGCTATCTTTTCAAACAGCCTCTCCCTTTCCATTTTAGAGGATTTGCCTAAACTAAGCAGCTAGTCAGCACTTAGAACACTTGCTTCCTCTCCTTATAAAACTGCCCACCCTTCTCCAAAGAGTCTGGGTTTCCTACACCCTCATGGCCCCTATTCCAAAAGCTGCTAATCAATTGACTGAAATAAATGATTATCCTGGATTACGTGCAGGGCCAAATGTTTTCACAAGGGTCCTTTAGGAAAGTTAACAGGGAAGCAAATGAGGAGGATTTTATTTTTTAAAAGATTTTATTTATTTATTTGAGAAAAACAGAGAGAAAGCACAAGCAGGGTGAGGGGCAGAAGGAGAGGAAGAAGCAGATGCCCCATTGAGCAGGAAGCCTGATCCAGTGGCTTGATCTCAGGACCTGGGATGCTTAACCCACTGAGCCACCCAGGCACCCCAGGAAGAGGCGTTCAGTGGCTTCAAAAGGAACTCACCTCTGCTGACACCTTGATTTTGGCCTAGTGAGATCAATTTGAGGCTTCTGATCTTTACTACTTTAAGATAATAAATTATTGTATTGTTCTAAAACACTAAGTTTTACAGCAATAACAGAAAACTATGTACTGATTCAGTCTCACCTCTATTTACAGTGACTGAATTAAGTGGCCAATAATTTTGTTCCTCTAAACGTAGCCTTTCTGCCACAATTTGCGCTTGATGAACTTTCCTGTGTCCAAACCTGGAGATACTTATTCAATTAGTACTTTATCAATAATCCACATATATTTATCTACATTTCTTCTTACCTGGCTCTATTATTGCTTATTTAAATGTTCACTATCAGGATGCGTAGGTGACTCAGTTGGTTAAGCGTCTGCCTTTGGCTCAGGTCATGATCGGGGGTCCTGGGATCAAGATCCTCATTGCACTCCTTGCTCAGTGGGAGGCTGCTTCTCCCTCTGCCTGCCACTCCCCCTGCTTGTGCATGTTCTCTTTCTCTCTCTCTCAATCTGACAAATAAATAAAATCTTAAAAAAAATAAAATAAAAAATGTTTACTATCATCATGGAAATTATTATGAAAAACTTTTACAGCATTTGTTATTTTTTTATCAGACTTCAGTTCATACAGAAAATATAACACTAAGCAAAACTATTAAATAATCTCAATATAGATTGAAGATAAGACAGTTTATATGTATTTACCACTATAATGCTAATGACAGAGTAAGAAAGATGGGTCCATTTTCTCAACTCATCTGGCCATCTTTTAAACTTTTGTAACTAATTGTATTTATGAATTGGTTTTATTACAACTATAACAAATTAAGGCCATTTTTAATGTTTAGTGACACTTGATGCCAAGTTTTTTGTGCAATGTTGCCAATGTTAAATGCACCCTAAATGAAAAAATAAGATAAAATAAAATAAATTATGCAAACTATAAAACCCATGGAGAGAAAATGGCAAATTTTAACAGGAAGAACTGCTAAAAAGTAGCAAAAAACCAATCATGACTTTGGGAAACTCAATAAACTGCTAATGACCTGACCTTATTATTTGCTGCTTAACTATGAATATTTTAGTAGCAGAAAACTTAAAAGTTTCTCAGCATTTTTTATAAAAACTTTGGTACATGTTTGTTTACTTTGCTTGTGATGTATTGCTTAAAGCAGAAAATTTACAATTTTATTAACAAACAGCCTTATGTATATTCTATACATTGCTAAATATTTAGACATATCAGCAGACTTTTTGTATATTAATTATGTGCCTGAATTATTCTATCATCTTATTTCTAAAGGAAAGCAGCTTTCTGTATTTTAGAATTTGTTGCATTAAATTTAATGTACCAATAAATCTCTACTCTGCTTTTAAGGTGAACCACCACTGACTAATGAAGGGAGAAAAAAATAGGGAATAGAAAAGAAAGACTGAATAAATTTTCCTGTGATTGTGAAGGCTGAAATTATTACTGCTGCAACATTTTTGATGATCTGGGTAGAAGAAAAGTGTTGGTTATTTTCATCAAAACAGAAAATTAATTGCTTATACTTGCAACTACAGTGTGTGACATTCATGCTCTCTGTCACTATAGCAAATGTGAAATAAGTCAAAATCTTCTGAGCTTTCATGAAATGTAGACAATTTTGCACAAATTAGTAAACTCATTCTGATTTCTAATAAACTACTGTTCCTCAACTTCACAAAAATTTCCTAATGTATCATTGAATGAAATTTAGCTCATTTGGCATAAAATCTCCTTTTCTATTTATCAAAATCCTTCTACTGTTTCCAGATTTTCAAGGGAGGGAGTTTAAATTTATCTCATTAATGAATCAAGTATAGTGCTTATAATTGTATAATGGATACCAAGTCTTGAATTTTTATTAAGTGGCAACTTCTGTATCATATTCCTAAAAAAAAGACTAATTATGGGAACTTAGATACAGAATAAGGACGAAAAGCTTTGGATGGAGTGCATGTTCCATACCTAGGATTAAATAATGTAATTAGGCAAATGCTTGGCCTTATCCTTCTGAAGAGGTTATTTAAAATTTCCTTAAAAACTAAAGGAGAAACTAATTACAATGTGTTCATTTGGATCAACTGTGAGACATTTTCCTTCCAAATGTATAATTTCTCCTCTCCCTTCTCAATCAATAACCAAATCCTTTTAAAGAGAAAATAAAGATTATTTTTTCCCTTAAAAAAAATAAAAAATAAAATAAAATTTCCTTATCTATTAAATTTTATGATTACTTTAGAAATAACATAATATTATAAATAAAAATTGGATCAATTTGAGGAGAGAGGTAGGAGAGAAAAATATCAGATTCAGATTTGAAAGTGAAGTCATAAATATATATGTATTTTTTTCTTTTTTGGCCCTTGCATCATAGTAATCAGTGTTCTGCTAAGCTGAGTTAATTTCTGTTTTGCACTTTGCATTTTATGTGTAAACATTAACTGCTGATGCCCAGGGTAATTCACATGAGGATACTTGACCTATTCACAATGAACACAATAATATCTCTACATAAATAAAACATTCTCCTGTTACATTTCTGAGATAACAGAGAAAAATTAAAATTACATGATGAACTTACATATATACTAACAATGTTTTTTATAATAATACAGTCAATAAAATAGTCTACCAATATGTAGCTACAAAGGAGGACAATGATTCTGCAATAATTTTAAATCTGAAAGAATAAAAAAGAAAAAAAATCTGAAAGAAAAGCATTATATGAATGTAAAAATAAGGATTAAAATGGAGGTTGGTGGGGTGCCTGGGTGGTTCAGTGGGTTAAAGCCTCTGCCTTCGGCTCGGGTCATGATCCCAGGGTCCTGGGATCGAGCCCCACATTGGGCTTTCTGCTCCGCAGGGAGCCTGCTTCCTCCTTTCTCTCTCTGCCTGCCTCTCTGTCTACTTGTGATCTCTGCCTGTCAAATAAATAAATAAAATCTTAAAAAAAATAAATGGGGGTTGAGCGGTTGGGTGAGCCCGGTGGTGGGTATTGTGGAGGGCATGTATTGCATGGAGCACTGGGTGTTCTGCATAAACAATGAATTTTGGAACACTGAAAATAAATTAAATTAAATTAAAATAATAAAAATAACAATAAAATATATTTTTAATTTAAAAAAAGAATTAAAACTAAGATGGAATTATATTCATAAACATTTAATATAATGTAAATGTTTCTATTATCCTTCCATTATTGTTTGTTTTTAGAAAATAATATGAAGTTCCCTATCTTGCACATCCTCTCTAACAATTGGCATTTTTTGTTTTTTTGATAAAAATACCCTAACAGGTATAAGGTGCTATCTCATTGAGGTTTTGATTTGCATGTGTCTGATGATTAGTGATGTTGAGCTCTTTTTCATGTACCTATTGGCCATTTATATGCCTTTTTTGGAAAAATGTTTATTCAAGTCTTCTGCCCATTTCTTAATTGGATTATTTGTTTTTTCACTGTGAAGTGGTAGTCCCTCATATATTTTGGATATTAATTCCTTATCAGATATTTGGATTGCAAATATTTTCTCTGTTCATTTTGTTAACAATAGGTGGGGAAAATGGGAAGATGTTCATCAAAATGTATGAAGACATAGTAATATAAAATTAATAAGTTCTAGAGATTTAATGTAGAGCATGGTTACTATAGTTAATATTAATAATGTATTCTGTTGGAAATTTGTTAGGAGAATAGATCTCAGGTTATCTCACCACACACACACACACACATACACACATCCACAAAAGTAATTATGTGAGCAGATGGGTATGTAAATTACCTGATTGTAGTAATCATTTCATTTTGTATATGTATATCAAGACATCATATTGTACATCTTATGTATACATAATTTTTATTAAAAATAAATTTAAAATAATATATATAAAAACATCAAATATTCATTTAATATTTTTAATCACTGTCCATATTTTCTGTAACTGGTTTTGAAAATATTCAAACTCCTATTAACTATGAGGACTTAAAAAATTAAATAATTTTTTAGAGGTAATAAAGGTAGCAAGAGGAATCTATCATAAACTCCAAGGAGCAAAATACTTTATTTCTAAATTGAGAAGCTTAATGGATCACTAACAAGATAATTTATATTAAATATCATCCATTAAATAAATTTGTTATATAAAAACTTAAGATCTGTGCTTACCCATCATTTGCCAATGGGAGGAGAAGTGAGTTGGGGGAAATTGGAGGGGGAGACAAAATATGAGAGACTGTGGACTCTGAGAAACAAATTGAGAGTTTTGGCGGGGAGGGAAGTGGGTTGTTGGGTGAGCCTGGTGGTTGGTATTAAAGAAGGCACGTATTACATGGAACATTGGGTGAGGTGCATAAACAATGAATTTTGGAACACACACAAACACAAAATTAAATTAAATTAAATTAAAAAAATAATTCAAGGAAATTAACATCACTGCTTCCAAGCCAAGCACTAAACTTTATAAATGTCTCATACTTCTCACAAAACCACTAAATATTATCATTTCTAGTGGATAAATTAGAAAACCAGTATCAACAGGTTATATAATTTGTCCAAAGTTAATACTTCTTTAGTTAGATAAAGTGCTTCATCTTGGCTTATTTTTTTGTGTTTTGAGATATAAATTCCTGAGGCACAGCCACTGAGATTCTGATCTGAGTTAGAAAGACAGCCTTGAAATAATTTGTCGGGGGAAGGGTGAGACATGGCTGGCACCAAAAAAAAGCATCCCCTTAAAAGTTATTGTTTATTAAAGCTATTTAGCTTTGCAGATTTTTATTGGAGGCCACATTTCCAGGGAGTATAAATACTTTGTCAAACACTAAACATACTTTAAGGTCCTTTATTAAAAAAAAAAAAAAAACGAACGAAAAAAAACTTTAAATGTTAAACATTGGTAACTCATAAACTCTATTAAAGCTCCCATTCAATTTTTTTTGTCACCATCATTTTTATTACTTAGATAAATGTATTAGTGATTCAACACTTCCATCCAATACACAGTACACATCCCAACTTCACTCCTTAATTCCTGTCACCTGTTTACCCATCCCCCAGCCCACCTCCCCTCTGGTAACCATCAGTTGGTTCTCTATAGCTAAGAGTATCTTTCTTGGTTTGCCTCTCTCTCTTTTTTAAACCTATGCTCATTTGTTTCATTTCTTAAATTCTTAGATAATTGCATTTTAATGGTGAAAATTATGTCTCCTGCCTTTAATGTGAATGTATTAAATTTCTATGAGACTGATCATTTTTAAATATTCATGAGCTTTCTATTGGACATGTGTGTGTTTTATTGTAATGTGAACTTATACATCTAACATTTTTATAATTAAATTTTTTTTCACTTTTTTAAAAATTTATTTTCAGGGTTCCAAAATTCTTTGTTTATGTACCATAGCCAGTGCTCCATGCAATACGTGCCCTCCCTATTACCCACCACCTGGCTCCCCCAACCTCCCACCCCCGGCCCCTTCAAAACCCTCAGATGTTTTTCATAGTCCATAGTCTCTCATGGCTCATCTCCTCTTCCAATTTCCCTCAACTCCCTCTCCTCTCCATCTCCCCATGTCCTCCATGTTATTTGTTATGCTCCACAAATAAATGAAACCATATGATAATTGACTCTCTCTGCTTGACTTATTTCACTCAGCATAATCTCTTCCAGTCCCGTCCATGTTGCTACAAAAGTTGGGTGTTCATCCTTTCTGATGGAGGCATAATACTCCATAGTGTATACGGACCACATCTTCCTTATCCATTCATCCGTTGAAGGGCATCTTGGTTCTTTCCACAGTTTGGTGACTGTGGCATATAATTAAATATTTTGAAACAAAATAATATATTTCAGATAGGTGTTAGGGATAATAATTAATCATAATGCATTCATTTCGATATAACACTGTGTACAAAAGAAACATAAAAAATCAAAGTACAGGGGCACCTGGGTGGCTCAGTGGGTTAAAGCCTCTGCCTTCAGCTCAGGTCATGATTCCAAGGTCCTGGGATTTAGCCCCGCATCAGGCTCTCTGCTCTGAAAAAAAAATCAAAATACTTTGAAAAACATATAGGAAAATAAATATAAAAAAGCTTTATATGTTTGCATTTCTGAATTGATTATTTTCAAGAATATTTGTTTTAATCACTATCCAATTGCAAACCCCAGGAAGTAATAAGTTCATTTGTCCATTAAGACAGTCAAAATAGCTAGAATTAGGTAAGATATTATATTGGAGTTTCTATATACAGTTTTATTTATTATTAAGGAGTTGGTTATTTTATATAACCAAACAAATATTCATGAAAAATAAACATCTTATCTACCCACTTTTGTATGGAGTGAAATCCCAATTTAGTGAAACAGCATAAGCCTAAAATCTTTGCATAGGTGAGTTCAAATAATAGCTTCTGTACATACCAAATTATTTCATTAGATGTGTCATTCACCTCTCTTATACTCTCTTTATTATTTTTTTTAAAGATTTTATTTATTTATTTGACAGAGATCACAAGTAGATAGAGAGGCAGGCAGAGAGAGAGAGAGGGAAGCAGGCTCCCTGCCGAGCAGAGAGCCCGATGCGGGACTTGATCCCAGGACCCTGAGATCATGACCTGAGCCGAAGGCAGCGGCTTAACCCACTGAGCCACCCAGGTGCCCTCTCTTTATTATTTAAAATGGCATTAATAACAGCTGCTTTTAAGACAATTAAGTGTGTTAGAAAGATAGCTGTATGGTGATTTGAGAATTCAAAAAATGACAAAATTATTGATACATGTGCTGAAAAAATTATTCTAAAAAAGTCACATTTTACAAAGCTATTCTTAGAATTTTAGATTTTGAAAAAAATAATAACAGGTATATTTCTATTAATGACAAATTAGTAGTTAGAAATGATGCATCTGTATAGTTGTTTTTTTTTTAAATCTTGAATAAGGTAAAATAACAATGATAGACTAAATTAGTTGAGTGCCAGATACTATACTGAGTGGTTTATGTTAATAATCTCCCTTAATGCTTAAAAACATTTACAGATATTGGTTTTATTGAAACTTTACACTTGAGGAAACCGTGACTCAGAATAGTCAAGAAGTTTTTACCTAGCGTGCCTAGATAGTATACAATAGAACTAGAATTTAACTAATAGAATTTGAAATTTTATTCTAAACAATATTCTACAGAAGTTTCTAGTAGAATTTATATATAAATTATAAAGAAATTCCATCCCTCATTTGATGATCAAGTTCATGGTTAATGAATATTTACTAACACACATGTACATACACACAATAAAAACACTAGATCTTCTTTATTTTCTGGTAAATTAATCATCTTTAAAATTATTTTTTGAAACATATAGTGAGTATAGTCTATTTGCTAAGGTCTGGGTATACAGTGGTAAATAAGCCAGAGCCCCTGCCCTCTTGAGTCTTATAATCTTGTGGGGATAGTGCTAATGAAATTCTTTTGCTATAAATTATTCAATTTTACTTTTAATAAGTGTGATGCACCATAAATGATTATCGGATGGAAAAAGGTGGTGCCAACCTAGTCCAAAAGTTCACAGAGGGTGTACTTGACAATATTCTATTGGGTTTTCTGAGCTATGAACAATTAAGTAAGCAGTGCTTAAGTAAAGTTATTTCTAGAAAAAAGAAGAGTAGAACGAAAACCCTAATTGTGAAGGAGAAAGAAATATTAAAGAAACTGAATGGATGGAGAAATTGGACAGCAAATAGAGAGGACTGAATGACAAAATTAAGCTGGAGATGTAAGCAGGGCCCAGCTAATCCAATAGGCCCCAATAAAAATTTAAGCATTTCTCTGTTAAGTTAAAGAATAAGAAATTGCTCATTCTGTAGGTCAAAAATGGTTTGCTCTTGGCAATTCTATATGTTTCTACCTTTAAAATAAAGTGAAATACTTTGAAAAACTTCAATCATTTATAGGACAGATTTGAAAATGACAAAAATTAGATTAGAAAAATCAGTGAAGAAACTGTTAAGTAACACCCCATTCCCTTTAGCCCCTGGCAATCACTATTTCATTCTATGCTTTCGGTTACTTCAGATCTCCTCATATAAATGGAATCATATAGATGTGTCTTTTCTGAGAGTGGCTTGTTTTATTTAATATAAAGTCTCAGCTTCATTCATGCTGCTTCTAGTTTCAGTTATGTAAGATGAATGAATTCTAGAGATCTGCTATATAACATATTACATATAATTAAGAACATGGTATTGTGCACTTATATTTTGTTTTATTTAAATTCAATTAGCCAACATATGGTATATCATTAATTTTTGATGTAGTGTTTAATTGTTCATTATTTGCATATATTTTGCTCCAAGGGTAATTCTCATGTTAAGCATTCTTAACACACACACACACATCCACATAAAAGGGACACAAGGAAACTTTTGAAAGGTGATGGATGTGTTTATTACCTTGATCATGGTGATAATGTCATGATTATATGAATTTATCCAACCTCACCAAATTGTGTACATTAAACATGTGCAAGTTTTTTTATACCAATTATACCTCAATAAAATTGTAGGAAAAAAGAGAGAGGGAGTATTAAATAGTTTAGAAACTGAACCATGAAGATACTATGAAAGTACAAACAAGATCACTGACAGAGTTCTAATTTGAACAAGTGGGAAATCAATTTGCCGGGTAGGAGTAGAATAAATGAAACAAGATGGGATGGGGAGGGAGACAAACCATAAGTGACTCTTAATCTCACAAAACAAACTGAGGGTTGCTGGGGGGAGGTGGGGTTGGGAGAGGGGGAAGGGGGTTATGGACTTTGGGGAGGGTATGTGCTATGGTGAGTGCTGTGAGTGTGTAAACCTGGCAATTCACAGACCTGTACCCCTGGGGATAAAAATACATTATATGTTTATAAAAAAATAAGAAATAAATAAAAAATTAAATATATATATATTTAGCATTATCTGTGTTATTTCCTGTTTAATTGTTTCCAGAAATATCTCTATTTTAGGTTGCTTTTCTGTTCTTTGTCTATTTAAGAAGTTTATAAACAAAACAAAACATGTCTTTCAATTAGTGAAACTGCAGAATTTGTTCTATTTATTCTAACATTTTATATTGAGCCAGAATTTTAAGTGTTCTGTTTTAGCATATTCTATAATGCTAAACATGACTTGACAGTTAATTTTAATCAAAACAGAGGTATTATTTTCATTTATTCATTACAAAAAACAGTCAAAGCTACACACGATGTTTTGTAAATCTGATTCTTCTCAAAGGTTTCCATTCTTAGGAATAAACTTATAAAATTGAGAAAGAGAGAGAGTTTTGACAATGCATGCAGTTTTAACTACCACAATCAAAATATAAATCAATATTATCACTGCCAAAACTTCCCAGTGCCTCTTGGTTGACATCCCAGCCCTGACAATCAGTGATCTGTTTTCTGACCTTATTTTCCTGCCTTTTCCAGAATGTCATATAAATGGCATCATGCAACATGTAGCCTTTTGAGTATGGCTGATTTCATTTAACCTGATGCATCTAATAGTAATTGATGCTATTGTATGCATTAATTGTCCATTCCTCTTTATTTCAGTGTGTAGATGTAATGTCATTTATCCATTCATTAGTTGAAGGATAGCTGGGGTTTTTAGTTTGAAGATTGTGAATAAAGCTGCTATAAACATTTAAATGAAGTTCTTTTTTTGGTGAAAAATTTTTTCCATTTAATTTGGGTAAATATCTAGAAGTGGGATTGCTAAATTACATGAATATATGTTTTACTTTATGAAACTTCCAGACTTTTTTCAATATTTTTCAGTGGCACCGTATCTTTACTATGTACTATTACTATGTACTCTACATACTCAGAAGCACTTGGTATTATTATTACTATTATTATTATTATTATTTTGTAGTGGTAATGCCAAGTAGTTTTAATTTACATTGATACACTTTTTAAATGAAGCATTCAAATAATTTGCATGTCTTTTAATGGAGATGCTATTTTTTTTACCTTTGAGTCCTGTTTATATCATACATATATAATATTAATATAATAGGAATAAAAATTCCGTACAAGAAACTTACTTTGCAGTTATTTTTCTCAGTGTGTAACTTGTATTAACAGTGCATTCAATTAAAAGTGCCTTTCAAAGAACAGAAATTCTTAACTCTGATAAAGTCAATTTTTCAATTTTTAATTTCATGGAAGGTATTTTCTGTTGTATCTAAGAAATCTTTGTCTATCCCAAGGAATAAGAAGCACTTTTATTGTGTGTTTTGTTCTAAATATTTTATGGTTTCATATTTCACATTTGGGTCAAAGATATTTGAGTTAACTTTTAGAAATGGTGGTAAATATGCAATGAGGCTCCTTTTTTATAGGCAAATACCACGTTTTTAACATGACATTGGAAAATACTATTTCAGATTCCATGGTGTAATGGTTAGCACTCTGGACTCTGAAAATACTATTTCATCTTCATTGAATTATCTTTCCATAGTTGTTGCAAATCACTTCCAATTCACTAAAAAGCCTATATTTGTGAATTTAAATCTGGAATATATATATATATGTATATATATATATATATATATATATATATATATATCGAGAGAGAGAGAGAGAGAGAGAAAGCACAAGCAGAGAGAGCAGCAAGCAGAGGGATAAGCAGGCTCCCTGCTGAGCAGGAAGTCCAGTTATGGACTGGATCCCACAGTCCTGGGATCATGACCTCAGCCCAAGGCAGATGCTTAACCGACTGAGCCACCCAGGAAACCCTTAAATCTTAAATATTAATTCTATTTCAGTGTGTCTATCTTTTATTAATGTAACTGAATCTTGTTTGAATCATCCATCTTTTTTTTAAAGCAAAAACAAATAAAAAAGCCAAACTTTTCTTTGGCTACTCTAGTTCCTTTGCCTATCCACATAAATTTTAAAGTCAGTTTATTAATTTCTACAAAATCATTACTAAGATTTTGGTACTGATTGCATTGAATCTGTATCTCTGTTTGGGAAAGTTAATATTTTGAGTTTCTCAAACTATGAGCATGGGATAACCCTTCAGTTATTTAGGTCTTTGGTTTTTTCATCAATGCTTTGCAGTTTTTGGTATACAGAACTTACACTTTTGATAGAATTGTAAAGGTTCATTTTTCTAAATAGAATTTCAGCTTCTAATTGGTTATGACCATAACCCAGTCTGTAGGGATAACCAAAATATGTCACTTTTTTAGTTTTAGGTGAATTATGACTTGCCATATCTGTATTGGACTAATATCTGATATGAAAGTTTATATTCAGATTCAAGGATCAGAGATCAGTCACCTCTGTGCCATATATTCCTCTACATTACATGTTAATTTATTTAATTCTCGTAATACCTTGTGGTGGGTGTTTTAATCTCTATTTTGTGGATGAATATCTGAGACACAGTAAATTAAATTTATATGCTCAAAAATATAATCAGTTTTCAAACATTGACCTGATACTCATCAACTTTCCTAAACTCATTTATTATCTGGGATTTTCTATATGGAAAATATGTTGTCCGGATACAGCTACAGTTTTATTTTTTCCTGTCCTATTGCACTAGGTTGGACGTCCAGTACAATAGAGAATAACAGTGGTGAGTGGATATCTATACCTTGTTTCTGACGCTAGGAGAAAGCATTCAGGTTTTCAATGTTAGGTATGTCGGTGAATATAGGATTTTGTATATACTCTTTATCTGGTAACTGAAGTTTCCTTCCAGTCCTAGTTTTCTGAATGCACTTATCATAAATGGGCATTAAATTTTGTGAAATGTTTTTGCTTCACCTATGAAGAATCACATGATTCTTCATCTTCAATCTGCTGATATAGTGAAATACCTTGATTGAATCGAATACCTGCAATAATTTCCATTTGTTCATGATGCACTATATTTTAGAAATGTGGTTAGATTTAATATCTAGTGCAGTATTATATATTTGTGCACTTTATGTTCATGGAGCACACTGATCTATAGTTATAGCTGATTTGGCACATATTTTTCTTGTGCATCAAGATAGATGCTGTTCTATAAAATGGGAAGGTTTATCACATCCGTATTATGTAGAGTTTTTGTAGAATCAGTATTACTTCCATAATGTTTGCTACTATTTCCAGATGAACACACCACAACCTAAAATTGTCCATCCTGAGAGGTTTTTCATTACAAATTCAGTTTCTTTAACATCTATAGGGTGGCTATTTATGCTTTTTTTTTTTTTTTTTGGCTCTCTTCCTACTTCATTTTATTTATTTTTTCAGTGTAACAGTATTCATTCTTTTTGCACAACACCCAGTGCTCCATGCAAAACGTGCCCTCCCCATTACCCACCACCTGTTCCCCCAACCTCCCACCCCTGACCCTTCAAAACCCTCAGGTTGCCCCAACCTCCCACCCCTGACCCTTCAAATCCCTCAGGTTGTTTTTCAGAGTACATAGTCTCTTATGGTTCGCCTCCCCTCCCCAATGTCCATAGCCCGCTCCCATTCTTCCTGATGAGCTTCAGAAATTTTATCTTTCAACAAATTTGCCTATTTCACTAAGGTAGTCAAATGTGCTGGCATAGAATTATCTATAGCACTCATTTAGTAACTTTTTAATATTTGTAGATTCTATAGTAAGTCACCTATTTCATTTCTAATACTTGTATATCATACCTTCGTCATTCTGGCTAGTGTTCTATCAATTTTGAAGATCTTTTCAAAGAACTAACTTTGGCTTTTATTATTTTTCTCTATTTTTTTTCTCCTTCTCAATATGTTTTAGCTCCTATTTTATAGGAGTATTTGAGAATACTCCTATTTTATAGGAGTATTTCCTTTATCCTCTTGCTTTGTGCTTCAATGAGGTTTCTTTTTTTCTAGTATGTTGAAGTATAAATTTACATAATTGATTAGAGATTTTTTATCTAATATAAATATGCAATACTATATTTGCCATCTAGACCTTTGTTAGCTGATCTAAGAAATTTATAAGTGTTATTTTAATTTAAATCAAATATTCTCTAATTTCCCTATGATTTCCTCTTTAATCCATAGGTTACTGAGTCTGAAACTGTAGTTGTGTTTTTGTGCATTTGTTCCTTCTATTTTATCACTTATGCTTAATGCATTTTGAAGCTCTGTTGTTGCATGTATATGAATTTAGGCTTATGTTTCCTAGTGAACTGATACTTTTATCATTATGTAAATCCTCCTTTATTTCTGGAAATATTACTACTGAATATACTCTGTTTGATATTAATATAGTCACCCCAGGTCTTTGTTGTTTCATGTTTGCATGATTTATTATTCTGTGTTTTTTACTCTTAACCTGTCTATAGTCTTATATTTAAAGTTAGTTTTTAGAGATGAGTAATTGCTGGAATTCTTGGATTTTTCTTTTTTTTAAGATTTTATTTTTATTTATTTGAGAGAAAGACAGATAGTGATAGAAATAGCAAAAGAGAGCAAGAATGGGGAGGAAAGGGAGAATGTGGGGCTCAATCCCAGGACTTTGGGATCATGACCTGGTCTGAAGGCCAATGCTTAACTGACTGAGCCACCCAGGTGCCCTGGATTTTTCTTTTCTATGCTTTCTTCCTTTCCTTTCTTTTCCTTTCCTTTTTCTTTCCTTTTCTTTTCTTCCCTTCCCTTCCCTTCTCTTCTCTTTTCCTTTTTTTTTTTTTTTTTTTTCCCAAGGTAGGCTCCATGCCCAGCATGGAGCCCAATTTGGGGTCTGAACTCAGAGACCTGAGACTGAGAGGCAAGCTGAGATCAAGAGGCCATCGCCTAACTAACTGTGTCACTCAGGCATCCCAGATTTTGTTTTTTATTCATTCTGATAATCTCTGCTATTTAATATGTATGTTCAGACTGCTTATATTTAAGTTAACTGTTGATATATAAAGAACTGCTGTCTAGGTAGCTATTTTTCTATTTGTTCCATTTGTTCTTTGTTTCTTGTTTTTTCTCTTTTTTCTGTCTTTTTTGGAGTAATTGAAAATTTTTTATCATTTGATTTTCTCTACTTTTGGCTTAATTTTTACACCTCTATTTAAAAAATGTAGTGAACACATAATGTATATTTTTTAATTAGTAGCAACCTAACTTCAAATGATATATTACTTTGTTGCTGTGTAGTGACCTCAAAATTTGTGTATTTCTAATTGGTTCTCTATCTTTTTTTTATTTTGTCTATACCTTATTTTTACAGAAGTTGTAAACACAAAATTAATTTCTGTTCTTTCTAATGTAATCAGTCAATTATTTTAAATCAATTAAAGTGTAACAAAAATCAATTTACCTTCATTAATACCATTTCTAAAGTTTTTTTTTTTTTTTCTAGATCCAGGTTTCTCTACTGTGCCATTCATTACTTCTCTGAGCTGAAGAACTCCCTTTAATATATCTTTAGGATAAATCTACTGTTAATAAGTTCTCCCACCTTTTATATTTCTGAGGAAATCAGTTCTTACCCTCCATTTTTTGAAAGACATATTTATTGAAAATAGAATTCTGAGTTAATCTAGTGTGTGTGTGTGTGTGTGTGTGTGTGTGTGTGCGTGCTTGTGTGTTAGATAACTTTAAGAATGTTTATCTTTACTTCTGGATTGCACAGTTCTGATTAGAAATCTGCTATTTTCATCTTTGACCCTCTGCATGTAATAACTCTGTTGTTTTTTTTTATACCTTCAAGACTTTCTACATCTCATTAATTTTCAGCTACTTGAATACTATGAGTTTAGGGACATTTTGTTTTTTGTTTCATCCTTTTTGATGTTGTCTGAGTTCTTGGGTCTTTGTTTTGATGCCTTTTATTTTTTAAAATTTTCAAATATTATCTACAAACATTTATTCTTTCTCTCTTCTTCTGAGATTCAAAATAAGCTAAACAGTTTAAAATTGTTCTGTAATGGTTGGGTTTTTTTTCACTCTTTATTTAACTTTGTTTCATCTTTAGTATTTTGATCTATCTTGTTTCCTGATTGCTTTCTCAATTGTGTTAAGTTGAGAATGAATTCAAAGTCATCCCTCATCTCTTTTTCTGTGTTTTCACTTATAGAGTATCCATTTCCTCATTACTCTTCTAATCTCTCTGCTGAAATTAACCATTTCTCCCTGCATTCTGTTTATGTCCTTCACTATAACTTTTAACATATTAATCATACTTATTTTCAGTTCCTTGTCTGATAATGCAGACATCTGGCTCATTTTAGAATCTAATGCTGTTGATTGCTTTGTTTCTTGACAGTATGTGGATTTATTCTCAGTCTTCTATGGGCTTCATGATTATTGGTTGAATGTCAGACATCTTTTTTATGACAGTAAAAAATGTTGTAACTATTATTCATTTCTGGAAATGAGCATTTATTTTCTTTCTAGTGTGGGTTTTGATTCATTGACAACCTGAGCTGGGTTTGGCATTTGTTGTTGCTATAGTTATTCTCAGTGAACCGTAATTTTGAATTCCTCTAATGTTACTTTACTGGTAGACTGAGGCTGATTTTCCATAGGATTTTTCTCAGTATTTTCTCCATACTCAGTTTATATCTTCTCTTTGTACCTACAACCCAGAGCATGTCTATCCTTGCTGCTCCTGCTCCTTCCTGGTCAACAACGGTTCTTTTTTACTTAACTCTTGCTAGCCCTTTTGTTGGGAGTGCTGCTGTGTTGTTATTGTACTTCACCAATCTTGGGTGGGTGCTGTGTCCCTTTGTCTCATGGATGGGAGTTTCTCAGTGATTTCATCCCTCCTCTCCCAGCAGAAGGTGGTTCTGAGTGGTATATGGCCTTGTCCTGGCTGTAGTGGGTTACCTGTATCCAGCTTGTGATGAGGTTTATCACCCTTCCCACTGTAGCTTAAGGCCTTTCTCCATAAGAGAGGTAGGGGAGAAGAGGTATACATGACCTGCATATCTGCAGCAGTTGGAATTCTCTACCCCGAGGCCTGAACACCAAAGGAAGATTTCTTCAGTCTCTGGCATTGACCCTTGTCTCTTTTGTATGTGCCTAGAGAGTTTCGTAAAGAAGAACCTGAGTATTCGTAAAGAATACTCCTGTTGAGTATGCAGCTCATGAAGTTCTATACTTGCATATTAGCCCAGATTCTGTATTTAGCAATTGCCTAAACATTTTAGCTGAATTCTTCTAACTGACTTTATTGACATCTGGTATACATAGTTTATATGTCATTTCTTGTGGCTGGAATAAAGTTAACATTATCTAGTTCCACCTTGTCATTTGACAGATGAGGGCTTTGAATCTCACAATGACAAACTGATTTAACTCTAATATACAGGTCTAGCTGTAGTTACCTAAGTTCAGTGTTCTTTCCATATTTTCCATGTTACGGGTAGATGTTTCTACGCAAAACATGTCTGTGTCTATGTTTTCCCAATATTTATATTCCTAGTGCCTGGAAATATGCCATGCATGTAGTGGTACTCAATTAACATTTCCTTAATGAATGCTTTATTTTACCACATACTGCTTACTCATCATTTGATCTAACCCCTCAAAACAAAATTTATGGAACTCCGTGTATAAACTAAACAAAGTTAAAATAAAAGAGGAGAACATACAATAGCTATAATTATCTAAATTATGAGCAGAACAAGGCAATTTCCTACACGATATGATCAATTTAAATACTAATACCCACCATTCTTAAACCATTTGCTAATATCGCTATTCCATGAATGGACATTCATTACTTTGTTTTAACATATCCCTTTAGACTTATAAAATAAAATCCTGAAACAAAAATAAATCATAAAAATCTAGGTTACACTAATTGGGTTTATTCAGTAGAAGAAAAGCAAGGGCAATGTGAGACTATTGTTAAGTACTGAGATTGGGTGTGTGGAAATGAAACTTGAAAGAACATTTATTGAATACATAACATGTAATTTTATAGGCATTTTAATGTTAAAAATATTAACCGGTTCTTTCTAAATATTAGCTATTTCTTTCCAGAGGAAAAAAAAGTTACTCAGAAATGTTTTTCAATTTGCCCTTATTACTGCATAGAATTAAAATTAATAGCTCCTTCAAGTACTGTGTACTTTTTCACTATTCTGAAGTGCCTTCCTGAGGTAAGGAAGATGAAAACATACAAAAGGAAGTCAACAGACAAGATTTAGAATATTGTTCTCTATGGCTGTGTTAGACAGGAATTAAAAAAAAAAAAAACCACCTAGAGATAAATGAAGATATAAAGATACATCTTAGATCCTGACAGGTTGAAGGGATTTTAACACTCTTTGAACTAATTTGAAACAGAACAGTGAAAAGCAGGCTATTATCACTTTATTTAACTTTCATTGTGTTCAGGTGTATTTTAACAGGGAAAAAATGAAAATGTGTTTCAATAAACAATCACTTTAATTTTTATGTGTTCATTCCTTGTGACTACAAAATATTTAGACTGGCCTTTTATAGGTTTTTAAAACCCTAATCTCACACTATTTTAAAGAAATTCAAGTTCTTTCCATATTTTAACAAAATGCATATTCATAGAAAAAGGAAACTACTTACAAAATGGATTTTTAAAATATGCCTCACAAAAATAGACCTTTCTCTTTTTTGATCTTTTGAATAAAGCAGCTTTGCTACATTCCTCCTTTTCATATAAAAGAGTGAAGTAGTGTATTGTTAATCATTTTCATGACTGTGACTATTAACATTCTTTAAATATCCTGTTAGTCAGTGTAAATGTCACCTGTTACAATATTCATACACTGCATCTATGTCATCCATTAGTTCAATTAATTAAAAACTCAGTTATTTATTGATTCATAAATTAAGTGGATACAGTTCATATACCTCTATTAAAATTTGCTGAATTAAACTTTGCATGTGAGCTAATTTATCTTTCACTTTCCCACCCTCAAGTCAGAAAATTCAGGTTTTTTGATGTTCTTATATTCTTATTCTTTATTTTGCCATGCTAGCCATCACTTTTAAAAGACTTTTCCTTTTGAAGTTAGGTAAAATAGGAATCAATCATGAACAAAATAAAGGCTTGTCTTCATGAAACTTGCTTTTTAGTGGAGGAACTAGTACAACAAACAGACTATTACAGACTATTACAACAAACAAGTAAATTATACTGTATGTTAGAAAGTAATAATTGATATGGGAAAATACAGAGAAGACTGAGGAGGGAAAACATGTAAGCAATTTGAATAAAATGGTCAGGAAAGACCTCATTAAGAAATAGAAATGAAGGTGCCTAGGTGACTCAGTTGGTTAAGCATCTGACTCTTGATTATTTTATTCTTTTTTATTAACGTATAATGTTTTATTTGTTTCAGGGGTTCAGGTCTGAGATTCATCAGTCTTACACAATTCACAACACTCACCATAGCACATACCCTCCCCAATGTCCATCACTGAGCCATCCCTCTCATCCCCCTCATTCCAGCAACCCTCAGTTTGTTTCCTGAGATTAAGACTCTCTTATGGTTTGTCTCCCTCTCTGGTTTCATCTTGTTTCATTTTCCCCTCCCTTCCCCTATGATCCTCTGTCTTGTTTCTCAAATTCCTCATATCAACTCTTGATTTCAGCTCGGATCATGATCTCAGGGTCTTGGGATCAAGCTCCATACTCAACTCCCCATTGGGTTCCTTGCTCAGCAGGGAATCTGTTTGTCTCCCTCTCCTTCGGCTCACTCTCTCAGTCTCTCTCTCTCTCAAATAAATAAATAAATCTTTTATTTAAAAAAAGGAGAAAGAAAAAGAAATAAAAATGAGACAATAGACTACTGTTACCTCCACAGTTTTTTCAAGAATCTACTCTCTTCTCAATATCCAAATATTCTTTCATTCTTTCCCTGTATCCTTACTAAGCAGAATTCCTTGTATATATTTAAGTATTAGAAAAATATATATATACAGAGGCTTGACTCATGACTGCTTCTGTTTTAAACCCATCCCAAATCCACAAGACAAGGAATTATAATCCCAGTAACCAGTTTATATTGAAGGGGATTTATATGGGGAAGAAAAAATGGAGTATTATTTCAATAAATAATTGTAATCCAAAAGTTTTTGACTCTCAAGGAGTTAACACATTTAATATGAGGTTAAGACATACACATGTAAAATGAAAATTGTGATTTGATTGTAGAAAATCTGTAGATTCGGGGCACCTGGGTGGCTCAGTGGGTTAAAGCCTCTGTCTTCAGTTCAGGTCATGATCCTGGGGTACAGGGATTAAGTCCTGCATCAGGCTTTCTGCTCAGCAGGGATCCTGCTTCCTCCTCTCTCTCTGCCTGCCTCTCTGCCTACTTGTGATCTCTGTCTGTCAAATGAATAAATAAAATCTTAAATATATATATATATATATATATATATATAAAGAAAATTTGTAGATTTTATTATGCCATTTGGCATGGTAAGTGATAGATAAGCAAAAACATGTGGATAATACTGATCTTATATACTTTTTATTTCAAGCCAGGAAGAAGAAATAATGTGATTTGCCATGGTTTGCAGTCCTTCAAACATTCGATTTTAAGATTGTTGTTTCTGCAAGCAGCTGTCCTGTCCCAGAATTTAGATAGGTCACTTAAATAATTTGAACTTCAACTTTTTCAAAATTAAAATGGATAAAACCTACTTTCCCACATTTTACCTGAAATTAAATTGAAAATAAAGTAAATTACAAAGTCATATTTTGTTTCTTAGAAAATTTTGTATCTCTCTGAATACCTTTTTAAATCTTATTTAATTTATAAAACTAGCATATTTTATTACTTATGAAATGATATAGTACTTACAGCTTCATAGAATTCCACCTAGCTCTCTCATATCCAGATAAATAGATGTTATAAGTATGACATAATCAACTATTATCTATTTTCTCCTTAAATTCATCCAGGGAATATTTTTTTTCTTGAAAAATTAGGAGAGAAGTAGTTGTCTAGTAGCTCTGTTTTCATAATAATAGATTTTCAGTTACCTGTAAACGTTGGACTACTGTGAGACCATATTATATCACTTTAACAATTACTTCATTTAAAAAATCATGATAATTAGAATTTATATTTCCAGAATTTGAGCAAAATAGGAATTTTGATTGTTTCTTTTTTTTCACTTAATCCACCTTTTCTAAAACAAGACAAATTTATTTAAAAATATATAGCCATATATCACTACTACATCATTAGTGCTATAAATTTTTTTCTAAAGTGTGCTATAGTTGTGTAAACAATCTAAATTGGGTTTATTATTTAGGGGCTAGGGGCAGCAATATGAACACTAGAAATTCAGTTTGGTCCCCTTGTTTTCCTGAGTCTTGTTGAGTACAGTAATTCAAGACTCTGACAGCTCTTTACTTATACCGTTTCTCAGGATTGTGTTTGTAGGGAGCAACCCTGAGGTTGAGGTATTTTGAGACAAAGATTAGGTTTGCTTATTGCTTGATATAAAAGCAGTAGATTCCTGGAGGTCAGTGTTCCCCAACTGTGCAGAAACCCACAGTCTATGCAGCATGAATGCTTCCTACATGGGCCTCTGACCAGTTCATATTGTCCCCAAGAGACTTGGAGGCAAAGAGAACTGACACAAAGCACAGAGAACTGCTGCTTGCTGTACTATGTCCCTGTCTCAGCATTTTATCTTCTAGCATATGTAACAATGAAGATCCACTTATTCTGTTGTGTGTAAAATACAATCAAATCCTAGATTCAACAACGAGCAATACAGAAATTATAGGAAACAACTGTTATTACTAGAAAAAAATCAAGTAGAAAATATGGTCCTTTTTCATGATTCATTCATAAACACATCTACATGCAAAAATATAGATAGGAAAGATAGAGACTGAGTGAGAGAGAGAGAGAAACTGCCCCAAATCTTACATAATGTAAGAAATGTATCTTATTAAAATCTTAAAATTCCACATGTAGTTTATTTGCCAGAAGAAGTTTTATGATGTTTTTCTCTCTTAGAAATATAAAGATAATATCTCACATATTTAGAAATCTGTTTTCTTTCAAAGTGTTACTTTCAGAGGGTAACATTCAGTGCAGGAATTCCAAAGCATCTGAGAAATCATTCTCTAGAAAGCAATCTTTGGCATTATGAGATTATGATAATTTACATGGTTAATTTATTCTTTTTTTTTTAATTTTTTTAGCTTTTATTTATTTATTCATAGGAGACAGGAGAGAGAGAGAGACAGAGGGAGACACAGGCTCTCCACTGAGCAGGGAGCCTGATGTGGGATTCAATCTCAGGATTCCAGAATCATGACCTGAGCCAAAGGCAGACGCTTAACCATCTGGGCACCCCAGTGCCCCACATGGTCAATTCAATATAAATTTTTACTTTCAAAAGATGACAGTGTCCTACTTAGGAGTCAGAAAATAATTTGAAGTCAAGTTCTTAACTGCGAAATGATTCCAAGGAAATGTTACCAAAATAAACTAAAATATTCACTAAAATAAAATGTGTGCTGTTTGAGATATCAGAGATAACACACGGTGTTAGTTAAAAAAGAAAAAATAAAATTTATATTTTAAAAAGATACCTGGAGCACTTATTTTTTTCCTTAATCCATACCTCTTTAACTATTTTCTTTTGAAGATGTCCTGAGCTATTTTAATTGGAGGAAAGCCCATAGAAGCAGTTGCTTTAAATCCCAGCTTTTCCCTTTCTGTTAAATTGATTTTTGGTATTTATAACCAGGGCCCATAATATTAGCCACCGTGGACTGGCTTTAACTTTTTTATAGTCATTATGTTATTTTCTGTTTCTATAATCATGATAAATATAGCAAAACTCATTTTTTATTACTTTACTAGGGACACAGGGATCTGTTACAAAGTAGGAGAAAATAAATTGGAGGGAATAAAAATAAATTAAAAAGGATGTTGCTTGACAACTTTAATAGCATGGTAATAATAACTTGCATTGAAACTAAAACTTATAATTTTAGTAAACAAAAACATAAACTCTCAAATTGTAAAACCCCAAGAGTGAGCATGCATGTTCTAGCAAGAATATTTATGCTTTTGAAGCCTGATACTGTGGCTAGAGGACAACTGAGTAATAATAATCAACTACAGAAGAACGTGCTCTTGCTCAATAAAGATAATCTCTGGACAGCGTGCAGCCAGGAAATTTTAATACTGCTCACATAAATTTCAAGATGCCTATGAAATCATATTCCACCTGTCATTTTAGACTTTGCACATTTTACTGGAATTTTTTCAGCTAAATTGAAGTATAATAGGGACAGAAATAAATTCCAGCATCAGACCAGGTCATTAACAGTAAGTAGCATGGCAGAAATGATAAGCTGGTGAGCTGAGAACCAGAAGCCTTATAAAATAACCCCCTTAGCTTGGGATCTCAGTCATACTCGAAGGTTTACATATTGACAGTCTAATACTAAAGACGAAATGCCCAAGAACAAAACCATTTTTGCTGTTTCAATCAGAGTATGGGGGAGAAGCATGTATAGAATTTTCATGATCACATAGCTAGCTGGGGGAGGTGGGGCCAGGCAGAAAATGGCAGGACTTTTAGTAGTTAGACAGAAGGTGCGGAGAGAAGGAAGTTGTGGCAATAATAAGAGAACTTTTTTTGGAAAGCCATTTTATTATTTTCAACCACGTACTATCTTCTTAACCTCAAGACTAGCTTAGCTTAACCTCAAGACTCCATTTTTTGGATTCCTTATAACATTTGAAAGCAGAGGTAACTTTGTAGAGTGCCTCCATATTTGAGACAAATTATATTTGTAATAATTTAAGCATGTCTCAAGATATACCTAAAGCAATACATATGGAGTTAATACGGTGTGTGTCATACAAATGTAAAATCTTGAGTTTTTAAGGGACCTTTGCCCATTGAATAATTTCTGCAATTATCACATCAGTTAGGATACAGGGATGATATTTTGTGGTGATACTTGTAGCCATTACCAAAATCTTAATAAAAAATATTTTTGGGGATACGTGTTTACTACGAGATTTTCTAAGTACACGATGATGCTGGTTCTATTAATTTGTTCAATAAATATTTGTTGAACAAATGTTGAATAATGGATCTGCATAGAATGAAGAGGGCTACAGTGGGACCCCCATGAGAAAAGAGTGCAGAACCAGAGGCTGAAGGAGATCTGGCACCAGCCACACCATGGATAGTCCTTGGAAGCTATCCATGCTGTCATGTGGAAGGTTAAGTTATCCACAGAGCTGTTTGTCTTATGGGACAGTAGTCATCATATTTGCATATTTTATGTTCTTTGTCAAATGGCATCACTTTCACTATTTCATTCATTTGCATATTAGATCTTTCAAGGAATGTTTAATGGGTTTTTTAATAGAATTCCTGTTAGGATTTTAGAAGTAGATTTTGATGAAGTTTGTTTAAGTGTCATATAGCACTGTAGTGTCAGTCATTAACTTAAAAATAGTAGTCCTGGAGCCACATAGCTAGGGTTCAAATGCCCTTCTGCTCTTGTCATTTCATGTACTTGATAACTCTAAGGAAATTGAAGCCCTCCAAATCCTGGGGGAAAGAACTCTTGGCATCATCAAAGAATGCAAGATAACCAGTGGGTTCTTCAAAATTCCATGACCATATTTTAATGATATATGCATCTAAGCCATATCAACACTGCACCTCCCATGACCAGAAATCCTATGACCTATACTACTGCAGTTGAATAAACAACAACAACAACAACAGAAGATCCTTGTTATAATCACTATAAATGCCACTAAAAAAATAGAAGAGTTTTTCAAAGTTCCCTGAGAACAATTAGATGAACAACTCTGGCCACTCATGATCTCCAACTCATAAATCGTCTTGTATTCCCCACTTCAGTTTACCCAACCAGCAAGCTCCCTAGCAAATTCCCAGGCAGCATTCCTCCAAGCATTTATCATTGTTGGGCTCTTTCTTGCTGATCATAAAATGGTGATTCCCAAACTGTTCTCATGAAATTGACCTTCAGTACCGGCAGTAGACTGAATACTTCACAGATGTCCATGTCCTAACCCCTGGAACCTATGAGTGTTCTTTTATATAGCAAAAGAAACTTTGTGGTTGGGATTAGGAAAAGGATTTTGAGATGAGAAAATGATCTAAGGTAGGCCCAATTCAATCACAAGGGTTCTTTATAAGAGACAAGCAGGAGATCAGAGAGAGAAAAAAGATGATGTAATAATGGAAGCAGAGATGAGTGATACTGCCAGGAGCGAAGGAGTGCTGGTATTCTGTAGAATCTAAGAAGCAAGAATCCACCATCTTTCACAAAACTTTGATTCCGGTCTGGTCAGATCCATGTCAGACAACTCATCTACAAACCTGTAAAATAATAAATTTTTGTTGTTTCAAATCATTAAGATTATGGTAATTTGTTACAGCAGCATTTAGAAACTACAGGCACACCTCAGAGATATTGCAGGTTTGAGGTCAGACCACCCCAATAAAGTGAATATTGTGATAAAGTAAATGAATTTTTTGGGTCTCCCACTACATGTAAAAGTTATGTTTACATGGTACTATAGTCTATTGACTGTACAATAGCATTATGCTTAAAACAATGATGCATATATCTTGATTGAAAAATACTTTATTGCTAAAAAATTCTAGCCATCATCTGAGATTTCAAGGACTTGTAATCACTGATGACAGATCACCATAACAAATATAATGTCTGAAATACTGTGAGAATTACAAAAATATGACACAGGGATAAAAGTGAACAAATGCTATTGGAAAATATAATACCTATAGACGTTCAATGCAGGGTTGCCGCAAAACTTCATTCATAGAAAAGAATATTTACCAAGTGCAACAAAGCAAGATATTCCTATAATACAAAATTTTTCTTCACATATAGTTTTTGGAAAGGGCAAATGGAATATTTTAAGGGGAAGAAAAGGAAGTATCTAAAATTTCTTCAGAGGCTGAAGTTGTCATATATCAAAGCTCATGTGTTTCCAAATCTAAATTCAAATTCTCAAGAAGTTTTTGCCTCTGATCTAAGTGATGTTTATAATAATTTTCCACAGTCTGTAGTCCTGCAGTTCTACATTCTGTGATCCCACTTGGAGATGTGCTAGAACAAGATCTTTTTGCTTTCAAATGTCTCTACAGAGGCACTTATCAAAGCTGTGAATATAGAATCTGCTTATCCTGGTTGACTCGCAAAATCTTTCAAAGGAACGCAGTATGTACTGTAGTCGTTCAATATTCCCCAGGCACTTGCACAAGAGAGAATTCTAGAGGGGCTAAAAGTGGCATTGCTATGTGTAAGCTATAAATAGCTTAAAAGATACCATGCTTATGTAGGGATCTTTTTCAATTTTTCAGAATTAACTTCACAGCAGAAACAAAAGTATTTCTCAAACTTGAAAGGTGAGTATAAACTAGGTGAAGTATAATACAAAATTCAGGAATTGAGAATATATAGACACAGATATAATTTTTGAGAAACATGAGTAATTATAATATTTGGTAAAGGAATTTACCAAACTGGATTCCTTCAGTTCACAGAATATGGGGCTTCATTGAGAGAAAGGCACAAATATTTTCTTGTTTCTTTATACATTTTAAGGAAAGAGAAACTCCCCAGCATAGAGCTTCTTCATCAATAATTTATTTACAGATATGAAACTGAATAGAGAATCATTTTTTTTTTACCTTTTGAAGGAGCCACTACTGTAGGACATGTCAATTTTCAGTTAAAGATTGAATAAGAGATATGATGGCTAGAGCAATTGTGAAAGAATTAACAACACTTACTAAAATAAAAATACTAAACACAGCTGCATATATTTATTCCAAGCATGTATATTTATCTACCTTTACAACAAAAATAAAACTTTATTCACTTCTCCTAATACGCAATGTTCTGATAAGCAATATCATAAGTCAGATGAAGGCTGGAATCTAATGAATAAGTAAACCACCACTAGGACGGGACTGAAAGAGGAAAGTGTAGGAGAGAGAGATTTAGTCCCTCCAACCAGGGGCCTAGGTTTTGATCCACTACTAAAGCACAATTTCTTCTTGGCTTAATAAAGTTGGTTGAATAGTTGCTACTATTCCCTATTCTCAACTGTACTTAATAATACCTACCTTAGGTTGAAAGACAAATCAGGAGATTCCTGGGTGGCTCAGTTGGTTAAGCATCTGCATTTGGTTGATCCCAGGGTCCTGTGACCAAACCCCGCATCAGGGTCCTTGCTTAGCGGGGAGCCTGCTTCTCCCTTTGTCTGCTGCTCTTCCTACGTATACGCACACTCTCTCTCTCTGACAGTAAATAAATAAAACCTTAAAAAAGACGAAAGATAAACCAGTTGCAGTATACAAAAGTGTATTGTTAAATTTTAAGTACCATATGAATTTTCACATTTAAAAAAGGCCTTTTGAAAGTCACCATTAGCAGAATGTTCACCCTAGATGATACTAGAAAACAATGATGAGCACTTCACTTCTATCCCCGAATTTTTTTCTACATAACTTCTTTCTTCTCAGTGGTAGCACAGGTGTGGTAGGTAAGTTTTATATCCTATCAGCCTCCAAGTCTGTATCAAATAACACAAATTTAAATAAAAATGGTATACTTGGATGTGTATTAATTGTCTATAGCTGTCTAATTGTTTCAAATTTATCAGCTTAAAAAAATACGCCCATTTATTTTTTGTCAGTTTTCCTGAGTCAGAAGTGCAAGTACAGGTTAGCCCGTCCTCTCTGGTCTTAGAAGATTGCCCTCTAAGCCCAACCTAGGGCTGCAGTTCCTAACCGAAGCTCACAGTCCTCTTCCAGCCTTGTATGGTTGTTGACAGAACTCATTCCCCTGTGTTTGTGGAACTGTGATCCTCAGGTTCTGAGGTCGTCTCTCTTCACAGGACATTCACAAAATGGCCATTTGCTGCCTTCAGGATAATTGGGACAATGTCTCTGAAGCTTCCGCCTCTTTTAAAGACCACTCCTGATCAGGCAGGCCCTGACCATTATCCATCCTTCTTTTGACTGACTCAAATTCAACTGATGTGAGACCTTAATTTCATATGCAAATGCCTTTACGCTTGCCATGTAATCTAATCAGGGGGTTAAAAACCATCATATTAACAGATCCTGCTTACACTCAAGGGAACTGGATTATGGAGACTGCATATACCAGGAGTCAGGAAACCATCTTAGAATTCTGGCTACCACCATGTGTAAATGGAATAAAACCTCAAGCAAAGTCTCCTAACTCTTGTTTGCAACCACCTCCTTACCCTGTCCTATTTCCAATCATGTTATTATTTTGAAGTTCCCTTACCCCATAATAAAGAAATTCTGGAATTACAACTGCTACTGTTGTGTTTAACTCTGCTTCAGATCAGCATTTTTCAAACTTATTTTTTTCATTATCACTCCCAGGGATCCTTTTCAGACATTTCTTTTTTCTAATCATCCCATATGAAATTTTAATACTGCAGATCGTACATATATATCTGTTTATGTACTGTACTTATTCCTTTGCTTTATACATAACAAAGAATAAAACTTTCCTCAAGAACTGGTTTTTGTTCCCTTGGGTGCAATATTGCCTCTGCTGAGAACGAATGTTCTAAGTAAAAGCCCTTGATTCTATTTGTTAATCAGCTGTGGATACAGCACCAATAACAATTTAATACTGCGTAATTCTTAGAAATGGGTGAAGGCAGACATGCTTATAAAGCAACCCCTTAACATAGAAGAGGGCTAGAGAATTTGTGGAAAGCACTCCTTTTCTTTGGTACTATTTCTTCTTTGTTACCCAAATTAGAATTATTTCATTTGTTGAAATACCCATACTTAGGAATCAACAGAGGCAGGAACTAAAACATAGTAGTCACTGCTGAGTATTAACAATCTAAAACATGGCTGTATAAAATGTAGCGATATCAGTGGACAATAATTATTCATGCATCTCAATTATTCATAGTCTCCCTTTTCTCCCAGGGAGAAATCACTATGTCTTCTTTATGTGAAACACTGATTAGAAATCATAACTCAAATCGTGCTTGAAAACAATTAAGACAATTATAACAATAATTTTTTATTATAATGTCATTTTCTTTACTAGACTCTTTGGCATAGATGGTTAACTGCTATAAAAATGTCACATGAATTGAGAACAACACTTGAAAATTCATGAGAGTATTCATGGAATGGACTTGATGGAGGAGCCTAGGGTGAATGACAGAGAAAACAATACTGTCAAGCTGGGGGAGACACTATGTCACTTCGTGTTACACTGAGCAGTACAATACAAGCTCCTCTCAGGTATACATATCCCAGTACAGAGTGTACAAGATGTCCCTAATGTGGGGAGGTATGTGTGCAGTTCCATAACACCATCAAGCATGAAGTCAATCTAGAAAAAAAAATAATATTACTTGTTTCCAGACTTTATGGATACCTGTATAAATAAATTCTTAGTGCAAGAAACTGTAGGGAAGGTGAATGTATAATAAATGGCTATGGTGGCCCAGAGTAAAATTTCTGCATCTTGTTTACTATGAATGTTTTATTTTCCTGCACATTGATTGAAACATAGTATGCAGCATTCTTTCCTGGTAATTCTTTCTTTCAAGAAATATTCATTCACTGGTTGCCTATTCTGTGCCAGGAACTTTTCTAGGTAGTTGATACAAATGGTGAGCAACCTTGAAGTGTTTAGAATCTAGTTCCACACTTCTAGAAATTTAATGTGTATCACCTGTAAAGTTTGTTAAAACACAGATTCCTGGAACCTACCCCCAGAGATTCTTTTTGAATAAGTTTGAAAATGAGGCCCGAGATTCTACATATCTAGGGGGCAGCCAGAGCTTATGTGACTGGTCTACAAACCACACTTTAGAGTTGACTAGCGCCATAACAGAATGCATTTTGTGTGGCAAGTTTATTCTGCTTCATTCATTCATTTGTGGCATGCTTCTTCCTTCTACTTAGATTCCTCACCATCCTATTATTTCTATTACCTTTCCTTCCTTCACAATTGCCTCTGGTGTGTTTATTTTCATACCTCTGAGTTCTAGGATGGCTTTTCAAAAACAAAACAAAACATTAGATCTTTTCTTAATAGTAATAGCCTTTCATGGATAGCTTAAATATTTTGTTCTCCTTACTACATTTATAACCAAAAAGGAAAGGAAGTATATTATGAGAAAATGTTTGAGGATAAATAATGCAAGCTAGAGTTCCAGAGAGAGTAACATTTAGAAGAATCCCTTTTCCTCTAAATATGTGAATTGAAGCAAACTTATCTAGGCAGTAAACAAGTTCAGTGTTCTAAATTAGCAAAAGTTGCCCCAAAATAATTTGACATATTGGTATGCTTAATCATTTTTGTAATGTATGTTGTTTAGGCATGAGTACAAAGTGATATATTTTTAATGATAAAGCTAAACCAGTATTTTTCCCCTCCTTGAATCAACGTTACTTCTTTAAGATTTATCAATAATAGCAAAGCAGTAGGTTTTCTAATAACATGCACAATTTAATATTCCTCTCTTACTCATACATTAAAGATACACACATTCTTGCATAACATACTTAAATAATTAGTATTCCTTTCCTGAGCTCTAGTCAATGATAGAACAAATACGAGAAGAATGATGAAAGAAGGAAAGATAGTAGGATGCATGGAGGAAAGAAAGAGGAGGGAACTGAAAAACAACACCATGGTTTTCCTCCACAAAAATAGCTAACCTCTACTCAGTAAACCAGAATTAATTGTATGATCAATGCACTTCTCTTATTTAAAATGCCTGATGACCCTTATTTGTTATGTACTTGTGATAAATATATTTTTTAAAGGTTTGGGCTCTTAATACAGAAAATACTTATTGAAAAAGTTCTTTCTGTTGATGCATACATTTATCTTTCTAAAAAAATTATTTATTTTGGGAGAGAGAGAGAAAGCACATGTGCATGCGTGCACATGGGCAGAGGATGAGGGGAGGGACAGAGGCAGAGGGAGAGAAAGAATCTTAACCTGATTCTGTCCTGAGTATGGAGCCATCCAGAGGTGGGGCTCCATCTGGACCCTGAGACCATGACTCGAGACAAAACCAAGTGTCTGATGGGGAGTTTAATGGACTGTGCCACCCAGGCACCCTAATGCATGTATTTTTTAATCACTCAGAACATATGGCCAGGTGCTGTTAATGAATGAGAAATAAAATATGTAGTTAATGGATTTTCAGGATACATGTTACTGAGTAAACTATCTGTAACGATAATTTTGCCTCCTGCATTTCTACTGAACAGATTACATGATGTATTCTGATTACCGTAATGAGTAGTGATGAGGGATTTAAAATATATTTATACCACAACGAATCTATCGCAAATTTTAATTAGCACTGAGCAGGTTTTTGTAGTAGTGAAATACTAAAATATTTGTTTCTTCCTAAAGATTGCACGTGCACATAAACATGCAATGTTTTGGAATTCTCAGTTTCCTTTTATTTTTTCTTTAGTGCAAATCCCTAAGTCTGATGCTAATTGTTACTATTGCTTCATATTCTCATAGCACTGAGAAAGTCAAGGAATTTACAAAGTCCCAGACAGTGACTTCAGATCTTTAAAATCTCAATAGGAATACGCTAAGAAATGATAACCCATTGTGTACCCCTTCATTATGCGTTTATTTCATATGTCTTAAAAAACATCAGAATTGTTCATTGTCTGTAGAGTTGGAAAGGAAAGTACTAACCCATGAAATGCAGTTCAAATTGAATGCAGCAGGGTATGGGTGAGCGCATGTCTCAACTTCAACTGCAAAACAAAATGCATTAGCTCTTTTTGATTCTTGGGCCTCTCTCTCTTTTATCTCATTTGGCCAGGTATACAAAAAAATTAACACCAAAGGTATCAGTGTTTAGTCTCTCATGGAATTTGTCATACAGAAGTGTTTCTGATTTATAGAGCACCTTGGTCTAGAGAAGAATTCTCAAATTTTACAGTGCATCCATACCCACTGGGAATTTTGTTAAAATGTAGCCCCTCATTCAGTAGTTTTGGGTAGGGTTAAGAATCCTGCCTTTCTTTCTAATTTAAAGATTTTATTTATTATCTATCTGTTTGTTTATTTATTTATTTATTTATTTATTTTAGAGAGAGCAAGAGAGAGCGTGCATGAGTGGCTGTGGGGGTGAGGGGCAGAGGAAGAAGAAGAGAATCTTAAGCAGATGCCACATTGATCCCTATGTGGGGATACATCTCCAGACCCCAAGGGCTTGACATGAGCCAAAGTCAAGAGTTGGACACTTACATGTCTGACCCAGGCAGGCGCCCCAGGAATCCTGCATTTCTAATAAGCTTTAAGTAATTCTGACATACTAGTTCTCCCAAAGGTGGGATGTAGATGAGAACTACCTTGGGTCAGGCAATGCTCCATTACCAAATTGTGGAGGCCACTTGAGGGTTTCCAGAAACTTCCTAGGAATGTATTAATGTTTTCAGATGTGAGAATAAAACCTCTGAAATTTTATTTAAGATAGTACTTCAATCTTTTTTTCTAATCTTGAAAAACAAATTTCCTACAGTGCACACATACACCCATGCAGGTTTATATACATGTATGTAAGCATGCCTGCAGATACAAGCAAACAAACAAGCAAACAACACCCAAAAACCAACCAATTATGTAGTATTATATTCAAGACAATGCTTACAGTTTCTAGTCAACAACCTCTATTCTATCACTTATAATTATGGTTCAAAACAATGGAAATATTTGAGGCAGGAAATTTTTGAGAACGGTTCATTGTAATTTACTATTAATTCTTTTCTTTTTACTCATTGTAGATTCAATAAAAGAAAGCCTAAGGCATAATTATTTGAAAAGAGGAAAAAGTTGTGACTCTACATCTGATGGAAAGGGAGGTTGAAGTGGATTCAGAAGAGAGTGTCTACTTTCTATCCATATTTTTCTGTCTTCTTTCCAGTTCTGAAAAACCTGTATTTCCGGTAACAACCCATCTAGAAAAGAGTTTCAGCAAGTAGGCAAAGGAGTAATGATTATAGAATTTTCTTGTGAATGGAGTGATGCCAGAAGCCATTATAACTCTAGTCAAGGAAAACATTAATTGTGTTATTTTGATGACCCATTTTCTGGCAATATTTTTAATGCAATCCAAAAGGGACAATCAACATTTAGGGTAAAAGATCAATTGAATAGCATTCAAAGACTTTGTCTTCAATCCTTGATTATTGAGAACAATTTGGGAAAGGGAAACTATGCATTGAGACGTATCATGGGTATTCCAAACTCAAATCCAAAGTTAAATGAATTAATCCTTATTATTTCTCACTATCCAACCCAGAGGTTTCATCTCTGGCTTTGGTTTCTGTTGATGATGTTTTTATTTACACATTAACCAATGCTAAAAATCAGGAATCTAACCCCCTTTCTTAAATAACCAAGCAATCTTCCTATAGGCTCTTTAAATGTGTATTGAACAAGTTTCTCCTTTCTATGTCTACTCTCAACCACTTTCTTGGGTTCTCATCATCTTTCATTTGTGTCTGGCCAGCATTCTTATATATTGTTCCCTTTATTCAAGGTAAGTACAGTGCTGCTACTTATTTCAGCCATCAGCTCAGCCTCTTTCTTTAAAATATTTGACTTAAATAAATTAATTAATTAATTAATAAACATATTTGACTAATATAGGAATATAGAAAGTTGATGAATTTGAGTATTGTCTCATTTCTTTCTTTCCTGTGTTGGTAGTGCTATCAAGCAGTTAGGATTGTCAAAGTACCACAAAAGGTAATCAGACAAAAGCACTGAGTCTAGGAATTCCCCAGACTCTACAGAGTCCTATTCAAGAAATTGTCATTTCTCTTGGCATTCATGTTTAAAATGTTGATAATATTTTAATATGTAATTCAGTCATACAAAGTAAAGATCTTCCAATTACTATGGGTGTCTAGATTGCAGAGATGGCTATATGTTAGAATAGAATTTTTTAACTCTAGAGTAACTAAGACCTTTATGAAATGAAAAGCATGGCCCATAACACTGGTATGATATCATTATTTCTTAATATGTATCTACTATATATTTAAAATCTGTCTCTACTCATTGCATCACATAATGAAATAAAAATAATAGTATATATAAAATATGGTATGGCTCAACACTGAAAGTTTCATTCTCCTCTGGTTCTACAATTTTAGGCTAGAGGTTATTCCAAAGGTCACTCTGGAGGTATAAACACTGTAGTTCATTTCTCAGGAAACTATCTTTTGTAATAATCATTGGATTAAAATTCCCTTTGACAATAACCATAGGCTGTTTATAAAAAGATGTGATGCTAAACAACATATTCACATTCTTTTAGTCAAATAATAACTCAAAGTTTTAAAAATGGGGCATTTGCAGAAATCTATTGACTTCCTATAATGAATATATTTTGGAAACTACTGGTACTTTACTGGGTTAGGATGGAAATATCTTCAAGAAATATTGAAAATAATGTCTTTAACCTTCCCAGCGAATTTCTCCAGAGAAGAGAAGACCTGTGTGATTTATCAAACAGTGACCATATCAATCCCCTAGATTGACAGCAAGGCTTAGAAAATTATCATTTTACTCAGCAGGATATGAAGCAAGGCTTACCTCTAGAAACTGGGGTGATGAGTTCTGAGTTTGCTCCCAAAACTATCTATATAGGACCAAATTCAAGATTCCTTATGTCCCCCACTATATCCTCAATGAAACTGAGCTCCTGAATTATGTACACTAAACCTAGTATTCCATTTACCATCATCTAATACTGAATTCTAACTTGTAAAAACCAAGAAAAATTATATGTATTTTTTGTTGTTGTTGAAATATAATTCACTTACAGTGTCATAGTAGTTTAAGGTGTACCATATAATTATTATAATGATAAATATAGGTATTTTTGATTGGCATCCTTGAACTCAGTCGGCTGAGAGTCTGCCTTCATTTCAGGTCATGATCCCAGGGTCCTGGGATCGAGCCCCATATTGGGTTCCCTGCTCAACAGAGAACCTGCTTCTCCCTCTTCCTCTGCCCCTGCTTGTACTCTCTGTATATATATCAAATAAATAAATAACATCTTTTAAAAAATCAACATGAAAATGTAGCAACAAGCAGTAATAGGTATCAAAGGAAAGTTGGAATTGGAAAGGAATTCAATTTATTATATAAAAGTAATTGCAGGGGTGCTTGGGTGGTTCAGTCCATTCAGCATCTGCCTTCTGCTCAGTTATGATCTCCGGGTCCTGGGATCAAGCCCTGGATTGGGCTTTCTGCTCAGTAGGGAGCCTGCTTCCCCCCCTCTCTTTCTGCCTGCCTCTCTGCCTACTTGTGATCTCTCTTTCTGTGTCAAATAAATAATTAAAATATTTTTTTAAAGATTTAATTTATTTGACAGAGAGAAAGAGATCACAAGTAGGCAGAGGGAGAGGGGGGAAGCAGGCTCCCTGACGAGCAGAGAGCCCCATGTGGGGCTTGATTGCAGGACCCTGAGATCATGACCTGAGCTGAAGGCAGAGGTTTGACCCACTGAGCCACCCAGGCGCCCCAATAATTAAAATATTTTTTAAAAAGTAATTGCAGGGATGCTTTGATTTGGTAGTATAAAGTCATATTATTTTGTATAAATGTTTTTGTGATCTACTGGGTAGTTTGAATAGCCAAGCCAAAAATATTTAAATACAAATGAATCAGAGGTCAGCTGAAAATTAACTTGGATTAACTACAAAGCTTGCACAAAGTAATGTGTATAATTTATTTGTATGATTTATTTATTTTGGAGTATCAAATTATATATGAAATGAAATATCCTCTCCATGTGAGTGAGAGGGAGAACATCAAAGCCTCCTAAATATGCACCATGGTATCTGAGGTTTAGAAACATTACCTGGTTCTAAAAAGTGTTTTCAAGTTAGTTCTAATCACATTTTCTAGATGTGATTCAAGAGAGTAAAAATTCTGAGTCAGGGCTAGAGTCATACACAGGGGTAAAATAAAAATGTCACAGAACAAGTAAAATATATTCAAGTTTTCCCAGGAGGAAAAAAAAAATAGCCTCACCTGGGGAGAGGCCTGACTGCTCTAAAGAAATGTTACCTAACCCAGTACCCATGAAAGAACTAGCATAGATGATTTATGGAGCCTGAGGGAGATACAAAGTACACTGAAACATAAATACATGAGCAGATGGGAAATAGTACCCAATATGAAAAGAGATGAAGGTGAGTGACAGAATGCCTTTCATTATGTATCACCAGTTAGAATTTAATGGAAATCCAATACAGAATCTTCTTTAGATGGAACAGTAGAATTTAAAAACAGAACCTAAGACAAATAGAAAAGAACTATTCATGTTAGGAGGGAAAATCTCCCAAGAAGACATTGCTCGTGAATAGCTTCAGATTTTATTTTATGGTCATTAGTATATAAAGATCTGTAATTAGAAGAAGAAATGCGTAAGTCAAGAGCAAGATGTCATGTTTAATTTAGAGCTTTGACATTACATAGCCTTACTCTGTGGGCTGCCTTCCAGGGAATGGTTTTAGTTTTGCAAATACAATGCTTCTGCATTTGGTATAATATGTGACAATTTTCCTAAAATAAAGAAATACTACTGCTACCCCGAATGGCTTCGGATAGAATGATTTCACTTGTCTTTTTAAGTAGGTAAATAAATAATACTCAAACATGCTTCAAATGATAAACTTTATTGTGTTTTGGAAATATGAAAAGATCTGGAGAATCTGACTAGTGGATTCATATAGAATATGTGTCTTGGCTAATTAATGAATATGCTCATGTAACATGAAGGACCATGAATTACTCTAAGGGAATGGACGTTTCTAAAATGTTCTAAATTTTCCTAATGGCTTCAATATACTTTATTTTTTATTTCTTACACTGATTTTTCAGGGTGATTTAAAATGAGAAATGGGCCCCTAGAAACTATTATTCTACATTTCTATAAGCCCACATGCCTCTTCTAATGATGAGCTTTATAAACAATTAGACTTCTATAACAGAACTGGTGTCAGTATCCAGTTAAATTGCATTTAACTATGATATTCCATTGTTCTGGAGGCAAAACTGCTTGACATACTGTCAAGTAAAATTGCTCAATGGTACCTGAGGAAGAAACTGATCAATAATATCACATTAGTGCTGATATAGTGATTTCTTCCTTAAAGATGTGTAACAGATGTGCATTACTAAAAATTGTTATTACTCTTAATATATTTTAGTTCTGTAGCTTTTTTAAAAATGATTTTATTTATTTGAGAGGGAGAGAGAACCAAAGTTAGCACAAGCAGGTGGAGGGCCAAAGGGAGAGGGAGAAGCAAACTCCCCATTGAGTCAAGAGCCAGAGAAAGGACTTGATGGGGCTCAATCCCCAGGATCTGGAGATCACAACCTGAACTGATGTCACACACACCAGACTGAGCCACACAGATGCCCCAGTTCTGTAACTTTTTGGAAAGAGAAGATCTGGGTGCCAAGAAGTCTCATTCTTTGTCCCCTCCTCCACACACACAAACACTTTTTTATAACTTAGTAGAAATTTGGCTCAGCTGGTCCCAGTTAGTTCAGAGCATAGGCTGATTCTAGCTGCTAATTCTAGGGGCTCTTCTTCGTCAAAAGTCTCCCTCCTCTACTGGGGAGCTTCTATTGTTTCTTAGTCACATAGAAGTTTCTCACCAACTGTCCCTACAAATGGGACGAGGATTATGGGGAATGATTCCTTTTAACTGAAAAGTTGAATTTAATGCAGACAGTCCACCTACATCTGGAATAAGCTGTGCAGTGATATAAGTCTGGTAAATTAGGTGCTTTATTACTTCTCTGCTAGGAAATTTTTTTCCAGTAAATCTTATTTTATATCTGCACGTATGACTTTAGTGGTGAGTCTTAGTCCCTTTGGGCTGCTGTAACTAAAATACCATAGACTAACTGGCTGAAACAACAACTATTTATTTCTCACAGTTCTGGAGGCTGGAAAGTCCAAGATAAAGGCATTATAAACAGAGTCATTGTCTGGTGAGAAACCTGCTTCCAGGCTCATAGATAGCCGTCTCCCTCCTGTGTCCTCACATGGAAAAATGAGAGAACATTTTGGGGTTCTTTTGTAAAGGGACTAATCCCATTCATGAGGACTCCATCCTCATCACCTAGTCACCCCCTAAAGACCCCTAGTACCATCATATTAGAGGTTAGGATTTCAACACAGAAATTTGGAGGAACACAAAAATTCATTCCGTAACACATGGGTTTCCATAACTACTGTATGGTTTTGACCATAAAATTACACACTCCAGTTGTATCAATGCTATTGGATTGTAAAATTGTGTCTATCCAAACTCCACTCACCACACCATAGTGGAAGACATCTCTTCTAGGGGCAGGACAGCAGGTTATAGGGAGTGCTGCTGACCAAATTCTGAAAGTGTCCAAGGGATAGGACAGCTATAAAGGGCCCCAGCTTAGCATCTTCCAAAAGGTCCACTGAGAAAATTGTTCCAAACCTTACAGAGAGCAGCACATGTGTGATGGCTGCTAGCCCCACAGCAAGTATAGCAGCAATAGGATATGCTAAGTAGATTTCATCAAAACTTCAGAAGATGGGATTGGGAGGGAGACAAACCATAAATGACTCTTAATCTCACAAAACAAACTGGGGGTTGCTGGGGGGAGGTGGGGTTGGGAGAGGGGGAGGGGGTTATGGACATTGGGGAGGGTATGTGCTATCGTGAGTGCTGTGAAGTGTGTAAACCTGGTGATTCACAGACCTGTACCCCTGGGGATAAAAATACATTATATGTTTATTAAAAAAAAAAGAAAGAAAGGATGAATACCCAACTTTTGTAGCAAAATGGACGGGACTGGAAGTGATTATGCTGAGTGAAATAAGTCAAGCAGAGAGAGTCAAGTATCATATGGTTTCACTTATTTGTGGAGCATAACAAATATGAAAGGGGAGGACATTGGGAGATGGAGAGGAGGACATTGGGAGATGGAGAGGAGAAGGAAGTTGAGGGAAATTGGAAGGGGAGGCGAACCATAAGAGACTATGGACTTTGAAAAACATCCTGAGTGTCTTGAAGGGGCGGGGGGTGGGAGGTTGGGGAACCAGGTGGTGGGTAATAGGGAGGGCACGTATTGCATGGAGCACTGGGTGTTGTGCAAAAAACAATGAATAGTGTTACGCTGAAAAAATAAATAAATTAATAATAATAAAAAAAAAACCAACAACTTCAGAAGAGTTTGCTCCAGACCCTAAGGGTGATAAAACAGCAGCAGAACACTCTGCCAGTCACCAAAACCCTCAAACAAGAGGCAATTTGAAAGAACATTAAGAAATGTAAAGCAAACAATGTCCCTAAAGAAAGACTGGCTACCAAAGGGAAACCCTGCATTGTAAGACCAGTAGCAGAGAAAAGAAGGCCAATTTAGAGCTCAGAAAAGGTCCTGCAAGAATACATGCACTTTATGGCTGATGATTGAGGGAAATGATAAGATGAAAGGGACTGCGGAGATCACAGATATGAACATTCAATGCAGAACAAATCAGATGGCCTGATGCAAAAATTTGGAATGGGCTTGGCTACTCCTTTGGAGCAAAAAGTAAATAAGTCAATATGTGGACTTCCGAGAATTAACAGGATAAATGAGGCAGAGATGAAAACCAGGTCAGGGAACAGATCTCAGTTCTTTCATGGGAGGGGAAATGCTCAAAATATTCCTGAACTAGCTAGATATTGGAAATGACATGGCTCTTAGTTTACTCTGTGTGGATTGTCCTTGTTTTCCTTTTGTTAAGCTATAAAATTATATAAATATTCTAGGTAAAAAGATGGCATAGACATGTTGTTTGGCTACAAGCATTATAGGGTCTGTTTTTGCTGCTATGAAAGTTGGAAAATTTATGAAACCAAGTGGTCTGCACTCATAAAGCTTGTTAATATTGACAATTATGATAATGTTTCATTCCAGAAGAAGAAAATGTAATGGTCTCTTTATGGATTGAATTGTGTCCCATACAAATTCATATGTTGAAACTCTAATCCCCAGTACCTTAGAATGGAATCATAACTTGCAGATGGAATCTTCAGAAGTAATCGAGTTAAACTGAGATAATTAGGGAGAGACAATTTAATATGACTGTTTGGACATAGGCGCACAATGGTGGGGAGAACACCATGTGAAGATAAATGTATAATGCTTCTGCAAGTCAGGAACCATCCAAGATGGCCACCATGTCACAAGAAGCTGGAGGAGAGGCATGGGACCTATTCTTCCTCACAGGCTTCAAAAGAAACTAACTCTCCCAACACCTGGATCTTGTATTTCTAGCTTCTAGAACTATGAGGAAATAAATTTTTGTTACTTAAACTGACCAGTATGTGGTATGTTGATATGGCAGCTCTAGTAAACTGATATAGGTCTTCATCCACAAAATTCAGTATAGGAGAAAGTTATATGCAATGCTGTCTCCAGCTTCAGAGCCCAGTCTGGCCAGTGGAAGTCCTGTTGAGGACTAACAAGTCTCCAACAGAAAAGTGGCTTCTGTTGTTCCTTTACAACTGCAAATCAGAAAAATGTCACGGCAATGACTGGAGCATTCTATGTGGCTTGGGACATTGTTAATGTTTTATCTCTTGTATTACTTATTCTGTGAAGAAAACCAAAACCAGTTTGCTTTCATCTAACAAGTCCAGTTTTGTAACTTTACTTTCCTGAACTCATCAGTGGTACGTCATCAAAACAATAGATAAAGCTAAGTAAAATATGAAGAGATGGTGAAAGTTCAGGAAATCTGTTACAGCGGGGATCTACACGTGGGAAGACACTGATGCTTTTTTCTAATATAAACATAAAAAGAAATAAGTGTAAGCACTTCTCTAGCTGCTCACAGAAAATTCAGTTTTACTTTCATAAGCAATTCAGTTCTAAATATTTCATGATTTCCTTTGTATTTTCCCCCCTTAATCCATGAGTTACTTCGAGGTCTATTATTCAATTTAAATCCTTTTGGTATTTTCTAGATACCTCATTGTTACTGTTTGGTTATTTCATGCAGGGTAATTAGAGAACATACTCTGTATGACTTCCGTCATTTGAAATTTGTTGAGGGCAGACTTTATAAATATCAGTTAGTTTCCGTGGATTAATAGTGTTCAGATTTTTTTATAGTTTGTGTGGTACATTGTATCTTTTCCATCTTCTCACTTTTTGCGCACTTATGTCCCTATATTTGAAACACGTCTTTTATAATTAACATACAATTTCAGTTATCTTAAAATGTCTTTTTTTTCCACCTTCTTTTGAAAGGTATAGTCACTGGCTAGAGAATTCTACATCAATAGTTTTTGTTTTTATTTTCCCTTTCAGCACTTTAAAGTTTCTGTCCATTGTTTTTAAGTCAGCTAGTACTCTGTTTTGGATATTCTGTATGTGATATCTTTTTACCTTGGGTTCTTTTTTAGATTTCTTTTAATCTATAGTTTTTAGCAGTTGGAGCAAAGTGTGATTTGGTATGATTTTCTTCCTGAAGACACAGTAGAATTATTCAACATTGGCACTACTGACATTTTGGATCAGACCATTGTTTCTTTGGGGAACTAGTATGGGCATTGTAATATGTATGTAGTATGTATATAGTATGTAGTATGGGCATCTCTAGCCTCTGTGTGCCAGGTACCAACAGCATTCTCTTCCATTGCCAGTTGTGACCATTGTAAATGTCTCCAGACATTGCCACATGTTCCCTGCAGGGAAAATAACCTCTAATTGAGAACCACTACAATATAGCATACCTCTCATTTATTTACTTTTATTTTTTAAATTTATTTTATTTTAAAAATTTGATTAAATTAATTTATTTTTTATTATGTTATGTTAGTCACCATACAGTACATCATTGGTTTTTGATGTAGTGTTCCAAGATTCATTGTTTATGTACAACATGCAGTGTTCCATCCAATATGTGCCCTCCTTAGTACCCATTACTGGGCCAACCCATCCCCCCACCTTCTCCCCTCTAAAACCTGTTTGTTTCTCAGAGTCCACAGTCTCTCATGGTTCATCTCCCATTCATCTGCCCCTCCAATTCCCCCCCACCTTCATTTTTCCCTTCCTTCTCCTAATGTCCTCCATGCTATTCCTTATGTTCCACAAATAAGTGAAACCATATGATAATTCTCTTTCTCTGCTTGACTTACTTCACTCAGCATACTCTCCTCCAGTCCCATCCATGTTGATACAAAAGTTGGGTATTCATCATTTCTGATGGCTGAGTAATATTCCATTGTACGTATGGACTACATCTTCTTTATCCATTTGTCTGTCGAAGGCATCTCAACTCTTTACACGGTTTGGCTTTTGGGGACATTGCTTACCTCCCTTAAGTAAATCTTCATTCAGGTTTTTTTGTTTTTTGAGGTTTTTTGTTTGTTTGTTTTGTTTTTGTTTTTGTTTTTGTTTTTGCAGAGGAGAGGATAGAGGACCTATATGACCTTTCTGGGTAGGAGTATTGGTCCATTCAGGACTGAATAGTTAAAGGGTTGCTACTCTTTGGAAACACATACAACAATTTATTCATAAATTTGATCTTTGTATAACACTTATAAATGACTATGTGAAGTGACACATGTAGAGAAAACCTTCTGGATATACAAAGCCAATTGAGCCTATTAGTCATCTTCTATTCTACAGCTCACTAAATCCATGTTGTAAGCCATCATAATAATGGAACAACCAAAAAGGATGATAATGGCCAGTTAGAAATTCTTCTGATTTATGTAACTGTCACTGGGCCAGCCTTTTCAATAATAACTTCTGTAATACCAACTGATCCCATTCTAGTCAGTGATTTAAAATGACATACGAACATACACACTTAGCTGACTTTTTATGCATCCAAGAGTCAGGTAAAGAAGGACTGTGAGAGGAAACAGTTAAGTGCTAAAGCAATACTTCTACCTTATAGTGACTTTTTTTAACCTCGGCAGATAGACAGATAATATTGCTAAGATGAGGGACATCCAATGAGCATGAACAATGACACAGACTTTGCTTCAGGTGATTCCACAGCCACTGCACTCTGACTCCAGATGTTATTCATGGTGGCAAAAAAGATAATTATTGGGTTTCTATGGATGTTATCACTCCAGCAAAAGGAAAGGAGATAGTCAAAAATGCATGGCATTCAATCTTGAAAAGTGGTAGGAGACCAGGAAGAGGTGGTAAATATCTCTCTCCTTTTCTAACAGGCAGGGACAAAAAGCTCCTATCAACCCCTGATGATTTTCCCAGGCAATAACTCGTAAAGTAACTTCCTCACAATGTTAGATAGGTCACTTCCGACCAATTCAGTTACATGAGACTATTTATTCTCACATCACAGAAAATGTCTCAATTATCTCTGTGACCTGAAGTGACAATAAAGATAAAGGGAACAGGGGATAAGAAATACTTCCATAAGCATTGAGGGCTACACTAGGAAAGAGTGGATCTGGAGTTTCTTGGAGGCTAATTTCCTTCCCTCTTTTGGTGGTAAAGAGTCAGTAAAGAGCTGACTCAGTAGTTTGACCTGGCACAACACAAGAATGGGTTAATATCAGGAACTGCTATTGGACATTTCTTCTATCAGGCCTCCTTTTCAATCAGAAAACTTCTATTTTTCACTTGTTCATAGAACTATTTCCTATAAGTTGATCCATTAAATATGTAATTAATATAGGAGGACTCTCTACAGAAAAATTGGCCATGGTGGATACAGCCTATATACTAAGACTAAACTATGGGCTCAGGGTTAGCTTTTGAGATTATGAAGTTCTACTTAAAAACTTCAGGCATGCTGGCGCACCTGGATGGCTCAGTGGGTTAAGCCTCTACCTTCAGCTCAGGTCATGATCTCAGGGTCCTGGGATTGAGTACTGCATCAGGCTCTCTGCTCAGTGGGGTACCGGCTTTCCCCTCTGTCTGTGCCTCTGACTCTCTGCCTACTTGTGATCTCTCTCTGTCACATAAACAAATAAAGTCTTAAAAAAAAAAAAAACTTCAGGCATGTAAATATTTCCCCAATAAATATTTTTTATACCCACATTATATGTAACTAGTCATGTCCATCTGTAACCCATTAGTATAATTTTATTCTAGAACATCCTATAATACTCATAATTATTATAAGTTTACATATTAAAAATAAATGTTTAATATGCTAACATTATTTTAAGTAGTTAGTATGTTGGAACTCTCTAAAATAACATTAATGCATTCAATCATACTTTGAAATCTGTTGTATAACGACATGTGTATTAATGAAAATGTATTTCTTGACATTTTGAATAAATCTCAAAATGCTTATGGACTTTAATACTAGCATTATCATTAAATGCTTTCTGGTGCAGAAAAAAAGTCAAATTGATTTGATAATATTTTCTTGATAATTAAGATTATGCACAGTAAAAAAAAAAAAAATGAAATGTCACCCAATCTTGACTTGAAATTCAAATCGGATTCTTTTTTTCTCCCAAAATTGTTTGTAACTCTAGCACATTTTATGTTCAAACCATTTTAAAGTATTTTTTTCTTAATAGGCAAACTATTGGCAATGGAATGTAATGTTTCAGTAAAATTTCCATATATAGCCTGGTCTGGGCAAGCCTAGTAAGGGACCCCAGCCTCCTTTCCCATGGGGCTATATTTCCCTTGTCCTGGGGAATCTGCATCTCCCTGGTCAGACATGGAAGAAAAAAAGAGCAAAGCTTGCAGAGATTGCAGAGAGAAGACAGAAGGAAACTGCATCTTGGGACATTTTGGCTGTTTGTTCTGTGGAAATAAAGAAAGAAAAAGAAAAAAAAAATAGAAAACCAAATCACTGCCTCTGAGCCACCACCAGAAGGTTAGGTGGACAGATACTTAAGCATAACATGAGTGGAAAAGTTTCCTGCCAGTAACTAATATCTGCTGTCAAGTTACTGCTATCTGTAACTAATATCTGCTATCTCATCTTAATTTCTTCTCTTTGAATAAATGAATATCCAAACTTTGTATTTTAGTGCCATTAAATCCAGTCACTGCTTTTTCAATATTGATATATTGAAAATGCTTTTGATTTTCAAACTTAGAAAATGGAGAGACCTTTTATTAAGAACTTATTTTCCTGCATTTGCTTCTTCTGGTAGTGGGTAATTTACCAATTTTTAGTAGTTAAAACATGGACTCAAACAGTGTGTGTGTGTGTGGGTCTGTGTGTGTGTGTGTCTGTGTGTCTGTGTGTTATATATAATGTATTGATGTAAAAAGTCTGCATACATCTCAAACATTAAAGTTTGTCATTGTATTTTGTCTTCTTCTACTTTGCCTTTGACCTAGCTATCTATATTTTTCTGCTTAGCCTTGGATCTCTTTTTATTTCATTATCTGTGAAGGCTTCACGTGTTTAAACATCATCTTGAAAAATCATTTGAAGAGCTTATGTGAAAGAACATTGTAAATTTTTATAACTTATTAAGTAATGAATATTTGTAGAAAATGTCAAATGGCTCCTAATTTATTCTCTAAGTCTGTGACTTATAAAATTAACTGTGTTTTACATTGCAATAAAGTGAGGGTTTTTGCTTGCTGAAGATAAATTCCATATGTATTTTTATAGTGAAACCTATACAATGTAAATTTAAAAATATCAAAGAAATGATTTTTTGGCTAAGACATCAATGGAATGTGATGTGGTAAGACTTGCAAAGAGTATATATCGCATAATTTCATTTATAATTTTATAAATTTAATAATTTTATAAAATAAAATTTTATAAATTCTATAAGTTTAATAATAAAAATATAACTTTATAATGGAAAAAATTGTTGGCATGGTGGTTGCCACTTGGAGGCTAGAACTGGGATTGATTTGGAAGGAGTATGAGAATACTTTCTGGGACAATGATAATATTTTATACATTGATGGGATTTGGTTACACAGGTGAAATCTTTAGTCTAAAGTTAGACAATGTACACTTAAGGGTTTTGTATTTCATTGTATTTCCGAAGAAATAAAATAAATACTGAATTTTAATTAAAAACAATGTATTTAGGAAGAAGTTTGCTGATATCTTCTATTTACCTTAAAATGCATCAAAAAGAAGATGGACTGATAGAAGGCTATTTAATAGCAGAATCAAATTAGTGAGCATGTAGGTGTTCACTGGAAAATTCTTTTAACTTTGCATTTTTTAAAAAATTTGTATCAAGTGTTGGAAAAATATAATTAAATAAGATAAAGTAGACATTTAAATTACCAGATGAACACAAAACATATTGACACTTAAGAATAGTATACAGGGGTGCCAGTCAGTTGAGCATTCCACTCTTGGTTTCAGTTTAGGTCACAATCTCAGGATCCTGGATTGAGCCCCAAGTCGGACTTCATACTCAGCACAGACTCTGGTTGGGGTTCTCTTTCCCTCTCCCTCTGTCCCTTCCCCACTGCTCTCTCTCTTTCTCAAATAAATTAATAAATCTTAAAAAAATAATAAAGAATATGGGGCACCTGGGTGGCTCAGTCAGTTAAGCATCAGACTCTTGATTTGGGCTCAGGTCATGGTCTCCCCACATGGTGAGATCCAGTCCCATGTGGGGCTTGGCACTGAGTGGAGAGTCTGCTTGAGATTCTTTCTCTCTGCCCCAACCCCTGCTCATGCTCTCTCTTTCAATAAATAAATAAATCTTTAAAAAAAAAGAAGAATATGTAACTAACAAGATAAACACTTAGCCACATAGCTGTGGAGAATATTATCAATGCCTTACAGGAGGGAGATTGAGTCTAATTGTTATACACAATATGGAAACTATTATTAAAATGAGAAAAACCTAAGGTACAAGGACTTAAGATTTGTGGGGTGTACCAAATTTTCCAGTCTCAGAACTTTTCTCAAAAGTAATAAAAGAGGTGATTCTGTAAAGTAATATACTCTACAGAATACTAAGGTAAAAAAAAAATGTGAAGTCTAAAGCGAAACAGAGCAAATAGAATATTAAATTATTTTCTAAAAATTACACTTGCCCCTAATTTGACTCTCTTCAGAATGTAATAAGCTCTGTGTTACAGTAAGTATTCAGCACATCATTGAAAATTGTTAGTAGTATAGTGGAACAAGTAGGCCAACATAGAATGTAACATTCTCAAGTTCCCAACTTTTAAGACTTCATGTTGTGATTCACAGTTATTCTTTTTTTTAAAATGATAATGTCTTATTGTTTAGCAGCTACATTTTCCATTTCATAAATTAATTAAAGCATCTCCTATAAATATCCCTGTTACAAATCTCTTTATCCCTCTGCTAAATTAAACAAAGCTGTAAAAGTAACCAATTCTTCAATCTCTAGAATGTCTTCAAAATGTTCATTTGGGACTATGGAGTACATCCTAACTTCAATTTAAATTGTTACTGGAGCTCTCCACCACTGTGCTTGTCCTCTTTCTAGTTCTCTGTATATCAGCATATCTATATTCAACTCTAACTTCTTTATGCAGATTGCTTTTTATATACTGAACAAAAACTTTGTATCACTTGAACAAATTTTGAACAATAAATAATCAGATATCACTTGAGTGATTCACAGGTCTTATTCCTTGAGATTTTCTTTTAATAAGATTTATTTAAGGGGTCTTATAATTTGTATTTTGGGCATTCATGATAGATTATCCTGATTAACATAACTCTTTAAGAACCATTGTTTTTAATGAATTCCAAAATAATGTCTTCCAATCTTTGTTACTTAGTATTACTCGCAAATGCCTGTCGGAGTAGATTCATTGGCTTAAGTTATATATATTTTTAATACCTTAATTTAGAGAAGACTATTAACTAAATAACTCATTTATTATGATTTAATGTGTGGAAATAAGCAGAAGAGGATCATATAAGACATACCGGTTCCAAAAGAATTCACATAAAAAAGTTATTTAGACCCCACGCCTTCTCAAATCAAACTCTCTCAAAATTCCTTAAAAAAAAATAATAATAATAACTGAAATAGGTGAGTTTGTCAGGAATGGATAGAAGTGAGGCTGGAATTTCTTAATAAGCAATGCTAATAAATGTTAACATCACATTAACTACAAATAATAACTCTAGTCAAAAGATACCTGTATGACTTTGCTGCCTAAAACATCAAAAATTCTGTTGTAGAACACCTGAGTGGCTTAGTTGATTAAGCCTCCAACTACTGATTTTGACTTAGGTCATGATCTCAAGGCCCTGTGTTGGGCTCCATGTTCAGTAGGAAGTCTGTTTGAGATTTGCTCTTTCCCTCTCCCTCTGCCCTACCTCCTGCTCTCTCTCTCTCAAATAGTAAATAAATTTTTAAAAAATTCTGATGTTGTGCTTGCTTGTGTATGTTAAAGTCACATTTAAATTGTATCAAAATAGAAATTTACATATACCATATGCAATCATAACGATGAAAGTCTATAATTCAACAAGAACAAGTTTTGGAAAAGGTTATCAGAATCAAGTTGAAGTTGAAATCAACTTCAACTTCAAGTTGAAGTCAGTGTAAAGGATTGTATTTTACTAGAAGGTCATCATGGAAAACAAATCTAAGAACGAAATTCATTTGCATACTGGAGAACGAGAAGTAGGAAGAAGATGAAATGGGATAATATTGGGGGTAAAATGAAGAAATAGATAAGATTAAGTTAATAAAGCTAAGAATTAGGAACCATGACAGAACAAGGCACTTAAAATAACAAGGTGAGAGTGAGGTCCAGAAACAAATCTGAAGAAATTAGTTTATGCCAACATACATGTTTTTGTCTTTTTTTTTTAAGCCCTGAGTATTTTATCCTTTATTGCTTTTCTCTCTTCCCTAGTGCAGATTAATTTCATGTTTCAGGGATTTAAGGAAAATGACATAGTTTTATTGTATCTTGATTTCAATAAGTCACTAGACAAAATTTCTCATAGTACCTTCAAGGGAATGATTGAATAACAGAATCTCGATGACCAAAAGGTGGAATTATATCTATTTGTGTGATTAAGTTTTTAAAAAGTTGATTATTATAATTTATATTTTATAAATATAAATAAATTAATAAATTTTATAAATTATAAATTTATAATGTATGAAGTTGATTATATAATGAAGCTAAGCTAAAGGAAAGATACAAGAGATAGTATCTAGTAAAAATACAAGACTCAAAGTCTGTAAAATATTTACTATGTGTTTAATTTAGATGATAACACAGAAAACAGGTTTAAAATTTGTGGTTGAGATTGAGCTGGTAATATTAGCCAAAGGATTAAATTAAATAAATAATATGTGGATGGAACTAGAGCGTATCATGCTTAGTGAAATAAGTCAATTGGAGAAAGACAACTATCATATGATCTCCCTGATATGAGTACATGGAGAAGCAACATGGGGGGTTAGGGGGATAGGAGAAGAATAAATGAAACAAGATGGGATTGGGAGGGAGACAAACCATAAATGACTCTTAATCTCACAAAACAAACTGGGGGTTGCTGGGGGAAGGTGGGGTTGGGAGAGGGGGAGGGGGTTATGGACATTGGGGAGGGTATGTGCTATCCTGAGTGCTGTGAAGTGTGTAAACCTGGCGATTCACAGACCTGTACCCCTGGAGATAAAAATACATTATATGTTTATTAAAAAAAAAAAAATTTGGAAGGGGAGGCGAACCATAAGAGACTATGGACTCTGAAAAACAACCTGAGGGTTTTGAAGGGTCAGGGATGGGAGGTTGGGGGAACAGGTGGTGGGTAATGGGGAGGGCACGTTTTGCATGGAGCACTGGGTGTTGTGCAAAAACAATGAATACTGTTACGCTGAAAAAATAAATAAAATGGGAATAAAACAATAATACTAATAACATCTTTATCAAATAGAAAAACTAATATAAAATGAACAATAAAATTATATGTATAAACCTGAAATTAGTATCCTCCATCTAAGATGAAAGAGTGAGTTGACTAATTTCAAAACACTTTAACCAGGTTGGTAAATAGTTTATGTAAAATAGTTATCTTAGTTGTTATCTCATTACAAGACAATAAAACTTGAAGGAGGCAATCTGTTTGTCTAGGATCATTGTTGTTTGTCTAGGACTGACCACACTTGTGTGTCTGAGTAGTACACTTTAAAAGATTACTAAAGGATGGGGCGCCTGGTGGATTAAGCCTCTGCCTTTGGCTCAGGTCATGATCTCAGGGTCCTGGGATAGAGCCCCCCATCAGGCTCTCTGCTCAGCAGGGAGCCTGCTTCCTCCTCTCTCTCTTTGCCTGACTCTCGCCTACTTGTGATCTCTCTCAGTCTGTCAAAAAAAAAAAAAAAAAATCTTAAAAGATTACTAAAGGAGTGCCCGGAATGCTCAGTGGGTTAAAGCCTCTGCCTTCGGCTCAGGTCATGATCTCAGAGTCCTGGGATAGAGGCCCGCATCGAGCCCCTCACCGAGCCCCACATTGAGCCCCACATTGGGCTCTGCTCTGCAGGGCCGCTGCTTGCTCCCCCTCTCTCTTTGCCTGCCTCTCTGTCTACTTGTGATCTCTGTCAAATAAATAAAATCTTAAAAAATCAAAAGATTACTAAAAATTGTACTAAATACTGGAGTCAAGAAGGTAATAAAGAATGATAAGATGACTGTCAGCTGTGTCATATAAATAAAGGTGGTCGGAATTAGAGTTGTTTAGCAAAAAGAAGAGAACTATTTGGGTGAGGGAGAGACATTATCTCAGTCTTAATTTTCTTACATTCCTCAAGTTTATTAGTATGCAATGCATAGCTATTTCTCTGATTACTTGACAACACATTTAGTCTTGCTGTTCAAGTTGTCTTAGAACCATTGATCCCAACATCAGAGTGTAGATGGATTTGAAGGGCTGTCATGTGAAAGAAGTAGGTTTCTCTTTTAACTCCAGCAAGCAAAAATAGAATAACTGTTTAGATAAATCAAGTAGATAGATGTTTTTCTCCATGTACTGAACAATTATCTAACAATTCAGATTATTATCAGTAATATTTAAGCGAAGGCAACATACATAATCATTTTTAATCATATGATATAAAGTAGATTCTTATTTTAAAAAGATAAAGGAGACTCACTAGCAAGCATTAACATCCATTTCAAATCTCAGATTGCAATATTTTAATTTGGTAAGAAAAATAATTTTTAATTTACATTGAAATATTACATTAGTCAAATAATCAGAGTAATAGGCTTTTTGATCTAAACTGACTCTTTTTAGTCTCTTGATTTTCTCTTTCATCTGTACCTCATTCAACAGACAGATACTCTTAGAATTGATATTATTTTCCTCTATATTACTAACATCCGGAATATAGTATTTACTGACTTGAATCACTCTGTTGAATTAGAGATGAGAAAAGAAACTTCATGTCCTCAAAATTAATCTACATTCCTAGAACCATTTTGAATAAGATATTCTCCAAATAATAATGACATAGTACCCATTTGATTCAGAAAGAGAAGCACATGAACTCATTACACATAGGTTAATTCACCGTCTGACAGAAACTGGACCCTAAGGAAGTTAAACTTGAGGGTTATAGGGTAGGAAGTATTACGTAAGGAAGGCAAAGTCAGTCACAGTGTTGGCGTTGAGACTGTCTCATTGGCTTAAGTGTTGTTAAAGCTATGTATCTAGTAGGAAAAATTGAGGCAAACTTAGTTAGCACCACAATTTTAGCCTAGTCTTGTTTATAAAAATTAACAGACATGGTAACAATTTCATTGTGGAAAGAACACTTAACATGAAATTTACTCTTTTAACAAATTTTAAATACACAAAACAAAACAAAAAAATAAATGTATTGTGAACTCTACACACAATGTTGTACGAAGATCTCTAGAACATATCCATCTTATAAAAAAGATACTTTAGGCCATTGAACAGCAAGCTCCTATTTCCTTTTCCCCCTAGTTCCTAAAACCACCATTCGATTCTGTTTCTATGAGTTTGACTGTTTTAGATATGTCATATAAATGGAATCATGCTGCATTTTTTTCTTCTGTAACTGGTTTATTTCACTTAGCATAGTGTTCTCCAGGTTCATTCATATTGTTACAGATGGCAAAGTTTTCTCCTTTTAGAAGACTGATTAAGGGACATCTGGGTGGCTCAGTTGGTTAAGGGACAAACTCTTGATTTCAGCTCAGGTCATGATCTTAAAAACATAAGATCAAGCCCTGCGTTGGGCTCCAAAATGGGAAATGAGTGTGGACACAACCTGGGATTCTCTCTCTCCCTCTCCCTCTGCACCTCCCCTATCTCCATGTGTATGTGTGTGTGCTTCCTCTCTCATTCTGTCTCCCTAAACAACAACAAAAACAACAAAAACAAACAAACAAAAAAACAAAACTGAATAAGATTCCATTGTATTATACACTACATTTTAAATCCATTCATTTATTTAGGGACCACATGTAGGTTGTTTTGATATCTTGGCTCTTAAGAATAATGCTGCAGTGAACATGGAAATCCAGATATCGTTTTGAGTTCCTGATTTCAATTATTTTGGATATATACCCAGAAGTGGAATTGCTGGGTCATATAATAGCCCTATTTCTATTTTCTACTTCTCCTTTTTTTTTTTTAATTTATTTATTTTTTCAGCGTAACAGTATTCATTGTTTTTGCACAACACCCAGTGCTCCATGCAAAACGTGCCCTCCCTATTACCCATCACCTGGTTCCCCAACCTCCCACCCCTGACCCTTCAAAACCCTCAGGTTGTTTTTCAGAGTCCATAGTCTCTTATGGTTATTCTCCCCTTCCAATTTTTTTTTTTTATAAACATATAATGTATTTTTATCCCCAGGGGTACAGGTCTGTGAATCGCCAGGTTTACACACTTCACAGCACTCACGATAGCATATACCCTCCCCAATGTCCATAACCCCCTCCCCCTCTCCCAACCCCACCTTCCCCCAGCAACCCCCAGTTTGTTTTGTGAGATTAAGAGTCATTTATGGTTTGTCTCCCTTTTTTTTTAAATTTCCATAGTGTTTTTCATAGCATCTGCATCAATTAACATTTCCACCTATAGTATACAAAGGTTTTAATTTCTTCCCATCCTCATCAATGTTGTTATCTTTTGTTTTTGAAGTAAACCCACATTCATACTGTCAACTAATCTTCAACAAGTGTGTCAAAAATAAACAATGGGAAAAGGATAGTCTCTTAAAAAAATGGTGTTGGTGAAAATGGATATTCATATATGAAAGAATGAAATTGTATCTTCATGTTATACTATACAAAAATATCAACTTAAAATAGATTATAAGAGTGCATCTGGGTGGCTCAGTGGTTTAAGCCACTGCCTTCGGCTCAGGTCATGATCTCAGGGTCCTGGGATCGAGTCCCGCATCGGGCTCTTGCTCGGCAGGGGGGCTGCTTCCCTCTCACTCTCTCTGCCTGCCTCTCTGCCTACTTGTGATCTCTCTCTGTCAAATAAATAAATAAAATCTTTAAAAAAATGAAAAAATAATAAAAATAATAAAATGAAATAGATTATAAGACACCGAACTGCAAAACTCACAGAAGACATAGGGGAAAGCTTCATGACTCCAATCAAGGAAATAATTTCTTGCATAGACACCAAAACCACAAGGAACAAAAGTAAAAATAGACATGTGGGAGGACTTTAAACTAAAAATCTCTGCACAAAAATGAAACAATCAATAGAGTGAATAAAAGATTCTGTGTTCAAACATATTTAAGATCCAATAGATTCTTTTTCCCACAAGCCCTTGGAAAGACACAAACCACATTAACATACGAAGGCTCTGAGAAGTCCTGAAATAAAGAAACCCTTTATATATAGCTATCTCTACATTTCATAAACTTTATTTAGTAAAGCCCCTAGAAACATACCTATTAAACTCCTGAAAAATTAGTCACAAAATCAAGAAGTACACATAGGACCTTTTTTTTTTTCTCTATAAAAGAGCTAAGAAAATCTTTCAGTGTGAAGTCAGAAAGTCTTATATAGCACTGCATAGGCAAAAAGCCTAAGTCACCAATAAAAAAAAAAAATCTCATTTAAAGAGCAATTTATACTTTTGATAATCCTCAAGAAAATGAGTCTCATTCTAAACTGGGGAGAAAAATACTCCCTCTCCTTTTTATAAGTGAGGCAGTAATCTCAGAAAAATTAAGTAATGTAACCCAGATCCTCCAGCCGGTATACTGCACGTTCATCCATATTACTGTAATGTGCAGTGTATAATCCATAGAATTGTTATATCTCTGATTTATCTAATGTGAGTTACTTTTTTTTTCTTCTTTTAACCCAAACCCTCTTTTACAGAATTGTTGACATTTTAAAGCTGCTCTAGTTCAATTCCATTTACTGCATCAGTGCCAATTTCTCCAATTAGTCTGAAAACACATGTAGTGTCAGTAGTCAACTTGTCTTGGAATCATTGATCCCAAGACCAACGAATAAGTACTGCTGATCTTCAAACCATTGATCAGAATGGCCTTCTTAATTACGGTTGTCCTCTTTCCTTTTTATCTGTATGACACAAGCATCCTTAACAGACTTGAGTCATCTGCCTAGAAGCTGTTGTCATTACTCATTAGAATTTCACATCCAAGAGGTGTAAACAAATCTGGTTTCCATATTTAGACTAAAAGGCCTTAGGAACAATTTATTTTTTCACATTGCCATGTTTAAAATTATCTTTGTAATTTTATTTAATATTTTACAACCAGCTTTTTTTCAAAGAGGAAATTGTCATTTCCTATGAAATTACACATACCAAAATTCCTATAAAACTTTATCTTTTTCTATAAATTTACAAAGTACACTTTGATCTCCATCTATATATCAGACACATTTAGAAATGATGATAATTTGACAATTACGTAGTCTACCAGTAAGTTTGTAATACCTCCATGTACACTGTTGCAGTACTATTTCTCTGGAGTTCTAAGTAAATAAATATTGAAGAAATGTGCACTGCAATGGAATAGTTCTTTTGTTTTCCCAGATTTAGTTACTTAATTGGCCATGGATATAATCATTTAAATTACTAGTTAGGTTAAAACCCAAACTCTAGGAGTTGCTTTCTTTCAGTATGAGGTAACTTGAATGCTTCTCAATGCTTCTCAGATCTTTAGAGTTCTCCAACTCAGTAGATTACCAAGATATTATTTCTCTCTTGTTGCCTGACTTTTGGCCTTTTCAGTGCTCTTTCACACCACTAATAAAGGATGAACAGAAGAGATATTACACTTAAATTAGTCTACTTATTAGTCAGTCACTGAGTCAGCAAGGACCGGCAGGGAGTCCACAGCATACAAATTATAGCAATTTTCTCCTTCGTAATCACTTAGTGAGAGGAAAGCTGAAATTTTTTTCAAACTATACTATAATCATTATGGTTTTTATGAATTTTAGCTATGTATATTCTCTCTCTTCCAATGTGTATTAGTTATTTTAAATTTTTATTTATATCATTATGTTTAAGTGTAATTTCTCTTGGAAAATATGTCACCCTATGAAATTTGAAATATAAAAATTTAGGTTCTGAATAAAGATGGTACCAGACTATCACCCCTTTATAATACCCCACATTATTTTCTGTTAAAATACTGATAATTTTTTTAATTTTAATTTTTAACAATTATAACTTTACTGGAGTATAAAGAAAATAGTCAATAGCTTACACAGGCACTGTAGGGCTTCTGGTAAATACCACAATCAGAAATATTGCAATTCAGGGGCGCCTGCGTGGCTCATTCTTATAAAAGTCTCCCTTAGGCATCTACCTTTGGCTTAGGTCGTGATCCCAGAGTCCTAGGACCAAGCTCCACATGGGGCTCCCCGCTTACTCAGAGGGGAGGTTACCTCTTCTTCTCTCTCTGCTGCTCCTCCTGCTTGTATTCTCTGGCTCTCTCTGTCTACTAAAATCTTTTTTATTTAAAAGAAATACTGCAATTCAAAAGACATAATTTTGGACACACATATTTTTCATTCTGGTACATAAGAGTTTGGATTGCTAGGAAATATATGGGAGATGTCTTTTTATTGCCTTACTCACACCAACCCTTCACACCCAATTGCTCCAAGTCTCTTGAGGCATAAGCTGCACTGACTAGAAGAATCAATCCTTTTGCCTTATAAGACTCCAAAATTATGTGCTGTCCATTCTGTCAAACATGAATGGTTTTGCCTCCACTAGTGTTCAAAGATAACACAGTATGGCTCAGTGGGATATACAGTTCCCTAATATAAAGGACAAGAAGAACTCTCAAAGCAGAGTATGCATTTCTAAGCCCCATATTTGGAAAAAGAAGAAATTCCATCTGACTAAGAACAACTGAAGCAAAACTACCCTTCAAGTAGCTAGACACCAGGTTAGAGAAAAGTTTTAAGAAAACCCTATTTTAGTATAGCATAGCTCCACTAGTGATTCATTTACCAGACCCTGGAAAATGCATAAGGACATCCTCTGGCAGCCACCTTTCAACTCTTATTCACAAGGAAAAAATCTTCTCTATCCACATAAACCATAAATAAGGGCAAGAAATTTTCAAGGCACATTTGGCTATAATGTAGTGTTTGGGTGGAATTCATCTTAGTGGAAAGACTAAGTTTTAAAACAAAAATACCACTAGCCTGTGGGTAAAACAAAAACAAAAACAAACTTTCTTCCTTCTTTCTCTCTCTGAATTTCTATATCTATAAGATCTATATCCAAAGAATATAAATAGTGGAGCACCCTGAAGTGTTTAAGAAAAAAGTTCTTAAACTATTAAAAAACCTCTCTTTTATGACCTCAGTAGGAAACAAGATGATATTTCTTTTATGACTCAAGAATAGGAGGTCTCAAAGGAAAGTTTAGGAGTTTGAAAATTTAGGACTGAGAAACTTTAAAAATAATAAAGAGCTTAATCTATTCTGCAAGTAGGTTTTTTATCATTGTTTATAAGATAAAAGAAGTCATAAAACAATTTTGGGCATATAAATTCCAAATATAGGTTGTAATGCTATATTCTAAAACTTTACTTACAAGCAATGAAACATCCGCTAACATTCTCTCAATGGTAGACAGTTCATTAAACTAGATGTCCCTACCAGGTGCCTTGGAGGAAGCTTCCTGGTTGCCCCAGTAGACACTAGTATGTTTGTTTGTTGGTTGGTCAAATATAAAATCAGATTTCATTTAAAGATCCAGATTTTCCATCTCTCCTGAAAAATTAGAGTATCTGGCAATGTCAATACTGGACCTGCATTGCCACAAGGCAGACACCTGTCTGAGTTCACTGGTATGGCTCCTTGGATGAGTGACACCCACCCTACTCATAACCACCTTTCCAGGTGTCTTACACTCAGATTCTTTTGCCCATTACAAAAAAATCTAAATTTAAATTTCTAAATTCCTAGTTTTTGTTGTATTTTAGCATAACATATTTTCATGACAAATGTGTATATATTAATTAAAGGTATAGCTTTTATTTTCTATCATATTGCCAGATATCTCCAATTCAAAAAATAAATCAATAGTTTAAATGGTTCACTGAGGCATAAAACAAAGAATTTTTTAAAAGATTTTATTTATTTATTTGAAAGAGAGTGGGACAGCCCTTGCACAAGCAGGGGGAGCAGTAGAAGCAGGCTTCCTGCTGAGCAGGGAGCTGTGCATGGGACTCAATCCCAGAACCCTGGGATCATGACTTAAGCCAAAGGCAGATGCTTAACCAATTCCCCAAACCAAAGAATTTTTAGCATATAAGTTCTGTTAGGCAAGAATGAGAATTTCTAGAGATTTATTTTTTATTCTTTTGAGATTTGGTCAGAATACAATGCCAATTGAGGCTGAAGGCAATCATATGGCCTCTCATGGATCTTTATAAAGAGGGTGAATGAAGTTAATAGTAGTTTATAACTGTGTGGTGAATCCTATATACTATGTTCTTGTTCAGTTGAACACTGACCTGAGGAAACCTGATTTACACTTTGTTAAGGATTAAATGTCCCATAAGTTGAGTGGTCACAGCACACTATCCACATTGGTAATCTTGGTGTGGTAGGTTATGGATGACTTTGCTTCAATGGAAATGCCTGTATTCTGTATTCTGTGTATTCTATTCACACTGAGTATATATGCATCATATGAAATAAATATTATTTCTTAATTTTATTTTTATATATGAAATATGAAATATTATTTCTTAATTTTATTTTTATATACTATATATTGAAATATTTTTTATTATTGTCTGATCAAATTTTATGACCTAAGAATGCAGTAGTAGTCTTTGACTTTCGAAGTTAGTCAAACTTAAAGACAGTTTCACATGTTCATAATAATGCAATTAATCTGACATCTACTATTTTTTAACAATAAAAAATAATAACTAAAATAACTAAAAAGAATTTTTTAATTTTTTTTAAAGATTTTATTTATTTATTTAAATACAGACAGAGATCACAAGTAGGCAGAGAGGCAGGCAGAAAGAGAGGAGGAAGCAGGCTCCCCGCGGAGCAGAGAGCCCAATGCAGGGCCCAATCCCAGGACTCTGGGATCATGACCTGAGCCGAAGGCAGAGGCTTTAACCCACTGAGCCACCCAGGCGCACCGAATTTTTTAACTTTTAAAATCAATCTTGACACCAAATTTTTAAACTATTTTTAAACTATTTTTGACAATAAAAAATAAAAATAAATAAATAAAATTTTAAAATCAATCTTGACACCAATTTTTTTAACTATTTCTAAACTATTTTAACCATTTTTTAATTTTTAAACTATTTTTAACTATAAAAATAATAACTAAAATAACTAAATAAAAATTTTTTTAACTTTTAAAATCAATCTTAACACCAAAGTCAGAAACAGAAAGAACAGTTGGGATATTAACTGTTTATCTGTTCTTTTACTTTTATAATTTCCTATAATGAAATAAAAATATACTTTTATTAATAATATGATTCAATATAAGTTCTTTTTTTCATCACTGAATCATCACTGTCAAGAGAAAATGTTTGGTTTCTGTTTATCAAGTGATTGGATTTAATTTAAAACTTTATTCTAAAATAAAATAACTTTATAAATAACAATATATTTAATTGTAAAAGGATCAGGGTGAATAAATGGAAGAAAAATTTCTAACGCCTTCATAATAAAATAATTTTTTTTTCAATTAACATACTGACTTAAGGGGCGCCTGGGTGGCTCAGTCAGTTGAGTGTCCTACTTTTGATTTCAGATCAGGTCATGATCCTGTGGGTGGTGGGATCAAGCCCTGAGTCCAGCTCAGGCTGAGTTTGGAGTCTACCTGTACCTCTCTCTCTGTCTCTCCCCCCAATAGTGCTGTCTCTCTCTCCCTAATGAATAAATAAAATCTTTTAAAAAATACTGACTAATGTATATAAACTATTGGCATAGTATCAACTTTATTATCATTACAAGACATATGCATTTTATAAATGTGTAAATAAGTATGTTATAAATATAAAACCCTTTTCAAATATTGAGGAATACATCAATACACAAAAAACACAAAACATTCATTCCTAAATATAATAATAGAATTTTGAAAGTAAACAAATACTGAATACAAGGAGACACCCTTCTTCACAAGTCAGTTGGCTTTGTGCTTAATAATAGCATTCCATGTTTTCTCCAGCAATCATCATTTGTGTTACTGTGGCAGAATATGAGGACAGAAAGCAAGGTTGTCCTGAAATAACACCTACCAGGTTAAAAAAGGTTGTAGCCGAGATCAGAATAGCTCTCTCTTCCACCTGTCTCTGCTTGCTCTTTTCTCTGGTGTCCACAACTTGTGAGAGATGTCTTTCTTTTCTCTTTTTCTCTTAAATGTTCTTACTGTGATTAGCCCTAAGTTTTTCTCTTTAATGGTCAGTCTTGACTCTTGGATCAAACTCTTTATTTAATTTTATTTTTAAACCTGTTTAGACTCTTAAAAAATGATTGAGAACAATAAAGATTTTTGTTGGTTTAAGGGAGTTATCTTTGATAATATATTATAAATTATAACAGAACTTTTATACGTGTTTATTAATTCATTAAAAATAATAACATGTTCATAGAAGTAACATTGTTTATGAAAATTAATTATGTTTTAAAGAAAAATAGAAGACTTGCATTGTTAATATATTTGCAAATCTCCTTTATGTTGCGTTTGGGTAGACTCTCATTCTGGCCTCTGTATTGTACCTGCTGACCTCTCACATCCTACAGTCCCTGGAGAAGATGCCTATACTCATGGGAAAATGAAAGTATCATATGGTCTCACTTATTTGTGGAGCATAACAAATAACATGGAGGACATGGGGAGATGGAGAGGAGAGGGTGTTGAGGGAAACTGGAAGGGGAGATGAACCATCAGAGACTATGGACTCTGAAAAACAACCAGAGGGTTTTGAAGGGGCGGGGGGTGGGGGTGGGAGGTTGAGGAACAAGGTGGTGGGTAATAGGGAGGGCACGTACTGCCTGGAGCACTGGGTGTGATGCCAAAACAATGAACACTGTTATGTTGTAAATAAACAAATAAAAAAAAATTGTTATTTCCTGAAAAAAAAAAAAATGAAAGTAAAAGGTTAAACATCTGGGTAGCATTATGAAAATAGTTTGACTTTGCAAACCTCCTGAAGAGTCTTGGGGTCTCCTAGCAGTATTTGTGAACCACTGGCCTAGACAATTTTGTCTCAACAATTGTCAAAGGGCAAATTATACATATTAAATTATAATTTTACAAATTAGACTCTTGAAATTTCAACTCCAGAAAATAGACTCATCCACATCCCAGAGCAACATGAAGACAGAGGAGAAAGAGAAGGTTCTCCAATTCCTGCAATATTCCCTAGCATCAATTTTTTTTTATCACCCTCCAAAGTACATGAAATCAACTACTTATTTGACAGTGTGCAAGCATAATATATGAATCAATTGATAAGTGAATAACCACCAGTAATAAATGTTGGTTGTAAACACTCTAAAAATAGCAGCTTACTGTAGAGCAGGTAACATGCTTAAAAATGAGGGATCTTAGAATCAAAGAGATGTTTACTGAGAGTTAAGACTTACACTTATTCTTATAGACACTCAGTAAGTCAGACTGATATGAGTCCAAACTTTGCCTTTCATTTAGGGAAGAACTGTCTATCCATTAGTCATAATCTATTCCAAGAACTGTTTTATTCTTGTAAAATAATATTGATAGCATAATTAATGAATATTCACTTAGTGTACTACACATTAACAAGTAAGAATTTTTTAAAAAAGAAATGTAATTGTATTTAGCAAGTACAAACTGTCAAAAGAAGCTGATCATGTTGATCTTGTTTTCTTTTGTTTTGTCATTAGAGTATAGGTTTCTGTGTAAAATGGTAAAAAAAAAAAAAAAAATGTGATCCTTAACTCCAGGCTTTGGCTTGAGATCTCCTTCTTTCCTGTTGCGTTTCAGGAAAACCGCATAATTATAACCTGTTGGTGTCTTGCCCCGGTTTTACAAAACTGGCTCTTCTGTAAAATCCCATTTTTCCTAATATCTGGAACTAGAAATTTCATTTTTCATCAAATATACAAGTATCAAGGAAACAGATTACTACATGCCAGATAATAGTATGTCTATTTAAAAAGTCTATTTCATTGTAATATTGGAAAATCCACAATAAGTATCCTTAGCTTCTGTAAATAAGTTGGAAATGATTTTGTTTTCATCTTGAATTATTTTTCCATTTCATATTAATTCTATAAGTATATCACAGTGTTTGTCAACCTCAAAATTTTGAGAAGGTCCTGGAAATAACCAAGTATAGTTTACAATTATACCTTTTTAAAAAATATATGTTAAAATTCAAAAGAAGAAAAATGTGTTTAGAAAACTTTATAATGTGAAACAATATACTTCCTTAGAAGCATTATTGCATTTATGTTATTCTCTAACATACACATGAAAATATTTTGTAGTTTATTTTGAGTAACTATCTTCATAACTTGTCCTATTAGGGGCATACAAACTAATGTTTATTAAAATTTATAGTTATTATAAATATTTATAAATTTTGATTAATATTTTATCAATATTTATGCCTCTCTATTTGTAAGATCTGTTTGCCTTCTGGTCCTCCATCCACCCCCACATACATACTTTATCTTATTTCATCATTATTAATGTTGAAACAAATATGTGTTTCCATGCCTACTTTATTTTTTTATTCAAAATTAGTTTTTGAAGGAGGATAGTGAAAGTGGTTAAACTGGAAATATTTTGGAAGCTTCACAATGTAAAGATTATGATTCATCATTTATCTTTGTGAGATTCCCTTTGTTTTGTGATTCAAAGCAAGTTACTTGAAAAGAAATAATTACATGTATGAGGCTTTTTTTTTCTTAAAGTATTGTTGCATTTATGGTGAAAAATGTTGATATATAAAGTCCTTTATGAATTCAATTTTAGTAGATTAAGTTTTTATATTCACTACTTAAAACATTTTTATCTGTTTTCTCAATCAGCTAAATATAACTGTATAGTTAAATATATATATACATATATATATATATGAAGGTAAAAATATAAGAACAGAGTGATTTAATCAACAGCGAATAAAAATGATACCTTCTAAACAATTTTTATCATAATCTCACTGATGAGAAAACTGATACTTACTTAGGATAAAATGACTCATATTTCATACAAACATCACAGCGGATCTTTAAGATGAGTGTTATTGGTCAGAAAGTTCAAGCAAATTGGCCAAGGACACATGCCTGGTAAGTAGTGGAGCCAAAATTTATTTAGACTTTACTCATTACAACATCTTCCTTTTTTCCCATTAGGTTGTGTTGCATGTATAAGCAATTCAGCATAAGTAAAAATGAGCTTGATGAGTGAAGTCTCTAATAGAATCATCTGTGTTTAAAAAAAAAAAAATCCACCTTTGCTGAGGTAAATTTAAGTCACATGATAATTATGAAGAGGAAATGAATGATTTTGAAATCTGAGTTTGTGTGTGTGTACTTTCAATTTTATCTCATTTTTAAAAAGATTAACTTTTTAAAATCTTAAAGCTCCAAAGTTCCATGTTAAAATTAAAATTTAATCATAGAGACTGGGACCCCTGGGTGGCTCAGTTGGTTAAGCGGCTGCCTTCCACTCAGGTCATGATCCCAGCATCCTGGGATCGAGTCCCACATCGGGCTCCTTGCTCTGCAGAGACCCTGCTTCTCTCTCTGCCTCCGCTGTCACTTTGCCTGCCTGGGCTCACGCTCTCTCCCTCTCTCTGGCAAATAAATAAATAAAATCTTAAAAAAAAAAAAAGTAATCATAGAGGGACACCTGGGCGCCTCAGTCAGTTAAGCGTCTGCCTACAGCTCAGGTCATGATCAGGGTCCTGGGATGGAAGCCAGTGTGTTGGGCTCCCTGATTAGCGGGAGTCTGCTTCTTCCTCTGCCCCAATGCCTTCTTTCTTCTCCATGCTCCTGTGCATTCTCTCTCTCTGTCAAATAAATAAATAAAATCTTAAAAAAAAAGGTCCTCCATCAAGGGTATAAATACCCTGAAATTGCAATTAATTTATGAGATTACTTAGTCCCCAAACAAGTTTAAACATCAGGGATTCTCAAGTGTTTTCATCTCAGGACTCCTTAATACTCTTAAAACTTGAGAATCTCAAAGAGGTTTTGTTTATGTGGGATGTATATACATATATATGTGCATATAACGTGTATATATATATATGTATGAACATATGTATGTATATAAATGTGTGTATGTATGTATATGTATGTATATACATGTGTATATACATGTGTATATGCATATATATGTAAATACATATGTACGTATACATATATTTGTTAAAGATAAAATTGTTATATATATATTCCACAATGGACATTAAAAATGAAAAATTTTAGAAATACTTAATAATAATTAAAGTAAAAATTACCATTACCTATTAAGGTAATCCATTTAAAAAAATAGCTTTACTACCAAAAAAGACAAAAAATGTAATAACGAGTTCTATTGTTTTACATTTTGCCAAAACTCTTTAATGCTGGCTTCACAGAACACAGCTGAATTCTCTACTCTAGTATCAATCTACTGTTACATCAGATGTCATGTAGCCCCTGGAAAACTCCATGGTACATTTTTGAAGTCTAAAAGTAGAAAAATGATAAATAACAGTATTGATGAGGGAACAGAAGGCAAGCTGAGGACAAAGCAGAGGCTGACACCCCACAAACCGCACCCCCCATGGGATATATGTGACATTCCTGGGGCATTCCTGGCTGCCCAAAAGGAAAAACAGTTAACTTGTAGAGATCACAATCCTGCAAGACCTGAATCTCCCTCAGGGGATGGGTCGGGAGTGGGGTGAGCCTGGTGGTGGGTATTGTGGAGGGCATGTATTGCATGGAGCACTGGGTGTGGTACCTAAACAATGCATTTTGGAACACTGACAAAAAAAATTTTTTTGAAGAAAAAAAAAAAAAAGTCCCAGTGATTTACAAGGAAGGAGCTTCCTTATCAATAGCCTTCCAAAGACCCCCAACTCCGTTCCTGAAGCCCTAACATCATCCTCCCATCCATAAAATGGAGGGAGTCTGAGGCTAAAGGAAATGTAAATGAAGTTAAATTTCTTCTGAACCTAAAGCTCATTGATAAGAACTGTGATAGGAGTGAGACATTCCTCCATCAAGCTCCCAATTATTTTACTGTTAATGCCTTTCTAAAAGGAAATACCTTTAACTTGACAATGGTAAGGCCTCTGGTATCTTGGAGGTCCTCTTTAGCATATGAAAGTTCTTTCAAACTCTCCCTTTTTCCTTACCTCTCCCAGCCCCATAGTACAGAATCATCCACCCCTCATGATCCCAGTGCAGCTGCTCTTTTTTGCGTGTGGGTCCCGTCTCAGTCATTTAATAAACCACCATTTTGCACCAAAGACATCTCGAGAATTCCTTCTTGGTCATCGGCTCTGGATTCCACCCCCACTGAACCTCACTTACATTCTAAAATTTCATCAGTATCATTTAAACAATATTTGACCTCATGGATTCCTTAGAGTCTTCTGCAGGTGGGCTCACGGAATAGGTGAATGTTAATGAAAAGAGAAAATTCAGCCAAGGGAGGCTTCTGAGGACAGACTGGGTTCAACTCATGACAGGTAAGTTTCTAGCTGTGTGATCTTGGGCAAAGTATAAATACTTCTCTGTTTTCATTTTGATCACCTGTAATATAACCACAATGATATCTATACTTTTCTCAAAGAACCAGCACTGTGTGTGTGTGTGTGTGTGTGTGTGTGTGTGTGTGTTCAAACACTTAAAATAGTGCTTGGCACAGAACACTATGATGTTTGATAAATATCTGAAAAAATCTAAAGCAGGGATGGGTAGGATCACTACCCATCCACTCAGTGGAAAACAAGTCATATTATTCTTATATCTAAACACTTAGCTTGGTTAAATTTCATGGTAAAGAATCACTGACAAAAGCAGTGTGACATTCAGTATTTAAATAAAATTAATTTTTAAAATACTGTTGATTATTTTTTTCCCCATAAGACAAACTTACTAAGGCATAGGGAACCTGGTAAATTTTTCCTCCAAATACCAAAGCAACAAACACAGATACACACCTTTAGTTCTTGAGAAACACAACAGCCCAGTGCTCTGATAGAATTAAAAAAGAAGTGACAAAATCACCATTAAAATGGCTAATTTGAATGATATTAAATATGACCAACTGATAGGTGATATATTAGAAATGGTTATCCCAGAAATGTTGTCAGACCCAACTCATCCTTTGAGCCATATCTTGTCTTAGTAAAATAGGGATTTTATCTTAATGAATCCACTTAGGTAAGGGCATCTAAAAAACTAATTTACATGAGATCTGGTACACTAAGCTATTTTTTTAATTTAATTTTTAAAATTCCCTGGCTAATATTTTATCTTCTAGAAAATTTGCTAGCAAAAGAATAAAAGATAAGATTTATCAACAGTCTTTTCTAAGCACCAGTAAAGATAAATATTAACAAAACTTCCTATTTGAAGTTTTCTGGTACGTCTCCACCCCAGGCTTTATTTACCCTCAGTTGAAAGGGTCTTTTTGGTCCTTAGTATTCTCATAATAGTTTGTCTCCCTACTTTTTTGTGTGGCATTTATTTTCTACCTTGCAATAAAATGTTTAAGTGTAGAAAGAATCTATCTTCGGTGACAGACTCTCTGAGGTGTGGGAAAGGAATCCCTTGCAGGCCTCAGGCAGGGCTACATACAAAGTGGGCACTTAATCTATTTGCAACAAGTAAATTAAAAGCCTTATTTTAAAAATAGCTTCTACAAAGTTCCTAGAAATAGTACTTGAGCAATAGTTACCATGCTGTCCTCTAAGGAACATTTTGTTGAGCAGAGAGGAAAAAGACTTAAGTTTTCAGATAAATGTATCTTACTCAGTGCCAATGTTATATTTCCTTTTCTCTTGGAATTGCACCATATTATTCATGATGAGAAAGATTCCATAATGAGTGATAGATTTATTCTTATATTTTATGTATATGTGATCATGTGCATTTTATTTAAATGTAGATCATAAAAACTGTCAATGTAATTTTCTTCCAATGTAACTTTCTTTCTCTTAGAACATTCTTCCTGCAGAAAACTAATGGTACTTTAAAATATAAACTCACAAGAAGGATATTATAGATCAGCAGTAAAATTTGTTTTTCTTTTAAAGTAAGTAGGTAATAATATATGTGAATTATTATACCTAACATGTAAAAGAACATACCAATAAAATGTTAAATATTATTGAAGTGATTTGAACATATTCTGTTTATTTTTCATTATAATACTTAAATATCAAGCATAGGAGATAAGCTCTTCATTATAATTAGAAAAAAAATTAATGTACATATTGATATACTGCATGTATACAATAGCCTGGTCACCAAGCCTGCTTTTCTCACCCTTCCCCAACCAAAAATTGCTCCCAGGAATAATGCTTTAATTAACCAAAATGAAACTAACATATTGAACTGAGTTCAAATGCAAAATGCCATGGCAACAGGGAGAGGAGAGTGTGTTTTTAGTGTGTGTGGAGATTGGTTAAAAACAAAAACTCACTGAGGTAAAAATGAAATGATGAATCCTGCCATTTGCAAGAACATGGATGGAACTAGAGATATTATGCTAAGCAAAATAAGTCAATCAGAGAAAGACAATTATCATATGATCTCACTGATACAAGGAATTTGAAAAACAGGACAGAGGATCATAAGGGAAGGAAGGGGAAAGAGAAACAAGACAAAACCAGAGAGGGAGACAAACCTTAAGAGACTCAATCTCAGGAAACAAACAGGGCTGCTGGAGGGCTGGGAGAGGGATAGGGTGGGTGGGGGATGGACATTGGGGAGAGTATGTGCTATGTTGAGTGCTGTGAACTGTGTAAGACTGATGATTTACCGACCTCTACCCCTGAAACAAATAATACATTACATGTTAATTTAAAAAAAGGTAAATAAACTTAAGCTTTTTCTGCTGCTGGACTTGATGATAAAATAAAAGGATGAATATTTCTGTTTCATTCTAGTTAGCGTATGTGATCATAATGATATATCCCATGTGTTTCTTGCTTTCTTTGTCAGAAGCAATACACCTCCATGCAAAAATTTACTGAAAATCACTGAATATTCTTATTTTTTTATCTTTGTTGAAATGTACTTTGTATAGTTTTCTCATTGTTAAAAAGAATCATTATCTTATCCTTATATGATCAATAGAGTATCACTCTACTATGAATAAAAAAGGGGCACCTGGGTGGCTCAGTGGGTTAAGCCTCTGCCTTTGGCTCAGGTCAGGGTCTCAGGGTCCTGGGATCGTACATTCATCAATTAGTACATAAGAAGTAAAAGAAATATGTTTAAAAACATTCTTATCTTTCAGTTATTGCTCCTGTAGCAATTTTAAATAAAATAAAACATCTTGCATTTTAATGGAAACATGATTGGTGGATTTATGAGTTACTCAAGAAAATGACTGGAAATATAACACATTTGTAAATATTGTATATTTTTCCATATTCTAGCTCTTTAATAATATTTTTAACTTATAGAATTACTTTCTATGCATTTTTTCTGTGTGAACACATAACATTTTTATAACCATAGTATGTTGTCAAATTATGTCTAATTAAAACATAGTATCATTTTTTACTCTTAAGAATTATCTGATACTGCTGTGCCTGGGTGGCTCAGTCTATTGAGGCTCTGACTCTTGATTCTGGCTCAGGTCATGATCTTAGGGTCCTGAGATTGAGCTCCACATCCAGTCCCACTTAGGTGTGGAAACTGCTTGGGATTCTCTCTCTCCCGCTGGCCCTCTATCCTTCACCCATGTATGTTCTCTCTTAATCTGTCTCTAAAAAAAAAAAAAAAAAAAAGAATTATTTGACACTAGAAAATTTATAGTTCAGATTTGTATTATATGTCTGTATATATATATATATATGTATATACATATATGTATCTATGTGTATATATGTATGTATATACAATTAAAGATATAATATTTATTTTCAGGTAAGCATTATGTAATTCTTGTCCTATAATAAATACTATTTTCTAATATTATTAAAAATTTATAATGGTTAAATAATACTTATATTGATAAAACATTTTTTTTCTCTTTCTACATATTTAAAAGGTTGTTTTGTCTTTCCAAACTCCCTGCAAGGCAAAGATAATGCATTATTAGTCCCCATAAAAGATGTAATAGCCTAAGAAAAAATTTATACTTGAATATTCCAAACTAATCTAATTAATGGCAGAGACAAAAATGTGCCTTCAGACTTCTAAGGCTAAGCATCATGGAGTTCACCATACAATTCTGCCTGCTATATACCAAGTTTATTTCCAGGAATGTCAGATCTGGAGAAAACAAATTATTCTCTCAACAAGAAAGAAAACGTAACGTGCAAATTTAAATAAACAATTCATTAACATGTAGAATGAAACGACTTATAATATGAAAAAAAGCTGGTAGTTGTTAGAGTTGAGGAACCAATATAGATACACTATTATTAACTAAAGGCCCTGGTTTACATTAGGGGTCACTGTTAGTATTGTACACACTGTGAATTTTGACAAGTGTATCATAACAGGTAGCCACCATTACAGTACTGTACAGAAAAATTTTACTCTCCTGAAAATCCTTTGTGCTCCACCTATTTGTCCCCACTCTCCTTTCCCCTCAGACACCTGAAAACCACTAATCTTTTTACAGTCTCTATAGTTTTGTGTTTTCTAGAATGTCATATAGTTAGCATAATACAGTATGTAGCTTTTTCAGATTGTCTTCTTCACTTAATAATATGCATTTAAAGTCTTTCAATGTCTTTTTGTGGCTTAATATCTTTTATTTTGCTCTTTTTTGGTATCACTGTGTAAATAAATGTATGGATGTACCACAATTTGTTTATACATTTACCTATATCGAAGGATTTCTTGGTTGCTTCCAAGTTCTGGCAATTATGAATAGAACTGCTACAAATATTCACATTCAGGGTTTTGTGTGGACATGCTATCAACTTGTTTGAATAAATCCCAAAAGCTCAGTTGCTAGATCATATGGTAAGAGTTTATTTACCTTTCTAAGAAACTGCCAGACTCTCTTCAAATGATTATACATTTTTATATTATTACTGTAATTTTCCCTTTCCCCTTATTTATTTACCAAATTTCTGTGATTCCATTTCCCCATTAATCCTAATGAGACACATATATTATTTTTTTTAAAGATTTCACTAATTTGAGCGAGAGAGAAAGGGAGATGGGCAGAGGGAGAGGGAGAAGCAAACTCCCCACTGAGTGCAGAGCCCAGTGCAAGGAGCTGGATCCCAGGACCCTGAGATCATGATCTGAGCCTGAATCAGAGGCTTAACTGACTGAGACACCTAGGCACCCTAGACACATATGTAATTTATAAAGAGAAAAATTGATTTTTTTTGACTGATGCATTATTTTTCTTACCATAGTACCCCAAGTTTTCCACATTTCTCTGCTACTTTGCCCTCAGCAATATAAGACTTCATAATATCCCCTACCTCACATCATTCCCCTAGTTTAGGCCCAAGGTCCCAAATCTTATGGCTACTTTAGTAATGACTATAATCACTTCTACAATATTTCTCCTTTGGCTCAAAACTCAAAATCCTATTTAAAATCCTGTTCTGAAATCATTACACATTGTCATACAGTGCGCTTTTAACTGTTGCTCACTATCCTTTCTTCCATCTCTCAAATGTGATAAGTTTTGAGTTTGTGCATAATTTTTAATATCTTTGTTTCACCCTGAATGACAATGTGGGTGGACATTGTGTGCAGGCTCCAGTTTATACATCAGAAGTCCAATGCCGGTTGGACATCTTTCTTCTTTCTCTCTGCAAACTTGTAATGTTTTTATCTTCTTATTTAGAGTTCAGCAATTCCCCAGAATTTGTCCTTTCTGCATTTTCTCATAAATTTACCCTGAGTAATGGTGACACCTTTCAATATGTAGACTCAGATCTTTCCTACTAAGGGAAAATTTTCTTTTATAAATTGTTTAATTATTGCCTTTCCCACATCTGTTCATTTCCTCTTTTCAGATCTATCTTTCAAAGTCTTTTTAAAAAAATCATTTCCTTCATGATTACTTCACTTTAATGTTTTGCTTTGTGCTTTGAGATTTTCTTGCCCTTGATTTTTCAGAGCATTAATTTTAGCCTCAGAAGGGACCTACTAATCATTTATCTATTTAATTTTTATTTAAGTTCTAAGGATTATTATTTTTGTTGCAGATGGTTCTGTGTGTGTAAGAGAGAGACAAAGACAGAGAAAGACACAGAGAGAGAGAGAGAGAGATCCATTCATCACTCCTACTATTGCATTTCATTTGGCTTGTGTTTTGGTTGTAATACTTCCCTGTCTGGTAGGTTGTTACCTCTTTTGTGAGCTCATTTTGTGTTCTGCAGTCCAGTTACCTAAATACTTGTGATGGTGAATTCCTGTGGTAGGTGGGTATGACGAAAGTGTCTTACCATATCCAGTACTCTGAGGAAGTGCATAGAAAATGCCTATCTGCTTGTTGATCTTCCTAACTATTCCAGCCTCAAAAGTAGAGAAGATTCAGCCCATTAGTTTAATTCTTTCCTGAACTTTAAATGTGTGGAAAAATATATACTTACATAGCACTGATACTGCAGTTCCCCTCAGATCCCTGAGAGAGTGTCAAGTTCTTAGGATTCCGCCACCCCCATGCTGTCCTGTGTGGCTCAGTTTGTCTTCATGTATGTCAGGCACATGGGAAAGGGAGTAAAGGCCATCAGCAGAACCAGAGGCATAGTTTCACCATTTGTTCCACAGCTGCCTGACTCAGAAAAGGCTTAGAGTTGGAGATGACAGCATTGTCTCAAAGAGAGTCAGGCATCAGAACATGAATGACATGGGAGTTGTGTTTGCTTCTCAGGCTGGTTTGTGCTCTGGGTAAACTGGGTCTGGAGCAAGAAAATGTATTGATTTAGTATAGTAATTATAGATAGACATTTCATATTGGATCTATATTAATATCATAACTGTATTACCATGAAATAAAAATGTTAATTATACAACGTAGAAATAAGAATTACAACAGTTTTAGAGTGGATGCCAGTATATATCCAGCATTTTCCAAACATATATTTTCTCTATTTCACAGATGAAGGGCCAGAGATTAAGAATCTTTAAATAGGGACGCTCAGCTGGTTAAGTGTCTGCCTTCGGCTCAGGCCATGATCCCATGGTCCTGGGATTGTGTCCCAAATCAGGCTTCTTGCATGGCTGGGAATCTGCTTCTCCTTCTGCCTGCAGCTCCTCCTGTTTGTGCATGCTCTCCCTCTGACAAATTTTAGAAAAAAATAAAAACAAAGACGTAGTAAAAAAAAAAAAAAAAAGATTTTTTAAGTAACTTCAAAGTCACATAATAATTTCTATGCCCCATCTTTTTATTTACTGAAACAGTGCCCTATACCTCATATTTGTGAGAGAACCTAGTACAAAAATTACTGGAGTAGTTAATATATACTCTCTTCCCCATATACTCCTATACTGCAAAATCTGCATCCAATTTGTCTCTTTGGTTTTCAGCTTGTTTAATTTGATTGATGCATGTGTAAATTATTTTTAACAGAATGAACTAAGGCAATTTAAGCTTATATTGACTGGTGAAAAACAACTCGATTCTTGAGGTGATAAGAAATAAGAAATAAGTGTCTAGAGATAAGAGTTATTTCTAGATAACTGGATGTGGGAAATGCCTCATATTATTCATGTACTACAGATATTCAAATAAATGTAATTTTTACTTGTTTTATTTATAATTTTATATATGCTATATACTTTTATATATACTATATAAAAAAGAATCCCTCTCTACCTTTGGTCATTTGTACTTTAAACATCCAATAATTAAGCTCAAAGGAAATTTTGCTCAGATCTCAGAAGTGTGGCATTTCGCATTTATTTTTAATAGGAAGAATGTTATATACTGATGCAGGTATAAGGGTTTTGTTCTTTGCTTTGAATATATAGGTCAGTATTTAATGTTTATCCTTTTCCAGCCAGCCTGTAGAAACTTTAAGGTTCATCTATGTTCTGCTTTCTTCTTCTTATACTAATTTGAATGTATATGGTTTCTGTTTAACTCTGTCTAATGATATATGACTCATTTCAACCAATTAGGAAGGAAGCAGACAAATCCTAAATAGCTGCTTTGCTAGGTAAGGAGCAAGGAAAATATACATGATGAGGCCCAATTGAGAGAAAGAAAAAAAAAAGGTCTTTAATCTCCCTTTTGAACAAGTAACTATAAAAGGATTGTTCTTTAAAGAAATCTGGCAGGATCTGTTTTAATTTTTATTCGTTTTGGGATTTTATTACAGAAAAGATCTATTTGAGATTGTGGACACGGGAGTTGGGGCTGAGAGGTAAGAAGAATGTCTTTAATTCAATAATTTAGGAATATTTGAATATCTACCTTCTTTCAGCTTTTGTTTAGGTGATGAAAATGGAAAGAAGGACAGGAATATAACTCCTTGGACTCAAGTAATTAAAAAAAATCAACTTTATAGTTAGAATCATGTCTTCTCTTCTTTTCTTCTTTCTCTCCTAGATCTCTAGTTATTAATGTAGAAGTTAGAAATTGTTCATTTTTTTACTTTCAGAGTATTAAAGTGAGAATTCTCATCGTTCTTATTCATATTCCAAATGGAAATGTTACCTAAATTTAACAAAAATTCAAATAATTAACTTGCAATGCAAATAGATACTAGAATCATAGATTTGGTAGAATTTTTATAACACAATGATGTTAAATACATAAATAAATATAAACAGTTAGAGATAACTTTTATTGCAAAATTAAACCTGATAATTCTCACCTAATTGCAGTAGTTTCTTTGTTATTTTCATATTTATATACTACATTTAGTCTGTTGAATCCTTTGTATTATTGTAGCAGTTACTATAATATTTAAGAAAATTGACCATTGCTGGGGTGCCTGGGTGGCTCATTCATTAAGTATATGTATGTTTTTGGCTCAGGTCATGATCCCAGGGTCCTGGGATCAAGCCCCACACTGGGCTCCCTGCTCAACGGGAAGCCTGCTTCTTCTTCTCCCACTCCCTCTGCTTGTGTTCCCTCTCTCTCTGTGTCTCTCTCTGTCAAATAAATAAATAAATAAAAATGTTTTATAAAAATTGACTATTGCTTTAAGCATATGAACACATGATAGCCTTCAGAATTTTTTTAAAAATTCGCTGAATTCATACTCCTGAATCCAAATGCAAACTTCAGAGACTCAGAAAATATAAAATGATTCTTTTAAATCTAAAATGAGGTTCAAAGTTATGTTTCAATTAGCCCTGAAATAATAGGTCTTATTAATATGTAAATAGTTAAATAACCATGTGTATTACTTCTTAGTTTAAATCTTTGCTTTATCATTACCTGACCAGATTTCACGTTGAAACATAAAACTTAAAAACAACATTGTGAAAAAATTTTAATTTTCCTAAAACGTGCACACATGCACATAGATACACTCAACAAGTGAGAAGAATATTAGTTAATTCAAATATCTAAAGTAATTTTGGAGATCAGCGATCTCATTTACCACCCCCTCCACTTTCAAGGAGATTTTATTTATTTATTTGACAGCACAAGCAGGGACAGGGAGAAGCTGGTTCCCTGCTGAGCAGGATTCTAAGATCATGACCTAAGCCTAGATCCCAAGACCCGGAGATCATTACCTGAGCCTAAGTCAGATGCTTAACGAAGTGAGCCACCCAGGGGCTCCCCACTCCCCACACTTTCATATCTGAGATAAACAACACCTCTCTGCCCCTCCTGAGCCTTCCTGCAGAAGAAGTCTACATTTATCAGTCAAACATTCTGTGAGGTCAGACCAACTGACTCCCAAGTCAATCCTCTTCTTAAAACATCATGCACACAGGCTATTCAATTTTATCAACATCAGCGTTGCTCTAGGTGTATGCTGGAAAGTGTGGCAAAACTACAGATGATTAGAAAAATACTACTTTTCCTCAATTTAACACTAAAAAAAGCTCTGCATTACTGAGTGACTGCTTTGGAATAAAAATAGAATAATTGCTGCAAGTTTTACAAGTGAATTTATTGAGCCTGATGAATTTTAAGAAATCAATATAAATTGTCTCTGATGATGTATTTTTGTGTGTTTGGTGTCAAAATGCTATGTCCACTGCTAAGAAATTATATTTTAACTGGTATTTTTTTTAACTAAAAATATGCATATTGATTTTTTAAAAAGACTTGTCATGGACACATGTCATGAAGCAGTTAACAAATTATGATCAGAAAGAGGAAATCTTGGAATTATAATTAAATATATTAAACTACGGTAGTATATAAATAAGATGACTAAAAAATAATGCATCATGATATTGGAATTTAGATATCATCCCACTAAGGAACATATAGTGAATGCATTTATAGTGAAAGACTTTGTTAAGGTCTCAGTCATTGATTTTGTAAAGATGAATCTCAATAGCATGAGAACTAGAGAATTATATAAATTGAACATAATTTAATGAGATTAAACAATGTACTTCAATGAACATTTATTGAGTATGCAGAATCCTGCATTAGGAACTGTTGAGACATTAAAAAAAATAAAAGAACATGAGCTTCAAGTAGCTGACATTTTAGCAGAAGAGTCACATACACACATAAGCATACACAGAGCACCTTGAAACATTAATAAATATTTACACATTAAATATGGTTTGATCAAACACTGACAAAATAATGCTGGCAGGTTTTGGAGCCAGCAGGCCCATTCCCAATCAAAGTTCTGCTAGTTACTGGCTATCTGGTAGATCAACTAACAATCTCTCTGAATCTGGGTTTCCTCTTTGCAATATTAGGATATTAATGCCCAGGTCATAAGACTGTTCAGAGGATTAAATGAAACAAGAAAGGGGATATTATTTTGTTCAGGTCAATAGTTAGACACAAACCACAGTAGTGATTATTCTTTTATATAGACTTCTATAAAATATTTTATAAGGACTGTGTTCCTAGGTGCATAGTGAAGAAATTACCCATTGAAGAACATCTCTTAGAGAGAAATTAGTTTGCACCCAGAACATCATAAGGTCCTTTAGGGTATTGAATTTGTCAAAAGGAGGAAATTCAACTTTGAAAAGTGGCTTATGCCTAGGCATGATCATTTATGTTTCTGGACTTATGGGAATATTATACAAGAAATTTATTTGGGTTGATGTCATTTTGTTGTCTCAGTTGTATGCTTGGGAAATTCCTCTCTCAATTTTTCCATACTCATGCCATCTTCTGTGAATCCACATAAGAAATATTTTTAAGATCAACACTTTTAGTCACTGTGACTCAAATGCTGGTTTAGAAGCCATCTCATTATAACTGAAAGCCCAGTATTTCTTGAAAATTTTGTCCAGAAATTGAGATTAATTGGTCAACTCTTACTATAAAAAGGGAGTCTGCATGCAATGTCAATGAAATGTCCCAGAACTGAATTAAAAACTATATTCTCTTTCATTTTGAAAATGCTTTTAATTTCTCTTTTGGATTATGACTCTCGTGTGATTACATCATCTACTTTTAGTGAATTTTATTTCATTTTAGACTATCTTGATGGTCAGTCTGCGAATTTTCTGTGTTCAGGAAAAGTCTTCATTGCTCTTTATTTCCTGAGGACCTATAGTTGGTGTAAAAGTAATTGAACAAATAAATTAAAATGTTAATGAATGTTATTTTAATGCTTTCCCTAACATAATATCTCCATGTGACTTTTTCTTTAAGATTTATTTACCTTATTCTAGAGAAAGAGTGAGTGAGCACACCCAAGCAGGGGGAGGGTAGAAGGAGAGGGAGAGAGAGAACACCAAGCTGAACTCCCCACTGACAACAAAGCCCATGAGGCTTGATCCCATGACACCAAGATCATGACCCCACGGGAGCCCCCAAAATAAGAGCCAGTCGCCCAACTGACTGAGCTTCCCAGGCACTCCTCTCCATACAACTTTTGACTTAAACCTTTGTCTTAAAGGTAGACAATCAATCATTTTCAAATTCTTTGTCCATTTTTTTTTTAAAGATTTTATTTATTTGACCAGAGAGAAATCACAAGAGAGGCAGGCAGAGAGAGAGGAAGGGAAGCAGGCTCTCCGCTGAGCAGAGAGCCCAACGTGGGGCTCGATCCCAGGACCCTGAGATCATGACCTGAGCCGAAGGCAGCGGCTTAACCCACTGAGCCACCCAGGCGCCCCTCTTTGTCCATTTTTACTAACTAATGGGTAGACATCCACATGGCCCAACATATTGCATATTTTGCCATCTGTTGTAGAGATTGTGGAAAATAAAATTGAAAACAAAATATATTGTCTTTCACAGTAAGGCAACTGCAGCTGAATACAGCTGCTCAAGTACAGATATTTTTCAGCAACTTTTACAATTAAATGTGGTTGTGGGATAAAGCCTTACTAATAGAATAAAGGAAAATGGCAGGTGCCACTTCTGTGTTGGGGCTTAAAAGATTGCATGGCCTTCCTCCATGTTCTCTTTCTTCCTCCCTTACACAGGAAAATGAATATGCTTATGTACCATGCATATGAGTTCAACACTTTAGGAGAAGCCCAAACAACCAGATGAAAACAGATTCCCAGAATACCATGTGGAACAAAGCCATTCACCAACCAGGATTGTCACCATACATTTGTTACATCATAAGTCAATAAATAATTATTTTCTTTAAGACATTAAATTTGGAACCACTGCTAACACAGTTTAATCTTCACATTAACTAATATAAATGGTTTGCACATTAGGAGTAAAACAAGTATTACAAATTTCTTGTATTTTCCTAGCATGTTGTACACACATCCAACCACTTGTGAAGTAATCTCATAGAAGATAGGGTGTAATTATAGCAAAAACTGCCAGTTTTATTCTGCAAAAAAAAGGTTATATGTTCAGCCTCAGCAGGTAAATAAACTTTGCTTAAATAAATATAAATTCTTGTTTTTCGTTCTAGCATATAGATTGTAAGGATAATATTCTGAAAACAAAATCCAGCAACCAATTCTTGGCTTACAGATTCTTTTACAGAGGTTTCAGTGAAAAAGCTATCTATAATTTCCCTTTTGTATCACTTCTGTTAATTCATATACTGCAATAAAAGCATGCTTACTTGTCTCTGTAGAGGCAAAATATGCTTACGTACTCTTATATCCTAATAAGAATATAATTTAAATGGAAATGTGTGGTAAGCTGAATAATCCCCCCCAAAAGTAGATTTCCTTGTCTTAATTTCTCCTGCAGTCTGTGAATGTCCTCTTGACAACAGCAACAAAAAAAGGGCTTCACATTATGATTAAGTGTAAGGTCTTGCAATGGAAGATCATTCTGGATTATCTGGCTGGGCCCTAAATGCACACAAAGAAGGGGAGAAGACAGTGGGACCACAAACGCGAAGATTGGAGTTAACATGTCCACAAGCCAAGGAATACGGGCAACCACCAGGAGCTGGAAGAGTCAAGGAATTGGTTCTGGGTCTCTAGAGAGATTATGGCTATGCCAACACTTTGACCTCAGCCTGGTGAAACTGATTTCAGATTTCTCTCCTCTAGAGCTGCAGATAATGTTATATATTTAATATTATGTATAGTGTATTTTTATATTTATATTTTATATATGCTTATCCTATAAATTTAGTAGAAGTGATATAAAAATACTATAACAATTTATAAGTTTAGAGATGAAATGCCAGCAAATATAGTCCTTCTTAAATTAATTTTAGAAGTTAGAGTGTATGAAGACATCCATAATTTTCCCTACCTTGGACTATTCTTCATTTTAGAAACTCTAAATAGGTATTACCTTGATTTTTGGCAGATTTAAAATGGGGTGGTATTAAAAGACCCTTTTAACAACAACAACAATAACAAAATTTACAACTAGTTTTCAATCATGGGCATTACCACTTTGATCTGGGAGTAGTAATTTACTAATCAATTAAACAGGAAAACTCTTGCCAGAGATAATGTTTATGTCAATCTCAATAAGTACAAAAGAAAATTGAGCTTATCTTCTCAAACATAGTTCTTTTTATACATTGTTTTAATTTTCTTCTCAAGAATCAGGGGTGGGAGGTTGGGGCAACCTGAGGGTTTTGAAGGGTCAGGGGTGGGAGGTTGGGGGAACAGGTGGTGGGTAATGGGGAGGGCACGTTTTGCATGGAGCACTGGGTGTTGTGCAAAAAGAATGAATACTGTTACGCTGAAAAAATAAATAAAATGGAAAAAAAAAAAGAATCTAAGCTACAATTTTTTTTTTTGTTTTGCTTTTGCTTCACTTGCTTAATTAGATAAGAAGCATAAAAAGGAATCATTATAGGTTTGTGCCACCATAAATCTCATCCAGAGAGAGGTGTTACCTAAAGTAGAACAAAGATAATATCATTTTTTTCCACAAATAATGGGTCTAGTGTGCCTGTGGGGCTTGTAGTATCAGTAATTAATATGTTTTTCTCTGTTTTCTTCATCATAAATTTTAATGTGATGTGCATAAAATATATATGTAGAGCTTCTAGAGTAATAAAAAGGAGGCACCAATGTATTGATTACTCATTTCAAGCAATAAATTATTGCCATTATAGTAGGAGCCTCACAAGTGTCTCTTTCTGAACCTGAATGCTTACATTTCCCAAAGGAAATTTTCTGATTTTTACTGCAACCATGTCATGCTTTCAGTTCCAAATGTATATACTTTTATAAGCTATGTATGCATGCTGTTGTTTCTTTTCAAGCTTTGTATAAATTTAATCATATTGCATGTATTTTCACTAAATATTGTTTTTCACGGATATTATCTATAGCTATATCTCATTTATTTTAATTGTTATATTTTCTTTTTATATATGCTCCCATAATCAATAGATAAACAATTATAACAAACACAATAGTGTTTGTTTATAATTTGTGTCAAATTTGGCCAATAATAAACAATGTGTCCATGAACAATATCCTATAGAATCCCAGCACACATTTCCAAGAATTTATCTAGGTGCACATCTAAAAGTGGAATTACTGATCTGTAGAGTTTGTGTGGCTTTCATTTCACTAGACAATGCCAAATAATTTTCTGAAGTTCTTGGACTATTCACATTTGCACAGTGTGTATTAGTGGTTGTGCCCCACTCCTCACCTATGCTTAGCATTTTCATAAATTTTGTGTTAGTTGTTTCCTGTCAATACACTCTCCTGTTCTGTGGCTTGTCTTTTTGTTTTCATTGTAGTGTCCTCTGAGGAACAGAAGTCACTTTTTAGATATAGTTGAATTTATGAATCTAAGGGTGCCTGAATGGCACAGTCAGTTAAGCATCCAACTCTTGGTCTCACTTAGGGTATGACCTCAGGGTTCTGAGATGAAGCCCCACATTGGGCTCTGCACGGAGCATGGAATCTGCTAAAGTTCCTCTTTCCCTCTGCCTTGCTCTCTCAAATAAATAAATAAATCTTAAAAAAAAAACTGAATTTATGAGTCTATTTTAATATTTATGCACTTAGTGTCTTATTTAACATATTGTTCTCTCTCTTAAGATCCAAAAAAATTACCTACATTTTTGTCTGAAAATTTAGTAGTTTTTCTTTCATATTCCTTAATCGACCTGCATTTTTTTTTGAATGATGGGAGTAGTAGTTCTGTTTTGCATTTTTCTGTGTAGGTACTCAATTTTCCCAGCACTGTTATTAAAACAAAACTGTTTAATGCACTTATCTGAAAAAAATAATACCTATTCTCTATCAAACTGGCATAATAAGGCCTTTTGGGCTTTTATTCTGTCAATCTATCTGTATGTTAATGCTTGCAAAGCAAGCCCTACCTTTTTTTTTTTTCCCCTTCTTTTCATCTAGGGACACATGCACACATACATCTGGTGAGGCTTCTATTTGAACTGTGCTGCAAGATAAGTTGGAAATATTGGACATCTGTATTATTATTGCAACCCTTGAATATGGTGGTGTATCTCACCACTTAGCCTTCTTTAATATCTCTCAATAAAGTTACATAATTCTCTTCATAGAGAATCTTATATTATATGATAGATTTATTACTGGCTACTTGACAGCTTCATGCTATTTCTTGGTTGTTTTTAGAGTCTGGAAATAAAAATGAATTATATTAGAATTAAAATGGTAATTAGAAGGCTTTATTAACCCCCTTATTAAGTATGATAATTTATATACAGATTCCTTTGAATTTTATATATTTTTATAAAATTTTCATGTAATTTTATTTTATACATAATTTTACACACATAATTTTAAATTATACATAATATATGTATGTAAAAATATAAACATAATATGCATATCATATATAAAATAATAGTTACATTACATGCAATATAAATGAAATTGTATTCTATATTAAAATATGCTACATTTATATGCTTTTATATTTTAAAATTATATCGTACAATATATATTTTATTTATAATATATAATTTTATATAAATTGTAACATATAACATATATAATCATATCACTCAATGATAAGAGCTTTGTTTTATACTTTTAATCCTGACACTATTTATTACTTTCCCACTTTTGAGGCTGTGTAGGTAGAATTACTGTATTATATGTAGAAGTTATATTAGTGGGTATTAATATCCTGCTCCTTTATCAAAAAGTTAAGTTTTGAATGATTCACTAATAACCATGCTTGCTTTACTTTTTTGAAGGTAACTTTTATAAGATAAAGGAGTTTCTCTGTATCAATATTTAGTTTGGACACATTTTTAAAATCAAGACATGATAATGACTTTATTATACATTTTCTGCATATATATTTTTTTTCCTTCTTTTGATCTATTTGGTAGTGTAGAACAATTGATTTTTTTCTTTTCTTTTCTTTTTTTTTTTTTTTTTTTTGTTACTGTGACTTAATCTTGAATCCTGGGGTCAAACTCTATTAGTTAATAATAATGTATTATCCTCTTTATATATTCTGAGATTGATTTTATAATATTTGTTTAGAATTTTTGCACCTTTGCTCATGACCAATAGTGATCTATAATTTTCCTTTCTCAAGCTGTTCAAGATGTTGGTATCAAAATTTTTCTAGCCTCTCCAAGTGGAAAATTTTCTCTCGAGTATTTTATTTAAGAATGTGTGTTAGACTGACATTATTTTTCCTTGAATATTTGGTTGAATTCACTTGTGAAGTTATATGTTTCTGTAACTTTATATGTGAGACAAATTTTTATTGTTGTGGTATTTTGGTGTCATGGCAATTTGGTGTAATTTGGTATGTTCGATAACATTTTTCTAATATATGTATTCTAATATATATCTAATCCTCAAATTACTTACTCTGTCCTTTCTCTGTTTTTCCTTTGTCATTCTTTCCAAAGATTTATCAACATTATCAGTATTTTTTAAAACTCTTTGGGTTTTATTCATCCCTCTAGTACTTGATTGCTTCTTACTAAACACATTTCTATTCATACTTGTGCTCCTTCCTTTCTTCTCCTTCCTTCAAGTTTAGTATGCTGCTTTCTATACAGCTTCATTGGATAGATGTTAAGCTCATTATTTTATGCTAATATTTGCTTTGAAGGTAGATATTTTCTCTGATAATTTTTAGATATAAATCACAATTTAAAATATGTATTATTTACCTCAAGATTCAGGTGCAAACTTTTATAATGTCCAATATTATTTCCTCTTTACCCATGTATGTTTTTGCCTGGCTTTCCAGAAAAAAAAAAATAGTGCCTCTTTACAAGGCTTTCAAAAGCGCCCTATCAACTGACTATCGTTTAGGGTTTTTGAAAATCAATTTAGATCAACTGCAAGAGTAAGACCAGAGCCCTCTATTATTCTAGCATAAGGGTTGTAAGCCCCCATAGGAAATGAACAAACACTTTTACTAATGAGTCCTCCTCCTAATTATGGCAGGGGAGGAACTCATGCTCCCAACCACAAATGCTGAGCAGGACAGACAAGCCTGCAGTTAAGTGTATAACATGTCTTATTGCTATTATATCTTAGCCCTGATTCCACCAAGGGAGGTGCTTGTAGTTCTCTAATTCTATACCTTAAAAACCCCACTACCAAGTGGTCAGGTTTTCTCTCCTGGTATCTAACATATAGTCCTACTAGATTGCTCTGTATTACTCTTGAGTGAGAACAAGGGGTCCATGTGCTCACTACTGTTGTTGTTCTTGTGATTTTCCCCAATAAAGATTCTTAGAGTAGGTCTGGTATATGATCTGCTTGAGCATTCATGTTTGATTTTGGGGTATATATTTTGCTTTAAATACTGATTTGCTACTATTAATATATCTCTATCAAATTTTTAATATTCATGGTATGTTTACTTCCAAACTTTCTTTAATCTTACATTTTAGATATAGTTCTTGTGAATACCCTATCAACATTCCTTTAATGAAAGAGTCAACCAAATTATATTTACATAATATAAAAAGCACTGTGCTTCAAAATAGTGCTCAACCCTCAGTGTCAGAAATTGCTTATTATTCCCCATTTTCAATTCTTCCTTTTAGTGATAGCAACCTAGATACTATCTTAGCATCTTACTCTCCAAGTACTTAATATGTTTCCCATATGCCTTTATTTCTAGGTGATGTGATTATATTTTGATCAATAGATTGTGGTGATGAGTGATGCACATAGCTTTTGGTGTATTGTTTCAAATAACTTCCATTCTACATTCTCTATTTAGAAAGCTCCTTCTAGATTATTGGATGGATGTTGGGAACCAGCTAAGTGGTAAAAGTGAGGTTAAGATGATTACTTCTCCATCCAAGCCTATTCTATCAAACAGCCTTCATTAGCTGAGTGAAGGAATAATGCATAAAGCACAGAAGGCAGTAACTGACAGGTCGGTGTTTTCTAAAAAATAAATAAAAACAAACAATCAAAATGTGATCCCAAAAGATGCTTATTAACATTTGAAGCTACCTGTCCACCAACAAACTGATAGTTTTCTAATTTTTTTTTCTTCAATTTTTTTTTTTAATAAACATATAATGTATTTTTATTCCCAGGGGTACAGGTCTGTGAATCGCCAGGTTTACACACTTCACAGCACTCACGATAGCACATACCCTCCCCAATGTCCATAACCCCTTCCCCTCTCCCAATCCCACCTCCCCCCAGCAACCCCCAGTTTGTTTTGTGAGATGAGAGTCATTTATGGTTTGTCTCCCTCCCAATCCCATCTTGTTTCATTTATTCTTCTCCTATCCCCCTAACCCCCCATGTTGCTTCTCCATGTCCTCATATCAGGGAGATCATATGATAGTTGTCTTTCTCCGATTGACTTATTTCACTAAGCATGATATGCTCTAGTTCCATCCACGTCGTCGCAAATCGCAAGATATCATTTCTTTTGATGGCTGCATAGTATTCCATTGTGTATATATACCACATCTTCTCTATCCATTCATCTGTTGATGGACATCTAGGTTCTTTCCATAGTTTGGCTATTGTAGACATTGCTGCTATAAACATTCGGGTACACGTGCCCCTTCGGATCACTATGTTTGTATCTTTAGGGTAAATACCCAGTAGTGCAATTGCTGGGTCATAGGGTAGTTCTATTTTCAACATTTTGAGGAACCGCCATGCTGTTTTCCAGAGTGGTTGCACCAGCTTGCATTCCCACCAACAGTGTAGGAGGGTTCCCCTTTCTCCAGCATCTGTCATTTCCTGACTTGTTAATTTTAGCCATTCTGACTGGTGTGAGGTGATATCTCATTGTGGTTTTGATTTGTATCTCCCTGATGCCAAGTGACGTGGAGCACTTTTTCATGTATCTGTTGGCCATCTGGACGTCTTCTTTGCAGAAATGTCTGTTCATGTCCTCTGCCCATTTCTTGATTGGATTGTTTGTTCTTTGGGTGTTGAGTTTGCTAAGTTCCTTATAGATTTTGGATACTAGCCCTTTATCTGATATGTCATTTGCAAATATCTTCTCCCATTCTGTCAGTTGTCTTTTGGTTTTGTTAACTGTTTCCTTTGCTGTGCAAAAGCTTTTGATCTTGATGAAGTCCCAATAGTTCATTTTTGCCCTTGCTTCCCTTGCCTTTGCCGTTGTTCCTAGGAAGATGTTGCTACGGCTGAGGTCGAAGAGGTTGCTGCCTGCATTCTCCTCAAGGATTTTGATGGATTCCTTTCTCACATTGAGGTCCTTCATCCATTTGGAGTCTATTTTCGTGTCACCCATGTTTGACTCTTAAAGGATCCCTGAACCCCAAATTTGCCTACAGAGAAAGATGACTGCAATATTGTGCAAACCCAAGAACTACATTCTCCAATGTCCATGTTATATTCCTCCAGAACAAATAATGGGCAAAAAAACACCCTTCAGAAGTCAAAGCCCTAGACCACAGAAAACAATGGACAGGGACAAAATCCAGGCTTTCACAGGGTCTAACCTGTTTTCAATGTTTAGAGCAATAAACTGTCATTCAATCGTTATCATGGACTGTGATTGATTTATGTTTCCTAATGTTCCCTTTGTAGAAGATTTTAATTGTGGTCATCTCTTTGCTATTCCATCATTTTATATGTAGTTTTGAGGGCAGATAGTTTCTTCCTTATGCAGCAAATTCACTATAGAAACCAAAGGTCCTCACTTTGAGTAGGATAACATAACTCATTAGGACATGTCATGGTCACTGTCTCATTTGGAAAGGGAGGTTGTGAGAGAGAATGAGGGAGTGAGGAAAAGCATATTTTGGTGGCCAAATTGGTAAGCAATGGAAGAGATTTCAAGTTCTCCAATACTCATTTCCCCCTATTCCTATAAGTAACAGAGCTTTGGTGAGTTTAGTTGATCTCAGAGTCGCCAAGAAATACTGCATGTTGCAACCTTCTTTGCATACAGGTATAGTGGGAGACATAACATCTACCTTATCCAAAGGGATGAAAGCCATGAAAAATGCAAAGCAATGATATACAAAGCACCCATGTCCATGGTGGAGTACAACCTCGATTACAGCCCTGGACAGCCCATGATAAACTCTTGACTTACAGACAAACTTCTATCTTGTTTAAGCTACTTTATTGTTTTTGGAACTTTGCTGCAGCAACTGAGCTTATATCATAAATAATACAAAGCGTAGCACTATATATAGCTGCTGCTATAATGAATCCATATACATACAGTGTTGTCTCAACCTGTGGTGCCTAAGTAATAAACCCCCTGCCAGTCAAATTGTCTTCTGCAAGCTGATATTATATAAAACATGTAGTCTCTATATATTCCATAAATATCTTTCAATATGAGTTTCCTTGCCATTGACACTACAACAGCTGGGCATTGTGCTAAATATTTTATATATGCTATTTTATGTGATTTCCACAAGACTCCACTATGATGATGATATCATTTCATCCCATTTCATAGATTAAATAAAATATGTAAGAAATTTTCCCAGGGGCTTCTGAGTGGCTCAGTTGGTTAAGCACCTGACTCTTGATTTCAGCTCAGGTCATGATGTCAGAGTCATGAGACAGAGCTCTAGGTCGAGGTCCAGTGCCTAATGCTTACCATGGAGCCTACTTAACGATTTTCTCCCTCCTTTCCCTCTGTCCATCCTCCCTGCTTGTGTGCACTCTCTCTCTCTCTCAAATAACTAACTAAATAAATAAGTAAATAAGTAAACAAATTTTTTTTAAAAAGAAAATTTTCCAATATCTGTAGGTAAAGCTAGAAAGTGGAGATTCAGAATCCACTTGAGATGGCTTGGATCCAAAGTTCACATTCTTAATCAGTACACTACCATATGCTAGGATATGTTACTTCTTTTCTATATATTAGATTGGTATACTTATCTTCTAACTAACTCAGAAATAAAATTTTTCTTTTCTACTTCTAAGAAAGTAAAGTGACCTGTTGAAATTGTCTTGTTCTATTCAAAAACTCTCTAGTGAATTTTTATCTTTAGAAGTATATTTTTATCTGTATCCATTTAGAGTTTCAAGTCACTCACAATAGCATTTTTCTGAAGGCACTGATTGCAGAAACAGACAAAATAAAGATAATAGTAAAAATCAATGAATTTGATACACTATCTCAGCAACTAGAGCAATTGGGGAATGAAATGAGCAGTTGATATGTACAGTTTGCTGTGTAACAGAAGCAGATGGATGACCATCTGTCAAAAATATAAGAAGAATTCCATCATAGAGTGATAAATTGTGCTACATAATATCTAGGGATTAGAGTCACCTCTAGTCTTTGCACTTTGTGGTATCTATATAGGGTCAATGTTTTGAAATTGAAAAAAGGGAAAGTTCCTATTTGTTGGTATAAGAGAGATCTGAGTTGTGGGTCCCTTTGGTGGTAGTTCCCATCCTGGTAACCACTAACTTCAGTTTCACATCTGTGTGAAGAAAGTAGATCAAATCCCCAGGCTCTTCTGAAGCAGTGATTTGGAATGAGATTCTACTTAAAACTGAAAATTTGAATGACTATCCCCAGTAAGAAACATTAAACCAAGCAAAATATTTGTTATCATTGTAAAGAGACAATTTAAAATTATTACTGACCTCTGTTTGGGCTTTAGGTGGAAAAGTCTTCTCTCAGAAGTAAATGTAATCAAAACCTGCACTTCATTTGAGACTTGGTTTGAATTTCCATTGCCTCACAGTTCAGAAACTTCAAAGTTGTCTTAGTTATATAATATAACAAGAAAATCTAAATAAAGAAGATTTAAAAAAAAATTATTTGTGATGATATTTTTCCATCCAAACCGACAAGGGGAATTTAGAGTGAAAACAAGTCCTACCAAAATAAGCAGATAGTTATTAAACGTGCTAATAATGAACAGGCTAGTAGCAATTCTGTATCCTATTGTATTATAGGTCAAGAGTTAGGCAAAAGCAAGCATTTTCATTTTATTAGAACTGAACACATTATTTACAGCCATTTGTCAAATTTCAAGTAAAGAATGTATTTCTAAAAGAAGAAATTGGAAATCAGAAGGAAGAGAAGACAAAAGAATCATCTTATTTTAAAAAATGTTAATGTATTGGCCAATGTTTTGTAGAAATTAAAAAGATGTGAAAGTTTAGTAAGTATTTTCTTTAGGGTTTAAAAACTTGTTAAAATAACGAGCATGATAGCATGTAACTGGAAGAAGGAAATCAATGTGAAAGCAGAGGGTCTTTTACTACTATTAGGATAGGACTATTTATTAGCTTCAGACATTTCTAAGGCAATTATGAATACTATAATATGAAAGGAAACAATAATAAAGATTAGAGCATAAATAAATGATATAGAAACAAACAGCAGAACAAATCAATGGAAGCAGGAGTTGGTTCTTTGAAAGAATTAATAAAATTGATAAAGACCCAGCTCAGCTTATCAAAAAAAAAAAAAAAAAAAGAGAGAGAGAGAAAGAGAGAAAGGAATCAAAAGAATAAAACACGAATAAGAGAGAAGAGATCTTGATGAAGTCCCAAAAGTTCATTTTCGCTTTTGTTTCCTTTGCCTTTGGAGACTTATCTTGAAAGAAGTTGCTGTGACTGATATCGAAGAGGTTACTGCCTATGTTCTCTAGGATTCTAATGGATTCCTGTCTCACGTTGAGGTCTTTTATCCATTTCGAGTTTATCTTTGTGTACGGTGTAAGAGAATGGTCGAGTTTCATTCTTCTACATATAGCTGTCCAGTTTTCCCAGCACCATTTATTGAAGACACGGTCTTTTTCCCATTGTATATTTTTTCCTGTTTTTGTCAAAGATTATTTGTCAGTAAAGCTTGAAATCAGGTAACGTGATGCCGCCAGTTTTGTTTTTCTTTTTCAACATTTCCTTAGCAGTTCGGGGTCTCTTCTGATCCATACAAATTTTAGGATTATTTGCTCCAGCTCTTTGAAAAATGCCGGTGGAATTTTGATCGGAATGGCATTAAAAGTATAGATTGCTCTAGGCAGTATAGACATTTTAACAATGTTTATTCTTCCAATCCAAGAGCATGGAAGGGTCTTCCATCTTTTTGTTTTGTATCCTGCCACGTTACTGAATTGCTATATGAGTTCTAGTAGTTTGGGGGTGGAGTCTTTGGGGTTTTCCATATAAAGAATCCTGTCATCTGCGAAGAGAGAGAGTTGGACTTCTTCATTGCCAATTTGGATACCTTTTATTTCTCTTTGTTTTCTGATTGCTGTTGCTAGGAATTCTTTTTTTTTTTTTTTTAAAGATTTTTTATTTAGTTATTTGACAGAGAGAGATCACAAGTAGACAGAGAAGCAGGCAGAGAGAGAGGGAAGCAGGCTCCCTGCTGAGCAGAGAGCCTGATGCGGGACTCGATCCCAGGACCCTGAGATCATGACCTGAGCCGAAGGCAGCGGCTTAACCCACTGAGCCACCCAGGCGCCCCTGTTGCTAGGAATTCTAATACTATGTTGAACAAGAGTGGTGAGAGTGGGCATCCTTGTCGTGTTCCTGAGCTCAACGGGAAGGCTGCAAGCTTTTTCCCATTAGGATGATATTTTCTGTGGGTCTTTCATAGATAGATTTTATGAAGTTCAGGAATGTTCCCTCTATCCCTATACTTTGAAGCGTTTTAATCAGGAACAGATGCTGGATTTTGTCAAATGCTTTTTCTGCATCAATTGAGAGGACCATGTGGTTCTTCTCTCTTCTCTTATTGATTTGTTCTATCACATTGATTGATTTGCAAATGTTGAACAATCCTTGTAACCCAGGGATGAATCCCACCTGGTCACGGTGAATAATCTTTTTAATGTGCTGCTGGATCCTGTTTGCTAGGATCTTGTTGAGAATCTTAGCATCCATATTCATCAGTGATATTGGTCTGAAATTCTCCTTTTTGGTAGGTTCTTTGCCTGGTTTGGGGATCAGGGTGTACTGCTTTTATAATGTTAAAATTAATAAGTATAAATACACCACAAAATATTATATAATGGTATAATATGTATTTTTTAAAATCTGGATTTATGTTAAAATATAGAGAATTATACACAATACTATTACAATGATTATTTCTGTTGGAATTAACAGAAGTTTTGGGAGGAGTACTTTTTTATTTTGTAAGCTTTATATCTAAAAACAAGTGCATAACAATTTTGAAAGGTGAAATGCATGTGTATAGAATAAAATTCACATGTTACCACTTAAAACTGTTAGTAGTATAGCTACAACCACTCTTTCCTAATCAAAATAAATTCTTGAGTTATTGTCATAAATATTCAAATTCAAAATATCTGCTTTCCAGTAAAACTGAACATACATATGCTTTTTCTCCCCCCTAGATGGGAAGCATGTAGACCACATTTTGATTAGAAAAAAAAATTGACTATATTATTTAACTCTACTAAATCATTATAAAAAGTCTCTTGAATGTTGTTCTGGAAAAAATAAATTTCAAATGTATCTCTTTGGTCTTACTCATTTTTATAACTAATTTAAATAATTCCCAAAACAGAAGAAAATCATGCTATAAAAGCAAAAGAAATATTTTTATATTTAAGTGCTCATGGGTTTTCTAAATCTTGATGACATGTATACCTCCCTTACCTAATTCACATACTCTGTCATGTTGACATTGTTTCTGTTTCTCAATGTCCCACCATACTTCATGGCTTTCTTCAAAATTTTTCTTAAAGTTTCCTAATTCTGAATAGGTATGAAGAACTGTTAACTTATTTATGTTCCTGGTAGTAACTACTTCAATAAAATCTAGTACATGAATTCAAAAGTCAAATAAATAAAATTTATTTTACACTCTAAAGTTGACATAAAATAATTTAAAGGAAGCATATGTATATAAATCTATAAATTAAATCTATTAGAAAAGAACATAACATTTTAAATTATATAACAATGTCTGTATAAACTAGCATAATAAAGTGTATTATTAGTGTATTTTTTTAAAAGTCCAGGTTTTTTACAAATTACATATAATTATTAGTTATATATAAAACTTTATTAAAATGATTTATTAAAAATGGATCTCTTGGAAAATATTTTTCTATATTTTTATGGTGATATAATCATGTTATATATTTATTTTATTTATTTTTCCCAATGGTTTCTATCATTTTATTTTTAAAAATAATTAATTTTGATGTATTTTTTCAAATTTTTATTTAAATTCTAGTTAGACATTTATAAAAATATTTATACAAATATATAGTTTTATTTATATACATATTATGCTATATTATCATTTCTACACATAACAACTTTATGATATGGTCTATACACATAATTGAATCTTTGCATAGATAGTATCATTCTTCTTTATACCTAGATAATGACTCCCTTTAAATGAAACGGTACGTCCTCCGACAGCTATGACCAAAATAATCTATTAAACTTCTACCAAAGGCGCTAGCACTGCCATCTGTTGAATAGGTTTATCATATTCTTACTGGTTGGTAATACATGTGAGCACTATTTGCACTTGAAATTGAAGGAAATCATGCAAATACATTTGTTGACACCTACTTATCTAAAGTTCCTTCTTAACAAATAAAGTAGTAATTTGAATCAAATTCAGGTACAGTAGTTTCTAAGACACAGAGAGATTCTACAGTAGGGAGGTCGGTCAAAGAACTGTCTAAATTGTTTTAGAAATCATCAGACAACAGTGACATCTTACTCACAGCAACACAAAGATGGCTGTTTACCTTCTTTCGTATCTCACTGGACACCAGCTTTATGAGCAATATAAATAAAAATTGGGTGAAACCCACATTACACCTTCAAACTTGGAAGGGTGTCTTAACAGACACACCAGGTGTCTGCTAAGTGAACTTAACAGGGTAAGAGACACCTAACAGAGAAGGAAGACACCTGACTTCGTTTGCTTTAAAAATAGAATGTTCTAGGGCACCTGGGTGGCTCAGTGGGTTAGGTCTCTGCCTTCAGCTTGGGTCGTTGATCTCAGGGTCCCGGGGCTGAGTCCCACATCAGGGTCTCTGCTTGGCAGGGAGCCTGCTTCCTCCTCCTCTCTCTCTCTCTCTGCACCTACTTGTGATCTCTCTCTGTCAAATAAATGAATAAAAAATCTTTAAAAAATAAATAAAATAAAAATAGAATGTTCTATTTGAAAAAGGCTTGGCACATGAAGGAGTTTATCAACCCAAAGAGTAAAAGTTGTGTTTGGGCATGGTCTTGGCTCCAGGAGAGCAGAGAACATCTCCTTCCAAACACTATTTGCTAGCTTACAGTGATATTCCTCACAAGATAAAGCACATCACTAAATATTTTGTCAATGAAAAAAGCGCCCCTAAAAAGCAGAATATTTGGGCAGTAGGAATTCATGTTAGACTGGGTTCATTAGCCATAACAAACTGAAAGCCCCTTGATCTTTGGCTGTTGCAAATCTGGAGAATATCAGTGGAGATCTTTTCTAGAGTAAGCAGTTATTACAAGCAAAGAATTTTTGCAGGGCTTTTACCTGAATGAATACAAAAATGAAAATTATCAAAGTTATCTAAATGTATAATAGATGAAAAGCCAGATTCTTCTATCGTTAATCAAAGATGCCACCACAAAAACTCTTTCACTGCCTTAAGTGGAGTAAAACTTTAGAACATTTTTAATTTTTCTTCCAGATTCAAGAAAATGTATTCTGGCTTAAAAAGCCAGACCAAGTGGTCATAAAGAGAAAATATTGTAAAATCATGGAAATTTTCTTTTTTTAAGGTTTGATAAACCTTATCAGTTTATGATTTATCAGTTAAGTATCAAACAAACTATTGGCATTACGGAAAAATAAATTCATGGCAATTGACAAATAATGAAAAAAGATGATAATTACAGGAAAATGTGAAACATTTGACAGATGAAGAAAATCCAATCTATGAACAACATAAAACAGAGTATTAAAATTATTTATTACTCAGAGTAATAGAAGACAAGCACTAATCTCTGAGCAAAATCAAACTTTTTAAAAAATACCAAGTGTTATTTCATTAAAATATCTTAATTTAAAGTATTCAAAAATTTTATAAGCATGCAAGTTATACAGAATGGAGATGAGGGAAAAGCATTGAAAAAAAATACAGTGGAAACACTAAAGGACTTTGATAACAAAGCTTAACCAAATAACTTTTGAGGGGATGGTAGGTAGGAGTCATACAAAGAAGACTAAAAATCCAAGAGTCTTCTACTCTGTCAAATGCCTTTCATGCACAAAACAAATAAATGGACTTCTCTGACCCGTAGTAGGTGCTTACAATTATGCTTCAATTAAAGTCATTAAAACAAGGCTTCAGTAATTATATCACTTATGTACCTTCCTGAATAAATTACGTAAGTATAGTCTGTCTTGAATGAAAAAATAAAACACAAACTGAAGAAAGAGGAAGACAGTACAAAAACTTTAGTGTTGGCAATAAAACAAACTAAATATAGAGGCAGGTCTACTTAAGGATTATAGTAAGACTATAAAATATACTCTAAAAAGAGAAAGTAAGTGGTTGCCTGGGTGCTTCACTCATTAAGGGTCTGCCTTCGGCTCACGTCACCATCCAAGGGTCTTGGGATCCAGCCCTTAGTTGGGCTCCCTGCTTGCCAGGAAGCCTGCTTCTTCCTCTCCCACTCCCCCTGCTTATGTTCCCTCTGTCACTGTGTCTCTCTGTCAAATAAATAAATAAAAATATTTTTAAAAATAGATAAAAAGAGAAAGTAAGCAATTAAAATAATTTTGATAGAGGAGATAGATAATATAAAATTATTAATGTTTACCTATAATTAAATATGTCATATTTATTTATAAAATTTCAGTGGTGTGTATAAGGAAAATTTGTGGCATTTAAGTATTTGTCGTTTATAGATGGAGTGAATGGATTACTCTTTCATCCTTCACATTGTCAATAACAACATCAAAAAAAATAGTTTCAGGGATGTGTGTGTGTGTGTGTTTCTGGTTCATTCAAAGGTACAACTCATTGACTGTGATGGTAAATTATATTCTCCTGTGATTTCTTTGGATTTGTGTTGTAGGATTACTTTGGTTTTTTTTCCCCGCAGCATCCTTAAATTTCATGATTACTTTTAAGTAATTAAAAATATTACAACCACTTTAGATTGTAACATATATTCCTAAATCAAAATATATTTCTCAAAATACATTACTGAAAATATATTCCTAATTCAAGAACTTAAATATGTAGTACCAAGTAAAAATCAAACAACCTAGTATGATCTAAAGTTAAAACTTCTTTCCTTTTCATATAAACCACTCTAAAGTAGTGGAAGTATGGCCAGATTTCTCTCTTTCCCCTATATAAAACTTCTTTTCCTCTCTCAGAAAAATAACTGTGGTTACTGACAAGTTTGATATTAGATTTAGGGTACGAAGATCCAAAGAAATGATGTTAGGGAATTCTTACATTTAATGTATTCAGCCTTATGGTGTCATACAGAGTAGTCTTACTGCCTTGGATTTAGTAAGCAACTAAATCATATGTGTTGTCCTGAGAAAAAATTTCTAGTATGGGGGTTGGGGGGACCTCATACCTTCAGTGTCTTGTAGATATCCAATCCCACTGAATATTCATTCCATTCTCAGCACCCATGTATCCTTTAAGATTCAAATCATCTATTGAGATCTGTTTCCCCTCTTTGGGAAAAATGGAAAGTAATGCTTTTCTGGCTGTCTTTCATGAGTTGACTCTTATGGCCCAAAAGAAATATTCTAAATTTCTTTGCCCTACCAACTCTGAAAATGCCAAACATCAGAGTCATCTTCATAAACCACTTTTCAGTCTCTTACTCTTGGTTGTAAATCAAACAACAGCTCAAGGTATCTCCTAAAGTGCAGAGAATCACAAATTAAGAATTCTATGTGGTCTCTTTAAAGCCTTTTTCATTTGTTTAGGGTTGGAATATACCACCACCAATCACTGCTCCCCATGCCTCCAAGGGACTCAAGCATAGCTTCACAAGCCCCAAAGATTCTTGCAAATCCCCAAATCTCAACCCTGGTAGACTCCCAATATGAATAGGATGAGGACTAAAGAGTCATTTATATAGGTACAGCACTACTTTTAAAATCACAATCTAGAGACACCTGGGTGGTTTAAGCATCTGCTGTCAACTTAGGTCATGATCTCAGGGTCTTGGGATGGAGTCCACATCCGGCCCTTTGCTCCATGGGGAGCCTGCTTCCCCCTCTGCCTGATGCTCCCCCTGCTTGTGCTCTCTCTCTCCGACAAATAAATTTAAATATATACAAATAAAAAATAAGGGGCGCCTGGGTGGCTCAGTGGATTAAGCCACTGCCTTCGGCTCGGGTCATGGTCTCGGGGTCGTGGGATCGAGCTCCGCATTGGGCTCTCTGCTCCGCGGGGAGCCTGCTTCCTCTCTCTCTGCCTGCCTCTCTGCCTACTTGTGATCTCTTTCTCTGTCAAATAAATAAATAAAATCTTTAAAAAAAATAAAAAATAAAGTAAAATCACAATCAAGCATATCACTTTGTAATTTTGCATCTAATCTGGCTCAGTAAATATTGACTTTTAAAATTGAGGGTATATACCACCAGATAAAATGCAAAATACCTCCACTGTAAGATGGAATCTTGATAATTCTAGAATTTTTAAATTTAATAAAGTAATTCCAATTCACTTGATCAAAGAAGATAAGAAAATCTGAAAGTAGAAAACAAAAATAAAGAATACTGAATTAATGATGATAACATATAACAATAAGTACTTAAAACAAATAAACAACAACAAAAAAGATCATTTTTGGAGTACTAAGCATGTTGTGTATCTCTCCCTTGATCTTCCTTCACTTAGTCCACTGGCCTCCATGCCGATTCTCAGATATACCACCCATGAATGTGTAATTGTTCTTTTGGCTGGAACAACTAAAACTGAACTTTTTCCTAGCCATTGCTCAAATGTTTCCTAATGAGGCTTTGTAGCACCCTCTTTGAAATTATAATCAAACTTCATCTCCTATACTCCCAATTCCCTTCAACATGATATGTTCGATTTGTTATCTGTAAAACTTACCCATGTAACAAAGTGCACAGTTTATTGACTATTTTGTTAATGACTTATGGAGTAATTCTTGCCCCAAGGTGTAAGAATCTTATGGCAGAAATTCTCTGTAAATTTGCTCATGGATGTTTTCATTGTGGTTAAAGCTGTAATTGCCACTTAGTAGACAATATGTGTTTGTTTATTTGTCTTTGAAAGGATTTTGGATAGAAAGATACCTGGTAAAGAACTTATATTTTTATCTCCTTGACATACACCACATAAGCAGTAATCTTTACTGAAACTTAGAGTATATAAAATAAAATTTTTAATAGATTTTTTTAGAGCAATTTTAGGTTCACAATAATATGGAGCAGAAGGTACAGCAATTTTCCACCTGCCTCCTGCCTCCCCATGTGCCCAGCCTCTCTCAGAATCCACATCCCTCACCACAGGGGTACATTTGTTACGACTGATGAACCCACATTGACATATTGTTATTACCCCAAATCCATGGTGTACTTTAGGGCTCACTGTTGGTGTTGTAGATTCTATGGGTTTAGACAAATGCATTTAATGTATTCAGCCTTATGGTGTCATGCAGAATAGTCCTACTGCCTTGAAAATCCTCTGTGCTCTGTTTATCCCACTCTTCCTTTTAAAGCCTGGTAATCACTAATCTTTGTACTACCATAGTTTTGTCTTTTCCAGAAGGTCATATAGCAAGAAGCATACAGTATGTAACCTTTTCAGATTGGAAGAAGCCAATTGTCCACTTGGTTATATGCATTTAAATTCCCTTCATGGTTTTTCGTGGCATGATCACTCACTTCTTTTAAGGACTAAATACTATTGCATTCTCTGATGTACAACAGTCAAAAACACCTTTTTATCCAACTGAAAGTACCGTTGCTGTCTACTTTTTGACTTCCTAATTAAAATTGAATAAAGATGTGTTCATAACACTAAAATGTATATCACACCAAAATGTACAACTACCACCTAAAACTTATTTATGCATTTATTTTTATTGACACTTTACTTACTTTTCAAACTCCACCCAAACATTTAACCAAATGAAATTACAGATATGGAATTAATTTCACTCTTTTTGCCTTCTCAATAGATCTATGGGTAAAACATTTTTTTTTACAATTTTTTGAAATTGTAAATTAAAGAAAAAAAAGTAGATTTTCAAATAGTAGCCTAAAGTCAATTCAAAAGTTTTCCATTCTGTGTCAGTCCTCTTCCTCTTATTTTCCTAGCTCAGCAAAAAGTACACCATATATGCAGTTATTGAAGTCAAAGGGAAGAGCTTCAACCATGATGTCTGTCTCCCACACTCCCCATAACAAATAATTTATCAAGATGTGACAATCTTAACTACTTGGTTCTGGATCCACTGGCACTTACTTTGTGTCACTATCATTACTAAACTAGACTAATACTATAGTTTCCAAATAATACCTCTTCTCTAATTTATTCACTTCCCTGGAGTTACCACAGTATAGGAATTACACAACACTGATCTTTATGAATTCCAGGAATAGCTCCTTTTTGGCCATTTTCACTTTTTTTTTTTTTTTTTTTTTGGTGGAGTGAGCATGAGTGGAGGTGGGAAGAGTAGAGGGAGAGGGAGAGAGAGTCTTAAGCGAGCTTCATGCCCAGTGTGCAGTCTGATGCAAGGCTAGATCTCACAACGCAGAGAGTATGACCTGAGCTGAGGTCAAGAGTTGGAAGCTTACCAGCTGAACCACCCAGGCACCCCTATTTCCCTCTTCTTAATAAACATATAAATCTCTTGGCACAGATGATGAGTTGCTGCAAAAACTCACTCCTACTTACTTGCCCAGCTTTATTTCTGAATCCCCCTACATCCTCCCATAATATACTCAGGCCATACTGAATGCATTTCATTTTCTAGATCTTCTTTCGGAGTTTTCACATGTGTTATTTCTAGGGTCTGGAACATTCTTCCCTTCTACTCATTGTAACTTAATCTTGCAAAGAGCTGCTCACCATTCATGTCTTGATGAGGAGGTTATTTCCCCCAGAATTTTGTTTGGTCTTCCTTTGATTATACTGGATGGTAATTAGCAGTGTTCCAGTACTTCGCAAATATTAACTTACTTGATCCTCATAAATGAAATTTCCATGATAAATATGGCAGGTTGATTTCAGCTACACGGAAGCTGAATTTGAGATGTAGATTAGCATGGAGAAGTTTTACTAATGCGTGCTCCTGGGAATTCTTTTGGAAGGAAAAGAAGGAAGTTCGATTGGACAGAAGGAAGACTCAAGCTGTGATGTAATCCCAAGAGGTCCCTTGGCCTACCATATGGGGAGTTCTGAAACTAGCATGACTGTGAGAACTGTCTGAGTGGAGGTGAAAAGACCAGGGACTTAATTCCCCTGTGCTGATCAGCCATGGGATGTCTGATTCCTTGGGGAAGGTGGATTGAGAGAGGCAGCTCTCTTCAACTGAACCTCTCCTTGAAGCTATCTGATGGATGAGGCAATCTACTAACAAGTCTCAGCAGCTGGTAGAATAAGTGTTAGATAGGAATTACTATCCCAACTGCACAGAAAAAGAAACTGAGGGATGAATATGTTGAGTAGGCCATCCTGTTATACAGCAAAATTATTGGCTCCAGGATTCAAACCAGGGAGTTTGGTCCTCTACTTCACAACATATACCAAATCAATCACAATGGATGCAAGGTATAGATACAAACTGTAAAGCAATGTTTTAAAATAAAATAGAAACAACTTAATGCATTTTCTATATTTGAATACTTTTAAAAACAGGATGCCAAAGGCATAATCCAAAGGAAATACTTGATAATTTGGACTATATTATGTAAGACATCATCAAAAGAGACATAAAGAGATTGAAAAGACAAGCCACAGAGTAGGATATAATATTTAAAGCAAATAGTTTAACAAAATCCTGGCACCCAGAATATATAAAAACTGCTAAGAAAAATACTGAAGAATCAAATTTTGAAAACTGTCAAAAGATCTGAATAGGAACTTCACAAAAAGAACATCCAAATGGTCCAAAAAATCTGAAAAGGCCTCCACCTTCCTAGTCATCAGTAAAAGGCAAAATAAAACAACTCCAAAATGCTATAATATGCCCCTTCTTCCCACGGTTAAAATGGAAACAAGATAATTGAAACAAGACAAAGCAGAAATAAAACAAATGGATTGTGGTAAGGATGTGGAACCACTGCTGGGAGAGATTAGAAATTAGTAAAGCTGCTTGGGGAAATTGTTCAGCAGTACCTACAGAAGACTGACACAGAAAAATCAGCAGTTTCACTTCTATACAGCCCAACAGAAATGCAAATACATTCACAAAAAAACAAACAAATGCTTACAAGCAGCATTATTAAAAATGGACCCAAACTGAAACCTATCCCATAACTAATAAACAGGAGAATGGATGGATAATTCATGGTGTGTTTGCACCATGATATACTATTTGTCTATGGGAAAGAACGAGCTACTGTTGTACTGAACAATATGGGCTGAACAGTAAATCTAAGCACAATAAAATATATGTTCTATGATTCCAATATTATAAAACTTATAAATAGGCAAGACTAATTTATGAGATTAGAAGTAAAGTTAATGGGTACTCTGGAGGCACAGGTGAAAAACACTAGAAAAGAGCATTGGAAACCCCCTGGAGATGCTGGTAATTTTCAGGTTCTTGATCTAGATCTTGATCTAAAGATTGGTTCAATTTATGAGAATTCATCAAGCTATACACATGATTTGTGCCCTTTCTGAATGTACTTCAATTATGTACTTTAATTCAAAGGAAAACATCCCAGGAAGTCTGACTCCAATGTTCATAGTCTTTTTTTATTTTATTTTATTTTTTCTTTTCAGTGTTCCAAAATTCATTGTTTATGCACCACACCCAGTGCTCCATGCAATACATGCCCTCCTTAATACCGACCACCAGACTCACCCAACCCCCCATCCCTCTCCCCTCCAAAACCCTCAAATTGTTTCTCAGAGTCCGCAGTCTCTCATGGTTTGTCTTCCCCTCTGATTTCCCCCAACTCACTTCTCTGCCAGGAGGGTAAATTGTGATAAACATTTCAGATTACAAAGTAAAATCATACAATAAAGGCAAAGGTTCAAATGTGATGCATTAGTTCTATTCCTAGGTATGTGTCACAGAGAAATTCTTGCGCATGTGCAAAAAAAACATGTACAAGAATGCTCAGATATGCATTATTTGTTTAAGAAAGAAGATCAAGAAAGATTGAAAATATGCCAACTATTCCTCAAGTCAACAAATAAATAAATTGTGGCATATTTACATAATAGAATATTATACATCAGTAAACAATAAATAAACTACAATCACCTGCAACCAAGTGGAATAATTTTAGAAATCAAGTGTTGGGTAAAAAAAAAGTCCCAGAAGATTACACAAACTATAATAAAACTTGAACAACCCCCAAACAATAAAAACTAAAGAATATAACATTTAGGCATATACAAAACTACAATATAAATAATTTTCAAAACTAACAGACTGATAAACACGAATTCTAGAGAGATGCTATACTTGGAGGGGAGGCAAGGTTATAGAACATGAATGGATCACATAGTACATAGAAAATGTTGGTCATGTCCTACTTTATGTGTTAAGATATGGATTTATACTTGTCCATTTTACATTGTTTATATCTTACATATGACTTATACATTTATATATACATATACATTGAATATTATATTTTGAAGATTCTGAAGTACAAAATAATACAGATTATCCCCCACATACCTTGGCTGTGATGGGAAGGAGAGAGGTAAAATAAGAAAAGTTGGAAAATGGAGTTTAAAGAAACTTGTGTTTATGTAGATGTTTAAATAAAAGAGCCAATAGAAAAGTGAAGTAACAAAACTTGTATAGGTTGTTAGTGAGAGATTTCTGGGTTCATTAGAGTGGACTGTGAAGTTTCTTACTAGTTTCAGGTAGGCATGTTAGATTTGTTCTTCCCTGATTCAATTATATCCATTTCCTCTTTTGTGTTAGATCTGAATGTGTAGATGGTTATAAAGATACTAAAAATAAAAATAAACTTAAAACCTTTAACTTTGTTTATAGGACCATGTTCTCTGCTTACCAGATAACTTTTGAGCATGATATTCTTAATATGTAGCATAATTCTTGAAGCACACTACATGCTTTAAAAAATCTGACAAACTGATGCACTCACAGAGATAGTAGAAAGGTGGTTGCCAGGGGCTGGAAGGTGGGAAAATATGTAGAGGCCCATAAAAGGTTACAAACTTTCAGTTATAAGGTGAATAAGGTTTGAGACTCTAATTATAGCATGACTATAGTTGATAACAGCGCATTGTGTGATTGAAATTTGCTAAAAGAATGCAAGCTAAGTGTTTGCACTTAAAAAAAAAAGAAAGAAATAGAAAGGAAGAAAAGAAGGAAGGAAGAAAGAAAGGAAGAAAGAAAAATAGGAAGGTAAATTTACATGAGGATATGTGAGTTGGTGGATTTGTTAATTTTCTCAATGGGAGGGAAGTCTTTCACACTATATATAAAATCATCATGTTGTACACTTTAAATATCTTACAACTTTATTTGTAAATTTTACCTCACTAAAGCTGAAACTATCAAATCGATAGTAGTTTAACTAAAAATCTCATGTTTATCATTTAGGTGAACCATAAGAATTTATCGTGTTCAGTAACTGATCCACATGATGACAATCTCATATGAATCATCCTATTATTAAGAGAATATCATCTCTTTCTAAGAGTTGCTTTAGTTTCCAAGGTGATTATTTCAAGTTCTATTACAATGAAGATGGGCCAAACCGACGATAATAGTAAGTTAATACTGGAAGAATGTCTGAGGTTGAAATTATAAGTTGTAAGGCTATGTTACATTTTGAAATATTACAAATTAATCCTTCCAACACAATCTTGAACTTCTAACACTCTGCTAATATTGATGCTGCTTAAAGGAGAATTTCTCGGTGTAGACTATGAATAGATTACCCAAGAAGGTCAAGATCTGCCCAGAAGTTAAGTTAAATTACATACATATACATATACATATATATATATATGATATTCTTGAAGTGTAATTACTTAAAGAAAATATAGCACTATGAGGTTACTTTATTAATACATAGGTGTAATTTCAGCCTGTAGAATCCTTAGATTTGGGTTTGAACTCCTGCATTTTTACTATTAAATTGTGAGTATATATATATATATATATATATATATATCAATTGACCAACCAATCAACAGATAAAATAATGGATCTGTCTTTTATTGCAAAACTGTTAAATGATAAAGGCACTAAAACTTAAATCTCCACATATAATAACATCTTTTTATCTCTATAGCATAAACTCATAAGTGAAGTGATACATGGAGAGAAATAAACATGACTTCATGGATGTCTTTTCTGTTTTAATAAATACAAGTTATAAAATAGAATGACTTTATTAATTTTTTTCTCTTCTTTTCTGAATAGTTTAATTTCTATTTTGTGTAGAATTCAAATCACGATCCAGAGTTTGTGAAAGGAAATTGAAATCTTTTCACAAAGATGTATAGTTTAGTAACAGTATACCAAATTCTGATAAACATCCAGCTACTAAGCAAGGGACTCCAGCTGCACATCAGTTTGATGTTTTTAATTGCAAGGTTTATACTTAAATAGCTGCTTAATGATCTGTGACCCTGGCTTGAAAACAGAAAACATTTCAATGATAACTGACTTCTTGACGCTCATGAAATTTTCATGAATTCATGAATTACAACACCTTAAATCAAACTTTGCTTATTCTTCTATTCTTTGAGATTGATGCTACATCTGAAGTTTATTCAGAAAATGTGCATAGTGCTAGGCATTCATATTAAGTAAATTGATCATTTCTTTCTGATTGCACTAGCTTGATTCCCTACTCTAAGTATTTCACTTTAACTCATGACCGTTGGTAGTAAGATACTCTATTGTGTGTGTGTGTGTGTTTACCATTTTATTAGAGAGGTTTTTTTTTCCTCCATTCCTTCTTAAATGAAGATCCACTCCCTCACAACACAATATTTGAGGGATTGATTTTTTTCCCCCACATCTGTTTTGTCCTGTGTCCAAATCAATGATCTATGATGAGGAAATCCTGTCAGGAGGTTCTTTGGTTTTGGTTTTTGTTTTTTCCCCCCGAAGCTTTATAAACTACATGAAGATCTCTATGAAAATATGGAACTCACATTCCAACAAAAAATAGATTCCTCTTTCTTTCCTTCTTTCTTTTACATTTCCCATGTCAATGCATGATTACTGAACTCAAGCAGAAACTAACAGCGTGAAAGTTATTCAAATTTTGTTGATCCTGTTCTTGTACATGGGATAAAGTTAATTAAATGTAATTCAGCAAATAATTGTATATCACTTAACATGAAAAACGCTAATGATTCATTCAATATATATTCACTGATCAGCCTCAATGTACCTGCCAACTTGCTAAATGTCACATACACAAAAAAAAAAAGAAACAAAGAAGATGAAGGAGGAGGAGGGGAGGAGGAGAGGAAGGAGAAGGAGAAACCCAAAAGACAGGTAGGGTCTCTGTAGGGGTTGTGTGTGTGTGTGTGTGTGTGTGTGTGTGTGTGTGTGTGTGTGTTTTATTAGTGGATCTTAAAATTGGTGTGGAGTTGCTTAGAGGGCTTGTTAAAACACAGCTGGCTGGGACCCACCCCAGAGTTTAGGACTCAGTATGCCTAGGTGTGTTATCAACTGATACTGATGCTGCTGGCCTGAGAGCCACACTTAGGAAACCACTAATTTAGATGAATAACTGTATTCCAACTTCCACTTATGGAATAGCATGGCAACTTTTTCTGTCAAAGGATTCACTTCCTTTTCACTTTCATAACTGCATTACCTGTTATCACATTGTTCATTTGCTGAAACACTAAATAGGTGAGAGAATTCTTTCTGGGTTAGACTAGTAAACATCCTGATAAAGTTTCATGAAGTGGGTCACACACATTGTAACCAACACCCACATCAAGAAACAGAACATTATCAATAACCCCAGGAAACTCCTTATGGACCCTTCCCATCAGTATCCCCTCTAAGAGTAACCACCATTCTTCTTTTAAACCCCATCAGTGAAGTAGCTCTACTTCTACACATAAATAGTTAGAATCAAGAATGTGCTTTGTGTGGCTCTTGGCTTTTGGTGTTTGTTTCTGAATATCATTTGGGCACGATTTATCCTATCATGAGTTGGTGGTAGTTTTGTGCTTCTTTGGTGTGTGTCTTGCATTGTGTTGTATGAATATATTCATTATATTGCTGGTGCACAATTGAGTTGTTTCAGGTGTTTGACTAGGGCTGTTATGGAAATAATTGTTCATAATTTAATAAGCATATGAAGGGCTTTTGATAAGGTATGTACATAGAAGTACAAGGCTAGCTAATAGGGAATGTGCATTTTCAACTTTAACAGGTACTGCCAGGCAATTTTCCAGAGGGATTTTTGTAATTTATACTTTCACCAGCATCATCATCAGGTCAACACTTTTAGGTTATTTGTTTGGTGTTGCTTTGTTTATTTGTTTTTTATTTCAACCATCCTGGTGGGGTCATATGAAGTTCAGCACCTTTCACATGTATCCTGCCATTTAGGTATTAGGTGTCTTCATTTGAACAAAGCCTTTCAGTCTTTTTTGTTGCTGTTGGTGGTGGTGGTGGTTTCCTTGCCTTCCTTTTCTTACTGATTTGTCCAAAAACTCTTTTGAAATATAAAAAAAGATGTCTTCTCCCATTTTGTGCCTTGCTTCTCTCTTTTAATTCTGTCCTGGGAAATATAAAAGTTCTTCATTTCAATGTATTCTATATTATCTTTTTTGTTTTGTTTTGGTTTGGTTTGGTTTTGGTTTCCTGCTGTTGATGCTAGTAGACACTAGTTGCCCCTCCCCAGTCTAGGGTTCAACCCTCCAGGGCTTCTAGCCTGGAGAATGGCACACTTACAAATTTCTCTCTCTCTGGGAGTCCTGAATCCTAGTCCTTATTTCTTCTCAGCATCACAGGCCTTCCAGAAATGTCTCCTCTCCTTTTGTTGACTTTCTGATTCATTTTTTCATCCTCTACTCTGCACAGATTTATAATTCAGCAAATTTGTTTCTTTAAGGGAAAATATGTCCATGGCCTTAACTTTTGTTCATTTATTTGTTTATTTATTTTAAAGTAGGTTTCATGCCCTGCTTGGGGCTTGAACTTACAACTCTGAGATCAAGAGTCACATACACACCTGACTGAGCCAGCTAGGCATCGTCCCTGCCTGTGGCCTTTAGAGTCCTAAATTTCTCATTTTCCTCAACAGATTTTATAGCAAGATAATATATTATAAAAGTAGTAGTAGTAGTAGTAGTAGTAGTAGTAGTAGTAGTAGTAGTAGTAGTAGTATTGAGGTACATGGATGGGTCATTCAGTTAAGTGTCCGACTCTTGATTTTGGTGCAGGTCATGATCTCAGGGTCCTGGGATGGAGCACTGCATGGGGCTCTGATCTCAGCAGGGAGTCTGCTTGAGATTCTCTCTCCCTCTGCCTCTCCCCTGCTGCGCACTCTTTTGCGCACACTCTCTCTCTCTCTCTCTGTTTAAAATAAGTAAATAAATCTTTTTTTGAAAAGTAGTAGTAGTGGGGATGCCTGAGTAGCTCCGTTGGTTAAGGGTCTGCCTTTGGCTCAGGTCATGATCCCAGGGTCCAGGGACAGAGTCCCACATCAGGCTTCCTGCTCAGCAAGGAACTGCTTCTCCCTCTGCCTGCTGCTTCCCCTGTTTGCGCACACACTCTCTCTCAAATAAATAAAATCTTTAAAAAAAAATAGTAGTAGAAGAAGAAGCAAAAGAAAGACAAGAACATCAAGCAGCCAACAGCAGCAGCATGTGGTTTCTACCTATCAGCAGTGGCAAAGCACATATTCTTGGACTCCTGCCTGTTCTAAGAATCAGCAAATGCTCAAACGGCTAGTGGTTTACCTTGTCAGCACCCATGCCTGCTTTCCAAAATCTTGGACTCTCTTGTCCATTTTTTTTTTTTTAAGCAGTACCCTAATGTCTGTTTTAAACTGATGATATTTTAGTTTTGATATAACTTTTCTAATTGCTTTCGGTGCAGGGGTAGGTTTACTGCCATCTCAGACCTCTATATTTTCCCCACAGGATTTTTCTTTTTACAAACCAATGTCCTGTACTCAGTAAAAATATAAGAGAAAAATGAATAAGAAAGATTTGGATCTATTAGAATGATACTTATACCATGATATTAAGTAAAAATATTATTTTAATATTGTTAATATTTAATATATTTCTAAGTCATATAATTTTTCTGTCAGGTTGAGCTGGCAATGAACTAAGTCAAACACAAGCTGAGGATTTTGGAGGGGATTGGGTCAGGGGTTGGGTGAGCCTGGTGGTGGGTATTAAGGAAGGCATGTATTGCACGGAGCACTGGGTGTGGTGAATAAACGATGAATCTTGGAACACTGAAAAAATAAAGTTTAAATTAAAAAAGTAATAATACACAAAATAGTAAGTAGCAACAATAATAAGTAACAATGAACTACTTCAAGTGGTAAGCAAATCTAGATAAATAATACCAGAAATATTCAAACTAACTCAAACTATAAAGTATACAGATACATATTTACATTTTCTTATTAGCTTAGAAAATCATGGGGCCATTGCTTATATGATCTTTCTGGGAGTAATTTCTAAAATTCTCGAGAGACTTTTTTTTTTTTGGTTAATAAAATCCTATCATTTTCACATCTTTTTTTGGTTTTATGTAACTATTTTCAATTATATAAAAATTGGAAACAGAAAAAGACATATTTTAAGGAAAGGTATATGAATTTGAAGGGAAAAATATAAATGTTTCAATACATTTGTTCAGATATAATGTCATTTTTGGAAGATTCACAGGAGGTCTCAGTATATATTTTGAATTATGTATTACTTCTTTTTGTTCAATATTATTTTATAATAACTAATAAAATATTGGGCTTAGTATATAATGTTCAGAAATATTATACTTTTTATATTTAATCTGAACACATGTTAATATGAGAATTTTTTTTTCTTAATAATTCTTAGAGTACTATTCTTTATTGGTTCCATGCTATTTTAAAAATCTGTTTTATTGGAAGGAAGAGTTATTGAATTTTTCCTATTATAAAGTTTTATGGCTCATTTTTGAAAATGAAATGTCTCATTACTGAATCATAGTAGAAAGGAAGACTTTATAAGTTATCTGTGCCTTGGTATTGCTCTATTTCTCTCTAAATTCGTTTTTGGCCTGCATTTTAAAACAATTATACACTACAAAAGCAGCTACATAAACTTTACTTTTTATAAAAAAAAAGAACTTTGGAAAAAATGGAGTTTTCTGAATTTTCTAAAATCACTGCATTGATAGTTAAATGTTCAATATTAACCTCATATCTTCAATTAGTTATAGTTTCCTTTCTATAATTAACTACCTTAATTTTGCATGTTTTAATATTTAGTAATTAGCTTTCAAATTTCATTAATCACTAACATCTTAAGAGAAAATTAAAACATAAATTTTAAAAGACACATTGGTAGGGGCGCCTGGGTGGCTCAGTGGGTTAAGCCTCTGCCTTCCGCTCAGGTCATGATCTCAGGGTCCTGGGATCGAGCCCCACATCTGGGCTCTCTGCTCAGGAGGGAGCCTGCTTCCCCCTCTCCCTCTGCCTGCCTCTCTGCCTGCTTGTGCTCTCTCTCTGTCAAATAAATAAATAAAATCTTAAAAAAAAACACACACACTGATAAAGCAAAGTTATTGCACCATTTTATGTAAAATGAAGATAAAGGCTACATTTCTGGAATCAAGTGTTTCAGAAAAATTATGACAGAAGGTATTTATTCAGTTCTACTCTACCGAATAATAGGTTCCAGAAAATAAGGTAGAATGATTTTCTGTTATCTTTACCACTCAGGTGTTTATTATTTTCTTTTAATGACTTATCTAGTTCTACAAAAGAATCACATTACCCGATATGTTTTTATTATTAAAAGAATGGCCACTGGCAGAGTAGAGTGATACACATTATATTATTCAAGATGAGACTTTATACTATGATAGTGGAAATTAACTATGGATGTTTAAATGTAAACCTGAGTATACTAAGTTTATAAATATGGGTACATACGATGAATTAGTTAAGTCTCTGATGTGTTGTGCAAAAAAAGAATTTGTAAACAGAAATATATTTATTCAGTTATCTTTACACTGCTAAGTATGTAGTGTAAGAACATAAATACGTTGGAGAAGAAATTTATCCTAATAAGGAAGTTACTTGATTCACCAGTTTTTTAACTATTGCTTTAAAAAAAAAAAGTAAAAAACAAAAACTCTTTGAATAGTTGTAACTATGGAATACATGTAATAAATCCATAACTTAATCAGGTATTATCAAATAATAAAGAAGCCAGAAAAACCTTGTTCTTGTATTAAAAACAACAATAACAACCAAAAACAAACAAACAAACAAAAAAACAGTGTCATGATTGAGAATTTGGTCTCCATTATTTTCTACTCACTGACAGGGTGTTTTAATTTTAAATGCTCCAGTTTCCTGGAATTTCCCTCTAGAACACCTTCTAGCACTCTCCTTGTTTGGACTAGAAGACAATGCTTAAAGTCAGAAAGGCTTATTCTATGAGAAGCCATATTGTTTTCTAAAATGTATGTTTTGTTATGGTTTTGGTTTATAAATATGCTTCCTTTTTTTGCTCTAAATTCCATTGAAATCCCGCTCAAATTAGAAAAGTCCAACATTAATAATTTTAATACTTCCAGAAAAATATTTGGGTAGAAATATAAAGTCATGTGATCTGGTGGGGAAAGAAACAATAATGTGTTTTACTGTGTGTTTATTCCAACTGCTTTCTGTGAAATATTTAATAACAAAATAAATTAGGCAGGATTCTTCAGGGAAGCAGAACCAATAGGATATACAGACATACCTCAGAGATATTGCAGGTTTGGTTCCAGACCACAACAATAAAATGACTATTAAAATAAAATGACTGCAATAAATTTTTGGTGTTCCATGACATATAAAAGTTGTGTTTAAACTATATCGTAGTCTGTTAAGGGTACAATTGCATTATGTCTGAAAAAAGTACACATCTAATTAAAAAATATGTTGTTGCTTTAAGAAAGCTAACCATTATCTGAGTTTTCAGCTGGTGGGTGGTCTTGCCTGGATGTTGGTGGCTGCTGGCTGATGAGTGTTGAAGGTTAGGGTGGTGGTGGCCATTTCTTAAAATATGACAATAAGAAAGTTTGTTGCATTCATTGGCTCTTCATTTCTCAAGTGGTTTCTCTGCAGTATGTGATGTGGGAAACAAAGGCAAAAAAAAAAATTAAATTTCCTTACTACTTACATCCCATTCACAAGTCCTTAAACCAGGCAGAGTGACATTCCTCAGGGAGATCAGCTGCCTAAGTGTCAATAATTTGCTAAGGGCTAAGGGCAATCTTAGTCCAAACCTTGGTATCCTGTAAGTCTACTTTAGCATATAAAAATTTCTTTGGAAACTTCTTTATCTCTAACCTCCCAAGATATATCTTATCAATCATCTCCCAAGCCCATTGTCCATCCATATATATCAGAAAGATCTCATGAATAGAATTTTATTAGACAGTAATAAATGATCCTTCCCTAAAAATAGCTAGCCCCTCAAGGTCCTGGAGGCTTCCAAAATTCCTTAGAGACTTTCACTGTCCCTAACCCCCAACCAACTTGAAAGTATATAATGGGTTACTCCTTATGACCACAGTGCAACTCTTTCTGCCCATGGGTTCTGTCCCCAAGCTTTAGTAAGACCACCTTTTTGTACCAAAGATGTCTAAAGAATTCTTTCCTGGCTGTCAGCTTCAAACCCTAACATCTTTCCTACATCAGTATGTGATGCTGCTTAATAGCAATTTACCCACAGTAGAATGCATTTCAAAATCGGAGTCAATCCTCTCAAATCTTGCCACTGCTTTATCACCACCTATATGGAATATTCTAAATCCTTTGTTGTCATTTCAACAGTCTTCATAACATCTTCATTAGGAATAGATTTTATATCAAGAAGATCAAAAACTGTCTTTGTTCATTCATAAGGAGCAAGTCTTCAGTCATTGAATTTTTATGAGATTGTAGTCATTCAGTCAATTCTAGCTCTCTTGCTGTTCCGCCACATCCACAATTACTTCCTTCACTGAACTCTTGATTCTCTCCAAGTTAGTCATGAAGGTTGGAATCAACTTTTTCCAAATTCCTGTTAATATCGGTATTTTGACCTCTTCCCATAAACACAAACACAAACACACACACACACACACACACACACACACAATATCTGTGAAGTACTATAAAGTGAAGCACAATGAAACAGTTACACACACACACACAACACACGCACGTGCACGCGCGCACGCAGATTTGTTATATTAATTGGCTCACACAATTACGGAGGACAAGAAGTCCCATGACCTGTTGTCTGAATGCTAGAAAACAAGGAAAGCCAGTGGAATAATTCAGTCTAAATTTTAAGGCCAGAGAACCAAGAGACCTGATGGTCTAAGTCCCAATTCTAAAATCCAAAATAGAGCATGAGGGATATGTAGTATAGGTGTTGTTGTAAGCCCCAATCTGAGACCAAAACCTGAGAACCAGGGGTGCCAATGTTGAGGGTAGGAGAAGATGGACATCTCAGCTCCAGCTCAACCTTCCTTCACCACCTCTTTTACTCAGACTCTCAGGAGATTGAATGATGTCCACTCGCACTGGTGAGGGCAATCAGCTCTACCCAGACTACTGATTCAAAGGCCAGTCTCCGTCATAGACACCCTCACGAACACACCCAGCAACAATATTTCACCAGCTATCTGGACATCCTTTAGTCCAGTTAAATGAACACATAAAATTAACCCATCACACCAAACAAAATATTATAAAATTCCTTAAAAAATTAAACCCACTTGAAATTAAATACATACATAGAAGAATATACATTTTGTATAAGGAGTTAGAAAAATGTGTAATAGTGACATGAGAACATTGGAAGTTTAAATAAAAGTAAATTATTTTGTTACTTTTTATCATATAATTATATATGAAGATTGTTTCTATATGACTTGCAAACTCTAAGAATTTCATTGGGGTGTTAGGTATACACATGTCTAACTTTATTCAGAGCACCATAATCCAGTGACATAGTGCTACCTGTGTGTCATTTCACAGACAAGTATGGCTTTTCTTGGCTTAAGTGTAGCTGATACTTTTTGCTTTGGGTTTGATTTTAATTTACAAATTAGAGTTTCCCCCGACTTTTTACCCTAACTAGGTAAATGGGCTTCTTATAAATATCAAAAGTCTTTTGTCTCCCTTTTTTCTTATTTTCTGGACACAGGGATCAACAGGAGAAGGAGGACAAACTGCTCTGAACCTCAGGCTGTGCTCTTTTGATTTCCACTTTGACTCTTGATCTGCCTTAGTGATGGCAGAATCCTACAACAGACAGTGAGACCATCCTTGTTTATGCCTCTCAAAGGATCTGAAAGTGGATGATACATCCTGTGGTCACCTACCTATGGACAGAACCTGTACCCGGGAAATCTCTCCAATTCTTGGTAAACAGATAAAGTAAATGGCATATCCTTTCTGTGTTTTGTAGCCAATCTTTTTCCAACTGCAGAATGAACCCCATTCCAGGAGTAATAAAATGAAGTTAGTGGGTCACAATTAGATACTATTTTTATTTATTTATTTATTATTAACTTTAATAGAGTTAGAGAAGCTAGAAGCAAAAGCTTGGGTTATTGTTTCCAACTACTAGATAGCTATAGTAAATATCCTATAATCCTTACCCGCCTTATTGAACCCATTGTTTCTCTATACTTCAGATCCTCCTCCTAGATAAACTTGAAAGTTTGGTATTAAATGTCAGTGTGGACAAAAGGTAATTATATTACAAAGTGTTCTGGATATTTATAAGGAAATGGAAACTCTAGTAAGTGAAATCTATTTGAGAACTTTCCTAACATTGTGTTTTATATGACATCCTAACTCCTTCTTCAGGAATTTTCCTAAGTGGAAAGATGCTGCCTTGAACAAAGTTACACAGCAGTCACTAGGCAGCCTTTACCCCATGATCATCTAATAAGGGGATATAAAGTTTCACTAACTTTGTCTAAATTATGATTTTTTTTAAGATATGTTCTAACTCCCTACAGGATTGACTCCTTTATTAGAACTATATCCCCATCCAACTTCTCCCATTCACAATTCTGCTTCCTAAGAAATATTTCCCAATAAACTTCTTTTGTGCAGATCTGAGTCTATTTCCCAGGCACCTCAAATAAAGTATTTCTTTTTCTCTCCATGATTTGTAATAATATGGGGCTTAGGGAAAACAAGAATAAGTAGAAAATCAAATATGCAAAGGTCATCTATAATATGAATTCAGCACGTTTTAAGAATGTTTTAAGCAGGGGCGCCTGGGTGGCTCAGTGGGTTAAGCGGCTGTCTTCGACTCAGGTCATGATCTCAGGGTCCTGGGATCGAGCCCCGCATCGGGCTCTCTGCTCAGCGGTGAACCTGCTTCGCTCTCTGTCTCTCTGCCTGCCTCTCTGTCTACTTGTGATCTCTCTCTGTCAAATTAAAAAAAAAAAAATTTAAGCATTTATTCACCAGATCTTTTTTTTTAATTAATTAATTTATTTTTTTATAAACATACAATGTATTTTTATCCCCAGGGGTACAGGTCTGTGAATCACCAGGTTTACACACTTCACAGCACTCACCATAGCACATACCCCCCAATGTCCATAACCCCATACCCCTCTCCCAACCCCCCTCTCCCCAGTAACCCTCAGTTTGTTTTGTAAGAGGAACCAGAAAAGACCTCAAATAGCCAAAGGAATATTGAAAAAGAAAGCCAAAGTTTGTGGCATCAAATTCCGGACTTCAAGCACTATTACAAAGCTGCCATCATCAAAATAGCATGGTACTGGCACAAAAATAGGCACATAGATCAATGGAACAGAATAGAGAGCCCAGAAATAGACCCTCAACTCTATGGTCAACTAATCTTTGACAAAGCAGGAAAGAATGTCCAATGGAAAAAAGACTGCCTCTTCAATAAATGGTGTTGGGAAAATTGGATGGCCACATGCAGAAAAATGAAATCGGACCATTTCCTTATACCACACACGAAAATAGACTCAAAATGGATGAAGGACCTCAACATGAGAAAGGAATCCATCAAAATCCTTGAGGAGAATGCAGGCAGCAACCTCTTCGACCTCAGCCGCAGCAACATCTCCCTAGGAACATCACCTAAGGCAAGGGAAGGAAGGGCAAAAATGAACTATTGGGATTTCATCAAGATCCTTTGCACAGCAAAGGAAACAGTTAACAAAACCAAAAGACAACTGACAGAATGGGAGAAGATATTTGCAAATGACATATCAGATAAAGGGCTAGTGTCCAAAATCTATAAAGAACTTAGCAAACTCAACACCCAAAGAACACATAATCCAATCAAGAAATGGGCAGAAGACATGAACAGACACTTCTGCAAAGAAGACATCCAGATGGCCAACAGATACATGAAAAAGTGCTCCACGTCACTCGGCATCAGGGAAATACAAATCAAAACCACAATGAGATATCACCTCACACCAGTCAGAATGGCTAAAATTAACAAGTCAGGAAATGAGAGATGCTGGCGAGGCTGCGGAGAAAGGGGAACCCTCCTATACTGTTGGTGAGAATGCAAGCTGGTGCAACCACTCTGGAAAACAGCATGGAGGTTCCTCAAAAAGTTGAAAAAGAACTACCCTATGACCCAGCAATTGCACTACTGGGTATTTACCCTAAAGATACAAACGCAGTGATCCGAAGGGGCACGTGCATCTGAATGTTTATAGCAGCAATGTCTACAATAGCCAAACTATGGAAAGAACCTAGATGTCCATCGACAGATGAATGGATAAAGAAGAAGTGGTATATATACACAATGGAATACTATGCAGCCATCAAAAGAAATGAAATCTTGCCATTTGCGATGACGTGGATGGAACTAGAGGGTATCGTGCTTAGTGAAATAAGTCAATCGGAGAAAAACAACTATCACATGATCTCCCTGATATGAGGAAGTGGAGATGCAACATGGGGGATTAGGGGAGTAGGAGAAGAATAAATATTCATCAGATCTTTAATGGTAACTTCCTGTATGGCATGTGTCTCACTAGACTTTGAAGAATGTGTTAACTGTTGTCATTAAATTCAAGTTCAAAAGTCATAAGTGGATACTTGATTGGTTCACAGTATGTTTTACTGTCTCACTCATTCCTCTACTCTCTAATGTGTTTCACATTACATCCTCTGACATCAAATATACAACATGACCCTCTCCATTCTTTGCATATGCCCATTTCTTATTTTACTGAGAAAAAAAAAAATCAAATGAGAACTGTGTAAACCTCAACCATCACATACATATATAAAAGCATTTGAACTCATTAAGAGTATTCTTTCTTCCCTTTTCTACTTTTGCTATAAGCAAACTTCTAGAACTCTTACCTGAGGCTAATTCCTTCACTTATGTATTGAATCTCCTTAATTTTTTATTTTCTTGAAGTCTCCATTCTGAGTATCTTGTTCAGTCCTATATCACTTTTTCTTACACATTTCCCATCAGCATGCAAATATGATGTCGTTTCTTTTCCCTTTTAAAAAGAAATCCCACTTGCCTTGTATCCCCTTTCTGTCTCCAAATTCTTTCCTTCATTTTTTTCTCAAACTCATCCCAGACAACTTTTCATCCCACCAAACAAGTCTTGTTAAGGTCATCAATGTATTCCATGTTGCTAAATCAAATATTCAATTTTCAGTCATTCTGACACTATCGTTTGCCTTTGCACACATTTTCACCCTTTCCACTCCCTTCTACTGAAAATAAAAAAGTAAAATAAATGAAATAGAATAATTCACTTGGCTTCCAGGACACCACACCCTTTCTCTTTCTTTTATTCCTACCTTAGTCACTCTCTCAATCTCATATTTTGGCTCTTCTCCACCTCCCCAACCTTTCAAAGTTTGAGTTCTGAGGCTCAATTTTTGCCTCCATGTAGAGATTTTTAAAAATCTTTAGTACTACACTCATTTCCTTGGAAAATGTATACTCTTTTATGACTTTAAATACCATCTAATAATCTAATGGCTCCCAAAGTTGTATTTCTAGCTCCAAACTCCAGACTAGGATACTAACTTTTGTGACTTTCTACTTACACATTTAACAGCCATCTCAAACTAAATATGTACAAAATTAAATTTCTGACCCCCTCTTTCAAATCTGTTCTAGCAGAAGTTTACATTTCAGTTGATGGCAATCCCATACTTCCACTGTATTGGACCAAAATCCTTATATTCGGTATGCCTGGTTGGCTCAGTTAAGTGTCTGCCTTCTGCTCAGGTCAGGATCCCTGGGTCCTGAGATTGAGTCCTGCATCAGGCTCCTTGCTCAGCAGGAAACTTGCTTCTCCCTCTGCCTGCTGGTACCCCAGTTTGTGCTCTTAATCTCTCTGACAATTAAATAAATAAAATCTTTAAGAAAATCCTTATACTCATTCTGGCCTTCTCTTTCACATCAAGTTTAATTAATAAGGACATACCTACCTTCAAAACATATACGGTATCCTACTACTTCTCCCTAACAGCATTTTATCAACTGGATTTGAACTATCATCACCTCTCAGCTGAATTATTGCAATCCTGAATGTCGTTCATTATCAAAAATAGCAGTCAAACTAATCCTATTAAAAATAACTCAGACAAATCATTCCTCTACTCCAGAAATTCCACTAGATCCCCATTTTAATAAAGAGCATGTCAAAATTCTTAAAATACCTATTGGCCTTATGTGATCTTCTCCCCATCTTCCCCTCCCACCACCAATACACACCCTTCTAGCTTCATTTCTTGACATCATTTCTCATTTCATTCTGCACACAGTACCCTCCTTCCTTTTCCATGAACAGACAAGGTCATCTCCACGTTCCAGCTCTTGTTCCAGTTTTTCCTGCAATGTACATTCCTTAGAAATCTGCCTGGTAACTCCCTCCCAGACAGCACTCTCCAGCCTGTTGTGTTTTCTCCTGGTATTCATTGCCTTTCTAACATATTACCACATTTTAGAAGCCTGTTTATGTGCATAGACTGTTTCCACTACTAGAAGATTATCTCTTCTGGGGAATTTTTGTAATTTTAGTTACAGATGCATCCCAAGAAACTAGAATAATGCCTATAACTTAGTAGGCATTCTGTAAATATTGTGGAATAAATTATTGAAACAAAGAAATCATCTTATAAAAAGTAAAATTTCCATAAAATCCCTCCACTCTCAAGATTATTGCAAATTAAGTTAATACCTTGCATATGACATAGAGGATGTGTTCTTTCTTTTTTTTATGGTTTTATTTATTTATCTGACAAAGAGAGACTCAGTGAGAAAGAGAACACAAGCAGGGGGAGTGGGAGAGGGAGTGGGAGAGGGAGAAGCAGGCTTTCCACCAAGCAGGGAGTCTGATGTGGGGCTCAATCCCAGGACTCAATCCCAGGACTCTGGGATTGTGACCTGAGCCTAAAGCAGATGCTTAACAACTGAGCTATACAGGCACCTCGAAGATGTGCTCTTTAATATGTTATTTAACATGTTAGAATATTCTTGGTTGTTTTAACCTATTACGTGACACCATACATGCAGAAAACACTGTCACAGCATTTCATCATAATACATTCTTGTTAATGTCTTGAGATTAAAGGTCGAAGTATGGAATAATCAAAAGATAACTTCTAAAATCAGAAAAAAATGAATAAAAGTTATCTTCAAAGATTCATGAAATTTAATGTTATAAAATAAAGAAAAGCAATCTTAAAATATGTTAACAAATGAAAGGACTTTGCCCCGAGAGTAGAGAGTAGTTTTCACTCAATGTTTTAAAACTCCTTTTTATTTGAATGTTAAGAAAATACAATTATCCTATACAGCGTTCTTATAAGACACATGGATTACTTAAATTGAGTTCCCATTACCTATGTAAATCTGTTTTCCAGGAGGTCTAATGAAGCCACTAAGGCCAAGACCCCCAAAAGATGTTAAGCCAGATGGGCAAATGTAAACTTTCAGTAAGAACAGAGCTCATGCATATTTCATATGTAAGAGAAAACTATCCGAGGTAATCACTTGCCCTTTCCCTGATATTCAGACAGCAGAATATACAAAAAGGGAAAGCATAAAAGAAGGGCCCAAACAGCCCTTTGAAAGCACATCTGGTGAGGCTGGAAGAATGCTGTGGTTGTTGAATCTTGTTTACATATTTATAAGCTGAATGCTTCTCAAGATGGTACAAGTTACAAGATTCCACTTTTTTGCTATTCAGATATTCAGTCTTTGGAGTCTAAACACTCACACCTTGGAAAATAAGTCAATTTTAAAACAAAACCTAAACACCCTATATCCTCTTCAAATAAGCTGTGAATGTTTTCATGGCAAACTATAATCACTGTCATTCTTGGTACATATGTACCCCCATCTTCAAATACTATTATCCAAAATATATGCAAAAATAAGGAAAGTACCTAAACGTTAGGCCTATTAAGGATCATTATTGTGACCCTGGTACATATCACAGCATTTCTTTTTTCTTTTGGGAGGCAAGAGTGAGGAACTCTACATAAAATAGCTAGATGAGTGCTGTGCACTCAATAAACATGTGTTTAATTAAATTAAAATGGAAACATTGTATATTTGGTATAAACTTGATGAGTAAAATGGAAAGACACTCCATGAAGAAATACTGAGAGTGAATCACTCTGTCCCTAAATATAGAACGGATGAGCTGAGGTTTTTGGGGTTTTTTTGTTTGTTTGTTTGTTTTGTTTTGTTTTGTTTTTTTGCATTTTAAAAACTTAATTATAGAAGAATTTGAACATACACCAAAAATAAAGACTGTTATTATACTTACACTATCTTCCAGCTCCATCAGCTCATGTCCAGTCCTGCTCCATATAGAAACCTAGGCACTACTCCCTTCCCTGGATGATGATGAAGAAAACCTAAAATATTATATTATTTCATCCATAAATGTATTTTATTATAGTGTTTTAGAGATATTCTATTCTCTAAAAGTTATAAATACACTTTATTTTTCACCCCTAGGGAAGGTAAAAATGATGGATTTTTGTTTCAATTCTTACCACCTCTGTTTGCATTGTTAAAATTATGATTACAGCCAATTGATTATAAGGAAATTAGTAAATAATTGACTTTAGATTCATTCTTTAATAGTCTCAAGGTCAGTGTTGTCCAAATTATGTTTTTTGGACTATTATTATCTTATGAACTCATTATAGACCTACCTGAAAGAAAGGCTTTTGTTGTTCAGTAAGTTTGGGAAATTCTTAATACTTTGTTCCTAAAGAGCAGAAAGAACTTCAGCCTTTTAGAGTCTTGAATAAGTTCTATGGTAAAGACTTTTCTTTCACTTTGTTTAAACTCAGTATTTCCTATAATAATTGTATAGTACTTTGACCATGTACCTCCCCCCCCCGTAAATATTTCTGAGCATTTCCCTGGAAATTAATATTCTAGAAAACAATTTGGGAAACATTGCTCTATCTACAGGATTCCAAACATCTGTCCATGGACCAACTGAAGATTCCTCTGCCTGGCATAGACTCATTTGAACAGAACTCTCTAAAAGAGAAGCAGAAATACAGATTTTTAAAATCAAGATTAGTGGAAACTTGTGATACTCTCTTTGGAATTTATCAAACTATTTAATTATGATCATCACACATTTTGGTGATGGTCTTTCTTTATAACTGAAAGCAGCCGTACTTTTTTTTTTTAATGGAATTTTTCTTTTCTTTTCTTTTTTTTTCAATTTCTTTTCAGTGTTCCAGAATTCATAGTTTATGCACCACACCCAGTGCTCCATGCAATACATGCCCTTCATAATACCCACCATCAGGCTCACCCAACTCCCCAACCCCCTCCCCTCCAAAACTCTCAGTTTGTTTCTCAGAGTCCACAGTCTCTCATGGTTTGTATCCCCCTCCAATTTCCCCCAACTCACTCCTCCTCTCCATCTCCCAATGTCCTCAGTGTTATTCCTTATGCTCCACAAATAAGTGAAACCATATGATAATTGACTCTCTCTGCTTGACTTATTTCACTCAGCACTCTTCCAGTCCCATCCATGCTGATACAAAAGTTGGGTATTCATCCTTTCTGATGGAGGCATAATACTCCATTGTATATATGGACCATATCTTCTTTATCCATTTGTCCACTAAAGGGCATCTTGGTTCTTTCCACAGTTTGGTGACTGTGACCATTTCTGCTATGAATATTGGGGTACAGATGGCCCTTCTTTTCACTATATCAGTATCTTTGGGGTAAATACCCAGTAGTGCAATTGCAGGGTCATAGGGAAGCTCTATTTTTAAATTTCTTAAGGAATCTCCACACTGTTTTCCATAGTGGCTGCACCAATTTGCATTCCCACCAACAGTGTAGGAGGGTTCCTCTTTCTCCGCATCCTCTCCAACACATGTTGTTTACTGTCTTGTTAATTTTAGCCATTCTTACTGGTGTAAAGTGGTATCTCATTGTGGTTTTGATTTGAATCTCCCTGATAGCTAATGATTATGAACATTTTTTCATGTGTCTGTTAGCTATTTGTATGTCTTCTTTGGAGAAGTGTCTGTGCATGTCTTCTGCCCATTTTTTGATGTGATTATCTGTTTGGTGTGTGTTGAGTTTGAGTTCTTTATACATCTTGGATATCAGCCCTTTGTCTGTAGTGTCATTTGTCAATATCTTCTCCCATTCCGTGATGAGCTGAGTTTTACCCAGACTTGTAGTGCTAATTGCCATTATTTAGGACGCACTAATTTTCCATTTTGTAATACCTTTGGATCCAATTTCATTTTGTAGGAAGAGGATCAATTTTAAATGAAAGCTTCAGAAACCAAGGACAAAAGCCTAATGTTATCTTTCAACTAGGATGTCAATGGGAGCCCTTAAAAATAGAACAGCAATTAAGGCTCTAAGAAATTTGAACAATTTATAACTTTTTTAGTTATCTACTATCTGATTTCCAAAAGTAAACCCTTCTAAATGGGTGTTTCTTTTAATTCTTTATGGAAACTGTCATAGGACTGGAGAGTTGGAGAAAACACTTCTTGTACAAATTCATGTTGGTGTTGGAGAAGAGAGAAGAATCTCAAGGCATGAACATGAGCAATAATAAATACTAAACAAAACAAAACAAAACAAAAACCTAAGTAGACTGAGTTTATGGTCTTGCTATTAAAAACAAACAAACAAATGTCTCTGAGTATGAGAAAGGGTAATGGGGCTGAACATTGGAAAGAGTTACTAGTATTCTCCCCAAACACCCAAACCCATTATCACATACTGCACATACTACAAGGTCGATCAATGGCAGTGGTGTACCTTGAAGACAAGGCCTCAGTTTGGCAGCAAGGGAAGGTTACCTGGGCTGGCAGCACTTCTTTTTAAGTAATTACATTTGTTTCCTACTGTTACTATAAACTATCACAAAAGGGACCTGGGTGGCTCAGTGGGTCAAGTGCCTGCCTTCATCTTAGGTCATGATTCCAGAGTCCTGGGATTGAGTCCTGCGTCAGGTTTGCTGCTCACTGAAGAGTCTGCTTCTCCCTCTACCCCTCTCCTCTGCTTGTGATCTCTCTCCCTCTGTCAAAGTAAATAAATTAATTAATTAATTAATAATAATAATAATAAAAACTTTAAAAAATGTGCTACCATAAAATTAGTAGCTTAAAACAACACAAATGTATATTATATCATCAGTTCAGAAGGTCAGAGATCTAAAATGGGTTGGCAAAGCTGCATTCTTCTGGATCCTCTAAGGATCAAACTATTTCCCTGCCTTTTCTGGCTTCTAGAGGCCACAGCATCCTTTGGCTCATGTCTCTGTATCACTCCAAAATTTGTCACCATCATACACTTCCTTAGTTGACTGACTCCCCTGCAACTCTTACACAGACTTTTATGATTTCATTTACCCACCTGGATAAACCCAGAATAAGCTCTGCATTTCAAAATCCTTAACTTAATGACATCTGGAATGTCCCTTTTGAAATGGAAGGCAGCACACTCCCAGTCGTCAGTTATTACAACATGGCATCTTTGGGTGGTCGTTTTTCTACCTCCCATAACCACTGTGTTAATTATCCATTTCTTTTTCTCCTCTTCTTCAATCCCTTTATTTATCTGTAATATATTACTACAAATGTGATCCTGTTTGCATTAAACTCCAGCAGAGGAGATATCTTTGTCTCATTTTGGTTCTTAATTGGCCAAGGACAGAGAACTGTGCCTGAAACATAGCAATGCTTTTATTTGTTAGGATACAATTCGTTAAGTGAAACAAAAATCTGAGTGGTTTAATATAACAAAAGTTTATCTTTTGCTCATTCAATAGGTTCTACAAATGTGTTCATTTACAAGTTAATGCAGTACCCTGTTCCACACAGTGACCTTTAGCTGTACCAACTGAAGTCCCCAGTTTCCTCTGTTCCTGAAGTAAAGAACAGGGAATCCTGTATAATTGTAAAGCATGTTTTCTTAGTCCCAGAATAGAAATAGCATTTTTCATTTTATTTCATATTTGATTGACCAGAACTAGTCACACGATCCTGATTGATTTTTAAAAAGCTGCAAAATGTATTTTCCTGCAAGCCAGGTAAGGAAAGAATAACAGGATATTGTAAACACTAGCACACACCATAAATATTTGCTGAATATTGAATGTGACGAGAATAGGGAACAGTAAGAGAATACAGCTATGCCATAAAATTTTTTTCACTAAACAGACAAGCCCCAAATACATAAGAAAACATCCCACCACTCAAACTAGAACTTTAGGGAGCTTGAGAGCATAAGATAATATATTTTTGATATCACAAGGTTTGTCTTAAAATGTATTGTATTTCTTAGTTTTATTCTATAATGTATTGATGTCTGATTCAGCATAAAATTATGGCTCTTTTTTTTTAAATTCAAATTCCCAGAAAATGCATTATACTTATTTTACTCTTTGTATGAGTACCTAGTTTAAGAAGCACAGATAGATTGAAAAGGAAAAATGGGCAATTAATTAATCATTATAGGCAATGAATTCCCAGTCTAGGCAATTTAGGATTCATGGTTCAGAAGTTATATATAAATTTTATCTAGAGTGAGTTTAATTCACCTGCTTAAATTAAATAAACACACCAGTTTAAATAAAATGCAATTTTGTTTTTGTACTTGACCTGCCTCTACAGGGAACAAGCTATAGGTATTTCATCATTAAATCTTACCGATCCTTATTTACACATTCACTTGTAGATTCCGTTCTCTCAAATGGGAGTACTACCACAACCATGACCAAAAGGAATTGCTCAAATTTATGTCTAGGAGTCAGAAAACTAGGATGAGGCTACAAGTGAAGAATTCACACATTCTAGCTTTGTCTGTGAGGCCAGATCTAATTTCTACTTATTTCACTCAAATTAGTGTAATAGTATCAATTTGTTTGTGACTGCTTTCATGTCTTATACTCCCGATAAAATTTTAAAGTGAAATTTACCTATATATATCTAAGTTAGTTCAGTCCTACACTTCGATAAATACATTTTCTTCTTATTTTCTAGAATAATTGAAGTCATACTCTATTTTCCCACTCCAAACCACTTCCTACACTCTTATACAGTCAGTCTATATTACTAAATCAAATCTTCTTGGGATATCATCTCCTATCTTTCATCTCCTTGGAGACATTCCCACACATAATACGATTAAGTGTCATGCAAAAAGAAAATGGTCATTGAGGCAACTAGGCTGAGATGGATTTTAGCATATATTTTGCGTTAAGAAAAGATAGAAAGCTGGCTCTCAATTTGAAATGGGAAGACAAACATTTGACATGATACCCAATTTGGCAATGAAGCAGACTGCCAGCACAGAGATCTTGTTATATTTCCATGAACTGAAGGCAGCAACAATTCACATCAATTTAATCTGTCACTGTTTGAACTGTAAATGTAAATGTGTACACATATATACTTTTGACTAAGGGAACACATGAACACAGAAATCAAATAAGTACAGACATATGGTTTAAGATTTTATCATGCTTATCTAAAGTTAGTCACACAAACTAAAAAACTTATGTATATATATACATATAAATTTGTAATCATCAACATTTTTATAAATAAGTATGTTAAAGATGTATACTATAAGTAGTGTGAATTATATATTTGTGAATACTCCATTTTTAAAATGAAATATTAGAAAAAGAAAGTGGAAAATTATCATTAATTCACATACAATCCTTAGCAATTAAGTTGGCATATTAAAAGGAGAATGCCAATAGCATCTCTTCTCTGAATCCATATAACATGTAATTTATCTCAATTATTTTATTTTATCTTCAACTGATTCAATTAAGAAACTCATCACTAGGACAATTTATCTCTAAGCATTTCCAACTGCTATCACTGTGATTCTCGGGACTTTTCCAAAGAACAAAGCAAAACTAAAACAAACAAACAAAACAAAAACAACAAAAAGTCCAAAATAACAACTAGGACCTGAAATCTGTGTACTTACCCACAAAACGTAAGTAAATGCAATTGCCTGTCTTTGTTATTAAAAATATGCAATGAAATATGGTAAGTGGTTGTACCTGGATGGGATATAAATTGGTATGCATAATCCTTGTCAATTAGATATTTTTCATGCCAGTTATTAATATACTTTCAGTAATGTTAAAGGGAAGATGAATCTCTTAAACTTACATATCTAAATACCTTCTTCCTTCATATTATTGGATCACTGTTTCCCTACATTCATATCAAATCTATAAAGATCCCTCTTCTCCCTTTTTACAACTACATCTCTGTAAATCCATTAAATCTGCAGCAAATCTGTATTTTATCAATATTAAATTTCTCTTAGACTTAGGTTGCCCTGACAGCCAAGACCGTCTGGAAATAAAAGGTGTTTCTTATAAGGGGTTTCAGTTATGAAGTGAATGGTATTATTTTTTATATGAGTATATCCTACTCAATATTTCACATTAATGAGCAAGTCACTTAAAATTACTTCAAAGTTGTATCTAGCATTCCTCTTGCTCTTCTATTTCTTGCAAAAATTCAAATAGTCAAAATGGAAGTGCTCAGAAATTTGGCTCTCCTATTAAGCATCCTTTATATACAAGTATCCTCCCAATGTTCAGCTATATGGCATGAATGCTCTCAGATTTTAATGCAATCTAGCCTATGAAATCTTATTGTAGTAACCCTGATTTATCATTTGGCATTAAATATGGTCTGTAGAGAAATGCAGGGAGACTTAGAATATATTATGAAATAATACTTGATATCCGTGGTACGTCAGTGTCTCAGAGTCATATATTAACCTTCATCATTATCCAGAATGATACATGGTACTCACTTCCTCCCGTTCATGTACCATTTTCAGTGTTGCACAAGTTAATGACCACTTTCATTTCTGTCTCATCAATAAAGAGATTCTCAGGAGATCAAAAAAATCATCTAAATCATCAGGCCAAAATTCACAGTTTTATACTGTTTCTGAAATATAATTAATATTTCTTTATGTATTGAAACATCCACTCTCACATGATACATAGCAACCTGTGGTTTATACTGTTTTGCTCAAATTCCTGGTAATGTTTTTTCCACAGGTGGTGGACTCTGACCACTAAGCTTTATTGCATGATCTTAACCCTATAGAAATGGATAAAAGCAGAGCTATAAACCAAGAAATCACTATGCCTTACTAAACTGAAATGATCGAATTTTTTTTTTCTTTCATTCTGTAAGAAATATTGATATGCTGAGAGGAGCAGTGATATCCTAGAAATTGAACTGACCATATCTGGATGCAGGCAGATTGTGTTATGGACCCTCAGATCTTCAGTCTCTCCAAAGCACTTCCCGTTGCCTTTCTCTTTTGTGAAAGTAATTGAAGATATCTGCAATTTTATAGTTCATTCACCATTGGAAATAAACTGCGGGACAGATACAGAGGTCTTTTTGAAAGCATTTCAATTGATTCTTCTTCAGATTATGAGGGGAGGCGAACCATAAGAGACTATGGACTCTGAAAAACAACCTGAGGGTTTTGAAGGGTCAGGGGTGGGAGGTTGGGGGAACAGGTGGTGGGTGATGGGGAGGGCACGTTTTGCATGGAGCACTGGGTGTTGTGCAAAAAGAATGAATACTGTTACGCTGAAAAAATAAATAAATAAATAAATAAATAAAAAACAAAAACAGAATGTACTAGTCAATTGATTCTTCTCCTATCCCCCAAACCCCCCATGTTGCATCTCCATGTCCTCATATCAGGGAGATCATATAATAGTTGATACTGTATAAGCAATTCAGAACAGCAACATACAAGATATGAATCAGTAAATAGAATTCAAATTTTCATCTCTACACATTTGGCAGAAATGATATTTATCAGAAAAGAATGTTCTAAGTCTAAAAATGTTATTTATTTATTTATCTTGCCTTGGATCAAATTGTACAGTCAAAAGGTTATATACTTGAAGTGGATGATTTTGGCTGCTTAAAAATATTTTTGATTAATTGTACTTTGTATCAGTGATCTCATCTTTTAGCACAAGGTGCTGTGAAGTACATGTTAATCCTGATTACATGGAGATAATACAGATCCCAAACATCAAATTTTTTATATTTAGTGAGCATGGTGAGAGTGAGACAAATCTGGTTTGGAAAAAATATTTGCAGAGGGGAAATTCCGTGAAATGTGAAAAACTATAGTAATGAAAGCTAACATCATTGAATATTGGTTATTTGAAGTTAACTTTGTAAAGTTTTTTTTTTCTTTTTTTTTTATATCTTGAGGATATAAGCTCAGAAAGCTTATGCAAATTTTCTGAGGACAAGTAATATTTGTGGTTTTTTTTTAAAGATTTTATTTATTTGTTTGACAGACAGAGATCACAAGTAAGCAGAGAGGCAGGCAGAGGGAGAGGAGGAAGCAGGCTCCCTGTGGAGCAGAGAGCCTGATGCGGGGCTTGATCGCAGGACCCTGGTATCATGACCTGAGCCGACGGCAGAGGCTTTAATCCACTGAGCCACTCAGGCACCCCAATATTTGAATCAGATCTTGAGCCATAATATAAAACTGCTCCCATCTGACCCCAGAGACAAGTCTCTTATATCACATGGTCTGTCATCTTAAACATGTATTTTCACTAGTTAAAACTGGTTCCAAATCTCTGTGTAGGCACTACCTTGATGAATTAGGCAGCACTTCATATGAAATGTAAGACACTCTTTTTTTTTTTCTTTTTCTGAACTCCATCATGATTCCCCCTTAGTTTTTTTTGTGTGTTTGTTTTGTGTTTTTTGTTTTGTTTTGTTTTTTAGCGAGAAAGAAGCCTGTGCGAGGGATGGCAGGGTGAGGGGTGAGGATGAGAGAAGGAATCTTAAGCAGGCTCTGTGCTCACTGCAGAGTGCCAGGTGGGGATAAAGCTCAGGACCAGGAGATCATGAACTGATCGGAAATCCAGATGGGGAGGCTTAATGGACGGATCCACCCAGACACCCTAGGTTCCCATTTAGTATTTTAAGTATGGAGAGGGGAAGGAAGAAGAAAATGGTATATGACTCTTTCCAAATAGTAGGATATCATAACTCAGTTATCAAATCTTCCACACAGAAAATTCAATCCAAGGAGAAGTTACGTTTAAAAAAAAAAAAAAAAAAGAGGGGTGCCTGGGCAGCTCGGTCATTAAGGGTCTGCCTTCAGCTCCCGTCATGATCCCAGGCTCAGGGATTGAGCCCCACAATAGACTCCCTGCTCAGAGGAGAGCCTGCTTCTCTCTCTTTGTGTTCTCTCTCTCTCTCTCTCTCTCTGTCAAATAAATAAATAAATAAATAAATAAATAAATAAATAAATAAAAAGAAAGAAAAAGAAAAGAAAAGAATTCCTCCAGAATTGAAGTTTAATAATTTTTTTATCACTTCTACTTCTTTCTAGCAGGCATTGCAGGCCCTACCTTTACACACACAGATACACAGACACACACACACACTGTAGTCAAAACAATCTAATTGAATAAATTGCAATAAATATAAACATGTTCTTAGTAGCTAATATTTATTTCAAACCAACTACCCATGTATTAACTAGTGGTGTTACAACTCAATAAGGTACATAATGGCATACCAATGGTGGGACAGTAGCAGCAAAAGTCACCTTATGCAGGCAATAAAGGAGTGTATCAGTTGAGATTATAAAAGCAATAATAAAACCAACAAAAGATGGTTTACATTTTTTTTATCACCACACACTGGCTATCATAAACAGTATCAGTGAAAAAACTCCAGACAGACTCAAACTTCCAACTGCCACCCAACTTACCCTTCACATGTTCCATCTCAAAAATAAGGAAATTAGAGAGTAATGACTTCACCATCATGGTGGCATAAGATATCCTTCATTTTTGTCCCCCCTTAACATCTAAAATGTATTTGTATTTGGCATTCCTCACAGCTCCTATCGAATGCTACAACCTTCCCATGGGTACTTAAAATTAATAACTGGGTGAAAGCTGTTATGTATAATTGCTTTTGGAGACAGTCATTGGAACAGAGGCACACATTATGGATTCTCAATAGATGTATTGTCACTTTTGTTACCTGTTGTATTGAAAAAGGATTATTAAAACGGAGAGTAACAGCTGTTTCCAAATTATTTTGTTGTACTTTAAAGGATATATAGAAGAAAGATTGTATCTATAGCAAAGCCTACTTTACTGTTCACAGGGAATGTAAGCATGTGTTATCACCACAATTCTTCTTCTGATGGTGGATCGAGGTCATTTTTTAGATTGTACTGACTAAACCTATTTAACATTTGGGCATATGTTAATGTCTCAGACATGTTTAGCTCATTTCCAGCTCACTTGCTCAGCCCTATCAAGGATGATCTTCCCGTAGATCTTCCTTGGTTCACCTCTCTTCATTCCGCTCTCAGTTCCAATGTCACCTCCTGAGAAATATTTTCCTTTGAGCAATTCCCTAGACTGGTACTACCCCTCCTTCAGCCCCTCTGTGTTCTCTCAGCTGTTTTTATTTACTCCATAACATTTGTTAACATCTGAAATTATCTCATTCAGTTGCCAGTCCTCAATCTCTAACGTAAGCTCCTCAAGGGCAAGGAGCTCTCAGCTGTATTTGCAGCACTTAGAAAAATACTTTGGCATAGAGTAGGTGTTGAACAAATATTTGTGAATGAATGAACTGAGGAGAAATAACTATGAGCTTCACCTCTGCAGTAATACAAATTGTTTCACATTTGCAATCCCCAGATTCATGAGATATAAACACAGCCAAAAGATTACATTTATGAGAATACTAGATGAGTTCATATTACCAAAAAGTATATTTAATGTTTTAAAGAATGTTCAATTAATTCCTAAAACATGAATCTTCTTACTCCATAGACCAATGTTCATAAAATTCTGTTGAACGAATTTAAAATTTTACATTAATATTCATTTTAAGTTTAACAAATAAAGATCAATTTTCTCATGTTTCTAGATCCTTTTTCTTGTTTAACTTCTTAACAATAATACCAAAGAAACTTAAAATAGTCTTACACATTTTTTAAAGTTTTATTTATTTATTTGACTGAGAGAGCACAAGCAGAGGGAGAAGCAGGCAAGAGGGAGAGGGAGAAGCAGGCTCCCTGCAGAGCAGGGAGCTGGACGCGGAACTCGATCCCAGTACCCTGGGTTCAGGACCTGAGCCGAAGGCAGACACTTAACCAACTGACCCACCCAGGCGCCCTAGTCTTACACATTTTTTGTCACTATATTTTCTTCATTCCTAGACAATGCTGCTTATTCTATAACAGTTCATCTTGTATCTCAAGTTGTCAATTAAATTCTTAGAACAACCTCTTCTTTACTCAGAAAGCATTTGGTAAATTACATATTTCTATGTAATTCACAATGATGTCTGCAGATGCTTAAAAAGTATCCTAATATGAAAAGATCTTTCACAGATGACATCACTAAAATTTTCTAAATTCATAATCTTGACCCTCTGTGCTTCTAATGTTTACTTACTGCAAGATACATAATCCTAGTGTACACTGAACTGTTATCAGAAGGGAGTTAGAAGGAGCTCAAAACCATGATTTCCTCCTGGGTCTCTGCTGTTAATTTATAGCAATCTATTGTATTATCTGCATAGTTCAACAGGCAGTGATATTGTTCTACTATTAAAAATTTTAAGTGACAAAACATATTTTTTCTCTCAGAGATTCACATATGTTCGTTATGTGACATATCCCCTTTATTTATATAACTCTTCCAAATGCCAATCTAATGACCAATGTAATGCAGTTTCTATTTTCCTTATACTTAAGAATCACTAAATTGTGCAATTAACCAAATATAAGTAGAAACTAATGTTTATTCTATTTTAATCACTAATTAGTGTCCAAATTAAACCTATAAAGAAAAACATTTATGTTTTGATATAGAAAAACTGCTGGATATATAAATAATTTCTGATATAAACTGAATACTTTTTGGCTTTATGTTTTTTATTTAAGTTAAATATGCTAAAAGCAAGGATATTAAATTTGAATTATTTTAGCCATTGTTGAGTGGAAGCTTCTCTTAAAGAGACTCATGTTAATTAAATTGATAATATGTGATAATGAAACTCCAAAAATCAAATTAAGTATGATCTTCTGAGGTGGGGTAAATAATAAAGACAGAATCATATCTACCAAAGTGGTAGAGCAAATGCAAAGTCATATTTCTCTTCCAACAAAATTACTTTATTCTTTCCCTAGAATATACTCAGCAACCATTAGTTTCATAGTTTCCTTGAATAGGGAAAGAAAAATCTTGGTTCTAATTTTTTATTGCCAATAATTATCTTTCCAGATTTTTAAAAAATAAGAATTCTAAGCATTTATATGGAGTGTTAACTGTTTTCCAAATACCTACAGAGAAAAGTATGCGTTGTTCTAGGATTTCTATAAGAAAACTTAGACAGTAAGAAAAATGTAAACTGAATTATGTGGCTATAAACAATAATTTTTTTTAAAAAATGAGGAAAATTGTGATATCTGTTGGATGAAAAATTAGTTTTCAAATGGTGGTATTACCTGGAAGAAAGAGAAGAAATAATCTGGAATGAAAGTTAAGAAAATTTGTCCTTACTTTGTTAAGCAATTAATGCAGGTTTAAAGTTTCCCAAAAAAGTTAATCAAGCATTGACAAAGTGATAGGATAGAATCAAATTTAAGAACTAAATGTATGGGGCGCCTAGGTGGCTCAGTGGGTTGTAACCTCCCTGAGCTCCTTGCTCGGGGAGGAGTTTGCTTATCCTTCTCCCTTCTCCCTTCTCCCTTCTCCCTTCTCCCACAGCTCAAGCTCTCTCTCTCTCTCACTTGCTCATTTAAATAAAAAATAAAATCTTTAAAAAAAGTACAAGAACTAAATGTATTATTTGTGGAATAATAACTGGTGAATTAGAGAAAATACTGAGTTTCCTGTAATAACTTTTTCTATGTAATCCCTGAAGCTTTGATTTATTAAAATTTTAACTATATTAACAACAAAACTCAAAGCATTTTTACAATATTTTAACTATACAAACAACTGGTGCATATTTGACCAAGAAATTATTTAAAATTATAATTAAAGCTGTTTAAAATAGCGAAATTATGACAATAATCCAGATTAATATTTTAACAAGCATCCATTTTATTTGAAGATAGACTTAACATTAAGGAACTGGTATTTTATTGGATATTTTTATAAATTTGTTACCCATATTGGCTCATCCGGAAGTTGAATTTCACTTACTTTTCAATCCATCTTCCTAATTGGTTTTTATAGTTAATTGCAGAAACAACATTGGGAAACCATTCATTGTTATTAAATCAAATTGAAACATTTGTAAAGTAAATTTAATAACTTGCAAGAAACTCTACAAACTCTGATATAATTACAAAATACTGTATTAAATTTAAATTCAGTAATTTTCTGTAGTTTGTGTTGGTAAATAACGTATGTTAAAGAAACCAAGACTTACATCTGAAAAGTTGAGGTAAAATTCAATGATTATACTATCCTGGGCAGCTTTATAAAAAATTATTTATCTTCCAGGAAAATAAAAGGTAACACTCCAAAGGCAGAGTCATTAAGATCAAGAGAACTAGCATTTTTAGATGCTTGCAGTATTTCTGATTTGTACTAAAATTTGGGGTAAGTAAATAAGATTCTAGTTAGTTCAACTAGTGTTTTGTTTTGTTTTGTTTTGTTTTGTTTTGTTTTGTTTTTCCCCCACAAATGCTGATGCTTACTTGGGTCTACTAATTTTAGATGCTAAAAGTGAATGTTCCAGACTTCTGCTTCTGGATATAACAGAGTACCTGCTAGCAAACAAATGACTTCTGAGTACTAGAAAAATTGACATTATATTAAAACAAAAAACAAAACAAACAACAACAACAACAAAAAAAAACATCATGAGGGCATCAGCAAGCTTCCAGGCCAACCACAACTTGAGTGGCCAAGATTTCAGAGAGAAGGGAGCCTCACTGAAAGTGAGTCAATAGTATGTGCCTCACTTTTGCCCTTGGTTTTAGCTACACCCCACAAATTTTCTGTTGTATTTTCATTAACATTTAGTTCAAACTATTTTCTATGTTTTTGAGATTGTTCTTAGATTTATGGTTTATTTAGAAGTGTATTATTAATTCTAAATAGCTGAGATTTTCCCTGATTAAAAAAATGTATTATTATTGGTCTATATCCCTGTCTATAATCTATCTATCTAACTGGTTTCTAATGGATAGATGCTGTTGTGGTTCTAATTCAATCCCCTGCAGGTCTGAGGTCATATTTTGTATGATTAACATTATTTTTATTATGCTGAGACTTTTTTGTTTCATGACCCAGTTTATAGTCTATCATGAGGAATATATCATGTGAATTTGAAAAAAAATGCATATTCTGCAGTTGTGGGGTAAAGTTGTCTGAAGTATTAGATATGATAGCACTATTCAGATCCTCTAAGACAATTGACTTCTTTTCTCTAGTTTTATCAATTGCTGAGAGATGTATTCAGACCTAATAGTTGACATTTTTTTCTCTGTTTAGTACTGATATAGCTCCATTTATTTCTGAAATAAGCTTGAGTATTATAGTTTTAAGGGAAAAGAAAGCAATGAGACATGGAAATAGGCTGGCAAATGCAAACACATTGGATTAATAGTGATCACAATCTCCACCAGTAGAAGAAATGCCAGAATCCTACAGATATAACTCATCCTATGTAAGATGCCTGAAGGTTATAGTATAATGACAACCATATTTTATATAAAATTAGAAAATGGAAATTTGGGAGCTGTATTTTGAAAATCAGTTTTAGAAGAGATTAAAAACAGGCTATGGGGCACCTGGGATAGAGTGCTGCATCGGGTTCTTTGCTCAGCGGGGAGCCTGCTTCCTCCTCTCTCTCTCTCTGCCTGCCTCTCTGCCTACTTGTGATCTCTGTCAAATGAATAAATACAATCTTTAAAAAAATAAGTAAATAAATAAAAATAAAAATAAAATCTTATATTCTTGAATAAAAAACCAGGTTAAACATTTTATAAAGCTTTGATATTGTATTTTACTTCTGTTGAGGGACAGAAAAAAATGTTGGGAAAAATAAGAGGTTGGTTACTTAAGCCTGTGCCTTGGTTCAGGGTTTTGGAGAAATCCCCTTGGCACTGATATTTCTCTTGAAATATAATAAATACAATTGATACATGATAAACATCTTTGGCTTTAAGAGAAATCAAACTCCTTAAGGTATTCTTCTTATTTTTAGTATGATTTAGAGTGCTCAGAGTTAACCGAATAGGACAGTTTTTAAATGAGAATGTACTTTTTTTTTTTTTTTAAGATTTACTTATTTATTTTAGAGAGGGAGGGTGGGACAAAGAGCGAGAGGCAGAATCTCCAGAGGACTGTGCTGAGCACAAAGTCCATGGGTCACTTGATCTCAAGACCCTGAGATCATGACGTGAGCCAAAATCAAGAGACAGACAACTAACCTACTGAGCCACCCAGGTGCCCTATGCCTAACTTTTTTTTTTTAGCTCAGTAGTGAAGGAACCAGTAAGATGGTGGAGTTGATTCAAAGTGAATTTAAGAACAAGAGCATATTTAGCAACTGAAAGAATTCTAAAGTAAAATTTCTAGGTTAGGTATTAAACTGGTAAAGAAGAGTATTGACTTTTGATGGGCTACTGGGCACCTTTAATTTTGGGAAATGAAAAAATAATTCTTAATTACATTTATCTCTTCTATTAACTTGCTACCCCAAAATGATATTTTCCTTCTTAAGAAACTGCTTCTTCCTGTCAGATTTTGTGTATCTGAAGCAAAGACTCAGCAATAGTGTTTACTCCCTTCTAGGGAAGCTAGCATTCTGGTCTTCTATAGGCTCCATCTATTCCTGATAAGAACTTGCATTTGAAAGGCTTTGATAAGCTATTTCATAACATAGCAGTGTTAAGTTCTGCCCTTAGTAGAATTTTAAAAATTAATAAAATTTACAGCCTTATTATCTATGTTTAAAGTATTCTATTGGCAACAATTATTTTTTTAATTATGAGGACCAGAGCATGATTGATGAAGATCTACTGATTATTACTCTTATATGAATTATATGGGTGTATAAAGATACACACATTCACAAATGCACATATAAAGTTTCTTAACAGCTAAATATCACAAAGATCACAGACCTAACTACATTATATAACCACCATCTGGAAAAAAGTTATTGCAGTAGACACAGCAATTGGTTTAAATGATAAAAATAATGATACCAATACTGACTAGGTTTGCTGAGTTAAACTATGAAGCTATGTGCCATTACTATTCTCAGATGCATTTTGTTTTCAATAAGACATCACAGGAACACACAGTTTATGAAGTTTTATGAGAGCTACTTAAAATGAACTCTCCCCTATTGAAGTCCTCATCCAGTAGGTAAATTTTTATAATCAGTATCATCTGTGTTTCATCACCAGCATGCTCTGTAACAGACTTTAAGCTGTCATGATGCAAGATATAAAGCAAAAGCTCATATGTTAGGAACTAAAAGTAGAAGAACCCATTTAAAGTCATCCTTAGCTTCTTTACAGGGAAACTGATAACAGAAATATATGCTTTTATCCAACTTTCTTTTAACACATTTTTGGGCGTGAGGATTCCATCTGCTAAAAGGCATAGTATTTTCAAAATTACCTTCTAGTTTAAACTTACTTTGTGACTATTTTTATGACCATAAGCTTCCAACCTATTCTTGTATAAAAGTATATTCACACTAAAATAGCTGATCACACATGATATGAATGTTCATAATGGTGACCTGTCCAAGAAGAGCACTGACTGACCTCACTGCAGTCCTTGGCAGCACATCTGAGAGCAGGATCTAGAATATTTTGCCCTGTAATCCTCCACAGATGTTAATTCAAATAAGGATTTCTCCAAAAGTGGGTAATAGCTGGAAAATAGAAGATACGAGGAAAATGATAGTTCTTGAAATATCATTCAGTGTGAGCAAATAGTGTGGCTCTGGAGAATCAAACTAGGGATTATGTGTTAGAAATTACTGTGAAGCAGATTCAATTCTAAATTAACAGAACTTACTGGCAATTAGATTAGTCAACAACTGTGAAATAGGATGTTTGCAATGTCTGTGGCAGGAGAAAGCCCAGTTCTGCACTGGCTAGTGCATGCTGCCATTGGTGATGCAAAGAAGGATCCAAAGACTAAAGTTTAGATGAAAGCTTTTGTGAGTGGTGCAATTTTTAGGAAGTGTCTTCATAACTCTTAGAAATAATGTTGTCAGTGAATGAGTATTGGTAGATACTTGCCTCCTATATTGAAGAGATTGACATGTGTTAATGATTGTGTGTGTGTGTGTGTGTGTGTGTGTGTGTGTGTTAATGATTTATTAAAAAGATTGTGATGAGGCACCTGGGTGGTTCAGTTGTTTAAGCACCTGCCTTCAGCTCAGGTGGCTCAGTTGTTTAAGCACCTGCCTTCAGCTCAGCTCATGATCCCACAGTCCTGGGATGAGTCCTGTTTTGGGCTCCCTGCTCAGTGGGGAGTCTGCTTCTCCCTCTCCCTTTGCCTCTTCCCCACTCATGCTCTTTCTCTCTCTTGCTCTCTCTCTCCCCCAAATAAATAAATAAAATCTTTTTTAAAAAGATTATAAAAACATAATTTTATTATTTGATTCTCTCAAATCTTATACACTAGGTTTCTAAGATGCTTAAGTTTAAGTAATTGGAAGAAGGCTTGGTACCAGCTTCTTCTCCTAAGTTACCTTAAATTAGTCTTCCTATGACACTGTAACCAATTCACTGCCATCTTTTCTTGGATATTTGGAAAGGGAAGACTCATAGATATTTCACCATTTGCCAAACATTGTTTAGCCAGCAAGTGGTTGAACCAGAATTCAAATCTAGTCCTATTGGATATTAAATAAGTTTGAAATTGTAAGTTTGAAATTTCAGTGTGTTTATAATAAAGCCATTATAATGGTCAATACAGCTCTCCCAGCTGCCTTCCCACCAAAATAGAAGCCAGGCCTGTGGTCACTGATTTCATACTATTAGTAAACACTAGGTTTTTTTCAATCATTACGTAGTTCAGTTAATTATGACACAGAGAACAGGGTGGATTTATACTAATGACATTTGTAAGTAATACAGAGAAATCAGAATCATACTGTAATTAATTATGTTTTCCTTTTTACCTAAAATAAAATTAACTCCTATTTACCTGTCGAGATTTGGAATTTCAATTTTGGAAACCGAACTGTTTCCAAAATTTAAATCCACACCTAAGTATCTCCATTTTGCACATACTTTACAAATCAAGATTCATGGAATATGCATATAACACCCATGCTGTTAGGGACAATGAAAACAATGAAAAAGTTGAATTGGAAATAAACAAGAGTGGGACTTAAGAAACCAGTGAAAACTATTGTGGGAGTTCAGACAAGAGATAATACAGGCTTGAACTGAAACTTGGGTAGTGAGTGTAAAGAGGAAAAAATATTCAAGGACAGACATAGCAGAAATCAGTGATCTAGTGGGCTAAAAAAGGGAACAAGTTAATAATAAATATTACATTTGAGAATTTGGTGTTTTGGTAAAAAAGAAAAATTGTTCCATTAGCAAAAAAAAAAAAAATTAAGAAGAATATTGGAAGAGGAAATTCGTATGTGCATTATTGTAAGGAAATGATGGTGAAATGATGACACATCAGACTTGCATCTGATGTATTTGAGATACTTAGAAGGAATCCGATAGAGATTTTAAACAAATTGTGTGTGTGTGTGTATTTGTACACAACCACTCAGGAGACAAGCATTGACTAAAATATATATTTTTGAAATAATAGAAAATATAAACTAGCTTCAATTTAATTAATAAATGCCTCATTTGAATTAGGAAATAATTTAGTAAAGTCACTATTTTGAATTGATTGGAAACATTTAGTTTGAATGCTATGGTTATCTATTAAAATATGATTCTGATGGCATTAAAATCTTAATATTTGAGAGGCAGATATATATTTTCTCTACATTACACAAAAATATGATTTTTCTTTCCTCTTATTTTTTTACTTGTAATTTATTTATTTATTTTTCAGCGTAACAGTATTCATTGTTTTTGCACAACACCCAGTGCTCCATGCAATACGTGCCCTCCCAATTACCCACCACCTGGTTCCCCCAACCTCCCACCCCTGCCCCTTCAAAACCCTCAGGTTGTTTTTCAGAGTCCATAGTCTCTTATGGTTTGCCTCCTCTTCCAATTTTTTTTTTATAAACATATAATGTATTTTTTTATTTAATTAATTTATTTTTTTCAGCGTAACAGTATTCATTGTTTTTGCACAACACCCAGTGCTCCATGCAATACGTGCCCTCCCTATTACCCACCACCTGGTTCCCTCAACCTCCCACCCCTGCCTCTTCAAAACCCTCAGGTTGTCTTTCAGAGTCCATTGTCTCTTATGGTTCGCCTCCCCTTCCAATTTCCCTCAACTTCCTTCTCCTCTCCATCTCCCAATGTCCTCCATGTCATTTGTTATGCTCCACAAATAAGTGAAACCATATAATATTTGACTCTCCCTGCTTGACTTATTTCACTCAGCATAATCACTTCCAGTCCCGTCCATGTTGCTACAAAAGTTGGGTATTCATCCTTTCTTTCTTTCTTTTTTTTTTTTTATAAACATATAATGTATTTTTATCCCCAGGGGTACAGGTCTGTGAATCACCAGGTTTACACACTTCACAGCATCCTCTTATCTTATTAAACACTTATTTTGTCTTTACATTTCACTATATTATTAAAAGATCAGGTAAGGAGAAGTCACTTTACATTAATATGAAAGAATAACCAAATTTAAATATATAAAAAATAATTCAAAAATCTCCATAGGAAAAAAACGTTATAAAGATATAAAGGAAACATATAAAAGGAGATTAATTATATGATGATATGCAAGAAAACTATATCATGATGTGGCATTTGCCCTAAAATTAAAGGACAGATTCAAAGAATTACAATCAAAATGTCAATAGAAAGTTATGGAAACTGATAAAATGGTTTGTATTTTGTGTGTGTGATGGGGAAGGAGAGGAAATTGTCAAGAACAGCCACAAAACTCCTGAAAGAATGGGACCAATGAGAGAAGACATTGCCTGCCAGGTACCAGAACATATTAAACCTAAAAGATGCAGGACTATGAAGGACTCAACCAAATAACCAAATAAGAGGATAATGGTGAACAAAACTAGAACCATATATGATTGGAACTCTGTTAGATGCCAGGGGTGATGGGATTGGTCAGTGGCTAAAAAGAAAAAACTTGAATAGATGAAGCTGCAGAAATGGTTCTCCATAAAGTAGAGGATGAAGTGAAATCAGTTTCTAGAATACATGTAAAATGAACATCAAATGAATTGTCTAAAACGGAACTATAAACATTAGTAGAAAATACAGCTAAATGTCTCTAGTTCTTGGAGTAGAGAACAATTTCCTATGTAAGATACAGAAAGTACTGACTCTAAAAGAAAATGGTTATGAATTTAACTATTAAATTTAAGAAACTTTGATCATCAAAAGTCCCAGTAGGGGCACCTGGGTGGCTCAGTTGTTAAGCGTCTGCCTTTGGCTCAGGTCATGATCCGAGGGTCCTGGGGCATCGAGCCCCACATCGGGCACCTGCTCAGTGGAGAGCCTGCTTCTCCCTCTTCCTCTGCTGGTCCCCCTGCTTGTGCTCAGGAGTTCTCTCTCTCTCTCTCTCTCTCACTGTCCCTCTCTGTCAAATAAATAAATAAATAAAATCAATCTTAAAAAAAAAAAAGTCACAGTAAAATAAGTGAAAATACATCAGACACAGGAAGAAGATATTTGTACCATATAAACTGACACATAATTTATAGGAAGAATATATAAAGAACCCCAGCAAATTAATATCACAAAACAGCCCCAAAGTAAAACATAAACATAAAACATAAACAAGAATTTAATTGAAAAAGAGCCTATATGGACAATACATGTTTGAAAAAACGTTTGGCTTTAACAGTGACCATGGAAATGCAAATCAAGACTGAAATTAAATGACATTTTAAGCCAAATTTATTGGCAAAAAAATAATATTCTGGCAATACCGACATTGGAAATATTAGACTATCAGGATCTTTAATACATTGATGTAAGGAGTACAAACTATTTACAATCCCTTTGAACTATTGTTAGGCATTATTATGGACTGAACATTTGAGTCACCCCAAATTTATACATTGAAATCTAATGTCCATACAATGACATTAGGAGATAGGACCTATGGGAGATAATTAGGTCATGAGAGTAGAGCCCTCATGAATGGGACTAATGTCCTTATCAGAAAAAATCAGAGTGCTAACTTGCCCCCTTTCTGTCATATGAGGATATAATGAGAAGTCAGCAGTCTGCAACCTGGAAAAGAGCCTGAACCCGACTGTCTTGAACCTCTGATCTTGGACTTTCAGCCTCCAGAGATGTGGAAAATAAATTTCTGTTGTTTAAAAGTCACATAGGCTATAGTACTTTGTTATAGCATTTTAACTGGCAAAGATGATCATTTTTCTTATAGTGGAACATTTATGTCTTTTATGACACAGAATGTCTGCCCTAAATACATATCCAAGAAAAACATCTTATGTTTTACCCAGAAAACAACATGTACAATAATTGTTATTAGTTTGAGTGCTATGTTTTATCAATTAGCAAAAGAATAAGAAGCAGCACAAATACCTACCAACCTTAGATACAAAGGCATGTCATATTTACAAAACAATTATTCAATAACAGTCAAAGTAAATGAACTTACTATCATGCAGCAATATAATATTATGCAACCCATAGTCCAGTTGTAACAGTTTAACAATATAAAATCATTCTTTAAAAAATATGCATAAGTGGACTTAAATCATGTTAAAAAGGAAAGCAAGAAAATGACAAACAATATTCAAGAATGATGGTTAACTCTGGCCAAAGAAGGCAGATGTTATTTGGTGGAGAAATCATGTCCTGAAATAACGTTATTGTTACATAACTCAATAAGAGATGGCATGGATGGATTAAAGATTAGAACCAAGGATTCAGCATGAGCTTGTTCTGTGCATATGAGATCTAAAGAGGAAAAATCAAACTATGGAGTCACTTCTTTATATGAAAATATAAACAAGTTCAAGTGTTAGTATAAGTATTTTGAAATACTTGTGTATCCATGAGCACAGTGAGCTTTACTATGATGCTAACTACATTGGAAATTTTGGTCAGAGGTATGTTAGAAAACTGCTGTTAGCTAAAATACTGTAAATGATTATTTTCACTTCATCTTGCAAACTGCTGAGTAAAGACAAGGTAGACACTCACTGCCTGTGTGAAGAATGAACACACAAATAAATGAATGGAAATTTACTTACTCATGATATAGCAGTTAAAATCCAAAGAGCTGACTTCAAACACCTAATGATAGATATCTTTAAAAACTGAGTCTCAAATAGAGTCTTTAAAACAATATGTCTTAATGAAATGGAAAATCGCATTGAAACAATGAAGTTACTAGCTTCTTTTTTCTTTCCCCCAATGAAAGACTTTCTGGTAAGTGTGGGCATACATGCTGCTTGATTTGTTATAACCAAATTCACAGTTCCTGTGTGAAATAGTATCACCTTATTTTTCTGGAAAAAAATGTCATGTTTCACAAAAATTTCTAGAAAAGATTTCCAGGAAATACTCCATTGAAAGGTTGGATTTAATATGATCTGGTTCTTGAAGAATTTTAAAAATCAATGGACTAGGACAATGGGGTCAGAAAAAGGAAGGCAGAACCAACACAGGAGGTGGGTAGAATGGAGGCAAGGTGCAAACAAATTATGGGAATCTGATGGTCTCAATTTGACTTTAAAACTGGGTTGTGTGTGCAAATTAAGGTAAGAAAACAGAAACACTATGGACAGGCGAAGCTGGAGACGTCAACTCTGGAGACACAGTATGAAGTACCTTGAATGTCACACCAAAGAGTGTGCACTTTGTGGTATTGCCAGTGAAAAACTAGTGAAATCGATTGACCATGGAAGTGACCTAATCAGATTCAAATCTGAAAACGTCCTCTGGACTCTGCCTATTCATCTTTTAAAAATAATGAAGTATATAGTTAGACAGTAGGTTGACTGTAAAGACCATATTACTTTGGAAAAGAATATTTTTAAATGTTCTTTACTGAAGGATCCAAAGTTATCTAAAAGTACATAAAATGTTCATTTCAGAGAAGTAGTTGCTATGATGTACCATCAGATTGCCTCTTCATGACTGAAGTATTCATTTCTCTAGCATTCAGGAGTGTTGGTTGCTGACACACTCAGGTAAGTTCCTCTGGGAATTGCTACCAGTCAAGAGACTGCTTTGCCCAGGGTTGTCTTGTATTTGGGTGAAGCCAACATCTAATGACTGGTCATGGCAAGAATATAATTGCCTTCCCCTTCTCAGAAGGTTCAGGCTCCTATAACAAAAGTAAACTGAGTGGTTTAAGCAACAAACATTTATTTCGCATAGTTTTGGGAACTGGAAAGGCCAAAATCAAATTAGAAGTAGATCCACTATCTGGTGAGGGCATGCTTCCTGGCTTGCAGCCGGCTTCCTTCCCCATATCCTCACATGACTGATCATCAAGCTCCAATCTATTTCTCCTCATGTAAGAGTACTAATCTCATCACCAGGGCTTTACCCTCATCTAAACCTAATTATCTCCCAAAGGCTCCATCTCTTGATACCATTGGGGGTGAGGATTACAACACGAACTTTGGAGGGACACAAACATGCAGGTCATAAGACCCCTTAAATTCTATTCAGAATAATTCAGAAGGACAATCTGGAGGTGTCCAGCACCAGAGTTTCCTGCTGATTGGAGGAGATGTTTGCTACAATTAAAACATATTTTAATGTCTTTATCTGCCTGAACTGATTCCTTTATCCCCTTACAGAGCATTTGTCTGGGCAAGATCCAGGAGCCTAATGTTGACCCTGTGTTCCCGGGAAGAACCTTGTGTTCATTGCGGGGCGTGTCAGCAAGCTTGCAAATGACAATGCATGCCAAGCGCTCAGAGCACCGCCAGCATGTTCCTGTTCTATCTGCACAGGGCACATGTAAACTTTTCTTGGAACTGCCTAGCTCTGCCTGCGTCAACAAGCCCCAGGCACACCTCCAGTTTTCTGCATTTCACAGCCCAAGGAGCAAGGATTTGCTCCTTCTCCTGCTGCGTGATGTAGGCTCCATGTAGCCACCCTGCTTGAACTTGAGCTGCAGGACGGATCTGAGAGCTGCAAGAGACTGACACATTGCAAGCAGCTAGATCTTGTGCATTCTCTCTCTCCCCTAAGTAAATGCCTGCACTGCTGAGCCTCATGTACATGTTTTCTATTCTCAGTGAACTCGAATCATGCACTGGTCTCTTCCTTGAGTGGTACATAAGTGCCTTTGACCCTGGTTGAACTCATGTTATATTCTATCCTGGGGCACAGCCCAACTACCTAGTGGGACTAGTCTAGCACAGCAAGCAGAGTCCCTTCGACGATACCCACCATAGCATAAAAGAAGTGTAAGGGTTCATCCCCGTACCAGGGTTGTGCCTGCTTCCTGGGAGGGTGGTGAGACTCTCTAGGAGGACTTAGGTTCACTTTTGCCTGCTGCAAACAAATGGGACATCACTGATGGAGGGGGAGACTCCAGTGAGGCTCAGGACTAGCAGTGCCTGGGAACTGCTGTGAGGCTTCAGTCCGGATCCACAAGTGGCTGACTCAACACTTTGTCAGATCTGGCCCTGGGCTCCACAGAAGCCTCATCGTCAGTTCAAAGCTAGACCGCATGGTGCCACCCTTGCGATCAGCTGACAGGGCAGGAGACGGGCGGAGTTGTCTCAAAGACGTAATAACTGGGTTTGTAAGCGCCGTGGACTACTGCTACAGTAGAACTGTATTTCGCCATGGCTATGGCAATGAGGGGACATTGTCCCAAAGGCAGATCCTCAAGAGGGAACCCGGATTACCACTTCTATTGTGCAAAGGGAGGTAATATCAAGTGAATTGGCTAACTGGTCAGCATCCTAGAAGAGAAAACACACACACACGCACGCACACACACAAAATAAACACAGAAGATGGGAAGAAAGAAGTCACTGGAATAAGCATGTAGATGTGGCCTATAAGAATGGGTACAAAGGGTGAAAAGCTTTGTCTGTATGTCAATGCCAAGCAGAGGCCATCTAGTATTATCTGACCTAAATACCCAAGAATACAAAATGGCAAGGCCAACTGACATCACCTAGCCATTGTTACCAGGCACCACAGTACTACCAGTGGGTGTATGAATGGAGTAGTCATGGTGGGAGGGATTGACTATGCATGGGCCCAACAATACTCACCAAAGTTGAACCAGCTACCGTAATAACAATCCAATCTATCACCTACCAGTTGCTATGCTAAGATCCCAGTACAGTATCACCCATTGCAGAGAGCAATTAACCATATGGTAGGATGTTGATACATTGGACCCTTCCCATCCTGGCATGGCAGTGACACATCTTGACCTGAATTGATGCATATTTTGGGTATGACCATGCCTTTCCTTTTTATGGCACTTTGTCCTGCACTGTCTGAGGATGTGAAATGCTTGACTCATCAGGACATTATTCCATATAATATCACATTATAACAGGTAACTCTCTTTATCACAAAGGAGGAAGGCAGTGTATACATGTACATGGGACCCATTGCTTGTATCACATGCTGTAAAATCCAAAAGCTGCTGGGCCCTTAGAGTACATGAGTTGAAACATAAGGGGTGAATGTATGAGTGAGTCCAACATTGACCCACATGGAGAATTTGGGTTCTCTTACACATAGTTTTAGGAACTATGAATGTGGAGATCCTGGTTCCCCTAGAGGGGTCATTTCCACTGGGAATTCAGTCAGTGACCCATTCAGTTTGACATTATATCAAACCACCTAATTTCTAGGCTTCTCTTGTTAAGAGATGAGAAGGCGATGGAGAGTGAAATAATTGACTCTGATCACCAGGATGAAGTTGGGTAGTTTTCCTTCAATGAGAACAGGAGGAAGTATGTTTGAAATGCAGGTTATCTGCTGGTATAGCACTGATATCTCTCTGTTCAATGTTAATAGCAAATACGACAAAAGTATTTCTCATTACCTTATAGCTATAATTAATCACATAACTCCAAGTTTAAAAAAATTTCCATTGGCCTGAATAAATTCATTCGTACTCTGTTCTTCACAAATACACAAAATATATATGGTAACCAAATGTGCAGCAAAAAATAAGCTGAAGGCCCTTGGGTAGGGATGCAGAGCTGTAGGAGAAAAAGCAATTATGCTTATACATAAATAGTTTTCCCTTTCACAAAAACATTGTATGTGTGCAAAACAGTGAAAGTCTTCCCATTTTGATATCTGAAGAAATCTAAGCCAGGATAGCAATAAGTTTGTGTACACGAGCTCTGTCCAGACCCTGATTCAGGGTGGATTCTTGATGTGTCTTCTGTGTCAGCACTAAGGACTGACAAGGTGTCTGGCAGCTTCACCCAAGTCTCAGTAAGTAGCTGGCTACTCCCTCTGAGATGATGGCTGTCTCAGCCAACCCTCTGTCAGAGAGCAGTGATGACTGCCAGTGAATTTGGAGTCAAGAACAGCATATGGAGCCATCCAAGACAGAATCTGCAAGCAAGGGCAATGCTGAGCATTGATGCTCTAACAGTGGGAAACGATCAATGTCACACTGGGTTTGATGGGCTAGTAGTATATCACAGCATTTGGAGAAAATTATTTTATAGTTTAGTGGTCACATTTGAATGTTGAAGTTATATTCTAGTTGTTATTCAATTACTACTGCACAAAATCCCAAAGGAATATTTTATTTAAAAATCACTAACCCTTTCAAAAAAATTTTTTTTTTTTTTCTGAAAGTGAAATAACTTCCACGTCAGGAAGGTCAGGTGAATTTCTTATATGTGTAAATTTTACCTAAAATTTACATATAGCACAACACATTTGCTATATTGATCCTTCTATCTTGATCTATATATTCTTCAACTTCTCAAGTAAAATAAACAAACAAAAAGAAAGAAATCACATTTGGAATCTAGATTGGAAAATGAAAATCAGTATCTTTTTTTAAGATTTTATTTGTTTGTCAGAGAGTATGAGAAAGAGAGGCAGGTAGAGGGAGAATCAGTCTCCTGCTGAGCAAGAGCCTGATGTGGAACTCTAACCCAGGTCCCTGGGATCATGACCCGAGTGGAAGGCAGACAATCAATCAATGGAGCTACCCAGGTTTACTGAAAATCAGTATCTTTAGGTATTTGATCTTCACACTCAAGTACCCTACCTTCTATTTCCTTGGCTCATGATTAGCAGCATGTAGGAAGAGAAAAATTTCTGGCACCTAACAAAGGATCCATACATGGGGGTTGAGGGGCAGGACTGAGCATAAATTTGTTCAGCAGCTATAGAAGTAAAAGCTAGAAGTACTGAAAGACAGTATAGAATAATGAAACAACATCTTTAGGGTAGCAGAAAGATGATTTCACATAATGGTAAAGAATGTGTGCTCCCAAATAACAATTAGTCTCAAGACACTTGAAACACGATGCATATCATATAGGCAAACTACATAAACCCTCTATTCCTCCTCATTGTAAAATTGGGACTATAATAGAAATTTCTATGTCTTGTTGTGAGGATAAAATGAGATAATACATGCGTAACTGTTCAAATAATAAAAATAATAAAAACACAATAAAAATTATGTTATTACATATCAGTATTTCTACTTGGAGAACTAAGCATCCTGGACCTGTTTTACAATTTGACACTTAAGTGCTCTATCTTGAATGATCCTAGTTCACTCATAGCAGAATTTGAGAGAAAAACAAACGAAAAGCCAGAAAACAGCACTGGGCATGTACTGACATGTAAATTTTCCCCATTCTTTTTTTTTTTTTTTAATATTAATTAATTAATTAATTTTTTTTCAGCATAACAGTATTCATTGTTTTTGCACAACACCCAGTGCTCCATGCAATACGTGCCCTCCCTATTACCCACCTGGTTCCCCCAACCTCCCACCCCCCGCCCCTTCAATTTTCCCCATTCTAATAGTTATTTGGAAGGTTCTTTCTGAAGAAGAACAAAGAATTGTTTTAAATGATTAAAGTGAAAATGAGGTTTAATCCTAGACTGTAGGACTGTGTCTGTTATTTCTCTTGGCATCTATTTTTTTTAAAGATTTTATTTATTTATTTGAGAAGTGAGGGCAAGAGCAAGTGGGGTGAGGGGCAGAGGGAGAAAATCTCAAGATGACTTCCTGCTGAGCTTGGAGCCTCAGGCAGCTCGATCTCACAACTCAGGAGATCATGACCTGAGTCGAAACTGAGAGTCGGACATTCAACCGATTTAGGCACCCAGGCACCCCTTTTTGCTTCTGTTGGGTACCCCAAAAATGGGTACCCCAATAATGGGTCCATGATTAAAAGAGCGAGACTGATACAAAGCGCAGGTCAAGCAAAGCTTTATTTTGCGCCAAGCATCAAGAATCAGACTGACCGTCAAACAGATGGGTCAGGGCCACCCCTACAGAGAGGACGACCGACCCCTCCCTGCTTTCCAGACTAACTTTTATAGAACAAAGGCCATGTGGTTGGGCCTGGCCACACACAGGTGGCCAATGAGATTGTAACACACACAGGAAACTCTACAGTGATACTAGGTGACCAATTGAATTACAATTTACCCTAGCAGACATTTGATTTAGCCTATCACACTTTGGTTAGGATTGGCGCCAAAAGCCTCCGAAAGGGTGGGGGCCCTTATTCCTTGGTAACTAGGAGACAGTATGCTCCCCCACTGATTGAATACCTCCACCTGGTCTGACCTGCCCTTGTACTTGGACTTTGTTACCTGGAACTGATTTCCTGGACTTGCTTTTAAGTAAGTTCGCCTGGCGTGGGGCAAAGTCAATTTAAGTTTTACAACAAAATGGCAGTTCAACCGGGGTGGAGCTGCTCTGGCTGAATAGGCCCTTACACTTCTATTTTTAATTAGAAAAGCAATCAAATGGGAAAGGTGAACTATTCAACAAAATTGATCACTGAAATTCGTTATAAATAGGTAAAAGACAAAAAAATGGACCTTTTCCTGTTACCTAACAAACATTAACCCACACAGATTAAGGACAAATGACAAAGACAAACCTTTGAAAGTTTCACTATTGAGGGGTACCTGGGTGGCTCAGTGGGTTAAGCCTCTGCCTTCCACTCAGGTCATGATCTCAGAGTCCTGGGATCAAGCTCTGCATTGGGCTCTCTGCTCAGCGGGGAGCCTGCTTCCCCACCTCTCTCTCTGCCTGCCTCTCTGACTACTTGTGATCTCTGTCAAATAAATAAATAAAATCTTAAAAAAAAAAAAGAAAAGAAAGTTTCACTATTGAAAAAAGTTTCATTGTAAAACATAGAAAGGGTCCCTGTACTGTTTGCTTTTCCTTCATCCTGGATCCAGTAAGGAAATAATCACTTTTTTATAAGTTTTTTATAATTTATAATTAAATCATATCAATAACATACATGAAATCTGTATTATTTTTATGTAAATGATGATCGCTGGGGCAAAGGATTCATTCATTTTATATTTTACAATTTGTTCCAAATAATGCTCCACACTATTTCTCACTCTTACAGTCCCATCAACAATTCTTGGTGTGTTTCTCTCAAATACTATTATCAATATTATTAAATCATTATGTCATCATTTGTGACACATTTCCTCATTTATTTTGCATTTCTTTTTGTTGTGGAAAAAAGCATCATTTTAGATGTCTGTAAGTTCTCCATTTTTTGTTTCATTTTGTTTTCCCCTTTGAATTATCTTTTGGCAATGGAGTTTTTCTTTGTCTCATGGTTTTTAAGAATTGTTTGCATATTAAGAGAACTAGTTCTTTACCTTTTGCACATGATGTAAAATCATTTCCCACTTGTCACTACTTTTTGAACTTTAATATATTATTTTCTGTGCTTTAGTTTTCTGTCCAATAAAATATAACAAAATAATAGTCAAATCTCTGACTTTTGTGAGATTTATCATCTTCTTGAATATGTTGCCGTGTCTAAAAATGCTGTTTCCATTCCAAATTTGTCATTTTAAAATCCATGTTTATTTTTTTCTTCTAATAACCTTCTGTTCTCATTTTGGCATTTAAATATTTGATCCATCTGGCATTACTTCTGATACAAGTAGTAAGGTTCTAAGTTACTTTTCTACAGGTTGTTAGCCAGTTGTCATAATGAATACTTAATTTTCTTCCAAATAACTCAAAATGGTTTTTGTGCACCTATGGAATTATCATACATATTTGCTTCTATTTTTTTAATCGTTCTTAAATCTAATTAATATATATTATGTCTTCATATTGTAACGGCCTATCCAGCCAGAGCGGCCCCACCTGGGTTGAACTGTCATTTTGTTGTAAAACTTGGATTGACCTCCCCCCCCCACTTAGAGGCAAGTCCCGGAAACCAGTCCAACATAATAAAGTCCAAGTACAAGGGTGGGTCAGGCCAGGTGGAGACATTCAATCAGTGGGGGCTCATACTGTCTCCTAGCTAACAAGGTGATGGGTTAGTTACCATGGCTACTGTGGGGTGAATTGTAATTCAATTCGCCACCTGTGTGTGGCCAGGCCCAACCACATGGCCTTTGCTCTATAAAAGTTAGTCTGGAAAGCAGGGAGGGGTGGTCCTCTGTAAGGGGCGACCCCGACCAGTCTGTTTGATGGTCGGTTTAATTCCTGATGCTTGGCACAAAATAAAGCTTTGCTTGACCTTCGCTTTGTATCAGTCTCGCTCCTTTAATCACGGACCCATTATTGGGGTACCCAATTTTTGGGGGACCCAACAATATGTTAGTTTCAAACTAGAGTAATTGTTGTACCATTATGTTTGAATAAATGGAAAGATAAATTTCTCTCTTTGATCTACTTTTCAAAATTTTCTAAACACTATTCACACATATTTCAAAATAATTCTTTGCATGATTTTTTCCCATAGGACTCTTGCCTTATTTGTTAAAAGTAGCTCCTAGAGAAAGGGGTTATAATTGCTGTTGCAGTGTCATTTGTGTATAAATGCATGTTTGCTAAATATTAATATATAGCATGGGAAATCTTCATATGAAAGAAAAAGTAGCATGATTTTCCATTTATTCAAATCCTTTTATATTTCAGATTAGTTCATGCTCTAGAGATGTAAATAGTATTTGTTAAATACAAATCTACAGTTTTTGCCATGAGTACTGCTAACGGGAAAGATTAGCCATTTTATTTGTTATTTTTGACATATAAAAAAGCATTTTTGTCTTTTTATTTTGAAATCAGTACATTTGATAAATGGTCTGTTTCTAATACTTTTGCAGCTTATTTTTTTTAGTCTTGAAATACAAGAAATTATTTGTTGTCTCCCTCCTACCTAATATTTATTAATCTAACTCTTCCCTTTTGTACAAGTACTCTGAGGCAATGTTAATTTGCTAAATAATAGTTCATACTACAGATGGAGCTGATCATATGACTGAAATTATAATATTTTACTATATACCTGGTATCTACCAAATTCTACTTCAATTATATCAAAATTTATAAGGAATATTAATTTTTATTTTCTTTTTTTTTTAAGATTTTATTTATTTATTTGACAGACAGAGATCACAAGTAGGCAGAGAGGCAGGCAGAGAGAGAGGAGGAAGCAGGCTCCCCGCTGAGCAGGGAGCCTGATGCGGGGCTCGATCCCAGGACCCTGAGATCATGACCTGAGCCGAAGGCAGAGGCTTTAACCCACTGAGCCACCCAGGCGCCCCAATTTTTATTTTCTAACATAGTAAATTATAATAGCTAATTTTCTAGTTTGATTTTTCTTACATTCTTGAAATCAATGTTATTTTTTTGTTTTATAATATGTGTTAATATATTTCTTGATGTTTATTTTCCAATATTTAATTTTTCCATTTAAATTCATTAGTGAAGGGGCGCCTGGGTGGCTCAGTGAGTTAAGCATCTGCCTTCAGCTCGGGTAATGATCTCAGGGTCCTGGAATCAAGCCGACACTGGGCTCTCTGCTCAGCGGGGAGCCTGCTTCCCCCTCTCTCCTGCCTCTCTGCCTGCTGGTGATCTCTCTCCCTGTCAAATAAATGAAATCTTTTTTTTTAATTAAAAAAATAAATTCATTAGTGAAGTTAGGTTTTTACTACTGTTTTTGCCATGTGAAGTATAATAGGTTAGCATCAAACATGAATTTTGGAAACTTTCCACTACTGTGCAGTGTGGCATTTTAAATTGTACCAGAATTTTCCCATTCCTGGAATGATAATTCATTGAAATAATTCACTGACGAAAAAAACTTCTTGTCCTGGTACTTGAGGAATATCATTCCTTGAAATTTATCAGTAGGTTCAGACAATTAAATTATAAATATCCTTTGTCTTAAGATACAGTTTGGAAATCAATGTGTTCCTAAAAAATAATCATCATCAGATCATTCATCATCATGCATCAGATGCATTCTTTGCATTACACTGAGCAGATGATACTTCACATTTAATTTAATTTTATCTGTATCTTTATATTTTTATTACTTTTATGGTTCATTTTCAAAATGCTTGGGTCTGCTGTTTTTCTAGAATAGAAACATGGTAGTTTATATATTGTTTCTTCTTTATCAGATTATTGTTTCATTCATTCATCCATCTATTCATTTAACAAATCTTTTGTCCACCTGCTATGATACTATTATAGGTGCTTGAGATACATCAATAAGCAAGATACACCAAGGTCCCCACACAGTATAAATTCCATTTTAGGGAATTGGGGAGATGGTGGCAAAAACATAATAAGTACTCTCTCTCTCTCCTTTCTCTCTCTCAAATAAATAAATAAAATCTTAAAAAAAAAAAAAAAAGCACCTGAGTAGGTTAGTTGGTTAAGTGTCTGCCTTTGGGACAGGTCATGATCTCAGGATCCTGGGATGGAGTCCTGCAATGGGCTCCCTGCTCAGTGGGGAGTCTGCTTCTTCCTCTTCCTCTACTCCACCCTCCTCCTCATGCAGTTTCTTTCTCTCTCACTGTCCCTCTCTCAAATAAATAAATAAAATAACATGTTTAAAAAATAAGTAAATAATACAGGATATTTGAATGTGATGATTGCTATGGAAAAAAAGACATAGAGCAGGGGAAAGAAGGTGAATGTGTAGAGGTGGTGCAAGGGAAGTTTGCAGCATTAAACAGGATGGCAGCATTGATCCCCTGAGAAGGTGACATTGAGCGAAGGTATTGAAGGAAGCTGTCATGCAACCACCTTAGAAAGGCAGAAGGGATCTACAGTGTAAGGTCTCAAAGGGAAGGCATAGTGGAATATCAAGGAACACCGAAGCCAGTGTGGCTAGAGCTGTGTGATCAAGGCGAAAAGTAGAAGGGGGTGAGGTCAGAGAATTGACAATGGGTAAATGATGGGAGGCTTTATAAGTCCTTCCAAAGGTTTTGTTCTACCTTCAGTGAACTGGAGAGCCAATGGAAAGTTTGAATGGAAGCATGATATAATCTGATATTTTTAAAAAGTAATTTTTAGAAAGCTTACATTCACATTGATTTTATAAAAACAAAGAAAATTATACATTTGTTCTTTTCCACTGAAAAACTTTTCTATTGAGGAATATTCTAATTTTCCTTTTGCATTTGATATTTACTACTTTTAAAATTTCAGTAATTTGGTTTAAGAAGCAGACTACTTCTTTATTGTCCGTGATGGTTACATTACATATTAGTTTGCTTAGGCCAGGGTGCCCAGATATTTGGTCAAACATTAAATTGGTTTTTCTGTCTTTTTTGTATGAGTTGAATATTTAAATTGATGAAATTTGAGTAAAGCCAAAGTCCTCCATAATGTGGGTGGACCCTGCTTAATCAGTTGAAGGCCTTAATGGAACAAAGATTGATCTCCCTGAAGCAAGAAGAAATTCTATCACCTGACTGCCTTTGGACTTTGAACAGCAACTCATCCCTGAGTTCACAGTCTCCAGATCAACTCCATCAGATTTTGGATTCACCAAGTCTCCATAACTGTGTGAGCAAGTTCCTTAAAATAAATCTCTATATCCATATCCCATACCCAGAACATATTCACTCTGTTTCACTGGAGAATCCCCGCTAATAAACTGACATACTAACTTTTTTCAAAGATTTTTTTTTATTTGTTTATTTGACAGAGATCACAAGTAGGCAGAGAGGCAGGCAGAGAGAGAGGAGGGGAAGCAGGCTCCCTGCGGAGCAGAAAGCCTGATGTGGGACCCGATCCCAGGACCCTGAGATCATGACCTGAGCTGAAGGCAGAAGCTTAACCCACTGAGCCACTCAGGCGCCCCGACATACTAACTTTTAAATGAGATCAGTTCTAAGTGGCTCAGCAATTTGTTGAAGCGTGTTGTGGAGAGGGTCAAAGAAAATGATCTACAACAACTAGCAATTCAGGAATATTGTTTAAAATACTTGCTCACTGACTTTGCCTTGCTCCTACATCTGCCCTTGGCCTTTAGCATTCCTCCCCATTCAGTTCTCTACAAGGTATTTTAGTGATGTTCCATTTGATGCTTTACCGTTTACTCTTTTAAATCTTGATCCCCTGGCTCTGTTTAGCAAGTGCCAAGTCAAAAGTCATAGTTCCTTTTTCCTCTACCCTGTCTCATCTCACAGCCATTTCTCAGAATGGGATTTTTGGATAATAGAAACAGAAAATGTCTCATATCCTTGCTGGGTGTGGTTAATCCCTTTTTGGGTGTCCTATACTTCTCCACTATAGTCTTGAATCTTATAATTCGAAGCAAATAATTTCAGAATGCTTCTTCTATTTCCTTTACTTTCTTGGAAAGTCTGTAAAGGTAACACATATATGCATGTATGTTCTTATAATCTTCCAGCTTCATCCAAACTTTACTGAGCTGTATCATAATTCTGGTTTTTACTTGTGCAATTGTCCTAGTGTCATTAGAAAGATTTATTTAGTCTTTAAGTTGTTTTCAGTCAGTTTTCGAAGATTAAAGTTCTTTTGTAAGGTTGCCCCTGAAAAAATTTCTCACTGAGATATACTTCTTGCCACTAAGTAACAAAATACATACAGATCACTTTTTTATAAAAACAAAACAAACAAAACTTTTCGGCATTAATTTGTCAGGAATGAACTCATTGCATGTTCAAAATATGTATGAAATACATGATTTACCTCCATTACCAGACAATTGAAGATGATAAAATTAAGTAAATATAAAATAGCTGTGATAAGCACAATTTGAAACTGGATATTTAAATTCCAATCCAGTGTTTTGTTTTGTTTTTTTTCTATGCTGCCATGCTGAGCTTCCCTGTTTACTTGTTCCATGTCAGATATTCTTAATTCTGAGCCGATCCAGATTTTTCACTGAAACCTCAATGATAGTTCATGAGTTTCTGAATCTTACCTTCATCATGAACCAATGGTTATCTCCAAGTCTTATTTTTGCTCAAATCAATAAATAAGATAAAAACAGACGTTAGCACACAATAAAAACAACAAAATAGAACTCACCAAATTGTTTAAAGTAGTCTTCTGTTGAAAATATTGCATGGGATATGTTTTCAGTATAGGTATTGTTTATAGCTGAAATACTTGGAAACAGTTTGGGCTTAAAATGAAATTCAGGACATTTATTATAATTATTCATCAAGTTCCTCTTTCTCAGTACCATTGATCGTACTGAGAAAAATAGCTAAAAGTCTTTAGCATTTACTTTGTGCTGGGTATTGTACGAAGTGCTTCATATACATTAAATAATTAAATCCTCAAAAACAGCATAAAGTAGATATGATTATGATACCTAGTCACTGACAAGGGCATTAGAACATAAGGATGTCAAACAACTTGTCCTACATCAACACTTGGTAAGATCCCAAGCTAGGCAGTGTGGCTCTAAAATGATAAAATATTAGGAATTCATTTTATTTCTGAGTTTTCTAAATAGTCCATAAAAGGAATGATTATATTTAAACTTACAGAGCTTCAGTAAAAAAGGAATATCATTCCCACCAAGAGCGTAAGAGGGTTCTCCTTTCTCCACATCCTCACAAGACAATTATCATATGGTTTCACTCATATATGGAACATAAGGAAAAGCATGGAGGACATTAAGGGAAGGAAGGAAAAACTAAAGGGGGCAAAATCAGAGAGGGACCAGCCATGAGAAACTATGGACTCCAGGAAACACTCTGAGGGTTTCAGAGGGCAGGAAGTTGGGGGATGCAGTAGCTCAGTGATGGGTATAATGGAGGCACATGTTGTAATGAGCACTGGATGGTATACACAAATAATGAATCATGGAACATTACATCAAAAACTAGTGATACACTGTATGGTGACTAACGTAACATAATAAAAAAAAGGAGGATCATTTAGAAAAGTTGGCATTAATACCTCAAAATAATTTTGCAAGTTAAATTTAGGTATAAATATACTTTCAACAGATTAATTTAATTCTAAAAGCAAAGGCAACCACAGTTTTTCCTGCAGATTGCAGAAAAAGAAAATTGAACAAAGCTTGCCACTGCTAATAATGTCCACTGAAATAATCAAGCTTAATCATAATGGTTTACAAAGGTAAGGGGTGGATGTGAACTAATTAGCTATAAATTTTTAAAATAATATCCTAAATGTGAGTATTAAAAAAAAACTGTTCACATATAATTGTAAAGTTTGCTTTAACATAGTTAGCTGGTTTTATTAATGCTTTATAATTGGACATTGGGTTATATTATCCACAAGTAAAATTTATCTGTGTATCCATCATAGAGGAAAAAAGAAAAAAAATTACAACAAACACAAACTTACTTTTTTAAAGGTATATCCAGTTGCCTTCACTACAAATTTTAATTAGCCTATGTTTTCTTTTGTTTTGTTTTGTTTTTTGACTGTTGACTTTTCTATCACCATTGTAATAAAGGTGAAAAAATCAATCTAGGCATTTCTTAAAACATGAAGACTTTATTATTAAATAACACATTTTTATTGAGATACAGATCATATACAAAAATAAAATTCTGAAACATCCCACCCCACCCCCAATCTACAACAAGCAGTCCAGTAAACCAAGCCACTTTTTTATAATAACAAACTCAGGAAGCCAGCCTACTCTCTATTAAGTCTGACCTGTAGAAAGTCAGGATACTACTATCTCTAGCAATGGATCCAGGAGGACAAACAATAACCATTGTAATAATAGACCTCAAATGGCCATAAGTCAAAAATATCTGGCAGCTTCCCTAATTTCTGAACCCACTTTAAACTTAGAGCCAAACCGGGAAAGCCAAATATACACTCCTAACCAATCACATATGGTGACCCACTTCTAATTAGCCCACCTTTGACTTCTCCACACCAATAACCTCCAATCAGGGCATACAAGAGCTTGCCCATGTTCTACCATAAAGCTTTCCACTCCTCTGCCTAAATTTGAGTCTACCAAAATGCAAGTGACAGGTGGCCCACTCCTCTATCATAGCAAGCTCTGAATAAATATCCTTTGCTTCTTCCTATTTGGTTCATCTTCATTTATTTCCACATTAGATACCCAAATTCATATAATTTCAACCCATTCTGCTGAGCCCAAAATACTCCTGTTTATATTTATATGTTGAAACATATGAGCCATTTTTGTTAGTCCCAAAATATGTTGGACCATATAAAGGGTAGAAATTGCATTCTGAAAGAGTAGTTATAGCCAATTCCCAATTAACATGCAACTTGAAAGGGAAAAAATAGTGCATAATCCTTAATTAAAGCTTAGTAAGCATGATAAATTTTTGAATGTAAGATTTTCTTTCTTTTGAAGGAGAGAATTTGAAAGAATGAATAACAAAAATAAATCTAATCAGTATTGATTGAATACTTATGTGTTTGGCAATGTTCTGAGCCCTTATATTTATTTCTTATAATCCTTTCAGTAACACAGTAAGCTAAACGTTTTTATATGTGTGAAAACTGAGGTTGAGAAAAAATTATTTTTATCCAAGGTCACATGTTAGAATATGCTAGAAGTGAGACACGAATAGAGAACTGTTTGATGCCCCCCCAACTCTTGCCTTTAGTTACTCTCTTATAGTGTTCCCATTACTAGAGTGTACCATCCACTCATGTCTGTGATACATTCAAGGCCAAGAGCAAATAAGATGTGAAATCAGAATCCAGTTCTGCTAGAACTGTCCTCTTTTCATTATCTTATACTACTCTGTACTACATAAAAATATTCAGTCATCTCTGGCTTTTTTTTTTTCATGAAATACAGGCAATTATTTATTTCTGGTTGCCAAAATTATCTAATGAAAACAACTAGATTAAGATGATAGAGAAAATAATCTTAATTTAGTATCTCTCAATGTGTGTCCCTAATTTAGTATGATTGGTACTAACTAGGAATTTCTTAGAAAGGAAATCTTTGCACCAGGGCCTACTGAATTATAAAATCTGGTAGTGAGGCACAGCAATGTGTGGTTTGGTGATGGAAGTCTGATGTTCACTAAAGCATCTGAACCACTTACCTAGTATTTGAACACCAGCAGAGATCAATGTTCAAACAACTCGAGTTAGTTGTGATGTCTTAAGTTCTGTATGTCCTTCATTATTTGTTCTTTACCATTAATTTTGTAGTTAAACTTTTAAAACTATATCATATGTTGCACATTCCCTTCTGTCTTTAATTTATCCATTCATTCAACAAATGTTTACAGAGTACTACACATACAGTTATGGTCCCTGCCCCACAAAAGTTTACAATAGAAAAGATGAGCTACACAAATGAGTTAGTCATAAAAATTGAGTGTGCTTTGTGCTCTATGGAATAAGAAAAGTAGAGTATGGGTTGCATATAACAAGTAACTCGATTTCTTCTAAAACTTTGATTATGTCCCATTACCCATAAATTATACTCTGGAATCTTGACAAGTCAAGCCTAAATAAATCCTCTATCAGCCTATGTAAACTTCAACTTTAGTCACTAAGTTGTATACATTCTGCAAATTCTTCTCTCTTCTCATCTTCCTCCCAGAATGATCTCCCACATGGTCCCCACTGATTTATTTCCCACCCATCAAAATAGATCCATGAGACATTCAAAAAATGTTCCATGCTCTACATTATTTTCTAGATTTTCCCATCACTTCTCCCTTGCACTTCTTATTCTGTGGCCTCAGTTATTTTTTTTTCTTTTTTTAAGTTTTTTTTTTTTTTTTAAGATTTTATTTATTTATTTGACAGAGAGAGCGATCACAAGTAGGTAGAGAGGCAGGCAGAGATAGAGGAGGAAGCAGGCTCCCTGCGGAGCAGAGAGCCCGATGTGGGGCTCGATCCCAGGACCCTGAGATCATGACCTGAGCGGAAGGCAGCGGCTTAATCCACTGAGCCACCAAGGCGCCCCTCTTTTTTTTTAAGTTTTTATTTAAGTCCAGTTAGTTAGCATACAGTGTAATATTAGTTTCAAGTGTACAATACAGTGATTCAATACTTCCTTTCAACACCTGGTCCTCATCACAGCAAGTTCACTCCTTAATCCCCATCACTTATTTCACCCCTCTCCTCACCAAGCTCCCCTCTGGCAACCATCAGTTTGTTCTGTATAGTTAAGAGTCTGTTTCCCAGTTTACCTCTCTCTTTTTTCCCCTTTGTTCATTTGCTATCATTAATTTTAATTTCAGAATATTTACTCACACTATTCTCTTAGCTAAGAATGACTTTTGTCATAACACAACTTCTCAGTAGCATATCCATTTTTTTTAAGGGTTAGAGTTAGAAGATTTATGTATTTGAGAAAGAGAGAGAATGAGCAGGAGGAGGAGCAGAGGGAGAGGGAGAAGCAGACTTCCCGCTGAGCAGGGAGCCAGACATGGGGCTTGATCCCAGGACCCTGAGATCAAGACCCAAGCCAAAGACAGAGGCCCAAAGGACTGAGCCACCCAGGCACCCTAGCATATCCAATTTTTAACACACAATGTAAATCACCTTTTAATGAAGACTCCTTATCCGAAAGAATCCTCCTCAGAAGTTGTCTAGCACTTATGGCTTCTAATACATACATAATATCAATCATCTACTAGGTTTAAAGATTGTGGGAGATTTATGTACAGAACTCATCTCCTTTATTAAATGGTAAACAACTGGAAGGCCAGCCCCAGTTTTATATATCTTTAAATTCTTTATATAACCTAAATTCTATTTTTATTAAATTAAATTCTTTATATTTTATTTTTTATGTTTTATTTTATATTTATTAAATTAAATTCTTTATATAACCTTGCATCATATTTTGCATACGGACAAATTATGACAAACTTTAATAATAATTTCTTTTATTCTTTGAAAATTTGCATCTTTTTGTGTTTTTTTTAAAGATTTTATTTATTCATTTGACAGACAGAGATCACAAGTAGGCAGAGAGGCAGGCAGAGAGAGAGAGGAGGGGAAGCAGGCTCCCCGCTGAGCAGAGAGCCTGATGCAGAGCTCCATCCCAGGACCCTGAGATCATGACCTGAGAGGAAGGCAGAGGCTTTAACCCACTGAGCCACCCAGGTGCCCCTTTCTTTGTGTTTTTTTTTGCAAACAGCAAGAGGATCTAACATTTCTTCTGATTTTAAAAAATATGTAATTATATAAAAGAATAATAGTAAAATGATTGCATTTATTTCCACCAGCAAAAACTGAAAATAGTAAATATTTTGATGTATCTTCTATTTTTTAATGTCTCTGTATATTTAGATATATAGATTTTCCTATCCAGTTTCACATAAAGGTTGATGTTGAGTAAATTTACTAGGAGAAAAATTGTTATGCATTTCCTTCAATGCATCTTTTTCTTCTTAATTCTAGAGACAGCCCCCCCCCCAATTTTCATTGGAATTGTTGAGTAAAATTACGTGTTCTCCTGCATTATCTTTATATGTCTTATTGCAAAAAGAGGAGCTAATTAATTAAGACTTGACTGGTCTGACTTACTGACAAAGGCTTATCAAAGACTAAAAAAATAAATAAAACTCGTTTATTATTGGGGAAAAGGACCACCATTTTTTAAAACTTTTACTGAGATGTAAGTTACATTCCATAAGATGCATTCCTTTAAAATAATGTTTTCTTGTAGTATATTCACAATGTTGTGTACCCCTCACTACAGTAAAAATTTAGAATATTTTCATCTCTCCTAAAAGAAAAAATAAAAGTCATTTCCCACCTCCCCTCCACCAACCCTTGGCAACCACTGATCTACTCTCTGTATCTATGGGTTCACCTATTCTGGACATTTCATAAAATTGGAGTGTTACCAACTGTGCTCTTCCGTGAGTGTCTTACTATAATTAGGATAATGTTTTCAGTGTTCACTCTTATTGTAGAATGTATCAATACTTCATTATTTTTATACATGAAAACACTCCATTGTATGGATATACCAAATCCATTATTTATCATTTTATTAGTTGATAGACATTTGGGGTGTTTTCACTTATGGACTATTATCAGTAATGGTACTATAAACATTAAAGTACAAATTTTCAGACAGACATATGTTTTCATGATTCTGGGTAGAATCTCTGAGCCACTACTCCAGTGTTAAGTGTGGGCAGCAGTTTTCTTTTCTCAAAGTGATCCCTGCTTTAAAAGCAGAGCTGTGGGAGTGGTAGACTCTGATCTTCCCAACTTCCCTTAACTTAAAAATCTGTGGTCCATGCATGAGCTGGGGTGAAGGTAATCAGGTAATCGGGGGCTCTCCCATTCTTACCCTGCCTTACGTAAATAAAACATTTTCCTATAAGTGGAGATGAGTAGATGAAGAGAGCTCCAGGTCTCTGAGCCCTTCCTGCCTGGAGTAAAACTTCTGCACATGGAACTGAGAAGACACTGTAGCCTTCAAGTGAGAGCTGAGGGAAAATGGAGCTCTGTGTTTGGCTGCAACTGCCTGGGGTAGAGCTCCCATCATGCTGAGCTCGGGGAGTGAGAGAAAGGAGGCCACCACAGACTCTCACTGTTTCCTATGATAATTTAGTACATTTTCTCAAAAAAATATTTCCCCATTTTCTTTATGCCCTTAGGAAAATTCCTAGGGACTCCAAATAGTTACTATATTTTATAAAATTCACCAGTGATGGTTATTTCTATGGGTAGAGGGTTTGCAGAGCTCCTAATGCCACTATTCCTGACAAACTTCCATAGGGTCACCTTTTTTTAAATATTTTCTCTTTCCAGATACTCTGCTAAGCTTTGTTTGTAAATAAGTACATGGAACTCTCTACCATAACATTAATACATTTACATTACAGACAGAAAAACTGAGAGTTGTCCCTAGTAGGCATTAGTGTTGGAATTTAAATCCAATTTGTCTCAGTCTAAAGTTAATATATGTTAACACTATGTTAATATACAGAGCACAGTGTGATGTCTAGAAGATTATAATCTGGTCAGCTTCCAAACACTGACCTCAGGACTGAGGCTTTAGGAGATAAAATACTGGGCACATGGAGAATGATACAACTAGGTAGAGAGAGAACAAAATGATTGCTGGTAAGTAACCAAGAAAACTCAACACATTTTTACATTTTCGTCAGGGTTACCTGCTTCTAGCAATTGGCTTTGGGCTTACTGAAGCAGAATAAAAAATACACAAAGGCATGTAACTGATTATATAACAATTTTCAGATTCAGCAAAGCACTTCAAATTGCATACCTGCCTGAAAATGACTATGAGTATATTATAATCTATACAGAAGAAGCTCTTAATACAGCCAAAACTTTTCACTAGTAATGCAGCACTTAAACCCATCAACTAGATACTATTATTTCTTCATGTTATGTCAAATGATAAACAAGGATTTAGAGGGAAAAAATTGAGGAACCCATAAACATTTAAGAAGGATTAATTTACAGACCAGAATATGCATTCTTCAGTGTTAGCTCCAGAGCAAATTAGCATATAAACATTTTGAGATATGGTTCTCACCCACTGACCATACAAGTCTCATTGACAGTGTTGGGGTCTGAAACTAGACCCTGAAACAGAGTATCTTCCATTGCTAAGTCAGGTTCAGCAGTGACTCATATTTTATACCATGCTATTACTTTTGAATTCCTTTTAAACCAAATATTACAGTAGTTGTTAAAACACAACCTGATCCTTGCCAAAGTGACTGGGGTCATGTTGGATCCTGTAAGAAAACTCCAGGTGATGGAGGGCAAAAGTCTTCCTGAGCCGGCGCCTGGTATATACATGGAAGGATCCCTGGAGTGCTTTCGTGTCCTCCTTTAGAAAAGATGGATCTGGTAAGTGTGGAGAATACTTAACTTGCTCTTGTCATTTAAAGCTGAGAGATAATCGTTTTTCACTTGTCCCACTTGATTGCCTGCACCTAGCCCACATCCTGCATGTACCCCACATCCCACAGGTAGCCCACACGTCACGTGCAGTTCACGTCCTGCATGTAAATCTATATACCCTGTTTGTAACTGGATCTTGTGTAAGGTATAAAAGTAGTGATTGTAAGAAATAAAGACGTCTATTGATCATCAGTGGGTAGTCCCCCCATCATTCTGGCTCCAATCACCAGGATCCCCACCTCGCAAAGGTGACAATAGGTTGTCCTCTAATCACTCCATCATAATACTTTCAGTAACTACTATCTGGGCCTAATATCATGTATAAAAAATACGAGCAGTAATTTTGCGTAAAATATAACAATAAATATGCTGGTTGGTTGGTTGGTTTTTGCATGACTAGTATATTCAGTATAGTTAGTTGATTCTTGAACAACGTGGGATTCAACTATGGATGTCCCCTTATATGCAAACATTTTTAGACACAGTGCAGGACTGTAAATGTATTTTTCTTGCCTTTGACTCTCTTAATAATGTCTTCCTTTCTCTAACTTACTTTTTTATAAGAGTATAGCCCAAGTAGAGTGTATAATGCATGTAATGCACAAAGTATGGTTAATCTATTGTTTATGCTATTGGTAAGGTTCCTGATCAACAATAGGCTATTAATAGGTAACTTCTGGGGGAGTCAAACGTTATATGTGGACTTTTGACTGCATGGTGGTGGGGCATTCAATGTTTCTCACCCCCATGTAGTTTAAGGGTCAACTGTACCATGCAAAATATTTAAACCATGCCCCTGGAGAAATTTCTATGCTAGAATGCAATCCAAAATGACACTCTGATACAGAATAAGAAGAGCAAGGCAGAATAACCATGATCTTTATTGCCTTTACCATGCATGTGTCAGCTACTATGTTATTGATGTTATGTCTGATCCTCAAAACAAGGTCATGAAGTTGATATATGATATTATCCTTTTGCAGATATAAAACTAAGATATCCAAACTAGTGAGTAGCCGAGCCATGTCTCAGAGTTCCAAATCCAAAATCCACTCCTGTTACCTCTGTCCATGTCTCTGGTTCACAGTAGTAAATGATATACTGGGTTACTTTAAAGTGACTTAGAGTGCTTATTTCTCTTCTTCTTAACAGTGATATTGTTATGTCAAAGTAAGCACTCTTTAAAAGTAGGTGATTAAAGAAGGAGGAAGTGACTTATTTCTAGGGACAAAAGGAAAAAACCACTCTATCCCAGCCTCTTTGTGTACAGGAAGTTTGTGTATTATTACAAAGTCACTATCAAGAGGTCTTTGCATGGTGGCCTCATCTAACATCCTGCCGAAAGCCAGAGGATAGGGGTGGTTTTAAGGATGGGTATAATAATGCTGCAGAGCCTGTCAGTTACTAGGGCTGAGATTGTTTATGGGCTCCCCCAATTACTTGTTGTTATGAAAGCAAACTGGATTCCACTTTCCTAATGCAATTCAATCAGAAATAGCAGGGGCTCTTGTCGACTCTACTAGGTTTAATTTAATAAATGAGAACTTTTTTTTTTTTCTTTTTGTATTGGAGCCTTCTTTAGTGGTCCAGCATCAACTTGGTTTAGAATAGCTTTTAGACAACAACCTATTCAGTAATTCATGATTGGCAAATTGGTAGTTATTATGAACTGACCTGTGTCTCCTCAAAATTCATATATTGGAGCCCTAATACTCATTGTGAGTTTATTCAGATATAGGGCCCCCAAGAAGAGAAACAAAGTTAAATGAGGTTTTAAGGTGGGGCCCTAATGCGATAGTATTGATGCCCTTGTTAGAAGAGAAAGAGACACCAGAGTTCAATCTCTCTCTCAAGCTCTCTTTATCCACATGTATGGACACAATAAGAAGGCAGTTGTCTATAAACCAAGAAAAGAAACTTCACCAGAAACCAACCTTGCTGGCATCTTGATCTTGGACTTCTTGCTCCGAACTGTGAGAAAATAAATTTTGGTTGCTTATACCACGCAGCTTGTGCTATTTTGTTATGGTCATCCTAGCTGAATACAGTGGCTGAGGGCAGATTTAAGCTTGCAAAAATTTGTTGTTGTTTGTTTTACTAGCGTCTATACTACTATTACTACTACTACTACTACTACTATTACTACTACTACCACCATTACTACTGCTTTGCATTTAACTATTTTTAAATCCAAGGCTCAATAATAAACTCTATATTTTAAAACACTTCAGCTTCTTTCTACCTGCCAGTATAAGAAGTCACTTGAATTTAAAATCTCTAAATGCAAAATGCTACATCTACTTTCAAGGGGAGGCAAAGAAGTTTACAGAACCTCTGTTTAATTTGCCATGGTATCTGTCTAATTCTAAGGAAGGAAAAAATAAAAATTTTGATTATTTGAGAGAAATTATTTTAAAACAAGAGAGAGGAACTAATATAGATTTACTTTACAGAAAAGCCCTCATAGAAATGGTAGCTCTTCAGCTAACTCGATCCTACATTGGAATGTGAAGCTAGCTAAGATCAATACGGCAGTACATGTGCTAGTACTATACTAAAAGCAATTTCACAGCAGTTGCCCCATTGCTGCTTGCTGATATCCTATTAGGGAAAACATTCACATTGACTTTCAATGGCTGCATGTCAAGATGAGACAAGATGAGAGATGTCTCTCCCAAAAAAGAAGGAAAATATAAAGAAAAGTCAGAGCATAGTTCAAGACAAAAGCCAGTAAGGAGAAAGTCTTTCCTAACTGTAGACTGTTTACTGGTAGATAGAGAAAACATCCTTCTCAGAGTAGAAAGGTTGGTTATGCTAAATCAAATGATGAAACCAACAGTATTCTCACTGTTTGCCCATCCTGAGGTGGATCATAGCTTAGAAAAAAATTAAAATCAAAAGTGATATTGACAGTTTAGACTGGGTAAAGTGATAGACGTAATGCTAAAATTAGTTTGGCTATTCTTATAATTGCAATTAAAAATTGAGAAATTCGGGCGCCTGGGTGGCTCAGTGGATTAAGCTGCTGCCTTCGGCTCAGGTCATGATCTCAGGGTCCTGGGATCGAGCCCCGCATCGGGCTCTCTGCTCCGCAGGGAGCCTGCTTCCTCCTCTCTCTCTGCCTGCCTCTCTGCCTACTTGTGATCTCTCTCTCTGTCAAATAAATAAATAAATAAATAAATAAAATTGAGAAATTCTATGACTTTGTATAAGTACACAGAAATGCACATCTGAACAAAAGCAGGAAAGTGTAATGCTACTCATACTGAAAATTGTGTCAAGAAACCTTGGATTATTATTATTTTTTTTTAACCTGAATCCACCAATATAATAAAAAGACCATCAATTTTTTCTCATTGCAATTTCAGGATAAAAATGAAAATACAGAGACAGATTTTTAAAAAAACTACAACTTCCCCTCCCCTTAGCTCCCAAATTATGAATATTAAAATAAGCATCTACAACAATTGGAATATTTTTCTTAAATATAAAATATAAGGTAAGCAAATTTCTAATTAGTAATACATAGAGGGACATTGCGGGTGTTTGTCCCATTTCACTAAATACTTATCCCAAAACCAGATTATAAGCAAGGCAATAAGAATTTCTATATGTAGTGTAGAAGGATTAGAAAGAACAAGAGTCAAAATTAACTTTTCGACTGCCTTCATACACACTATATAACAGGTCTTCAGGTATTTAATTATGAAGTTTAGTAGCGTTATTTTAATGTTGAAGTATCTGTCTATATTTCTGCTTATCCTCAATATTACTGTTCATGAATTGCTTAACTCTTATATCCTCTTTCTTCCTTGTTCCAATTTTCATTCTTTCTTTGATTCTCCTTTTTCTTTTTTTATTTTTCTTTTCTTTCTTCTTTCTCTTTTCTTTCTTTTCCTCCTCCTTCCTTCCTTCTTTCTTCCTTTCCCTCTTTACGTCCTTCTTTCCTTCCTTCCTTCTTCCCTTCCTTCCTTCCTTTTTTCCTTCCTCTCTTTCTTTTCTCTATGTCCTTCTTCTTCCTTTTTCAGAAACACTGAGCATCATAATCCACCCTAAAAAGGACTCACATGTTGAAGAAACAGCACTGATTGCCTACATACCTCAAGAACCATGTCATTAGAAAATGAAAATGTTTAATTACATATTGTATCCTTAAAATATTCAATAAAAATCTAAATAAGCTCACCCCAGGTAAAGAACACCAAAAAAATTATTTATAATTTGCTGAGCAGCAATACGTTTAGACATATCTAATAGTTTCTATTTGACAATTTATGCTACAAAAACTACTGGATAGAAACTGCTTTTGTATCCAATTTAAAAACATGAATGTTCTTCTCTTTACCCTAGAGCTTAAAGACAATTTACAGAAGTAGGCCAGTATGAAGTATTGCCACAATAAACTGTTCTTTTACTTCCCTTTTGCAGCAAAAATTAGGAAAACACTGCAATGCTGTTGAGTCATAAAATATGTTAGCAATAAAACAAATAAAAGCTATCAAGTTTATTTAATTTCTACTGTTACCATCATTATTCAGAGACCTTTTTAAAGTCATTCATATATTTGAAAGTAATTTATTTTGAAAAAATATATCAAAGTTGGAATAATAGATTTTTTCAAAATGCACACTTATAAACAAAATCATCTTTTATAAAACATAAGAAAGTTCCTCTACTTCTTTCACTGCAGAAAATATTATTTGAAAATAACTTTGTTTTAAAAACATAAATCCCAGTAGAAATACTGTAACAATATTCTTGGTATTCTTTTTCAAACAATAGATACTGTTATTTGTCCTCATTAAATCAAGATCAATTATATAGAGTAATCCTGTGTTAAGTAATGAAATGTATACTGCTACGCTTTCCTCCATTGAAAATATTCAGTTGTTAGAATGCCAAAAACCAAGTCTTAGTTGTTGTCATTTTTGTCTACTACTATACTATAATTTTCCTATTTTAAATATTAATATCATTATAGTAAACATAGTTTTTTTTTGTAATTGGCCCAGGTTATAAGAACTATTATTAATAGAAATGACACAAAGAGTAAAACTAGGGTGTCTAGGTGGCTTAGCCAGATAAGTGTCTGCCTTCAGCTCAGATCATGATCACAGGGGTCTGGGATCGAGTCCTGCATCGAGCTTCTTGCTCAGTGGGAAGCCTACTTTTCTCTCTGTCTCTGCCTGCCACTCTGCCTGCTTGTGCACTCTCTCTCTCTCTCTCTCTCTGACAAATAAATAAATAAAATCTTAAAAAAAAAGACTAAAACTGTAAAGGCAACAATCTTACACATTTAAACAGTAACAATTATTTTCAAATTGTTAAAGTGTCATTTTTTTTAATTAATAGCACACTAATATTCTATAGACTAGTTTCTTTTTTTAAGATTTTATTTATTTATTTGTCAGAGAGAGAGAGAGAACACAAGCAGGCAGAGTGGCAGACAGAGGTAGAGAGAGAAGCAGGCTCCTCACTGAGCAAGGAGCCCGATGCAGTACTCGATCCCAGAACCATGGGATCATGATCTGAGCCAAAGTCAGCCACTTAACACACTGAGCCACTCAGGTGTCCCTCTATGTACTAGTTTCTATTTGCATTTTTTTTTAATAATTTTACTAACCAATTTATGGAGAATCTATAAATGACATTCGGTATTGACTTTATTTTGCAAATTTGTTTCATCAGAAACTTCTGAATTTCCTTGGAGAATTAAATAATTTGACAGAAGTTCTCAAATCTGTTAATTGGGATCAAGAGAACACATACCCTTTTTTGTGCAACTCTATTAACAGGTGTGAAGAATGATGCAATGTAATGAGATAAAATGGCATCCCATTACAGGGAGACAGGAAGGGTTGGTGGGCTTTGAGTAGCCTCTAGCTTCCCTGGAAATTCTCACATTATCAAAAAATAGTCAAGACAGAACACAAAGTCATAAGTAAGATTTCTCTTAATGCAACAAAAGTCAAGAGAGAATGACGGACTATGAAAAACAGTATGGAATTTCCTAAAAAAATTAAAAATTAAAAAGAGAACTACCACATGATCCAGTAATTTTACTGCTGGGTATTTACCCAAAGAATATGAAAACATGAATTCAAGAAGATACATGCATCTCTGTGTTTATTGCCACATTATTTACAATAGCCGTATTGGGAAAACAGTCCAAGAATCTGTTCATAGATGAATGAATAAAGAAGAATCAGTGTATGTGTAAACACACACACACACACACACAACACAGGAGTATTACTCAGCCATAAAAAGGAATCTTGCCATTTGCAACAACAAAAATGTTTCTAAAAGTATAATGTTAAGTGAAATAAGTCACTCAGAGAAAAATACCATATTATTTCACTCATATGTGGAAATTAAGAAACAAAACAAATGAACAAAGTAAAAAGACAAACCAAAAACAAAACAGAAAATATAGACTCTTAACTATAGAGAACAAAACTATGGTTACCAGAGGGGAGGTGTGTGGAGGGATGGGTGAAATAGGTAAAGAGGATTAAGAGTACACTTACCATGATGAGCACTGAGTAATGTATAGAATTGTTTAGTCACTATATTGTACACCTGAAATAATATAATGCTGTATTATATAATATAACTATACTGGAATTAAGAGATGAAAGAAAGAAAGAAAGAAAAAGAAAGAAAGAAAGAAAGAAAGAAAGAAAGAAAAGGAAAGGAATGAATGAATGAATGAATGAATGAGGAGGGAGGGTGGGAGGAAGGAAGGAAAGAAAAAGAAAGAAAGAAAGAAAAAAGAAAGAAAGGAAGGAAGGAGAAAGGAAGGGAGGGAGGAAGGAAAAGGTCAGTTGGTGGTTAACCAGGAAAGGGGCCTTAACCCAGATACTAAGTTTGCTGGCACCTTGATCTTGGTCTTCCCATCCTCCACAGCCATGAGAAATAAATTTTGTTTAAGCCATCCAGTTTATGGTATTTGCTACAGTAGCCCTAACTGACTAAGACAGGTTGATTTAAGATATCAGTTACCAGGGTATATTACCTATAAGTAATCATATAAAGTACAAACTTCACTACTAGGCCTTCATTCCATATTCACTATGTAAATAACAAATGCATGTTATAATCAGTGACCAATTATGTCACTCCTCTCCAAGTCTGCTGATGATTGGTCACTGTGCAGTTTTTACACAGTGCAAGCCCAGACAGTGAAGTATGCAATTGTGTTTCCTCCTGGCCCACCAATAATAAACCAACATGACATTTTCAAAAATGAATAATCAAAAAAGGGAATTGGCCAACAAAGATGAGAGTCCTACAAGGAAATAGTGAAGGTGCTGCATATGAAATTGGTTGTGATCAGAAGACAAGTGCCTGTAGGGATTATGACAAGCTTAGTGTTTGAGAGACTCACTAACAGCCAGAGGAACATAGTGAAGGCAAACTTAGCATAAATGAAGAAAGTGATTCTGTCTAAAAGGATATCAATGTCCTAGAGAAAGTGATACCAGCAATTAATTGTACATTGAACTAATTCTTGGAAATACTTCACAACATCAAAGGACAAAGAACAGATGTCGGAAACCAATCCAAACTTCGAAAGGAGCATGAAATTTCCCGACAACAAAGGTGCTTACTCTATATTGTATTGCGTATTATAATAACATATCATTGTTAAAAGGTCAAGAGACAGCAAGTACTGTTCAACTACTTGGCAGGCTTTTTTACAAAGAAATAGAACACTTTAATTCTTAATGTTTCTAATCTCTAAATTACAGCATATGACATAAACACTAGTTTTATTATTTTTCCTTTCCCTATATACTTATAACCAGTAATAAAAGAGTTCTTAGTGTTTTGATAAAAATTTTTAAAGATTAAACAACAATGCAATTTTCCCAGTGAATATTAAGTTTTCTTAGTATGGTTTCAGCCTTTACAATCAGCTTTATAATCCTAAGCTATTGTGTAAAGTAAGAACTGTAGATATTCATACACACAAACACACACAACATACACATTTCTATATTATATATTTATATAAATGACATATATATATATATATATATATATACCATGACAGACTAAGTCATTAGTAAATAGGGTAAAATGTCAGTCTCTGCACAGTTCTTGATGGTGTTAGCAATAAGGACAGGATGTGACATACATGACTTTCTGAAAGAGAATGGATGAAGGCCTCAAAAGCCAATGGGTGAGATTTAAAAAGAAGTCTATCTAATCATTGAAAATGATGACCAAACAATACAGTTTTCTGAGCAATACATTTTCTTCACTTTCTTGCCTGTTAATGAAGAGGTGGATGTAGGATGAGTCCCAGGATAAGTTCAAAAGGAGCTGCCCTGTTTGCTGCCCACTCTACTCTGGGTAGGGCGACCTCCTCACCAACCCAGCCATCAATCTTGGTCTGCTCCACTGTCCTAACTAGTAGTGAGATTTGTCCTCACTTGGCATACAATTCTGACCTTTTCCAGAGAGCAGAGATGTGTACACACAGTGCATATAAAAGGAGGGAAATTCACAAGCCTTATTAGTAGAAGCTAGGAGATTCATTAGAATATTGACTGTTTCACTTGAGAGAGAAGGCGACAAGAGGCTCAAGACTTCTTAAGAATGTCAGTCACTGGACAGTCTAACAGCTCAGTCATTCTTATAGCTTGTTATGTCAACCTTAGATACACTTGAACTTGATAGTTAAAGGTCTCCTTGTTTTTTCAGGGTTTTGTTGTTTTGTTTTGTTTTGTTGTTAGATTTTTGCAGTGGTTCCTAACTACTATAAGGGTATCTGGGCTTTCTATGGAAAATTTCCCTAAGAAAAATAAATTCCTGTGGTCAACCAAACATAAAGCATTGACTTGAATTTGGGTTCTTATTTTCCAGATAGGTTTTCTAGCTCTGATGTAGGTAACTAATTGGAGAAAGTGACTCAAAAAGATCTACATAAATATTTGTTAGGCTTGCCCCCCCCCACCCGGAAAATTCCCTTGGCACTTACATTGAAACCCTGCCAAAAAGCAGCAGATGCTCCCAAATAAAGTGGACCCCTCAAAGAATCTTGCTTCTGCACAAGGCAAGCGTGAGTCAGAGGGCTCAAACGCCACAGTCCCATCCAGAAAGCAATGTGGCTCAGCAAAGGGTGCTGAGCCAAGAGTCTCGCAAAGTTGAAACAGGTGATATCAGATACAACATGGAACACTGAGTAGGCTGAAAATATTAGACGTTCATTTGACTGAGTTATAAGACATTGCTGTGGCACTTGTGACAGAATGTAAAGGTGAACCTTGCTTACCGGCATGAGACCACTCTCCAGCCATGCCCCTTGCCCCCCAGTTCCCATTGCTGTTTCCTATCACTGTTACTCTGAAGAGAAATTAAAGCCCATACCTGTCTGAAGATGTCAAGGAACTCTAGAGAAGGAGGACTTTGAAACTCATGGTTCTGTTGAGAAGGATATCCAAGCCACTGTCCTGCACAGATCTGTGGAAGGAAAAGTGGCTGGATTTAGCTGATGGGGTCCAGACTATTAATCTGGTGTTGTAGGTGGGACCCTTTGGATCAAGTAAATATACTGATCTTGTTTCTTGTACACCTGAATTAATGTTATAAATGTATGTGTTATATTTATATACTCCCCTCTCCTATAAGTGCCAGAGAGGATTCTTCCAATTGGTAACACCTACAGATAGGGAAGAATTATTGAGACAGGTAAATCTCTTCCTAACATTAATCACAGCCTAAGGCGCCTTTGAACTGTATAGTTTCTGTGACTCATACAGTCAAAGACCTAGGGCTTTGATACTTACCATCCCTTCTACCTTATGATATTCCTCCCTAAGATTTTCACAGGGCTGTTGCCATTTTGATCTTCGCTCACATGTTCTCTCTTCAAGGATGCCATGATCTCCAATAAATATTAGCTCTGCATTTTTCCTGTCTGTGATGCCAGTCACTTTCTATCATATCCAGGGGATTTTCTTTTAAAGATAATATGAACAGAGAGCTTATCTGTAGTTTTTACCTAAAAGTCACTGTTCCTTGAGCAGTGTCTGACATATGACAGGTATTTAGTAAATATTTATTTAAAAGATGAAAGAATGAACTAAGAACAACACAACATAGGCAAAATGAAATGATCTCATTTGTAAATGTGGGAAAGTTCACTGAAGTAATAATAACACTATATAGAATAACTGTGAAAGATTGTATTTTCTGAAGATGGTGGGAATAAAAACTTTCTTCTCTCATGCTTCTCTTGCCACACCTTAATCAAGAAGATGAATCAATTTCTCACTCCTACTAAAATGAATCTGGTTGAATTTTGTGATTGCTTTATTATGTGTAGGCTTAGCCCTTAGACTGGCCTGAAGTATCTGCTTTCTGTTTCTTGGAAGCTAATAACCATGCTTTTGGTTTTCTGGGTTTTTAAATTTTATTTATTATTTTATTTTATTTTATTTATTTTTTTGAGAAAGAGCATGAGCAGGCAGGTGGGGGGGCAAAGGGTGAGGGAGAAGTAGACTTCCCACTGAGCAGGGAAACCCATCCCAGGACCCTGGGATCATGACCTCAGCAGAAGGCAGATGCTTAACTGACTGAGCCACCCAGGTGCCCCCTAACAATTGTATCATAAGTGAGGCTACTTTGAGGCCACCAGCGTTTGAGAAAAAGCTCCATAATGAAAAGATACCACATGGAAAGGGAAAAGAAAAAGAAAAAAAAAAAAAAAGATGTAGGAGCTCCAAGGTGCCAGATACGTGAGTGAAGAAAGCAATAGGGGATCCTCTGGCCCCGAGTGATGCCATGTAAAATGAGGTCATCCCACCTACCTGAGACCTTCCTAAATTCCTAATTCACAAAATCATGAACAATGTAAGTGATCATTCTAAGTTTTTAAGTTTTATAAGAATTTGTTACACAGTAACTGGTAAATACTACAATAACTAACATTTAATAGCAGCAGGCACTGCTAAGTGCTTTAGAGGATTGCATCACTTGTTCATTTTTACTCTCCTAAAGGTTAGGTCCTATAATTTCCCCTTTTAACCAAGAGCAGAAAAATCAGGGTTTGAACTTGCAGAGTCTCACTCCATGCCATTTTTGAAACAGCAGCTAACGAAAGGTGGGCCAGAAAATATCTAGCAATGATTCAAAATGTGCTTGAGTGATTTAACTGCCATTTATCCCCAAGTCTTAATAAATGTTGAAACAAACCATGCAGCTGAAGAACCTCCATAGCTCTTCAACCAAGCAAAAGAAAGTGAGGAAGATTAAGGAGGAACATGAAAAGGAATGGAAAAAAGGGGAGATAAGTGGTTCTTACTCTCCATCTATAAAACAAAGCAAAAAATAAAACAAAGCAAAATTCCAAAAAAACAGATTCATTAAATACACTAGCATTGTTGCCTAAAAAGGGAAACATATTTTGTTTGTTAACATTTTTTGTAGGAAGAAAGCTACATTTAGTCTTTAGACTGTGGTGATTTTTACTTGTTTTCTACTATTTTCAAATAGTAGATTTCAAATATAAAAGCCCACCTTAAAAGGTATTTGAACTCTTGAAAATTCCTTTCTGAACTTCAAACTGAAAGTTCTTAAAACAGAAAAATTATCTTCTAACAGCCCTTCACTGACTAGCATTTTGGTCTGGGAAATACTGGAATTTGTAATAACAGTAAAATTTCAGTGGAGTTGATGGTAGGCATTCCAATAATTCTTAAAGGGTACAGCGAGTGTCTAAAGCCAACAGACCCATTCTCGCAATCTTGGTTTTCACATTATAGCATTCTCCTTTATTTGCTGTTGTTTTCTTTGTATAAATAACTTATAGCTGTGGTTTAAGGCAGTTTCCCTTTTTGCATCAAAAGGTAAAGGTCTGTTAAAAGGAACTAGTAACAAGACATTTAATATAATAGTTTATAGACCAGTCATTCAATTCCTGAATTACAGAATTTAAATTTTGATAAGCTCTGCCATTTTTCAACTGTCCCTAATTGTTTTTGTTATTATCTTTGGAGAAAAAGAGTAAAATTATAATACTCTGTGGGCAAGGTTTAGGAAGCTTAGAAGTTCACAGAATCTTTTGACTACTAACTTAAGCCAAAGGCACAGGGTTTAATTTTGTAACTGTTGTATATATTTATGTGTTCCACATATGAGGACAAAAACCTCTAAAATGTATAAAATATTATAGGTCTCCACAATAGAGAATTTTGAGCAATGTCAAAGGAAAATTGCACTGGGCAAAATTAAACAGGCAAGAAAAATTTTATCCAAGACCATTTCAAGAGGGAAGAGAGAGATCATCAACTACCCAGAAACTACCCAGGACTTTAAGAAAAGTTTTAAAAGCCAAGTGGAGGGAACTCTTAGGCCACCTTGTTTGCTGAGTGGACCCAAACGATGTTCAACTTCCTCGAATCTTCTGGACAGAGACATTTTTATAATGGGGAGGAAGGTACCCATCACAGTTAGGCTTCTACAGTCCCACAGAGACTAGGAGATAGGAACACTATCCTCCGTGATGATCATATTTCAAAGGGATGGTTTCCCAGGTCCTTGAAGAAGATGTTCCCTGAGTAATAAAACTGCCAAGAGACTTTTAAGGGGATTTATATACATTTCAAAGGGGTCAGAGAAAGAATTTGCAACTACAAGTTCTCTAAAAACTCTAAGAAAAGGGAGGTCACGGTACTAGAGCCAAGAATAAACCCATCAAAAATTTAGTCAAGCTGAGGGGAACATTAAGGACATCATGATCAGTAATACATTGATTTATAATCTTTGTAATAGAAAAACCAAAGAGTCCATTGTTCCATATAACAAAGAAAATATCTGTGTATGCTTGTGCCCCTTGTGTTTGAAATGAGGAAACTATAAGGAGGGGATTTCATTGAGGAAAGAGTTTGTGGCTGTGACCCAGCTTCTTGATTTTAATTAAGGACCATCTGTATTTGGAATGCAAACTCATTGGAAACTTAACTGCTGTAACGATGATACAGATACTCTGAAAGTTTTGACTCCTTTAAGAGCAATTACGCCTCATATTTGTTGGTCAGTGAGCTGATGGATCAGAATATAGAAAAGAAGAAATTTCAAAGCCTTTTTATATAGTTGAAAGCACTTTTTTTTTCCCATTTTATTTATTTTTTCAGCGTAACAGTATTCATTCTTTTTGCACAACACCCAGTGCTCCATGCAAAACGTGCCCTCCCCATTACCCACCACCTGTTCCCCCAACCTCCCACCCCTGGCCCTTCAAAACCCTCAGGTTGCCCCAACCTCCCACCCCTGAAAGCACTTTTAATGCCAACTCATAATGGCGATGGTTTTCCTCTGATTTTTTTGGATGCATAAAGGGGGATTCTTAATGCCATGGGCCTTGAAGAGCTTCTTCTGCTCCATTCCATCCACTTACAGTTTTGAATAAGGCATTTCCTCTTAATAGCTAATTAGGTCTATAATCTATTGAATCCTGGGAGATCAAGGGGCAAGCCAGTAGTTTAATCCCTGCTAAACCTTTTACTAGGTCTGTAAACAAAATTTCTGAAATTAATTGAGTTCTCTGTCTTATCCTTTTGTTGATAAAAGCACTAAGAGACAGGGGTGCCTAGGTGGCCCAGTTGGTTAAGAGGCTGCCTTCAGTTCAGGTCATGATTCCAGGGTCTAGGGATGGAGGCCCGCATTGGGCTGCCTGCTCTGCGGAGAGACTGATTCTCCCTCTCCCTCTGCCTGCTGCTCCCCTATTTGTGCTTTCTATCTCTCTGTCAAATAAATAAATAAAATCCTTAAAAAATAAAAGTGCTAAGAGACAGAGACTTAGGTAAAAAAACAAAAACAAAAACTGAGCAGAAGATAAGTGACAAAATAAATGCAAAAATAAAAATTATTTAAAATAGTTATATTTAACAATCTGAACTCTTTAAAGAAAGAGTTACCAATACATAGGGCTCCAGGCGTCTTTCAATGAATGGGTCTTTGATTGCTCAGAATAATATTTAAAATGTAAGATTACTAAATTTTCACTTCCATCCACCTACTCACTTTGTAATTCACTCTGGAATCTTCCATTCTCTATTTGAAATACTTTGATTTGCCCTGGATAGCCTTCTGACTAGGATGATTTTTTAAAGAAAATTTACAAATATTTTTTCCATTCAGTTTCCCCTCTTCTCTTGAGCAAATGTGTATATTCACCTTATATAATGTTCCAACTTTCCAAGCTATACTTTTTTTTTTTTTTTTTTTTTGTAATATGAATACACCAACTACATTAACAGAGTTTTGGGATCATTGTTAAGAACAAGAAATTGAAGAGGAAGAACTCAGTGCAATTGCTACTTCAACATTTACTCATTGTATGACTTTTGTGAATTCATTAATCTCCCTGAGAAACTCAATTTCCTTTTCTATAAAATGGTAAAAATATTAGCACCTACCTTACAGAGCCATTGTGAAGACTATAGTTCAGAATGCATGTGAACATTTGATACAGTGTCTGGAACATAGAAAATGCTCAAAGATTAGCTATTATAAGTGAAAGGACTCATAGTACAAGCATACGTCAACGATACTGTGGTTTGGTTCCAGGCCTCCATAATAAAGTAAATATCACAATAAAATGAGTCTAAGAAAGTCTTTGGTTTCCCAATGCATATAGAAGTTGCATTTACACTATACTGTAGTCTATTAAGTGTGTAATATAATTATCCCCCAAAATATATATACATTAATTTCAAAACACTTTATTGCATAAGTGCTAACCATCATCTGAGTTTTCAGCAAGTCATAACAGTAATCTTTTTGCTGGCAGAGGGTCTTGATCAGTGTTGATGAGTGCTGGGTATTGGCTCCTGAGGTTGGGTGGCTGCAGCAAGCTGTTGGGAAAAAATGGTGCCGATAGGCTTGCTTGAAGTAGGGTGGCCACAATCCTTTAATCTGTAAAAAACACATCTATGTAGCACAATAAAGTGAAATGCAATAAAATGAAGTATGCCTGCATTAAAAAGAGAGCAGGTGGATTTCAACTTATTTTTAAACTATGTGTCATTTTGTCAAACTACTTTCCATATATTTTGGCTCTTCTAAAATGAATTTTCTTTTTAGAAATTAGAAGATTTGGTAAAAATATAGAGCTATTACAAGATATCCCAAATAAATTCTTTGTCTACCAATGATAGAGACCTTTGTTTCTATGTTGCTTATTGCACATGACTTAATATTTAACTGGCATAATTGAAGTATGAAAGTAATATAATAGTATAAAATCAGCAAAACCAAAATGAAAGATAGCCAATCAAAATCATTCTAAATAATTTGTGTTGAATATAAACATAATATAATATAATATAGTTCTATATTATTTTCAGCCTTTATTCTTATCGAATCCTTCTCATATTATTTTTATAAAGTGACTTTCTAGAAAAAAAATAAAGGAAATTAAACAGACTAATTATAGTTTCAGTGATTTAATATGACATGTGTAAAATATAGTATACCTAAAATTTGGTTTCAGAAATTCTTTACATTTTCTAATAACAAATATATGAAAGTGCCAATTTAAAATAATAGTCATTTATTTTTCTTTCATTTTTAGCTAATCACACATGTGTTTTACTCTTATATGTTTTTCTTCCCTGTTTAGCAAGATAATACATGCAATTGTTCTATTAATCAAAATGGTACCTAATGGTTTAAGATAAAAAGGAATAATCATCCACCTCATCTTTTTTCTCTTCTAATATCACACCCCATAGAGGTTATACTTTCATTGTTTGAGGTTTTAGTTTCTCAGATGGTTACAATGCAGTAGATTGAATTACTGACCCCACATCTGTGTTTTCATCTTTAGCATATGCCTTTCCATTTCTTAACTATTGTGGCTTGGCCACAATTTCTAGCCAATGAAATGTGCATTAATCAGGATTTTTTTGATTTTTCAAATACAGACCTTAGAGTTTTTCTATGTTTTCTTCATGTTCTCTGTTTCTAACTTCACCGTGGAAAGAATTTGCTCCAAGAAGTGTTAGATAAGCTAAACCCACAGCAGGAGTCAAGCCCAAGGAGATGTGCAGCTTGAAGCAGAGCTGTCCAGAGGATCCCAGAATAGGTCAGATGATCCCCAGACGACCTGCAGACACATTAGTGAGAACTATATGATTGTTTTAAGTCACTGAATTTTGAAAGAGTTTCTTTCACAGCAGTGGCTGACTGTTACTATTCACTATGTAGAAGATCTCAATCATCTTCTTCATAGTTCCATATACAAATTATGACATTAATATGGTTTATTGTACCAATTTATTGATATATTACATATAGTTATTACATATATTACAATAATCACTAATATAATTATTAATACACTAATTCATTAATTATAAATACAGTTTATGATGATATATTATCACATATATTACTGTCATTTACATGTTAATGTAATTATAATTAATATAGAATATATTTATTGCCAAATGTTAATCAGTTTAATACAATAATATATATTATATAATATGTGATATATTGCATTATGCCATTTTATATTATAATTAATCTAATATATAATATATTAATAAAGAACTTATGATGTGATATTGCATAGTATAATATAAATACTATTAATAATAATAGATAATATATGTATTTATATCTCTATTTTTAAAAATATTTTATTTATTTCAGAAAGAGAGAAGCAGATGGAGAAGCAGACTACCCATTGAACAGGGAGCCAAATGTGGGGCTTTATCCTAGGACCCTGAGACCATGACCTGAGCTAAAGGCAAACACTTAGCCAACTGAACCACTTAGGCACTTCTGTATCTGTAATTTTTTAAAATATTATAACTTAAGTTTATGCCATCATTTCAGTAAAATTGGCTTTCTACTCTATAAGATGAGAATAATAATATTACTACTTTCCATTTTTTTCTGTACATTTGAGGACCCATTTTCTTTTAGCTTATACTCATTCCTAAGTTTGCTATATTTTTGTTTATGTAATGCTTTACAAAGTTAAAAACAAAAACAAAACAAGAACATATGAAAAGAAAAAGAAAAAGAAAAATGGACAGTAGAAAACAACAAAAAGAATACCAAGTTGGAGAGGATGTGGAGAAAGGGGAACCCTCTTACACTGTTGGTGGGAATGCAAGTTGGTGCAGCCACTTTGGAGAACAGTGTGGAGATTCCTCAAGAAATTAAGAATAGAGCTTCCCTATGACCCTGCAATTGCACTGCTGGGTATTTACCCCAAAGATAAGATGTCGTGAAAAGAAGAGCCATCTGTACCCCAATGTTTATAGCAGCAATGGCCACGGTCACCAAACTGTGGAAAGAACCAAGATGCCCTTCAACGGACGAATGGATAAAGAAGATATGGTCCGTACATACAATGGAGTATTATGCCTCCATCAGAAAGGATGAATACCCAGCTTTTGTAGGAACATGGACAGGACTGGAAGAGATTATGCTGAGTGAAATAAGTCAAGCAGAGAGAGTCAAGTATCATATGGTTTCACTTATTTGTGGAGCATAACAAAGAACATGGAGGACATAGGGAGATGGAGAGGAGAAGGGAGTTGAGGGAAATTGAAAGGAGAGATGAACCATGAGAGACTATGGACTCTGAAAAACAATCTAACAATCTGAGGGTTTTGAAGAGGTGGGGAATGGGAGGTTGGGGAACAAGGTGGTGGGTAATAGGGAGGGCACGTATTTCATGGAGCACTGGGTGTGGTGCAAAAACAATGAATACTGTTACGCTGGGGGAAAAAAAAAAAAAGGCAGTACATATTCCTGGTCCAGAATTAAACAATACATAAACAAAATAAAAGCAATTTTCCTTCTGAAAGCACATCCCTTAGTCTCCATAACAATTTCTTTCTTATTAATAATTATTAATGATTATGTATAAGCTTATTAAATATTAAATATAATTTTTACCTACTTTTCTTTAGAGTTTTTCTTTTATTTCTTATTGATCTTTAAGAATTATTTCTATATTAAGAAAATAAATTATTGGGCACCTGGGTGGCTCAGTTGGTTATGCAACTGCCTTTGGCTCAGGTCATGATCCTGGAGTTCTGGGATCAAGTCCTGCATCAGGCTCCCTGCTTGTCAGGGAGTCTGCTTCTCCCTCTGACTTTCCCCCTCTTGTGCTCTGACTCGCTCTCTCTCATTCTCTCCCTCTCAAGTAAATAAATAAAATTTTAAAAAAAGAAAAAAAGAAAAGAAGTTATTGCTAAACTATTAACGATATTTTTCCAATTTTTATTTTATTTTTATACTTGATATATTTTTTTCTTAGATTTAAGCAGTAGAAATTGAAGAATGTGTTGTCAAATATATTAATCGTCACCTTTGTGGCTTTTTAATATTATTTCAAATTGCACCATACATTTCCTGTGATTAGAATTTAAAAACATTCACATATATATTTTGTTGTCTCTTTTATATTTATATATTGATTTTTTACACATGAACATTTATTCATCTAAGTTATTTTGGTATAAGAAAGAGATGAAATTTTTGCTTTATTTTTTCCAAATAGGTAGATATAGTTATAACATGAAAGGCAGGCATGGGTCTCTGGAGGTCTTTTCTAAAGAACATTTCCCAGATAAAACATTTCAACAACTCTGATTTCATGTAAACAATACAGATCTTCCTCAACTTACAATGGGGTTACATCCCAATAAACCTATTATAAGTGGAAAATATCATGTCAAAAATGTATTTAATACATCTAAACCACTAAACATCATAGCTTAGCTTAGCCTACGTTAAGTGAATTCAGAACACTTATATTAGCCTACGTTGGGCAAAATCACTAACAGCCTATTTTATAACAAAATGTTGAATATCTAAGGTGATTTATTGAGTACTGCACAGAAAATAAAAACACAATGGTTGTATGGGTACAGGATGGTTGTAAGTGTATCAGGTTTTTAGCCTGGTGATTGCAGGGCTGACTTGGAGGCTGGCGGTTGCTTCCACAGTCCAGTGTCATGAGAGAGTATCATACCACGTATCACTAGCCAAGAAAAGATCAAAATTCAAAGTATGATTTCTACTGAATGTCACTTTCATACCATAATAAACTGGAACCATCATAAGTGGAGGACAGTCTATATATTATGCCTTTATTTAAAAACCTGTGTTCTTTTTAAAAACGATTTTGTAATTTACATTGTAAATTTAGTTGTCATATTATAAAATTTAGATGTTAGAAGTTTTAGAAGTGTTACAAGTTTTAAAAAGTTATTTTTTTCTACTATCTTGTTTGATAGAAAAATCACTCAAAAAATCCCAGGTATATGATTGTAGACTCTTTTTTAATTGATAACAGTAGCAAGGAATACAAATTTTAATTAAAAATAGAGCTTGAATTTTATTTTTTATGTTTTAATTTAAATTACAGTTAGTTAGCATACAGTGTAATATTAGCTTCAGTAGTAAAATTTTGTGATTCATCATTTAAATACAATACTCAGTGTTCATTAAAACAGGTGCCCTCCTTAATACCCATCATCCATTTAACCCATTCCCCTGCCAACCTCTCCGCCAGAAAATCCCAAGCATTTTCTCTGGAGTTTAGAGTTTGTTTTATGGCTTGCCTGTCTCTTTTCTCCCATACAGTGTTCATCTGTTTCATTTCTTCAGTTCCACATATGAGTGAAATCTTGTGGCACTTGTCTTTCTCTGACTGACTTATTTCTCTTAGCATAGTACTTTCTAGTTCCATTCATATGATTGCAAATGGCAAGTTTTCATTCTTTTTGTGGCTAAGTAATAACCTATTATATATATATGCCACCTCTTCTTTATCCATTCATAAGTCTATGGACATTTGGGCTCTTTCCATAATTTGACTATTGTTGATAATGCTGTTATAAACATTGGGGTGCATGTGTCCCTTTGAATCAGTATTATTACATCCTTTAAGTAAATTTCTAGTAGTGCACTTGCTGGGTCATAGAGTAGTTCTATTTTTAACATTTTGAGGAAGCTCCGTACTATTTTCCAGAGAGGCTGCACCAGTTTGCCTTCCCATCAACAGTGTAAGAGGTTTTCCCTTTCTCCACATCCTCACCAACACTTTTTCCTGTGTTATTAATTCTAGCCATTCTGACAGGGGTTATGTCATTGTAGTTTTGATTTGTATTTTCCTGATGCTGAGTGATGTTGAACATTTTTTTCATGGGTTAGTTGGTGATCTGTAAGTCTTCTTTGGAGAAATGTCTGTTCATGTCTTCTGCCCATTTCTTGACTGGATTTTTTTATTTTGATTCTTGAGTTTGTTAAGTTCTTTGTAGATTTTCGATACTAACTCTTTATCAGATATATCATTTTGCAATATCTTCTCCCATTCCATTGGTCGCCTTTTAGTTTTGTGCACTGTTTCCTTTGCTGTGCAGAGACTTTTTACCTTAATGAAGTCCCAATTGTTCCTTTTTGCTTTTGTTTCCTTTGCCTCTGGAGACATGTCTAGCAAGAATTTGCTGCAGCTGATGTCACAGAGGTTGCTGCCTGTGTTCCCCTCTAGGATTTTGATGTTTTCCTATCTCTTATTTAAGTGTTTCATCCATTTTGAATTTATTTTTATGTATGGTGTAAGAAAGTGGTCCAGTTTCATTCTTCTGTATGTTGGTGTCCAGTTTTCCCCAATACCATTTGTTAAAGAGACTGTCTTTTATTTGATAGGATATTCTTTTCTGCTTTGTCGAGGACTGGTTGAGCATATAGTTGTAAGTCCATTTCTGGGCTTTCTATTCTGTTCCATTGATCTACGGGTCTGGTTTTTTTTTGTTGTTGTTGTTGTTGTTTTGTTTTTGTGCCAGTACCACACTGTCTTTATCATTTACACTTTGTAGCAACTTGAAGTCTGGAATTGTGATACCTTCAGCTTTGCTCTGCTTTGTCAAGACTGCTTTGGCTATGTGGGGTCTTTTGTGGTTCCCTATAAATTTTAGGATTGTTTGTTCTAAGTCTGTGAAAAAGGCTGGTGGTATTTTGATGGGGATTGTATTAAATGTGTACATTGCTTCGGGTATTATAGGCGTTTTAACATTTGTTTTTCCAATTCATGAGCATGGAATCTTTCCATTTCTTTGTGTCCTCTTTGATTTATTTCATCAGTGTTCTATAGTTTTCAAAATACAGGTCTTCCACCTCTTTGGTTAGGCTTATTCCTAGGTATCTTATGGTGTTTGGTGCAACTGTAAATGGGATTAAGTCCTTCATTTCTCTTTCTGCTGCTTCATTATTGGTGTGTAGAAATGCCACAGATTTCTGCACATTGATTTTGTATGCTGCAACTTCATTGAATTCATGCATCAGTTCTAGGAATTTTTTGATGGAGTCTTTAAGTTTTCTACATAGAGTATCCTGTCATATGTAAATAGTAAAAGTTTGACTTCTTCCTTGCCAATTTGAATGTCTTTTATTTCTTTTTGTTGTCTGATTGTTAAGGCTAGGACTTCCAGTAGTGTGTTAAATAACAATGGTAAGAGTGAGCATCCGGTCTTTTTCCTGACCTTAGAGGGAAAGCTCTCAGTTTTTCCCCACTGAGTATGACATTAGCTATGAATCTTTTGTGTATGACCTTTATGGTTTTGAGCTATGTTCCTTTTATCCTTACCCTGTTGAGAATTTTATCAAGAACTGATGCCGTATTTTGTCAATGCTTTTCACATATATTCTTCCTTGAATATATACATTAAAAAACCATAAGAGACTATGGACTCTGAAAAACAACCTGAGGGTTTTGAAGGGTCAGGGGTGGGAAGTTAGGGGAACAGGTGGTGGGTAATAGGGAGGGCACGTTTTGCATGGAGCACTGGGTGTTGTGCAAAAACAATGAATACTGTTACGCTGAAAAAAATAAATAAAATGGAAAAAAAAAAAGTGTATTGGGGTGCCTGGGTGGCTCAGTGGGTTAAAGCCTCTGCCTTCAGCTCAGGGTCCTGGGATCGAGCCCCGCATCGGGCTCTCTGCTCAGCAGGGAGCCTGCTTCCTCCTTTCTCTCTGCCTGCCTCTCTGCCTACTTGTGATCTCTATCTGTCAAATAAATAAATAAAATCTAAAAAAGTGTATTATTGGATTCAGTTTGGTAGTAATTTGTTGAGAATTTTTGCATCCATATTCGTTAGAGATATTGGCCTTTAGCTCTCTTTTTTAGTGGGGTCTTCCTCTGGTTTCAGAATGAAGGTAATGCTGGTTTCAAACAATGAGATTGCAAGTTTCCCTTCCATTTCTATTTTTTGAAGTAGTTTGAGAAGAGTAGGTATTAACTCTTCTTTAAATGTCTGGTAGAAATCCCCTTGGAAACCCTCTGGTCCTGGACCTTTTTTTTCTTGGGAGATTGTTGATTACTGATTTAATTTCTTTGCCAGTTATGGGTCTGTTCTAGTTATCTATTTCTTCCTGTTTCAGTTTTGGTAATGTATATGTTGCTAGGAATTTATCCATTTCTTCCAGATTGTCCAGTTTGCTAGCATAAATTTTTTATGATTATCTCTTAAAATTGTTTGCATTTCTGTACTGTTGGTTGTGATCTCTTCTCTCTTATTCATGTTTTTATTCTTTTGGTTCCTTTCTTTCTCTCTCTCTCTCTCTCTCTTTGATAAGCTGAGCTGAGTCTTTATCAATTTTATTCTTTCAAAGAACCAACTCCTGCTTCCATTGATTTGCTGTTTGTTTGTTTCTATATCATTTATTTATGCTCTAATCTTTATTATTTGCCTTCTTCTGCTGGCTTTAGGTTTCGTTTTTTGTTCTTTATTTAGTGCCTGTAGGTGTGAGGTTAGTTTGCATATTTGATATTTTTTCTGCTTCTTGAAGTAGGCCTGTATTGCTATATACTTACCTCTTCTGACTGCTTTTGCTGCCTCCCAAAGGTTTTGGAACATTGTATTTTCATTTTCATAGGTTTCCATGTATTTCTTAATTTCTTCTTTAATTTTCTGGTTGACCCATTCATTCTCTAGTAGGTTGTTTTTAACTTCCATGTATTTGTGATCTTCCCAATTTTTTTCCTGTGGTTGATCTTAAGTTTCATATTATTATGGTCAGAAAATATTCACGGTATGATCTCAATTTTTTGTATTTGCTGAGACCTAAATTGTGATGCAGGATGTCATATATTCTGGGGAATGGCCCATCTACTCTTGAAAAGAATGTGTATTTTGCTGCTTTAGGATGAAATGTTCTGAATATAGCTGTTAAGCACATCTGGTCCAGTTGGTCTTTCAAAGCCATTGTTCCCTTGTTGATTTCTGCTTGGATGATCTGTCCATCAATGTAAATTGGTTGTTAAAGTCCCCTACTATTGCTGTATTATTATCAATGAGTTCTTTTATGTTTGTTAGTATTATTTTGTTGTTGTTCTTGTTATTGTTTGTATTTAGGTGCTCCCTAGTTGGGGGCACAGGTATTTACAATTGTTATATCTTCTTGTTGGATAAACCCCTTTATTATGCTACAGTGTTCTTCTTCATCTCTTGTTACAGTCTTTGTTTAAGTTTCTAGTTTGTCTGTTACAGGTATGGCCACTCTAATATTTTTTTTTCTTTTTGGTGCTTATTAGCATGATAAATGGTTCTCCATCCACTCACTTTCAATCTATAGGTGTCTTCACGTCTAAAATGAGTCTCTTATACAAGGACAGCATATAGATTGGTCTTGTGCTTTTATCCATTCTAGGGACTATGGACTCTGAAAAACAACCTGAGGGTTTTGAAGGGGCGGTGGGGTGGGAGGTTGGGGAACCAGGTGGTGGGTAATAGGGAGGGCACGTATTGCATGGAGCACTGGGTGTGGTGCAAAAACAATGAATACTTTACGCTGAAAAGAAATTTAAAAAAAAAAAAGTGAAAAAAAATACCAAGCAGTATGTTAGGGTTACATTTCCTTTTGTATCTGTACAATGTTAGGATCTTCAAGTCATTATAACTAGACTTTTCCTACTAGTAGTGCCTTACTAATATATATGCTTTCAGTGTATAGAATATTATTGACAATATTCACTAATAATTTACAACTTGTTCATCTTAAAATATTTTTAAATACTTGAATTAAAAAGAGCAATGATGCAAACTTATTTTTCCTCTTTTATATCCCTCACCATTTAAATACATTGCTAAGTTTGGCTATCCACTTCTGTGTGGATATTGATAGAAGGCTGAGATCTGCTCCCCCAACACTCTTTCTCTAAAATAAATAAATAAACTAAAAAAATATGTACTATAGCATCTAAATACTATCCCAAGAGAAGATCCAGAAATATTTCAAACAATGTCAGCATATTTAAGAAAAATATATGGTCTTGAATTGTCACAGCTCACTATTCTCTCTACTATGCGTGTGTTTGATTATCTTGAGGATAAATCTTATATATCCTTCACAATTACTACTTAGAAAAGACAAGTTTTCTCAGCCTGAATTTACATTTAATTTTAATTTTTAAGGGATTTTTTTTTTTTTACGTTTGTAAATTCTATGAACCTAGTAAAGACGTACTTTATACTTTTGGTAATTTGCACATATAGAAACAAGAATGCATTATTTTAAAAAAATATAGTAAATTTCACTCACTTTGAGTCAGAGGTAATAGTTTTCTATTTGTTTGTATACTTATTCATTTATTACTCTTCCTATGGAATCCCAGGAACTTAACCCTCATTTGGCTGGGTTTTTGTTTGTTTTCAATCCATAAATATTTATTCTATGATTTGTAATATCAATAATTCTTCAAGGTGAATATAATAGACATGACCTTTTTCCTTATTGGAGCTTGCATTTTAGTGTAAGAGAGAGAGGGAAAAATTAATTAATTAATTAGTTAATTCCTCATGTTGATAAATACTTTGAAGAAAATAAACAGGGTTGAGAATGAGGTTTCTATTCTAGAAATCCTAGTGATCAAGGAGGGAATCTACAGATTCTTGGAGAACAAGAAAAAGTAAACCAAGCATTCTAGGTAACAGAAGGATATTACTCTAGAATTGGATTAATCATGGAGAGCCAATGTTTAGGAAGTAACATGGAGTCATTCTGGACTAATAAGCAGAACCTTGACCATATAGGGTCCTGTAGGAAAGGAAAGAATTAAGATGATTCAGAGTGCTCTGTCATATGATTTTAAATATTTTGGTTGCTTTTAATAACATTGCCAAGAAAGATTAAGAAAGACATTGTGCAGAAAGGAAAAAATAATTTGTTTTTTTGGACCTGTCAGGTTTTAGACATTAATATGCTGATACATAGATTATATAATATCTCTTATCCAAGTGAATGTGTGTATAGACAGATGAATAGATATAAGGCGACATGAATATATATACATCCTAGTGACTCAATAATAGATAATCTAAAAATATTCATTTGAAAAGAATATAATAATAAAATCACAACATTCTAGCATATATCTGTTATCTTAATAAAAATCAATTGTAACTTGCACACAGATAATTGAGTAATTTTTTGGTGCTATATACTTTCCACATAAAGATTTTACCAATTCCCCAATGCTTCAACTCTAATTTCTTGTATTGCTCCAATTCATAGCTCACATGGCATCTCTCTGAAAAAAAAAAAAAAGAAAGAAAGAAAATATCAATAGCTTATTTCCCTATTGGTCTCTCACAAATGAGTAAAATTTAAAAAGTCTCCCTGAAATATACATTAATGTCCATTTATTCTTCTAATTTTAGCACTATTCTTGAAAAGCAGAAAGAATGTATTTATTTGTTTTTAAAGCATGAAGGAATAAAGAATCCAACAAACATTCTAAGATTTATTTCTGCTGACTTTCTAAACTAATACTATTGTTATGATCTTATAAAAATCTATTCGATTCAGGGGCACCTGGGTGGCTCAGCGGGTTAAAGCCTCTGCCTTCGGCTCAGGTCATGATCCCAGGGTCCTGGGATCGAGCCCCGCATCGGGCTCTCTGCTTGGCTGGGAGCCTGCCTGCTTCCTCCTCTCTCTCTCTCTCTGCCTGCCTCTCTGCCTACTTGTAATCTCTATCTGTCAAAAAAATAAATCTTTAAAAAAAAAAAAATCTATTCGATTCAGTAATTCCATTCCTAGGTATCCACACAAGAGAAATCAAAGCAGATCCATATGAAAACTTGCACATGAATATTCATAATAACCAAAAAGTAGAAACAATACCAGTGTACATTAATGGATGAATAGATTTAAAAATTTTATATACCCATGTAACTAAATGTATTCAACCATAAAAAAAGAATTATGTACTGATGCATACTGGAATAAAGATAAACCCTAAAAATATGATACTAAATGTAAAAAAAAAAGAGAGAGAAAAGATGCCTAAGGCCGCAAATTATATTCTTCCACTTACATGAAATATCCAGAAGAGGAAAATCTATAAAAAGTAGATTAGTGGTTCACTGGGCCTAGGAGTGGAAGAGGAATGGAGAGTAACTGCTAAATTTTACTAGATTTTCTTCTCAAGTGATGAAAATGTTTCAAGATTAGATGGTGGTGGCAGTTGTACAACCCTGTGAATATACTAAAACCACCAAATAATATGCTTTGAATCAGGGAATTTTATGGTATGTTAATTATATCTCAGTCAAGCTGTTAAATATTAAAGTTCAAAAACACAAAAGGGGATAAAAGAACTCAGATATTTCATATACTATTGTAAAATAAATTTGTATATTTAGATGAAATGCTAGTTTCCTAAAAATATGTGAACCTCCAAAATTAACTTTAGAAAGTTTAGGAAACCTAAAGTCCAATAGGATATCTAAATAAAATGAACAGATTATCAAAAATTTCATTCCACTTAAAAATACTGTGCACCTACTGAGTATTTACCCCAAAGATATTGATGTAGTGAAAAAAAGGACCATATGCATCCCAGTGTTCATAGCAGCAATGGCCACAATAGCCAAACTGTGGAAAGAATTTGCCCTTTAGTAGACAAATGGATAAAGAAGGTATGGTCCATATATACAATGGAATATTACTCAGCCACCAGAAATGATGAACACTCAACTCTGCATCAACATGGATGGGACTGTAGGAGATTATGCTGAGTGAAATAAGTCAAACAGAGAAAGTCAATTATCATACGGTTTCACTTACTTGTGGAACATGAGGAATAGCATGGAGGACATTAAGAGAAGGAAGAGAAAAATGAAGGGGGAGAAAAGAGAGGAGGAGATGAACCATGAGAGACTGTGGACTCCAAGAAACAAACTGAAGGCTTTAGAGGGTAGGGGGGTGGGGGATGGGTTGGCCTGGTAATGGGTATTAAGGAAGGCATGTATTTCTTGGAGCACTGGGTATTATATGTAAACAATGAATTTTGGAACACCACATCAAAAACTAATGATGTACTTACTGTATGGTGACTAACATAACATAGTAAAAAATAATTTAAAAAATAATAATAAAATAAAATAAAACACTGTGGAAAATTATTTCATAGGCCAGTTCTTTCAAACCGAAAGAGCAATAAATACATACATTATTTAAAATGTTCTACTGCATAGTGAAAGTAAAATGAATAAACAAAACCAAAAAAAGATGATGAATATAGAAAAATCATATATAAACTCATTTGTGATCTTTATGACAAATTATGAAGTATTATTAAATTTGATCTACCAGTATATTAAGAATATACCATGACCAGATAAGTTTTACACCAAAGATGCAAGGATAGCTCCATAGTATATTTAGCAAATTAATAAATCCAGTGAATCCATGGGGGGACAAGTTTATAATCTATTAATAAAAGACTAAATGATAGATAAATATCAACACATAATTTTTTATAAATCTTCTCCAGGGGCGCCTGGGTGGCTCAGTGGGTTAAAGCCTCTGCCTTTGGCTCAGGTCATGATCCCAGGGTTCTGGGATCGAGCCCCGCATCGGGCTCTCTGCTCTGCGGACAGCCTGCTTCCTCCTCTCTCTCTCTGCCTGCCTCTCTGCCTACTTGTGATCTTTGCTGTCAAATAAATAAATAAAATCTTTAAAAAAAAAAAAATCTTCTCCAAATTTAAGAAAACAAGAAACCTCTGGACAATATTTATTACCATAATTATTCTCTCTCTTTCTATATACATATATATACTATATATATTTTATAACTGCATATTAATATAAATTCAAGTTAACAACCAATATCATGCTCAATAAGAAACACTGAAAACATCTACAGTAAAAACAAGTATAGAAATATAATGCTCTAACTCCATATTATTCTACATGGTTCTTGACATTTCAACAAATTTTAACAAGAGTGTGAAATATAAATTATGAGTGCTAGAAACAAAGAAGAAAAATTAGTCATTAAAATCCTGGCTCTGTTTTCAACATTTTGAGGAACCTCCATGCTGTTTTCCAGAGTGGAGAAGCAACATGGGGGGGTAGGGGGATAGGAGAAGAGTAAATGAAACAAGATGGGATTGGGAGGGAGACAAACCATAAATGACTCTTAATCTCACAAAACAAACTGGGGGTTGCTGGGGGGAGGTGGGATTGGGAGAGGGGGAGCGGGCTATGGACATTGGGGAGGGGAGGCGAACCATAAGAGACTATGGACTCTGAAAAACAACCTGAGGGTTTTGAAGGGTGAGGGGTGGGAGGTTGGGGCAACCTGAGGGTTTTGAAGGGTCAGGGGTGGGAGGTTGGGGGAACAGGTGGTGGGTAATGGGGAGGGCACGTTTTGCATGGAGCACTGGGTGTTGTGCAAAAAGAATGAATACTGTTACACTGAAAAAATAAATAAAATGAAAAAAAAAAAAATCCTGGCTCTGGAGTCATAGTTTCTGTATTAGAATCCCAACTTCTGCTTTGTCTCATCAAATACTGGTTAAAAACATGTGACATTTCTGTTCTGAAAGACATAAATATTTGCACACTCAGAGGGAAGGGGATGGAGAGGACAACAGAAAAATGTCAAGCTGGTGTTTCAGTTTATCAGGTGAATTCCTGCTGCAGTTTTCCTCAATCTGTCTTGGTCCCAGAAATGTTTCTCCTGTGAACTGCTTTCTTGCTGCTTTAGAGATCCATATACCTGAGGTAAATATTGGATAGAACAATCAATATATGGGTCTCCAAACATTTTTGACATGTATTTTTATCACCTAAAGACTAGAAGAATGTGAATTCTAATAGATGTCTATGCATATAATTGAGAATTATATCTATGTACTACTATAGTAAATAACAGAAATATGAAAAATTTACAAGGAAGAAACAAGATGAAATAAATAAATTAGGAGATTTTTGTTTAACAGCACAAAAACCGTCTTTCTCCAGAGAAACTATTTATTTTTGTTGAAATCAATATGACTGAATAATAATTTTAAATCTCCTTTTCAGTATTTTATTATGAGATAACACATAAACCCCTGAGTTAAAAAAATAGTTTGGGGGGCAGTTGGGTAGCTCAGTCAGTTAAGCATCAAGGTCTTGATTTCAGCTCAGGTCGTGATCTCAACGTTCTAGGATGGAGCCCCACCTCAGGCTCTGCACTCAGTGGGGGTTCAGCTTGAGGATTCTATCTCTCTTCCTCTGCCCCTCCTCCCACTTGTGCTCTTTCTCTGTAAAATAAATAAATAAATCCTTAAAAAAAAGTTTTGATCATTTCACATTGCCTTCCATGGTATTAACATTTTCTACTATTAAAAGACTTGTTCCTATAAAATTAACTATCCATGGTTTTGGGTAGGCAGTGAATTAAATCAGGTTAAATATACTAAAAGAAATGAGTGAATGTGGGTACTCTTCAGTGTTACTTGTAGATATTTCATATATGGCTCAACACATGACTCCTCATTTAAGAAAATATTTTTAAATAACATTTTTAATGATTTTACTTATTCATTTATCTTAGGAAAGAGAAAGTGCTGAGCAGGGGGAGGGGCAGAAGGAGAGAGAAAGAGCATTCTCAAGCAGACACCCCATTGACCACAGGGCCTGATGGGGAAGTCAATTCCATGACCCTGAGATCATGACCTGAGCCAAAAACAAGAATCACTTGCTCAAACAGCTGAGGCACTCAGCCACGCCTTAAATATCATTTTGAATAAACAGAAATTAGAATATTCACCCACTGACCTAAGTAGTCTTTCTAATGAGAGGGATTTCTGCTGGATCTTCCTTCTTAATGTGTCTATTGCAGATGTTCATTGAGCTGAATCCTGTTTTCCATACCCAGGTTCTTCTCAGATATAAAATGAATTGAATTCATACAAAAGGAGGTAATAATTGACCCTGCAAATCTTTCAGTAACCTACTTTGTTCCATGTAATGATGGTTTAATAACTTTGCTTCTACAAATGACCATTGGCAAGTATTCATTCAGATAAACGTTGTTACAATTTCTTCTGCACTATCTCAAATATTCATTCACTAATCGATTTAACTAATACTTGAGTACCTCTTTTATAAGCATAACTATTTTAGATATTGTAAATAGGTGATCCGTGAAGTCCAGTCGCTGATGAAGTTTTAGCCTCTGGTATTTACTGTGGTTTCCAATTTCATTCCTCAATCTGAAGTCAGCTAAATTAAGCTACCAAGATGTTCAGGCTTTTGTAAATTATAGCCATTCATTCATTCATTTATTTTGATATGAGTGAGAAATAGGAAACAATAACTACAACTCTAATATCACCAAAATTATCTTTTCTCTGAATGTTTTCTCTGCAAGTTTGTGGAAATTCTAATTTCAGAAACAAAATAGTGGATGAGATGAAATTAGCTTTCTCAGCACTGCTTTACATCACCATACCCATTGCTGTGTATCTGGATAAAGTAAACCTCAGTTCCAGAACTCAGTGGAATGTCTCTAGAAATGTCAAAAGACCCTGATGTCAGCTATATCATGTTGCTCTATTATTTAATTATACACACACACACACACACACATAAATGGTGGGGAGGAAGTGGAGGCTATAGTGCCTGGTACATCAACTTCTGAGATTCTCTACTGACTGATTCTCTGTTTCCTCTTTCATAAGAAAACCTACCTCTTGGGTATATTTACAACACAAAATTGTAAGTGATATGAAACACTTAGACATATTTTGCTAGTACAAGCTATGTCAAGGCAAGATTATATAATGCACCATGTTAAAATCATCAAAGAGAACAATTTAGCTAAGCAAATTTTGTTTTATACTTCATGAAGTGGGCCATCTCCTCTCTTAAGAATCCAGAGAATTGCAAAGTAAGAAACAGGATGGCAGACTTTAGGAAAACAATCCAAGAGTAAGGAATGAGTATTTAGGTTAAGTTGATTGCATGGGTTTGCACATTTGACCTCATATTAGAGCAAGGAAATGATTATAGATTCTTGTCTGTTGGAGATTGGCTGACTAGATATATTGTTTCTGTTTCTGGTCAGGTGGAGCATTAACATGAACATGAAAGTTACCTAAGTGTTGGTTCACTGATGTGGTTCCCCAAGCAAGAGTGGCTCTATCTTGGGCCTAGAAATTTATTTCAATGATCACTTGAATTTACCAAACACTGTCCTTTTGACATTTATATCCGAGGCAACTAATGTTTTCAATGCAATAAGTGGGGAAAATGCCAGTGGAAAACAAAGATCCTACAATCTATTAAATATCTGAGAGGGAAAATTAATTTTAACCCATAACATGAGATATAAAGTACAGAACACAATCATGTCTTATGATCTAGAAGGGTGTATTACTCTTAGGCATATATAACTACTAAAATAAAAGTAGATAAAACAAGTTCCAAATGAAAGGATTTTGTGAATTCGAATGCACTGCTTCAGAATCATCCTTGGAACTGTTGTGTTCATTAGAAAGAATAGCTATCAAATAAACTAAGTCTTTTGCATTGCGTTCTATCAGACAAAAACTATCATCTGTTATTAGTGCTGCAAAGTAGGATGATAGTTCTAGCTAAAGCATTTACATATAGTTAAGAAGTGGGACCACAGAAATGAAACCATATGTGCAGTTTGGTGAAGCCCCTAAATTCCAGATACACTCACATTCAAAAAATACACAGCGAATTACAAATGCAATTTCTTTTCTAGGAACAATATTATCATCCTATTCTTGAATTAATATCACTCTCATATCAGACTGGCTTAGATCATAGGCATACAGCTAATCTTTATTCCCTTAGAGGAAAGAGATGTGTTGATTTGTCAGAAGTGTGATACAGACTCTCTCCCGTCAGGCCATCCACATGGGATTGGGAGTGTGAGAAGATGCATTGCCAAATGAGGTGACCTATTGCAGGAAGAATGCTTCACGATGCTCAGAAGAAAACGACAAATGCAACACGGGAGTAAAGGGATAACGGCAGGAAGGCTCTTTACTTCATAGTCCTTTCAGTTAATGTTTACTCTCCAAGAAAAAATGTTTTTCTCAAATAGCCTTGCTCTTTCCTGCTTTCCTCCCAAGATGATCTCTGAAGGAATTTGTGGCAAACATATTGTAGGTAGAAAGAATTGGAAGTCCTTGGTACTTTGTCTATTGAATGTTCTGGTCCCCATAAGCTTATCGCCAGTCTCCATCTCTTGTTTTCCACCCTAGAATTTTTTTTTTCATCCCCTAATATCATCTATGCTTCAACCAGTGAATTGGACTTTATGATCTCTAGTACTGGGGCAGAAAAAGTGTCTTTGCTCTTATAGCACAAGGACAAATCTACACTGTGACTCCTCTGGTAATATTAAGGATAATGACACTTATAATGATAATAATAATAACACTTATAAAGCACTATGCATCAGATGTAATTCCAAGCACTTTGTAGTTATTAACTCATATAATTAATTAATCACCATATTAAATCATGACCTCATACCCCTTTATTCATTTTGCAAAATGAATGTGATTCTGTTCCCTGGCAGATGTGTTCTCTAAGCCAGCTAGAATGAAGATCCTGTAATCAAAAAGGTCAAAGTGAAACTCACATTAAAAATTTCCCCTGAGGGGTGCCTGGGTGGGTCAGTTGGTTGAGCAACTGCCTTAAGCTCAGATCATGATCCTGGAGTCCCAGCACCGAGCCCCACATCGGACTCCCTGCTCAGCCAGGAGTCTGCTTCTCCCTCTGACTGTGACCCTTGCCCATGCTCTCTCTTTCATTCTCTCTTTCTTACATAAATAAATAAAATCTTTAAAAGCAAATTTCCGGGAGTTACTCCTTTATTTCTTCTCCTCCCTTAGTGACATAAAGCTACATAGTTATCAAAGTTACAAAATATTTGCACAGGCATTAATAACAGATTTTGTAGTATATAATAATATTAACTCTGCTTTACTTGACCCTCCTTTCGAGTTAAGAGCATGATCTCAGAGATGACAAAACAGAAGAAAGAGAAAGAGAGAGACAGATAGGGAGAAAGGGGACACAAGAGAGAACTGAAAAGGCAGGCAGACAAAGTGGAAAGAGACAGGAATGACACAACAATGATAAATTCCTGAATTCATCATGTTAAACAAAATTGTGGATTTATTTTGATCTATTTCCTCAGCATGATCTTCCAAATTTGCAACATCAATTCCACTGTTCTCTTGTACCAGAGCAAAGAGAGAAGTGGGGATTTTAAAGGGAAGGGGGCAGGAATGGGGGAGAGAGAGATTGCTGGCCTAGGGTACATGAGAAAGAAACAGCACTTAAATGGCTATTCCTGGGTCATGGTGCTATATATATGAGACGTAAAGGCCCACATGAATTGGTTTAATTGGTTTGAAGCTGCCTATCATGGGAAGCCACACAGCATTAGGAAAAGATCAAGAAAAGGAAGCTGAAAGGCTTAGCTTCTGGTTCCTACTGCTACCAGCTCTTTGATCTTGGGCACGTCACATTTCTCTGGATTTATTTTCCTCTTATTAATTATAATCACACAATCTCTTTAAAATGCAATCTTTCTATGTCTCCATACAGACCTACAAAATACCAATTCACTGCCCCAGAGTAACAGTCCCAGTTTGACTCTGGCTGCCTGACACCACAGGGAGCACTGGGAAAAAAAAAAAAGTCTATATTTACTAATATAGACTATATATTATATATATATAATATATATATTATATAATATATAATTTACTATATTTACTAATAGACTACTTGCTGAGTTATATGAATTATTTAATTTGACCAAATGGTACCAGTTTGCTTTCTCATATGGCTTCACCAGTCATTAGCCTCTCTAGAAGTTTCCATATATTCTCACATTGTCAATTTTGGCATTACCTAACTACATTTTTTGCCAGTAATATAGGCTTATGGTTTTATTTTTATTGCATTAATATGCATTTTTCCAAATTTTAATTATTTTTTAAAGATCTTATTTATTTATTTGAGAGAGAGAGAGTGAGAGGGGGAGAGCATGAGAGGGGAGAAGTCAGAGGGAGAAGCAGACTCCCCACTGAGCAGAGAGCCCAATGTGGGACTCCAGCCCAGGACTCCAGGATCATGACCTGAGCCGAAGGCAGTTGCTTAACCAACTGAGCCACCCAGGTGCCCCCAAATTTAATTATTTTTAATCTCTCTTTATAGGCTTCCTAGATTTGAGGTTTCCCGGTTTGGGCATGACCTATTCATAACCCATTTTTTGGCTTGGGATCATGCATTTCCTTGTTAATTCAGAGAAACTCCTTCTATCTCCTAAATATTCCCTTTTTGTTTGGGCCATTATACATAAGTTCTTACATTCTTTCAGTCATACATTAACTTTTTCTATGTGATCTCCCACTGAATGGAGATAACATAATCATATTCATAATACTTTGCTTTTGGTTTTATGCTTTTAAAAAATTACAGTTTTTTCTTGCCTCTAGATTCTTCAAGATATTTTCCTATAGTTTCCACTATAAATGTTTGCTTAATCTTTCAAATTTATAATTTATAATCCAGGTAGAGTTCACCTTTGTACATGGCTTTAGGATCTATTTGTTCGGTTTGGTTTTGGTTTTGGTATTTTTTTTTTGAGAATTTTTTTTTTTTTAATTCCAGCATGGTTAACATACAGTGTGATATTAGTTTCAGGTGTACAATATAGTGATTCAACAATTCCATACAGTGCTGGACTCTCATCACAAGTGACCTCTTTAATCCCCATTACCTATTTCACCCAACCCCCACTCACTTCCCTTCTGGTAACCATCAGTTTGTTCTCTATAGTTAAGAGTCTCTTTCTTGGTTTCTTTCTCATTTATTTCCTTTGCTTATTTGTTTTGTTTCTTAAATTTCCATGGAGGAGTGAGATCTTATGGTATTTGTCTTTTTCTGACTTATTTTATTTAACATTATACTTTCTAGTTTCATCCATATCATTGCAAATGGCAAGATTTCATTATTTTTTTATTTATTTGACACACAGAGAGAGATCACAAGTAGGCAGAGAGGCAGGCAGAGAGAGAGAGAGAGGAGGAAGCAGGCTTCCTGCTGAGCAGAGAGCCCGATGCGGGGCTCGATCCCAGGACTCTGAGATCATGACCCGAGCCGAAGGCAGCGGCTTAACCCACTGAGCCACCCAGGCGCCCCAAGATTTCATTATTTTTTATGGCTGAATAATGTTCTCATATATATATATAATATATATAATATATATAAAATATATACTTATATATATAATATATACTTATATATTATAAGTATATAATATATACTTATATATTACATCTTCTGTATCCATTCATATATAGATGGACACTTGAGTTGCTTCCATACTTGGCTATTATAAATAATGCTGCTATAAACATAGAAATGTACATATCCTTTTGAATTAGCATTTTTACACATTGGGGATAAATACTTAGTAGTGCAATTACTGGATAGATCTAATTTTAACTTTTTGAGGAAGCTTTATACTATTTTCCACAGTGGCTGTACCAGTTTGCATTCCCACCAATAGTACATGAAGTATACCTTTTTCTCCATATCCTCGCCACTGGTTGTTTCTTGCGTTTTTGATTTTAGCCATTCTGACAGGTGTGAGTGGTATCTCATTGTGGTTTGATTTGCATTTCTTTGATGATGAGTGATCTTGAGCATCTTTTCATGTGTCTGTTGGCCATCTAGATGCATTAATTTAGCTTTATACACTGTCTGCCTAAGAATTTACCTCTTCCTCCATTGATTTGTGCTGCCTTCATTATTTCCTAATTAATATGTAAATATTAATTTATTAAATAATAAATATTTACTAATAAATTTACTTGTAAATAAAATGTTTCCAAGGTCTCTTTTCTCTTTCTGCCACTATTCTATTCTATTACTGTGTCTTTGTCGCCTGTCTTATGCTAGGCCAAATAACATTTTTTATTCTACTTCTTAAAGTTGAGCTAAAAATTCTTGTACATTTCTTCCTCCATAAATTTTAGAATGAATTTATCAGGTTTCTGGCGGGGGGAAATGTTGAATTCTGATTATAATTGCGTTGAACTTATAGATGAATTTGAAAAGAATTGAGCTTATTTATGTTATCCTGTCATTACTTCTAAGAATATGAATTATGTCTCTGTAGATAATCTTCTATGTCCTTTATCACATTTACAAACTTTTCTCCAAGAAGGTCTAAAGCTATTAACTAAAAGCCAAAATTTTTACTCATGAACTAAAATTTATTCTTCTATTTAAAGACATTACAACTGTGTGTGCCCCATTTTTGTCTATAGAACCAACTTTGTACTTTCCTCTGGTCCAACAAATGATATGCCTCTCAATCTTAAAAAATAAAAACTATTTAACTTCAGTGATATTAACTACCACTGTAATAAGATACCACTGCTCACCTATTGGAGTAGTTTTAAAAATAGAAACAAAGGGGCATCTGGGTGGCTCAGTGGGTTAAAGCCTCTGCCTTTGACTCAGGTCATGATTTCAGGGTCCTGGGATCGAGCCCCGCATCGGGCTCTCTGCTCAGCAGGGAGCCTGCTTCCCTTCCTTTCTCTCTCTCTGCCTGTCTCTCTGCCTACTTGTGATCTCTGTCAAATAAATAAAATCTTAAAAAAAAATAGAAACAAAATATCTGACAATACGGAGGGCTGACAAGGATGCAGAGCATCTGGAACTCTCATGCATTGCTAATAGCAAAATATTCTAGGCTTTGAATGGCAGCTTGGCATTTTCTATTAAAAGTAAACATATATGGGATACCTAGGTGGCCCAATCTGACTCTTGGTTTTGGTTCAGGCTGTGATCTCAGGATCGTGCATCCAGACTCTCCAGCGGCTCCACGCTTAGTGTGGAGTCTGTTTGGAATTCTTTCTCCCTCTCCTTCTGCCCTTCCCCACTGTTCTCTTTCTGTCTGCCTCTCTCTAAAATAAATAAATAAATCTTTTAAAAAATAAAATGAAAGTAAACATATGCTTAACATAAACTCAGCAATCTCACTACAAGGTTTATTCATGTGAAATTAAAGTTCATACTGGTACAAAAAACTAAATGATTTTGACAGCTTGTTAAGCAAAAACTGAAAAAACACCAGTATCTCACTTGGGGAGACAGACAAAATCCCTTATTTATACAAACAGATTGTGGCATATCCATGCAATAGAATGTTCTGCAATAAAGAGAAATAAATACTGATACATGAATACTGATACATGACATATATATGCTATAATTTCATCATGCCAAGTTGAAAGAAGCTATATCCAAAGCTTATATACTGTATGATTCCATTTATATTACATTGTGGAAAAGACAAAACAATAGATACAGAAAGCACATCAGTGATTAAAAATAGGGACTAGGACAATGATCAACTACAAAGAGGCACATGAGAAATTGAGGAGTGATGGAACTTTCTATACTGCGAAGATTGTGGTTAACACAAGTATATGTGTTTATCCAAACTTACAGAATTTTACATAAAGAAGGGCAATTAACTATACGTAGATTATTCCACAATCACAATAAATTTTCTTAAATGAGCAAGACTCTCAGCTGAAAAAAAAAATCATTTTAAAGAAGCCAAGAGCAATCAATCCATCAATAAAATAAAGAGGCCGGAGTCTACCAAAAGAAACAAGAAATGAAACAATAAAGGTAACTGTAGAAATCAATGTACCAATGAACAAGAAACAAACTAAAGAAAATTAAATAAACCAAAAGCTGGATCCTTAAAAAGAGCCATTAAGTTAGAATCACATCCTGGCAAGTTGAACCAAGGCAAACACAAAAGAGTTGTAGATAATCTATTGAGTGAAGCTGGAAAAACTACTGATTCAAGAAAATTCTCACAACAGGAAACATTACAAGCCAATATGCCATGATAAACTTGGAAACATACTTGAGCTCGCCTTCCAGTGCAATCATGATCCTGACAAACTTGTCTGTTAAGATAAAGTAACAAGTGCCTTGACATAGCTGGAGCAGGAGGTCCCCAGTCTAGGTTAGAGCAGGCTGGTGCACAGGGGAGGGTTACATGCTAGAGGACATCACCTCGGGGAAATAAGCCAGATTTATAAGGACAAATACCATATGATCCCACTTTTATGAGAAACCTAAAATAGACTCATAGAACCAGAGAGTAGAATAGTGGTTACCAGGGGATGTGAGGAAAGGAAGGTGGGGAGGTATCAGTCAAAGAGTACAAAGTTTTAAGGTGCCAGATGAATACCTTCTGGCAACCTATTCTATAACATAGGCCCTATAGCTGACAATGCCTTATCACATACTTACAGATTTGCTAAGAGAGTAGGTCTTCTGTTAGGTGCTCTTTCCGCAAAAGAGGAGAAAATTAATTAAAAAAAATAAAATAAAGATGGCAGAAGCCAGTGTTTGAAGGTGATGGATAAACTTATGGCCTTGATTGTAGCGATGGTTTTGCAATGTATACTTATTATCAAACTTATCGAATCATATCATTAAGTATGTTCAGCTTTTTGTTTGTCAACCTTGCCCCAATAAAGGTGGTTTCATTTTATTTTCTTTTTAAGTGCTGATGCAGTTCTTCTTATCACTATTGAGTGTTGGACTTGTGGCTTCTGGCGTTACCTGGCCTGGCAATCTTCTTGCTGCCAACATTCCTCTCAATGATTCTTGTGTCCCTGTAGCAGTGTTATCTCTAGGCATATCATGCTAGGAAGAAGACTGGGAAGCACTGCCTTTGAGCATCCTGCCAAAATAATAAAACCCTGTGAGACGACAAAGGCATTTTTCTTTATTCTCATTAGCAGTAAGTATTAAATTCTATCTGTTCTTCAAATCCTGTGCTGAAGATCAGCTGCTCCCTCATAAACACCCTAGGGCACTCTGAATTCAGGATATATTGTGACAATTTATTAATAACGGGCCTATTCAGACTACCATAATCTACTCACAGCCATAGAATATTTTTGCCTTTTTTTTTTTTTTTTTAATGCACTACCATGATGAGAAGGCACAGGGCCATGGAGCTCAGAGAATACGCAGTACATCAGTATGTTTTCTGTGTGCACACAAATTATTGATTTCAAAGAGCATAATGTTTCCCTACAGGGTCAAACATCTTGCAATGTTATTTTATGTCACTTTCTCTGAGCACATTCAAGATATGAAAAAGCCTTCTGTGACCTCTCCTTCTCAGAGTATCCTGGAAAAAAAAAAAAAAAAGTTGTCTGGATTGGGGACTTTGGGGATGGTCATTTGGTGGAAACCTAGGAGAGGAGCAGGAATAGTGTCATTTTTCTTTGTTACGCTTTCACTTTCTGACATCTTCAATCCATAAAATGTAGATGGGAATGACCTCTAGTGACTCAGTACCTACTGCCTGCAGTCCTTGGACAGTACTTCATAAAAGTTGGAGCACATCCTAATTATGTCTAGCATTCTCTGCATGAACCCTTTGTTTGGACATAGCAGAAGCTGACTCTTCTTAGAGCCACCATATCTCTAAGGTGATGATAGGATTCAGTATTTGGGCTTCAAGAAAATGATCCAATCAATAACTGCCATAGGCAATGCTTTTCAGAAAATAACTTGAGGGGGCACCTGGGTGGCTCAGTGGGTTAAAGCCTCTGCCTTCGGCTCAGGTCATGATCCCAGGGTCCTGGGATCAAGCCTCGCATTGGGCTCTCTGCTTAGCAGGGAGCCTGCTTCCTCCTCTCTCTCTCTCTCTCTTCCAGCTTCTCTGCCTAATTGTGATCTCTGTCTATCATATAAATAAATAAAATCTTTAAAAAAAAATAACTTGAACATATGGTTCCTGAAACGCACTCCTCATTAAGGCTACATTGCCTAGTGCTTCTATGTGAAGTACTTCTCTATTTTGGCCTCCCCAACTCCAAAGGATTAGGATCTCTGAAGCAAATTTGGCAGGTGCGTACTCAGGTGGGACCCAGTAACAGTGTATGTCTGGGGCCTCTCTGAATTTGTGACTTGCCCTGGAGAAGCTTTCCAACACCGAAATAACTCTCATATCATAGATATTTGCATTTGTGCCAGATGACAATGACCAGCAGTGCCATTAAAGGATGTAAGCAGTATTTATACTGGAACTTAACTCAAGGCTGTATAAAACAGTGCCAATATTTCCCTCCATTCTACTTAAACTAAGCTTTCAATTGTAATTATATATGTGTGTGTGTGTGTGTGTGTGTGTGTGTATGTATCTTTTTTTCCCCTGTAGTGACTATCACTATCTTGGGAAGAGCAATTATTATGGCTTCTTCAGTCTCTGAAGTGACTGTATATTCTTTCCTCTTCTTCCTTTGTTACAAAGTTCAGGATGAGGAGCAAGTTACAAATATATATATACATATATATATGTATATATATATACACACACACTCATACATATATATATATACATACATATTGCATTTAATGAACACTGCAAATGAATCCCTGGCTGAAACAAAATCTCTTCTCAGTATGTCTCAGGGGAAAAAAAATAAAGGAACCATAAATGTGATCTCTAAAAAGGCATTCCTCTCCATATACTTTATACTTTTTAATAACTTCTTTCTAAGATCATATCTGGAAGCCAAAATGCCTCTTATACTCCTCTTTTATTCCAAAAGCAACTTGTCAAATCCTTACCTTTCTGTCTTTATTACTCACTGATCTATTTGTCCAAGGAGACCAGTCTTCCCAGCACTTAGTCCTGAAAGTTTATTAGGGTGAAAAAAAGCAGTGAACCAGTGTTTGTTCAGGTGAAGACTATAAGCAAGTCTATCATTTTCAGTTCAAAATGTTCATTCTTCAGTATGGCCATAGTCTGAAAACATAAGTGAAGACAGCAAAATATCAATCACCACCACATTATAATACATAATGTGGCCAATGACAATATATTATATGTTTGATGTGTTGTTTTCTATTTTCAATGCATAATACAATGTATGGCGCAAAGTCACAGTAAACCCAGTGTCTCAACACTGCATTCCCATCAATGCCTGAGTTGCCTCAGATGATTTGTGTCTCTGATTTTCACTAAATAGGTACATACCTTAATATACCACTGAAGGGATCTAATCTGTAAAAAGTATACATATATAGACATATGTCTATATATATAATTAATAATCTGTGTGTTTAGACCCTATGGCCAGGTGTAAAATTAATTCTATAGATCACGCATTATCTTAGGTACTGGAATACAGTCAAGAATAAGACAGAGAGAGTAGCTGTCCTCATGGAGTAGATGCTCTAGACGGAATAACTGCATGGGTAATGTGCAAACAGAAGCACTGTGATATATCGGGGGTTTTAACCTAGTCTGTGAGGTTAAGAAAGACTTTCTGGTAAAATGGCATTATGCTGAGATCATAAGGAAAAATAGGTAGTATTAAAGGGAAATTACAGAACTGGGTGGATTGGCTCAAGCTAAACAGAGAATATGGCATAGGCAAAGCACTGAACTCACCTAAGAATGTGTCTTCTTTGAGGCACTGTAAACGAGTCTAGAATATCTCAGTGTAGAGTCTGGTGACATGGCTCTGAGAAGGAAGTTAAGGCTTCACGTGGAGACCCTTATAAGCTGCATTAAGTGTTTCAGATTCTATAAGAAGAGCAGTGGGAATTCATTGGAAATTTTAAAGCAGACTAACACAACTGAATTTTAATTTGAAAAATAATGTTTTGGATCAGGGAGAGTGGATGCAGGGAAACCAATAGGAGATGATTGCAGGGGTAGGAGCAAAGATCTGGTAACTCATGCTAGCGGCAGTATGCTAAAACAGGATATGGCTTAAGAGAACTTGAAGAGGTGGAATTGTTCGAGTGGATTTGGTGATTGTTAAATGCAATGGGGCACAGAAAAAAGAATCAAAGCTATTTCCAAGATTGTGTAATTACAGGTTATTTAATGAGATAGAGAAACCAGGAGAAGGGTCACATTTGTGAGAAAAATCGATGAACCTGATTTTGGACATTCGAGTTCGAGGTTATATGAGATGTCCTTTAAGCACATAGAGAATGGAATTAGGGAACCATCTGTTGACGGGCGGTAATTGAGCCTGTGGACTGGATACATGCATGTGGGTATGGGTTCAAATGTGTGACTCTTTGTTTTAGCCCTATGTGTAGAAGCTGTCAAAGCATGTTTAAATGTGGTTGGGATAGAACAAATGAAAAAAAGACTTCAGTGTAGAATTGAAAATGAGTAATTTTGCAGCTGAACAATCTTGGGGTTATTTGTAATACCCCATTCATCCTAAGGAGAGTGGTTTCCGGTACATAGAAAATTCATAGCAGAGAATTCTTAATCTATTGACTACAGATTTTTATGGTCAATATGGTTGTTTTCTGCATAGCTGTGAAGGGATGAAGCAAGTATGTAGTTAAAAGAAATCTGACTTAGCTCACTTGCATGACATAAAAGAGAAAGATTGAGATCTAATGGGGAACACCTGGGAGTGGGAAAAGTAGGACCAGAACGGCTGGGCTTTTTTTGTACAAAGGAGAAAATAGGGACATGCTGCTGGCAAAAATCTAAAGAGGCCGAGGAATAGATAATAACTATTTTAAATTAGGCCTTCGAGTGAAGTTCTACTTAGTGTTTGACATAAAGCTCTCCTTAAATTCCCATAAAAATTGTTGATTAAAAAAATTGTTGATAAAATCATCACTTCTTACCAATACCCCAAAATAATTTGATTCTTTGTATTAACCGTAAAGAACCAGCATTCTCTGTCAAAGAGGACTTTGGACCAATCAACGCACACATCAGGATTTATTATACCAGGTCTTTTATGTGATAGCAGTGAAGATGGAAGTTAGAACACAGGTATAAGGGTGGCTCTGAGTGTAAACCATACCTTTCTATTATAACAGGTGGGGGAAATGAGGATGGATCTATAGTGAAGTCAGTTTTGGAAATGGTTGAATGAAATGAAGTTAATCCCAATTTAAGAATGATGGGGGGAAATTGAAATAATTATTAAAGATGGGCGTGTGAGCTTACAGTGAGTTATCAATGTAAAATTGCCAAAAACATTGAGAACAGCGAGTACCAGTCTGCCTCCTGTGAGATTGTTTCAAAGCCAGGACGTGTAGTTGGTTGAATTCCATCTGAAGACTGATGTTTTCCCACAATGATGGGATGAAAGGACAAGGGGGCCAGGGAACTTACCTACTGATTTGACAGTTTTTATTCCTAAGAGCCCCGTCCTCAGAAAAGGACAGTCTTGAGATGTTTCATCTCAAGTATGCTTTAAAATACTGTTTCCATTCTGCAGAACAGCAAATTCTTTTTTAAAAATAGTAGCTTTCTAGTTCCTATTTTATGTGAAAAAGGTCAAAACCAAACAAGTACAGATGGATCTCTATTAACTTCACATATGACTCATAAGATTTACTCCTTTTATTTTTTCCTGATTTAGTTCATCTAGAGAGGGCTCAAAACTCTCAACCCTTATTTACCCAGCATCACCAGTAAAAACATTTGCTTTCCAGCTTCAATTTAAAGAAACCATTTTCCTACTTTATTTTCCGAGGCGGTGGGTGGTAGTTTTGAACTTGGAACAACAATTTGTTCAGACATACCTCACTCATCTAAGGGTGTTAACCGCAAGAGCTAGTCAATTCCCAAATAAAACCACAGATTTGGAAATGCTGGTTTGTGGGGGGAACCTACACATGCTGCAATACTTTAAGTATTTCTCTACAGGCCTATACAAATGTTGTTACAATAGTAATGCTAACATTTAAATTATAAAGCAAAAACCCAAGTGAACACTCTTTAGAAGAAACCAGTCCAAGAACAATTATACACTTTCTGGCTGTCCCTTTGTCTGTTTAACAGGATGAGTAACAATGTTCTGAAAGCCTGGAAGGGGCACATAAAAATATAAAGCCATCTTAGAAAACACAACCCAGACACGACCCTGCTATAATTGTAAATCCTCATAACAAAGGCAAAAGTTCCTTGTTCTGTTTCTTCCCTCCGGCACCTCACCTTTTATCAAATGGCCAAATAGAAATAACGTTTCTACTGTTGCCCATTTGAAAATTGGTAATCTGAAAGTATTTTCATCCACTGCCACCACCAAAAAACAAAGCAAAATTTAAAAATAGATATTCATGGAATGAAAAGATAACATGATTTAAATGGCCTTGGTTTCTATCTCCATCATTGAAAATAACCAAGTTCGTGTTTTTATCATGTGGTCCCAGAGCTTTATTTTGGCATACAGTAAGAACCTCTCATGTTCTGAAATGTCTAGCATGTCTATTGTCCTTTGAAAAATCTTTTCTTAACTTAATAACTTACTCTAACAGCAATAAGTATGGTAGTGCTGCCAAGCAGAGAGAAACATTACTGTTTATAATAAGGTTCTTAAAGCAGCATCCATAATAGATAAAAACACAAAGTGATATTTAAAAAATGTAAATCATCCATCTTCACAACAGACCAATTAAATCAGAATTTCGTGATAGAAGGGTGCAGATATCAGTCTTCAAAATAAAAAAAAAAAAATACCCTAGATCATTCAAATGTGCAGACAGGTTTGAGAACCATTTACACACACCAACCATTTACACACACCAACAAACAATGTTGTTGTTTTCTTTGTTGTTGTTGCTGATTGGGGTGCAGAGAACTATTGTTGCCTTTTAGACTCTTACCTTTTTTCGATTTCTTGAGGCCTTATTGGGTGTTTACATTTAAAAAATACATCATAACCAGTTTGATCAAAATCACTAAATGGCATGCATCAAGGCAACTACTTAAATTATTTAGCTACTAAGAAGTGTGCTTTACCTCATAGATGTGCTTGCCTGTTCTTGAATCAGATCAGACTAAATCAAATTAAGTCAAATTAAAAAACAGTGTTATAAAAGAACCTTTATATTATCGCAAGAAAAATAAGAGTCAGTTTCCTATCCTAGCTGCACTAATATTTATAAAATATTGGCACTGGGGTGGCTGGACATTGGAGAATATGAGATTTCAACTTCTAAGTTTCAGAGCAGCGATGCTATTTAATATAGAGATGGAATCAGAGATGGGGTAGCAAGAATGAAAATACCATGGCTTATCCTCCACACATCAACCACCAATTTCTAGCTATGTGACCACAAACATTGAACCTCTCTGAATCTCAGTATCCTCACATGAGAATGTAGTATTGTTATGAAATTAAATTATGTCAAGTATCTGGCACATGGAAAATCATTCTTTGAATTGCTCCCCACCATTTTTTACAGCGAGTGCCTTATCATCTACTGTCTAGTTTCAAAGACAATAGTATTCAAGATAGATCTTATTTTCAGATAGTCACTGTTATTTTCTCTCTTTTTAAAATGTTTTATTTATTTATTTGACAGAGAGAAAGAGAAAGCAAGAGAGCACAAACAGGGAGAGCAGCAGAGAGAGAGGGAGAAAAGCAGGCTTCCCGCTGGCCAGAGAGCCCCATGTGCGGCTAGATCCCAGGACCCTGGGATCATGACCTGAGCTGAAGGTGGACACTTAACTGACTGAGCCACCCAGGTGCCCCATTTATTATTTTTTTTATATTAGAGGTTAGGTGGCTATGGTTGGTGTGAACATATATCACTTCTGCATTAGTAGAACAAGAACTTTTCCAAAACAGGGCTTCATAAATGAAACTGGACTCTCCCTTCCTCCTTCCCTCCCTCCCTCTCTTCATCCCTCCCTCCCTCCCTCCCTTCCTTCCTTCCTCTATCTCTCTCTCTTTTCTGTGAGAATATGGTACACAAATCTAGTAGCAATAGAGCAAACTCTGGTTTAGGCTATATGTATGGATGAAACTGTCAGTACCAAGCTGAGAAAAAACATAAAGTCTTCTGAATAGAATCAAAATGTAAAAGTGACACAGTTCTCTTCTTTTCTGAAAGTTTAGTTTTTACCTTGAATATTAGCAATATTACTCATTTTCCTATGTAAGAATGACAGATATAAATTATGTTTATGCCAAAGTATAAATTATAAGAGAGATGTATAGGATCCAGCAATTCCACTTAAGGTATTTTTATGAAGAAAATAAAAACACCAATTTGAAGAGATATATGTACACCTATTTTATTGTAGCATTATTTACAATATCCGAGATATGGAAGCAACCTAAGTGTCCTTTGATAGACGAATGGCTAAAAAAGATGTGAGATAGGTGGAGGAGTCAAGATGGCGGAGAAGTAGCAGCCTGAGACTACATCAGGTAGCAGGAGATCAGCTCGATAGCTTATCTAAACATTGCAAACACCTACAAATCCAATGGGAGAGCGAAGAGAAAAAGAACAGCAACTCTAGAAACAGAAAATCAACCACTTTCTGAAAGGTAGGACTGGCGGAGAAGTGAATCTAAAACGACGGGAAGATAGACCGCGGCGGGAGGGGCCGGCTCCCGGCAAGCGGCGGAGCAACGGAGCACAAAATCAGGACTTTTAAAAGTCTGTTCCACTGAGGGACATTGCTCCAGAGGCTAAACCAGGGTGAAGCCCACGCGGGGCCAGCGGGGCCCCAGGCCCCGCAGGGTCACAGAAGGATCGGGGGTGTCAGAGTGTCGGAGAGCTCGCAGGTATTAGAACGGAGAAGCCGGCTGCAGAGACAGAGCCGAGGACTGAACTCTCAGCTCGGGGTTACCTTGAACTGGTCGCGGGCTGGGTGAGCTCGGAGCGCTGCTAGAGGCTGGGGATACGGGAGTGATTGGGTGCTGTCCTCTGGGGGTGCCCTGAGGAGTGGGGCCCTAGGCTCTCGGCTCCTCCGGGCCGGAGACTGGGAGGCCGACATTTTCATTCCCGTCCTCCGGAACTCTACGGAAAGCGTTCAGGGAACAGAAGCTCCCAAAAGCGAACCCGAGCCGATTACTTAGTCCGGCCACCGGTAAGGGCGGTGCAATCCCGCCTCGGGCAAAGACACTTGAGAGTCACTACAACAGGCCCCTCCCCCAGAAGATCAACAAAATATCCAGCCAGGACGAAGTTCATCTATCAAGGAGAAAGCAGGTTCAATTCCTAAGACAGCAGAGCAATTCCAGACGAGGAGAAAGCAAAGCACGGAACTCATGGCTTTCTCCCCATGATTCTTTAGTCTTGTGGCTACTTCAATTTTCTTTTCTTTTTCAATTTTTTTTTCTTTTTTCAATTTTTTTTCTTTTTTCTTTTTTCTTCTTCTGATAAATTTTTTAAAACTTTTACCCTTTTCTTTTTTAACGTTTTTTGACTAGTTCATCTAAATATATATATTTTTTCATTCTTTTTTATACTTTTTTTATTTGTTTTATTTTTTAAATTTTTTTCTTTTTCTTTTTTTTTTCTTTTTTTTTTTCAGAACCTGTTTTTATCCCCTTTCTCCCCCCCACAATTTGGGGTCTCTTCTGATTTGGTTACAGCGCATTTTTCGGGGGTCTTTTCCACCCTTTTAGTAGTTTATTTGCTCCTTCATGTCCTCTTATCTGGACAAAATGACAAGGCGGAAAAAACCACCACAAACAAAAGAACAAGAGACAGTACCGAAGGCTAGGGACCGAATCAACAGAGACATTGGTAATATGTCAGATCAAGAGTTCAGAATGACGATTCTGAACATTCTAGCCGGGCTCGAAAAAGGCATGGAAGATATTAGAGAAACCCTCTCTGGAGATATTAAAGCCCTTTCTGGAGAAATTAAAGAACTAAAATCTAACCAAGTTGAAATCAAAAAAGCTATTAATGAGGTGCAATCAAAAATGGAGGCTCTCACAGCTAGGATCAATGAGGCAGAAGAAAGAATTAGTGATATAGAAGACCAAATGACAGAGAATAAGGAAGCCGAGCAAAAGAGGGACAAACAGCTACTGGACCATGAGGGGAGAATTCGAGAGATAAGTGACACCATAAGAAGAAACAACATTAGAATAATTGGGATTCCAGAAGAAGAAGAAACAGAGAGGGGAGCAGAAGGTCTATTGGAAGGAATCATTGGAGAGAATTTCCCTAATATGGCAAAGGGAACAAGCATTAAAATCCAGGAGATGCAGAGAACCCCCCTCAAAGTCAATAAGAATAGGTCCACACCCCGTCACCTAATAGTAAAATTTACAAGTCTTAGTGACCAAGAGAAAATCCTGAAAGCAGCCCGAGAAAAGAAGTCTGTAACATACAATGGTAAAAATATTAGATTGGCGGCAGACTTATCCACAGAGACCTGGCAGGCCAGAAAGAGCTGGCATGATATATTCAGAGCACTCAACGAGAAAAACATGCAGCCAAGAATACTCTATCCAGCTAGGCTATCATTGAAAATAGAAGGAGAGATCAAAAGCTTCCAGGACAAACAAAAACTGAAAGAATTTGCAAACACCAAACCAGCTCTACAGAAAATATTGAAAGGGGTCCTCTAAGCAAAGAGAGAGCCTAAAAGTAGTAGATCAGAAAGGTACAGAGACAATATACAGTAACAGTCACCTTACAGGCTAATAATGGCACTAAATTCATATCTCTCAATAGTTACCCTGAATGTTAACGGGCTAAATGCCCCAATCAAAAGACACAGGGTATCAGAATGGATAAAAAAACAAAACCCATCAGTATGTTGCCTACAAGAAACTCATTTTAGACGCGAAGACACCTCCAGATTTAAAGTGAGGGGGTGGAAAACAATTTACCATGCTAATGGGCATCAGAAGAAAGCTGGGGTGGCAATCCTTATATCAGATCAATTAGATTTTAAGCCAAAGACTATAATAAGAGATGAGGAAGGACACTATATCCTACTCAAAGGGTCTGTCCAACAAGAAGATCTAACAATTTTCAATATCTATGCCCCTAACATGGGAGCAGCCAACTATATCAACCAATTAATAACAAAATCAAAGAAACACTTCAATAATAATACAATAATAGTAGGGGACTTTAACACTCCCCTCACTGAAATGGACAGATCATCCAAGCAAAAGATCAACAAGGAAATAAAGGCCTTCAATGACAAACTGGACCAGATGGACATCACAGATCTATTCAGAACATTTCATCCCAAAGCAACAGAATACACATTCTTCTCTAGTGCACATGGAACCTTCTCCAGAATAGATCACATCCTGGGTCACAAATCAGGTCTCAACCGGTATCAAAAGATTAGGATTATTCCCTGCATATTTTCAGACCACAATGCTCTGAAGCTAGAACTCAATTACAAGAGGAAAGCTGGAAAGAACCCAAATACATGGAGACTAAACAGCATCCTTCTAAAGAATGAATGGGTCAACCAGGAAATTAAAGAAGAATTGAAAAAATTCATGGAAACAAATGATAATGAAAACACAACAGTTCAAAATCTGTGGGACACAGCAAAGGCAGTCCTGAGAGGAAAATATATAGCGGTACAAGCCTTTCTCAAGAAACAAGAAAGGTCTCAAGTACACAACCTAACCCTACGCCTAAAGGAGCTGGAGAAAGAACAAGAAAGAAACCCTAAACCCAGCAGGAGAAGAGAAATCATAAAGATCAGAGCAGAAATCAATGAAATAGAAACAAAAAAAAAACAATAGAAAAAATCAATGAAACTAGGAGCTGGTTCTTTGAAAGAATCAATAAGATTGATAAACCCCTGGCCAGACTCATCAAAAAGAAAAGAGAAAGGACCCAAATAAATAAAATCATGAATGAAAGAGGAGAGATCACAACTAACACCAAAGAAATACAGACAATTATAAGAACATACTATGAGCAACTCTACGCCAACAAATTTGACAATCTGGAAGAAATGGATGCATTCCTAGAGACATATAAACTACCACAACTGAACCAGGAAGAAATAGAAAACCTGAATAGGCCCATAACCAGTAAGGAGATTGAAACAGTCATCAAAAATCTCCAAACAAACAAAAGCCCAGGGCCAGATGGCTTCCCAGGGGAATTCTACCAAACATTTAAAGAAGAACTAATTCCTATTCTCCTGAAACTGTTCCAAAAAATAGAAATGGAAGGAAAACTTCCACACTCATTTTATGAGGGCAGCATCACCTTGATCCCAAAACCAGACAAGGATCCCACCAAAAAAGAGAACTACAGACCAATATCCTTGATGAACACAGATGCAAAAATTCTCGCCAAAATACTAGCCAATAGGATTCAACAGTACATTAAAAGGATTATTCACCACGATCAAGTGGGATTTATTCCAGGGCTGCAGGGTTGGTTCAACATCCGCAAATCAATCAATGTGATAGAACACATTAATAAAAGAAAGAACAAGAACCATATGATACTCTCAATAGATGCTGAAAAAGCATTTGACAAAGTACAGCATCCCTTCCTGATCAAAACTCTTCAAAGTGTAGGGATAGAGGGCACATACCTCAATATTATCAAAGCCATCTATGAAAAACCCACCGGAAATATCATTCTCAACGGAGAAAAACTGAAAGCTTTTCTGTTAAGGTCAGGAACACGGCAGGGATGTCCATTATCACCACTGCTATTCAACATAGTACTAGAAGTCCTAGCCTCAGCAATCAGACAACAAAAAGAAATTAAAGGCATCCAAATTGGTAAAGAAGAAGTCAAACTATCACTCTTCGCAGATGATATGATACCATATGTGGAAAACCCAAAAGACTCCACTCCAAAACTGCTAGAACTTGTACAGGAATTCAGTAAAGTGTCAGGATATAAAATCAATGCACAGAAATCAGTTGCATTTCTGTACAACAACAAGAAGACTGAAGAAAGAGAAATTAAGAAGTCAATCCCATTTACAATTGTACCCAAAACTATAAGATACCTATGAATAAACCTAACCAAAGAGACTAAGAATCTATACACAGAAAATTATAAAGTACTCATGAAAGAAATTGAGGAAGACACAAAAAAATGGAAAAATGTTCCATGCTCCTGGATTGGAAGAATAAATATTGTGAAAATGTCTATGCTACCTAAAGCAATCTACACATTTAATGCAATCCCTATCAAAATACCATCCATTTTTTTCAAAGAAATGGAACAAATAATCCTAAAATTTATATGGAACCAGAAAAGACCTCGAATAGCCAAAGGAATATTGAAGAACAAAGCCAAAGTTGGTGGCATCACAATTCCGGACTTCAAGCTCTATTACAAAGCTGTCATCATCAAGACAGCATGGTACTGGCACAAAAACAGACACATAGATCAGTGGAACAGAATAGAGAGCCCAGAAATCGACCCTCAACTCTATGGTCAACTCATCTTCGACAAAGCAGGAAAGAATGTCCAATGGAAAAAAGACAGCCTCTTCAATAAATGGTGCTGGGAAAATTGGACAGTCACATGCAGAAAAATGAAATTGGACCACTTCCTTACACCACACACGAAAATAGACTCCAAATGGATGAAGGACCTCAATGTGAGAAAGGAATCCATCAAAATCCTTGAGGAGAATGCAGGCAGCAACCTCTTCGACCTCAGCCGTAGCAACATCTTCTTAGGAACAACGGCAAAGGCAAGGGAAGCAAGGGCAAAAATGAACTATTGGGATTTCATCAAGATCAAAAGCTTTTGCACAGCAAAGGAAACAGTTAACAAAACCAAAAGACAACTGACAGAATGGGAGAAGATATTTGCAAACGACATATCAGATAAAGGGCTAGTATCCAAAATCTATAAGGAACTTAGCAAACTCAACACCCAAAGAACAAACAATCCAATCAAGAAATGGGCAGAGGACATGAACAGACATTTCTGCAAAGAAGACATCCAGATGGCCAACAGACACATGAAAAAGTGCTCCACGTCACTCGGCATCAGGGAAATACAAATCAAAACCACAATGAGATATCACCTCACACCAGTCAGAATGGCTAAAATTAACAAGTCAGGAAATGACAGATGCTGGAGAGGATGTGGAGAAAGGGGAACCCTCCTCCACTGTTGGTGGGAATGCAAGCTGGTGCAACCACTCTGGAAAACAGCATGGAGGTTCCTCAAAATGTTGAAAATAGAACTACCCTATGACCCAGCAATTGCACTACTGGGTATTTACCCTAAAGATACAAACATAGTGATCCGAAGGGGCACGTGTACCCGAATGTTTATAGCAGCAATGTCTACAATAGCCAGACTATGGAAAGAACCTAAATGTCCATCAACAGATGAATGGATAAAGAAGATGTGGTATATATACACAATGGAATACTATGCATCCATCAAAAGAAATGAAATCTTGCCATTTGCGATGACGTGGATGGAACTAGAGCGTATCATGCTTAGTGAAATAAGTCAATCGGAGAAAGACAACTATCATATGATCTCCCTGATATGAGGACATGGAGAAGCAACATGGGGGTGTAGGGGGATAGGAGAAGAGTAAATGAAACAAGATGGGATTGGGAGGGAGACAAACCATAAATGACTCTTAATCTCACAAAACAAACTGGGGGTTGCTGGGGGGAGGTGGGATTGGGAGAGGGGGAGCGGGCTATGGACATTGGGGAGGGGAGGCGAACCATAAGAGACTATGGACTCTGAAAAACAACCTGAGGGTTTTGAAGGGTCAGGGGTGGGAAGTTGGGGCAACCTGAGGGTTTTGAAGGGTCAGGGGTGGGAGGTTGGGGGAACAGGTGGTGGGTAATGGGGAGGGCACGTTTTGCATGGAGCACTGGGTGTTGTGCAAAAAGAATGTATACTGTTACGCTGAAAAAATAAATAAAATGGAAAAAAAAAAGATGTGAGATATATATATATATCTCACATGGTTAAGTCATCATTTTATATATATTTATATATACATGTATATTATATATCTTATATTCCATATATTATATATATGTGTGTGTGTATATATATATATCCTATATATATATATATATATATATATATATATATATATATATATATAGGAACATCATTTAACCATAAAAAGGAATGAAATCTTGCCTTTTGTGAAAGTATGGATGGATCCAGAAAGTATTACTCTAGGCCTTACAGAGAAATACAAATACTGTTTGATTTCATATATATGTGGAATCTAAAGAAACAGAACAAATGAACAAACAAAACAAAACAGAGACAGACTCATAAGAATGGGAAACTGTTGGTGACTAGAGGAAGGAGAGGCTGGGGGCAGGCAAAATTGGGGAAGTGTATGAAGAGGTCAAATTTTCAATTATAGAATAAATAAGTCATGGGGATGTAATGTACAGCACAGGAAATATAGACAGTAATATTGTAATAACTTTGTATGGGGCTAGATGATAACTAGACATCATAGGGATTATCTTGTATTGTGTAAAAATATTAAAACACTGCAATGCACATCTAAAACTAAGAGGATATTATATGTCACTTATCCTTCAATTAAAAAAATGAAGAGAAAGAAGAAAGAGATAAAAAGACAAGAAGCTGGAAAGACAAGGGAATGTAGACTCCCCTAGAGTGTTTCTTTCTGAAGGAAAGCTGCTCTTCTAATCTGGGTTTTCTTTTTTCTTTTTTATTTTTCTTTCTTATTTTTTTAAGATTTATTTATTTATTTATTTTACAGAGAGAGCGAGACAGTGAGAGAGGGAACACAAGCAGAGGGAGTGGGAGAGGCAGAGGCAGGCTTCCCACAGAGAAGGGAGCCCAACGTGGGGCTTGATCCCAGGACCCTGGGATCATAGCCTAACTCAAAGGCAAGCACCCAACTAATTAAGCCACCCAGGTGCCCTTCACACCTGGATTTTCAAACGACAAGATCCACTTAGGACTTTTGTTCTCTCAACTATAAGACGTAAATTTGTATTAAGTTGCTGTTTGTGGTAATTTGTTGCAATAGCAATAGGAAAATAATGCCTGAGGTAACCACATATAATAATGAGACAGGTGCTTCACTGTAAAGACACACACAGAATCAAAAGCACAGGCATGTCAGCCACCCAACTTTAGCTCATGCCTTGGGATCCAGGAACCTGACCAGCCCCCACAGCTTGAACTTAAAACTGTCTCAAGGACTCCTGAATGTATTTCAAGCCTCTCCACAATAGTGGGAAAGTGCTATCTTTATCATTAAAATTGAGTCAGTTCTTTTTGTCTCAGCTTACACCCTTCCTGGAACTACTATTAACTCTTCACCTTTTAGTCTGCAAACCTATACTGCACTTCACGGCTTTTGCTTGATCTTAGCTTCTGTTTACGAATCACTTGCCTCACCTCCTTATGCTTTTGATCTACATGTGTATCTCCTGGCATTTCTGTTTATCTTTCAGTTCTGCTTCTCAAAGCCTGTCCTGTCCTCGACTCCACATCTCCAGGTCAATATATGGAGGAAGAGAATAGAAGTGGCCCAGATTGTACTTGGAGCTTCCATTTGAATTCAGCTTTCATAGCAAGTCTCTTTATGAGTCATGGCTGGTCAACAGTTACTGGCTTGGCTGGCATGTATGTGACTCTCAGTTCACTATATGTACATTTATGCTTTGTTTCTAGAACCTGGTTCTAGATACACTATATGTACACTTATGCTTTGTTTCTAGAACCTGGTTACGAGAGCTTTGATGTCTAGGACCAGATATTACACTGTATTCAACCCACCACCATATAGCTTGGGGCCCAGATTCTGAGGTTTTAATTATTTTGTCAATTGAGTAAGATTGAAAGTATTGCCTTCAATTCCATTAATGAGTGAGAAAATGACAAAATGCATTTCTGCCAATTCTGCTTTTTCTTCAGCCTAGGTAGATGATGAGTATCACAAACTTCATTCTTGAATATTTTGACGCCACTTTTCATATATATATAACATATGTAATAAACACATGCATGTGTGTGCATGTTAAATATATATGTTTATAGGTAAGTAATTGAAATATACATTTATAGGTGTATATAAATGAAAACAGGTTCTATGGTTTATTTATAATGCTTCAAATTGAACAAATATGTATATTCTCACTGACTTCCCAGCTAAAATATCTAATCAGTTAGTTCTTCATTAAGAATGTTAACTTAAGCTTGGGTGGCTCAGTCACCACTGGTGACTAACTGGCTCAGTCAGTTAAGCATCTGCCTTCAGCTCAGATCATGATTCTGGGGTCCTGGGATCAAGCCCTGTGTCAGGCTCCCTGCTCAACTGGGAGCCTGCTTCTCCCTCTCCCTCTGCTCCCCACCCCCACTCATGCTCTCTTCCTTTCTCTCTCAAATAAATAAAATCTTTAAAAAATTTTTAAAAAGGAATTTAACTTAAAATTATCTATGTTATTAGAAGATATGAATTGTATGCATTTTCCTGTAGTATACAAGAAATCTATCCCTAATTACACATTGTTTGATGGTCATATTTCTTTTAAATTAGTGACAACATGTGTAACTTCATAGAAAGTCATGTAACATGATGATATAATATGGCCATTGATTATTTTTGCTTTATATTTTTATATTCTACTTATGTTCTATAAGGTCCCATTATATGTTGCCTTCCATGTCACTAGAAAATAAATGATCATAGTTTCCTGAACACTGAATATAGCTAGTTTAATTTAATGCTTAAATATGTCTTATTTAAAAAGGAGAAACAGACTCTTGGATAAACTAAGAATTGTACTTTTGCCATGGTAAATTTTGTGAAACACATTGGAGAAAAATAATCTGCTTTACAATAGACATATTTCACATTCATATATAATGAAGCTTAGATTTTGTCTAGCAAATTACATTTTTTGCCAGAAAAGGAACATGAATTCACATGAAACACCTATTAAGAATTTCTTATTATGAAGAGTTTTAAATGATAATGTGTTTCTATTATTATTTATCAAGAATGTACCTTTCCTCTTGTAGAGCTCAAATACCAGTACAGAAAAGCATATTTCATAATATTATGCACACAGTTAAATTCTTTGTTGGCAGGAAATTCTTCCTGAAAGGGATTTAAGAACTTTGTTATGCATATTTCCCTTTGTGCTATCATTTCATAAATAATTGATTAATTAGAATATAGAGCATAGGAGATGCCCCATTTTTTTAAAGGCGTAGAGACTGGAAATAGTTCTCCCTCTTTAAAATGAACCAGATGGGGCAATAAAGTCCCATAATGCGTCTTTCAAGTAAGTAGTAAGTACTCCAGAGAATGAAATCAATAGCATTCTCACTACTGCACGCAGAGCATTATTTTTTTAAGCATGATTGGTCCTTATCATGAAGTACCTTCTATCCATTCTTTACGTAGTAAAAATAAAAATACTATTTAAAAAATCTAAAGAGCAACAAACAGTCTGAAAATAACATATGGAGAGTCACTCTGGATTTAGTTGTTTTCTTCAAGTCCCCTTTTTCTTCCTTTCACATACTTGATGCAAGGATGAAAAATGGAAAGTGAAAAATTGCAAATGAGTAATAAAGGAAGGTCATACATTTGTTGCAATATCCTCTTGATTACACTCTTCAGCTTCAGTGTTTGTGGAGGCTAACTCATGTTATTTTCACTCATTTCATAATATACAGGAACCACACACCATGTAAAGTCCGTGTGCCCATGAGTTATAGTGCAACTTTCCTTAAGGGATGTTATTTTTGTAACTTTTCAGTCACTAACATCTCAAAAGTGAGTCTCAGTGATATTCGTCTACCTGATGGTTAACAGAGGGTAGGGGCTGAAGGGATGGGTGAAAGGGGAGAAGAGGAGTAGAAGGTACAGACTTCCAGTTATGGAATGAATAAGTCATGGGGTAGAAGGTAGAGCCTAGAGAATATAGTAAATGGTATTGAAATGGTGTTTGGTGACAAATTGTAGCCACACTTGTGGTCAGCATAGAATAACATTTGGAGTTATTGAATCACAGTGTTGTATACCGGAAACTAATGAGACTTTGTGTGTCAGCTATATTTCAATTAAAAAAAAAAAAGTATTGTTTGAGGTGCCTGGGTGGCTCAGTCAGTTAAGTGTCTGCCTTTGGCTCAGGTCATGATCTCAGAGTCCTGGAATCTAGCCCTACACTGGGCTCTCTACTCAGTGGGGAGTCAGCTTCTCCCTGTCACTGTCTCTCCGTGCTTACCCCGCCTCAAATTAAAAAATAAATAAATAAATAAATAAATAAACTTTTTAAAACAAGTATTGTTTGTCTACTCATTCCAGATTTACTACAAAAATTAATACAAAAGTAATAACTTCTTGGACTAGGTGCCTTACAAAAGAAAATGCGCTGTTTAAATTTAAATGGTATTGTGTTAACTTATGGCAACAACTGGAAATAGAACAAGAGAAGTAAGTCTTTGTGAATGGCATGTTTTGTTTCTCTTGACTAGCCAATTTTCAATCAGCAATAATAATGTTTATAGCTGCTAACATTTAATTAGAACTTAGGAACCATGATAGTAAACATTTACATGTATGTTATCAAAAACTTCTTTAAGTAATTTCATAAATGAGACCTGAGAAACTGAAGCTGGGAAAACTTTGTGTACATTTATGGTTTTTCAGTCTGATTGGAGCTAGCTGTGTGAGCAAAGACAAGGGATAGCAGAGGTAGAGATACGGTCGGAGACGTGGCTGCTGCATTGAAAATAGATGGAAGCAGAACAGGTGTGAAATGAGGGGATAACTGAGAAGCTCTTGCAAGAATCCACGTGAAAGATAATGAGAGCTGGAACATGTGGGGTAAAAGCAGGCAGAAATGGGAAATATTTAGAGGCGTCTCCTACCAAGAATTACTTATAGCTTATAAGGAATGTGAAAGAAGAGCCAACACTATTTGTGTTCCCAAATAATTGGAAGGATAAAATCGCTTTCACAAAAAGCACAAAATTATCTTTCAGTGGTTGCTCCCTTGTTAGGTTCCAGTCACACTGACCTGCTTTCCTTTTATCCAACAGATAAATCTCTATCTCACTTTGAGGCTTTTGAACCTGCTATTCCTTTGCCTGAAGCACTCCCCCTTTTCCTTTAGCTAGCTTTTGCATGCCCCTCAGGTGTTAACATGAATATTAACTCCCAAGAGCTATGTTCCCTGACCTCCGATCTAAAGTAGAACATTCTGTTATCTGTTAACTTGACTACTTTGCCTTATACTACAGGCATATATCACTTCATTGTGTTTTGCTATATTGAACTTCACAGATACTGTGTTTTTTACAATTTGAAGTTTTGTGGCAACCCTACATTCAGCACCATCTTTCCAAAAGAATTTGTCCACTTCATGTCTCCATGTCCCATTTTGGTAATTCTCACAATACATCAAAATTTCTTCTTATTACTATATTTGTTGTGGAGATCTGTCATCAGTGATGTTATTATTGGAATTACTTAGATGTTAGTATTGGAATTACTTAGGGGCACCACAAAACAGGCTGATATAAGACAGCGAATTTAATCAAGGAATGTTGTATGTGTTCTATTTCCCTATCTCTCTCCCTCTGCTCAAACCTCCCTATTCCCTGACACATAACATGAGTGAAATTGGGCAATTAAGAACCTTACAATGGCCTCTAAGTATTCAAATAAAAGGAAGAATCTCACTGTTTCCCACTTTAAATCAAAAGCTAGGAATGGCTAAGCTTAGCGAAGAAACCATTTTGAAAGCTGAAGTAAGCTGAAAGCTAGGCCCTTGCACCAAGCAATTAGTCAAGCTGTGAGTGCAAAGGAAAAGTTCTTGAAGGAAATTAAATGTTATTCCAGTGAACATACACATGACAAGAAAGTGAAACAGCCTTATTGCTAGGATGGAGAAAGTCTGAGTGGTCTGGATAGAGGATCCAACCAGCCAGAACATTCCCTTAAGCCAAACACTGACGCAGAGCAAGGCCCTAATTTTTTTCAACCTGTGAAGGCTGAGACAGGTGAGGAAGCTGCAGAAGAGAAGGTGGAAACTGGCAGAGGTTGGCTGATGAGGTGGAAGGTAAGAAGCCATCTCCATAACAAAAAAATTCAAAGTGAAGCTTCAGGTGCTGATGTAGAAGCTGTAACAACTTATCAAGATCAGATAATTAATGAGAGTGGCTACACTAAACCACAGATTTTCAGTGTAGACCAAACAGCCTTATATTGGAAGACAATGCCATCCAGAACTATCATCTAGGAAGTCAATGCCTGGCTTCAAAGCTTTAAAGGACAGACTGACCCTCTTGTTAGAAGCTAGTGGAGTTGACTGTTGAAGCTAATGATCATTGACCATTTCGAAAATCCTATGGTCCTTAAGAATTATGCTAACTCTACTCTGCCTGTGCTTTATAAATGGAAAAACAACTGCTCAAAATAAAGATTTCTTTCAAAATATGACTGCTTATTGACAATGAACCTGGTCTCCCAAGAGCTATGTTGGAGATGTATAATAAGATTAATGTAGTTTTCATACCTGCTAACACAATATCCAGTGGACCAAGGAATAACTTTGATTTTCAAGTCTTATTAAGAAATACATTTTGTGGGAGTCTGGGTGGCTGTTGGTTAAGCAACTGGCTTCGGATCAGGTCATAATCCTGGGGTCCTGGGATCAAGTCCCACATTGGGCTCCCTGCTTGACAGGGAGTCTTCTTCTCCTGCTGACCTCTCTCCTCTCATGCTCTCTCTCTCTCATTGTCTCTCTCTCTCTCTCAAATAATATATAAATAAAATATTTTAAAAAAAAATACGTTTTGTAGGGTTATGGCTGCCATATCCCTACCATAGATAAAGATTCCTCCGATGGAATCTGATAATCTGTACAAACTCAATTACAGACCTTCTGGAAAGTATTTGTCATTCTAGATGTGATTGAGAACATTCATGATTCATGAGAAGACATCAAAATATCAACATGAACAAGAGTTTGAGAGAAGTTGATTTCAACCTTCATGGGAGACCTGAGGGGTTCAAGACTTCAGTGGAGGAAGTGACTGTAGTTCTGGTGAAGATAGCAAAAGAGCTAGAATTAGAAGTGAAGCCTGAAGATGTGACTGAATAACACAATCGCATGAAAAATTTTAATGGATGAAAAATTACTTCTTATGGATGAATATAGGATGTGGTTTTTTGAGATGGATTTACTGTTGGTAAAGATGCTATGAAAATTGTGAAAATTATAACTATTAAGAATATTAAATAAATTTAGTTGCTAGAGCAGTGACAGGGCTTGACAGGATTGATTTCCTGCCAAATTTCAAAATTTCCAATTTTGAAAGCAGTTCTACTGTGGGCAAAATGCTATCAAATAGCTTTCCATGCTACAGAAAGATCATTCATGAAAGGAAGAGTTAATGGATGTGGCAAACTTTATTGTTATTTTAAGAAATTCTCACAGCCACCCCAGCCTTTAGCAACCACCTAATCAGTCAGCAGCCATCAGCATCAAGGCAAGATCCCCTATCAGCAAAAAGATTATGACTCAACTCACTAAAAACTCAGAGGAAGCTAATATTTTTAAGTGATAAAACATTTTTAAATTAAGATATGTACATTGTTCTTTTAACGTGATGCTATTGCACCCTTAGCGGACTACAGTATACTGTAAGCATCACTTTTATATGCACAGAAAATTTCATTTGATTCATTTTATTACAATATTTGCTTTATAACAGTGGTCTGGAACTGAACTGCAATACCCCCAAGATATCCCTGTATATACAGACATATGTACATACACACATATAGGAAAGCATTTGAATATATGAACATATATTATATACACATATTATATGGATGTGATTATTTTATAAACACATTTGTTTATGATATGTTTATTTATTTGATTTTGGTGTATTCACTCAATTTTATGACCATGAGGATAGGATTTACTTCTGTATTCTTAAAATTTAGCACAGCCCTTTGACCATAGAGTATGTGTATTAATTAATTAATTCAGTTTTGGTGATATCTTGTTTTTCCTTCAGTAACCACCTTTCACTTCATTCTGTATTAAAGATTTTTTATTAAAGCTTAATCTGGTCAGCCATACCATAGTGCCACCATCCTTTTTAAGATGACTCAACAGAACTCTGCTTTGATTTAGTATATTTATAGTCTAGCATTTTACTACAGGAGATAATTTTTTAAAGAATTTATTTTTTGACAGAGAGAGAGAGATCACAAGTAGGCAGAGAGGCAGGCAGAGAGAGAGGAAGGGAAGCAAGCTCCCCAGTGAGCAGAGAGCCCAATGCGGGGCTTGATCCCAGAACCCTGGGATCATGACCTGAGCTGAAGGCAGAGGCTTTAACCCACTGAGCCACCCAGGCACCCCAAGGAGATAATTTTTTTTCAAAATTTAGATTTAGTGAAATGCCCATGCCAGTTATTAGTTAATTCTATCACCTAAATTTTAAATCTCCCTTTTTTTGATGCGACTAACAGCTTGAACACATTTTCTTCACTCTAGCAAATTGGGTATATATTGGTGAAACACTGGAATGCATAAGTACATCCACAATGCAAATACTTTAAAATAGCTCAAAGAGAGACTGAATCTTTATTGGTAAAATTGTCTGACTCACCACCAGAGTCATAATAATTTCTCTCTAAGGCAATCTTGCTGATTAATGCAAGATTAACAGAATCAGGAAGTTCTGTTTAGTTGATTCTCAGGTTCTGCCTCTGAATAAGGAGAAGATTACATCCAATTTCTTTTTATTAGTACTATTTAATTCTTAATTCTTTGAAAATTGAGGATCATTTCAGATAATGACAATATTCAATGCACGAGAGCATTATTTTCTCTACCTCCTGCACTTCTTCCTACACTAGCCAACTATTGGGAAATCACTGAATCACTGTTAATAATTATGAGGTCTTTTGTGAGCCCAAAATAGGCTATGAAGGAAAGATAAGGGAAGATAAGATAGACTCTTAGTCTGACTTTTAAAACTATATCAATTATTATATTTAGATACTAATATTAAGATGATTTATTTCAATAAAAAGCAAAAAGTATTAAAGTGTTGAATAAAAAAAGAATAAAGTGCTGAATAAATTAAATAGGACATGGGAGCAGAAAGGATGAGTCATAATTAAGGAATATGGAAAACTTCTTTTTTAACACTGATAATTTTATTTCAAGTTTCCATAGTGTGTTCATCTTTTCCTGTATTCAGAGAGAACATATGTGATAACTAATACAGAAAATTACTGGTACAAATGAGGTGAGCTCCTGCTTAAGGACCAGCACTAAAAAATTCTTTCACTTCATTTTCTCTTAATGAAAGAAAATAATTCCTGTTCTTTTTTCCTCTGGAAACATCATATGTTAAGACAGACTCCTTCTTTATTGTTCCAGCACTCATTGAACACATTTGTTCAATTATATCAAACCACATTCCCATCTCTGCAGATAAAAGTTAATAAAATTTATTTGTAACTTATTATATAAGGCTCCTAGGTTCACATTCTTGAACAGCTATTTAAGATCACACTCTGTATTGTTAAGTAGATTAGCTAACTGCAAAAAGAGTCTATAGTTTGGAATTAAAAATCAGTTTGTTTTATTATATTTTCCTTCACAGCTCTCTTTTAGTAAAAGAAAGAAAATTTTATTTTGCTGAAAGGTCTAGGTGTTGGGGTATAATAGTCAACGTATTAATGCTAGCAGAAATATAATGTATACTTTGATTCACAATTTTCAATTAATATTGGAAGATATTATTTATGTGTTATCAATTATTTCCATAGAATGGAAGTATAATTTGAGATCACTAATATATAAAATGTTAGTCTAATTGGGTTTGACAGTGCAGTAATAGAGATAAATTAATACTATTTGAGAATATGTATTTAACTTAGGATTTTACTGAATCCATCTTTGTACTTCCATAACCTTTGTCTCTGACCTCAGTTTAGAGATATGAATCCTGCTCAGATCTTCTGACTTTGGTTTGGCAACATGTTCCAGACACTTCGAAACATGGTCAGGTGAGACACTGGAAGGTTTACTACTTCAGCTTCTTCTCCCTTCCCATCCCACATAACCCAGAACATCAACCCTAATGCTCTACCATAAAATCTCTACTGTAAGATCCTTCATAAAAATAAAAACCCATTCAGACTCTGTTTGAAATGTTCAAGAAGAAGAGAGCTGACTTCACAGTAAATGCATGACCCACAGTCTTCTGCCAAGAACATATTTTGAAACAACGTACTACGTTTCAGCAGTATCCAAGCCCTGCTCTAGCCGGGGCACTCAGATGATATCTAGACTCTACCTCTCCACTCCACCCTACACTGCAGTGCTCCTCACTGGGTAACCTAAGGCTGAATTCTGAGTGCTACAGTTCTAAGACACTCAGGAAGTTCTGTGAGAGCTGCGGGGAACAGGCTTACATTTTCTTCTCCCTTCTGTGCCAGGCATAGAGCAGGTGGTGAATAAGTTATTAAGTAATTCTCACAATGTATCAGAAAGAAAAAAGTGAAAAACCTTAATGCAGTCATATCCACATGAGAAAATTTTTTCTAAGTGTTTGTGTTGTTGAGATGAGTGTTTAGGACAACTATAAATAGACACATTCTGTGATAACGGCTTGTAGAAACCACAGGTCCTGACTCTCCCATGGTTTACTGCACAGAAATGGAATACTTGTTTTCATAACCTCTCTGCTCATGTCATTCCTGTGAAGAACAAATACAGGAAAGTACATTTTTTACTCAGAATCTACCACTGTCCAGTCTCTATGCAACAAACGTGGAAACAAAGATAACACTATGACTCTACCTTCAAAGAGCTTATAGTTCAGTAGGACTGATAAAAGATGCTCACAGCCAGCTGCGATACAGACAAGATTTCAAGAGATAATGCTCTGTGTAAAAGATACAAAGAAAATGATTTCCAACACTCTCTTGTGATGAACCTATATCTCTGTGGAAATGTAGAACTATGATTATAGAGACATGTATAAAGGACATCATTTGTAATAAGGTGTTTTTTTTCTTAATTAAAAAAAAATGCTTGAAATTCGGTGACAAGTAGTAGTATTTTTTCTTTATATCACACTTCTCTATACATCCAAAAGGAGGTGAAGAATTAATATGTCACTGATATATTCATGAACATATAAAACTCAAGTTCCTAAGTAATGATTCAGTCTTGACAATTACAGCTTTTTAACATATGGATCATTACTGACTTCATCTTAATTGACATGATACTTTCCTCTATACTTTGTCGCAATATTTGGCATTATGGTTTTATTCAGAATAAATAACTCAAATATCTGACAATGTAATTTGGGAATATCTGTCAGACCAAACCAGAACTGGTCATTAATTTTTCAACATGAAAATATTTAGAACTTGTAGTGATGGAGTGCAATATGATTTCTGAAATAATTGAACTTTTCTGTAAATTATATGTTCATATCAAATAGAATATGCTATGTTAGCACAGACAAGATTTTATTAGTCTCTTTTTTGTATAAATATTTTAATTCACACAGTAAAATTTATTAACTATAAGTTTGTGTTGAAACAACACACTTTCCCCATAATTGGATAGCAAGTAAGTTTTGATCCTCCTTTAATGAAACAAGATAAAATGGACTCTCTTCTTGGCTCATTTCTGAATATCTCATGGTTCAGTTACTACATATATGACTTTTGATTTACAAATAAATACTTTTATGAATATTGTCAGTCATACATTCTGTCATTTTTTTAACCAAGATTCAAAACAGCACATTATTGAAATGAGCAGTAGTAGCAGTTGACAAAAATGACATTAAGGACTCTCAGCTAAACTAGGAGTTCTATCAGAATGATCTAGGGAGATCATTTTAATTAACCAGGCCCCCCACCAACAGTGTTCTTTTTTTTTATAGACACGCTATTTCATCTCCCTGCTTCAGTCAGCCACTCTTGCTAACAGCACATTTTATTATTTAGGTGTGTGGAAGGTCAGGCAAATATTTGAGAACCATGGGATTATAATACATTAAGAAGAATTTCATATTTAGTAAAAACAAGTTACATCTCCTAATGCCATCATATTTATGCAATTTTCATAGATAATAAAAGTAGACACAGATTGTTTCTATCCCATTCCAAAAACTGACGTAATAGATAAAATGGTTCTTATTATTCATTCTTTGTCTTTGCAGATATGTTGGCTACTATGAAGGCATATACACTGAAATTATGTTTTAAGAATTACTGTGAACTTGGCCAATTTCAATTATTCGTTTTGAGCATATACATAAAAGAGTTTGTGTGAGGTCAAAGACCTTGCATTTTTCATTAACACTGATGCAAATGGTTTATGGCTTATATCTGGAGAAACATTGTTATGAGAGTTGAGTTCAAGGTCTTTGGAACTTGTTTAGTTCTGATTACTGGATCTGCCACTTTTCAGTTAAGCCACCTCAGGCATTACTTAATTTAATACAGCTAAGTCTCATTTTATTTAACCACAAACCAGTAATAATAATGGTGCCTATTTCTAGGTGAGGATGCAATGAGGTGATTCACGCAAAACATTTAGTTCAGAGTCTGGCACTGGGAAGAAGCCACTAAGTTCTGATATCGCCATCATCATCATCACCTAACAGGCATAGAATAGCACTTTATATTAAAGATACTTAGAAGCAGCTTCCCTTAATGCTTACTATTTCTTTTGATAGTATTTTTCCATTTAAATTTTGTTTGAGTTGTTTGAGTTTTGTTTTGTTTCTTGGTTGATCATTTTCTTAACATATAAAATCTTTAGAGCTATTTTATGAAAGCAATTTGCATTTTTGTAAATATTGCAGCTTGCTAAGCCATTTTAGGGGAGCAAAAAAATATCAAAATATGTCTAGCTGGAAAATTCAGCTGAAATGTCTAGAAAGAGTAATTTGTTAATCTTCAAGAGTAAATTTATATTTCCTTCCTTTTGATGAAAACACACATTATGCTGAGTGAAATAACTCAGACAGAGAAAGTCAAATACTGTATAATATCACTTATATGTAGATTCTGAAAAGACAAACTCACATAAACAGAAAACAGAATGGTTGCCAGAGACTGGAGGTTGTGAGAATGAGGAGAGTTTAGTCAGAGGGTACAAACTTCCAATTAGAAGATGCGTAAGTTCTAGGGATCTCAAGTATAGTATGCTGGTTGTAGTTAACAATACTATATCATATACATGGAAGTTGCTAAGAGAATACATCTTAAATGTCCTGACACACACATACACACACACACACACACACACACACACACATGGTAGTTATGTGAGATGATAAGAATGTCTTAACTAATTCTGTGGTAAACATTTTACAATATATACTGGTATCAAATCATCACCTTGTGTGCCTCTTACTTATACAATCTTAATGTTAATTATTTCTCAGTAATGCTGGGAGAAGGGAGAAATATCCCAAGAGTAATAGAAGTTCTACAGAAAAGAACAACCCACACAGATAGCTCTTTACTCACTTGTTGTGCCACACATTGAAGACAACTGATAAGATGGAGAAACACCTATCACTTAATTATCCTCCAGTTTGGTCTACCCACAAGGCTAAAGATCCCACAGGAGGACTTGTGCCTTCAAAACAACAGACAGATAGTCTATTTGTGTTCAAGAGTAATGTTTCAACAAGAGTTTCAACCACTTTAGAAACACCGAAGTAAGTGTCATATTGTTTTGAGGGACTTATTATTTCAATAAATGTTCTACATTTTTCACCCTTTTTTTTTCTATTCAAAGCATTTATTAGCATGACACAGTCTCATAAGTGACATTCTACAGGCAGAGGTAGGACATATAGTATCCCCCCATGTGATTTGTGAGGAAGGATGCTTTTTGAACGGTACTTAACCCTAAATAGTCTCGTATTTTTTTTTAAATAATGTTTAATTTATTTATTTTTTCAGCGTAACAGTATTCATTGTTTTTGCACAACACCCAGTGCTCCATGCAAAACGTGCCCTCCCTATTACCCACCACCTGTTCCCCCAAACTCCCACCCCTGACCCTTCAAAACCCTCAGGTTGTTTTTCAGAGTCCATAGTCTCTTATGGTTCGCCTCCCCTTCCAATTTTTTTTTTTTATAAACATAGAATGTATTTTTATCCCCAGGGGTACAGGTCTGTGAATCGCCAGGTTTACCCACTTCACAGCACTCACGATAGCACATACCCTCCCCAATGTCCATAACCCTGCTCCCCCTCTCCCAACCCCCCTCCCCCCAGCAACCCTAAGTTTGTTCTGTGAGATGAAGAGTCATTTATGGTTTATCTCCCTCCCAATCCCATCTTGTTTCTTTAATACTTCTATCCCCCTAACCCCCCATGTCGCATCTCCACGTCCTCATATCAGGGAGATCATATGATAGTTGTCTTTCTCCGATTGACTTATTTCACTAAGCATGATACCCTCTAGTTCCATCCACGTTGTCCCAAATGGCAAGATTTCATTTCTTTTGATGGATGCATAGTATTCCATTGTGTATATATACCACCTCTTCTTTATCCATTCATCTGTTGATGGACATCTAGGTTCTTTCCATAGTTTGGCTATTGTAGACATTGCTGCTATAAACATTCGGGTGCATGTGCCCCTTTGGATCACTGCGTTTGTATCTTTAGGGTAAATACCCAGTAGTGCAATTGCTGGGTCATAGGGTAGATCTATTTTCAACATTATGAGGAGCCTCCATGCTGTTGTCCAGAGTGGTTGCACCAGCTTGCATTCCCACCAACAGTGTAGGAGGGTCCCCTTTCTCCACATCCTCTCCAGCATCTGTCATTTTCTGACTTGTTAATTTTTGCCATTCTGACTGGTGTGAGGTGATATCTCATTGTGGTTTTGATTTGTATTTCCCTGATGCCGAGTGATGTGGAGCACTTTTTCATGTGTCTGTTGGCCATCTGGATGTCTTCTTTGCAGAAATATCTGTTCATGTCCTCTGCCCATTTCTTGATTGGATTGTTTGTTCTTTGGGTGTTGAGTTTGCTAAGTTCCTTATAGATTTTGGACACTAGCCCTTTATCTGATATGTCGTTTGCAAATATCTTCTCCCATTCTGTCAGTTGTCTTTTGGTTTTGTTAACTGTTTCCTTTGCTGTGCAAAAGCTTTTGATCTTGATGAAATCCCAATAGTTCATTTTTGCCCTTGCTTCCCTTGCCTTTACCGATGTTCCTAGGAAGATGTTGCTGCTGATGAGGTCGAAGAGGTTGCTGCCTGTGTTCTCCTCAAGGATTTTGATGGATTCCTTTCTCACATTGAGGTCCTCCATCCACTTTGAGTCTATTTTCATATGTGGTGTAAGGAAGTGGTTCAATTTCATATTTCTGCATGTGGCTGTCCAATTTTCCCAGCACCATTTATTGAAGAGGCTGTCTTTTTTCCACTGGACATTCTTTCCTGCTTTGTCGAAAATTAGTTGACCATAGAGTTGAGGGTCTATTTCTGGGCTCTCTATTCTGTTCCACTGATCTATGTGTCTGTTTTTGTGCCAGTACCATGTTGTCTTGATGATGACAGCTTTGTAATAGGGCTTGAAGTCCAGAATTGTGATGCCACCAAATTTGGCTTTCTTTTTCAATATTCCTTTGGCTATTCGAGGTCTTTTCTTGTTCCATATAAATTTTAGGATTATTTGTTCCATTTCTTTTTTTTTTTTTTTTAAAGATTTTATTTATTTATTTGACAGAGAGAGAGATCACAAGCAGGCAGAGAGGCAGGCAGAGAGAGAGGAGGAAGCAGGCTCCGCGCTGAACAGAAAGCCCGATGCGGGGCTCGATCCCAGGACCCTGAGATCATGACCTGAGCCGAAGGCAGAGGCTTTAACCCACTGAGCCACCCAGGCGCCCCTATTTGTTCCATTTCTTTGAAAAAAAAAATTGATGGTATTTTGATAGGGATTGCATTAAATGTGTAGATTGCTTTAGGTAGCATAGACATTTTCACAATATTTATTCTTCCAATCCAGGAGCATGGAACATTTTTCCATTTCTTTGTGTCTTCCTCAATTTCTTTCATGAGTACTTTATAGTTTTCTGCGTATAGATTCTTAGCCTCTTTGGTTAGGTTTATTCTTAGGTATCTTATAGTTTTGGGTGCAATTGTAAACGGGATTGACTCCTTAATTTCTCTTTCTTCTGTCTTGTTGTTGGTGTACAGAAATGCAAATGATTTCTGTGCATTGATTTTATATCCTGACACTTTACTGAATTCCTGTACAAGTTCTAGCAGTTTTGGAGTGGAGTCTTTTGGGTTTTCCACATATGGTATCATATCATCTGCGAAGAGTGATAGTTTGACTTCTTCTTTACCAATTTGGATGCCTTTAATTTCTTTTTGTTGTCTGATTGCTGAGACTAGGACTTCTAGTACTATGTTGAATAGCAGTGGTGATAATGGACATCCCTGCTGTGTTCCTGACCTTAACGGAAAAGTTTTCAGTTTTTCTCCATTGAGGATGATATTTGCAGTGGGTTTTTCATAGATGGCTTTGGTAATATTGAGGCATGTGCCCTCTATCCCTACACTTTGAAGAGTTTTGATCAGGAAGGGATGCTGTACTTTGTCAAATGCTTTTTCAGCATCTATTGAGAGTATCATATGGTTCTTGTTCGTTCTTTTATGAATGTGTTGTATCACATTGATTGATCTGCGGATGTTGAACCAACGCTGCAGCCCTGGAATAAATCCCACTTGGTCGTGGTGAATAATCCTTTTCATGTACTGTTGAATCCTATTGGCTAGTATTTTGTTGAGAATTTTTGCATCTGTGTTTATCAAGGATATTGGTCTGTAGTTCTCTTTTTTGGTGGGATCCTTGTCTGGTTTTGGGATCAAGGTGATGCTGCCCTCATAAAATGAGTGTGGAAGTTTTCCTTCCATTTCTAGTGTTTGGAACAGTTTCAGGAGAATAGGAATTAGTTCTTCTTTAAATGTTTGGCAGAATTCCCCTGGGAAGCCGTCTGGCCTTGGGCTTTTGTTTGGAGATTTTTGATGACTGTTTCAATCTCCTTACTGGTTATCAGTCTGCTCAGGTTTTCTATTTCTTCCTGGTTCAATTGTGGTAGTTTATATGTCTCTAGGAATGCATCCATTTCTTCCAGATTGTCAAATTTGTTGGCGTAGAGTTGCTCATAGTATGTTCTTATAATTGTCTGTATTTCTTTGGTGTTAGTTGTGATCTCTCCTCTTTCATTCATGATTTTATTTATTTGGGTCCTTTCTCTTTTCTTTTTGATAAGTCAGGCCAGGAGTTTATCAATCTTATTGATTCTTTCAAAGAACCAGTTCCTTGTTTCATTGATTTGTTCTATTGTTTTTTTTTTTGTTTGTTTGTTTTGTTTTGTTTTGGTTTCTATTTCATTGATTTCTGCTCTGATCTTTATGATTTCTCTTCTCCTGCTGGGTTTAGGGTTTCTTTCTTGTTCTTTCTCCAGCTCCTTTAGGTGTAGGGTTAGGTTGTGTACTTGAGGCCTTTCTTGTTTCTTGAGAAATGCTTGTACAGCTATATATTTTCCTCTCAGGACTGTCTTTTCTGTGTCCCACAGATTTTGAATCATTGTGTTTTCATTATCATTTGTTTCCATGAATTTTTTCAATTCTTCTTTAATTTCCTGGTTGACCCATTCATTCTTTAGAAGGATGCTGTTTAGTCTCCATATATTTGGGACCTTTCCAAATTTCCTGATGTGATTGAGTTCTAGCTTCAGAGCATTGTGGTCTGAAAATATGAAGGGAATGATCCCAATCTTTTGATACCAGTTGAGACCTGATTTAGGACCCAGGATGTGATCTATTCTGGAGAATGTTCCATGTGCACTTGAGAAGAATGTGTATTCTGTTGCTTTGAGATGAAATGTTCTGAATATATCTGTGATGTCCATCCGGTCTAGTGTGTCATTTAAGGCCTTTATTTCCTTGTTGATCTTTTGCTTGGATGATCTGTCCATTTCAGTGAGGGGAGTGTTAAAGTCCCCTACTATTATTGTTATTATTGATGTGTTTCTTTGATTTTGTTATTAATTTGTTTATATAGTTGGCTGCTCCCATGTTAGGGGCATAGATATTTAAAATTGTTAGATCCTTGTTGGACAGACCCTTTGAGTAGGATATAGTGTCCTTCTTCATCTCTTATTATAGTCTTTGGCTTAAAATCTAATTGATCTGATATAAGGATTGCCACCCCAGCTTTCTTCTGATGCCCATTAGCATGGTAAATTGTTTTCCACCCCCTCACTTTAAATCTGGAGGTGTCTTTGCGTCTAAAATGAGTTTCTTGTAGGCAACATACTGATGGGTTTTGTTTTTTTATCCATTCTGATACCCTGTGTCTTTTGATTGGGGCATTTAGCCCATTAACATTCAGGGTAACTATTGAGAGATATGAATTTAGTGCCATTATTAGCCTGTAAGGTGACTGTTACTGTATATTGTCTCTGTACCTTTCTGATCTACTACTTTTAGGCTTTCTCTTTGCTTAGAGGACCCCTTTCAATATTTCCTGTAGAGCTGGTTTGGTGTTTGCAAATTCTTTCAGTTTTTGTTTGTCCTGGAAGCTTTTTATCTCTCCTTCTATTTTCAATGATAGCCTCGCTGGATATAGTATTCTTGGCTGCATGTTTTTCTCTTTTAGTGCTCTGAATATATCATGCCAGCTCTTTCTGGCCTGCCAGGTCTCTGTGGATAAGTCTGCTGCCAATCTAATATTTTTACCATTGTATGTTTACAGACTACTTTTCCTGGGCTGCTTTCAGGATTTTCTCTTTGTCACTAAGACTTGTAAATTTTACTATTAGGTGATAGTGTGTGGGCCTATTCTTGTTTATTTTGAGGGGGGTTCTCTGCACCTCCTGGATTTTGATGCTTGTTCCCTTTGCCATATTAGGGAAATTCTCTCCAATAATTCTCTCCAATAGACCTTCTGCTCCCCTCTCTCTTTCTTCTTCTTCGGAATCCCAATTATTCTAAAGTTGTTCATCTTATGGTGTCACTTATCTCTCGAATTCTCCCCTCGTGGTCCAGTAGCTGTTTGTCCCTCTTTTGCTCAGCTTCTTTATTCTCTGTCATTTGGTCTTCTATATCACTAATTCTTTCTTCTGCCTCATATATCCTAGCAGTGAGAGCCTCCATTTTTGATTGCACCTCATTAATAGCTTTTTTTATTTCAACTTGGTTAGATTTTAGTTCTTTTATTTCTCCAGAAAGGGCTTTTATATCTCCAGAGAGGGTTTCTCTAATATCTTCCATGCCTTTTTCGAGCCTGGCTAGAACCTTCAGAATCGTCCTCTAGATCTGACATATTACCGCTGTCTGTGTTTATTAGGTCCCTAGCCTTCAGTACTGCCTCTTGTTCTTTTTTTTGTGGTGAATTTTTCCACCTTGTCATTTTGTCCAGATAAAAGGATATGAAGGAGCAAATAAAATACTAAAAGGGTGGCAAAGACCCCAGAAAAATGTGCCTTGACCAAATCAGAAGAGACCCCAAATCATGGGCAGGAGAAAGGGGATAAAAAGAGGTTCAAAAAAAAAAAAAAGAAAAAAATTTGAAAAAGAAAACAAATAAAGAAAAATATTAAAAAATATAAAAAAGAAAGAAAAAAATATATATATATGATAAACAAATCAAAAAACATTAAAAAAGAAAAGGGTAAAAGTTTAAAAAAAATTTAGCAGAAGAAAAAAGAAAGAAAAAAAATTGAATTCACCACAAGACTAAAGAAGAAAGCCATGAGTTCCGTGCTTTGCTTTCTCCTCCTCTGGAATTCCGCTGCTGTCCTAGGTATTGAACCTGCTTTTCTTGGTAGATGAACTTCATCCTGGCTGGATTTTTTCTTGATCTTCTGGAGGAGGGGCCTGTTGTAGTGACTCTCAAGTGTCTTTGCCCGAGGCGGAATTGCACTGCCCTTATTGGGGGCCGGACTAAGTAATCTGCTCGGGTTCGCTTTCGGGAGCTTTTGTTCCCTGAACGCTTTCCATTAGAGTTCCGGAGGAGGGGAATGAAAATGGCGGCCTCCCAGTCTCCGGCCCAAAGGAGCCGAGTGCCCGGGGCCCCACTCCTCAGTGTGCCCCCAGAGAACAGCGCCCAATCACTCCTGTATCCCCCGCCTCCAGCTGCGTTCCAAGCTCACCCAGCCTGCAACCGGTTCAAGGTAACCCTGAGCTGAGGGCTCAGTCCTCAGCTCTGTCTCTGTAGCCGGCTTCCCCGTTCTAATACCTGCGAGCTCTGTGACACTCAGACACCCCCGATCCTTTTGTGACCCTGCGGGACCTGGGGTCACGCTGACCCCGCACGGGCTTCACCCCGGGTTAGCCTCTGGAGCAATGTCCCTCAGTGGAACAGACTTTTAAAAGTCCTGATTTTGTGCTCCATTGCTCCATCGCTTGCTGGGAGCCAGTCCCTCCCCCCGCAGTCTATCTTTTGGATTCACTTCTCCGCCAGTTCTACCTTTCAGAAAGTGGTTGATTTTCTGTTTCTAGAATTGCCGTTCTTCTTCTCTTTGATCTCCCATTGGATTTGTAGGTGTTTGCAATGTTTAGATAAGCTATCGAGCTGATCTCCTGCTACCTGATGTAGTCTCAGCCTGCTACTTCTCAGCCATCTTGACTCCTCCCCCAAGTCTCATATTTTCTAAATAAGCTTTTCCCACTTTTGTGTATACCCTATCCTCCTTAAAAAAAAAAAAAAAGATAATGTAAAAAAAAATTGTGTAGTATAAAAGTTACCTCAAATTTCCTAAAGTAATGGAAATGTTATGTATCTCATTTGAGGTGCTGGCTTTATGGGTTTGTGCATTGGTAAAAATTCACTGAACTACACAAGTAGGATCTTTGCATATATTCCCCATATATTAATTTTCATTGGTTAAAAAGAGAGTGATCTATGTTCATGTTTTCTGTTTGCATTTTAAGATAGAGTTTTACACTGGTCATTTTTTTGTGTGACATAAATTATATGCCTACTTCTTCTAGCTCAATCAAAGAGATGAAAAATTGAAGCCTAGATTCTGTGGCAATATTCTCAACTATTAGCAGCATATTACCATTGCAAAATGAGATTTACAAGGAAAATTGTAGCACATAGCTGCAAACAATGGAAAATCATGGCTTCTCAAGGATATCCTCTTTCAGTTATCATGGTTCCAAATATTTTGTTTCTGGAGACCAATGTCAGATTTTAATCTATGAAGAGTATCTTGGGTTTGAAGAGACCTAATAACACCCCTGACCACCCCCAACATTCCTAACACTGAGGAAAAAAAAAAAAAGGCCAAAATGTTAGCTTTTCAAGGCTACCTTGGTGTATACAGTTTAAATGAGTCAAAAGAACTGGCCTCAGTTCAGGCTGGGAAAGGGTAAAGTCTTTAGGGTAAACACCCTGATTAGGTTGTCTGTCTGTCTTACACTGGTTTGAAATGGAGATGGCAGAGGAGATAAAATTCTTGATGTCTGTATCTTTTGATAGAGAGGTCAAACGAAAAAAATCATAATCCTACCTTTTACCCAGCAACCAGACAATTGTCTCTATGTGTGTGAGTAAAAGTAAGTGGTAGACGAAGAAGAAATAAATGTTCAGGAAACATTGAAATCAGGAGTGCAGAAGAGAGTTCTTCCCTGTTTCAGAAGGAGATAAAATACATAAGCAGCAAATATGTGAAATCAGGATATGAATTGTAGGCATTGCTGGCTTCAGTCTTGGACCTTATGCAACACAGATCACTATCATTAGATTTTGGTGACGTGCAAATCCATCAAAAGTGTTCTTTGCAGACTTAGACTTAAAATGTTATCATAATACCAAATACCAACCTGAAAAATTAATGAAATTATAAAGCAATTCGTCCAATAATGTTTGGTTAAAAAGGTCTTTGTCAATCCCTGTATATTATTTTCCAAACCATTTTCAAGGACACACATGACTATCTGCTGCTGAGCAAAGACAAGGTCAGAAGACTTCTGTATATCTGATAGGATTATTATTAATTGGAGGTAGAAAGGAGTGGATACAGATATCTGTGATGCGGGAGGACACAGAAGCCTGCTTGTAGGTACAACATGACTGATGAAGTCTCTAGGCTTCTTGCTGTTTGTTGAAATTTTCCAATGGCTTCTCATTCCACTCAGGGTAAAAACCCAAACACAACCTGCAGGATCCTGTGTGATAAGACTTCCCACTATTTCAGGCCTGTACCTCAGCTTCTTGCCCTGTCATGTCAACGATTGGTTTGGACTTTAGTTGGACTTCTTACACTTCATCTGGATCTTTACATCACATCCAGGGTCACCTCTCCTCATGCACAAAGGGGGATAAATAAAGAGCAGCCTGTTTCATTTTTACATTTTTAAAAATATGCAGCCCTCAGGGTACTCATTTGCCACCTACAATTTTGTACTTATAGCCATGTCTGTAATTTTAAAAATCCCAGATATAACATGCAGAACATAAGGAGGGGATGCTTTTTTCTCTTTTTTCATTTTAATCATATTTTTTCTGTTCTTCAATCTTCCTCTGCTCTCTATTGAGTTATTTTATTTTCTGCTTGTCTTGAGGTCTCTCTTCCCAGACAGTATCCTAAGGGCCTATTTCCCATGGCTTGCCTCTCTGTATGTTAAATCTCAGAAGCAGGTGTGGAATGCAGGCATCTGAAACACATCATCCACCAGCAAGGTGCAGTGAATACTGAGTGGAGGCCAAGGATGAAGCTGGGGTGGGGTTGGAGCCAGGGCGAAACTGGCTTATGACGCTGAAATGTGGAATAGAAGTCCCAGAGCCAAGAAAAAGAGCCAGATATAAACTTTCCACCATACTAAGGTTTTCATTCCGGGAATAAGAAAGATTTATTTTTAAGTCTTAACGTCATCATTTGCTAGTGGTGTAAGACTAGAGAGAAGATTTTTACTTCAGCTGTTTTCATCTGGGACTGATAAAACCTACCACAACTGAATCCAGCTGACATCCTCTGAGGTCCCTCCACTCCCACACTATGATTCCAGCCAATTGTTGCCGGTGCTTTTACAGAAAACTCTCCTTCTGAGTGTGGATGGGACCAGTGACTTGCTTCTAAACAATAGAAGCTGGCAAAGATAGATGATGGATGTCACTCCTATGGGTATGTTACATTAAATAAAACTCCATCTTGTGAGGACACTTGCCCTAGACTATCCTTGTTGGCTTGTGGTAGTTAAACAGCATGTTGGAAAAGTCAGCATGACTAGGAATTGTGGCAACCTCTAGGAACCACAACAACCTCTAGCAGGATGACCTCCAACCTTTAGCCAAAAACCTAAGTGTGTTTGAAAACAGATTCTTCCCCAGTCAAGCCTTCAGATAAGAGTGCATCTCCAGCTGACCTTCACTGCAGGCTTATGAGACCGTGATATTTAGTTATTATACCATTATAAGCAAATAGTTTATAACTTTTAAGCAAATAAGGTAGCTAAGCTGGACCCAGGCTCTTGATCCACAGAAATTTTAAGATGACAAATTTGTTTTGTTTTAAGCCTCTATGTTTGTTGTAATTTGCTACATAGCGGTACTGAAAACCCTGGTGATTTGCCCATAGTAAAACACTAAAGGATGTCATCATGTCAACAGTCCTCTGTGGTTTTTACCAAAGTAAGTCAGCCACATTTTGCCATACTAGGATTGGGCAGCTGCTAATTCCTAAACTAGAAGATATGACTTTGGTAATCCTTCTTGAAAATTTTGGCAATTAGATTTTCTTTATACAGTTAACACTAAATGCCCTAAATGTCTCACAGATTTTTGGAGGGGGATGACATTTGAGAGTATAAGTGAATGTGTTTACTACAATATGCAATTCTGTACACATATAAGGTATTAATACTCTATTCTCATATTTTCAAAATAAGAGGTACCTAAATGTCAAATATAGCCTTCCCAATTTATACGAATTTACATTGTGTCACTTGAGTTGTTATTTCTGTGTTAGACATATTCTTTAAAAATCTTTGGTGATGAATACACTTATATTATTAAACACTTGCTAATGAGTGATATTTAAATCAGAATCTTTTTAAAGGGAAGAAACAAAGATAGCACGGGGCCCCTGAATTTGGTGATATATAAATATTTGTTAGTGGCAAAATGAGTGTTTAAAAAGTGTTGAGGATATAAAAAAATAAATTTGTAATTCTATTATGGTTAGCCTTGGTAGAAATTCAAAATCCAGTCTTCTTAATAGCAGTCATATAGTATATCTGCTTTATTTAGTGTTTTTAAAATGACAATTGTTCAATACTGTCAATTATAGTAGATGACAGGTGAAACTTAGAAAAAGGTGAATGAGACACAACACTTTTCATCAAGTATTTATACCTAGAATAGTAACACTATATATCCCAAATATATTTCATTCAGCTCTTAATACAATTGTTGTAATCAAACACCACATGCTTCAACTATTACTGAGAGATATTTGAAGAATACTTTGATTTTGTGTTTTAAAACATAACATTGGATAAACATTACTTTTTTTAATAAAGAAGAAAGAGACATTAACAAATATAGCTGTCACAGCGAAATCTACACTTACTCTCATTAGGATGTTGAATTCTATCTATTTAAGTTAATAAATTCCCCAAGGCCAATCCTAAATGATTGAAAAGTTGCTTTTCATAGTTCCGTACATTTCTTTATTTAGTACCTTGACAATATAAATACTTTTCGTAGAGACTTAAGTGTGTTAAAATATCTGTTGAGGAGGGACGCCTGGGTGGCTCAGTCAGTTAAGTGTCTGCCTTGCCTCAAGCCATGATCTCAGGGTCCTGGGATCAAGTCCCTCATCTGGCTCCCTGCTAACCGGGGAGACTGCTTCTCCCTCTGTCTGCCACTCCCCCTGCTTGGGCTCAGCCTCTCTCTCTCTTTCTCTCTCTGTCAAATAAATAAATAGGATCTTTAAAAAAATATATTTGTTGAGGGAATAATGATCTGCTTAAACTAGTAAATGATGTCACAGGAGATTGGCAGGATTGCAACCTGGGAACATAGATAAAGGGGGTCAACAGAAAAAGAAGAGCAGGAAATGGTTAAATTTTGGTTTAAAGGATAGTCCCCAGTTGAAAAACAGAGAAAGAATGCCAGAAATAGACACAGAAATATAAAAGAATGGTCTATTAAGGGCTGAAATGTACCTTTAATTAAAATATGTTGTCACCTAGCCTATTTGAGAAGATTCCTTTCAACATTGTGAATTACGGTGCAAATGTTTTACTAATATTCTTACTCTAACAAACTAATGTCTCTTTCCTTTCACACTAGATCTAGAGTAAAGATCACATAGAGATTTTATAAGCAGTGTAAAAACTTCTAGACAAAATTGTTATCTAGTACTTATGTAACACCCTAAAACTGGTTATTTAACTTATGGAGGCATCTTAATCCAGTTAATGGAGAAGTCATGTCCTTAAGACATTTTTCAAAAATATACTTTGTAATGGCAATTTCATACTGAGTTCCTTAAAGGGAGGGTATTGTGTAACAAATATTGTGGAAGAAAATATATAAAAACCCAAAGAGTTCTCCAATCATTATTAATAAAGTATTGAAGGTGGAGCATGTACATTAATGCCATGGTTAATGTACACATTAACACATTAATGTACACATTAACCATACAAATTCAATTTTTATGTGTCAAGTTGGTTCGGTGATGATGCCTAGATATTTGGTCAAACATTATTCTGAAGATTTTGTAAAAGAGTATTTTTTAATAGATTACATTTAAATAATTAAATTTTGAGCACAGCAGACTACTTTATAATAAGGGTGAGCCTCATCCAATCAATTGAAGGACTTAAAGGGACATAGACTGAGCATTCCTAAGCAAGAAGGAATTCTGTCAGTGCATTGCCTTAGGATTCAGGTTGCAGTTCTGCCCTGGATCTCCAACATGCTGGCCTACCCTGGAGGTTTTAGATTTTCACCTTTACAATTAAGTGAGCCAATTCCTTAAAATCTTAATGTAAATTTTCTCTGTGTTTCTGTTTCTCTGGAAAACCCAGACTAATACAACTGTCTCTGTCATAATGAATACTTAATCACTCTGAATAATAAAGTCCCCATCCATAAAATAAAAGAACCAGTCTACGTGACTTCAAAATTTCTTATAGCTAGACTTCCTATGAACTACAGTTTAAGGTCATAGTCTCAAACAATTGTGAGATATGAGATCTCAGATGAGCCGCATTCTATTTTCACAGTGTGCTTAGGAGTAAAAGTTATAATTACATACAAATTAAATAATCATGTGTATATACCCTGTATCTAAGGAAATAAGTTTAGCTCATATATTACCAGTACAAATGGCAAGAGAGAGAAAAAACATCTAGATACACAGAGATTTTTCCCAAAATATTACCAATTTTAAAAAATTTTTGTACTGTTTTTTTTCTTCATGAACTGACCAGAACAAATAACACTTGGTTATCATTTTAGTTAAGAGTTATTGCTTTGATTGAAATTATGTTTAGTTTTAATGGTTATTCCATCTTTGCAATGTTATTTGGCCTTTAAAAGCTAATGATCTATACAGACTTCACATGCATATATCATCAAGAGCATTTACATAAAGACACAAAATAATTTATTTTCTTGATAATCCATCCATGTTGGCAACTATGTTTTTTAAACAGATGGCACTATGATAAATTATCCAATATGTAGAAATCATGGCATGAATCTGGAAACTTAGCACAAATGCTTTAATGAGATGTTCATGATCACGTACCACTTGCACATTCAGAGAATGACAGAGCCTTCTGTTGTGAAAGACATTTATATGGTTAGGTTTCTTTTAGTAACATTTAGTGATGCTGCTTGGCTTTAAGGGTGCCGTGTTCCCTAGAAAGTAAATATGTTTATTCGTCCCAACCTTTCAGGCACAACATTTCTAGCAGAAATTTTTGATAAAAAAAAGATCAATTTAGAATTTATCCATTCTAATTAACAGAGTTAAAAATGCTCTGGTTTAAAGTAGTTTGCAAAGTTAGCTTTCCAGATCTCAACACGGTTTTAATTTTCAACTGTAGTGCTCTCCAGGCTGTCAAGAGAAAAACTTCAATTTGTTATGGGGAGAAAATATTGTTTCGAGTGAAGAATAAAACGTTGACCTGAAGATATATGAATTATGATGCTATGTTAATTCTCCTTGAAATACAGGTCACAGAATAGCAGCTTAACTGGACCACTCTGGAAAAAATCTTTTATTCCAAAGGTACAGAGGCACTCAACTTGAGTTGTAAAGGACTTTAAGATGATATTAATAGGGAAATAGTGACTTGGAATGTTGAGTGATGATTCCCAAGGAAGGCAGATAAATCACTTGACATAATATGAGTACAAATAACTGGCAGAAACATGGATCATAACAATCTATTTCTTGGCCCTTTACTACTGAAATATTTGTCTCTGATATTCTAGTACCTGAGTCTCAACTCCAAACACAAATTCTGACTTCCTCTGATTTATATACCAAGAAAAACACATGGATTCTAGCATATTCTGGGCCCTAATTTACTGATATTTACTCTCTGTCTCTGTACCTTTCTTTCTCTGTGTATCTCTCATATACATACCACATGCACATACAAAAACACTTTCTAAAAGTTCAGTAGAGCAGATATGGAACCATAAGGAACATGAACAAATATTACTAATTATTTTAAGTTCATATTCAACTTGATATTTCTAAATTATACATGAGAAATCCTCATATGTCCACATATTTATCACATTGGCAGTCCTTATTGAGTTTTACATCTGGAAACCAATGGTGATGAATCACAAGCTAAATTAGGTGCCACCTGTCTTTCAGTTGTATATTTCTAGACTGAATTAATGACACTTTTCACCTAGGTACCCTTGAGATTTGCTTGAACAATGTACAAATTTGATTGATGCACAAAAACATCTATGTCTCTTTTTAAAAAATATTTAAATCTCATCAGGGACTTTCCTTGAGACAAATGGCTATAATCAGTGTTAAAACTGGAACTTTCAAATTTCACGATATTTTGATCTTTCTTATGTGGATGATAAATTGTCATTTTCCAAATAAGAAGACTATAATAATCTTTTACTGAGTCAACAGAAAAATGTAGGAGATACTGTTTAATTTCTTGAGTTTATTGTATTTTTCTACATTTTCCTCTCTTTCACTCATTACTTTTGCTTATTTTTCTTTTGTCAAGGTATTATGTTTAGGGGTTACAATGAAACAAGAAAACTGTCAAGTAACAACCTGGTTAACATTTTCAAAATGCAGTCTGGGGATCCCTAGGTTTCTGGGAGAGTTTTTCAGGTGTTCCATAATATCAAACTACTTTCATAACACTGAGACATCATTTGCCTTTTTCACACTCTTTGTCTCATGAGCGTACAGTGGAGTTTTCCAGAGCTACATGGCATGTGATGTCCTAACAGGTTGAATGTGGAAGCAGATGTGAGAATCCTACTGTCTTCTATTAAAACAGACATTAGAAAGATTTTTCAAGAAAGTCATTACTACTCTTCTGACCAAATTGTTTTGCAATCTACAAAGTAGAGTTATTTTGTTTAAAAATGTATTCAAGGGGCACCTGGGTGGCTCAGTGGGTTAAAGCCTCAGCCTTCAGCTCGGGTCATGATCCTAGGGTCCTGGGATCGAGCCCCACATCAGGCTCTCTGCTTGGCAGGGAGCCTGCTTCCTCCTCTCTCTCTGCCTGCCTCTCTGCCTACTTGTGTTCTATGTCTGTCAAATAAATAAATAAATAAATCTCTAAAATTTAAAAAAATAAAAATGTATTCAAAGGAACATGCAATGGGTTTACTATTTTAAATAATATACATTTTAAATATTTCTCTATTTTAAATTCTAATGCTGTAAATATTAATAGAAATAACTCACATAAAAAGCTACTTGATCTCTTCAATTATTTTTAGATATATAGAAGAATCTGAAATTCCAAATCTTTGAGAAACTCTACCATAAATGAATCCCCAATACCTGAGATTATTGTCATTTTCCACAAATATAAAAAACTAAAGAGCCCAGGATGCCCTAGTATATACATCTACCTCTTCCATTAATTTATTCAATTTTTGAAAAATTGAAATTTATAATATTAAAATCGCTGTGCTAAGCATTGAATGATCGATAAGACCCTATGTCTATCACAGAAGGAAACTGTGTCCTGGATTATCATGTTCTTACAACCAAGAGGTATCCTCTTGTGAAATTGCAGCACACATCTGTTTTGAAACATTATTTACTGATTACTGCTCTTTGCATTTATGTTAATTTTTATGCCTTAGCTATTCCTTATCTTGAATTATAGCAATGAATCAAGGTTACTGCTTCTTACACCTAAGGTCATGTTGCCTTATTTACAGAAGGTCCAGACCATACTTTAGCTATGCACACTGCCTTGAGAAGCTTTATTATGGCAGGAATAGAAGAAAGAGAAATATCCTCCCATTGTAATCTTTTGAGAGTTCATTTTAAAGATTTTATTTATTTATTTGACAGAGAGAGACACAACGAGAGAGGGAATACAAGCAGAGGGAGTGAGAGAGGGAGAAGCAGGCTCCCTGCCACGCAGGGAGCCCGGTATGGGGCTCGATCCCATGATGCTGGGATCATGACCCGAGCCGAAGGCAGAGGCTTAACCCACTGAGCCACCCAGGTGCCCCAAGAGTTCATTTTAAAGTCAAAGCTTTTGATTTATAAAGGCTGGCCTTTGTTAAGAGAATAGAATATTCTTGAAAAGCAAAAGTGAAGGCAGTTAACATAACAGAATACAAGCTTCTGTCACAGCAAGAATTGACGAGCCAAGAGAAGAAGATATATGACTTGGCCCCAGGAAGATGTAACTTATCTGGCACAGAATGGGGTTTAGGTGACACAGTTATAAAATGATACTTAATGAAGGCCATGTAGGGAGAAGCAAATACAGCATCCTAAGCCTGGCCAGCATGGGTCACACCACCATGATAGAGTTACATGGGATTCACACCAATGCTTGAAGCATATCATTTCCCACTCGAGCATGTGCTTCATGTGTGTTGGATTGAAGAGTCATGTCGGTTATACTTCTCATCAACTTCCTGCAGGTTGCTCATGAATCATCTCAGGGAAGTGATTCTCACTTACGCTGCATGTTTTTTTCAGAGCTCCATCCAACTGACCAACACCATGTTTCAATATTTACTTCCCGACTTCTTAAAAACCTTTTGAATAACACTAGCAGGTGTATGAAATTAGAATGATTTAAAGGGAAAGACCTTAGCTACCACTAGCCAATAGAGATGAAAACATTCCAGACCTGTTACTTATGGGGATTTATACTGGTACTACAGAGGCATTACTAGTTCCTGGGGCAGATAATAGAAGCCCAGTCATTTGAACCCAAGGTCGTGACCCTTGAGGGGAAATAAGATATCACACTAAGGAAGAATCAGGTTATGGGGTGGGGAAGCAGAGGAAGAAATGACAAAGGAAAAAATGGGAAAAGAAAGGAAAGGGATGTGAGGAGAAAGGAAGGGAGGGGAGGGGAGAGGATGGGAGAGGAAGGAAGGAGAAGGGAAGGAAGGGAAGGGAAGGAAAGGGAAGGAAAAGGAAGGGAAGGGAAAGGGAAAGAAAGGAAAGGAAGGGAAGAGAAGGGAGAAGGGAAAGGGAAAGAAAGGAAAGGAAGGGAAGAGAAGGGAGAAGGGGAGACTGGGTGAATCAACTGGTTAAGCATCTGATTCTCCCAGGGCCCTGGGATCAAGCCCTGTGTGGGCTCCCAGCACACAGCTAGAATCTGCTTCTCTCTCTCCCTCTGTCTGCTACTCTCCCTCCTTGTCTTCTCTCTCTCTCTCTCTCTCTCTCTCTCTGTCAAATAAATAAAGAAAATCTTAAAAAGAAAAAAAGGGGGGAAAAAGAAAAGAAAAGGAAGGACATAGAAAACAACCTTAAAACTTTATTCTTGGCATCTGAACTTTCAAAATACGGTACCTCTTTTCAGGACCTCTTTTCAGTTACAGAATACAAATTTTCACAGCTCAATCCCTGGGTGTTTTGGTCTACAGAGAATTTATTCTCTGGACCAAAGAAGTTGGATTTTGTAGGAAAAGATTTGCCTCTACAACCAGGCCAAAATGAAAATGTGCTGCTGGTAAGGTGGACACTAAGTCATTCTTGAGATGTCTTGGGAAGTCAGAGAAGAGTCGTGTTGTTATTTAGGATGTGAGGACACCTGCATTCCTCTTGAATCAGATGCAGTAAAATAATGCATAACTGCTTAAGGAAAGATTTCTCTATGCTGCTGGCATGGCTACAAGTGAAGGGAATGAATATTCTTGGGCCCACAGCAGACCTACTGAATCAGAAACTTTGAGACTAGGTCCCAGGAATTTTCTTCTCCAAGCCCTGCAGGTGATTCTGATGCAAATTGAAAATCACTGAAAATCACTGTTCTAGGGTAAGACTAATGTCCTCTAGTGTTCAGATGGAGAAATGGCAAGTGATAGAAAAATCAAGTTGGGCAATACTTAGCTTTCAACTTCTAGTACAAAATGGCATAGGATTAAGTGTCTTTTTCAAGGAAATAGAGTTTTACTGGGATAGGATGCAACTGAGGTAATATTTTTGCAGAAAAAGCAATAGAATTCTATTCCAAGTAATCTTCCATATCCACTGATTATGCATTGTATCAGAGGAAATTTAAATTCAGCCTAAATAAAGTATTTATTGGTTAATTTTGAGTTTCAAATTAGATATTTTTTTTAATCTACCATAAGATAATCGACTTTGGTGTTAATTTTTGTCTACATTTTAAGACTTCCTTTCCAAATATCAATATAAAATTTAGAGGTCTGAACATGACTTTCTGCCAAAACCAAAGTGTAGAGAGAACATAGTATATAAATGATACCAGGATAGCTTTACTGTGACTCAGAAAGAAAAATAAATGTGTGTAACAGTAACAGGAATATATAGAAGAGAAGGCTTGCCAAGATATTGAGTAGGTCTCTGATAAGGGACCAAAGCCCCCACCCCAAGTGGCTGAGGTGAGGGGTGGCTGAGGAAAAGATAAAATAGACACAAGACACAGGTCTCTGATAAGGGACCAAAGCCCCCACCCCAAGTGGCTGAGGTGAGGGGTGGCTGAGGAAAAGATAAAATAGACACAAGACACAGAGCAAGCTGAAAGTGAAGACCTGGAACCTGGGGCACATTTTAGCCACTGAAAAATAAAAGCAGCAGCTCCACAATTTGTAGGCAGAAGGAAAGCTGGAGATGGTGCCACAGGGATCCAATTCGGAGGTTTTTTGAAGCAGGCAAGAGCTACAGAACTCTTTGATCACTCTCTGGGCATGTGCACATGAGGTAACTCTGAGAACTCCTGACCAGCAAGGTGCCCAAAGTAGGAATAGGGAGCAGCAGAATCCGAAACTTTGAGATGGGAGGCTGTGGAGAGCTGAGCAGTCATCGTCAGTGAGTATCGTCAGCCTGATGGTCAAATACCAGGCTAAACCATGTGGACCTGAGTAGCCATCAGTTCAAGAGTGACTGTCAGGGCCAGGTCAGGCAAGGAGGTGTGTACAGACAATGCTTTCCGCGGAGAATAGAAAGCTTCACTTTGAACTAAGGTATCAAAACAGAAAGTCAGGGTGTGAAGAAACATTTTGAAGGGGGAAATAGCCCTGATAGCATGCTTAAACTAATTATGGATAGAATATTTAAAGGAAAGCAACTTCTTTTAAACCAGAAGAGATCAAATTATACTTAATAAACCAATGTAAGGTCCACTCCTCTGTCAACACCATCAGCAGAAATATATGTCTAAGAGAGCAGAGCTCAGTTACAGATAATAAAATATTATCTTCAGAGTTAAAATGTGTAACCAAACACAGAAGGAGTCAGGACTCAAGGCTCATTCCCAATAATCTTCTTAGATCTTCCAAGTAAAGCTTTCTCTGGCTGCAAGTGAGACATTTTGGTAACAGATAAATAGATCAATTCTATGTCCAAAGTGGAATTATATTTGCACTTAAGTAAATACACACTCTTTATCTTAAAAAAAAAAAAAAAAAAAGGTTACAGGCAATCCATGTATTTAAAAAAAAACAGCAATTAATTTTATTTGTTGAAGTAGAATTTTCACTATCATACTAATATCTCTCTTTTTTTTTAAAGATTTTATTTATTTATTTGACAGAGAGAGATCACAAGCAGGCAGAGAGGCAGGCAGAGAGAGAGGGAGAGAGGAGGAAGCAGGCTCCCTGCTGAGCAGAGAGCCCGATGCGGGACTCGATCCCAGGACCCCAGGACCATGACCTGAGCTGAAGGCAGAGGCTTAAACCACTGAGCCACCCAGGTGCACCTCATACTAATGTCTCTTAAAATAAGTTTAAGAAGCTGCAACAATCAAGAAGTTTCCCAGGAATATTTTTTTGAAAAATCAATATGGCTTTTTTATTAAAGTTAAGGTGAGAAAACTGACATGTGTTTTTCAAATATTGGCATCCATTCCAAGGCCATCAGATATAGCTAATAGCCAAAGTTTGAGTGGAAACAATTCAAGATATGTTTTATAAAATGATGCCAAATATGATAATAAATACCTCCATAAAAATAAGGCTTACATATAAAAGACAGTCTTTGTGGATAGATAACTTAGGCTGAAAAGCTTGTGAACTCCAGAATTTTTCAGCAATACTTCTATTGTCTCTTCTCCGTTTTTATTGTTAACTGATCATCACAAAAAGGTGACTAAGAATGCCTTTGAAAAAGACTTTGAATAATTTGGGACTTGCAGTTATGATAATGAAGAGCTTTACTAAGTTATATTATCCTTCTAGATGTGTAGACAGGAGGATTAAGCATTAAAAAAAAAAAAAAAGTTCCAGGAAAACATGCACGGTTATATAATTTAGATTGTAGACTTAGCCTACAAACAAAAATTTCCAGACATCACACATTGAAAAAATGCAGCCATAAATCTACTTAAAGGGCTTCTCCATTCAGGCCTGCAAACATAGCATTGTCTTTGCCAATTTGTCTGTAGTCTGTTCTGGTAGGTGACATTGTTCTTGAGTACTAATCAATTGATGTCTCCGTGCCATCTGGCATTTTGTTGCTAAGCACAACTGCAAGGTGAAGTGTGAGTGGCAAGAAGCAGGGTTTGTGTTCATCACAATGTCACTGTCCAGACTATGCTGTCAATAAATCCTTGGTATGCCAGACTTATTCTACTAAGTGAAGAAATGCCTTGGCAATGCATTGCAGAAAATATGATGAAAAATAATCATTCCGATGAGATTTTGAAGATCTTGCTTTGTATATAGAGTGATCTCTAAGAAAGGATACTGTTCTTTACTTGGGACTGAATATCTAAAACTTATTAACATCTAGATCACTATATAAAAAGATGGTACTGAGAACTCTAAGTTCTTATTACTTAGTTCTAAGTTCTTATTACTTAATTCTAAGTTCTTACCACTTAGTTATGTTTAATATTTCTCACTGACTCTTTTTTATCTATCAGTAGAGGCCTATATTATTTGTTTTTAAACATCTGAGAGTAAAAGTCAGCATGCAGGGAAAACGGGCATATACCAGAAGTGTACCAGACACTCCTGTAATGTAATACAAGTCTGCAATTCATGGAAATGGGGTTCCATTAAATATTGTAACATTCAAGTAAAAATGTCAGTTCTTATCAAAATGTTTTCAAAATACTACTAATGGCTTGTTTTCAGAACATCATAAATAATCAGCTGTTGTTAAGTTCGAGGTGGTGAAATTTTACATAAATCTTCCACAAAGCAATAATAGTAAGGTGTTGATTTCAGTGATAATTACATTGTACCTATACATTCCACGAAGTTTTTCTTTGCAATTATGTTTCATAATACCATAATCGGCATTCCTACCACCTCAGGAATATATCTGACTCGTTTCTGAACATGTGAATTTGATCTTCCAAATCTCCTATTTCATTCCTTAGACAAAAGACACCCAAATGACCTTCAAATAAATTGCTGCATTGAGTGTATCCAGCTGGAATAGAAGGTGTTCATAAAACACCTCATGAAATGTACTGAAAAATTCCTGTAGTAGATAACCACCAGGTACAGTTGAAGGTTTCAAAGGTATCCTCCGTGCTAGGAAACATTTCTTATTTTAAAAAAAAAATGTAGTTTCTCTTTCTAACAATGAAACTCTTAGAGAAATAGACACACTGTACATTTTAACAGTTTTGAGTAAATTGTTGTATATGTTTTATACATTCATTTGTACATGCAAACAACTACCAAATTTTTATATGCTATTTACTGTATGCCAAGGAATTTGCAAGGTGCTCAGCATACGAAGATAAAATTATGTCCATTTTATTAACTCAAATACGAGAGGGTGCCACAAGAAAATTAACTTAAGAAACCTTGTAAATCCAAGCTGATTCCCTCTCCAAGTGGCCTGATCATGCCCCTCTTCAGGAAAGTAGCAACTTGGAAGAAAATCTGGCATGCCTGAGGTTGTTGGGAGAGAGGGCATGTCTGCTTCCTTTGCCTTCCTTTGGCTGCCTACACTCACTCCAGTTCATTCTGGCTTGATTGTGTCCCCTCCTTGCTCTCATGCTGACGTGTCCTCTCCCCCGACCTAGGCCAGAGGCATTGATGAGCAACAGGTTTCTTCATCATCAACTATGACCTTCCAACCAACAGGGAAAACTATATCCACAGAATCGGCCATGGTGGACGATTTGGCCATAAGGGTGTGGCTATTAACGTGGTGACAGAGGAAGACCAGAGGACTCTTCAAGACATCGAGACCTTCTACAGCACCTCCATTGAGGAGATGCCCCTCAGTATCACTGACCTCATCTGAGGGGATGTTCTGCTACCTAGCCCTACCCAGGGTTCAGTCTGGGGGGCTGAAGAGGAGCAGGAGAGGGGAGGGAAGGGAGCCAAGGGATGAACATCTTGTCATTTTTTTTTTTTAATAAATGTCACTTTTTTGAGGCAAAAGAAGGAACCTTGAACACTTTAGGCCCCCTTTTCTTTGGGGCATTCTCTTGCTCCAGGCACCCTCTCTTCTCCCAAAAACATTAATCCATCTTCGTAACCCAGTCAACCTCCAAATCCCCAAGGCTCTCCCCTACCCCAGCTGAACACTTCTGAGGATTCAAGGGGCCATAGTGTCACTCAGCCTCATTTGCTGGACCAAATCTGGAGAAACCCTGAGTTAAATGGCCCAGGGGATTGTCCCCAGGTGGGGGGATCAGGGGAGGAAAAATGGTAGTCATTTTTACATTGTTTTGTATGGTATTTATTGATTCAGGAGATAAATCATAAAATTCTGAAAAAAAATAACTTGCAAACTGCCAAAACAAACAAACAAACAATAAAAGAAAGAAAGAGAAAGAAAGAAAGAAAGAAAGAAAGAAAGAAAGAAAGAAAGAAAGAAAGAAAGAAAAGAAAGAAAGAAAGGAAGAAAGAAAGAAAGAAAAAAAACTATGGTAAGGTATTTACTCTGAAAACCTGCCCTTTCTTTTTTTCTCTAACTGCTTACTCTGGCCTGTTCAGATGTTTTAACTAAAGTAATCAATGACTACAACATTCACTTCAAAATGACTGTTTATTTGAGTGATATCAAAGGGAAGAGAAAGAGAAAGAGACTAAGTACCCATCCTTCAATTTTCACATCCTTGCTCCAAAAGTAATATATTCTTGTGACATGGCCACCCCTCCTCAAGATCATGGTAACTGCCCTTAATTGTGGTTGTGTTTGCTCCTGTATGTGGACATTGCTACTTCTGGAAATCCTCCACTGACAGGTATTAAAACAGAAGCAGGGCATTTCTCACTTTTGTAAGACCAAGTGTGAAGAGTGGCTCTAATCACTATTGGCAGTACAATTTTATTGTGCTTTGGGAAACAGAGTATTATTAGCAATAAAAATAAAAATATTTTCTGGTTATGTACATTTATAAACTATTTATAAACTATAAAATATAGCTTTGTAACAATAATATAATTTATTACATGCTTTCCATGCATCATTTCATGTGATTTTTCTCGAAATTGAACAAAATAGATAAAACAGAAGTGCATAGTCTCCACTGAGGGCTCTTTGAACCTTTTCTATGCCTAGTGATACAGATTTACATAAACCTTTACGTCCTTAAGTTTAATAATTACTGAATAAAAATAAGTTAGGTATCTCTAATCTATTTATGGAAGAATACTTCGTAAGGTTAGAAATAGGTTGCCCTTTCATATTATGTTTCTTGGGGTTAGCAGCACTAATTTATGTTTTATGTCATGTTGATTATTTAAACAGAGCCAGACATTTGACATCAGAGAAATGATTGCACAGAGAAGAACTAAAGTGCCACCTGATGGGTTTAGGGGAGAAATCAAAGGTAGAACCATTGCTTGGAAGCAGCAAATTATTTTAAGTCTTTCATGGCCAAAATAACCTTCTCCATATTTAAGAATATACTCTGAATAAATTTTCTTTATATGGTCAAATTATTCTGTGAATGTGATCACCAGATATGAACAGACTGAAAAACAATATTAAGATCCAGATGGTACTAGGACATGGTAAGATTAATTATTATTTGTCTGATTATATTTAGTAACTGCAATAATGTCCCAGTGATCCGGCACTTTGCTAAATGTCAGGCTATCTTGGCATCCCATTCGTACTCCAGTTGCACAACAAATGTGAATCTCAGTCGTCTACATTGTGGCTTTTGCCTCTCTTTCTCCCTACTCTCTCCAAAAATGAGATTTAAGTGCTGGTATTTGAAAAGCCATCCTGAGGTGATAAAAATAAAGTTTTGTTTTGTTTTTGTTTTTGTGTCTAAAAAGTAGACAGAAGTATCTGGAAATACTGCAAAGAGGATGCAGGGAACGAAAGAAGACACAATAGACTTCACAATAGAACGAAAGAAGAGGGTGGGGCGCTGAGGAGGGATGATCCTGGGAATGAAGGCAAGATTCTGCCAGGGAAGGTGTCAGCAGTAGCTCTTTCTTAACTCTTGTCTCAGAAGTCACTGAATGATTCCAAAATGTGCTCTTATAATGATCACGATTATTTTCTATGAAGCTTATTTTTTATTTAAACATGTTACATGCAAATTGGGAACATTTTCAAAATATGGAAATGAAGAAAGCAAAAGGTTACGATTTCCCACCTCAGAAATATAGCAACATAACTGTTTTATTTTATAGACCATAAATCTCTGTCTTTTCCATCTCAGGCCTCACTCTGCATATTTTGTGGCCAGTGTTTCTCTACTACTTATACACACACACACACACACACTCACGTACACATTTGCTCCAGAATCATTGCGTAACAACACTCACACATCCATCTGTTGCAGAATCATTGAAAAACAATGTTAGTCTGTACTAAAAAACTCAAGGATTCTCAGGAGAGATTTATACCTCACTGTAAACATCATCCCTTCCAAAAGTCTTTCGTAGACACACAACTCCACAACATGTGTACTCTTTAAGACAGCTTCCCAAACCACCCCCCTCCTGTTAGCTCTTTCACCTTACCCATCCTAAAATCTACTAGGTCCACCTCTTCAAACTTCAACTTCTTTTTTTTTTCTTTTTGTTGTCTTTAACTTATTTTGCCATGAAGTTGTTTTATTTTAATAATATCAAATGGGTAGCTTTTCCTCTTTCCAATTCTCTGAACCAGTTAACATAAGCTAAAATCTCATTAGAAAGGTTCAGGTGGATTTTTTTTTTTTTAAAGATTTTATTTATTCATTTGTCAGAGAGAGGGAGAGAGCACAGGCAGACAGAGTGGCAGGCAGAGGCAGAGAGAGAAGCCGGCTCCCTGCTGATCAAGGAGCCTGATGCAGGACTCAATCCAAGGACCCTGGGATCATGACCTGAGCCGCAGGCAATGGCTTAACCAACTGAGCCACCCAGGTGTCCCAAGGTGGAATTTTTTAACCGTTATTTAGATTTGACTCTCTGTCTAGTCATATATAAATAATGATTATAGGATTATAGGAACAAAGTTGTGCAATACAGAAAACTAGAAAAGAGAGAGCAGCAAACATTTAGAAGTAAGTATTATATATACTCACTGTACAGCAACAACCACTACTAATATCTTAATGCTTATCCTTTCAAATCTTTGTGTGTGTGTTATGTGCACAAACCACAGTGGCATCATATTTTCATAGTGTTTTGTGACCCACTTCTTTTAATCAAGAATTTTTACCAAAATTATGCTCATCTAATGTAACACCAATAATTATTCAGATTTTCAAAACTGACCCCCAAAATATCCTTTCTAATATTTGAGAACCCATTGCTAGTCTTCACCATGCACTGCATCTGATTACATCCCTTACGTGTTACCCCGTCTTCGTAACTGAATCTTTCTTCAGTTTTGTTGAAATGACCAGGCCCTACATGGAGCACTGGGTGTCGTGCATAAACAATGAGTCTTAGAACGCTGAAAAAAAAAAAAAATTAAAAAAAAGAAAAGAAAAGAAAAAGAAATGGCCAGGCCCAAGCGTCCCACTTTTGGGAGTTGCTGGTTACTTTATTGTGATATATTTTATTTTATTTTATTTTTTTAAGACTTTATTCATTCATTTGACAGACGGAGATCACAAGTAGGCAGAGAGGCAGGCAGAGAGAGAAGGGAAGCAGGCTCCCTGCTGAGCAGAGAGCCTGACGTGGGGCTCGATTCCAGGACCCTGGGATCATGACCTGAGCCGAAGGCAGAGGCTTTAACCTACTGAGCCACCCAGGCGCCTCGATATATTTTATTTTTTAATTTATTTTCTTCATTTCATATTAAGTATAAGTCATATCTTAAAGCCTGATGATAAAACACGCAACTTAAAATTTTTTAGGTAGACTAAGTATTGTGCTATGCCCAGTATTCAACTGATCCCACCATCTATGAGGCTAAATTTGATGCCCCTGCTTCAATTATGAAATTCTGAATGTATTCTGTGTGGGTTCTCAGGAATATCAAATATCCCCAGTTCTTCATCAGTCATATATCTAACGATTTTGACATCAATTATAAATTTGCCTGACTCAATATGTTCATCAGGTTTTGTCAAATTTTTGTTTCTAGCATATTACTCATTCTCCATTTACTGGTGGCCCTTTTTAAAGTTAAAATTGTCCCTCAATAGCAGAGTGATTTAGCTGGTGTTCTATTTGTCAGACTGCTGATCAGACTCACTTATATCTACTGCCAGAGGGCAGGTAGATTTCCATAGATCTTACAGGAGTATTTAGGAATAAAGGATTATGAAGACTGCAAATAATACTGAAATAATTCAGAAAAAAATTATGGACACATACGTGTCTATATACAAATATTATTCTATGCATACATATGAAGAAAGAGAGAATGATATTGAAAATGGGTCAAAATAGTAACATCGGAATCTGGGTAAAAGTCTCTGAGAGTTCTTTACACAGTTTTGAAACTTTTCCATATATTTGAAATTATATCTAAGTAAAACTTACATTTCAGAAAACTAATAAACACATGACAATATATAGTTGTGTGGCACCTGGGTGGCTCAGTCAGTTGAGCATCCAACTCTTGATTTCAGCTCAGGTCATGATCTCAGAGTCTTAGGACTGAGCCCTGTGTCAGGCTCCACACTGAGCAGGGACTTGGCTCAAAGTTCTGTCTCCCTCTCCCTCTACCTCTCTTCCCAGTCTCTCTCTCTCTCTAAAATAAGTAAATTTTTAAGAAAAGAAAATACATAGTCGATCATATCAGTAAGCAACTGAATTAAACATACTAATATTATTTATCATGTGAAATGGGAAAATAATAATTTTCTTCTGAGCATTAGAAAAGAAATATGTTCTTAAATTGCAGTGGAAATATAAATTGATAATATTTTGTGGAGGTAGCTGGTCATACAAACTTAGTCATAAAGTGTATATTACTTTTGAACAGTTCTGATTTAAGTAATTATCCCATGAAAAATAAGAAATGTATAAAAATATTTATAATTGTTATGTTCATTTTTATATTACTATCCCCCTGATAAATTTAAAGCAATCCACTTTTACAACAAAAATGAATTAATAAAATAATAGTACAACCGTAGAAATGATTAAAATACAGGCAATAAAATTAAGTTGAAGAGAAATATTGGATAGCATCAGTTATATGAAAGCCTACTACAAAATACTATATTTAATATTTTTTCCAAATTAGCTGAAATTTAAAGGTGTAATGGCACATGGATAGATAGAAGGGAAAAAGATAAAGGATACATTCGATAGGGAGGGTAACAATTTCTTGAGGAGCCCAACCTTGAGCCTCTGCCTCCTAGAATGGGATCTGTGAACTTGCTCAATCGGCCTCATATAGGAAGCTAGCTTATTTAATTATTTTTAAAAATTCTTTATTTAAATTCAATGTAGTTAACACATACTGTATTATTAGTTTCAGAAGTAGAATTTGGAGATTCATCAGTTGCATACAACACCCAGTGCTCATCACATCGAGTCCTTAATGCCTGCCCATCACCCAGTCACCCACCCCAACCCAGCCATCTCCCCACCAGCAACCCTCAGTTTGTGTCCTAGAGTCAGCATCTCTTACGGTTTGTAGGAAGCTAGTTTAGAAGATCCCATTGAAGATCTACTAAAGCCGAAGTCCAGCATGTTTTTTTTAGGAATCAGGATTTTTAAAGAGCCCTTGGTTGATTCTGTGGCATGTTACTGTACAGCTTTTCTGAAAGTAGAACTCTAGGATTAATCAAATGTTGGGCAAGAGTAAATTTAAGCCAATTCAATGAATCAGATTCTAAACAAAAAAGGGTGCTGTTCCTTTTCTCTCTTTCTTCGTGCTTAATTCAATGAGTTTTTCTTTCCTTGCTCAAACACTGTGTGATTTAGTTTCAAAGTGTATTTCCTTATTTTGATTCTCCTGCCCTTGGAATTTCCATAAAAATCAGTTTGGTACCCCAGAACCTTAGAAGCCAGAGATTTTTCTTGATTTTAATTATCTTCTTCGAGTCTAGGGTTCAAGATCCTAACCAGACTATTGGTTGCATATAAACCTCTCTCCAGAACTCCTTTACACAAAATCCCTGTATGTTCCTTAAATAGCACAGGGCTACTTCAGACTCCCCATCATTCAGTCTTCCTTAACTCCCAAAGACCTTTGTTGCATCTCCAGTTCACCTGTGGGCACTTCCATATGAGTTGCCATCAACTCTTTTTTTTTTTTTTTTTAAGATTTATTTATTTATTTGATAGAGAGAGAGACAGCGAGAGAGGGAACACAAGTTGGGGGGGTGGGTGGGAAGGGTAATGGGAGAGTGAGAAACAGGGTTCCCGCGAATCAGGGAGCCAGATGTGGGGCTCCATCCCAGAACCCTGGGATCATGACCTTTGCTGAAGGCAGACGCTTAATGACTGAGCTACCCAGGTACCCCAATTGTTGCCACAGACTCTTAAATAATTTTATTGTTTGTAGTGCTAAGCCTACTTCTAAAATCTGTCCAGAAATCCACATTTAAACACTCATCACATCCAGGTATGAATATATAGTCTCTTAGTTCCAGAGACTTTATCAGATTTAATCTGACTCAGAGTACCCCTTTTTGCCCAAATTGTTGGAAACAGTCCATGGAGGATCTCAGAAGATTGGCGGGGGGGCGGAGAAAGAAAGAAAAAGAAAAAAAACAAAAAACAAACAAAAACAACTACTTTGTATGAGTCATATTCAGTTATTTCACATCTAGGAAAATAAATTAAGAAAATAAGCAAAAGTTACTCCTCAGTATACATGCACAAAAATGCCAATTGTAATAGTGTTTACAAAAAAATATATTAGAAAATACTTTTATTACGTGTATGATTTTTGGCAAGTTACTTAAACCCTCTGTGGCTAAATTTCCGATAAGATAAGGATAATAATTATACTTATTTAAAAGGTGGTTTTGAGGGGCGCCTGGGTGGCTATAAGATAAGGATAATAATTATACTTATTTAAAAGCTGGTTTTGAGGGGTGCCTGAGTGGCTCAGTGGGTTAAGCCTCTGTCTTCAGCTTAGGTCATGATCTCAGGGTCATGGGATTAACTCCCCCATTGGGCTCTCTGTTCAACAGGGAGTCTGCTTCCTCCTCTCTCTGTCTCTCTGCCTGCTTCTCTGGCTACTTGTGATCTCTCTCTGTCAAATAAATAAATAAAATCTTAAAAAAATGTTGTTTTGAGTTTCAAATGAGTTAATATTTAAGGTGCTTAGCACAGTGCTTGCAAATAACAGTTTTTATTTAAAACTGTTATCATTAAAATAATAAATGGTGCAATAAATTATGGTATGCTCACTATAATACATCACTCAGTCTTTAAAGTACTTAATAAAAATTAATATGATGAAGTAAAATAAAAAGCAGGAAACAAATTTATGATACCTATTTGACTATTGCTATATATAATTGTATGCATATATTTTTAGAAGGCTAGAATGAAATACAGAAATGATCTTTTTCATCTCTGTGATACATAAAATGTAGAAATATACTTTTTGTAATCCATATTTTCTTTAGAGAAGGTATTATTCTTGTCAATAAAAATGACAACAACATACAGAGGATTAATAAAAGATTTGGGTATCTTATGACATCAATATATGCCTCAGGAAGACTAATGTATAATATGGGATTAGTATTTCCCACTCTTTCAAATCTCCTTGAATGCTGCTATCTAGAAAGAAACAGCCCATGGTAACTAAGTTACAATAAAAGCTTAGAAGCAAAAAGCCAGCCTGATAGACTAACTGCAAACGAGCAGAGTCAAGACCATAATGGCTGTCTTGCCAGAGCTTCAGCATATATGTTTGCAAAATCTGAGCAGTGCTAATGCTTGTCAAGAGTCTTATGGTATTTTAGCAATGTCACTTTCGAGGCATACCCGACAGCAGCATGATCGTTATCATCCAGTGTCAGGTAGCAGAATAACACTTCCCTAACCCTCAAACAAGACTCTCATGATATTTGACCCACATGGTCTGCTGGATATATGTGTAAAAAAAAAAAAAAAAGGTGATGTCACGGAAGTAAAACAGCTGTTGTATGTTGAGCCACAAAGAAAGAGACCCTCAAATAAAACAGGAGGAAAATAATGCACTGAAATAATGCATCAGGTAATGTGGCATAGTTGAGAAATCTGAGCAAACAAACTAAAGGGGCAGTCGTAAGTAAAGGTGGCCCACTGAAGCAAAAATGCTGAGCTGAGGAAAAACAGCCAGGTTTTGTAGTCAGTTGATATTGTTAGTCGGTCAATTCAAATATGTGTTAAAAATAAAAATCTGCTGGGACGCCTGGGTGGCTCAGTCGGTTAAGCGGCTGCCTTTGGCTCAGGTCCTGATCCCAGGGTAGGGTCCTGGAATCTAGTTGGACATTGGGCTCCTTGCTCAGCAGAGAGCCTGCTTCTCCCTCTACCTCTTCCCCTGCTCATGTGCGTAGTCTCTCTCTCTCTCCCTCCTTCTCTGTCAAATAAATAAATAAAATCTTAAAAAAAAATCTGCTTATCACAGATTATTTTATTGTTTAGATTCCTATTTAATGATGAAAAAGAAATATGTGTATATATGTGATTTATTTTATATGGTGGGGAGTTGGTATGAGGAAAATGGAAAATGTTCTGCTGAAATTCACGACCAAAAACATCCTTTGATAACTGCCAGGTGTGAGAATAAGCCACTCCAGCACAGAAAACAGTGCAGCAGAGCTGTGTTGGAGAGAATTTTGACAATTGCATACAAAATCACACTTACTAAACAAATGAACTCTCTTTCACCCTTTTTTTTTTTTTTTTTTTTAAGATTTGCTTATTTTAGAGAGAGAGAGAGCACAAGCAGGAGGGGCAGAGACAGAGGGACAGAGGATCTCAAGCAGACTCCACACCAATGAGTGTGGAACACCAGGTGGGGTTCCATCTCACTACTCTGAGACCAAGACCTGAGCTGAAAACCAAGTCAGATGCTCAACCAACCGCGCCACCCAGGTGCCCCAGAATGACTACATTTTAGATGAGATCAGGTTATGTTCAGGGTGGTATGGCCATAGGCCAGAATGACTACATTTTAAACAGAAATCCCATCAATTTATAAAGCATTGCTTAATTGTTATTATACACCTTTTAAAAAGTCCTTCCTTCTTTTTTTTTCCATTCTGTTTTTCTTTATTCTTTTTTTTTATTTATTATTTTTTTCTATAAACATATAATGTATTTTTATCCCCAGGGGTACAGGTCTGTGAATCTCCAGGTTTACACACTTCACAGCACTCACCATAGCACATACCCTCCCCAATGTCCATAACCCCCCTCCCCCTCTCCCAACCCCACCTCCCCCCAGCAACCCCCAGTTTGTTTTGTGAGAACTATAAGTGACTCTTAAAGTCCTTCCTTCTTTAGGAAAACCATGTATTTTATAACTTTCATGTGACTAGGTTGTCTATATGAACTATATTCTAAAGACATTTTAATCATTGTGATTGGGAGGTTTTTAATCTCATAAATACCTTCTGAGTAAAAACTTTTACAGAAAAGATATTTTTTAAGACCAAAGTGGCTATTAACTTGGAAATAATTGACATGAAATGACATCAGACAGACCTAAATTAAAATTTTGATTCCAACAACTACTAGTGGTGAAATATGTAACAAGTATCTTATCTTTATAAGCCTTAGTTCCTTCATCTGAAAAGCATAGTTAATGATATTTAACATATATTTTTGGAATAAAGTAAAATAATTTATGTAACTGTCAGCTATAATGACTGACACAAGATAGTATCAATAACAAATGACAGTTCTTATACTTGCCTGTTTGAAATTTTAGCATGGTATTAAAAACAAAAACAGGTTTGCCTACAATTACATGCCTACTAATTAGTCCATAGTGAGCCAAAAAGTGAGAGATTTAAAAGTGAAAGCTATCATTTGCAAGAGTTAAAGAATATAACTGTGTTGAGACATCAGGCATTAAAAGTTTTTCATTTTCCCAAATATATATTTCAAGGAAGGTAAACCTGAAATTTAAAACTACATCCCTGAGAATTCACATTCTTCCAGCTAACAGATGTATCTTTTTAAGAGTTTGAAAATTGTTCATTGTATTTTTTTCTTGACAAGAAAATTGTGGCTTCTCATCACACTTGACTGTCGGCAGGACCCCTGATAGAAAATTACCAATGCTGAGATTTATAGAACTTAAATAAGTATTAAGATACAGGGCTTGGAAGGATACACATAACAGAGACATTCATTCAATTAATGTAACTAATCTTTTGATTTGCATTGCTTTATCTACAGGGTAATTATTTTGTTTCCAATTTTCTCTTTTGCACTCTTTATAACTACATGAAAGGCACAGGTTGAAGGTACAAAGAATTTCAGTACTAAATTTCTTTAGAACCATGTGTACGTCTTTAAATCTTAAAATGAGCACCCCCCCAAAAATGTATATTCTATTTAAAAGTTCTGGTGGTATTTAAAAAGGAAAACACATGCATTTTCTGTTCAGTTTCAGCTTCTGTTAGTTAAAGAAGCTTCTGTATCTTTTTTTTTTCTTCACTCTGAAATGAACGGCTGCAATCGTAAAGCATGAATCTGGTAATACTTTGTAAATGAATCACTATTGCATTCATACCATTAGCCTCTGAACAGATGTCAGAAAGTAAAGATTGGCTGCCTCTAGATCAAGTTGCTGCTGCCAACTCTCGCGAGCTTTGTCAGTAACAGTTGATTGTAATGTCAGTGCAGTCCAATTTACAGGCTGGAGCAGCAGCTGCATACTGCTTTTCCCTGAAGTATTACACGATTTCCACTCCTTGCAAACTTTATCATCTTTGTTGCAGTGAGTCAGGTAAGCTGCTCCGAATTTACATGTTCCTGTAGAGATGCAACTTACTGTGAAGCTCATTCTGTAGGAGGATTGTTATCCCTTCACTTGTTTGCTGTGCCCTTTTGGTGCTCTGTGGAAAACAGTTGTTGTAAATGGGACAGATGAAGCAAGCAAGCAGACACATGCATAAGATCTGCCTATTATTCAAGGAACGCAAACTGAGTCCGTTTTAATGCTGAGGAAATAATGAATTTATTCAACTTTGTGTAAAGGACCGTAGCACTTGTGGAATCACTGTGGTGTATGTTCTTAGTGCGCTCCCTAAGGGAAAGCATTTTTATGCTGTATTTTACCCTTAAATGCACGATTCAGTGAATCTCTATCTCTCCTGAAAAGAGTAACAAAAGTGGTCTTTGACTAGTCTTACTCTATTTTCTTTTTTCTTTGTTTTTTTTTTTGTTTGTTTGTTTTTTTAAAGTGAAATGAAATGAATAGTTCTCTTATTGTCTGGTTTGAAGGGTACTTTTCTTAATCAACATTTTGTCATCTGAAACTATCAATTGGCAAAGAATAAAGTCAAAGATTTTTTTATATCTAAAGGAAAATTCTGTTTCCTAACTTGATTTATAAACTTTTCCATTTGGCTCTAGTTGTCCTCTTTTTTTTTTTAAGTAGTGCATTTAAATTGAAGCAAAATTTTGTAAATTTGCTATTATTTCTACTATTATAGAAATAATGAGCAAATACAGATTTTTTAGTCTTGTAAATCTACCTTTACTTTGATGGTATCAGTTGCTGTTTAATCAGAGAATTAAGCATTGAGTATAAAATGCATGAGTGATTAAAAGTAAACTGAAATGCAGAATTATTTCATTATGATTTCTATTTATAATTTATTTTTTATTTCAAAAGTAGACCTTCCAAATTTTTATGAACATATTACATAATAATAAAATCAACTAGGAGTTACTAGTCTGTATAATGGCTTGCATAATCTAAACTATCTCATAATTATATTTCATTTATGTAAATAGTTACTTGTTTAAGCATGAGCATGTGTTTTTAAAGAGTTGCTTTATACTTTAAATGAAAATCTTTAGACTTCTCTGTGAATTTGAAATAACATCACCTTTGAATGACAAATAAAATTGCTCATTGGATTTGCTAAGTTGTCTTGTTTTCCTGATTTGTTGTTGTTTTATTGTTGTTTGCTTTTAATGTCCTGCCTCTTTAACTGTAAGAAAATATTTGATATCTATTCCACATCTATTCCAGGTTTTAAAATATAAGTTAATAATATCTTAACAAGTCACATCTTGTTTATCAATTTAGTTTCTGCTTTGACTTGTTATTTGACAACAATTATTAATAACATATTTAAATTTTACGTTGTATTCATATTAATGCTTTATGTCAAAATCTGCTCATTCTTATAAAAACCAAAGGACGTTAGAGAATTGTAATTGGATAGATGTCAACCTAACACCAGATTGAACTTTCAAAGACCCAAGATATCTCTTTAATATTAAACGTTTGAATTATTTGCCTGATGAAAAGTTTGTGAATGTTCTTCCTGATTGAGGACAAATAGAGATCTTACGTTTTTCATACCTAATATAGTGTCTTCTATCTGTACACATTCTTTTAGTGACTAGTGAGTATCTGAGGGATCCCTGTGGTATAGTCTATTTATAAACAGACTTCCTTAATTCCCCACTTCAGATAGCCTGCAACAAAACAAGTCTTCTAGGTTTGGTATAAAGGCTTAGTTGTTTAATTTGACCAAATACATTTCAGAGGCGCTTGTTCTAGATCACATTATCTAGATGGCTTTTGTCCCACATTTTAAGAAGGTTTATTTTTATATAGAAATACATAGTATAACTTTTTTAAAAAACAGGAAAATTACACTCAGAGAAAACTGTTATCATCTTTTAAGAAGTCCTTGGGTGGCCAGTCATTTTGAAAATGTGGCTGATAATCAACTATGTCAAATATATGGCAAGTTAAATAGCTCTTTCTTCCAATCATTTCATTACAGCCATGTCTTACGGCATAACATATATTTTTTAAACTTGATACTACTTTCAAAATTAAATCAAAAATGAAAAAAAGTAATTTTTTGCCTTTTTTATTTTCAATGTTGTATTGTTAAAAGTTTGAAATAGTTCCCAAAAATCACCAGGAGATTTTGATATCTCAGAGCACTTGACAACTTTGGAATACTATAGTCTTCATTATCTCTCAGGTATTTCCTTCTTCCCATGCCCATCATTCATTTTTTCTTGCAATTCCAAACAAAGACTCTTTGCCTTTCTTTCAGAAACTATAGCAGTAATTTAAGTGATCTATTTAGATACTATTTTAGATACAGTGGTAGTTTGTATGAAGATTTTTCCATTCTTTATCACATATTATGTATTCTCAGAGTTTAAATTGTTTATCTAATGTGACATCAACCAACTTGCACCAAAATTTATTGAAAAAAAATGAAGTTTTATTTAATGTTTTAATGATTAGTAAAGGTTTAGATTATATACTAATCACATTTTCTTAGTCTCCTTTATTCATCTTTTGATTATTTAATCCTGTGGTAACATATAACAAAAAATACGGATCAACCTGTTAGAATAGAGAATATCAGATTATGAAAAGAACAACATAATGCTTATTTAAATCAATACTGCAGTTAACTATAAAAATATTACCCTACACTAATAATGTGTATGTGAGCATATGCGTACTTTCATGTTAAAGTCTAGACTTTATAGTGTGGTATAATAATGCTCCAACAGGTAGCATGATGGTGAACTGGAATTATATTACCATTCTTTCAGTGAACACATGATTACCATGATTTTTTTAATGTTATTAACTACATTATTTGTGAGATGAGGACTCATAGATCATAGTTGAGAAAGCAAGATTATTATTCACATAAATCATACTATACAACATCATCTATTCAGCACAAATGTAAGTAAAAACGTGCAAGAAAATCAAGCTAGATGACATATGAATGAGATTATAGCCTTTTACGTCTTATAGTAGATGTTTTAAAATATTCAAGGAAAATTATTACATTTATTAAATACGTACAAAAACAAAATGTTTTGGTAGTATTATACTTGCTGTGCAATAAAATTATTAAACCATACAACAAATATTTGAAAATTAACAGAGACCAGAAGTTATTAACATTAGGTGTTTGTTTTATAAAGGTAAAATGATATTTATATAAAACCACAAACACACACACAAAAAACCAGATGATCTTTACTTTAGATCCAGAAGAACATTGCTTGAACTGGGCCACAGGGAGAAAAGAATACAACCAGAGATGCTGCAATTAATCTGTTGAAATGCAGCTTAGAATAAACCCGCTTTGTGTTTTAATTCCTATTTTCTTTCCAAAGCAGGTTTTTAAAAAGAAAAAAAAAAAATCCGTTGCAGCACTTTGTTCTCCAGATGTCACCTCCATCTATTTAAGAGGGCTTAGAAATTATCAGAGGGAAAAAAAAAATAAGACTGTGATAGCTATGCCTCTAAAACTCCTAAATTGTCAGAAATACAAAATTTCATTAATAAGTGTTAAGTCTATAAGAACCTTTACATTATTGTTACATTATCACAGAATTATGATATGTATGATATGATTATATTATATCATAATCATAATAGTATAAAATATTATATTATAAAATATATCATATCATAATAGTATAGAAATCATAAATATAATAGTATAGAAATTGTATTAAAATATTATATAGTTCAATAATATATTTAATAGTCTTAACACAGATTCAATTGTATCAAAACTGATAACAAAATAATGTCAGAATTTGATTTCTTAAAATCTTATTTTTATATTTATTATATATAGACATATATGTGTGTGTATACACACACACATATATAAATACATATATGGACATTGATAGAATTAGATGTAGATATATAGATAGAGATAGAAATACCCATAAATACACTAAACAAAATACTGTACAATTGATCAGGTTATCCAGATCTTTTGGAGGGACTCAAAAATATACTTGTTGGGGCGCCTGAGTGGCTCAGCGGTTTAAGCCTCTGCCTTCAGCTCAGGTCATGATCTCAGGGTCCTGGGATCGAGCCCCACATCAGGCTCTCTGCTCAGTGAGGAGCCTGTTTCTCCCTCTTTCTCTGCCTGCCTCTCTGCCTACTTGTGACCTCTCTCTCTGTCAAATAAATAAAATATTAAATATATATATATATATATATATATACTTGTTGATCAATAACTGTACTATTAGTAGTGGTGAATGAGGTTGATTTAAAATGTGAGAATCCTAACCCCAAAACAGTTTTCAGAATAATACTTTATTCTCTCTACCTTCTGAGACAATCTAAATTAAAAAAAAAAAAAAAACAATAATACAAATTCTCAATGCTCACAGCACTAGCTTCTTAGGCACCTTAGACACATACTCTGTATTTAAAATTACAGTATCAAAAAATAATCCAGAAAAAATGTTTGTACATTTATGGATCTTTGTTATTATTGTGTGGATGAGAATCAGTGTTTCTTTTTGACTGTGTTAATCAGGTTACATAAAGTTATATAAAGTTGTTATTCAGTTATATAAAGATGTTATTTCTTTTAAATGATATGGGCATTACATTTTTGTGTTCCTCTTTGTCGTGTGAAGATTCAGAATCTGATTTTTAGGTTTTATTAATTTTAAAGGAATTCTGGTGTGCAATATGAATTTTTTTAAAGATAGATTTATTTATTTGAGGAAGAGAGAGCATGCAGAGCAGGAGTCGGGGGCAGGAGTAAAGGAAGGGGGAGGGAGAGAAGCAGACTCCCTACTGAGCATAGAGCCCAATGCAGCTAGATCTCATGACCCATGAGATCATGACCTGAGCTGAAACCAACTCACTGAGCCACCCAGGTGCTCCACATTATGAATTTTTAACAAAACATTGATTTCCATAAGCAATCTTTTCATGTCATCAATAAATATTATTTAATAAAATGTCAAATAGCTTTGATTTCCTAAGTCTTAAAGATTCCTTTTTCTTTTCTCCTTCCAGTAATTCCTCAGCATTAGTCTTCTTAATCTCACTTATTTTGTCCACTATCAAAATGCAAGTAATCTGACCATGTTAACACATGTAACCTCACCAGTTGCATATACTTTGATCAATTAACAAATAACAGGTGTGCATTGAATAATCCCTGTATGTAAATTCTTTTGAAGTATCTGCTCAAACATTGTATTATCAGCTGCTGGTTCTCTCCATTAACATTGTAATTCAGCTAGAGAAGGCTTTCTTCATTACTCACTTTCAGGGAAATTTTCTAGTGTATATCCACAGTTCTCTCTCCCAGTTTTTCCCATAGTTCTTTACAGTGGCAGCAGATTTGTTAGTATTCACAATTTTTAAGATCGATGACAACAGTTGTATTTTTGTTACTTGATATTCAATGAATAGATTGTCCAAATTCTCTTCTGGATTGTGTAGAGGAAGAAACCAGGAGGCAAAAAGAACCACAGGAGGGACCATGGGAAAAGAAAAAGCCAGTAACAGAAGTCTAAGGACCCTTAAAGGTTCTCAATCTACTTCACAGTGTGTCAAGAGTCAGCTGACCATGAATAGAACTGTACACATTTCAGAGAACACATGAGCTTATATTTTCTCCTCTAACTGAGGTAGAAATGATATCTTCATGAGTTGACTACCACTGAATGCCACTTTTGGTGGGTCTGTGTATGATTACAAAAGTATATATACCCGGAACAAATTTCCTCTTTAAAATACTAAATCTTCCTTACAGAGTCTTGATAATGAATCTTCCCAAAGTGAAATAATTTGTAATTTTCCATTCCACTTATTGCTGTTCTAAATTGAAAATTGAAATATCTCCAAGCATTTTCTGTGTGTGTTCTGTGTGTGTGTGTGTTTCTGTTTAACAAAACCTTTATAGCAGTAGCAGATTTATTAGTTTTCATAATTGGCAGGATTAATAAGAACTACTGTATTTCAGTTAGTTATCATAAATAAAATATAATACTTGATGCATGAAGCTTTGAAAACTTCCTAATTACCTCTCTTTCAGAAATCAATATGCAGAGCAAGCATACAATCATAAGCATCCGATTTCTCTTGCGGTTTCTTCTGTTCTGGGTCCTTATTGGGAAGTCACACACAGAAGAAGACATCATAATTACCACCAAGAATGGAAAAGTCAGAGGGATCAACTTGCCAGTTCTTGGTGGCACGGTAACAGCTTTTCTTGGAATTCCCTATGCACAGCCGCCTCTTGGTAGACTTCGATTCAAAAAGCCACAGTTCTTGACCAAGTGGTCCGATACTTGGAATGCCACAAAGTATGCAAATTCTTGCTATCAGAACACAGATCAGAGTTTCCCAGGTTTCCCTGGATCAGAGATGTGGAACCCAAATACGGATCTCAGTGAAGACTGTTTATATCTGAATGTGTGGGTTCCAACACCTAAACCAAAAAATGCGACTGTAATGATCTGGATCTATGGTGGTGGTTTTCAAACTGGAACATCATCTTTGCCTGTTTATGATGGCAAATTTCTAGCTCGGGTTGAAAGAGTTATTGTAGTTTCAATGAACTATAGAGTGGGTGCCCTAGGATTCTTAGCTTTACCAGGAAATCCCGAGGTACCAGGGAATATGGGCTTGTTTGATCAACAGTTGGCACTTCAGTGGGTCCAAAAAAATATAGCAGCCTTTGGTGGAAATCCTAAAAGTGTAACTCTCTTTGGAGAAAGTGCAGGAGCAGGTTCAGTTAGCCTTCATTTACTTTCTCCTAGAAGTCAGCCATTGTTTACCAGAGCCATTCTGCAAAGTGGATCCTCTAATGCCCCTTGGGCAGTAATGTCGCCTGATGAAGCCAGGAACAGAACGTTGACCTTAGCTAAATATATTGGTTGCTCTAGAGAAAATGAGACAGAGATAATCAAATGCCTTAGAAACAAAGATCCCCAGGAAGTTCTATTGAATGAAGTCTTGGTTGTTCCCTCTGATCCACTTTTGTCTGTAAATTTTGGTCCAGTTGTGGATGGTGATTTTCTCACTGACATGCCAGACACATTACTCCAACTTGGACAGTTCAAAAAAGCCCCGATCTTGGTGGGTGTTAATAAAAATGAAGGGACAGCATTTTTAGTATACGGTGCTCCAGGTTTCAGCAAAGATAACGACAGTATCATAACTAGAAAAGACTTTCAAGAAGGTTTAAAGATGTATTTTCCAGGAGTGAGTGAATTTGGAAGGGAATCAATCCTTTTTTATTATGTGGACTTGTTAGATGATCAGAGAGCTGAAAAATACCGTGACGCATTGGATGATGTTCTTGGGGATTATAATATCATATGCCCTGCCTTGGAGTTCACCAAAAAGTTCTCAGAATTGGGAAATAATGCCTTTTTCTACTATTTTGAACACCGATCCTCCCAACTTCCTTGGCCAGAATGGATGGGAGTGATGCATGGTTACGAAATCGAATTTGTCTTTGGTTTACCTCTGGAAAGAAGAGCTAATTACACAAAAGCTGAGGAAATTTTGAGTAAATCCATAATGAAATACTGGGCAAATTTTGCAAAATATGGGTAAGTGTTGATTTTTGTGATTGTTCTTGTTTGATTTTATTTGGTTTTTGCTTAGCTTTGCTTGTTGTCTGGTATAGGTGTCATTAAAGGCACATAAATGTTTTAATTATTTACTTTTTTTGGACCATAAGCTACTTTTGATTTTTATTATATAATGAATTTCAATTTCTTACATCGGGGTGCTTAAAAGAAATCATGAAGAACTTTTATGAAAAATATTTTCTGATTTCATTTCTAAAATACTGCAAAGGACTGTAGTAATATTAGCCAAGGTTTATATGCAAATAGATGTTTACCTTGAAAGCTAAAGTTATCATGACCATACTTTTTAACCTCAAAGTTTATAGTGTTTCAAGGTTTAGGGAAGTGTAGGGATGTATCTTCTCCTCATGCTCATAAGCAGAGGTAGTGGTAACTGCTAGGAGGAAAAACACATTGCCATTCAGGAAAATCAAAGGGCAAAACAGTGTTGAGGTTGGCCCTCAGATTACTTCAAATACAAATGCAGAATTTGGCATTTTATCAATTTTTCCCCTAATAGGTTTATTCAGAGCTTTCAGATGACCTGTATTGGACAGGAGCAGCTGCAAGGGTTTTCAGGTTTAGTTAAACTGCTTTTGGCTTGAGCAACCATATAGCTGACATTAACTAGTGAGAAATATGATAGAAGAACATGTTCTTTCCTTATATATTATAAATATTCTGATATTATGTCCCCAAGAGTCAGAAGAAAATAATCTGTTCAAATATATTTTCTTATTTGTGTCTCTTAAATATACAAATGTATGTGTATAGAAAATAAGGGTTTTTTTGTAAACCCCAAAAGAATTTTATACATTGGGATAATTCCTATCAGAGAGAAAAACAAAAGAAATACAAATTTGAGCATCTATTTTTAAAATACTGTGAGTACTTGCAGAAACTCACAGATTAATAGATGCATTAATCCAATCTGTCATATTATCTTTTATAATTGGGAAGAATGTTGATAGTGATGCTATTGCATTCTAGTTTTCTCTTCCAGCCTCCATCTGAAATTCATTATTTCATGTCACTAAATATATCTTCTACAAAGTTCTTGTATGGTATAATTCTTCTCAAAAATTTCTAATGCTATCCACTGTGTCTAAAGCAAAAATTCTTCTCTCTGTCATTAAAAGACATTTATAATCTTACTGCAACCCATAATCTCCAACAATACCTGGTTTCTTGGTGGGCCAGTTATCTCATGAATGCCAAAGATTCAAGCTTAATATACCTTCCAGTCTTGTTCTTGTTCTGCACCCTGTTTAAAACAGCTACCCCTCTCCTTTTTAATGACATGAGTCCTACTTTTTTTAAGGTTCTGAGCACCCACAAGTTTCACCTAGCGTATCTTTAATTCTTAGAGTTGTAATTGCTTCAGACCTTTTTTTCACTCTCAACAGAAGTTACTGACTGTAACTTGTCTTGGTGAGCTTTTTCATTGTATGCTGAGCCTCCCAAACTCGGCTGAACTAGCTTCTGAAAAGAGAAACTGGTTTTATGGGAAAATCATTAAAGTACTGGTGTGGGTATGTGACATATTTATCAAATATTTGGTTGTCAAATCATTAAACAAAAACAGGTTAAGGCTAGAATGAGTAAAAACATACATATGTTCAAGAGAAGTGAGCTATTAATTGTAGTTGTGCAATATCTTATGACTTCTCCACGTCATTTTCTGCTGAAGAGGGATCATCATTTCTAGAGAAGCATTAGAGTTATTTCTGTCTCATTCTGTTCTCACCCTAAAGGCTATATCCATATTAAATCACTTTATTATGTTTTAAATTCTTTCTTACAATTCTGGAGAGTATTTAAGGGGATATATTTCTTAAAATTATTGATGCCTGTAATTTTTAAAGAACTTTATTTTGCATGTTGAAATCATCAAGGAATTTATACTTTCTTATGTCACAATGGAGAATACTGAGAATCAGATGTGGTGAATATTGTGACATAGCAACAGTTCAAAGAAGAGAATCTTAGATGCTTATTGGAATAGATTATTGAATCCTAATCTACTTCCATGATTAGCATAATTTCATGGGAGTATGTGAAGGTTGACACATTTCAGTTATAATGATAAATTCATTTAAATGAGATTATAAACCATAAAGATTAAAGTAAACTTTTTAAAGTAGTTTGGCTATCACAAAATGTCATTTTCGTTGAGGAGTTTCTTTACAGTCCATATTTGCACAGTGAAACAGAAATAATAATACTTCATACGTGTTGAGGATTCACCTATTGGCAAACACAATATTAATCTCCTGGTATACATTATCTTCCTTTAGAGTATACCTAGGAATAAATACTGAAGCTTAGAATGGTTAAGAAAATTCCAAGAGAAACAAAGTTGGTAAATGTACAGTTTGTAAATCCATCCCCATCTATCTGACCACAAAAGTGACCACACAAGTTCTAACTCTGTGGTTTTCAATGCAGGGAGATTAATCCCCAGCCCCTCTTCACCTTCCCACGTCTAGAAACAATCAGTAATGTCCAGATTACTGTGTTTGAGGACCACCTCTGGGAAGGGGAGTTGCTACTAAGGAGCCCAAGGATGTTGCTACACTTCCTGCAAAGCACAGAATAGCCCCCACAACAAAGAACTATTCATTGCAAATGTTAGTTATCCCAAGATGGAGAAACTGCACATTCCTATTTCTTCATATCTCAAAAATAACACATTAAGAAAGTAAAAAAGTAGAACTAGGAGCAGTAATAATTATTCAGAAAAATGAGTTTTCAAGTTCATGGTCTTCTCCTTCTTAAATAATGTCTAGTATAAATTATATTTTTGTTATAATCAAATTCAAAATAAGGGGTGCCTGGGTGGCTCAGTTGGTTGAGTGCCTTACTCTTGGTCTCAGCTCAGGTCTTGACCCCGGGGTCATTAATTCAAGTCCCCTGTTGGGCTCCATACTGGACCAGTGTGGAGCCTACCTTTAAAAAAATTAAATTCAAAATAATTTTGGTGATTTTTAATTTTGCCAATGGGTCATTTAGTAGACTTGTTATTTAACTCCCAAGTATTTGGATAGTTTCTAGATATTTTGTTATTGATTTCTAGGTTAGTTCCATTCTAGTAATAGACAATACTCTGTAAGATCTTCCCCTTTGAAATATATTACAAAAAAACTGCTTTATGACCCATATGATCTGGATGGGTGATTAGTTTATGAGCTCTTCCATTACTTGGTATGGTGTGTTCTGTAAATCAGTTAGTTCACGGTTGCTCAGGTCTTCTTATATTCTCCCTAATATTTTTGCCTACTTGTTTCAAATACTGAGAAAGAGGTATTCACATCTTCAGCTATCATTGTGGTGTTACTCATTTCTCCATTTAGCTCTGCTAATTTCTTTTAGTATTTTAAATCTATGTTATTAATTTCTGTGCATATTTAGGATAATGTAGTCTTGACTACATACTGATTGACCATTCTATCATCACAAAATGTTTCTTTTCATATCGAAGTTGGCTTTTCCTAATATCAAAATAAACATGTCAAGTTTTCCATACTTATGTTACACATTTTGTTCTATCCTTTATCCCACTTATATTTCTAAAGAATCTGCCTGACAGTTGAGGTGGTATGATTAATCCATTTGACATTTAATGTGTTTATCAATATGATTTTAATTATATCGTCCCTTTTTTTTAAGTTCATTCTTCCTGTTGCTCCTTTGCAGCTTTTTATTTTGCATTAATTGAAAGTCTTTTTTTATTCTATTTTACTTTTATATAGACATTTTAATTTGCCTTTAATATTTTTTTCTCATGCTTGCTTTAGGGCTAGCAATTATTTCTTTAACTTGTGAAAGTCAACTTACAGTTAAACTGAAACATTCTGCATTTTGTAACTGACATTTCCCACTTTCTTCACAATTCACATTTCCCATTTTCTACATCACCCTAACTACTTCACAAATGCAAGAAACTAACATTATTTCTTGTATTCTCAGTGTTCCTCACCTTGCTGCCATATATTTAGGCAATGCATAATATAAAATCTCTCTTAAAAAATTATTTGCTTCAGGGGCACCTGGGTGGCTCAGTGGGTTAAAGCCTCTGCCTTCGACTCAGGTCATGATCTCAGGGTCCTGAGATCAAGCCCTGCATCGGGCTCTCTGCTTGGCAGGGAGCCTGCTTCCTCCTCTCTCTCTGCCTGCCTCTCTGTCTACTTGTGATCTCTGTCAAATAAATAAATAAAATCTTTTAAAAAAATTATTTGCTTCAAACCATCAGTTATATTTAAGTAAATTTTTAAAAGAAAAGGGAAAATGGTCTTTTATATTTACCCACAGTATTGCCATTATTTATTCTTACCTTTATTCTTACCTGTGGATTCTAGTTTCATCTGGTATCATTCCCTTCATGCTGAGGAACATTCTTAAGGATTTTTCATTGTGTAGGTTGACTGGTTACAAATTCATTAGCTTTCTTTTATCTGAAAATGCCTTTATTTTACCTCTACTGAAGGATATTTTTTAAGAATATAGAGTACTGGGGCACCTGGGTGGCTCAGTGGGTTAAAGCCTCTGCCTTTGGCTCAGGGCCTGATCTCAGAGTCCTGGGATTGAGCCCCACATTGGACTCTCTGCTCAGTGGGGAGCCTGCTTCCTCCTCTCTCTCTGCCTGCCACTCTGCCTACTTGTGATCTCTGTCTGTCAAATAAATAAATAAAATCTTAAAAAAAAAAAAGAATATAGAGTACTGAGTTGATTTTTTTTTTCTTTTCCATTATCTTCTTGTATCTCTAGTTCTGATGTGAAGTGAGATTTTATTCATATGATTTTCCCCCTGTATGCAATGTCTTTTTTTTTTTTCCACCCCTCTGGGTTGATTTTAAAATTTTCTCTTTATCTTGGGTTTTCAATAGTTTGTCCATGATATTTCCAAGTATAATTTTTTTTTTTTTTTGGTCTGGAGTTCTCCAAGACTCTTCTCGTTGATTTTAATGTCACATTTGTAGTATTTTGGGTCAGCATTTCATCAAATATTCTTTCTGCCTCCTTCTCATTCTCATCTCCTTTAAAACTCCAACTATACATGTACTAGGTGGTTTAATATTTCACTGGTCACTAAATTTCTATTCCCTTTTCTTCAGTTTTACTTCTGTTATTCAAATTAAGTATCTTTTATTGATTTCTCCACAAGCTCACTGACCATTCCAACCTTCTCCAGTTTGTAGCTGAACACTTCCTATGAGTTTTTTATTTTGTTTTAGTTTTCAGATAAAAATTTCCGTTTTTTGTTTGTTTGTTTGTTTTAAAGATTTTATCCATTTATTTGACAGACAGAGATCACAGTAGGCAGAGAGGCAGGCAGAGAGAGAGGGAGAAGCAGGCTCCCCGCTGAGCAGAAAGCCCAATGCGGGGCTTGATCCCAGGACCCTGGGATCATGACCTGAGCTGAAGGCAGAGGCTTTAACCCACTGAGCCACCCAGGTGCCCCTAAAACTTTCCGTTTTTAAAAACAATTTCATTTCTTTGCGAAGAGTCCCTCCCTGTCTTCTATTTAAAAATATATTATTTTTTAAGTTCTTGAACTTATTTAAAACAGTTTCAAGGTTTTGTTTGCTCAGCCAATATCTGGTTCATGGGTTCAGTTTCTATTTTTCTATTTCTTTGCATGTTTAATAATTTTCAAATTTATAGTGGATTTCATGGATTATATGCAGCAAAAACTATATTATTTTATCCCTCTCAGAAGAAGTATGCTTGCCCTGAAGAATGTTTTCCTTTTTTACCAGGTCATTCAATTAAAAGTTGTGTATACACTGAAGTTTGTATCAAATGTGTAATAGGCATGGTTTTTTTGTTTTTGTTTTTTTTTTTAAGATTTTATTTTATTTATTTGACAGATAGAGATCACAAGTAGGGAGAGAGGCAGGCAGAGAGAGAGAGAGAGAGGAGGAAGCAGGCTCCCTGCCAAGCAGAGAGCCCAATGCGGGGCTCGATCCCAGGACCGTGGATCGAGCCCCGCATTGGGCTCTCTGCCACGGTCGATCCCAGGACCGTGGGATCATGACCTGAGCGAAAGGCAGAGGCTTTAACCCACTGAGCCACCCAGGCGCCCCTGTAATAGACATGGTTTTAAATTACCTTGGAGTGGATCCAGGGGAGGTCCAATATATTTTATAGATTCTCCAACTTGGCAGGAATTAAACTCAAAAGTCAGACTTAAACTCAAAAGTCTGTCTTTACTGAGGGTGTTGGAGGTACTTGGTTTCAGGGTCTGTTAGGATGAGGTAGACTAGGTCTCCTTGTATTCCTTATTTGTAAGATTCAGCTTTGCCTCCAGCTGAGTATTAAAGGAACTAATGTGATGCAAATGAGGTGTTGACCACATTTTGATAGTTATTCACTCCAACTTTTCCCACCTCTCTTCTGCTCTCAGCCGGCAGCCTCTTCTCTCTCTTCTGCCTCTTAGACTCTCACCCTGTACTTAATCAGCCCAGGCCTCAGCCAAAGATCTGCAGGGAATCCCTGCAGAGAATTTTAGCCTCACCCCTTCCTTCCTGGAGTCGGGCTCCACAGATTGCAGCTTCTGTATCCAGGAACTCTTATTTCTGTCCCTTGACCTCCGTGAAGCTACTCAACTTCTTAGGCTCATGCTTCCTGCATCTTGGACAAGAAATTCTTCTCATGTGAGTAACTGCAGTAAACACGGGTTCGCATTGGAGTTCCCTGCTTTCAAAGAACACAGACTTGTGCTGCCTGTTGTCTGGTTCCTGAAACTCACTGCCTTGTTTTTGTTTTTGTTGTTTTTGTCCAGTATTATAATTGTTTATGCTGAGAAGGTTAATCCAGTTTAAATCACTCCATCGTGGATGAACACAAAAGTCCAGACTCCCTCCATTTGTATTTTAAAGGAATCTTAACCTTTTGTATTTCTCATTCGGTTACATGAAACTCATTTTACAGTTACTTTAGAATATCTTATCAATTTTCAAGACATATAAAAGCCTTTTTAGTTTGACTTCTTGGCAAAAATGAGAAAACATGATTCTGTGGTAGCACTAAAGTCTATTCAGATGTGGTATCTCTAGTTGTAGTGTTTTAAATTCCTTACAAAACAGAAGCCACAATATTATGTAAACCTTTGCTAATTGTAATTACCACCTATATGTTCTTTGGTTGCTCCTACTTTTCCCTCAATCCCATCTTTGAAAATGAATTTAAAACCTTACCCAAATAGTACACAGGTCCATTGTGCATTACACCCAATACTCTATACTATTATATGTTGAAATATCATTTCACATATATATCCATCGATCATTCATCCAAGCAATAACTTTATTTATTTTTGAGAGAAAGAGAGAGAAAGAAAAAGAAAACTAACAAGGGGGGAGGAGGGTCAGAGGGAGAGGGAGAAGCAGACTCTCCGCTCAGCAGGGAACCTGATGTGGGGCTAGGCTAGATCCCAGGACCCTGGGATCACAACCTGAGCGGAAAGCAGATGAAGATGTTTAACCAACTGAGCCACCCAGGCGCCCCTAAGCAATAACCTGATGGGCAAGAAATTAAATTAAGCAGAACTTAATGACATCCATTCAGCACTATCCCAATTATACAGGAAATTGGTGAAATCAAACTTGATTTATCAGAGAGACCAGAGCAGCTAAAGAAAGTAAATAGCCAAAATATAATTAGTAGCATAATGTAAGATAGTGGAGGATCATTATTCCAGGACCCCTCCTGTTGCTTCCCACTGTGTCAGATAATCTTTTGCTTACTGTACCCTCTCCAGGTGCTATATTCAGAGCTCCTCCAGTATACAACTTCAAGGGGAGCCATTCACCACTAAGTTACACAGTCGTCCCAATTGTATATGACAGCCCTTATGTATCCGGTGTTCATCTTTCTACAGATCTTATGTTTAAATCACCTTAGGCAACTTACTTCAAACTCCCTACTATTTTCCCTTATGTATAAAATGGGGATATAAATAGACCTCCCTTACTGACATATGTAAATGTTACTTTATCATTTACAGAGAATTGCATTTGCCCTTCCAATTAAAAACAAAACAAAACAAAACAAAATTTTCCCCCTACCAAGCACAAACTACTTCAGTCTATTCTTATCTAAGATCACACTTGCCTTCTCCCCCCCAAATGTACAGTTGTTTACTTTGCAGCTCCACGGAAATTAATTAATGAAGTTTTCAAACAAATAAAGATAAATTAAAAGTTGAAGCAGCTAACTGGTTTCTGTCTTTTTGGTGATAATCCATTTATTCAGAATCTCTCTGAAGTGGTTAATGTTTCCTGACATATTTTTTTTGCCAGACCTAAATGTTATGGCATACTTTTGTCCTATTTTGATATCATGACACCAAAAAAATTCCTTAACAAAGTATTTGTAACTTCATTATACCGTATCTGCTGCTACTCTTATGTATTTTATTTATTCCTTATTTATTCCTTTATACTGGAAAAAAAACCTTATCACAGATGGAACAATTTAATAAATGGAAACAAAAATATACTACTAAACTTTCAGTCCCATGATTCACTGATCCATTAAAAAAAATAAGAACAGTTCCTGATTTCTGTACTGGGAAGTAGGTGTGATTAAATTAAATGCTAAGCCATAATTTCTTAGTGCATAAGATTTTTTTTTTTAAATAATTGAGACAATTTAAAAATAGGCATGCTTCAATATTAGAGATTTGTCAGACTTCAAATGCAGTGAACTTTGTTTCCGATTTGAAATATTTGGGATATATATATCTTCATATACACACATGCATTAAGGATTGGGTGCTTCAAAGACATTGTTGTAACTTCACTATACTAGTAGGAACACATGCAACAACAATGTATTTTGTAATATTTATAATACAAAGTAGATTTAATAATGTTAGTGTTTAACAGGTATGATTCTATCTCGTTTACTTACATATGACACAGGAAATAAAGCGATTGAAAGAACAATTATTCAACCCCACTTATTTATTTATTTATTTTAATATTTTATTTATTTATTTGGCAGACAGAGATCACAAGTAGGCAGAGAGGCAGGCAGAGAGAGAGAAAGGAGGAAGCAGGTTCTCCACTGAACAGAGAGCCCGATGTGGGACTCGATCCCAGGACTCTGAGATCATGACCCGAGCCAAAGGCAGAGGCTTTAACCCACTGAGCCACCCAGGCGCCCCAACCCCACTTATTTTTTAAGTGAGTGTATTTTCTTTGTGTGTTCTTATTTTTCCCCCTCCTGCAATCATTTTACATTTTCAAAAGATAATAGAAAAACTGAAGAAAGTCAAAGAAAGTATAAGTAGAGAGCCAGTGCTTTTTCATTCTAAATCTCTGTAGGAATTAGTATGGGTCCTTATTCATTATGTAAAGTTTGTGAAAATGTCTTTACCAAGAAATTAATTTTCAAATTATACTTGAAATTTTTTTTGTTGTATGTTTTAACTTAACAAAATAAATATTCTGGGACTTCATTACAACACGTTTCTCAATAAGAGTTGCCTTAAATATAGCAAAAGGATAGCTGGTAAAGATTGTGTTAACATTACACTGGCAAGGTATGAAGTGTATGGGTTCTATTATTAGAATGAAAAAATGCCGGAATGATGACATTATCTAACATTTCAGATAAGAAGTATGTGGTCCATAGAAGAAAAGTGAATTGGAGCTAATAGGTGACAGAACAAAGATTAACTATGACTTTAGACTATTAACTTTCATTTCCTTGTATTATTCATTCACCAGGCTGCCTTCACCATAATTTATTGAAAGCAGTCATTAAACAGTCTTAGGAAATGCATTTGGTTGCAAACTAATAATTTTAACATGTTAGCATGCTGATACCTGCCTGGTTAATGTTACAAGGGTAAGGGCAGAGAACAGACTAAAATTAGACATCATGAGATGTAGAGACAAGTTTAAGTTTGTGAAAGGCTGTCATCTGGCCATCTAGTGCAATTATTATCAGGCTTATAATTAGATTTTCTGACAGATAATAGTTCATGTGGTTTCCAGAGTGAAGAAAAAAAATCCTTACCCTCTGATTCTATAATTATTTGTGGTACATTATCATAATTAACCTAACTGAAACATTTTGATGACTTTGCAAAAGGGTCAGAGTACCAGTCCCCTTGGATTTATTTTATTGCTATCATGACAGCATCAGTGTTCTATCACTTCAAATTCTGGCCCCCTCCCGAAGAATTAGATGTTAAATTACTCTGTAAGGAATAAAACAATGAATAGTAGCTGCAGTGTAAAGTACCTTCAGTTTAACAGATTTTTTGTGGGTTAAAAAATATGCATGCTGGGTGCCTGGGTGGCTCAGTCCTTAAGCCTCTGCCTTTGGCTCAGGTCATGATCCCAGGGTCCTGGGATTAAGCCCCACATCAGGCTCCCTGCTAGGCAAGAGGCCTGCTTCTCCCTCTCCCACTCCCCTTGCTTGTGTTCCTTCTCTTGCTGTGTCTCTCTCTCTCTGTCAAATAAATAAATAAAATCTTTAAAAAATATATATACATGCATTAGTGTAACTTATTTGAAAAGGAGGAATTACATTATGGGACAGTTTAATGTGTACATAGGATCACTTGCAAAACTGTTTCAGAGGACTGCAATATTTTACCATCAGTGACAGTGGTCCGAGAAGAAAATACTATATCCCCGCCAAGGGTTGCATCTATGAAGATAGCTATGTAACTAAAATACATTTGACTAAATGTTTTGAAATACTTTATCACAGTGAAGTAGGGGAGAACTAATGCTTTTATAGTATAAGGGGGCTCATTAAAACATGGAAAATCACATTGACAGGAGTTATTTACTTGGAAATAACAATGTGATTTGTTCTATATGGTTTTCGAAATGTTTTCTATATTTGGGAAAAAATATAGCATTCAGTGCACTTGTAAATCTGAAGTTCAGTCTGAACTTAGAATTAATCAATTATTATTTTAAAAATCAAAGTCATTATTTCAGTGACATATAAATGCAATACTTCAGAAGACCTGTAAGGTATGAAGTAATATGTCATATTTCACTAAGTAAAAAAATGCAGTAGCCAAAATGTGAATTTAAATATTTTACTGTATAAAATATGATTTCTCTGACTTTTTCACAATTAGGTATAACTAAAATGTGTTTGGTCAGATTTATGAGTTCTAAGAAATTATTCTTGCTTCAGTTTTCCTCCTAATCAATAACACTCAAGATCCAAGTGCTAAAAAGCATAACTCCACCCGATTTTTATTTATATGTTAATATTTTGCCTAGACTCCTTCCTATTAGCATGATAGATACTATTAACCTGATAGGATAATCTGTAGATTTATTGTAAATGAAATATCAGTATTAACTTGTCTACGGACCTCTGTTATATAGAAGCAATTGAGTCTTTATCTTATACGAATTACATTATTTTTGGTATATCAGTCTCTGATATATTTGTTTTTATGACTAGAGTTAAAATATTAGCTACAAAAAAATATTTTATCTGGTAAGCCATTACAAACCAACAAAATAACCCAATGGCGTTACAAGTGTTAGAATTCCTTGCTTGTTTAAAAGCCATAATTCCAATCATGCTTGTACTGGTTTCATAATGTTTTTAGAGGTATGAAAAGTAGATATTTTGTAAAAGTCCTTGATATGAAAATCTACATTTTTTTATAGAGTACTTGTTAATCACAAGTTAAAACTTTTTGTATGGTTGGGTCATATATTATACAGGGCTAAAGAGAGAGTAAGCAATGTTTGGTAGACAGAATACATACATCTGTTGATAAGTTCTCTGTCTTAAATGGGCAATCTTTGTGGTGACCAAAAATAGTTACAATAGTAACTTCAAAGTTCACTAACCATGGATCGCCATAACAAATATAATAAAAATAATGAGAAAAAAATTGCCATGTAGTGAGAAATACCACAATGTGACACAAAGACACAGAGTGAGCAAATGCTGTTGGAAAAAAATATGCAAATATCCTTGCTGGAGGCAGGGTTGCTGCAAACCTTCAATTGTAAAAAATGCAGTATTTGTAAAGGGCAACAAAGAGAAGTGCCATAAAACAAGGCATACCTGTACTTTGAAGAAAGATCTCGTAGGATTTGCTAACAGATTGGGTGTAGGATATGAAAGAGTAAGTGATGGCAAAGATGTCCCAAAATTTTTTGTCCGAGCCACAAGAAGTGCCATTTTCTGAGATAGGGATGCTTATGGGAGGAGATGGTTGGGATTTTGTAACCCAAAGTGCTATTTCAAACGTTGTAGGTTTAAGGTGTCTATTTTATAGATACTTGGAGCAATAAAATAACAATTCTGACACTGTTGTCTAGAACTCAGGAGAAAGGTTGGGGTTAGAGATATAAATTTGGTATCTAAGGGCATGAGGATGGTATTTAAAGCCACGAGATTGATAGAGGTTGTGGACGGAGTGGATGCCTGAGCACTCCTAGCCTAGAGGTCAGGAGGAAAAAGAGCAACCAGCAGAGAGAATGAGTAACCAATGAGTTAGAAAGGCAACTAGGAGAACAAGTTATCTCCCCAAGAGCAAATGAAGAAAACCTTTCAAGGATGGGATAATTTCATTTCAAAACATACCAAGGAAGGGGTAATGAAAGTATTAAATATAATGAATGTATATAATGAAAACTACATCAAACTGTACACAAAGGTCTTTGGGTTCGGAAATGTGGAGATTATTGGCGGCAAAGACATGGGATTTTTGATAGAATGGTTGGGAACTAAAACTTTAATGGAGATTCCAAAGAGAAAAGGAGAAGAGGAACAGGAAATTTCAGTTGAATCAATTTTTAGAAGAGGCTTACTCTGAAGTCAAATAGGGAGATCAAATCTGGGAGGCAGGGAAAAGAGGGCAGGAGTCTTTTTGATTGTGTCAACTTAAAATTAAGAGGCAGGATGAGAGGCAAATTAGTATTTATTTGGGATCGAAGAATTGCAATTCGGGGAGCACAGAATCAGGGAGAGACCCAAATAGTGTTTCACTTGCAGGTGAAGCCAGGGCAGTTTTATGAGGAAGGAGAAGGGGGTAATTACAACAGTTGAAGGAAAGACAAAGGTTTTCTGTGGTTGTTAGCACTGTTTCTACAGGTGTTAAGTGGTAGATTACTCAGGGTTATACATTAGTGGACTGCAGATTTTATCTTCAGAAAGTCCACAAGTCTCAGTCTTGTGACCAGGATATCTGTTTTCCCACCCATTTCTGAAACAATTGCTTAAAGCACTTGCTTTTTTAGCAAGTACAAAGGTTTGGCCCAGAGCAAACAAAGGCACATAAGGCAGTTTCTCTGCAGTGGCTGCAGGCTTTATTTTAAAGTGGCTCTAGTGATGCCAATTTTTTCACAATTGTTCTTGCTTCCCCCCCACCCCCCTTAAGATAGATTTATTTATTTATTTATTTATTTATTTATTTATTTATTTATTTGACAGAGAGAGAGAGAGAGAGAAAGTGTGTATGGACAATCAGGGGGAGCAGTGGAGGGAGAGGGAGAAGCTGGTTCCCCGAGGAGCAGAGAGCCCAATGTGGGGCTCGATCCGAGGACCTTGGGATATTGTCCTGAGCCAAAGGCAGTTGCTTAACTGACTGAGCCACACAGACACCCTTGTTCTTGCTTTTTTGTTGGGACATATTGCAACATGTCTATGTGTTGATGGGACTAATACAGTGAGTGATTAATGTGACTGTTTTCATTTTGTATCAGCATCATAATCATCTACTTAATTATATTTATTTACTTATTTTCTGTTTTCGAAAACAACACATCTCCATATAATGCACACTACTTGGTTAGAAGTCAGGCTGTCGGTAACTTGGATGTTGCAGAGCACAAATTAAGGGAATCAAGAGTAGGGAATCAAAGGGAAAATAAACAAAACCACCACTCAATCAGAACATCAAAAAAAAAAATTCTATCCTGAGATATTTCTTTGATATTTATTCCACTGAGAAGGTGGTATTTCATCATTTGGAATTTTTTGGCTTTGTAATGTGCCCCAAATTCTTAAAGAATTATTTGTTTGTTTTTTAAAATCAGAGACAAATCAGAAGCAGTAGTTTTTTGAGAGCTGAGGCAGAAAGCAAGCAACTTTGCAACAGTCTGAGAGGTCATAGGAAGAGCAAGACAAGCAACTAGGGGGAACGTAACCTCTGATACTCTAGCTATGAAGCAGGGAAATAAGGTTCTTGTCTCACGGAGTCCAAGCGTCAATCTCAAGGACAAAGGAGAGTGAGCAGAGCAGAGTTTTATTAAGCAAGGATATAGAAAAAGCTCTCAGGAGTGAGAGGGGTTGACCGGGGTGCCACCTAAGGTTTTTATCTCTGGACTTCGGTTAGAATTTTACCAGGAACTTGCCGATGGGTCAGGGATCTGGAACGAGACATGATGCTTATCATTGTGTGAGAGTCTTTCTGTTTTCTGTGACATCTATGATCTATAGATAGGTTTTGCTAGGTCTGGTTAATCTTTATAGTTAACTTCTCCAAGGCCTGGTCATTTTTTTGTGGTTGTTTTCTATTTTCTGTAGTTACAATGTAATTATTAGAAAAATATTTGAGCCCTCGCAGTTGAGACAGGGCATCTGGTTTTGCTTCCTTGTCTTTATTTTTGTTCTGTCTCAGTGTCTATACCCCTGAAATACCCTCAGAGCCTAGCTGGGGTCCCTATTTCTTCCCAGCTTGAAGTGCCATCCTTTTCCTATTCATCTAATGCCAATGATAATGCAATATTGACCCTGAGATCAAATAACATACTGTGGATTACCTTGTAGGTATCCTTTCACACTCAAGGAAATGTTGTGCAATACTTGTCAGGAAAATTAATTTGTTAACATAAGATGAATGTGGTTATAATTAAAATAACTGAGGACTTAAGCAACACTCTTTGCATGGGACCTATAAGTAATAATAATTTGGCCTTACTGTGTCTTCAGAATCTACTTAAGAAAGTACTAAGAAGCCTTTGGATTAACAATTTTAAGCCTAGGCTATTGTTTGTATTAATAGCATCAATGAAAATACATTACCTGTTAACATGTTCTGGTGGTCTGCTCAGGACTTCACTTCCATTATGCAACTCTCTAAGGAAGTATGGTGGTCATCAACAGATGGTGTGATAGGGCAATGAAGCTTACAGAGCTCAAGCTGCCCCAGATTCCTACAGGTATTAATGAAAACCTAAGATCTCCAGTTTGAATCTTGAGGTCTGATGGGAGAACACAAATACTTCTCTCTTGCTTATACTTCACTCCCTCTCTATTAGAATTTGTGTGTGCCACTGGGAAAGGGAAAGAACAAATAAATGAATCCTTTTTGTCCTTAGTTTCCTCATCTTTAATATGGGTTTGCTAATACCTATCCCCTGGGTTGGCATGTAAATTAAAAAAAAACTTTATGCAAAGTAGCTGACATATTTCTAGACACATACTGCAGGTAGCATTGCCAGATAAAGTACCCGATACCTAGTTAAATGTGAATTTCAGCTAAACAACAAATGATTTTTCTTAGGGTTTAGTATGCCCCATAAATTTGCACAGGGCATACTATATTAAAATAATTAAATTACGTGTTGTTGAGCTAAGCAACAAATTCATATTTAACTGGGAGTTCTGTTTGTCGTTGTTGTCTTATTTCATTCTTGCTAAATCTGGTAACTCTAACTGCAAGTCAGAGGGCCTACAGAAAGTGTTCTGAGTTCCAGCAGGATTTTGGAAAAGCTGAGAAAAGTTCCGGAAAGGGCCCATTAAGTCAGTAGGAAAAACAGAAGGAAATACAGAACATTGTAGTGAGAGCTGGCCCTCACAATTGTATCAGGCCAGCCTGATATCAAGCCCTGAATGGGGCTTTTAAGGAACACCTTCCATTTCTTAAGTCCTGGCTACATTCCTCAAGATTAGCTCTAGGGCTAGACAGGGCTCAGTTTGCAAGTTTAGGATTTAAGTGTCCTAAACTGAGGTAAGCAAAGATTAACATCAAAAGGGCAAAAGTTGATCAAAATATTAATGTTACAATAGAAGTAAAGTTTTCTTTTCCCTCAGTGGAAATCTCCAAAGCTCTGAATATGCATCTTGAGTTTGTTCTATTGTTTATTTTTTAACCTTTTACTCTCCTTTTCCACCTAAGAAAAGATAACCTCTGGGAAATGAATGTTTCATAAAATAATTCATTTTATTTATGAAAACCTTTTTTTAAGACTTTTGAATCATATTAATGAAACGTGAAATAAAGAATGAGGGGGAAATAACATAAACCAAAAAAAAAACAAAAAAAAATCACATTATTTGCAGGATTTTCAAACTAATTCTATTCTATTTATAACACTGGACTTGGCAATCTCAGATTTCATTTTCAAATTATTTGTTACTAAAAATAACAATTTACAATGCTCTGCTTACTTATAAAATTGAGTTATTAGAAATAAATTATTCAGACCTTGTAATTATATAAAGGGTTTTATTATAAAGTAAACATTATAGAAGTCAAAGAAACCTAACACTTACAAAAATGATTAAAATTCAAGGAAGTACAAGTCCTAATCTTGTCATCTCCATCAAATTTGGGTTCAGATATTCTATTACTTAGGCTTATAATAGACTATGTGTAAATTAAGATTGGCTTTTTGATCTCTACTGAAATTATTACATGGAGCCACATTGATTGTTTTATACCTTCTCTATGGAATTATGTTTCTTTTCTACTATTAGTACAATAAAGATCATTTATATATAATGAATAAATAATGTAACAGTGAGAAAAATTATTACTTTTAAACATTAAATTGAACATCATTTTACAATTGGCCTTCCTTATGTTAAGACATATACAAAAAATTAGCTTAAAACTTATAAATGTATATTTATTGTCAAATGACAAAAATGAAACAATTTAGTAACAAGTTTGATGTCCTTTATTGAAGGGAAAACAATCCATGAGTTGGGGAGTATATAGTTAGTGCTATCAAACAGTGGAGCATTCTTCCCCAGGGATGTTTGAGCAAGAACAAGTTTTCTAGAACTTTAGAAGCAATGACAAGGAGATGAGACTTTCCTGGCTGGGTTTGCATATCTAACTTTATTTAGAAAGATCAAGAAACGAAAGAAATAAGTATAGAGCAAAGAGTTAGCTTGGAATTTGGGGATCAGCTGACTGGATGTTTCAAACGGTCAAGTGGAGTATTTACATAGGCACAAAAATTATCCGAGTTTGTTTTGCTGACCTAGCACCCCAAGCAGAAACAACTCCCATTTGGGGCTTAGAAATTTATTTCAACACTGTGTTTTAACTTTCTTTTCTTCTTCATTTTCGGGACTAGGGAAAAAATTTGTGTAAATAAGTAAATCTAAATGGTAGATCACTTATGGTTTTAAACAGAATATGCTCTCAACCAGCTTTTCAATGTGATTAAGTTAAAGATCAATTATCTTTATTTTGTAAAGCAGTATAGACTTTACCAAATATTGGTATACATATTTAAGCTTTCTTATTGTGAACCTATTCTTGATATAATCAGATATCTACAAATGGAAAATAAGATGGAAAAATCAGAATTGATCTTCGATCTTTAGTGATCAGGAACTGAAAATTATTTACTTAATAAGGAAGAAAACCCCAGAAGAGATAAAAGATGATTGTAGTAAAATGATCAACACAAATATTTGATAATTCAATACCTAAAAGAGTATAAAAATTATTTCAACATCAAAAAGAATCTACCTATAAAGTATCTTTCTCTTATTTATCAACATGCTATAGAGCACTGATTGATCATAATTTTTCAGTTTGTATTGTTTAATTCACAGTAGCTTCTCTTTCTATTATTTTTTGTCCTGATTAAAAATAAAAAGTTTTGAACCAAAACCCTTACAAAAATATATGCAGAGGACCCTCACTGAAGTTGAGCATGAAAGTAAAGATTTTCTAGCAATTAGAGAATTGTGACAATCTCATGACATTATGAAGGGCATCTGAACAGGTTCAATAACTTGAAATGATAGATAACAGAGAAAGGGGGTTTAAACAAAATCTGGAGGAACTAATGTCAGTGTTCAATGCTTTGCAGCATAGTCTGTTCATGACTAGAGTACACATCCCTGTTTAAGAAGACATACCATCTCACACGATTAGAGTGCATGCCTATTCACAGGACTATGTTTCTTTCTATGAAATATCAGTAAAACATTTTTCATCATGGGAAAATACCACATTAAAGACAGTGCAAATAACTAGTAAACAAATATATATGGAAGCATTTATGTAAAATATTTAATTTTCTTTTTATTTCTCTGGTCCTCTAGATTAGTTGAGTTATGAACATAATGCAAGGAATAAATTATAAGGAAATAAAGATATTATAATCCACAAAATTAGAAATGCCTATTCAAACACAGTTTAAAATTTGAACGTGCTGTTTATTTGGAACTATAATAGTTTTATGGTTTTCCTATATCTAGCATATGAAATAAGTATAACTAGATTATCATGTCAACAAGAGCAAATTAATAAACTAAAACTTAAACATAAAATATAAATGGTGATAAATATGTTTATATTTTAAGATTTGTAATAGAACAACAAAAAAGTAAAGGACTTATGAGATTCAAATTTTATCCACTTATGGATTCCTATCTAAAGAAATCTTTGGATGAAGATATTATAGTATTTTTTTTCTTCTCAACTGTTTATTCTAAAATTGTATATTTCAGATGTGGTACCAAAGTGTAAAAAATAGATAAAGACCAAAATTATTTATATAAATTTCTGTTTGTTCCTGATAAATTGAGATGGTCACTTATCTGTTCTTGAAAATCAGTTTCACAAAGACTTCAGGAGGCAGCCTGAAAATACTCTGAACTCTTGAACCAATTTACATTAAAAAACATCAATAGAGAATGAATGAGAAGGAGAAGAAAGGAAATAAATGTAAAGAAAAGAGGAAATTTTATCAGGTTTCTAGCTCCTGACTCGGTGCTTTCACATATTAACACATTTACTTTCTATAACAAATTTGCTAAGATGTTATTATCTCTACTAATTAAATGAAGAGGTAAGCTGAGTTAAGTTGGGCAAAGTCAAATGGCTGGACATGATTTGGAATGAGAAACTTACAGAAGATATTCTGACACCAAAGACCATTTCTTTCCACTAGATCAGTTAACCATCTTGTCATTATAGATTTTACTATTTTAACTATTATTTTCTAATCCCCATTTTGGTCAGTACTTACTCATAATTCCAGGCTGAAACTGGAACTCCATGCACTAGGAAGGTAAAACAAGGGCACCTGGGTGGCTCAGTCAGTTAAGCATCTGCCTTTTAGCTCCTGGGATCAAGCCCCAAGTCAGGCTCTACTCAGCAGGCTTCCCCCTCTCCCTCTGTGTGTTCGCTCTTTCTCTCTTGCTAGCTCTCACTCTCTCACAAATAAATAAAATCTTTAGGGGCACCTGGGTGGCTCAGTGGGTTGGGCCACTGCCTTTGGCTCAGGTCGTGGTCTCAGGGTCCGGGGATTGGGTTCCTCGTCAGGCTCTCTGCTTGGCAGAGAGCCTGCTTCTCTCTCTCTCTCTCTCTCTGCCTGCCTCTCTGCCAACTTGTGATCTCTGTCAAATAAATGAATAAAATCTTTAAATAAATAAATAAATAAATAAATAAAATCTTAAAAAAAAAAAAGAAAAGTAAGGTAAAACAATGGCCATCCATGTGCCCTCCCATCTTGCTGAGGAAATAATGTCTAATTTATCAGATTAAATTGGCTTTATTTCAAATTTACAAATTAAAATTTTAATGCTTCAAACAGAAATCCAAAAAGAGAATTTTTGAAGAGCCAATCAAATTAATGTCTTTAGCTATTCGAGGGTTTTTGTTTTGTTTTTGGTAGGTGCAGAGAATTCAGTTATTCTTAAAACATTACCACTGTCTGTTTATGCAAAGACTTCTCTCATGTCAGTTAAATTATTTTATTATTTTTTCACTTATGCCAATCTTGAATCGCACCGTGTCATGAGCACGCTAAGGTTCACGCACAAGTTGTATTTTTCCTCCCATTTTTAAAGGAATTTAATCCATCTTGGGCCCCTGCAGATTTCCTCTAGTTCTGCTCCTCATCAGTGTTGGGGTGCCAGCTTTGTTCAATCATAAAGCAATGTTAATCACAAGTATAAGGCAGGTTCAGGATTGCAAATTCAATGACATTTCACCATGTGATAAAACTTGGCTTTTTACACAGCACACGGAGCAGGACGCAAGACAAACCACACAACCAGCAAGATAACAGAAAGGTGCAGGAAGTTAACGAACCAAAGACAAAGTCAGTCTGTGGGCGTGCAGTTGAGATAAGGAATCAGTCTCGGTCAGGGTCCGCTCTGGGCACCTACTACTTCTTGTTCAAGCCATGAAGGACCATAGCTCTGTGCGGGGATCAGTGGGGGAGAGCCTTTTGGGGAGTTGCCTTTTTAAGTGGTCAGACATAGGGAGGTAGGTCTGAAGAGTCAGACAGTTTGTTGCCAAAATCCTCCCATTTTTTTTTTTATATTTTATTTATTTATGTGACAGACAGAGATCACAAGTAGGCAGAGAAGCAGGCAGAGAGAGAGAGAGGAGGAAGCGGGCTCCCTGCAGAGCAGAGAGCCCGATGCGGGGCTCGATCCCAGGACTCTGGGATCATGACCTGAGCGGAAGGCAGAGGCTTTAACCCACTGAGCCACCCAGGCGCCCCCAAATCCTCTCATTTTTAAAGGGAATTGATCAACTGTGGGCCCCTGCAGACCTCCTCTGGTTCTGTTCTTCATCAGTTTTGAGGTGTCAGCTAATGTTGGTCCTGGTGATATCTTTTAACTGCTATACCTTTTTTTTTTTTTAATTTTTTAAAAGATTTATTATTTAATAGAGAGATCACAAGTAGGCAGAGAGGCAGGCAGAGAGGGAGGAAGCAGGCTCCCTGCTGAGCAAAGAGCCTGATGTGGGGCTCTATCCCAGGACCCTGGGATCATGACCCGAGCGGAAGGCAGAGGCTTTAACCCACTGAGCCACTCAGGCGCCCCAATTGCTGTACCTTTAACTGCTTGTGTCATTGCTTGACACAGGCTCCTGCCTGACAGGAAAGACTCCATTTTGCTCTCTGCACCCCACACGCTTACACTCTGTTAGGCACGTTTGCCCAACGTGGCATCTGTTCATGAATAGATAGGTAGATATGTCTTCACTTTTGTTTCAGATTGTTGTCCTTCGGTATTAGATAAAAATTTAGTTAAAAGAATTAGACCTCCACTTGCGTATGCAAAGTCATTTCTCATTTCACCTTTTCTGTGGGGATTGTAACTGCATATTAAATGGAGATCTAAATTTCTCAACTTTAGATTCATTTGCAGTTTGGATCTTCCACTTTTGAGTAAGATCGTTTCACTTCCTGAGTTGCTATATTCTATTAATTAACATTTAACATTGCTGCAAAACAAAAAAAAAATTTTTAAAATAATGATTTGTGGTATCTATTTTAGTTATCAGTTGTGTAGCTTTATTTTATCATCTCTCTGAAATAAATATCAATTTAACTTATGACTCTTAAGTAAAATGTTTTGTTTTTCAAAAAAAGGGGTACTCACTCACTGCATGTTTTAATGCATTAACCCTGAGTTAGATGTTTCTATTCTTCCAGAAGTTTCCCCTTACTTTTATCTTCTGATCTTGCCACAGTCTGTCCTTTGAGATAAGAGCTCCACACCAGTTCTTTTAATGGTATACTAAAGAACAAAACTTTTTAAAAGAGATAAAAAGAATAACAGCTCACTTCAAATACTGTTAAAGAAACCAATACCTAACAACCTACTGTTAATTTCAAGTAGAGAAACTTGATTCTTTGAATGGCCACCCAGGCAGAGCTAGTGACACCATGCACCTCTACTCCCAGTGGCTAGTGGTATTTGTCCCACTTGCACAGCCTAGCCTTGAGGCTGAAAAATTGCCAACGAAATAACACACCCAAGGAGAAAATGGAAACAAATGTTATAAAGCGAGAAAGTTATATAAAATATAGGGGGAATCCTTCAAAATACAACATTAGCAAACAAATGAAGGACGTGTAAGTACTAGGAATCTGCACTAAATATATTAAGATTTTTGAGTGGGAGCATAGTCTTCTCAGGAGGGACAATATGGGAAACTTCCGTAAACATTCGCTCTGTGGATTGGAATCAGCTGCTAGAAAATCACAACTTGAACAGAAAAATATTACCCTTAGCTTATACTGAGTGTAACTATAGATAATTAAACTGTTATTATCAAGGATTTATTTTTAAAAATTCAGTATGCAAGAATGTAGCCTGCCAGAAACTTAGCTATTTTTGTCTCCAAAATAAATATCAATTTCTGTAATTGATATGAATATAGAGATTTTTTTTTTTTAATTTTATTCATTTATTTGACAGGGAGAGAGAGAGAGCACAAGCAGGCAGAGTAGCAGGCAGGGGGAGAGGTAAAAGCAGGTTCCTTGCAGAGCAAGGAGCCCAACATGGGGCTTGATCCCAGGACTCTGGGATCATGACCTAAGCTGAAGGCAGTTGCTTAACCAATTGAGCCACCCAGGAGCCCCTTCATAATCACCTAATACAATGGCTATCTTATAGTAAGGATGAGTAAGATCAATAATTTTTAATAATATTGATAATCATAAATATAGGTACCATCTGAGGAATGTATAAAATGCTACTGACTTCTTTAAAATACCAGATATGGGGGCACCTGGGTGGGTCAGTGGGTTAAGCCTCTGCCTTAGGCTCAGGTCATGATCTCAGGCTCCTGGGATCGAGCCCCTCATCGGGCTCTCTGCTCAGCTGGGAGCCTGCTTCCTCCTCTCTCTCTCTCTGCCTGCTTCTCTGCCTACTTGTGATCTCTGTCTGTCACATAAATAAATAAAAATCTTTAAAAAAATAAAATAAAATAAAATACCAGATATGGGCATTTTTCAATAAATTATTATAATGAAAGAATACTTAGCTTAGTAGCTAAAAGTAGCTACTTTTTATTTTAAAGATTTTATTTATTTGAGAGGAAGGGAGGGAGAGAGATAGAAAGAAAGAGAGCAAGAGCAGGGGGAAGGAGAAGCAAACTCTCCACTCAGCAGGGAGTCTGATGTGAGGCTCCTTCTCAGGACCCTGGGATCATGACCTGAGCCAAAGGCAGATGCTTAAGCAACTGAGCCACCCAGACACCCCCACTTTTTGTTTTTAAAGCTTAACAGTTTGGGAAATTTAACTAAGGACCATGCTCTACTAGACATGCTTAAAGTCAACTTTTACTATTATGTTTGATCATCATAAAAATGATGTGACTTTTCTTAGAGAACTTGTATTAATATTAACATATTATGTGCTTTACTTTGGAAGATACTGTAATATGAAATTATGCTTTGCTTGATTATAATATACCTAACAAATATTGGTCTTATGTATCTTTGTTAAACTTATGCCAAATAGGAGCATTGGGTCTAAAAAGTTATGCATGTATGATTATATAGATATATAAATAATGGGAAATAAGATATTTATTTTATATTATTTTATTTTATTTAAATTAAATTTATTAATGCATAGTGTATTATTAGTTTCAGATATAGCGGAGTAACATTTTAAAGCATTTTGAATATCAAAAAAATCTTTAAAATCTACCAATTCGTCCTATGTTCCAATTTTATAACAATAACAACAACAACAACAACAAACTTGAAAAATGCCCTACATTTAAGTTGTAGTTAGTGTGAAGCACAAGAAAGCCATGGTCTTAACCTAAAAGTTGAAAAAAAATTCAAAGTTTTTTATTTGAAATCACATAGAAATTGGTTTAGTCATTTTTTGTACCTATTTTCACTTATATGGGCTTAATGTTATCCATCCACCACCCCTAATAGCCCACGTAAAGTGATAGTTGTTTCTATAAGGTTACAGTGTTCTAGTCATGCTCTTCTCTAATTTTTTGTTTTGCATACTCAATCAACATAGCCATGGAAAGAACCCAGTTTGGTCATTAAAACAATCAGAACAATATTTCATCCATTTTGACTATTACTCAGACAGATTAAAATTAAACTACATAATCATTATTGTTATGATTATATCATTATTTGGGCATCTGGTTCTAGTCCCTTTCTGCTTCATGCAATATTATGAACAAAAAGTTATGATTATAAAAAATCAAATATTTTAGGGATAACTGGGTAACTCAGTTGGTTAAGCCACTGCCTTCAGCTTAGGTCATGATCCCAGGGTCCTGGGATCGAGTCCTGCATCCGGCTCCTTGCTCAGTAGGGAGCCTGCTTCTTCCTCTGCCTCTGCCTGCCACTCTGCCTGCTTGTGCGTTCTCTCTCTCTCTCTCTGACAGATAAATAAATAAATAAATAAATAAATATAATCTTTTAAAAAAATCAAATATTTTATATTAAATTTTACCCCACATCTCTATAATATTTTATAATTTTATTCATTGAAAAAACTTTTGAGCACTAATTATAAGCCAGGGACTGTGCTAAATGCAGTGGAATCAGTAGAAATACATGGTAGAAAAAAATGCAATCCTATCATCCAGGAGGTACCACTTACTGCTAAAAGAGAGCAGCAAATAGCAATTTACCATGCACAGTGAAAAAGACTACACCATGAATGAAAAATAGACCTCTGTGGAATATAACTTAGAAGAACCTCAAGTCAGCCCTAGAGTATTATGGAAACCTTTCTCAAGGAAATAGTCCTTTGGGAAGATGAATAGTATTTCCAAATACCCAAAGGTGATAGAGAGGACAAGAGAAAATAAAAAGGCAAGCAGGTGTAGGAAGACATGGGTCTGGAGAGACATGCAGAAACCAGTTCATAAATGTGTCAACCCTACTAGTTTGGGATTATATCAGAAGGGTGCCATGTGGAAACATTTTGTTTTGTTGCTTCTTTGTTTAAGTCTGGGTGGAATACTATTAAATTAGCATTTTAGTAAGATCATCCTGTCTACAGGGAAAAGGATGGTCTAGAGGTGAGCAAGAAAGGTGACGGGGAATATGATTTGGAGATGGGTTTTAATTGCTCAGGGCAACAATAATAAGCCTAGAATAGAAGGGTTCTTTTGAGAATGAAAAGGTCAGCCAGATGCTGGATTTGAGAGGTTCAGTGGATGTAAGTCTTAGATAGATATAAAGGATATTAGAGAAGAAGGGGAAATCAGTGAATGTTACCCAGTTTTTTGACTTGACTAGCCAGAGTCACTTCCTGAGTTAGGTACATGTGGATGACAGGGTTAAATTGTTTTTAGTCCTTCATACATTGGGTTAGTGCCTATGAAACACCCAAGAGAATAAGTTGGTAGGTACTTGGTTATAAATAGTAATTTAATCAACCAAATTGGATGTGATTACTAAGATATTTTATGTACAATGAGAATCTAACAGGCCTATAATACTTAACAATGACCGATGTTAGGAAGGACGAAAAGGAAAAGGAACCTAAATTCAGAGTAGGAAGGAGTGGCTAGAAAATTAGAAGGAAAAAAAGAAAAATAAGAAATTTGTGGTGTTTCTAAAGACAGTGGAAGTAAATTTCTTAAAAAGAAAGGTAAAAAATTAGCAAAGTAAGCACCGAAAAAACGACCTTTATATTTAATGATCTAGGTCATTGGTGTCATTCATCTGTGCTGTACCTTACATTTTCCAGAATCACATGAAGAGATAAATGTCTCTTCTTCTACCCATATACATATATATATACATATGTGTGTGTGTATATATATGTATGTGTATATGTATATGTATATATGAGTGTGCAACCATTAAGTTGATTATTCAAAATATGTAATAAAACATCTTATACCACTATGAACTAATCTTGGGTTTAAAATCCCTTTGGAAATGTATCTGTGTGTCTTTAAGAAGCTATACTGAAATATGAGCTAATCAAATTTCTACTTTTTCTAAGCTTCCAAAGCCCTCCTACTGTCCTTCCGGGATTCCCAGTCTGGCAACGAAATTCATTGCAGTTTCAGTTTTTAAACATTTCCTTCATTCTTTGGTATTAACTGATATCTAACTGATCCTGAAGATTCCATTTTATTTTCAGCCCATTCAGGTGATTTCTGTCTTTATTCCAGTATTCATGTACCACAGTGTTGTAGAAATATCTACCCGAGTGTTCATCACCATTTCCAAAGCATCATCCCACTTCCCTCAGAATAATTCAACTCTGAAGCAAATTTTGTGAAACACTGTCAGACTCTGCTACCCACTCCCCATTCTTGCTGTATCATCTGCTTAAATCCTAGTGAATCCTACTCATTCACTAGAGATTTCCAGGATCTAGCACACTTGTCCTCTCTCTACCATAAATCACATAACCATCTTTAAATATTTTGGTGTTCATAACAACAATCCATCCAATGCTTAGAGTCTTCAATATTTCTCACCTGCAGGAATCACAGCATTATTTATGTCTAAATATACAGTTGCAACCAAACAGTTTAATGTCAACACACACACACACACACACACACACACACACACACAGTGCTAATAAATTCAAGAATTTAAACTCAAGATCTTTAATGTTGCCTGGTATTAAATGTCACTAACCAATTTATTTCTCCAGCTTTTCTAGAGAATATATTTTCTCACTCTTCAAAGCTTAAAAATTCTGCTTCTCATCATAATTTCAGTTATAAACTTGCATTTTACACACACCCACCCACACACACACACAAACACACACCCCAAATCAATCAACCTATCAGAATTGATGCCTATGTACCTTACCTTCCTCCTTCTGTAGTTAACATTCTGTCTCCCATCTCTACTGTGAGTGGGATTCTATAGAGCCCGACCACTCATGACAATGCAAGAACTAGCTCTTAAGATTATTTTCCTTCTCTCTTTCATCATTTATTTCTTTATATATTGGTCCCATTATTTTATTAATATCTATCTCTCATCTTAAAAAAAAAAAAAGACTTCACATTGTTCAACACCTACTTTCTCATTTTCCTATTGCCTTTGACAACAAAACTCTCTAAATGAGTTTTCTCTACCAATTGCCTACTTTTCTTCTCTCATTGTATATTTAAATTATTCCATTACCCCAGTCACCTCAAATTGCTGGTCTAATAATGGTCAGCAAATTATATAATCATTTCTCAGTCTTCTTGCTTAGCCTGTCACTATTGTTTGACCTTCCTACATTTTCCTACATTTTGACCTTCCTACCTCCTGGAAGCATCTTCTCTAGTTGGATCCTATGAACCCAGCCACGGCCAGGTTTTATCTAACCTTTCAAACCTACTTTCGTTCCCTTTGTTGTTTCTTCTCCTCTCACCAATGCATGTTGTAGCATTCCCAAACTTAGTCCTTGGACGTGTTCTCCTTTCTATATATTTTCATCCCATAGGTGATCCCATCCAGTTTCATCACTTTAACTACCACCAATATACCAATGACTTCTTCCAAAGCTGTATCTGCAGCCCAGATCTCTCCCTTGAACCCTTGGACCTTATATCTGTATCTGTTTAGGTATTAGTAATATCATAAACTAAATAGCCATAATTTTCTTGTAATATTCTCCTCACAGGCTTTCTCATCTCAGTTAAGAACAACTCCATTCTTTGCTTTGCCTAAGCCCCAAATTTCAGGATCAGTGTTGCTGTCTCCCCTTTTATCCTTCCCTACATCCAGTTTGTTGGTAAATTCTGTCAACTTGACTTTAAGAATATAACCACGCCAGACTTCTCTTGAAGAGTATATGTCGTTTACAATGATTAATGCTCATTGCATATCTTTAGATCTAAAATAGTCATAAATAGAGCCTAGACATTCAGTGATACTAAGAAATTATTGTTAAATTTATTAGGTATGGCATTGTTGTTTTAGCTAAGTAAGAATATGTCCATTTCAGGGAGAAGGAGAGGCATACTAAACTGCTTAGTTAAAGAATGTAATGTCTGTACTACAGCACAGAACAAATAAATGGAAGGAGTTTAGGACTCTTGACTGTTTTACTGCTATGCCTTTGGCTCAGACAACCATCATCTCTCACATGTATATTTTCCTCTAACTTTCTGCCTGGTGTTTGTTTTCTTTCTTTTTCTTTTTTTTTTTTAAAGATTTTATTTATTTATTTGACAGACAGAGATCACAAGTAGGCAGAGAGGCAGGCAGAGAGAGAGGAGGAAACAGGCTCCCTGCAGAGCAGAGAGCTTGATGCGGGGCTCGATCCCAGGACCCTGGGATCATGACCTGAGCCGAAGGCAGAGGCTTTAACCCACTGAGCCACCCAGGCGCCCCTGGTGTTTGTTTTCTTATGTTCGCTCCACCTTCATCTCTTCTCAGCATGGCGTCTCCATTCCACACCTTGCTGTTTCCTTGCTGTTTCTTGAACGGATGGGTCTCCTTCGATACATTTATCCTCTGAACATCTGCAGAGTTCTTCCCCACTGATCTCTTTTTGCCTCCTTCTCCAGATATTTGCATAAATATGTCCTTCATTTTCTTAGGTTGTACGAAAGTTATGGGAGCCTTTTCTGATTGTTGTAACACGTTCTCAATTTGCTATGCTTTTAACGTTTTCCTTCTCTATACTTTTGTCCTCTTCATGTGTATTATCTAGCAGATTGATCTTATTCATCATCTCGCTCTCCCACCAATATATAAGATCCAGAAAAATAGAGGTTTTTCTTATTTTGTTCAGAACTGTATATCCAGTACCTGTAACATGGTTGGGCATATAATAGATGCCATAGTCAGTGAATTCAATAAGTTAAGAAGTAATTGAATGGATTCTTCTCAACTTCCCTAGCACTAAAGTTCTCCAGATCTCTTCCCTTTTCCTTTTCTATACCCTCCCTTAAGTAAGCTCTTCTATTTTGATATTAAACACTATATATATGCTCATTAATTCCATTTGCAGGTCTATAAATGTCTCTGACATGTATAAGTTGTTCAAAAACGTAAATCTTTCCTATCTGTAATTTTTTACTTTCTTCCTTCTACATCAGTGAATTCTATCAGTTCAATCTTCAAAATAGACCCTAATATAATTTAGGTCTCACTGTTTCAGATACAAGCCTGTTCTCTACCACCGACATACCTATTCTGGTTTACTACAATAACCAGTCTCTCTGGTTCCTCTGTTGTCTCTTTATAGTTTATTCTCCTTCTTTATAGTTGCAGTTATCTTTTCAAAATGTTAGCCGGACCACGTCACTGCCTAGATAATAGCTCTCTAGTGATTTCTTATTTTATCTAGAATAAAATCTAAATTTCTTATCATTATTTAAAAGGGCCTATGCGACATGTTCTATGGCCATCTCTATTAAGATTCTCTTTCTGCTTACTATGCTCCAGCCAACATTGTGGTCCTCTTGAGATCACTTATTAAAAATGTATGGGTAAACAGGCTCTGAGAAGTTGAATAACATCATGCAAATTCACGCCATTTTAGAAGCAGACTCTGGTTTCGAAGCCTGTGATTTCAAACCACACATTTTGCGGCCCATCGGGGTGTTATGTGATAATGGGCGCGCATTGGGGACATTACCTGAATCTGAGAACACAGAGGGTGCCATGGTAGAGGTTAAATGTGGTGTGGTTTCATAATGCTGAAAGAAAAGCAGAATGATAAATGTAAGTGTATATGCAGTGGCAGGGATTTCCTGGCTAGAGCCCAGCAAGGTGTTGTGGATGAAAGAATGTGGAGCCTTGTGAGTTCATCATGTACCAGCATAGTTAAACCTGAGAATGGATATGTTTGTCAAGGGAGTGGATAGATGCAGAAAGAAAATTTGAGTCAAAGTTATCCCTTGCAAGCCCAGAACCAAATAGCAGTTTGATTTTTAGTTTATTGCAAACAATTGAATACCGAGGTCTTACTGGCCTCTGGAATATTGGATCACAATGACTGTGACTGTAAAGATAGGGAAGAGGACATACACCTTGATCAAAATCTCTAAGTGAGCATGTGCAATTTTAAAAAGCTCTGCAAATAAATCTGAACAACCCCTACATAGATGTGTCTCCTTATCACTACCGTTTTCTCTTCTCTTATTTCTCTTCCCATTAAGAATCACTGCTTTATAGCATAGGAAACAAACACACCTAAAATTTTTTTTTCAAGTTACACAGACAAAATGCAGGTTAATATAAGAAAAAAAATGATGGAGTAGCAAAAGAGACATAGCAAAAATATATGTATTTAAATTAAAAACAATGTCATGGGGGGGTGTGCCTTGCTGGCTCAGTCAATTAAGCATCCAACTCCTTATTTAGGGTGGGGTGAGGTCATGATCTCAGGGTCCTGAGACTGAGCCCATGCCAGGCTCCACGCTTAGCAGAGTCTGCTGGAGAGACTTTGTCCATTCTCCTCCCCACCTCCAAGCTTGCTCTCACTGTCTGTCTCTCTCAAATAAATAAATAAATCTTTAAAAAAAAAAACACTGTCATGGATAACATTCTCATCAATGTGCAAATAAGATAAATTACTGGTAAATGCACATCTGAAGGAATGTGTTTTTTAATAAAAAGTGGGATGAAGATTTTTTTAATTACATGTATATTTGAAAGATGAAACACTTTCATTTTCATTACTTTTTAATTTTAAAAATATTAAAAATAAATCACATTAAAAGTTGAAAATCTAAACACACACTGAACTATGGATTTCTTGGTTTTCTCTCCCCTCCAACAAAAAATAACCTTGTTTTGTTGTTGAACTTCCAGCTAACTATAAATGGATCAGAAAGAACATGAACATGGCCATTAGAGGAAGGTACCGTTGATGCTGAAGTTCATGTTTACCATATAGTTTCCATGGTGATTCATTCCTCTGGGTCTCTATTGCCCTAATAAACCTACCTCACATCTTTGTTGGGAAAACTTGTCCAGTCATAGGTATTCTACTGCGGAAAGCCTGAAAGAAATAGCTAGAATGGTTTTGGTGTTATAGAACAGTGCTGTTATCTTCACTGTTGCTATTTGTATCCACTTCATCATCACCCTTGCATTTGTTAAATATTTTATCAAGACCCTGGTATGACTCGACGCATTCTGCATAGATATTTCATGCATTCTTTACAACTAATCTATATAAAATGCATTAATATCCTTATTTTACAAATAAATTGATGATTGGAGAGTTTAGGCAAATTGCCCAAGGTCACATAGCCAATAACATTTTTCATAAACACTTTTTCTGCCTCATTTCTTGATACCAAAATTGTTTCTAAATTATGGTACCTGAAATAGCAGTTTAGAAAACTTTAAACTATGAGATAAATATATTGTTGGCAGGAATACTCCTTAACTTCCTTATATAGCTACTATTTTTTTTAATATCTTATTTATTTATTTGACAGACAGAGAGGTCACAAGTAGGCAGAGAGGCAGGCAGAGAGAGAGGGAGAATCAGGCTCCCCACTGAGCAGAGAACCCGATGTGGGGCTCCATCCCAGGACCCTGAGATCATGACCTGAGCTAAAGGCAGAGGCTTTAACCCACTGAGCCACCCAGGTGCCCCTATAGCTACTATTTCTATGTAGAAAATAAGCTTTTATCCCACCTCTCAGATTAAGGACATTTTAGGATTTTTAATTTCAATGTATATTTATTAATTTATATATTTCACAGCATATTTATTTCATATTTATATGTGGACATAAAATGTTAAAAATATATCTGATTATAGCAAGATAATTATTTCTGTAGCTCTTATCAAAAAAAGCATACAATTTAATAGAAAAAAATATTTTTAATTCTTCAGCATTACCTCAAATATTTTTGCATAAAATTCATGAAAAAGTGTCCAAGGAATACTTCCTTTATATTCACAAGTTATTAAATCATACTATCCAGTAGAAAATAATTATCTTTTTAGCTTTTATTATAGTACATCTGCTTTGAATATAAGAAGTAAAATCCTGTGACTGACTTGGCTGCAATTTGGAAGTCATTCAGAAATTACATTCATCATTGTCACTAAGGAAAAGTCTGGAAGGAATTGCCTAAGCTGTATTTAGCATCTATGAGAACTGCACAGTCCACTCTGTTCATCCTTCTCACATTTCCTTTCCTAAGGAAAAGCCAGGAAACTATAGCCAAGAAACAATACATAAAGTAAGGTTTGCTTTCAATATCCTTCAGCTCACCTAAAACTCTTTTCTATGACTCAATAAATAGCCACTTCTGAATTAGTACATGCTTTTTTCAAAGATGTTTGGTTGTATTCCTTGTCTTTCTTCATAGACAATATTACTTTCTGAATTTTTAATATCTATTACTTTGTTTATATATTGTCTGTCTCCACAGATTAAGATGGATCTCTGTGATCACAGAACTTCTCAGTCCTATTCACTGATCTTTGTGATCACAGACCTTCTCAGTCCTACTCAATGTTATATCCACCATCCAGAGAGAAGTTCCTGGCAAAAACTGGCAAACAAATTCAAAATAAATAATAATCAGCTTCCTGAAAATAAAATTAGGTTGATATTTTATTGTGGATTAAAAAAATTCAGTAAAACACTATTATGTGATCATCTACAATTAAGAATAACCTTATTGTTTCACAAGTGAAGAGGTTATGTTTAGTCTGGAGGACATATGAAAAAGGTGTTCGTTGAGGGGGTCAATGTATGTGGCTTCAAGTCAAACAAAAATGTGTCATAAAATAGATATATTTTATGTGGGCACAAAGCAGAGAACCTTTGGGTAAAATTCATTCAGAGACCATTTTTAACTTAGTATTAAAAAAAGAAAAAAACATATTTCTCTTTGAGAAAGAATAAAAAACAATCTCAGTGCCTGGAATTCTAGTAGGGGCTAAATGCAGGTCTGTTCTATCAAGTAGAGTTAGTAGTAATAGAGTTGTCAGGAGTTAAAATGACCTTCTTCAGAATGTGAGGCTCATCCCATTATAGAAGGCACTCTATTCATTTTAGAGAAAATGAAACACTGCATAGTAAATTAGACAACAGTATTTCAAGAAACTTTTAACTTTATTTATCTTTGAGTAAAAAATTAAAAATTATTTAAGTAATAGAAAAAGTACCCCCAAAACAGTTAATTTAAAAATGGAAAAATCATTGATTATAATATATACAGTCCAACTCTACATTAATAAATAATAAAATACAATACGTTAATGAGAAATAGTTGAAGGCTGAGTGGGGCTTCATGAAAGTTTTAAATAATGGCAAAAAATGGATAGGATAATTTTGAATTTACTAATTATTGGTCAAATAATTAATAGAAAACTATTAAAACATCATATTTTATATAGTAGGTGGCAAACAGTTATTTACTGTTATCTCTGATAAGTTATCAGTTATATGTGATAGATTTACTATCATTTAGACCAAGGTTTTTACCTTTCATTAAAATGAAATAAGATTATTTTGTATACATAACTATTTTAATGATTAGAAATTCAATATGCTTGTATGCTTACTTTGGAAAATTCATTAAGCATCATTTGAAGCTTTGTATATATGCATATTGCAATAAAACTTAGTTAAATTATTTGTTGTACTGACAGTTTTCTCTAAAAATAATACTAATCGCTGTCCATGTACCTTAATGTAGTACATTTGTTTCTTTTAATTTTCCCTAGAAACAATGCTCCATAAATATGCAACTAAAATCACATACACATAGATTATTTTTTATTTTATTTTGCAATGTATTCATCATATTAGCTAATTTCTTTCTTTGCACATCAAAAAATTATATTTATATATCTACAAAAATTACGCTAAGTTCCAATACAATCAGTGTAATGGTTTACTTACTTAAGCAAGTTCTGGTAGGTAAAATCTTTACCAAGTAACTTTACTGAGCACTGACTATATTAGGCTATGGGAATGAACAGTCATGTTCTCTGCTCTCATGGAGCTTTTCAGTCTAATGGAGGTGATTACTCAAATATAGAGACCTCCAGTGAATAGTGATATAAAAAAATAACTTTGAATTCAAGGAGAATTATTTGATATGCTCAAACTACCCATTAAGGAAAAAAAATTGCAATAATTACGATTTTGTATAATTTTCTTAGAGCATTTGATTTCCCAAGTCCCATCTAATGTTTAAGTGTTCCCTTAAAATCAAGCTATTTTAAGACTTATATATGCTACTACAAAACTAAGTTTTCAGGACTTTTTCTTGGCATTTCCTACGCTTATTCCTGAAACTGTGGGATTGCTGCCATTAACTTTATGGCAGAGACTAGAGCAAACCAACACGAAGAAGAGCAAACTGGTAGAACTTGGAACACTCAAAAGAGAAGCCAATTTGCTTCACATTTGAGATTATTTTCTATCCATAATTAATGCTAAGTCCACCCTTTATTAAAATAAGTGCCCTAGTGCCATTATGTGAAAGTGCCTTTGAACTTTCTACAGATCCTTGGACTATAACCTCTCTGGGAAATCATGTGAGTTATAGAAATGATAGTGGTTGCCCTAGTGTCACGAGAAAACAAAAATAGGTACAAATATAGTGCATTTTGACACTTGGAAATTAGGCAAGATATCTGGGTGCACTTGCCAAGCTAATAAAAGAGAGAAGAAGAATGAAAAGAAGGAAAGGGGGGAGGAAGGGGGGATGAAAACATTTCTTCTTCTCTCTAAACTTCTGCAGAGTGGAGGAAACCAATCAACAAGACTAGAAGGCAATGTATGGAATGGGAGAAGATATTTGCAAATGACATATCTGATAAAGGGTTACTATCCAAAATATACAAGGGACTTATAAAACTCAACACCCAAACATTAATAATCCAATTAAAAATGGGCAGAAGACATGAACAGATGGCTAACAGACACATGAAAAGATATTCAATATCACTGATTATCAGGGAAATACAAATCAAAACTACCACAAGATATCACCTCACTCCTGTTGGAATGGCTAAAATCAACAACACACTAAACAACAGGTGTTGGTAAGGATGCGGAGAAAAGGGAACCATCATACGCTGTTGATGGGAATGCAAACTGGTGCAGCTACTCCAGAAAACAGTATAGAGGTTCTTCAAAAAATTAAAAAGAAAACTACCCTATGACCCAGCAATTCCACTAGTAGGTATTTACCCAAAGGTTATAAAAATAGTTATTCAAAGGGGCACGTGCACCCTGATGTTTATAGCAGCATGATCAACAACAGCCAAATTATGGAAAGAGCCCAAATGTCCACCGACCAATGAATGGATAAAGAAGAGACAGTGTATCCATATAATGGAATATTACTCAGCCATAAGGAAATAATGACCTCTTGTCATTAGCAACAACATGAGTGGAGCTAGAAATTATTATGCTAAGGAATAAGTCAGACAGAGAAAGACAAATAACATATGCTTTCACTCATATATGGAATTTAAGAAACAAAGGGGTAAAAAGAGAGGGAGGTAAACCAGGAAACAGACTCCCAATCATAGAGAACAAACTGATGGCTATCAGAGGGGAAGAGGGCTGGGGGATGGGTAAATAGGTGATGCAGATTAAGGAGGACACTTGCTGTAATGAGCATCATTACATCATTACATCATTGCCTATGATGTAGGCAAGTGTTGAATCACCCATATTGTACATCTGAAATGAATATTACCAATGTACATCTGAAATGTACAGTGTACATCTGAAATATTCATTTCAAATGTACATTGCACATTTCAAATGTACATATGTACATATTAAATGAATATTTCAGATGTACACTGTACATTTCAGATGTACAGACGAAATGAAATATTCATTTCATTAACTAACTGGAATTTAAATAAAAACTTTAAAAAATGCTAAGTAAACAAATAAATCAGTTTAGGATTCAGCCCAGTTCATTTTCTGGAGAGCTGGAGGAAACTAAACATTGCCTGGTATTCCTCTGTAACTCTCCAGGTAATTAAGCAATTCCTTCTGTCCAAACAATGCAGAGGACAGAAGAAAGAATAATCTTCCAGACTATGAAATCTTTGTTCATCCATCATACCATACTTTGACGGGATAGTGAAGATCTTAAGAGATCTTCTGTTTAGCAAACTTTTGCCCTTTCAGCTGATGAACAACTGAAGATGAGCAGCACAACGCAATAAATGGCAACTGGGCATTGGGAACCAATTCATTTTCATGACTCTATCCATCTATTTTGGTGAAGTATTTAAGAGAGTGGGTTAAGTCCAATAGCCACTTTGAAATACTAATTGAAATGTAAAAGTTCTTACAAAACAGAAGGTGTGTTTTAAAGTGGGCATCTTCTTCCTAGTTATAAATTTAGGAAAAGAATACTACACTTCAGCAAAGGTGAAAATATGGAGGATTTTGGATTAAAAGGAGAAACATGTTTGAGGCATTTTTTTAATGTCCTCCCGCTCTTTTTCTTTTCTTTTTTTTTTTTTTTCTAAAGATTTTATTTATTTATTTGACAGACAGAGATCACAAGTAGGCAGAGAGGCAGGACGAAGCAGGCTCTCTGCTCTGCAGAGAGCCCTATGTGAGGCTCGATCCCAGTACCCTGGGATCATGACCTGAGCCGAAGGCAGAGGCCCCAACCCACTGAGCCACCCAGGCGCCCCCGCTCTTTTTTCTTAAATATGATTGATTTCAACAGCACTGATAACCAGTGCCAGGTTCTTCGTTAGGGGCTATTAAAAAAAAAAAAATGTTTAGACAAGGTCCCTGACACCAGGGAGCACTGAAGAAGTCTCCCTTTATATGCAATATTCAGCAGCTTGACTTTTTAGGGTCATGCTTTAGACTGGATGTTTCTTTCCTACCGGCTGGGCATCCACACTTTCATAGCACGTATCTAGCTGTATTAGGTCAGAATTGGTCTTTGCTTATTGCCAGTGCTGAAACCTCAGCCCATCTTCTGCATACCTTCAGTTACAACAATTGCTAATTATTCTCAAAGTTAGAAGATGACCTGCAACTAAGCATCCCTCATTTCCCTAATGGTATTTATTTAACAGAAATATAATCTGTTCCTTTTTATTAATGCTGAGTGAAAATAAATCTTTCTCCCTTTTTTCTTCCATTGGAGGCTTAGCCCATTGATATGTTTTTGCCTTTTGAGTAGATTGGGTCACAGGATCCTACAGTTTACATATTTCCTTTAAGAGTCTTCTCTTTTCTTCCCTTCCCTTCCTGTCTCTTCCCCTTCTTCTGGTCTCTCTTTCTTTCATAAAGGTCTGTATTCCTATTTCTCTGTGAGGTTGAGACTATATCCCAATCCACTACTTAGGAATCATGAAATAATAAAAATTTAATAACCAACTTGACCATGGACTCTACCCACACAACAGATTGAGATGCAAGAAGTCATTGTTAGAGCATTTCTGAATTACCAACAACTTCTGTGGTGTACTAATACAGTACCCCTCTGGGTACCCAGATTCCTGCCTGGAAAAACAAACCTGTTGAAGTAAGGAAGAAACTTAACAAACCAATGAATCTAGGGAATTGTTCTTCAATAATTACTTCTCTCATCTTCATGGTTTACAATGGAAATGTCAGGAGATGGAAGGAAGCAAATAACAAAAGTGAACTAGATTTAGATATTTGCATTAAATATAATTTAAATTGCAAATAATCCTCTTTAAAAAATCTCTCTATGCACAACTACATTATTAATACACTGCATATTGCTTTAGTAACTGATATTTTTGCCCTTATTGCCTACAGAGGGAAAACAATACAATCATAAAAACCTTCCTAAAAAAACTACAGTGAGACTAGGTGAGGGGCTGAATGACCCTTGGAAAAGAGTTGAATTTCAGTCTGTGAACAAGGCTTAGGAGAAACTCATGCATATTGTAACTCCCCCTCAGCTGATGTAGGGTTTTGACATCAAATGCATTACTACATTAGGCACTTGAAGAATCAACAAGTTTTCAAGTTTTCAATGAGAAGAGTATTATTTACAAGAGTTTTTGTCATCTTAACACAGGAGAATAAAGTTAATTCTTCTCCTCTAACACTGTGAAAATTAGTATTCTATAACTGATACTGAATTAATCCAAAGTGTTTCCAAAATTCTGAAGGCTGTTCATTTAGTTATTTTAGCAAGCATTTATTGAGCATCTACCTTCTGTGCAGGTTGATGATAGATGCTGAATATGCAAAAGTGAGTAATATGTGATTTGCTCTAAAGCTCAAAATATAGTTATTACATATACAATTTGGCACTTTTATAGTGAGTTTCAATAGGATGATATAAATCAATTTGTATGTGAGTGATATTTGTTCAATTGTTTTGGTACCCCTAATATTCAAGTTGCAGAATACACACACATACACACACACACACACACACACACACACACACAATGTTGGGATTCAGATACACAGAAATAAGCATGATTGTGTGTTTATGCATCTCTATCTGCAAAGGAAAATTATTTAAATGATTCCATTTGTCTTTAAAGATCCATCTTAGAAGCTTCTAGGAAACCATAAACTTTAGTATAAGTTCTTTTTTTCTACTGTAGTATTTATGTCATTTTACTATAGATATTTTTCTTTTGTTTATTTTTTATTATGTTCAGTTAACCAGCATATTGTACATCATTAGTTTTTGATGTATTGTTCAACAATTCATTAGTTGCATATAACACCCAGTGCTCACCACAACATGTGCCCTCCATAATACCCATCACCCAGTTACCTCACTACCCCTCACCTCCGTGCCCCGTAACCTTCAGTTTGTTTCCCGGAATCCAGAGTCTCTCATGGTTTGTCTCCCTCTCTGATTTCTTCCCATTTTATAAAACCAATCAATCAACCTAGGATATAGTCTTAAAGGTTAAAATAGAGCCAATATTATTGCATTATTGGGAATGCATTCATGAATTAATAACTAAGTTGCTTGAATAGAATTCAGTGGCCATTTCATTGGTTATATAATTAAGAATAAATGTACACAAAAAAAAAAGAATAAATGTACAATTAATTAATTTAATTTGAGAAAGCTATCTTTGGGTAGGTTTTAAAGATTGAACAGATTTTCACACTTCATTAAATGAAACCAGCTATGGTACTTGGTCAAATTTATAAATATATTAGTCACAGAAAATTCCTCTAGAGGGAATCCAAAACTACCTCAAAATTTATTTTATGTCTATGTTTATCCTAAGGAGTTTTCTGTATATGAAATGAAGCAGCGATCATGATCTTGAAAGAAACAGTATTTTATTTATTCTTTGCTATTTACTAGCATAACTACTTTACCTGCATCTTCATATTTTTCTGAGACAGATTGTATTATGAATTCATATTCATGGGGCGCCTGGGTGGCTCAGTGGGTTAAGATGCTGCCTTCAGCTCGGGTCATGATCTCAGGGTCCTGGAATCGAGCCCCATGTCTGACTCTCTGCTCAGAAGGGAGCCTATTTCCCTTCCTCCCTCTCTGCCTGCCTCTCTGGCTACTTGTGATCTCTGTCAAATGAATAAATAAAATCTTAAAAAAAATGAATTCATGTTCATCATCATATTTAAATATAGAGGAAATTTGTTTACTATATGAAAATTGCTTTGCCTCTTCTTTATATAAATATGTCAAAATAATAGAAGCAACTTGTGAAATTTTCACTGCTGTTATCCCTACTAATCATGATACTAAATAAGTATCTCCTTTTCATTTTATTTTTTGCTCAATTTTGCTCAATTGGTTACTAATTTTCTTCTAAGAATAGTAAATCTGTACATCTCCCTTTTTAAATGTCAATCTTCTAAGCACAAGTTTACGCTATCTTATCTATTATTTTATGTAAATGTTAAACTATTATGGTAAAAAATAATTTACATGTAAGGCACAGGTTAAAACTATCCCACAGTCTCTTCCAGCTTTATTTAAAAATTATTTGAAGAAGAATTTCATATTTTTTGGCTCCAAATAATAATTTTACCAAAATTGGAGAAAAGGTCATCTTTGAAATATAATTCTCCATGCGGTGGTAGTTTTTAAATGTGAATATTTACTATAGTTAAAGGAAAATTAGATAACTTGAACTATCATTTGTAATGTTTTTTATTTTTCTATTCATATTTCTTGCCTAAATACTATGAGTCAGGCAGAATTTCAGGTTGTAAACAAAGCAACCTGATGATGGTTTGCATGGAGCTTATGCTTTGTCTTAGTCCATTCTGGCTGCTATAACAAAATACTACAGATGTGGTACTTTATAAACAACAGAAATTCATTGCTCACAATTCTGTGGACTATAGCATGATCAGCTTCTGGTGAGGACCCTCTTCCTAATTGACAGCTCCTTCTCACTGTGTCTTCACATGCTAGAAGGGACAAAGGATCCCTCTAAAGCCTCTTTGATAAAGGCACCAATCTCATTCTTGATGGCCTGCCTTTATGGCTGAAGCATCTCCCAAAGTTTCCAGCTCCTAATACCATCACCTTATTGGGGAGCATGCAATCCTTCAAGTCACAGCACTCAGTAATGAAGAAAGAGAAAAATTTACAGTTCAAGTCAATTTTTAATATTACTCAGCCATAAAAAATAATTAAATCTCACCATTGACAGCAACATGAATGGAGCTAGGAATTATTATGCTAAGTACAATAAATCAGACAGAGCAAGGCAAATACCACATGATTTCATTCATATGTGGAATGTAAGAAACAAACTTATAAACAAAGGGGGGGAAAAGAGAGAGAAAGGGTGGCAAACCAAGGAATAGACTCTTAACTCTAGAGAACAAACTACTGGCTACCAGAGGTAAGGTGGGTGGGGGGATGGGTGAAATAGGTGATGGGGATTAAGGAGGACACTTGCTATGACGAGCACCAGGTGATGAATGCAAGTGTTGAATCACTATATTGTGTCCTTGAAATTAATATTACCCTGTATTTTAACTAATTGGAATTTAAATGAAAACTTAAAAAAATGTAAATATGAGGAAATCAAGACTGGCTATTTTAATGGAGTCATCAAGACAGACCTGTCTGAAGAGATGGTAGGATGAGCATAGAACAAAGAGCTACAATCTGGGAAGGTACAGGTGCTGTGTATCCTATGAATTAATTTATTGCAATGTGTGTATATTTAAATGTCATTTCTGTATTGAAATTTGGAAATTGAGTCACAATTTTGGTATTCCTGTGGAATACTGCATTAGAAAGCTTATGAATCCATTTGGAAGGCAGAGATTCCCTCAGGAAAATAATGGTTAACTACTAAATTCCAACTGTCTACTTCTAATCTGTATTTGGATCTCAAATTTCATATGTGAAGAACTGAATTCTCAATATTTTGCTTCAAACATGCTCTTGCAGCAGTTTCTATCTCAGTAATGGCAACTCCATTCATCCTTCCAATTTCTCAGGCCAGAATCCTTAGTGTCATCCTTGCCTTCTCTCTATTTCTACTCCATTGGCTAATTGCTAGGGCACTGCCTACCTTCAAAATACATTCAAGATCTGACCATTTCTTTTAATTTCTACTACTACCTCCCTGGTTCAAACAACCATCATCTCTCACCTAAATTATTCCCATAGTATCTGTAGTCTATTCCCAGAATTCCAGCCAGATGATCTTTTGAAAAATATTAAGTGAGATCTTATCCTTTCTTCGTGCAAACCCTCCAATTACTTCTTCTCTTACTGAGAGCAGACATAAAAATCTTACAGTGACCTACAGGTCACTAAATAATGTGGCATCTCTCACCACTCCAACCTTGCCTCAGACTATCCCCTCCCTGGCTAGATCCACTCTAGCTACATTCTCTCACTCACTTTTCATGGAAAACTCCAGATGCTCATCTATCTTATAGTCTTTGCTGTCTATTCCTTCTGTTGAACTGCTCTTCCTCCAAAACACCGTTTAGCTCATTGCTCTCCTCCTTCAAGTCTCCACTTAAAAGTTTTTTTTTTTTCCTATTCTTTTTTTTTTTTTCCATTCAAATATTACAGAGTTTCCCTACCCAGAGGTAACCAAAATCAAGGTTAAGGGTTCAGGCTTTCAGACTTCAAAGTTGGTTCAAGATTCCTTTTTTTTTTTTTTTTTAAAGATTTTATTTATTAATGAAAGAGAGAGAAAGTGGGGAAAGAGAGAGAGCAGGAGGAGGAGCAGCAGAAGAGAGACAAGCAGACTCCACACTGAGTATGGAGCCCAGTGTGGAGCTTGATCTCAGAACCCTGAGATCATGACCTGAGCCAAAACCAAGAGTTGGATGCTGAACTGACTGAGCCACCCAGGTGCCCTGAAGTTGGCTCAAGATTTCTGATACCAGTTGCAGATTCGAGGTTACCAGGGCCACCTCACTCCAGACTAGCTGGCTACAAATTTGAGATCCCTAAGGACTTTCTCAGATATAATCATGCCCTAGAATGATTCACAGAACTCAGGAGGGTTCTATAAATACAATTGGAATTCTTATATAATAAAAGGATATATTAGAACCATGAGAGACTGTGGACTCTGAGAAACAAACTGAGGGTTATGGAGGGGAGGGAGTTGGGGGAGTCTGGTGGTGGGAATTAACGAGGAAGCACCCGGTGTGGTGCATAAACAATGAATCTTGGAACACTGAAAAAATAAAATTAAAAAAAAAAGAAAGAAAGAAAGAAAGAAAAAAAAGAACCTGTCTGGGCACCTGGGTGGCTCAGTTGGTTAAACATCTGCCTTTGGCTCAAGTCATGATCCCAGGGTCCTGGGATCAAGTCCCACATCAGGCCCTTTCTCATCAGGGAACCTGCTTCTCCCTAATGCCCTCCCCACACTTGTGCACTCTCTCTCTCAGTCTCTCTCACAAAAATAAATAAAATCTTAAAAAAAAAAAAAAGAACCCATCCAAAGAAAAGATACATAAACAAGATCTGGTACTCACAGAATTCCAAAGGTAAAGCTTCTGTAACCTCAGAGATGCATTACCTTCAGGGCATTAATTGCAGCAATATGCACATGGAGTATTGCTAGCCTAAGGAAGCTCACCTGAGCTTGAGGTCCAGAGTGTTATTGTAGTTTCATTATATAGGCATAATCAATTAATTTATTAGCCATTGTAATTGAACTCAATCTTCAGCCTCCTCCCCTTCCAGCAGGTCATGTTGATATCATCGGACTCAAAGTCCCACCCTTCTAATCGCAGGGTTGGTCTTTCTGGTATGGCCGTTCCTTCCCTGAGATTATCAGTGTGAGCAAGCTCACCCTGAATCATACCTTTAGTAAAAGCCATCAGGTGCTCACCATGAGTCATCTTGTTAGCATAAACAATTAGGTATAGTGCAAAATTCCAAAGACTTATGGGCAAAGGCCAATGAAATTCATGATTACACACTCCTTAACCACTGTCCCATCTCTAGCAACTCTTACTAACATATTATACATTTTCATTATTTGTCTTATTTATTGTCTATCTTCTTCAAAGAAAGGAAACTGCAACAGGCAAGAATTTCTATTTTTATCTTTGTTGATTTTCTGTGACTTAAATAAGCCTGACATAGTATGCACTCAATTAATATTTGTTGAATGAATAGACGAATTTTGTTTTGACAAATTCAGATTCCGTTACAGCCCCTCTATTCCTTAAATTAAAATATAGTTTTATTTGAGCATGACCTGACATAGAGTAGGAATCTATGAATATTTGTATATTTAAGAAATTATCCGCTATAATCTGTATTCCCTTAGCCCTCTCAGGACAGTAGAATATTTCATCTGGCCTTTCAATTTACAACTACAAATTATGGCTTTATTTTATTAGATTGTAAGGTACACTGAAATATATTCATTTTAAAATCATCGTATACCTTCTTAGACATCACTGTCTCTGAATTCCTGTCAAAAAAAATCTTATTCCTAGGTTAGGATTGATGGGAATCCTGGGGTTTATAATCCCAAGAAAACTTGACGCATGGAGCTGAATGTATACTACTTCATACAAGGCATCCGGACTCAATTAATGTCTTTTTTATAAATCTGTTCATAAAATAAGATATCAAATCTATGCTCAAATATCAATGACAAGCAGGTAATTTCCTGAAGTAGAGATATTAGGAAAATACTCTGCCTTTTGGTTAAATAAGCTATGTCAAAACTTTTCAAATTTACGTAAGAGGAAAAGTATAATGGATAATCTTTAAACCACTTTTATATCACAAAGTAGAACAAAAATCTCATAGTAAAAATAGAGCAGAGATTTTTCTATTTCATGGAAAATTTTAGGTATTACTGCTTCAAACTCTTTATTTTGTGACAAGAACAGGAAATACTTTTGATAAATAACAGAGCCAAGATGTTTAAATATACCTTATAATTTTGAGATTAAAATTATATAGCGTTTCAGAATTGTGTATCTGGAAAATGTGTTGTATTTCACAGTCTTTAATTGATACAGATAGAAAGAGAATTATATCTCTTGTTAAGTTTTAAAGTCTTTGAAGATTTCTTCAAATTACACAGTAAAATGTTCCATCACTTCAATAGCTATTTCAATCACTTTTTGAAAACGATATCTGCATCCATAGGCAAAGGAATTTTATTATCTCTGAACTGCATTTTGGAATGTCATGAGATATTTCATAGAACAAAGTTTGTCAAATGAACAGGGGCAGTGCCAGTAGTGGTTTGCTCTTGAACTCGAGTACGAGTCAGCTTTGTTCAAGTCACCATTTGCAGAAGCCAGAAAAGAATGAGCAGTTAAAATGGTGCCATAAGTTAATTAGAGTGGAATTAGAAGGAAAGTGGGCAATTTAAGAACATAAGAATTGCTGTACTGAATCAGACCAATGGTTCTCCTGGTTTAATATCCAGCCTCCAGCAACTGTACTTGTTAGTTTCTAAAGCTTTAAAAGAAAGGGAAAAGACTACATAATTCACCTAGACAAGCGTGCCATCTGTGATCTGGAGAAATTTTCTTCATGACCCCTCTCAAATAATAGCCTAAAGCAGGAGGTTTCAATCCTGTTATGATATTGGCTTAACTTGAATAACTTGGTTATTAGTAATTCTTTTTTAATCATCTAATTCCTACATAAAATCAACTAGTCCATCAAGAAGCTATTTATCTCCAAAGCTCCTGAATTCACGTCTGCTTCTATGATGAAATATGAATTTGTGGTTCTTTTTTTTTTTTTAAGAGTTATTTATTTATTTATTTGACAGAGAGAGATCACGAGTAAGCAGAGAGGCAGGCAGACAGAGAGGAGGAATCAGGCTCCCTGCAGAGCAGAGAGCCGGATGAGGGGCTCGATCTCAGGACCCTGAGATCATGACCTGAGGTGAAGGCAGAAGCTTAACCCACTGAGCCACCCAGGTGCCCCTGAATTTGTGGTTCTTATATGATACAAGTTCTCGATGGCAAAATTTGTTCTAGATAACCACGCTCAGTGAATGCCTATTTCTACTTCCAAATCTACTGGGTTTACAGGCTTGTGGCCAAAAGAAATCTTCTATCTGCTATCATTACTACCAACTTTCTATCTGTTACCAATCTACAAAGATATTTGAATAAAGAAGGAATTTGTGTGCTGAACTTTTAGAAAAATTCAATTGGAGTTTTCCTTATGTGATTTTACTTAAGGTAGAATGAATCTAAGAGAGAGAGGAATGAATTACTTATCCTTATCACTTCAGTCTTCTGTTTATGATAGAAGTACATGTAACTACTTTTTAAGTTTTTTGGTTATTCTGGATAACCTCCAGGTCAGTATTTCTAAAATGTTATGTTCAAAAGAAGCCATTTAGTCAAAAATCCCTCAAGTACAGTAAAAGCCTACAGTTACAGTCTAAACCATTTTCCTAGGCTGTCAGATCTTAATGTGATAACACTAATATCCTAAAGCTGTAACTCTAAGAGGATCTCTTCTATCCTATATTCCAAGAAAACTTGTTTTTTCATTGTGTTTTGACCTAAGATGAACATTCATTAATTGGAACGATGTAGTTCTCTTCCCTTTCTCTAACCTTCCCTACGTCTCTCTCGTTCAGTTCCTTAGTTACTCTCCTTACTTCAGCTTAAAGCTCTTTTCTTCAGGTAATTTCTTTTCAAACTTAGCGATTATTCCCTCTTTTGACAATTTGTGTCCCTTTGTTTATGTTTGCTTTAGGCTACCATATATAGGTTCTTTGTTTTCATGAATGTTCTTCCTTGTAAATTTTCAGGGGGAAAACTATGTTTCCCATGTTTATTTGTATTTCCAGATCCTAGAGCAGTGTTTAACTCATAATCATAACATAAAAATATATTAAAGGTAAATCAGTAGAATTGCCAATGACTAACTACTTGGAACAACTTGCAAAATGTTTACTCTTTGAGTTTGTGTTTGTGTGACCTAGGTAACACCATATTATTGAGTGCTACACAGGTGTAAACAAACCCCAAACTACAAATTTCTAAAAAAATAGAATCAAGTGTTTTTGATGTAAAAATCACAATAAAAGATATGGGGAATATCAGCACAAAAAGAGAATTTGAGAAAGAATCTGAACTGACCTAGCCCATGCCCTTGGGAAATGAAGGAATGCCAAGTTTGATAGCTGGGGCAAAGTCAAGGGAGTGACATAGAGGAGGGAATTTCTAAGTAACTGTCCCTAATTCCTGTTGGTTGACTCTTGCAAAGACTATCTGACAGTAAGCTTGAAAATATGAATGGCACCATGTGTGTTAAATAATTCCATTGGGGAATTATTGAAGCATCTTTCATCAGTGAGCAGATCTATAAGAATGTAAGATCAACTTAAAAGTGAGACGAAAGGGAGTTTCCTATAGTAATGAAGTTACTTGCATAATAGGACATGTAATCAGTCACAAACTCAGGCAGTGATGACAAGGGCAAATAGAATGACATGCATGCAAGATACTAGTAGAGAAGATTGGGTCTGAGGTAAAGGAAGAAAAGGAGGCAAAAGGAACACTGCCCCTTCAAGCATGTTTAAGTGTGAAGAAAACATTAGCATTCTTGAAATAGAAAATATTTTTTTTCTCCCTGTTTGTTAAGCAGAAATGTATGTAAAAGTTATTCTTTAAATTTTAAGTCTTACACTTTTTTTTTTAAAATATTTTATTTATTTGACAGAGAGAAATCACAACTAGGCAGAGAGGCAGGCAGAGAGAGAGGAGGAAGCAGGCTCCCTGCGGAGCAGAGAGCCTGATGCGGGACTCAATCCCAGGACCCTGGGACCATGACCTGAGCTGAAGGCAGAGGCTTTAACCCACTGAGCCACCCAGGCGCCTCAAGTCTTATACTTTTAATTTAGTGCTTCAAGTTGCTGAAAACATTCCACCCAGTTCATTTTTACTTGACATCATCAAAACAAATCCACATTTTTTTCTGATTTTTTAAAGCTATTGTTGGTTTTTGAGAACAATATTCTTTCTCTCTAACAATGATTTCCGTAGAACTATAATATCTCTCTTTAATTTTTTAGAAATCCCGATGGAACCCAGAACAATAGCACAAGATGGCCTGCCTTCAAAAACACTGACCAGAAATATTTAACGTTGAATACAGAGTCACCAAGGGTATACACTAAACTACGCGCTCAACAATGCCGATTCTGGACCCTATATTTTCCCAAAGTCTTGGAAATGACAGGTGTGTGTGTTTTTAGTATTTCGTCAAATAATTGGTTGTTAATTATGTAAAAGGGAGAAAAGGTAGAGTATCCAAGGCACAGTGATGGTGTTAATCTGTGAATTTACAACTACTTGATTCTTTCACAACTTTCTTCTAGCAAGTTTAGATATATTTAAGGGCTTACTATATGACCAGCACTTTAGTAGTAAAATAAAGAAAACTGAGATAGAGATTTTCCCCTAGAGGAACATAAAACCTAGTAGTGGAACTAAAATAGGGCACTACTTGCTATTCAGCTCATCTTTGTGGAATTAATTAATGGAAAAATTAATAAATAAACAAAAATAAGCAAGGTATAGAACTAAAAATATAATTTAGAAAATAGAATGAGTGTAATTTACTCTCAAAGAGAGGTAAAAACAAATCTATTGATAAATAGAATACTTATTGATAAATAGAATAGAAATAAATTTATTGATAAATAGATAAATTCTGGAGGGGGGAACCCTCCAGAATTTAAATATTTAAAAACACAATCTGAATATTTCTAAATATTCTGAGCTTTGGGACATTTATCATGAACACACACATATATTACACAATACAATAAACAGTAATTTAGTTAACTAATCTTAAGGAAGGGATTCCGTAAGCTTATATAAGGAAATACTAGGAAAACTGGTTCCGATTATAGTGTTATTTCAAAATTCATTAGTAAGAAAATGTTTAAATTAACTTGAAGGATCAGCTTGAGTGATTGCCTCTTCTGTGAGGAAAATGACATACATATCTCATTCTCTTGCCAGTTTTAAAATGCCCAGCTGTTTCTAATCTATGTGACTCCTCAGGCCTTGACTTTTCAAGTAAAAGTAATTGACTTTCAGCCATCAGACATATTGCTGCCCAGTTTCCTTAGACTTTACCACTCTGTTCATCATAATACTCTGTAATTTGGGGGCCATGTTAGATATTACAATAGAGTAGATGCTGTAGTTTCCTGTTTAGAGAGGTTGGGGGTTAGTTTCAGGCGAACATGGGCATCTCAGAGCTATATTTGATTGTTTAATATGCTTTTTAATTATCAGACATTACTCACCAAAATTATAATTATGTACTCCATCTGTTTGGGAGATGTTTCTGATATACCAGTGCTCTGTGTATTACCAAATGTTCTGTGACATAATATATATCCAGAGATGGGTTTCTGCATCCCTTGGCAAAGCTACAGTGCTGTCCTTGTGTTCTCTGGGTGTGAATAACAATGAGGTAACCTGCTTAATCTGCCAAGAGACCAAAAGAGGTACCATTTAACATAACCCAGAATACATGTTCTTAATCTTTACTTAAAATATCTTTAAATGAGAAGGTCATAACTGAGGGGCAATGAAAAGGGGTGGGGAGGATTTTTAATGACCAACTTATTACAAGCCAAACTACTTGTTCTGGTTCGAGCTGCTGTGGTCTGTTGCAATTTATTTGCAGATAGATTAAAATTTAAGTATCAGCAATTTTTGAGGATGTACTTCAAAATCCCTATCTCTAAATACTCGGCCGCCATAAAGCGGGCTGAACAAACAAGCTCCCAAGTTTTTGGCTAGCTGCCACTCCTTCTAGGCAGTGCCGAACTCCTTTCTAGTTTGAGCAACGCTGAGCTGTATGGAAATAGCAGGCCTTGCTCTGGATTAATACCGTGCTCTGGGATTGTTCCAAAGTACCTTTAAAACATAATTTTAGACTTCAGCATTTTTTTCAGATAACTCACACCAGAAAGGTCACATTAAATATATTTTATAAACTGTAAAGTAAATGCATGATAGAATTGTTGTAACATCAACACATCCTCATTAATAATAAAAATGTTTTACATTTAAACAGAACCAGTTTGGGCACTTGAGTGGCTCAGCTGGTTTAAGTGCCTGCCTTAGGCTCAGGTCATGCATGACCTTAGGGTCCTGGGCTCAAGCCCTGCATCAGGATTCTAGCTCCGTAGGAAGTCTGCCTCACCCTCTTTCTCTCTGTCTCTCTCAAATAAATAAATAAAATCTTCATTACCAAATAAATAAATAAATAAATAGAACCAGTTTGAAGTTATATATTTTTTTTAGGTTTTACCAATGAATAATGAAAATGTATGGTGATTAAAAAGATTAAGAACACATGTTCTTAGCATATTTTGTGTATTTCAAGGTGTAAAACCTCACACATTTCAGTATTAGATATTTTGAGAATTGGGATTATTCACATGACCTGGGCTGAAGTTCCTATGGAAATATTACATTTTTAAAAAAAAAACAGTTCTAGGGATGCCTGGGTGGCTCAGTTGGTTAAGCTGCTGCCTTTGGCTCAGGTCATGATCCCAGGGTCCTGGGATCGAGTCCCACGTCAGGCTCCTTGCTCAACAGGGAGCCTGTTTCTCTCTTTGCCTCTGCCTGCGTGTGCTTTCTCTCTCTCTCTGAGAAATAAATAAATAATAAATAAATAAAATATTTAAAAAAAAACCCAGTTCTATGTGTAAAAGAAAATTTCAGAGGAAAACTATTGACTGGGTTTCTTAAAGGTGGGAATGTTTATTTCACTCAAGATGGAAACCCAAGGAGATTTATAAGTACCACTTGAGAAGTAGTTTACATTTAAGCAATAAATGTTCTCAAATAAAATGATCCTTAAGACTTGTTTAAACACAGGAATTCTAGCACTTAAAGTTCAGACTATACTTCAGCATATGCCTGTGCTATTAGGGTGTGCACCGGCAAGAAATAAAATGTACAATATTTGTTTTAAATGTTATCAAATTCAAAATTTTCACTAGAAAATGTAACTGCACAATATTTCGCAATTGTTTGAAAAAGAAAGAAAAAGAGATAGAGAAATGACCCATTCAATGTCAATAAGATATCAGTATTTCTCACTAAAAGTGAAAGAATAAATTAACTTAAAGGAAAAAAATCACTTTGACTTTCAACTCCTCCCAATACAGAAAAATATTAGATCCAGTGGTTTTTGATTTGTTTCATTTTAAAAACACAAGCATACATCAAAGATATTGCAGATTGGTTCCAGACCACCACAATAAAGCAAATATTGCAATATAGTGAGTCAGTGAATTTTTTACTTGCCCAATCTATGCAAAAGTTTTATTTACTATATTTCACTAAAAAAAAAAGTTATATTTACATGATGCTGTAGTCCATTATGTATGTAGCAGTATTATACCTAAAAAAATAAGGAACACACTTAATTTAAAGATACTTTATTGCTAAAATGCTAACCATCATCTGAGCTTTCAGTGAGTCATCATATTTTTATGGATGGAGGGTCTTGCCTGGATGTTCATGCTGCCTACTGATCAGGGCTAATGGTTGCTGAAGGCTGAGGTGGCTGTGGCAATTTCTTCAAATAAGACAATAATGAAGTTCACACATTGAGTGACTCTTCCTTTCACGAATGATTTTGCTGTAGCCTGTGATACTGTTTCATATCATTTGACCCACAGTAGAACTTCTTCAAAACTGAGGTCAATCCTTTTAAAGCCCACTGCCGTGTTATCAACAGAATTTATATAATATTCTAAATTCTCTGTTGTCATATCAACAGTCTTCACAGCATTTTCACAAGGAGTAGATTCCAGCTCAAGAAACCACTTTCTTTGTTCATCCAAAGGAAGCAACTCCTGATCCTTTAAAAGTTTTATCATGAGACTGCAGCAATTCAAATATGATAATGTTGAAAAGATTGAAATATTGCAAGGATTAGCAAAATGTGACACAGAGACATGACGTGAGCAAATAATGTCGGAAAAATTGTGTGGATAGGACTTACTTGATGCAGGGTGGCCACCAACTTTCAATTTATTAAAAATGCAGTATTTGGGGTGCCTGGGTGGCTCAGTGGGTTAAGCCTCTGCCTTCCGCTCAGGTCATGACCCCAGGGTCCTGGGATCGAGCCCTGCCCCGCATCCGGCTTTCTGTTCAGTGAGGAGCCTGCTTCCCTTCCTCTCTCTCTGCCTGCCTCTCTGCCTCCTTGTGATCTTTGTCTGTCAAATAAATAAATAAAATCTTTGAAAAAAAAAAAAAGCAGTATTTTCAAAGCACAATATAGTGAAGTGCCATGGAATAGGTATGCCTGTATGCGAAGAGTTCACCAAACCTTGCCAGAGTTTAGAGCAGTTCATTCTGCAGTAGCAGTCGTGGTTCACTCTCATCCCACACTCATAATAGGACAACTAATGTGCTTCTGATCTGCAACATAAAGAATTATGTATTCCTCGGTAACTTTATTAATTGGATAACAAATGGGAAAATAAGCAAGTAATGGGAGCCAAAGAGATTTTCAGTGAAATTTCAGAGTACTTGAATTATTTTTTTATTATAATGATTAGAACAATTCAAAATCCAATTAGTTTTTTCTTCTAACTTTACCTCCATGAATAATTTTGAGTTGACTCACCTCTCCTGTATTCTTTCTCAGTGTCTCAGACTTGATTACATAGACTCTGTTCTGGTGAAATACTGCTCTCACTCTTTTTTCATTGACAAGACAAAAAGTAGCCTTATTAGTATTATTCTTTCTGTTGGGGAGAAAGCTTGACTTTTTCTTTTTCCAAATAAGCCAACAATGTGGACAAATCAAGGATCACAAAAGTCCTAAAAAAGTTGTGTCAGTATGTTTATGAACTACTGGTATTGATCTAGCTGTAGATGGATTCAATGAGAAGCAAAGTTAAGAATAAATTTTTGCAAGAGGGCAATGAATTCATTACTGGCACTCCCAATAGGTGTATAGAGCTCGATTTCATAATGTACATACCAGACAATTTATCCTTCATAGTATCACTGCAAAATAGTGATCACCCACCCCATTTACCATTGGAAACCTAGTTTCAAAAGTTACAAATTTTTTTCTATGTCACTAATATAGTAAGTGATCAGGCTGGAATTTAACTCTTGTCACTGCATAGACTATATAATGTCCCTTCTTTCACAGTGTAGTACCTTGTTAACTACAAAACAAATAGATGTACGTCTCACAGATAATAAATCTATAGTCACTTAAGTAGTTTCCCAGTTTGGAGGAAGAGAAGTAGGGGGAAGAAAAAAACCTAAGTTTGGTTTTGATTTATGTCATGGGACTCAAAATTTTTATTATCTTTTCACTGTGGTGTATTCAGTTCTGAATTGTATTAGAAAATAATCAAATGTTTCATGTTTTATTGTCTCAACCAATGTTCAGTATTATTAAATAAAGTACTCAAGTCTACAAAGCATTTGTACACTAAAAAGCAAAGTATTTCAATTCACTAAATTGTATAGTGTTAGATTATGATACACAAGGAAATATATTTACATTTATATGAGTCAATGAATTTGTTATTCTATGCACAAGAAAAGAAAATCGAATCTAAGACCTTTTCTCTGAGTATTAAAATTCATGGTGTAAGTGGTAGATTACTATCACTTATTTGTTATACCAAAAAGTTTGTTCTTTCTGAACTTTAGAGCCTATTTGGCATAACATTTAAAAAAGCATTTAATTATAAAAAATACCATATGAGTAGAACATTTGGTGTGATATTTAATGTCTTTCACATCTAATGTTTTTTAGAAAAGTTCTATTATTTACAAAATAGTTACAGTCATTGACCTTCTAAAAGCCATTTTTTAAATGAGACATTTTTGCATATATTCCAAATATTTATCAAAAGTCCAAGCAGTATGAACACTTCAAACTTACATATATCCTAAATGACACAGGATATTTTAATAGCTGTACAAATATTTTAAATATTTTGATTTTCATATATACAAAAATAAATCACTAATGTGCTCCATTGTTATTAGTATAAATGACACACTTTCATGTATAATGTCTTCATGTATAATGAACTATCTTCTCCAAATTAGTATCTTACAAAGTTGTAATTAATTTTAAAAATACGCAACTGTAAAGAATATATTTAAAAATTGTCAAGTCTTCCTTTTCAGATAGCTGAAATCCCATAAGATCTTGTTTTTTAGTTCAGTGACTAGAGCACAGCATTCTAAAAGTTTAAGAAGTAAGAGAACTATAAATGTGTAAAATACTAATAGATTTAGTACATAGACCATTTTTGGTTAACTGCTTCACATATTTCTGGCATAAACACTCCCCTACTCTGACACATGCATACACTTTGCAAACTACTGGAAAACAGAGATTGTCTTAGTCATCTTTCTAATTTGCAAAGCAATTAATAAACTACTTTCATGTACTAGCTTCCATAAACTGCTTTCAATGACTATGCATTGTTTGGAATTAAAATATATGATACAGAGCAGGAGTAAAATCTACATGCAGTGTCAGTTACAGACTTACCCCTTAGGCACTAATAAATATATATAAATATTTTCATTAGAAATAAGTCTGCTATATAATTACATATGTAAATGAGATGCATTTAATGGGATTTCTGTTATGCATTGAAGTTCAAGAAAAGATAATAATATTTATATATCTTCTTAAAAATGAAAGTATATATATGTTATATAATTAGATGTGATATATCAATTCATTTTCATATTTTTATACTATATGCAACTTACACATAATTTGCATTTTCATATAATGTATAAAATTTTATTAAAAGCTTTCTAGGTAGTGAAAGAAGCTGATAATAAATAATATTAAAAATTATTGTGCGGTGTACTTAGAAAATGGCATCTATAATCAAAATTATTTTCAATTAATGTAAACATTAAAATTTAGATTAATACAACTTATTCCATGTTTTACAGGAAACATTGATGAAGCAGAACGAGAATGGAGAGCAGGATTCTATCGCTGGAACAATTACATGATGGACTGGAAAAATCAATTTAACGATTATACTAGCAAGAAAGAAAGCTGTGCAGGTCGCTAATTAATAGATTTACCCTTTATAGAATGTTCGTTTTCCTGTAGATCAAGGTAAAAATATCAGTAGCTCTCTTACATACCTAGTAAGAAAGCTATTATACAGCTGAAACAAAAATGCCAAAAGGATAATATCGATTCTTCACATCTTCCACTTAGTATTGTACCTAGCATTTCAAAACCCAAATGGCTAGAACACGTTTAATTAAATTCTACAATATAAAGTTTGACAATTAATTATATGCATATTAAAATGATTTGCAGCTTCAAACTCTCTTTCCTGAGTAACTTTACAGATTTTTTTCCTTAAAAATACCTGTATTCTACTTTTAGTTGTGTATTTTCATTAAAAAAAAGGGTATCTTTTTTAAAAGGCGCTAGGTTTTGAAACATTAGAGACTGATTTACAATACTATTTCCCTTAAGAATTTATGAATTTAATGTCAACATGGGATACTAAAACAAGCATAGGAAATAATTTTTTCCTTTTTTTATTTGAAGGCAAGAGAGAACCTTAAAGTAAAAGGCTTGGTCACTTTGAAACACCTAATGACTAAAACAAAATGTTGCTCCTGAGAGACAAAACATAAACAAATATAATTATTTGTTTTTATTTTTTTAAATATGTATGCTCTGAGTCTTCAAATTCTGTTCTATTATTCATTCTTTCAACTCTGGCCCTTCCTCACTTCCCCCCTCCCAAAGTCTCTCCCAAAGGTGTACATCTGTAAATTACTCTTCCTGTAACTGAAAAATAAAACAGATGAGCAGAAGTCTAGAGTCAGAACTCGTATACGATCTGGGTGGGGAATTCTTGCCTTGGACCCAGAAATGTTAGGATTTTAATAGAGAAATTACTTAATTCCAAGGAAGAAATTTTATACTTTCTTCAGATAAGTAATAATATTTTTATAATTTAAAAAATTACAAAGCTGCATTTACTAATAGGCATGGCAACCAAACACATCCGTTGAATAAATTAAACAGGTAGTTCATTAACAGGAAGAAGTCAGAGATTTTAAGTTTCAGAAAAGAGCAGTGAATGTTGATTATGTTTATTATGTTAATTAAATACTAAAATCCAGCACTAAAGATAGGAAAAGTATTTAGTATATAGGTCTGTACACCATTGGTTAAAGCATGTCCCATTGTTCATTGGTCATAAGGATGTTCATAGTTAGATCCAGGATGGTCTGTCGTGCTCACTCAAAGTTTCAGGACATTTTGTCAGCTTCAACTGATTAGGGAGAGAATTTATTATATAAACCAAGTCACTTCAGTGCTGCTGTAAATGGAAATCTTTGCTTTAGAGTTCTTCCCTCAGCCTATGATGAAGGGAAAAACAAAAACAAAAACAAAAACAAAATGATAGGCAAATGGGCAGACATTCCATTCTACACCACCATCTTTGTTTCAGTGCCATTCTTCCAGGATCCAATATGTTTTCCTGAATCATTTGAGACTCTGTTTGATGCAATATAAATATATAAATATAAAATATAAATATAAAAATATTTATATTTTTATATTTCAAATATAAAACAAGTCTGAAATATAAAACAACAGGATGATGTCTCTTCAACAGCATTAAAGACCCTTTAAAGACACTCTTGATGAGACCAACAATTAGGAAAACATAATTATGTTTATAGAACACCTGTAACCCACCTTAAATGACATGTTCTGGTCATTGGAAAAGATCCCATGGATCACTTTGTCCCACCTTGGACAACCAGTTGGTTTGTTCTTGAATTTTACTGTGATGACACTTGACTTCCTCTGAAGCTTATATCCAAATACAACGAGAACTGTCAGCCAGCACATAAACCCTTCTGTGTTTGTTCTGTAAGTAAATTATTATGAATCCACTGTGTCCAGCACCATTGCATGAAGATTGGTTAAGGCTTTTCAAGGAAACAGTGTATAACGGAGTCTATACAGTTTCTCTTACTATGATTTCCATTTAAAAGGCAGTTTCAGTGAAGGATTTTAAATCAGGGGCCCCAAGTCAAGGGAGAAACTTGTGCATAAAGTGATGGAAATAAGTATCCTGAAACACTTGGACATTTGCCTTTCAGCAGGCTCATAGATGAAAGAACTTTTAGTTGTCTGAGATACTAGCAGTACAGAAGCGTCAAAACCTAAAATAGCATAAAGCCCTTCCCAGAAAGCAGAGTATAGGGAGATATTAGCATACATACACAAAGCCACGGAGGCCATCACCTAATTCTGGTAAAAATTTAAGGGACGTCTCCAGAAAGTATGAGGGAAAATTATGTCTAAGGTTGCAATAGAACAAATGGAATTAGTGCAACCAGTATCACAACACTTAGCTTGATCAATTATTTAAATGAAAGCATTATTTCTTTCAGTGTGGGACTCTCCATAACACTTCGCATTATAGGGTTTATTGAAAATTGATTATCATTTGTGGTTTGGTATCCATGTACTACGCAGAAGGATTAAGGTAACAAGTCACACACCTTCAAAAAAAAATACCATTATAACTTGTTTTATTTTTTCAAATAAATTAGCTGCTAAATATTATCAGCATGAAGGCAAGGTAAGTAATTTTTGGCCAATCAGAATTTAAATTTCATAGATAAATCTTAACATAATTACAGCTGTGTCATTTTTAGCAGAATATTCAAATAAATGGAGCCTCTCTGACATTGCTGAAGAAGGATGAAAAACTCAACAGTTAGTAAAATTTCCTGTTTTGTCTGTAACCTTACTGATTGCAACAAAGGTGTTCTCTTTACAGAGAGTTTGTTTTAAAATTAGGATGGTAAGGAAAATAAGACATATATTTTTTAACTAAATGTACTTAATGTCAGTGTAAACCTGCAGTGCGGTTTATCAATTCGATCTTGGTGGAAACTTCAGATTATTGAAGAATAAAGTAAACACCAGATTTGAAAATATATACACTCAGGTACATGCATACATACATACACTTATACATACAGGACTACTCTATTCATGTCCAGCAGATGTTCACATTGAAGAATTCATTAAATAGGCCCAAGACAGGGGAATAACAGGGGCTTGGAGTACAGACAATCCCTGATTTACAAAGGTTCGATTTAGGATTTTTTTTGTTTTACTTCACAATAGTGTGAAAGCAATAGGAATTTAGTAGAAACTATACCTCAGATTTTAAATTTTGATCATTTCCCAGGCTAGTGCTATGTGGTATGATGCTCTCATGATGCTGGGCAGTGACAGTGACCCACAGCTCCCAATCAGCCCTGTAATCATGAGGATAAACAACCTACCCATTTACAGCCATTGTGTACCCTTACAGCCATTCTTTCACTTTCAGTACAGTATTCAATAAATTACATGAGACATTCAATACTTTATTATAAAGTGGACTTTCTGTTCGACAATTATACCCAACTGTAAACTAATGTAAGTGTTCTGAGCACATTTCAGATAGCCTAGGCTAGACTATAGGCTAGACTATAAATTAAGTGCGTTCATTAAATGCATTTTTGACCTATAATATTTTCAACTTACAATGGGTTTACTGGGGTATAACCCCACTCATGGCAAGTCATGGAAGATCAGTATTAGAAAAGGAAAGTGCATGATGGTCATATGATGGTCATCCTATCATGCATGAGACACTAAGGTGAAATATAATCTGTACTTTATAAATATATATTATTAGGTATTAATATATAATTATTAAATATTACTAAATCATATATAATATAAATTGTGTTAAGGTCAATTTTGATAAAACACAACAACCACTTTGACATGTCATTGACAAAAGCTGCTGTAACTAGAAAATGTTTTACTTATAAATTGATTGAAAAGACACATAACAGACCAGCTACTGAGTGAGGTATGTTGTCAGTCAAAATGCAGAAAAGGCATTACAGGTTATAGGGGACAGAAAAGGTAAAACCTTTATATAGTCAAGCTAAAAGTCTAATACTATATCCAAATGTGAAAAACATCTAAAATTTCAATTTTCCTGAAAAAAAAAGAAAAGAAAATGAAGGAAGGAAGAAAGGGAGGGAGGGAGGGAAGAAGGAGTGAAGGAAGGAAGGAAAGAAAGAAAGAAAGAGAGAAAGAAAGGGAAAGAAAGACACAAATTCCTTCCTTAGGCCCTAGCTTCCATGAGTTCAGCTTACCTCGTTCTATGTTATCCTCGGTCAAAATCTCACTACTAGAGTTACCAGTTGATGAGACAATAAGGCATTAAGAAGTAGCATAGTGATTTTAGAGGTGAATTATAACACAGGGAGCCATACACACACAACACAAAATTCATTCATCTCACCAAAAAAGTCTGGTTTTTCTCTAGGCATAGCTCATTTTCATAGCTTAGTTTAATCCTTTATAATTATCCTGAAAGGTGAAAAAAATCTGAACTTCCAAGGCAATTAACTGCCAATGTCTTGATAATTATGAGATTCATCTGTGTGTGGATTCCCAACTTGGAACTGTATGCACAATGCCACCATACTCTCTATCTGGTGCTTGTTGACTGAGTGGATAAATGAGAAGATACAGCACGGTTGAGTTCCATTACATAGGAGCAAAATTGTAATGAGAATCTCGAGGGAGCCATGACGAAGCATGATAAAAGAAAAATGGATGGATTGGGGCACTTGGGTGGCTCAGTGGTTTAAGCCGCTGCCTTCGGCTCAGGTCATGATTTCAGGGTCCTGAGATCGAGTTCCGCATCAGGCTCTCTGCTGGGCAGGGAGCCTGCTTCCCTCTCACTCTCTCTGCCTGCCTCTCTGCCTACTTGTGGTCTCTGTCAAATAAATAATTAAAGTATTTAAAAAAAGAGAAAAATGGATGATGAGAAGGAGCAGCAGGAGAAGAAGAAAGCCTCCACTTAGAACTGAATTTATCCAAATGATCTGTCTGGGTACTTGAGAGTTTCCAGGCAGAAGAGATGATGAGAAAAGAAATTGCAGATAGATGAATAGATAGATAGATAGATAGATAGATAGATAGATAGAATTTATTAAATAATTTTATACTGATATATAGGGTACTTAATTCAGTGATTTTCAACCTTCATCCTCAGCTACACATTAGAATCCCTGGCAATAACTATGGCCTGCACACAACAGACCAGGTGGACTAGAATGTGAGAGTAGAGTCTAGACATCAATATTTTTTAGTTTCTCAGGTGATCCTGATTTTATTGGGTTGAAATATACTCATTTATTTTTCTATGGTAGCACTGTATGTCTTGACAGATTTAAAGACAATGCTTTCTCTAGAGAAAAAGAACAATCATAGGTCCTAGGTCAGTAATTCCCACATTCCATTACGTATTAGATTCACCTCAGAAGTTATTTTAAAAAATCCCAATATCCATGATATCCATGTCCCACCCAATACCAATTAAATCACAATGTAAGGGTAGGAGCTAGGCACCAGTATTTCTTTTTCTTTTCTTTTTTCTTTTTTTTCCCACAGATTCGCTCCCTTTCCCTCTCTTTCCTTCCTTCCTTCCTTCTTTCAAGATTTACTCATTTATTTTAGAGAGGGAGAGAGAGCACACATGGCAGGGGTAGAGGGAGAGGGAGAGAGAAACCTAAGCAGACTGAGCTGAGTATAGGGCCCCATGCGAGGCTCAATCTCATGACCCTGAGATCAAGACCTGAGCTAAAACCAGGAGTTGGACTTCCAATGGACTATACCAGCCAGGCGTCCCTGATAATGATTCCTGACCAGTCGCAATATACAGCAATAGCTGGGAACCAATGGCCCATTCCAGATGGTTAATTTAAAGAACAGGGAAGATATTCATATTCTTTTAGTACGTAGAAACAGATAACTATAAAACTTGCAATTTTATGTGAAAAAGAAATGTACCTATTATTAACATCTGAGAGACAAATAGTTTTTCTCTAAATAAGGAACTGTAACAGAGATTACTGTATTTATGGAAAACATTTGGGGTGCATATTTTCTTCCTCTTTACCAGACATCATTTTTACCAAAAACATATAGGATGTGGGGAGAGCTATGTTTGAAAAATAACATGAATAAATGAAATATATATAATATTTTATAGTGGTATGTATAATAGTGGTTATTATAGGAGATAATTGCTTGCACTGAGGTAACCCAAATTGGCTCATTTAACAATAACTAATGACTAATTTAGATTCAAGATAAGGAATCAAAAATTTGATTCTCATTTTCTAGTGTACTTTTCATGTAAGAAGTGTTTTGATGGTCTTCTGAACTCTCAAACATGCAAGTAAGTTTTCGTTCTTGCCAGACTCATAAAGAAATGTCAGGATTAATTACTTAATGATTATTAAACTAAACAGGTGAGTACTAAGAGTTGTTTTTCATCTCAGAAGAATCAGCAGAAGCTTTTTGCTGGAGGCAATTACTGTATTACTTGTTTTTCTGAAGTGAGACCTCCCATTCTAGTTGTTTTGATTTCCTTTAACGGGTTAGGGAGAAGAAGAAGAAGAAGAAAACTTATTAACAATATCTCTGGAGAATAAACTATGAAAGTATATTTAATAATGTTAAGCATTCTAAAAGCCTTGAAAATAAATATGCCAAGAAAATGATCTCCATCATCTATCTATCTGTCATCATTGGTATATCATCCCCATCTAAAATCACCACTCCCAATTTTAGCAAATGTGGGTAGTGGTGACCAGAGGAATGTGACTCCTATATCTCATCTAACTTGAAATATAAATTCAAAGTCACTGTTTAACGCAAGATGTCCTTAATTTTCCCCTCGCCTTGACTAAACTCTAGACGGATTTCTTCCTGACTGCAGGCCTCTGACCTCCTGTTTCTTAGAGCATTTACATGAAAAATCTTGCAGTTGTAAATTCATTCTCTGCCCTTTTGAAATATATGCAAATTGCCCTGCCTTTTGCCAGTTTTGCTTCTTAGGAAATGCCTTTTTGAAGGACCGGGAAATTAGTACTTTAAAATTCAGCAGTAAAAGACATAGTGCCTCCATTTCCCAGTCTCTCCAACTTCAGTGAGAGCCAAGTGCCAAACACAGATGCCCCAACCACAGATAAAAACATTTGCAAACTCAAGAATAATTCAGCATACTCAATGCCTCCCATGGGTCCACCCTCCCCAAATGTTCCCCCATACTTTTCTGCTCTCCTCAACATTTAACAGTCCTTTTCCTTTTGTTTCAGCAGAGTTTGGTCTCTCTCCTCTATTGCAGTAGTCTTGAATAAGGTCTTGCTTGCCTGTTGTATTTTGTCCAGTACATTTTTTTCTTTAACAGTCTAAACCAAAATCCAACACCTTTATTTTTTTTTAAGTGCCTGGGGCACACTCACATTTCTACTAATTTTCTATGACCACATCTGGAAAACACAAATATTTTCTTATAGCTGATATCCTTCAGAAAGACTGATACCCCTGACAACCTAATGAAGAGGGTAGCAAAACTTGATTTCACGAGGTGTTGAACATCTACTTTTTGGTGATTTTCTCCTCTAGACCTTAATCAGATAATAATTTGCATCCCTGTGTTAATGTCAAGTTTTGGGCATATTTCTTAATTTTCTGTTATTTTTCTTTCCTTTTACATCAAATTTAAGTTTTCATGGTCATACTCTTTTTCTCTTAGGATGGCCATGAATAAATGGATTCTCCTATTTTGCATATAGGATTTCTTTTCTTTTCCTTTTTTTTTCCTTCTCTCCTTTCCTCTTTTCTTTTCCCTCATGAAAGTAAAAGAATAACTAAAGATCTTTGTGCTGTGGTCTAGAACTCACTAGTGATATAAAGGATTACATTCACATCTGTAATGCAAATTTCCATTATACTCATAGGCTTTTGGGAACAGATAACAAACAACATTTTCATAGAGAAAGACATATCATGAAGCTAATATAACTTAAACTTCAGGAATCTTCCCTTGCAAGGACTCCTTTAAAGGCACTACATGTAATTTTGTACTGTAATCTCTCTCATATTATTTTTTTAAAGTGTTGCCAGAAAGATATGAGTTTTGAGAGGAACAAAATTTGGTTTAGTTTGTTTTTCACCATCAACAGAAATGAGCCTTTAGTCTATAGTCCCAGGCACAAAACAACATTTTTAGTCCAAAAGGAGTCTTCTTCTCCCACTGTTCTTAAAGATATTTCCTTGGTTTTCTTTAGCTGAAATGTGTTATCTTTGTTTTACAACATTGTAATATGCTAATTTTGAAGTTACTATCTTTGTGCAAGGTAATAAGTGAGTGAAAAACTCAAATGCTAACATCTGCTGTGACATTTCAATTTTATTTATTTATTTTTTAAGATTTTTATTTATTTATTTGACAGAGAGAGAGATCACAAGTAGGCAGAGAGGCAGGCAGAGATAGAGGAGGAAGCAGGCTCCCCGCGGAGCAGAGAGCCCCATGCGGGGCTCGATCCCAGGACCCTGAGATCATGACCCGAGCCGAAGGCAGCGGCTTAATCCACTGAGCCACCCAGGCGCCCCGACATTTCAATTTTAAACCAAATGTGTGTATAATATTCTCTTTGGTTAAGTGAATTAACATTTTCACATAACCATGAAAGATAAAATTTTAATAATCTCCCTTGGAGTTGTCCCTTTGAAGTCATGTGCAAAATATTAAGTTAGAATTCAAATAGGACACCATTCCTTCTTCAAGATTTCTGAAGCTTTCAAAGGCAGAGAATGGCTACCATGTCTTCTCTATATTTACCTGGTATTGCAGTCAGTTACAGAGGCAAAAATTTATTTACCTTAGAGTAGATCGAAGGCTACCAAGGAATGCATCAAATTCCAGAACACCAAAGCTTCTCGATCATTGGTTGGCACTGCTATATGAATTCCACTATTCTATATACATTTTTCATTACTTGAAAAATATTTTTTCTCTGATGTCTTTTAATCATCTTTTAACCCTTTTACACTATCTCTTGAAAGAACAAAGTTTTAATTATTACATATTAATGTCCTCATGCAAAGTATTTGATTTATCACATTACCATCATCATCACCAATTTAAGTGAGTCTGGCTTAGATTTAAGTAAAGAAATTCCATGGAGGAATGTTTGGGGACATTTTCCCCTTTAAGATACTGCTACTAAACAAATTTTAAAGGTAGCTTCAGAGGAGGACTCTTTGCCATGTAAAAAAGCAGGTATTTTCATCTTCAAAACAATTTAATGATTGCGCATCCATACCTCAATTAATTATCTCTCTTTTTCTATCTTATTCATCTGTAAAAAATGTTAATCGTGTAAGTCCTAATTTTAAAAATATATGTTATTGAAAAAAAACTTAGAACATATGAAAGAGTAAAAAAGAAAAGCTATAATCATACTGACCAAAGATAATCTTTTTTTCTTTTGGTATAACTTCATATGCACATTTTCATGAATATTTATATATTACATATATAAAAACATATATATGATTACATGACACATATTTTTTAAAGGGGTCTCAGGATATACCGGGATAAATTTTTACTCACTATTTATTCATTTAATGTGTTTATTCAAAACTATTAACAGCTATTATTATTACCTGCCAGGTATACTTTCAGGCCTGGGGGATAAAGCGATGATCAAAACAGAAAAACCCTCTGCTTTCATGAAGCCCACATTAAGTGATGTGAAATACACGGTGAAGCAATAAATAAATAGCAACTTCATAATGTCAGAACAAGGAATAAAATACGGCTGGGTAAGGAAATAGAGATTGATGGTGGGGCCAGGACAACAGGGGGTGTGTGAGGCAACCCTGAAGGAGGTGAGACACACAGCCATGCAAGTATGGGGGGAAGAACAATTCAGAGGGGATAATGACAAGGCTCTGGGTGGACTTTCTCCTAAATTCTGTGTTGAGACAGCAGCCAGGAAGCCTAAGCTGCTGGAGGAAATGAGAGGGTTGTAGGAGATAAATCAGGTAATCTGAGGGGGAGATTGGAAGCCATTGTGGAGCTCTGAGCAGATAAATAACATAGTCATGATCATACTTTCATTTAGAAGATCACTCTGGTTCCTTGGAGGCTAGACTATGAGAAGGCAAGAGTGGGTGCAGACCAGACTATTGATCTACTCCAGGCACGAGAGGAGAATAGCTCTGGCTTGGTCTGAACTGTAGAGGAATGAGAGGTGTCGCCGCTCTTAGAGCTCTAGGCAATAGCCAAAAGGATTTGCCGGAAGGCAGGGAGGAATAAGCAACAAATACAAGATTTTCTGGCTAAATAATTGGTTAAATGGATTTCATATTTTGAGACAAGGAAAGCTATAGGCTCAGCAGATCTAAACAGAGAAACAAGAGTTTGGTTCAGGGTGTGTTAACTTTCAGCTGCCTATCAGGTATCTAAGAAAGAGAGAAAACATTGTTAAGTGAGAGGAGACTTGAGGGGAGGTGACTAGATTAGAAATATAAATCAGGTGGTCTCCACCATGCAGATGGTATGCAAAGTCACAGGGCTGAAGGAGGCTACCCAGAGACGGAGTGTAAATCTGGCCTGAGCGAGCAGCACTCCAGCATGGAGACTATAATTTGATGTTTATGTCTCTGTTAAGCTATAGTGCTTACTGCCAGATTTTTATAAAAAACTTCCCTCTTTTTAACTTTCTAACCTTGAGTCATCTCCCATCCATCTGTAATTCAACAAAAATGTTCTTCAAGAAAACTAAACTGAGACTTTCTATAACTGAGAAAAATCTTTTGCTTGCCTTTGCAAATAAATGAATATTTGGTTGAATTTGTAATAGGACCATTCAAATAATTTTTTTCTCAACTCCATAGCATTCTTTACAGAATAATAGTCTAAGGACAATGAGAATTTTGTTTCCATGCATGGAATCTGTATCTTGTGCTTGGATGCCTGCAAGATTTATATATACATGCATACATGCATACATACATATAAATCACAGGCTGAGTAATATCCCCCCAAAATACATCCCTTCCTAGCCCCTGGAATTTATAAATGTTGCCTTATATTGCATGAAGGAATTTTGCAAAAATAATTAAGTTGAAGATCCGGAGGGGAAGAGAGAATGGGCAATCCAGGAGGGCACTAAATGCAATCACATGTATCCTTGTAACAGAGAGGTAGAGGGAACGTTGACACAAAGAAGGAGAAGGGGGGCACCTGGGTGGTTCAGTTAAGCCTCTGCCTTCAGCTCAGGTCATGATCTCAGGCTCTCTACTCAGTAGGGGGTCTGCTTTTCCCTCTCACTCTCCCCCTGCATGCTCTCTCTCTCCCTCTCTCTCTCTCTGATAAATAAAATCTTAAAAAGAAAGAAAGAAAGAGAGAAAAAAAGAGGAGAAGGCAGTGTGGCTACTGAGGCAGAGACTAGAGTGATTCAGCCACAAACCAAAAAGTGCCAATACTCACCAGAAGCTAGAAGGGACAAAGAATGAGTTCTTCTCTGGAGCTCATGGAGGGAAGGTGGCCCTACTGTCACCTTGGTTTCAACACAGTCAAACTGATCTCAAATTTTCTATTTCTTGAACTACAAGAGAATACATTTCCATCGTTTAAACCATCAGATCAGTGTTAACAGGTTACAGAAGCCATAGGAAACAAATACATATACATAAAATTTCACCATGGTATATCTAAATACTATTCATCTAATGTAATCTCCCCTAGGTTTTCAAAGGTATTTCAACCTGCTAGTTGAAATCTGTCTTTATTGGGTACCAGACACATGTCCTTGTGATTTGTACTCTGTGCAATCTGGCCTCTCCTCCATAGTATGTTTTACATGAATCTGATTATCTGATCTGCCCCACCGTGGACTCACGTTCATTTTTCTTGATTCCTCTCCTCAGAAATAAACTGATTCAGGACATTTTCATCCAGTGTTTGTTCCTTCTCCCAGATTTGTGTTCTGTAGCTAATCCATTATTTTTATTACCACCATTATTTTCATTAAATTTTATAACTTTTGTTTTCCATCCCATATAGTTTTTATTTCTTCATGATTTATTGTTATAATTTAATAAATGCAAAAAAATCCCTATAGTCTCTTAAAAACAGATTCTTTTATATTCATAAATATTCTAAAATTTCTTATTTCTTTACTAACAGAATTTCAAAATCAGGTTATTTCTGGATGTAGACATCTTTAGATGAATTATTTTTCCGTAAGTTTATGCCAACACAGTATTATGTGATATAAATGCTGAGATAAATTTTGGCAGAAATAGGTAGGTATTCCTGGTTTAACCCTTCAGACACAGACAAAGGAAGAAGAGTGATATTATATTTAATATAACTTTAACTTACCAGTATGGAAATCTGACATCTGATGGGGCCCAAGAACTTCCAGTGGAGAGCCCTACTGCAAAAGGGATATTTATCTGGATTCCAGAGAGTTTATTCTCCAAAATAGGTGTGATAGACAGAAAATTGCTTTAGTAATGTCCCATTCCAATTTATTTTTCATTTTACTTGTTTGTTTTGTTTGCATTATTTTAGCCTTTCATGGCTTAGGATCTGCCAAGATTTCCCTTCAGAGGTCTGTTAATCTTCACCTGGTTCAGTTTCCAGTATTTGAAACATGATTAGTTTAAATGATAGAGTCCAAATGGTGCTGACCTAGAGTGGTAAACATTTTTAAAATCCTGAAAGTGTAAAGGTTCATGTTGGAATTCTGTGTGACACCAGTGCAGAATTTCCTATGCTGGAAAAGGAAGAGAAAAGATACATCCTCAAAAACTACGGGGAGGTGAGTGTGTCAAAACCTTTCATCACAATCTCAAGGAGACATAGAGTTCAAGAAAAGTTAAGTCATGTGCATATAGTGATTATCATCTGGTGATCAAAATATTTATTAATTATTCTACTAAAAATGAGTATCAACACCATCAGATAAGAATATAAAATTATTTTTACTGAATCACAACTCTGCAATTTTCAGTTTGAGTAGCACTTCTACTAACGATTTTATTTCTTTGTGATAGGCTCCATAGCTCTCAGAATATAATACATAATATGCTTATGTGCTCAGTAACATTTAAAGACTCCCCAGTATTTTTCATTGAGGTGTCTTTTTCAGTTAAGAGTTAAGAAGCTTGGTGCTGCTAACCTAGAGTTAGAATAAATCAACTCTTGTTGGCCAAACATGTTAAATTCATCCAATGCTGCTTCTTTTGAATATTTTATGAAAATATTTATTGATAAAAATTGATAAAAGCCAAGATGAACATGGGACGCCCATTAAACCAAGAGATTTTAAATGTCATCATTAAATATCAAAATTTATTTGGAATATAGTAATTTATTTCAGTGATTAAGGAAATGTTGCTCTAATATAATGTTCTAAGAAGAATTCCTGCCTCAGATAAAATTTCTATAAATTGTTGGTCCCAGAACTGAACTCACTGAAGAAACCAGCACAGCATTTACAGAAAAATGTTAGAATAAGAGGGAAGAAAGTGGGAAAATGAACCAAAAAAAACCCACTAGGGAATAAAAAGTTTTCATGGAGCAGATAAAAATAGTGATCAAATATATTGCTGTTAAGTTAAAAAAATCTTATTAATGAAGCAAAAAATGACATGATCTATAGTTCAAAGCAGCAATTCAAGAATCCAGGACAGATGTGTCGGTAAAAGAGAAAGATAGCATATAAGTTAGCAAAGCACAGAAAGAAAAGGAAAAAATAAAATCTCAGGTATACAGCCCATACTAGAAGCAACACAGAAAAGAATTATCTCAGCTGAAAACACAAAGAAAACATGATAGGATTGAAAAGTAAGTGAAATAAAAGTAAATAAGAGTTTGAAAAAAAAGACAAAGTTTTGTAGGAAAAATTTATAAAGGAGATCTAACACAATCATCTTGCTAAGCTTGAGAGCTGAAGTAGAAGAAAAAAGAAAATTAATGTAATTCAAGAAGAAGTTTGTTAAATACAACCTTTGTGTGTAAATTGAGAAAGGACACTATTTCTCAGGAGAAGAAGAAGAGTAGTACACATATGCTAGGAATTCTACAAGATTTAAAAAAAAATTATTTCTTATTAGATGGATAAGAACACAACTTAAATATCCAATATTCTTATCTTCGATAAGAAAGTATCGAAGCTAATTTGGTTTATCCATAAGGTGGAATACCATGGAGCAGTCAGAGGTGTAACTTTTTATTTGTGAATATGGAAAAATCTCCATTTTTTTTTTTTTAGGATTTTATTTGTTTTTTTTGAGAGAGAGAGCACAAGTAGGGGTGAGGGACAGAGGGAGAGAGAGAAGCAGACTTCCCGCTGAGCAGGGATCCCAAGGCAGGGCTCAATCTCAGGATCCCTGAATCACTACCCAAACCAAAGGCAGACACCCAAATGACTGAGCCACACTGTGCCCCTCCAAGATTTTTTAATTGAAAGAAATCAAGGTGCACAATATTATAGATGAATTATGATTTCTGTTTAAGGCTAATATGCATGGGATGTCTGCTTGTATGTACATTAGGTTATCTCTGGAAACACATCTAGGCAATGTTACAGTTAATGCCTCCGAGGAAGGAACTAGCTGGCTATGACAAAAATGTGGGACTGAGAATAAGTTTGTATGTTCTATCTTTGAATGCCTTTTATACCTTGCAGCATGTGCATATATTATCTACTCAAAGCAAATAATAACATGTACTTTTAAAAAGATAGCCTAACCTGTCATTTAATTATTGTCAGGGAAGAAAATGCAACCACAATTAAATACCCATACTGTTGCTTTTGGCAGGCATTGTTCAGCAATATAACAGAAGATGTTAAATAGTCCCATCCTACCTGTTAATACCTTCAACTACTTAGAGCGTTGGTTTGCTGCAGACTAATCCTGGAGGACCCTTGAAAGTAGTGTTATTCAAAATTCTACATTTAGGGGCACCTGGGTGGCTCAGTCGTTAAGCATCTGCCTTTGGCTGAGGTCATGATCCCAGGGTCCTGGGACTGAGGCTCATGTTGGGCTCCCTGCTTGGCAGGAAGCCTGCTTCTCCCTCTTCTACTCCCCCTGCTTGGGTTCCCTCTCTCGCTGTGTCTCTCTCTGTCAAATAAATAAATAGGGTCTTTAAAAAAAAATTCACATTTGGCAAGAGATTTACTAAAGTTCCTCAATATCGATGAATACCCAGTAACAACTACCTTTAACATTTCCATGCCAGAATGGCTCTTCCATGATCTATGGCACAGAACACTAGACTCTCAACCAAGGTATTGATTCTTTTACAGACAAAAAAAAAAAAAAAAAAAAAAAAAGCCAATAAACTTCTTAAATAAAAATACAATTTATAGTTTTTAATTTCCATAATGGAATGTTTAAATGGGCACTTACAGTTTCCTTCAATCAATATCAGAATGTATCTACATCCTATGCTGTTAGAATAGATAAAATGGTTGGGAAGACCTTTCTGCCCCAAGCAGTTTCCCGTTTCTCTCACAAGATAAAGAAAAAGTAGCACCAACATTTTGGTATCATAAGCTCACCCAGACAGAACTTCTTTGATATTTGTGTTATGCATATATACTCCCTTCCTCCTGTTTTCTGCTGATAAGAAATAAGAGGGTAGCAAAGGGAAAAAGTCAGAACACATGCCCAGACAGGTTCTTTTTCAGCCCATCCCTTTTTTTTTTTTTTTTTTTTTTTTTAAGAAAGAGAGAGAGCAGAGGGAGAGAATCTTAAGCAGGCTTCACATCCAGCACAGAATCTGATCTTACAACCCTGAAATCATGATCTGCGATTTAATTAAGAGTCCACTCCTTAACCAACTGAGCCACCCAGGCACACCCCCATGGGGTCTGTTTTCTGATCAAGATAAAGCTACTTCTTCTTAGAATTTCTACCATACTGTCTGTAGTTGCTGAACCAAAGCAAGTAATACTCTTACACACAAAATATAAAGGAGGGGTAACTTTTATGAGTGAATGTGGAATTAGTCAAAAAAATCTAATTGACATTTTTTTGTTATGCAACTTTCTTAATAAAGAAAGAAGTACATTGTTTTACATCCTGTTGCAGTTTCTTTACTCTCATTTCCAAACACTCAAAAGGTTTTACATAGAAGAGCACTGATCTGGAGGATGACTTAGGTTGCATGGTCAAAATGGTCCCCTGAGTCAGTGATACCTAAATCTGAAATGAAAATAGCTGAGAAATACCTGAGAAAGAATATTCTAGGCTAGTGCTAAAACCCCAGGGCAAAAATAAGCTTATTGTGTTTGATGAAAAGATAGCGAGTTGTAAAAAGAGAGCACAAGTCACAGGAGATCAAATTGAACCATGCAGGGTTTCCTAAGAGCATTAGGACTTTGCATTTTATTCTAAATCCTATCATGGGGAGCTATTAGGGGAGTAATAAGAAGAATGATATGATCTGCTTTAGATTTTAAAAGATCATTCTGTTGTGTGACAAATGGATTTCCAGGAAATTGTAGAGCAGACAGAAGCAGGAAGACCAATATGGAGGCTATTATAATAGTCCCGACAGGAAACGACTGTGGCTTGAAAGTGAAAAATAAGGGTGAAGTTTCAAATAAGAAGATGGAACATGCTTTGAAAGTGAAATCAAAACTTTTTAATGTTTTGATACATAGGGTGTGAAGGAATAGAAAGATTTCAGAATGACTCTAAGATTTTGGCTACATTCACTCAATGTACCGTGGTGCAGTGAGATGGGGCAGCTGAGATGGGGCAGCTCAGGAAATGGAACAAGTTTATTAGCAGAATGTGTAATTCAAGTGTTCTATTCTGGACACGCTTATAATTTGCATGGCCTGTGTTTAAGTAAACCCCATACTCCTTAGGATAAACCACTAGATCATGCCTGATATAAGACTCTCTGTCCAACTACATCTTTAGTTATTTCCAACATACAGAAATCCATTTTCCAAAACAAATCTGCTCCTCCATTTCCTTTTGTTCGAACTACCTACATCTGCAAACTTTCCTAAGGAAGTGCTGCATACCCTATAAGCCCTAAGTGTATGTCAGTATCTTTCTATTACTTTCCTTGACCCATTCAGGCCCAACTGCCTCTCCCCCAGTGACACTACTTCACTTTATTCATACTTTTTAGTGAAAGGTGTCACACTGACGTTCTCATCAACTCCACTATGAGTTCCTCAAGGGTGAGCCTATCTCCAACTCATATCAAGATTCCTGGAAACCAGCCCAGTGCATAAATTCTCACTAAAGACAAATTTTCTTATGCATTCATGCTGAAAAATGGCTCACAAACATTATTTTCATACTCACCCACATACATATAAATAGTCACTCTCTCTAGATACATCTTCAAGTTTGAAGGTCAAAGGTATGATTGGAAACTCAAAGGTTAAACTTGAAAATTAATAGCAAATACATGGCTTTTATTAAAGAAAATCTGTTTTTAAGTGTATTTTTTAAGTTTGTTGTAAAAATGTTTCCTTTTGGATTGGGAAGAAAATATATTGCCTTCACGTGTCATAGTTTCTACTTTTTTTGGTAGCAAAGATTGCATGAAGGAACACATTATTTCACTACTTAATTTGTACATTTGTAATTAAATCAAAATGGTTTCTTTGCAAGTTGTAGAAGGGGTTAAGAATCTTACAGTGATTCAGAGATAAAGAAGTAATGATAGCCATGAGTCTGGCTCAACTATAAGGCCCATTGCAGAGAAGGATGAGAGCCAGCTGAATGAGTATGTGCTCTCTCTTTGCTTCTTTTTACAACCGTGGGGCTCTGCCAAAAATTTGTGAATTGCTGGCCGGCAGGCAAAGCCAATCCAAGCACCTGTGTTACAAAATGCAGCAATTGTGTGATTGTCATTACTGATCCATCTGTGAGACTAGTACTTGACACATGTCAGTTGATTCACATAAGGTGGGTTGGAAGAGAAATTCCATTAAATAAGGAAGGCAGCAAAATTAATATACCGTTTGTTCTTTGTGAATGAAAAAATATAGCAAGCACTGATGGAAAGTGAGAATTTTATAAATGATTTGAACAGATTAGTAATGGCTATTACATGACAAATGGGAAAGACCCTTAATTCAAAAAGAAAAAAAAATTACATACTTTTAGGAACAAAGCCTTTTCTCTCTGTAATGACTCATTACACACAAATGGAGCACCAGAGTCACTAGTCCAGAATAGCAGTATAAGAATGATGTCTTACCAAAGACTATAAAACACTAGGTGAGGTTCATTACCTTAGATTCTTTTTTTTTCTTAGATTCTTAAATAAGAAAATCTCACTTACCAAAGCTCAAAAAATGTAGACTTTGCAGTGTCAGAACTTGTCTAAGTTAATGATAGGATGGCATTATCAATGAAAAAAGCATAACAAAAATGTCTATAATGTGAAAAATATTTGTCAGAAAATGTTGAAACTTCTTTTGAGTATAAATGATTTTTGTATATTTTACTCTTAGCAATATGCTGACAGTATACAAATCAAAAGTAATATACTGATAGAAATGATTGCTTACACTTACTGAGCTCCTGACATGTACTAGATGATGTGTACAAGCATGTTATATGACTTCTTTTACAGCTGTTAGGGTTCAAGAAGTAAGGCCCAGAGAAGTTACCTATCCTGAGCATTCGACAAAATGATCTGTTTAATATTTCTTAAAATGAGTTTTATTTCTTTTATGCTATTTTTGTGGCATTCATGGTGGTGCCTATTAGGCTGTACTTGATAAACATCTCAGTCCCTAAGCTATTGAGATAGTGCAATCCAATAATACTGTATTATGAAATACATGTACAATATTGTACTAGCTGAGAAAATCAATAGAACATAAAATACCCATGGAATAGGTCAATGAGAAATCTGAAGGATAAAAACAAATATTTGTCATGATAAGGTACACGTGGGAAATGATAAATTTGGATTTTAAGAAGCTGGGTTTCTGGCCAGATCTATTAAATGACAAAGATAATACATGCTTCCCATATATTTGCTTTAGTGTCTCCAACTTTTTAAAGGGCATTTATTAAAGCAAATTCTAGAAGAATGTACACCAAATATCTCTGAGTGGTGAGTACACAGAAAATTTACGTTTTCAGATTTTGCTCATATGTATTTCTCAAACACATCATTATTCATTGTGGAGGTAAAAAACTTGAAAGGAGTAATTAAGATGACCCATTATAAACAGTAAGCCTGCTACATATTGAACTTAGAAACTTCAAAGGTAAGTGAGTTTAAAGAAATGTAAAATACTATCATGGAAATAGTAGGAATAGAGATTCTCTTAGATTCTCAAATGCATAAAAATATTAATTGAGGGGGCGCCTGGGTGGCTCAGTGGGTTAAGCCTCTGCCTTCAGCTCAGGTCATGATTTCAGGGTCCTGGGATCAAGCCCCCAATCGGGCTCTTTGTTCAGCAGGGAGCCTGCTTCCCTCTCTCTCTGCCTGCCTCTCTGCCTACTTGTGATCTCTCTATGTCAAATAAATAAATAAAATCTTAAAAAAAAAGAAATATTAATTGAGAATGAATTTTTTTATATTATGAGCTGTCAATTCATTATTTTTTCAAACATTTCATTAGGAAAACTTTAAAAATACAGAAAAGTTGAAAGAATTTCACAGTAAAATTTCATATATACATGATGTCAGTGTTGAAATTAGCATTGTTCTATATTTGCTTTATCACATATCTATTCATCCATATTCATATACACACTCCCATGACCATTGATTCATCTAATTTCTTGATGCCTTTCAAAGTTATGGAATCAGTATATTCCTACAAAAACTTCAACATGTATATCATTAATTAGAGTTCAGTATTTGGTTTTAGTGCTTTTTTTTTCTTGTTGTTTTTGAGGTGAAACTGATTTATGATTAAATGCATAAATCCTTAGTGCCTTTTCAATGAAATCTGAAAAGTACATCTAGATGTCAATTTTAAAAGGACATGGACTCATGGTAAGCTCATCTTCTTGTTATTATTTTCTCAATAACGTTCTAAGTTGGTGGCTTGTGGGATACAAATGGAAATCAAACATTCAACATTAATGAATTATATTTTATGAGTACTTTCTCGATTGATGAGAGTTTTAAGTTGAAAGCAAGAGAAAGCAACTCAGGTAGATCTAGATCTTTTGTGTTTAAGTAGAAAAGAAATTTATTGAAAATCTATTGCTTTTATATATTTCAGTTAAGAGCAGAGAAAAAAGTACTAGCAGGCCGGAAGAGCCAGGCTTTGAAACTAAAGGAAACATGAGTCAAAGTAACAAGTAGGATCACCAAACCCTGCCAGTGTTCTGCTGTGGCCCAACACAAAATCCTACTCACGGCAACCATACATCGCCCATGTGCAGTCCCTGGTGAATGCCCCTGTGTAGCTCACGTGGATCCCATGTTCATGCCTGAGATGTTAAGGAGACTCGGGATATAAGAATCCAGAACATTTTGCTTCTATAGTGTGTGTAGGATCTTAATTTCCAACAAAAGCCACAAAGAAAGCAATTCTTTAAATATAGTGAAGAAGCTCATAGGATTGATGGCCCCCAAATTGCATACATAATTTCATTTTTCTCCTCAACAATTCTATAAAGTCTTAACCAGGGTAAGGAAAGAATCTTTGTTCTAAGGGTGAGACCATTCTTTAGACAACTGACATATTGTTTATTTCTGCCTTATTACTATATTTTCAGGTTTGACTAGTGAGTACTGGTCAGACTAGAACAAAGACCTCTTTCTCTGAATGCAGTCGTAGGGCCACAGGACCTGCTGTACTCAGACTAGGAGTGGTATCTTACCAACACCAACTGGGCCAAAAAGTTCCTTAGCAAGAAATGTAGACATTTATTCTCTATTATGGCACCCCTCTTCAAAAGAAGATTCTAAACTTAAGAGCTAATGGCAGCCATTTTCAGCTACAAGAGAAGGTTGGTCGGTAGCACAACTGAACAAGGAAAGAGCCCAAAATGAAAACTGAGAGAGGGCCCTAACAGTGATCGTTTGGTGGTTCCAGTTGCTTTCATAAGGCTTGGCCACATGAGGCCCTTATAAACTGTGAATTACCCTGATATTCCATTGCACTGAAACATTTTCCTTTTTGATAAGCAATACTCTTCAGGTTTGTTATTTGTAATAAGAGTTATAATCATCATGTTAATTATAGGCTGATGATCCTGATCTGAAACTTCCTTTCACCCATGTTGGAGATGTACCACAATAAAACATGGGCCTCAGCATTTTCTAACTGTAATCTTCCATGTTATGAATACTGAATTTATTCTCTCCATGAATGGTGCCATAGAATAATGAGTTTTTCTTAAAACAAGGAATGCCTGTTTGTACTTAGAAATAGTTGAAATCACACTACTGGGTATTTGTCCTAAAGATACAAATGTAGTGATCTGAAGGGGCACTTGCACCCAAATGTTTATAGCAACAATGTCCACAATAGCCAAACTATGGAAAGAACCTAAATGTCCATCATAGATGAATGGATAAAGAAGATGTGGTATACACACACACACACACACACACACACACACACACACAATGGAATACTATGCAGCCATCCAAAAACTGAAATCTTGCCATTTGTAATGATATGGATGGAACTAGAGGGTATTATGCTAATCGGAAATAAGTCAATCAGAGAAAGACAATATGATCTCTCTGATATGAGGAATTTGAGAGGTAGGGCAGGGGGTCAGGGGGATTGGGAGGAAAAAAATGAAACAAGATGGGACCATGGAGGGAGACAAACCATAAGAGACTCTTAATCTCACAAAACAAACTGAGAGTTACTGGAGGGTGGGGAGGTAAGGATAGGGTGGCTGGATTATGGACATTGGGGAGGGTATGTGCTATGGTGAGTGCTGTGAATTGTGTAAGACTGATGATTCACAGACCTGCAGCCCTGAAGCAAATAATACATTATATGTTAATTTAAAAAGAAAGAAAGAAATAGCAGAGAGACCAGAAAAGGACCAAAAAGTCTTGAAGCCCCATCTCATCTTCATTTAAATTATTATCCATTTTATCTTCTCCACCTCATTTCTATAAAACATTAATAAGGTTGTAAGTCTTAGCTCTTATGCCATTGTAACTCTGTGTAGCTTTTGGACTCTACAAGAGATTGACTCCAAATATGGTATTTTCTTGCTACAAGTAATGTGCATATGAGAGGCAATAACTCATCTCTGCAAGGTCTAATTCCATAATAATTTATTCCAAGGCCTTGGCAGCTAATGCTTCACTCACTATTAATAGAAAACTGTGCTAGTGGTGTAGGTGGTACTTTCAGTTTAGTGATGCTATAGTTAATTTCTTTAATTTATAAAGTATTTATAAATCTCATCTTTGCAAAGCTGCTGAAACTGCGTAGGCAGAAACCAGTTATCTCCTTATCTCACAGCCTCCAAATTGTATCCACTCCTATAGCCTACATAATCATTTATACTCCTCTTACTAAATCTGTTGCATGACCCTATCTGTCACTTTGTATCTTGTGAAACAGCTGATTATTTGCATGGCTCATGATTAAGAAATCTTTGTTATTGCAATTACTCTACAACAGGTTTTGTTATGGAGGGTCTGCAGACTCACTGGCCTCCAGACTCCGGGGCTCTTGCTCAGCAGCGCCTGCAATACTTTCAGCTTTTCCCTTTTGAATTCTCCTTGTTCATATCTGGCAAAAATCCTCACCGTGCAGCCTACTTTCTCAGATACTAGGAAAACCCTATCAGCTTTACCATGCATGATGTATCTTTTCTCCTCCTTTTACTTTGCTGTGTTATAATAAAACTTTATGGTTTCTGAAGTCCAATTTTTATGTAATTTTTTGCTCATCACACAAATTTTCTTCTTTTTATGTTTTCCCTATCATTTACCATGTAAAAACCATTCTCAGCTTGTGGACCATACAAAACAAGTGGTGACCCAAATGTAGCCTATGGGGAGTCCTTTGTCAACCCCTTCTCAACAACACACAATCAAGTTAATCCTATGGAAAATGTTGGATTTGATACCTATAGTTAGTTTTTATTTGTTCTATTGATACCGATTGATTATCTAAATTGGGCAAAGTATTGCAAAACTGCAAAAGTCAACAAATAACTCAGGCAGGACTCTAATTCAAATAGGGAAAATAATACATATAAATATACAGAAAATCCAATATTAAATGTGGTGAGTGACAAAAGGGCATTAGGTAGAATACCAGGCACTGTTTTGAGGCCTTGCTGAGGTAGAATTTAAAAACAATAAAGTACACAGATTTAAGTATATAGCTAGATGAGTTTAGCAAATGTGTACTTCTGTATAACTACCATCCCAATCAAGAAAATAAGTATTTTTTTCATCCTGAGAAAATACCTCTTGCTCTTTACAGTCAAACCCACGAAAAAGCAAACATTATTGATATTTTTCTCTCATTAGTTTAGTATTTCATGTTCTCAAACCGTATGTAAATAAGATCATGCAAATGTCCAACAATAAAGATGGATTTCTCTAGCTTTCCCTTTTGTCCAGACAGTTAGTACCTCATAGTTTGTGGAGATCTGTTAGCAGATACGTACAAGTTTAATATTTTAAATCCTCTTGTTAAATTGACCCTTTTACCATTATGAGTATTTCTTACTCCTGATAATACCCCATGTCCAGAAGTCTCCTTTATCTGATATTAATATAGTCGCACCAGCTGTTTTATGCTCTGTGTTCACATAGCGTATCTTTTCTGTTATGTGTACTTTCAATTTTCCTGTGTTTAAAATTAATCTCTTGGAAACTGCATATATATGAGTCTTGCTTATTTTTCTAGTTTGACAATCTCCAACTCTTCATTGGAACATTTGGTCCACATATATTTAACATTATTATTGATATATTTGTGTTCTGGCTATTTGTCTTCTATTTTTCATCATGTGTTCTTTATCCCATTATTCCTACTGACTTCTTTTAATTTTCTTTTTATTTTTTAGGAAATCACTTTGCTACTTTTCATTTTGAAAGTTCAGCTCAGTGTCATTTGCAAAATTCAACAAGGAAAAGGGCCACTAAATGTCATGTCCTGGGAATCCCTGAGATATAACCATCCTGTGGACGGTTAATGAGAGTGTGTGAGGGGGCAGACTTCACAAGCCAGCATTTCTTCTTGCTTTCCTGCAACACAATCCTGAAAGAGAGAAGACTGAGTGGATTGAAGGTTTGAAATAAACCAGGTTTATCTGTGATGAAAGCACCTGGATACGGATGGGAGGTTCTGGATACAGAACATGGGGCTCTCTGGACTGGGGATTCATGTAGGTGAACCCCCAGCAGAGGCAACCTGTGGACTGAACCAGCCCAGCACCAATCTGTGGAAGGTTTGTGGGTCCCAATATTTCCATCTCCTGAAAAGTAACCCATGAACCTTTTAGTGGAAAAGCTCTCTTTAACTATATTCTAGATGAGGGCCTTGAGGTTCCTTACAGTTTCACAAAGAACTTGCCAAATGTGGAAGGTCATGTGACAGCTGCTCCCATTCCCTTAAGTCAAAATCTGGGTGAGGGCCTGGGTAGACACCTTTATTAAAAGATTTTCAGAGAAATAAAGTGCAGCTCTCTTTCTTATTAATTTCCCAGGCTCTTACCTGATCCCTGAGAAACTGAGGTGAATAATGCCTGTGGGAAGTTCAACACGTCTAATACAAAAAAGGATCTTTTAGTGAAATTTGGCATCCCAGGTTAGTGTCTCCAAAGGAGACATCCCATTTAGAATTGCATTTAATATACCATTTAGAATTGCAGTGAAAGTACCCCCTCTTAGGAAGTTCAATTTCTGCAGTGTAGCTAAGACAGTAGTTCATTGCCTCACCTAGCTGATCTTGAATATTCTCCTTACACAGAGGTTCCCATCTGTATATGCTACAAAGCCATTTTCTAGAAAAAAAAAATAATAATCCTATTCTTCAACCCTATCATTTCACAGTTGCTCTTGTACTTTCTCTAAGTCTTAACCTGCCTAGCATTCCAATTTTCATCTTCTTCCTCAATTTTTGTAAAAAGCCACCTATTTTTTCCTATTCACCTATTTTCTGCTGTAGGGTTGGCAGAATCCAGTTCACCTTAGAAAAGCAAAGCACTGATCTGGGAGCTTCCAAATCTCCAGTTTCCATCCCCCTGCTGCTTTCCTGTAAAATCACTGTTTTTGGTATTCCATTTTATCTCCTATGTGGAATTTTATTATTAATTCTTTTAATTAGTTTCATGGTGCTTATTTTAAGGAGTACAGTATGCTTCCTTAACTTTTCATCCACCTTGAATTAATATCATACTTCTTTACATATAATCCAAAAATTATTTCCACTCAATTCTCCTCAGGCTGATTTACTTCCCATAGTGGCTGTCACAGTGATGCTCAGTTAACAAACTATTCTCTTGAGTTTTGTTCATCTGAACATGTCTTTACTTTACCTTCCTTTTTGAAGGATACTTTCATTATCTGTAAAATTCTAGGCAAATGTGTGTTTTTTAAAGTACTTTTAAGATGTCATTTTATTGCCTTCTGTCCTCCATTATTCCTGCTGATAAATTAATTGTCCTGTTTATTGTGTCTCCATTGTACATGTTGCTCTCTATCTTTCTTCTTTACTTTTTTTTTTTTTTAAGCTGGTTTCTTTTAAGATATTTCTTTATATCTTCGATTAAGCAGTTGGGCTATGTTGTGGTCTGGGATGGTTTTCACTGTTTTTATCCACCTTGGGATTTTCATTCTTCTTGGCTGTGTGAGTTGATGTTTTAAATAGTTTTTTGCGGATGGTACTAATATTCCCCCCGCCCCCACTTTCCTCCTCCTTCTAGGATACCAATTGCATATATTTTAGACTGCCTATTATTATACCCTAGGTCATTGTGGTTCTGTTTATTTATTTCAACCTTTTATCTGTCTGTGTTTCATATTAGATAATTTGTGCTTCAGACTAGTTTCTATTTGCTGATCTTCACATATAATGATTCTTTTCTCTGCAGTGTTTTATCTGCCATCAGTCCCATTCGATAATTTTATTAAAAGTATTACACCTTTCTAGTTCTGAACTTTTATGTATGCTTTAAAGAGATGTCCAATCTCTCTGAAATCCCCTATCTCTTCACCATTCTATTAATCATTTGCTGTAAATTATTTAACATATGTCTAGTAGTTATCTTGAAGTCCTTGTCTGCCAAATCCAACAAATCCACTATATGAATATTCTTTTACTTCACTTGTTTTCTCTTTTGATTATGGATCATATTTTCCTGCTCTTCACATGTCTATTAAGTTTTAATTATATATGAAACCCTATAAATGAAGAATTATAGGGAATCTTGATTTTATCTTCATTAAAAGAGTGTTGAATTTTTCTACATGACAGTTAAATTGTTGGTGGATCGTCTTTACCCTGTGAAAGAATTATTTTGGTTTTCGTTGGGATGTATCTGTATTTATTCTATTATTCCTATAATGTAGCTCTTTATTTTTAGGAAGATCCTTTCTCCTAAAACATTGGCCCATCTGTGCTTCATTAGAACTCCTGAAGTGTTCACCAAATGTCCATATGAGCTGTCGAGGCACCTATACAAATTTGACATACCTTTACCAGTTCTGTAGCAATTCTGTTACTTCTCGTGTAACAAGAATTTCCAGGGTCATCCTTTTACTTTCTTTGTCCCATATTTTTTAAAGATTTTATTTATTCATTTGACAGAGAGAGAGCGATCACAAGAAGGCAGAGAGGCAGGCAGAGAGAGAGGGGGAAGCAGGCTCAATCCCAGGACATTGTGACTATGACCTGAGCCAAAGGCAGAGGCTTAACCCACTGAGTCACCCAGGCACCCCATTTTGTCCCCTACTTAAAATAAAATTAAAATTCTGGTTATATCCTTATGTCTATTATATATCATTATTTCTGGACACTTTCAGTGAAAAGAGATAGGAATTTTTTTGTTGTTGTTGTTCCCCGTAGCTTCAAGGGCATTTCCACTTCTACCAATAATGCACCTTGAGAATGACCCTGGGTATATCTATACATATATATATATATAACAACAGGTTTCATACATTAGACAACAGCCAACAAAGGACTGTCATCCCTGAGAGAAAGGAAACAAATAAACCAACATGATGATTAAAGGGGTTATTTTCTGAAAGAAGTTTCCGGGCTGTCATCTAGGGAAAGAGAAACCAAAGAAAGCCAAGCAATCTCAGTAAGATGAAGAGCCAGAAGTCAGAGTTAAAGGAGGCTAAGAAGGCTGTACTGTGCTGGGAAGAATATTGGAGAGGAATCAACAGCTCAGAGAGGTTTCCTAAAATATTTATCTTATTATCCATCTGTGAGTAAAAAGGGTGAAATTCCGTGCGGGCAGAGTAACACCAATATAAACAAATCCTTGAGTTCATAAAAATGTCAAAAGTAGAAATACATTTAAATTTATGGGGCCTTGGGTATAGTTTACATATGGGGTATCAATTTAGAAGTTGAGCCATATTATCTGTAGATTACTGCTTTGAACCACCCTAGTCATGCATAATCGCTGTCCCCAAAGGATCAAATTGATGATGAGTAACTGTATGCCACATAAAAGTCCAAACCTCTTGAGTGAAATAAGACAAAACACATCACACAACAATGTAAAAGGTATAGGGTCCAGGTCCAGTACAAAATTATTAGGTATGCAAAAATATGGTCTATTAGCAGCAGAAAAATGAATCAAATGAAAGGGATACAGAAATGACAGGAATAAGGGAATTATCAAACAAGTGTCTTAAAATAGCTATAATATATATGCTCCAAATACCTAAGACTATAAACAATAATACGAATATAATGAGGAATGGACTAGAAAATAGCAATGGGACAAAAACTTGTAAAAAAAAATTAAGACCACAGAACTTTTAGAGGTATAAAGCAATATTTCAAACAAACCATACAGTGGATGGTATTAACAGCAGGTTAGATACTGCAAAAGAAAAGATCAGTGTGCTTGAAGACTTGGTAACAGAATGAAGCACAAAGAGCATGTGGTTTGAAAGGGGAAGAAAAAATGTTTGAAGGCATGATGGCCAAGGAATATCCGACTTTGATGAAAACTATGAACCCACAGACAAAAGTTCAGTAAGTCCCACCAGAATATAGAAAAGCACACTAATGCACATCACAGTCAGATCTTGACAATCACTGAAAAAGAAAAAAACAAATCATCTTGAACCTTCCATATTCAGTATTAATAAAGATTTAGTGAAAACTCTTAAATGTAGATTGATTGTGTTGAATCTTTACTAGGTCAGTTTGTGTGCCAGAAAATAACAAAAGGGCCAGAGGTGTAAAACAAGAATTACCAGATCAAAGGATAAGAAGTGAAGTACTAAAAATAAAGAGATGATAACAGACAACTGATAAGGAGTTATTGACCAGTAATTGTACTGCCTAAGGCAGTATCTGTTTTGCTCACACCATTATCTATATTAACGAGCTTTTTAATACCTTCATCTTTTACTTGTGAGTACCTAGACCTTAGAGAATTCTGTGTACATCTATAATTTAATGACTTACTATTTTTAGCATCTCCTGGAGATGCAGCAAAATTAATAATGCCACATATATGATATAAGGAGTCTTGTCACTTTGAATTTGCTGCTCGAGCAACTTTGCTTTCAAAAAGTATATAAATTACACAGTGGTATTTAATGAGTTGAGCAATGATATCAACCCTCAAAAAACATTTATTCAGAAAAAGGGATTTTCTAAATACATTTTAAATCTTCCTTAGAACAACCATTTTTTTTTTTTTAATCTGAATACATAGCTCTTTAACTACCTAACCACCTACACATCCATCAATCTATTATTTTCCTTTTTGAGGAAGCTACATCACTTATGAAACCTAATTACTGTGGAATTATAGAAACTATTCAGAATTAACTGAGAAAATATAAACATTAATATTTCATTTAGGAGCAATCTGACAATAATTGTGTCACATTTACATTATGTTTTATAGTTTATAAAGTGCATTTATACCTATTATCTCATTAGAATTTCACAGCCCTTTGAGAGGAGACAAGAGCCAGTATGATACCCCTTTGAAATAAGAGAAACATAGCATGCAGAGGAAACAACAGAACAGATTTGCTCACTGTCACATGGCTAGCATTGGACTTGAAGTCAGCTGCTTTGGTTGCTGTTCCCATGCTTTCTTTATTGTAACACAAAACCTCTTTAGAAACTGATGCAAATTGCATACCGCCCTTATACTGATTATGTTTCTACTAATCACAAATGCAGTGTTATTATTACAATTCTTTAAATTAAGCATACAATTAAATTTATTTAATTAAAAGTATCGTTTTTCTATGTCAGTAAGTCTCTTAACGTTGAAGTGTAGTTTTAGTAACTAAAACCACAACAGTAATTAACATTGACTCAGTGTGTTAGAGTTCTATCACTGCACAACAAATTAGAAATATAGCGGCTTATGACTACATTCATTTGTTACTTGACAGTGTTGGTAGGCCAAAAGTCGGGCATGGCATAGGTGGGTTCTCTGCTCAGTATATCACGAGGCTGAAATTAGAGTGTCAGCAGGTCTGCAATTCAATCTAGGGCTTCGAGTCCTTTTCCAAGATGACTAGCTATTGGCAGACTTTATTTCCTTATGCTTTCCACATGGTCCCCTCCATATTCAAGCCAGCAACAGCAGATGGAGGCCTTCTATGCTTCAAATCTCCCTGATTTATCCTTTATCTGCAGCCCTCTGACTTCCTCTTCTGCTTTGAAGGTCTCATGTGATTGTACTGTGCCTACCTAGATAATCCAAGACCATCTTTTTATCTTAAAGTCAACTGATTAGTAACCTTCATTACATCTGCAAAGTCTCTTTTGCCATGTAATGTAACATAGTGTTGGTATGACACTAGGGGCGAAGGTGATGGGCACTAAATTCCACTATTATAGATAGTGATATTTTTTTTTAATATTTTGTTTATTTGACAGAGAGAAATCACAACTAGGCAGAGAGGCAGGCAGAGAGAGAGGAGGAAGAAGGCTCCCTGCGGAGCAGAGAGCCCGATGCGGGGCTCGATCCCAGGACTCTGGGATCATGACCCGAGCTGAAGGCAGAGGCTTTAACCCACTGAACCACTCAGGCGCCCCAATAGTGATATTTTTTGATAAGGAAGATATCTAATAAATTTTTGTCTGGGAAAAAGTTTTATCTACTTAAAATTAAACTTTAAGTATTAAAAAGCAAACAAATTAAAATTCAAAAAGTATTCATTTGGTGTATAGTAACAGACAGTCAAGAAATGTATACTTAGCATGTGCTATAGATCAGAACTACTAGAATCAAGACAAAACTGTATTAAAATATAGTTTTATATTTTAATATAAAACTGGTGTATTGCATAGCATCTGACCAAAAATACACTGGGTATACATTTCATAAATAATCATAGGATAAAAATGTTATCACCTCTGACTGCAGACAATTAATAGTATATAAAGAATAATTGGCATTCAGTTCTTGTAAAAGAGAAGAACCAGGGGACGCCTGGGTGGCTCGGTTGGTTAAGCAACTGCCTTCGGCTCAGGTCAAGATCCTGGAGTCCCGGGATCAAGTCCCATAACGGGCTCCCTGCTCGGCAGGGAGTCTTCTTCTCCCTCTGACCCTCCCACTTCTCATGCTCATTCTCTCTCTCATACTTTCTCTCTCAAATAAATTTTAAAAAAAATCTTAAATAAAAAAGAAATAAGAAAGAAAGAAAAACCAGTATCTCAGTAGCTAGAGACCTTGTTGTATAAGGGATTAAAGGGCAGAGGATAAGCCTGGAAAACAAGATCAGATCTTTAAAAGAAGGGCTTGAAAAACTTACTTTAAAAAGTGATCATGAAAAAAAAAGTTTAAAGGCTTTTTTTATAGTCTTTTTGCTCTTTTGTGTAAGTTGAGAACAATGTATTGTCTCTTCTAAGCCATACTGGGATAGAGGACCAGAGGAATAGGAAGCTATCATTAATATGCGTATCCTGTTACATACCTTATAGATATTGATAAATAAATGAAGTAACATACTTTAGGTAAGGAGTTTCTATTTCTCTGTACTTTATATAATCTAGATTATCACCCATTCGATCTAAATATAACACAAATCTCACGATTCATTATCAAATTCATGAGCGAGTACATGTTTTCTCTGTGTCCCATGATTGGACACCAAAAGTGTCCTCTAAGATTGCAAATTGAGGAAATCATAATCAAACATATTTCATAATTAGACACATCTGTCCACTTCTTCTGGTTACTCAAAATCTCCAATGCCATCCTTCTCTACTTAATGTCAACTACCTCCTCAATAAGCCCAGAGGACTTGACCTTTTCCAACCTCTGTGTACTTTTCCTTTTTACTTTTTTTTCATATCGATTATCTACCTTTACTGTCTTTGCTACATGAACACTGTTCTTATTTAAAGTACACTATACATTACATACGATACATAAGTACATTCTTCCGTTCACCTCAGAGCCTTTTAACATTCTATTCTTCCACACATTCAGCCTAATTAGCTCATAATAATTATGCCAATTGTAAATCAGTGGTTTCCTTTTATTTTTTTTTTTTCTTTTCAGTTATGGTTAGGTGTATGTTGGTTTTTTTTTTTTTTAAGATTTTATTTGTTTATTTGACAGCGATCACAAGCAGGCAGAGAGGCAGGCAAGGGGCGGGGGAAGCAGGCTTCCCACTGAGCAGAGAGCCAGATGTGGGGCTCAATCCCAGGACCCTGGTATCATGACCTGAGCCAAAGGCAGAGGCTTTAAACCACTGAGCCACCCAGGGGCCCCATATGTGGGTTTTTAAAATAAATATATTCAAAATATATTTCTTTCATTTTCTACATTGTGTAACATTTTAAATAGCATCAGATGTTACTATTTTAAAAGTTTGATAAAATTTCCATTCTTTAGGCTAGGGATTTGGGAGAGAAGAAAGGCAATATTCTTGTATAATTCATTAAACAATGACTTCTTTTCTGTTTTCTATGTTCCTGCCTTCTGTAAATTGGATATTGGACCTTCTGGGTCAATGCTTTAATTTTTCTAACTTTCTACTTTACATCTCTTTTTTGTCGCTGCTCTACTTTCCAGAAACTTTGCTCAAATTATTTTCCCTATGTTACATTGAATTTTATATTTCTCCATAATATTTTAACTCCTAAGGTCTCTTTCTTATTCTCTATAGGTTCTTTTTTTATTGTGATTTATTGTAATATTATGATCTTTGTTTCCATATGCAATATTTATGTTCCTTTTGAGAATATAAGCTATAATTTTTGAAAAAAAATCACCCTCTCATTCTCTCTCTCTCTCATCTTTATCTTTCATATTGGAGCATTTCCTTCATGTATATTTTGAGGTTTTGGAGTGAGTAAAAGTTGGTGCAAAATTTAATTTTCTAGGTCTAATTACCATGTCTACTAAAACCAAAACCAAATGTAAGGGATTCTAATCCTCTAAAGCAGCTAATATCTCTTAATTTTACAGTTATGTTTTTATCAGGGCAATTTTTACAGTGGCTTCTAATCTTGGACAGAAATAACATTTACAGTGTAATTTCCTAAATTGTATGTCTGATCCTTAAATTTTATGTAAAGAAAATGTACTCCGCAGGTGATCAGTTTTATTATCTTCATTAGTAAAGTAACCAACAAAAAGATATTAAATCGAAGCGCCTGAGGATCCTCATGTGACCTCTACTGAGGTATAATGAATAAATGGCCCCAAATCTTCACCCTTGTTCAGATGATGTGCTGGATGGCTGGTTTGTGCAAACACACCCTGAACATCTTAGTTAATCACTATATTGAGAATATACAGATCCTGTCTTCCCTCTATATTCCCATCAAGCAGAATATGTAGAAAAACATGTTGTTCAGTGTTCAAGGTCAGGGACTTTGGGGGTCACCAACCCAAAGCATCTCCTTTGTAATGAATAATGTCCAGATGGCAGGCCTTGATCTCCTTGGAACGCCTGTCGTGCAAGGAGGGAAAAGGCTACAGAGAGTTATTAGACTAGATGCTACACTCTAAAGGCTTGCTGCAGATAGACCACAGCAGCAGATGCTTTGTCTGGTCTGCCGCTCCTGGACTGACTGTATGGAAGTTATTCCAATAAACCTAAGTCTTGATTGCTATCTTCAGGTCATTTCTCCTGTCTCACTGGGCCAGCAGCCACCCTTGGCTTAGAGTTTGCAGAAGTGCGCTAGCACCTTGCCATGACCACATAATGAGCATGGTGTCTTTTTCTCCCCTGCTGATTTCAAGCTTAGACATGTGATTGGCCTGGCTAATAGGATCCAGATGAAAGTAGCAGAGAGCCACTTCTGAGTTTAGACATTAAGAAAATGTGTGTTTTCTTGAGAAGAGAGTCCCCAAGTATATTATAAGGGGTCTCCAGAGAAACAGAACCAATAGGAGGGATACACACACACACACACACACACACACACACACATATATAAATATATATATTCATATATTTCCTGTATACACACACACACACACACACACACACACATAAGTATATATAGGCTTATATGATTCTGAAGGCTGAGAAATTCTGAGATCTGCAGTCTTCAAACCTGTAGCCTCAAGACTCAAGTAGACCCAATGTTTCAGTTAGAGTCCAAGGACAGGAAAAGACCCAAGTCCCAGCTCAAGGCAGACACGGAGAGGAGTTTCTTCTGACCTACCAGGGAACTTTTTGTTCAGACTTTCAGCTGATTGGATAAAAACCACTCACATTAGGGAAGACAGTCTACTTTACCCAGTCAATTCAAACATTAATCTTATCTGAAAACATTCTTACAGACACCCAGAATAATACTGACCAATACTTGGGTACACTGTGGCCCAGTCAAGCTTACCTAAAATTAACCAACACACCTGGGAATTATTACCTCTACAACCTAGTCCCCAAGATGAATTCACCTAAAATAGAGCTATCTTGGCTAAGCTTAACCAGGTCCACAGTTTAAAGCAAAGCATAATCTCTATCTACTAACTCTGAGAATCCACAAAGGCATGAGAATAAGTAATTTTTATGTTAAGCCACTGAGTTTGGGATAGTTGGATGGATAGCCATAATTAACTTACACCTCTAGCATTTCCTTGTTAGATAATTGGATGGCCAAACATATTTAGGAGAAGAACAAGCACAAAGTCATCCTAATATATTAATTCGAAGATTACACTGATATCTGTATACACTTTATTTTGAATTATTACCACATTTTATGAATTGGAAACAAATGCATGGTTTTAGGTAGGAAACTAGTATAAACATAAATGTCAGTGTCTCTCCCACAAATGATTGAAAGCTGTGTTTTAAAATGAATAACCAAAATAAATTATTGAAGCCATACAGAAGAAATTTTACTTTTTATTTTGAGTGGGGCATGTCTTTGTGACCATTTATTCCTCTGTACTTGGTTTTCTGACATAGGTGCCCCTATAATTTATGTTAAACTAACCAATTTTCTGTTGCTGTACTTGTCATCACGCAATGCCTTTCTGGTAAGTGTGTTATGACAAGCACTTTCTAGTCTTCAGGAATCTGATCTGTCACTAGTTCACTTCTAAAAACATCATTTGCAGCTTCCCTAATTTCTGCTGCGTTTATTATGGAGTCTATGGATGCATATGTCATGTATTTCCAACATAGAGCATTTTATTTTCCTAAAAAACATTTGATGATACGTGAATACTACTAGAAGATAATTTGTAAAATGAAATAAATTTTCTCTTATTTAAATTATTCCCAGCCCCATTACAGATAGCTCAATTTCTTCTTGAGATAAAGACAAATCTAGTAATGATGAAATCATATGTAAAACCAGAGATACACTTGGATTTGAATGCTGTGCCCACGACTTAGTAGCCACAGAATACCAAATATATGCCTTTTGTCTCCAGCCATGGTTTCCTCAGCTTATTGCCTAGCTTACAAGTATCTTATAATGATTATATAAGTATACATGAAGCAGGTAATTTAGAAGTGGTAAGTAGTTCAGTAGTGGTATTTCTTTTATTTACAGAAGATTGTGTTTATGTGAGGAGAGGCTACTTAATTCCAGTCTGTGACTTGCTTTTAAAAGAAATTTTTGATACTGAAAATGTCAAGTGGCAACAAATTTGTAGTAATAATTGTAATTAAAAAAATGAGAGGAAACTAGCAGAGTCATGAGACCATAATGGATATATATGGAAAAATATAGAAGAAGTGCTTCTAACAGGTAAACAATAATTTTGTTATTTGTAGTCATTAGAATTCCAGCCCAACTGAGAAACTGCTACTAATTTGTTGACAAGTACAATATTACTATTCTCTTATCCCTCAGAGAAAGGTTTACAAAAGAAATATGTATTAAAGTTGGTTTTATTATTTTCTTCTGCTAAGTGCTAGGAATCATAGTTTTCTGAATTCAAGATATATCAGAGAGTAAATACAGAGATAAAGAGGAGATTCATGTATTATATATAATAAAAACATCTGTGGGGAATTCACTACATTTTTTATATTTGCTAACCATTTTACTTATTAATTAATTTAAAACACAAGCTAGCCTGTGAAAGGGCTGTTGTTATTATCCCCATCTGACCAATAGGAAATACAGTTGCCAAGAATTTAAGTGAGCTACCTAATGTCGCACAACTGGAAAAAGACAGAGACAATATCAGTAAATAGGTGCAGGTCACTTCCATCTACAGCTAACAGTCAAACCTTAACATTACCTTAATGGCAATGTGGAAGTTCAAATCTAGCATTCTACATTTGGACCAAAATTTCCAAATTTGTTTAGCTGTTTCAACAATTCATAATCTCCTTACACTTCCAAATCCATACTGTTGAACTAAAAGATAGAAAAAATCTTATGCCTCCATGTTTATTGCTGTGTAAATCCAGCATTCCTGAATATCATTTTAAGTGAAATCTTTCCACCATGTTTTAGTGTAAAAGTCCATTTGGAAGTGGAAAAATAGGCACTTCACATCCCCTATTCCAAGCCACTACGAATCTCCTGTTGCCTCACATGTGAGTACGCCCACCATCTCATCCCAGGAATCAGAAAAGCTTCATAATTCAGAGGAAATCAATTTTCATCTTTAAATGAATAGTAACTCCTTATCCTTTCCCCGGAAACCTGATTTTCTTTAGTGGTACTCAACTCAAAATAGTATTAGCATATATTCACTTTCTCAAGACAGAAAACTAGAAATCATTATTTTCACTTCGACTTTCTCTCATTCTCTATATCGATTGGCAATTCCAGTGATCTTCTCTCCTACATATCTCCAGAACCACCCTCTTTGCTTGATCTCCACATTCTCCTCCTCAAAACAAGGTATTATCATCTCTTATCAGGGTTATTGCAATGCAATTCCATTAATTTGTCACTCTGCCTCCACTCTTGCCCATTTCTACTAAGGCAATTGGTACACAAAGCAAGTCTAATCAAGTCAAAATGCTTACTCAAAAAGTTTCAAATTTTTAATTAAAAGATTGAATCAACCCTCATAGTGTTATATTATTTTTAGTCCTATGTTCTATCACACTGGTCTTAACGGAACTTCAACCTTCACTCCGAGCCTTTTACATGTTCCTTTCTCTGTCAGAGATGCACTTTCCCCTCCTCTATGTGTTTATTTGTTATTATTCTTTCATATCACAGTTTAATTTCTTCAGGGAACCCCTCCCTTGTCTCCAATAATAGGTCTTTTCCCTCTCATGGTACTGTGTGCTTTATCTTCATAGATCCTACTCTCTTGTAATTGCAATGTTACATGTTTATGATTTTATTAACATCTGCCTCATCTAATAAAGACTGTATGTTCCACAAGAACAGAAATAGTGTCATATATTTGAGCCTTGAGAATAGAAAATCCTTAATAAATATTTGCATATTAATGGTTGATGGATATCTGTGGTAGAAAGGTCCTTTATTCTATCCAAAATTAAATTTTGTCTTTCTTCACCTATCTTCTGGAATCTATAGTATATTATAACCTCAGTAACTTGCTCCTTTTGTTGAAGCTTTTTCTGTTATACTTTATCTTTACAAGTAACTTTCATTTAACAGTTAATATACCTAACACTTTCCCATTTGAAAAAAAATAATAATAAGAGATTAAATGACATGTAGGTATCTTTCTACCTCCTTCACTGAGGAGTTTGTCAATAGGGAATATATATATATATATATATATAATGTTTAATATACATAAGTTTTTATGTATATCATAGTATCATATGACACTATATCATATATATAGAATTGTGTTTTATCATATATCAGTATCTGTAGCAAAGAGTAAAGTGTTATCCATTAGATATTGCTATTTTGTTGACTAGATGAGTAAATTAATACATGAAGTAAAGTCTGACAATAAGGAAAGCCAGAAAAAGTAGGAATATAGTGAATTTGGTTTATTGGGAGGGGTCTGCTTCTTCTGAAACTGAAGATTTATCCAAATATGTAAGTAAATAAAAAGGTGGACAGGGGAGTATCCGTGAATATATTTGACCTCAAAGTTATGACCTCTGTATTTCTTTCAAATTATAAGGTAATTATTTAATCATGTTTGTGGGTAGGGAGGCAGTAGAAACTGGTTTTCCTCAGAATGAATTCGAGTGGATAGCATCTAAATGGAAAGATAATTTCGGTCTTTAGAATCTGGATTAATATTATGGTGATAAAAATGAACTGGAAATGTTTTACAGGTTTTTAAAAGGAAGACACAGAAAAGTGTTGTCATCATATATATGTGTGTGTCAAGGTAGAGGAAAGATTTAAAAAAATAAATTACAGTTTCTGATACAAAATAGAGAATAATAGTATAAAAAAATGGAGGTGTCCAAAGAAAGTGTATGTTTTTGGAGGAAAATATAATACTTAGCAGTAAAGTTTGAAGTATCAATGTAATCATCTCTATTCTGCTTCATGACGCTGTAATATTCCTGAGTATTCAAGTTGAAATTTTAGAGTTTTCCTTCAGATAGGATTTACAGAAATCATTCTAAAATGCCAATGGTCTTCACTTGGTTCATGTGACAAACTAAAACTTCTCAGTATACAACACAACCTCTTTCATGGCTTGAATTTTGCCTACTTTCTCAATTTTATATTTTTTCTCTTCTTGATATGCATTACCTTTGTTTTGGCAGAGGTTCCTTATGTATGTGAATCTCTGCATTATATTTGCTGTTCTTCCAATATACATTCATTTCCTATTCTTTACCAAATTCCAATTCTTCTTTTAAGACTCAATCTAGTTTTTGCCTCTGATTCAAGAACAGATCCTGGACTACTTTTTCTAAAACCTCCATAATTCACATGAACACACTGATGGAATTTTAAGACCATGAAAAAGAAGCATATTTGTTGTGTGTATCAAATAACTGTTTTTCACATTTTCTTCTTCCTCCTCCTAGAGGAAGATATTTCACATTTTTTATTTCCTTCTCCTAAAGGAGGATATCTGAGACTATATTCCATTTAGGGTGGAAGTTGATGACGGTCAATATGGAATTAGTGGTCACTGTTCTGCTGCAACAGACCCCACAGCACCAAATGCTTATTATATCTCATGGTACACAGACGAGTAATCTTGCAATGATGTTCACATCCCGATCCCTGACACTTGTGAATATGCTACCTCACATGGAAAAAAGGGCCTTGCAGATGTGCCTAAGTGAAGAGATGGAGAGATTATTCTGGATTATCTGGGTGGCCCAATGTAATTTCAAGGGAAATTATAAGTGAAAGAGTAAGCCAAGAGACTGACAGTCAGAGAAAGGGATGTAAGAGGAAAGCTGAGTGAGACCAACGCAGTGTGAAAGAGGCTCCATGGCCATTGCTAGCTTTAAAGATTGAAGGGGGAACAAAACCAAGAAATGCAGGCAGTCTCCGGAATCTGGAAGAGACGAGGAAATGGATTCTGCCCTAGAGACAGAACTTTAAATTTTCACCATATCTTTTACCATTTTTCATCAATACTAAATTGATAGCAATGTATTCAGAGACTCCCCTTCATCCTTTCCTAAATATTTAAAGAAGGTTGTACATAAATGTCTGCGTATGTAATATTTCATTAATTATAAAATTATAATAAAAATTATCCGACATACCGATTTTAAGAATAAATGTAGCATGTGGTAAGCATACAACCCAACTGATGGGAGGAGAGGAACACAGACAGGCTCCACAGTTCAGGGCTGTGACATGATGCTCCAAGAGAGACAGTTAATCCAGTTAGTTAAATGAAGGTTGATTAATAGAGCCACTACGGTATATGCTTTTCTTAATTCTACTCTCTTTTCCATATGGGAATTTCTTATTCCAATTTTAATTTTAATTACATATTACCTCATCCAGGAGGGTCTCTGACTTTATAAGACAGAGTTAAGAATTTCTCTGTTCTCTCACATTACTTATAGTACTTAAACTTAAACTTAAAAAAAAGAATAGTGGATACATTATTTGCTCTCCTGTTGTCAAAGTTTCTGTGATCTCCAAAGTTCAGAGATTGTATTCTGTTCATTGGGATATCCCACTGACCAGCATAAGACTGCTGCTATATGAAGGGATAATTAATTATTTTGTTGTAGTTACTGAATGATGTTTCACATATTAATATATGCTAGATAAAGACTGGGTCATATTTCAAGAAATAAAAGTGTTAAAATGAAGTAAACATAAAGGAAAGGCAATTGGGCATTTCAGTGAATAATGAACATTTGAGTGAAAGTTGTATGCTAAGAAAAGATTTGAAGGAAAACAAAACAAAAGTTTGAACGAAAGAAAGACTAAATGCTACCCCTTCCTTTATGCCCACACTGGTGGGTGGTATATAGGATCAGTAGTTAGGAAGGCCTTCATAAAACTGTCCAGAGACATGGGGATAGGAGTAAAACAGAATGAGGCTTTGTGGGACTGAGAAACTGAATTATTCCTGCAATTAGCAAGCATCTTGTGGCAGTTGACTCTTGCAGGTTTTGATAAGGTTGTGAGATATGTGGAAGTAAAGAAGCCTTGATTACAATGTATATAATTTGTAATGAATTAAAATTTTCAGAAAAGAAATAGTGAAGGCCCCTGGGTGGCTCAGTTGGTTGTGCGACTGTCTTTGGCTCGGGTCATGATCCCAGGATCCTGGGATCGAGTCCCACGTCTGGCTCCCTGCCTGCTAGGGACCCTGCTTCTCCTTCTTCCTCTGCTCCTTCCCCTGCTTGTACTCTCCCTTTCTGTGTCAAATAAATAAATAACATCTTAAAAAAAAATAGTGATACTGCTTGAGTCTTTTTCAATTAAAAGGAGTGGTAAAATATGCAAGAAAAAGTTCAAATATATCAGTCAATCAAATATATAAATCAAAAAATGCTCAAATCAACCCCCAAAATAAATATAAACTGTAGATAATATCAGATATAATACTCAAAATGCTTCAGAAGCAGTACAGAAGGGATGGACACTGCCCAAATAGAAAAAAACTCAGGCCAGTTTATCCAGCTGGAGCATATCCACTCTTTAGTAGACCTGGATACAACACATTCTTCCCAATAGACACCAATTTATTTCTCAAAATGTTTGGAATAATTCCAGAGTCTATTCTTTGAAGAACTAAATTCTTAGCATTCATGTCTTCTTTATTTAGTCCATTATTCTATTCTTCCCTTAAGCCAGGTGTTTAGTCACCTACTTAGATTTTGTATTTTCAGCAGTTTTTAAATAGTGCTGACTTTTCAGAGTTTTTCACTGTAATTTAAATTACAATTTTCACCAGTATTTCTTTTCAGCATTATAATGTGCTTAGTGATATTAAGAAATATAATTGCTCTTTGGCTGAAAATGCATGGTCCAATAAATATAAAGACAGTTTTATTCTGCTCTGTCAAAAACAGCTTTTGAACTATAACTGCAAGTATACCGTATGTTTTGTCCAAAAATTTTTATATAAAGAAGTGATGTGTATGTGTGTGTATTCTCTCTTTTTATCAACAATATAATTTATTGATATCTTTCCAATATGACATGCATTGTCTTATTTTTCTATATGTAAACATGAATTGAATAGATTTCCCCCATCTCTTTTTTTTCAATTCCTTCAAAAGAACAGACAAAATCTTCTGTGATGACTTATGCTAAATATAAGCTCTTATTAAAATGTGTGCTTTTGAGTAAAATAATAAGTAATTAAATAAAAAGATGAAAACATGAACTCTACTAAACAAAAATTTCAGAATTCATACTACCAACTCCAGAAAACGTTCTATATAGATTTACTAATCCTTCCTTCATTCAATCATTCAAACCATGTTTATTAAGCATTTGTGGGCAAGGTATTATTGTAGACATTAGTGACAGACAAAAGATAAAGTTCCTACTGTCATGTCATCCATATTCTAGTAAAAGGACACAGTACAAATAAACCAATGTACATATAGACTATAAAAAGTCAATAAGTATTATGGAGATAAAGAACACCAGACAAAGAGGTGATAGGAAGTCTCTACAATGGCACCCAATGACCCCTGTCTCCTGTTATTCATACCCTTGTGTATCGCCTCCCTGACTGTCTACCTTAATACATTCCATAAGTCATTACAATAATTGAATATAATACAGCACATTATTACCAACAGCATACAGCAGAAATGATGGTATGTCACTTCCAAGATTAAGTTATAAAAGTCTCCAGCTTCCGCTTTAGTATGCTCTCACTCTAGGATGACTTGCTCTGGAAAAGGTCAGTTGCTATTATTCGTATACAATGTAGAGGCTTGTAGAGGTCCATGAGGCAAGAAATTAAAATCTTTGGCCAACAGCTAGTGAAATTAAGCTCGTCAACAATCACATGAGTGACCCTGAAAGCAGATCTCCTCCAAATCAAACCCGTAGAGGAGACTGCAATCCCAGTATACAGTCTGTAACTTCACAAGCAACCTTGAGCCCAAACCAACCAGCTAAGCGGCTCCCAGATTCCTGACCCATAAAAATTGAGAGATAATAAATGTTGTTTAAGCTACTAAATTTGGGGTTAATTTGTTTTGCAGTAATAGGCTAATTAATTAATTAGTAACTGATAATTATACAGTTGTCTATTCAAATATAGCTTGATTAATTTTTCTGATTATAAAGATAATGTATATTTTTCATATAAACTTTAAACATTATAGGTTATGTTAATAAATTGCATCCACAAGATACAGAGTTTGATAACAATTGCACCAGATTTTTTTGTTTGTTCATCTTTTAATGCATGTTATATGTTAATTTATTTGATCCCCAAATAAAAGTGGATCATGTTACATGTTCTATTATTTAATTTCCTGTTTTACAAGTATCTTGAACAATTCATACACATCATTTTTTCCAAATATTCTACTATACTCAACTCTATGGATAAACCATGGTAAGATTTAAAGGCTTCTCTTCTGATGAAAATTTGGGTGAATGTTAGTTATTTTATACTATAAGAGAATATTTTGTGAAATTTGCAAGTATTTCTTTAACAAAATATAAATCGTATTATTTAGAAAATAGTAGATTTATAAGTTGTACCTTGAAAAAAGTAAGTGAATTCATTTGACCAGTTTGCTTGGAGATTTAAGTTTTTTAAAAAAATGTTTTTAAATATTGAATTAATCTATGTAATTGAAATGACTCAGTTACGAAAGACAATAAAATGTATAAATATTTTATTCTAAATTCTGCATTTTCCTTAGCAAAATAGTAACCAATTAATTGAAATTGCAATTATAATATTTAATAAATTTATAATTCATTTTTATCTGCCTACAACCTCACTCTCCCATCTAGTTAAAAAATAAAATCCATATCTAATGTATATAATCGCAGATATGTTAAGTTACCTTAAAAAACAGAATGACTGTAGAGTTAGCTGACTTTATTACAAACTCTTTTAAAATATAAATGTATTAAATGTATTATGCCAGTCGAATATAGGATAGTCAGATATTAACCCATAGAAAAAGGAAAATTTGGGAGTAAAGTGTAAACAATGTTTACTCCAGAGCTTTTTAGAAAAGGAAGAATTAGCCCCCCTCTTTAAGCTCTTTGAATCATTGATAAGTTACATTAGAGATTATTAAAACAGCCTATTTTATCCCATGCTATTAAATAATTAATTGGTCTGACCAGTACAAAGTCTTCTGCAACTCACCAAATATCTGTATGCATTTCCACATTTCTCAGCCCTTTTCCTAGTAGGCAATTTGATTAATTTTGGCCAATTGTTTGAAAGCCAGAATGGTGTGTGTCACTTTAAAGTGAATATTTGAGAGTCAACATTTATACTTCCACATCTCCAAGAGATATTAACCCTCGTTAAATTAAACTACTGAGATTTTAGGGTTTAGCATGTGGCCATAGTACAAAGTAGCTTATCTGCTTAGTGCACTAATTCACTTTATAATAATTTTATATTCACTGAACAACAGTATAGTTTTGTTCTGCACATACCCTAGTTATCAAGAAAGAATGTGTGATGAGGTCAACATGAATTCTTATAAATGTGATAGGTACATGTCCCATTGTCAAACAGGTTGATAGTAGGAGTTTATGTATTAGTCTTCTTATTTTGACTAATTTTAGTCTGTCAAAAAGGTAACAATTTCTTCAATAAAAAAATAAAGTTTTAGAGCCTAAAAAACTGAGTTCCTGGGACTGAAATATAATACTTTCTTCATGAATGGTACCCTACATGCAAACACTCTCTACCATTCTGGTAAAATCTTTTGATATACTTTCCTTCTGCCATTCCTGCTTGTATTCTTCATTTAACAACTTTTTACAATATACATTTAGAAAAACATATATAAAAATTATAGAACAGTGTGCATAGAGATAAAATAAATAACATTTTTATAGACATAAAAAGAAATACCACTTTCTTTTATCCCAGTAGCACTAAATATAATTCAACATGCTTAGGAGTTTAGACTCTTGCCCTCAAAATGCTATAAAAGCACCAACCTCAGAAATGATTCAAGGGTATAACAACACAGTTCATCTTTATGTTTAACCTTTTTTCTTGGAACAATTTAAGAACACTTTTATATGTTCTGTTTCTGGTTCAAATAGAATTTTTAGTAACTCATTCCTCAGGATTCTCTTTTATAAGCCAACCACATTTTTTATTTTTTTAGCCTTCTTTATATATCTTATTTTCCAGGCCATTTAATATTATCATCACTCACGACTGCACTCCTTGGATTCTTTCCAGATTTTTTTTTCTTCCTTAAGATTTATACCATAAAATTCTAGAATAATCAAAACTTGATACAAATTTTAAAATCTCCATGTTTACTAATATATATGCCAGTTAACAGCCCAACAATATTTTTCCAAGTAAAATTAAGGTCTAAAAGATTGTATCACTCACATATAAGATGCTTGCTCTAAGAAAGTAGTACAAAAACATGGTTGGTACCACAATAACAGTATATTCTTTTTTCTTTTTTCACTGATTTCAGAATGAATCTAAAATACATTGAAACGTGGTCAGTGATTTTGTCCAGTGATTAAACTTGACATATGTTCATGGACATGCCAAGTCCTTACCTGCAAGGTGTGTAATTTTAAGTATTTTTTAAAATTCTACATCATTTGAGTATTATTTTTGAGTAAAAATCTTAACCTTTTTTTATTTTAAATAGTTTATTTAATTTAATTTTTTTAAAATAAGTACTATACTTAATACAAAATTTTTATCTGGTTTATATTTTTATTTTATATCTTATTTTAATTTTCTGTGGAAATTTATAGCACAAATAAGTGTGTTTTGAATTTTAACGGATTCTTATGTTTATTTATCAAGATCAAAATCTTTTTAATAACCAGACCCCAAGTCAAAACCCTGCACCACTAATAGCTTCTTAGCCTTGAATAAATAGACCAAATAGACCTAAAACTAAGTCACAGGTCTATATAGTCATCTTTTAGTAAAGATTTTAGGGGGCAATACCCATATGATTGTATTCCTTACAGTATATTCTGTTCCCAGACTCCTAAATAGTGCTTCCCAAAGTTTTCTTGCAGAACATTAATTCCTTAACATGTTTTATAAGAAATAGGCTCCCAGGTCAGTTAAGTTTGGGAAGCAGGACATGCAGAATACCACGTAAGAGACTTAAAATGTTCATTAATATAGTCAAGACTGTCGAATACTGAAGCAAATAAACCCATTTAGTTTATTTGGGCAACCAATTTGACCACATAGTTGTTTATGTGCATGTATATACACAAACCCTTAATATTCTGTGGAATGTTTACAAATCATGTTCTAAAAACAGCAATTTGCAAAGTCTCTCTAGACTAATGATTCTCAACCTCAGTACTATGGACATTTTGGGGATGGACAAGTCCTTTGTTGGGGGCAATGACTGATGTTTGTGCCTTGTATCCAGAGATCTATGTACCACATACCTGTAGTAATAAAAAATATCTCCAGAGGTGTCTGGGTGCCACAGTGGATTAAGCATATCGGACTCTTGGTTTCTGGTAGGGTGTGAACTGAAGAGTGGTGGGATCGAGCCCCAAGGTGAGCTCCAAGCTCAGAACAGAGTCTGCTTAAATATTCTCTCTTCCTCTCCCTGAAATAAATAAATAAATCTTAAAAACAAAAACAAAAACCAAAAAAACCCTCCAAATATTGCCAAATGTACCCACAGGGGCAAAATTGTCCCCATTTGTTAAGTATTGATACAGATAAGGCCATTTTTTCTCACTCAGGTTTGATCTTACTGAAGGGAGTTTGGAACAGTACAATGAGTATCTGGGAAAAGAGCTGAGAAAAAAGGCACGATGACAGAGGACGTCAAATCCTCCTGGTGACGGCTTGTCGAGTTCTGAGGCTGCTGGTTCAGAGGAGTGAAGTGTGTGATTCCATCTGCTCTGCATGTTTGCAGTGTGCCGATCTAAAACAATTTCACTTCCTACTCAGAGCCGGGAAAATCTCTTATGATCTCTTCTGCTTTATGGTTTTACTTATCCTCCTGCATGGTAAATCCTTAAGGAGTCCTTAGATCTCTTCTTAACTCACTTACACAGTCTACCTGGATAATCTTAACTACGGGCATGGCTCCAAAAAATACCACTGTCTGATACATTTAAGTTAGTGCGGCACCAATCCTGGCTTTTCTCATTTTATCAGAAATTTCCATGCGAGTTGAAAACCTCAAACTCAGTGTCTTGTTCCCTGCTGCGTGTTCTTTCTCTTCAGTCTTTTGAAGCATCACTACCCTTCCAGTTGTGAAGAATGAGGAATGAGAAACTGATGTGAGTTCCAGTTTGTCCTCACTTGTCCCAAGTGGTGCTCTCCCACCCCACCTCACACCCATCAGCTCTCCCTAGCTCACTGTCTGGCTGACAGCAGCCTCCAGCTCCACACGTGCAGACGGGAGCCTTACACTGGCCTTATCAGCTCCCACCACATGTGTGTGTGTTCAACTCTCTAAGAAATCCTTTATATATCACTCTCAGTGATTCTGTTTCTTCAGTGGAATTAGGACTCTCTCATCCTGATTCAGCCTTCTCTTTCACCATCCTCTTCTCCACCAAAGAGTCAAATTGTCCTCTTTCATCTTCTGTCCATGCCTCATATGATTCCTCGTTATTTTTCCTCCCTGTCTTTACCACTTTCTGTAGTCCCCTGTCTGATCATCCAGTCACCAAGCTCAAATTCTTTGTTAACAAGGTCCTCAAAGCTACCTTTCTAAAAAGTATCTATCCACTCATTTATCATTCATTCACATGTACAAAAATAATCAGTAAGCATTCAGCGTATGCCAGACACCCTCGCAGATCTTGGAGATGAAGTGAAAAAGAGGACAACCACAGCTTCTCTCTTAGAGTCTACAGAGTCCTGAGGGAGAGAGGCAAACAGCGAGTGAGCTTAATGAAATTGGCATAAATGATGATAAGTGCTTGGAGAGAAAGAAGGAAGATGTGAGCTGGAGCATAATGAGACGGCTGAGGAGAGAGAGGCACGTTCTGGATAATGTTGACTGGGAAAGCCCATCAAGGAGGACTCTTTCGGCTGAAGCCTGAGGAAGAACAGAACCTGGATCTTTTGGGATTCAGTGGAAGAAACAGAATCATGGGAAGGGAAAAATAAGGGATTTCTTACATAGATTTGAGCCCACGTGAGGTGGGAGCTGATAAAGCTGACGTGAGGCTTCCAGCTGCCGTTGGCAGTGCAGACGTTGGGAAGGGCTGATGGGTGTGAAGTGGGGTGGCCAAGCACCAACGGGAACAGATGAGGATGGCCTGGAAGTCGCATCAGCTTCTCACCACCTTTAAGCTACCGACCTCAGTGATTGAAGTTACATACAGGAAAAGCCAGAACCCTTGTCGTGGACCTAAGCATGCACCTAGTAGAAGAGTTGAGGAAGCCAAAGGAGGATCTGGTAGGAGCTTAGGCCCCACTGCTGCCCCATGCCAACAAGGTGAGCCAGTCTGAAAGAAAAAAAAAAAAAAACCTGTGCGAACTCCAACGGCACCTGCAGTTCCCTTGCACCAACAGTTTCAGTGTGAAAACTATATCTGTCATTCCTCTTTTGCCTTTCAGTTCTCATTCCAAATATCTGTGTTTGCTTCTTCTTTTTTCTTTTTTTTAAGATTTTATTTATTTATTTGACAGAGAGAGAGCATAAACAGCGGGAGTGGCCGACAGAGGATGAAGCAAGCTCCCTGCTGAACAGAGAGCCTGACGCAGGACTGGATCCCAGGACTCTTGGATCATGATGAGGCAAAAGCAGCCACTTAACTGACCGAGCCACCCAAGCACCCCTTTGTGTTTGCTTCTAATTTGGGACTGTGCAGGGAAGAAAATTCTGGGAAATGTGACTCCCACTTAGCTAAGTTGACATAAAAAAACTCTCTTCCTGCAACGGGTCAGGTAAGGAGTAGGGTAAAGTGTGTTCTAGGCATTGGGAATAATATGTGTAAAATTTCTGAAGGATTTGTGTTTGATACACTTGATGCTTTGAGAAAGAAAGTGCTTGGACAAGAGTAAAGAAGCAGAAGAAGAACACGGGATGAAAGAGATAAACAGGGTTGAGATTCTGCAATGTCACCTGGGCTATGCATGTAGCAAAGTGTAACCATTTCCTTCAGATTCTTCTGTTGTCTGACACAGCAAACCCAAATTCCTTAAGTGGGCATCCTAGCTGCTAAAATGGGGTTGCAACATCTAACGAAAGTGGGAATGCACAACGTGCAAATTGTAATTGCCTAAAGTGATTCTTGGCCCTCACTGCCTAAGGTTATATTTTTAATTGGTCTGAACTGTATTCCCAGGATCTGCTGAACTGGAACAGCATAGAAGTGGCTCACACCAGGGTATTTCTGGGTATTTGAATTTTCACTAGCAGTTAGCCATTCCTTTTCTGGGACCCCGAGAGATGAAAAGTTAAGATAATAAAATAATTAATTGGAGATAAACTATTTTTGCATAACAAAACTGGAATTTGGCGCGTACCTGCGTGTATTCATAACAGAGAAAGGATCTAGATCCCTATTTCCGTTTGCACTGACTGAGGATAGGACACTTTCCATTATCTACTCTCCTTACCTAGGTTTGAATGATGTGACTCTTCCCACTGATTTCTGCTCATATCTTCCACTGCCTCCTAAGAAAATGAAATGACTGAATACAACTTATGAGAATTATGAATTTTAGTTCATCATCCACCGGACTCCGATATATGCCTCATATTTAAATAGAAAAACTCCTTGGTAACAAAACCTTCTTTCCTTCTGTCCACACATTAAGGTACAACAAAGGGGTAATGAATATGAGAAGAAAATAGGATAGGATTAATTTTTAGTTTTCAACTCCAAGTTTTATGTTTTGGTGGGAACTAGTTGCCTTCCCATTTTCCCATTTTCCTTTTTCTTCCAACAAACAGATGTACTTACGTTTTAGTTAAGGTAAAATGATTTTAGTTCTTTAAATTTTTATTTTTACTTAATTTCACAATTTTAAATTCCAGCTAGTTAACATAATAACATAATGTGTAGTATTAGTCTCAGATCAGAATTTAGTGACTCATTGCTTCCATATATTACCCTGTACTGGATTCTATTTTTATTTTTTCTATTTTTAAACATTTGAGGAAAAAGTTCGCATTCCCGCCAACAGTGTAAGAGGGTTCTCCTTTCTCCACACCCTTGCCAACAACTATTGTTTCCTCCATTGTTATGTATTGTACCCCACGACTCCGCTCAATTCATATATTAGTTATAATAGTTTTTTGGTGGAGTCTTTCTGGTTTTCTATATAAAATATCATGTTGTTTGTGAATAGTGAAAGTTTGACTTCTTCCTTACCTATGTGGATGCCTTTTATTTCTTTCTGTTTTCTGATTGCTGAAGCCAGGACTTCCAGTATTAAATAACTATGTATTAAATTAAATAAATTAAATTAAATAACTAAGTATTAAATAACTTCCATATTAAATAAGTATGGTGGGAGTGGACATCCCTGTCTTGTTCTTGACCTTAGAGGAGAAGCTTTCAGTTTTTCCCCAATTAGGGTGATATTAGCTGGGGATCTTTCCTATATGGCTTTTTTGATGTTGATGTATGTTCTCTTTCCCTAGTTTTTTTTTTTTTTTTTTTTTTTTTAAGATTTATTTATTTGACAGAGAGAAATCACAAGAGAGGCAGGCAGAGAGAGAGGAAGGGAAGCAGGCTCTCCGCTGAGCAGAGAGCCCGATGTGGGACTCGATCCCAGGACCCCGAGATCATGACCTGAGCTGAAGGCAGCGGCTTAACCCACTGAGCCACCCAGGCGCCCCCCTCTTTCCCTAGTTTATTGAGGGTTTTTATCAAGAAAAGATGCTGTGCTTTGTCAAGTGCTTTTTCTGCCTTTGTTGAGAAGATCATGTGATTTGTATCCTTTCTTCTAATGTGGTGTATCACATTGATTGATTTGCAAATATGAAACCGCCCTTCCAACACAAGAATAAATTCTACTTACTGTGGTGAATGAGTCTTTTAATGTAATGTTGGATTCAATTTGCTAGTATTTTGTTGAGAGTTTTTGCATCCATGTTCATCAGAGATATTGACCTGTAATTCTCCTTTTTTATTCAAGTCTTCAGCTGGTTTTGGAAATAAGGTAATGCTGGCCTCATAGAATGAGTTTGGAAGTATTCCTTTCATTTCTGTTTGAGAAGAATAGGTATTAACTCTTCTTTAAATGTTTGGTAGAATTCCTCTGGGAAGAAATTTGGCCCTGGACTTTTGTTTGTTGAGAACATTTTGGTTACTGATTCAGTTTCCAGGAACGGGTTGCGTGGTGTAATGGTTAGCACTCTGGACTCTGATTCAATTTCTTTGCATTTCTAAGTCAACCTTAGGTTTGGTTACCTTCCAATTTCATAGTAGTTAATAGTCAATAAGATGTTGATATTCATAGATTTATTCTGTGAATCCATGTGTCCATATCCATATAGAAATGAGCAACAATATGATAAATAATGACTCTGGAGTCAAACTGCTTCCTCCATCATTTTACTCTGTGACTCTGGCCTGATCACTTCACTTCTTAATTCCTCATATTTCTCATCAATAAAATATTGATTACAATACCCCATAGGCTTATTATGAATTTTATTTATTTTTTAATTAAAAACATTTGTTTTAATTTATGTAGGCTCCACACCCAACGTGGGGCTTGAACTTATGACCCTAAGATTAAGAGTCATATGATCTACTGACTGAGCCAGCCAAGCACCCCTAATTGTGAAATTTAAAGATGAAATGAATTGCTGTGTGAAGTACTTAGAAAAGCACTGGACATTACATAAAGTTGTTTTTATTATGGATACCTGTGTACGAATATATTTCATAGATATTCATATAATAGATTAATATATATATATGTATAGATCTATGTATCACATGTTTAGGCAGCATATGCTTATATTTATAATCTTTTTTATACTTGTAATCTTTTATATAAAAATTCTTAGCAGAAATACGTAATCGATAATTATTTATTTAATTATTTATTTTTATTTTGTGAAGGAAAGGGGAGAGGAAGGGCAGCAAGATAGAGGGAGAGAGAATTCCAAGCAGGCTCCTTAGGCACAGAGTCCCATGCGGGGCTCAATCTCACAACCCTGAGATCATGACCTGAGCTGAAATCAAAAGTCAGACACTCAACTAACTGAGTCATCCAGGTGTCCAGATGATTTTTTAAAATTGCCAAATAACATCACTACATTTAACTCCCAAGGTTGTGCACAACTGAGATATCTTGACCTGCTCAAAGTAAGGAAGATGAAGCTGTGGATATTAAGATTATTCATTGTGTCCCTGCAAGATTTTGAGGTCTCATATGGAATAGAAGATTCTCATTCAATTTCTCAATTAAATTCTCAATTCAATTGAATTCTAAATTCAATTTCTCATGATTCGGTTGTCATGTAACAGGATAGTAGTTCAATTATTATGCCGTTTGGAAATGCTTATGGTCTCAAAAAGGTAATTTTTATTCAGCATTATTACAGGGTATGCAATTGATTCCACTCATTTCAGTAGATAGAATCAGAATCATGATGATGAATCTTTTTTCAAAGAAAAACACTTTCAGCTTTAGAAAGCAATTTATGAGGGCTACATTCATGTCATGGACAGAATAAAGAATAGCAAGAAATAGTAACACTTTCCATTATTTACCAGTAGTCCTTCCTTTCTTTACTTTGGTGTATGTTACTCTATTAAGTGATGTTTACTGGTCTTTATTTTTCTCTTTCATGTGAGAATAATTTCTGTGATCTTCCTCACAAGGTCATGCTGGCTTTCCTCCTCCCTCTACTGCTTTCTCCTGCTGCTACAAATTACATATGCTTTACTAAATCCCAACCAGGAATAAAGATCAAAATAATTGTTTCAGCTAGGGATTATCTTTACTGTTGTTGTTTTACCATTATTGTTGTTGCATAATATTGATATTTTATTTATTTACAGTATCAGAAGATATTGAACAGTCAGCAAGGAGAATAATCACTTCTGATGTCCACAATTATTTCAGTAAGAAAGCAGACACAGGGAATCAAAATTTTAGAGCTAAGGCAGATTTGAGAATTTATCTAATCAAGACTCCTAATTTTACAAAAAAAAAAAAAAAAAGAAAGAAATAGAGGTGAAGAGAGGTATAGCAGAGACGCGGCTGAGTTTTAACTTCATTCTTCCTGATAAACCAACTACTATGGTCAAAAATAAAATATCATGACCACAATAAGAAAAGACTGGCAAGTTACCTAAAAACACCAAGTAAGAATAACAGGGAATGGATAACTATGACAGGGAATATGAAAAACAGGGGGAATAAGAAAGAACCTAGGGGAAAAGTGGCCCTACAGACTCCTAATTCTAAAGAGAATCAACAGCAAAGGTGGACAGATACCCAAGGTCTTATTAAGAGTCTGAAACTTGGGGTGCTTGGGTGGCTCATTCAGTGAAGCGTCTGCCTTCAGCTCAGGTCATGATCCCAGGGTCCTGGAATCGAGTCCCACATTGAGCTTCCTGCTCAGCAGGGAGTCTGCTTCTCCCTTTCTCTCTGCCCCTCTATCCACTCATGCTCTCTGTCTCACTCTCTCTCAAATAAATAAATAAAATCTTTAAAAAAATAAAAAGTTTTAAATCCATCCCTGCTACTGAAGAAAAAATATTCTTTGTACCTTTATCTTCTCCAAATGGTTAAAGACCTAGAAACTGTGCAGTGTAGACAGAACCGAAGAGGTTGTGGATGCTTGGTATATAGAAGAGAGGACTTTGACCAGAACAGTAGTGACATTTTATTTTTTTGAAGGACTATCTAATGAAAAGAGTATCAAATAGTCTATGCAACTATAGAGAAAACTAGGAGAAATAAGTAGGCCCAGAAGAGAGACACTTTCTAAATATACACATAAAAGAGGCAGGAAGTGAGTGACCCTAACAGCATTTAAACAGAGAGGTGGAGACCAGCATTAAGGACCAGATCCCAGGAAAGCCTTCTAGACAATGAGTAATATAAAGTTCATTCAAATAGCACTGAAGTCCCTTCCTCCAGAGATCTGATAATTCAGGGCACAAAGTCAAGGACATGCATAGCTCACTGGGCAAGTGGATAGTCAAAGTGCACAGTTGAACATAAAACCACTGATTGAAAATTATCAAGTGGTCTGTTCCTGCCCTTCTACTCTTTAAGATCTGTTTTAGATCCATTTCCTCCAGGAATATTTTCTGTTTCCTGCTGACCTGCAATTATTTTAATATAATTTTCAATAATGTATTGGTTAAGCCTCAGAAACATCTTTAAGGGCCTTAACTTTTTCTTCTCTACAAACCCACCTTATTCATTGTCAGTTATGTTCAATTTGTCTTTATAATTTATGACATTATTTCATGTTTCCATCTAATTCTTATAATACTTACCACATTTCATTTTAATTAGCTATTTACATCTCTATCTTCTCCACAAGACTGGGAGCACCTTGAAAGCAAGAATATCATTTTGTGATTATGGTACCTCAGGGCTGAGCATGCACAGCACACTGCAAGCACCTGGTGAGTGTTTTCATTAATTAAAAGATTAATTGGATGAAAAAGAAGATTAATTGGATGAATGAATACACAAATGACTAAATAAATAAGAATGTCTTATCTGGTAACTTAGAGTGGTGCTCTTTAGGTCTGAGATCACATCTTATATTTTATGGTACCCCATGGCTCTTTGTTGATTTGCACAGCATGTTAACAAATACTAAATATTACTGTATGCTATTTGAAGTCTCCAGTTTACTTACACTCTGTCTCACTATAGCATCATGTTATACTATATTGCATTTTAACTTATATGTTTTATAGATACACCTATATAAAATGAAGTAAATTTAGAATTGATCATTCATAAAATTATTATAATTTATAGTTTGCCACAGTTTTGAAACTATCTTCCAGACTATTATATAAATAATTCTATAATTATAGACTGAAAGGGGGAAAAATTAAATTGTGTAATACTGATTCTAATGGATATTTTGTTATCAGTGGAAAATAATAATAAAAACAGAAATAAGTTAAGAAAAAAAATTACTTTCATATTACCATCACTCATTGGTCACTCATCTGGCAAACATTTATCTAATATCCACTCTACAGAAAGCTCTTTGGCAGCTGCTAAGGCTATGGAGACTTTCTCTTTACATTTTCCTTATATAAAAATAGCAATAGTAAGGACTAACACTTTCAGTACTTATTTTTTGCCAGCCATTGTGCCAAGTTTCAAATATAAGTCATCTCACAAAATTTTCATAGCAGTTGGATGAAGACAATTATCCCTGTATTTTAGATGAAAGAACAGAGGCTCAGAGAGGTTAGGTGCTTCATGTCTCACACCTACTGAAGGATGTAGTTAGAGTTCCCACTGGGGCAGGCTGGCTCTGCAGCAGATTTCACAGAACTCTCTAGTAAACTCAGTTATGGCTCACCTTCATCCACTAGGGAGCCTCTCTGTCCAGAATATCTATTTCCCTTGAACAAACTGCCATAAGTAAGCCTTGTTTAAATATATTTCATACAATGGGTAATATGCCTGATGTTTTATTTTTTAGAATTAAGAGAAGACAAAGGGTTCTCAAGGATCTACTTTCTCCCTTCTCTCCCCCTATACCTGAGCATTCCTCCACTCTTATGGTTTCACTTGGACTAGGAGCTCTTATACCAGGTTCTGTTAGGGGGCCTTTTATTCTCCAGCAGAGGTAGTGTAATAAGCCCTGGGTATGGCAAATATATAATGCGCTGAAATCCTGTCCGGCTACTTGCTAGCTTGGTAAAATGTCACCTGACTTGACTCAGACTTTATGATCTACTCTGTGAATGGAACAGGAAATGTCTAAAACAAAAAGGCATCAGGGGCATTTGGGTAGTGCAGTTGGTGGAGCATGCATCTCTTGATGTCAGGGTCATGAGTTCAAGGCCTACACTGGGCATGGAGCCTACTTAAAATACATAAGCAAACAAATCAGCAAGCCTCATTGAGGGCATCTACTGACAATATCATGTGGTAAATCAGCACTAGAAAATGATCTGATGCGAAGTCTTGTTGAAGATATCTTTCATTCATTCATTCAGGGTTGATGTTTAGTTCATTTGTTATTTAACTGAGTTGGCCACAATGTTATGTTAGTTTTAGGTGTGCAATATACTGATTCAACAATTTCTATATATTATTCAATGCTCCCCATGGTAAGTGCAGTTATCATCTCTCACCATGCATTATTATAATATTAATGACTATATTCTCTATGCTGTGCATTTTGTCTCTATGACTTATTTATAACCAGAATTTTGTACCTTTTAATCCCCTTCACCTATTTCACCCATCCCTCCACCCACCTCCCCTCTGGCAACCACCTGTTTGTTCTCTGTATTTAAGAATCTGTTTTTTGTTTGTTCATTTGTTTTTGCTTTTTAGGTACTACATCTAAGTGAAATCATATGGCATTTGTCTTTCTCTGATAATGTGTCATTCATATGTCATGATAGCCAGTACTTTTTAAAATAATGAAATACTTCCTGGATTGTAAATAGCTGCGCCTCTAGGCACTACTGCCTCTCTGCTTCCCAGGCTGTCTCTTCTACCACCTTCTCTCGGATCTCTCAGACATTTCTACCATCCAAAGTGAAAGCTACTGTTGGCCTCAGCAGGACCTCCAGAATTCTGTGCCAGTTCCACAGTTAACATCCTTTCTAACCAAGCAGAACTCTTGTTATCCTGGTTGGAATTAGTTTTAAGGCTACTCTTGCTTTTAACAAGTATTTCCCGAGCATACTAACTGCTGCTAAGAATTAGACATGCATAGCCCTGTCAGAGAGTGTAAGGTTTCTGTTTAACCTTTCGGAAAAGAGAACCTGTTTGAAAGAAATAAGGAGCACTGTTGGCAACTGTTTTACAATATGATTCTATGTCTGGCTTTAGAAAGAGCTACGCGTAATCAGTATGCCACACAGTTTTCTTAACTGTATTCTCTTCCACCTAAGTGACTTAAGCTTAATGAGAATTGGGGATTTAAGCACTAGGTTTTTTTTCTCTACTATAAGATACAAATTGTTTGTGTTCTTCTGAGTAGTTCGTAAACTTGCAGGAAACCTTGGCACCTGGATTTCCATTGGCATTTGGTTCCTGCTGAATGTTGCATGTGCTGCAGTCTTTTAGTGCTTTATAGCAATATTTCCCTCACCTTAATCACTAATGACTCATTACTGATCCATTATGGTCCAGCTATTCAACTTCTTTATGGCATAAGCTTGTATTTCATTTTCCAAAAATCTGTACTTTCAATTTAAACCACAGGAACCATTGATGTGCGGATGAAACACATGCCTGAGTAAGCTTTCATATGGGAAATATTTTTCTGCAACATAAAACTTGTTTCATTAAAGGAAACGTGAAGATTGGCACCAGAAATAAACTGATCAAAATCTTTGTCATTAGCAGATTACCATATGAAGTGTAAGTATACAGGAGAGAACAATTTGAGTGGAAGACAATGTGAGTCCAAAAGTATATTAATAGTGAAATCTATTTTATAGTTAATACTGTATTTACCTAACAGGCATTAAATCAAACATTAAATTATACATGAGAAATGAATCCTATTGGGAACACTAAAGCTAGCTAGTAGAACCTAGATATTGAATCTGCCATTTATACTGGATAGGAATGCTAATGTTATCATAAACATAACATAATTGATGAGTTTATTGCAATTCTGTGTAGAAGTTGTAAAGGCAAAGGACATCCTTAAGCCATCTTTTTTGTGGCTCAAAGAATTTCCAATTCTAATTACCTCCACAAGATTGTATGCATCCAAATAGTTTTCTCCATCAGATTTCATAATTCCACTCCATAATTATGAATTTAACTAAAGCACAAGATGTGTTAGGCACAGTAGGCAAAGGGTTTGTTTGTAAATGTAAATTAAATATAAAACAAGTTTAAAGATGGTGTCAGTCATCACTGTTCCTCAATATGCATTAATTTTTTTCCTGTCAATTTTCAGTGAGAATACAAAATTCAAAAAAAAAAACAAAAAACCACTCAGTGATAAGAATGAGACTAAGAGACTAGTGAGAGCCCAGAAAGATACTTGATAGTCAAAAAAGAGGGAAATGGTAATATAAGGAAACAGATTAGATTGAATTTATTCAAAAACATACTGAAACTTATCTCTACGTAACACTGAAGGAACCAAAATTTGCTTTTCTGGTACACTTTTTGTGTGTGTGTGTAAAAGCTTTCTTCCTTAAAAGAGAATTCTATAGAATTCATGAATATTGGAGATTTAAAGATTACTATTTTATTCTTTTTGACCATTTCATAGTTCTTCTCTCCCTTGAGTAATGAGTACTTTTTTCATTTCTCCTCAGTTGCTAAATGACTTTTAGGATGTGATTTAAAGTATCCAAATGTTGTGATTGAAAAGAGCATACAAGACATAAAAATAATTTAAAATTAATTAATCATAAATTTAATTCTAATTACTTTCACAAAATTTATGTATTGAACTAGTTTTATAAGGCAATAAGTTCTAACACAAATATATAATATTTAAATATAATATAAAATATATTTTATAAAATACAACACAAATATAAAATGCTTATTCCTTTAGCATCTTTGCAATGCCAGGGTGAACTCAACAATAGACTTTCATTGACCATTTATTGTAGGCCAGTATAATCATTTCTAAAGCAATTTGCTAGAGTGAATTACCTAACTGGCTTTTGAGGAGTTTAAAATATAATTTGTGAAAAGATACAAAAAGTTTTAGGTAATAATAATTTAAGACAGCATAACTGGTTTTGTAGTATGAACTAAGTGATATTGTAGGTTTTTCAGAGGACAGAATTTGAATTACAATGAAGTATTCAGGAAAGAAAGAAGAAAGAGAGAAGGGAAAGAAAGAAAGAAAGAAAAGGAAAGGAAGAAAGAAAGGAAAAGAAAGAAAAAATAGGGTAGGCTTGTAAAGGGGGAATGAATACAATGTTGACAATACTAACAATATAAGAATTTCAAAGCAATTCCCTACAAAATGGTAAGAAAGTGCATAGTAGACTATGAAAGTACATGCATAGGACACAGAGAAGAGAAACATGACGAAATCTTTAAATGGGTGCTTCTTAGGAGATAGATTTTGGTGTCCCCAGCAACAAGACCAGCTGGAAATAGAAAAAAAGGAAGGAGGCATTCTGATGGAGTGTACTAAGAAAGAATGTACTTAAAGAAGCTGAACCATTTGCAAGCCACTGGATGGTTGAATGCACAGATTTGGCAAAGTCAAAACAAAATCAGACATTATTTTGAAAGTCTCTGTGTGACATTAAAGAGAAACAAATGTTCCAACTTAATATGTAGCAGAAAGTAAAAGAGCATCTCACCCAGCAGGTTACCCTTAAGACAAATGCCTAATAACGCATTATCCCAAATGATCTGTCCATTCATGTGTAGACCTCAAGTCAGGTGAAGACAAAGTAAACACTTCTTCAACTTCAGAGAACAATGTCAAGAATAAACCAATAAATCTTTCCTAGCAAGAGCAGCCTATAATCTCAGCAATGTACTAGAATGTTAATTAAAAAAAAAAATCAAAATATAAACAGAACATGAAGAGTAAGAATAAGATCAGACAAGAGGTTTTGCCCGAAGGTATGTTTTGTTTAGCCTATTTGGTGTTTAAGCAAATATTGAATGAATTCCCAACATTTAGAAATTAGAATTTTCAATAACACGAAGGGAAAAAAACAAAACAAAACAAAACAAACAAAAAACAATGAAGTTCTAACTTTGAAAACCCCAGTTGCAAAACTGGGTTCATATTCCTGAACGGCAAATATAACAAGTTAGTCTTTTACGGCACTTCCTCTTGAATTCACTAGAGTACCCATTTCATTTGTTAATACAGTTAATAATCCATGAAGAATTAATGCGCTTGTGTTCCCTGCCTGGCTCCTATACACGCCAACATTACTGATCTCCAGTTTAAAATAACAGTAAGTCTCGCAAACATTTTCTAGTATATATGTGGACATGGATGGTTTTAAGAGAGTCAAATTTCAAATCTTAAACACACATATAACTCTAAAAAATTACTTACCTTAGAAGATATTTGGTGGAGGTAACCAGCCCATTTTCCTTAGCAGCCTTTCCTTTCACAACTGTCAATCCCTACCTCATTAATCTCTAACCTTACTATGACACATTGTGCCAGGGTGTCTAAGTCTTAAGGTCAACAAACTACAGGGAGTGTTCAAAGACTTGGTAGCAGAATGTCTGGTATAGACAAAGTAGGAAAAGTCATATACAGAACTTCAAATCTTGGTCGATCTTAATAACTTATACATGGTTTATAGAAATGATGTATTTTGACTAGTAATGGAACTTTCTGAATTTAAATATTTTGTAGAGTGGAATTTAAGGAATATGGAAATTTTCGCTTCATTTATCATTTCAGTATCTATATTACCTCCTTATTCCAGACTGGCTCTCTCCAGTTGTTACCAAAACATACATTGTTGCTGAGGAGAATGGAATGGAAATGGGAGTCTAAGGAGAAAAGGAAACTATAATAAATTCATACCCTTTCTTGCTTATTCTTTATTTTTTAAATGGATGATATTAGGTATCAGATAAATAAAATATTTCGATTCCAATGGATACATTTGCAAGAGTGACTTCATAATTTTAATGGCAATATTTACATAATGTAGGAAATTACTCTTTTATATTACTTAAACTTGTGATGAAAACTTTTTAGATCCCAGTTTACAAATATATGAAGATGTGTATAATTTTTTTGAAGATCACTGGTTTAGAGAAAATTGAGATTTAAAAGTTTCTTGGTTACAAAAATCTCATTCTTGGTAAGGTAATTACAGTTTTTTTGTTGCCTGGTCCCTCACATTGGTCTCTGAAGTATTAATATGTACTACTTCATAATCTGGTCAAAAGTACATTAGAAAATTAGGTATGACTGAATTTTTGTGAAGGGTACAGCTGTGAAAAACTGGGGAAAGCAGATGCTAATATAAGCGGATAAAAGCAACATGAAAATACTGTGAGATCACAGTGTGGGAAATACTAAAAATTAATAAGAGAATTTTATTTTTTTTTTTTACTTTTTAAGATTTATTTATTTTAGAGAGAGAGAAAGCAGAGGTGAGGGGCAGACAGAGAAGAAGAGGGAAAAACTAGTCAGCAAACCCTCTTCCCTGACCACCGTCTGCTGAGCCTGGAACCAGATGTGGGGCTTGATCTCATGACCCTGAGATCATGACCTGAGCCTCAAACAACTGAGCCAACCAGGGGCCCATCAAAGATAATTTTACGTAAATAAAATATCTGTGGGAGCGCCTAGGTGGCTCAGTGGGTTGAAGCCTCTGCCTTAGGCTCCGGTCATGATCTCAAGGTCCTGGGATCAAGCCCCGCATCCTGCATCCCGCTCTCTGCTCAGCAAGGAGTCTGCTTCCCTTCCTCTCTCTCTCTGCCTGCCTCTCTGCCTACTTGTGATCTCTGTCAAATAAATAAAATCTTAAAAAAAAAAACTGTGAATATTCTATAGCCACCTCAAAGGAATGTTAAGAAGTTAAAGAAAAAAAAAAAAGCAAAACTCTCTTTAGTAAAGCTATTATACTTAGAGTAAACAAATTCTAAATGCTGGGCAAAATAAAGAATAAACAATCCGATATCACTGAATAAAGGAAATGGATAACATCTTAATACTAAGATGTAAGATTATATTAACAATTTAAATAAGAGTTAAGTTTACTATTATTGTTAAAAGCTACATTTTTTAGTCTAATTTCAAATCTTAAATCAGACTTGCTAGATAATAAAATATAATATCTTTAAAATTTTATAAAATTAAAAAATCTTTAAATCCTGATATTTAGTCAAAAACAATATTAGCTCCAATTTATTGAGTGCTTGTCAGAGACCAGGCATTATTCTAACTTTTTACTTGCATTAACTCATTATAATAATTCATTACACATTTTCCAGTCTACCCTCTGAGAAGGGAATTACTACTAAGATTGCTAGTGATTTTAAAAAACTGAGGTATACCCTCTCCACTGTGGTCTCTTAATAGAAAATATGACCTCTACTAAGAAGTATGGCAAGACCTCAACCTCTTTCCAGCTCACAATCCTTTTCTTAAACGTATTCCAGTGTCTGACCCCTGTTTCTTACCCATTTTGACTGCATAAAGAAATTCTGGGCTTTACTCACTTTATGTATCCATCTCACTAGATAGGCTAGTGAGATAGTCTATATTTACATATACAAAATAAAAGATTTTGACTAATGTGTCGCTATTGTAATTTCTGGTACCTCTATAGCACACAAAGATAAAAACACACATTTTCTTTTTTATCATCTCCTTTCTCTAGTGTAACTTAATCTTGAGTATTGTCAAACTAAATTCTAGATCTTAGACCAAATCTCTTGAGAGGTTCACTGTTCTTCCCTTTATATAATTTCACAATTTCTGGAGATCCTTTAGGAGGATGGGTGGACTGGATACCTTGGTGGTTTTATCAAAATTTTATAAAGTGAACAGAATTTTTTTTCAAAGTTGATATATAGGCTAAATAGTTATATTAGTATTTCCCTTCTGAGAATGTAATTTGTTTACTTATTTTTTCAGGGTTATGAAGATAATTGTATCATAAGAAATAAATTCAAATAAAATAAACTTTCTGTACAAAAAAAACAAAACAAAACTGAGGTATAGCCCATGAAGACTGAAATCAAGAAAATGAAAATGATTAGATCAGATAATTTATTTTTTACTTATCCACAGCTTCTTCAAACTAAAAAAGTTTGAAATTCAAGTCTCCTTGGCACAGAATCTCATTTTATCAAGTGGTTTAGCATTGTGCCTGGACTAAAAGCAAGACCACAACAGGATACAAGCAATACTTACTCATCATCCATTGTTTTAACATAATCATGTATTTGATTAGCAATATGAGGAAAATAACTATAATGCCAAAGGGTTGTTCAGAGAAGTATTTTTTTTTCTGAGTAGTAAATTATTAAAGGGTTGTTATGTGAAGTAAATTAGTTAATTCACATAAAACACCTAGAATAGTATCTAGTATATAATTAGCACCCAATCAACTTGAGCTAATATTGTTGTGTAGACTAACAATTAATTTTATCTTACCTTTAAATACTTTATTTTGTTTGCAATTCTGAGATTTCTTTCATTATGTTCCACTCTCTTTTTTTCCCACTATCATTAACTTTTACATATTTTTAAAGATACAATTACATAAATGTGCAAAGCCTAAAATACTTCAGTTAATGACTTAAAAATACAATTATTCAAAAGTTTTTGTACTGTTAAAAATTTTAAATGTGTGATGTTCTCATCACTGACCCTACATTTCTGATAATCAGTAATTTTGTCTAAATAATCTAATGATATGAACATAGCCATCATGTTGTATGCCTAATAACAGATGCAGGATTGAAGTTAATCATTTCAATGTAATATTGAACTTCAAACAATAGATAACTTTTTTTCTCTCTCTCTCTCTCTTTTTTTTTTTCCCTGACATAGGATACTTTTCTAGTATACAATTGATTTTTAGTGCAGTGCTGCTGAAGATGGGAGATTAGGAGACTGGGAAAAAGAGACTACATATTTCTAGGAATACATCAGTCTTGGAGGGTGGGTAAATTTATAGTTTGCAAAAGATCTCACTGCCAACCCAATATATCCTCAGACAACATGCCCCTAGTTATATCCATTAAGAGCCTGGGCCCTAAGGAAATATTATTAATATTGACGATAAACCTAGGCTATGTTGTTTATAGTTATTAGAAAAACAAAACAGTTGAATGATTGACTTCCAAATAAATTAATGAGCTGTTTTAGACAACACCCAGATGAAAATTTAAAACTTTAAGAAGAAATTTAAAAGCTATAGATTAGGTGCACTCAACAAAAAAATATCCAAATATGTGTAAACACTCAAAATTTCAACTGATAATTTTAATTTTCATCTAGTTACCATCATAAAACACAGGTACTCTGGCCCTTTTAATTTGGGGAGGGAAGGAAAACAGAGGAGTGGAATAAGTGGGTTGCAGGGAGAAACTAGTGTCATATCTATAATGTTTTGTGGTCAGAAAATTATAATTTCATTCTTAACTTCTTCAGTGTCATATTGTCAGTTTTGATTTCAATTTGTATTTATTAATTATTTTCTGAGGGAACACAGTGGTTTGTAGTCATGTGTAGTAAGAGTTATCTAGAATAGTCCATGTAAAAAATCACAAATTCCACACGTAATTATTTATGTGGGTTTTTTCTAGACTGTGAGCTCAATTGACGCTATATAAATCTACAGTATATAATTTCACCATTTATATAATTGACATTTACCACAGTTGTTAAATATTTAGTTAGAATGTTCACAGTACAGTCTTGTCAGCTTGAAAACTATGGGACTCCAGGTGCCGCTTGCGAGAATTTATGTTTTCAATAAAATGTCCTCCAACATGAGCAGCTGTGTTTTATCGAGAAGTTTCAAATCTATAACATTCAGTTCCTTCTTTCTTTCTTCATTCTACTTGTGCTCACATTCAGATGCCAAAATACATATCTGGTAAAGAACAAATGCAGAGTTCAAAAGAGGAAGGAGAGAGAGGGAAGTGGGAGAGGGAGAGCAAAAACCCAAACATATAGAAATCAACTCAGAGCCTATTCTCTTAAGCTTTTCATAAACTTTGTGTAGACAAGAGAAATAATGACCCTGGTTATTTTTGTCCCCATGAGGTATTATTGCATCATTTGGAAATATTTAAAGATTATGAGGAATATTTCTTAATCTAGATTAGAATATTTCAAACCACTTTTTAAAACCATATTTCAACCAATTACACATTTACATTAAAACATAAATAATATGAATGCAAAGCTGTCTAGTTAAAGAGGATAGTGATGTCAGGTGTTTATATTTGTTCCATCCTCAAAAGTCTATTAAAATGGCAGAAAATAGGATTTAACTTTTCTTGTTTTTGTTAAGTTAAAGCTCCTAAAAGGACACAGTGAGCAGAAGAGGAAATATCAAAACAACTTTAGGAACTGGAGACAGATTTATGAATGGTGACTTAACATACACTAGGAAGCCAAATCCTAAAGCTCAATTCTAAAGCCATGGTGTTAAAATAAAGCAACCCAGTTTATACTACAGAGACCTAAAGCTGTGGGGATTGTTAGCATCTGGTATCTCCAAGAAACAGAGGATGAGAGTGAGACTAAACTAAACCAAAATAATTTGAAAGAGTGTTTAAGAAATAGTTAGACCATAAAGACTCTCCCCTTGTTTGCACTGCCAGGTAATTTCTCTTACTTTATGCTATCAGAAGTCTGGAGCTTTCTTCTCTATGATGGGTCAAATATTTTCTATCAGTAACAGTATTACATTTGCAAAAGAATAAGATGTCATATAAAGCCAGAAGAACAACAACAAAAAGCTCTGAGAAATCATAATTTTATAGTATAAATGAAGGAATGAAAAGTAAAGCTGCAGAATCTTCTAGAACACAGAGCAAAAGAAACTGAAAATTAAGAAAGTAAGGATCATAGTTTTAAAGAATTTTTTTATTTTAGATGTTCCAAATTCAAATAACAGGAGTTCCAGAAAGATAAACTAAAACAGAGGAGAAAAAAATATGAAACAAATAGTGTTAAAATGTCATAAGAAGTGAGAGACATGAATCACCTGACTGTGAAGGATTACTGATTGCCCAGGAAAATTAAAACTATCAATTTCCTTACTTACCACCCTGAAATTTTAGAATACTCAGACTAAAGAAACCATTCTGGAAGCTTTCTTAAAGAAACAATAATTTTATCTATAGAACTTTTCAACAGCAACACTAGAAACTGAAAGAAAATGAAGGAAAGCCTTCCAAATTCTGAGGGAAAATAACTCCCATCTGGAATTACATATCCAGCCAAATTATCTACTAGATGTAAAGGTATAATAAGGGCATGATCCATATACAAAATGTCCCAAGAATGACCTGTGTCACTTTTCTCAACTCTGAGGAAAAAAATTGAGTGCAAATTGTTTAGGTTTAGCCTTTGTTCACCTAACAATCTTATTGAACTGTGGAGAAAATGAAATCAAATTTCTTTTTTTTTTAACTTTTTTTTTAAAGATTTTATTTATTTATTTGTCAGAGATAAAGAGTGCACAAGCACAGGCAGAGATAGCATCAGACAGAGGGAGAAGCAGGCTTCTGCTGAGCAAGAAGCCTGATGCAGGACTCAATCCCAGGAGCTTAGGATCATGATCTGAGCTGAAGGCAGACACTTAATCGACAGAGCCACCCAGGCATCTCTGAAGTCAAATTTCTTATAGAATATGAACAGTTTCTTTACCAACAACCAATATCATTATGTATTTTAGAATTGTCATTAAATGATAGAAAAAACTGACCCAGCTTAAAGAAAAATGAGGCCCATGACATACAGGTATAGGCAAAAATTGACAACAAAATTGTGGGAATTTTCCTGAAATTGAGAAAGAACTGAATTTTCTGAAATGGAAAAGACCCACCCTAGGAAATTGATTCAAAGTCATCTGTGCTGAGACAAATAATTGAATTTCAAGGATAAAGAGTTCCTCAAACATTTAGAGGGAGAAATAAGGGAAGTCATTCTTCAATGTTTTCCAATGACCCATAGTAAATCCCAGAAGACAATGGAACAATGACTGTAAATTTATGAAGGCCCAAGAGTGGTGTACCCATCCAAATGTATTTAACTATAAAAGAAGGAGGAAAGCATTTCCAAACATAAAAGCCTTTTTAGATGTAGCTACTAGGCAACTAGGCATGTCAAAATAAAAATGATAAATCCTGATAAAAGAATAATGACCAGTATTAAATCACTCATATATAAAACTGTCTAAAATGTGACTACAGATATTAAATGTCATACTATATATATATATATCATATATATTCTAATAACACATACTATATATGCCATAATAACAACAAATAAAAATTCGGAAGCAGAGTGGGAAATAGCAGATAATGAAAATCTATCAATCTTCTCAATATATTTGATGGAAAATTAATAAATATTTAGTAAACTTGAAAAATCAAAAAATAAGTAGTCATATACTGTTTCAGAAAGAACATTAGAAAAATAAAAATGAAATCAAGGAGGTTAAGAAAAGAGGATGAGTTGAAGTAAAAATTAGCTACTCTTTTTACCCTTCATAACATGTAAATATTGCCTAACATTGCTAATTCAGAAAAATCTGGATATGTATCTATATCTACACCAATATCTACATAGATAAAAACTACTATAATAACTAACACAGAATGTACTTGTATAGGTATCCATCTATGTCTAGATCCTGTCTACACTGGTAAATAAATATTTATTTGGAAAAATGAACAAAACTTATAACAGATGTTATTTTGGAGAAAAAAATGGAAAGTGAATATTTTTAATGTTTGTTTTTTACCTTTTGTACTACTAGAATTTCTTTAACACAAGAATTTCTAGGAATTTAAAAAGTGTCAGGATGACTTTTACTAGGGAATTCTGGACCTGTATTTGGTAGTTTTAGGTTCAACAACATGTAACAAAATAAAATTAAAATTAAATCAAACAAAATAAATAATGGACGGACAAGTTAACTGTGTATCTCTGGAGACCTTTGATTCCAGGCCTTCTCTCCCAAAACCTAAGTTCATTCGAGCTTGATACTCCAGAGTGATTTTCTCAAACTGGGCCAGCATGTTTAAATTCCAGATGAGCAAAGGAATAAATAAAGAACCTATCATCCTGCTAAGGATCATTCCCAGAAATACCATAAGAAAAGATTTCCTTAACTCTTACTTGTAAAAACTTATTAGCCTTTAGTTTCAAGGGAAACTGGAAGATATAATCCTTACCTGCATATTTTGCTTACATAGGTATGTACTTTTTTAATCTTCTAAGGAGAAGAGATGGCATTGGGTAGAAAACTAGCCATCTTTGCCAAAGATAACTTATTTTTTAATGGATTTATAGAACTTTTCATGATATCCTGCTTAAATATAGAGCAAAATGCATATAAAATGTTTATAATACACTCATCAATGAACAAAAAGTCATTAACTGTATCTATCCTGTGTTTAATATGTAAAAATTATCTGCAAATGGATACAGGCTGATATGTAATGCTAGAAAAAGTGAAACCACTATAATGGCTGGAGTAGTGAGGTTGTGAATTTTTTTTTCCTTTCTCTTCTTTCAGTTAAAGTTAGTGTTCTACAAAACATATTTTTTAAACATTTGATCAGGAGCAGTATCAAGAAACCTTTGCAATTTATCAAATACATTTTTCAGAAACAGTGATAATTAGAACACTTGAAGAACTGAGGGACTTCAAATAAGCCAAAGAAAGGATATTGCACATTACATACTATTAATTTTATTCTTTTAAATTTTGTCTTTTAGTTGTGAACAGTTGATGTTTTAGTGGCATTATCTAGGGGTACCTGGCTGGTTCAGTTTATAGAGCATGTGACTCTTAAACTTAGGGTCCTGAGTTCAAATCTTATGTTGGGATTACTTTTAAAAATAAGTAACTAAAAAAGGAGGCATTATCTAAACCATTTTAGCTCCTAAAAGCTTGTTAATAAATTATTTGCTAATATCAGAAGATAGAGGACTTTCTAAGTACATAAACCAAATATATTTCTTCTTTTTTATTGGTTTAGAAAGAAACTTGTATGATTTTAAGAGCCCAGAGGATCTGCCTTTCCCATTACCTAAATATGAAATGTGTTAACACTGTTCACCAATATTTGATCCTCATCACCTTTCATGCCATGGGAGAATGGATATACACCCTCTCACCTTGAGGTGGGACAAACAGGGTCATATAACAAATCCTGGCAGATGATCTGTAGGTTGAAGCCATGTACCTCACTTTCTGACTGGAGAATTTCATTGCCAGAGACACTACAGTCTCACTTTCTCTTTGGTGGTGAATGGGAAAAATTCTTCACCAAGTGCCTCTGATGAGCAAAAATCTTAAAGCCCTCTTGGACATACAGAGGAAGAAGAGAGAAATAATCTTCATTGTATTTAGCCAACAAGAATATGGGGCTATCTGTGCCCACATTATAACCCACAATGTCCTGATATGAGAGTATTAATATAGAAATCAAAAACTATGTTGAAGTTACGTTTGTGAAGTCTGAAGGAACTATATTTACTTTCCTGTGTATTAAATTTTAAGTTACCTATAGCAATTGCTAGATCAGTTTTTTTTTCCCAAAGGAAGAATCATGAATGCTACAGTTTTAAGTAGATTTATGAATTCCCATTGTTACACAATTTTGAACTCCGCTTTTATAGTAAGTAAAAGTACTTATTCTTAGTATAGAAATTTATTATAAAACAAACTTAAGATAAATGTCAACCATGATTTGCCTTTTTAATCTTAATATTTTTTTATATGTTTGAATTTAAGCAACATGGAGTTAGAAGTGTCAGTTCTGGTTTTAAGCAACCATACATTAATATGTATTTGTATGAGTGTGTATATATATGTGTCTGTATACAATTTAGTGTATGTATATATGTGTCTGACTATTGCATAATTGGGTGATCACTATCCAAAACAAGAATATTTTCATCACCTCATAATTTTCCCTTTGCCTTTTCTTGTCATTTTCCTTCCCTCACTTAAGGGGAAACCACTTTCTAATTTCTAATATGATATATTAATTTTTTCTGTTCTTATCCCATAAATTGAATACTTCTGTCCCTAGCTTCTGAACTTAACATCATGTCTTTGCAGTGATTCATGTTATTGCATTTAGTTCATTTATTTTATCTAAGTGTGAAATTATTGGACTATAGCATAGAGAAGTATTTAACTACAAACAGTTCTACAAAGTGATTATACCATTTTCATGCCTGTTATGGACTGAATTGTGTACCTCCAAAATTCATAGTTGAGTCCTAATCCTCATTACCTCAGAAGGGGGACTTCTTTAGAAATGGGGTCATTAAGGTGACTTCTAATCTAATATGACTAGTATCCTTATATAAAGGAGGAATTTGGTAACATCTATAGAGAGGGAGAATATGAAATAAACATGAAGACAGTCATCTACAAGCCAAACAGATTCCTGGAAGAGATTCTTCGCCTCAGCCCTCAGAAGGAACCAGGCCTGCCAACACTTGACTTCACAACTTTAGTCTCTGGAGTTGTGAAACAATAGATCTCTTGAGAAATCCACTTTGTAGTACTTTGTTAAAACAGCCCTAGCAAACTAATCCAACACCCATCAACAATACTTGAGAGTTTTAGTTGGCTCATGTGCCGGATAGAATTATTTTTCCCCTTTGGTTAGCCTTCCTAGAGGTAACAATAGTTATCTCATTGTTGCTTTATTTTGCATATCTTCAAGGACTAAAGGTGTTGACCACCTTTCATATATTTATTGGCCATTCACTTACCATTTGCAAAGTGTCTCATCAAGTTTTCTGCCAATTTTTTTTAAACTGGGTTATCCATCTTTTTATTGTTTATTCATAGAAATATGTATATATACTGGATATTAATTTTTTTTGCAATCTATAAATTTGGAGTATGTTTTACAATGTATGGATTATCTTTTAAGTTGTCTTTTAGTAAGAAAATCTTACCAATGTTGATGAAATACAATTTATCATTTTTTTCTTTTAGTATTAATTCTTTTTATACTCTGTCCAATAATTTTTACCTACTAAGTGCATCAAATTTACCATACATTCCCGTAATATTATATGCTAATTTTTGCATGACTGAAAGATACTTGACATAGGTCTCTGCCAAACCAAGTAGTGTCTCAAGAAAACTTAATATTAAGATGTGCCAGAAATTTAGAAATATAAAATTTCTTTTTTGTTCAGAAACTACTCTATAACCAATTTACTTGATACTTTGTTTTCAAAGTAAATTAATCTTACACTTTTAATGTGAAAATTAATTGCAAAATGACTGAAAGAATGAATTGCTTTCTTCATAAGGTTTGGTTTTTTTAGGAGGGTGTTTTTGGTGTTTTTCTTTTTTTGCTTACTCGAAAGAAGAAAATGTATTCTTATAAAGCAATTCAATCCCATCTTATCAATATAAAGGTTTTATAGAGTTTGCCATGTACAATTTTGGAAACTAAGATACTAAGATACTTTTTCATCTAAGTACAAATTTACAAGTGTTAAGATTTCACTATGACAAATCTGTTTTGACTATAAAATGAGAAAAAAACTTGGGTTTCAAAGCCTGAATTTTTCAATAAGTTCATTTAGGTATGTTTTCTCACTAACCAGTACAAGCAAGCAGTCCTGGAACATTTTAAAAGATTATTGGTAATAGAATGGATGATGTTTAAAATCTCAATAATATCACAGATCATCAAGAAGATAAATCAAGGATAAGTCACACTATGCAAACTTACTGGATAATGTTTCCTGCAAATTTATTGGCACTGATTCTCTTTCTTATTTTGGTGATCTATGTTCATCATGTGAATGATATTTTGAAGATTTACTCTAAAAGGGAGATCTGGCTTCAGCTCTGGACTTAGCTATTACTTCTAGTCATTGAAAGTGTCAAATTTGATGCTTCTTTACAAGGTAATGTAAATATGGACAATTTGGTGCCTAGAAAACAAAGCCTCCATATACATTTACAACTTTAGAATGACCAGGAGATTAATCTCCTTTTATTTATTTTTATTTTTTATTTAAATTCAATTAGCCAACTTATAGTACATCATTAGTTTCAGATGTAGTGTTCAGTAATTTATCAGTTGTGTATAATGCCCAGTGCTCATCACATCACCTGCCCTTCTAAATGTCCATCACCCAGTTACACCAAGCCCCCCACGCACCTCCTCTCCAGCAACCCTCAGTTTGTTTCCTAGAGTTAAGAGTCTTTCATAGTTTTACTCCCTCTGCGCTGACTTCCGATTCAGTATTCCTCCCCTTCCTCTATGGTCCTCTACTGTGTTTCTTATATTCCACATATGAATGAAACTATATGATAATTGTCTTTTTCTGATGGACTTATTTTGCTCAGCATAATACCCTATAGTGCCATCTACACTGATGTAAATTCATCATCCTTTCTGATGGCTAAGTAATATTGCATTTTTAACTATAGTTAATCAACATAGGTACTTAATTTCTATCATAACTAGTGTACTTAGAAACTTAGAAACTTTTACTCCCTGGGGACGCCAAGGTCATTAAATGTCTGCCTTCACTCAGGTCATGTTCCCAGAGTCCTGGGATGGATCCTCACATCGGGCTCCCTGCTCTGTGAGAAGCCTTCTTCTCCATCTCTCACTCCCCTTGCTTGTGTCCTCTCTCTGTCAATAAATAAATAAATAAATAAATAAAATGTTTAAAGAAAAAGAAAGAAGGAAGGAAAAGAAGAAAGAAAGAAGGAAAGAAGAAAGAAAGAAACTTTTTCTACCTGAAATAACTTTTCCCTACCTTCTACCCCCATCTAGGCCTTGGCATCAACAGAGGATTTTGTTCTCTAAGCCCAGCTTCTTCTAAATAACCTTCTCAGGGTATTTGTGGAAGAGACACCACACCTGTATTAGTTTTCCCAGAAAGAAAAGTCTGAAACATTTCCACTCTCTTAGGGAGTATAAATCTATATATCTAGAGTTAGCAAAGAAAGGAGATGAGGTAAGAAAAGAAGGAAAAGCCAGTGTAAGAATATATTGCTGAGTTAGTTACCACTTATTACATGCATTGCTTGCTTGGTCTCAAGATCTTAGGCTGTCATCTAAGAAAATACAAAGACCACTACTTATAATGATAATTGGGAAGGAAGAGAGGATTATTTATCCTCCAGTCTGGTATTCTATTGTCAGAAGTAAATTTATGGAACTTCAATTTCCCACCACTTCCAAGTTATAGGCACTGAGAATCAGATATCTCCTGACATCTCACAGTCAAGCATCAACAGGTAAGCCACAGGGCAAGGAGAAGCTGTGGGATGTGGGCAGAGGGTGAAGCATGTTTCACAGGTGTGACACTTTTTGAAAACCACCCAGAATCGATTAATGAGCAACAGCAGCAAGGCCAGGAACAGAGGCCCAAAATTCCTGAAACAGGTGAAGCAGAAAAAATAGAAAGTAGCATAGAAGAGGCATCTGATGCAGTATCTAAGTAAATTAATATTATAAAGGAAATCAAACTATTACAGCTATTTCCAATACAAGCAAAACAGTGAGGTTTACTTCCCCTGAGTTGTATTTCTAGGTTTAACCCCTGAAATTCTCTTTTTTTTTAAACTTTTTTTTTTTAAGATTTTATTTATTTATTTGACAAAGAGATCACAAGTAGGCAGAGAGGCAGGCAGAGAGAGAGAGAGAGGAGGAAGCAGACTCCCTGCTGAGCAGAGAGCCCGATGTGGGGCTCGATCCCAGGACCCTGGGATCATGACCCGAGCTGAAGGCAGCGGCTTTAACCCACTGAGCCACCCAGGTGCCCCTGAAATTCTCTTTTGACTAATTTCTTTTCCAAATTGAGATTGTATATTTCCTCTCAAATAATTCATTTCATAAAAAACTGTGAAGATACAAACACATGGATATTCAATAAAGCTCTTGGTCAATATTATCTTCAGCTAGATCCAAAAAATCTAATTTGTTTTACATGTTCTCATATGCACTAATCTGCTTATAATAATTTGGAGAAAGGTTTGTGGAGCATTTGACAATCTTCAGTGACATGAACTATGAGAAAGTAGCATGCTCAATGGTGGCGTTGGGATGATTAGACAAGGCATCTTACAGAGGCAGGTTCATCTTAAGGAAGAGCTGGATTTGGGAGAAGGTGATGAAGTGTAGGCCATTTTCACTTTCCTCTACAGGGGAAAATCTGGATGTAAATATCCAGAAAGGAAATTCCATTTCTGTAATGGAAGACTGATTCAATAAGAAGATACCTGAGTTGTAGACGCAGACTCAGATCCATCCATATAGGGAAGAGTTGAGGTTTAGAAGATGAGCGCAATTTCTATTAGACCATAGGAAGAAAGAGAAAGAGAACTTGACGTGTCTTTATTAGGGATAGAAAAGAGAGAAAAATCAATAGAAAAAATTTTTAAAGGAAACAACAGCAAAGAGGTGGTTAACTCCAATAGAAAAACCTCATGAAGCCAAGTGAACACAGGATTTCAGGCAAGAAATAATAATCACTTAAGAATAGTGTAACTGCATCAAAGACCACAGTGTAAAAGATCTAATGCAGTGACACATGCATATTCGTCATACAGACTCAGAACAACATTTCTACTTTGAGGTTATCCTCAATTGCTCATGTCTTAATGGAAGATATTATTAAGTCAGAAGAATCTGGCTAAACCTCCTCCATGCTTTGTGTCTGACTACAGTGTAGACACATAGTGTGGATACATCTAATAATTAAATGCTCACACGTCCAGGTTTGAGTCTCGAAATGGTGACCAAATGATATTGGTATATGGAGACATTTTCAGGCAGTACTGGCAGTAGTGCTGTCAGAATTCAGCAATGCAGACAATGATAGATACTCAGTGGCATTAGGGCGAGCAGTACTATCCTAACCAGACTGTCTCTGAGGCATGATACTGGCTCTTTTTCCTGCTACCTGCATGCTCTTGGTTGTTGCCCAATTTCCTGGGCCTGGTGTTCCAGCCTTCCATTTACATTAGGAAACACCGAATATCCTTCCAGCAAATTCCTTTCCTCCCTGAATTTAAAAAAAAAAAAAAAAAAAAAAAATATATATATATATATATACATATATATATATATATATATATATACGTGTGTGTCTCAACAGAATGACTACAACACTTTCATTTTATATATATATATATGTATACACACACACACACACACACACACATATATATATAAAATGAAAGTGTTGTAGTCATTCTGTTGAGACAAGATGGGTCCTCATCTAAATTTTGATTCCTATGACACCACAAATACCAAAAGAAATGAAAAGTTTCATTTACTAACATTAAGAGACTGGCTGCAGAGAGTCATGCTGTTTCTCAAGCTGGTCAGAAATTGACTTTAGAAAGCTGGGACAGGAGAATAGCCTGGCTTTTATGGTAGGCATGGGTTGTTAGCTTGATGAAAGTTTTCATGTGTGCTGACCTCAGTTGCCTGGCTTGATCTTCTTGCAGGTGCCAAAAGAGGTAGCAGCTCAGCTTTCTATCAGCTTGCCTGGTCCTGGGGCAGGAAAGAAAGGGGAGTGTGAGGGGGGGTTTAAAACTGTTAACAATCAAATATAAAAAAATTAAGTTAGACTCATTACCAAAGGAACTATTATAAATTAACTCAGACCAAATCAACCAAACCAAAAGTACAAAGAACATGTTTTAAGGAGAGTAAAACTGTCATCTCATTAAGAAAGATTGAACATGTTTGTTTAAAATATGATGAGTGGAACACTTCAGGGCATTTGAATTAGATATGAATTAAACTCTGATCCTTCCTTGCATTAGCTAAGTAATCTTGTGCTAGTTATTTTGTCTCTGTAAGCTTCAGTTTCAACATCTGTAAAAAGAAAAAAAAAATAGGTATCAGTCCTGACAACATTGTATGAACAGATCATATTTTTTTAAAATTTTATTTACTTATTTGACAGAGAGATAGAGATCACAAGTAGGCAGAGCATCAGGCAGAGAGAGAGGAGAAAGGAGGCTCCCCGCAAAGCAGAGAGCCTGATGCAGGGCTCGATCCCAGGACCCTGAGGTCATGACATGAGCCGAAGGCAGAGGCTTAACCCACCGAGCCACCCAGGCACCCCAACAGACTGTATTTTTTAGCTAGGTCTCATAATAGCAGAATTGCCCACTAATTAAGAACATCATCTCAGAAGCCACAGGGCATTGGTTAAAATCCCTACTCTACCACTTACCGACTCAATGGTCTTAGGTACATGATAAACCGCTCAAAGAATCAGTTTCCTCATCTAAAGGGAAGTAACAATAGCACTGTTAAAATATGGTTTGGGGGGAATAAATGTGACCATACGTTTGCCTGAGAATAAGAATTCACTAAGTATCAGCTGTTGTTATTATTATTCTACTCACCAAATGGATCCCATTCCACCCTGTACCGACAAGGACTGCATAGTTTACTGACAATACTGTGGGATATGTGACCAGGGTTCATACTACACACCACAAAAAGATGGTTACTCAAATTACCTCTTACATGGCTTGCTTCTTCTCCCTTAACATCTTTTCTCTGCAGGGCACCTGGGTGGCTCAGCGGGTTAAGCCTCTGCCTTTGGCTCAGGTCATGATCTCAGGGTCCTGGAATCAAGACCTGCATCGGGCTCTCTGCTCAGCGGGGCTCCTGCTTCCCCTCTCTCTCTGTCTGTCTCTCTACCTACTTGTGATCTCCCTCTCTCTGTGTCAAATAAATAAAATCTTTAAAAACAAAAAAAAGGTATTTTCTCTGCAGTCATTTGTCTCCTACAGACACTAAATGCATTCCATGAATGGATTATTAAAAATTAGTTCTTACTATCCACTCCAGTACAGTACACTAATCAGTCAAGCCCAGAGGTCATGAATGCATTGAAAATTTATTATCCTCTAGCATGATCATGGGGAAGAGTCTTATTTGCTACCATACCACTGACCATATTATTAACTCAACAATGCATGTGTCCATATAGAAGGATATATGTTTCCTAAGAAGATGAATATATCTAAATAATGCTACATAGGAATTATTATACTTGCCTCATGAGCTTGTGGAGAGGATTTAACTAGGTAATCTCTGTATAGAACCTACTACAATACCTTGATCACAGTAAGTGAAGAATTTATATTAGTAATTCATGTTACTACCATTTGTGCTATAAGAATTTATTCCATATTCCTCAGGATAATATCTAAACTTATAATGATCTGACATTTTAAATCCTATTTGTTAAAATTATTTCTTATTTGTGAAGCTGATTTATTTGTTAAAATTCAAATGCCAAATCAACTTTTATGCAATTAAAGGCAAAATAAGAAAATGTCTTTAAAATCATAGCAGGGCAACTCTAGACTGATAAAATACACTATTATCCTGGACTTTCAAAATTTTAATTAGTGTTTCAAGTTTTCTTTTTCTCTTTAGACCTATGAAATATAGATTAACTTGGAAAAGAGTGAGAAAATTCTCTGGTTTTATACCATAGAAAATCTTCCAAGATTATAAAATATTTCACTTATTTCTTAGTCCATTATATATTGTTTTTATGCTTTATAGAGATTCTAAGACAAAATTGTGAAAAAAATAGGGGTGCCTGGGTGGCTCAGTCGTTAAGTATCTGCCCTCGGCTTAGGTCATGATCCTAGGCATCTGGAATGAAGGCCCATATTGGACACCCCGCTCCACAGGAAGCCTGTTCTACTTCTCTCATCCCCCCTGCTTGTGTTCCTTCTCTCACTGGTCTCTCTCTCTCTCTGCCAAATAAATAAATAAATAAAATCTTTAAAAACAAAAATGGCAAAAAATATATATTTAACTTGTTAGGTTTTAAATGTTTTGATGGCATCATTAATTATTGTTCTAAAAAGCTGAACAATAAATATTCAGGGATAGTTGGGCAAAAAAAAATGCATAAAACATCCTCGCCCAACAAAGCAAAAATATGTTGCTTTGGACATTCCCTCAAAGAAGGCTCATAGATCTCTACTTTCAGTAATGTTTGAAACTGGAGAATCCTAAATCAAATCCCGTCATCCTTTTCTTTCTCAAAATACCAAGCCAGGCCTAGGCTAAATGGAAAAGAGAATGGCAAAGAAAAGAGCAGCAAGGATTGTTATATAACTAACATACAAAAACGTACTATCTCACCTGCCTCGGGAAGAAAAAAAAAAGGTCCAAGTATTTTTTAAATTTTTATTTATTTATTTCATGGGGGAGAAGAAGCAGAGCAAGAGGGACAAGCAGACTCCGAGCAGAAAGTGGAACCCAAATAGGGGCTCAGTGTGGGGCTTGATCTCATCTCCCTGAGATCATGACCTGAGACAAAATCAAGTGTCCATCATTCAACTGACTGAGCCCCCCACGTTCTAGGGTATTTTTAAAAGAAAATACTATTGATATTGACACACAAAGACTAGACTTGAAGAGTACATGCAGAAATGTTAAAGTTGTGACAAGAAATGGGTAAAGGACAAGTTTTAGTGGGTGATTCCCAACCTGAAACCCATTTCTTAAAGGTACATCCAATCACTCTAATGCTACATTTCTGTATACTCAGTAAGATTTCTGCGTTTTTGTCGAAGGAAGAATACTATGTGAAGGATATTGTTGAGGAAGAAGAGTGTTTTCTAAGCCTGATTACATTTAGATTGAAATATAGAATTCTATAAACAAAGGTACCAAAAAAAGAAAGAAAGACAGACAGACAGACAGAAAGAAAGAAAGAAAGAAAGAAAGAAGAAAGAAAGAAGCTATTTACTGAGCAAGCAATCAGCAAGTGCAACAAGCGCATATAAATTATTAACACCATGCAAAAGCAATATCCAAGTCATTAGCAAGTGTTAAAGTAATGTGTTTTACACTCAGAAGTTACTCAGTAAATATTTGTTGAATTTAATTGCATGGATACTTCCTAAATTGCTTTGATCCTGATTTGGAAAGTGAGATTTATTTCTTCACAAATAGGACAGGGAAACAATTCTTGATGTGATTAAAATGGGTCCAGAAGATCTGGCAGCATCTCAGGGAGTCTGACTAAAAAAAAATTTTACTTAATGAATCCTAGGTCAAATATGACAGTAGTCAGTAGAAGGAAATGTCTGCCTTTGGAAATGACTTCAAGGCTAAAAACTTCTGAGCTACAGAAAATGTCACTTTTACCAAGAAGTCCCCATATTTACAGCAGAATCAGACATTGCACACCAGTCAAGGAATGCCTGCTTCATGCTGTAGAAGCCCATGGTGCTTATTGAAATAGACATTTCAAGCTCCATTTCGTGCATCGTGCATCATGTAGCAGCAATGAAGCTTTGAAAGTTGACTGTTCTACTCAGTAGTGTGACTTGATTAGTCTATCCATTCTTCTTGCCTGTCTCTGGTTTATGTGTACACTGAGTTAAGCCACTTTCAGCCAATAAAATTTGTAGAGACTTTTGCCAGTGAAGCCGTTGTAATTTGTGAAAGTCACAGCTTCTCCTTTTCCTAGATATAGATGTGGAAATATGTTTCCTGAGTTGCTGCAGTAGTCCTCCTGCAACCATCAGAGAAGTTATCCAGTGATAAAGCCAATACTAGGAGGAGGGTGAAATCAAGAGAATCCCAAAGCAATGGAATCAGGGCCATAATTATGAGGCTCAATAAAATTCCTGTGACATAGGTCAATTTGAGAGGAAGACTCCTCTCTTTATGTACAAGAGAAAGCATCCTGATACAAAATGGCGGGAGATAACTCTTTCACTGCCTGCCTCTGTGAGGGCAGTGTGCAGTAGTGCCCAGAAAACTGTGCTGTCTTTGGAAGGACTAAGTTCAGTCTTTAATTTGCTGCTGAATCAGTCACTTCATCTGCAGAACACAGACATGAAAACGAAAGCTGCTCTGAGAGAAAGAGAGAGAGGTATTTTAAATGTAACCAGAATTGGACAGTAAATCATCTAGAATAAAACAATTAGACTGATAACTCTTTTCTCAACAGCAACAACAGAAGGCAGAATACAATGGATTCATTTTTCTAGGATTCCAAACAAACAAAAAAAGCTGTCACGTGTCTTATGCAGTGATAGACAATAACTGTCAATGTGAAATTCTATGCACAGTCGTGAAGGGTCACTGAAATAAATTGCTAAGATCCCTCTTCCAGAATAAAGGGTTTATTACACCACCTCCTGAGAATGTCTGGAAGACCCTTTGGGCTACTCTGAGCTAGCAAAAGCTGCTTTACTGAGGTCACAGCTTCTTCCTCAAGCAGACCACAGCTAATGACCAATCAGTGCCCAGATTGAAAGGCTTGGTACCCTGCCCAATTTAAAATACCTCTGAAGGGACATTCCATCATCTGAATTTCCTGAAAGCTTCTACTTACATTTTACTTCTCCCATTCCCCAATTCTATTTTCTTTCCTTCCCTTCCACTGGTGTTAATCCCAGAATTTGTACTAACTCCACCACACGCTTATCTGTGTATCAAAATTTGTTTCTTGGCCAACTCAATCGAAGACAATAGTGAAATTCTATTTCAAGAAATAGGATGAACTAAAAGCCCATCTCAGAAGAACAAACTGACTATACCACCAAAGACGTACAATAAAAGGGAATTCTAAGGAATACATTCAGGAAGAAAAAAACTGTTCTCAGATGAAACAGTGAAAATTTAAGAATGAAAGGCGACTACAAATATTATAAATAATAGGAGTGAAACTGAGCTGATATTTACAGTATAAATCGATGTTAACAATATCTGGTTGCTGGGTTGAAAACAGAAAAGAACTATAATACTGAACAGTGACAAAAGAATAATTGTATGGCAATTGTAATTATTTTATTCATTGTGTATTATATGTTATTAAATTTATATTTTTATTGTTCGAACAGAAGTTAAAGATGCTGATTAACTTCAGACTCTATTAAGTTAATATGACTATTAAAGTCATTATTAAAATTAGAAACGTGAAGAACATACTCTAAAAAAAAGGGGAAAAATGTAATGAACAGAAAATACTAGTTCGAAAATCAAAAGAAAAAAGAAGAGCAAGATTGAAAGAAGAAAGCATGAAAAAGTAGAAAGAATATATGGTAGAAACAAGTCCAAAGATGTTTACAAATGTCACAATAAAATTAATAAACTGGGGTGCCTGGATGGCTCAGTGGGCTAAAGCCTCTGCCTTCAGTTCAAGTCATGATCGCAGGGTCCTGGGATCGAGCCCTGCATCAGGTGCTCTGCTCAGCAGGGATCCTGCTTCCTCCTCTCTCTCTGCCTGCCTCTCTGCCTACTTGTCATCTCTGTCTGTCAAATAAATAAATAAAATCTTTAAAAAAATTTAATAAAGTACCCAGACAAAGACTATCAGACTGAATTTTTTTAAAAATACATATATCTTGTTTCAAAAAGCAAAGGACACTGAAAGAATTGAAGTCAAATGAACAGAGAACTATATCAAACAAATATCATCCAATGATTTTTAACAGTTTGAAGGTTAAGAATAAATCTGGGGATAGAACAGCCTAAGAGTGAATGCCAGAAAGAAATCGTGCCCCAAATTAATCACTCCAGGAAGGCTGCTTACCAAAGAAACCTAGGATACCAGAAGTGTTTTCTAAACTATTATAAATAATGGCATGGTAAATGGAGCCAAACTTCATAAATTCAGAGTGAAATGAAAACAAAGACTAACTAATGAGCAACATGTTTCGTGATAACTGATGAAGTTAAAATCAAAGGGGATCAAGCAGAATTTCTGAACTTAAGTGAAAAATAAGCTGCTTTCAATGCGTTAATCCTCAGCATGCACCTGGGGCCAGCTTGGTGGATTAAAGGAATAGTTCAGCTCTGAACTCTATTTTAGGTATCATCGAGTATTTTACAACCTCTTATGTATTTGTTCAACACAAAGTGTTACGTTCTTGCTGTATGCAAACCCGCAGATGGAATAAGGAGAGCTCTTACCCTTTAGGATGCATTTACTCAAGTTGAAAAGATTTCATACCCCACCATGGGAGGAAGCAGCTTTTTTGATTCAGAGCCAAAAGGGATAAATTGTGAAAACCTAGTGCATGATCCTGAAGGCAGTTCCTAAATAGGCCTACTGGTTTTTAAAGTTCATAAAAGGAAGAAACCATCAGGCATTTGGAAATGAGGAGGGAATTAAGGCTTTTTGATGAATGAGAAAGAAACCTGCCTCTTCTTTGGTATTGAATCCTATGGGAGGTTCAGAGCAGACCAACCCAAAATACGCCAATTTGGCATATTCATTATTTTTAATTAAAGTTACTTAGGAAAAAGACAGTATGAGAAAGGCACTCTAGTCATCTTTTGTCCCCCTAAAAGCAGGATATAAACCTCCTATATGAAAGGTACTCTCCCTCTTACCACCAGAGATAGGGAATTTAAGGCTGAGAAGTCTGTGTGAGCAAACCTTGTTACTTCTTCACTAATTTACCAGGCCACACCCAAACTTCTCCGTTTTGCCAGTTCTTCACAGGTTTATTGCTTCTTTGTCTAACAGATACAAAAGCTGTTTGCTTGGGTCACTTCTTTGAATCTCATTTCTATAAACTCCTATACATACATAATTAAATTTGTTTTTCTCCTGTTGACCTGTCCTATGTCAGTGTAATTAGACCAACCAAAAACCCTAGAAGAGAAGAAAGAAAAAGTTTTACTGCCCAACAAGGACAAAGGTTTCAAGTTGTTTGTGTATCAGAGGATCATGGAACAGAGGAAGATCTTTAAGGAGATAAATGTGACATTCCTTTGGTGAATGGTCAGAAAGGACCCTTGCCTTGAGGGGGAAGGGGAGAAACACTTGTAGTTGAACTCTGCAAGAGGCAGCTGAGAAGCCTGCATAACACTAGCTTGTCCTGAAATGTCAGGAATTAAAACCCACTTCATAACCAGCTTTTTTGGCTTAACATAATATCCTCCAGGTTCATCCATGTTTCACATAGGATAGGATTCACTTCTTTTTTAAGCTGAATAATATCCTGTTGTATGTGTATACTACATTTTCCTTATCCATTTAACCTCTTGATGGACATTTCAGTTGTTTCCATATCTTGGCTATTGTCAATAATGTTGCAATGAGTATCGGAAAACAAAAATGTCCTCGATATCCTCATTTCAATTCTTTTGATCATGTACTCAGAAATGGGATTGCCTCATCGTATTGTAGTTCTGTTTTTAATTTTTTTTTAAAGATTTTATTTATTTATTTGACAGATAGAGATCACAAGTAGGGAGAGAGGCAGGCAGAGAGAGAGAGAGGAGGAAGCAGGCTCCCTGCCAAGCAGAGAGCCTGATGCGGGGCTCGATCCCAGGACCCTGGGATCATGACCTGAGCGAAAGGCAGAGGCTTTAACCCACTGAGCCACCCAGGCCCCTGTTTTTAATTTTTTGAGGTACCTTCATATTGTTTTCTATAGTGGTTGTACCATTTTCTATTCCCATCAACAGTGCACAAAGGTTTTAATTTATCACCATATTCGCCAACACTTGTTACCTTTTTTCTTTTTTAATAAGAGCCATCCTAATAGGTGTGAGGTGGTATTTCTTTGTGGCTTTGATTTTCATTTCCCTGATTAACAGTGATCTTGAGCACCTTTTCCCTGCTCTGGGCCATTTGTATGTCTTCTTTGGAGATGTGTATACTGAAGTCTGCCATTTTTTAATTGGGCTATTTCTAACAAATGAATACTGCATGATTGCATTTATATGGAGTATCTAAAAGAGTCAAACTCACAGAAACAGAGAATAGAGTAATGATTTCCAGAGGCTATAAAGCAGAGGAAATCGGTCTAGATTCAGTTGGACAAGACAGAAAAGTTCTAGAGATCATCTGTACAACATTGTACCTATAGTTAACAATACTGTACAGTGCACTTAAAAATTTGTTAAGAGTATATCTCATGTTTAGTGTTTGCACTACAATTAAAAAAATAAAAACTCACTTCAGGTGGAGCCTCTGCACCACACGTTTTGACGGCAGTATGCAGGACCGCAGAGAAAACCGCAGTGGCAGGGACAGCACCGGCAAACCATAATGTCTCCACCCTCTTGTGTAGACCAAAAAGTGGATCAAAATAGCTGGCCTTGAACTTATCTTCTAAATTTGAAAATTGGTGCTCAAGTAGGATTTAATTTGGTTTCAAAACAGACCTTCTCAACTGAGTTTCCATAACAGAATTTCCTTAATGCCTGAGGCATCCATTGTGTAAATTAACTCACATTTTCTGCATCTGGAATGACACTATGTACCTTCCTTGGGAGAACTGAAAACAAACAAACAAACACACAATGGTGCTTCATTTTTCCAGTACCCTGTTTGGGAAAAGCTGTCCCGGATCCATAAATAAATATGTACACCTTGAGAGTTGTACCAAGGTTCATGGGTGTGGTGATAGCAAATATCAGAGACTATATCAGGAGCACTAGTTCTTCAATTTGACTAAATCATAGCACATGTTTAGAGTTACGGTGCAAGGCATATAAAACTTTTAAAATGGATGAAAAAATCAGCCATCACCCATTAGATAATTGAAAGTATTTTAAATTTTTTGAGAAGACTGTCGGGAGTCTCCTTAAAGCATACTGTCCCGGTTCACTGTGGGTCCTATGCACTCTCACAAACTCTGCTACATAGCCACAGAGAAATCAAGAATCACAAGAATTCTCTAACTGCGGAAAAATCTCATGCTTCCCTTCATATGATATTACACATGCTAATACAATGAGACACAATTGAGGGAAATTTGCTTTAAAGTTCCTAGAATCCAAAATACCTCTATCGGCTCCTTGAAGTACTTACTGCACTAATTCTCTGTGTGTGACTAATTATCTGCTTGGTCACTTCAAACAGGTGACAGATTTGTCAAGGAATCTGTGAATTTAGGCGGATTTCAGCTGTATTGATTCTTTGCCCACGTCTAACTGTGGGGAAATGGCATGAAGACTATGCTCTGAGTTAGGGGAGGGCCCTTAGGCCTTCCCTATTCCACCCAGAAGACTGAAGTGATGGGATCAGAACTGAACTTTAGGAAAACTGCTTTGATGTAAGGTGCAGCAAAAAAGACAACAGATGGGAACAGTGAGGAGGTATTTGTGCTTCAATCAGGGAGATGGGGCCTGGGAATTATAAAATTATAAGAGAAGTGAACACTTTCCTGGGAAGAATTTATAATCAAGTTGAGGACATAAAATGTATATATAAAACAATTAGTGAAAAATCTCTTAAAATGTAACAGTTCATATATTTGATGATCATTCAACAACAAAATTTTAATTCTTGTGGGTGAAAGAAATAATTTAGATTGTGCTATCATGGTTTAAAACATGATCTAAAAATGTTTTAACTTTTTTCCTCTGGAAATCAGGAACAAAACAACTTCTCCATCTCGGTAGCATGGCTAAAATATAAGTTTATAGAATGTGAATTATTTTCCTTTGTGGGAGCAACGTATGATTTCTTTGTAACCCTCTTTTTTGTTTGTTTCTGTTTTTTTAATTTTTTTCACAGAAATTGTTTTTCAAAGTTAATTAAGAGTCAATGCTATTGCTAGTTCTGGTCAAATTGATTTGAATAAAAAAATTCATATGAATTGGAAAATAGACTGGCTTCTTTATTTCTTTTGTTCTTTGAATCTGTCTTTATTAGGTTAGGCACAGTGCTGGAAATTTGCAAGTTTTCCATATGCTGCAAGAACCCTGAAGTTCAGCACAGCCAATATATTTTGGTTGGTATTAAAATGTCACAGTATCCCAGCACAGTTGGACTTTCCATTCCTATATTAACTCCTTATCTGCAGGCAGTACTGGTGGTGAATTTATTCACAAACTATCTAATAGTGTAATTAAAAAATATTTAAGAAGTTTGAATTGAGATTAAGCGGTGAATAGAAAACTTTGTAATTTGATCTATTTTAAGTGAATAAATTAAAATTCGTCCCTTTTAAATAAAACAGCATTGAAGTTAAATGGGAAATTTGGTGTAGAAATAACATTGTATGGTAAACAACTTCATACACAGCTAACTAAATATATGTATGTGTCTCCAGAGGGAAACAAGTGAATGAATCTAAAGCATTTGATTCAGAGCAAAGATGACTTCAGACAAAGATGATTTAACAGACTTTAAATAGCTATTCAATGTTTCATTTATGCTGGTGAAGTTTTAAGAATTCATTACATAAAATCTGGGATCCTGGGGTGCTATGTTAAATTATAAGCACCACATTAATATCTGCTTGGTTAAAAGCCAAGAACTGGATTGAAAAAGGAAGAAAGATTCTGCTTAATCTCCCTGTTGTTGGGGTAAGCATTGTGAGGTTTCCTCAGAGGCCCAGAGCAAAGTACAGACCATGTCCTGGAGAGGTCTTTGACAAATTGTATCAACATGATGATCCTCCACAGAAATCTTCATGTGACTGTCACAGAGGGTATCTTGACCTCTTTAGGGAGCCATAACATTGTCTCACAGGTTATATTCACCTTTATAACACACAAACTATCCCAACTTTAAGAAACAGAAAAACTTGAGTTTCTCACTTAATTTTCATGAGAATACCTCATAAGTAGGTCATACCTCATAAATACCTCATAGATAGATTTTGTATTTCAAATCTTCTTTGAAATTAAACCATGAGTAAAAGTTGCATCAATATTAAAATTTAAATATGTATTTGCTACTTCTTCTTAAAGTACAAAACTAATTAGCTAGTAGAAAGGAAAGTATGCAGGAGAGTCAGTGTTTTATATGAGAATCTGCAGGCTTCAGGCAGGATCATCAACAATTCACCCTAATTATACTATTGAGCACTGCTAAATATATGTGTTAAGAACAAACATATAGTTTACAACTTTAATTATTTTTTTCTCACTATTTGACCATATGGATCTTTAAATCTAAATTACTTAAGTTCCTTATAGATGATCTGGTGTTGATCCAGAGACATTTGTATATTAATGCTGAATTAAACCAATAGAAATGGTTTGTTTGTTTGTTTTATTCTCCTGTAAAAACACACATTTCTTTGCCTGTAAACCACAAGTTTAGTAGAATGGATTGGAAGTCCTCAACAATTAAAAAAAATAATAATAATCTTGGGGCACCTGGGTGGTGCAGTTGGTTAAGCATCCAACTCTTTGTTTCTGCTCAAGTCACGATTTCAGGGTCATGAGATCAAGCCCTGTGTTGGGCTCCACATTCAGGTCAGAGTCTGCTTGAGATTCTCTCCCCCTTCCCCTCCCTCTACCCTCCTGCTCATGCCCTCTCTCCTTCTAAAAAATGGATAAATAAATCTTAAAAAAAAAAAAGAAAAAAGAAAAGAAATTATCCTCTAAGTGTAAATAATGTGATTTTAGAATAAAAATAATAAAAATTGGCACAATTTAATAATTACCTAGTTGTAGCAAAAAATAATAAAGACAGCACAAAAATAAAAACAAAATTTTTATTTTGATATACAAATGACAGATAGTCATTTAATTGACTTATAATTAGGAAAACTCTAGTAAAATCACCTTATTACATAACCTATAAGTATTTTTGCAAAGTCTTTATCTTGGCAACTTGGCAAAGTTACATGGCTTTAAATTTTTGTAGGTGGTAACTTTATTGAATTAATTTATATGATCTTTTACAACCTCAATTTATAAGATGTCTAATTATTGCAAGATCTATGTCAAGTAATAATGTACTAAAATTGTTCCCCGAACAAGTCAAGTTATGCATTGAAGCTTCTCACCTCCACCCCATCTCAGTGTGGAGGTAAAACATGTACATTGCATCCCTTTGTTCATTGTAAAATGGCCTCTGTGGAATTGATGATGCCTCTAACCTGTACTAAATGATATTATAAGAACATACTATATATATACTTTTTTATATTATATTATATATTTTTATAGTAATCAAGCTATTGTTGGCAGTATAACACATTGCATAAAATCTTTTGACATTATAGAAATTAATTCTTGAAAAACATGCTGGCAGGAAAAGTTGGATTTATCTTAACTGATTTATGGTGATCATACATGCAATAAGAATCTTTTAACTGATTGTGTTCATTTCTTTCATAATAGGTATACTCACCTTGAGAAAGAATATAGGACTTTATGGTAAAGATTTCTATATTAACCTTACCTTTGGCTTCATCATATCATTATGTCATGTTAGCTTTTCTTAACTTCAGTGTATGGAATTGTATCTAGTCACTTGTAAGCTCTTGCAAATCACAAGATTTAAAAAAGATATTCAACAGCTTTATTGAGCTATAATTGATACACTGTTAACTGCTCACATCTAAAGTGTACAATTTGACAGGTTTTAACTTATGCATACAGCTGCAAAACTATGACTACAATTGAGATAGTGAACACATCTATCATTCCCAGAAGTTTCTTTATGAGCATTTATAATTCTCCCTCCTATCCCCCAACATCCAAAATCAATTATTCATCTGATTTCTGTCATTATGCATTTTCCTAGAATTTTACATAAAGAGGATCTCACAATATATTTTTGATGTTGCATATTTGATGCAACATGATTATTTTGAGACTTATAGTAAATTTTGAGATTCATATGCAATAGTTGCTTTCTTTTATTCCTGTAAAGTATTTCAGTATATAGAGATATCAGAATTTCTTATTCATTTACTTGTTAGTAGCCATTCAAATTCTTTCCAGTTTGGGAGTAATACAAAAAAAAAAAAAAAAAAAAAAAAAAGTGCTGTGCATACCCATGCACAGATCTCTATGTAGGCATACTTTTTTTTTTTTTTTTTTTTTTTCTATTAGGTCATGACTTTGGAGTATAATGGCTGGGACATATGTTAGGTCAGCATGGACTATTTAAAAAACTGTTAAACTATTTTCCAAAGTAGCTATATATACCATCTTGCATTTCCACCACCATGTATGAGTTTCAGTTACTTACATCTTTGCCAGTCTTTGGTATGGCCACTTCCTAATTTTAACCACCTATAAAGTGAGTAGTGGTAAATAATTAAGCTTTAGTGGGGTTTTTTGTTTGTTTGTTTGTTTAATGACTAATGATATTCAGCATCTTTCCAAGTGCTTATAGGCCACCATAAATCTGTGGCTGTATATATGTTCAAATCTTTTGTGTATTTCTTAATTAGGTTGTTTGTTATCTTATTATAGAGTTTTATTTTTTTTATTTTTTTTTTAAAGATTTTTAATTTATTTATTTGACAGACAGAGATCACAGGTAGGCAGAGAGGCAGGCAGAGAGAGAGGAGGAAGCAGGCTCCCCGCTGAGAGGAGAGCCCGATGCGGGGCTCGATCCCAGGACCCTGAGATCATGACCTGAGCCGAAGGCAGCGGCTTAATCCACTGAGCCACCCAGGCGCCCCTAGTTTTAGATCTTTGTAAGATATATATATATATATATATATATATATATATATATATATATATCTTCTGAATCCTAGTTCTTCAGCCGATATATGTTTTGTGAATAGCTTTTCCTAGGCTATGGGTGATCTTTTCACTTCTTAACAATGTCTTCTAGGGGTTCCTGGATGGCTTATTCCTTTAAGCAATCTGCCTTTCAACTCAGGTCATGATCTCAGGGTCTTGGGATCGAGCCCCTTGTTGGGCTTGCTGCTGCTCAGGAAGTCTTCTTCTCCCTCTGGCTCTCTTTCCTGCTCATGTCTATTCACTCACTCTCTCAAATAAATAAATAAAATCTTTAAAAAATTAATAATAATGTTTTCAAAAGAACTGACATTTTTTACTTTTGTTGAAGTCTGATTTTTTTTCCCCTTTCTAGACTATGTTTTGGTATCATATCTGAGAAATCTTTGACTAACCCAAGGTCCCACAGGTTTTCTCTTATGTTTACTTCTAGAAATTTTATAGCTTTTTTTTTCTTTTTTACATTTAATTCTATGATCCATTTTGATATATTTGCATATGGTGTGGTAGTGTGATACAGATTAAAGTTTATCTTTTGCATATGAATATCCAACTGTTCCAGTACCATATTTTGGAAAGATTATCATTTCTCCACAGATTTTCCTATTCATCATTTTTGTTTTTGTGTTTGTTTGTTTCCTGGGAGTGTTGTTGTTGTTTGGTTCTTTCCATTTTATTGTTTGGTGGAAAGACAGGCTCTTGTATTCACCATTTTTTAAAAAATCAGTTGTCTATATATGTGTGAGTGTATTTCTGGATTCTACTCTGATCCATTGATCTATTTGTCCATCTTAATGCCAGCACCACACTGTTTTGATTATGGTAGCTTTATGATAATTCTCAAAATAAGTTCATGCTAATTCTCCAGTTTTGTTCTTTTTAAAAATAAAAGTTGCTTTGGCTATTCTTTGTTTTTCCAGATGTACTTTTGAATCAGTTTCCCAATTTCTATAAGAAAGTCTTGTTGGGATTTTGATTGATATTACACTGAATATATGGATTAATTTGGAAATAACTGGTATCTTAACAGTAGTCAACATTTATTCTTTCTGTTAATTTAGGCTTTCTCTAATTCATCTATATTGTGTATTATAGTTTTCATTGTACAGATTTTATATATCTTTTCTCAGATTTATCCTTAAGTTGTTCATGTTTTTTGGATAAATGACACTGATTTTTAAATATCAACTTCTGATTGTTCATTGATAATTACAGATATATAATTAATTTTTATATATTAACCTTATATCCTGTAATATATTGCTAACCTCTCTTAGTAGTTCTAGGGCTTTTGTAGATTTTATAATATTTTCTACAAATATTTTTGCTTTTCATTCAAGTGCCACAAAGTTCAACACTTGATCAAATGAATCACAGGTATTTGACACATACATATAATAAGTATTATCAGGCATCTCTGGCCTCATTCACATCTTTTTGTTTTTAGTATATATAACCATATTGTTTTTTGATTGATTTGAAACTTAATTTTTGGGCACATGGGTGACAGCGACTACTTTCAGCTCAGGTCATGATCCTGGAGTTCCAGGATTGAGTCCAGCATCAGGCTCCCAGCTCCACAGGGAGTCTGCTTATCTTTCTGACCTCCCATCCGCTCATGTTCTCTCTTACTTGCTCTCTCTCTCAAATAAGTAAAATATTAAAAAAAAAAAACCTTAATTTTCAATCTCATCTTTAATTGTACCCTTGCTCCTCTGAAGTAATGATAAATCTGATTTTTCTGGTTGCTAACCATATTCAATATGTATGTTTTTATTTAATTCATTTTATGCTAGTTCTGTGTGATAATCCCAAATTAATTTCTGGTATCTATTTTCTGTTTTGTTTTGTTTTTGTTTTTAGAGGGAATTCTTCTTTAAAGGGAAATTTCAAAAAATCTAACCCAACAGCAGACCAAGCAAAATACTCTCCAAATTCCTACAATGTTTAGTTGACCCTATTTATAAATTAGTTATTTCAGAAATAAGGCCTCAGAATAACAATAAGGATTATTATTATTAGGATTCAGAAATAATCAGCCTTCCCATGATGATAATTCACATGAATTACATCAACCAAAAAGTGAAGGCAAACTAATATCGATCTCTTCTGCCTTGTGGCTTTCTGGAGTTTACCAAACTGATTCAGCTAACTAGGCAGGTGTTCTCTTTCTCACAACTATTTAGCTTTTGTTCTGAAAACTGGTGATTGGTCAATATTTCCAGATAAGAAATATTGATCTTTCTTTCTTCCTCTATTTTTTAATTTTTTTTAATTTTTTTTAATGCTTCTGTGAGTTAGTGGAAGGACTGAACAAAAATAAGTCTTTTTTTTGCTTGTCTTTTTTTTAATATTTTTTAATTTTTTTATAAACATATAATGTATTTTTATCCCCAGGGGTACAGGTCTGTGAATCGCCAGGTTTACACACTTCACAGCACTCACCATAGCACATACCCTCCCCAATGTCCATAACCACACCACCCTCTCCCTACTCCCCTCCCCACAGCCCCCTCAGTTTGTTTTGTGACATTAAGAGTCTCTTATGGTTTGTCTCCCTCCCAATTCCATCTTGTTTCATTTATTCTTTTCCTACCCCCAAACCCCCCAGGTTGCATCTCCACTTCCTCATATCAGGGAGATCATATGATAGTTGTCTTTCTCCAATTGACTTATTTTGTTAAGCATAATACCCTCTAGTTCCATCCACGTTGTCGCAAATGGCAAGATTTCATTTCTTTTGATGGCTGCATAGTATTCTACTGTATATATATATATACCACCTCTTCTTTATCCATTCATGTGTTGATGGACATCTAGGTTCTTTCCATAGTTTGGCTATTGTGGACATTGCTGCTATAAACATTTGGGCGCACGTGCCCCTTCAGATAACTACGTTTGTATCTTTAGGGTAAATACCAGTAGTGCAATTGCTGGGTCGTAAGGTAGCTCTATTTTCAATTTTTTGAGGAACCTCCATGCTGTTTTCCAGAGTGGTTGCACCAGCTTGCATTCCCACCAACAGTGTAGGAGGGTCCCCTTTCTCCATAACCTTGCCAGCATCTGTCATTTCCTGACTTGTTAATTTTAGCCATTCTGACTGGTGTGAGGTGATATCTCATTGTGGTTTTGATTTGTATTTCCCTGATGCGGAGTGATGTGGAGCACTTTTTCATGTGTCTGTTGGCCATCTGGATGTCTTCTTTGCAGAAATGTCTGTTCACATCCTCTGCCCATTTCTTGACTGGATTATTTGTTTTTTGGGTGTTGAATTTGCTAAACTCTTTATAGATTTTGGATACTAGCCTTTTATCTGATATGTCATTTGCAAATATCTTCTCCCATTCTGTCAGTTGTCTTTTGGTTTTGTTAACTGTTTCCTTTACTGTGCAAAAGCTTTTGATCTTGATGAAGTCCCAATAGTTCATTTTTGCCCTTGCTTCCCTTGCCTTTGATGATGTTCCAAGGAAGAAGTTGCTATGGCTGAGGTCGAAGAGGTTGCTGCCTGTGCTCTCCTCAAGGATTTTGATGGATTCCTTTATCACATTGAGGTCCTTCACCCATTTTGAGTCTATTTTTCTGTGTGGTGTAAGGAAGTGGTCCAATTTCATTTTTCTGCATGTGGCTGTCCAATTTTCCCAACACCATTTGTTGAAGAGACTGTCTTTTTTCCATTGGACATTCTTTCCTGCTTTGTCAGTGATTAGTTGACCATAGAGTTAAGGGTCTATTTCTGGACTCTCTATTCTGTTCCACTGATCGATGTGTCTGTTTTTGTGCCAGTACCATGTTGTCTTGATGATGACAGCTTTGTAATAGGGCTTGAAGTCCGGAATTGTGATGCCACCAACTTTGGCTTTCTTTTCAATATTCCTTTGGCTATTCGAGGTCTTTTCTGGTTCCATATAAATTTTAGGATTGTTTGTTCCATTTCTTGAAAAAATGGATGGGATTTTGATAGGGATTGCATTAAATATGTAGATTGCTTTAGGTAGCATAGGCATTTTCACAATATTTGTTCTTCCAATCCAGGAGCATGGAACATTTTTCTATTTCTTTGTGTCTTCCTCAATTTCTTTTGAACAAAAATAAGTCTTAACAAACAAGAAGTGTGAGGAAACAGTAGAATAAAGACCTGGGGAAATAAGAGAACATCTACTGGAAGAAAGAAAAAAATAAGTGTACATAATACATCATGGTTTATGTTGGAAAGATGCATTGGAACCCAATCACACCAAAGTTGAAGTTCAGGAATTATTGTAAGAGTGGAAAGATAAAATGGTTGAAGGTTAAACTGTAAGACAATATAGGACTATAACCAAAGCTTTATGATAAACATTGCTACAACAGCTTTAAAGATAAGTGCTTTTCTGAACCAAATTCATACATATACATAAGGGTGTAAGCTAGATTGACAGAATTTATTTAAATAATGCAATATTCCTATTTTAAAGCCTCTTAACAATATAAACAGCCTTTTGTTCTTGGTTTTTCTCTGTATTTTGATTGACAAAAACCACACCATGAGACTTCTGCCTCCAGCAAGGATGGAATCAAAAGGATTGAACTTGTGCTCCTCTCTGAAACAAGCTTTATAACACATATACAAAGACAAAATATATGAAACAATGGTTTGGGGACACAAGACATTGGGCATCAAAAGACTCCCGGGAAATGAGAAATAAAAAGATGAGCACAACACATTCCCCAATTCTTATTGCCTTGGGACAGTTTCCAGACTGTGTACAGGTAGGGACAATCCAGGCAGAGCCTGGTGGTGTCTCTGAGTTAAGAAGATGAAGCTGGGAGCCCAGGAAGACCAAGGTGGCAAGTTCATGGGAAAGAATACCAGAAAACAGGGAGCTGCCAGAGAAAAATTTACAGAAATCTATGGGGGACCGTCTCTGGCTTTGGCTGAGCACTGACTAGTGTACGAATTGAGTACATACCATTGAGGATAACCAATAAAGGAAACCCCTGAAAAGTTTAGTGAGAACAGTCTCAATGCTTACACAGGTCCAACCATAGTGCCTGTTCCTACAATCTAGATGGAAAACTTAATAATTCGTGGGCACCAGGTAGAAAACACAGGTTTTGCCACAGAAGTGTGGAAAATTTGCTCCAGCCAGATTCTACTCTAATCCTGTTTAGCAAAATTTTAAAGCAAGACACAAAAGGATGAAAACGTTCCAATTTAGTTTTATCTAAAAAAGAAAGCTAAAGAAAACTTATAGGCATACAAAAATTTATAACTCTTAACAATTTAATATTTAAAATATCTGATATCCAATCAAAAATTACCAAGAACGAAAAGAAGCAGAAATTCCATAAGTCCATAATTCCATAATTAGGAGAAAAATCCACACCAATCCAGAAATTACATAGGTGATAAAGTTAGTATATAAAGCTTTTAATCATTACTCTAACTGTATTCCATATGTTCAAGAAGCTAGTGAAGAGATTGCATATGCTTAGTGGAGACATGGATACAGGATTTTGTACTAAATGAAGTGGTTTCTGGCATCCACTGAAAGTCTTGGAATATGTTCCCAAAGATAAAGTAGACTTACTCTAGATTTACACAAAAATACAAGTAATCATAGTAATGATTAATTCTCCAAGCATGTAATTAAAGGCATATGTTGTCAAATTGGACTTAAAAATAAGGTGAAATTATATTCTACTTATAAGAAATTCAGTTTAGGGGTGCCTGGGTGGCTCAGTCAGTTATGCGTCTGACTCTTGATCTCAGCTCAGGTCTTGATCTCAGGGTCATGAATTCAAGCCCCACACTGGGATTCACACTGAGCATAGAGCCTATTAAAAAAAAAAAAAAGTAAAAAGAAATTCAATTTACAAATAAAGACACAGATGAAAGTAGAAAAAATTTAAAAAGATAAACCATATCAGAAGTAAGTTGGAGTAGCTCTATTAATAGTAACGAAATATATTTCAGTGGAAAGGCTACTAAGAGGCATAAAAAAAGGTCATTTGGGGGGCGCCTGGGTGGCTCACTGGATTAAGCCGCTGCCTTCGGCTCAGGTCATGATCTCAGGGTCCTGGGATCGGGCCCCACATGGGGCTCTCTGCTCCGCGGGGAGCCTGCTTCCTCCTCTTTCTCTCTGCCTGCCTCTCTGCCTACTTGTGATCTCTCTCTCTGTCAAATAAATAAATAAAATCTTAAAAAAAAAAAAAAAAGGTCATTTGGTATAAATGAAGTGTCCTATTTGTCAACATCACATAGCAATCTTAAACATTTATGCATTTAATAAGTCAGTTTCAAAACACGTGAAGCAAAACTTTAAAAAAAGAAAGAAAATAGACAAATTCTAGTCATCATCAAATATTACAAAATCTCTCTCAATAATTGGTAAGAAAAATAGACCGAATATCAGTAGGGATGTAGAAGACCTGAATAATATTTCAACTAATTTCATCTAATTGAACTTCACAAAACATTCCATGTAAAAACAGCAGCGTACACATTATGTTCAAGGGCACAGAACATTTACCAAAATAGAGGATATTCTGGGTCATTCTGTTTCAGTTAGTTTTAAAAGGATCAGTTCATACAAATGTAGTCTCTATCTATAATAGAATGTGAACAATAATAGTAATATATATAGAAAATCCATAAACATTTGAGAAATAACACACACTGAAATAACACTTCTATCAAGGAATTAATAAAAAAGGACACTAGAAAATATTTTAACTGAGATAAAAATCAAAAGGCACAGTAGCAATATTTGTAGGACTCAGTAAAAGCAATAATTAGAGGGAAATTTATAACACTGGATATATTAGAAGCCACGTACACATTGTCAGAATTGAGTTAAATTGTAGGACACACAGCCAATGTCACAGAAATTGCCTACAATGTGTAAAATTGCCTGATATGTGTAAAACCCACACTTATGATCACAGAATTATTCTGTGTGAGTCATATTGAAGCACTGGAGTGTTTTTCCTTAGCAAACACCTGTTAATTTAGATGAAAGTACTAAATGAAGAAGAATGGGGCGCCTGGGTGGCTCAGTGGGTTAAGCCTCTGCCATGCGGCTCAGGTCACGATCTCAGGGTCCTGGGATCTAGACCTGCATCAGGCTCTCTGCTCAGTGGGAAGCCTGCATCCCCCTCTCTCTCTGCCTTTGCTCTGCTAACTTGTGATCTCTTTGTCAAATAAATAAATAAAGTCTTTAAAATAAATAAATAATTAAATAATAAATGAAGAAGAATGAAAGGCCCTTCGTGGGAAAGACAATGATAGCATAGGAACTCTGCACTCAGCCTGCCTGAGTTTAAATTTTGGTCTCAGCAAACACTAGATGGGTAATTTTGAGAAAATTACTTAACATCTCTGTGTCTTAATTTTGTGTGTAAAATATGGATAGTATTGTTGTAAGGATTTAGTACCTATAAAACATTAAGAATAAGCTTAGTGTTCATAGAGAACGTTATCTGTTTGTTAAATAAGACTATTGGAAATGGCCACATTTTATTTCAAAATTATCATTAACATATTATTTTTAATGTTGTTAAAATCCTGTTTGCATTGTTGTTTTGCTCAAATATACTTAAGGAATATGTTCCTTAAAATACTATAATGGGGAAATGGATTACAACATATAACTCCTAAAAATACACCTCAAGTCAGAACTTCATGTTATTTGAGGACCAACCACAATGAGATAGATCATGTCCTCAAGAATGTAAAAAAAAAATTAATTTGGTGACCTACAAAGTTTACACTTCTACAGACTACCCAGGCCCTGAGAGAAAGAAGACAGAATATTCAATATAGATTTAGAAATGAGTAGGAAAAAAGAGGTGAATGTGCTTAACACAGATCGATACATGAAGACCAGGCTTTGTTTTCTATCTTTTTAGGAATTTGTTTTGTATAATTTCTTTTTCCTATCAAAAAAATTATAAACATGCATTTAACGTTTTGGCTCATTGTAAATAGACTTTTGAATAATACAATTACAAAATCTGTAGTAATGAAGACATATAAAACAATGTACATATTTATTATGCACTTAGTGTATAATTCAAGAGAACTAAAACTCTGATTCTATGAAATTGAAATATTGATATAAGTAGAAAATAAATAGAATAAGTAAAAAGCACTTATTTTAATATGAAATTACTTCTTACTTCTGAATTATTCAGAAATGAAAGAGTGAATATTTCCCAAAGTCTAATACATTAAAACTATTGAATTCCCTGAATCCTGCTTCATGGGAAGAACAGAACCATATGAAACTCCTCATATTAGAGAATACAGAATTTTTCTGCCCTTAATCATTCTTCCCTCTTTCTTAATTGGACTGGATCCTAGAGAGTTTTTAGTAGACTTCATATCTGGTAATGAATTGAGGCAGACTGACATAATTAGATAAATATTGCCATCTATTACAATTAATGGTATTAAATCTACAGGTAGCTCAACCACAAGTATAAGAAGAGTCTTCAGAACTGCAGTTGAGCCCTGTATATTCTAAATGTTTAGTATGTATCTTTAATTAAGATATATCTTAAATAATAGTTATTATTTATCTGAATTATTTCAGTTTGAAAATATTACCTTTTTCTTATTGTTAATAAATTATTAGATAAACATATTTATAAATGTTATATAAGAGTTAAGAACAACTTTACTATTTTACTTCAAATAGTTATTTTTGTAGCATTTTTATCTCTCAAAAATATAATACTTTTTGTATGTTTGAAATTATAATAATAAAGAAAATAATAATACACATCAGAGATTGCAAAGTAAACAAATGACAAATATAAAGGTACTCAAATTAGACTGTATATTTGTTCTAGAAAATGCTAGACTGACTGATTTTAGTCTGTTATTTGACTTTTAAAAACTGCCATTATTAAGATGATGAACTTTCCACTTATTCCGTTGTCCAAGAAATTACTAATAAAATAGAACCCCCCCAAAAGTCCTATAAAAACTCTTAATGCAGTAACTACACATCAACTTTTGCTCCAAAACTACTACTTCCTGAATTTACTCCATCTGAATATAGCAATAACACAAGCAGGAAATCTTGGAGACTTTATTCTTCTAATTTTCAAGCTTTCTTTAACAATTAGTTGACTAGTGCTTCTGATTTTATTCTTTTTATTCCATTATCACTGCTAACATAAGATTCCACTCCAACAATCACACATAAGATTCCAGGTATATATTCCTGAAATTCTTTTTCAATAGTGCTAATATTTCAATGATACTTCATATTCATGTATTTAAATTTAGGGCTTTCCACAGTGTGGCGCTGATCTATCTTTGCAGTCTTGATTCACTCAGTTACCATAAGAAGAATCATGTATTGAGACAGATATACAGAGGATAGATAGATAGACAGATAGATAAACAGGCAGAGATATATCTATCTTTCAATGATAGAGATAGAGACAGAGATAGATCTATGTACAGTTCAATACATATCTCCATCAAACCTGATCTGCAAGGTTCCTTCTCTCTTCTATTGTCAACATTTCTCAAAGAAAATATATGTATGTATAGCCTGAAATATTGGCCATTAACCAATTATCCTTCTTTGAATTACATTTTTGTTGTGGTTTTATGTATCTTATTATAACTGGCTGCTCCATAACATAACATGTTATGCATTGCATGAGGTGAAAGGTAATTCAAAAGAAATAGGATCTCTTCAGTAGACATTGCCAGAAGAAGCAAGTCCACCTCCTTCACCCAGCCCCAACTTTTGTCCTCTCTTCTTATACTCCAAAATAATGATCACAGATTGTGGTGGAGATTCTGGATTAGTCACAACTTCTTTAAACCCTAGAGCTGACTGGAGTCTTGGAGCCAATTAAGCAGGGTGTACTTTCTCACAGACTAAAAAAAAAAAAAAAAAAAAAAATCTTTCTCAATAATAGAACAAAAGTCTTCCCTTATTAAAAACAAAACAAAACAAAACAACTTTTTTTTAAGGGAGAGAGTGAGAGTGGGCACATATGTGCCCTGAGAAGAAGGGGGAGGGACAGAGGAGAGGGAGAGAGAGTCTTAAACAGGCTCCACACCAAGCATGAAGCCCAATGTGGGGCTCAATCTCATGACTCTGAGATCATGACCTGAGCTGATATCAAGAGTCAGATGTTTAACCAACAGAGCCACCCAGGTGCCCTTAAAATTCTCTTTTTTAAAGTTTTAACATTTTTGTGTTAATTCATCTTTTGCATATTTTATAATTTTCTTAAATGAATGATTGGATTATTTCCAGTTGAGAGCTATAATAAATAAAGGTACAATAACCATTTGTATAAGTCTTTGTGTTTCTTTTTCCTATTATAAATACCTAACTTTTGAATGAATGGAACATTTGATAGATTTATGATCTCACTTTTAATTACTGCAACCTTTCTCGAAATGGATTATACCATTTTGCATCTCTGCTAGCAGTGGGTAAAAGTAACAGTCCACATCTTTGACAATATTTATGTTTATTCTTATTTTCTAATTTTTCTAAGTGCTTTTTTGTCTTTTGAAAATTGAGATGGTTGTGAGGATTAAATGAGATAATTTTTTAACATAAATCATGTATCTGACTTCAATAAATATTAGTTATTATGATTATTACTCTGGTTTTCTCAGTTTTAACTATTCATTTCCTCCAATTTTGTAGCCTCAGAACATATGCACAGTGGCTTTTGCACAGTAAATAATCAATAAATCTTTGCTAATTATTAAGGTATGAATTGTAGAGGGGGGAGAAAGTGTCTGAAAAGGCACATCAAAAGTGGTGATGTTGGGGTGCCTGGGTGGCTCAGTGGATTAAGCCGCTGCCTTCGGCTCAGGTCGTGATCTCAGGGTCCTGGGATCGAGCCCCGCATCAGGCTCTCTGCTCAACAGAAAGCCTGCTTCCTCCTCTCTCTCTGGCTGCCTCTCTGCCTACTTGTGATCTCTCTCTCTCTGTCAAATAAATAAATAAAATCTTTAAAAAAAAAAAAAAGTGGTGATGTTGACACCAGTGTATCTGCCCCTATGTGGCATCACTAGCATGTAGGGAGAGGATAGGACTACACTCTTTACAATAGCACATGTGGGGGTCAATCCTGGCGGTTAAATTCTCATGTACAGCTTTAGATGTTATGTGCTATACTTCCTTTTTTTTTTTTTTTTAATGAAGATAAACTGACATAATAGGATACTTAGCATCATGGTGATTTGATACATGTATAACATTGAGCTAGGACTTCTCCCCACCATCTAGTTAAGTTTCACATCCATCACTTTACATATTTAACCTTGTTTTGTTTTGTTTTTAGTAAGAACACTTAAATTCTAGCTCTTAGCAAATTCTAATTATACAATACAGTGTTATCACCACCTTTTACATTTTGTCCTCGGATTTTATTCATCTTAGAGCTGAAAGCCTGTACCCTTTTACCACGCTCTCCTTCCAACTTTGTTTTGTAAACATAAGTTTAAAATTTTTTCTAGTGATCCATCTTACTTAAATAATCTTTATGGAAGGAAATGCCAAATATTTTCTAATGTTCCAATATAATGACTATTCTGAGATGTATCTTTTGGATATAGTTTCACTGAATTTTTATTTCATTAGGATAAAATCCTAGAAGTAAAATTAATGAATAAGGGAATGTAAACAGTTTTAAGACAGAATTATTGTTACAATCAAAACTAAATGGAGACTGGGTGCCTGGAAGACTCAGCCGGTTAAGAGCCTGCCTTTAGACAGGATCATGCTGGGTTCATGCTCCTCTTTACATTGGGCTGCCTGCTCAGTGGGGAGCCTGCTTCTCCTTCTCCCTCTGTCCTTCCCCTGCTTGTGCACTCTCTCTTTCTCTATCCCAAATAAATAAAATCTTTAAAATTAAAAAAAAAAATTTGACAAGACCCTTAAAAATTTTCTGGGCAGGCAAAACCTATTTAGTCATATAAACAAAGCTTTATTTAGCTTATTTTGCAAGACCTATTTGAGTCATTTCTTGCTTATGCCTCTGGAAATCATAAGCAAAACTTGAACTGTTTCCCAAGATTGAAATGAGATAACCACTGACCACCTCCCTACTATTTAAGAAAATTCTATTATAACCAATCACTCTGAAGAATACATAGTCATTGCTTTCTAGCTATATAAGCTGCTTTATGACAATATTCCCCTGAACTTCATTCCATATTTTGGTTTGAGTGCTCCTTCCTGGTTTACAAACTGCATATCTGGTGTGTATGCAATAAACTTTTACTAATCAGCCAACTGATTAATGGTTTTACTTCTGTTATTTTTTAACTATTGATATGATCTTGCAGAATGGAATATTCCTCCAAATAACTTATTGACTCAAGAAATAACCATTTCCCTTCTGCAAAATTTACATGGTTTCAAATCATTCTAACATAATTATGTGTAAATTTTCTGTCTGTTCTGCCAAAATAAGAGATAAATTTCTTTCTCTAACAAATTCCTTGAAAGTCCTTCTAGCTAGCTAGAAATTATTAGAGAGGCCAAAAGAGAGGCAAACAAATGTAGCAAAGCCAAGGTTCTTGGCATTAGCAGCTTCACCAATAACTCTGGAATAAGAAAAACTATATTCCAACAGATTAAAAGCAAAATCCCACCTTTCCTGAAACTTCAGGCATTTTCAGGCATTGCCCTTTTATATTTATCATTTAAGGACATTAAAATTTCACTAGTGCTGGGGAAGGACATCAAGAGGACATGCGCCTGGGTGACCCATGAGCTGAATCCCACAATCAGATGCTCCTCACCCCTCCTTTGCCCTTGGAAGATATATTCTGCCTGCCTTTCCTGTTCCCAGAAGCTGCCCCAAGGATGTACTCTTGAGATAGTGATATGGTGTTGAGATCATTTAAATGTTATACAAGACTGAACCCAGTTAAGGCCTCTATTTGAATTTTTAAAACTTAGCAGGCAGGTATGGAAATCTATTTTTCTTGCAACCACTGAAGACGAGCCTGATATAAAAGTTTGGGTGCTTACAAAACCTGCCATCTACCCGTCATGGCCTGTCTCTTTCTTTGGTCTTTTCGTATTCTCCTTCACCCTGAAAGCTCCAAACGAGGAGCAGGGGCAACAATTGGCTCACCAGTCAGAGACTGAAAAATGGGACTTGGCAAAGAGACATCCAAGAGAGAAATCCTGCATTGGTTGGTGACCTCTCCAGGGGAATAAGTGTTTCCCTATGTCAGGTGATTGTGGACCACCTTGGGAGTACACGGATATCCTGAAAACACTGTCAGCTTCAACAGGCTTGCTTGAGGAACTGAACACAGCACACTGCAGCAAAGAAAATCCTAGGAAAGTGATGAGAGTGGAGAGGCAGGTGTTGTGGTGATTGACAATGAAAGAGACAAAAACTTGACGCCGGGCAATCACTAATAAAAAAGAAAACAAAAACACAGCAAGAGCAACCCCAGTCAGGGGGCAGTTCCTAGTCTAGGACATGGTCATGATGAGAGAATATACAACCACAGAGCTTATTGATATAGCTGTCAAGTTCCAGCCAAAAGCCAGGGAAAGTATCAAGGCATGGTTAGTGCAACTATGGGATATGAGAGGACACACATTTCTCTGACTCGGCAGAAGGCAGAGAAAATGAGCAAATTACCACACACTCTGCCCTTCAGCAATGCCTGCATGGTAGAAAGGGGTTAGCTGTCTTTCAAAGTACAGATTCCCTTATAGATTGGATTATTCTAGTTTGCAGGAAGGCTTGACCCAAGGACATGGCCTCCCTGGACCTGAGAACCCTGGAAAACTATAGAGGAGTTGCCCCAAATTCTTGGGGAACTGGGAATGATACAAGGCCCTGTCTTTGAAGGCCCTGTCAGATCACACTCACTGCAGGAATAAAAGCTAAAATTCTCTAATCTACCCCCATAATCTGGTAGAGGACACTGAGATGCATTCTAAATTGAGTTGTGGGAGAAGATATTCATGATGCTGAGCAATCCATTGATGATCTGGTGGAATCTGACAAGTCCTGAGAATGGGTCTAGGCTATGGAAAAGACCTAAGACAAAGAAGTTTCTCAAAAAGCCAAAAGACTCTCCCAACTGGGTATAAAGGAGCCAGCAAAAATCACTGACAGCAAATATGATTTGACCTCACTGCTTCAGGAACCCACTGAACAGACAGACCAATAACCCAACACTGTGTTGATCAGTCTGTGCAAAGCCTCAAAATCTGAACAGTTCAGACATGCCCCATCTGCTCCTACCCTCCCTGATGCCCCACCTGCTCCAGCAGTAATACACTTAGAGTAGTAACTGTCAAACAATATACATTTCCCAGGGTGAATAGGAGATAGGAGAAACTATCCAAGAGCTGTACCAAGTGGGTATTGCACAGCTTGCTCACAGGGCTTCAACAGCTTCACAGGGCCAGTCAAAGAGCCAGATGGCTCATGGCAGGTGATGGGGAACTACTGAGAACTAAGCAAGGCAGTGCCCCTGTTTCTGAGACTGCCAAACACTGCCACTAGATACCTTAGCAGTGGTCCTAGGAGTGAACCATGCTCTGCTGGTTTTAACCTTTTTCAGAATACCCCTGGCCACTGAGACACATGATCATTTTGCCTTCACAGGGGAGGGGCAACAATGGACCTTTCAAGTGCTTCCCAAAGTACTACCTGCACAGCCCCTCCACATATCATGGGGTGGTACCCTGAGACTTGTCCCTGTTCCCCTTCCCCACATCAGTAAAACAAGCCATTACGTTGATGATATAATGTTAGCATGTGAAGACTCACCCCTGTGGCAGGACACTCTGAAGGCTTTGCTGGAACATCTGCAAGGAAGAGGATGGGCCCACAGAATATTCAAGGCCCAGGCAACCACCACAGGTTTTCAGAAGTCATTTGTTCAGGTAAGATTCATGGCATCTCAGAAGCTGTGATTAATAAGGTGTGAACTTACCAACACCATAAGAATGTAAAAAAGATGCAAGCTCTTGTAGGGATTTGGGGATTTGGAGGGCTTTTGTTCCTCACCCAGTACAATGCCTGCATCCCCTCATAAAGAAAAGGCACTTGTGGGACTAAGGATTAGAACAGCAAACTGCCTTTGAGAAGGCAAAATTACTACTGAAACAAATTAAAGCTCTGGGCATCTCCTAAGCAGGGTGACCACTTGAGTTAGATACAACTACAATGCCAGAAGGTATGGGTTGAGCTCTGTGGCAGAGACAAGAGAAGGAGAGAATGCCCCTGGGATTCTGGCATCAGCTCAGGAAGGGGGCAGAAACCCAAAATACCCTAGCAGAGCAACAGTTCCTAAAAGTGTACGCAGAGCTCCTGGAGGTAGAACCTCAGGGATAAACCTCAATAGCCAATGGGCTAAGCTCAGAGCCATTCACCTTGTGGTAACTCCTGACACCTGGCTGTTAACCCTGTGCATTGACAGTTGGGCCATTCTAAAGACAGTAAGAAGCTTGGACAATGGGAAGTCAAAGGGTGGATGACCAAGACTGGGCCCTTGCTGGAGTCAAGATGTGGAGTGATGGGGGGACATTTGGGTTCAGCTGCAGAACTTAGCAAAAGAGCATGGCATTAAATAGAGGGCCTGAGGGGAGGGGGAAGGGGAGAGGGTGATTGGATTATGGACATTGGGGAGGGTATGTGCTATGGTGAGTGCTGTGAAGTGTGTAAACCTGGCGATTCACAGACCTGTACCCCTGGGGCTAATAATACATTATATGATAATAAAAATATATATATATAAATAAATAAATAAATAGAGGGTCCATGTCCCCTGTAGCAGCAGGTTGGTAGAAAAGAAAACTAGAACATTGAAGAAGCAAATTAAGTTATTAACTGTTAAAACTTCCTTGGTTGAGTGGACGAAAGTATTGTCCTAGGCTTTAATACATTTCAGTGATCAACCAGTAGGGCCTGTTGCCCCATATGCCAGACCAGGGATGCCTGCCAAGCCACCCAGTACTATAAAGGTATAGAAGTTGTGGGAAACAGCCATTGGCTTGGCTCTTCTGGCAGATTAATGTGACATGCTGTTGAGAACACCAAGCCCCATCATGTCTGGGAAAGTAATTATCTACTGGAATTTGCAATGGGATGTCCCTCTGGGATTGGTGGTGAGTTACTTCATACTCCTGAGGGGAACAATCAGTCTCCCCTGGGATCCCACTGTCCTGCTGCAAGCTGGACTTGTTGAAATGCACTACAGTTAGAAAGGAACACACACCATTAAAAGAGGGTAGAAGGTGAGGATTTTGATCTGGCATATCCTGCCCCCAGTCTGTCTCCACATGCCTGACAGTGCTGCTTCCCCCAGCCAACAACCAAGTCAGTCTCCTAAAACTGCCGATCTCCCTCTTCAAGGTCAGGTGGACATGTTCTGTTTTCCAGTGGTACAAAGATTTGGCTGCTGTTATTGTCCACTCCATTGGCCTTGAGGACATTATAGCACACACAGAATCCTTTACTAAATTCACCCAGCAAGCTTTGAATGCTAGTGACAAAAGTATTTAATTTCAGAACACTAAAATGAATCTAATACAAACAGTTATCTTCTAAAATAGGATGGCCTTGGACATTATCACTGCTTTTCAAGGAGTCACCTGAGCCATTATCCAAATAGAATGTTGTATGTTTATACCTAATGAGTCTGCTAAGATATCATCTTTATTAAATTACATGAAAATACAAGTGAATACCCTGAGTGATCCGACCTCTAGCCTAGGGGATTTAATAAATCAGTGGTTTGAATTGTGGAGCTCTTGGTGGAAAATGTTGTCACTGATTTTGGGAATCATTGTTTTAACCTGTGTTTTCTCTTGCATGTACCTGTTTTGTTGCTATGACATTTGCATCCAATGCAGCCAGACTGCTGCCAAAGAAGCCACCTCCATGCCAGTGAAACCCCTTGCTGACCAGTCAGGGCACACTGTGGAAGAGGGGCACATGTAAGTCATTAGGGTTGGAGTATTGGAAGAGATCATTGAGAGGACTTAACCCCCAATTGACCCATGAGCAGCACCCTGGCAATTGGAGGTTCATCATCCCCTCTCCTATCTTTGGAGTGTGCATTGTACTTGCCTTCCTCACTCCCAGAAGCTGCCCCAAGAACATAGCCTTGAGATAGTGATATGGTGCTGAGGCCATCTATATGGTGTATGTGACTGAACGCAATTAAGTCCTCTATATAAACTAAGATTTGGCAGGTTGGTGCAGAGATCTACTCATCTTGTGGCTACCTAAGACAAGTCTTGTATGTAGGTTCCCTTGCTTATTAAACATGCCATTTACCAACCTAGAATGATCTGCCTTTTTCTTTGGTTTCTCTCCTCCTCCACATACAGGGATCGTTTCAGATTTCACCCAGGGAACCCCCAAGTTGCTTGCTAAAGGACTAGTGTGGTCAGGAGTACATTTTACAGCTGTGAATTTTAACAAAGCAAACCAAATAAATAATTCTTTGCATAGCTGAGAATTATACCAATACTGTTGTATATAAATTATATTGCTCAACATATAGTAACTGCCACAGCACAAATACAATAAAAATCAATGCATTAATATCGAGTATAAGTTCATATGATAAAAACAAGTAAGTCTGGCAGGCAAGATACAATGAATCAGAAGCATTTTCCAGTCATCATATGAAATGTAAGAGGCAAAGAAATGTTATGGATTATTCCGGTTGGAGCCAGAAGTCATCAGGTATAGATGGTTGTCAAAACCTAAGATGGGGCAGAGAGAAACAAAGCAAATGTGCAGTTCATTATAAAAGAAGCTGGTGGCAAACAGAACCCAGAGGAACACCATCATTCAAGAATAACAACAATGCACAGTAACAGCGGCAATGAAGACCAAAGATAGATCTCAGCATCAGACAGAAAACCCAGAAAGTAGAGTGGACACAGTCAGCTATCTACACAGACTATATTTCTCCTTCCTAGAGGAATGGTACCTTCTGTGGTAATCATTTATCTTCCCCATGAAGCCCTTCTGTTGTCAGAGGAATCTATCCCAAGTACAGTCTTGAGGGCTATTTTGATTTTAAGCAGTCATTTATTCCCTTCCTTGATTTTACATTAGAGTTATGTGGAATATATTTTGTTTTGTTTTGTTTTGTTATTTTCAAATAGCAATACCCAGGGTTTGTCCCAGGGATTATGTTTTTCTTAAAAAGATTTTTATCAGGGTGCCTGGGTGGTTCAGTGGGTTAAAGCCTCTGCCTTTGGCCCGGGTCATGATCCCAGGGTCCTGGGATTGAGCCCCGAATTGGGCTCTGCTCAGCAGGGAGCCTGCTTCCCCCTTTCTCTGCCTGCCTCTCTGCCTACTTGTGATCTCAGTCTGTCAAATAAATAAATAAAATCATTATAAATAAATAAATAAATAAATAAATAATTTTTTATGCATTTATTTGAGAGAGAGAAAAAGCACACAAGCAGGAGAAGGGGCAGAGGATGGGGGAGAAGCAGACTCCTTGCTGAGCTGCAAGCCCAATATGGGGCTTTATTCCAGGACTCTGGGATCATGACCTCAGCTGAAGGTAGATGCTTAACCAACTGAACCACCCAGGTGACCAGAGATTATGTTTCACTGGGTAAATAGGAACATGGGACCTTCTCTATACATGGGAGAGAGAAAATCTTAAGAAGACTCCCTGGTGAGTACAGAGACCCTGAGATCATGACCTGAGCTGAAACTATTAGTCAGACACTCAACAAACTAAGCCACCTGGAGGCCCCTATATATTTAATTCCCTTTCCCTTGAAAGCTTTTTAAAAAATACCTATTTAGGACTAAGTACCAGTTAAATCTATCAGAACTTCTGAATATGAGAATGAGACACAGGCACTTTTTTTAGAAACAACTTTCCAAAAAAAAAAAAACATACATACATACATACATACATACAAATTTCCAGATAAAAGTAATCTACAAAGAAAGTTGAGATCAATGTATCTAAAGTGGAATATCATCCCCTTTATAGGGACTGGTTTAGAAAAGGATATAAAACTCAAATTGCCAAAGTATTACAAAGGGAAATGATTGGTAGGTGGAGGAAAAGAAAATTTCTGTCTCATGAGAAATATCCTCTAGAACCAGGTGGTCCAATATGGTAGCCACTGGCCACATGTGGCTATTAAAATGTGACTAGTACAACTAAGATATGGAATCTTTAATTTTACTTAATTAATTTAATATTAAATTTAAAACTGATACTCCATTTCATTATTGGAAAACTTTTAAATACATTTTTTAAAAAACTTTAAAATATAAGTCAACTTTCTCAACTGTATATTTTATATATTATACATCAAATGCTTCTGATGAAAATTTAGTGTCCAAATCGAGATAGCCAATACCAATTGATTTCTAAGATTTAGCATGAAAAAGGTAATGTAAAATATCTCAGTAATTTGTTTATGTGGATTATACGCTGGAATAAGTATATTTTGAATATATTGGGTTAAATAAAATATATTATTAAAGTGAATTTTGCCTGATTCTATTTGCTTTTTAAGCATAGTTGCTAGAAATTTTTAAATTATGCATGTGGCTTCTATTATATTTTCTGGACAGTACTGGTTAGATATGAGTGAAATTAAGGCATGTTGCTGCCATAGCCCTCTAGCTACCAGCATGAGGATAAATTCACAGAATATGGCAAAGTCAAGCTGAGGACAGAACAATGGAACAAGAACCTGGTAGAAATCTTCTGTTTTTGCCAGACTGCCAGACATTTTCATTTACTTCTCTGTCCCTCCTGTGTTTGTTATCTTTGATATTTAACTACCCTGAACCCATTAACAGTTTAAAACAATACATAATTATTATTTTATGGTTTCCTTGGGGCAGGAATGTAGACTCACCTTAGCCAGGCACTTCTGCTTTAAGGTGTCTCACAGCTTGTAATCAAGAAGTCAACCAGGACATCAATCTCATTTGATGGCTTGACTGGGGAAGGATCTGCTTCAGTGATCACTCATCTATTGTTGTCAGGATTCAATTTCTCATAGGTTTTTGAATGAGACCCTCAGTTCTTCACTGGCTGTTGGCCAAAGGCCTCCCTCATTTCCTTGTCATATGGGCCCTTACATAGGGCAGCTTACAGCATGCCAGCTGGTTTCCTCAAACAAGAGAGAAAACTCAAGATGGAAGTTACCCTGTCTCTGATTATTGATTGGAAGTGATAGTGATAGTGCTTTTGCCATATCTGATTTATTTAAAGTGAATCACTAGGTCTATCCATGCAAAAGGAGGCTGATCATACAACAGCATGAATATTTGGGGAAAATCATCAGGGACCATCTTAGAAGCTGCCAAACACACTTCTTGATGCACTCCATCCCAGCCTCAAAGGTAACCACTACTCTAAAGTTTGTAATTATTTATAGACAAGTATTTATACTTTTATTTCAAATTAATGATTCACAAATAATACATATTGGTTTTTTTTTTAAATAGATCCATTTGATATTCCCCCTCCGCACTATAGTTATAAGTTATAGCCATGTTGATGTTGATGCTGAGTAATCTAGTTCATATAATTTACTTGCTATCTAATATTTCATTATATGAATAAGCCATAGTTACTTTATGTAGTCACCTACTAAAGTATATTTAGGTTTTGGGTTTTTTTTCACAGTTAATTTAATACAAACAGTGTTGCAAAGGGCATTTTTCTAAATGGCCTTTGTGCATATATGTGAGAGTCTCTCTAGACCTGGGATTACTGGGATATAGAGAATATGCAACTTCTTATTTGTTAGATACTACAAAATTCCCTTCCAAAAAGAGATGTTAATTTGTCGTCTTATTGGCAATGTATATGAGTTCCTGTTTTACTAGCACTTGAGTTTATTGGATTTAACTACATTTTTCCCTTTTGATGGCTTAAAAAATCACATTTTGTTATGGTGATAATTTGCAGCTCCCTTATCACACATGAGGTTGTACATATTCAGTTCATTCTTTTATTTATGTTTTACTGTACAGATTCCATTATCTGAGGCTTATTTATATACTTTGTCTCTTTTCTAATTGGTTCTTTTTTGTCTTTTTCTTATTTAGTTATTGGGGCTTTCTATTCATTCTTGATACAAACATGTTATCCAATCTATGGTGGAGAGATATATGACTTGTCTTATTTTTTTTTTTTTAATTTTTATGTCAGTTAACACAAAATGCTTACATTTTAGTGTGTTCAATTTACGGCATTGCTCCTTTTATGGTTTCTCCTTTTTGTATTTTGTCTAAGGAAATACTCCTACATTAAATTCACAAAAATATTTTGTGTTTTACTTTCCTCTTTTTGACTCAATTATCCACTTGGGAAAAAAATGTGGTTTTTGTTATTGTTTTTACTGTTTGTACTCAGTCTTTCTAGGCATTTAGTAGTAGGAGAATTTTCAGATTCATCTCAGTCTTTTCTCTTGCTTGAGCAGAAATAGTCCATGTCATACTTTAAACTACTCTGATTTTTTTTTATTACTTGTAATAAAAAGCATCCTTAATGAAACAAGTGGCAAAAAAATGCATAGAATTCAATAAAAAATAAACTGCTCAACAATTTAAAGTGCTACAGAAAGCTCAAGAAATATAAAATGAAAAAGTGTTAACTTCACTTGTCATTGGTGATAACAAATCTGGGAAGTAGTGAGGATGGAAGCCAGATGTCATGAGTTGAAAACTGTACTAATCATTAATTCTGTTCTCTGATTTTTTCCACCTCTCAGTCCCCCAGGATCCTGATGAAATTGCACTTCCTGTTCCCTTGTTACCATCTGACTAGTTTTGGCCAATGAGTTGTGAGGGGAAGTCACATGCTTTCCTTTTGGATTGACTATGTCTGTAACCACATCCAGGGATCTTTCTCACCAGCATAGCAAACAGCAAGTTTCCTGGTGTGCTCCTTCATCTGGATGTGTCCAGCAGTAAGGAAGCCTGAATAAAGGAAAAGTGAATCATTTTCATTATAAGCCATTGGGATTTTGGAATTTTATCACCATAGCATATCTTGATCCATCTTGATAATATATAAATTGATAAAAGAGGGATCTGAACTCATGCCCACAAGGATGGACTAGCTTATGCTGTAGTGACAAATAATGGGATAACTCATCAGCTTTAAACACCAAAGTTTCATTTTTCTCTCATGCTACACGTTTATCATGAGTTAACTGTAGGCTCTGTTCCACATTTTCCTCGTTCTAGGCCCTAAGCCAACAGAGCTGTCACTATCTGGAACATTGCCAGTTGTCAGTAGAGGGAAAAAGTAGGTGGCAAATCACGCATGAGCTCTTTAAGCCTAAATATGATACATGTCAGTTCCACACATTTTTTTATTTTAGTTTGGGTTCCCCAGAAATAGCCTCTGAGCTAAGGGCTCAAATGAAAGTAATATAAGCCGTAAAAGTTCACAGTTAAAACCAGGAAGAGAGTGGGGAAGTGGGACCGAAAGGAAAGGAAGCCAAAAAATGTTGCAGTGTTAAACAAAGTGTCCTGAAATTTTGGCTCCATCATCAAGGTAGCTCTGGAGACCAGGCAAGTCAAATCTGAAATTGTCCTGACCAGCTTCACAGAACCTGCATTATTATACACTGCTACCTGTCAGTTACTATTTTAGGGTTTCCATTGTGGTGATATAAAATTCCAGGCTTTTTGGGCTCCAGAGGCCCAAAGCGAGCCACAAATCTGGATTTTGGCAGTGAAAACACTTGAGTCTGTGCACTAAAAAGGGAAGGGATCCTAGGGGATAGGAAGGCACTGTCAGCTCTGATATGCATTTCAATGGCAAGGCACAACACACCTAAACTTAAGGAGGCAAGGAAGTGCAAACCTGCCATATTAGCAGGAGAAAGAACTGACAGTAGTCAGTAAATGACAGTAATCTCAACCACAATGTAATGAGAGACAATATAGAAAGACCTAGAACTGAAGCTTTTCACAGAAACATTTTTGAATGACTAGCTGTTTCCAAGGGGCAGTGGAATGGAGAAGGGAAGAAGAGAAGATAAAAGGAGAGTGAAGAAGAAAGATGGGGAAAAAAGCACAGGTTAAAGGTGGAAGAAGCTGCTTCTGCTTCTTCTTCTTCTTCTTCTTTTTTTTTGACAATAAATGTCCTTGAAAATATGAAAATTTGATATGAAAATATAAAATATATATATGGAAGGTGAGTTTGAAGATGTAGATTAGAAGGAAAAATAGATGAGACAAAGTTTTCTAGAAAACACAAGGGAATAAAATCAACTGGTAAGTGAAAACATTTTCAACAAGGTAGAGAGAAACCATTTAAAATGTGAAAAAAAAAATATCAATAAGACTGATTGGGAATGAAAATAAACCTGCAGGCATGGGGCTTGAGAAGTAAGAAAGAGCTCAAGTGTTGGTCTCCCTGTCCTGCTGGAAATTAAATCAAGAAGTCATCAAGCATATAAGGGGAAGAAGAGGAAACCTGGTAGTAATGGTGGGTTTGAAATAAATACTGAGGGGAGTGTCCCTAGGTTTATGACGAAATGCATATAGCAACAATGAGGGCCAAATGAAGACCCAGATTATGAGTTTGAAATGAATCAACCCACATTGTTCCCCCTTACACTGAGATATCTGGGGCTGTTGTGCAGAAGGATATTGCAAGGTGTTGCATGTGACAATGCAAGAGGGAAACGGGATTCATGCTTTTGGCCTGAAGTAATTAAAGTGAGTTACTCTATGGCATCATCTTTCAAAGAAACAAAAGAAGCCAAGAGAGGGCTGAAGGATAGGGGTAGTATAAGGTATTGAGGGCTTCATGAGCCAGAATAGAACTAACAGCATAAGAGACTCATAAGGAAAGATATTGTGTATACATATAGTTTCAAACTTTTGAATTCAGAGGTTCTGCCATTCAGAGTGATAACAAGATTTAGTGTGTGACATTAAGTTATGGTCAAAAGAATTACGGGATTAAGATAGGGTGTTGGGCATTTTATTCACATGTAGAACTTGACTTAGGTGTTGAGATGACCAGGAGATCAAACATAATGTTTTAACTTTGGAGCATAAAATTCTCTAGTGCAAAATGCACAGAGTTAATTGTTGAGACATCACTGATAAAATCCCAGATGTCTAGAATTTATTGTCTAACCCTATATATTGTGATTAATACTATCTGTCCTACCTACTTAAGTAGTTGTTATTCCTAATGATTACGATATCTCTTGAGCATTAAATGCTGTAATGAAAGTGTCTTACCTAATATGCAAAGTGTTAGGCAAATATTATGCTGCCAAACTAGATTCTATACTAATATCTCATATAACAGCATGCATAGTACAGCGCATCAGATATGTCCAGTGTGTGCTGAACTGATCTGAACCAATATTTGAAAATGCCAGATATCTTTGCTTTTGTTTAAATGCAGTGTGATTAGGGACAAAGAGGTACCTGGCCGCAGATCACATGGTATTGATCAATGTTCTCCTTAGATAAACAAGAATAATTTGATGTAAGTTACTATCTGTCTTTGTCTAGAAAATACAATTGAATAGTCAGCAGGAAAACTAAATTGCAACTCCATTTAAGTAATAAGAAACAGCAGGGTATGGTATTGTTACATTAAACACCCTGAAGTGAGTTAATGTGATTATAATGTGGCTTCTTTAAACAAACCAATTATAGCATGGCCTGGTAATAAATCATTACCAGTATTAGTATATGAAGCTTAATCTCACATTTCTGTTTACAGATATATAAAAATGTAAAATACATCACTATAAAATATAAACTTCCTATTTTACTGTTTTATAGTTCACCCAGCTAGAAATGTTTCACTCTTCATTGAATTTTTAATTCTTTCATTCATGTGTTTATCTTTTAATTCACTTATATAAAATGTTTACCAAAGAATGTTATATAGGGGATTAAAATATGATACATGATATATATGTGTCTTATGATTGTTTTGTTTTAAAAAGTTCTATTATAATCACATTAACTCACTGGGGGATGTGTAAGGAGGGGACTCTAATATAACAATAATCTAGGCTCCTGTGTCTTAATATTTAAAAGGAGACGTCTTCAAGGAATTTATAATCTGATAGGGGAAAAAACCTATTCAGAACAATAACTCAAATGTCAGGAAAAAAACTGTTTTAAGCTCCACAGAGAGAGAGCTAGAATGTATGCATGGAGACTTAGGGGAGTGAGAAATAGCACTCCTTTGGAAAAAGGAGAGAAACTTCCTAAAGAAGAAACTATTTTGATTTAACCATGAAGGATAAGTAAAATTTCTTGTAAAGAAGAGTTGTGGAGAGAGGGAAATTATACAATTAAGCTCATACTGAATAAGTTCATTAAACAATGGGCTTTAAATTATTTTTTGGTTCTTTAATGGTTCTATGGTATTCTATGGTTCTTTCAACTATTTTTTGACTAAAATAAAATTAAGTGGAATTATCTTCACATACTCTTTCTATGAATACATGCATACATATGTTTCAATCAGTTCTTCAAGAAAAACAATAGTTCTTCACTGAACATTGACTATGTTCCATATGCAATGGAAAGAGATCAGGGTGATCTGATAGTGTATCTGTGGGGAAAGGAGAGAAACAATCAGGTTTATAATCTATTTAAAATTAAAACTGACCAGCTCTGCTGATGCACTAGAAGAGTGTAAGAGGAAAAGTAAAAAATTACCATAATGTTTTGATTTTAACCAAGTGAATGAATGGTGTTGCTACTTCCTAAGAAGGAGGACAGGAACAGCAATCAAGAATCTGTAGGCCTGTTCATCCAAGACACATACGAACTATCTCTTACATATATTTTTTTAAATGTTAAAATGAATGTTTTTCTGCATAGAGAGTTTTCCATACTTAGGGGCTATGGACTTAAATGGGTCTGTCTTTGTACCTCTCATGAGGTGGAAACTGAAGTAGGCTAATTCTTAGACATTCTCTGCCATTCTTTTGGCCATTCAAACAATCCATCTCTGTTCAGTATCAATACCATTTCTATATTAGCAATGAGACAGGTCAGCGTGCACCCTTTCTCAGTATATATTGCAGCACATAAAAGATACTGGCCAAACTTCTTAGAAACCCCTTCCTTCTGATCTGAGTAGTGAGGTCAGCCATGTGCCTCCCTTCTTTACACCTCTATGAGGAATGGTATCTCCTTCACAGAGTTTTTTTTTTTTTTTATAAAAGCTGACTTCTCTCTCACCAATTATTAAACCAATTTGGTCACCTTCGCACTTGAGAAGAAACTGGGACTCTCATTTTGAGAAATCGGCCTTGGTGAATTTAATAATTTTGTTTTCATGTGATGCTTGTTATATTGTAAACTCTGTACTATCCAAGAACCTGTAAGAGCAGGAAAATATTGGTTATATAATGTACTGGGTTTATTCCTTTGCTTTTAGAAAAAGCAAATATCTTTCAGTAGATCTCTGTTCAAAATTTTGTGTCATTAATTATTATTTACTGGCTATAATAATCACTCTAGCCTATATAGTAAGCAAATTATACTTATTCCTCCTTTAAAGTCACTAGTTTTTTGGTTTTTGTTTTTTTAAATTTTATTTATTTATTTGGGAGAGAGGGAGAGAGAGCACAAGCTGGAGAGAGTGGGGGAAGGGGTAGAGGGAGCATAGGACTCCATCCCAGGACCCTGAGATCATGACCTGAGCCAAAGCAGATGCTTAAGGACTGAGCCACCCAAGTGCCCCTATGTCACTAGTCTCACTGCTATAAACATAGCTGTGGTTTTGGCCTTAGCTCCATTTACTATCTCATATTTAGAGTTGATTATCACCTTGGGCTATGATTTTTTGATGTACAAACACACACACACACACACACACACACACACACACACACATCCCTTATTGGTTTAATCGAAGAATTCTAACTTGGCAAGATTATTTTTCAGGTAACTGCTACCAAGTGTGCTCTTTGGATTCTCTTTGGAATCACACTTTCCTATAGGTTATAACTTCTCATTAGCAATATACCAACTTGGTTGCATAACTTTTCCATTTTATTAAGAAGTTTGAACTTACTCTTAATACTGGTAGGAAGTTATTTATGAATATTAAGTTAAGGAGTGTCGTAACATATTTAGTGCATTGAAAAAATTACTCTGAGTCAATACAGAGAACGAATAGGCCTAAAAACAAGGAAAAATGTTAGTTAAGAAATTTTTAAGTCACCACAGGGAGAGAATATTGTTTTTTTTTTTTGTTTGTTTGTTTTTTTTGGGGGGGAGAGAATATTGTTATAGGACTTAACTATGTACCAGAGAAAATGGAGATAAGTGGAAGGTTTTAAAATATAATTATCAAATAAGATCAACGGGAATTCAGGAATTTCTGTTGTGCAAAGTGAGGGAAAGAGAGACACAAGGATGGTGCTGAATTTCTTTGACAGCAGCCTAGATGATAAGGATATTTTCTAGGACAGCATATACATATCGAGAAGAAGGGACAAACTGTTAGCAGTTTTAATCATGTTGGTCCTGAGCTAAATGTGATGTTTAGTATTCAGGGGGATATCAGTTGGAAGCTCATTAAAGAAATGGTATGTGGCTATCTAGATGAAAGAATCGTCAGAACTGATGAAAATTAGGTCATGAGAGAATGCATAAGTTCTAAAATAATAAAAGATGAGAAACAAAAGAGTATTCTACAAGAAACCTGACAAACTGCAGTGACATAGGAAGAGGGGAACTCTGGGTGTCTGGTGATACGGAAGGTCTGTTAAGTGTATTTCAAGAAAGAAGGATACAAGTAAAATGCACCAGGGATTTGATAAAATTAAAAACGTCCATTGTATTCCCAAAATAAAGATATTTGTTATGTCATTATAAAAGTTTCAGGGGAAAAGAATAACTGAAGCTGAAAAACAGTGAACTGTGGTATAAATGCCAGTGTAAGGACTCAAAGGGAGTAAAAATTTTGAGGTGGTTTGGAGAGGGCTAGAATAGACACTGGAAGGGAAAGATGAGACCAAACAAAATGGTGACTATCAGGGATATAAGCATATGAAAACATTTACAAGAAGAATGTAACAGAGAGAGAACTTGAAGATACAGAGGCTATACAGGAAATAGTGAGGTCCCTTAGGAGCAGAAGGTACTCAGTGTTGGCGACCTGTGGAAGGATTACCTTTAGAGTTAGAAAATCTATTTCTATTCTATTTTAGAAGAGAGTTATAAAAAGAGCAAGATGAGTGAAATTATAGGTAAGTGTTCATGTTTAGTACTTGAATTGTGGAGAAGAGCACATTTGACAATCCTTGTTATAAAGAAGTACACAATGAAGTCCTCTCCAGAGTTTGAGTAAGAATCATGGTGGAATCTAATATTTAGGAGATGGGATGAAGAAAAGGAGAGGGAGCTAAGTCAAACAGAGGAATTTCTAGACTGCATAGCAGACCCAAATAAGGTTAGCTAGGATAGGTTTATATCTACACAGTTGATAGTGTATTTCTTTCCTTCTTTCCCTTGAAGTGAAAGGCAACCTGGTTATTGGTTTATTAACAGGTTGAATTGGTTTGCTGTTGGAAATTGCCCAGGTGGCACTTCAAAAAGACAACGAGGGATGAGGATATTGGCCAGTGTTATAGAAGTGAACATAAAAATTCAGAGATTGGGTTTTACTTGTTAAATAATAAAAATGCCATGGTATTGCACAAGGTAGTGTTGGTCTTATAAAATAATACCTAAATTTTACTGTAAAATATGGTCTAATTTTGCTCTCTTAATCTTCATAAGTTTTTAAAAACATCACATCATATATATATTTTGCCCTAAAATCATGTAGAAGACTTACTTTCTGACCTGAATTAATGATTACTTAAGATAACTTTTGTAAATGTGTAACGATTTTTCTTTGGCATGAGACTAAGGGTTATATTGTTACATTTTTTGTGCTGCATTTGAAATAAAATAGATTTTAGAATATATGAACATGAACAGATGATTTTTTTGGCTCCAATTTCTACCATATCAAGTATGATTAAATCTATATCCATATTCTGGGATAAAATAATAATTATTTAAATATCTGCCACTTCCCGCAAATAACTGCATTTTGCTTTGACTAGATTTGTTCAGCAAAGTTTAAAAATCCATGTTACACATATTTGAAAGTGGATGGTTCTTGATTTATATATCTATCACATCCAAAAATCTCCGAATTACTATGTCAAAACATAATTACCTTATAAAAACAAAGTGAGTATCCTTTAAAAAAATCTCTAATTCTGGCCTTTTGTAATGCTAAATGAAGAGATGGTCCTTCCCTTTGATATGTAAAATGTTGATGTGAAGCTAAGCTTGGACGTAGTGATTAGAGAGAGCTGAATCACTTGGCCAAAAAAGTGAAAAGAATTTATACTCTTTATAGTTCCTAAGAACAAGATCTATTGAATCTGAAATACCTTTATCATTGATGGAGTAGTGCCCAGAAGGGTGTTAAGAGGAAGAATATCTAATCAACTTTTTATTAATCTTTTCAGCAAAAAAATATAGAAAAAAAGAACTATAGAAATGAAAATGTACAGCTAAACTAATTTTCAAAGGAAAAAGGTGTAACCAAAACCCATGCTGGTTAGAACAATTACTATTTTCATTGACTCTTCTTCTGCCCCTTCTAATCACTGTTCCCCATCAAAAAGAACCATTAAGCTGAGCTCTAGCATAATGATGTATTTCATTATTTTGATCTTGAAGTTTTTGTAAAAGGTATCAGTCAGTATAAAACTCCTCTGTGTCTCATTTCCTTTGTCTATGTGTTTATGTGTAGTTTACTTAATAGTTCCATAGAGGGTTTCTCAATCTTGAACTCTTCACATTTTGGACCAGAGAATACTTTGTTAGGGGAGAATGTCCTGAGAAAGGCAAATTATTTAACATCACCTTGACATCTAACCAGATGCTAATAGGACTCCCTTATGTGTGACCTCTGAAAATGTCTCTAGACATTGTCAAACACCCTGAAAATCGAATTGCCTCCATAGGAGAACCATTGCCTTATAGGATTCAACTGAATAGACCAGAAATAGTTAATCCATTTGATTACTGATTGATGTTTGAGTTGTTTATTTGTTGTTATAAACATTCTGGTACATGACTTACAGTAACCATATGCAAATCTGTTGGGTATGCACATAGGGGTGGAATTACTGGGTCAACACACATGCCTTAGTAGATATGTTTTCCAGCATAATTGTGCCAATTTATTCTCTCAAAAGTATGTAAGGGTCACAGTTGTTACACAACATTTGGATCTTAGCCTAATTAGCACTTCAGGTAGGTATGAAGTGTTATGTTGTGTTTTTCTTTTGCAGTTTCCTGTCAGTAAATAAATGGAGTGCTTTTCATAAACTGAACAGATATTTGGATATCTTCTTTTGTGAAGTGCACATTTAAGACTTCTGCCGATTTTTTTTTAATTGGTTTGACCATCTCTTCCTTACAAATATGTGAGAATTGTATATATGCTAGATAAAAATCCAGTGTTGGTTATACTTATGGCAAATATCTTCTTCCAGTGTGTGGCTTACCTTTCCACTTTCTAAATAATGGTTTTTGAAGACCAGAAATGTGTAATCTTAATGCAATTCAATTTATGATTTTTTTCCTTTATGACTAGTATTTTTCATGTCCCAGTAGATGTATTTTGTCTACTGTAGATATTGTCATTTGTTTTCTTCTAGGACATCTATTGTTTTAACTTTCTTATTTAGAAGTATAATTTATTAGGAATTAATATGTTATATAGGATGAAATAGAAATAAAATTTGTTTTGTTCTAAACTGATGTCCAAATAATACAGTATCATTTATTAAAAGACCATTCTACTCCCACTGCAATTCTGATGTAGTCAGTTTACTATGTTGTGACATTATGGTATCTACGTTATAAATCAGATGACCGCCTATGGTCTAGTATGGGCTGGACTCTCAGTTCATGGTCCATTGGTCCATTTGTCTATTTGTACATCAATATCACACTCATAATTTCTGTAGGCTTATAGAAAGGTGTGATATCTGCTCAAATTCTTCAGCTTTGTTCTTCATTAAGATCATCTTGACTCTTTATATTTCCACAAAAATTTTAGATTCAGCTTTTAAATTTCTGGCTCAATCAGTTAAGTGTCCGAATCTTGATTTCGGCTCAGGTCATGATCTCAGGGCCGTGAGACTGAGCTCCATGTCAGGTTTGGTGCTGAGCGTGGAGTCTGCTTAAGATTCTCTCTCACACTCTCTTTCTGCCCCAACCCCAACCATTCATCCTCTCTCTCTAAAAAAGACAAATCAATTAAATAAATAAATAACTGTTAAAACTGCCAAGAATTTGATAGATAATATATTGCCCGTCTTTTAGCCAGAAAAATAGACTCTAGTCATGCTTCCAAGAAAGTGACCACTCATCTGCCCACAATTTCTACCTACAAGAAAAGTGGAAAATCTCATGCAATTGTAAAACTGGAACATTTTTTCTTAAAGAAAACAGTTCCATTATAGTATAATAATATGCAAAAAGAACTGTACATATTTAATGTATACAATTTTATAAATTTAGTTATATGCATACATATGTGAAACTGTAATAATGAAGTGATAAATATCCATCACCTCCAAAACGTTTCCTATACTCCCCAGTCTTTTATGTTAAATACATGTAACATGAGATCTACTCTCTTAACAATTTTTTATATGCACAATATATTAGTAACTGTAGATACCATGTTGTACAGTAGGTCTCTACAACTTATTCATCTTGCATAATTGAGATTTTATGATTCCTTTCCCTCAGACCCTGGCAACCATCATTCTACTCTCTGATTCTATATGTTTGACTAATTTAGATACCTCATGTAAGAATACACAAAGCAGAGTGGGTAGTCTCTTCACTAAAAGGTATTGGGATAAATGAATATTCACTTAGCATTAAGTTGTCAAGGATCATCTGTATTATTACATATGGCAGGGTTTCCTTCTTTTTTTAAGCTGAATAAAACAAACAACAACAACAACAACAACAAAAAACAATGGACATGGTCTCCTTAGCATACTAGATTTAGGGTCCTAAACTTTTTACACATCAGCTCAGTGTTCTTTAGATACTTTTCATAGGAGAGAAATCCAGGTAGACAATCTATAGTCTGTTTTTTCTACCTGAATAGGCATATGGCATCACTCCTACCATAATTTGTTGGTAATTATACCAGTTTCCTAGGGTTGCCATATTAAATTACCATAAACTGGGTAGCTTAAAATGATAGAAATTTGTTGTCTCACAGTTCTGGAGGCCAGAAGTCCCAAAATGAGGTGTTAGCAATGACATTCTTCCTCTGAAACCTGAATCCTTCTTCACCTCTTTCTAGCTTTTGTTGGTTTTCTCACACCCTTTGATGTTCCTTGACTTACAGATGTATCTCTTCAACCCTCCTTCCTCACATGGTATTTTCCCTGTGTGTCTCTGCTATCACATGGCCATCTTCTTACAAGGACACCAGTCACATTGGAATAGGGGCCCACACCACTCCAGTATGATCTCATCTTAACCATTTACATCCACAGTGATTCTGTTTCAAATCAGGTTCTGAGATACTGGAGGTTCAGACTTTAAGATCTCTTTTTTAGGGGGTTGGAGTGGGGCAAGGAAGCACAATTCAACCTGGAACAGTTGTGACCATCACAAAGATTTGCTTGCTTCAAGGGAAAGTGACATAAACTCCAGCTATCAGAGGAGAATGGCAAATATATTGAAAAATGAAAATGTAAGATATTGACTTAGTCCTTTAAGAATGCACATCTATCTATCTTCAGACGTTTGACCTCTGGCTTCCTCAATTTTGAATTTTTTTTTTTTTTTTTTTTTCCAGAGAGAGAGGGAGAACCTGTCAGTGAGCAGGGAAAGGGCAGAGAGAGAGAGAGAGAGAATCCTAAGCAGGCTCCCTGCCCAGTATGGAGCCCGACTTTGGACTTGAGTTCCTAACCCTGAGGTTATGACCTGAGCCAAAATCAAGAATCAGGCACATAGCAGACTGAGACACCCAGGTCCCCCAATTTTGAATAATTTTAATTATATCTTTAAAGAATATCATTTTAGGAAGCCATATACGTGTTCATATTTTTTAAACTTCAAATAGCTGATTATCTTTTTCATGTACTCTTTAACATGAAGTGCAATCTTCATGTAAACATAAACTTTTGGAAATTTTCATGCTTACTATCAAATTTTCTATATTAGTTTTCTGGTATTTAAGGGTTTTGTTTTGTCTTAATTTAGGCATTTAGATGATTTTTGTCTCAGTAATTAAGCTGCATTTTTTTTTCTTAGAAGCTTAGAGGCTATTTTTTAAAAAGATTTTATTTACCCATTTGATAGAGAGGAGGGAGAGAGAGAGAGACAGAGCACAAGTAGGGGGTAGGGGCAAAGGGAAAGGGAGAGGGAGAAGCAGACTCCCTGCTGAACAAGGAGCCTGACCCCAGAACCCTGAGATCATGACCTGAGTAGAAGACAGATGACTAACTGACTGAGCAACCCAAATGCCCAGAGGCTATTTGTAATTTAAAAAAAAAAAAGAACCTGACTTTTATAAGTTTATTTTTGTCAGTTTTGTCAGAATTTTGGTCTTTGGATGACTTTCTTTCTCTTAATATCAGGGAATTTTTTATTTCTTTCTTTTATTTTTTACATAGATTTGACCTGATTTTGATTTCACTTCAGTTAGAAATAATCTTTATTATTTGTGTTTCGTTAATGTGTCATGTACGTTCATGTGCATTGGGGCTCCTTTAGGAACTATTATTACTTAAATCTGGATCTCTATATTTTTGTCATCCATAGCAATTATATTCCTTCCTGTCATTTTTATTTCTTTGAATTTTTCATAATTTCCTTCCTCTAATTTGCTTTGCTGAGTGTCACTTTTACAACTTATTGCCTCCAATAGTTTTTTTAAACTTTTTAATATTTTTCAAATTTTCAGCTATTTCTTTTGCATCTTACCCCTTTGTTCTGTGACTATAAGAATGTTTGCCATAGCATAAATAAATTGAGCCTGGGAAAGATCAATAAATTTGTGATATTTTATTTGTGATAATATGTGATAGAGTATCCTCAGGACCACCAGAAATAAGATAAGAAGTCCTATTAATTTCAGCCATTTGCTGATTTTCCTTCACAATGAGAAAAAAAAATTAATAAGGTAACAAGTATTTTCAATCACGGTAGATTAAGTCCATGATGTGTAAAATCTTAACTTAAATCATGTAAAATATCTTAATTGTTTGCACTGAGAATGAATGGATAACTTATTCCAATTCTAATTTAACTATACGATTTCCTGTCCTATTCAGAGAGATCTTTAAACTAGCCATAATTAGTCTTTTCCTTGGTCAGGGGTTTAATATAATTATATTAGGAGTGGACATTATAATTTTACCACACATATCAGAAACTAGGAAATGCTAGGGGAGAAATGATTAGGACATCCTTCCCTTTGCAAGAGCTATAGCCTGAAATTTCCTGTAGATGTCCTCCAATGTCCTAAAAGCAAACCTCTATCATTTGTCTTCAGTGGCTACAAACAATGCCAAACCTGGTCTAAAGATGTCTTGATACCTTTGAGTTGTTTGAGCTTTAATTCGTAGGAACTTAAAAAGTCACCTTGAGTTTGATTCATAGGATCTAGGGATATATTTGAGCTATTTGAGAATTTAATGCATATGGCTTAAAAGAAATGTAAAACCATTTTCTTTAACCATTCAAATTTGTATCTTAATGTGATAAAAAAAGAAGTTAAAAGGCTGTTCAGCCCAGAGAGGGAAAGCATCCTAATCTAATGAAAAAAATATCTCAGAAATCTGGAAATCATAAGTAAAATATTTAGGAACCTCAAGCTAAAGGAGATTACATAAATCTTGCCATGATTATTACCAGATAGAAACGGATTTACTTAATAATAATTTTTTAAAAGTATAAGTTATAGGGGCACCTGGGTGACTCAGTGGGTGAAAGCCTCTGCCTTCAGCTCAGGTCATGATCCCAGGGTCCTGGGATGGAGCCTCACATTGGGCTCTCTGCTCAGCGGGGAGCCTGTTTCACCCTCTCTCTCTCTGCCTGCCTCTCTGCCTACTTGTCATCTCTGTCAAATAAATAAATAAAATCTTTTTTAAAAAAGTATAAGTTATAGAAATACAGAATGATCATTTTGGAAGTGACCTCAAAAACAATTATATCCCCATTATTTTGTATCTGGAAAAAAAAATAACAAACCCAAAAATCAAAAACAAAAAAACAGGCCAAGTCAAGCTCTTAAAAGACTTAGCTAAATTCATAGAGCCACAATTATAGAAGCACTGTGCCTATGTCTTCAGTCTACTGACAGCAAGTGAAATTTTTTTAAGTATATCTACTGTATCACATACAAATATATGAATGGGATAGTTCAGTTACTTTAAAATATGATTTTTTTCTAATTAAAGGAATATAAAGATTCGATGCTTAGCGTGAATCATGATTTGTGTCATAGCAAGTCATCTCATAGTGTCTTAGGTTGTTCAATATAAACATATGGAAAGATTATTTTTTCAAAATGTTATTAAGAGAAACATCCTGGTCTCTGGAAAATCAAAAGGAACAAACATATCATGTGTGTTGATCTTGAAATACCTTAAAAATTAAAAACCTAAAGAGCAGCATCAACTGGTCTAGAATTTAACTGATAAAACAAGATCTGTGACTACTAGTTTTTTTGAGCAGAGAAAGGTGCAGAACATAATAAAATTAATTTACCACCCAGGATTAATAATTAATTGTGAGTCATTGTTGGTCACTTTTACTTAAGATTTAAAAAAGAAAGAAAAAATTGACCATACTGTTTAAGTCACTTTTTTGTTTGTTTTCCCAGACCATCTAACTTCATGGTTTTTTCTTTTGTTTTATGGGTTTTTTTGTTTGTTTATTTGTTTGTATTTTTAAAGGGGGGAAAATAGTGGGGCACCTGGGTGGCACAATTGGTTAAGCACCCTGCTTTTGGTTTCATCTCCGGTAGTGATCTCAGGATTGTGAGGTCAAGTCCCACATTAGGCTTCACACTCAGCATAAAATAAATAAATCAACCTTTTTTCAAGAAAAGGGAAAATAAAGAAAAAGTTGGCAACTTCTGTAAAGTTTAATAAAATACTTTTAAACATTTATAATAATGGCCATTGATTGGCTTTATATATTAAAAAGTGCAAAAAGAGATGGAGGGGAACATAGAGGACTAAAATCTGAATTTCCAGACTTTGTTTTCACCCAATTTAAAATAACCCCATGTGATCATATCATTAACCAGCACAAAAATCGTTCCCATCAGACTGCTGCTCAATTATGTCAAAAGTACACTGAGTACTCATTTTAAAATAGGTGACTGTTAGTAAGAGGTACAGGGACAGCATCCAGAAATGGATACATGAGAAAAAATAAAAATTTAAGCATTTGTCATGATATACAGATAAAAGACAACTCAGATCTTAGCTGCACCAGATTAATTTCTTTACACCCACAAAAATCTTGGCTAAATGTTGTAGATAAAGAAATCAAGTTGATTAAATGCTGAGGATTCTTTCTGTTCTGGTTCCATAATCACTAGTCATTAGTTAAAGTCTATGTACAGTGCAAAGACTGCCATGAGACTATGGGGAAGTAGGTGTTTAGCTTATTTGATGGGGGATTGGAGAACTGTGATTGAGTGATTCACAAAATAATTGCTCAAGAATTTTTGAATTAAAATACTTTAAAGGTATAAAAATACTAAAGGATTTTCTTTTTTTTTAGATTTATTTATTTTAAAGAGAGAGCACAACCCAGAGGGGCAGAGGGAGAGGGAGAGAGATCTCAAGCAGAATCCACACTGAGATCAGAGCCTGACTTGGGGCTCCATCCCAATTTCCTGAGATCATGACCTGAGCTGAAACCAAGAGCTGGGTGCTTAACTGCCTGTGCCATCCAGGTTTCCCAAATACTGAAGGATTCTTTTCTTCACATATTGGAAGATTAATTTCACAGTGTTGTATGTAACAGACAAAAAAGTACACTCCTTAATCCTTTGTTATATTTCCTCAAGAAAGTAATTATAGAGTAACCAGAGACTTTGTAGATCTCTTGGAGATTAGAGATGAAAATAATTTTTTTAAAGATTTTGTTTATTTGAGAGAGAGAGAGAGAGAGCGAAAGCAAGAAAGTGGGGAGGGCCAGAGGAAGAAGCACACTCTCCGCTGAGCAGGGAGCCTGATGTGGCACTCAGTCCTGGGACTCCAGGATCATGACCTGAGCCAAAGGTGGTCATTTAACCAACTGAGCCACCCAGGCATCCCAAGATGAGAATAATTTTATCTCAACAAGTCATGGGAGAATTTTTGTGGGTCGAGTGCTCTGGCAACACATGCATGAAATATGTAGATTGATATTACCTTGTTGATACCTTCACAGATTTAGGAAATACAATTTTATGTTTTCATTTAAGTAACATCACAGAGATAAATGATGAGGCATACTATTGGACTAGACATGAAATAAACTTTTCACTCAACATTGGCTTAATAAAACAGAGTTTCTTTTATAGCTACTCTTGTTAAAATTATAACTCCAGAGGTGCGTGGGTGGCTCAGTTGGTTAAAAGTCTGCCTTTGGCTCAGGTCATGATCTCAGGGTCCTGGGATACAGCTCTGTGTCAGGTGCCCTACTCAGCAGGGAGTGTGTTTCTCCCTTTCCCTCTACCCCTCCTCTCAGCTCATGCTCTCTCTCTCTCTCTCCTAAATAAATAAAATATTTTTAAAAAATAAAATAAATAAAATTATAACTCCAAAATCACCTTTAGGAAAATCCCAGGAAATGTTTTCTTTTTTGTAATATGAACAATACAATATTTTGTTTTCTACTTATATATTTGTTTTATTCCTTTTAGTAATCCCTGAAAAATAATAACTATTTAACACTTTTCAATAACATTCTGAAGGCATGGATTCCAAACAATTCCAAACAATTCCAAAGATGCTTTTGTATCACCATCATATACCACTATTATAAATTTACTTTCTTGGATATGTATTCTATAGATGCCAGTTAAATGGACAAGTTGGGTTTGTGATTTACAAATGAAACAATATATGAATTAATGACACAATCTCCAGATTGTTTCATTTATCAGATTAGAGAATTTGTATTCATTGAGCAGCTACGATGTGTTTGTTCTATGCTTACTATTTTATAAATACTACCTGATTTAATTTCCCTGACAATTTCAGAAAATATATCATTATATTCCCATTTATTTCACACTGACTAACTGAGCTTTGGGAAAGTTAATCATCTAGTCCAAACAAGCAGAAAGTGATGAAGCCTTGATTTTCATGTAGAAATTCCTATATCTACAATCTTCCTCCTTTTTCTGTAGAAGGAAACAAACCTTTTAGAATGTGTAGCTTTCAGAATAAATCTGTAACACCTCTCTCCTAGCATAAACAATTGATAGAATTTGGGGCGCCTGGATGGCTCACTCATTAAGCATCTGCCTTCAGCACAGGTCATGATCCTAGGGTCCTGGAATCAAGCCCTGCATCTGGCTCCCTTCTCAGTGGGAAACCTGCTTCTCCCTCTCTGAGTCCCCCTGCTTGTGTTCCCTCTCTTCACTGTGTCTCTCTGTTAAAAAAATAAATAAAATAATTTTTAAAAAATTGATAGAATTTGATCCGTATGTAAAACAAATTTGAAAGAAATCATTTATTTCAGCTGAGAAACCAGTTCTCTCTTAACTTGTTTCTTCAGAAATATTATTATGGGAACCTGGTTAAATTTTTTTTTTTCCATATGACCTGGAATTTAGTTTATTCCTCTCTGGAAATTTCCTATGTCTGTCATAGGTTTTTTGCTAAGTAGTTTAATTTGGAAAGGCCAATGATGAGGTGAACTAAAAGAAAAAGTAGAGCAGATTAATCACTTTAAAACTTTATATTCTATAATGACTGAAGAGATTCAAGAATTTTCTAAAGCAGAGTATAGTTTCTCAAAACCTGAATGCTAAGAAAAAAAATATATATATATAAAGCTGAGTTTTTCAACTTCCTCTGTTGTTCTTTTTTTGATCTGGCACTAGCTAGTGTACCTTTCTACTCCTTCCACATTTGTTGAAGATTCAAGTCCCCTTGGAGTAAATATTCTGCTCAGTGGAAAGAACTCTGATTACAGTGATCAATATATTCTGTGGAAATACTTTTGATCATGTTTTTGTAAGTACATACTTGCCATACTCAATACATAGTTACGACCAAGTGAAGGAATGAGTGGGGAGGATGGGGACAATTAATTAAATGCTTCAGGGATAGCAGGCATAAATTAATTGTTTGAAAGCCAGTAAGTATTCTGTAACATGTTAATCAATAGCTATAACATCAGATTTGATTTTAAAATATCTGGTATAGTATTAATTATTATACCTTCATTATTTAATGAATTTATTCAGAAATGGCATCAACCTGGTCCCTGTCCTCAAGCATAATACAGCCTAGGGAAGGGAGATGGAAATTTATCAATTTAATGCAATAGAATATTGTACATTATTTCCTGTAATTACCCTAGGAGATATGGATAACAGCATACTTTGCAAAGTAGAAAACTCCACATATTTTGTATCTTACTTACAAAACTCGATTAACCTCTTTTCACAACTGTCTGTAATGCCCTCCCCCTTTCCATTCAGGAAAACATTACATGTTCCTTGAATGCATGTACCTTCAACACTGCATATGCCTTTTTATTTTTATTTATTTATTTTTAAAGATTTTATTTATTCATTTGTCAGAGAGAGAGAAAGAGAGAGAGCACAAGGGGAGCAGCAGACAGAGGCAGAGGGAGAAGCAGACTCCCCACTGGGCAAGGAGCCCAATGCAGGACTCAATCTCAGAACCGGGGATCATAACCTGAGCCAAAGGCAGATGCGTAACCCTCCGAGCCACCCAGGAGTCCCTGCATATGCCTTTTTAAAGAAAACAGGGTCAAGATTCTTTAATACCATGGTTTAGTCTCCTAGTTGGAGATTGATTTATTAAATATAATTGAAGAAGGAATAACCACAGATGAAATATTTGAACAATTGAAGCAAAAAATATTTGTTAATATTAGCTTATTAATAATCTATTTAAGTTACCACAGTTTATAAATCTTTATTGTACCTTTCTAGTGACTCATCTTTAAGATTTCATAGAGGAGTAGATTTGCTCAAAGCTAGATGTCCACTTACAGTTTTTTTGCTTGATGATTATCCTCGTTAGTGATTATGCTTTTGTTATTAAATTCATTGCTAAATTACGCCTTTAGTTGTGCTGCTTTTAAAATTTTCCAAAATTACACATGATGGCTACAGCTCACAATGGTTTCCTTTTCTAGTATAAGCAATAAATAAATTTTGAATGAATATCTAGCTGACTAATGCCTATTTTATATAGCCTAATACACTTGAAGGTAGAGATTATATTTTTATTTTCTATAATACTTCACCTTCTGCAGGTACTCAAGAAAATTTGTTAAAATGTATTTCATTCTTTTCATATTTCATATTTTTCACAATTAGCTTTTCCTGTGCCTTGAATCAATGTATTAAATAAGTGTAAGAAAATTCATAGAATGTGTAATTTGTGAATACTGATTTTTATTGATATAATCTGAACCATTATGTAATCTATAATATATATAATTCTGTTTAGCTATGCAACCTTTTTTTAACACAAGTTCAGTGTCCTTATAAAGGTTCCTACTCAACTTATTCGTTTTGTCCTATTTTTACTTGTACTATTTATTTTACTATTCCATTATCCTTTGGCCCCCTATGCCCTTATTTTACATTTATGAGTTTCTTTCTTGCAGAATAAGTTTTAAAAATTCCAGTACCATGAATAATCTGTTGTACCTAATGGTTCTAAACCACTGCTGCTTTATTTACCAACTTTTCCATTACCCTTTAGGCATTTCCTCAATGGTTCACAGTCTCAACAGTACTTTTGTTTCCATCACTTTTTTTTTCCTCTCAGCACCTTATCCTGAACAGAAGTTCCCCCATATACTGCTGCTTTGTTTTTCCCCCTGGAGATTGAGTTGAATCTGATATTAAGTGAAGAGATAAAAAGTTAATATTTACCAGAAAAACCTATAAATACAGTTTTGTTGTGCAGAAGAAAAAAATGTGTTCTTTAAATATTGGCTGAGTTGCTTTGTTTGCATTAATAAAATATCTTCAGCCAATTATTAAGTATTTGCATGTCAAGTCCTTTGTTACACACTGTTGAGGAAATAAAACATTTCTTCCTAACTGCAGAAAAAGGCTCCACAAAGGTAGGAGAAAGAAAGCATTTTTTTTTTTTTAATAGGCATTAAAGTAAACACAATCTACCTCATGGACAATCAACTAAGAGACTGTCAAGTTAAAAGAAATCTCACCCTTTATATAACCAAGCAGAGACAACCCGTTGCATACATGTGTTCAAGATAAACAATCACTAGTCCTCAAGTAAGAGGAATTAAAGCACCATTTGTCATGCATAATTCATCCTAAATTTAGCTATAAATGGGATGATGATCTGTGTTACCTAACTGGCTTTATCCAAGGGAAAATAAACTCATATCATTATGGCAGGAGGTAATTTGGGAGCAAGGAGTTGAGCTTCTACCCTCCCACAGAAACTGAGAGATAGGGGCTGATTGTATTTCAAAGAGATGGCTCCCAGGACCTTGAGAAAGACATTTCTGGTTTGTAAAGCTGACAAGAGGCTTATTTAAGTTTCAGAAAGATTATATACATCTCGGAGGGACAGAGAAAGAATTTGCAATTATAAATTTTTTAATGAAATGCTCTGAAAGAAAGGGGGTGGGAAAAAGAATCTTTCCCTTTTGGTACCAGGGAATTTTTTTCTTTTTTCTGATTTCTGTTTACCCTTACAACACCCTTGGGCTGTTACATATGGTTCTTGCCAGAGAATAAATGTTGCTGAACTCATGCAGATGACTTTAACAAGATTTGCCATACACACCTACCTGTGTGCACTCACACACAAACACACACCACAGGGATCTAGCTGCTTGTGATCTCTTTTCTGAGATTTTTCTTTACCTTTTAGATGTGTTTATCCTAAGGAAAGACCTATTGATATACTTAGTGACATTTTATTTATATAAATGCATTTTATAAACATACTGTTATTTTTTTTTTAATTTCTGTTCAACAAATGATAATTGGGACATCTCTTTGTACAAAGTATTATATGGACATGATATACTTCATAGCATTGTTGTTTAAGGTCTCATACAATTATTCTAGAGTTTGGAATAGTTTTTTTTTAAAGTCATACATACATGAAAAGTCGATTTTTACATTAAAAACCTAAACAAATGATCTCTTAAAGAATTTTTGAATAACTACAACCTCACCCTAGTAACACATTTATTGTACATGAGTTCATTTGTCCTCTCTGAGAATAGTTAAACATTTTTTTCTTTTCAGTTTTTGTTTTTCCTTTAGTGAAAGTATATTTTTCAGTGACAATTAACAGTCAAAGCCAATGCTACTTCTAGATAAATTTAGAACATCTGATGTAAAATCACTCACTATAAAGAACATTCTGCTTCTGACAATGCCTGCATTGTGAGCCCTTAACTTCCCCTCTCAAATCCTGCAGGATATAGACAATCCTGGCATTGGCCTATATACTAGGACACTTTTTACTGTAGCTTGAAGTTATTTTTCTTGATAAATGGATTGATTTATACAATTTAGATTCTCCATTTGATACTATTATATTCAAAAGTCCATTCATATGTTAAATTTTGCTTTATGGTCTCCCTCCTTCTTTTTTACATCTCACCTCTTTTCCTGTCTTCTCTCCCTATCTCACTCTTCCAATCTACCATTTAAACATTTAAAGATAGTGTGTTTTCCGTGGGTTATTTTACAGTAGTCTTAAGAGTTTTCAAAATCCTATATGCTTTGTACTATATTGTCATAGTCTAGGCTTTTATTATTACTTCATTCAGAGATTTAATTGGATTCCATGTTCTTTGTGTGATCAGTTTTTATTATTTAATTGCATTTTTTTATTTAATTATGAGGAGAATTATTACCTAAAGTTATTTATTTTACTAGAAGGAATCCAGTTGGGTGGGATTGCCACTATTATGGTAACAGCAGAACTAGCTGCAATCATTCTTCTGGTTGGAAATTACAAAGTAACATTTAAAACTTTTTAAAGTAGGTTAGGAATTCAAATATTTATAAGCAGTAAATCCTAGAATTCTGACTTATAAGAAGATTCAGTTAATTATGAAAACATTATGCCAAAACATAATTTAAAAAATAGCAAGTCCCAGGGCTCCTGGGTGTCTCAGACAGTTAAGTGTTGGACCTTGATTTTGATCAGGTCATGTTCTCAAGGTCATGAGATGGAGCCCTGGTCAGGCAGAGAGCTGGGTATGGAGCCTACTTAAGATTTTCCATCTCCCTCTCCCTCTACCCCTCTCTGCCCCTGCCTGCTCACACACTCTTTCCATCTCTCTCTCTCTCTTAAAAAAAAAAAAAAAAAAAAAAAAAGTAGGTTTCAAATCAGATTAGACTTCTTCAAGTAGTGGTAATTTTCCTGAAAGAAAATAGTAGCATAGTCCTTTCCTGAAAGAAAAGGCTTTTCTTTTCTTTGGACTAGTAGCATAGTCCAAAACAAAACAGAATATCCACTCTCTGAAGCAATATTTCCAAAAACATTACAGATTATCTTAGTTAAAGACACCAGTAAATTGCCTAACGGCACTAGCCTTTATTAACATGGGTTCCTAGGGACTGTTTCCCACCCCCCAGCCCCCGCCGCCATATTTAGAGGCAACAAATTAGGCAGAAAGGGTAGACACTAAATAATAAGATTAAAATTACATGATGGAAAATTCCCATATTATTCAAGACCCTTAACCTGATATCTTACAGTAAAAGCTCATACATTTTATAAGCCTTCAAAATGTCTCTTCCTCTGGGATTTATTATCACAGCACTTTTTTAAAAACGTGTTTCCTTTGTCACCTGATGCTGAAGTTTCTACTTTAGTTCACTCCAAAATTATAAGACTAAGCACAAAATTCTACTCTGGTTAAGAACTGTAATTGATCCTACAAGATAGAAAGAAATAATCCTATATGACAAAGCCAAGTTATTTCCCTGGGATGTTATCAGTATCAAGTAAGAGTCCACCATTTTTATGCATACAGCTAGAGGCAGTACCTAACAAAATTTAACTTGCATCAGAGTCATCTAGAAGGCATATTAAAACACAGGATCCTGGGCCTCACTCCCAGAGGTTCTAAGTCAGTATGTTTGGGAGAGGCAAGGAAATAATTTGCATTTCTGACAGGTTTCCACGTGATGTTATGCTGCTGGTCTAGAAGTCACTCTTTGAAAACTGGGTAACTTGTCTCAAAGTGTCATTTGCATGGTAACTTCACTGTTATTGATTAGATAGCAATGTTTTTATAAAGATTAATTTAATTCATATTTTACATTGAGAAAATGTCAAATGCCCATGCTAAGAATTTTTTTTTTTTTTAATTTGAAGTGACTTTGGGAAAAATATAGAAATAATGTAGGAAATGAAGCCCACTTTGGGGATAACTGTGGATCTACACTGTGGATTTTTAGGTGCTCCAAGGAAATTGTGGTTTGTTTTTTTTTTAAACATATAGATTTTATTTATTTGCCAGAAAAAGTCCAAGCAGGAGGAGTGGTAAGCAGAGGGAGAAGCAGATTCCCTGCTGAGCAAGAAGCCTGGTATGGGACTCCATCTCAGTACCCTGGGATCATGTCCTGAGCCTAAGGCAGATACTAAACTGACTGAGCCACCCAAATGTCCCCCAAGAAAATTGCTTTCGGTGGAAAATCACAATTTTACATTTAATCTGCAATAGACAGAAAAGTTGCACAAACCCCAGAATAAATAAAACAATTTAAAAGAATAGTCTAGCTTAATGAAAAAAGCTTCATCTTATTATTATTAAGTTTATTTTTCTACAGTTATTCAAAGATACCCTCACTTTAAAAGTAGGGTCATAAATTAACAGTAATTTTCAAGAAGGTTAATAACCTTGGAGAAGATCTTCCCGTGGTCTCATTTTTCCTTCACTCTTCACCATAGATTGTCTATTTTTTATCATTTTAATTTTGTCTTTTTTTGAATAATCATTTGATAATTATGTCTGTCTTCCTCCATTTATAAATTACCTACTCTTGCTTTATTATGTATGATGTACATAATTTTAAGCACAAAAAGAGATCCCTTATGAATTAATAACTTGCAGCAATATTTATAGACCGTTTTCTTAATAAATTAAGGACAAGTTCTCTATACATAAGTTACTAGTACGTATGGTTTCAAGAATAAAAGTGACAGGCAATCTTTTTGTTGTTGTTATTATTTGCAAAGAAGACGTGATACCAAATACATAGTCATTTCAGAAATGGCCTGATTAGCAAACTCAATGCTTTCAGAATTCATTGTTTATAAATATTTGCTTTAGGTTCCTCTGGATCAGAATATCCAGAAGATCAGAAGATCAGAAGATACCACCTGGTTGAACAGGTATTCAACCTAAGAATTATTTCTTTATCATTAATGCATTAATTAATAAAAGGTATGCTTTGAATTACTACTACTTGGGGGAGAGGAACTGTTCTAAATACTAGGTCCATAAAAATTAATATATAGTTTGTTTCAACAAATTTGCAAACACCTAGAGCAAAGAGTCAGGCAGATAAATCACTGTGGTATAAGGTGCAAAAGTTACAGGGCACAGAGGAAAAGGTATGCACTTGACACTGTTCACCCTCCTCTTGTCTTTTATATGAAAACTCTACTTTGTTCAGTTTATATTGGAGATCTCTTAATCTTGAGGATATCCCCGAGAGATGGTTATCCTTGGTGTAGCCTAGTCCTGGTGTATGGTTCCCTTTGACCCGCCATATAATCCAGTTAGACCAATGAGATCCAGGCAGAAATAAACTGGGTAGGGTTTCCAGGAAAATTTTCGGTTTCCTGATAAAATGAGAAATAACCAATTGGCATTGCTCCCTTTTGCCTTCTGCCCATTATCCTATTTCCTCCCCAAAATGTTGACTGAAAGGACCATTTTATGACAAGGGGAAAAGCAGAAGAAAAATATAAGAGGTTTGGAGAAATGATGTCCATGACTATCCACCCATTACATCTATCTTACAAACTGGCTATCTCTGGACTCCTTGGTATCACATAACAAAACGTCTGTCTGCTTAAACTAATATTAATCAAGGTTTCTGTAACATGGAATCAAACTCACTCAATTCATACAGAGAAATAATGCCCAACATATTTCTTGTAATCTCTGAATAAACGCTATTTGTTAAAAGTCTCACTATGACAAGAGGCTCTTTCTGTGCTAAAGATTGAATATTTTAGAGAGTGCTTATTTCATTAAAATAAAGTAAAACTTGATTGCTTGAATTTCCATTTAAAATAGCACTGTATAGGGACTCCTGGGTGGCTCAGTGGGTTAAACTTATGCCTAAACTTAGGTAATGGTCTCAGGGTCCTGGGATTGAGGCTCTCATCAGGCTCTCTGCTGGGCGGGGAGCCTGCTTCCCCTTTTCTCTCTGCCTGCCTCTCTGCCTACTTGTGATCTCTGTCTGTCAAATAAAATAAGTAAAAATCTTTAAAAAAATAGCACTGTATATAAATTCATTCTTTTTTCAGAGCCAGCAATAGCTTAAAAATTTTAAAGATACATACATTGTACATTTTAAAGATACACACAATAGAGATAGGCAATGGATCCGGGCCCACGGGGTTTTAATTTCAGATTCCAATACCAGTAACCTTGATTCTATCAAAACTTATGTGGTTTTTGAGATACTAAGCACTTGTGCCCCAGTAGAATAGTACCAAGAAAGCAGGCAATAATATTGTTAGAGCATTCTCTCTGTACACAAGTGAGGAATTTCTCTAGATTGTATACAATAAATAAATATACCTGAGTATAGAGAGTATGTTTATTCTTAACACTGTTAAAAGCTGGCGGTTGCTTTCCAAAGTTGTTGTTATGACTTACAGTGTAATCAACAGTGCTTAAGGTTTTCTACTTCTTTATATATTCATAAATAGTTCATATTGTTAGATCTTTAACATTTTTTCCCCATCTTATGGGTGTAAAATTGTATCTTGCTGCTGTAATTGCATCTCTCTGATCACTACTGAGTTTGACAGCTCTTCATAGGTTGATTAGACATTTGTATTTTATTTTCTTTGAAATAACTCTACATATTCTTGTCTATTTCCTTAAGTTTTTTTTTTATTATTGTTAATGTGATTGACACTAATATTTTCTCTATTAGATCTGTGGAAAATAGCTTATTCTAATCTTTCCTTTTATTTATATTTGCATAAGTTATTTTGTGATAAAAATGTTTAATATTTTATATAATCAAATATTTTTTTCATTCTGCTTTTTTTTTTTAAAGATTTTATTTATTTATTTGACAGACAGAGATCACAAGTAGGCAGAGAGGCAAGCAGAGAGAGAGGAGGAAGCAGGCTCCCTGATGAGCAGAAAGCCTGATGCAGGGCTCAGTCTCAGAACCCTGGGATCAGGACCTGAGCTGAAGGCAGAGGCTTTAATCCATTGAGCCACCAAGTGCCCCTTCCTTCTGCTTTCTATTTTGTATCTTGTCTAGATACCATTCTTTATCTTAAATGTCCTAAGATATCTATATTATTTCAACACTAGTAAATATCTGTATATCATTTTAGGTATTTATCCCAATTGAAATTTATTTTATGCCTATAATATAAGAAAGGAATCTATGCCTTTTTTTCCTACAGAAGGCTTACTTCAATGCAGTTTATTAAATAGTACATCCTTCCTCACTGATTTTTTTTTAACAAGTTGCCATGTATTTCTTTGAAAAACAACTGACAATGTTTACCACAGTGAAAAATTATCATAATCAATGATTTGTTATAAGGACATCTCACTGACTTTAATATGTTTTCTATTTTTAGAACTGTATTGGGCAATCATGATATGAATTTTACATTTCTGTAAGAATTTTAGAATCACTCTATCAAGATTCCTCCTTCAAAAAAGCTATTGGGATTTTGATTGTAATATTATCACTATATTTTATTTGAGGAAAGTTTGATGTTTTCAATATTGGGCATTAATATTTTGATAATTATTATCAAATGATTATTCACAATATGAATATTTCTTCATTTATTCAAAACTTCTTTGAGGACTTTCAATAATATTTTCTAATTTTTTTCCTAGAGCTCTTCCACTTAATTTAACAATTTTAACCACAATTTATTATAGTACTTATCTAATTAATTTTTTATTTGACATAAAAGTAAAAGTGCACATAAAATACACAGAAATTTTAATGAACAATTTAGTGCTTTTTAAATGAAATGTATAGTACCTTTATATAGAGTTAATTTAAAAACAGAGTGTGCACTCAAATAAAAAAAAACAAAACACCCAACAGTGGTTTCCTCTAAGAGGTGGGAAGAAAAAAAAATGAGATAAGAGAACATAGAGGATTACAGCTTTATCTGTAATTTATTATTTCTCTGAAACAAGAGAATAATCTGAAATAAATATAAAACTTTTTTTAACTTTTGAATAGTAGACATATGTGTAGTAATTATATCCTTGTAATTATATCATCTTTATATATTATCTTTATTTAATTTTCCATATAATTCAAAAAGAAATACAGCAATGCAGGACTTTAAAAGAGAAACATAATCAAACTAAATAAGCAAACAAACAAGCCACTAGAAATAGAACATACAACTATGTACTAGGCATTGATTTATCCAAGAGGGGTATTCTCTAGTCATCAGAGGAGGAACCTTTCAGGGTCAACAACTCAGCTCTTCAAAAATTCTTAGAATCCTAAGCAAGTGCTGTACACTGCTAGGTGTCAGCAGATCTCCACTCTACCTGATACTACAAGGCCAGTTAATAGTACCATGCTTCACAGCCTTGTAAATTTTACACAACTGGTATTTTACACGCTCGCCTGGGCCTCCTCTCAACCACCTTGACAGTGATCTCTAGAACCCCCATTCATTATAAAGAGATCCTGCTTTAAGCTGATACCCTTCACAGAATTCTCCTTCCCGGTGCTTTCCTGAGGCTAAGATCTGACTGTTTTTCTTTTCTCCCTGAAGCTTTCTTAAGGGAAAGAGGATGTTCATTCTCCCATACTTTATGTATCCCTGGACAAGGAGATAATCTTGTTAGTATTCTCTTACTGTTTCATTGTCACTTCCAGGCAATTTTTCCTTAAAAAAAGAACATGAAGGTTAAGCTTAAAGACTTCTGAGATCAGACTGCCTGACCTGAAGTCGGGCTCCGCTATGTCTATGGCGATTTGATCTTGGGAAATTAGTAAATACTTCTGTATCTCAATATCCTCATTTAAAAATCAGAGATTAAAAAAAAATACTTAACGTCTAGACTCGTGAGAATTAAATCAGTTAATACATAAAGCACATAGAAAGTAGTTTGATTACAATTTTTTCCACATACATTCATTAGTATAATGTTTTCTAGAAAAATTTTCTATAATGATTTCTAGAAAAACCCAAACTGTATCTTTTAATTCCTACTATTGGTTTCATATATGATCTCTGTAATAGCACAAAATCTCAAATATTTCAATGTTTTTAAATAAAATTCTGATGTTTCCCTTTAGTTTTCTCTGTGGAGAATTCTAGTCATTTATTTCATGTATTCTCTTATGAGATGATTTTGGACTACTTGTAAGCTTATCTACTCCATATTTAATAGATGGTTGATAGTGGTTCCCTCTTAAAATTTAAAAAGGACATGTAAATCTAAAAATGCTGGTTGGTTGTACGTAAGTGAACTAAGGAAAAAAAAAACCTCATAAAATAATAGCTTTAAGTATATAGCTATTAATTTTCCAATGTATCAAATCAAAAAGAGTCAAGACAAATACATGAAATAAAAGATGAGAAAAAGTAAATTCTCATTTCTTATTATCCATTAATAAAAAGGTCTATATTATAATGCAGACATAGATGCATTTTACTACAGGTGAACACCCCATTGCTCCAGTGAATTAATTTACATTTTAGTCAACAGATAGAATCTCCTCTCATGGGAGTTATAGCATCTGAATGATTTTGGTGGTCTCCTCAGAGCCCACTAAATCAGAATAAAGACAAAACCAATGAAAATATAATTATGGCTCTAGAGATTATATCTACAAATTTATTCTCTACCACAAATTGCAGAAAACCTTAATAAAAGTTGAAAAACATCTCTATTAAGATAAGTAGCTTGGTCTAAATCCTTCTTGCTTGTTCCCCCTTGAATGATATGATGAAGATAAAGTACACATTCAAATCATTATAGAGTTAAAATACTTGCACAACATTCCTCAATTCTTCAAGCAAGAATTCCAGGCTTACAACAGTCCTGAATTGGCACTAATTCCATGATCACTCCCAAAACATAAAAAATTAAATTGAACCAATGTGATGTGTTACATTTGTTTTGTGAAAATCCAAATTTGCAGGCTGATGGTCTGCACTTCGTCACTGACTACTGTAATAAAAAGTACTCTATCCAGCAGTATAATAGAAGCATTAGTCTTTAAGTCTTCATAATTTTAAAATAATAATTAACACTTCTCAAAGTATAGTCTATAGACTTCTAGGTGACCTCATTACTGTTCCAGGGGCATCAGGACGATAAGACAATTTTCCTAATGATACCAAGATGCTATTGGCCTTTTTTGATGTGATGGCAAACAGTTTAAAAGCAATGGCACATAAAGCTCCAGGTTCTTAAGCATGAGTCAAATGGCACCTAACAGTGCTAGAAATCATTTAACTCTTCACAGCAACAAACCTGAAGTAAAAAGAAAAAAAAGAGAGAAAATACAATTTAAGAATAACTTTAAGCAGTAAAAAGCGTATTAAATATCAACCACCTAGCAATATTTTTTCAATATTCTATATGATGAAATGGAAAGTATGCATAAAGTTTTTTCATGAAATTTGAATCATTATGGTCATCTGGAAGAGAAGCAATTGTGCACTTGTTTGAGTTGTGAGCTGATCTAGCCTGTGTTTGTGTGTGTGTATGTGTGTGTGTGTATGTGTGCATTATGCCATTTTACTTGAAAGAACTATAGAAAGACCGAAGTATGTTTGTTCAGTCTCCAATACTAAGCAAATGTGTTCTTTAATATGAATTAAAGACAACAACTGAACTTAATGGCTAATGATAAAATTTGAGCTTTTAAGTAAAATATTAGAAATTTGGAAAACAGACAACTATCATCATGAGTTTGATGGCTTCCCAACACAGAGACTTTTTTGATGAGATTAGTAGTGACAAAAATGAATGATTTAACTCTAAGTATTTTTGAAAAGAAATATGTCATTCTTGGCAGATCTGCTAATTCAATGAAACAACATCTTCGAAAATGATTCATCCTTGCATAAAAGGATACATTCAAAATGCAGGGTGGACCAATGGGTTTTAGTGTAATAGAGCTCAAAGATGTGGTTTCAGTATCCACATTATGATTAGCTTTTAAGAAAGTACCACTTGTCTAGTTTTGGCATAGCAACAAAGAAAAAATATTCTTAATTATATAAAAATGCTTTTAAAATACTCTTCATTTTTCTACAACATACATGGATTTTCCTCATATATTTAAACCAAAATAACATGCTCGGCAACAGATTGAGAAGATATTAAGAATCCAGGTGTTTTCTATTAACCCGGATATTAAGCTGATTTGCAAAACTATAAAATAATATCAATATTCTCTTCAATGTTTACTCCTTTTTTGGAAAAATGGTTATTTTCCTTTGAAAAAGTTTCTCCATGTTAACATATGGTAGGTTTATTATTGTTCTTCTTAAATGAAATTATAATTTTTAAAAAATTCTTATAGAATAAAATATCAGTAGATGTAACCTTTGTAAACAAAAGCTTTTTGGCATCCTTAATGATTTCTAAGAGTGAAGGAATCCCAAGATCAAAAACTTTGAGAAACGTTGATCCAGATCAAGGATCAGTGCCTTTCTCAGCCCTCACATCTGGATTTCTTCTCCAGGGTCAGGACATCTCACTCATTCTCTGCAGCAATATTAGGGAAGGCAGGTTCCTCTACAACCTACAACAGCAGTGTTTCCTGGTGTCTAATTTATAATTCATTTAAACTATCTTCTCAATAATTTTCTTTTTTTTTCTTTTTTTCTTTTTGGAGAGCCTGGCTTATCAAAATACTTTTTTCAAAAAACTTTTCAGCCACATTCCTGTGATAAAATTGCTAGTTTTTAAAAATATTGTTTTCACTATTAATACCCACTTTTGATTTGATTCATTGTTCAAACCCATTAACATTTTACAGCTGATTTTTCTATTGTAACATAACTCTGTATCACCTTAAAATTTAATTTTGGACTCCTAATATTTATTAATAAATAATATATAACTGAGTAACCGATGAGAGCAAACTTTTTCACTTCATTAGACTCTGAGAGATTATCAGTAATTAATCAATGTCATTGGTATATTTTTAATCAGTAGTAGAACTAATAACAATACTATTATTAATTGCATATTCAATCATCTTAGGAAGAAGAAAAAGAAGGGGTTGGGGAGGTGGGGGAGAAGAGAAGAGGCAGATTTCTCTGCTTCTATTTAGAGAACTCATGATGGTTTCCTTGTGATCCCTGTTATTATTCCTGCATTCTTTTAGTATTTTGAGAAGCAACAAAAGCATGAAAATCATCATGCTTTTCAGTGTCTTGCTTCTAGGAAACTTCTATATTCATTGCATACTTTTAAAATATAGAACATTTTCTTGTAGCCTGCCTCCAGAGCCTCTCCTTTTAACTTCTATTTCTTAAAGATTAACAGAAATAATTTTTACTTGCCTCTATAAACCCTTCAGTAAACTTTGGTATAATATTTAAAAGAGTTCATTCTTATTTTTTCCAATTAGGACACCCACAATCTTCCAGTATTTTAAGTCTCATCTAAGAGGATATGGCAAGCACTAGGGTAAAGAGTTTCTAAGATGGTCCCCAATAATCTTTGCTTCCTAGTATCCATACCCTGTGTAAGTCCTTCTTGTGTGTAGGCTTAACGGTATCACTTGTATTAAATAAAATGTAGTAGAAGTGCTGGAATGTCACTTCTGAGAGTAGCTTATAAAAAGGTGTGGTTTCTGTCTTAGACATAGTCTCTCACATTTTCTCTTGGATTGTTTACCCTTAAGAAAGTCGGCCACCATATTATAGGACAACCCTGCAGATAAACCTATTGGGTGAGGGATTGAGTTTTGCCAACAACTACATGAGTGAGCTTGGAGGTGGAACTCCCTCCCTGTGATGGGTCTTTTAGATAAGATCACAGACACAGTTGACAGCTTGAGAACAACAATTTTGAGCCAGTGGTGCTTGGATAAGACACAATCAGATACTTGACCCACAGAGAACTGTAATTTAATGAACATTTGTTGGTTTAGGCTGCAAAGTTTTAGGGTAATATCCTATACATGATCAATATACCTACCAGCATGGGTTTTCTTAGTGTTGAGTCTGAATTTTATGTTGTGTTCGCTTTAGGTTTTTATAAATTAATCACAATTTAAAAGCCAGCTAGACAAAGATGATAGTGTGTCAGGCAGAAAAATCTCAAATTTTCTAAGACAGTAACTATAGCATTAATAGTGTTGAAGTCGTATCTTCAAACCTATATATAAGGGTATTAGTTAAGGAAGTAATTAAGGGTAATGTCTTTGACGCACATACAAATGCTGCAGGGGTTATTTTAATAGTTTTATGCAATTTCTGAATTTTCAGTGGCTCCTGGTTCTAATGGATATGTCATGGGAACACTAGACTGAATTAAATATTATTTATAAGAATTGTTTTTAGAGAAACCATAGTGTTTTCCTTGGAGTTACTCCACTAATGACAAAACTGAGTCCTCAAGAAATAAATGTTGATACTACTGCTTTGGGGTTTGATTCATTGTTTATAGCAACATTAACCACACTAATATAATGTGTCTCTTTTAGTGTTTACTCACTAACTTGATAAGGTAGTCTGGAGGGACCCTGTTTCTCCCTCTCCCTCTCCCCCTTCTCCTACCCCCTCTTGTTCTCTCTCTCTCAAATAAATAAATAAAATCTTTAAAAAAAATAAAATAAGTTGTGCCAATCTCAAGGTCACCTAGATTTCTCCTATGTTAACTTCCAGAAATTTTACATTTTGTATTTTTGCTTAGTTTTTGATTTCTAGAACTTCTTTTTGATTCCTTTATAGAGTTTTCCTCTCTCTGCTTATGTTAGCCATTTATTCTTGCATACTGTCCACTTTTTCCATTAAGGATCTTAGATGTTAATCATAGTTATTTTAAATTCCAGATGGAGTAACTTCAAAATCTTTGCCATATGTGGGATTTTAATGTTGTTCTGTATCTTCAAACAGCAATGGGTTTTGTTTTGTCTTGTTTTTTGTTTTTGTTTTAATTTTCCTTTTTGCCTTTTAGTATGCCTTATAATTTTTTGTTTAAAGCTGGTATGATGTTCCAGGTAAAAGGAACTGATGGGCTTTTGATGTGAGGTTTTATTTATCTGTCTAGAAGTTAGGCTATGTTTACTGTTTGAGGTAGCTATGTCAGAGACTAAAATCTCCTCTGGTGTATTTGTGTTTGTCTCCTCTGTTATCTTTAGGTTTCTCTAGTGACTTCTTAAATAAGGTCTAAGGTTTGCAGTTTTTTTGGTTTTAATCATCTGTTATAGTACAGATGCTCCACTGATGTGGATATAGGTATTGGGGGAAGCAATGAATCTCTAAATCTATTATTAGACACTAGCCTTTCAGTGTCCCTGAGGTGTGATTTTCACAAATTTTTCTTTGCCTTCTCATCCCCCCTTAGGTAAGACAAGAAGGCTACAGGGGCTGCCCTTCCTTATGCCAGATAATACTTAGGGAAAGTAGTTCTCTTTGAGGTCTCCTATTTGTTACAGGAACATAATGAAGGAAAGAATACTAGAGTATTCTTATTTCAAAATGGTTTCTTTCCACCCCTCGTTGGAAGCATGAAGGTTTTCTGCATTCTTCAGAATGAGAATCTAGTAAGGTTTCTGGAGGCAAAACATATAGAAGACTGGGACCGCTGGAGTTTTTAATTCTCCAGCTACTCCACACTGAACATCCTGCGACTCCTCAATTGCAGGAAAGCATTCCCATGTTATTGATTCTTGGGGTCTGAATGGCTGTGCCTATTGCGGGGTTTCTGAACATGCAGGATTGTTGCCTGGACCATGGCTAAGCAGGGCTGTAGCTGGGTCACAGGACTGCTACAGGAGATGCAGTTAGATTGAGGTTGGTGGATTTGCCAGAGACAAAATCTTAAATACAGATAGAAGAAGATACATCACCTTCAAAAGACAAACTAACACCTATTTTTCAGTAAAAATGTTCAAAAACTAGACAATAACTTATAATCTCTTTAAAGGATTGAAGGAAAATGATACAAAATTCTAATGCAAAATTATATAGCCAACAAAGATATCCTTCAAAAACAGAGATGAAGACTTTCAAAGTTAGCTATGATGAGTAAAGAACTTGGAAGCCATCATTTCTATCCTTAAAACAAGAAAAAAGCTGAAGAAACTGAAAAATGACAAAGTTTCTTAAATCTGTCAAAGAATTGAGGTTACAGGACAAACTGTTGCCCCCTAAAACCAGTGAGAGAAGCATATAGAAAATGACAGCTTACTGGAAACAGAAGCCCACCACTGGAACCAATACTATCACTAATCAACATCATTAATTATGAGGGAAATATAAATAAAAATCACAATGAGATAGCACTATACCTGTGAGAAAGGGCTATTACAAAAAGACAAGATAAGAAGTGTGGGAAGGATATGGAGAAAAGGGAGCCCTTGTACACTGTTGGTGAAAATGTAAATTGGTACAGCCATCATGGAAAACATTATAGAAGTTTCTCAAAAGATTAAAAATAGAACTATCGGGGCGCCTGGGTGGCTCAGTGGGTTAAGCCACTGCCTTCGGCTCAGGTCATGATCTCAGGGTCCTGGGATCGAGTCCCGCATCGGGTTCTCTGCTCAGCAGGGAGCCTGCTTCCCTCTCTCTCTCTCTCTCTCTGCCTGCCTCTCTGTCTACTTGTGATCTCTCTCTGTCAAATAAATAAAATAAAAAATCTTAAAAAAATAAATAAAAATAGAACTACCATATGATCTAGCAATCCCACTTCTAGATATTATATGCAAAGGAAATGAAATCTGTACCTCAAAGACATACCTGCACTCCTATGTTTATTGCAGCATTATTCATAATAGCCAAGAGAGGAAAACAACCCGTGTTGATGGATGAATGAACAAAGAAAATATGGTATATATTTATACACACACACACACACACACACACACACACACACACACGCACAGAATGGAATATTCTTCTGCCATAAAAAGATGGAAATCCTGTCACTTGTGACAACACAGATGACCCCGGAGAACATTCTGCAAAGTGAAATAAGTTAGATATAGAAAGGCAAATACTATTTTATCTCATTTATGTGTGGAATCCAAGAAAGTCAAACACATAGAAAGAGAGACTAGAATGATGGTTGCCAGGGTTTGGTGAGTGGAAGACATGGGAAAATGTTGGCCAAATGGTACAAACTTCCAGTTATAACATGAATAAATTCTAGGTATTTAGTGTACAGCATAGTGACTATAGCTAATAATACTGTATGGTATACCTGAAATTTGCTAGGAGAGTAGACTTAAATATTCTTGATACACACACACAGACACACACATACAATGTAAAATGACAGGTTTGATTACTAGCTTGATTGTGGTAACATTTCACAATGTATACAAATATCAAATCACCACTTTTATAGCTAAGATACATGCAAATTTTATTTGTCAATTATACCTCAATAAAGTTGAGATAAAAAGTTTTGCCTCTGGGGGCGCCTGGGTGGCTCAGTGGGTTAAAGCCTCTGCCTTCAGCTCAGGTCATGATCTCAGGGTCCTGGGTTAGAGCACCGCATAGGCATCTCCGCTCAGCGGGGAGCCTGCTTCCCTTCCTCTCTCTCTGCTTGCCTCTCTGCCTACTTGTGATCTCTGTCAAATGAATAGAGTCTTTAAAAAAAAAAAAGTTTTGCCTCTGGTCTTATGATATGTCTAGATTTATTATTCTTTATATTTATCTTGCTAAGGGTTTCATAGGTTTTTGAATATGGATTTATTAAAATTTTTTAAAAACATATGCTCACTAACTTTTATTTCTGTCCCATTCTCTTGCTTTTGTCCTTCTGATTTTCTAACCAAACTTCTGTTAAGACTTTTCACTTTATTCCACCTTAATCCAATGCTTTAAATTTTTCCTTTTAGTTCACTTATCTGAGATTCAGTTTGTATATTTTCTATTATTTTTTTGTCAATTGTTAAATTTGTTTTCTGTCATTTGTATTTTGCTGTTAAACCAAAATAACAACGATTTCTGGTTTTACATATTTTATTTCTCAAGTCTGGAATTTTAACTGATTTTGTCTATGGTTTTCTAATAAAATTCTCCAGTTTGTCTTTTTATTATATTTATATTGTATGTTTATCTATTTTCTTAAACATGGCAAATATAGTAATAGTAAAGATTTTTTAAAACCTAATTTATGTTTGCATATCATGAGTGCTTCTATTGTGGTTTTACAAATTTTTTGTTGTCCCATACTAAATTTTGATGTTCTTAATATTTTCTTTATGTTCTCATATTTGCTGATTGAATAATTAATATGTTGTTAAAAAATTTCAGCTCGAAGACACCTTGGTGGCACCTTGTTAAGCATCTGACTTCGGCTCCTGTCATGATCCCGCAGTCCTGGGATCAAGTCCTACCCCCAGGCTCTCTGTCTGGTGGGGAGCATGCTTCTCCTTCTCCAACTCTCCCTGCTTGTGTTCCTTCTGTCACTCTCTCTCTCTCTCTCTATCAAATAAATAAATAAATAATCTTTTTTAAAAAAAGTCAGCTTGACTGGGTTCTTATCTGAAGACTCTAGGGAAGAATCTGCTTGCAAGTACATTCTTATTGGCAGAATTCAGTTCCTCATGGGTGTAAGACTGTGGTCCCCATGTTCTTTCTGGCTGTTGGTGACAGGTCATTTTCAAGTCCTATAGGCTGCTCTCCCAACTCCTTGCATCTTCAAGTTAGCAATGGCATATTGAGTCCTTCTCTTGCTTAGAATCTCTCTAACCACCCATTCTGCTCTATCCATGTTTTTTTTTCTTCGTTTTATTTTATTTCTTTTCATTGTTCCAAAAATTTATTGTTTATGCACCACGCCCAGTACTGCATGCAATATGTGCCTTCTATAATACCAACCACCAGGCTTACCCAACCCCACACCCCCTCCCTTCCCAAACCCTCAGTTTGTTTCTCAGAGCCCACAGTCTCTCATGTTTTGTCTCCCCGTCCAATTTCCCCCAACTCACTTTTCCTCTCCATCTCTCAATGTCCTCTGTGTTATTCCTTATGCTCCACAAGTAAATGAAATCGTATAATAATTGACTTTCTCTGCTTGACTTATTTCACTCAACATAATCTCTTCCAGTCCCATCCATGTTGATGTAAAAGTTGGGTATTCATCCTCTCTGATGGAGGCATAATACTCCGTTGTATATATGGACCATATCTTCCTTATCCATTTGTCCATTGAAGGGCATCTTGGCTTTTTCCACAGTTTGGCGACTGTGGCCATTGCTGCTATGAACATTGGGATACTGATGACCCTTCTTTTCACTACATCAATATCTTTGGGGTAAATACCCAGGAGTGCAATTGCAGGGTTATAGGGAAGTTATATTTTAAATTTTTTTGAGGAATCTCCACACTGCTTTCCAAAGTCACCCATGATTGTTCTTAACAAAGGATTTTCCAGCCACATCTTTGGTTTTCTCTCCAGAATATGCTTTCTATTTTTTGCAATATGGGTAGAATTTCCCAAATCTTCATTACATTTCCTTCAGCTTATCTTTTTCAGCTTGCATTTTACTATAAGCAGTAGGGAGAAACCAAGCCACACCTTCAACACTCTACTTAAAAACCTGTCAGCAAGGAGGATCTTCAGAAATTGGGTTCACTATTACTGGATGGTGATCATTATTATTTAGCTATTAAAATCCAAGAAGAAATATTTAGGCGACTATGTTTTGTCCACCCAATGGTGATGCTATCTTATTCTCTCTCCCCTCTTGTCTTGTGGAATTCCTTCTTTGCAGAAAGTTTATATTCTGTTGGTGTAAGGATGTGCTTCAGGCTAACTAGAGATTTTCCTATGATCCAGGATTTTTTTTTTTAAAGATTTATTTGTTTGTTTGTTTGAGATAGATTAGATAGATAGGTAGATAGATGATAGATAGATATATATCAGGCACACATGTGAATCGGACAGAGAATCTGAAGTCAACTCCAACCTGGGGGTCAATTTCATGACCCTGAAATCATGACTTTAGCTGAAACCAAGAGTTGACCACTTAATCAACTGAGCCACCCAGGTGCCCCCATGAACTAGGATTTTTAGTTTTGAGTTTTTTACCCTATTCTTTGTCAGTGATAATAGGAAACAGTATAGTACTTTCCCACGCCATCAAGCAATGATTTTTTTCTTATTATTCTCACAGAGAAAATGGTTTCCTATGATTATAGTTGCAGATATAATTTCTCATTTATTCCTGTGTCATCTGCTTTTATCCAATGCCCTCTTGATCCTGTTGTAGCAGTGAAGTATTCAGTTTTTGCACCTTAGCTGAGTATTTTGCTTTTTCTTCAAAGAGAAACTTTTTGCTGGACCTCTTGGGCTGCAGATGTGGCGTTATCTGCTAGATATATTTTAACTACTTCCCCTTGTTTGCATGACTTTCCTGATAAATATCCACTTCTATGGACATTCTTTCCACTCATTTTGGATTTTGAGTGTTAGCTCCTCCAGCTTTCATGGAATATAGAGTTTATGTGTTTGTTTCTCATAAATAGTGTGACTGTGGGATGATTTCTTGGAAAATAATAAAGGAAACAATTTCTGGAATACTGAAGTTTTTCATTATATGCAATATCCACTTTTTAGGAAGTGATTTCATCTTGAATAATTTATAGGAAAAAGTTCAACATACTAACAAATAAAACAATCAACAGGTAATTGTTATATTCTTGAAACAAACTTGAACAGTATATATACTATGGTGTACTTGAAAATTGATATTTGTAATTATATACTTAGATAAACCATTACTCTGAATAGTTTCTTGACCTATAAAATGTTTTGGAGAGACCTCACAATTTCTAACATCACTTTCTATTCTAAATATTTAGGGCTCCATTACATACTTCATCCAAGTTCTGGCTTGCCAAAGTTTAATTATAGTAAAACCAGTTTTTCAAGTAAATACTGCCTTTAGATTAATGAATTTGGATTATGTAAATATTTTGTAAGGGACATGTTTATGTTAAGAAATTTAAACTTCCAAGAGATTTCTTGAAAACCTCTTAATTTATAGTGGAAAAATTACTTACATTTTCAAAAAATTATAACATATGCTTATTATTATGAATGATTCAAACTGTCTTAATATGAGAATACAACTGTATTTTCTCTTTCGTTATGTTAAAAGAAAGGAATGCAGAATTTCTTCTCACTTTTACAAATTTTTTAAATTAAGCTTTTTCTTTTCCTCAAGGAAAGAAGAACTGGTTTTAGGTTTGTGATGTTTCCAAATCTGAATTTACTAGGCCATATATGTCTCTTTCCAGATAAGAAGAAAATGTATTTTGAGAAAAGATAAGATATATGGTTCTTCTTGGGGAAGCAATAAAAGATTAATGCTTTCCCCTAGGAGAAAAGTAGGTCAGAGAATTGAGAAGAGAGCTTCCAAACCAAGGAGTTGATCATGGTGAAGTTCGATAGAACTCAGCCTGGCAGGAATTGAGTGAAGGGACCACGTAAAAGAGTCATTTTAAAGAGCTTTATGGGAGATCCCTGGAGACCCACTGGAAAGGAAACGTTGCCCAAACACTTCCCAGTCTTTATTTTAGAGAGAATTTTTTATTCTCTTAGTGCAGAAGATTATTATCATCTTCAAATAGTCTTTGTCAAGACCTATTGAATAAAAAATCCACTAATTATAGCATATTTTCCAAATAACTTTATTAATACATTCACTCAGATTGAATGCACTTTAAATGTACAAATTAAATCGGGACATCTGGAACTTTCAAGATTATTGCCTAGGGATTATGTATAATAGCTATTTATTCAGCACATTATTACTTTTTCAAAGAACAATTAAGCTCATGATCTTATTTACACTCCATAATAAAAACTGACAGTGAAATACAATTGAAAAATTCTGGCCTAGGACTCAGAAATCTAAGACCCAATTTGGCTCTGTTTCCAAAGTCACTTAATTTCACTGTAAAGTCACTTAATTTCAGTATGCATCATTAAATTCCACTTTTTTGGTAACAAAAGACCATTTTTTCAACCTTTAGGAGTTTATATTATTCAGATGAGATAAGTCCCTCCATTGGCATAAGAGATGAAACCATTGCCTGGATGTCAGTGATTTATCCATAAAGTACTTAGAGACCAATTATGACCAGCAAAAGTTAATTCCTGAGACTTTCTTTGGAAAAGAGATGTCCTTCCTGGGGATTGCTAAACTGGTATAATGTAAGCCTGGAGGTCTAGAAGTCCCTGTGTAGATAGCCCTCTAGCAAACAAGGCCAATGCAAGGGAAAATAGAAAAAACAAACAAACAAAAAAAAAACACGGAAAGACAGAGACCTCTTGATTCAACATGAGTTCATGTATTCAGGCATGTTTATCCAATAAATTCTTTTTTTTTTTTTTCCTTTAGAGTTAGTTCAAGTTGGAATTCTGCCATTTGCAAGAAGACAAGTATGACTCATATATTATCTTTAACTATAAAATTAAATAACTGCATGATGATTTCTAAAGTTAAATCACTATAATGCAAACCCTAAGAGGAAGCATTTAAATACAGAATCTAAGGTCTCTAGATGCAGGGATCTTTTTTCCAATGACAACTCATCAGTATAAAGAACAACCTTTGAACATAGTAAACATATTCATATGTTCAATACATATGTTCAATACATATTTGTTAAATGAATGAATGGATTTTAATCTTAAAATGGGAAAGCCATTTTCTAATTCTATCTCCCTTACCAGTCTAACTAGAAGAAAAAAAGTACAATGTCATTTTCTTGCACTTGAGTGTGGTGCAATTTGGGAACACTGGGGATCTTTTTTATCTTTGTGAAATTGAAAAACACAGGTGCTCTCCACTCTTCTTATTTGTGTGGCTGACCATGAATACAGTTATCACACACGTGAAGATCTAAAACATCTATTTTATCATAATTAAATCTCTATTTGAACTTATATTTTTCATAGGTTTATATTATGGATGGATAATTCCATGGTTATTAGATGTTTATTGAGCACTTAAAATAGCATAGAAATTATGCTATTGCAATATATATTATCATAGAAATAGCAAAATAATTCCTGAATTTCTTTCCCATTAGATATAAATGACTTGTTTACCTAATAGAGTTTGTGAGGGTAAAAAGATAAAAACGTAATTATACATGTGAAAATATATTGTAAACTAGAAAAATTGACATGTACATCTAAGGTGTTTCTTTTTTTTAATATTTTATTTATTTATTTGACAGAGATCACAGGTAGGCAGAGAGGCAGGCAGAGAGGAAGGGAAGCAGGCTACCCACTGAGCAGAAGTCCAATGCGGGGCTCAATCGCAGAACCCCAGGATCACAACCCGAGCCGAAGGCAGAGACTTTAACCCACTGAGCCACCCAGGCAACTGTAAGGTGTTTCTAAAGGGCAACCCAAATTAGTACTTAAAATTAGGTCATATTTCACAGACATGAGCAGTTGCACTGACCGTTTTAGACAGAACCATACCTTTGGAATATACTATGAATATATATAATATGGCAGAATATAGATTTTGGCAGAATGGTACCCTTAGAACACAACTCTAGAAAGCATCATTCATAGTAATCATACAAAGTTGCTGCCCTAGGTCATGTTAGTAATAATAGCCTATTTATATCAACTGTCCCCTCATCTTGCTGTCAGTGAAATTTCAGTCCCTGTTAAAATATCCTAAAACATACCTTTATTCCCAAAGTTTATTTTATATATACTCACTGATAAGACCTATAACCAACCACATGGATTCTACACTCTTTCTCTTCTCCAGATTCAGTTTCCCAGAGGAATGTCTATTGCCAAGACCACTCTGTTTGAAAACTGTAGGAAGGCACTTTGACTCACGCTCTGTTCCCCATGGCTGAACTGTCTCCATCAGGCATTGGCATCACATTTACCAATCTCTCTTGCTGCCGCTAGCACTTTTGTGGGCATTATTGCTGCTTCTTCCTTTGCCAGAAACTTGCAGCCCTGCTGAAATGGAGACCTCATGAAATGGAGCCAGTGTGGTACTTTGCAGAAGAAGAAAAAAAGAGCCATTAGCTAAAGCCTTTTATTGAAATATAGAAACAGCCGTGATGGTTTTGTGGATAGCAAGATGCTTAAATACTTTACAAAAAAAAAAAAAAATTTGAGGATGGTCAAGTAAAATCCAGTTTCTTCAGAGAATTTTCACTGTCTGAATTCTTGAAAAGATGAAAAATTGAAGTTGTGTTAATCATAGAACATGACGCAGGGCCCACAGTACTGAATCCGCGGTTTATCAGACATTCATTAACTAACTGGATTTAGCAATAGTTAGGGGAGGAAACATTGAAAGCTACGTCTTGCTAGAGTCAGTGGAAATTTTTATTCCTTCAGCATTTCTAAAATTCTGAACCCAGTGCATTTTCCACAGGCACTACAGTCAATGACGAAGTAAAGAATGCTTCACTCACTTTTGCTGTTATGTTTTATCACAGGGTTATTACAATGTTTCTTGTCTTCATCTCTCAAACCCTCCAGAGGAATTACTCTCCTATTGTGAGTCACATTGTATCTCCCCAAAATTTATATGTTGAAGTTCTAACCCCAAGTACTTCAGATGTGACTGTTTAAAGGCTTAAGGTAAAATGAGGTCACTAGGGTTGGCTTTATCCCAATATGATGGATGTCCTTGTAGGAAATCTGGACACAGACACATACAGATAGGAGACCATGTGAAGACACAGGAAGAAGATGGCCAGTCACAAGCCAAGGAGAGAGGTCTTAGAAGAAATCAACCTTGCTGGCATATTGATCTCAAATTTTCAGCCTCCAAAAGTCTGAGAAAATAAATTTCTGTTGCACTAAGCCACCCAATTTGGGTTACTTTGTTATGGAAGACTTAGCAAACTAAAACATCTCCCATCTTAGAGCTAAAGTTTTATTAATAGAGGATTCTAATTCCTTAAAATAAATTCTCTCTCAGAAGCCTCTCCAGTCCTCTGTTCCCCTACCATACCCAGCAGGTCTGAATTCAGTGTTGGATGCAGCTGAAGCTTGAGGTAAGCCACATGATCCTCCTTCCTAACCTGAACATTCCTATTTTACTTTTAATGACTTGTCACAGCACTATAGTCGGTAGCATCATTATAATAGAGACACTTTTTAAAACATAAGAATTACTCTGTTATAAATCAGTCTCATTAAAGTTCATAAATATGAACTAATATAGAGCAAAAGGCAAATTGTACTTAAAAGAGAGTAATGCATTTCTTCAACTGCTTCCACTGTGTAATAACACGTTTAGGAGAACCTCCTTATTGCTCTTCTATTTGCAAGTTTTGGTCAATACCTGAAGTAATGGTCTTGTCATTAGACTCGCTTAAACATAAAAGCTTTGCGGTGTCAGAGAGAAGGTTCATTGAAAAAGGAATTGACTATATGGCACACTTGAATGTGCTCGCACTTCTAAGTGAATTTGTAAGCTCGTCCTGATTGATGACACATTGGGCAACATCTTGCAATGTTGGAGAGGAAAATTAAATACATATAGATTGCACACTGAGAAAGGATGGGTGCTCTTTTCTCTGTTCTGTGTGAGTTAAAATCTTGTTATATGTTAGCAAATTCATTTTTTCTCCTTATAAATTAATAGGTAGATTATAAACATGGGAGTTAAACAGATATTAATCATAAAACATGACTAATAAACATAAATAAACGTAAATAAAAATATTTAAATATTGATTCTCCTACTTAATCCTATAAACTCTCCATACAGATTAGATTGTCCTAATCTGCAAACTAGGGATAATGCCTGTTTCATAATAGTTGTGACGATCATTAATGCATAGTGCCTAGAAATTCAGAAATGTTCAATAATTGTTAGTTGCTCTCAATAACGGTAGTCAGCAGAGGCAAAAATTTTAGCATTACAATAAAATTAAATTGAATATAAAAAATGCATATATGGCATATTTTCTTTTAGAGGGTATGACAGTTCCTGGGGATGCCATAACAGAGTACCACAGACTGAATGGCTTAAGACAACAGAAATTCATTCTGTCATAGTTCTGGATGCTAGAAGTGTTAATTCAAGGTCTTGATAAGGTTGATGCCTTCTGGAAGTCCTGATGACAGAGAAACTGTCATGTTTCTCTTCTAGTTTCTGGTGGTTACTGGCAATCCTTGGTGTTCTTTGTTTCCAGATGTACCACTCCAATCTCTGCCTCGACCTTCACATGACCTTCTTGTAAATACTCCAGTTATTGGATTTAGGGCCTACCTTAATCCTATATGGCCTCATTTTATGTTAACCAATTACATCTGCAAAAATCCTGTTTCCAAATATGGTCACATTCTTGGGTTCCAGGTCGACGTGAATTTTGGAGGCAGATACTATTCAACCACATGTAGTATGTTCTCTGTCTCCCCCAAATTCACATCTATCCCACATGTAAGACATTCATCCCATACCAACATCCCGGAATTCTTAACCCATTCCTGTATTAACTCTACATCCCAAATTAACAACTCAAAGAGTTCCAAATCCCATCATTTGGGATCAAGTATGGTTGAGACTCTGGGTATGATCTATCCTGGGGCAAAATTTCTCCTTGGTTGTGGACATGTAAAACTGGAAGACAAGTTGTGCTTCCAAAATGAGGTGGGACAAGCCTACAACAGATATGCTTATTCTGAAAGGAAGAACATGGAAGGAATGAAGTGTTCACGGGTGCAAAGCAAGTTCACAGCTCATCAGGGGAAGTTCCATTAGGTTTCAAGGCCTGAGAATAATCCTCTGTGACTGGACGTTTTACTTTCTGGGCCTGTCAAAGTCTCCCACTGGCATGGTCTCTGGGCCACACTCAGAGTCATTCTTCCTTCTGTCCCTTTCAGTCCAGGCTATTAGTATTTCCGTTGGTTAAAAAAATAATAATAATCTCAAAAATGCTGTCCATCTTCTATGTACATCAAAAGGATGCACACCATTAGCAGGATTTTTCATGGGTTATTCCACAGGTTCTTTTCTTGGATAATTTTCTACAGGTTCTTTCTGGGTAATCCCATCTCTATTCCTGACTTCTGCTGAGAGTGCCCACTGGATCCATGAGTCACACACCTAATTTCTTCACCAAAATGTTGTTCAGCCTTCAAGTTCTGTCCAGTGAATGCTTTACACTTTTTTATAATATGAATAGCCTGAGGATTTTCCAAATCAAGCTCTGGTTCCTTTTTGCTTTATAGTTTGTTTCTCAATTTACCTCTCTCCTCTTGCATTGTACAATATACAGTGAGGAGAAGTCAAGCCACACTTTACATACTTTGCTTAGAAATCTCCTAAACTACATATCCAAGGTCATCGCCCACAATTTCTACTTTCCACCCAACACTAGAACACAATTCAACTAAGCTTTCTGTCACTTAATAACAAGAATCAAGAATTGCCTTTCCTCCAGGGTCCAATAACATGTTTCTCATTTCCTTCAGAAAACTCACTAAAGCACCTGTAATAACCATACATCAACTGGCATTCTCTTTCCGATGAGCATTCTGTTCATGTATTCTCTAAGATGATAGAAACTTCTCTACCATTGTCTTCACTTTCACCTATTCCTTCACCAGAACCACATTTAACATCCATATTTCTACTAATCTTCTCTTCAAGATAACATAGGCTTTTTCTAGACATTCCCCTACCCATACCTAAATCCAAAGTCACTTCCATAGTTTCAGGTATTTTGTTACAGCAGTACCCAACTCCCTGGGACCAAAATTTATCTTATTCTTTTAGGGCTGTTGTAACAAAGCACCCTAAATCGGTTCACTTAAAACAGAAATTGATACTCTAACAGTTCTGGACAACAGAAGTCTGAATTCAAGACTGTGGGACAAAAACTGTCTCTTGCATGTGGTGGTTGCTTGTGTTCCTTGTCTTATATACCTATCACCAATCTCTGCCTCTGTGTACACATGACTTTCTTGTCAGTATGTCTTCCCATGGCCTTCTCATTTCGAAATAAGGACAAATTCTGAGCTTCCAGGTGATGCATTTTGGAGAACACTTTCACCCAAGTTCAGAGGATATGTGTTTCAAATCAGGACACAGATCCAGTTCATGTAGTGTCTATGATAAATGGAGACCACTTAATAAAGAATTAAGTCAAAATTTACCAATAAGAAGTATTATTCTCTGTATACTTTCTGCATAACAGCATTTTTTAATACAATATGCTTTAATAGAAAAATTTAATCTTATTAGTTCAAAAGGTTTTCCACAGAAAACTGGCATGTGACAAATATAAGTCACATATATAAATCGAGCAAATACAAAACAACAAAAAATTAAAAGCACTTGTTTGCCTTTAATTTCAAGCGTGGTAGCGGCAATAAATACTGAAGTAATTTAGAAAAACAAAATTGACTATAGGCTAAAATTATCACTCCATCTAATTCTTCATGTTATGCTTCAATGTTAATGTAGTGTTTACCTGAGAGGGAAATAATTAATTTCATGTTGTTTATTGTTTGATTTTCCAAACTAATAATCTTCCTAGGGTACTGTTTGTTTTAAGCACTAATGTTATGCAGACTTGTGGTGCAAAGGGACAGTGGAGGAATGTGCTGCTCCTGTGGTGCTGGGCAGCTTTGTAGACACTGCTTGTTCTGGATCTCCAGCGAGCAGAGCTTACTGGGAGGAAGGGCTCCAGCGGCTACTGGCAGCCACACTCCTGGGCAAAATGACTTTGAACAAGGACTCGGAAGAATAGTATGACTGAAGCAAGGAGCATTGGGGTTGGTTGAATAGTGAAGATAAAAGTAAAATAAAGTTGAATAAGTAGGCAGGAGTGGGAAACTGGTGAAATATTTAAATGCCATCTGTTTGTTTCCTATAACTCCAACTACTAGCCATTCCTTCTTCAGTGAAGGGGAGTTATTCAGAAACAACTTGTGTGGAACTCAATCCTGAACATTTGGTTTAGAAACAATAATATCCTTAGGTTTATCGTGTGCTTCTTTTGCCTATAGGAGACATTTTTTATTAATTGTTTTAAAATGTCCTGATATCTGAGGACTTGGCCCCAAGCATGAGCTCCTAGATAATTCTGATATACATTTTTCTATTGTTAAAAACTACTTGAAAATAATTATAATTTGTTACTCTATGTGCCCTACCATGACTCTCTATCCCCGGACCATGCTAATGCTCAACATTAGCATTAACACTATACTTCAACTTGCTTTTACAAAACCTCCAGTCTCCTGCCATGTCTCCCCAGTTTCAGGGGTTACCCTGAGGTAGGGTAGAGGGATTCCACCCGTTCATTAAACAGTCTTGATAGCATAAAGGTGAATTCACCTTCTTATCATTCTCTTGCTGAGATCTCTCTTTTCTGGGATCCATGGATAAATTTTTGGATGCCTATATAAAGCTGCCCTATCAGTGCATTCAGCCCCATGAATCCATCAGTCTCCACCTGCACACTGACACCCTGCTGCAAATGTGCTCCAGGGGAGTAGCCTCCCTTCTCTGCACTCTCAGTGTGCCTGTGCCCTCTGTCCGCCATGCAGAAGTAGAAAAAAGATCTCTTGTTCCCCTTAAATTTATTGTATTCCATTAAAGTTTCTAAGTGGAACTATTCAATGTTACAGTCCCTTACAGAGTTTTTATTGAAAAAGTCCTCTTTTGCTAATTCATTAGGATGAAAGGATGGTTAATGATAAATGCATATTTCCAGACAAAGGGTTCAAAAGAGTTTGCAGGGGAAGCTACTTCTGTCTCCAAACCATTTAGTTAACTTCAGTAGCAACAGCTTTTACATAGATCTTTTGAATAACTATCTATGTTCTTTCTTGCTAAAATCATTGCATAAAAGTCATACTCCTGTTTAATCATTTTTTAATTTAACATAATTTGGACATTAGGACATAGCTTACTATTTATAATAGCTGTCTTCAAATATGTCACTTTTTATTGTATGTACCATATAATGGATATTTTAAAGGTTTTAATCATTTGTTATTTCCAGAAACAGCCAAAATGAGTAACCTCATACATATATATTTTCCACTTATAGGAATATATCTGAGGGCTCCTGGGTGGCTCAGTTGGTTAAAGGACTGCCTTTGGCTCAGGTCATGGTCCTAGGGTTCTGGGATCCATTCCCGCATTGAACTCCCTACTCAGCGGGGAGTCTGCTTCTCCCTCTGCCTGCTGCTCCCCCTGCTTGTGCTCTCTCTCTCTCTGTCAAATAAATAAATAAAATCTTAAAAAAAAAAAAGGAATATAACAGGAAGACAGATTCCTAGAAGTAGAATTCCTTGGTCAAAGCCCATATGCATTTAAAATCGTGATAAATACTGCCATGTTGCACTCCATAGAAGCTGCAACAATATTGTCTCACCACCACTACATGACTTTTTAATCTTTGCCAATCTGAAAAGTGAAAAATAGAATTTTCTTATAGTTTTAAAATGCATTTATGGTAATATAATTTATGTTAAGCTTATTTTCATGTATTTTAAACTTTTTTCATTGAATGTGAACTTTTTTTAATGTATGTAACCCTTTCCAATTCTTTTTTTTACTCATCAGTGTGTTAGGGCTTCAGTATTTATTTAATAGCATTTTGTCTATGACGAGTATCCAAAACATTGCCCCACTTTACCAGTTTCCTTTTAATTTTGCCTATTGTTTTCCATTTCAGGTTTTTAAATGGCTTTGGGTCACCAATTGTCCATATTGGACTACCAGAAAAACTTCTTGATCAAGTAAACCTGAATTTAATAAACTTACTATAGCAAAGGAAAACATGACCCTGAGAAAATTTGGTGGCTTCTCAAAAGGAGCTGTCAGGAAATGGTATTCAGAGGGTATTTTGGTCTATACTCAAGTAAGTTGTATTTTTCAAGGAGGAGCACTGGTCAGAATTGGGCAAAGTTCATAATGATATACAACAAAGCAAGAGTATTATTGTAGTAGGTCTTGGTGAGCACATTATTGCCCCACTAAGTAAGCTGTTCAACTAGGTGAGTAAACTGTACAGATGAACTGATTTGCAAGAATTTCCAAAAGCAAACAGTGAAGTTATTTATTGATTTTTAGTCTTATCTTCTTAAGTGAGAATTTCATGGAACAGTTAAATTATGTTAACACAGGTGGTCTTAGTTTTCAACCCCAACAATTAATTACATTGATGCAGGTGGTCTCAGTTCTTGTGATTTTTATTTAATATTTATAGAGGTCTTTCCCATTTCAAAACAAAATTTTAATATAAAAAAAGAAAATCAAATTTCTTCTAATAATTTTATAAGTTTTTTTCTTCCTCTTCCTCTCCTCTTTCTTCTCTTCTTTCATAGTCTTAAGTTAATTATTTGCTTCAATTAAATTATGGTATAAGAAATGAAGTTGGTATAGAAGTTTATTTTTTTTTATGTGCCTAACCAATTGCCCAGCACCATTATTAATCTACCTTTCCTTGACTGATATAAAATGACATTTTTATCATGTAGTCAATACCCATACATATTTGCATTTGTTTCTGGACTCTTTTTTATTTGTTGTTAATTCTATTTTTGAATTGGTACTTTATTATTTTAATTATTAAGATTTATAATGTTTCATAATATGCTTGTGTATCATTAGGTATTCAAGTCCACCTGATTAGTTTCTCCTCAAAAATTTCCTAGTTGATTTTAAACATTCATTTATCCACATGAATTTTAGAGTCAATTTGTCTAGCACTAATGAAGAATAGCCTATTGGTACACTGCAGGAATCACCACTTGCACATTGATTTAGGATTTGCTGAGATTCTTCTAATATTAAGTCTGTCTATCCAACAACAAGGTATTCCTTTCTAAAAACTCAAGTCTCATTTTGGATCCTTTGGTAACATTATGAATATCTCTTCATAAAAAGCTGCTATATTTCTTATTTAGATTATTCACAGGTATGATTGTGTGGCTATTGTAAATAAAACATTTCTCCATCATCTTTCCTAACAAGCATTTTACAAATGTAATATATATGATGTATATATAATTTTGGTATATTGATTTAGCACCAGCCACCTTACTGAAATCTCTTATTGCTTGTGATAATTTTTTATGTGGTTCTTTTGAGCTTTTCTAATATATTATTATAAACAATTTCAACTTTGTCTCTTCCTTTTCAATTTTTATACTTGTTTTCTCATGTAAGTTCCAATAACTAGTACATTCACAAAAATATTAAATATTGCAACTGCTCCTCGGAACAATGTGTTACTTAAACTATAACCCCTGGAGAATTTTGCTAGTTTCCAAGCACATTTAGATATGGCCTTAAGAAAAACATATACTGGTAACAGGTCTTTGGGGAGAAGGACGATATACCACCGTGAAGCTGGGCAGCTGGGGATGGCCTGCTCCCTCAGGGCGGAACATCGCCCCTTCACAGAAGCCGGGCAGCCCAGAACGCCCAGTCAGCTCAGGGTGGAATGAAAGACCCGCCGCTTCCTTTTTCCGTTGTCACTCCTTTCTCTTCCCAGAAGTGCCCATTGTTAGATGAGTCCTTTGAATGTGCTTGGTTAACTATAAACTTTATCCTCCTTCTTGCTTGTCCACAAGACATGTGACTAATGTTTGACCTTCATCAGTTCTTCTGTTGGCTTTTGTTTCTATCTAATAGAAGTGAGACTCTGGAGTTGCTCTGGGCAGCAGTCTGTTCGACTGTTGTCCCCTGCTCAAAACCTCTTGTAGCTCACTTGTTTGTGACTAATTCTTCTCCCGTTCGCCGAATGGAAGCGGCAAAACATAAGTGATAGTAGTCAATTTTTTTATTCTCAACTTTAATACAAATTCTTTTTTGCATAAGATATATGTATGCACATATAGATATGTTTATATATTACATATAGATCAACATTTATATACACATCGTAGGAGGAACTGCCTTTATCTATATAACATATTAAGAAAGTATATGGGACGCCTGAGTGACTCAGTCAAGTGCCTTTGGCTCAGGTCATGATCCCAGGGTCCTGGAATCGAAGCCCACATCAGGCTCCTTGCTTAGCAGAAAGCTTCCTTCTCCCTCTGCCTGCCATGCCTCTGCTTTGCTTGGTATCTCTCTCTGGCAAATAAATAAATAAATAAATAAATACACAAATAAAATCCTTTAACAAAAGTATATCCCTTAGCATTTTTTTGAATAATATATACTGTCTATTACCATGATATTAATGGAGATTTAAATTATGTCATTTTTAAATGTCTCCTTTGTTTTATTTTTTCCTTTTTTATTTTGAATTTATAATCAATTAATTAACATATAATGTATTATTTGTTTCAGAGATAGAGGTCAGTGATTCATGAATCTTATATAATACCCAGTGCTCATTACATCATGTGCCCTCCTTAATATCCATCACCCAGTTACTCCATCTCCTCATCCCACTCCCCTCCAACAACCCTCAGTCCATTAGCAATCTTATCTAATATGAATGTAGACTTTGATCAAATTAGTTTTCAGTATCAGTAGTTATAATCTTTTCTCTATCACTATAGTAAATTGTGCTTATTGAGTCTTAATATTGAATCAGTCATCTTTGAACTATTGATATGAATTCTAGTTGATTTTTGGTGTTATCCTCTCAATTATTTGGAATTAAACTCAAAAACACATAATTGCATAGTTTTTGTAAAGACAAAGCAACAGGATTGACCAAGAAACCCCAACAAAGGACGCAATATATCTACTCCTGTCTACATAGAGCAGTACATTTTGTCAAAAGAGCAGGGTGCTAAAGATACTGCCTTCTCAAAGTGAGGATGTTGTCAGGTCTTTCAGAGATGTTTCCTCCCTAAATTCAAGTAAGACTTTATAATTTCCTGCATCCTTCAAACTCTTCTGGAAACTGTGATTTGAATATCTCTGTATAATGCACATGTAACTGATAATATCCCATGTCTATATTTCTGGGTATTTACTGAGAACCTTTGATTATGGAACCTCAATTTCCTAGGAAAATGATGCTCTGTAAAGATCTGAGATCTATTTCTGAAGATATATATCAACTAGATACACTTTATATATTACATAATTTTGGACTTCCATAGCTGTATTTATTTTTGGTCTACTTGAAATGCCACCAGCAAAAGAGATAAATTAATTAAAAATCTAACTCCCAAAATGTTACTGAATATTACCTTGTAATTTTTATTTCATGAATTTGGGTTTTGTGTTTATTCATACATTGTTCTATGTGACTGTGAAATTTTTATGAATTGAAATCCTTACTACTATATTGTTTTTGCCTTGAATTAATATATTAATACCATATTCTTGCTCTTTTTTGGTGCTTTTTATTAGTTTAATATTTCTCCCTTCTATTTACTTCTTGATAACAGTGATGGTGTGATACAGTGATGGCTTATGATGGTCTATTTGTACATATAATTCCACAATTGGATTAGTTTTAGTCCTGCAATTAAATGAGCCCAATGATCATTGCCAATCTTTTGTCTTAGTGTCTATGTTTACTACTATATTGGTCAATTTGTCATTTAGAAATTTCTCAGAACTCTTGTGTGTTGGAAATTTTCTATCAGGAATGAAATTTTTACTGAGTAAAGAAGACTCGGGTTTTCTTCGCTTGAGAAATTGAAAAGAGCCTGGATGGCTCAGTCAGTTAAGCACCTGCCTTCGGCTCAGGTCATGATCCTAGAGTCCTGGAATTGAGCCCAGTGTTGAGTTCTCTGCTCTATGGAGGGCCTGCTTCTTCCTCTCCCTATGCCCACTGCTCTCCCTGCTTGTGTGTTTTCTGTCAAGTAAATAAATAAAATCTTAAAAAAAAAAAAGCGAGAGAGTGAGGCAGAGAAATTTAAAAGAGCTGGTGATATGTGAGGTCTTCTGTTCTTTACCCACTCTAGGCATCTTTGTCCTCAAAGCCTGAAAGATTATTCTTTTAACTTTGAACTCCAGGAAGTATAATAGGCATGGTTGCTGTTTTACCTTGACGTAGTTTTCTTATTTAGTGTATGCATTAAAGTTTTTCTGATCAATCTACAAGATTTTTTTTTATAGTTCTAGAAATCTTTTAATTATATATTGAAATTCTTATTTCCTTTCAGTTTTATTATTCAAGTATACCAATTATATCTATTTTATATATGCTTTGGGTTTTTTAATCTGTCAGCCACTGCTATTTCCTTTAATTCTTTTCATTCTCTTTTAAATTCCATTTTGGTCTACAGTCCCAATCTGACTTTCCACTATCTTTCCAGCAGACCCTATTTATTTCTCTTAGTTGTTTTCTGCAAAGATTTCCTTTCTCTGAAGATTTCATTTTCTCTTCTTCTTGTCTCTTGAGCTCTGGAGATTGGTGTATGTATGTATATATGCCTATATCCAATGTCTTCCTCATTCTCTTATTTCTCTGCTTCGAGCTTCTACTTTAAATTGTGTATTTTCATACAGTTTGTTAAAAAATGTGTATCTCCCCCAAGGTGACATTTTTCTGTCTTCCTAATTTGCCGCTTGCTTTTTTTTGTATATTCCTTAATTTTTAATTTGTAGAAATATTTGTGGATGCATAGTAGAATATTTTTAAAATATTAATTAACTGTGAATAAAGTGAATTCTGTCTATAACACCATCTTTTGGTAGGAGATGGTTTATGTGGTATAAGAGTAAAGAGCTGATAGATTACCAGGATTTCTCCCCAGTCCATAGATAAATTTATTACGACACAAGGTTTTGAGCTTATGTGTGTGTGATTATGATTTACACAAACACATGTGCACATATATACACACATAGAGAGAAATATACAGAGACAGAGAGGGATTATTTAGCTTTTACTTCTCCCAGCTGAAATAAATCAGCAGTTGCAGGACTGTTTACAGCTGAAAGACTTTCCTTTATCTGGTCTCCCTGGCAGATGGCTTTCTGTACATTTACCATATTTGTGTGCTTCTTCAACCTCCTCTCTTTAGTTCTCTGTGATGATAAACAAAGTCTAGAGAAGTTCCCACAGCCCATCAAACCATTGAAAAAGATAATTGCTAGTGATATTTTACTCCTTGGAATGACCACCTGCACTGGAGGATTCTCTATGCTAGCATTAACTGATGGTGCAGCTATAGGTTTCTTTTTCCAGCATTTTCTTGCATTCTATTATTATTGCCATTGAATTTGGTAGCCAAGCATTTTTCATATATTTTTAGGGTTACAGATAATTTTATTGTCATCAAAGATGGAGCTGTATTTCTCATCTCTTTCTTGTAATTCTCATTGTCTTAGAATAATTTCAGAGAGAAGAATTGAAGGCAACAAAGATGTTATTATTATGCTTTGTAAATCACAAGTCAGTTCTTAAAATTTTGTTGTGACCTTGTATGTCCACTGTCGTCTGTGGGCTCAGTCAGTCATTAGTTCTGCTGAGGGTTAGTGTGGGGAGAAATCTGAGTGACAGTAACACTGATATCACACCCTCACAAAGACTTGAGGTATTGCTGTTGAATCAATCAAATATCTTCAGCATACCTGAGGTATGCTTTTATCAGAAGATTCCTGATAACCTCATTCCAGTATGGCATTGGTCTTGCCAAGACAGGAGGTCATAGCTTTGGTTCAAAATGAGAACACTACTGTTCTAATATAATAGACCTGTGAGAGAGGAAATGTTAGAACAATGAAAACCAGTGAGGGGGAAAATGAGGCATGGCAAAACAAGCTGGAGTTAGGAGAAAGGTGTTTGCAGAAAGATTTTGCTGGAGAATTTCTAAATGAAGCAATGGATGCATTGGATCTTGAAGGATATAAGTTAAGTACCTACCAGGCAGACATGGACTGAATTAGAGAGAACAGTGAGTGAAAGGGAAAGAGAATTAAGCAAGCATGATGTATTAATGTTCTATTGCTGCACAATAAATGACCACAAATTTAGCAGCTCAAAACAACAACACCCATATTATATCTCACAGTTGCATAGGTCAGAATTCTGGGTATGTCTTGGGTGAATTATCTGCTTAGTGTCTCACAAAGCACCAATCAAAATGTCAGCCTGGCTGGGGTTCTCTGGAGTTTTAGGTCTGCTTTCAATTTATTCAGGTTGTTGGCTGAACTCAATCACTTGTGGTAACAGGACTGAAGTCTCCTGTGGTCAGGAAGACATCTGATTTGGCTTTGACTATCTCTAGATTCTTCCATCTCTGACCCCTATGTCCTCTTTTCAAAGAGCTCACCTGATTGAGTTAGGTCTACCCATACTCAAAGGGAAGTATTACACAAAGTGTGCATACCAGGAAGTAGAAATCTTATGAACCATCTTGGAATTCTGCCTACTACAACTGTTTTGTTGTTGGAAGAGGTCTGAGATCTTAGCTTTGACTATAGTACAACTAGAGGCAGACAAGCTGGATAAGTAGGTAGAGGCCTGACGTCTACATACAATAGAGTATTAATTTGCCTTGGTAGGTAATAGAGCACCATAGACAGATTTTAAGCAGGTAAGATCTTTTCTGCCTTAACAGCAATGTGGAAGATGAATTGATAGAGTAAGAATTGTGGAAAAAGATATTTTAATAGAGAGTATTAAAGCATTCCTGGAAAAAGCTGAAACTAAAGCTATGATAGTAAATGAGCACAGAGAGCTTACCTTTAGACATTTAGGAAATACATTTGATATATTGAATGTATTCATCATATATTTTTACATATTCATTCAATATGCCAAACAAATTCCAGGCATTGGGTCAGAAATGAACATAAAACAATGTTCTTTTTTCTTAAGATGCAGGAAAATAAAGACAAAAAAAGGAAATGCATAAATAAGCAAAGTAATTTCAGATTTTATTGCCTGCATTAAGATAACTGGTCAGGGTAATGAACTAGAAAACATATCAATTAAGATATTTTGGTCTGCAATTAACATGAGACCCAACTTTAAATCTTTAAATGGCTTAAGAGAGAGATTTGTTACCTCACATTAAAAAAACAAAAAACAAAACAAAACCAAAACAGAACAAACAAAAATTAGACATCATGTGGTGCCAGAGTTACCTAACTTAATGCCATTTAGATTCTGATTCTGTCTATCTTTTTTCTCTGCCATCCTGAGTTGTCTTTTATCCTCAGGCTTTTACCTTCCTAAGCATAAGATAGCTGCAACAGTACCATACTTCCCATTCTTATAAAACAATGCCCAGCTGATTGTTGAGAAGTTAGATCTTCTTTCATCCCTCTTTTAAGACAAAGAACATTTCTCAGAATTCCATAAATAATTTTTCTTTCATTTCTCATTTAGCAAATTGCAACCTATGCCCATTGTTACACCAAATCACTCAAAATATACTCAAAATACCATAACTGCTTTAGAAAAATGGTTTTTAACCTCAGAACAAGAATATTAACATTTCTGTGTGCAGGACTCTGTCCTGGTTGAAAACCATTGAGTTTGACTTATAAAGATTTTAACCCATCAGATTTAGATTAGTGGGGCTGGAGCCCACATCCTCTGAAACATGTGGCTATCCAAGGTGGGTCTAAAACCTCAGGGTGTTGCTTAAAATGAATAGGATGAAGAGTTGTCTGTTATAGAAAATGACAGTGAAGGAGAATACTTTAGATAAGAAGTTGGAGACTGGTATTTCTGTAGATGGGATATTTGAGCTGTAACCTAATGATGAGAAGGCAACCAGGCAGATCTGAGCAGAGCAGGAAGAACTGAGGGCTCTACAATGACTATTTTTAATTTTTTTAAAGATTTTATTTATTTATTTATTTACTTACTTACTTACTCATTTATTTGACAAAGAGAGAGACTATGAGAGAGGGAATGCAAGCAGGGGGAGCGGTAGAGGGAGATGTAAGGTTCCTGCTGAGCAGGGAGCCCGATGCAGGGCTCCATCCCAGGACCCCAGGATCATGACCTGAGCCAAAGGCAGATGCTTAATGACTGAGCCACCCTTGTGCCCCTATTTTTAATTTTTTGGAGGAACCTCCATACTGTTTTTCATAGTCATTATACCAGTTTGCATTCCTGCGAACAGTGCAAGAGGGTTTCCTTTTCTCCCTCACTAATACTTCCTTCTTGTACTTTTATTTTAGCCATTCTGATGAGGTGTGAGAGGATATCTCATTGTAATTTTGATTTGCATTTCCCTGATGATGAGTGATGTTGAGCATCTTTTCATGTGTCTTTTGACTCTCTGGATACCTTCTTTGGAGAAAGATCTGTTCGTATTTCTGCCCATTTTTTAACTAGAAAAAAATAACATTTTTTTAAAAAGAATATGTTGGAGAAAGATCTCAAGCTATCATTTAAAAGACATAACAAACATAATTAATGCACATAAATCAAACTTGCAACATGACAAAACAAGACACAAGTCTCTAGGTTATTGCAAATCTGAACTAAATTTTTAAAAACAATCCCGGGGTGCCTGGGTGGCTCATTTAGCTAAGTAGCTGCCTTTGGCTGAGGTCATGATTTAAGCATCCTCGGATCAAGCCCCACATTTGGTTTCCTGCTCAGTGGGGGGCCTGCTACTCCTTCTCCCTCTGCTTGCCACTCGGCCTACTTGTGCACTCTCTCTCTCTATCAAATGAATAAATAAAATCTTTAAATAAATAAATAATAAAATAATCCCAAAACAAATTATGATGAATATCAAAGATAACAACAACAACTTGTATTGGTCGTTTACAGACTAAAGAGTATCTTAAAAGTCCACAACATTTTAGGGAGGTTGTTAATATCATACCGTATAAAATTATAGTCAAGAATTCACCCAAATTTATCAAATAGAGGAGGTCATTTGTGTTGGAAATATTTATGAAAAACATCGCCTGGAGAAATCAGGAAAGTTCTCAGTTCCATCCAACCCATCATCTTCCTTCATAAGCACACTATTCCATATTCATGCATTATGCCTAACTACGTTAAGATTATTGAGAAAGAGCAAATCAGATTGTATTCTATTTTCTTGACAAGTGAACACTGCAGAATATATCGACCTCTGCCTCTAGGAATTTGTTGGCTAAAAGAAGGAAAACTTACTAAAAGCTTATTTTTCTGTCAGTAGCTAACTTGGAAAAATTAAGAGTAACCACACAGTGGAAAATGTACTTTTTAGTCCCCGATATAGTAGCAATATCTGCTAGTCATTTAGATGTAAAAGAATATCTATGAAATAACTTTTTACAAGCCCATTTTCACTAACTGAAAAAATAAAACACCACAAATGTCATGTCAGATGTGTACAATAGCTGTTTACAAACTGAAACAATATATTTCAAGGCCTTGTCCTATGACATCAAAATATTTTATTTCAAGGGGTAAAAAATTTAACGACTTCATTCATTCATTCACAGTTTATGGTATGCCTATGTCCTACAGATTCTATTCTGGTTACTAAACAAATACATAAAATTATTCTCATATAATTTATATTCATTTTTTAAGATTTTATTTATTTATTTAACAGAGGGAGATTGAGCACAAGTAGCAGGAGAGGCAGGCAGAGGGAAAGGGAGAAGCAGGCTCCCTGCTCAGCAGGGATGTGGGGCTTGATCCCAGGACTCTGGGATCGTGACCTGAGCTGAAGGCAGACTCTTAATGACTAAGCCGCAAAGGCGCCATTATAATTTATATTCTAATGGTTTATGAACAAAAAATAACTAAGCCCACACTGAAAAGAAAAGAAAAAAATATCCAATATAATTCCTGTGTGGGAATTAAATTAAGCTGATGTGGTAGAGAGTAAATGGCTGCTTTCATTAAGGTCCTCAGGGAAGGTCTCTAGTCTATGTAATTCCTTAGTGAAAAGCAAAAGCAAGATATGGAGGTACCTGAGGAAGCATTTTAGGTAAAGTGAACAGCCTGTACACCTCAAGCCAGGTCAATACTTCGTGTGTTTGAGGATTTGAAAGAAGGCCATTGTCGTTGAAGTGTCAAGGATGATGCAAACCATTGTTAGTTTCCTAGGGCTGCCACCGTCAATCACCACCAAATGATGGCTTAAGGAAAAAGAAACTCATTCCCCAACAGTTTTGGAGACTAAAAAAATCTGAAATCCAGATGTCAGCCAGGTCATGTTGTCTCTAAAGGTTTCAGGAAAGAATCTTTTCTTGCCTCTATGTAGCTTGTGATGGTTGTGGGCAATCCTTGGCATCTTTGGCTGTAGCTGCATCATTTCAATTTCTGCCTCTACCTCCCATAACCATTTTCCTTCTGTGTGTGTGTCTGTGTCCAAACATGTTGCTGTATATAAGAACTCTACTCATTGGATTTAGTGGACACCTTAACCCACTATGACCATTATCTTGAATTGACCACATCTGCAAAAGCCCTATTTTTAAATAAGGTCACATTCACAAGTATAAGGGGTTAGAACTTCACCTTACCTTTCTAGGGAACAATTTAACCAACAACAGATACGAATAAAAATCTCCTACAAACTCAATACTGAACTATGACATCAACCATGCATAAACATATTCACAGTTTTCTTTTGTGATAATGTAAACAATATTTTTCTCTAAGTGAAAAAAGTGATCACAAAGTCATACCATAATTGTCATCTCATGGCGCCTTACTCCTATTACAGGAGACTATGCTCCTTACAAACTTTTGGTAACTTATTTCTCTGACCTATCATATTTAAAAACATACATGTTCATTATTTTTACAAAGACAAGGAGACAATCAGTTGTATGAAACTCTTGCCATAAAGAGATAATATTCCTTCCTTCAAGAGACACATTTTCCAATCCCAGAGCTGCTATGTAAGCAGCTTCTCACTTGGAGATTCATACTGAGGGCACTTAAAGTGGATATTACACTCACTGTTGAGGATTACATATCACAGCAAGGTTCAATGCTTGTTTAATAAAACAAGTTAAAAACCTGAATTGAAAAAAGCTATTATTTGGACAACTAAGTTTATATGATCCAACTCTACTTATATCAGTGATTCTAATCTTCTTCTGTCTCCATACCATAAACATTCTCCAGAAGGTCCTGTAAGATCTGTCATTAGAACATATGATTCTTAGCTAGATTTAGGATAGGGCTCAAGGCATGGGGCAGGGCAGGGTTGGGGAAGAATAGGACTTGCCAGAATTTTCAGGAAGGTTTAGAGAGAGAAAAATCTTTTCTTCCTTCCTTCCTTGATATGTCACTTCTTTGATGTCACTTTTTCACAGTAAGAGTCATGACTTAAAATAATCAATGTATTCATCTATCTCACCTAAGAGTACCTAAATAAAAACCAAAAGAATAGTGACTAACAATATTTAATGCTCACTATGTGTCAGACACAACTCTAAATGTTTAAGTTCTTAACTTATGTAACCCTGAAACTGGCCCTTGTTGAGAAAACTGAGGCACAAAGAGGTTGAGTGGCTTATCCTAAGTCACAGCTAGAAATTGACAGATCTAAGAATTCAAAATCAAGCACTTATACAAGAGACTATGATGTTAACCACTACACTATTCTGCTTGGGATTGCACAGAAATCCACAATGATTTAAAAATACAAATACAGGGGCGCCTGGGTGGCTCAGTGGTTTAGGCCGCTGCCTTCAGCTCAGGTCATGATCTCGGGGTCCTGGGATCAAGTCCCGCATTGGGCTCTCTGCTCAGCAGGGAGCCTGCTTCCCTCTCTCTCTCTCTCTGCCTGCCTCTCTGCCTACTGTGATCTCTCTCTGTGAAATAAATAAATAAAATCTTTAAAAAAAAAAAAAATACAAATACAGGGACACCTGGGTGGCTCAGTGGGTTAAAGCCTCTGCATTTGGCTCGGGTCATGATCCCAGGATCCTGGGATAGAGCCCCACATCAGGCCCTCTGCTCGGTGGGGAGCCTGCTTCCACCTCTCTGTCTGCCTGCCTCTCCGCCTACTTGTGAACTCTGTCTGTCAAATGAATAAATAAAATCTTTAAAAATAAATAAATAAAAATAAATAAAATACACACGCACACACACAAAAATACACAACATCTGACTCTTGGTTTCAGCTCAGGTCATGATCTTGCAGTCATGAGATTGAGCCCCATAGTGGGGTCCGTACTCAGGGAGGAATCTGCTTCAGATTCTCTCTCCTTCTCCTACATCCTCTGCTTCCCCTCTGCTGGCTCTCTCCCTCTCAAATAAATACATAAATTTTGATTTATGTATTTATTTCTATTTATTTCGATTGCTCATTCATTAACACTTTCACATTTTTTCCATTTCTTTTTGGTGCGATCAGAAGAATCCAATATTATGTTCTTGTGAATGTTTAATAAGGCCCTGAAACTCTACTGACTCCGATGTGGATGCTGTGAGTGAGGTCCACACTTGTGGGTTTACTGATAACTTTTAAGAAATCTTGCCTTAACGCTTGGCAACACTTGTTGCTCACTCCAGCAACTTTACTGATTGTATTTTATTAAATAGTAAGAAGTCCACTCGATCTGGAAAACATCAACCATAACAGCAGAAACAACCCTACGAGTCACCCTCTTCCTCCTTTGTTTCTAGACTTGCCTCCATAGCATCTGGGACACAGGGTGATTAAATTCGTATGCCCCATTGTATGGCATCACAGAGGCTCCCGCTCTTCTCAGTGACAGTTTCCTCATCTATAAAAAACCACTGGAGTACAAAATAAATTTTATCCTTGAGTAAAATGAATTAATTATAAGTTAATTATAAATATTATTATAAATTAGAAACAAATTATAAAATCAGGGCTCCTGGGTGGCTTAGTTAGTTAAGCATCTGCCTTCAGCTCGGGTCATGATCAGCAAGTCCTGGGATTGAACCTTGCATCGGGCTCCTTGCTCAGTGGGGAGTCTGCCTCTCCCTCCGTGCCTCTCCCCCCACTCATTCTCTCTCTCAAATAAATAAATAAATTATTTTTTTAAATTATAAAATATGAATATAAACACTTGGCACAGTACCTGACATATGTGAATAATCCACAAATGGCTTATTTCAGTTTTATTAAGTGATATATCTAATCGGCATTAGGTTTTGGCTAACTTTTTTTAAAAGTAGACTCCATGACATGGAGCTTGAACTCAAAATGCTGTTATCAAAACTTGAGCTGCGGGATCATTGGGTGGCTTGGTTGGTTAAGTTACTGCTTGAAGCTCAGGTCATGATCCACACTGGGCTCCCTGTTCAGTGTGCGACTCTGCTTTTCTCTCTGACCCTCCCCCTTCTCATGGTCTCTCTTTTAAATAAATAAATAAATAAAATCTTAAAAAACATCAACAACAAAAAAAACTTGAGCTAAGATCAAGAGTCAGATGCTTTTTTTTTTTTTTTAAAGATTTTATTTATTTATTTGACAGAGAGAGATCACAAGTAGACAGAGAGGCAGGCAGAGAGAGAGAGAGGGAAGCAGGCTCGCTGCTGAGCAGAGAGCCCGATGCGGGACTTGATCCCAGGACCCTGAGATCATGACCCGAGCTGAAGGCAGCGGCTCAACCCACTGAGCCACCCAGGCGCCCCCAAGAGTCAGATGCTTAACTGGCCGATCCACCCAGACACCCACTGACTAATTTTATTGAGTACCAACTCTTAAGGTACTCTTTAATAGAAAATAGATTCTTATATTGAGACAAAATATAAACATCAATTATTTAAGATAATTATATATTAATATAAATGCGTTAGTTATTTCATTTATTATTTTTGTACTTTCTAGATAATTTATAAGTGACAGAACTTTTACATAACAACACACCAGTGTCTATGTACACACACTCACCCACTACATACACACACTGCATATACAGGTAGACCTGTTTTGACAGTTTGCCTCTCCTTATGCTTAGTTAGTTATGGTGCTTCCTCCTAAGTCCTGGAATTAATAACTTTTTAACTGTACTTCATCATTTTCTTTCAAAGCAGAAGACCTCTCTGCTTTCAAAGTCGGTACCTAACTAAATCTGATGAAAATGTCCCCATTAATAGCGTGATGGCAATATATTCCAGCACCTATTTCTAGATCCAGATAATACATAACAGTTCCAAAAATACATAGCGTGTACTTGGTAGCCTTCCGGAGACAATGATTTCACATCTGTTGTAGTTTCCAAAAGAGTGATTTTAATGGTGTGAATTTAAAGCCAACAGAAAGAGGAAATGGTAACAATATAGGATGAAAAAGGTAATTCTTAGGGATCTTTCAATTTCATCCTTACAATTTCTTTCACTTTAGCAATAATCATATCTTTACATTAATGTAATAAAGTTACATCATACTCCCTTCAGGCATTGTCAATATAAAAAGTTGTTAGATCTTTAGCAGAAAATGACAGAGTGGCTTTTAATCTCCCTCTCTCTCACACACACACACACACACATACACACAACCAGTATTTATTATGTTCCCATTCAAACATTCATTCTTTGGAAAAATACCATGTGAATGCCGCAGTGTTCAAGGCATCATAAGTTATTATGTGTTCCAGAATATAACCTATGCCCTGTGGGCAAGGAGCTTACAGTCCAATTGAGAAAATAAAAGCACAAAATGAAATTACTGACTTATGTGGACAAATACTAAATTATTTGACTCACATTCAAGGACTCTAAATGGCTATCAAGACCTTAAATTTGACATATCCAAATGCAAACCCCATTGCATGCTGTACAAAAGATCACTCTACCTGTAGTCTACATTTTGCTCTTCCATTTGTGATCCCCCCAAGTTGTCTTGCCTTTTTGTCTTCTAGCCTTCCATCACCAACTTGAGCATCAAAACAATTCTAAATTCTACTCCCACCATTCTGATTTTTCCTTTTCTGATCTTTATATTTTCAACTGAATCTCAAAAATCCAGAGGCACTCTCTCATGACTAGTCAGTTACTTTATATATAAGTTTTTCTTCTTCAAATACATATAAGTCACTTGAAGGCAGAAACCAGGTCTGTGTTCTTTGAAATAAAACTAAGAACATCTTACCAAGGGTAGGCATACAATAAAATTTTGATAAATACATTAATTGGAAAAAAAATCAAAGAACAGCACTTCTGTTGGCATAACTGTTAAGCTTTAAATTAGCTCTAAGAGTCTCATGTTGCAATATTTTATTTTTCCCGTTAGTAGTGCCCCAAATTCACTCAAAATATTAAGATTATCTAATCTTAATCTAATTTTAGGTTCCTATGAATTATTTGCAAAGGAGAATTATATTGTTATTATTTGACTAAATAATATAAAATACATAAGACCTAAAGAATGGGAGCATAAATAAAAATGATTCATATCCACAAGAATATATAATTCAGTTGAAAACCAGGTAGTAACGTAGTTCCCAAAGGTAACGAAACAATGTTCATATGTCACACTTCAATGAAAATGATTGCAATCAGAATAACATGCAATTTAGCTGGCTCTGACCAGATGATGACTATGACTGACTAAATTTCGACAGATTTCAGTGGATGGCCTTAGGGAAAAGTTGCCACCACCCACATTTTCACATGTAACTAGAACATATTCATGTTGTGTAATATTTTCATTCTATGGTTTTTATTCCACAAATGGTATTTTAATAGAGGACTATTACATTAGTAAATAGACGAGTCTTGCTGACACATCTTTCCTTAAAAATATACTTTGGCTGAATTCTAACAAAACCATTTGAATGCAAAAGGGATGCTTTTCAAGCCAGATGGTTTATCTAATAGGAATGTTTTCTGATTAGAGAAACAGCAGTAGACTCATGATCACAGCAGGTGCCAAACTGGTCCTGTAGTTTACATGAATTTGCAACTGAACAAGTTATGAACTAAAGGGAATCTATTTTATAATGTGCCACAGTCTATTCTGAGAGGAAGGGGAAATCCAAAAGAGCCCACCCTATCAGATAGAGTTCATATATCATTTATTGATATGAATGTGGTCATTACTGCATTTGTGATAACAAAATTTATTTGCTTACTAAATTTCCAGAGTCTGTTATATGGACTACTAAGAAAATTTCAAAATAATTAAAAACTTGCAGAGTAATCTTTGATAGGATAATCAAAAGCATAATTTTTGTCAAAATGTTAGGATTCTCTTTATTTTAAAATGTATCATTGTTATTCTTATTCATTGTCCTTATTCCTTGCACCTGCATTTTCCCTTTGTTTCAGTTAAGTAATTTTTTTCATGTACTGGTAATCAGGGAAGCCTAGTATTATTGGTATGATAGGCCTGGCTATGCCTAACTGTGCATAAAATTGAACATCCTAGGGGTGCCCAGGAGGCTCAGTCTTTTAACATCCAGCTCTTGATTTTGGCTCAAGTCATGGTCTCAGGGTATTGAGATAGAGCCCTGTGTCAGTCTCCACACTCAGTGGGAAGTCTACTTGAAGATTCTTACTCTCTTTCTCCCTCTTGCCCTCCCTGTGCCTTGTTCTCCCTTTCTCTCTCCCAAAATAAATAAATCAATCTTAAAGGGGGAAAAAAAAAATCTCCTAGGCCCTGCAGAGATGACTTCTTGAATAATGGCATTACTGTCTTTAGGATAATGTAATTTGCTTCTGGGTACTAACATGATTGTTGGGGACATAAAAGGCAGTGAGACCATAGATCTCCACTCTGACTTAGCAAAATCTCATTTCTGGTGGTTAACCAAGACCACCAGACTCTGAAGCACCTTTGTGAGTTGCAAGAGGCAAAGTATGTCATCATATCCATCTACTTTCTTATCTTATTTACATTAGTCACTCTATTTGCTACTTTTGAAGAAAATAAAAGTAAAAGTAACCTAAAATTGACTCTAAGTCATCATTTTTAGTCATCCTCATGTCAGACAAATTCTATGGCTTATTCTAGAATGGTTAGTTAAAAAGCAGAGATTGTTGGTACCTGGAACATGTTCAAATCAGAAATGCACCATTCAGAAGAATCATAATTTCCTAATTGTTTTAAAATTCTATAATCTTGGGGCACCTGGGTGGCCAATCATTAAGCATCTGCCTTCAGCTCAGGTCATGGACCCCAGATCCTGGGATCAAGCTAGGATCCTGTGATCATTGGGCTCCCACCTTGGCAGGAGGTCTGCTTCTCCCTCTCCCGCTCCCTCTGCTTGTTCTCCCTCTCTTGTTGTGTCTCTCTGTCAAATAAATAAATAAAATTTAAAAATAAATAAATAAAATAAAAATTAAATGAAATAAAATTCTATAATCTTACCAATAATTATCTAAGCTAAACATCTCTAAAGATGTTAAGGAGCATCAAAATATATCTTAGTGTAAGTTAAAATTCTATAATGACCCATTCTTGATGAAATATAATAATTTGACCAAGATTTTTTTGTACATGGATTTGGCATTATAGAAACTGGAATTTTACTGTGGCTTATTATTATAAGAATTTTTGCTATAGCAAATTCCTTTACATTATTTCATTCCTTCTAATTAATCAAACTCCTTCAGAACTTTTAAAGTATTGATTATTTTTGCCAGGTGTTTTGGCAGTTATTCATATATAGATGTGAAATCCTGTACTACATAACCATTTAATGTAGTAATTTTTGTATATTTTTTAGGTTGGCTTACAGTACAGGAAACATATCTTCCATATTCTATTCAATTCCCTCACAATTCTGCAGAATTGACTGTTAATGTTCTTTTTTATTAAGTTTGTTAGGTTGCTTATAGAAGAGTGGATTTTGTTGAAATAGACTTGTCTTTGATTCTCTGCTCAAATTTTGGACATCTGAAATAAAAGCTGCTCCACCACTAAGTAACATTATAGTATCTTCTATCTGTGCTTTTCCTGAATCACCAATAACCTGTACTTCCTTTTTTGAAATATTTTCACCATGGTGTGGGTCAGTCAGTATTTCTTAAACAGAATAAAAGCATGCAAACATATTCTGTCAATCTATAAGTTCTCAAATAGAATAGTTTAATTTTCCTCTTCATTCAGTAATATGTATAACAAAAATATATAATGATGTATATACTTAGTTATATGCTTATTCAGACAAGCATATCTTATCTGGATGGCTCAGTTGGTTAAGCGTTTGCGTTTGGCTCAGGTCATGATCCCAGGATCCTAGAATCTAGTCCCACGTCAAGCTCCTTGCTCAGCAGGGAGCCGCTTCTCCCTCTGCCTGCTCTCCTCCTGCTAGTGCTCTCTCTGTCTGTCTCTCTGTCAAATAAATTAACAAAATCGTTAAAAAAAATTTTTTTAAGATTTTTAAAAAAGTAATTTAAATCATTATTCATGGCCTAAGAGAATATTTTTCATGCCTGAAAGAGATCATTTACATATTTCAAGTTTAAGGAATGCCACTGTAATCTACATGTACTGCCTATGGTTTCTAGGTATTTATACAGTGACTGGGCAGACACAATTAATTAATTAATTAAGATCAGGAGTGAGCAAATGTTTTCTGTAAAGGTCCAGATAATCAATACATTAGGCTTTGCAGTCCACAAAATCTTTGTTGCAGCTACTCAACTCGACCGTTAGAGCAAAAAAGAAATCACAAAACAATATGACAGCCAATATGTCCCAATAAAACTTTATTTACAAAAATAGGCAGTGGGCTAGCCTCAGTTTATGAGTTGCAATTTATTGACCTCTGGACTACCTGAGTGGACTCAGGATATGTTATTAATAAAATATTTCAAGAATAAGTTACTATGACCCCAGCCTCTTAAAAGGGGAACCTAAAAGGGAAACTAGTACTGCTGGCATAGTACTCAAATGAACAAAACGCTGAAAAACCACAGAAAAGTTTCCAGTTCTTTCCTACTTTAACTTAGAAAGAGTTTAGCATTTAAAGAAGTTGAACAAAATCTACCTGAAGTAAAAAAGGTAAGCTTTGTACAGCTCCAAACAAATAAACAAACTCACAATGACATACATTAACCCAGCTTATTAAATATTTAAAAAGAAATAATCACTATCCCAAAAGACAGAATTTCATTTACTCTCTTAAATATAAATGTTCACAGAGTTTCAAGGCTATGTTTTTATGAATGTGCCTACTTTTCTTGGAAAAAAAAAAAAAAAAAACATGGCAAAGTAGCGTATTTTAGTAATGGGAGTGAACCAGCTTTCTCATGTCAGCATGGATGTATCAAAGAATCCTGGGTTCTGGAACACACATTTCATATCTTTTGAACAATGACTACCTTGAGAAAGAATAAACATAACATATCAGGTACTGACCATTCTTGCCAACTGAAAGCTATTAATTGAAAAGCAATAATCAAATAACTAAAGGAGTGCATAATTTTTTTAAATAAATTTTAGTCTAGATGTTATGAAAAGCTGATAATTCAATTATTTCAGCAAATAGTAATTTTTCTACTCATGATACATCTATGTAATTATAAGAAAATCCTAATGCTTTGAAGAAATCCAAGGCATAAAATGTGTTATTACAATTAAATCAATTTCATAGCAAACAATTTGTTATGTTTGTTAATGTACATCATGTTCTACTTTGTTTGCAAAATAGACAAAAATGCAAATAATTTCCACAAATATCAAAGAGCTATTATTATTGCCCTTTGAAATTTTGATGCTTAGCCTACTTTTTAAATTTTTTTTCATTTCTTTGAACTTCACAGGAGATGGTAACTTTCTAATTATATCATACTCCTTTTTCTTTATTTCCTGTTACCTTATTTTATTTTAAATTCATTCTTTCTGCTGTTGAATCATTTATTCACTCATTCTTTTTTGAGTCATTTCATTGGGTAGCATTTACTAATCATTTTACATTGAATTAAGCATTAAGAGTGCTTTGTGGTCATAATATCCCTCCTGTGCTGCAGCTGGCTGCTTACATAAAAAGCATTCATGTATAGAGTGATAAATGATACAGCAACAGCAGGAGCATCCAATCTTACTGGGGCAGGTTGTGGAGAGTATCAGGCTTCTGGCAACACTGGCGAATAGCTTAGAATACGTAACCTTAAAAAGAGACTGACTGCTCATTGAAAATATGACATGTATAAAGTAAAGTAAATTTGTCATACCTATCCCTTAAAGTGCTTCCACACTAGCTATAATCTGTGAATGCATTGCAGCATACAATTTAGAATTTTTACGTGCAAGTGTATATATGAATGTATATGTATACATTTTGGTGTGTATAGGAAAAAGACACAAGAATATGTTTATTTTTACAAAATGAAACTTGACTAAGCTTTTTTCTTATCCCCACAAACAAAATGCCATGGGTGTTCTTGCACACCAGAACATCTCATTCTTAGAGCAGCCAGCTACTCCCAACTTATAAATGTACCTCCCTTTATTAAACCATCTTCATATTAATAAGTCTCAAGACTTTCTTTCTTTCCCAAAAATGATGCAATAATGAATAGCTAACTGGGAGAATTTCTAAAGGACTAAATTCTTCAAGTGGAATTTTTGAGATAAAGCATCCACACATTTCAAATGTTGGTAGGAGAAGGTACTTTGCCCTTTAACTTTCTTTTCATTAACTGTGTTTCCCCACATTGTCACATTCACTAATCATTGCTTTTTCAGGAAAAAAATAAAAAGTTAACCAAATAGAGAAATTTTGAATTTCATTGTTTTCGTATCTATTTCCATACCAACAATTTGACTTTTTTCATGATTGTTGCTCTTATTTACTTTTTCTTCTCTGAATTACTTTCACTTTCTTTGTTCATTGCTCTGGTAGGTAGTTTAAATATTTTCTCACGGATTTGATGACTTGCTAATAAATAATGGTCATTAATCCATAGTTTTTACTGTGAATTTTGCCATTTAGTGACTAAGCATGCCATAGTTATACATAAATAAGACTCTTCCTCTTTTTTAATTGTTTTAATTAATATAACTGTATAGCATGTTTGTTTTCTGCCAGAGACATCCCACCACTCTGAGCAATGCATTTCCAACATTTCAATACACTCATGGTTTTCCTTACACATTCACTCTTCCAGATAAATTCTGGAAATAGTTAATCAATTTCAGTGTTCATTATGACTATGATTAGAGTTGTATTGGATATACGGATTCATTTGTCATATATCTGGTAACCTTGAATTTTTGCATATTTTACTTTAGTTATTTAATAAAGGTTTTTTTATTTTTCACAAAAATCTTAAGCATTTCCATATTTAGAATATTTCCACATATTTTTGTGGTTGTTTTTTCATTAATTGGACTTTTTTTCCCTAATACTGTTTTACTGAGTGTCTCACACACACACACACACAAAACCCACAAAAAAAACCTATAGATATGTCTTAGTACTCCAACTAGTTCTAATAGTTTATTTGAATGTCTTCTATTTCCTATGTAGAAATCATATAACCTATCCTTTACTGATGGTAGGTTTTTATTCCCCTTCATCTATATCTAGTTACTGATTACATTATCTTTAAAACATAATTGATTAAGTTCTGGTATTTAGATAATTTTTAAGGAAATTTTAAATTTTCATTTAAATTTCCAATACGTAGAATAAAATTCTAAACTCTGTCATTTCAAAATCAATTCTGACCTTTGGTGATGTCCCTTTACAAGCAGCAATTAATTTTTTTCTCTCTTTCTTTTTTTAAAGATTTTATTTATTTATTTGACAGAGAGAGAGATCACAAGCAGGCAAAGAGGCAGGCAGAGAGAGAGGGGAAAGCAGGCTCCCCACTGAGCAGAGAGCCCAATGCGGGGCCCTATCCCAGGACCCTGGGATCATGACCTAAGGCAGAGTCTTAACGCACTGAACCACCCAAGCGCCCCTTTTTTCTCTGTTTTTTTCTCTCTTTTTTTTTTTTCCCCTTTGTTGGTTTGGTTTCTTAAACTCCATATACAAATGAAAACATGTGGTATTCGTCTTTCTCTGACTGACCTATTTCACTTAGCATATACTGTCTAGCTCTATCCATGTCATTGCAAATGGCAAGATTTCATTCTTTTTTATGGCTGGATATACTATGTCATTTATCCATTCATCTATTGATGGATACTTGAGCTTTCTTCCATACCTTGCCTATTGTAAACAATGCTGCTATAAACAAAGGGGTGCACATATCCCTTTGAATTAGTGTTTTTGTAATTTTGAGGTAAATACCCAGTAATATGATTACTGGATCATAGGTAGCTCTATTATTAACTTTTTGAGGCCTCTCCATACTGTTTTCCACAGTGGATACACCAGTTTGCATTCCCACCAATAGTGCAAGAGGGTTCCTTTTTTCCACATCCTTGCCAACACATGTTGTTTCTTATGTGTTTGATTTTAGCCATTCTGACAGATGTGAGGTGAGATCTCATTGTAGTTTTGATTTGCATTTCCCTGACGATAAGTGATGTTGAGCATCCTTTCATGTGCCTGTTTGCTATCTGGACACCTTCTTTGGAGAAATGCCTGTTCATGTCTTCTGCTCCTTTTTAATTGGATTATTTGTATTTTTGGGTGTTGAATTGTGTAAGCTCTTTATATATTTTGGATATTAACCCTTTACCAAATAAGTCATTTGCAAATATCTTCTCCCATTCTGTAGATTACCTTTTGTTGATTATTACTTTTGCTCTGCAGAAGCTTTTAATTTTGACATAATCTCAATAGTTTATTTTTGCTTTTATTTCCTTTGCTTTGGGATACTTATCTAGAAAACTGTTGCTATGGCTGATGTCAGAGACATTTCTGCTTGTGTTCTTTTCTAGGACTTTTATGGTTTCAGTCCTCACACTCAGGTCTTTAATCATTTTGAATTTATTTTTTTGTATGGTGATAGAAAGCGGTCCAGTTTCATTCTTTTGCAAGTAGCTGACCAGTTTTCCCAATACTATTTGTTGAAGAGAATGTCTTTTTCCCTTTGGATATTCTTTCCTGTTTTGTTGAGGATTAACTGACCATATAATTGTGTTAATTTCTAGGTTTTCTGTTCTGTTCCATTGATCTGTGGGTCTATCTTTGTGCTGGTACCATACTGTTTTGATAACACAGCATTGTAATGTAACTTGAAGTCTGGAATTGTGGTACCTCCAGCTTTGCTTTTCTTCAAAATTGCTTTGGCTATTCAGGGTCCTTTGCAGTTCCACATAAATTTTAGGATTGTTGGTTCTAATTCTGTGAAAAATGCTGTTGGTATTTTTTTTAAAGATTTTTTTTTTTTATTTATTTGACACAGAGAGATCACAAGTAGGCAGAGAGGCTGGCAGAGAGAGGGGAAGGAAGCAGGCTCCCTGCTGAGCAGAGAGCCCGATGCGGGGCTAGATCCCAGGACCCTGAGATCATGACCTGAGCCTAAGGCAACGGCTTAACCACTGAGCCACCCAGGCGCCCCTGCTGTTGGTATTTTTACAGGGATTCACTCATTTAAATTCACAGATTTAAAACTGTTCTATTTCTACAGGATCCTCTGATCTGTTAGACTTTCCCTGTCTTTCCTAATTTTCATGACCTCAAAAGCCTTGAAGGTTTTTGGGCAGGTATCCTGTTGAACATACCAAATATAGATATGTCTGCTATTCTCATGATTGGACTGGGGTTCTGGGCTTGAGTAAAGAATACCACAGAAGAAAGTACTCTTTTTATCATATATCATGGGACAATGATGTCTACATGGCATCACTGGTGATAGTAACTTTCATCATTTGGTTAAAATTCCTCCACTGTAAATTTACCATTTTTCCTTTTTCCTATATACTTCTTTGAAAGACAACAGCAAGTCTAGCACATCTTTAATAAGGAGATTATAAGGATGGGACAAGAATTAAACCCCACTTCCTGAAGGGTGTCTCATATATTATTTGAAAAATTCTATGAAAAAGGCTTGCCACTTCCACCTTGTTTATTTTTTTAATTATGTATTTTTTTCTTCCTCCATTGAATGTTAACTTTCTAAAATGCCTCCAGAAATATCATCAGTCAAGGAAAGCAAAGTTCATTAGACCTAATGCAGTAAAGAAGAATACTACCTTGACAGAATACTAGTGTAGTGTCTCAGAAAGGAAAAGTAAGAAGGAAAGAGATATGTTTATTAGATTTTAGTTCCTGGACTGGGATTTTAAAGCGAGTTTTGCCAGGGAGGAAACTGGCTGGAATTTGGCAGGGTTTAAGAAATAATAATTTTGGATTGATGGCCACCATGAAGTGGGGGTCTTAAAATGAGTATTGATGAACAAGGTATTAGTGTCCTTTGAAAAGCTATTTTAGTTAGTTCACAGTCTTATCTTCTAAGAGCAAGTATTTCCTAGAACAAGTGACTGACATATTTTTGCTTGTGCTCTATATTGTTTAACAGAGGAAACAAAAAAGTATGCTTAGATTCAGTTTTATTTAATATAATGACAACACATTATACTTGTTTTTGTTCCCCCCTTTTTTTTTTCTTAGTCTATTTTGTTGTTTTGCTGGATTCTGGAAGTGAATGTAAATTTTAGTTATTATCAGACTTTTTTAAAAGTATTTAATGCTATACAATTTGAGTATGATTTTAACATATGATTTGATATGTAGTGAGGCTCATTTCTAAACAATCTATAATTTCAGTTGTGATTTCCTTTTTAACACAAATAATAGAGAAAAGTATATTTTTTTTATTTTCAAAGCATTAATTTCAACCATTCTGCTTTTAACTTCTATTTTTGTTTTATTGTCTTCTAGTACTACAACTTATATCAATTTTGCTTGCATTTTGTTGATTTTCAAACTAACATACTGTATGACTGTTTGGGGGGGAAATCTGTATCGCTTGTTTACTGGAATGTTGCAATCTATTATTTCATGAAGTTCTATTTCTAACAGTTTTGCTTTATATGATTTATAGCTATGTTTTTCAGTACATACATGCTTTTCATGGCTACATACTCCTGGTCAATATACCTTTTGCCTTTTTCTTCCAGTTATGGCTCTTCCAGCTCCATATACCACCTTTGCCACCCAGCTCACCATGGCTTACACCCAGTGTCCCAGAAGGACTCTCTCAAAAACAGCTTCTTTGCTTTTTGGTATTCAGCTTCTAATTTTCCATCAGCGAGTCCTCAGAATTCTCCACAGGACAAGCTGTTGTTTGCCAGAACAGTCAAGTCTTATCCTATTAACAACAGCAGAAACAACAAAAACTCCAGAAAATGTCAGTCTGCAGAGAAGTATCACAGTGACCGTATTTTCCGTTATTACACAGATCATGTTTTACTGCTATAATAGAGAATCCAGAATACCTTTTCTAATAGAGGAGTCTACTTTTTCATTTATCTAGTTATATGGTTCATTTGAATGATTTTTCTACAATAAAAGTTCTGTCACAAAGATGTATAAGTCACCTTTATTTCAAAATAGAATCTAGTTATTTCCTTTGAAACAACACAGGAGTTATTACAGGTTCTCCCTCCTTTAAGGTTTCAAAGAATCTAGGGGCCACTCAGAGTTCAATTTCAAAGCAACCAGTCATATATTCGCAGAGGTCTCTCTAAGAAAGAAGCTTGCCACAAACTTCTCCTTAAGCCCATGAGAGCAATTTAATATAGTGAGTTCAATCATTAAGTCAGGTGGCACTTGATCAAGTCCTTACTGTTTAGCCAGTCACTGTCGGACCTTTTTTCTTAATTTCTTTACAACTAAATTTATTTAAATGCAGAATGGGGGTAATACCAGAACTTGTCTTATACCACTGTTGCCAGGATCAAATGAGATAAAATATGGAATGTGTTTTGAAAGAGCTTGTCATAGAATGTGGACTCAATACAAAATCGCTATCATTAGTAACGGAAGCTCAATCCTGAGATGATAAATATATGCCTGGCTTGCATATCTTGTTCCAGGGATTATTACCCATCCCTTGGGCAGAAATCACTGTTACACCTAGCAGCAAGGGCCAAGGACCTGTCAGTATCTGGGAAAGCACATGGAATAACAGAAGACAGGTACAGGAAGCAGGTGCTGAGTGATCCACTTAATTCTGATGGATGGCATGTGTCTGACCTAGGTCTATTTTTAACAGACCCAGCAAAACCGTGGCAGATTTTACTCTGTGGCCTCTTAAAGTTGCTGCCAACTCTAAGGCTGCCAGGCTGTAAGACCAATGACAGCTTTGCATAAAGGTATTTGTTATCCTTTCTGGCCAGACTGTTCTTTAATTATGACTTAAATTCCTCATCACATTTTTAAATAATATGCTTCATTTCCACTATCCATCTATCCATTATAAAACAAACAATGAAAAATATATCATTAGTACTAGATATTCATTTTCTTTTATATACTTCTTAACTTTCTGAAAGCTGGCGGCCTCCTCAAACCAGCAAGGTGAGTGAGCAGATCAGTGAGCACATGTGTGTCCTGCAAAAGTACCTCATTCCCTGCATTATCCTTCAAAGAAAAAAAATAATATGGCTTCTGTTTAATTTATGCTTTCCAAATCTAATGCAAAATGTTTTTATGACCCTTCTAGAGCAATTTTGAGAAGGGAATCTGGGGAAACACAATTCCAGAACAGCTGAACTAACCAAATACAAACCACAATAACCTCTAATTTGGGCATCTAAATTCAATATCTCCAAACACAATGTTTGATTCCTATTATTTTTCTGCTCTCAACATTGTTGTCCTCCAGTACACCCTGTGAACGAAAATGGTGCTACCACTTACCTAGTTGTTTGGGTTAAAACACTGCAATCACACTTCATCCTTCTTTTTTCCTGAAACCTCGTATCTAAGCCCTCAGTGAGTATAATCAGACCAAAGGTAATCAGTGCTACCTTAGCATATGTTCTTATTTTCACTCCTCTCACCACCTCTACCACCACCACCAATAACCTATTGAAGGCATCATCATTTCTAACATGGCCAACTTCTGTAGCCTTCTTACTCACTCTATTGCTTATTGCCTTCCATCTCTCCCATTCACACAGCAGCAAGAATAATATTTCTAAGTGGTAAGTCAGATAATGTTACTCTTCTACTCAAAAGCTTTCAGTGATTTCCCATCACACTTATAATTTCTTCCTCACTTCCTATTATTGCTTTAAGTCACTGCTTGGCCTTATCTCTAGTTTCTCTGTGTCTCCATTTCCTACCATTCTACTAGTTACTATTTCAGCCTAGTCACATTGATTCCTTTGATATTCCTTAAGTAATTTGAACACACTCTTATCTCAGGGCATTTGTACTTTCTATTTCCCCACCCCAAAATATACTATCCTTCTGCATATTTGCATGGCAGGCAAACTTAATAACTTCATTCAGATTTCTGTATATATATTTACATATATATATATTTACATTATATATATATATTTATGTATATTCTAATAGACTTCTAATATATCTTCTTATATTTCCACTTCTAAGAGAATTTTTTTCTAAAACAGCACCCTTTTCTGTCTATCCTGTTATTCTGCTCTATTTTCCTTCATAAAGGATTTATTACTCCCCAGTGTTTTGTCCTATTTTTATTATTTTATATTCCTCCCCATAAAAGAATATAAGCTCTATGAGAGTGGGCTTCAAGCTGTACTATTCATTTTCAAGTTCCTAACATTTATAACACAGCTTGTCTCATTACTTTGCTATAACACAGAAGACACTCCTCAAATAACTCTTCTGTGTCTTAGCAGGTATAGGTTTATTTTTCTCTTTGTAGTAATTAGAGTTTATCCTGTTGAAGATCCAACAGAAACTCTGCTATGTGGAACAATGCAGAATCATTAGATATACTTTTCCAGTTTGTGCACTTTGGAATGCCAGGAACACCCCTTGATTTGCATCACATAGAAACTGTAGTTCAGGGCACCTGGGTAGCTCAGTCAGTTAAGCATCCAACTCTTGATTTGGGCTTAGGTAATAATCTCAGGGTAATGAGATTATGAGCCCCAAGGGTATGAGCCCCAAGTCAGGATCTACACTTAGCACTGAGTCTGCTTGTCCCTCTCCCTTCCCCTGCACACACACTCTCTCTCCCTAAAATAAATAAAATCGTGAAAGAAAAGAAAGAAGGAAGGAAGGAAGGAGAGGGAGGGAAAGGATAGGAAAGGAAAGGAGAGGAAAGATAAGAAGAAGAAATTCTGTGGCTCTTCACATTGGCTCTGTAAATATGAAAGAAGTGACTGGAAAGAGACCTAAACTTCTAACAAAGAGGGCCAAAAGGAACTGATAAATTTTACTCAAATGGAGTAGTATCATCCCTAAGTCCACTGTTGATGACATTATCATGCAGGTAATAATAGTAGGGATATGGTTTTTACGGAAGTGATTCTACTGAATTCACCTTTTCCCACAAATACGTAAAGTATCGAATGCATAATTTTAAGCCACTAAATTGTGTGTGATGCATATTTGATAAATAGATTGTGTCAGCTGAACAATATAATGTTAAGTAGATAAGATTAAATAATACATGAAATCAAATTTATAAAATGTACTTGAGAGAAAAAGAGAAATGGCAATAACTGATAAAGAACTAACATGCTTGTAGTATTATTTCTCTCAATATCTTAGAAATTTTATGAGTTTGAGAAGCTTCAGGAAAAGATAAATGCTCTGTATGTGTTTTTTTCATCCATCCCCATGCAATGAGGTGATAGAGATTTCAAATTGAAATGTACCTTGAACTTATCAGGACAGAAGTGTCATCAATTTTAAGGTCTTCCTTCTTTTTATATGTACTGTTCCTCAGGTCATTTTATGCCCTGGACTATTTAACTTGCTCTTTCTTGGGTTTCTATCACTCATCTCTGCTCTCTCTAACTTCTTTATTCTGGCATTTCACCTCTGCTTTCCTCCCATTAAACCCACTACAAGGCCCACAAATCATGGCCTCTGGGGAGTCATTTATCTTCTGTACTTCAGTTTCATCATCTATAAAATAAAAATACTACCAATCTTTTATGTATTTTACAAATATAGTATGGCATAAACCAAATAATATATGTGGAGAATGATGGAAGATGCCGAGACTATCTGAGAGTAGGGAAAGTGGCAGGAGCTAGATCACCAGAGGAGTTATCACTAACACAGGAACAAGGCCAAGCAGGAGTCTGAAGAAAAAGATATGGAATCAACAGTGGGAAGTAGGTGATAGGGAAAGTGACTATACACAATAGCTTAAGGAAACAACATGGAAATTAACAAGACATTGTGTGAAACTGTAAAATAAGCACAAGTGAATATAATCTTCTTGCTCCTCGAAGAGAGTTGGGCACTGTGATAAGCTAAACATATGCTATTATTTGCGTGCATTGGAAATTGATTAGTAAAAGTGTGGGCTGGCTTATTTACAGTGAGTTAGGAATTAGAATTAAGTAATGATTACTGTTGCTGTGTTTGTACTTAAGTGGAATCACATTATGATTAGGCTAGTAGAGTAAGACATAACTATAAAATCTATTGAAAGTTCAGCCTCTTTTCAAAGGAGTAAGAAAATGAACAAGAAATAAGAGCAAATTAGAGTCTACCAACTACTTACTAATCCCAAGAGATTCTATGGAAGAGCAACAGTATGGGCGGTACAGAACAAGGACATGGATGATCAAAGTGGAAGATTGTCTTCTGGCCTAAGCCTGTGACTTGTTCTTCCTACTTCTCAAACTTGAAGGGCCTGGTATGCTGTTCTCTGTAGGTTGTATCTGAAGGAAATCCCAAGAAAAATTGAGGAAAACTCCAAACATCATATTACGATATAAGCAGATCCTCTGATTCTTTTAGAATTAGGCACCAATGAGACTTAATACCATTGGCCCCCCACAGGGAAAAATATCACTAGGGTAATTCCTCTTACTATTTTGGGAGTCCTCAGAGGTGGCTAATTCTTGTTAAGAAGGATTACTCTAACTATATTTGTGCACTCAGTTATTCAGGCTTCAGAGTGCGAAGAAGCAAATTTCAAGTAAATACATTATTCTGTTTTACACTTTGATTAGATGGAGAGCTATAGCACTACTATGCCAAGGTAGCACATTCTGAATTCCTGAAAACTGGAGTCCTTCTGTTTTATTCACTATCACCTATACATGTTTTCCTCTCTGGAAAACGAGTTTTAAACAGTTGAACACTAAACTCCTAACATAATATTAAAAAATGAAAATTTCAGAATATTTTTGTTTGTTTTACAGGAAGTAAAAGATTCATATCAATAAGAAAAAAATCAAGTAACTAAATAAAATCAGTGCTTTTATCTGAAAATTTTATTATTAATATTTATTAATGTGGAGGAACTTACAGAGATGATGCAGGTAGTATAGAAATCAACTTATTTTTCACAATATCACAAGATTGTGAACATTCTTCTAAGTCAGTTTGACAAACTTAATTTTAAAAAGGAAAGCATCGTTTTTTCTAGGAAATATATGTTATATTAAATCTTAGACTTCTATTTTGCTCTATAGTATAAAAATGAATTAATATTTACTTCCATTAGTTTTTCACTCAACAAGTATTTGTGGAATACCTACTATGTGCCAAGCACTGTTTCAAGTAATTCAGAGAGAGAAGAAAATAAGAACAATGCCTCTGTTTTCACAGAATTCGTTCTAATAATGGGAAGGGTAAGATGACAGATAGAAGATAGATGGATGGATAGATAGATAGGTAATTGATAGATACAGATGTCATGAGAAAATGAATAGGTAAATGGGCTGGAGATCTTGGTAATCCATAAACTTCAACCTGAATTACAAGAATAGTATGATGTGAGGTTGGGGAATAGACAGAAACTAGATCATACAGGGTCTCACAGAACAGGGTAGGAGTTTGATTTTATTCTATATAATGTATCAGTTGTCCAATCTGTATAACAAAGCCCTCTAAAACTTAGTGACTTAAACAAAAACCTAATATATTTTGCTCACAAATCTGCAGTCTTCCATGCAACATTAGCATTAGCTGCAAGTGATCCAACAGTGGGGTGGCTGAAAGAGTCAAAAGGGCTTCCTCACATAATTGCTGAGTTGGTACTATCAGTCAGGACTGTAGACTAGGGTCCTTGGTTCTTCTTCACCTGGCTCTCTGAGTTCTCCTAGGACTATGCAAACACAGTGGCTAGGTTTTAGGAGCAAACATTCCAGGAATCTAGAAAGATGTATCACATCTTATGACCTATTCTCAAAAGTCACATAGCGTTCATTTTCACAATCTTGCCCAGATTGGAGAGAAAGGCATAGCTCTTGATAGGAAGAGTATCAAAATCACATTGTAAGAAGAAAATGTAAGAAAGCAGGTCTTGTTACAACCATCTTTGAAAAATGTAATCTGCCACATTTTGTCTTCAGGCTACAATAATTTATATCCCTTCTACATGCAAAATATGTTCATTTCCTTTCCCATGACTGAAAAGTTTCATTCCATAATTGTATCAGTTCAAAGTCAAGAATCTTACATCCAAATCAATATAGGTATAAGTGATACTCTTTTTGTGCAGTTCCTCAAATACAGCTCTTTGAGCACTCTCTCTTATGATGTCATGATATGTGACACATTTGACCTAGAGAGATAATTTTTCTATGTCTCCAAATACTCAAAATAATATGGTAGGACAGTCACTGGATAACTATGATAGCAGAAAATAGCAGGGAAATGGAAGGAACACAGTAGTCACTGATCTATATCAATTCTGAAATCCAGCCAGGCATATGTTGCTAGTTCCTTGATTAGAGTATACCTACTTTCTGGAAATTAGACTTCATGGCTCTTGGGTCAATTCAGTGACTCTTGGTCCTTCACTCCGAATCTACCTTCGTTTTCTGCTAAGCCTTCTTAAGCACATTTCCTGTTTCCAAATGCTTGAAGGTTTAAGGCTCTTCTTCAGTTGTACTTTTTTTTTTATCCTTTTATTACAAGCTAATACAATTCCTTAAACAATTTTGGTGTGTTTTCTGTGTATTGGTTTATAATTCACTCCATCAGACAAAAAACTCTAACCATAAATTAACCATCAGTCTTTTCCGGATAAGCCATTCTCTTCCTTGAACTCACCATGCACTGCTGTGGAATAACATCCTTATGATCCTTATAAGCCTTACTATAAAATGGACAGGACTATAAATTACAGTACTATGATACTTAGGAGGGCTTTTGTCTATTTGAAAGACTCTATGAGGAACTACCTCAGATCTAAGATCTTAATAATAGATTTTATAGTATAGTATTTGATCTTCTCCTTAAACCAGTCCTTAAGATGAGCATCGTTTGCCACCAAGAAAGAATTGGGAAGAGAAACAGGATTTATTTTGTAACTAAGAAAGTTCTGGATCTTTTATATTTAAGAGTTCATTTTTAGCTCATTCCTCTCTTCTCACATTATATCATAGACAATGAATAAAATCCAGATGACACTTTAAATAGTCTGCCTGAAAACTCCTTTAGCTTGATCATTGAACTCATTGGAACATTTCCTATCTTCCATTTACTTCAGATGATACTGTTGCCAGAATTTCCATTACTATAAACATCTTCCAATCACATTTTCCTTTGAGCTATCAGAAACAAATTCCTCAATATTCTTTAGACTTTTTCTAACATTTTGCCAAGGATTCTTGCTTCCTCATATGGCCTGTCCCAAAGCCAGTGCTACACGGTTTAGGATTTTTTCAGCAGCATCCCTCTTTTAGGTACCAAAATCTGTGTTAATTTTCTATTATAGTATTAAAAGACAAATAAAAATCTATCCCAAAACTTTGTGATTTAAAACAAGATTAATTTCCTTTGTTCATAATTCTGTAATCTCTGTAAGACAGTCCATTTCTGTTCTAGATATCAAGGTGACTCACTCACATAGTTGGCAAATTAGTAAATGACAGTTGGTTAGAAACTTAGCTAACCCTAGGAGGTGCCTCTGTTCCTCTCCATATGGGCCTCTCCATAGGCTGCTTTGGCTTATTCAGGCATGAGGACTGGTTTCAAAAGCAAGTGTCCAAAGAGAACGAGGCATAGTTTCATTTGACTTATTCACCTATAGTGTCACTTCCACTGTAATCACAGGGCCATCCAGTTTTAAGGGAGGGGACATAGACTCTCACATTTAAGTGGAAGAAATATCAAGTCACATTAAAAGAGCAAGATGGCGGGGGGGTATTGCCTGGGTGGCTTGGTTGGTTAAGCATCAGATCTTGATTTCGGCTCAGATCATGATCTCAGGATCATGAAATAGAGCCCCACATGAGGCTCCACACTGGTGTAGAGCCTGCTTGGGATTCTCTCTCTCCCTCTGCTCTCCCCACCCCAAGTCATGTTTTCCCTCTCTGAAAAAAAAAAAAAATCATAATAATAAAAAGAAAAGCAAAATGTGGAAGCCATCTTTAGAAAATAAAATTTGCCCATATGAGAAGACATAGATGGGCTTTGGACCACTTTAGTAATGTGATCTGATTTTGGCTGAAAAAGATCACTCTGGCTATTATTATGAAGATAGGCTATTGTGTGTTAGCACTGGACAAAGGGAGACTATTAAGGAAGTTATTTCCATAGTTTAGAAGAGTTATGAGAGCAGCTTGCACTAGGAAAAAGTGGAAATGAAGAAAAGTTTGGAGATACCGCATAGAGGTACAAATCAAAAGTTCGGAGTATAGCTAAAGGAATTAGAATTTTATTGGACAATAGACTCTATGCATAACCTTCTGAGGGAAGATAGAGGATATAAGTAAAGATCCACTATTTATGAGTTCAGTGAAAACAACTTATGGTTTTGTGAATGCAGTGGAAGAAAATCCAGCCCAAGAAATTAGCAACACCATTTTTTATTCATGTATTTTTCAGTTTAAAATTAAGGTAAAAGCCATCATAGATAAAATCATACATTGTTCCTTCATCTTAATCATGTCTCTCTTTTTAATGATCTGAAACAAAACTCCATTTTTCTCCCATTTAACACATCTTCCTTCTACTAACTCTTTAGTTCCTGCATTTCTGCAAAATTTTAGCTGAAGGAATACTATTTGGGAGTTAGCCAAATTAGATTTTGGTCTTCAGCCTGCTACTGATTTAGTTAGTGTTGACAACTCAATTTTGCTCTTAAGTTTCTTCTTTTGAAATGGGATGTTTAGGCTACATTTTAATAGTGATAAAAATATCTTGTATTTTATAAAACAATGAAACTTTCAACATTTTAAGAAATATTTCTTTTGCTCTAATTATTCTGCTCTAAGAAAAGGTATAAATTTAAGAAAAGAGTATGTTATATTTCTTAATACTTTATATTTTGACCTCATACAATATATATTTTATACAATATGACTTTGTAATTAATCTTGTGCTTTCTGTGTGACTGTGCAAATGTTTGATTTTCATCATTAGGTTGCAAATCTCATAAAACTAGAAAAGCTTGCTTCCTCTCTCTCTCTTTTTTCCTGTAAAGTCCTGAAAGCCCACAGCAGACCCATAATATATGCTTAGTGAGGGCAATGAAGGCAAGGTGTCATACACAGAATTTCATTTTTTATAATGGTGATATCACTTTGTTTATATTCAGTACTCTTAAGTATTTAAAATACATTGGGCTATTTCAAGCTAACAACAATGTGAGAAACCACTATTTCCCCTTTAATTTTGCTTATGCTAATTTATTTTGGAATTTGGCCATTTGTCATTCCCATAGTCCTGATTAATACCATATGAAATCAGACAAGCTGAGACACCCGCGAAAGCAGCTGACAGTCCTAAAGTTCAACTGGTATAAACCTGAAAAAATCTAATTACTATCCAACTGCAAAGACCTAGGAAGATCTAGGACAGGAGATTCAGAACTGGGACTTGGATTCAGGAATTCAAAGTGGGGACCATATACATACTGAATTCTAAGCAGTATGGCAAGAGGAGGTTGCAGTCTCTACAACATTAAGAGATCACAGTTATCATTTCCCTGAGACATTAGTTAGCAGGAGGTAAAAGGAAAAGCCCACAAATCTTAAAATGCAAGTGGCAGGAGGCTGTCTTCATATCTACCTAGCGATGACACAGCAAATCTATCTGCAGAGAATTGAAGAGGATCAGGAATTGTACTAAGCTATTGTGATTCACTTATCTGTGAAAAAGAGGTAGCACTGTCAGTAAACACCTGTACATACTTCTGGGAAATAGTTGAAATAGTAACAGCCTGTTATTCATTAACCTATATTAATGATTGCATATCATTAAAAAAATAAAAACAAAAGCAGCCATCTTTGACCTCCAGCTTGAGATCTTTAAAAAATTCTCTAGAGTATTATAAAAGCCAGTTGAAAATAAATATCAAATGTCCCTGAAGTAGTCTCATTTTGCCAAACCCATTGACTGTGGACATGGCATATAAAGAATTCACATGCACTTACCTCAAAGCTGATGGAATGCCTCCAAGTTACCTTTTTTTCATCTGCTTTAACCCTAACCACCCATAAGTCTCCTAAAAGCCTGATTTTTGCCTCTTAATTCCCTATTCTTGCTTGACTCTATTGGATTTTGTAGCCAGTGTTTACTTTCCCATTTCACATGTATAGTAAATGTCAACTCGCTACCATGCTCTTTCTATTGGGTCATCATCAGTCCTGATTCCTCACCAAGTCAAGAAGAAGAAGGTTAAGTAAATATGAATACAGAATTACAAAAAATCTAAGTACATCACAAAAACTGGAATTAAAACTGAAAATTAGCTAGAAAGACATTTTCCCCCTCCTTCAGATAATAGCTAGAGAATCTGAGAAATAAAAATCAAAAGCACACAAATGAGACTATGCAGTAAAGACAGCCATAGAGACAATTCATGCTCTTTTTTTTTTTTTAAAGATTTTATTTATTTATTTGACAGATAGAGATCACAAGTAGGGAGAGAGGCAGGCAGGCAGAGAGAGAGAGAGAGGAGGAAGCAGGCTCCCTGCCAAGCAGAGAGCCCGATGCGGGGCTCAATCCCAGGACCCCGGGATCATGACCTGAGCGACAGGCAGAGGCTTTAACCCACTGAGCCACCCAGGCGCTCCCAATTCATGCTCTTTTTATTTCAAAATAAGCAAAGTGAGTAGAAACTGCAGCTTATCACTGCTTGTTTAAATTTAGATTTTTAAAAATTAATATGAGACCAATAATGCACTTTTGCTAATGGTTAAAATGCTTTTACTGGCATTTTGAGTTGTATTCACTCTCAGTCCCTCTTGGAGATTACTGAAGAAAAACAATGTGTCTACAAGCTCTCAGTAGAACAAAGAGTTTGTCAGCAATACCCACAATTTTAGGAATTGGTGCCTCTGATCATCAATTCACTTTAGCTGTGCTCCTGACTCACAAGAACCTTAAATACTCAAGGGATTAAACTCTAGTCCCTTGTGGTTCTGTACACAAATAGGCTGATTTGGTCTAGTAATCAAATGAGATTTGCTTTACAAGTAGAGATGAGCACAATTACTGAAACTAAATACAAATAAGGGAGAAAGTCGCCAAGCAAAAAAGAGTGTCAGTGTTTTATGACAGGGAGATAAAGACTGTAATAGACATCCACTATGAATGAGACAAATACCTGAGGAATTCTAGAAGAAAGTCCTTGCCTAAAATCCTCCTCTTAAACATAGACATTCTGTCAGGTGCAGTGAAACAATCCTATTTGAATTATCAACTTTTTTTTAACTCCCTAAAAAACAAACATAGCTACAGCTTATTTCAGCAGTATAGAGAACCCCACAAGAGTTTACAAGGAATAAAAGTATATACAAAATTGAGAATTGAGAATATTGAAGCAATATAAATAGCTCTCGTTTTATTCTAATTTTTTTCCTAATATCTTATATTTGTCTAATTTATGCCCACATCTCAGAACTGTTGGAGTAGGAAAGGGATGCGGTTCTATTTAATTACTTTGCACATGGATCTCAGCCAGAAGTTAAATAATTTAATGTTAATTTATTCCATATATTAGCTTGGCACTATGCATATTGGAGGATTTGTAAAATAATATATAATTTTATAACAGTGTAGTTTATAAATATAGGCATACTTCTTTTTATTGCACTTTGCTTTATTGTGCACCATAAATTTTCTTTCTCTTTTCCTTTCTTTCTTTCTTTTCTTTTCTTTTCTCCTTCATTCCTTCCTTCTTTCTTCCTTCTTTCCTTCCTTCCTTCCTTTTTAAATTGAAGGCTTGTGGCAACCATTGGTGGAACAAGTTTCTTGGTGCCATTTTCCCAATGACATTTGCTCACTTTGTGTCTCTGTGTCACATTTTGATAATTCTAGGAATATTTCAAACTTTTTAATTATTATTATATTTTTATGGTGATCTGTGATCAGTGCTTATGATTTGCTAAAAGCTCAGATAATTGGCATTTTTAAGCAATAAAATATTTTTCAAATAAAGTATATACAGCTTTTAGTCATAATGCTATTATTGCACACTCAACAGACTACAGGAGAGTTTAAATGTAGCTTTTATATGCACTGAGAATCCAAAAAAATCATTTGACTTGTTCTATTGCCATATTTGCTTTATTGCAGTGGTCTTGAACTGAACTTGCAGTATCTCTGAGGTATGCCTATATAAAAGTAACATAAATAGTAGTAAATGATAAGTCTAATAGCACCAAAGTGATGTCTAACATACATATTTCAAAAAATACAGGGAAGCTCTATTTTTAATTTCTTAAGAAATCTCCACACTGTTTTCCAAAGTGGCTACACCAATCTGCATTCCCATCAACAGTGTACGAGGGTTTCCCTTTTTCTACATCCTCTAATGTCTCTGTTAGCCATTTGTATGTCTTCTTTGGAGAAGTGTCTGTTCGTGTCTTCTGCCCATATTTTGACAGGATTATCTGGTTTTAGGGTGTTGAGTTTCAGAAGTTCTTTATAGATCGTGGATATCAGCCCTTTGTCTGTAGTGTCATTTTGAGAGTATCTTCTCCCTTTCCATGGGTTGCCTCTTTGTTTTGTTGACTGTTTTCTTTGATGTGCAGAAGCTTTTGATGTTGATGAAGTCCCAAAAGTTCATTTTTGCTTTTGTTTCCTTTACCTTTGGAGACATATCTTGAAAGAAGTTGCTGTGGCCTATGTCAAAGAGGTTACAATCTATGTTCTTCTCTAAGATTTTGATAGATTCCTGCCTCATGTTGAGGTCTTTTATCCATTTCGAGTTTATCTTTGTGTATGGTGTAAGAGAATGGTTGAGTTTCATTCTTCTATACGTAGCTGTCCAATTTTCCCAGCACCATTTATTGAAGAGACTGTCTTTTTTCCACTATATATTTTTTCCTGCTTTGTCAAAGATTATTTGACCATAGAGCTGCGGGTTCATATCTAGACTCTCTACTCTGTTCCACTCGTCTATGTGTCTGTTTTTGTGCCAATACCATGCTGTCTTGATGATCACAGCTATGTAGTAAAGCTTGAAATCAGGCAACGTGATGCCCCCAGTTTTGATTTTCTTTTTCAACATTCCCTTGGCAATTTGGGGTCTCTTCTAGTTCCATACAAATTTTAAGATTGTTTGTCCCAGCTCTTTGAAAAATGCCAATGGAATTTTGATCAGGATGGCATTGAAAGTATAGATGGCTCTAGGCAGTATAGACATTTTAACTATGTATGTTCTTCTGATCCATGAGCATGGAATTCTCTTCCATCTTCTTTTGTCTTCTTCAATTTCTTTCATAAGTGTTCTGTAGTTCCTCAAGTACAGATCCTTTACCTCTTTGGTGAGGTTTATTCCCAGGTAACTTATGGTTCTTAGTGCTATAGTAAATGGAATCGATTCTCTAATTTCCCTTTCTGTATTTTCATTGTTAATGTTTAAGGAAGCAACAGATTTCTGTACATTGATTTTGTATCCTGTCACATTACTGAATTGCTGTATGAGTTCTAGTAGTTTGGGGTGGAGTCTTTTGGGTTTTCCATATAAAGTATCATGTTATCTGCGAAGAGAGAGTTTGACTTCCTCATTGTCAATCTGAATACCTTTTATTTCTTTTTGTTGTATGATGTAGTGAAAAGAAGGGCCACCGGTACCCCAATGTTCATAGTAGCAATGGCCACAGTTGCGAAACTGTGGAAAGAACCAAGATGTTCTTCAACAGATAAATAGATAAAGAAGATATGGTCCATATACAATGGAGTACTATGCCTCCATCAGAAAGGATGAATACCCAACTTTTGTATCAACATGGATGGGACTGGAAGAGATTATGCTGAGTGAAATAAGTCAAGCAGAGACAGTCAATTATCATATGGTTTCACTTACTTGTGGAGCATAAGGAATGACATGGAGGATGGAGAGGAGAAGTGAGTTGGGGGAAATTGGAGGGAGACACAAACCATGAGACACTATGAACTCTGAAAAACAAACTGAGGGTTTTGGAGGGGAGAGGTTGACAGGTTGGGTAAGCCTGGTGGTTGGTATTATGGAGGGCATGTGTTGCATGGAGCACTGGGTGTGATGCATAAACTATGAATTCTGGAACACTGAAAATAAATAAAATTAAATTAAATTTTAAAAAAGCAAAATATAAATTTAAAAAGGTTCTTATAATATATTATGATTACAATGAATTAGAATGTAAGCAGAAACTATATATCTAAGATATATAGAGGTATTAATTTTTCTTAATTTCTCCCTGACATTCCTTTAGGAATTTCTAAGTCACTATTTTTTAAACTCTGAAAATGAACAAAATCTGTTTTAGAGCTCCTTAGAAGGGAAAACTTTAAAGAAACATGCTATTTTTTAATAATTTAATTTAAATTTTTAAATCTCAACCAACAGCCACACAAATATCTTTGGAAATTTGGCTTTTCATTCATGATTTCATCCAGCCATGATTTTAATCAGTTGTTCTTTTTTATATTTTTAATAAATACTTTCCCAAAACCTACTTTAAGTTTTCTTTTGAATGATTTTAAACAACTTGGAAATCCTGGATGACAAGTTTTGTTTGCTTTAAATTGAAATATATGTCAGTTTTGTTTTGTTTTGTATAGGTAACAAGCTTACATTTTTTCCAGTAAATTCCATGGTGACAGAAAACTGTCCAAACTTTAAATTCAAAAATGCATATAACACAGAAACCACGTGCTTTCGCACTCGTTAAAATTTCACTTTTACATTGAAAGGGCAGATTGTGACCGTTTTTTGGAAAGTATATTCTATTTATTATACAACAGAAGCTACTTTCTATGATATAAAGATCAACAGATTTTAAACAAATTTTTTAATAAATTAGTAGCTGATCTTTAAATTAGAAAAAAAATTTTGATACTTTATAACAGCAAACATATAAATATCTAAAATTGTCAGCACACTTCTATGCATTCAGATGACTATTAAGGTCTTGATCCATCTCATTATAATTGTAAGATTATAAAATTTACAAGCTTTTAAGATTATAGATTTAAGATTTATTTAATATTATATTTAGATTTTAAATACATTTAAAATTTATAAATTTATACATTTAAATTATACATTTAAAATTTATAAAATCTTTAAGATTTGTATTTAAGATTATAAAATTTATATTTAAGATTATAACAGTTATATTTAAGATTATATTTAAGAATATAAAATCCATAAGCTTATTTATTGGAGAAATTCACAAAAAAGCAAAGTAACCCCCTTTTACTATGGAATGCTCACCTAAGGTTGTCCTGTTTAACCACCTAAGGCTACCACGCTGGATCATCTGATAAATGGTCCAACAAAGAGCACTAGTGTCAATCCCTGTAGCACTAAATATCAGTAAGTATAAATGTATATTTTTATAAAAATGAATTGAAGTATTAAAATATTATTTCTAACCCAATGGATTTTATTATTTAGAGGACACTGAATTAGAAAAAAAGTTCCAGGATAATGGACAAAAGATATAATAGAGAAGAAAAAGTAAGAGCTTTAGAAAAGTAAGAGCTGAAAAGAAAGAGAGAGAAAGAAGAAAGTTACCTTGAATACATAAGTGACATTTTCTTAATGTCAATTAATTTGTAAACCAGACTCAATACAATATTCACTCCAGAATGTAAAATTGGTACAAAAATATTAAAAATTAGGTTTATAATCAAAGGAGAAGACAGGAACAATCACATATGAGAAAAAAGGAAACAAAACAAAACATGATATGGATCTTACTTTATCATTTTGATATGATATGACAGGGATGGGTATATGCATATGTAAAATCCAACACTAAATTTAGTTTTACCTGGCTATAAATGATCTCTCACTTAGCATGATTCTTTTGAGCTTCATCCATTGAGGTTCACCCATTTTGTTTTATGTTAGTACCCTATCAGTGTTGTAACAAATTACCACAAATTACTGGCTTTAAACAAAAATATACTATTTTACAGTGCTGGAGGTCAGAAGTCCAATACACTCTTATAGGGCTAAAGTCAAGGTGTCAGTATAAATGGTGTCTTCTAGAATAGATACTCTATTTCTTAATGCTTTCAGAATCTGGAGGTTGTCAACATTTCTGGTTTCCCAGTTACATCTCCAATCTCTGCTTTCATGGTTATATCTTCCTTTGTATCTTCTTCCTTTCTTTGATCTTCTGCTTCCCTCTTAGAAGGACCTCTGTGATAATATCAGTCACACCCAGATAATCCCAGATAACCTTCCCATCTCAAGAGTCTTGATTTAATCGTATCTTCAGAGTCCCTTCTGCCACATAAGTAAACATTCATAGGACACTAGGGCTTAGACATATTTGGGGAAGACGGAGGACGTTACTCAGCCTCCCACATTGCATATATCAGTAACTAGTTCCTTTTAAGGTCTGAGCGTTTGTTTTTTTTTTTTAATTGTTTGGATTTACCTCAAATTGTTCATCTTCACCTGTTGATGGAACTTTATATTGATTATAATTTTTTATTATTATTAAAGAAGCTACTGTAAACATTAGTGTATAAATCACCGTGTGGACATACTGTTTTCATTTATCTTGGGTAAGCACCTGGAACTGAGGTTCCCAGGTTGTATAGTAAGTGTACGTTTCTTTTGATATGCAAGAACCAAACTGCTTTTTATAATTGCTGTACCATTTTCCATTCCCCTCAGCAATGTACAAGAGTTCCACTTGCTCATCAATTCAAATTCTGAAGGATTTTTTTTCCCTGTCATTTGCCACTCCAGTAGAAGCATGGTGGGATCTCATTGGATTTTTTTTTTTAAAGATTTATTTATTTGACAGATAGAGATTACAAGTAGGCAGAGAGGCAGGCAGAGAGAGAGAGAGGAGGAAGCAGGTTCTGCGCTAAGCAGAGAGCTTGATGCGGGGCTCGATCCCAGGACCCTGGGATCATGACCTGAGCTGAAGGCAGAGGCTTCAACCCGCTGAGCCACCCAGGCGCCCCATCTCATTGGATTTTTAATAGCATTTCTCTAGTGGAGCTACTTGCACTCCACCATGCAGGGTGATATGCAAAGGAAGACTAGAGAGATCAAATCAATAAAAATGAGAAGTAGTAATGGAGAAAAAACACTCTCAGAATTTTTTTTTCCAGTCATCTCCACCAAGACACATGTTTCAGCCTACTACTTCCCTTTGCACTAAGAATCCTTACTGTTTTAGTTAAAATCAGTTGTTATACCGAAATTTTTAATTTTTTTTTTAAATTTTTGACATGTGTGTCTTTGTATAAGCTCTTTGGGTTGCCAATTATATTTCACCAAGAGCCAAAAATAATATCCAAAGTTAGAATTTGTAGGGGTCAAATTATCTCAATTGATAAAACAGTATTTTGGTGGGAGATTTTGATTGCAGATTTAATCTGCTTACTAGTTATAGATCTATTCAGATTTTCTGTCTTTTTATGATTCAGTCTTGATAAGTTATATCTTTCTAGGAATTTATCCATTCACTATAGTTTCAAAAGGAATAAAATACTTATGAATGAATTCAACCAAGGTAGCAAAAGATCTGTAACAGTGGAAACTATTTAAAAATTGATTATATAAATTGAAGAATACACAAACAAATGGAAATGTATTCCATGGTGATGGATTGGAAGACTTAATATTGTTAAAATGTCCATACTACAAAGTGATCCACAGTTTCAGTTCAATCTCTATCAAGATGCCAATGGCATTTTTCACAGAAAGAGAGAAAAAAAAACCCTAAAATTCATATTGAACCTTAAAAGACTTTAAATAACCAAATAAATCTTGGAAAGAATAAAGCTAGAGGTGTATCACACTTCCTGATTTCAAACAATATAACAAAGCAAAAGTAATCAAAACAATATTGCATTGGCATAAAAACAGACACATAAATCAATGAAACAGATGCCAGCAATAAATCCACATTTCCGACAAAGGAGACAAGAATAGGAAAATAGTCTCTTCAACAAATGGTGTTGGGAAAACTGGATATCTACATACAAAAGAATGAAATTGTATCTCTGTCTTAAACATACACAAAAACAACTCAAAATGGATTAAAGACTTAAGTGTAAGACCTGAAAACATAAATCTCCTAGGGAAAACAAAACAAAACAAAAACAAAAACAGTGAAAAATCTCCTTGATATTGGTCTTGACAATTTTTTTTTTTTTTACTTGATACCAAAAGCAAAGGCAACATAAAAATAAACAAGGGAGGAAACATCAAATTGAAAAGCATCTGCACAGCAGAGGAAACCATCAACGAAATGAAAAGGCACCTCTGATATGGTGAGAAACATTTGCAAACTACATATCCATTATAGGATTAATATCCAAAAGATACAAAGAACTATATAACTCAATGGCAAAAAATAAATAAATAAACAAACAAATAAGTAAATAAAAAACAATTAACAAATAGGCAAAGGGCCATAATAGCCATTTCAACAAAGAAGAAACATAAATGGCCAAAAGGTACAGAAATAGTGTTCAATATCACTAATTATCTAGGGAACGCAATTCAAGCACAGTGAGATATTACCTCATACCTGTGAGAATATCTATCATCAAAAAAACAAGAATTAACAAATGCAAGTAGGGATGTGGAGAAAAGGGAGCCCTTGTACACTCTTGGTGGGCATCTAGACTGGTATTCAACATAGGAAACCATACAGAGGTTCACCAAGAGATTAAAAATAGAATTAACATATGACCCTACAAGTCTACTTCTGGGAATATAGCCAAAGGCAGCAAAATCGTTATCTTAAAGAGATATGTATACTACCATGTTCATTGCAACATTATTCACAATAACCACTGTATGGAAACAAACCAAGTGTCTACCAACAGATGAATTAATAAAGAAAATGTGGTTCATATATAAAGACGTATTTATTTATTTTAGAGAGAGAGACTGAGAGCGCGCAAGTGGTGGGGAGGGGCAGAAGGAGAGAGAGAACATTGAGTAGACTCCCTGCTGAGCATGGAGCCTCACACAGTGCTGGATCCCACAACCCTGAGATCATGATTTGAGTGGAAACCAAAGTTGAATGCTGTTGATTGCTGTCAAACGCTTAACCAACTGAGCAACCCAGGAGCCCCAATGTGGTGCATATATACAATGTAATATTAGTCAGCCTTAAAAAACAAGGAAATCTTGCATTCAATATACCATGGATGAACCTGGAAGGCAGTATGTCAAGTGAAATAAGCCAGACAAATACAAATACTGCATTAGATCACTTATAGGTGGAATCTTAAAAAAAAAAAAAAAGTCAATCTCATGGAAACAGAGTAGAATGGTGAAGCATGGGGCAAATTGTGAGAGGTTAGTAAAAGGTTACAAACTTTCAGTTATAAGATAAATAAAGTCTGAAGATCTAACATATAACACAATGACTCATTGATAAAACTGTATTATGTATAATTGAAATTTGTGAAGAGAGTAGAACCTAAATGTTCTCACCAAAAGGAAAAAAAAGATAAGTAGGCGAGGTGCTATATGCGTTCCTTAACTCTGTGGTGAGAATCCTTTCACAATGCATACTTATATCTAATCATCACATTGTACGCTTTAAAATTTTGTCAAATATACCTCAGTAAAGCTGAAGGAAATATTAATAAGGTGCTCTAAATTGCCAAAATTTCACCCATAAAATATAATCCTATTTTACCTTTTGATTTTAATAATGCAAACAAAAATTATGGTCACTAAAAAAGTAAAAGGCTGTATACTGCAAGACTTTATTAATGACCATATATTAAAAAGATAACTTATTTCATAATCCAATATATTAAATATTTCCCAAGTGGAAGCTGTGAAGATATTTGGAGCAAATATTGATGCTTTTGAGCAAATAGATTAAGATGAAATACATTGGAGTACTGCTTTGTTGAATACAATTTTGAGCTGAACTTAATCATTTTAACTTTCTATTTCTCTGTTTTTTTTTGTTTTCAATAAGAACAATAATTTTTTCAATAAAAATTGACATACACATATCAACACTTTTGTAGGCATGCGTGCACACACACACACACACACCCATTAGCTCTGTTGCTATTGCTCTAAAAAATCATTGGCTATTATTACATGAGCAAATCTCTAAGGCTTTTTACAATGTGTTATGAGGAGCTGCTCCTGTTGCAAACAGTACAGTTGAAAATCAGCATCTGCAATTTTGAGCATCTGCCTTTGTGTCTTTGGTTTGGGGGGCTCGGATTTCAAACACCTATATATTTTTTCTGTCCCTGAGTTCTTTTTCTATTTGAGATATGATTTTTAGTAAGATGCACAACATCAGCATTTTAGGTTAAGAATAATTAAACATTTCTCACAGTGAGAACTGTTAAATATATCAAATCTCTGTTTCTACGGGTGCTTGGGTGGCTCATTCATTAAAATATATCAAATCTCTGTTTCTACGGGTGCTTGGGTGGCTCATTCATTAAGTGTCTGGCTTCAGCTCAGGTCATGGTCCCAGGGTCCTGGGATTGAGCCCCATATCTGGCTCCCTGCTCTGCGGGAAGCAGGCTTCTCCTTCTCCCACTCCCCCTGCTTGGTTCCCTCTCTCGCTGTGGCTCTCTCTGTCAAATAAATAAATAAAATCTTCAAAAAAAAATTCTTCTAAAAACAAAAAGAATCTCTCTCTTTCTAGGGTCGTTAAAAGTAGAAATTTTACCATAAGTGAATATTTACATTAATTTTTACATATTTACTCATATGTCCTTATTAACCACAAACTATATTTTTAAAATATTTCCAGCTTTCCCGCAGGTTCCCTCACTCTGTTTCCCAGTCAATAACACCACCTCACTCTTGAGATAATGGGTATGCCATTTTAATACATGCTGTCTCTCTCCCTAAGTATGAAAGGTTTCTTTGCCTCATGTTTGAATGTTCAGGTGAATGAATGACTGCATTCTGAGGTGCTTCAAGATTCACACCTCAAATAAATTTTGTATACTTCACATAACACATAATTTAATTCACAGTACTCTTAAAATATTCAATCAACTTGAAGAAAATTTAGCTTCATTTTTCAATGCTGCTGGAAGATAACTGTCTCTCTCTTTTTTTTTTTTTAGATTTATTTTTTTTTTTTGACAGATAGAGACTACAAGTAGGCAGAGAGGCAGGCAGAGAGAGAGAGAGGAGGAAGCAGGCTCCCAGCCAAGCAGAGAGCCCGATGCGGGGCTCGATCCCTGGACCCTGGGATCATGACCTGAGCCGAAGGCAGAGGCTTTAACCCGCTGAGCCACCCAGGCGCCCCCTGTCTCTCTTTTTTAAGGGTGGCCTTGAGTTCTAAAAAACAAAATTAGGGTACACCAACAGCCAATTTTGAGAACAGCCCATCCAACACATACTCTTCAAACTTATTAACAATATATCTAGCTGATTTCTAATCAGGTGATAACACATAAACAAGTTGAGATTTACATACAAGATATATATTAATTTTATCATATCTATACTATCTGCAAAGGATAACAATTTATCATAGGAAAATGAAGATGGTAATAAAATAATAAAAGGATTTAAAATCGGGGCACCTGGGTGGCTCAGTCAATTAAGCATGTGCCTTTGGCTCAGGTCATGATCCCAGGGTCCTGGGATCCAGCCCTGCAATAGGCTCCCTGCCCAGTGAGGAGCCTGTTTCTCCCTCTACCTCTGTCACAGCCACTGTTTACTCTATCTTGCTCTCTGTCTGTCAAATAAATAAATAAATAAGATCTTAAAAAGAAAAAAGATTTAAAATTATCATCATCATCATCTGAAACTGAAATAGGACCATTTTAGGTTAAGAATAATTAAACATTTCTCACAGTGAGAACTGTTCAATACATAGAACCTCTCTTTCTAGAAGTCTATAAAAGTAGAAAGAAATAGCAATCTGTTAAAGATGATTTAATTGCAGTACTTTCTGGAAACTAGGTAATGACTTCTAAAGATCCCGTTTATCCCTAGAACTTTTTAGTTCATTTTAAATTAAATGTTTATATGTAAAAAAGTTCATCCTTAGGAAGCTGATATTTTAAAAATCAACTTATGTACTATTGAACTTCTTTTGCCCTGTTTATACACAGTTCATAGTAAATTTATTTGGAGCTACAATGTCAAAATTGGAAAAAAATCAAAGATTCAGATTTTGCAAAACAAGAGAGATGCCTTTATTTGCTGTAAACTTAAAACTTAACACTGAAATTCAGCTTATTCTTCAGGTCATATTTCCTGTTAAATTTAAGTGAAAGTAAACATGATGCCCTTTGGTAAAGTATATATAGTACTATTGTTTTGGCACACAAAGAAGTTTTATACAAAATGTTTTAGTAGCTTTTCATACATATAGATTGTAATCATTAATTATGTAAGTTATTTCCCACAACTTTTGCAGATGGGTCAACATAACCACAGAGTATTTTAAGGATGTTTCTTTTCCATGGGTGGCTGGGTGGCTGGGTTGGTTAAATATCCGACTCTTGGTTTTTTGCTCAGGTCATGATCTCACGGATGTGGGATCCACTGCATTGAGAGGGCTCTGTGCTCAGCGGGGAGTCAGCTTCCCCTCTCCCTCCATCCTTCCCTCTACTCATGCTCTTTATCTCTCTCTCAAATAAATAAATAAATCTTTAGAAAAAAAATTTTCCTTTCCCTGTCAGAATTGTAGTCATACAACCCAAATGTAAATAACAATTTCTTCAGATACTATATAGCAATAAAAATGATTATTAAGATAAACTACATATTTTATTTAGATTTCAGATGTTTTGTTTCTGTATTTGTGTGTGGCTGTTCCTCTGAATTGTCTATTAAGAGTAGAATTAATACAAATATAGCAAACAACTAAAAGTCTTAATATAATAGCAATAGGAGGTAGAAAATATAATAGAAGAAACAATATTATGATACACATTCTTACTTGGTTGCTAAAATATAGAATTGGAAAGCATTTAATGGATTTTTGGTATGTTATAGTTTTTAATAGTAATTAAAATATAATAATGAGAAAAATTAATTCAGATATTTCCATTTATAAACTCTCTCCAAGGAAAATATTTCACATATTTGATAGGGCAGCATTGCAGAAAAATGTACACTCTTGAAAAGGTGACTGGAAGAAGAGGGGCCTGGAAAACACAAAGCAGAATGAAGTGCCTAGCATGTAGTCACCCTGGAAGTTAATTACTAATCTGGTAGTAGATAAAATGCTATAATGTTTATATTAATTTGTGATTGAATAATCATGTGTTACATATTTTGTAGCTGCAGGATAAATTATTATGATTCAAAATAGTGATAATTGCAATAGTGATTTCAATTGTAACAAAATCACTTTATGGAAACAGATTATGAAGAAAGATAATGTAAATAATAAAGTTTGTAAGACACATGTATGCAAAAAATTTCTGTCAAAAAATTTCAACAAAACCTATTATACAACTGTATTCTTATGCAAAGAAATACCGTATAGCTGCTGTCACCAGATCAGAGGACAAGAGCAATACATCTCGAACCTGAGGGATAAAAACTATTATGAGACTGTGCATCAAGGATTGATACAGCAGCATCAGAAAATGCCAACCAGATAAGCACAGTTTTCAGACCAAAATAGAAATGATCACCTTATACAGGTATCCCTACATCTGGCAAAATGATCTATAAATATGGCAATTTTCTGGAAACATTCTATCAAAACACAACTAAAGTTATCTCTAATAGTTGAACCTTCTGGTAAACTCAACAACCTGGGGGAACTCTGTACTGAATGTATGTTTGTGAGGATGCAGTTAAGGATGAAATTTACATAAGGGGCCCCTAAAAACTAAAACTCTATATCCATTGTTGATTGTCCCTGGGATTTTGAAAAATAATACTTGTTTAATAAATATGAACACAGAAATAATTATATAATGAAATGTTATTTGTGATTTTTTTTTCAAGATTTTATTTATTTATTTATTTATTTATTTTTTAATTCATATTTATTTCACATTTGATCTATAAACTTTTTATTTAAAAAAAAATCCACTGTCATTAGCAACGTGTGCTGCCATTAGTTTGTCTTTAGTGAAATAAGAGCGCAGGCCTTAAAGAGTCTCTGTCTATAACATGTAGAAACTTCGATGTAAACACGAGGTGTCCGCCCTCCTCCCTTGATTTTGGGAGTTCGTCAATGACATGATCTCAACCAGAAAAGCAGAGGGGAAAGGACAGCACTTTGATACCTAAGAGCTCCCAGAGAGGAAGGCAGAGAGAGACAGGGGAAAGCAGGCTCCCTGCCGAGCAGAGAGCCCAATGTAGGGCTCAATCCCAGGACCCTGGGATCATGACCTGAGCTGAAGGCAGAGGCTTTAACCCACTGAGCCACCAGGTGCCCCTGTGATGTTTTAATAGGAAAGAAAAAGCACTGTAGAAGGCAGATGGAGGTCTTTACCACTCTGTGAGGTAATTGTAGATAGGTAGCAAATTCTGATAGAATTCTGATGTATTATCTATATTCATCTTGCTTTTCCTAAATTGTATTATTTAGTGCATGCTATACTAAATATATTCAGTAATTAGTGGTTCAGTCCAATGTCATAAAATTCTAGATTAAATGTTTTCCATTAAATATATTTAGGAATCTCTGTAAGTATAATCTGATCCTCAATGAGTCCCATAGTGTAAACAGGCCCAAGGAACACACTATGCCACTTGGTTCACAGTATCATCAAACTCCATATGTGACAAGATCAGTGATGGATGACTCCAAACAAAATGTGGAAGCTCCATAACTCATACAATTTAATAATCCTAAACCACAGGGAAATTCCTTTTCAACTAAAGTTTATGCAGCAATCCCTGGAAGCACAGTTCTTCTCTATCCTAACTATAGATACAATTTTACTTTATATAAACCTTTCATCTCTTAAAATATTTTGTCTTAATAACATTAAAGTATCTCTCAATGGCTCAAAGGGCTGCTTTAATCTTTCTAAGCAACATTCTATTCCCAAGTGGTGAATTTAACTCAGATCCGCAGAAAATTGTACCCCAGCATCAACAACAACAAAAATTACAAAGAAAGAAAAAGTCATAAGTACTTTAAAAGCAAATACAATTATAAACAGAGCATCAATTGTGAAACATAATATATATGCTACATTAAGTTACATTTTCATCCTATAACCACTCCATGCACTTACTACATTTCATAATGGACTGTATTGTTAACTTCTAGATATATCCTAATAATGAAAATACGTAAAATTTTCATCACTATCGTCAGAATAAGTTCTAAGTACATTAAAGTCCATAAGAGAAATAAATGAACATTATTTCTTCTTTGGTAATATTTTTAATTTCTTAAATCTTAGTATGTTCTTAACATCAGTTAATTTACAATAACTAAATCACATTAACAAAATTGATATTCTCATTTGTCCTACTATGTTTATCCTAAGATTTTCATACTAGTAATTGAGTGTCTTAAATTTATACCCGTAGGCATAACCTTTCTGGCCATTAGTCCTAAAGAATGATTGAGTAAAATGTTTATTATATAGCATCAATTATAATGCAATCCTCAACTGAATAGATCTACTCTACTGCGAATGTTAATATCCGACATAACCATGAAACCAACTTACACATTTCACAATAAAATTTTATATAATTTTTTAAAATCAAGACACCTGAATAACTACCACTATCAACTAAACTTCTATTTTAAATATAAACCATTTAATTATATTTGATATTTATAGGAGTTGCCCCTTGAAAAGTTGCTTTAAAAGGGCATATGTCAAAATTCTGTGAGCCTTACAACGACCACTGCCACCACACAAATAACCCTGTCTTCATTGCCATCGACCCTAAACATGGAAGTTTCTTAGATTGTGTGATGTGATTTCTTTTTAAGAGTAATATCACAGACTGGTATTTATTAGTCATATGAACAGAGGTTTCCTATTCTGTTGATTCAGTCTTTCAGTTCAGTTCCAAATGTCTGCTTTTTTTTTTTTCAGTTGTGAAAGTAGTGCTCATACTTTCAAACTATTCAACATAAACTTTTAAATTCATAGACACAAATTTTCCACAAGGACTTTTATTCTTATATTAAGCTACATCTAGAACCTACAAATGTCAAAATTATTTCTACTCTGCTGAACCAGCCTAAGAATAAAATTGCATTTTGGAGACAGAAAATTAAAAGGATTTTTTTCCTTTTAATATATTTGAAGTATCTTAAAACTATGTTGAATATATATATATATATATATATATATATATTGCCTTCAATGTGTTTTGTAAAATCTAATTCACCCTTCAAATTTTCCTAGTGTAGTGAACTGACAAGTCATATAATTTTCGTTCTTGTAATTTAGCACTCTTGAAATATACACACTATCAATACTTTCAGAAAGCTAACTTTTCAAACAGTGATCTTGGCAAAATATAATCAAACTGCTTACTTTCCTACATAAATATGAAGTTTATATGAACATTGGAAGACCAATTGAAATGTCTCAACTATTCTGACCAGAAATCAAAAATTGTAATTAGCTCAGATCCCATGATAATATATCAGAATCAGAATCAGAATTACATATCACAATCAGAACTCTGCATTATAGAAAAACTGCATTATACAAGATATGTTTTTTCCTTTTTTTTGTTAAAGTGCTTTACTAATTAATCTTGTATGTGACAGATGGTTACTAGGCTTGTTATAGGAATCAGTTTGTAAAGTATAAAAAATATCAGATTATTATGATGTACACCTGGAACTAAAAATATATTGTATGTCAATTATACTTCAATAAAAATATTAGAAATAAGTATGATACCATTTATTGGTTAATCTCATCAATTTTTGTTGTTTCTTCAGACTGATGCTCCATTCCCAGGGACTTTGTTCTTCTATCTCATTTACAGATAAATGGCTTCAGAAGGAGAACTTGGAAGCTATTCTTAAAAAAATACTGTGGCATCTAAAAAATCTAAAAAATGGTATAAACATTTAGAGGTAGATAAAATAGACACAGTGTTTCCTTAACAATTTTTTATCCTGTGACCTTCTCTGAATTGTGGGCTTTCAATTTCCTTCCCTTATTCTGGTTTCTCATTAGAGTAAATCTCCAACTAAATACTCTACCCAAAGCCACCATACTTAAGGTGTTTCCCATTGTTTTTGTTAACTACGTTGTATAATAAATTTCTCAAAACTTCATTGTTTAAAACAATACCTATTTATTATCTCACAGTTCTTTAGGGCCAGAGATTTAGCTCAGTGGTTCTGGATCAGCATATCTCAAGAAATTACACTCCATGGCTACAGTCATCTCAAAGCCCAATGGTGGCAAGATCCCTTCCAAACTCATTCACATGGCTGTTGGCAGGCCTCAGATCCTAAGTGACTCGTGGCTGAAAATATCAGTTCTAGGCCATACTGGCTTCTCAGACATGGCAGCTGGATTCCCTCAGAGCAAGTGAGTGAATGTGCAATAGAAGACATGCAAAACAGAAGTCATAGTCTGTTTGTAAACTAACCTCAGAAGTGTCAGCTCTTCACTTTTACCTTATCCTATTCATTAGAAGCAAGTCAATAAATCAGCCACCCTCAAGCAAAGGGAACTACACAGAGAACAAAGACCAGGAGGTGGGGATCATTGGGGGTCATCTTGGAGGTTGCCAATCAAACCCATGTTCCAAAAAGTGAGTTCTTATTCCACTCCTCAATTAAATATTATATTAGAGTTGAAGTGGAAAATTTACCTTATTTATTGAGTATCTACCATGTGCCATGTTTAGGCTCTAGTAAAATGGTACAGATAAGGATAAATTTCATTCTAGAGAATCAAGAACAACAACAACAACAAATCAGAAGCCAAAAATATAAGTAAAAAGAAAAAAGTAAAAAGAAAAAATAAAATAAAATGGAGTAATAGGGAAAAACAACCAAACCTGGGTAATAGAATGAGGGGCTAATATTTTAACTAGTCAGGAAAATTTATCTGAGGAAGTACTTTTGAGATGGAACTGCATGGTAAGAAGGGAACTCTTTAGAGGTGAATATAAAGGGAACAAAGATGTGAATGTTCTTTTGGCAACAAAAACATTATCAGAAGCAAGGGGACAGGTGTAATTGGAAGACTTATTTGAGCAAGATATAGCATAGATGAGATGTTAGGAAGAGAAAATAGCAACTCTAAAGAAATTTTTTAGGTTAAGCTTTGCTATTAAAGGACCAGAGAAAATGGGTGATAATTAGGGGAAGTTAGAGATTTAAGAGGAGAGATATTTTTTAAGATGAAAATATTAAAATCAGTTTATATGCTGATAGGAATGATCTAGAAAAGAAGATGCTGAAAATGCAAAATAGGTCAAGTTCATTATTCATTTTTCAACAACTATTTTTTTAAAAATATTTATTTATTTATTTATTTTAGGGAGAAAGAGAGCATGGGGTTGGGGGAAGGGCAGAGGGAAGAGAGAAAGAATCTCCAGCAGACTCCACACTGAGTGCAGAACCCAACATGGGGCTCCACCTCACCACCCTGAGATTATGACCTGAGACAAAATCAAGGGTTGGATGCTCAACCAACTGACTCACCAGGCACTCCTTTCAGCAATTATTTATTGACTCTACACATCATGTACTGTTCCAGTTCCAGGAGATATGAAACTTATCTTCTAGTTTGTTTTAAAAACAAAAAGTAATACGAAATATTAAGTAAAGTACATGATGTATCAGCTTACTAAAGAAAAAAAATAATGCAGGCAATTTTAGGTAGGGTGGCCAAGTAGGATCTCACTAAGAAGATATTTGAGTAAAGTTCTAAAAAAAAAGAGTTACCTCATGTAGAAATCTGAAGGAAGAACTTTCTAGAGCAGCAGGTACAAAGGTCCTATTTCAAGAGCGTGTTTTATATATTTAATAAAGAGCAAGAAGGTGAAAAAAGTCGTTTGAGTAAATGAAAGCAAGGAGCAAATATCAGAGAAATAGTAGGAAGCCAGATCTTATAGGTTTAGGTAAGATAATTTAAAGATTTTAATTTCCATTCAGAATGGAAGGGAAACCATTAGAGGATGTTAAACAGAAGAACAGCCTGATTTTTTTTTAATATTTTATTTATTTGACAGAGAGAACTCACAACTAGGCAGAGAGGCAGGCAAAGAGAGAGGAGGAAGCAGGCTCCCTGCAGAACAGAGAGCCGGATGCGGGGTTTGATCCTAGGACCCTGGGATCATGACCTGAGCCAAAGGCAGAGGTTTTAACCCACTGAGCCACCCAGGCTGATTTTAAGATATTTTGTGAGCTGCTACTGTATCAGATATAGGCTGTGAGAGAAAAAGAGTCTAGTATGATGTATGGGTTTTTGATTGAGAGTACCAGAAGAATGGAACTGTCACTTACTGAGATATGGAAGACTGAGGGAGGATCCACTTGGAACAAAAGTCATGAACTTGGGCAGTTCCATAAAGAATTCTATAATCAAAAGAAAATGTCCAGGATGGATATTTTTGAGCCATTAGTGGAGAGATCTGTGAAACTGGATCTATAAGGGAGCATGAAGATATATTAAAATGGACTCCAAAGCCTAAATTCTGTGTTATTGAACATATATATCAAGAAAATGAAGAGGTGGGCACCTGGGTAGCTCAGCCGGTTAGGCCTCTGCCATCTGCTCAGGTCATGATCTCAGGTCCTGGGATCGAGCCCCGCATCTGGCCTTCTGTTCAGCTGGCAGTCTGCTTCCCCCTCTCTCTCTCTGCCTGCCTCTCTGCCTACTTATGATCTCTGTCAAATAAATAAATTAATAAAATCTTAGAAAAAAAAAAGAAAATGAAGAGGAATCCGCAAATTAGACTGAAAAGGAGTTATCAGAGAAGTAGGAGTAGAATGAGTGATGTTCTGGAAACCAAGTAAAGGTTTAGTCAGTTGTGTAGGATGAGTGGACAGGGGACCAAAGAAAGTCAGCACTTCAAAGAAAAAAAAAGTATGCAATCGTGTCTGATGCACTAAGGTAAATGAGAACTGAAAATTGACCATTGATTTTTAGCAATGAATGATGGCACTGATGATCTTGAAGAGAACATCCATGCTGGTTTATAGGAACAAAAGCCTGACTGGAATGATTTCAATAGAGAACTGGAAGAGAAAATTTGGAAATATTGAGACAAAACTATTCTTTCAAGAAGTATTGCTTACAAGCAGTGATCAAAAAACTCCCAAAAAACAAGGGCCCAGGACCTGACAGATTCCTTGGGGAATTCTATCAAACTTTCAAACTTTCAAAGAAGAAATAAAACCTGTTTCAAAGAAGAAATAACACCTGTTGTCCTGAAGCTGTTTCAAAAAATTGAAGCAGAAGGAAAACTTCCAGACTCTTTTTATGAAGCCAGCATTACCCTGATCCCCAAACCAGACCCTACCAAAAAGGAGAATTTCAGACCAATATCACTGATGAATATGGATGCTAAGATTCTCAACAAGATCCTAGCAAACAGGATCCAACAGTACATTAAAAAGATTATCCACCATGACCAGGTGGGATTCATCTCTGGGTTACAAGGATGGTTCAACATTCACAAATAGATCAATGTGATAGAACAAATCAATAAGAGAAGAGAGAAGAACCACATGGTCCTCTCAATTGATGCAGAAAAAGCATTTGACAAAATCCAGCATCTGTTCCTAATTAAAATGCTTCAAAGTATAGGGATAGAGGGAACATTCCTGAACTTCATAAAATCTATCTATGAAAGACCCACAGCAAATATCATCCTCAATGGGAAAAAGCTTGCAGCCTTCGCGTTGAGATCAGGAACACGACAAGGATGCCCACTCTCACCACTCTTGTTCAACATAGTATTAGAATTCCTAGCAACAGCAATCAGACAACAAAGAGAAATAAAAGGTATCCAAATTGGCAATGAAGAAGTCAAACTCTCTCTCTTTTCAGATGACATGATTCTTTATATGGAAAACCCAAAAGACCACCCCCAAACTACTAGAACTCATACAGCAATTCAGTTACGTGGCAGGATACAAAGTCAATGTACAGAAATCAGTGACTTTCTTATACACTAACAATGAAAATACAGAAAGGGAAATTGGAGAGTTGATTCCATTTACTATAGCACCAAGAACCATAAGATACCTGGGAGTAAACCTAACCAAAGAGGTAAAGGATCTGTACTCGAGGAACTACAGAACACTCATGAAAGAAATTGAAGAAGACACAAAAAGATGGAAGACCATTCCATGCTCTTGGATCAGAAGAATAAACATTGTTAAAATGTCTATACTGCCTAGAGCAATCTATACTTTTAATGCCATTCCGATCAAAATTCCACTGGTATTTTTCAAAGAGCTGGAGCAAATAATCCTAAAATTTGTATGGAATCAGAAGAGATACTGAATTGCTAAGGAAATATTGAAAAGCAAAAATAAAACTGGCGGCATCATGTTACCTGATTTCAAGCTTTACTACAAAGCTGTGATCACCAAGACGGCATGATACTGGCATAAAAACATTCACATAGTCCAGTTGAACAGAGTAGAGACTGCAGATATGGACCTTCAACTCTATGGTGTCAAATAATCTTCAACAAAACAGGAAAAATATACAATGGAAAAAAGACAGTCTCTTCAATAAATGGCTCTCGGAAGATTGGACAGCTATATGTAGAGAAATGAAACTCGACCATTCTCTTACACCATACACAAAGATAAACTCAAAATGGATAAAAGACCTCAACATGAGACAGGAATCCATCAGAATCCTAGAGGAGAACATAGGCAGTAACCTCTTCAATATCAGTCACAGCAACTTCTTTCAAGATATGTCTCCAAAGGCAAAGGAAACAAAAGTGGAAATGAACTTTTGGGACTTCATCAAGATTAAAAGCTTCTGCATAGCAAAGGAAACATTCAACAAAACAAAGAGGCAACCCATTGAATAGGAGAAGATATTTGCAAATGACAGTACAGACAAAAGGTTGATATCCAGGATCTATAAAGAACTCCTCAAACTCAACACACATAAAACAGATAATCGTATCATAAAATGGGCAGAAGATATGAACAGACACTTCTCCAACGAAGACATACAAATGGCTATCAGACATATGAAAAAATGTTCATCATCACTAGCCATCAGGGAGATTCAAATTAAAACCACATTGAGATACCACCTGACACCAGTTAGATTGGCCAAAATTAGCAAGACAGGAAACAACATGTGTTGGAGAGGATGTGGAGAAAGGGGAACCCTCTTACACTGTTAGTGGGAATGCAAGTTGGTGCAGCCACTTTGGAGAACAGGGTGGAGATTCCTCAAGAAATTAAAAATAAAGCTACCCTATGACCCTGCAATTGCACTACTGGGTATTTACCCCAAAGATACAGATGTAGTGAAAAGAAGGGCCATCTGTTCCCCAATGTTTATAGCAGCAATGGCCACAGTCACCAAACTGTGGAAAGAACCAAGATGCCCTTCAATGGACGAATGGATAAGGAAGATGTGGTCCATATACACTATGGAGTATTATGCCTCTATCAGAAAGGATGAATACCCAACTTTTGTAGCAACATGGATGGGACTGGAAGAGATTATGCTGAGCGAAATAAGTCAAACAGAGAGAATCAATTATCATATGGTTTCGCTTATTTGTGGAGCATAACAAATAACATGGAGGACATGGGGAGATGGAGAGGAGAAGGGAGTTGAGGGAAATTGGAAGGGGAGGTGAACCATGAGAGACTATGGACTCTGAAAAACAACCTGAGTGTCTTGAAGGGGAGGGGGGTGGGAGGTTGGGGGAACAAGGTGGTAGGTATTAGGGAGGGCACGTATTGCGTGGAGCACTGGGTGTGGTGCAAAAACAATGAATACTGTTATGCTAAAAAAAAAAAAAAAGAAGAAGTATTGTTTACAGGGAAGGGGAAAAAGTTGTGGTGAGAGATGGAGGAAAATGAGGAATGAGTGCAGGTTTTTAACGGAAGAAATACCAAACATTTGTATGCTGATAGAAATGGCCCAGTAGATCAAGGTCTTCTCCTTATATCTCCACCTGTACCTTTCTAGCCCCTTTTCCGTTTCGTTTTTATCACTATGATTTGTAAATATTGGAGTGGCCCAAGGCTCTTTTCTTTACCTCTTTCACTAACTTTCTAGGTGATTGTTCCAGACTTACATTCTCTATATGATGATGGCTCCCAAACTGATATCTCCAGCTCTATCCTTCCCTGAACCCTAGACTCATATACATAATTTTGTTTTCAACACTACTACTTCTATGTATAAACAAAACCTCAAACATAGTATGTCTTCCTGAACACCAGAAGAACCCCCATGCTGGATAACTGCTGACCAAGCTGCATCTTCCATCATCTTCTTCCCCATTATTTAAGTAAATAATCATTCAATCATTTCAGTTGTTTAGACCTATATATTTGGAATTATTCTTGAAGATTTTCTTTCATAACCTTTATTCAATTCACCGGTTAATGCATTTAGTGCTATATCCAGTATATAAAACAATTCTAGTCACTTTTTCCTACTTCTACTGCTATATCCTGGGCCCAACCACCATTTCTAAATTGAATTATTACAGTAGCTTCCAGCTGGGCTCCTTTATTTACTCGTCTTAGTTATAGTCTTTTCTCAACCCATAGCCAGAGTAATACCATTAAGACAAAAGTCATATAATTTTATTCCTATTTCCAAAACTCCCCAATGGCAACCTGTCTCATGCAGAATAAAAGTTAAGTAAATTGTAAAGGCCTGCAAGACCTTACATGTTTGATAAATCTACTATCTACTCTATTCTTTCCTTCTACTGCTCTCCTTCTTCCCCATACTTGTCTCCTTGCTGATACTGAAACATTCTACACATGCACACAACATAAGGTCTTTGCTGTTTCTTTTTCCTGTAATATTCTTTGTCCAGATATCTGTCTGACTTGTTTTTATACTTCCTTTGGCTCATTGTTCAAATGCCACCTTACTAGAGATGTTCCCCTAACTGCCCTACATGAAATAGTACCTCTCCTTCTCTTGGCACTGTATTTTCACTGCTTTATTATTTTCTATAACACTTCTCACAATTTAGGCTACTAAATATTTATTGATTTTTTAAAAATCTCCCACATTAAGATGTAGATTCTTTTCTGTCTTGTTCTCTGTTATAATTCCAGTACTTAGAGGCTAACTCAGAGGAATTCAGTAAATAATTGTTGAATGAATGAATAAATTGCCTCCTTCAAATACTATCTCCATTACTTTGCCTTAATTGAAAACTGGCTCTCTGAGGAACTTGTTGGTAAATCAAATGACACTCAATAGGTGAATATTCTTGACTGTTTTGCCTCATTTGGCACTGGTTTTGAATTTTTCATTCCTGGAAGTCTCTCCTTCCCATGCTCCTGATGTTCCTCACAACTTTCTCTTACCCACCATTCTCAGTTGCCATTCAGGGATTAGCTTTCAGCCAGTCTGTTCAATCCTCTTCTTCAAGGTTCTATTCTTAATTCATCATTTCCTACTCTGTCTAGCTGAATTCACCCAATTCCCACGGTTTCAACAATGTTATAATTCTATATGTTGATATCTTCTGTAAAATTTGCATAAGCATGACTCAAACTAGTCTGTGAAATGCTTTTCAATTCTTGGACATGGATCTCCAGATTCAGTGATTTAAGGAATATGACTCTGAAAGATCCATTTTAACAAGATCTAGCACTTTTATGCACACTAGCATTTAAGAACTACTGATCTATGTCTTCATATCTGACCTCCTTTCTGAGCTTCACACTCAAATATTCAACTGACTATTCCTGACATTCGGATATATCTAAAGCAGCTCAAATTCCACATTTCCAATGCTAAACTCATCATCTCATCTACCTTTTCCCAATCCTTCAATTTTCCTCCTGCTATACCCTTATCTTGATGAGTGGTACAGTTATGTCTACCTACTGAACATAGCCAGAAATCAGGATATAATTATCATCTTTTTTTTTTCACCTCCACAAACAATCATTCACAATTCCTTTTATGTTCTATATGCTCATAGTGTTTAAACTCCTCCATCATTTCAAACTGGAGATATTATAATAACTTCCATGGCCTCATTCGTGTCCACATTTCTTTTCTTTTCTCTAAGGTGCTGCTAATTTGATTATGGTCAAATTTGTTTCTAAAATCATTTATAAAGAAAATACCTGTTCCAGGGAGGATATAATCTGTAATGAGCATGTGGTAGATAATTCAAGTGCATTATACCAGTTAACAACCCAGAATGCTTTGCATAACTTTCAAGATAATACCCAAAGATCTTATTGTAGTATATATTGTTCTTTATGATATGACTTCAGCTCTTACTGACTTCCTCATCTCTTCCCATCTCACATGTCACAATTAATATGTGTTGAATTACTTGTTGCTGTCTGAATGAGATGCTGTGTGGATCTTTGTATAAGCAGCTTCCTCTGTCTGCACTTCCTTTCCAAACTCTCCTAGCTAGCTCCTAATCAGGACAGACCCCTCCTTTCCTGTTGTCCATCGTCTGTGTTCAATGGCCACAGGGCAATATTTTAATACTATAGTCTATCTACCTATTTTACTCAGAACTAGGAAATAAACAAGTGATATAATGGCTTTTTTGTATGTCAACTTGGCAAGGCTACAGTCCCTAGTGATTCAATTAAACACTAATCTAGGTGTTGCCCTGAAGCAATTCCTAATCCCTTGGATTTAAATAAGGGAGAAGGTGAGTTTGGCTGAATCAAGTAGAAGGCCTTTAAAGTAGGTCTGAGGTTTCCCTGAAAGAGAAGAAATTCCCCTAAAACAAAAGCTTCAACCTATGCCCAGGGAGTTTAATTGTACTTGTGATATTTCCTACTGGTTCTGCTTCTCTGGTTGAACCCTAACTGTTAAACATCGGTACTACCTTTTTTTGCTATTCATGCCCTGTGCAAAATGTAATTCTTGACTAATAATGTGCACTTCGTAAGCTTTTAAATCAATAAAAATGAAAAAAAATCAATTTTGGAATAGTCAAGACTTCCAACAGCAACTTGACCACTGAGAAACTTTGGAGAAAAATCATATAGGTCACTATCACTGCAAACACACACACACACACACACACACACACACACACACACACGCACGCAGTCTCTAACTTCAAAGGGGTGATAAAATTGCTTGAAAAATATTTAACTGTCTCTTGACTCCTCCCTCCCCAATTCTGCTTAGTGAAAATTTGCTTCATTTCTCTTATGTTCCTCAACAGTCTGTGACCCTTATTTTAAACTTCTATTTCACAAAGAAAATGGAGTACTTTAGGCATAAAGTTCTTTACTTAAAAATATTTACTTTTATACTCAACTGCACTTCTTTGCCCCAAGTTTCAGAGGAAGATCATTTTTCTCTTTCAATCCAAGCCTAAATCCCAAACCTTGTCTTACATTATCTATGCTTTCATCTTTTATATAATTTTGCTTCCTTGACTATGCCATTTCATGTGATGACTATACTATTACCTGATAATCTGTTTTCTACTAAAGTCTAAATAACTGGGTCTTCTTACTTGTCTATTCCCTACATTACTTCACTGAAGTATCTTAATGAGTCAAAAACAATGTCCTAACATGATGGACTTACTTTAAAAAGTACATAATTAGCAAGAGAAAACTCATTTCAACAAACATTGCACACTGTGTTCACTGCAGCATTATTCACACTAGCCAAGAGGTGGAAGCAAATAAATATTTATCAATGAATTAATGGATAAAGAGTATGACATATGCATACAACAGAATATTATTCAGCCTTAAATAGGAGGAAAATTCTGTCATATTTTAAAAGATGGATGAAATTTGAGGACATTATGCTCAGTGAAATAAGCCAGTCATTAAAAAAAAAAAAAAACTGCATAATTCTACATATATGAGGTATCTAACACAGTCAGACTCTTAGAAACAGAATATAGAATTAAAGTTGCCAGGGCCAGATGGGAGGTGGGAAGAGCAAGTTGCACCATGAGTAGAGAGCTTCAATTCTGCAAGATGAAAAAGTTTTAGAGATCTGTTGCATAACAATGTGCACACAGTTAACACCATATGCTTAAAAATGGTTAAGATGAGACATTTTGTAATGTGTTTTTTTACCATAATAGAACAAAATATAACAAAACTAAAGAAATTCCTGTACTGTTTGCTAACAGAATATCTGACCCAACTGAAAACTGAAAAAAACATGCATTTATAGAAACGGATTAGTATGTGATTGCAGGTATGTAAATAGAAAGCTTTTAGTGTAAGAACAAATGAACCATTAGTGCCAATTTCCTTTTGCTTCGTACCTTCCTTAGAAGTGATAAACCACCTTTACCACCTACTACAAATCTTACTCCAAAAAATAATACCACAGATACTTAGAGGTTGAGATCTACCTATTTAAAAGCCAGGGTGATCCACACTAGATCAGTTGTCCCAAGCATCCTAATTTCCCAGATTATACAACTTCTTGAATTCCCCTATTTGTATCTGCTTTTGTCAGTCAACTTCTTGGAGTGTTCCTCAAAATATCACTCCATCTCCATAGTCAAATCTTGTTTCTCTTTTGGAACAAATGTGTTAATTAAGGCAAGCAACATAGCAACCAAAAGTGATGGTGGCGGGAGCAAATTCAGAAAGTGATGGAAATTTATCCATTGCTTAAGGACATATAACCTCCTTCAATATCAGGTAAAGGTATTAACCAAAATTAGGTTCATATAATTAATTACTATTGAAGCCTAAGTGCATGTCAGTACACCAAAGGACCAGAAGAACAAAGTATTTGAAAAAAAAATCAATTTTCAATACTCCATGAACAACAAAGATGTCTGCAAATTGTGATACTAGTTATTTTCCCTTCCAGTTCTGTAGTTCGCATTCACACAATTAAATATATCCTTATTTAGAAGATTTTGGTGTAAGGTAAGGCAACATGTCTCTGGAAGGAAAGTGTTTGTTTGTCTTTGTATTTTTTAAAGGTCGAAAATTGCTTTGCTTCTTTACAGTCTAGAACTTTTATGATCACTTTCTCAAATAATCACTACAGGAAAATTTTCATCCATTTTTATTTTTGGCTTTGTTTTTCTTACTTAGGTACATCATCTGGGGATAACTGCAGTGGTTTAAACTCTTGGTAATACCAGCATTGCTACAAGTTTTTTCCCCTGATATTTTGGACTTCTCTGGGTACGACTGACAACCCTCCTCACCTTGATCAATCGTTGTGATAAAGACTCTAAAAAACTGTTAGAATTCCTTGAAAAATATTCTTTATATGTAGCTTCAAGAAGGTCTTGTTAGCATTTACTGAATTCTGAATACTTGATTACACACCTAAACATCTGGAATCCTGGCTTGTAACTCTATGTCTTCATCATTTCATTTTCTATAATATCTGGGGTAAAATTATATCCTAATATGTAATATTAAATAATAAATCATACTAGTGTTGGTTTATGTATATTTTATGATAGAAAAAATAAATTCTCCCTAGAACAAGTTAAAGATTTTTTTTTAATTAAAAACAATTTAAAGCCCAAGTTTATTTTTAAATAATAAGCAAAGAAATAAAAATTCTAAACAAATATTTGATTGTTTGGTTGATTTTTACATTCTAAATGCATAACTTTGTGTTTACTTCAGTTAGGAGACCAGTGCATAGTTACCTTCATTGTAGATCCTTGTGGTCAGTTACTCTAAACAGATCATTGCTCAAACCTTGATCAAACTCCAGTCATATCTTTATCTATATCTTTATATATCATATCTTTATCTTTAGTAAAGATATAACAGAAGGAATCAGCAGAAAGTTCATGGGGTTAGACACAGGCTGCTAATTTAATTGGCAAGAAAACAATAAATCTACACAGGCTTCATATATCCATCTTCTATATATCATTATATCATATTAGATATCTATATATCTATATATCATTCTACTATAGCACCCAGTTCCTGATCAAAGCAACAGATTTTACATTTTCTGAGGAACTTGTTTTCAATATAACATTCACATAATTATGTAATAGTAGATGTCCTCTGCCAAGAAGAGTTCATAAAAGGGATAGGGGATTCACTCCAAACCTCATACACATTTTTTTTTTTTAAACAGAGTGATCATAATCATGTTTTTATAATGGCCCTGCTTTCCTTTTTTTTTTTTTTTTGGCAAATGAAACTCAATTTTTCAAACAAGTCCATTATCTAATCCTAAATGTTGGGGCAGCTTTATCACCAACATTTGGCATTTAAGGCTCTACACAATCTATTTGGCTGATTTAATTCACTTCAAAAAGGTAATTTTCTAAACACCCTCTGTTGGCCTGAAAGAGTTAAGGTTTTGCCAGTTGGGTGGTTTAGTCTTTTCTCACTGGCACAAGGACATACATGAGATCCTTACTATAGACTTCTACATATACAAACAAACATAAAACCTTAATGTGTAGGCTTTTCAATCTTTGTAACCAGAATATTTATTTTAACATAGTTCTAGTATAAACAATAAGGATTTTAAACAGCCTGCATTATAAAGTATCACATCCAGAAAAATGCACAAAACAAACCAATAGTGTAACAAATCATCAAAGGAAATCTATGTAACAATCATCCTGATCAAAAAATAGACCACAACTAGGTGAGTCCATTTATGTATCTTCTCTACCCTTAGCACTTCCCTCTTCCACAAAAGTAACCACTACCCCAAGGTTTGATATTTTAGTTTAAATTTGACAGTTTCAGATTTTTTTAATAAATGGAATAATATAGTATATATTCTTTGGTATCTCATTTGTCTACTTACGATTCATAGTTTTTCTGTAGCCATATTTCATTCATTTTCATCGCTACATTGGTTCTGTTATAAGAGAGCAGCTACAAATATTTTCATAGTCTTTCTGTGCATGCCTTTCTCTTACTTTATACCCAGGAGTGAAATTGTTGGTATGCAGATCTGCAACACTAGTAGATGATGCTGAGTTGTTTCCCAAAATGTTTGCAACTCTCCCCCCAGTATCAGTTCCTGATACTCCTTATCTCCGCTAATACTTTGCATTATAGTTTATAAATTTTACCCATCCTGATGGATTAAAATATGGTAATTTATGAAAGACTATTTAATAAATATTTCCTTCTCCAAATATCAAGAAGATATTTTACTCTATTATTTTCTGGACATCTCTCTTGTATGTAATGATTTGGGGGTATGGTGATAGAAACAATAAGTGAATTATTATATATAAATATATAAGTATAATACTGTGATATAGGGGTCATGTTTTATTAATTATTTTTATCAACTTGATAGCCAGTTGACTTATAAAAGAGATTGCCCTTCCTCTACTACTCTTTAGTAATATCATAAATCAAGTGTCCATGCGTATATGGTCTTTCTAACCTATTTCACTGATCCTTGTCTCTAACTTTGCCTTGATACCATATTTCCTTACTGTACTGTTATAAGAAGAGTTGCTAAAAGCCCTCCAATTATGTTTTAATTCATCAAGAATGTCTTTTCTAATCTCGGTCCGCGGCATTTCTCTCTGAATTTTAGGATCAGCTTGTCAATTTTCACAACAATGTCCATTGGAGTTTTCATTCAGATTGTAGTTTTTTTTTTTTTAAGATTTTTTTTTAAATTAATTTATTTGGCACAGAGAGAGAGGTCACAAGCAGGCAGAGCAACAGGCAGAGATAGAGGGGGAAGCAGGATCCCCGCTGAGCAGAGAGCTCAATGTGGGGCTCAATCCAAGGCCCCTGAGATCATGATCTGAGCAGAAGGCAGAGGCTTAACTCACTGAGCCACCCAGGTGCCCCAGATTGTAATTTATCTAGATAGAATTACATGGGGGAATTTGACACCTTTACCATGTGCAATCTTCCAAACTATGAAAAGAGTATATATTCATTTATCTTTTAGTAATACTTCAAGCTATCTGAGTTCCCAACTAGCATGTTAGTCAGGGTTCTCAAAATTAACTATCTCATCTGGATTTGACTAATTTACTTCCTAAGTATTTGCTATATTTTACACATTAAAGATACTTTCTTTTGAAGGATATCTTATTTGGCCAATTTGTATTTTGCATGTAGATATACTTTTTTTTCTATTCCAATTATTTTTATTATTTTTACTAATTGTAATTTTACTGAGTCTTTAGCTAACAGAAAAGATTTCCATTGTAGTCTGGCTATTCTGTATTATCCAAATGATGACTTTTCTTATTTCACTATTTTCACTTTTCTGGAGACATTTTTTTCCAGTGAAATCTATTTTAGGAATGTGATCAAATATTATAATTTTAAAATTCTTTGTTTCAGACTAAAGTATGAATTTGACATGTTAAGCATTTATCTATTTGTATTAGTGAAGTTTTGGTTTTAAACAAAAAAAATTCTATTGTTGGGAAACTCCATAGCAGTTTTTGTGATATTTTGAATGGATTACAATTTCATATATTTACAAGTTTCTAGACAAAGTAATACTTGACCCAGCACAGTTAATAAAACTTTTATACTTACTATGTCCCAAATAGAATAAAGCAAAAGTTTTTTTAAATTTAATTTAATAAAAATTATATATATTTAAGATGTACAACATAATTTGATATACATATACACAGAAAATGATTACTATTGCCAAGCTAATATACAGACATCTCCCATATTACCATTTTCATATGTATGTGATGCGAGTCCCTGAAATCTCCTTTTAGCAAATTTCCAGTATTCAATACAGTATTATGAACTATTCTCATCATGCTGCACTTTAGGTCTCTAGACTTACTCATCTTATGTAACTGCTACTTTGTGCTCTTAGAGATAACACCTCCCCATTTTCCCCACCTTCCCTCCACTGTAACTACTGCTCTACTCTCTGCTTCCATGTATTCAATTTTTTTAGCTTCTCCGTAATAGTGAGATCATGCAGGTTTTGTTTCTTTTCATATTGTCTAGCTCATTTCATTTAGAATAACATTCTCCAAGTTTATCAAATTGTTGCAAATGACAAATTTCCCTTTTAAGGCTGAATAATATTCCATTGTTGTATTTTTCTAGGTCTGTCCATTTGGTTTGAATTTTAAAGATTTATTTATTTTTTGGGGAGAACACATGACTGGAGGGAGAGTCAGAGGAAGAGAGAGAGAGAATCTCAAGCAGACTCTCCACCCAGTGCACAGATATAAGGCTCAGTTTCTTGATTCATGAGATCATGACCGGAAACAAAACCAAGAGTTGGATGCTTAACCAACTGAGGCACCCAGGTACCCCCATCTTGTTTAAATTTAGAGTAAAATTTTTCATGATATCCTCTTGGTATGTTCGTGTTTACAGTTTCTGATATACATTCTTTCAAGTGCTCTCACTCTCTCTCTCTCTCATTTTCCAGAAATTTTATTGAATGTTATCTAGGACTGATTATCTTTTCACTTGTTTTGTTTGGCATCCATAAGGTCTCTGTGGTTTATTATATGTTGTGATCAGTTTTGGAAAATTCTTGAGAATATGTCTTTCAGATAGTGCTTCTGCCTCATTTTCTCTATCCCTGACACTTCAGTTACATATGTATTTGATCATCTCACTTTGCCGTGTTTATCCCTTAAATACACTTCTGTGTTTAAAACATTTTGTTTCTCTTAGGTTCATTACGGAAATTTCCTTCTAAGCTATTTCAAGTTCACGAATTTCCTTAGTATGTCTATTATATTAGTGAACCAATCTATTAAATTTCTAACTTTTTTTTAAGTTCTGGAATAATCATTTAATTATTGAAATTTTTTTTCTTACAGTCTTCTAAAAAGTTTAATCTTATCAATTATCTCCCTGAATATAATAAAAAGGGTTGTTTAAACTCAAATACAGCTAGAGGTACTAGGAACCTGGTGTTACTTTAATTCAGTTTCAAGTTTGAGAGAAATTAAGCATCAGTTTATGGAAGAGCAAACTACATGTTGCTCACCAAAGTTTTCCCTCTAGCCTTGAGAGAGTTTCAACATGACTGCTTAGGTTCTAAAACATTGAGCTGCGTCTTTCAGAATAAGCCAATACTCCTCCAGAGAGAGTGTCAACAAACACCAGCCTTCTTCAGATTTCTACTTTTCAAATCTTGACCTTGTAACTTTTCAGAGCCTTGTTAGTGCTACATGCTTTTAAGCAATTTGTTTTTAACTTCATCCAACTTTTTAAAGTTGTCTACAAGTGTGAAAATAGGTTCAAATTACCCAAGTTGTTATAACCAAAACTGTAAATGTGAGTAATCAGTTTAAAACTCTCTGAAGAATAACATCAAGACAAAAGCTCTTTATAAATCTTTATAATTTTCAGGTTATACATTTCTAATATATGAAAAAAAAATTTCTTCAGAGTGGAAAAAGCCTGAGTTAGTTTTTTGAAAAATATTATAATGCATGAGCACAGAATCATTCATTTTAATAGAATTTTCTCTTGTAATTTTTTATGTATCTTCCTATAATATTAAACACAGCACTTATAAAAGCATATCATTGTTATCGTCGTGGCACATTGGATAGTACCTGATAAGTGTTCAATAAATCTTGCAAAATTGAATGTATTTGATAAAATTAAAAAAATTTTCATCAGATAATTCAGGGGCTACTTTAAGGTGACTGCTTTTACTCTATTGACAAAGATGTATATAAAAATTCAACTAAGGAGCACCTGGGTGGCTCAGTGGGTAAAAGCCTCTGCCTTCGGGTCAGGTCATGGTCCCAGGGTCCTGGGATCAAGCCCCGCATCCAGCTTTCTGCTCAGCAGGGAGCCTGCTTCCTCCTCTCTCTCTCTACCTGCCTCTCTGCCTACTTGTGATCTCTCTCTTTCTGTGTCAAGTAAATAAAATCTTTGAAAAAAAAATTCAACGAAGTTTCAATGTAAAGTTGTATCTCTTTGCTTTATTAGGCCTTTAGACCTAAATTGTCAATGTAACAACTGCACAGTAAAGAAACTTTTTTTAAAAAAGATTATTTATTTATTTGACAGACAGATCACAAGTAAGCAGAGAGGCAGGCAGAGACAGAGAGAGAAGAGAAAGCAGGCTCCCTGCTGAGTAGAAAGCCTGATGCAGGGCTCGATCCAAAGACCCTGAGATCATGACCTAAGTGGAAGGCAGAGGCTTTAACCCACTGAGCCACCCATGTGCCCCAAAACTTTTTTTTTTTTTTTTTTTTAAGTAGGCTGCACGCTAAGTGTAGAGCCCAGCATGGGGCTTGAACTCATGACCCTGAGATCAAGACCTGTGCTAAGATCAAGAGTTGGATGCTTAACAGACACCCAGGTGCCCCAAGGAAATTTTAACATATATTGCATACACTAAAAATATTGTATTCATATGTCTAAATGTATCAGCAAACATAATTTTTGTAATAATCTGTATTGACACACACATTTGAAATACTATGTAATATTTATTAATAATTTCCTAGTCTTTCTGTGACTACCTAAAGCTCAAGTAGTCACTAAAATTCATGAACTAAAAAATCTTAGATTCTTCATATTCAAGTACCGGAATCATGTGATTGTATAACCTTAATCATTATCCTTTTCAAGATACCTAGTATGTATCTCTGCAGTAGTTGAGTCAATAACTGGACAGGGATTATCTTTACCAATGTATATAGCCTTATTATGGCTCATAGAAAAAACCACCTCTGGCTGTGTTCGATTCCATCTTGGTCACCAATATACTAAGTCTTTCAAGCTATGTTTAAAATCTACTCAGTAGACCAGAGCTGTTAGACAGAGTTTAGTCCCTAGGTGATGGGTTGATAAAAAGTCCATAGCTGGAAAGATGATGCTCAGCCTCTTTTGCTTGTGGCTCTAGCCCTTAAAAAGAAGATACTATTTCCTCTTTTTCTTTCAATGTCTAGAATCCCTTTTTCCTTTTTTCCCAGTCACTCCTTATTCTCTTCTATACACGGGTCTACTCTTGTCTTAGGCTGCTCTGTAAGCATATGGGTGAATCTTTCTGTCACATAAATTTAAGTCTTTGTTTTTACTTATCTACAAACATGTTGGGAGGAAATAAAATCGCCTTGGAAAATATTATGAAGAGGGTGAGGAAAATACACAGAAAACGCATATTAATATTTTGAGATATAATCCTGTCGTGTACCTTACCATATTTATATATCTAAAAATCAAAAAGACAAAAAAAAAGTCTTTATTTTATGCCCATTATGTGCCAGACAACATAGAAAAGGTATTCACATTTAACAAGAACCATAGTCCTTTAAGGTAGATATTTATAGATGAGGGAATAAACTTCAGAACAATTCATTGATTTGCCAAATGTCATGTAGTAAGTAAGAAGAACAGTCAGATTTTAAGCCCAGGTTCTACTGGCTTCTAAGCAAGGTCTCTTTCTTCTATTTCATACTTATACTTCTGAAGGAGATATAAAAACCCACACATCTTACTCTCTTTTCTCATTTTAGATGTTATATGTGGCTTCCTTCTCACAGACTACAGTAATTTTCTATAGGCCCAAATAACTGGAGATAAATTTTTTTTCACAGTCAATTAATTAATCTATTTTAAAAAATCAGTAAATAGGGTACCTGGGTGACTCAGTGGGTTAAGCCTCTGCCTTCTGCTCAGGTCATGATCTCAGGGTCCTGGGATCAAGCCCCGAGTTGGGCTCTCTGCTCTGCAGAGAACCTACTTCTCCCTCTCTCTGCCTGCCTCTCTGCCTACTTGTGATCTCTCTCTCTATCAAATAAATAAATAAAAAGTTTAAAAAATCAGTAAATATTAGTTATTTAAATTGGGTAAGTTAGTACCCCTTTTTCTTATCTTATTCCCTTGCTCTAGCTATAAGAAGGACAAAAATAGGTTGATTCTCCTCTTGATCCACTGTGGCCATCATTTTAAATGATTACTTGCATAGCATATCCAAGTTATTACATAGATGTTATTTAAAAAGGATTGTTGGACAATTAAAGAGGAAGTCTTATGTAGAGGAATGAGCTGATAAATAAGAATATTGATTGGGGCGCCTGGGTGGCTCAGTGGATTAGCCGCTGCCTTAGGCTCAGGTCCTGATCTCAGGGTCCTGGGATCGAGCCCCGCATTCAGCTCTCTGCTCTGTGGGGAGCCTGCTTCTTCCTCTTTCTCTGCCTGCCTCTCTGCCTACTTGTGATCTCTCTCTCTGTCAAATAAATAAATAAAATCTTTAAAAAAAAAAAAGAATATTGATCATATTTACATTTGATACATTTGATTATTGGCCAGGCACTTTACAGAGAGCTTTACATGTATTATCTAATTAGTAATGATACGGGCCCTTAAATCTTTACATTAATTTCAAGAAATAGGTAGTATAGCATTCTCATTTTACAAATGATGACACAAAATGGTGAAGGCATAAGAATAGTTTTCTTGTTGTGATAACTTTAAGTAGTTTACAATTTTAATTTGTCTACCTTTTGAATTTTTATTGTTTGTGCTTTAGAGCAGTGCTTCCAAAACCTTAGGGTACCCATGAGTCATCTGGGGATCTTATTAAAATTCAAGTTCTAATTATCAGGTGGGATCTGAGATGCTGTATTCAAACACACTCCCCAGACTAAACTCTGAAAAACAAAGCTTTTTAGATTACTGATTTTTCTATCAAACAGTCTCATTCATAAAGGGCCGACTTTATGATAATTGAAAATTAAGTGAGTATTAATATTTAGTTTATTGAATAAATGTTGATGACCAGGTATGTTCCTAAATCAAAAGACTGTTTTCACAAAGACAACAGTTCAATGTAGACAGAAAAATTGAAGAAGAAATACCTCCTTTTTCCCCCCTCCCTCAGTATGCTTTCTTTATAAATAAGTACACTGACATATATATCCTATGTCAATAAAAATGGTCATTTAAAAAACATTTATTATGTGCCACAGACCATTATAAGAGCTTTATTCAGTACTGTAAGTTATCTATGAACTGCTGTTATTATCCAAATTTTATATACAGAAGAATAGAAGCACTAACCGTTTAACTGCCCAATGTTGCTAGTCTGACTAATTTCAGTGTTTTCTGATTCAATTCTTATTTTGCATTTCATGTCCTTTCTCTCTGATTTTGCTATATACCACTCTCACTGTTTATTCCTGCTCTGTACTTTGCCTCCTGATTGATATTAAACATAGAGATCTTTCTAAACTACTATCCAGTCTCAGAGGTCAAGGTGAGAGTCTTATATTATGGGCTCTAGCACAGGATAGAAGTAGTATTCTGCAGGAGCAAAATCGAAGTCATGGTCAGGCGCAGATTATGTCATATCTAAAGTGACAGCTAAGAATACCTTGTCAAGGTTCAAGGAAGCAAAAATAAAAATAAAAATAAAAGAATGAGTGACAGAAACAGAATACAGCAAGATCCAGAGCACAGAAAGGTCAAGTACATGAAGCTGGTTATAATAAGAATCAAGACATAAATAATAGAGTATTGGTGGCCCATATGAACTGGGTGCTGGCTCTGTAACCCCACAGCACAGCTGATGATTGATAACAGACTGTGCAAGAATAGATAATTATAAACTTTGTACTTTGTGACTATGAATCTGGCTCACCATCCTATTAGTATTTCCAGGGACTGGCTTGACTTTCGGACTTTATACAAATGCTCGTCAGTGTTCCAATCAGACACTGCTCCATGAACCACCAAGTTTGTTCTAGCTTTGTATTAGCTATCTACAATCACATATTTAGTGGCTTTAAACACTATACAAATTTATTACTTCACAGTTTTATAGGTGAAAACTCTCGTGGGCTCTAGAGTAGACTCCTTTTTCTTGCTCATTCAGGTTGCTAGCGGAATTCAGTTCCATTCAGTTGTAGAATTAAGGTATCAGTTTCTTCACTGTGTGTCGCCTGCGGGCCATTCCAAGTTTCTGGAGGTCACTTGCATTCCTTGACTCATAGCCCCCTTCTTCCATCTTCAACATCAGTTAACAGCCGACAGAATCATCCTCATGCCTATTCTTTTGTCCTATCTCTCGGTCTGTCTATATACCTGGACTTTGTCAGGAAAAAGTGTTTGCTTTGAAGGACTTAAGTGATTAGATTGGGCCCACTTGGGCAATCCAGGATAATCTTCCCATTCCATGGTCTGTAATCTTAATCATATTGGCAAAAATCCCTTCTTACTGTGCAACTTCATATGTTCTTAGGTTGCAAGAATTAGGACATGAAAATCTTTGGGAAATGATTATTCTAACACAGGCCTGCTATGTAAGCACTACTTTTTAGCTTATAAATCACATTAATCACAGTAATATTTTCTACCGTATTTGATACTCATAAAACACTATGAGCATGTACTTATTATCATCTTTATTTTACTGCAGAACCTAGCTTTGAATTCCCTTTGTGACTCATTTTCCTCATCTCAAATTGGGAAGTTAGTATCTATTTCATAAAATCGTTTTCAGAATTTTAAAAGATAATATGTACATCATTTGAGTACTATTAATTTAATATAAATTCTGAGCCAGGAAGGAGTTTAGAAAATATCTAAGATAACTAACTCATTAATGGTGGATCAACTAATTAACTGATGATTCAGGGCTAAAGATGGGAAAGGGCTGATGTTAGCTCACATTTAGTGCAGAATTTTTCCTTCAGACAAGACAGGCATTTTTCATTAGAGCTGGAATTACAAACTCTGTGGGAAAAGAAAGTTTCCCTGGAAAATCTAAGTTTCCTTCTGAGAACTGAATCAGTGGCCCTGCCATGAACTGTCTGGAATCATGATATGCAATATAAACTGTAACTTAAAGGCATTTCCATAAAAAGCAAACCATGAGATCATTACGTAAGAACAGATCAAGTGATTTGGTCAAGCTACTCACTATACACATTGCTTATTCACTAAGAAATATATCTGTGAATTTGATGCTTGCAACCGGTCATTTACAAATTCAAAATAGTCCCTAAAGCACTGAGCATGGAGTTAGCAGTTTAGACGTGAATTCTCTTCTTTCCTAGTTACTAGTTGTGAGTCCATGTCATCCTTCAATTAATGAGCAATTTCTTATTGAGTGATTGCCTACTGTGTTAAGGCCCTAACTAGGGGCTGGAGCTATTGTTTACAAGGCAGACAACATCACAGTCTTCATAGAGTATACCATCTCAAGGATGCAGCCATTCAACAACTACTTACACAATTATTCAATTATAGTTTGAATTAAAACTACCAAAATTGAATAATATATTCTTTACAACAAATCTATTCCTGACAGCAAAATCTGGAGAATACATTTCTCCCAAAGGAAATCATGTCCGAAGTAACTCATTGTAAAAAGGATAAAGTAGAAACTATAGTTTCCAAGTATACTTAGTATATTAAATTCAGAGGTGGTTTAAGGATGCCAAGTAATAGTAAAAGAAGTTACTATCTAACATTTTACTAATGAGTCCTTTTCTTAAATATCACTTTTATTTTGAATGTAGCTTCTTTCAATTTCTCCTAGCTGGGTCAGAATTTATACCATACTGTATCACTATCTGACCTAAAACAATAGCTTCATTGTGAATGTTCAATAACAATTGCTATCTGATCAGCAGTGATCTATGATAGTTGGATTCATGGTGTTATTGCCGGTCTTTTAAAGTGAGTGCATAAATACTGATGTATTCCAAAGAGCACAAACCAATTAAATCTTTGGTGAATTTTATCCTATTTTGTATACTATGGATTCCATTTTTTTTTTCAGTGCCTTAAATCAGAGTCAGCCTAGAGCAAAACCACAACAAATCTCTTGTCTTTGCTTCTTTCTCACTTCCTATTCAGGGCTGCCCTTTTCCCCAGTCCTTCTCTTCCCGTCAACCTGTACCTTCCATGCTACACCCTGAGACCTTGCTCTCAGCTGGCTGATAAGATGTGTGATGGTTTGACCCCCACATGCTGAGAGCATACACCAGCCCACGAAAGAGCCCTGAATGAAGAGCAGGACATAGATCCAGGAGTTCATGCTTTGCTGACACCACAGAAGTCTCTGTGTGAGGTGGCCACACATATTCTCATAAGATCCCCAGCATTGGTTCTGCTTGCTTGGTTTCCATTTTTTTTTTTTGATTTCTCAATCATTAATATATATGTAACTTACCATTTTTATCAACTTGTCTGAAAACAGCACTGCAATTCAAGATGCTAGAATTTAACAACCTTAGTAAATAAGGTTTAAAATGACATCTCAATAGCTAAATATTACATACTTTTGCAAAAGTAAATATGATTACCTCTCCATCTAGAGTACTTCTACTAACTCAAAACTATTTTATAGCCTATAGCATTAATCAGTATATCCCAAAGTTTGCATTTATTAAAAAAAGAAGTTATCTGAAAACCTTTTAGCAAATTTTAATTCTTTTAACTTTATTATGAAATTTTAGCTAAGTCCCTGAGTAAGAATTGCTATTGTAAAAATCTAATCACTCATGTCATCACTTGTACTGATTCAACACATTAAAACTATAGTTCTCTGGCACTGACACCAAGAATCATATGCTTCTCTTTAACACCACAGTGTCTCCTTTTGAAGCTGTTACAATATTACTGGAAATGATTTAGCTTCTCTATGTGATACATTTTCATTAAAAATATCTCATTTGGAATAAATCATAGTGATTCAGCTGATGTCTGCAAAAGACAATAATGCACACAGCCAATGAGCATTAATATTATTTTTAATGCAGGGTGTTACACTTTGCTGACAAAAAGTTTCCATTTATATTAAAGAAAAGGTGCATTATTATTTAGTGCCACAAATATTTTGCATAATTCAAGATGTTAAACACACCTTTATTTTAAAAGAACAAAGCACTTGGCATTTGCGATTTTCTTAAGCATTCAAAATGAAATGCTTCTGACTTCGGAAAGAAATGTTCATAACACACTTCTATTTGACAGCATAGCCATATTTGAAAACTGATTTAAAACTCAGCAAGCTACAAGAGAACAGGGTTAGCTTTATAGGGACATGTGAGTAAAGTATCTTTTCCAACATGATTTATGCAAAGCTAATACATATGCTTATTTAATTGTTGCAGATATTGGAGAAAAACAGTTAAAAGAGTTTTCTGTCATAGTAATCATTAATGATGAAATCTTCATCTACTTAGCAATGGGAGTCTATCCAATTAGTTTCTGTGTCTTTCAAGTTTTGCATAAATATGAAAATTTGTTGTTTCCATCGTGATTTTTCTGAGGCTCTCTTTCCTGGGCGAATCTCCAGATTGGCAAACTCAAGCAGATTTTAAAATATCCTTTCCATATATCACCCACACTTGTCCTGCTTGCAGATGGATTGATGTCTAAGCTCAGAGGGTTGTAACTAAGCTGCTTTTCTTGGCAGAAAAGTTCATTTTGCTTCAGCTGTTGCAGATACATCCCTTACCTCCTGCTAATGCAGTGTTTTCCAATTGCTCCAGTCTGCTTCCAACTGCTCAGGCACACTGTTCAAGGATCAGTGAAGAATGCCCAGTAAGGGCATCTTTTCCAGAGGGCAGGTCCAAAGTCATTCTTCTCTCTTGACACATTACATAACTTGTCTACATGGTTAAGGTATGATAATGTATTTTTTATTTTATTTTATTTTATTTATTTGACAGAGAGAAATCACAAGTAGGCAGAGAGGCAGGCAGAGAGAGAGGAAGGGAAGCAGGCTCCCCGCTGAGCAGAGAGCCCGATGTGGGACTCGATCCCAGGACCCTGAGATCATGACCTGAGCCAAAGGCAGCGGCTTAACCTACTGAGCCACCCAGGCGCCCCTGTATTTTATTTGTTATTTCAGTTTAGAGAGGGAACAATTGATAGACTGGTTGAGTTAAGGTTTGTTTTTGAAATTCAGGCATTTAATTTTTTATTAAATCCTTGTAATTTAGCTTGTTAAATAACTTTAAAATACTCAAAGACCTATCTTTATTCACTCCTTGCACTTCAGTTGTTTTCTAAGAACAAAGGTTTCTGGAAGAGCACAGAGCAGGGAGAAGAGAATCTCAAAATAGAAATTAAAAATTAGTATTTCAAATCCAACAGTATCTGTCCCATATAAAAAGCAACCTAATGTATTTCATTTGGGCCTAATTTTGACTATTAACACACCACTAATGAGGCCTAGGTCATAGAATCATAGGATGTTTAAAGAGACCTAGAGGGAACCTTCAAATTGATCTAGGTCAAAACCCCAACTTCCTCACTTTAAAGGACAGGAAAATGATTCTCATAAAGTGATTTGGCTAAAGCCAAATGGCTACTTACAAAGCAGAAATTAAACCCTAGACTCCCTGACTTCTGTGACACTGTGCTTTCTTCCAAGAATGATTATTATAGCCTCTGGAATCCCTCATACTGCAAAATCAACCCCACCAATATGTTCTTTGATAGTAGATCAATATCATCATTTTCATATTTAAATACCAAACTGCATTCCTGAAAAACTGATCCAGAGTCGTGTTGAAACACATGATTTTCTACTTGATCACAAATTACATCTAATAACCATCCACTGTTTTATGTTCACAACAAAACAAGAAAAGTAGTGAAATGGTATTCATACTTTCATAAGTCTCTGGCAAATGTGCATGAAAATAGTTTAAATGTGTATTGAGCTGTTTTAAATAGTAAGTAGTTAGGTGTTCAAAGTATATTTGCTCTAGAGAAGAATATAACGGTCGAGAAGTCAATTATGGAAGCCAGAGTGACTGGGACATCAAGTTTCACAGTTTCCTCATATGTGAAATGGGTTAATAAAAATACTGATCTTGTTGGATTGTTTGGGGATTAAACGTATGTACTTATTTGTTTATTATTTATTTATTTGTTTTATTTATTTGTTTGTTTGTTTTATTAACATATAATGTATTATTTGCCCCAGGGGTACAGGGCTGTGAATCATCAGGCTTACGCATTTCACAGCACTCACCATAGCACGTACCCTCCCCAATGTCCATAGCCTAGCCACCCTATCCCTATCCCTCCACCCTCCAGCAGCCCTCAGTTTGTTTTGTGAGATTGAGTCTCTTATGGTTTGTCTCCCTCTCTATCTCAATATGTTTAATATGCCTGTGTTAATAAAACATATGTTACTATGCCTATGCTATTGACATTGCTGTCGTTGCCTTCATTATTATTATTTTCTTCAAAGATTTGTAATAAATAAAAATCATGGCTATATCTTTTTCCTAATAGTCTGTTCTCTATAAAGGATACATTCCTTTTAATAAAACATTACTAGAAAATTTCTTCCAGGGCATTTCCTGGATTGAATTTAGATCCATGAGCAATAAGATTTCAACATTAAAAATGTATTGTATATAAATAACTTTATACCGAGTTCCAACCAAAGCTAATTGCAGATTAATGTGTTAAAAATGTAAAGTTAAAAAGTTATCTCATATATATCCTCTATTCCTCTATCGATTTCATATTCTCTTCCTCAGTTTACCTTATAGAGAAACAGTATATTGAACAAGATGACCTCTAAGAAACTTTTAGTCCTAAAGGTTTATGGTTGTAGTTTTTTTATTTGATCATTTCAAAGGGAGGTCTTGTAATCTCAGTACTAAATAACCAAGTACCCCAATTTTTGCTAAGTATTTAGCTTCAAATAATAGACTGATCATCTTTTAGATTATCTATGATATTCTTATATTTTTCTGAAAGTTTTGGAGACCTGAATCTCCAAAAAGAACACTGAAGTAATTTGCCATAAGGAATAGCTCTGTTGAAAATAAAACATAGGCAACCTGCATAAAAGTTGCATAAATTTAGAGTCCTAAAACTTGTTTTAGAATAGATTATGGACTAAATATGGATATAAAATTCATAGGAAACCATGTTTACCATAAGATGAGTTAAAAGTGTCAAGTTTTTTTTTAGTGCATATATAGCAACCTTCACAACAAATGACTGAAATATTGTTGGGAAAGAAAGACTAGATGGAGATGCTATTTGTATGTAGGCAGTTTCTTAGAATATATAAATGAGAACCTAAATATAAAAGTATAGCAAATGTTGTCCTACCCAAATCCCTTAAGATTGCTTTTACTACTTCCCAAGGATGCTTCTGCTGAGGCCTCACATTGACTGACATTTTCTGGAGGATTTCACTTAGGTTGTAAAATCCATCTCTCACTGTTTTAGCTAGGGTTCTATAGAGAAACAGAATAAGTATGAGAGAAAGAGAGAGAGAGAGAGAGAATGAAAGAGGGAGACACATACACACTAAGATTTCATAAGGAATCAGCTCAAGCAGTTATGGAGGCTAACAACTCCCAAGACTTGAGGGTGGAAAGTTGAATATCCAAGTACGCTGATGGTGTAGTTCCAGTCTGAGTCTGAAGACCAGAGAACCAGGAAAGCCAATAATGTAGTTTAGTTTGAGGACTAGCAGGCTTGAGATCCAGGAAGAATCAATGTTTCAGTTGAAGTCTGAATGTAGGAAAAAAATGAATGTCCCTGCTAGAAGGAAGTCATAATGGAGGAGCTCCTCCTTACTCATGGAAAGGTGAGTCTTTTTGTTCTATTCAGACTTTCAGCTGATTGGGTGAAGCTCACCTGTGATGAGGAGGGCAATCTGCTTTAGTCTATTGGTTCAAATGTTAATCTCACCCACAAAGATCCAGAATAATGTTTGACCAAATGTCTGGGACCCTGTGGCTCAGTCAAGTTGACATACCCATAAGCCATCACATTCACCTTCCTAAAAATAACTAGGACTGAGCCAGGGCACCCCACTCCTCCCTGTGCCTTGCAAGTCACAGTTGATGATAAGTTGGGGTGTTCGAGGTATACAAAAGCGCTGCTTCCTAAACCCAAGTGATGACAGACTATTTTGACATTTATTCCCCAAAGTTCCTAGGGGATTAGAGAACCTAGACTTTATATGAAGCCACATCTTAGACTGCCTCTCCCATTCCCCTACTGATTTCTCCTAAGAACACCTCCTTAATAAATCACAAACATAAAATTTCCCATTGCAGGTCAGCTTTTAGAGAAGCAGACATTAACAACAGCTTTGCAGTCTTCAGGGGAAACTTGAGGGAAAACTGAGAATGTAAATGGAATATTGACACTTTTTCAACTTCTCACCCAATCTTCACCTCTCAATTTTTGTATTTATAAACCTTAATTATGAAATATATTACAGGAAAGCAAAGTAATGTTCACTGAAGTATATCAATTACTTATATGAATTAATATCTAGTATGTTTTAAAGATTTATTTATTTATTTTAGAGAGAGCAAGCATGTGTGAAGGGAAGGAGGGGTAGAGGGAGAGAATTTTTCAAGCAGACTCCACACTGAATGGGGAGCTTGATGACATGGGGCTTGATCCGATAACCCGTAAGATCATGACCTGAGCCGAAACCAAGCACTGGATGCTTAACTGATTGAGCTACCTAGGGCAACCCTAATATCTAGTATTGATGCACTATTTTGTAGCTATATTTCCCTTCTATGTTTTATTTATAGATTTTCTAAAAGTAGAAGATGATTAAACAGTCCTTAAAATCTAAGACTAGGGGTTGGATGACTAGGGAAAGATTAATATGATATGATATGATATAATATAATATAATATAATATAATATAATATAATATAATCTGACTAAACATTACCATTTAAAGAAGAATCTTCCAAGTCTAAAGTCAACAGATCTTTATCATCTCCGATCTTCTCCTGTGCCACAGTTAGTTCATGCTGCCTCTCATATCCAATATCATTTGCTTTGTTTCATTTTTTCATTTTGCTGAAGTACCTTTTTTTTCCTAATAATCTCCTTAGTTATTTTATTTAACATTCCACAACCATGTCCCTTCAGAGTGGAAAGAGCAACACTTTCAAACTCATTTTATGAGGCCAGCATTTCTCTGGCTATTTCAACACAATACTAACAAACCACATTCAACAGCACATTAAAAGGATTATACCATATAACCAAGTAAGATTTATCCCTAGGACACAAGGATAGCTCAACATATGAAAGTCAATTCATATGATATGCCACATAAATGGAATGGATATCACATGATCATCTCAAAAGATGGAGAAAACACAGTACCCTTTCATAATAAAAACTCTCAAAAAAACTACAAATAAAAGGAAATTATCTCAACATAATAATGGCATAGATAAAAACCACACAGCAAATATCATCCAAAAAAGTCCCTTGACTGGGATCAAGGCAAAGATGCTTGCTTTCACCATTTCTTTTCAACATAGTCCTGGAAGTCTAGCCAGAACAATTAGGCAAGAAATAGAGATAAAAAGCATACAGATCAGAAAGGAAGAAGTAAAATTTCCCTGTTTTCATATCACATGGTCTTACATAAAGAAAACACTAAAGATTACACACACACACACACATACACACACACACACACACACTGTCAAACACAATAAACAAATTCTGTAAAGTTGCAGGATACAAAGTCAATATACAAAAACCACTTGCATTTCTACAGACTAATTCTGAACTATCTGAAAAGGAAATTAAGGAAAATAACCCAATTACAATAGGACCAAAAAGAATAAAATACTTAGGAACAAACTTAACAAAGGAGGTGAATGGTTAAATGAAAAAAAAAATGATGAAAAGAAATTAAAGAAGATAAAAATGAATGGAAAGACATCATGTATTCATGGATTGGAAGACTTGTTATTAAAATGTCCATACTATCCAAAGCAGCCTACAGATTCAGTACAATTCCTATCAAATTCCCAGTAACAGTTTTTACAAAAATTTTAAAAAAATACAAAAATTCATATAAAACCAGAAAAGACATTTAATAGCCAAAAAATCTTGAAAAGAACAAAGCTGGAGGCATCATACTTCCACTAAAATAGCATGGCAGGGGGGCCTGGGTGGCTCAGTGGGTTAAAGCTGCTGCCTTCAGCTCAGGTCATGATCCCAGGGTCCTGGGATGGAGCCCCACATTGGGTTCTTTGCTCAGCAGGGAGCGTACTTCCCTCTCTCTCTCTGCTTGCCTCTCTGCCTACTTGTGATCTCTGTCTGTCAAATAAATAAATAAAATCTTAAAAAAAAATAAAAAAATAAAATAGCATGGCACTGGCATAAAGACAGATCTATAAAACAATAGAACAAAAAAAGCCCAGAAATAAATCCATGTATCCAAGGTCAACTGACCTTCAACAAGGGTATCAGGAACATACATCGGGAAAGGATTGTCTCTTCAACAAATAGTGTTATAGAAACTAGATATCCACACACAGAAGAATGAAATTGACCCCTACCTTACACCATACACAAACATAAACTCAAAATGGTTTAAAGACTTAAACATAAGACCTAAAACCATAGAACTCCTAGAAGGAAACACAGAGAAAAACTTCATGAGATTGGTCTTCGCAATTATTTCATCAATATGACACCAAAACCATGGGCAACAAAAGAAAAAAAAAATCGGAAGAAAGAGTACATCAAACTAAAAAATCTACTGTTCAGCAAAGGAAATAATCAACAGAGTGAAAAGGCAACTTACAGAATGGGAGAATATTTTTGCAAATCATATATCAGAGAAGGGTTAATATCCCAAATATATAAGGAAATCATGCAACTCAGCAGCAAAAAAAAAAAAAAAAAAAAAAAAAAAAAAAAAATCAAATAACTTGACTTTAAAGTGGGCTAAATACTTGAAATAGACATTTCTCCAAAGATGATATACAAATGGCCAGCAGGTATATGAGAAGATAACATCATTAATCATCAGAGAAATATAAAGTCAAATTAAAACCACAATGATTTTCCTGATGTTAAGATAGCTATTGTAAAAAAGAAAGAAAAAAGAGGAAGGAAGGAGGGTAGGAAGGAAAGGGGGAGGGAGAAAAAAGTGCTGGATGGAATATGGAAGAATTGGAACCCTCCCACACTGTTTGTTGGTATGAACAATGCTGCAGTCACTACGAAAAACAGTATACTGATTCCTCAAAAATTAAAAATAGAACTATCATAATATCCAGCAATCTCATGCCTCAGTATTTATTCAAACAGAATGAAATCAGTATCTAGAACAGATATTAGCACTTCAATGTTCCTTCAAAATTGTCAAAACGTGGAAACAACATAAATGCCCATCAACAGATGAATTGATAAAGAAAATGTGGTGTATACATAGAATGGAATATTGTTCAACTTTAAAAATGAAAAAAAATCTTGCAGTATATGACAACATGGATAAACCTGGAGGACATTATTCACAGTAAAGTAAGCCAGTAACAGGAAAAATATTGAATGTTTCCATTTATATGAAGTATCTAAAATAGTCAAATTCCTAGAATTGAAGAGTGGAATGGTGGTCGCCAGGACCTGGAAGGTGGGGAAATGGAGAGTTGTAAATCAATGGACATAAAATTTCAATTATGCAAGGTGAAATCATTCTAGAGATCTACTGTACAACATTGTCCCTATAGTTAACAATGTTGTATTATACACATAAAAATTTGCTAAGAGAGTACATACCATGTTGTATTCCTACCACAATAAAATAAAACTAAAGACAGTGAAGGAACCATGTGCAGTATTATAGAAACCAGTGAGATTGTCAGTTCATAAGTTAGCTAAACAGTACATTCTAGTCTAGTATATCTCAAAGTGTGACCCACAGTACAATAAATCCCACAAGAAGTCCTATAAAAGAGAAACATTTTTTTCAGGTTCAAATAGATTAGGAAAATACTGCTTAATGTACTTCCACTTCTAGAAAATCACTTGTTGATTAAACATTGCCTTTGGATCAGGTTATGATCCCAGGGTCCTGAGATTGAGTCCCACACTCGGCTCCCTGCTCCGCAGGGATCCTGCTTCTCCCTCTTCCTCTGCCTGCTGCTCCCCCTGGTTGTGCTCTCTCTCTCTGTGTCTGTCAAATAAATAATTAAAATCTTAAAAAAAAAACCCTAAAAACTAAAGGAAAAACAAACAACAAAAATTTAACCAAGCATTACCAACAATGCACCCAGGACATTGTTTTCAACTAATACCTATTTACAAGAGCAAGAATTCTGGTTATCATATTTTGGGTAATAAATATATTGAGTAATAATTTCTAGTTTTATACTAAAAAACTAAAAATTATTAATTAAGGACTAATTAATTAATGAGTAGTATAGCAACTCATTTTTTAATAAGAAAGTTTTATAATTAGTACTAGAACCCCTTTGATTCAAATAATTAATTTAATAAACCAGTAGATAGGACTTGTTCTTAGGTAGTTTTAACACTAGGCAAGGCAAATTCATAAAGCCATAAAGTTTATTTTTTCAGTACATATTTGCCTCAAAGAATTGGGTATTCCACACAATATACTATTTTTTAGACATTACTTTCATGAAATGTGATATAGGGTATTTATGACTCTTAAATAATTATTTGAACATGAAAATTTCTTAAATGATAATAAATTCTGATGCCTTAAAAGCCCTATTTTATTTTTTAAAAAAAGGCAGAAGACCAATATGTAATCACATTTTCTCAGTTAATTACATAATTTTCAGAAAATGCACTTGACCTTGGACATTTAGCATGTATATTTTTAAAAGATAATACTTGCTTTATACATCTTCAAAATTATTGTTGAATCAAATGAAATACAGAAAATAGTACTGAAAAGTATTATAAAGTATGGTATAATGTAAAAAAAATACCTTATTTAAATTGTGGCTTTCAATTTAGTGAATAGAAAAAGTTGCAACTGATATGTCTAATAAGGGGTTAACACCAAAAATATATAAAGAACTTAGACAACTTAACATCAAAAAAAAAAAACAATCTGATTAATAAATGGGCAGAGGACCTGACTAGAGATTTTTCTAAAAACATACAGATGGCCAACAAATACATGAAAAGCTACTCAACGTCACTAATCATCAGAGAAATGCAAATAAAAACTACAACTAGGTATCACCTCACATCTCTCAGAATGGTTAAAATAAAAAATATGAGAAACAAGTGTTGGCAAAGATATGGAGAAAAGGTACGTACATGCTCCTTGATGGCAATTTAAATTGGTGCAACCACTGTGGAAAACAGTATGGAATTTCCTTGAAAGATAAAAAGTAAAAATGCCATATAGTCTAGTAATTCCACCAGTGGATATTTACCTAAGGAAAATGAAAATACTAATTTGAAAAGATTTATGCACCCACCCATGTTTGTTGCAGCATTATTTACAATAGCCAAGATATGGAAGCTACCCAAGTGTCCATGATAGACAAGTAGATAAGGAAGATATAGTGTATACACACACACACACACACACACACACACACACACACACACACAATGGAATATTAGCCATAAAAAAGAGAGATATCCTGCCATTTGCAAAAACATGAATGGATCTGGAGGGTATTATGCTACATAAAACAAGTCAGAGAAAGATACCATATGATTTCATTTATATGAAGAATCTAAAAACTAAAACAAAAAAACTAAATAGACTCCTAAATACAGAGAATAAACTGGTGGTTGCCAGAAGAAAATTGGATGGGGGGATGGACAAAATAGATAAAAAGGCTTAAGAGGTAGAAATTTCCAGTTATAGAATAAATAATTCATAGAGATGAAAAATACAACACAGGGATTATAGTCAATAAGACTATAATTATACTGTACAATGATAGATGGTTACATTTATTTTGGTGAGCATTGAGCAATATATAGAATTGCTGAGTAAATATGTTTTATACTTGAAATTAATATAATATTGTGTATGTTATATATAACATTGTGTATGTATATGTATAAAATGACCAGGAATGTGATGATATATATATATTACTATAAATGCATGTATATATGTATATGTGTATAGTATATATGTAATGATGTGTGTATACATATGTGTGTATATGTTAAATATATATTTATGTATATATACACACATATATCTTAAACATACACTTATATCACATGACTAAGCAATCACATTCCCAGGTATTTTATCCCAGGGAAACAAATATGTATGTTCACACAGCGATTTTTTTTTTTTCTTAGTAGGCTCCATGCCTGCTTGGAGATCAATATGAGGCTTGAACTCATGCCCTGAGCTGAGATCAAGAGTCGAATGCTTAACTAAATGAGCCACCCAGGTACCCCCACACAATAATCTAATATGAACATTCTTAGTAGTTTTAGCCCATTAAAATATTTAGTACTAGCTAAATTATTTAATTTTCATAGGTTGTAGGAACCCCAAATTCAAAACAATCCTTATGTCCTTCAACAGGTAAATGGTTAAATATTCCATTGTTGGCACATCTATACAATGGGAATAGTATTCAACACTAAGAAGGGAGGAATTACTGATGCACACAATGTGGTTGGATTTTAAGGGTGTCATGCTGAATGAAGAAAAGCCAATCTCAAAAAATTTCCTAATTCCATTTATATAACATACTTGAAATGACTATAGAGATGGAAAACAGATAGTAGTTATCATTGGTAATGGAAGAAGGAGGGTATGACTATAAAGGAGTGGCCCTTAGGCATTTCTTTTTGTTAAGGAGACAATTCTGTGTCTTGAGACACATTTATACATGTGGTAAAATGTCACCAAATTATACACAAAGACCTACAAAAAGATGAGTGCATTCAAAAGCTGGTGAAGTCCCAGAAAGGTCTGTAGTCTAGTTAATTGTATTGTGACAATGTCAATTTCCTAGTTTTGAGAATGTACTATAGTTACACAATGACAGAACTTCTCTGTAGTATTTTGGTAACACCTTATGAGTCTATAGTACTTTAAAATAAAAAAAAATTAAAAGATAAAAATGTACTAAAATTAAAAAAATATAAATTGTGGTTTTCACTTTGAGGCACTTTAAATTCTGCTAACCTAAGCATTTCCATAGAAAATAAAATTAGTGGGGCGCCTGGGTGGCTCAGTGGTTTGGGCCGCTGCCTTCGGCTTGGGTCATGGTCTCGGGGTCCTGGGATCGAGTCCCGCATTGGGCTCTCTGCTCGGCAGGGAACCTGCTTCCCTCTCACTCAACTCTGCCTGCCTCTCTGCCTGCTTGTGGTCTCTCTCTGTCAAATAAATAAATTAAAAAAAAAAAGAAAAGAAAATTAGTTATTCAACAAATTTATTTATTGATCTGAGTGCCAACTATGTGTTAGTTCCTGTTTTAGGGCCTTTAGATACATCATGGAACAAAATAGACAAATATTACTGTGGAATATTACCTTGTAGGATTCGATAGTATAATGCCTTTATTGTTTCTGACTGTCATAAATCTTATCAAATCCACATAAGGAAAAGGATGCCAAACAGAGTTCTCAGAGAATACATGATTGTTGCGTCACTAGGAGAAAGCACGCATTCAAACTATTACCTTAGGCTTAGAAGTTGTGATGATGAAAAAATCAAATTTCAATTTTAGTTTATACAACAGTAAAAACCACTCCTTAATTCAGTTAGTATTTATTGAGCGTATACTATGTTGCCAGCATTGTTCGAGCTCCTTAGATATATCTTTGAAGAAGTAGGCAATGCTCCTTCCCTGGTAAGTCTTATATTCCAGTGCAGAAAATATAGAGATCCTACCTCCCTGACAAAGATTTTCGAGAAAGAAATAGGTAAATAAAAATATGAAAAAAAGAAAATATGTAGTACATCGCCTGGCATAAAGTTGATACTCATTAAATGGTACTAAAAATAATTTTTGTATAAATTAGGCATATTTTGTCATCAAAAGGAAAATTTATGGCTAATACTGATGTGCACTCAAGATGAACAGTTTTATTAGTCATGAATTTAACACTGCATTAAAAAAAAAAAAATTGACCAAGAGAGAGAGCACAAGCAGACAGAGTATCAGATAGAGGGAGAGGGAGAAGCAGGCTCCCCACTGAGCAAGGAGCTGGATATGAACTCCATCCTAGGATCCTGGGATCATGACCTGAGCCAAAGGCAGTCATTTAACCAACTGAGCCACCCTGGCTCCCCTTTAACATTGTATTTATTCAAATGTTATTAAGATTATTGGTGTAAAGTTGGAAACATTATGTGAATTCATCAAAAAACAAATTTTAACATTTTGAAGTCATACAAAAATAAAGCATTTTACCAACTGAGAACTTTGTGAATGGCAGCCTTTCCCTCATTATGAATTTGCTGAATAATGACTGCGCAGAATGTATGGTGAGATTGACAATCAGCAACAATGCAGGCAACATAACATTACATTCAGTAAGATACCAATTCTGCAGAGCAAATTATTAAGAAAATGTGTTTCTGATAGAAATTGTATTTGTATTGTCCAGGAGACCGCTGTGCTTACCACCAGCTCTCCACAGGTGGAAAGAAAGCCCCGATTTACAACCTTTGCAAATGTCTGTGGTCTTCTGATTTTGTACTGTTCAATTATTCTAATGACTTACTTAATCAGCATTGCCAGTGAATGGAAAAAAAAATAGTATCAAATGTAGATATACTTAAGAAAATATTTCACACATGCAGAAAGATAATGAAACATTCATGTGTTCATGTCCCAGATAGAAAAATGTTAACCTTCTGTCACATTTTTTTTTCAGTTACATATGTATTACATTTTGGAAACTATGTTCTCATAAACTAAATAAAATAATTCATTAAATTAGTCCCACAAACATTTTTTTAAAAAAATCAAGACAAAAATCTAACATTTAGAAATAACCTTGATTATTTCATGTAAAAATGATGTAACAAAACCTTAAAAAATAAGGTAATTCCAAATGACATTTACCTTTACCTATGAGTGAAAAGGATAATAAAAAAGATATGTTCTGCATTTTATATGTATGTATGTATGTATGTATATATATATTTTTTTCTTGTTTTCAAGTGTTGAAGTATGTTTATGAAATAATTTCTGATACCAACTACCCAGAGTTGGGCTAAACTTCACAAAAGAGTGCCCTTAATTCAGATGCCAGCTTCAGATTCAAGGGTCCCCAGACCTCTCATTCTTCTGACCAGCTGACTACAAGTTCAGGGGGCTCCACTACCTGCCCCCACCACCAGATTCAATAACTCACTAGAATGACTCACAGAATTCAGGAAAGGGCTATACTTAAGATTAGAGGTTTATTATAGTAAAAGAATACAACTCAGAACCAGCTAAAAAAAGAAACGCAAAAAAAAAAAAAAAAAAAAAAAAAAAAAAAAAGAATGCATAGGGTACTAACAAGCTTCCATTGTCCTTCCCCCCATGGAATCAGGACATGCCACTCTCCTGGCACATCCATGTGTGAGCCAAACAGGGAAGCTCCTCTGACTGAGCCTTAGTTCCCAGTCTTTACAGTGGTTTCATTACATAGGCATCATTGGCTATAATGATAAACACAATCTCCAGCCACCCTTTGCTTACTCAGAGATTTGGTTGATACCATATGGCTTAAAACACTCAACCTTTTAAGTGACTGATATTGCTGCCTTGGCCATACCCTATCCTGAGTCATCTTAGCACAAACTATCTAAGGGTCCCCCATTAGTCACCTCCTTACCGTGAAAAACAAACATAGTCTTATCACTAAGGAAATTGCAAGGATTTAGAGATTTCTCCTAGGAATTGGGAAGGAAGGCCAGACAAATTCTTTATTACTTAGAAGTTTATTTTGATATTTTTTTTTCTCCAAAGAATATACCCTAAAACATGAATTTCAACACTATGTCAACTATTATTATGAATTGAGCATTGAGAAAATCAGAAATACCCACTTCTACAAAGGTTATTTGCAGTGGAAAAGCTCTGACTAGATAGTGCATTGCACCAAGTTTATGCTTGAAGGCGGCAGAAAAAAACAATGTGATGTTCAAGTTAGAGGCCATTGGTTTGAGCTCTAGTTTTGCTATTTACTAACAGGATGACCGTAGTGTTTCTGGGTTTCAATGGACTACTGTGAAATAGAAGTAATAATGCTTGCTCTTTCTGAATAACAAGTTGGTTGTGAAGTTTATAGGAAAGAGGTAATGGATATAAAAATAAAATTGTCAAACTATAAATGTTTTAACTCTTTTACCTGTCTAACCTGGTAAGATTTGTAAAGAACAAAGGGATATGCGGATATCCTGCGACCACGGATATCTGATTGGTTTATTTAAATGTGCTCACTCAATTTTTTTAAAAAAACCTAACTGGGACGATTGGTTATCTGCATTTTTATAGTTAAAGGAAGTAAAGTGAGAAAGATCAGGTAGCTTTGCTGAGTTCACAAAAGTGACTACCAGAGACTTACTCAAATTATGCTTTTCCAAATGATCTATCTAAATGGTGGAGTTGAACTACATAATCCCTAAAATATCTTCCAGCTCTCCAATTATGACCTTTTTTTTCTCACAGAGAGTTTGCAGACCATGTGGTCAAAACATAAACTTAAGTAGACAGCCAAAGCTCAGGGAGAGGTTGGGAAATGGTATAAGTCTCTGAAAGCAAATAGTGTAATTAATTTTTTAAAGAAAGCAGATAAGGGCTACTTAAGAGGGTTATGTCACAGTTGATATAGGTTAGATTAGGCTAGATTATGTTATGGTAACAAAGTACATGAAAATCTTAGTGGCAGAATAACAAAAATTGATTTCTTGCTCATGCTCCATATAGAACAGAAGGGTTTCCATTCAGATATCTCATAGCCTGAAGCGGGAGAGCTAGGTTCTTTTCTCTCAAGATCAAGTAACTAAAGCTCAATCGTTAAGTCAAGCTTTCATGGAAAGGGAAAGTGGAAAATCATGGACTGGCTTATAAATTTTCTATTTTGGCCATTTGTTTAGCTTCCAAGGAGCAGTGAAGGGCAATTCTATTATATATCCAGAAGACAGAGAGCTGGACATACAAAGAATAACCAGACTCTAAAAAGCAAGTAAGCCACTGAAGGTGTTAACCACTAGTCTTTGCTTAATGATGATATCAGTAGAAATGTTAAAAGGATTTAAGTTCCCTTTTCTATAAAAGACCAACCCTAAAGGTCCTCGTTGGCAACCTTGTTGGGACCCCTCTCACTCTTGAGAACTTTTTCTGTATCTTCACTTAATTAATTTCTATCACTTTACTCACTCTCCATTATCGCCAAGATTCGTTCTTCAAATCCAAGAGATGAGAACCTTGCTCTCCTGCATCAATTTCATTAATGATGACAATAAGAAGCTACACTGGTAATGGCTCAGAAATAAACAAACAAGCCGTATATAATTTTAATACCCTTTTCCCTTTCTATTTCAGTAGTGTTCTCCTTGAAGAGTAGTTTATCTGATCATGTAATACAGAGTAAGCAATAACTTAAGTAAGTTAATGACACAAAAATTTTAGCATTAGCTTTTTTTAAACCAAAGTAGTATTTTGAGGTAGAAACTGGCCATATCCATATAGGAAACCAGTTAGTTCAGTGTTCAGGAAAGTTAAAAAATGAAGTAAGCTGGACATTATATTTTTTCTCTCTCACAAATACACTTAAAATCATATTAATAGTTACAGTAGAAAAACAAGTATAAAGCAGAACTGGTCCACATAAAATGGATGGTGCTATCATCCTGGTGAGGGAGCAGAAGGCTGGCTGAAGACAAAGCATAAGCAGACACCCTGCAACCTCCTCCCAAACCCCCACTTCTGGGTTGGACAGGTGTGACCTTCTTCAAGGAATCTCCAAATGTCTTAATGTTAATACGTTGCTAGAGGGGAAAACCACCTTCAGTTGACAATGGCCAGGCCTCCTATACCTTGTAGGTGGGTCCTCTTTAGCATATGAAAGTTCTTTTGAAATTTACCTGTTTCTTACTTCCCCCAACTCTGGACCAGTGGTTCCTCAAGACCTTAGTGTATCAACTCCTTCTGCCCACAGGGAGGTGTCTTGTTTCTGTGCTCTTAATAAAACCACCATTTTGCACCAAAGACATCTTAAGAATTCTTTCTTGGCCATGGGTTCTGGACCTCATCCCACCAAAACTCACCTATATTCCAAAACTGTATTAATCCTAAAAGGGGTTCAGATGGAAACTATCTCTTAAAAAAATCAGTTTATCTTTTTTTTTTTTTTTTTCCCCTTCCGTGCCACAACTATACCAGAATAGTTCCATTTGGGAATGCATTTGTTCATCTGCTTGCTTATTTGATAAATATCTGTGTGTATACGTCAAGTCAGGTGCTGAACTACTACAGAGGAGAGAAGTATTAATCTAGTTTAAGTGAGAATTACAAAGGAATTCATAGATAAGAAGCATTTAGCTGATATGTTTTGTGATACTTAAACGTCAGTCATAATGTCGGTGATTTACTGGAAAGCTCTACAAAACATGTCCCAAACCTTAAGGATTAATTATTTACTTCAGTTTAAAAGTCATAACTAGTTTCAGTATAAATTTGAACCTAAATTTATACATACATATATTTTGATGCTTAAAACAAATTTAAATGAGTTGATTTTTCATTTACAGTTTTGATTAGTGATCCAAGTCTCATTAAATAACTTTGAGTTGTTTTAAAGATACAGAAATCAGGATCAAGAACCATGCAGGGGATAGAACCTCTTTTACAAGGTTCAGTAATCATTTCATATTCAGACTTGAAATGTAGTAACATGTAGATCTTTTTTAAAGATTTTATTTATTTATTTGACAGAGAAAGAGAGTGTGCACACAGCAAGGGGAGAGTCAGGCAGAGGGAGAGGGAGAAGAAGGCTTTACACTGAACAGGGAGTCTGATGTGGAACTTGATCCCAGGACCCAAGAATCAAGACCTGAGCTGAAAGCAGAGGCTTAACTGACTGAGCCACCCAGGCATCCCAATATGTAGATTTTTAAGGCAAAATTTCCCAGTTCTACCATTCTTAAGTCTATGATTTAGTTTTTTGTCCTTATTTTTGTTTCCTTTGGAAAATAATATTTTTCTTAAATTATTTTAGATTATTTCTGAATAATTATATTTAATTATTTCTAGCTCTGATATTTGTAAGGTTTTACAGGTGAGATACACACAACACCAAGCGAGATAGGCGCAAGGCAAGGTTTATTAAATGCGCCCTTGGGCGAGGTTCCATGACTCAGGAGAGGAGAGTAGGGGAAGTCCCACCCAGGAAGGGGTTGAGTGAGCTTTTGTTGGGCCAAGGCAGGGCAGAGGCTTATAACCACATTTGGTAAGGTTAGAGATTGGGGGTTGGAAAGTCCCAAAGTGGCTGGTTTCTGTTTCTTGCATAAGTTTCAGTTTACTCAAGGTGTGGTGTCCTTGACAGATGTCCTTCTGGTGGGAAAGTCCTGGGTAGGGAGAAGCTGGCGGTCTGGCGGCCATTTTATTGTTCCTCCTACATTCCCAGGGCCACCGATCTAACAATGTTATTTGAGGTATTAAATATTTGAAAAAAAAAAATAACTCTTTTTTAAAAATAGGTAGATTGGGGCCCCTGGGTGGCTCAGTGGATTAAGCCGCTGCCTTTGGCTCAGGTCATGATCTCAGGGTCCTGGGATCGAGCCCCGCATCGGGCTCTCTGCTCCACAGGGAGCCTGCTTCCTCCTCTCTCTCTGCCTGCCTCTCTGCCTACTTGTGATCTCTCTCTGTCAAATAAATAAATAAAATCTTTAAAAAAAATAAAAAAAAATAAAAATAGGTAGATTAATTCTTGAAGAAAATAGTTGTGAGATTAAAAAAGGTTGTGTGATTTTAAAAAGATACCAGAATTTGGAATATATAAAGAGTTTAACGTAAATGTTTTGATAAATGAAATATTTTAATACTAAGTCAGTTTTTCTTAGCAGAGGAGAATTTAAAAGTTACCTATGTTAAAGAAAGAGACAGAGAAAAAAGAAAGTAAGAGGGAAGGAAGGAAAGAAGGGGGGGGGGGGGGAAGAAACAACGGGCCCAAAATGGAGTCACTTGATTCCACAACACCAAACCAAGCCTTGATTGCAGGAATGTAATCTTTAACCACTTTTTTGCAGAAAATAATCAGACCCTTCCACTTCCTGACAGCGCATGGAAAATGAGGCACAAATAAGTCAGCTGCAAGAGAAAGGGAGCAGGGGTTGACAGCAGAGAAAACTGTCGCCCCAACGAATCCTTTGTCCTGTGTTTATTAAATATTAGACAGTAGTCAACAAAGGAGCTGAAGAAGACTGTATATTAACCATATGCCTTGTAGATAAACAAGAAGGGATATGAGTTATACAATGATTTTAAGATTTATAGATAAACAAGAAGAAAGGCAGGATATGCCTGGTCTAGCAGTACAGAATTTATAGTTGAGCAAGTACATTCAAAGAGATCATCTAATTAGCCACAGGTGGTCTCTGGAGAAGGGGAGACAACAGATAAAAGCAGGCAGTGTTCCACCTTGAGCGGGGAAGGCATTCACAGCTGCTCGGCTTCAAGGACATATATCATGCTCTCCCCCAGAAGCTTGTTGCTAGTACGTTTTTTGTTTTTTGTTGTTTTTTTTAAGATTATATTTAAGCATGCTTAGATGACTGGTACAATTTCTTGTAAGTTATATTTTAAGTAATACATTGTTCTGAGGGACAGTTACAGACCTGTGAGAAATCAAACGAGACTCGGTAAAGTGGGAGAACTCGGGTTTATATTACCCTGGTAGACACAGACCAGCTCACACTTGAAAATCTGGGCCTGGAGAATGGGGTTACAGAGCTTTTATAGTGGAGCACTGGGGGTCAGGGTCCAAGGGCTATGCTGACTGCTGGTAAGTGGGTTTAAACTGGGTGGGTATTGGGGCGCCTGGGTGGCTCAGTGGGTTAAAGCTTCTGCCTTAGGCTCAGGTCATGGTCTCAGGGTCCTGAGATGGAGCCCCACATCGGGCTCTCTGCTCCGCAGGGAACCTGCTTCTCTCTGCCTGCCTCTCTGCCTACTTGTGATCTCTCTCTCTGTCAAATAAATAAATAAATAAAATCTTAAAAAAAAAAAAAAAACAAAACAAAACCTTAAACTGGGTGGGTGTTGCTTTAGGCAGGAACAGTGTTCAGTGGAGGGGGAGCTTGTGGTTGGAAATCTGTTTACAGCAGCAGAAAGGGCGGTTTATCTCTTAGGGGAGGGGTAGGGGGTGGAGGCCTTCATCCGGTTATCTCTTGTTCTTTCTAGGTATTTTCTATCTACTGGGGCTTGCTGGCCTGGGCCTGCTCTGGGTAATTTTCCTCTTCACACTCAATTTAGAATTTCGTGGTCTGCACCACTGAGGTAATCTGTTTGACATAGCCCCACTCTTACCCCAAAAGGAAGAGGACCTCGCCTCAAACAAACCTTTCTTTTCTCTTACTAATAAGTTCTTTTTCCTGCCCCGTCTCTGCCTATAAAAGTCTCCCATTTCATATGTGTCTTGGGGTTCCTTTCTACCCATTAGATGCCATCATGCCCCAATTCATGAATCACTGAATAAAGCCAATTACATCTTCAAATTTACGCAGTCGAATTTTGTTTTTTAACATCTAAAAACATACTAAAGATAAATTCAAACAATAACCATAGTAAGTGATTTGCTGAGAAATAAGTAGTGTATAAGAAATAGTTTAAAAGCTCATCTAAAACAGCAATAATAGTTTGGCTCTTCCTTCAGGAATTCTTGCACTTAAACTGAAAACAAGGGCTCCAGCAAATGTACACAAACCACGAGCATGTGGGAGTCCCACAATAACAACTTCCAATGCACAGCTAAATGTTAAATTGCACATGAGGAAATCCACTTCATAAGAGCAGACACCACAGTCAATTTTACCTTTTATCTGAAAATTCTCTTAATATTATCTTAAAAAATGTGGCAAAATCACTTTTAAATGGTTACTTAGGTGGTTTGATAACCAGTGATAAGCAGTCCGTAGAGGTGATCTTTTTTCCAGCCACAAAATTTCTAAGAAGTGTGACACGGAAGAGAGACATATGTAAGTCAGAGGTATTTGTGGCACAAAACTGCACAAAATGTCAGAATGACTAGAAGTCAGTGAGACAAGGAAAAAAAACAAAGGGAATGAAGGGAAGGGAAAGGGATGTTATTCAGTAAGTTATTACAAAGAGAAGACAAAAGAAAGATATAGATGTAGAGACTATGAATTAAAGAGAACGTTACCAAAGTGCCTGATAAGAAAGACAATAATATGTCTGTCAGTGACAACAAATGCCTCAGAAGTTCTAAAGACACAGAGGAGAGTGAAGGACAGTGATAAAGCTCAATTTCCCTTTAAAGATGCAAGACAAGGTAACCACAGAGAAAACACCAGGTGAAGATGAATAGAAACAGAAAAAAGTCACATTTCCTTTATCATTAAAATTCTTTCAGATTCCATCAAACTATCAAATGTTCCCAATTCCTCTTCATCCTTTATCCACCACTTTTGCTTTCATATGCTCTTGAGTAAAATGAGCATTTTATTTTTCCTGACATCACTCCACTTTCCTCATCCTTCCCACCGCTTTCTCCTTTTTTTTTTCAACTGTTCTCCCTCTTAAAGAGAATTGGAGCCAGTCAGTTTTGCGTTTTCATGCAGCAAACCTTCAATTTCAGAAGTACAAGTCTGAAAAAAAAAATGTAAAAGAAAGTGTAGATTGAAGTGTAATACATTAATAGGGAGGCTGTTTTCCCTATTTTAACACAATCGTGAAACAAGCAGAAACATACCATTTCAAAAGATAGATTATTGATGTAGATGTTAGGGTTCAAAGCTGACTGCCAAAAAAGAATTCTTGAGACATCTTTGGTGCAAAAAGGTGGTTTTATGAAAGCACAGGGATGGGAACCCTGGGCAGAAAGAGCTGCTCAGGGGTCATGAGGAGTGGCTAATTATATACTTTCAAATTCGGAGAGGGGTAGGGATAGTGTAAATCTAAGGAATTTGGAAGCAAGGTTTCCAGGACCTTGAGAGGACTAGCTATTTTTGGGAAAAGGTCATTTATTACTGTCCAATAAAATCTTAAGTCATGAGACCCTTCAGATGTATATTGGTGGGCCATATGCTTGGGGGGTGATTACCAACACACATCTTGGGGGTTTAGAGATAAAGGAAATTTCTAAAGGAATTTTTATATGTTAAAGTAAACTTATAGGATCCTGGGGGTCTAAGATTGCCTTTTGCCCTTAGCAAAGTGTCAACATTGAGGGAATTGAATCCCTAAAGGAATGTCATTCTGCCCTAGGTATTAAGGAAATTTAATAATTTTTCTTCTGCCTTTGTTTGCTACATCATTTATGACTGTTTTCTCAGTAGTTGAAATAAAACTCAGCTGATACATATGGATTTGAGTATTGTTACATTCATTACCCATGGTAACCTGTCTTATATAATGTTTAAGAGGATATACTTTAACATTTTCCTGGCTCTTAGATTTTGACTCTTGGAAAATAATGGTAATTTTAGCAAAGTATAATTATAGTACATTATTATAACAGTAGTATCAATAATAACATTAAAAAAAAACAAGACACGTCCAGATATTCTGCCAAGTATTTTATTCATAACAGAATACAAGCAGAAAAAGTTAAACTCAGGTTCTTATTATGGTCAATACTCTCTTCTTAAGAATTAACCTTTATTTAAAGTTTGTGAATTTTCTTGTAAAACATGATTTTAGAACATGCATTAAAAAATTAAAATATCGGGGTGCCTGGGTGGCTCAGTGGGTTAAGCCTCTGCCTTTGGCTCAGGTCATGACCTCAGGGTCCTGAGATCCAGCCCCACATCAGGCTCTCTGCTCAGTGACCCTACTTCCCCCTCTCTCTCTGCCTGCCTCTCTGCCTACTTGTGATCTATCTTTCTTTCTCCCTCTCTGTCAAATAAATAAATAAAAATCTAGAAAAAAGAAATTAAATATCACTATTCCCATTGTTGCTAATTAGAATTAGCTAGCATTCAGTTCATTTATAATTATCATTATTCCATATTTTCAGATAAACTGAGAAAAAGTGTACTGGAGGAAATATTCCTAGAATGTATTTGTATATTTCTAATAATTAACTAATTCTATCTGTGTATGTCCTGAACAATTAATTTTGTTTTCAATTTTCATCTCTATCCCCAGAATTTATAGGCTTTTGTTTCTGTTGTTTAAATTCAATCCAACGTAATTAAAATTTTCTGAAATGTTATATAAATCATCTGTGGGGACTCACTTGGACTCCAGAGTTAGTACAAAGATTATTATAAAGTGAAAGCATTTGACTACAGAGGGTACAAAAAGAAATCTTATCTGAACTCCTTTTATCTGACTAAAGCAGAGTCTCCTGAAAATACAGCTGCCATTAACCCTCTTCCTACTGAGTTTCCTGTGAATTCAGCTGCCACAGAGACATTAGCATTAAAAAAGCCCAATAGAACCTTTCATATCTTCCCATTGATACCCTAAACCCTCCCCTCTTTTGTTAAGTTTGACATAAAAAGCTTTAGCTCTGGCTATTCAATGAGTTACTCAGAATTGAGCTAGGGCCCCAAGTGCAAGTGTAAATAAACTTTTCTTTTTTCCTGTTAATCTATTTACTGTCAGTTAATTTACAGGCTCCCATTAACCGACCCAATTTAGAGAGAAAAATTTGTCCTCCCAACAGTTTTGTTGACTAAGATAGGATGGTTGGGATTACCTGCCCACTCCAGAGACTGCAACTGAACTCCTTGGGCCTCTGACCAAGTCAGATAAAGATAAACTGTTTTTACTAGTCAGACTCCTGGACCTCTGCTTGCAGTAAGAGACTCTTCTCTTCTGAAACATATTTCTCAAAATTCAGATTTACAGCACAAAACCTTGGGCTAGAAATAGTTCTTTGGCTATTGTGACTTGTCATACATACCATTGTTTCTTGTTTCTACCTTTTGTGTTGTTTGTCTTAAGAAGGAGAATTGGGGGTTGAACAGAAGTTTAGGTATTACTTATAAGCCTGTTGTTGAAGCCCGCCTTGTAGGCTGGTGAGTTTATGGGTTCCCAGTAAAACTGGACCAAGTTTTCCTTAAATCTTCATTTTGTGTCCTAAGTATTTGGTTTGGATCCAGAGAGAGTGTTAACTGGTTTTCCGCCTGCCTGAGGTGGGGTTGGGAGAGACATAAGATCTGTGATTGCAGTTCGGAGTGGGGGCCCACGAATTGATAGCCAGGCAAAAATGTGGCAACCCAGAGACACCCCATTTCCTGGTAGCATCTTACTGACAATTCTCAGGAATTTCGCTTGAGTCTAAAAGAGGTTCTCAACCCTTAAGTACTCTGGTACTTAAAGTCATTCCTGTTGACTTCGCTTACCTCCTGTAGCAGTAACAGTCCTTGCTTTCTTTCTCCTTGGTTATTTTTGGGTATGGAGGCAGAAGCTTCTGTGCCTTGCTTGGGGATATCTTTTGTATCTATGCTTAAGCCATAAAAATACAATATATTGGTTCAGCTCACATTTAAAAGGAGTATACCCTCTGAAGCTAGGTTATAATCCCAAGCACCCTTTCCTACTCCAACCCTCAACTTTCTCTAGGTCCTGGATCTTTAGTACCCCCTGACACTCATGAAGGGCTCAGGGGCCTCAGAGACACTCAGAAAAAGAAAAAAGGAAAAAAAAAGAAAAGAGAGAATGAAAGACATAACTGGGAACAAAATTTAGTCCACAGCCTCTGTCTGTAAGATTACATAATATGACAAAAGAAAATTTTAAAAGTCTCCACAAATATTGATGGAAAGCTTTAACCCTCATATTGAGCCAGTAACAATGTGTTCCATCTGCCAGAAACAATTCAGATAAAATATAAAGTGGGGCAAAGATGAGAACTAATTCTTATATAAAGTAGTACTTTATATACTACTACTACTACTGTAGTACTACTGTATTTATGCCTGCCACATTGTTAAAATTTTATAATGAAAGCCATAAAGATCTCCACTTGCATTTGTCTATTGTATGTATATATGTTATGTATATGTGATATTTTCCTATCTTCAGATGGTATTGCTAAATTAATAAAGGAGCTCAATTCTTATATAAACTAAATACTTCTAAAGCTCTCAGAAATATAGGAACTGATCTCAATGTTTTTAAAATTCATATGACTTCAATAAGACTTTGGTGAATAAGAGTAGTTCAGTATTGTTGTTGTTTTTTAAAGATTCATTCATTTATTTTAGAAGGGGGAGGGACAGAGGGAAAGGGAGGGAGAGAATCCCAAACTAAGCACAGAACTCAAGGTGGGGCTCCATCCCAGGACCCCAAGACCATGACCCAAGTGGAAACCAAGAGTCAGACACTTAACTGACTGAGCCACGCAGGCACTCCCAATATTGTTGGTTTTATAAAATAGGCATGTCTTCAGAATTGTCAACATCAAAGATAATACTGTAATTCTATGGGCTTATAAGTCAAAGAAGCTTATATTATATCTACTAAATGTTTAAGAATGTATAACTCACAGGGGTGCTGGATGGCTCAGATGGTTAAGCATCTTAAGCATGACCCTTGGCTCAGGTCATGAACCTGGGGTCCTGAGATGAGTCCCACACAGGGACCCTGCTTCTCCCTCTCCTTTTACTGCTCCCCCTGAGTGTGCTCTCTCACTGTCTTTGTCAAGTAAATAAATAAAATCTTAAAAAAACATAAAACTCACATTTCTTAATGTAATCAAATTGAGTCATTGTTCTCACAAACTATTTCAACAATAATTTTGTTTTATATGTCTGCCTAAAAGTAGTTTCCAGAATCTTTTGGCAACTTAAAACCTTAGAGTTATTCTACATTAAGTAATAATAAATACCTGGGTATTTCTAAATGAGATTAAATACTGAAATATTAGTTACTAAACATAAGTTTATATCTATATAAGAAGTTATATATATGTGTGTATATATATATAACTTCTTCAGACAGAGAGATTAAGGATATTTGGCTCAGTTACTAAACATATTCCCTTACATTGAAAAAATATACCATGAAGAAGCATATGCCTCTAGAAATTGTAAAATGATACTTTCATAAAATTTGCTAATATAAGAATGTTAGTATATGACAAGTGATTCATAATTTTTTACTTTCTAGTTTTCTTTGTAAAATAAGGGTTACTAATGGTTAAAAATTATATATATACTATATATATAATACATACTATATACTCTAAATAGTAAGCATGAAAGAAAAAAAAATTGTATGAAAATTGTATTAGTCAGTGTTCTCCAGAGGAAACAGAACCAATAGAAGATATCTGTCTGTACCTCTGTATGTAACTCTGTATGTATCTATCAGATTTATTGTAAGGAATTGGCTAATGGAGTTATGGAGGCCAAGAAGTCTCATGATTTGCCATCTGTGTCTACAGCCCCAGGAAATGGCTAAATAATATCTCTAACTATATAATATTTCTAATAATATTAGAAATAATATTTCTAAATTTCTAAATAATATTAATATTAATAAATATAAATAATATTACTAAATATTTTTATTTAATAATATTTCTAAATAATATTCTAAATATTATTATTTCTAAATAATATTAATATTTCTAAATAATATTTTCTAAATAATATTTCTAAATAATATTAATTTCTAAATAATATTTAATAGATAATTTCTAAATAATTTTCTAAATAATATTAATATATAATAAGGTTTACTTATATGTTTACTGGCATGAAAAGCATTATCAAAAAAGAAGAGATGCTTAACCTTCCCTAGGTTGTATTTTATTCGTATGGGTAGACATTATCAATATAAATATTTCAGGAATTATATAAAATTTCTAGAAATTCTTCAGTGCCTTTACTGTCTACAATATGCTGTTAATGCTGCTTTGTGTGATAGTAGAAAACAATGGCCTAATGTTATCATTTATAATTCCACTTATTGAAAACATTATATGTCATAAAAACAACTAAATTTCCTTGTCAACTACATTTTTTTTTAATAAACTCTATTCTGATCTTCAGCCACAGCTATTCTAATTCTCTTCTTATCCACAGGTAGTTATTATTTTACTCTGATACCTTCCTAAAAGCTTTGCAATCAACTGTAAACCAAAAGACTTCATCTTCAACGAAAGGGACTGACTATCTCAGAGACCCATGGAAAGGACTAAGACATGTACTCTGTAGCAGAGGATTCTGATAGCATTAATAACTCTTAAATCCTACCCTGAACTGAATAAGGATTTCTAAAACTCTGGTGGGGAAAGCTGATGGGTTTGTGAAACTACTAACTCAAGATCAAGTGGTACAAGAATTAATTACACAGAATTAAATGAAGTGATAAATGACCATTGTAATTTTTCACGAACTTTTTTTGGGAAACAGATTTGATTTTTTCATGTTCCATTTTTCAGGTTTAAGGAACTCCTTTTTTCTTTCACCTTAAGCTATCCATAACTTACAGAAATTTAGTAGATCATACTTTTGTAAACAGAAACAAAACATTTATCTTTTCTCCCTGCCAATCCCTTTAGAATTCAGAAACTCTCATTAAGTATTCTTACATGGCAATATAGTTATTTGCATAAATTCAATGAGAATCTGTTCTCCTTGTAACAGGGCACACTTGGGAAAACTGAGCAGATTATCAAGGCTTTAACTGGAATGTCATATTTGAGAATGATATGCACAGAATCAGATGTAACTAGACAGTTTTTTTGTTTTTTTTGGTTTTTTTTTTTTGTAACTAGACAGTTTTAAGGAACTAAGATGGACTTTATGAGGCGATGCTTGATTGTTCCCACAATATAGAAGCCTAACTTTTATGTGCACCACGCTCCCACCTGCGTCACCACCTGCTTAAATGAGACACAAACATTAAACTAGACTGATCTACCTATTCCCAGGACTGAGAGACTTGTTCAGTGTGATGTGAGGCAGGTTCCTTGGATTTCTCCTTTTCTGCTTATTCATCCTCATTTTAATCAATGCTTGTTTTCCTCTTTGCAGATTCCTTACCTCAGGATTTTCAACCTAAATCTCTCTACGCCAAGCAGTATAGCTTAGGGGTGTGTGTGTATGTGTGCACGCGCGCGCACATGCATACATGTGTGCACTCATGTGTAACTTCTAGAGAAGTTTCAAATGGCAAAAATAGTAGAGACTCACTTGGACTCTAGAAGTTGGCATAAAATCATTGTAAAGGGAAAACATTCAAGCTACAGAAGATGCAGAAAGAAATCTTAATCTGAACCTCCTTTATCTCACTAAAGCAGAGTCTCTTGAAAACACACCTGTGATTACCTTCCCTCAGAGGGAGTGTGCTGTGATTTTAGCCCACAGACTGACTATCTAACCTTCTATGTCTTCCAATTGAAGCCCTAATTTCTCCTCTGCATTTTTGTTAGTTTTGATATATAAATCTTTTTTTCTAGATATTCAGTAAGTTACTGAACACTGAGCAGCTACCACATACAAGTTTGAATAAACTTTGTCTTTTCTCATGTTTATCTCCTTCTTTACAGTTAATTTGCAGACCCGAAGCACTAGACCTAAATAGAGAGAGGGAAGCATTTTCCTCCCAACACTGTTAACACATCATATTTTAAAGATTTGTATGCAATGAAAATGATATATTATTACAAAATATGTGTTTCTATTATTCAACTATACATTTAATAGGTTTATTTCCATATAATTCTTATAGCTTAGTCAAAATAAAATAAGTGTTAGGTGATAGCAGATTAAATTCTGGTTGAAAGTGCAGACTAGGCACAAATGTTTCCTATTCTCCTACATTTAATTTAAATGACAAAAAGATATTATAAAAATAATAAGTTAAAAAATAATGAAACCACAATAGCACTGGGAAAAGGAGAATTACCATAAAGGACCTGACAGATTAAAGACATATATATTTGGATGGTAGAGAAATCATGATAGTAAAATCTTAGCCTAAGAAAAACAAGTAGTGTACTATCAGTTCTAAGAGAGGTCTGGGGATGCTACAACCTCAGAATTAACAAATACACATAGCAGGCAGTTGAGGAATAACAGCACTCAAAATAGCTGATGAAGGTGGGTTTTGGCCCTGTTCCCTTCCTCAACCACCAAAAGGAAGGAGTGGACTTTTTGCCTTAAAACCAAACTTGTAGAAGGAGGACTCCATCTTTGGAGGACTCCTGGTTAAAGCTCACAGACAAGAATGAAAAACAGAACAGAACTAAACTGCTTAGGGGCGCATGGGTGGCCCAGTTGGTTAAGCATCTGCCTTCAGCTCAGGTCATGATCTCAGGGTCCTGAATTGAGCCCTACCTTGGGCTTTGCTCAGTGGGGGTCTGCTTCTCCCTCTCCCTCCTCCTGCTCATTCTCTCTCTCAAGCAAATAAATAAAATCTTGAAAAAAAAAAAAAAAAAAGAACTAAGTTACTTGATCAGTAGAAGAAGAAGGAAAAAAAAATCCTAAAACAAGGAAGTGATACATCCAAGTGAGAATGACATTAACAAATATAATCTCAGGGGTGGCTCAGTGAATTAAAGCCTCTGCCTTCAGCTCAGGTCATGATCTCAAGATCCTGGGATCGAGCCCCACATCAGGTTCTCTGCTTAGCAGGAGCCTGTTTCCCCCTCTCTCTCTGCCTGCCTCTCTGCCTACTTATGATCTCTCTCTCTCTGTTCAAATAAATCAATAAAATCTAAAAAAAAAAAGAATATCGTCTCATAAATTGCTTTTAATTTGGAAATGGTGTCAGTACCTTAATTACCCTTTTGATGTCCATTCATTCTGTAGGAAACCCTGATTACAAAAATGTGCAATTCACCTACACAGAACATAAAATCACCATTCCAAGCAAAAATAACTATTAAGGAGATAACTCCTAACGTCACAATAAAAATTGCTGGTCCCCTATACAAATCAATACATTTTACCCATCAGTGTGGATGAAGAATCAAGGATAATTGGATACTGGAGAAAAAAAAAATCAATAAAATTAATGTGAAGGTTAAAAATGAAAATAGGTGAGGGGCTCCTGGGTGGCTCAGTGGGTTAAAGACTCTGCCTTCGGCTCAGGTCATGATCTCAGGGTCCTGGGATCGAGCCCCACATTAGGCTCTCTGCTCCACGAGGAGCCTGCTTCCTCCTCTCTCTCTGCCTGCCTCTCTGCCTAGTTGTGATTTCTCTCTGTCAAATAAATAAAATATTAAAAAAAAAATGAAAATAGGTGACACCAAGAGTACAAAGATAAAAAGTCTAATTGCTACCCACAGTGAGATTAAGATAAACAAGAAAATGAATAATGGAAAAGGAACAATCTGAAATAGAAAGATCCTGGTGAAGAAAATCACATAAAATATGGAGATAGACAAGACAGATAGACCATGGAGATTACTGTGTTCTGCAGTGCAGTGCTAGGCTTGACTTTCCAGACTTTCTATTGACGGGGCTTTTTTACAACTCTAAGGGGTCCTGGTAGAAATGCAAATAATTTTTTTCTGTTAAATATCTCCCCAAACCTCAAGGTTATGGGCATTAACCAGTTTCAGTCAAACCCAGCAGTCATATGCTCATTGCCTAAAAATCTTAGCTTCAAATTTAACAATTATGGAAGTCATTTACTGTGATGCCCAAGGGGACTTACCTGATGATGTCAAGAAAAACTGCTCCCAGAAAGTATACCTCATGAGCTGCTAAAGGCCAGGAAAGTCTTTTTTGACTCTCAGAGTGAAACCCAGAACTTTATATTTCCTGATGCTCTAGGGTGTTTTCCAGTTTTTTCCCCCGTAGTGCTTTTGTGTCCAACTTTCAGAGCTGATAAAGTTGTTCTCATTAATGTAATCAGGAATTTGGTTACATGGTTCGAGCACCTGAACACCTCTTGTCAGATGGATTATGGTGATCTATTTTCTGTTCGATGAGAAATGACAATGTTTTGCTAGTCTTATTTTTTTGTCGTTGTTATCTGCTTATGAACTCAAATCTTGTAGCCACTGGAAAGGGAAATAGCTTTTTGATATCTTAACTGGTAGGTTTTTTTTATGGTTTACCTCTTACCTGTGACTGATGTTACAGAACTAAACCCATAAGCTCTCTGTAATTCAGAAAAGCTTTTACCTTTCCTGGTGTGAGAATGACATCTTTTCCTACCACCAAAAGGAATTAATAAATTGGATGATTATGTTTCTTAAAGTAGTTCTACTCTGTTTTATATGTTTTATACATAGATACACTTCTACATAAGTCTAATATTGCTAGAATTCACAGAAAATAAGGAAAGTGAGCTTCTGATACCTTAAAGATGTCAGACAGGACATTTTAAGAAAAAAATCCTTTTAGGGAAACTGCTATCTCAGAAACATTTAAAAATACAAATTCATGCAGTTAAAGTGAGTCTTTGGACAAATCAGGCTCATTTAATACTTTAGATTTTTTTTTAATTTATTTATTTGACAGAGAGAGATCACAGTAGACAGAGGCAGGCAGAGAGAGAGGGAAGCAGGCTCCCCACTGAGCAGAGAGCCCGATGCGGGACTCGATCCCAAGACCCTGAGATCATGACCTGAGCCGAAGGCAGCGGCTTAACCCACTGAGCCACCCAGGTGCCCCAAGCTCATTTAATACTTTAAAAACATAAATATCTCTATGTCTTGGCTTGGGTTTACTACTATGGATATAATGTAAATATTTGTTTTATTTTTGAAAGATGTGGATTTGTTTTTTCATGAACAAACTAGTTTATCTGAACTTTCTAAACTTATGTTGGGTTATTGATTAAAATAATACTATTCCTACATAAAGTTTAAGATAATAAAAAGTATATTTGTATTCAACTAAATTGAATCATAATTATGATAAACATTTTTGTAATTAATTATATTTGTACTACATCAGATTAACCATGAATTTCAAGATTCTTAGGCAATTTAAAACCATGGATAATTATTGGGATCTTAATTTCAGAGTATGAGTAAATACTGAACTACTGATTAGGAATCATTTTAAAATTACACACTTTTTTCTTATTTTTATATACTATAAAATATATATAAAATTTTATATTCTCTATCTTTGGGTTATGATAATGAGTGAGTTCATGTTTGCAACTTTAAAATGGTGTCAGTTGACCTGTATTACTTCATCGACTCACCGTTCGTGGTCTAGCAAAATGCTTATATATGAGCAATCTCAATTATCAGGTTCTCATTTTGCTGTGTGAAATGGAAATTAGTTACTTTGGTTAAAAGTTGTAATTACTGCGGATGGTTGAAACCACACTAGGGACATTGATGACAGTGACATGAATGTGTAGACAAGATAATGGAATGGTGTTTTAGTTCATCAAGATAAGAGAGTACTTCCATCTTAAATTGTCTGCAATTTAGAATGTGAAAGGGGACAGTAAAACACAAAACTGGAATGGCTGTAAAAGGTCACAGTTTGCAGAAGAAGAATTTCTATTTGCCTTGGTTTAAAATATCTGCACGTGTTAAGGTCTGAAAAGAAGCACTGAAATGCGTTAAAATTTTGCCAAAGATTGCCCTGCTTTGATGGGTTTATTCATAAGGGGGGAAAAAGCTTATAGTCTTTACTCTCAAATAATATATCTGACTTTATCTCTGTTAAAATGACAAATTAGTCTCAGAGTTATTAACGGAATAGTAAAAAATACTCTTTACGTTCTGTGTAATTTATCCATGTAGACATGAGGTTTTAGGTCTCTCTAGAATAATTTTCTCTATTTTATGTTAACCTTACCATATCTTTAGTTACTTAAAATAAAGATAATAAACACACACACACACACAAACACACACACGTAATAAAGATTTCTCCTTTGTGAAAGACTAGAGTTCCTTATAATATTGTAACTTTCATCTGTGTTTATTTTAAAATATTTAATCATTTCAATTAAATACATAAACAAGTATAGTCTCAGGCATTTAAGATCTTAACTTTATTAAATGACCTCATATCATTTGATAATTTTTTTAATTTTGCTTTCTCAAGATGAGATCCTAAGTTAAAAGCTAAAAATAAAATTTCCTGTTTTCTTGTTTTTTTAAAGATCTTATCTATTTATTTGACAGAGAGAGAGATCACAAGTAGGCAGAGAGGCAGGCAGAGAAAGAGGGGGAAGCAGGCTCCCTGCTGAGCAGAGAGCCTGATGCCTGCCTCAATCCCAGAACCCTGAGATCATGACCTGAACCTAAGGCAGAAGTTTAACCCACTGAGCCACCCACGCACACTCCTGTTTTCTTTTACAGCTATAACAAGCCAATTTTCCCAGACGACCCCAGGAAAATCACAAAAAAAATTGTTATTTCCCTTTTAAAAAAGGGGTGAGTTCTAGAATGATTGGTCTTTTTAGCAGGCTCCATTGTATCTTTATTAGCTCAGTACCATTGTAAGAACTGCATGGGAAGAATTGTCAAAGCAAAAGAGATACTCCCATGTATCCTAAATAAACTTTTCCCTAAGTTTATAGGAAAACTGTTATTAATGTTAATATTTCAGAAATTGTATTCTTTTTGAGAAGTCCCTGAAGTTTTGCTAATGTCCTCACTGTCCATAAAATATTCTTGTCATTCATTTAAAATATTGATCAAACTCTTATAAAATAGTTAATCTACCCCAGTAGAGAATTTTACTTTTCCCCATTCTGATATTATCGGTTATAATAATAAATAAAGAAACTCATTAACAAATAGGTTTTTCCTTCCTGATATTTTCCAGAAGCCTCTGCTATTCGTAAGTTGCAAACTAGCATTAGTGTCATCAATAAAGACAGTTTCAGCACCTCATAAAAAAGATTATACCAGATATTCTGAACTATTGTTACTTCAACTGTTCAAAGAATATACTCTTGGTAAACTGTTTTAAGCTCACAATGCTTAGAAAACTTTCACACTATACTGATGGACTAAATCAGCTGGACCTTAGTCACTCTGGAAGTGGACATGCTCATGAAAGTTCACTCCTAACCCAAGATTCAATAAAACAAGAATTAATATAGGACTAAATAAATGGACAAAGAGAATTTTATTGTGGTTATTTGTTTGGAATATTGTTATAATTATATTAATTTATATTCTCTTATGTATATACAAAAAGACCTAGTCACTTTATTTATGTCTAACCTTCAATTTAATAGACCATACTCTTGTAAACTGAAATGAACCATTTCTAAATGGTATCTGAACTCTATCTCCTCAGATTTCAGAAATACATACTTTAAATGAGTCTCATTACTTTGCAAGGTAATATAATTATTTGTTAAGTTCAATAAGAATCGGTCCTATTTTTCCAGGACATATTTAAAAAAATTGACTGTGAAACCTAGAGTAATCAGTGGTTTATTGATAAGTGGATTCAGTCAAAGGTGAAGAAAACAACTTCATTCTTTTGCACTACTCTTCCTGAATATTTATTTGTGGACTTTCCTTCTGCCTCCAGCATGAGGATTTTTCCATTGGTTTTTCAGTCACTTAGTGAAAATTTCTGTCCAATTTAAAACCTCCAAATTTTCACATAATTAAAGCTTCCCTACTTCTGCCAACTCTAACCTATCTTAGATCAAATAATCTGTGATGTGGAAACTTGGGTGATTTTTTTTTCCTTTATTTTCTTGTTTTGATTTAGTCTCATTTCACTAATTGCTGTTTTAGGTCCTCCAGGATTAGAAATTAAGCCATCCTGATAAATTTATAAAGACATTCTCAGTAGGCCTTTACAACTTCCTTTCTTTTATATAATTTCAAGGTGAGGAAAAATCAAAAGTTAGCTAAAAGGTCAAACTCTTACTATGCCCTCTATAGAGGAGTTGGCACCTTACTTTATAATGAGGGACCACTGACATCTCTTATAATATTCTTGGTCCTAGGACTGTGTTCTGAACTCTCACACCATAGAAAAGGGACAAGATCCCATCATCCTAATAGATATTAGTACTTATCACAAGCCAAGCATTTTATGAATACTTTATGTGTATTAACTCATTTAATTCTTAAACTACAACTAAACTGAACTCATTTAATCTTCAATTTTACTAAAAGATCATATAATTATCCCCATTTATATATAATCAAACTGCAATGCAGAGATATTAAATAACATCTCTAAGTTGGGGCTGGATGGCCCAGTTGGTTAAGTGTCTGTCTTAGGCTCAGATCATGATCCCAGCATCCTGGGCTTGAGCCCTGTGTCAGGCTCCCTGCTCAGCTAAGAGTCTGCTTCTCCCTTTCCATCTAACCCCTTCCTGGCCCACTTGTTCTGTCTCTCAAATAAATAAACAAATTCTTAAAAAAACAAAAAAACCCAAAAAACATGTGTAAGTTAGTGGTAAGTGAGAGGTCCATGGTCAAAAGAGAGAGACTGATACAAAGCGAAGGTCAAACAAAGCTTTATTTTATGCCAAGCATCGAGAATCAAACAAACCATTCGGGCCCGCCTCTTACAGAGAGGGCAACCCCTCCCAGCCTCACAGACTAACTTTTATAGAGCAAAGGCCATGTGGTTTAGCCTGGCCACACACAGGTGGCCAATGAGATTGTAACACACAGAGAAAGTTGCACAGTCATGCTAGGTCACACACGGTGGCCAATTGAATTACAATTCACCCCATAGTAGCTATTTGAACTAGCCTATCATTTTGGTCAGAATTGGCACCCAAAAGGTGGGGCCCACACTCCTTGGTAGCTAGGTAGACAGTATGTGTGCCCCACTGACTGGATGTCTCCACTTGACCTGACTCATCCCTGCATTCAGGCTGTTATCTCCACTTGACCTGGCTCGCCATTATATTTGGGCTCTGTTTTCAGGGACTGGTCGACCATACTTAACTGGTTTCCCCGACTTGCTTTTAAGTAAGTTCCCCTGGGTGGAGGGGGTGGGGGGAAAGGTCAGTTTAAGTTTTACTGTATAAACAACAAAATGGCTGTTCAACTGAGATGGAGCTGCTCTGGCTAAATAGGCCCTTACAGTAAGGTTAAACAAAAACTTTCCCCTATTTCAAATCTGAGGATAGGTTACCGTGTAACAGAAAAAGGAAAACTAAGATGCATCTAGCATAATCTCCTATGGTCTGATAGAACAAACTTAAATATTTGAAACACTGAATAAAATTAGAAGAAATTTACAATCCAAAAACATAGTGAAAGTTTTAATGTGTGTCTTAGGAATTGACTAAACACTCTGAAAAATTAGAATGTAAACTATTTGAACCATGCTATTACCAAATTAGATACCATAGATAATTATAGGACATACTTTCCTTTTTTTCTTTCTTAACCATGGTCCAGAAAGATGTACTCTAATTATTAGAAAGAATATATGTGCGAGAAGAGAGAGAAAAGAATAGGGTGGAGAAGTTCAGACTTTAATAAACATCTGATGTTTTATTTTTAAAAAAAGAAAAGCAATCAGAAATAAATATGATAAAAATCTTACCATGTGTTAAATCCAAGTGATGGGCACAGTAATAACTATAATCTCATGCTTTTAATTTTTTTGGCTTTACTATATATTTAAGATACTCACAATTTTAAAAATAATAATTAAAAAAAATCCCCTGAGGCAAATATATTATCTTCTGACAGTATTTCTGACAGTAAGAAGAAAGTTTTAATTATAAAATATATTGCTTTTTGTTGAGAAAGTCCATTTTGTTTGCTTGTTCAGGAAAAGTTATTTCCATAAGTTGCTTGCAGTTGTTGCCTATGCACTAGCCTCCTGAGGAAACCAAGGCTTTTACTTCTTTATTCCTAGTCACACAGCTCCCATTTAATGTTTTGGGTCCCACACTGACTTCTTAATATGTTGTCTTTTTTGCCAAAACAAAGGGTGTGTGTGTGTGTGTGTGTGTGTGTGTGTATGCATTTTAGATTGGAAGGGCAGGTGTGCAGGGAAGGAAAACAAAATTACTCATTTTGTATTACTCTTACATTATAAATTAAGTATATAATAACCAATTCAAAGATCACAATCACAAACTGATTGTGATCAGTTAAAGATGCATGTTTTTAATCAATAGAAAAATACCAATACCTCAAGTCAGTAGAGTAAATAGAATGAAATACTAAAACACCCGCACTTAGCTCAATTAAGTCTATAAAGAAGAAATGAAAAAAAAAAATGAGACGAGTAGAAAACAACTAGAGGGTAAATTCAACTTCATCCATATCAATAATTACATTAAATTTAGAGACCTAAACCTCTAAAAGACAGAGACTGACAGGCTAGATAAAGAGGAAGACACAACTATATATGGTTTATAAGATATGACTAATAATATCAAAACTTAGATAATAGAGAATAAAAGGATATGCAAAAGAGATATATTATGTAAGAAATAAGCATAAATATCCTAGTTTGGTTATAATAAAACAAAGTAGACTCAAAGGAAAGGATTATTAATGGAGAAGGGTCCTTTGCATAATAATAAGAGTTCAATTCACCAAGAATAAATAACAATCCTGAATATTTAACTCTTAATTACAGAACTTTAATATATACTCAGCAAAAATTGAACTAAGACAGAACTAAAGGCAGAAACAAACAAATCTATAATTTCAGATATTTTTTAAAGGTTTATTTATTTATTTGGGAGGGCAGAGGCAGAGAATCTTTCAGGCAGCCCCCCGCTAAGCTGGGAGCCCAATGACCCATGAGATCATAATTTGATAATGACCTGAGCTGAAACCAAGAGGTGCCCCAATAATCTTGGATATATATATATTTTTAAAGATTTTATTTATTGATTTGACAGAGAGAGATCACAAGTAGGCAGAGAGGCAGGCAGAGAGAGAGAGGGAAGCAGGCTCCCTGCTGAGCAGAGAGCCCGATGCAGGGCTCGATCCCAGGACCCTGAGATCATGACCTGAGCCGAAGGCAGCGGCTTAACCCACTGAGCCACCCAGGTGCCCCTAATCTTGGATATTTTTAACATCCATTCCTCTTTCAGTAGATAACAAAGACCAAAAAATCAATAAAGATATTGAAAATGTGATTAAAAACTACCAAACCACTTTACTTAAGTGTTATAAGGACAGCTTATATAAAATGTCCCACCCAACAGCAGAAGAATACATACTATTTTCAAGTGCAGATAGAACACTCACAAAGAGGGGTGCCTGGATGGCTCAGTCAGTTAAGTATCTGTCTCTTGGTTTCTGCTCAGATCATGATCTAAGGGTTGTGAGATCAAGCCCTGCATGGGGCTCTGTGCTCAACAAGGAGTCTTCTAGAGATTCTCTCCCTCTTCCTCTTCCTCTCTCTTCCTCCCTCCCCATTTTCTCCTCACCAAACTTGCATTCTCTCTCTCTCTAAAATAAATAAATAAAATCTTTCTTCTTAAAAAAAAAAAAAAAAACCACAAAGAGCAACCATATAATGAGCCACAAAATTAATCTTGATAAATTTCATAGTTCTGAAATATACAATTTGATCACAACAGAATTAAATTAGAAATCAAGAAAAACAAGAAAGAAATCCCCAAATGGGCATGATTTCTGCAAAGTACTTTTAAATAAGAAGAAATTAAAAAAGAAAAGAAGTAAATTTGAATTTATGCTCAACAGAATGGTAATAAAAACACATGACAGGACATACAAAGTCAGGAATAAAGTAGAAATCAGTGCAACAGAAAACAAACCATAGAGAAAATAAACACTGTATAATTGCATCCATTAAAAGATTAATAAAATTGGCAAATAAGTAGAAAAACTGGAAAAGAAAGGGGAGGAGGAACAGGAGGAAAATGGGGAGGAGGAAAGTGGGAGAAGACAGAGTGGGAGAAAATAGTGAGGGGAGGAGAAAGAGAGATTTGCCAATATCAGAATGGAAAGGGGTAACATTCTACATATACTGAAGGAAGAATAATGAGACATTATGTGAACTTTTTCCAATAAATTCAAGAATGTAAAGAAAATGGACAGATATGTTGGAAAATACAATTGAAAACCAACACAAGGGAGAGAAAAAGAGAAAATTTGAGATCCCTATACATGCTGAAGATATTGAAACAATAATTAAAAATCTTTCCAAGGGGTGCCTGGGTGGCTCAGTGGTTAAGCCTCTGCCTTTGGCTCAGGTCATGGTCTCAGGGTCCTGGGATTGAGGCCCACATAAGGGTCTCTGCTCAGAAGGGAGCCTGCTTCCCCCTCTCTGTGCCTGCCTCTCTGCCTACTTGTGATCTCTCTCTTTTGTCAAACAAATAAATAAAATCTTAAAAAAAAAAAAAAATCTTTCCAGAAGTAAACTCTAGGCCAAGGTGACTTGACTAATGAATTTTATCAAACATATAAGGAGAAATTAAAATCCACATTACACAAATTCCTTCGGAAACAGAGAAGGGACTATTTTCCAATTGTTTTTTTGAGACGAGGCTAACTCAGATATCAAAATCTAGCAAGGACATTTCCACAAAGAAACACTATGTATCAATATGTCTCAAACATTTATGTAAAAATCCTCAACAAAACGTTAGTAAATCATATCCAGCAATACATAAAATAAATAATACCTCATGAGAATACAGAGATTAGTGGAAGGATCAAACATTGGTTTAGAACTTGGAAAACAACTAGTACAATTCATCGCATTATCAGAATAAAAGTTAAAAAATTATATGATGATCTAAATAGTAGAAAAGGCATCTGACAAAATTTTACATTAATTCTTAAAACAATTAAGTTTTTTTTTACTTAATCTATGAGGATACCGCTGACAAATCTATAGCTACCATAATAGTTACTGATAAAATATTTTATACTTCTCTAGAATATTGGAAACGAGACAAATATTCACTCTCATTGTTTCTATTCCACATTGTACTTGAGTTCCCAATGAAAGCAACAAGTTTAAAAAAAAAAGAAGTAAAAAATTTGGGAAGGAAATAGCAAATCTTTTTATTCAGAGATGATTTGACATATACATAGAAAATCTTAAGGTATGTAAAATAATTTAGTGAATTTTTAGCAAAGTCTAAGGATACAAGGTCAATATGAAAAACCAAATTGTATTTTTGTATGTTAACACAAAATCGGAATATAAACATTTTAAAAAGCATCAAAACCATTAACAAAAGAAAGTTAGGAATGAATATAATGCAAGTTGGACAAAGATTCAACAGTGAAAACTATGAACATTGCTGAGCATAATTAAGGAAGACCTAAATACATGAACAGATATACCATCCATATAGATTTAAAGACTCAATATTGTCCAGATTTTAATTTTCCCCAGGTTGACCCACAGAGTTAATGCAGTCTCACTCCTCTAAATCATAATAGGCTGCTTTTTTTTTTTTTTTTTAGTGGAAAAAGACAAGCTGATTCTAAAATTTACATAGAAATGGAGAGGATCTAGATGGCTAAAACAATCTTGGGAAAACGAACAAAATTGGAAGACATACATACTATTTATATAATATATATAATATATAATGTATAATAAGATATATAAGTATTATATATATACATATATGTATATCATAAATTATATGTACATTATACATATATTATATATTCATATAGATAGATATATAAGTATTATATATCTTATTATACAACATAAATATTATATATCTTATTATATATCTTATTATTTCACATCAGCATATACTGTACTTTATACAAAACTTAATTTGAGATGGAGCACACACTACATGTTAAACTAAAGCTATAAGGCTTTTAGAAATAGGCATAGTAGCATATCTTTGCAAGTTTAAAATTGGCAAAAAATATTAAGGTGCAAAAACCACTAACCAAAAAACAAACTGAAAATTAAGGATCCATAACAATTTTAAAATTTTGCTTGAAATAAAATATTAAGTGAAAAATTTCAGAGTCTGCAAAAATAAAATGACAGATCAATTTCACATAAATATTAATGCAAAATTCCCAACTATTATTCAGTAGCACACTCTAAGGTTTATTATCATTAATTAAGTGCAGTTTATTTCTATAAAGCAAGATCAGTTCAGTATTATGAAGTCTATGAAAGGAATTAATCAGATTAACAGATATAAAGAGAAAAATCATATCATCATCTCCATAAATGGTACAAAGAAACTGCACAAAATTCAAAGCTACTCTTGCTAAAAATAGTGAATAAAATAGGAATCAGTAGGTACATCTTTAACATCATGTCAACCACAAAGGCAGGGTTTCATACAATGCAAGGGACACTCATAAGCATTGCTACAATTGAGCACTGAACTGGGGAGTTAGCCAAAAAAATTAAAGGACAGGAAGATATTAAAGTTATAAAAACCCGAGTAGAGATATAATACTCTCATTATTTGCATATGCTAGTACTATGCTTGGAATGTACCAGAGAATAAACTCAACTACTATAAATAACAACAACAAAAAAAGTGATAAATTAAAAAAAGAACAAAATATATAGAATCAAAAGCCATCTTATCACCCAAAATCATTATCAAAAGGTAAACTGGGAGGTACAAATCTATTAAAATAGCTACAAAAACAGATAAAATACCTAAAACAAACCGAACAAGATATACAGATAACTGCCATGAACAAAATATTAAAACATGGAAGGCATAAATGTACATTTGAACAAACTGGAAGTCATATTTTTGTATACCACTCAACATCATGGAATGTCAATTCTTTCTTAGTTAATTTTAAAATTTAATATTAATCACCAAACATACACAAATCTGAATAAACTTAATGTAAATTTCACACAAAGAATTAAATCAGCAAAAACAATTATATTCTGAAGATGACAATTGAAGAAGGATGTCATAGGCCACCTTCAATATGGCTCTCAATGATCCTTATTGTAGAGGCCACTTTTAGGCAATCAGGCTTGGAATGTAGAAAGCGCCACAGTGACCACATAGCTAATACAGACATGCCCATTGGACAGCCCCCCTCAAAATATCCACAGGCCCTAATGGACCAATGGGCTACTTACAACTAGGCACAGTTACCAAAAGAGGGAAGATTCCATACGTGTCATACATCTTCCCCCTTTAAAAACAGCCCCTACCCACTACCTTGTTGCAGGTCGCCTCCTCACTGTCCTGCCCCTCCTCCCTTGTGATGCATTCAGTAAACTTCTCTCTCCTTCTCTCTCCTTTGTTTTGCCTCAGGTGAATTCTTTCATCTCCTGTGGCAACGGCTTCCACCTGGTTATCCACCCACATTTGGAGGCCCCCATCTGATCAGGCAAACCCCATTTAGGCACCACATTTATATCTTGATATTCACGCTGTTATAAGGTCCTCTCCCACACTGAATACAGCTGACCTGTACTATCAATTGAATATATAGTTACAATGATGTGCCCTGGACATCCAAGTGGGCTCCAAGCCAAGAGGGCTACTTCCTTTTTGTTTTCTCCTGGATCACTATTTCCTGGAACTCAGCCACCAGGTTGTAAGAGGGTTCAGGCAGCCCCAGTGGAGAAGTACTGGTGCAGAAGAACTGAACAATAGCTGGCACTAACTTCCACTTCTATGAGAACCCACCCAAATACAGACACTTCAGCCTCAGTCAGACTTTAAGATGACTGCAGTATTAGTCAACACCGTAAGTAAAATCTTTTGAAACTCTGAGTCAACTAAATTGTTCCAGAATTTCTAACCCATAGAAATTATGGGAGATTAAAAACAACAACAGTGAAAAGCAAACATGGTTATTGCTTTAAGTCAGTATGTTTGGGGGCTAATTTTCTATATGGCAATAGATAACTGATAAAAAAAAAAAGCAGGGGTAACCCTACTATATATTCAAATATTTTATACAATCTCAATAATTAAAGGGGTCTGGGATTTGCTGCAACACTTCATAGACCTCTGAAATTTTTACATAGAACAACAGCAACAAACAAAATGAACACAAAAAAACCCCAACACTAAATAGTCAAAAAAAAAAAAAAAAGATAGGACTCTTGGTTTTAGCTCGGATATGTTTTATAATTTTCACCCCCATCCTTTTAATTAAGAAAAAAGTGAAACCAACAACATTGATGACCAAACATTGTTTGGACCCATAAAAGAAAGAGGTTGCTTACTAATTGCCACCCAGAAATCTGGTGAGGGAGGTAAATATAAAGAATAACAGCTAGACAAGTTGTTGAAGGCTGAGTGTGGACTAGTATGAGTGCAAGAAATTTCTCGGGTGGGGGGGGTACAGTTTTAGGAGGACCCCCATGCTTTTGTGTATTTTATCTCCAGAACTCCGTAAGATTATGAAAGAAAAGCCAAAAAAAAAAAAAAAAAAAAAAACCCTCAAGTTTCCTGCAGGAATGAAAGCAAAACATTAAAATATACCCAGAGCAATCTCCATAACTAAGTCCTTTTCTTCAGGGAAAAGACTTTAGCAGAGCCTTATCTCTCTCAGCTGAAGGCAGGGCATTTACTCTACTCCAGTCCCTTTAGTCTTCTTGTCTCACCTAAGGGGGAGAAAAGATCAAGAAATTCTGCAAAGGTCACAGTTCATTGCAGACCCAGGAAAAGATGGATTAAGTTCTAATACCATAAAATGTTTCCTCTCTGCCAAACTTTTTTGTATCAACAGTGGATTACAACTGAAAGACCTACAAAGCCAGATTACATTTAAGAATTTCTTTTGGAAACTTCAAAACAATAGGAGAGACAAAAACAAGGATGCTAAAGGAATTTGAAAGCTTCTGGCAACTATAACCACAGTGAACATTAAAAACAGCCCAACCCCTGCCAGATTAACATGCTACTTTACACTAAAGGCCCAATTAGCTTAGTTCCTGTTACTCATTGCATCATGTCTCCTTTTCAACAAAATATTGCAAGAAATGCAAAAAGACAAAAAAAAAAAAAGCAGTCTGAAGGAAAAAAAAATCAGATAAGGCATTGATTTAGGGATTATCAGACAGGGAATGTTTTTAAAGACTTTTTTTTTTTTCCATTTGAGAGAGAGAGTGCATGCAAGAAGGGTGAAGTTCAGAGGGAGAGGGAGAAGCCTACTCCCACTGAGCAGGAGGCCTATCATATGGATCTATCCCAGGAACCAAGGATCATGACCTGAGGGGAAGGCAGATGCTTAACGGACAAAGGCACCCAGGTGCCCCCAGACACGGAATTTAAAAGATTATGATTAATATGTTAAGGGCTCTAATGGAAAGAGTTGGCAACATACAAGAACAAATGGATAATGTAAATAAGGAAATGGAAATGCTAAGAATCAAAAGGAAACACTAAAAATTGATTCAACTCAAAATGATTACAGACATAAATGTAAAATGCAAAATAATACACCTTTTAGAAGAAAACACAAGAAAATCTAGGTAACTTTGTGTTTGGTGATGGGTTTTTAATTACAACATAGCAAATATGGTCCACAAACACAAAACTGATAGATTAGTCTTTAATGAAATAAAAACTGCTCTGTAAGAGATCCTTACAGAAATGAAAAGAAAAGCCACCAACTGGGAGAAAATATCTGCAGAACAATATCTGATAATGTTATCCAAATATATGAAGAACTCTTAGATTAAAACTCAATAATAAGAAAACACCCTAATTTTTAAAATGGGCAAAAGGTTTAAACAGACACCTCACCAAAAAAGATATAGCAATGACAAACATATGAAAGGATGTCCAATATCATTTCTGATTAAGGAATTTCAAATTACAACAATAGCCATATTAAACTACACATTTACTAGAATGTCTAAAATTAAAATAATAATAATAAATTGACAATGCCAAATACTAGCAAGGTTTTGGAGCTACTCCTTCCATTGCTGATGACACAAAACGATGCAGTTGCTTTGGAAGATGGTTTAGAAGATGGTTTGGCATTTTCTCACAAAACACTTGCTGTATGACTGAGCAATCATTCTCCTAGGTATTTACACAAATTATCTGAAAAGTTATGTCTACATGAAAACCTCTACACAAATGTTTATAACAGCTTTATTCATAATCACCATAAAAAAATCAACCAAGATGTCCTTCAATAGGTGAAGTTAAACAGACTGGATGGATCCATACAATGGAACATTACTTAGCAATAAAACAGAAGTGAGCCACCAGGCTATGGAAAAACATGGATAGACTTTAAATGAGTATTGTGAAGTAAAGAAGCCAGTCTAAAAGAGGTATATGCTATATGATTCCAGTTATATAACCTTCTGGAAAAGGCAAAATTATATAGACAGTAAAAAGACCAGTGGTTTCTAGGAATTCCAAGGGGGAGAAGAATAAACAGGTGAAGCTCATGAAGTTTTTTGGTGATAAAATTTTTCAATCATATTTTGTATAATACTGTAATGTTGGGTATAAAATTATGTATTTGTCAAAACCCATCAAACTTTAAAACACAAAGGTGAATCTTACTGTATGCAAATTAAAAGCAAAATCATTTGGAAAGTTGGGGAATCCCAGGAAAGAAGACTGACTAGGACAAGAGAATCTATTGTATTACAAATATGTAAAACAACCTTGCTAAAGGAGATGAGGAAAAAGGTGTTGACTTAAGTAACTCTGGAAATGAGTCTACACAACTAAATGCAAAAAATTATGCATAAGCAATGTACTTTGTCCTTACCATTTTTGATACTTCTATACATATATTGGAATTGAATAAAAGAGTAAATGGATGACAGATTGTGGTAGCCAAACTTTTCACTATTGGAGTGGGAATTATCATTAATCAAAGGAATAGGGCTAGAATGATCCATGTGGTAATGGATTAGAGTTGGAGACACCTGTATGAACTCATGATTAATTAATATGGATACAAATGGTTACACAGAGAAATCACACAGACACACACACACAGGCGCACACATGAGACGGTATACATGCATGCAAATATTTTCTTATTCTGTCTCCTGAGAAGGCCTGAAGATAATAATATCACCTTAGCAAAAGCACACATAGTGACCAGACCTTGGTTTCTAACATTATTCTATAAGAAAAGGAACCAAGACTCTGAAGAAATGGTTAATTCTAGGCCTGGGAGAGTAAATATACAAGATAAGCCTTAGAGCATCTTGTATTGCTAGAAAGTGAGGAAGTACTCAAAAAAAAAAACACAAAACACATTGATGGAGTTATGTCAAAAAAGTGCAGGAGTCACTATTTAGGGGGAGGAGTCAAGAAGTAGCAGGCTGAGATGACATCAGATAGCAGGAGATCAGCTAGATAGCTTATCAAACCATTGCGAACACCTACGAATCCAACAGGAGATCAAAGAGAAGAAGAGGAACAATTCTAGAAACAGAAAATTGACCACTTTCTGAAAGGTAGGACTGGCGGAGAAGTGAATATAAAGCAATGGGAAGATAGACCGCGGGGGAGGGGCTGGCTACTGGCAAGCGGAGGAACAATGGAGCACAAAATCAGGACTTTTAAAAGTTTATTCCACTGAGGGAACTTGCTCCAGAGGCTAAACCGCGATGAAGCAAATGCAGGGTCAGAATGGCCCCAGGTCCCGAAGGGTCACAGAAGGATCGGGGGTATCTGAGTGTCGCGGAGCTCACAGGATTAGAGTGGGGAAGCTGGGTACAGAGACTGAGCCGAGGAGTGAGCTCTCAACTCGGGGTTACCTTAACGCTAATCCATGGCACAGGCCACAGTGCTGTGAGTGAGGTCCCCACAAGATCTGGGGAGACCTCCCTGGAAGAGCTCAGGGATCTGTGGGCTTCAGAGACTCCAGGCAGAGCTGTGTGCCAGAAACAGAGACGCTTGGTCACAGGCTGGGTGAGCTCGGAGCGCACGAAAGGCCAGGGAGACGGGAGTGATTGAGCGCTTTTCTCTGAGGGTGCGCTGAGAAGTGGGGCCCCAAGCTCTTGGCTCCTCCAGGCTGGAGATTGGGAGGCCGCCATTTTCATTCCCATCCTCTGGAACTCTATGGAAAGCATTCAGGGAACAAAAGCTCCTGAAAGCGAACCCGAGCAGATTACTTAGCCTGGCCCCTGGTAAGGGAGGTGCAATTCCACCAGGCAAAGACACTTGAGAATCATTACAACAGGTCCCTCCCCCAGAAGATCAACAGGAAATCCAGCCAAGACCAAGTTCACTACCAAGGAGAACAACAGAGTTCCAGAGGAGGAGAAAGCAAAGCATGGAATTCATGGCTTTCTCCCCATGATTCTTTAGTCTTGCAGTTAATTAATTTGTTTTTAATTTTATTTTTTTCTTCAGCTAATTTTTTTAACTTTTACCCTTTCCTCTTTTAACTTTTATACGAGTTTATCTTAATAATACTTTTCATAAAAAATAATGATAATAATCTTTTTTGAACCTTCATTATTATAGTCATATTTTATCCTTCATTGTATCTAACTTTGTTTTTTGTATACACATAGGGTTTTTTCTTCTAAAAAATTTGGGGTACAACTTCTAATAGATCAAAATATACCCTAAATCTAGCTCCATTGGGTTTGGGATTGTTCTAGTCTCCAGCCCAAGCAAATTCTCTCCACTTTCTTTTTCTCAACTCTCCCAGCCAACTTACTTTACCTACTCCTTTTTTAGAAATTAAAAAAAATTTTTTTTCATCTTTATAGGCATATTCCATCCCTTCATTGTGTTTACCCTTATATATGTTTCTCATTCTTTAAAATTTGGGGAGGTAGTTTCTTCTAAGAGACCAAAATACTCCCAAAATTAAGTGGGTGACCCTGTTCTAGTCACCAGTCTAATATATATATATATATATATTTTTTTTTTTTCCTGACTTCTTTTTATCTCCTTTCTCCCCCTCCATGACTTAGGGTCTCTTCTGATTTAGTTAATGTACATTTTCCTGGGATCTTTGCCACCCTTTTAGTATTTTATTTGCTCCTTCATATATTCTTATCTGGACAAAATGACAAGGCAGAAAAATTCACCACAAAAAAAAAAAAAGAACAAGAGGCAATACTGAAGGCTAGGGACCTAATCAATAAAAATATTGGTAATATGTCAGATCTAGAGTTCAGGATGATGATTCTCAAGGTTCTAGCCGGGCTCGAAAAAAGCATGGAAGATAGTAGAGAAACCCTGTCGGTAAAAATAAAAGCCCTTTCTGGAGAAATAAAAGAACTAAAATCTAACCAAGTTGAAATCAAAAAAGCTATTAATGAGGTGCAATAAAAAATGGAGGCTCTTACTGCTAGGATAAATGAGGCAGAAGAAAGAATTAGTGATATAGAAGACCAAATGAAGGAGAATGAAGAAGCTGAGCAAAAGAGAGATAAACGACTACTGGACCACAAGGGGAGAATTCGAGAGATAAGTGATACCATAAGATGAAACAACATTAGAATAATTGGGATTCCAAAAGAAGAAGAAAGAGAGAGGGGAGCAGAAGTTATATTGGAGAGAAATATTGGATAGAATTTCCCTAATATGGCAAAGGGAACAAGCATCAAAATCCAGGAGGTGCAGAGAACCACCCTCAAAATCAATAACAATAGGTCCACACCCCATCACCTCATAGTAAAATTTACAAGTCTTAGCAACAAAGAGAAAAACCTGAAAGCAGTCCAGGAAAAGAAGCCTGTAACATACAATGGTAAAAATATTAGATTGGCAGTGGACTTACCACAGAGCTCTGGCAGGCCAAAAAGAGCTGGCATGATATATTCAGAGCACTAAACGAGAAAAACATGCAGCCAAGAATACTATATGCAGCTAGGCTATCATTGAAAATAGAAGGAAAGGGAAAGGACAAACAAAAACTGAAAGAATTTGCAAACACCAAACCAGCTCTACAGGAAATATTGAAAGGGGTCCTCTAAGCAAAGAGAGAGCCTATAAGTGGTAGATCAGAAAGGAACAGAGACAATATACAGTAACAGTCACCTTACAGGCAATACAATGGCACTAAATTCATATCTCCCAATAGTTACCCTGAATGTAAATGGGCTAAATGCCCCAATCAAAAGATACAGGGTATCAGAATGGATAAAAAAAGAAAACCCATCAATATGTTGCCTACAAGAAATTCATTTTAGACCCGAAGACACCTGATTTAAAGTGAGGGGGTGGAAAACAATTTACGATGCTAATGGACATCAGAAGAAAGCTGGGGTGGCAATCCTTATATCAGATCAATTAGATTTTAAGCCAAAGATTATAATAAGAAATGAGGAAGGACACTATATCATACTCAAAGGGTCTGTCCAACAAGGAGATCTAACAATTTTAGATATCTATGACCCTAACATGGGAGCAGCCAACTCTATATACCAATTAATAACAAAATCAAAGAAATACATTGACAATAATACAATAACAGCAGGGGGCTTTAACACTCCCCTCATTGAAATGAACAGATCATATAACCAAAAGATCAACAAGGAAATAAAGGCCTTAAATGACACACTGGACCAGATGGACATCATAGATAAATTCAGAACATTCCATCTCAAAGCAACAGAATATGCATTCTTCTCTAGTGCACATGGAACTTACTCCAGAATAGATCACATCCTGGGTCACAAATCAGGTCTCAACTAGTATCAAAAAATCGGGATCATTCCCTACATATTTTCATATCACAATGCTCTGAAGTTAGAACTCAATCACAAGAGGAAATTCGGAAAGAACCCAAATACATGGAGACTAAACAGCATCCTTCTAAAGACTGAATGGGTCAACCAGGAAATTAAAGAAGAATTGAAAAAATTCATGGGAACAAATGATAATGAAAACACAATGGTCAAAATCTGTAGGACACAGCAAAGGCAGTCCTGAGAGGGAAAAATACTGGTACAATCCTTTCTCAAGAAACAAAGGTCTCAAATACACAACCTAACACTACACCTAAAGGTGTTGGAGAAAGAACAACAAAGAAAGCCTAAACCCAGCAGGAGAAGAGAAATCATAAAGATCAGAACGGAAATCAATGAAATAGAAACCAAAAAAACAACAGAACAAATCAACAAAAGTAGGAGATGCTTCTTTGAAAGAATTAATCAGATTGATAAGCCCCTGGCCAGACTTATCAAAAAGAAAAGAGAAAGGACCCAAATAAATAAAATCATGAATGAAAGAGGAGAGATCACAACCAACACCAAAGAAATACAAACAATTATAAGAACATACTATGAGCAACTCTATGCCAACAAATTTGACAATCTGGAAGAAATGGATGCATTCCTGGAGACATAAAAACTACCACAATTGAACCAGGAAGAAATAGAAAACCTGAATAGACCCATAACCAGTAAGGAGATTGAAACAGTCATCAAAAATCTCCAAACAAACAAAAGCCCAGGCCAGACGGCTTCCCAGGGGAATTCTACCAAACATTTAAGGAAGAATTAATTCCTATTCTCCTGAAACTATTCCAAAATTAGAAATGGAAGAAAAACTTCCAAACTCATTTTATGAAGCCAGGATCACCTTGATCCCAAAATCAGACAAGGATCCCATCAAAAAAGAGAATTACAGACCAATAACCTTGATGAACACAGATTTGAAAATTCTCACCAAAATACTAGCCAATAGGATCCAATGGTACATTAAAAGCATTATTCATCACGACCAAGAGGGATTTATTCCAGGGCTGCAAGGTTGGTTCAACATCCACAAATCAATCAATGTGATACAACACATTCATAAAAGAAAGAACAAGAACCATATGATACTCTCAATAGATGCTGAAAAAGCACTTGAAAAAGTACAGAATCCCTTCCTGATCAAAACTCTTCAAAGTGTAGGACTAGAAGGCACATACCTCAATATTTTCAAAGCAATCTATGAAAAACCCACTGCAAATATCATTTTCAATGGAGAAAAACTGAAAGCTTTTCTGCTAAGGTCTGGAACATGGCAGGATGTCCATTATCACCACTGCTATTCAACATAGTACTAGAAGTCCTAGCCTCAGCAATCAGACAACAAAAAGAATTTAAATGCATCCAAATCATCAAAGAAGAAGTCAAACTGTCACTCTTTGCAGATGATATAATACTATATGTAGAAAACCCAAAAGACTCCACCCCAAAATTGCTAGAACTTGTACAGGAATTCAGTAAAGTGTCAGGATATAAAATCAATGCACAGAAATCAATTGCATTGCTTTACACCAACAATAAGACAGAAGAAAGAGAAACTGAGTCAATCCCATTTACAATTTCACCCAAAACCATAAGATACCTAGGAATAAATCTAACCAAGGAGGCAAAGAATCTATACTCAGAGAACTATAAACTACTCATGAAAGAAATTGAGGAAGACACAAAGAAATGGAAAAATGTTCCAGGTTCATGGATTGGAAGAACAAATATTGTGAAAACCTCTATGCTACCTAAAGCAATCTACACATTTAATGCAATTCCTATCAAAATCCCATCCATTTTTTTTCAAAGAAATGGAGCAAATAATCCTAAAATTTATATGGAACCAGAAAAGACCTCACATAGCCAAAGGAATATTGAAAAAGAAAGCCAAAGTGGGTGGCATCACAATTCCGGACTTCAAGCTATATTGCAAAGCTGTCATCATCAAGACAGCATGGTACTGGCACAAAAACAGACACATAGATCAATGGAATGGAATAGAGAGCCCTCAACTCTATGGTCAACTAATCCTCGACATAGCAGGAAAGAATGTCCAATGGAAAAAAGACTGCCTCTTCAATAAATGGTGTTGGGAAAATTGGATACCCACATGCAGAAAAATGAAATTGGACTATTTCCTTACACCACACATGAAAATAGACTCAAAATGGATGAAGGACCTCAATGTTCGAGAGGAATCTATCAAAATCCTTGAGGAGAACACAGGCAGCAACGTCTTTGACCTCAGCCACAGCAACTTCTTCCTAGGAACATCGTCAAAGGCAAGGGAAGTAAGAGCAAAAATGATTGGGATTTCATCAAGACATCAAGATCAAAAGCTTTTGCACAGCAAAGGAAACAGTTAACAAAACCAAAAAACAACTGATGGAATGGGACAAGATATTTGCAAACGACCTATCAGATAAAGGGTTAGTATCCAAAATCTATAGCTTAGCAAACTCAACACCCAAAGAACAAATAATCCAATCAAGAAATGGGCAAAGGACATGAACAGACACTTTCACAAAGAAGACATCTAGATAGCCAACAGAAACATGAAAAAGTGCTCCACATCACTCGGCATCAGGGAAATACAAATCAAAACCACAATAAGATACCACCTCACACCAGTCAGAATGGCTAAAATTAACAAGTCAGGAAATGACAGATGCTGGTGAGGATGAAGAGAAAGTGTAACCCTCCTACACTGTTGATGGGAATGCAAGCGAGTGCAACCACTCTGGAAAACAACATGGAGTTTCCTCAAAAAGTTGAAAATAGAGCTACCCTATGACCCAGCCTATTACCCTAGGGTAAATACTGGGTATTTACCCTAAAGATACAAACGTAGTGATCTGAAGGGGCATGTGCACCTGAATATTTATAGCAGCAATATCCACAATAGCCAAACTATGGAAAGAACCTGGATGTCCATCAACAGATGAATGGATGCAGCCCTCAAAAGAAATGAAATCTTGTCATTTGCGATGATGTGGTTGGAACTACAGGGTATTATGCTTAGCGAAATAAGTCAGTTGGAGAAAGACTACTATCATATGATCTCCCTGATATGAGGAAGTGGAGATGCAATGTGGTGGGCTTGGGGGTTAGGAAAAGAATAAATGAAACAAGATGGGATCGGGAGGGAGACAAACCATGAGACTCTTAATCTCACAAAACAAACTGAGGGTTGCTGGGAGGAGGCATGTAGGGAGAGGGTGGTGGGGTTATGGACTTTGGGGAGAGTATGTGCTATGGTGAGTGCTGTGAAATGTGTAAACCTGGCGATTCACAGACTTGTACCCCTGGAGCTAATAATACATTATATGTTTATAAAAAATTAAAAAAAAAATTTAAAAAAAATTTCAGGAGTCAACCAAAAGACTCCTAATTGGCAAAACTTTCCGGGGCAACAAAATGTATAAAATAGTATTGGGTTAACCCAAGTACAAACAAAACAAAACAAAACAAAAAGAACAACAAAAACCCTATGATATAAATAAATGAATAAATAAAAGGAAGATAATAAATACATCACTCATGAAGAACAATTCTAGTTTATACAGATACTCTTCCCCCTGAGTAGGTGTATTGTAACACCCCATGTTTAAGTATAGGCTAGGCATAGTAGCTTTTGTCAAGTGCAATGGTATGGAAATGGGGTGGAGTTAGAGAGTTACATTATATTGGAAAAACCTATAGACACGGGGCATCTGGGTGGCTCAGTGGGTTAAGGCCTCTGCCTTCAGCTCTGGTCATGATTCCAGGGTCCTGGGATTGAGCCCTGCATTGGGCTCTCTGCTTAGCAGGGAGCCTGCTTCCTTCTCTCTGTCTCTGCCTGCCTCTCTGCCTACTTGTGATCTCTGTCAAATAAATAAATAAAATATTAAAAAAAAAAACAAACCTATAGACACTACCTTGGGCCAGGTAACCAAAGTCAACATCAACAATAATAAATCATGTGACATTTATGATATGTTGATTTGTTATGATGAAAACAGTACTTTACATCCATGGTTTTCCTCTAAAAACTCATAAACTCGGTCTAATCATTTAAAAAAAATCAGAAAAATGCCAATAAAATGGCATTCTACAAAATATGTGAATACTACTTCTGAAAATTAACAAGGTCAACAAAATCAAGAAAAATCTGACAAACTTTCATTCTCAAGAAAACCTGCTATGGTCTATGTCCTCCAAAATTCACATGTTGAAGCCTTAATCCATGATGTGATGATATTTGAATATGGGACCTTTGGGAAATAAGCAATTTTAGATGTAGTCATGAGGGTGTAGCCCACGATGGGATAAACACCCTTAAAAAATTGGAAGAGAGAGGAGCTCTCTGTCTCTGACTGCACATACCAAGCCTATGTAGGAATATGACCAGGAATAGGGCTCTCACCAAGAACCCTGCTATACTGGCACCCTCATCTTGGGCTTCTAACCTCCAGAACTATGAGAAATAAATGTATGTTGGTTAAGTATAACTCTATGGTATTAATTTATAGCAGCCTGAATGAAGACAGAGCCTAAGGAGACCTCATGACCAAATGTAATATGGGAGCTTGGATAGGATCCTGAAAGAGAAAAACAAAGACAAAACAAACAGAAAACTCCTTAGGTAATAACTAAGGAATTCTGAGGAATATATGGCCTTTAGTTAATAATGTATTAATATTAGTTCATTAATTATAATAAATGGGCCAAATTAATATATGATATTAGTAAGGGAAATTGAATGCAAGACATCCAAGAACTCTCTGTAATATCTTTTCAATTTTTCTGTAATCTAAAACTGTATCAAAAAACAAAGTCTATTTTTCAAAATGAAAAGCTGAAAAAAATGTTCAGATCACATTGCCTTCAAGGAATCAATCTCCTGAATTTATGAAAAGAATTCTTAGATATTTATAAGAAAAAAAAAACTAAGTGCAATTTCTAAAAATGAATAAAGATTATGAGCAGAAAGGAAAATACATATTGGTCTTGAAAAATTGGAAAGATGCTCAATCTATTTTCTAATAAGAAAAATTAACATGAACACTATAGTGACAGCATTTTTGTCCTATTTGGGAACAAAATCTAAATGCTTGGCAACAAACTCTGTTAGCAGTGCTGTGGGGAAATAAAGACTCTAATACATTGCTGGTGGAACTACACATTAAAAATCACTAAAGAGAGTAATTTGGCAGCATCTATCAAAATCACAAAGGCATTTACATCTTCGCCCAGTAATCTGATTTCTATGAATTTTTCTTATAGATATAGTTGCATATACTTTTCTGTTCAAGATTTTAACTGAAGCATTAGTTGTAATAAAAAGAAAGTTTGGAAACAACACAATTTTACAATGGTAGAGTACTGGATAAATAAATTATGATCCATCTACAGAATGGGATATAATGAAGCTGAGATGTATTGTACTGCAAAGTTTCAGAGCCTAAATTGTAAGATTTATAGTTTCGAATCCCTACTTTACCCTTTGATGTTTGTAAGATTTGCCTCAAAATCCGTAAATATTTCTTCTACATCTATAAATGGGTATTAAATACATGCACATTTCCTAGTGTGGTTCTGAAGAATATGCTATTACATATGTCTTACTATATGTAAGACATTTAAAATAATAACTCGTGCATGCTAATTACCATAAAAATGTTGACTATTATTATGATTGTGCTGTAAAAAAGAAATGAAGACAACCTCTGTATTTTGACATGATTTGATATGACCTCCAAGATATTACATTAAGTTAAAACAAAAATGTATAAAGTTGTGAGTGGTTACCATTAATATATGAAGGGAAAATAATATATATTAATTTATACTTGATAATAGTTATATAAAGAAAAGCTAGAAGTCGATATATATACACACAAACAAATAAGTGTGGTTATCTACAGGTTAGGGAAAGGAGACTCATAGGGGTACTTTTGACGGTATAGCTTTTTACATTGCTTTGATTTTTAAAACACTGAATGCATTACCCTTAAAAATATTAAATTCAAAATATAAACATTTACAAATATAAATATATGTAACATTCTCCCCTAAACCGGTGAGGAACTGAGACACAGGGAGTAAGGTAATTTCTCTAAAGTTAAAAAAACAGATTAGTGTTCAGGTCTAGATCTCTTTGACTTCAAAGTCTTTGTTCTTAACCACCATCCTCTTTCTGGTTTGAAAGGTACACATATAAAAATGTGTATGACAGGTCAGGTAACAAAAAAATGCTCTGCTACCTCTTTCCTCATCGTTAAGGTGGAGGTTTTGGACCAGTGGATCCCTTCTATCCATAATTTCTTATAAACTCTATATTTGAAAAATAAATTACTTGACATAAATCTTATGGAGAGAACACTAAGCACCAACTTCTTTTGGAGTATATAATGTCACTCTAACGTTAAATTTTATTAAATATCAAAATTTAATATCATAGGTTATATTTAATATTTATTAATTTTTCACTAGCTTTCCAATTACCGTAAACAAAATATTTCTGAATTGATTAATATTTTGTTACATTGCTTAAAATATTAAGAGTGTTATTTCAAAATGAATTTAACATATAATTTACTTCTACTTGATTTTAATTGTGAGTTATCTGCTATTGTTAAATACAATATTCTTAATTCTTAATTCGAGTTACTTAGAACGTTAAGGTAAAAATTTCTATGGGATATAGATCTATTCTGAAACAAAGACCTGTATATCTCATTCAGAAGGTACTTTTTAAAAATGTAGATTCTGAATCCTAAGCACTGAAGATTCTATTTCTGTAGGACTAGAGATAGGATTGAGGATTTTTCTTTAACAAATGATTTATATAGTTGGTCCTTAGAACAGGCTTTGAGCAACATTGTCACAGAATACCTTAAAGATGGAAGCAGCCCAACAACACACAACTGACATACTTTCACTTCAATAAATGGTAACAGAGGAAGGTTTATGATTGTGTCATGTGAAACTTTTAGAATATTAAGGTGTCATAACTAAAAAAATATATATTAATACTAAACTAGACATTATTGTCTATCAAACCAGTACCTTGGATCATGATTTTCCCTGGCTGGCTGAAATTTTCATAAATAAAAGGCTTTCCATTTTTTTCTTATATGATAGGGAAGGTTAACTCTTACTTTCTTCTTTTTTTTTTTTTTTCAAGATTTTATTTATTTATTTGAGAGAGACAGTGAGAGAGAGCATGAGCGCGGAGAAGGTCAGAGAGAGAAGCAGACTCCCCGTGGAGCTGGGAGCCTGACGCAGGACTCGATCCTGGCACTCCGGGATCATGACCTGAGCTGAAGGCAGTCGTCCAACCAACTGAGCCACCCAGGCATCCCACTTTCTTCTTTTTTTTTTTAAACAGTCTTTGATTTTGTTTGGGTTGTTATTTTTAAATTGAAAGACAGATGAGGAATCATATTGGATTGAGTGCAACTTCTAAATTCAATAATATTATAAATCAGATAAAAAAGACAAAATAAAGATTTCCATTTCTCAGCAGAGATATAGAAAACTAGATATTCAAAAAACTATAGTATATCATGTCAAATACGATCCACAAGAAATAGTGATTTCCATTCATATTATCTGTCTTGTCTATTTTTTGATGGAGCTGGTAGATCGTAAGATATGTCTAATAGCACTATCAATTACTAAGAGATTAAAAAGAAAACTTTGTAAAGTTGAAATATATCAACCTTCATGACTATTTGCTTTGTTGCTTTAATATTTGAGCCTTAATCTTTTCCATGGATTGTTGAGTGCTACTGTATACTGTCTTTAGAAATTTGAATTACATCACTAAAAAGAAGAATTGACTCACATTATAAAATGTGTTCTCAGTAAGTGAATTTAGCTTCCATGAATTTATACCTATGCTATATATAGGTTTATTAATACTCTAAGTTCCTCTTTGTCAGTAACTTCAAAATGTGAGTTGAGACCCAAAGTTAGATTTAAGAGCAAACTCAGTTATCACATAATATTGGAAAAATTAACTATATGAGATTTTAACACTTTTAATTTTCCATTTGTATTTAACTCCTATTAGTCTGTAGGTAACTCCTGGCATACAGTATTTTCAAAATAATAATAGTTATATAATACATTATGATGATGATTACTACTATTACAACAAAAATATGAAACAAGAACACAAAAATTTGGTAATCAAAATACGATTGAAAGCAATTTAAATCTTTAATGCATTCTTTTTTTTTTTTTTTTTTAAGTAGGATCCATACCCAGTGTGAAGCCCATCATGGGGCTTGAACTCATGACCCTGAGATTAAGACCTGAGCCCTTGAGATCATGACCTGAGTAGAAATCATGAGTTGGACACTTAACCAACTGAACCACCCAGGCACCCCTCTTTAATACAATTTCTAAAGAAAACATCAATAGAGTTGTTTTTATTTTTGTTTATTTTTATTTTTAAAAAATATTTTATTTATTTATTTGACAAAGAGAGACATATCGAGAGAAAACACAAGCAGGAGGAGTGGATGAGGGAGAAGCAGGCTTCCTGCAGAGCAGGGAGCCAGATGCAGGGCTCGATTCCAGGACGCTGGGATCATACCTGAGTTGAAGGCAGACACTTAATGACTGAGCCACCAAGGAGCCCTGAGCAATGTTTTTAAATGTGTGGCAACCTGTCATAAAAATTCCCTTGTCTTTTTTTTCTTGTGCTCATCAACAGAAGAGAGTCTCCACAAATTCCCTCAAAATAACCTCAAAAGAATATTTTCCCAATCTGCCTTGTGCAGACTCTAGCTAGTCTGTCTAGCCTTTTTCCCCTTTATCCAATTATGATGATGATGGCAGTTAATTTCTCCCACTTTCACCTCTACTGCAAGTCTAGCTATTACTCTGATGTAGACATGGCTCAGAGCTAATCCAGCTCTCTCCAGTCATTTCTATGGTAGGGCAAGCTGACAAGAGTTCCTGGTGGTAAAGAAAAGAAATGAAATATAGAAAAGCTGGAGTAGATGAAAGTAAGTTCTCTTGGTGGCCATGGGAAGGAACAAAACATTGAGGATGCTTGTGAGAACCTTTTCTCCTGTCATCTTTCACTGAGTCAAATCACTGCAGTATTCCATAAAAGGGGATAAAATGTCAATCAGTGATAGCCAGTGCTCACTTACATCCATAGCCCAACACTGACCCCTTTCCATCTCTTCTTCTGTGTGTAGGGTAGGATTCCTTTCTGATAACTCAGGTGATGATGTATGGCTTCCCTTGTTTGCATGTGTCTGTCCATCAGGAACTCTGCTGGCTATTCTAATTAATTCTCAGGAAACAAGCACTTGGATGTTAATTTATATTTCCTAGTCTAATAGGAGTGTCTATATCCAACTTGAATCAAGAAAGAAAAAAAAAAAAACACAAAAACTGGCAAATTTTTTTATCACTTCTGGGTCGTTTGGTCTATTCTGATTTCTTTTTCTCTTGCCTTCATTGGTTGGTTTTTCTTTCTAAAAGCTGCCAGAGAACTTGCTCTCTGCCCCCAAACCCTGTTTTCTCACTACTTCCATCTTGCCCCTCTCCCCTCTCCTCCTTTCTTCTCTCGTCTTCCCCTCTTTTCCTCTCTCCCCAGCAAAACTGCGTGGAAAGTACAGAGTTCCCTCATATTCCTCCCCAACACATGCACAGCCTCTTCGACTATCAACATCCCGGACTGGAGTTATATATTTGTTACAATCAATAAACCTACACTGACGTATCACCCAAATCCCATAGTTTACATTATAGTACACTTTTGATATTGTACATTCTATGGGTTTTGACAGATGTATAATGACATTTACCCACTATTATATTACCATGAAGATAAGTTCCACTGCATTAAAAAGCCTCAGTGCCTTGCTTAGTCATCCTCTCCTCTCTCCAAATCTGGCAACCACTGATCTTTTTACTGTCTTTATTAGTTTTGCCTTTTCCAGAATATCATATAGTTAGAATTATGTGTGCTTCTTTTAAGATTGACTTTTTTTTTTACTCAATAATATACATTTAAGTTTCTTCAGTGTTTATACATGGCTTGATAACAGTGTATCATAAACTGTGGTACAAGTAGACAATGAAATATTTAATCCATTCACCAACTAAAGGACATCTTGTTTGCCTCCAAGTTTTGGAAATTATGAATAAAACTACTACAAACATCCGTGTGCAAGTTTTTTGTGTAGACATAACTTTTCAATTCATCTGGGTAAATACCAAAGAGCATGACTGCCAACTAATACAGTAAGTGTATGTTTAGTTTTGTAAGTGACTGCCAAACTTTCTTCCAAAGTGGCTGTACCATTTTGCAGCCCACCAGCAATGAATAAGAGCTTTTATTGCTCCACATCCTCATCAGCATTTAGTGTTGTCAGTGTTCATGGTTTTAGCCATTCCAACAAGTGTGTGGTGATATTTCATTGTTTTCATTTCATTATTTTAATAAAATACGCTTATGTGCCATGTGTTTGTCTTCTTTGGTGAGGTGTATCTTTAAATCTTTTGCCTATTTTTTAAATTGGGTTGTTACTTTCTGATTGTTCAGTTTTAAGGCTTCTTTGTATTTTTTAGACAACAGCCCTATATCAGATATGTGTTTTGCAAATGTTTTCTCACAATCTGTAGCTTGTTTTCTCTTACTTTTGAGAGACATCTCTTTTTGTTCCCAGTAAAAACCAGTTTGTCCACATGTCAGGATTCCCGTACCTCTTAGGTAGCTGCAGAAGCCCAAAGGACTTATTCTTTTCCTTTTATCCCTTCTTTTTAATTTGTCACTATAAGTTGTCCAGCACTGATGTCATTGATATCCAAATGTTTGTATTTCTTCCAACTATCCTCTTACCATCTGTGTTCCACTCTTGCCAGTCTCTCACAGGGATAGACCCTGTGGAACACAGTCCCTTCCTGCTGAATACATACCTGCACATTTTCCCCCTTTCTTTTGATATATTCAAATGTTATGTATTCAACATTTATACCTCAGGTACTATAAACTCGAGCACTTTTCTTCTTTCTTTCTTTTCTTTTCTTTTTTTTGGGGGGGGGGAGAGAGCAGGGCAGGGAGAGGGAGAGGGAGAGAAAGAGAGAATCTTAAGCAGGCTATATGCTAGGCATGGAGACTGACTCAGAGCTTGATCTCACAATCCTGAGATCATGACCAGAGCTGAAATCAAGAGTCAGACATTTAACCAACTTAGCCACCCAGGTGCCGCTTGAGTGTTCTCTTTAAGTGTAGTTCCTAAACCTATTCAATTCCATTCTTATAATCGTAAAACTCCCAGTGATAGAAAATAAGTTGGAAAAGTGGGCAGTGCAGAATTTATATCAGAAAACTATATTTCTTTAAAAAGAGGCTTGTGAATTCTTTATGAAATTATCTATATTTATTATAGCATTACATAGAGGGAGAAATTTGAATATATTATTTCATTTGTTCTCAAATTGTCTCTAGTCTATTGAGGGTTTGAATGATATATTTAAACTATCTTTTATAAATTATTTCTCCACTTTAAAAATTGACTCTTAAAATTATCTTGTATATGTCTTGTATATGTCTTGTATATGTCTTGTATATGTTTTAAAACTATGTCACCTCAAAAGCTTTTTGACAGTGGAGATGGAACTAATATAAAATATTTGATGTATTATAAACTAAAGAAATATTTTCAGTTTTTCTTTGGTATTTTTTATTATTTGATAATTTTAACTATTTTGGCCAATAGACTTTATTTTATAAATGAAATAATTATGTTAGCAATGAATTAACCCATTCTAGAGAAAATTCACCCCAAGTGAAGTCATCACTTCCATTATAATTGACTTGATCATGTGCAATTTGCATTCAATCATATTTTAACACACACTACTAATAAAACATTATTCACAAATTATAATTGATGCTTTAAGCATATTGAAATGTAATGACAAGTTATGTTAGGTGAGTTTAGAAAATGGTAATGGTATATTAGGATGACATTAATTTACCTATGGATTTATATTTATCTTTGGTGATTTTTTTAAGTAAAAATATATTATAACAAAAATAAAGGACATTAACACTCTAGCTATTGAGTGTTTATGTGTAATATTTTAATAATGTATTTATGTTCAATAATAAAGAGGGAATAATAAACTGAGGATACATTTTATTTCTGAAAGGTGATTTCTACCACAGTTGTTGAAAATAATAATGAAAAAGGAACCCTAAAGACACAGGTGTGTACTAGGATTGTTTTTATTTCCCATAAAACTAACATTATTTAACTGTGATCAGGGAAAGTAAATCCCAGACTTGAAACATATTCTCTTTACTAAAGCTCTTCCACATTTTAGTTTGGCCTAGTTTGACTATTTAGCTGTTGGGAAATAAAAACTCCAATTCATTTTTTATATTCTTAAGAAATAAAGTTTACTGCTTGCTACCCTAGAAACAACAAAAAAGAGATTTACCATGTAGTACACAAGGCATAAGACACATTCTATATGTGTAGTACAGTTACATATAGTTTTCATTAATCACATGCTGAAATATTACTCTAGAGGGTGGAGTCTTAAACTCTTAGTCTGGATGATTTCAAAGTGTCTTCTAAAATGTATCTCCTAGATTTTAATCCCTTACCTAGTAATTCATATTTGTAAGTCACACGGTGATGGGGCTATTATATCAACCAAGGACAAAGGAAAAGTTAAAAAAACAAAAACGACAACAGCTACTTTAAAACTCATATATAGTGATTACCTTGATTTTTTTTCAAAAATTCAAATAATGTATTTCATATTTATATTTACAAACACATGCATACACAATGGACTATTATTCAACCATTTAAAAAAGTGAAATCTTAACGTTTGCAACAACATGGATGGAACTTGAGGGTATTATGCCAAGTAAAATAAGTCAGAGAAAGACAAGTATCACATGATTTCACTTACATGTGACATCTAAAAAGCAAACTAACTAACAAACAAAACAGAAACAAGAATCATAGATACAGAGAACAAATTGGTGGCTGCCAGAGAGGAAGTGAGTAGGGAGAATATATGAATTAGAGGGGATTAAGAGGTATAATCTTCCAGTTATAAAATAAGTAAGACACAGAGATGTAATACCTGTGTCCATAATATAGCATAGGGAATATAGTCAGTAATATTCAAACAGTTCTGTATGGTTACAGATGATAACAAGACTTATTATTGTTACCATTCATAATATATATGAATACTGAAACACTGTGTGTTTACCTGAAGAACAACCTCTTTGACCTTGGCCACAACAACTTCTTACTAGATATATCTCTGGAAACAAGGAAAACAAAAGGAAAAATGAACTACTGGGACTTCATCAAGATAAAAAGCTTCTGCACAGAGAAGGAAACAACCAACAAAACTAAAAGGGAACTGACAGAATGGGAGAAGATATCTGCAAATGGCATATCGGAAAAAGAGTTAGTATTCAAAATCTATAAAGAATTTACCAAACAACATCCCCCAAATAAACAATCCAGTTAAGAGATGGGCTGAAGACATGAATAGACATTTTCCCAAAGAAGACATATGGCTAACTCACACATGAAAAGATGCTTAATATCATTCATTACAAATCAAAACCACAATGAGATACCACCACCTGACACCTGTCAGTATAACTAAAATTAACAACATAGGAAACAACAGATATTGGTGAGGATGTGGAGAAAAGGGAACCCTCTTACAGTGTTGGTGAGAATTCAAACTGGTGCAGCCACTGTTGAAAACAGTAGGGAGGTTCCTCAAAAAGTGAAAAATAGAAATACCCTATAACTCATTAATTGCACTACTGAGTATTTACCCAAAGGATAAAAAAATACTGATTTGAAAGTGCACATGCACCTTGATGTTTATTGTAGCGTTATCAACAACAGCAAAATTATGGAAAAAGCCCACATGTCCATTCACTGATGAATGGATAAAGGTGGTATAGACATATAATGGAATATTACTTGGCCATAAAATGAATGAAATCTTGCCATTTGCAACAAGGTGGATAGAGGTAGATATATTATGCAAAATGAAATAAGTCAGAGAGACAAATACTATATGATTTCACTCATATGTGGAATTTAAGAAACAAAACAGATGAATACAGGAGATAGAAAAAGACAAAAGGGGAGAGGGAGGCAAAACATAAGAGAAACTCTTAACTATAGAGAACAAACTAAGGGTTGCTGGAGGGAAGGTGAGCAGGAGGATGGGATAAATGGGTGATGGGTATTAAGGAGGGCACTTATTGTGATGAGCACTGGGTGCTATATGTCAGTGATGCATCACTAAATTCCACTCCTGAAACTAATATTATACTATATGTTAACTGACTAGAATTTAAATAAAAACTTGAAATATTAAAAAACAAAAACAAAAACACTGTGGTCTCTATAAGTTAACAAAATCACTAAATATTTCTTTTTATTCTTTTCTGATGCTGGTAACTTAGTTTGAGGGTTTGTATTTTAACAATTGTGGCCTCTTTCTGCAGTGTTGATGCAGTCAGCACTTGGTAAAAAAGTAAACAAACAAAACAAAAAAACCCAAAACCCAAACCAAAACAAAAAGCCCAAAAGCTATGTTTATTTTTATTTAACAGGTTAAGTTATTATAGTTAAAAAAAAAAACAACTTATGCAATAATAATGCATTGAACCATCCTGGAGATCCAGGAGGATCTAAGGAGCCCTCTTCAAGCAAGGCCAAATACACTTTTTCACATTTAAGTAAATGTCAAGTAGATATATTTTCCTTAAAGAAATGAATAAATCTAATTACAGATAGAGGATAGGTAGATAAGTAGGTAAGGATGGATGGATGGATGGATGGATGGATGGATGGATGGATGGATGGATTGACTGGTGAACAGACAGATATAAAAAGTCATATCCAAATTATGGCTTATACATGTTTACAACGACCACAAGTGCTGTTGAAGCCTTCATGCCTTCACTACTGTCCCTAAGAGAATATATTTCTAGGGAGAATTTGTAGAAGAAACCACTGTTGTAAACAGTGGGATGTAGAAAAAATTCAATTACAAGTAGATAATATCACAGATGTTTTTGAGTTTTTACTTCTTCGTGAGCGTAAAAAATTAAACTAGGCAATTTTTTTAAAAAGTCCAAAATTTCTTCTTTTTAGGAATTATTTGAGAGAGAGTGACTGAGAGGGGACATAAGAAGGGGGAAGGTCAGAAGGAGAAGCAGACCCCCTGCTGAGCAGGAGCCCAATGTGGGACATGCTCTGGGGACTCCAGGATCATGAACTGAGCTGAAGGCAGTTGCTTAACCACCTGAGAAACCGAGGCATCCCAAAAGTCTTAAATTTCTAAGAAGCTAAACTCTGTGCCCATAGTTTCCTGTTTCACATATTTAAATTAACTTAGACATATTATCAAATTTGGGAACTGTTAAATTATGTTTTTTAAAACAGTATATTAAGTTTCATATACCATTTACAGGATAAATAATATTGTAAGTTATAACAATTATACAAATGCCTTTTATGTGCATACTCTGTGAAACATTATGCATATAGCATGCTCTATATGGAAAAGATAACTAATGACATTTTATGTAAAAGTTCTTTTAAGATATTCAATAAAGAAGCTAATTTATACACAACAAAAGTTATACTGGCTTCTGAATCTCTCAGGGATTAATTTATATTGTTTTTTTAGTTAACAAGTTCTAGTTGTTTCTGAAAAATTTGTCTATACACACACACATAACACACATACTCTACTAATTTAAATGGGAAAAATATTATGCATTCCATTCTAACCCAACATACCCAAATAATTTTTCACAGTTAGAAAAATGTATCAATTGAACAGTGAAAAGATACTTACATAAATAATATACAACAGTTTGGATGTAAAAGGCTTTTTACGTAAAATGAAATTTAGTGTGGAAAAGATTGCTTAGTGGGAAGTGGCTGGTGGAAGAGGGGTATGAAGGATTGATTTTTAGAAGGTGATAGGTGATCCACCTGCTGGTAGGCATTTATGATTCTATTTAATGTCAGAATCAGATGTAATTGATTCCAATAGAAATAAAAATGACATTATTATTTCTAATACTTTTTTTTAGTGAAAAATTTATTCGCAGTTAAAATTTTAGCTCTTGGCTTTCTGTTAATTGACATTAAAGAGAAGCCATGGAAAATATAATTCTAAATAATCACATAGGCAAACATCTGTCAGGCATGTGCATGCCATATTCATAAACTTTACTGTAACTGTGCATTGATGATATGCTGTTTATACATTTTATTTCTGCTATCAAGTTGGGAAGAATGTGAATTCAATGTACATTTTTTCCAAGTAAAAATTATGAGAGGAGAAAAAAAGACAAAAAACTATTGAAACAAAACAAAATATTCATAGCCCCAGGGAGTTCTTTATTCAGTACAGATATATCTTGGGGATTGGTTCATCCAGTGCTTTGCTGGAATAGTTTGACATATGTTCTAGGCATACTGGTACACAATTTTTAAAAAAATTTCATAGTCATTATGCCAGTATTGACAGACCAAAGAAAGAAATTTAAGTAAGTGGTGTTTTAGTATAAATGTTAAAGATATACTGCATGTGTAGTAATGACATTGAAAGACAAAAGGAAGTTTTTGCTGTTTGATATCCTTTCTCTGACCTTAGCAGTGTGCATAATGAGATGGTTAGCTAGGGTATCATAAAGGGTCTGGAAGAGATAAAGAATCTGCGCCAGGAATAAAACTTGATTTGCCCAAGGAACTTCAACTGGCCAGTAGAGGTAAAGAAGAAGAGAGATACATAAAACAAAAGAACAATTAAGTAACTTATCCAAGGTTATGTAGCTAATGGATGGTAGATCTGAAATTTGATTTTAAGTTTCCCTTCCAAAAGTCCCATCTTTCAGAAAAATGGCTACTGCATATGTTTATGCTTTTTGAATCTATTAAATTATGTGTGCAAACACAAACACACCACACACACATCAACTGAACAGTGAGAACATACTTACATGAATAATAAATGATGATAGTTTAAAACAAATTTATGTAAATTTTCATTGACCATTAAACCTTCCTGAGGCTTGGGAATATTGACTAGCTTTCCCAATGTCACTAAACTAATGAAGTGGCAGACACAAATTTGAACACAGGGATTTCTAACCCCAAAGCCAATGGCTCATATCTTCATATCCCTTCAGACTACAAGTAATATAAACAATTGAGGGTTTTATAATACAGAATTGTATTCTCTCATTCTAAGCAATCATTTCAATACACAACACTGAAGGCCTATGTAAGGACAGGCCAAGAGAGTTGTTTTGTTATTCTAAATTATGTTGAAATGTGCTTTTCTACTGTTAGAGTGTCCTTGGAGTGTACAGAGAATTTGACAAGAAAAGAAGCTGAACATGGGAAGGGGAGAGGTTATTAATGCACAGAGAATAGCCTCATTCTGTTTTTCCCCACTGTCAGTCCTTTACTTATCTCAGCAACAGCATTAACAACTCTAGATAAGCTTTCCTTCCCCTATTTATATAACAGAGTAAAAGTCCTATGATAGAGAAAACTTAAGAGTTCAAAGTTAACGACTAAGTGTTAAATCAATTAAATTATTTCTTTTGTGGATAGCACCAAAATCTTTATGGAAATTTACTATTTTCATATCTACTATGTTTTCTCATTAAGAGAATTCTAAAACTAAATATCTCTTTTTTTTTCAATAATTTTCTAAACTACAAAAAAGAAATAGAGTTAACCTCATCCCATGTGTATTTTTAATAGAGTGATAGTTGGAAAAAGATAAAATATTATCAAATACATATGCATAGATTTCAAAAGCAAATTTATGAATATAAAATAAAGGATGTTGTGCCAACTTTCTAAGAAGGAATTAATTTAGCAATGTATGACAAAGCTAGAGAAAAACAGATGAACTAAAGATAATGAGACAGAGAGAAAGAGACAGAATTTAGCCTAGCAAATTTTCTTATAGGAGTTTATCCCCAGTAAGTAATCAGAGAAATTCACAAGAAAATATTTATAATGGTATTTATCACAGTGTCATATAATAGCAAAAAAAGAGGAAATTTAGAAATAGTATAAATAAGGGGGATCTGGGTGGCTCAGTTGGTTGAGTCTGCCTTTTGCTCCGGTCATGATCCCAAGGGTCTTGGGATCCAGCCTGGGTTCTTTTTTGGGCTCCCTGATCAGCAGGAAGTCTGCTTGTTCCTCTCCATTTGCTCCCCCCCCCATTCTCTCTCTCTCTCTCTCAAATAAAGAAATAAAATCTTAATAAAAAAGAAATAGTAAAGGGGCGCCTGGGTGGCTCAGTGGGTTAAAGCCTCTGCCTTCGGCTCCGGTCATGATCCCAGTGTCCTGGGATCGAGCCCCGCATTAGACTCTCTGCTCTGCGTACAGCCTACTTCCTCCTCTCTCTCTTTGCCTGCCTCTCTGCCTACTTGTGATCTCTGTCTGTCAGATAAATAAATAAAATCTTAAAAAAAAAAAGAAATAGTATAAATAATTCAAAATAAGCAAAGAACAACATATGTTCTATTTATAGAAATATATGCTAATTAAGAATGATGTCAAAAGTACATATAATATGAACTACATTTTGTGTATAAAGAATGAAATAATTGGAGAAGGGATAAAAACATATTAAAAACAGACTAGTAAATATATTCAAGAATAGGGTCTTTAAAGTAAGACACAATAACATAATACTTCAGCAATTATAGTTAGAAGAAAATGAGAAAATGAAATAAATTTAAGAAACAGATATAGGATAAAATTATGAGAGAATGGATACTTTTTGAATTTGAAATTTGAATTTGAATTTGAATTTGAAAGTATACAATTCTGCTGTAATTTTGAAAATTCACATGTTACTTAAAGTTTCTGTGGTATAGAAAAGTATAGAAATCAATTTAATCCATTACAAGATATTACAAGTATAATAAAAGAAGAAAAATCATAACTCCTGATTAAAATAGATTTTAAAATAGCAATATAAAGCTATCAGGTGAATTATATAATGCATTAAAAGATTCATCAACCTGATCATATAAGACCTTGTCTCAGAACACATGGATAAGTTTTAAATTAGAAAAAAAATTAAAAATAATAATGCCATAATCTTAACGCTGAATAAGCATTTGATAAGTGCAATACTCACTCTAAGTAAACAGTTTTTCAAAATGGTGAATAATTATCAGCGAGTATATAATTTACAATTAGAAAATAAAAGAAAATTGGTTATACTTTGGAAATTTTATTAAGGAGCCTAGGTTTAAAATAAAGGCAAGAATATTTTTTAAACATTTTACTAACAAGTTATTTAATGGGATATCATTCATGCTAACAATTACAACATGATGTAGGTACTCTTAATAAAAATCTTTGTGCCAAATTTTTGGGTTGCTTCTGACCGAATATTGAAAAAAAAATTCAAATGGGCTTAACCAATATCAGTGCATGTAACCAGGTGTACAAATGAGAGCAATATGTGAATCAGTTGTTTCAGTCCTGAGTGAGTTCACCAAGTTGTTTCTGACTACCTACTCTCTCTCCTTAGTGTTGACTTTATCTTCATTTGTATGCTTGGAAAACTCAGTATAATATAAAACATTGACAAAATACTTAGTATATGTATAAGAAAATTATCATCTAGGTTCAGTCATGCTGCATATGTATTGCTGGGTGAACTGGGGAGATTCCTAGCCCTGAGGCCCCTGCTCAGCTCATTCCTGGATAACACCAGAGGCTCCTGGTCTCCTCCCAAGAAAGAATTCAATGATGGACCAGACCAGTGTTTGAGTAGTGCAAGTGAAGAGTTTATTAAAGTGAGAGAATGCTCTTAAGACATGAGAATGAGTGAGCTGGGAGAGAGCTGTGCCTCATGGGGTTTGGGTCTCTATCTTTAACTGATAGTTGTTAACTAGGGGGTAGAATATCTATTACATGGAAGATGATTTCTTTGGGAGGAGGGTTGTGTGCCTTTTCTCCCTTGGTCAAAATCTCTGACCTTCTTTGTCTTGGGCCTATCTGGTTGGTTGGATCTGGCTTCTTGTGGCTTTGTTTTGAAGTGTTGTCAGGATGGGCCTCTGACTTCCCCATCACTGACTATGATTTTCCATTTGCTGGCTTCCAAGGATTCTGTTAAAGTCTAACTAATTGCTTACTCTAATATATGGCACACTTGTCTATTGTTCGGCACTCTCTTAGGCATTTCAAGAACATTTAGAATCCCTAGACTCCTTCATTGACAAAATGACAAGAGCGCCCCACCATAACTGTACCCACTAATATACATATTTCTCCAAAATATTTAAAAAATAATGGTACTAACACTACTGCTGTGACACACTGATATGGACAATTTGAGTTTGAATGGCAAAATTAACAAAATTGACTTAAAGGACATACTTGGTACATCATACACAATATTTTCTTTGCAAATACTTGGCAGTGCATTTGCAGAACATCCATGTGGTGCATAGACTCTCTAGGTGTTTTGGACATTTTTTTTTCCTCATTTACTTGTGTGTGGTATTCCATTGATACACATTTTCTTAGCATGGTTTGTCCCCAAAAGGAAAGCCTGAGATAAGGGTTTGCATGAAATAGTTTATTTTGGAAAAGGATTTCCAAGGAATTAAGAGTAGGGAAGTAAGAAGAATGAAATAGACAAAGAGGGAAACTCAAACCCAGGATGATCCTTGAGGTAGATACCTAGGCTCAATTCCATTGAGGATCCTCTGAGGGACCAGATAGAATGTGTTTAAGATTTATCTATCCCAGAAATGGCAAAGGGAAGTATTTACTTATCCCTGCTATCCTTATTGTTCAAGACTAGTTTTTTATCCTGTGGAATGTTAATTCCTTTGTATTTCCAAATTTGTGCATGTGTTAGAATGATTCAGCAAGTTTTCACAACTACACCCCTCAAAATACATTCTGTATGTTTACACTTGTAAAATTTTTGACTTGGAATAGTAAAATGAACTAATTAACTAATAATGGAAAGTAGATTAGTGGTTACCTAGGGCTGGGGAAAGTCAAATAGGAAGAGGAGTCAAGATGGCAGAGAAGTAGCAGACTGAGACTACATCAGGTAGCAGGAGATCAGCTAGATAGCTTATCTAAACATTGCAGGGGTGCCTGGGTGGCTCAGTGGGTTAAGCCTCTGCCTTTGGCTCAGGTTGTGATCTCAGGGTCCTGGGATCGAGCCCCGCATCTGGCTCTCTGCTCAGCGGGGAGCCTGCATCCTCGTCTCTCTCTGCCTGCCTCTCTGCCTACTTGTGATCTCTCTCTGTTAAATAAATAAATAAAATCTTTAAATAAATAAATAAATAAACATTGCAAACACCTAAAAATCCAATGGGAGATCTAAGAGAAGAAGAGGAACAATTCTAGAAACAGAAAATTGACCACTTTCTGAAAGGTAGGACTGGCGGAGAAGTGAATCTAAAGCAATGTGAAGATAGACCGTGGGGGAAGGGGCTGGCTACCAGCAAGCGGTGGAACAATGGAGCACAAAATCAGGACTTTTAAAAGTTTGTTCCACTGATGGACATCACTCCAGAGGCTAAACCGCAGTGAAGCAAACACGGGGTCAGCATGGCCCCAGGTCCTGCGGGGTCAGAGAAGGGGGTGTCTGAGTGTCGCAGAGCTTGCAGGTATTAGAACGGGGAAGCCGGTTACAGAGAAAGAGCCAAGGAGTGAGCTCTCAGCTCGGGGTTACCTTGAACCAGTCAAGGGTGAGCTTGGAGCGTGGCCAGAGGCCAGGGAGATGGGAGTGATTGGGGGCTATTCTCTGAGGGCACACTGAGGAGTGGGGCCCCGAACTCTCGGTTCCTCTGGGCTGAAGACTGGGAGGACGCCATTTTCATTCCCATCCTCTGGAACTCTAAGGAAAGCATTAAGGGAACAAAAGCTCCCGAAAGCGAACCCGAGCGGATTACTTAGCCTGGCCCCTGGTAAGGGCGGTGCAATTCCACCTCAGGCAAAGACACTTGAGAATGACTACAACAGGCCCCTCCCCCAGAAGATCAACAAGAAATCCAGCCAGGACCAAGATCACCTACCAAGGAGAGCAGGTTCAATACCAAGGAGAGGAGCAGAATTCCAGAGGAGGAGAAAGCAAAGCACAGAACTCATGGCTTTCTCCCAACGATTCTTTAGTCTTGTGGTTAATTTAATTTTTTTTCAGTTTTTTTCTTCTTCTGCTAATTTTTTTAACTTTTACCCTTTTCCTTTTTAATGTTTTTTTAACTAGTTTATCATATATATATATATATATATATATATATATATATATATTTCTTTTTTATATTTTTTCTTTATTTTTTAAATTTTTTTCTTTTTTTTCCTGAACCTCTTTTTATCCCCTTTCTTCCCCCCATGATTTGGGGTCTCTTCTGATTTGGTTAAAGCACATTTTCCTAGGGTCTTTGCCACCTTTTTAGTATTTTACTTCCTCTATCATACACTCTTATCTGGAAAAAATGACAAGGCGGAAAATTCACCACAAAAAAAAGAGCAAGAGGCAGTACCGAAGGCTATGGACTTAATCAATACACACAATGGTAATATGTCAGGTCTAGAGTTCAGAATGACAATTCTCAAGGTTCTAGCCAGGCTCGAAAAAGGCATGGGAGATATTAGAGAAACCCTCTCTGGAGATATAAAAGCCCTTTCTGGAGAAATAAAAGAACTAAAATCTAACCAAGTTGAAATCAAAAAAGCTATTAAATGAGGTGCAATAAAAAATGGAGGCTCTTACTGCTAGGATAAATGAGGCAGAAGAAAGAATTAGTGATATAGAAGACCAAATGAAGGAGAATGAAGAAGCTGAGCAAAAGAGAGACAAACAACTACTGGACCACGAGGGGAGAATTTGAGAGATAAGTGACACCATAAGATGATACAACATTAAGAATAATTGGGATTCCAGAAGAAGAAGAAGAAAGAGAGAGGGGAGCAGAAGTTATATTGGAGAGAATTTCCCAATATGGCAAAGGGAACAAGCATCAAAATCCAGGAGGTACAGAGAAACTCCTTCAAAATCAACAAAATTAGGTCCACACCCCATCACCTCATAGTAAAATTTACAAGTCTTAGTGACAAAGAGAAAATCCTGAAAGCAGCCCAGGAAAAGAAGACTGTAACATACAATGGTAAAAATATTAGATTGGCAGTGGACTTATCCACAGAGACCTGGCAGGCCAGAAAGAGCTGGCGTGATATATTCAGAGCACTAAACTAGAAAAACATGCAGCCAAGAATACTATATCCAGCTAGGCTATCATTGAAAAGAGAAGGAGAGATAAAAAGCTTGCAGGACAAACAAAAACTGAAAGAATTTGCAAACACCAAACCAGCTCTACAGGAAATATTGAAAGGGGTCCTCTAAGCAAAGAGAGAGCCTATAAGTGGTAGATCAGAAAGGAACAGAGACAATATACAGTAACAGTCACCTTACAGGCAATACAATGGCACTAAATTCATATCTCTCAATAGTTACCCTGAATGTTAATGGGCTAAAAGCCCCAATCAAAAGACACAGGGTATCAGAATGGACAAAAAAAACAAAACCCATCAATATGTTGCCTACAAGAAACACATTTTAGACCCGAAGAAACCTCCTGATTTAAAGTGAGGGGGTGGAAAACAACTTACCATGTAATGGGATTCAGAAGAAAGCTGGGGTGGCAATCCTTGTATCAGATCAATTAGATTTTAAGCCAAAGATTATAATAAGAAATGAGGAAGGACACTATATCATACTCAAAGGGTCTGTCCAATAAGAAGATCTAACAATTTTAAATATCTATGCCCCTAATGTGGGAACAACTAACTATATAAACCAATTAATAACAAAATCAAAGAAACACATCAACAATAATACAATAATAGTAGGGGACTTTAACACTCCCCTCACTGAAATGGACAGATCATCCAAGCAAAAGATCAACAAGGAAATAAAGGCCTTAAATGACAAACTGGACCAGATGGACATCACAGATATATTCAGAACATTCCATCCCAAAACAACAGAATACGCATTCTTCTCTAGTGCACATTGGAACATTCTCCAGACTAGATCACATCCCGGGTCCTAAATCAGGTCTCAACTGGTATCAAAAGATCGGGATCAATCCCTACATATTTTCATATCACAACGCTCTGAAGCTAGAACTCAATCACAAGAGGAAATTTGGAAAGAACCCAAATACATGAAGACTAAACAGCATCCTTCTAAAGACTGAATGGGTCAACCAGGAAATTAAAGAAGAATTGAAAAAATTCATGGGAACAAATGATAATGAAAACACAACGGTTCAAATTCTGTGGGACACAGCAAAGGCAGTCATGAGAGGAAAATATATAGCAGTACAAGCCTTTCTCAAGAAACAAGAAAGGTCTCAAGTATGCAACCTAACCGTACACCTAAGGGAGCTGGAGAAAGAACAAGAAAGAAAACCTAAACCCAGCAGGAGAAGAGAAATCAATGAAATAGAAACCAAAAAAAACCAAAAAACAAACCAAAAAAAAACCAACAGAACAAATCAACAAAAGTAGGAGATGCTTCTTTGAAAGAATTAATCAGATTGATAAGCCCCTGACCAGACTTATCAAAAAGAAAAGAGAAAAGACCCAAATAAACAAAATCATGAATGAAAGAGGAGAGATCACAACTAACACCAAAGAAATACAGACAATTATAAGAACATAATACGAGCAACTCTATGCCAACAAATTTGACAATCTGGAAGAAATGGATGCATTCCTAGAGACATATAAACTACCACAACTGAACCAGGAAGAAATAGAAAACCTGACCAGGCCCAGAACCAGTAAGGAGATTGAAAAAGTCATCAAAAATCTCCAAACAAACAAAAGCCCAGGACCAGACGGCTTCCCAGGGGAATTCTACCAAACATTTAAAGCAGAATTAATTCCTTTTATCCTGAAAATGTTCCAAAAAATAGAAATGGAAGGAAAACTTCCAAATTCATTTGATGAGGCCAGCATCACCTTGATCCCAAAACCAGACAAGGATCCCACCAATAAAGAGAACTACAGATCAATATCCTTGATGAACACAGATGCAAAAATTCTCACCAAAATACTAGCCAATAGGATTCAACAGTACATTAAAAGGATTATTCACCACGACCAAGTGCGATTTATTCCAGGGCTACAAGGTTGGTTCAACATCCACAAATCAATCAATGTGATAAAACACATTCATAAAAGAAAGAACAAGAACCATATGATACTCTCAATAGATGCTGAAAAAGCATTTGACAAAGTGCAGCATCCCTTCCTGATTAAAACTCTTCAAAGTGTAGGATAGCGGGCACATACCTCAATATTTTCAAAGTCATCTATGAAAAACCCACCGCAAATATCATTCTCAATGGAGAAAAACTTAAAGCTTTTCCGCTAAGGTCAGGAACACGGCAGGGATGTCCATTATCACCACTGCTATCCAACATAGTACTAGAAGTCCTAGCCTCAGCAATCAGACAACAGAAGGAAATTAAAAGCATCCAAATCAGCAAAGAAGAAGTCAAACTATCACTCTTCGTAAATGATATGATACCATATGTGGAAAACCCAAAAGACTCCGCTCCAAAACTGCTAGAACTTGTACAGGAATTGAGTAAAGTGTCAGGATATAAAATCAATGCACAGAAATCAGTTGCATTTCTGTACACCAACAACAAGACAGAAGAAAGAGAAATTAAGGAGTCATTCCCATTGACAATTGCACCCAAAACATAAGATACCTAAGAATAAACTTAACCAAAGTGATAAAGAATCTATACTCAGAAAACTACAAAGTAGTCATGAAAGAAATTGAGGAAGACACAAAGAAATGGAAAAATTATCCATGCACCTGGATTGGAAGAATAAATATTGTGAAAATGTCTATGCTACCTAAAGCAATCTATACATTGAATGCAATACCCATCAAAATCCCATCCATTTTTTTTTCAAAGAAATGGAACAAATAATCCTAAAATTTATATGGAACCAGAAAAAACCTCACATAGCCAAAGGAATATTGAAAAAGAAAGCCAAAGTTGGTGGCATCACAATTCCGGACTTCAAGCTCTATTACAAAGCTGTCATCATCAAGACAGCATGGTACTGGCACAAAAACAGACACATAGATCAATGGAATGGAACAGACAGCCCAGAAATAGACCCTCAATTCTATGATCAACTAATCCTCGACATAGCAGGAAAGAATGTCCAATGGAAAAAAGACAGCCTCTTCAATAAACGGTGATGGGAAAATTGGACAGCCACATGCAGAAAAATGAAATTGGACCACTTCCTTACACCACACACGAAAATAGACTCAAAATGGATGAAGGACCTCAATGTGAGAAAGGAATCCATCAAAATCCTTGAGGAGAACACAGGCAGCAACCTCTTCGACCTCAGCTGCAGCAACATCTTCCTAGGAACATCGCCAAAGGCAAGGGAAGGAAGGGCAAAAATGAACTATTGGGATTTCATCAAGATCAAAAGCTTTTGCACAGCAAAGGAAAGAGCTAACAAAACCAAAAGACAACTGACAGAATGGGAGAAGATATTTGCAAATGACATATCAGATAAAGGGCTAGTGTCCAAAATCTATAAAGAACTTAGCAAACTCCACACCCAAAGAACAAATAATCCAATCAAGAAATGGACAAAGGACATGAACAGACACTTTTGCAAAGAAGACATCCAGATAGCCAACAGAAACATGAAAAAGTGCTCCACGTCACTCGGCATCAGGGTAATACAAATCAAAAGCACAATGAGATACCACCTCACACCAGTCAGAATGGCTAAAATTAACAAGTCTGGAAATGACAGATGCTGTTGAGGATGAAGAGAAAGTTGAACCCTCCTACACCGTTGATGGGAATGCAAGCGGGTGCAACCACTCTGGAAAATAGCATGGAGGTTCCTCAAAAAGTTGAAAATATAACTACCCTATGACCCAGCAATTGCACTCCTGGGTTTTTACCCTAAACATACAAACGTAGTGATCCGAAGGGGCATGTGCACCTGAATGTTTATAGCAGCAATGTCTACAATAGCCATACTATGGAAAGAACTTAGATGTCCATCAACAGATGAGTGGATAAAGAAGAGGTGGTATATATACACAGTGGAATACTATGCAGCCACCAAAAGAAATGAAATCTTGCCATTTGCAATAACGTGGATGGAACTATAGGGTATCATGCTTAGTGAAATAAGTCAGTCAGAGAAAGACAACTATCATATGATCTCCCTGATATGAGGACGTGGAGATGCAACATGGGGGGTTAGGGGGGTAGGAGAAGAATAAATGAAACTAGATGGGATTGGGAGGGAGACAAACCATAAATGACTCTTTATCTCACAAAACAAACTGAGGGTTGCTGGAGGGATGGGGGTTGGGGGAGTGGGGTTATGGACACTGGGGAGGGTATGTGCTATGGTGAGTGCTGTGAAGTGTGTAAACCTGGTGATTCACAGTTCTGTACCCCTGGGGATAAAAATACATTATATGTTTATGAAATAAATAAATAAATAAATAAATAAATAAAATAAAGTCAATTAAAACATTTATATATAGGTTTATAGAAATTTGTTACCTCTGCATCTTCTGGTGGGCTTAACGTCATTATAAATCAACATGTGTGGCAATTTGGAAGATAACAGCTGGACATGAAGCAGAAAAGAACAAGGATCAACTGGAGCCCATGAGGACAAGCTAGAAAACACAAGGACAAGGTAGAATCCATGTCTAGCTTTCACTACCCTCAATTTCCTACAGAAGGATCTAGTGCCCTTAGTTCATATGCATCTGGTTCAGGAGTCAAAGAAGCTGAAGGAAGACCAGGACAGAAGCTCGAAGAGCTAAGAGCCCAGTGATATGAACAAGTGAACCAGCAAATTATGTGCGAGCTGCAATGGTACCTATTACTCTATACCAACCTTCAGAGAATGATAACTGCTACTTCATCGTCTGTTACAGTCCACACAAATGTCTCTCAGCTTGGTCTTTCATGGAATCAGAAAGGGAAGAGAGTTCTGAGAAACACAGTTCCAGATTAACTAAATAGACAAAATATAAATCTATCTCAGAGTATTACATTAACATTCTCAGAGAATTGGCTAAGATGGATTACTCCTTAATTTATTTCTAAACATAAACATAGTAGGAGGAAGGAACTTTATCTCACCATTGAATACTGAGGCAAGAATCCTTTGTAAAATATTTACTAAAACAAAGGACAATATATAAAAAAAGAACATGTTATATTTGTCCTATGAATATTATCTTGTTTTAATATTAGAAAAGTAGTTAACCATGTTAGCATGGAAAAGGATAAAACAATATTTTTCTAAGAGAATATCCACTCAAAAAACAAAACAAAACAAAAAAGAAAGGAAAAAAAAAAGAAATGTTTAACTATAAGTAGAAACAAACTGCTATGACCTAGAGTGTACATAATTCTTAAGTAAAACATCACAAACTCCCAAATTACCTGCAATGTTTTCTTTCTTCTTAACTTGGGAGATTGGTACAAAAATATTCATTTGTTATTATGATTTAAACTGTATAGGTATATTTTTTAATTAATGTATTACATATTTCATAGTTAAAAAATAAATGAGAGAAAAGAGACCTAGAAGACTGATCCAGGAGGCCCAATGCCTAACTGAAATTCTGAAAAGGAACAGAAGATGGAAAGTGAAGAACATTGTCAAAGAAATAACAGAATCAACTAAGAACTTCATAAGTATCTGGTTTGAAAGTTTACATAATACATCAAGGCATGTCATTATGATTCAAAATACCAGAAATAATGAGAGGAGCCTCAAGTCTTTCAGAGTAAAATATGTCAAAACAAAGAAATGAGATCCAGAATGGCATCATATTTTCACTAGCCACATGATTAAAAGCCTACCGAAGCTATGAGGGAAAAAATAATTTTCAATATCCAAATGAAATTTAAATCAACAGATATAACATATAATAAAAACATAAAACATAATCAGCCACATAAGGACCCATGATAATATCCTTTTAAGTACATTTTCTAAAGTGTGTACTTAAAGATATGCTCTGAAGAAACAAGAGAGGTTTGTTTTTTTTTTTTCTAAGATTTTATTTATTTATTTGACAGACAGAGATCACAAGTAGTCAGAGAGGCAGGCAGAGAGAGAGGAAAGGAAACAGGCTCCCTGCTGAGCAGAGAGCCCAATGTGGGGCTCAATCCCAGGACCCTGGGATCATGACCTGAGCCAAAGGCAGAGGCTTTAACCCTCTAATCCACCCAGGTGCCTCAACAAGAGAGTTTTGATCAACTAATCAATTAATGAATCAAATCAAAACATAGGATTCAGGAAATAATGGATCCCATCAGGGAAAAAAGCCAAAAAATGAACCAAGATTATAGAAGACCCACCAGCTCGGACCACAGTTGAAAAACAAAGGCAAGAAGGAATGAATTTATGAAAAATAAGGATGCTAATGAGTAGATTATCTTATTAAAAAAAATTTTTTTAAGATTTTATTTCTTCATTTGATATACAGAGAGAGATCACACATAGGCTGAAAGGCAGGCAGAGAGAGAGAGGAGGAAGCAGGTTTCCTGTTGAGCAGAGAGCCCAGTGTGGGACTCGATCCCACAACCCCGAGACCATCACCTGAGCCGAAGGCAGAGGCTTAACCCACTGAGCCACCCAGGCGCCCTCTTATTAAATATTTTTAAAAATCAATTATGTATGTAAAGAAACTACTGTAAGTGTGAAAATTAATACAGAAAGGGAATAAGAAATGTTTTTATACTAAACTACTCAGATTTGAAATAGTCTATATTGGCAGTCATTTTGCTTTAATAATATGCTTTGGGAAAATGTGGTAGAAAAGACATCATGATAGCACCCATAAAGGTAGTAAATTAATAAATAACATTAGTTCATAAATAAAAATGAGAATGCAATAAAACTCACCATACATTATCATATGTGTTTAAATATTGGGGAATAGGAAAAGAAAGTCAGTACCTATGGAGAAAGGACTTACTGGGGTGAAAAGTAAGGCTTAAGACTACATTTTTTTCCAATTAAGATTTTTAATATTATGACAGCTATATTCCACTTTGTTTTTTGTTTTTAGGAATGAGCCACAAATATATGTTTTAAAAGATAGAGAAGCAACTTCTAGTTTAAAATAGCCAATTCAATACACTGAGATGTTCTCATTCTACAAAGAACAACAACTAAGTCTTAACAATTGCTAAATGTATGGCTACTCATAAAAGCCAAAATAAGAGCTTTTCTTTTACTAGAAACAAGCATCTCTAGTAGAAAAAGCCATCCAAAAAAACCCATAACCAAAGCAGGGTCAGATATCCATTTCCTACAAGACAAGTGCTGAAAGATGACCTGGAAAAAAAAAAAAGGGCCATCCCAAGTCCTCAGGTTGTAAATAATATCATAATTTGACTCTCTGACACATTTCTCTAACCCTCACATATATGTATTTCACAGTCCTTGAAGGGCTATAATAATCTGGTGTTTTCTGTTTTCTGCAAATATGTTTATTGTGTTTCCATGTATAAAATCTTTCATTTATCTTTATAATAAACCCAGATACATTAGCTTGTTATATAAACTTTGCCATTGCTTGGGCCATGCCTTCATTGTATTTGCCCTGATTTCCCACATAACCTATACTCCAGTCATGCCAAGTGGCTTTCAGGTCTCTGTGCTAGGTGATTTGATTTTTTGCCTTTGCCCATTCTAGTCTCTCTATTTAGAAGGGTAGCTCCTCAGCTGCTTGTTAATCCACCAGTGAGGCTATCTTTTAAGAAATTTAGTGTCATTTCCTCCGTGAAGTCTTTCCTGACTCTATAGATAAAGCTAACAACCTTTTATTTTTATCCTTTTTGTGCCTTATAATGATGTTTAACAGAAAACCAATGATATTTTAATAAACTTTTTTTTTTTTTTTTTTTTTTTTGGTAGTCAAATCTACTTCTTACTATTACTGGTCTAGAAGTTTCTTGAAGGCAGATACTATGTCTTGATCTCTTCTACATCTATGTTACTTCGAGCAGGACCTTATATGTAACAGTCACTTCATAAGTATTTTAGGATTTCAATGGATGATGAATGAATGAAAAACAAATGGTCCGGGGCACCTGGGTGACACAGTTGGTTGAGCGTCCAACCCTTCATTTTGGCTCAGGTTGTGATCACAGGGTCCTGAGATTCAGCCCCACATCTGGCCCCACGCTCAGAACAGAGTCTGCTTAAGATTCTCTCTGTCACCCTCTCCCACTGCCCCTTCCTTCTGTGCTCTCTCTCTCTCTAAAATAAATAAGTAAATCTTTAAAAAATAGAAAAATGAATGTTCCTTTAAAAAGTCTTCTGCATTTTGTAAGTTGTGAACTTGTCAATATAATAACAGGCTGACTGTCATTGCTTTTGACTTAGGATAAAACCTTGTAAGCACATTAGGATAAATGACAGCATTCTGTATCAGCAGAAAAATGACAAAAGGAGCAACGTTGAGGGAAGTGATTATGCTTGATCTAACTAAATATCTGGATTAAAAGAGACAATTGCCAAATGTCTAAATGCTTCTTCCTCTATGTTAATCCAACTTCAGTGGTTAGTTGTTAGTTGATGATATTGTATAGGAAAAATATCAAAGTTTAGGCTAGAAATTCCTACCCAACATTTTATCCATTACATATTTTTTTTTATTAACTAGAAAAACACACAATTTCCTGTACTATTGGGAAAAGAAGCATGGCTTTTAAGTAAATTAGATTGGAAAATTTATTAATATGATGCATATTCCTCAACATATAATATACATATAATTATCATACTTGAATTATTTAAATAGATAAAACATTCTCTTTGCTATGGCAGCTGAACTAAGTCTGTAGCTGCTCTAAAATGTCAAACAAAGAGGATTCTGAGTAGAGAGAGTAGCAAGCACCAAGAATCTTTCTTTATATCTAGACAAAAATGACACTGGCAGAATCTGTCTAATATAATTAATTTTGGAACTCTAGAGTCTGCTGAGGGCTTCAACATCCAGGGAAAAGCTTAGATGTCAAATTGGTTAATTTCAGCTTTTTGCACAGTAACAGCTATGGATGCCCCATCCCAAGCCCCATGGCAGGAAGTTGTTCAGGTGTTGCTGAAGCAGCCTATACACAGCTTGCAGAAGCTAGTATGGGAAAAAACAAACCTATCTTACAAATCTTAGGCATCTGTGCTCTCATTGCTGATGTTTGCTTTTAGTCTCAAAGATACAGACAAAGAGGCATGTGGTCATTGCTGCACTTCCCCACATCACTGCAAGACCCTTCACCTCAGGCTAAAGTGACTTCCAAGGGACCTAAAGGGCTAGTGGATTTTATTTTTTCCCTTTAGTTGTCTCCTTTTGGAGGTCAGACATATGGATTAGGATATGCAAAAGCGACTGCATACATGGGACAAATTAGAAAGTGATTATGCATGATCTGGGAAAGACACAGGGTCAGTAAAGACCTTAGAAGACTTTGTTTCCACCTAAAGGTGATTCTCACTACAGACACAGTCTATGGTAATAAAACAAAACAAACAAACAAACAAACAAAAAAAAACCTAGCAAATTCTGGGAAGATAGGAGAATCAGATTTCTAGAGTTACTGCATTATTAGATACAAATTCCAGTTTTCTACAACAAGAAATAATATGGCATGCATAGAGATGGAAAAGTCTTGTTCATTCAAAGGAAAAGCATAAATAACAGAAACTATCCCTGAGAAAGACTTGATGGCAGATCTGCTAGACAAAGATTTTGAAACAATTATCTTAAAGATGTTGAGAGAATAAGGTAAGATGTACAGAAAGTCAAGAAAATGATCTATGAACAAGTAGAAATATCAATACATAGAAAAGCTAAAAAAGGGAACCAAAAAGAAATTACAGAGCTGAACAGTAAAATGACTGAAATTAAAAATTCATCAAATGATTCATAGACAGATCTGGGCAAGCAGAAAAAAGAATCAGTGAACTTAAAGAAAAGCCTATAGAAATTACTGAGTCTGAGGAAGAGAAGAAAAAAAAAATTGATAAAAAGGGGTGGGAGGTTGGGGGAACAGGTGGTGGGTGATGGGGAGGGCACGTTTTGCATGGAGCACTGGGTGTTGTGCAAAAAGAATGAATACTGTTACGCTGAAAAAAAATAAATAAATAAAAAGGGAAAAAAAAAAAAAAAGAAGGTAAATTGTCTTCCAAATACAAAAGACCTCCTTAAATGAACCACATGCTAGGTAAATAAATGTATTTTGATGTTACATTACCTGATACTTTACATTATCAGAAAGGCCTGTCTGATGCTGTCAAGAAATCTAATATTACTGAAACAGAATGCTTACGGGAATTATGAGCCTGGATATTAAATGCTAAGAACACTTCAGCTTAATGAGTAAAATAATTATTTTGTCACTAAGAGGATAAATTCAAGCCAATAACCATGATGTACTGTACGTTTGAGTGAAAATAATTATTTCCTTTGAGAAAAATTAAAATAGATCCCTTTTATCTGTAAAAAAAAAAAAAAAAAAAAAAAAGTACACAGAGCCTAAGTGACCTATGGGACATGATCAGGTGGGCCAACATATGGGTTGTAAAGTCCTATAAAAGAAAAGAGAAAGGGTCACACAAAATATTGGAAGAAATAATGGCTGAAAACTTCTTAGAGTTGATAGAACATATAAATCAAAATATTTAAGAAGCTAAGAAGCTCTAAGACAAACTAAAAAAAAAAGCCCATATCAAGATGCATTATGACCAATTTTCCAAAGACAGAGAGAAAATCTTGAAAGCAAAAAGAAGGAAGTGACTCATCATATACACGTTAGCCCAAATATGAGCAGACTTCTCATGAGAAACTTTAGAGGCAAGAAGCCAGTGGGCTAGTATATTCAAGCTAATAGGAAAATAGGAAAAACTGTAAACCAAAAATATCCTATACCTGGCAAACTGTCCTACAAGAATGAAGAAGAAATTAAGACATTCCTAGATACACAAAACCGGAGGGAGTTCATTATCACCAGACTTGCCCTGAAGGGTAAAATGAAAGGGCACTAGACAGCAACTCGAATTAGTATGAAGAAATAAAGATATTAATAAACATAAAAACATTAGAATCATAAAAGTTAATAAAATTGTTGACAATGCTTTCTAACTTCATTTTTTGGGTACACATTGTGAGAGACTAATGCAAACAAAACAAAATAAAAAGTAACAATTATTACATTAAAAGCTTGTGTTGTTGGGACACAAGGGTGGCTCAGTAGGTTAAGCATCTGCCTTTGGCTCAGGTCATGATCCCAGAGTCCTGGGATTGAATCTTGCATTGGGCTCCTTGCTCAGCAGGGAGCTGGCTTCTCCTTCTGCCTGCCACTTCCCCTGCTTGTGCTCGCTCTCACTTTCTCTCTCTCTCTGACAAATAAATAAATAAAATCTAAAAAAAAAAACCCAAACAACTAGTATTGCTATAACTTCAGTTTATAACACGTTTTATTTTCTACATTAACTAAATGTATTTAATTATTGATTAAATAATTAAAAATTATTAGTTTATTTAGGGGCATAATGTAATTTTTTGATATCGGCAACTAAAAGGATGGGGCCCCTGGGTGGCTCAGTGGGTTAAAGCCTCTGCCTTCAGCTCAGGTCATAAACTCAGGGTCCTGGGATTGAGCCCCACATCAGGCTCTCTACTCGGTGGGGAGCCTGCTTCCTCCTCTCTCTCTGTCTGTCTCTCTGCCTACTTGTGATCTCTGTCTGTCAAATAAATAAATAAAATCTTTTAAAAAATAAATAAATAAAAGGGTTGTGGGAAAAGCTATTAAGATCTGCACTTTGTATGTTATTGAAGATAAGCTGGTATGAATAAATTCAACTTAGTGTATTATAACTTTAAGATGTTAAGGGAATTCCCCAGGGTAGCCATACAGGGTTTAGCTATAGAATATACTCAAAACAAAATAAGAAAAGAAATTAATATTTTGCTAAATAAGACCACTAAAACAAGCAAACAAAAAAACGGAAAACAAAATAAGACTGTAATGCAAGAAATAAGGACAAAAACTGCAAGTGTATATAGCTGTAAATTTTCCCCTTAGCATTGATTTTACTGTGTTTCATATGTTTTGTTTTGTTTTCACTCATCCCTAAGTATTTTCTAACTTTTCTTTTGATTTCTTTGTTGATCCACTAATAGTATAAGAGTGGGAGGTTTTTAATTTCCACAAATTTGTGAATTTTCTAGTTTTACTTCTATTGTTGATTTTTAACATCATCCTGTGTGATCACAGTCACTTTTTATGATATTTGCCTTTTAAAAACGATTTACACTTAATCTACAGCCTAACATATGGTTTCTTCTGGAAAATGCACCATTGGAGAAGAATGTGTATTCTATTATTGTTGAGTAGAGTATTCTGTATTTGTCTATTAGATCTAGTTGGTTTATTGTGTTGTTCTAAGTCTTCTATTTCCTACTCATCTTCTGTCTGGTTGCTCCAAAGGGAGAGGTTGCTACAAGCATAAAAATTTTCATCTATAATGTGAGTAATGTCTGAAGCTCTAATGTAAAATGTTGTGACTACAGTTGATTAAAACAGTATTATATAATTGATACCTGGTAAGAAAGTGAACTTAAATGTTCTCACCAAAAATAAATAGATAAGTAAGTAAATAAATAGTGATGGCTGTAACTAAATTCATTAACTAGACAGGGAAATCCTCATATTATATATATGTATTATATATACACTAGTATATTATATATGTCATATACATACACCATATATAATATGTGGACACACAATATGTGATAAATATATACATCAAATCACCACAATGTACACTTTAAATATCTTATAATTTTTATGTGAATTATGCCCCAATAAAGCTGATATTAAGAAATAAAAAATAAACTGTATAGAAAAAGAAAGATCTCAAAACTTTACAGCTTAAGGACTACAAAAGGAATGACAAACTAAACACAAACTTAATAGCAAAGATATAATCATGAAGATCAGAACAAGGGTAAACAAAATAAAGTATAGAAAAACAATAGTGAAGAATCAATGGAAACAAAAGTTTGTTTTTTAAAAGACCAAAAAAATTAGCCAAATTTTTCTTAGGTGGATTAGAGAGAGAGAGAGAGAGAGAAATCATTCAAATTATGATATCAGAAATGAATGTGGGACATTATTACCAATTCTACAGAAATAAAAAAAAATATGAGTACCATGAACAATTGTATACCAACAAATTGGATAACTTAGATAAAATGGACAAATTTCTAGAAACACAAAATCTACCAAGAATAAATCACAAATAAATAGGAAATCTAAATTAACCATTTAAATCTCCCGACAAAAAAAACTCCAGTATGTGATAAGTTCACTGATGAACTCTACCAACATTTAGAAAATTAATATCAAACTTTAACATTTCCTGAAAATTAAAGAGGAGGGAACACTTCCTAACTTATTCCATAAGGTAAACGTTATCCTGACACTAAAGCCAGACAAAGACACAAGTAAGGAAAACTACAGACCAACATCTCTTACAAGCACAGATTAAAAGTTCTCAATGGAGGCACCTGGGTAGCTCAGCTGGTTAAAGTGTCTGACTTTTGGTTTTGTCTCAGGGTCTCAGGGTCATGCCACTGAGCCCTATGAAGGCTCAGCATAGAGTCTTCTTGAGATTCTTTCCTCCTTCCTTACCCTCCCCTTCTGTACCTTACCCCACTGGCTCGCTCTCTGTCTAAAAATAAATAAATAAATAAATAAAATCTTAAAAAAATCTTCAACAAAGTACTAGCAAACCAAACTCAGCAGCATATTACATGGATTGTATAATATGGCCAAATGGGGTTTATTGCTGAAATGCAAATATGTTTTAACATATGAAAATCAAGCAATATAATATACTATTAACAGAAGGAGAGAAAAAAATGACATGATCATCTCAATTTTTGATGCAGAAAAAGCATTTGACAGAATTCAAATTCATGATAAAAATACTCCACACTTTAGGAACAGAAGTAAACTTCCTCAGTATAATAGAAGCCATATAGAAAAAACCCAATGAACCTCCTGCTTGATTTTGAAACACTGAAAGATTTTCATCAAAGATCAGTAACAAGGCAAGGATGCCCATTTTGGTACTTCTATTCCACATAATATTGGACATTCTAGCCAGAGCAATTTTATAAGAAGAAAACAAATAAAAGGCATCCAACATGAAAAGGAAGAAGTAAAATGTTCTTTGTTCTTAGATGATATGATCTTATATGTAGAAAATCCAAAAGATTACACACACACACACACACAAGCCATTAGAACTAATGAATGAGTTCAGCAGTGTATAGATATTATAGCAGAGTATAAAGTCAACATACAAAAATCAGTTGCATTTCTATATGTTAAAAAACAATCTGAAAAGGAAATTACAAAAACAATTCCATTCCTAATAACATCGAAAATAATAAAATATTTAGAAACTAACTTAAGCAAGAAGATAAGAGATCTCTAAAATGAAAAGTACAAAAACACTGCAGAAAAAAAATTAAAGAAGACATAAATAAATGGAATCACAACTTATGTTTATGAATTGGAAGACTCAATGTTCTTAACAATGGCAATACCTTCTAAAGCAACCTACAGATTCATGTAATTCTTATCAAAATCCCAATGACATTTTGTGAAGAAATTGAAAAACCCATTCTAAAATTCATATGGAATCTCAAGGGACTCTATAACCAAAACTATTCTGAAAATGAAAACCAAACTTGAAGAACTCACTTCCTGATAGGAAAACTTACAACAAAGCTACAGTAATCAAAACAGTGTGATACTAGCATAAAGGCAATGGAATAGAATAAAGAATGCCAGAAGTAAATCTTCATATATATGGCTCAATGATTTTTGACAAGGTGCCAAAACCATTCAATGGGGAAAAGACAGTCTTTTCTAACAAACAGGGTTGGGGAAACTAAATAGCCACATACAAGAGAATGAAGTACAACCCTTATCTAATACCATATGCAAAAATCAACTCAAAATGGATCAAATACATGAATATAAAGTGAAAAACTATAAAACTCTTAGGAAAAAAAACACAGGAGAAAAGCTGCATGACATTAGTTCCTTACAGCAAAGGTATAGGCAAAACATGAAAAAAATAGATAAACTATACTTTATTTAAAACTGTAATTAAAAATACACAACAGAAGACACTACCAACAATAAATGAAAACCACAAAATTAGAGAAAGTATTTGCAAACTATATATCTGATAAGGGATTAATATACAGAATATGTAGAAAATTTCTAAAAGTCAACAACAGAAAACCAGCAACCCAATTAAAAAAACGGATGAAGGACTTAGATATTTCTCCAAAGAAGATATATTAACAAATGTCCCAATAAGCATATGAAAAGATGTTCAATCACTAATAATTAGGGAAATGCAAATCAAAACAATAATGAGATACCACCTCAGACCCATTAGGATGGCTACTATCAGGAAAAAAGAAGAAGAAAAGAAGAAGAAGAAGAAAAGAAAGAAAAGATGTATTGGTAATGATATGAAGTTGGAACCTCTGTGCATTGTTGATGAGCATGTAAAATTATAAAGCCACTGTGGAAAACAGTATGGTGGTTCTTCAAAAAATTAAAAATGAACATGATCTAGCAATTCCACTTTTGGTTATCTACTCAGAAGAATTGAAAGCAGGGTCTTAAAGAGATATCGGTAGTCATGTTTATAGCAACATTATTCATAATAGCGAAAATGTGGAAGCAACTCACGTGTCCACTGACAGATGAACAGATAAGCAAAATGTGGTCTATACATACAATGATATATAAATTCGCTTTAGAAAGAAAGGATATTCTGAAATAAGCTACAGCATAGATGAAACTTGAGGACATTGTGGTTGTGAAATAAGCCAGTCACATACAGATAAACACTGTATGATTCTACTTATATAAAGTCTCTGAAGTAGACAGAACCATAGAAACAGAAAGTAACATGGTGGTTGCCAGGGGCTAGGAGGAGGAATGAGGAATTATTTTGTGAGTATAGTTTCAGTTATAGTTTCAGTTTTCAAGTTAAAAATAGTTCTGCAGATAGATTGGATAGTGGTGATGGTTACACAACATTGTAAAGGTATTTAATACAAATGAACTATACAGTTAAAAATAATTAAGATGACAAATTTTGTGTTTATGTATTTTACCAAAGTAAAAAGAAATGGAAATAAAAAATCAAGTAAGGTTTCTTTAAGGTTTCTTTTTGAAATTGAACAATATCCTCAAAGGGACTACAAAGGCCCTTTTTCCCCAATCTCAGATGATCAGAAGCAATCTTAGCCATAGGCCATCTGGAGGGTTTACAAACAGCAGCAAGGGACCAGAGGTTAATGGGAACGCATATTCCTCCCAGCTGGCATATCAAAATTAGTAAAACATAAATGAACCAACAAAACTATCTTTTCACTATCTACTTTCTTTTCAAGCATCTCCTCTGGAGCAATATGCAAATTTACTTTCCTGATACAATCTCCTGCCCCTCTCCTCTGTTAAAAATTCATCATCCTGGTAAACCTGTCTCACCTTTCATATACTCCTTATTCTCCAATAGTCCTTTTTTCTCCCAAAATCTCCAAACAATTTTTTTAAATGTACAATTATATTTTAATAATCAACCACTCTCAATTTTGGAATTACCAAGTATTGTGAGTTAGGCAATCCTGAGAAGACAGCTGTCTCAGTCTTAATGTACTTCACAGAGATACCCATTTCACATTGTTTATTAGTTCCTGCATTATAATAAAGAAGGCTGTTGAAAGGTCATGGGGTTCTGGATTTATTCATGAGATCTACATAGAAGATATGACCTTTCAGATTTGGATTTAATCCAATGAACTACATCCCTTCCATTCTTTATATGATTACAATTTAAATGATTTTCAGAGCCCTGAGTCATCAATAAAAATGCAAATTATTATTAATATATCATTTACTAATGTAAACAAAGATATATTTTGTAAATGCAACCATTAGATCCATGGATAAAAGATTGTTTGTAAAGCTGGAGTGATCGTATATACAAATATTCTTAATGTAACTAGTAATTTTATATTACTAATATTGGAAGTTGGATTTTGTATGACTTAATATTATTTAGGATTTTATTCTATAATGGCTCTGTGATTAGATTCGTAGGTTCAGTTTCTAGCTCTGCCACTTATACTTGTTTGACCCTCATCAGTTAAGCCTTTGTGTCCTAATCTGTAAAATGTGTATTACTTTTGTATTATCTCATGATATTTCTGTGAAAATAAAGTGAAACATGATTTAGGAACTTAACATAGTGTCTGACACATAGTGAAAGCTCAATAAGTGTTGGCTACTATTATTTTTAATGAACAAAAGAGACGTTGTAAGTCTAATTTTCTTATTGAACACAAAATTATGTTATATTTCCTATAAAAATTATGATACAGCTCCTACAAAACTGTGCAACAATGGAGTTATGAAAGACAGGAAATACTACATTATTCTTATTTGCCTGGTACATGGATGTAAATGAAAAGAGGTGGCTTTAAGCAAAATTGTGAGGTCTCATACTTCCAGTTCTTTCTACAAATCTTGGCTTATGGCTTACATATACAGTTTTAGTCTCTGACTTACTATTTTTCTTCTCACTAGTCTTAAAACAACATGTATACCTGTTTTTCCTTCTTCAAGTCTATTTCCTAAAAAAAAAAAAAAAAATTATATAAGGCAATACTAAGTACTTAGTTTTGTTCTCTTAAGATCTTTACAGTATATATATATTTTTAATTTCGTTCCCTCTGCTGTCTGTCCCTCCTCTCCATTCTCTAAATCTGCCTCAGGAAATTTTAAACTGTGAACTGTTTACATCCTCACAGAAATTCAATGATCTGACTTTATAGAAAGCTGTTCTCCAACATTGAGGACTTGGGTCTGCTTTTCTTTCATTGCTATTCTTTCCTTTTCCTTTTTTTCTTTTTCTTTCTTTCTTTCTCTCTTTCTCTCTCTTTTTCCTCCTTTCTCCCTTCCGTCCGTCCTTCTTTCACTCTTTTCTCTCCCTCTCTTTCTCTTTTCTCTCTCCCTTCCTCTCCTCTCTTTCTTTCTCCCTTTCTCCCTCCCTCCCCTCCTTCCTTCCTTCCTTTTTTCCTCCCTTCCTCCCTTCCTTCCTTCCTTTCTTTTTATTCTTTTTCTTTTTTTCCATACAGTCTATGTATCAACAACTACGGAGTTCATTTTTCGGTAAATGCAGAGTGCTTAATAATTTCCTATTAGAAATCTCTGAACTCTTCTAGTCTTTGCTAGATCGGTCAGCTGCCAGTATTAAAGTATTCTCATAACATATATGGTCAATAAGCAATTATGTCATTGTGTTCTACTTACTGCAGGTGATATTAGAGAGTCCAAAGTGTAGAGACTTTTGGGGGAGTGATGAATGCCACATTTGTGAATGGGTAAGGCCAGTCCCACTGAAAAGTTCATGCATACAGGGAGTCCTAAGGACTGAAAATTGGTGGTCATCTAAAGTGATCAGAAAGAAAAACAGACACTGGGTTGCTATATACTATGGAAATCAAGCAGCTGAATGAGAAAGAAGAATGAGAAGCATTAGAGAAACATGTTTCTCATTAGAATGAGAAACAGGGAAGAGACTATGCCAACATCATCTAAAGCTGCACTGAAAGAAGAAAGAATATGGAAGTGAGGAATGAAGAATATGGAAGTGAGGAATGAAGCATAATTTTAAGGAGACCCTGCAAAGCACGGTATTTTAAAATAATTATCATGATATCGATATAGTGTTATAACCTAATTTTGTAGACTAATTATTAATACAATGTGCTAAGGATACAAATATGATAGGATTCTTATCCTTAGTATGCTTATTGTCTAACAGCATGAATCAGCAAGTCTATTAAATTTTATTTAATTTTGGAAAATTGTACCTTCTAAATTAATGACACTGAATAGGAATTAAGCTGGGTAAGTCAGAGATGATTTGCTATTTGATGACCTACAATACATTGCTGATATTATGAGAAAGAACAAAATAACTCCACCTGAATTCAAAACTTTAAATAAAATATAAACAGATATATTACACAAATATAGAAGTCTGTATTATCCTGAAATATATAAAACCAAAGATATTCTCAGTATAGAAGGATTTGAAGCTATCAGAAAGAGCATGATGACCACTGTGAAAGATTGAATTAAACCTTTTGGATTTCTACCATTTCTTACATATAAGTCAGATGCAACAAACTGAAAAAAATTGTCATAAATATGACAAATGTTTAATATTAACTCATTAAAAATTTTAAAAAAGATTGTAAAGCTTATACTAATTTATCAATAGAAAGAGTTGCATGGATATTTAAAAGACAATACACTGGGTAGGGTATGATATGGCTGCTAAAAATTAAAAATTTTAGTATATGTGCTGCCGAAGCGAGCACTAAAAATTAAAAATTTTAATCACATAATTCAAGAAAAGCCAATTTAAAAAACAATATATGTTATTTCTCCTATTGATTTACCAAAACTTAAAAAAAAGTGTTAATTATTGATCAGGACATAAAAAAGAATCAATAGAAAAGGAAAAATTAAATATAACAGGAAAAAAATAAATGATGACACCTTTTTTAAGAAAACAAAAAGGAATTTGAAATAGAGCTTAGTTAAAGATATTTGCCTTAAAGTGATTTCTTTTCCTCAGATCTCATGGAAGAATGAAAAGCTCTATATGTCAAGGCAACAATCCATATAAATGAGGGAGCCGAAGACAAGTGTCTTGTTTTGGCTAAATGATATGCAAGACCAACAGCTAGAAGTAAAGAAAGATATTGAGAAATCAGAATAGGGAAAACACTCAGTCATTAATAAAAGGAGGCTGCCAAAAGGAGCAAGAAGTAAAGTTCTATTTGGTTTTTGTAAATTTATAATGAGCCATGTTTACAGTGTGTAGGATCTTCTCCCCCTCATCTCCAGCAGATACTCTGTCATATCTACATATAGATTGGATGTTTAAGTGAGGAGAGGTCAGTAGTATGTCAGGGAAGGTCATCAATAAAATAATATATCTCAGAACTACAGGATGGAAGAGTCCACTGAAATGAGGGAAATGCTAATATTTGAAGAAAAGGTGTTGAGTCTATAATGGTTCTGGGTGAAATGAAAATGAAATGATTTCAAAGGAGATGAGTATAAGTTGGGAAGTATACAATTGGGAATTAATTCTGCAAGCTGAGGTGATGTCGTGGTACCTTTAAATCACATCATTATGAGCTGGAGCAGTTCTTTTAATGCTTTCATTTTTACAGCCAAAATAAAACTTGAACTGGCTTTTTGACTATGTTTCTTTCAGGTCTGTGGGAGGCTAAAGTTTAAATATGCTTATATTTCTTACAGGTACTTATATAAAAATCCAAAGGTCTATGCTTATTACAAATATAGCGTAATGCCGGTGAGCTGCTCAAGTTAAAAACTAAACTAGTTAAAAGGCCAACCAATATTCCATTCCTTCTGAGCCCTTTGGATGTGATGTGTTTCCACAGCTGCTACAAACAGTTTCAGGTACAAATATTTCCCTACCCTACCACTTCTCCTTCTCCACTTCAATCACACATAGATTACTATCATTGAAATTTCCCAAATTTTCTCAAGTTATTTGCCATGTTTTCCACATTCACAGATTCACCTTTTAGTGTAGCTTTAATACTCTAAAGAATATCAACCCACTAATTAACAGATCCTAAACTTGCCCTTGATACTTATTAGTTGCGTGACCTTAGGAAAATCATTTCTTGTCTCTGTACCTCAAATTTTTGGCCTGCAAAAACAAATAATATAAGTGTATTTGTATAACATATATGAAAGTACTTGATTAACAGTAGAAGCTTGGTAAATAGTAGTGTCCTTTTTTCTCCCTCTCACCAGACTTCACTGCTTAGAATCTTCTAGATTTTCTCCTCTGGTCACTCTTCTTCACCTCTTCTCCCAGGCCCATATACAGTGTCCTCTCAAATCACAACCTTCTTTCCTGGAAGACTCTTCTGTTCCTACAATTTCCCCTTTGGATCCCTTCCCATCAAAAACATTTTCCCCTTATTTCCTCACCACCCTTCACCCTTTAGACTACAATGTCCTTTGAAGGAAATTGTCAAACTCCTAAAAATTACCTTATTTCCTCTCAGTTCTAAGAGACTACCAGTCAGTCTGGCACTCACCATGTGAGACTTGCTTCCAGAGATGCTTCATCAAGGCAGTGTGCGTGGCTCCTTATGATTTGCTTTGGCTCCCAGGTGCATAGAATTAGGGGTTATTTGAGGCTGAGAGGCACAGAGTAGTCAATAATTTCACATGAAGTCCTTTTGATTTGTTGCTGTGAAATGGAGAAAAGCAGCAATAAATAGTTTGAATGAATATGGATTACAATAGAGCAAAGTACATCCATGGAATAAAATTGAGCATTTAATTAACATAGTGCACAGCTTTCAAGAATTTTAACTACTTATTTGTAGGAAACAGCAATTTCTCCATAAGATGAAGAGACTGAAACTCATACACATTTTATACCAGTGCTAATAGAAATGCAATGTTAATAGAATTGCAATGCAATTTAAATTTTCTGGTAGCCATGTTGAAAAAATTGTTTTAAATAAAATTCTTTTAATAACATTTTATTTAATACAAAATATCCAAAATGTCATTTAAAGTAATAAAAAATTGAGACATTACACTACTTTTTTTTTTTTTTGGTATTAAGTCTTCCAAATTCAGGAGTTATAATACAGAAAGGATGAAAAACTAAACACTGATGGTGATCAGAAAGATACAAGTTATGGTAGGCTAATATTAGCCTCCTGCTCCCAAAGATATCCACGTCCTAATCCCTGGAACCTATGAACAGCGGTTACCTCTCATAGCAAAAAGGGCTTCATAGATGTGATTAAATTAAATATCTTGAGATGGGGGGATTATCCTGGATTATCTGAATGGGTTTTAAATGTAAATACATGTATGCTTATAAGGGAAGCAGAGGGATATTAAATGTAAATACATGTATGCTTATAAGGGAAGCAGAGGGATATTTCACCATAGAGGAAGAAAGGTAGACAATGTGATAAAAAAGCAATGATGGGAGTAATGTGACCATATGCCAAGGAATGTTGGCAGTCCCCAGAAGCTGAAAAATGCAAAAAACAAATTCTCCTCCAGAGCCTCCAGAGGGAATGTATCGAAGCACACACCTTGCTTCAGGCCAGGTAATACTTTTTGTGGACTTCTGGTATTCAGAACTGTGAGAAAATAGACTTCAGGTGTTTTAAACCACCAAATTTGTGGTAATTTGTTACAGCAGCTACAATAAACCAATGCACAAGTCATTTAGAATAAATTAATAACATTATGTTCTCTCCTTTGTTGTCAATGTCCAAAGACCTCCCAGAAACTGCTCAACAAGTGTCAGTGCTGAAAATGTCTTACTTGATCTTTCATCTCATGTGGTTTCACCCATATGCTGAAAACTTCCGAATTTGTATTTCTTTCACCAGACTCTTGTATTTCAAAGCAATATTCACTAATATTTCCTGGTCATTGCCAGTTGTATGTACCACAGTCATCAGCAACTAACCATGCCCAAGTTGAACTCATCATCCTAACTTCAAACTATCTCTTCCTTCCCTTGATGAGTAAATGGACCAGTGACCCATATCTAGGGTAACGTATTTTATGCTGAATATTTATAACTAATTTTTCACTGATTACTGGAATGTTCATTTTACAATAAACTCTTTTAGCAGCAGAGGCAAAAAAAATAAAATCTAAGAAATAGATATTTAGTATAAAATCTCTTAGTAAATGTTGCTGTGAGTTGCACAGAATATTTATAACTTTATCTACTGTATGTGGAGCTATGATATCACATGTCACAGGAAAACCAAATCTTCAGGGGGAAACAATAGCATTTAGTTTAAATTTTTAAAAAGAAAATCATGCCAGTAGGTCTTGATTTAATACAGAAAGTGAGTTTATATATACCATGCTGTGAAATATGTGTTTCCATTTAGATTAAATGACTATTCTAAGTTAATTTCACTTTTTCAAACTCTAGTTTTCTTGTGCATATACAAAAAGTATAGCAATAACTGTTCATGGGTTGGCTCTATTTTCCAAAGAAGAACTTTGCAAAGGGTTAAATGATTAATTAATCCAGATACTAACGTGAATAAAATAAATTCCTTTATTGCCAGGACCATCAGGACTAGCCAAAGATATAACAGATCTGAACCAATAGTGTTCTTTCAGACAATAAATAAAAAAGATTGAAGAAAAGCAAAAAAAAAAAAGGGGCGCCTGGGTGGCTCAGTGGTTTAAGCCTCTGCCTTCGGCTCAGGTCATGATCTCAGGGTCCTGGGATCGAGCCCCGCATCGGGCTCTCTGCTTAGTGGGGAGCCTGTTTCTCCCTCTCTCTCTGCCTGCCTCTCTGCCTACTTGTGACCTCTCTCTCTGTCAAATAAATAAATAAAATATAAAAAATAAAAGTTAAAAAAAAATTAAAAAAAGGTTAAGGTATATAGCATTGTTTCTTCTTAAAAAATGGTTAAAATTTTCTCAAGTTATTTTAAATAGAAAGTCAGTTTAATTCCAATAATAGTTATATTTTCCTCTAATCAATGGACTCTAAAGCTTTTTTTTTTAAGATTTTATTTTTTTATTTGACAGAAAGAGTGAGAGAGGAAACACAAGCATGGGGAGTGAGAGAGGGAGAAGCAGGCTTCCCGCCAAGCAGGGAGCCCGATCTGGGACCCAAACCCAGGACACTGGGTTCATGACCCGAGCGCAAGGAAGATGCTCAACAAACTGAGCCACCCAGGTGTCCCCTCTAAAGCTTTTGGAAGTTAATTATTCTATGGTGAAACATCTGAGATATACTGTAATTATAAATCTAAAATAGTTAAAACTTAAAGACTAAAATGATAAGCTTTTACAGAGATAAAATATAACTATTTGTAGGTCATGAAGTTATAATAAAAGCAATATTCTTTCTGAATTAAAAATGTACAGAGAGAGAATATATTTAGAATTTGTTTTGTACACACAAACTTAATAATTATCTCCTAACAATTTTAGTATATTGCCAGTCTAATATGCAAGCCATAAACTATAACTTCTGTAAATACACAAAAGCCACTCACACAGAGGTTTTGATACTTTCTCTTTGTTTCCCACCATCAATAAATTTATATAGATGTTTCAGTCTTTAAAGCAAACTTGTAAACCAATCTAAGTACAAAGTACTGAACGATATTGTGAAAGAGTTTTCTAAATTTTGGTTAACTTTCACTCTTTTCTTGGAAATCTTTTTAAAAAAATGTCAACTTTAACACTTTCAGAAAATTGAAACAAAACTTGGAAATAGAAGGAATAAAATTTTTTCATACAGAAATTTAAAAAATCTAAAAAAATTAGACGGTGAGAGCTCAAACGATACATAATTTATTTCTGAAAATCTACACTTGAGCTACACAATAACTTGTATCTGAGAAAAACTTTTAAAGGTTCTTTTTTAACTGAATAAATTAATATTCTGTAATAGGATGGAATGAAATTGAGACAGACTTTGTTTATAGCAGCAACTAAGTTTGATGAGATATTGAAAAGAATCATAGAGACATCTTTTTAAAAAAATTTAAAATTTTAACATCCTTTTTTCAGTTTTCCTAGTTTCATTGATTATGCACTATACCCAGTTCTCCATGCAATACGTGCCCTCCTTAATACCCACCACCCAGGCTCACCCATCCACCCACCCCCTCCCTTCCCTTCAGTTTGTTTCTCAGAGTCCATAGTCTCTCATGCTTTGCCTCCCCCTCTGATTTCCCCCAATTCACTTTTCCTTTCCTTCCTTTCCTTCTCCTAATGTCCTCCATTTTATTCCTTATGCTCCACAAGTAAGTGAAACCATATGATAATTGACTTTCTCTGCTTGACTTATTTCACTCAGCATAATCTCCTCTAGTCCCATCCATGTTGATGTAAAAGTTGGGTATTCATCCTTTCTGAAGGCTTAGTAATATTCCATTGTATATATGGACCATCTCTTCTATATCCATTCGTCTGTCGAAGGACATCTATGCTCTTTCTACAGTTTGGCTATTGTGGACATTGCTGCTATGAACATTGGGGTACATTGGCCCTTCTTTTCACTACATCTGTATCTTTGGGGTAAATACCCAGTAGTGCAATTGCAAGGTCATAGGATAGCTCTATTTTTAATTTTTTGAGGAATCTCCACACTGTTTTCCAAAGTAGCTGCACCAACTTGCATTCCCACCAACATTATAAGAGGGTTCCTGTTTCTCCACATCCTCTCCAACACTTGTTGTTTCCTGTCCTTTTGATTTTGGCCATTCTAACTGGTGTAAGGAGGTATTTCAATATGGTTTTGATTTGGATCTGCCTGATGGCTAGTGATGATGAACATTTTTTCATATGTCTGTTAGCCATTTGTATGTCTTCTTTGGAGAAGCATCTGTTCATGCTTTTTGCCCGTTTGTTGACATGATTATCTGTTTTTGGGTGTTGAGTTTGAGAAGTTCTTTATAGATCTTGGATATCAGCCTTTTGTCTGTAATGTCATTTTGAAAATATCTTCTCCCATTCCGTGGGTTGCCTCTTTGTTTTGTTGACTATTTCCTTTGCTGTGCAGAAGCTTTTGATCTTGATGAAGTCCCAAAAGTTTATTTCGCTTTTGTTTCCTTTTCTTATGGAGACGTGTCTTGAAAGAAGTTGCTATGGCCGATGTCGAAGAGGTTACTGCCTATGCTCTCCTCCAGGATTTTGATAGATTCCTGCCTCACTTTGAGGTCTTTCATCCATTTGAGTTTATCTTTGTGTATGGTGTAAGGGAATGGTTGAGTTTCATTCTTCTATACATAGCTCTCTAATTTCCCCGGCACCATTTACTGAAGAGACTTTTTTCCACTAGATATTATTTCCTGCTTTGTCAAAGATTATTTGACCATAGAGTTGAGGGTCTGTATCTGGACTCTCTACTCTGTTCCACTGGTCTATGTGTCTGTTTTTGTGCCAGTATCATGCTGTCTTTGTGATCACAGCTTTGTAGTAAAGCTTGAAATCAGGCAACATGATGCCTCCAGCTCTGTTTTTCTTTTTAAACATTTCCTCAGTAATTTTGGGTCTTTGCTGGTTCCATACAAATTTTAGGATTCTTTTGTTCCAGCACTTTGAAGAATGCCAGTGGAATTTTGATCAGGATGGCATTGAAAGTATAGATTGCTCTAGGCATTTATAGACATTTTAACAATGATTATTCTTCTGATCCCTGAGCATGGAATTCTCTTCCATCGTTTTGTGTCTTCAATTTCTTTCTTAAGTGTTCTGTAATTCTTCGAGTACAGATCCTTTACCTCTTTGGTTAGGTTTATTCCAAGGTATCTTATGGTTTTTGGTACTATAGTAAATGGAATTGATTCTCTAATTTCCTTTTCTATATTTTCATTGCTAGTGTATAAGAAAGCAACTGATTTCTGTGCATTGATTTTGTATCCTGCCACATTACTGAATTGCTGTATGAGTTCTAGTAGTTTGGGGGTGGAGTCTTTTGGGTTTTCCATATAAAGTGTCATGTCATCTGGGAAGAGAGAGAGTTTGACTTCTTCTTTGCCAATTTGAATACTTTTTATTTCTTTTTGTTGTCTGATTGCTGTTGCTAGGACTTCTAATACTATATCGAACAACAACAGCAAGAGTGGACATCCTTGTCATGTTCCTGATCTCAGTGGGAAGGCTGTCAGTTTTTCCCCATTGAGAATGATATTCACTGTGGGTTTTTCATAGATGATTTTATGAAGTTGAGGAATGTTCCCTCTTCCCCTATATTTTGAAGCATTTTAATTAGGAAAGAATGCTGTATCTTCTCAAATGACTTTTCTGCATCAATTGAGAGGACCATGTGGTTCCTCTCTCTTTTTTTGATTTGTTCTATCACATTGATTGATTTGCAAATGTTAAACCACATTTGCATTCCAGGGATAAACCCCACTTGGTCATGGCAGATAATCTTTTTAATGCACTGTTGGATCCTATTAGCTAGGATCTCGTTGAGAATCTTGGCACCCATATTCATCAGGGATATTGGTCTGAAATTCTCCTTTTTGGTGGGTTCTTTGCCTGGTTTGGGGATCAAGGTAATGCTGACTTCACAGAAAGAGTCTGGAAGTCTTCCCTCTGTTTCTATTTTTTGAAACAGCTTCAGGAGAATAGGTATTATTTCTTCTTTGAATGTTTGGTAGAATTCCCCAGGGAATCCATCAGATCCTGGACTCTTGTTTTTTGGGAGGTTTTGATCACTGCTTCAATCTTGTTACTAGATATTGCTCTGTTCAGGTTGTCACTTTCTTCCTGGTTCAGTTTTGGAAGTTTATAGGTTTCCAGGAATGTATCCATTTCTTCTAGGTTGCTTAACAATTAGCATATAACTGTTGATAATAATTTCTGATGATTGTTTCTATTTCCTTAGTATTTGTTGTGATCTCTCCCCTTTCATTCATAATTTTATTAATTTGAATCCTCTCTCTTTTCTTTTGGATTAGTGTGTCCGGTGGTTTATCGAACTTATTGATTCTTTCAAAGAACCAGCTTCTAGTTTCATTGATGTGTTCTACTGTATCTCTAGTTTCTAACTCATTGATCTCTGTTCTAAGCTTAATTATTTCCCTTCTTGTATATGGGGTTGGTTTAATTTGTTGTTGATTTTACAGTTCTTTAAGGTGTAAAGAGAGCTGGTGTATTCGGGATTTTTCAATTTTCTTGAGTGAGGCTTGGATGGCTATGTATTTCCCCCTTAGGACTGCCTTTGCTGTATTCCATAGGTTTTGGACCGATGTGTCTTCATTCTCATTGATTTCTATTAATTGTTTAAGTTCTTCTTTGATTTCCTGGTTGATCCAAACATTCTTGAGCAGGATGGTTTTAGCTTCCATGTGTTTGAATTCCTTCCAAACTTTTTCTTGTGGTTAAGTTCCACTTTCAAACCATTGTGGTCTGAGAATGTGCAGGGAATAATATCAATCTTTTGGTATCAGTTGAGCCCTGATTTGTGACCCAGTATGTGGTCTATTCTGGAGAAAGTTCCATGTGCACTCAAGAAGAATGAGTATTCTTTTGTTTTAGGGTGGAATGTTCTGTGTATATCTACGAGGTCCTTCTGGTACAATGTGTCATTCAAAGCTCTTATTTCTTTGTTGATTTTCTGCTTAAGTGACTGTTGTTGAGAGTGGTGTGTTCAGATCCCCAACAATTAATGTATTCATATCAATACAACTTTTTAATTTTTTTTTAACATTTGGCTTATGTAGTTGGTTGTTCTCCCATTGGAGACATTTACAACTGTTAGGTCTTCTTGGTGGATAGACCCTTTAAGGATGATGTAGTGTCCTTCTGTATCTCTGCTTAAAGTCTTTAGTTTAAAACCTAATTTATCTGATATGACAATCACTACCACAGCTTTGTTTTGAGGTCCATTTGCATGGAAGATGTTTCTCCATCCCTTCACTTTCTTTTCTTTTTTTTTTTTTTTTAAAGATTTATTTGTCAGAGAGAGAGAGAGAGAGAGAGAGAGCACAGGCAGACAGAGTGGCAGGCAGAGGCAGAGGGAGAAGTAGGCTCCCTGCAGAGCAAGGAGCCTGATGCGGGACTTGATCCCAGGACGCTGGGATCATGACCTGAGCCAAAGGCATCCACTTAACCAACTGAGCCACCCAGGTGTCCCCATCCCTTCACTTTCACTCTGGATGTATATTTAGGTTCAAAATGTATCTCTTGTAGACAGCATATGGATTGGACCTGTTGTTTTATCCAGTCTGCAACTCTGTGCCTTTTTGTGGTTGCATTTAGGTCTTTCACATTGAGAGTGATTATTGAAAGATAAGTTTTTATTGACATCATGTTGCCTGTGAAGTTCTTGTTTCTATACATTATCTCTGTAACTTCCTGTTCTATGTCACTCTTGGGTTGTTTCTTCTTTAATAGAACCTCACTTAGTATTTCTTGTAGTGCTAGCTTGGTGGTCACATAATCTTTTAAACCTTGCTGGACTTGGAAACTCTTTATCTCTCCATCCATTCTGAATGTCAGCTGAATGTCTGGATAAAGTATCCTTGGCTGCATGTTCTTCTCACTTAGTGCTCTGAATATGTCTTGTCCGCCCTTTCTGGCTTGTCAGGTTTCTGTGGACAGATTGGAAATTATTCTGATGGTCCTTCCTCTGTACATAAGGAATCTCTTCCCCTTAGCTGCCCATTACCAGGACAAGTTTTACCCTGAATTCCATTTCCAACATATTGTTTATGACCATATCCAATAGTTCTGTGCCAGAGGTTGCAGTATCTGAATTTTTCCTCTGTTAGGTCTTCCTCTTCCTAGTCATTTTGGTGAGAAGTGGTTGAAGGGATGTATAGCTGAATATATCAACCACTATCCAGTCAAGTTGCCCCATGGAAAGTTTTGGAGCAATCGGGAGTCACCACCAAAAAGAAAAAAGAAAGAGAAAAAGAGAGGGGAAAAAAAAAAGAAAAAGAAAAAAAAAACAGCCAAAATGAGTCCCAAAAGTAAGATAAGGTACACAAACCAAAAATGAACAGACAAAAAGACAGACAAAAGTAAAAGACAAGGAAAAAAAAAAAAAAAAAGGAAAAACCCAGTCGAAATGAATCCCAGGAATAAGATTTATATAGTACAAAAACAGAAAACAAATACACAGAAACACTGACAGAAGAGTACAATGGGAAGGTGGTTATAAACTCTTGATGTGGGCGAGGAAGGTTATTTCAGTACTTTCTGGGTATATCTTATTATCTTTGTTAAAGGACGCAACTTTCCAGAGATATAGGGAAATTAAAACTGGCTTATATATAGGGGTAGTATTGAATAAGGAAAAAGGATTACCTTGAAGCTTATATCTATATATACATTAAAAAAAAGAAAGAAAGAAAGAAAGACAAACAAACCCAGGTATATGTATGAAAAAAGCTCAAGTTAAAAGTTATGTGAGCACCTGGGTGGCTCAGATGATTAAGCATATGCCTTTGGCTCAGGTCATGATCCCAGGGTCCTGGGATTAAGTCCCACATCAGGCTCCCTGCTCAGCGGGGAGTCTGGTTCTTTCTCCTCCTCTGCTTCTCCTCACTCTCTCTGTCAAATAATAAATAAATAAATAAATAAATAAATCTTTAAAAGTTATTATATAGTATGTTGTATTAAATATCTAGTTGTAATGGTGAGTAGGTTAAAAAAAAATAAAAGTAGAATCGTGAGAACCAATTTAAAAAAGTCGTGTCTATGAAATATGCAAGTTTTGGGGCAATACCGGGGTTTTAATATATTGTTTTCCCCTGATGTTGGGGTTTTACAGTTTTATGGGAACCCTGTTGTTATTGCCCTGTTGTTCTTTGTTTGTGCTTGTCTTCTGGGGGAGGGGCCTGCTGCATTGTTTTTCTCTCAGCCTTGCTTGGGCTGAGTTGTCCTCCGCAGTAACAAGGGGCTGGGCTCTGTGGAAACCAATTTTTCAGGTTTTTATTCTCTGGAGGTTTTTGTTCTTGGGTGGCTTTTTGCAGCTTTTCATAGGGTTAGTGCAAAAAGTAAAGCAAAAAGTAAATTGTCCACACCCAGTCCTTGGCCTCAGGGAGAAGCCTCAGTCTGCTCCCCGCTGGATGATCCGGAACATACGGACTTCCCCTCTGCAATCTCTGCTGAACACCACAACCTCCCACAGGTGGTGTGCACCATCTTAGTGGTCACCGGAGGCCCTCTGCTTGTCTCTGCACCCCTGTGCTACTAAAACTGCAAGCGATATTGGTCTGGGGGAGCCCAATACTGGTGGCTGTTGGGACTGCTGTCTGGTGTCCATGAGCCAGCAGTGGTGCAGGTCATGGAAGGCTGCGGGTTCAGAGACCGCTGGCTGGCGCCCACACCAGGCTTTCTCAGGCGTAGGCAGGGGTGTGCCCAGCCCAATTGGTGGAGCAAGCAGCAGAAAGCTGCGGGCCCAGGGGGATTGGAGTCCCCACTGGATTCTATCAGGCACGGGTGATTGCCGGTGGTGACCGTCCTGGAACTGTGGGCTTAGGACCATGCCGGTGGCCACCCAATTCCATCTGTTGCCTCTTAGGACCTTTTGCTCTTTTTGAGTGTCTTCAACCAGACTCCAAGGTAATGGCAGTCCCTAACCACAGGGCACTTTTGTATTGGGGTATTACTTTTCCAGTGGGTCGCTTCTGGTGTCTCCCTTCCCTTTCTGCTTATCTTCTTATATCAGTCTGAGTGTACCCACTCCACTTTACCTCTCCACCGATGTCTTCCACCCCTGTAGAGATCCAGAAGTGTGTAATCCTACATCCCAGGCTGATTTCCTGGGTGTTCAGAGTGTTCTGGTAGATATTTAGCTCACTTCAGGGAACCGGTTGAAACAGAGTCTCCTACTTCTCTGCCCTCCTGCCCCTCCTGCCCCTCCTCCCCTCATAGAGTCATCTTATTTGAATTTTGTTACAGAAAAATACTTGTTGAAAAACCATTACTTTGAATAAAGAAAAAAAAACCAGTGCTGGTAAAAATACTTGAGCTAAAATTTTTATGTATTTCAATAAAAAACAGAATGAAAATCTTTTATTTAGCAGAATTAAGTCTGAGTTTAAATGTACCTTAGGAAACATACAGAAGATTTTTCTCAATTAAAAATATTTCTGGCCTACAGAACTTTAACAATAGAAGCAGTCAACTACTTCAAATTTATTAACCATAAAATACAACTTTGAAAAACACTGCAAGCAATTTTACTTAAAAAATCATCTGGACACATTAAAAAATACATTCTATTGTGACATAGTTTGAGAGACAAATACTGCTTAGAATCTGATTAAAGTATATTAATGTAAACCAAAGATAATAATTCTACTTATGTAATTTTTCAATGTTTTGCTTTGCTTTAATATATACATTATAAGCTTATTTAATTAATTAATTAATTTACTTTAAAATATTTTTATTTATTTATTTGAGAGAGAGAGTGAGCGAGAGAGAAACCATGAGTGGGGGCAAAGGGACAGGAAGAAGCAGCCTCCATGCTGAGCAGGGAGCCCAATGCAGTACTCAATCCCAAGATCATGACCTGAGCCAAAGGCAGTCGCTTAACTAACTGAGCCATCCAGGTGCCGTAAAGGTTTGCTTATTTTAGAACCCTCTTTCATTTTCATAAGTTTTCTGATTTGGACTAAAAAATTACACAGTCTTCTTATTCAAAACTGAAATCATAGAGCCATCTGGCAGATCTTCCTTCTCTTTCAGGAGCCTGACCTCACATGCAAGAGATTACTCTATCCCTACCAATTTTTTCCACATTTTCTACCTTCCTTCCTTTCTTTTTCCTTCCTTCTTTCTTTCCTTCCTTCCTTCCTTCCTTTTTTCACCCACACAATGTTTTATTTTGTTTTTTTAATTTCTATTCAGCTATAAGCAAACAGCAGAAGTAACACAACATTCCACAACTCCAGATCCATTTACTTACACAGACAAAGAGTAACCAGTTTAACAGGTGCATCTGGGATTTCTGAGAGCCTCTCACCCCGTACTGCACCTCAGGGAGATAGCCTGGCCTTAACAACAAAGTGACTCTCCCTATTGCTTTTTCCAGTATTGCTCTTTAAAGGAGCCAGAATGGGACACTGTCCCCACTAACAAATCTGAGATGTACCACACTGGTGTCTAGTGGACAGGCCAGCTTCTGTCTTGGTGAGAGACACGGCCGTGAAAACATTCCCTTGAAATGCCGTCTTGCACAATTCTGGACTCAAGCTCACAAAAGCAGAGGCAATGAATCTCTCTCTCTCTTTTTTTAAAACCTCTCTTAAAGATTAGTTGATGCTCTGCTCTATCACTATAGACCTGGTTTATTACCTCCATTTTTTCTTCTTTTAATTCTGGGTTGTTATTCTTTTTTACAATTTGATGACCCCATCCTAGTACCAAAATATCTCCCAGAATGGAGTTCAGATTTGATCAAAACCTAAACCAGGGTGTGACCCCCTAGAATTATATAGGATAGGCAGAAGGAAAAGTCACCCTAAACCACTACCTTATTGCTCAGGCCTCGCCTGTGAAAATGGGAACTGGGAACATGCATCATTGAACCTGAGATCACAGGTGGAGACCTCCAGGATGGTTTCTGTCTCCTAGCATTCCCCTACTTCCTAGACAGCTGCTCACAGTGTTTGGGGACACAGTCATCTCATTCAGCCTGTCAACATGTGCTGGCCACGGGCAGCCTGAGTTCATGCTTTATGCGGAGAGATGCCCCTTTGATTTTGCCACAGTGGTCTCCAGATGGGTTGCTGGGAATGCTCTTGTCACACTTCGGTGACCGATTCTCCTCTTAAACCAGCCAGATGTAGCAGTGAAGGTCTATCCCCACGAGAGACCCAGAGCCACCAAAATGGGAGAAGACTGTGCCACTGCTGATGTCATTGTCTTGCATGTTGACCTCCCAAAAGGGTGCCATTCCCTGCATTTGGGGTCCTTCCTGCTGGGTGCTTCTGGATCTGTCATGACCAGGTGTGGAGTCACCCAGTTCAAGGATATGCTATGCAACACTGGTGGGCCAGTTCTTAACCTAGGCTAGGTTAGCAATGTGCCCAGTTTGTTCACCTCCGCCCTAGTGTATCTGACCTACAGCAGATGCTGCCGCTGCTCATCCACTTCCTGCAGGCTCAAGGGCTGGGACCATTTGCTGAGGTCTACTGGCATCATGGGCAAGCTGGACAGACAGCTGGGAAGAGTCCCGGGAGGCAAGGCACCAGCCAGCAGCACCGACTCCAACCAGTCTGCAAACTGTTTCACCACATTTTCTTATTTTCACTTTATTGGCTTAATTTAGGTCCTCCTTATGTTCTACAGAACTATGTGGTGACCTCCTACTTTATGTCTTTGCCTCTACACACTTTCAATTCATTAGACTTACTGTGCCTACAGGAATTTTCAAAACAGAAAATCGTATTTCATTATTCAAATGCTCTCTTAGCAGCAGGGGTACAGTATTAGCCACAGTCTAAACTCCAAATTCCTTTGATGAAATTACAAAGTATTCTGTGGTTTAGTTTCTGCCTTCATCTTTATCATATAAAACTTGGCCCCACCATTCATTCAACTCAAATGGCATGCTACTCCTCTGCCATTGCACATGATTTTTTTCTCTCTCCTGAAGTGAACGATTCAGTCTTAAGCACTTAAAAATCCTTGGCAGGCTTCGAAACCTAGTTCAAGTGGCTTTTCCTCTGTAAAGCCTTCCTTGTCTATGTTGAAAATTTTGAAATTATACTTTTCTTTGTCCAACACTACGTATGCTGAGCATGTGTGTGTGTGTGTGTGCACGTGCATGTGTGTAGCAGCACTTACCATGCCAGATTTTAATAATTATTTTCAAGCTAGCCAAGTGGTGACATTTAGTTTTGTATTTACAATGCCAGTTAAAAATAGATACTCAGATCTCTTTGTTTCCTCAGTGGATGGATGGATGGATGGATGGATGGATGGATAAATGAATGATTACCCTACTCACAGACTATTCAAGCTCAGTTATTTATATTTTAACATGTTATGTGTTTCTTATGGTTATACAAAAACACATAAAACCAATGCAAAACTCAGAAAAGACACAATGCAAAAACTAAACTATCTGATAAAGAATGATAAAGGATTCAGACAGATTTATTTGCCCAGATGTGTGTGTTTTTTTCTTTGTTTTGCTTCTTAGATATGGAAGTTTGCCCTCAACAGTACTGATTATTCAGTCTGTCAAGAACACTTGAATTTGTGTATTTAATTAAAGAATTTCTGGATTATTTAATTAATCTAATTTTCCATTAGATTATCATTGTCCAGCATACATGACATAAAGGGCATAAAGTTTTGCATATCAAAACTAACTTTTAAGTTATACTATCATTTATTTTGTGTCATTCTTTTATAAGAACTCTAGGAAATGTAATTTTTGTGTCATTTTCTATAACTGATATAACCACATCACTTAGAACAAAATGTGAGGGGTTAAATTTGTGCATAAATGTAATATCATCAATTTATTTGTGGTTGCCCAAAGTGTTTTCTGTGATTTCAATCTGGACGTGAAACAGCTAAGAAGCACCTAGTAATTTCTTTTACTTGAATTAAACACTTGCATTTTCTAATTTATATTTTCTGTCTCTTATTTGTTCAGACAGTGATTTAGAAATTTTGACAAGATCAAGGATAGAAAAGATAAAAATAGTCAAACTGATGTTTGTTATTTGGTTGTATATTAATGCTGAATTTTGCCTTTTATTCCATAAGCAGTGGGTTCAGATTTATATCTGTGTATGTGGAAGTTCTGAAATCTTTCATGGACTCCATTAAATTTGATACTAATCATAATGATGTAAATAGGTGATGATGAAGATGACAAAGATTATAATAGTAATAATTCTTTACAATTCTTTACAAACAATACTATTGCATAGTTATGTTAAGGACTATTAGGTACTATTACACTCATGTCATTAACCAAAGAAGTACATTTAGGAGAAGTGACTTGACCAAATACACTCTCCCTGGAAGAGGCAGGTCACATACACAAGTCAAATTTAATATTCTTTCCACTACATATGGATATGATTAATGAGACTATTTGGTTACGTTTGAATGTTACAGAAATGAAATTAATTTCCTAATAAGAATTTTTGAGGATATACATTTATAATTTTGAGGTAGTCTTTAGTATCAATTTCTTCCTTGGAGGAGGAAATAGAATAAGCCCACCATTTTGAAGATAACAGATATTCCCTCTTTAAAATCATTTTATCATTGAGCATTATCCATTAGGAGGACAATAATGTGGGTCCAGAGAAAGAAGCTATTTGTACGTATCATCAACTCTCCTAAATTTAAGAACACATGCTGCAATTCAAGGCACATGGGCAATTTTGGCCAATTTGGGATTGGAATTATGGAAGGAATTATGAAAGTTAAGTTCTTTCCAAACAGCATGAGATCATGACCATAAGATGCAGATGAGAGAGCAGAGATCAGGAACCATGAACATATAGAAAAAGTTATTTAAAAATAACAATCTTGGGGCACCTGGGTGGCTCAGGGGGTTAAGCTTCTGCCTTTGGCTCAGGTTATGATCTCAGGATCCTGGGATCAAGCCCCGCATGGGGCACTCTGCTCAGCAGGGAGCCTGCTTCCCCCTCTCTCTCTGCCTGCCTCTCTGCCTACTTGTGATCTCTCTCTGTCAAATAAATAAATAAAATCTTTAAGAAAAAATAACAATCTTATTATTTGTCTTACAGAATAAAAATTTAAAACTGAAATGTTTTGCAACAAGATCAGGCCAGTTTGTTTGTACTAGAAAGAAATAAATATATAAGTAGTGTAGAATATGAATAGCATTCTGAATATTAAGAACCTACAACAAAAAAATCTCTAAATTGATATTGTTTCATTTATAATGAAATATAATATAATTTGTTAAAAGGTTTCCCCCCCAAGTACTTTCCTTGAGAAGTTCCATTTTGTGATTGTGTATAATCCCCAACCAGCTACTACTAACATCAAAACAGAGAGATACTCTAAATCATGGGCTCTATTTCACTGCATAAACAGTCAAGAGTTTTTCAGTACAGAAACCAGTAATGATCATACAGTTAAATAATAGCTATCTACCTGCCAGATTACTGTGATTTTTGGCATCCTTGGCATACACTCTTAATTTGGCCAAACACTATTTCAGTTGCTGCCATGTCATTCTCAGAGGTATTCTTTGGCTTCTAAATTGATCTGACATCCGCAGTGTTTCCAGGAATGAGGTTTAAAAATACAACAGTGATTCTGTGGCTGGGTATACAGAGGCTTGGGAATTCAAATACACAGTTTTGTTTTTGTTTTTTCACTTGGGGGTTATAATACATCTCCTATCTATGACAAACTTTCATATTTGCTTTTCAGAAGCTTTTTTCTTTTTTTTTTTAAAGATTTTATTTATTTATTAGAGATATGGAGAGTGAGCACCAGTAGGCAGAGCAGCAGGCAAAGGGAGAGGGAGAAGCAGGCTCTCCACTGAGCAGAGAGTCGATGTGGGGCTCGATCCCAGCACTCTGGGATCATAACCTGAGCCAAAGGCAGCCACTTACCTGACTGAGCCACCCAAGTTCCCCTGCTCTTCAGAAGCTTTAAAGCAAAGTATAAATATATGATGAAAGTTCAAAGCACTACAGCCATGTTGGTAAAATTTTATGTAGCTAAAAACAGAATTTTTTAAAGAGCAGCTGCTAAGAACTATCCCTCCACATTGTGGTTAATTATAAATTTCACAGACTTATTCCTCTCAATTTAATCTCCCTAATCTCTCTCGATTTAACTTCAAACGTCTGGTTTTACATCACTTTCCCTAACTATAACCAGGATATTCATGTTTATGTCATCCTATCTTTTATAGACTTTATAAAGAACGAGTCTGATATTTATACTTTTTAGACATCTGAGTACATTCTGTTCAAAATTTCCCAATATTATTCTTCTAAATCTGAAAGTATTTTAAAGTATCCATTTTTCCTTTTTAATTTTTGCTATTGTTATTTTATGGATTTCTAATCTCACTTAACTGCTATTTACCAAATTTTCTCTTCAGCATATTTTTGTCTCTTCTCTCAGTGTAACCATTTTTAATTCCTACAAAATTTTCAAAAACAAATATATCTTTCCTTCTCATTGAGGTTTTATTTCAAACAACTTAAAAAAGAAGATATTACCCTACTGTTATCTTAATTCTCTTCCAAGTGGGACAGTGTTGATTTAGATCAGCAATTCCAAAGGTCAATCTGTCAAAAGGGGGGAAACATATTTTCTAGGGCCAATTAACTTTAGGATTCATTTGATCAGACATGATTAAATAAGATTTTTAACTGTAAAATTTTATAGAATAATAGACAAATAAAATTTATAAGTCTCTAATGGACTCTTCCAAACTAATTTGTCCAAAGAATCTCTTGCGTCCAAGAATCCTATAAATCAGTATTTACCCAAACCAGTTTAGGGAGAATGTGGGTTAAATGTCAAGCACTTCAATATCATATTGTACATAAACTATCTCTGTTTCTTTGCCTTTTCTCTCTCATGTGTCTTTACCCTCCCAGGATACATACCTAGTATACTGCAATTATTCTTCTAAGCGTGGGAGATAGAGTGATAAAAGTATAGAAAGGTCACAGTTCCAAATAGGGGAGAAAAATTTAATATACAAGTTAGATAATTCAGTCAATGATGAATGCTATGCACAGAATAAAACTGATTGAAACTGAGGAGATGAGGTAGTTCTTTAGATTGATTTTCAGATCTCTCTGAGATGATATTTGGGTTGAGACCTGAATGAAAACAGAACACCCAGCGTGAAAGTCAGAGAAGAGAGAGCTCCAAACAAAGGGAAAAGCATATGCAATGGTTCAAGAGTGGAAATAAGTTGGTGTTTTACTGGTACTTAGAGCATCCTAGTGCAGTTAGAGCAAAGTCAATGAGGAGGAGCGAGAGATAAGCAATAAGACTGTTGAGAGATTGGCAGTGACCATATCGTGTAGAGTCTTGTATGGAACTTGGATTTTATTCTAAGTGCAATGAAAAGCCATTGGAGGATTTTAAGCAGAAGGGTGCCATGAATTTTAAAAGATCACACTGTCTGCTGTGTGGAGAATGGCTAATTAGGGAGCAAAAGTAGAACCAGACAAACCATTAAATAGACTATTGCATTAGCCCAGATGAGCAAAGATTTCTTGGAGTTGGGCAGTAGCAATGCAAATGAGATGTATTTTGGAAAGAAACAACAGGATTTGCTGATGAGTATGTTATGGGAGCTGGGAGAAAGACAATTAATGATAATTCCTAGGTTAGTATAATCAACAGTGTGGATGTGATGCTATTTATTGATATGAGAAAGACTGGAGGAGGAAAATGGGAGGACAACAGGAAGATGAGAGGAAATTATGCTTTGAGACCCAAGCGGAGGAATCAAATAAACACTAATATATATAGATTTGATGATAAGAGGAGAGATTATATATGTATATATATAAACATATATATATAGATTTGAAGATTGGAGAGTGTTTGCTATAGATAACATTAGAAGTTATGGGACTGGATAGATCACCTAGAGGGGTAAAGTTGACAGGAAAGAAGGGATTACTTAGGACCAAACCCTGGGAGAAACTTGTATTTTGGCATTTTTTAGTTTATAAATTATAAGTTTTTAAATTACCTATGTCTTGAGAAGTGGGCATTTTCAGGAAGCTTCAGTATCCTCTGAGAATTTATAGGTCACAGTTCTGGGGTAAACCAAAGAGCAAAACTGTCAGATCAGGCCAAAATCAGATTTTGCAATCAGGTTCTCAATCAAAGGGGGCAAAGTTCTGACGTCATACGACACTGAAGAAGTACAGCTGGAATATTCTCTGCCCCCTTATTCTATAAAGAATTACCATTTATATTAAGGCATAACACTTGATATTCTTTTTTTTTTAACATTTGATATTCTGAGAACAAAACTGAAACATCATGAATACTGATCTAGGCAAGGAAATGCAGCAAAGTTATCCAGGTCGTGCACTAAGCAAAACTTTATGTTAAGAGAGCTATTAAAATAGATGCTTCATTGCCTCAGGCATTTAAGGACTTCTTTTGAAATGCTGCTACTATTGCAAAGCATATAATAATCAATACATTCCAATTTGAAAATTTGTTTCAGCAGTTAAAATAATTTAATAGAAATCCAGTAAATCCATAATAATGAAATTCACCAGCATAAAAATATCCATCTACATATCTATATATCTATGTATTTGTCTATCTTTCTATCACTTAGTACACTGATATATTACTCCCAATTGATTATATTCTCCTCCAAATTTTAACTTTAAACAGCTCACACATCTTCAGAATGTTTTCTTTTTCATTTCTGAAGAAAACACTCTACTAATGTTATTACATTGTTCCCAAGACAATAGAAAACCAAGCATAATGAAGTGATTCTATTTGAATATCTTCCTAAATTAGGATAGCTCTTAGGGAAACTGAAGATTTTGTCATAAGAAAAAAGATCTTAAATATTTAGTAAGTCATTAAGAAATTAATTATTAGATACATAACAGTATACATTATGGTGTTATATGTGTATCATACTAATATGCTTTTACTAGGAAAAACTAGTGGGTTGGATAGTCAGCGGTTCCCATTTTATAAAATATGTGTAATCACATTCTGGCTTTGCACAATATAGATGGTAATAGACGGTGCAGCCATAGCTTCGGGGATTTGCAAATGAAGAATGGATTTCTGGAACCAAGGAGTGTTTACAAATTGTAGCAGACTCTTATTTACAACCTAAATCTGCTTTAGATTAGAAAACTTCAGTGGTGATCATTCTTTTGAACAATGACCTAACACAGTGGTGGTGAAAAGTAGGATAGTAGAGGAAAAGCAATAAAATGGAGAGTGAAAAAATCTGAATCATTGCAGCAGGTTGATGGAAAGGGGATCCAGTATCATCAATAACTGATCAGACCTGGTCTGAAGGCATGGCTTATTTGATAATCAGGAGCTGTGATGAAAAGATTTTTCTGCACAGAGAGGTATAAATAAAAAAAAAAAAACTAAAACAAAACAAAAACAACAACAACAAAAAAAAACCCTTTTGTTAAATTTTATCAACATTTTCTTTTTTTTTTTAAAGATTTTATTTATTTATTTGACAGAGAGAGATACAAGTAGGCAGAGAGGCAGGCAGAGAGAGTGAGAGGGAAGCAGGCTTCCTGCTGAGCAGAGAGCCCGATGCGGGACTTGATCCCAGGACCCTGAGATCATGACCTGAGCGGAAGGCAGCGGCCTAAACCACTGAGCCACCCAGGCGCCCATAAAATTTTATCAACATTTTCAAAGGACACACCATTGCACCACCTCCGTCATTTCACTCTTACCAATTTTTCCCTCTTTAATGAAATGCATAATTATTCACTATATTACACCATTATTATTTAGAAAGAAAACATAAATTTAATCTTTGTGCTTATCTTTTTAAATCTTATCTACATTTAATTTAGTGTTTATAAACTGTATCAGATTAGCACATTTTGAAGATTTTATTAGGCATAGCAACATCTAAGCTTATTTAACATTGTGAGAAATAATAAACAATGGTCCTGTCCTCAAGCAGCTTGAAACTGGTTTAGAAAAAAAAATTAAAATTATGTGAAAATGTAATCAGAGTAAGAATCATGCTAGAGCTTAAATAAATATTTTTAAATATAAATAATCATTAATATAACATGAAAGGCATAGAAAAGGTCAGAGTGATGTCAGCAAGATAGTGGAATAGGATGTTTTAAACTTCAACAGAAACACTGATTTGAATAGCTACCCATAGAAAAGAATAAGTTTATGGGAGTCCAGGGGTCCATTGGAGAGATTCAAGCACTTCATTGGAACAAACATCCAAGAATAGAAGCAGGAAGAAGATAAGAAAAAAGTTTCAATTTATCTCTGTCACCCCTCACTGAATGTGGCACAGATCAATGGCAAGAGAGAACTCTTTGACCAATGATTTCTCCCACAGTGGAAAGTGAGTGCTAAGTGAGTGCCTGGCTTCCCCAGCCTCATAGGGCACTGAGCAGAAGGCACAATTCTACTATACAGCATAGTGCCCATAACTAATAATACTGTAGTTAATACTTAAAAGAGGGTAGAAGCTATATTGTGTCATCACACATGAACACACCAATCTTGTCTTTTCCCACCCAGTGCATGGAGGGAAATAGAATGCCTCCATTATCTGGGGTAGTTTGCAATAGGGAGGAAAGGAGAGAACACTCCTAAACTCATTTTATAAGACCAGCATTATCCTGATACTAAAGCCAGTCAAGAGAAGAAAAGAAAAGAGAAGAAAAGAAGAAAAAGGAAGGAAAGAATATTACAAGATAATATTATTGATAGATATCCAAAAATCCTCAACAATGCTGGCAAGTTGAAATTATTAGCACAGTAACAAGATCATAAACCTTGATCAAATGGGATTTATCCCTGAGATCCAAGGATGGTTCATCATTTGTAAATCAATAAATGTGGTACATTGCATTAACAAAATGAAGGTTAAAAATCATACGGTCATCTCAGTAGATGCAAGGCATATGACAAAATTCAACACTTGTTCTTCATAAAAACTCTCAGCAAGTTTGGTATAGAAGGGATATAATTTGACATAGTAACGACCATATACTAAAAGTCCATAACTAACATCATACTCAATAGGGAAAAGCAGATGATTTTGCCTCTGAGATCATAAACAGAATAAGGATACCCACACTTGCCACTCCTATTCAGCATAGTACTCAAAGTCCTAGGCAAAGTAATTAGACAAGAAAAATAAATAGTTATCTACATTGGAAATTAAGATGCCAAATTATCAGTTTGCAGATGACATGGTTTTATATATATAGAAAATCTTAAAGACTACTCTAGGAAATTGTTATAACTAATAAACAAGTTCCACAAATTTGTAGGATACAGAATCAACATACAAAAATCAGTCATATTGCTTTGCACTAACAACAAATTTCCAAAAAACAAATTAAGAAGACAGCCCCATTTACAGCAGCATCAAAAGCGTAAAATATTTAATAATAAATTAACTGAGGAAGTGAGATATCTGTACATTGGAAATTACAAACCATTGATGAAGAACTTTGAAGAAGACACAGATAAATGGAAAGACATCTCATGTTTATGGACTGAAAATATTAATATTGCTACAATATCCATACTATTGAAAGGAATCTTATAGATTATTCAGTTCCTATCAAAATTCCAATAGCATTCTTCAAAGAAATAGAAAAACAATCTTAAAATTCATATGGAACCACAAAAGACCCTGAATAGCTATAGCAATCTTGAGAAAGAACAGAGCTAGACACATCACATTTCTTGATTTCAAATTATATTACAAAGTGGATTATAATCCATACAGAATTATACTAGCATAAAAATAGACATAGACCTATGGAACAAAATGGAGACCTTAGAAAAAAAATCACAAATAAATAGCCAATTGATTTTTCACAAGAGCTCCATAAATACAAAATGGGAAAGTATAGTCTTTTCAATAACTTTTATTGAGAAAACGGGACATTAACATGCAAAAGAATGAAAGTGGGCCCATATCTACCACACACAAAAACAACTCCAGTGGATTAAAGACTTAAACGTTTAAGACCTGAAACTGTGAAACTTTTAGAAGAAAACAGAGAAACAGCTCCTTGACATCGGTCTTGGCAATTTTTTTGGATATAACACTAAATCCCACCAATAAAAGCAAAAATAAAATGGGCTTACACCAAACCAAAAAATTTCTGCACAGCAAAGGAAACTATCAACAAAATAAAAGGCAACCTATGTAATGGGAAAACATATTTGCAAACCATATTACCTTATAATAGGTTAATATCTAATATATATGAAAATCATACATCTTTGGGGAAAAAAAAATCCAGACTGAAAAATGGGTAAAGAATCTGAATAAACATGTTAAAAAAAAAAACAAAAACAGACATGCAAATGGCCAACAAGTGTAGGGAAAGATTTTCAATGTCACTAACCACCAGAGAAATACAATTTGAAAGTACAATGAAATATTACCTCACACCTTTTGGAATGGCCACTATTAACAACAACAACAAAAAAAATTGTAAGTATTGGTGAGGATGTGAAGAAAAGGGAACCCTGGTATACTGTTGGAGGAAATGTAAATCATTGCAACCATTATGGAAAAACAATACAGAAGTTTATAAACATAAATATGGTCCTAAAATTTAACTTTTGGGCATTTATGCAAAAGAACTGAAATCAGAATCTTGAAGAGATTCTTGATCTTCAAGAGAATCTTGAAGAGCACTCCCGTGTTCATTGCAGCATTATTCATAACAGCCAAGATATCAAAACAATTTAATTTAAGCCAAGGCATGGAAACAACCTATGAATGAAGAGAAAAAATGTAATCTTTAATCCATCTTTTAATTGATATACATGGAGATATAGATTGTTTATATTTACATGGATTTAAATTTATATATTTATATGGAATATGTATTATAAAAGGAAATCTGGAAAAAAAAAAAAAAAAAAGGAAATCTGTCATTTGCAACAATGTGGATGGACCTGGAGGACATCATAAGTGAAATAAGCCACACCCAAAAAGACAACATCATGATAAGTGAAATAAGCCACACCCAAAAAGACAAATGATATTACTTATATGTAGAGTCTAAAGTAGTCAAACTCAGAAACTGAGAGTAGATTGTGGTTCTTAGGGGCAATGGGAGGAGAAAATGAGATGACTGTCAAAAGGCACAGTGTTGGGACGCCTGGGTGTCTCAGTGGGTAAGCCTCTGCCTTTGCCTCAGGTCATGATCTTGGGGTCCTGGGATCGAGCCCCGCATCAGGCTCTCTGCTCAGCAGGGAGACTGCTTCCCTCTCTCTCTCTCTCTCTGCCTGCCTCTCTGCCTACTTGTGATCTGTCTGTCAAATAAATAAATAAAATCTTAAAAAAAAAAAAGGCACAGTGTTTCAGTTATTCAAGATAAATAAATTTTGGAGATCTATTATATAGTTTGCCTATAACTGACAATACTGTATTTTTTTGCTGAAGAAAGAGTAGAAGCTACAACGTATTCTTCACACACACACACACACACACACACACACACACCCATACAGGCACAGATAATAAAAATAAGGGGAAAGGAGGAAAGTTTGGGGGAGTGGATATGTCCATGGTCTTATGGTGGTGATAGTTTCTTAGATGTACATTTATGCCTAAACACACCGAGTTATATACATTAAATATGAACATCTTCCTACATGTCAAGTATACCTTAATAAGGTTGTAAAAAAATGAAAGCAAAAATCTTGGCGTATTTCACTCATTTAGAAATGCCTGGGTAGAAAATGGCTACATAAAAAAGCTCTGCTCACTAGAGGTCTATCAAAAGTTCTAACACTTTTGCTGTCCATGTTTCTGGCTTTTTTTCCTCAGGAGTCGTCTAGTAGAATAGATGAAGAAAAAGGAAATCCCACCAAGAAAAAGTTTTCAACAAATTCATCTACAATTCAATTGATAGAAACATCAGATCAGTTAAATTCAATCTGTATGCATTTTGTATTCAATATGTGCAAGGCACAATGCTATTTTTTCTTATTAATAAGGTTCAATACATTTTCTTATTTCACTAACTCATAGGATCAACCAAATATAGACTGTTGGAACTGTGAAAAATAGTAGGCTGCCAGACTGACTTAATCCAGAAAGGTCATTTATTTGTTACTCTCTATGAAAATGTTCAGACTATTTTGCATACCAAATAGCTCTGAATTGGAAAGATTTATTAATTCCACAGAAACAGGGTTAAAATGTGAACATATTACAAATTGAAGCTCACCATCATTTTCTATGAAGGTATATAGTTAGAGTATCTGTAGTTTGCAAATTAAGCACTGGTCTGAAGGCTTGAGACTTTTTCATTAAAAGAAAATTTATGTAAAAAGAGCCCTAATCTCACTCTCCTAACTTTTTTTACACTTTTGGATACAAAACCATAAATAAGCTTCATCTTAGGAGTTGAAATAATAGTGTATATGCTATTAACAATATTTCTATTTGTCTTGAATATCTGCTCACAATCCGTCCAAATGGTAGCAGCCAGCCACATGTGGATATTGATTGGAAAAGTGGTTAGTCCAAATTGAAATACGTTGTAAATGTAAAATTTGCAACAGATTTCAAAGACTTAGTGGCAAACAAACAAACCTTCAAATGTGGCAAACAAAGAATGGGAAAACTCTCATTGATAAGGCTTTTATATTAATTATAGATTGAAATAATATTCTGGATATTTTGGTTAAATAAAATATATTACCGAAATTAATTTTACCTTTCTTTTTACTTTTATAAGGTGACTACTAGAAAAATTTTAAAGTACATCTGTAGTTCACATAATATTTTATTTGAATAGCACTGGATGATGTAATATTTGTGTTTTGCTTTTAATGCTCAAGTAATATTCCTATATATTAAGTCATGGCAGAATTATGCATTTAGTCATTCTAACATTCTGGCTGCTTCCAGCAAGTTTTTCCAATCTTGGTAATGCCACAATAAACAACTTAAGTGTTTATAGCCTTCAATTTCTTTTAAATTATTAAATGAGAATAGAATGTGTGTGTGTGTGTATATCTATAGATCTATATATCTATAGGATATAGGATATATATAGAAATATATCCAGCTAAATGCCACTGTTATAGGTCTTATTACATGTAAGTATAATGAACTTTATGAGAGGGTTATATACATTTGTAGTGTTAATGGTACTAAATTAGTACATGAGGTTTACTGAAACCATTCTAGAATTAGTTGTTATATGCTTAAAAATTGCTACTTTAATGAATATAAAATTCATTCTCAAGGTTACTTTACTTTATATTTTTAGTTTTTACAAAAAATGATTATATATTTATATTTATTAATGCATTTTCTTCAAATTAGCTCTTCTTATTCTTTGCCTATTTATTTGAAATTTTATATAAATCTGACTTGTGTAAATGTGAAGGAAATGCTTCCATTTATTATTTTTTATTTTTTTAAATATTTTATTTATTTGACAGAGAGAAATCACAACTAGGCAGAAGGGCAGGCAGAGAGAGAGGAGGAAGCAGGCCCTCCACCGAGCAGAGAGCCCCACGTGGGGCTCGATCCCGGGACTCTGGGATCATGACCTGAGCCGAAGGCAGAGGCTTTAACCCACTGAGCCACCCAGGCACCCCGAAATGCTTCCATTTAAATAGAAGTTGTAAGGATATGGATGAGATTTGACAATTTATGCCTACTCTATTCCAACTACTGTTGAGTAATTTTACATATTTACTTTGCATTTAATCTTCATGCTTATCTCAGACAAAGGTATTTAATCCCATTCAAGTAACTGAAATAAAGAGGTTTCATAAGTTTACTGAGAATCACAATCTATTACAAGAAAAGTCCCAAGCAGATCATCTTTAAAGCCTGTATTCTTTCTACCATAAAACTTTTACATTTGATGTAATTGAACATTTGATGTAACTATTTTCTACTTTTTGCTGCCATTTTGTTATTTTCAAATAAATGAAATTTCTCTTATACTTGTGGTAATATTTTTGAGGAACTTTCCAATGTGGTAAAAGGTTTGGGGAAAAATTCTTGAAAAAGCATAAGATAGAGGTAAAAACTAGATTTTGAAAAAAGACTATGAGAAAAAACAAGTTACAATTAAATTTGGAAAAATTCTATTATGTAGGCATTTTTAGAAAGATTATATTGCATTCATTTAGCAAATATTAACTGGATATAGGAGTAATCCAGGTGCTGGAGAGATGAGGCAGAGTGCCTCCTTACCCAAGTGATTTATTCAACTGACAAAGAACTATATAATAAGAGGAAAACACATGCTGCCTAAATGTCACAGGATGATTCTCTCTCTCTCTCTCTCTCTCTCTCTCTCTGCCACACACACACACACACACACACACACACACACACATGCACGATACATAATCTCAGTAGATGAGGAGAAATTTATTTAAGAACCAAGGTAGAAAAAGATATTTCAGGTAAAGGAACTACATGAACAAATACATAAAGGACTAGACATATTTGAAAAATGCTGAATATCTCAGTTTTATTGATGCTTAGATTACTGGGTTAGATGGGAAGGGATGTGTTAGATAGATCTTAATTACCATTTATTGAACACCCCCTGTGTTCCCAACACTGTGATCGTGTTTTGCATATATTTTCTCTAATTCTCACATTTTTTATTATTACATTTAAAGATGGAGATTCTGTACTTCAAAGAAATAAATACCTTAAGTTTACACACAACTATTTAATAGTGCGTGAGGTGCTAACCAAGTCTGTCTACAGAGGATTCTACTTTTTAAATATGACTCTAGTTTATGAGAGGGACTTTTAGATATTATGATGTATTTGGGGGACAAATTACATTTAAATTAAGATTAATATTTTAAGAAGACAAAGCAAATTAATGATGCTGTTTGTGGCCTGAAGACTTGGGTAGTACAGGGCCATTTAGAAGCGGAAATGATTTCCCAACTGTGGGAAATCTGACCAGAATCAATGAGGATCCCAACCAAGACAATGAATGTAAGAATGGAAAGGGCGGGGGGGAGGTTTCAAATCTCTGTAGAGTTGGAATGAATAATACTCGGAGACTACCTAGAGGAGAATTTTTTTTAATTGGCTTAAACAAAGCCAATTAAATAACATATAGTGCATTATTACTTCAGAGGTAGAGGTTAGTGTTCACTAGTTCACACCCAGTGTTCACTACATCCTGTGCCCTCTTTAATGTCTATCCCGCAGTCATCCTACCCCTCCACCTCCTCCCTCTATCCCTTCCCATCCCCCCCAAAATAATAAATAAGTTAGTAAAGGTCAAATGTCACAGAGAAATTAAGCAGACTAGTGATAATAAAGAAGCTATGGAATTTAACAATTAAATCATAACTTTGATCATCTTGAGGAAAGTTTATTATGTCAAATGTCTGCATGGATAAAATTCATATTTAAGTTATTTCTACCTAAAATAATAATAATAGTAATAACATTACTTGCATGCTATTTTACAATTTGCAAATATAGCTATTGATACACTCTTTTTTAAAAAAGATTTTATTTATTTATTTGACAGAGAGATAGAGAGAGAGCACAAGTAGGTAGAGAGGCAGGCAGAGGGAGAGAGAGAAGCAGACTCTCTGTTGAGCAGGTAGCCTGATGCAGGGCTCGATCCCAGGACCCTGGAATCATGACCTGAGCAGAAGGCAGCTGCTTAACCAACTGAGCCACCCAGGAGCCCCTCTACTGATATACTCTTGTTTGAAGAATAATCATTGTATTCGTGGGAATACAATCTTGGGAAAATTTCAGGCAGATTGAAGGGCAGTTAGAGAAAAATCTAAGCCTCAAAACCAGGTTCTCTAACTTCAGACCTGACACTCTTTCAGATTCATCTGAAAAAAGAGTCCCTCTTTTAATTCAACTGAACCCCCGGTTATTTTGGACAGCAAGTGAGATGCTGATGTTCAGCAGAATAAACTCAGTATTTGACATCTGGGATTGAATAAATCCTGGACCTGCCACACATAAGCTGTGTGAGCCTCGTTGCCTCGTCTGAACCAGAGGATAATAATACCCTTCCTTGAGTATGGCTGTGAAAATTAAACTTGAACATGTGATAAGGAACTGTCACTAAATAAACATTTTCCTCTTTAAGTTCTGTAAAATAAATGCTGTATTCATTCTTATTTTAAAATATGGCAGTTATTATTAACATCTTAGATTAGTTAACCAAGTGAAATAAATATTGCTAAAACACTGAGATTTTTTTTTTTTTAATAATCAAAGAAATGTTCACAATCAGAAAAATATCTTGTTATCTGGTCTCTGTAATTGTGCAATAGGTAATCATGTATAGAACTGGGTATTTCAAAATTTTAAATCTCATTTTTAAGATAATTTGAAATAAGTTGCTGCCGTTGCTAAGTATTCAATAAGTTGCTAAAGCTTTCAACATTTTTTCCCATTACAAGTACATTTTGCAGGAAAACTTGTAAGCATTTTCCTATAGATGGAAACGATTATATTTTCATTTTCAGTATTTTGTATAGAAGAAACCATTTATGAAGCAATGATTTTATAGGAATATTTAGAACTTTTAGTTACGGTGTTGACTAGTAGAAATGGAAAGAACTAAAATCAATGATTATATTCCGGCTTTGCTCCCAAATAGTTGTGTGACTTCTGAAAAATTACCAAGTTTTCTTTCACAGGTTTTCTCAGATGAAAATAATAACTAAAATGTACTAAATATAATGTTCTAAGCATATTAATTTACGTGTACTAAATCACTTAAAGCTCTGAAGAGATATGTGAGGCAGCATTTTCTGTATGTGAAAACTGAAATACATAGAAGCTTTGTTTAATTCACAGTGCCAATAAATACTAGGCCAGCATGAATATCCAGGAATTCTGACATCGGAGTTTATGCCTGTGACCATTGCTGTATTACCCTCTGGAATAACTAAAGCCATAGAATTCTAGGCTCTAGAAGAGCATCTAGAGATCATTATCAGTTACTTTTATAATTTTTTACACAAGATATTGATACATGGAGAAGTTACATGATGTGTCAGATTAGATCACAGTTAGATCTGGACCGATAGCCCATCTCCCCCAACTTTCTAAATACCTGTTTTACTATATACTTCCTTGATCCCTCTCCTCTGAGGATAAAATGATAATTTTCTAGAACCAGTTTAGTATGGGTTAATCTTATAATTGTGGCTAAGTGGCACAGATTATTATTATTTTTAAATATTTTATTTATTTATCTGTCAAGAGAAAGAGCGCATGGGGGAGCAGCAGGCAGAGGGAGAAGCAGGTTCCCCACTGAGCAGAGAGCCTGATGCAGAACTCAATCCAATGACCCCAGGAACATGACCTGAGCCAAAGGAGATGCTTAACCTACTGAGCCACCTAGGTGTCCCTGCACAAATTATTATTAATAATTATTGTGTACTTTGACATATTGTGTCAAATATTGTGTACTTTGACAGTGAAGTATCATGGAATGGGTCTCAGACATTTCTGGTCCAAAATTGTTCCGGTTATCTTACTAGTTCAGTTCTTCATGGATTTTTGTCAGATTTTGAAGTTCAATCAGGTAGTCAACAAGAAACTATTCTTATGTGCTCCTCTAGATTTCCTGGTCACCCCTGCAATTATGTGACTGCTGATATAATACACACAGAAGAGCTATAAAAAAAAAAAAAGAGAGAGCTATAAAACACACACTGTTCTCACCATTTAGAATACCCCACCAAGACTTATGGTCCACTCTTCTGCCGTATCGGTAGCCTTGGAAGCCATGTTCTTTCAAGAGCATGGCTAAAAGATGGAAACAGGTTAAATCCATGAGGCAATGCTCAGAGGAGAGACACCCACCATAGATACTTGCCATGACAGATAAACCTCAGTGAGAATAAACATTTAAAGTATTAAGCCATTCGTATATTGAGTTTTATTTGATTCTTCAGCGTACTCTTACCTATCCTAAGCAATACATATATTGGTTTTGGAAATGGAACATGGCAATGGTGAAAATTCTACAATTTGTCATAATTAGCTTAGCAAATGAATCACAGGGAGAGAGAGAGAGAGATGGTAACTTGAAAATCTGTCCATATCTTCCCCAATGCTCTCTAAGGTCAGACTTCTAAATTCTAACATTTCTACCATTTCCACTACAGGAAGTTATGGTGGAGTTTTCACTTAGATAGATAATTAAATTCTGAAAAGTATTTGTAAATCCCTATAAAATGGAGATTAGAAAAGTTACTTCTCAAGGTTGAGAAGGATAAATGACAGAGAGTGTTTGAAAGCACTTCACACTAGTTAATATTTAGATGGTCCTGAAGAGCACTAATGAAAGTAGAGAGAAAATGCTGAGAAGGAAACTGTGAGATGAAATATACTTTACTCTGGAAAATATAAGATACTCCTAACATATATTCAAGTTTCAGTAATATGAAATCAGCTAATGGAATCAGTATTTCTAATTATAATTTTAACTGCAATTTCTATAATTAAGATGAAAAAGTAAAGTTTTAGAAACCTATCATGCACTTAATTGCTCACTCGTAACAGATACATAATAAAATATATTGTTATGTATGTTCAAAAAACATATTTTGGAAACCACAAGATCTAAATTCAAATTAGTTTACTGCCTAAATTATACTCAGTAATTTAACCATATTAACCTTCAATATTTCATCTAGACAATGCAGATTAAAAAATCACTCAAATTATTACTTAATATTTTTAAAAACATATTAATTACTTAGTTTATTTTCTGGATCAATAAAAGTGATAAAGTATCTGTAGCTATTGCATTACTGCAACAAAAACTTCTATAATGATCATTATCACCATCTTTATACATGCTCAATATCTCTCACCAAAAATAACAGCCCTCAGATATGGACTCAACAGGATCCTTACCTTAAATTTAAAACAATGGAGTTACCACAAAGACGTGTAATACTGAAATATTTCTCTCACAATTATAAATCACTCCATTTTTCAGTGGGATAGTTCACTTATCTGAAAAGGATTTCAGAAATTTAAATGATTGTATTTCTTCTTTAAAGATTTTATTTATTAATTTGAGAAAGTGCATGAGAGAGCCAGCAGGAGCAGGGGGAAGAGGGAAGGGCAGAGGGAAAGAGAAGCTGACTTCCCGCTGAACAGGAAGACCAAAATGGGGCTCAGTCCCAGTACCAGGAGATCATGACCTGAGACAAAGTCAGATGCTTAACCTGAGCCACCCAGGCACCCCTAAAGGATTTTTTTTTTAAAGATTTTATTTATTTATTTGAGAGACAGAGATTACAAGTAGGCAGAGAGGCAGGCAGAGAGAGAGAGAGGAGGAAGCTGGCTCCCTCCTGAGCAGAGAGCCCATTGCAGGGCTTGATCCCAGGACCCCGGGATCATGACCTGAGCCAAAGGCAGAGGCTTTAACCCACTGAGCCACCCAGGCGCCCCCCACCCCAAAGGATTTTAAAAGGGCTTTAAAAATGATTTTAAAAATCTGGTGTATTAAAAAAAAATCAGTTGTGTCATTATTTTCATTCGACATTACTACGAAGAGTAGACTGTTTATCTTAAAAGGTGAATGTAATTTTCATAATTAAACAAAAGAACCTCATCTTTAATATCCAATGGAATCTCAGATAGCATTATCCATCAGTCATTACCTGCATTTTTCTGCCTTCTTCAATTAAAATTTTACATTTTTAAATGTGAAATCTTTGTGACATTCAATAAGGTTGCAGTTTCGTTCTGTATTTAGTCTTGGCAGATTGTCACCTATTTTCCTGAATGAGCTTTCATTAATTTGAAGCAAGAGGTTGGTAATCTGTTAGTTTTTTCACAATGCAGCTGAAAACCCTTTTGGCTCAATTTGTGACACCTTTCACAGGATTTTTCCTTTGGAGGCCTCTCAAAATTCCTAACTGGCCTCATTATTTCATTTAAAAGTTTTGTGGGGTATTTTTAAAAGCACTCAGAAACCTCATGAGTTGATAGAGGGTAATCTCATAATACCTAAGCAGTACTAGACAGCAGGGAAAGAATGCTGGGCAGGGAGCACTTTGCAACAGACTGAATAGTGAGTTTCCACAGTTCCTTTTCTACTCAGAAGAACTTCTGAATGACCTGAATATAAGCCCCCGCCTCCTGACTTCATGACACACAGTTTATAGTGGATCAAACCAAATTTTTTTAGGGCATATATCTATGTGTATGAATAGTAAATTTTCCATATTTTCTCAAAAGTGAGTAGATTTGTCCATATTTTAAATGTAAAAATAGTTGTGAGGAAAAAGAAAACATTCCTCTTAGACATTAGATTTTTAATCATATGAATGCATAATTAGTCAGAGCAAAGGTATACAAGCCATAAAAAGCAGAAAGGATCTGAGGTTGCAAGACCTGATTCTATCTTGACCAAATACATTAAAATATATGGAGAAAACATGTGGTTTTAAGAAGGAAAATAAGCTAGACATGAAATAAATCTAAAATCATTGAGCACTTATTACATTCTAGGAAGTATTCTAAATTCTTTGGGCTTTGGGAAAGATTAGCTTTCATTTAATCGTCACAGGAAAATGTTATTCTTACTATGTCGGTGGTGGACCAGGTTATGTGAATCTGTTGTCATTAGACATTCTTTTTTTCTAGTGCAATCCATTTGTTCAGAATCCATACTTTCCAGGCAGTTACTAATTCAGTTTTCCTACTTATAAGGATATAGCTCAGCATGTTGAAATAAGTATTTTGATAGGTTTGATAATTATTTCCCATTATAAATTTATAAAGTACCATTTTGAATTCATACACAATTGCTTATAATAAGAAAATTTTCATCCAAAAGTAACAGAATATCAGATCAACAGTGGTTTACAACATAGGAGTTAATTTTTCTCTCATAACCAGAAAAATGAAGATAGCCAGCTGCTGCTGTTAGTTTCAGGCTTGCAAATGCTAGGACCTGACTCTCAGAGATTAATTTAGTCTTCTCATGATCACAAGATTTTTAACCTCAGCTCAAGGAATCATGTCAGTATTCAAAGCAATAATTAAGATGAAGGGTAGATGTCCCTAATATTTGGATATTTTAAAAGGGAAGAGAAAGCTTTCCTAGACATTCCTTAGCAGACATTGGCCAGAACTCTTTAACATGTCCACCCCTACCAATAAAAAGATTGGAAAAATGAAGGTTTATATTTTTCACCTTATATAAGGTATATAGCAGTGAAGAGAAAATAGAAGCTAGTTTGAAAATGGTGTGTTATCCAGCAGAGTAACACTCATAAAAGAAAGACTGCCTCTGGGGTTATTGACACATTTGGATTCTGAGTCTGTAAGCTGAATAGCCAGGCTCCATGGATGATAGATGCAACAAGGTGAAGGAAAGTATCAGTGAAAGACAGCAAGGCCACTTTCTTCTGGCATTACCTCTACAATATATATCATCCATTTGAAATTTCTAAAATTAGATTTGAAAATTTCCAAGTAACCAATTGGCAACACAATAAAGAAATCTGTCTTATATTTCCATCTGTCTTATAAATAACATTATAATGTTCTACCACATTCATTTCTCCATATCCATGTGTCTGTGATCTCAGAGTGGTTTCCTAAGAATAGAACACACCAAAACTCTTGTCAAGTCCAGTACTCATAAGGCACCATGATCAATGAGGACTTTATTTACACAAACATTTGTGAGTCCCGTGGGAAAGGCAGTAGGTCCTACAGTTGATGAATCACACCAACAGAACTGCAGGAAAAAAACAATGACTCTCAATTACTGTGGCAGAAAAAGACTGGGAAAGAAACCCCACTTGAGATAGAGACCCCAGATGCATGGTCTGACAATGTTGGTGGGTGCCAGGGAGAACAAATGATTCTGAGAGTAGAAGTGGGTAAGCATAAAATCTGTGGTCTGACATATTCAGTTTCCTAGAAACTAGGGAATTTTGATGAACTTAAAGAACCAATGAAATGAAAATGCTCCGTGAATCAATACCATTCTGTTCTTCTTCATTCTATTTGCAAACCAGGGTTTTCAAGTTACTAGAAAATAGTAGTTATTTAATAAATATTTAATATGTGTACACACACACACACACACACACACACACACACACACACCAGTTCTCTTAAAGTTCAAAGAAGCCCATTGGGTGGTCTCTTGAACGGGAGAATGATTAACTTTCTACAGTCCTGAGACATGCTCAGGGAAGGACAGTGAAAGATGTGCTAGGGTACTGTCAACGTGAGCAACAGTTAGACTGAGGGTAAAGGCTTTCAGTCTACTGGGTAGCTTTTAGGACCTGCAGAGGAGAGGAAGACAAGGTATTTGTAGCATAGTGGTTAAGAACAGAGACTTTGGATATAAATATGATTAGTTTTAATCCAGGTTCTTCCAATACTTTGGGATCTTGGTCAAGTAATCTTGTCATGGACATAGAGAGGCTCTGCCCAAATACACTGTCAAGGAGGGATTTGCTGCCCGGATATAAGAAGTACTGTTGGCAGAAAGTCTGTAGCTGTTAGCACTTAAAGGATGTTTGAGCTGCAGACCCACTTCTCGCAAGGTCACACCTTTCCTGGAGGCCACATGAATTAACTGTTGGAGGCAGGGTGATAAACATGGAGCCATTTTACCTTTATCCCAACCTGGACAATTCTGAACAAGGTCAGTTTTAGCTCTAGAGATCCCTGTGAGGTCTGCTGAGACTGTCCAACCTGCATCAAAGCTGAACCTCTTTTTCTGCCTGATGTTTCTTCTTTTTTCTCCCTTTCAAAAATGTCAATTTCAGGAACCATTTCTAATATACACCCTGCACCCTAAACTTTGTCTCAGAGTCTGCTTCCTGGAAATCTTAACCTATAATATATCTTACCCAGGGATGCTTAGTTCTTCTTATTTGAAAAATGAAGATTGGTAACAAAACGAATCTCCTTTTTTAGGGCCTTGTATTTTCTTAATAACAAAATATAAGGTCTCCATGAAAGAGACCTCCAAACTAGTTAAGTTTGAGAAAGTGTGGAAAATAAATTACATAAATTAAAGTTAGTCTAATATCACATGAGTAAATTGCTCAATGTTTAACTTGACATAGATGACATAGTGATATATCAAATGCATGTGTTTATTTTGCTTTAATAATTTTTTTCAGGATTATATTACAATGATATAAATTATTGCTAAATTTTTCTTTCAGAATTACATTTTTTAGGTGAAAATGGTCTCTTTATTGCAGTATTTTCCAGTAACTACTTTATTATAGGACCCCTGTTTACCATCTTTTTAAAATTTCAGTACATAATATACTGCAAATGTTTAATAAGAACACATTCTCCTTTTTAAACATTCTATGAAATAATTTTAGATGTTTGTGATTTACACAATATTTCTATTTGTTGAAAGAGACACATAGGTCTTTGAGATAATTTAAAAGAGTGGTATTCCAGACTCTGGGAAGCAAACTGCAATTACTACCAGTGTTACTACAATTCTTTTTATCAAGTATCACCATAAGTAGACAAATTTAAAGGTAAATTCATCAGTGAGTTAATGTAACTATCATCAAGAACAAAGACTACCTTTAGCGCATTTAAAAACCTCATTCCCTGAGCTAAGGAGACATATAAAGAAAGTGAATTATATTAATAGATTCAGAATATATAGTATAATCTGAAAGACTGACATATTGAATAAGTGAAAAGGAGACATAAGCTCAAATGAAAAACTATAGTCAGTATAATAACAAATCTTCAAACAAATACAGGAGCTTATTATTTATAAAATACCATGCAAGCACTTCAGAGAATACAAGATAAGTAAGTTTGCAATTTAGTAGGCAATGAAGAAAAGTACACAAAAATCAGAAAAATTTAAGTATAAGAAATGAAGGATATGTTAAGCATAAAAAAAAATACCAAAAAGTGCTAATGAGGATCAAGAGAGGGAAACATCACACGTTTTTGGATGAAAAATTCAGAAAAGAGTGGGAAAATATCTTTCATAAATGGCATTTATGATTTCAACCTTTTAGATGGGGAGAGGCAGGTTGGGGGAGACTTATCAAGCAAAGAAACAGCCTAAACAGGTTGATCCTGCTCAGGGTTACACAAAAGAAATGTCTGGGAACAGAAAATAGTAAAATTAAAAATTATCAGAGTATATTTAAAGAAGTAGATGGAGGGACGCCTGGGTGGCTCGGTTGGTTAAGCGGCTGCCTTCGGCTCAGGTCATGATCCCAGCATCCTGGAATCGAGTCCCACATCAGGCTCCTTGTTTGGCGGGGAGCCTGCTTCTCCCTCTGCCTCTGCCTGCCACTCTGTCTGCGCATGCTCAGGCGCGCTCTCTCTCCCTCTCTCTCTCTGACAAATAAATAAGTAAAATCTTAAAAAAAAAAAAAAGAAGAAGAAGAAGTAGATGTAGATGAATAATTAGGTGGTAAATTATTATTGAATAAATACATACATGCATATAAATGTCTTATATTTCTAAATTTAAAAATTTATCCTTTTTCAATAAATATGTGCAAATGGGCTTGACCATATACATAGACATACTTAAAACAAGAAAACATGGAATGTAAGATGATTTTTTTAGACTCATCTTCCAATATCATTTAGGAGACATATTACTAAAGGGGATAGAGATGGAAAAGGTGAATTCCCAAAATACAAAAACAATAATTCCTCACATTCATCCTGTCTGCTTCATCCTATTTAAGCCTGTAATACTCCTTGTAAATTTGTGTGCTTACAATTTTGAAAGCTCAGCCTCTCTCTGAGGCCTCAAATTCAGGTCAAGGTGTTGTGATCCTTCTAGAGATTTTCTAACCTTCCCACCAACTAAACACTAGAATCCCACAGAAATGCGACTCCTACAGCTAAAACAAAATAGCACCTGTATCATTTTTCTCATGTTTCTATGTTCATTATCATCTTTTCAATCTCATTTTTCCTGTTGTCAATCTATCTTCTACCTAGTAACTTCTTTCCTTAACATCTGTTATGTCTTCAAGCCCCACATCATACTCTCACCGGCAAGAATATGGACATTGGGGAGGGGAGGCGAACCATAAGAGACTATGGACTCTGAAAAACAACCTGAGGGTTTTGAAGGGTCAGGGGTGGGAGGTTGGGGGAACAGGTGGTGGGTAATGGGGAGGGCACGTTTTGCATGGAGCACTGGGTGTTGTGCAAAAAGAATGAATACTGTTACGCTGAAAAAATAAATAAAATGGAAAAAAAAAAAAGAATATCACACAGCACCTCTCTACCTTCAAAATCTCAAATTAGGTGGTTACTTTCCATTATTATAAACCATTTACCTTTTCTTTCTTTCAGGTTCACTAAACTTTCTTTTTATTCTCAGTATGATCTCCTCTCACTCAACCCCGCCAATTTATTCAGTTCTTTAATCTCTAATTATAATTGACTAGAACTCATCATGACCTTTGTCTCCATTACTACACCCATCCCTAGAGTTTATTGCCTTTTCTCTGCTTCCAGGTCATGAATTATTGTTGGTTAAAGATTTAAATACATGAAGCCAGCAGGGGTGCCTGGGTGGCTCAGTGGATTAAGCCACTCCCTTCGGCTCAGGTCATGATCTCAGGGTCCTGGGATCGAGCCCCGCATCGGGCTCTCTGCCCTGCAGGGAGCCTGCTTACTCCTCTCTCTCTGCCTGCCTCTCTGCCTACTTGGGATTTCTCTCTCTGTCAAATAAATAAATAAAATCTTTAAAAAAAAATCATGGCATTCATCTTTTACTGGGAACTCAGTATTGCAAAACATTATTTAATTCACACATTTCTTTTCATCCCCTAACATATTCCCAAGAAAGCAATACCAAAATTTACACATCCCCATATCTTTTTAAATCCCCAATTCACACATACTTTAATAGCAACTCCCAGCATGAACTTCCTCAGATAATATCCTCCCAAACTCAGCAAATTACTTTTATCATATTTATCTCTTATTCTATCATTTGGTCTCAGAGAAAGAGGTCTCAGAGAAATCTCTTTTCTGAATTTCAGTCCCCACATCTATATTTTAAAATGCTTGCCTTGGTGTGCCTGTGCATCTGCCTTTTGCTCAGGTCATGATTTCAGCATCCTGGGATCAAGCCCCACATCAGGCTCCCTGCTCAATAAGGAGTCTGCTTCTCCTCCTCCCTTTGCTCCTGTCCCTGCTTGTGCAATTTCTTTCTCTCTCAAATAAATAAAATCTTTTAAAAAAATTAAAAAAATAAAATGCTTGACTTGGGGCACCTCAGTGGCCCAGCTGGTTGAGCATTTGACTCTTGATTTTGGGTTCATGATCTCAGGGTCATGAGATCTAGCCCCCCCAGCAAGTACCACATGGGGCTCTGTGTTCAGAAAGATATCTGCTTCTCTCCCTCTCCCTCCCCTCCCCAGCCCCTCAAATTAAAAATAAATCTTAAAAAAAAAAAATGCTTGGGGCACCTGGGTGGCTCAGTGGGTTAAAACCTCTGCCTTTGGCTCAGGTCATGATCCCAGGTTCCTGGGATCAAGCCCCACATCAGGCTCTCTGCTCAGCGGGGAGCCTGCTTCCCGCTCTCACTCTCTCTCTCTGCCTGCCTCTCTGCCTGCTTGTGATCTCTGTCTGTCACATGAATAAATTTAAAAAAATAATAATAAAATGCTTGTCTTACCATACACTTAGTCCCCTCCTTGCCAATGCTTATTCTCTCAAACTGAGGTCTACCAGAATATTCCACTACAAACCCTATCAAGACAAAATCTAATTCATCACCTTGGTCACCTTTTATTTAGTTAATATAGTCAACCAGTCTTAATGTTTAGATCATTGTTTCATTTGCCCTCCCATCAGTTGTCAAGTTCTTTAAAATCTACTTGCACAGGATGTATATTATCATCCTCTCCCTCAGCTCTTTTTAGTACTGCTGCCACCAGCATTAAAAAATGAGGGACTGGTATGATACGTTGACTTCACTGGTGCAGAAACCTCTTAATTAGTTTGACTCAGCTCTTATGTGTCTTTCATATATTATTTCCAAGTTAGTTTTTTGAAGAAAAAAAAAATGCACCACTACATTGATTGTTTGCTTTGTTGATAGCACATCATTTGCCAAATAGTCTCAATTCATGAGTCTAGCACTTAAAGTTCTCCTGAATTGGTCAGCTGTATTTTTATAATTTTACATTATTCCTCAAAATGAGCTTTATACTCCACCCAAACCGAGTTCGCTACTCAGATACACTCTTGAAATGAAACACTCTTGAAATGTAACAAGAAAAAGACAAGAAAAGAAAAGTACTGGGTGGACCAAATTCAGGTGAGGGGCCTGATGAGATACTCAGCACTGGAAGGCAAAAATAGGAACTTTTCTCTGTAAAATTCTCAATTTAGTGTTTTGTGCCAGCTACTTTTATTTTATTATAATCTCTTCCTTTTAATCTCCGTTTGGCTTATTCACCTACAAGTATATGTACATGTACTTTAAATCTCAGGTTACTTTTCTATTAACCAGTCAAGTATGCCCTTTCAGGTTTTAATATTTTTTAATATAGATTTTATTTATTTATTTGAAAATGCAAAAGAGATCACAGAGGAAGAGGGAGGGGGGAAAGCAGACTTGCTGCTGAGTGGAAATCCCAAATTGGGGCTCTATCCCTGGACCCTGAGATCATGACTTAAGCCGAAGGCAGATGCTTAGTAGGTTTTAATTCTCATAAATCCAATTACAGTATTTGTTACCACTGACCAACTCTTCAGTTTTGAAAAAGATCTTTTTGCTTAACTGCATGTTTTTAGAATTCCTTTTACCTAGAGAGTCATTATCTTTCTGACCCTTAATTATACATTCTATCCTCACTAACCTCCCAAATGTGGGTACTCTCTGAAGCGCAAAGAAAAAGTGCTGTTTTTTCTCTACATTTCTTCTCTTGTTGATTTAATCCTCATTAATGGCTATAGATTTACAATGCTAAAATATACTTATCTTTGACTTCTCATCCGAGTTTTTGTCATATATCTCCAACATCTTTCAAAATATTGGTATTGAATATCAAATTCCTTATGTCTAGAACTTAATTTAAAAGTCTTCCATCCGGGCGCCTGGGTGGCTCAGTGGTTTAAGCCGCTGCCTTCGGCTCAGGTCATGATCTCGGGGTCCTGGGATCGAGTCCCGCATCGGGCTCTCTGCGCGGCAAGGAGACTGCTTCCCTCTCACTCTCTCTGCCTGCCTCTCTGCCTGCTTGTGATCTCTCTCTGTCAAATAAAAAAATAAAATCTTTAAAAAAAAAAAATTCTTCCATCCTAGTTTTCCAACTGTTATTTTTTTGTTCTTCCTATAGTACCACCTTGGAATATCCATCCTTTAGGATTCTCTGTATATGGCAGGGTCATAACTAAATTGGAATATGAATGCCATGGAATAGGCATATAATCCTTCCCCAAGGAATGAAAGAACAAGTTCATAGGCTGCCAAAAACTCTATTCTCAATCAGAACTGCAGGAAGCTGAGGACAGAGTGGTAAAAACACCTTAACATCAAAAAAAGGGTGTATAATAATAATATTAAATGCCAAAGAGGAAAAAGTTTCCATGTAAATTCAATGTAATCTCTATATTTATTTCAGATATCTTTTAATGTTATTAAAACAAGGCTTCAAACAATAAGAAATATGTCACTTTATCAACTTTTTTTCTACACATTGAAGGCTTATAGTCTTTGTACCCTGAGTTCCCTGATCCTTACAATGTATAATTTATGCTATTTTATTTTTATTGTTTTTAAGATTTTATTTATTTATTTGAGAGAGAGAGTATGAGAGAGGAGAAGATCAGAGTGAAAAGGAGACTCCCCATGTAGCTGGGAGCCTGATGAGGGACTCGATCCCAGGACTCCAGGATCAAGATCTGAGCCAAAGGCAGTCACTTAACCAACTGAGCCATCCAGACACCTACAATTTATGCTATTTTCAAATCAGTTAGAGGATATAGGAGAATTTAGTGATAACTTTTTTCCACTTTCTGCTTATACTTTTTAATGAAATTCTTTGATTTGGAGGTTGTACTGTTGTATAGAATTAATTGCATTTATAAAAATAGCTACTTCCAGGTTCTGTTACTAACATTCAAAATTCAACATAAAGGCTGGCAGAGGAAATACAAAGGAAGGAGAATAGAAAAGACCTTCTGAATTGTTTGGAGAAGACATGAGACCTATTGGATGATATCTAGGGGGACATTTAGCATTTAATGAGGAAGGTAGAGATTGAATAATAGTTACAAGATAGCACAGAACCTAAGAAAACTATTAATTTAGAAAGAGATACAACCATATTTAGGAATAAAAGAGTAAGAATAAATATCTACTGCTACCAATGAAAGAAATAATTATAGCAATGAACCTCAAAGAATGTGGCAAAGAATACATTTTGAAATATATATATGAAGATACTTTCTTTAGAAAAGAGGAGAGATATAGGATTCAGAATCATAAAGAGAAGTATAAGTTACATTAGAATCATCTAGTTACTTAGGTAGAGGGTTACTCATTGCAAAAAGATGTATGCCAAAACAATCATTACAAAAGATAATAGCATGTAACTGGGTTACATTTCTGATTCCAATAATATAAATTCTAGGTATTCCAAATATCTAGAATATATATATACATATATATACACATATATATTATACATACATATATACACATATATGTATGTATATACATACATTTTATTGGAATGTAGCATATATATATATATTTTAGATATTTGGAATACCTAGAATTTATAAATTTATATTACAGGAATACACACGCACACCACACACACACACACACACACAAACACACACACACATACACATATAAAATTGGCAATATAAAATTTGCCTCTCCTATTACTTAGACTGTTCAGGGTAGCAAAGAAAGAACAAATAACAAACTATAACTAATAATTATAAATAATAATAATATTTTAATAATAATTATATAAAACAAACTATAAATAATAATAAATATTTAATTATGTAAGTATAATGAAAATTAAATAAATATTACTTTATATTTTCTTGTAACTCATTTTGTAGATATCCAATCAACACTAAAGGCATAAATAATTTTATTATGAAGTTAAATGGTGACATCAGGCCCTTCCCCTTATTCTTGGAAGTGGGTCAAAGCACAGTCTTAAAAATGTTGGTGTAGGGGCGCCTGGGTGGCTCAGTGGGTTAGAGCCTCTGCCTTCGGCTCAGGTCATGATTCCAGGGTTCTGGGATCGAGCCCCACATCGGGCTCTCTGCTCAGCAGGGAGCCTGCTTCCTCCTCTCTCTCTGCCTGCCTCTCTGCCTGCTTGTGATCTCTATCTGTCAAATAAATAAAATCTTTAAAAAAAAAAAGTTGGTGTAAATCTCAAGATTTAATATTGCACACAGTAAATAATGTAAAAACTTTAAACTGTACATTATAATAATAATTAACAGTTCAAATTTCAATGCTATTGAAAGGCAGGATACAAAGTCAAAGCACAGAAATCAGTTGCTTTCTTATACACTAACAATGAAACTGTAGAAAGGGCAATTAAAGAATTTATTTCATTTATAATAGCACCAAAAGCCATAATATCTTATGGGTTTTTTTTTTTATCTTTTTAATCTTTTTATCTGGGAATAAACCTAACAAGAGGTAAAGGATCTATACTCGAGAAACTACAGAATACTCAAGAGAGATATTGAAGAAGACACAAAAAGATGGAAGAGAATTCTATGCTCATGGATCAGAATAAACATTGTTAAAATGTCTGCGCTGCCTAGAGCAATCTATACTTTCAATGCCATCCTAATCAAAATAACTAGAGGTATTTTTCAAAGTGCTGGAACAAACAATCCTAAAATTTGTATGGAACCAGAAAAGACCCCGAATCACTAAGGAAATGTTAAAGAAGAAAAAATAACTGGGGGCATCATGTTGCCTGATTTTAAGCTTTACTACAAAGCTGTGATCACCAAGACAGCCTGGTACAGGCACAAAAACAGACACATAGACCAATGGAACAGAGTAGAGAGCCCAAATATGGACCCTCAACTCTATGGCCAAATAATCTTTGACAAAGCAGGAAAAAATATTCAGTGGTAGAAAAGACAGTCTTTTCCATAAATGGTGCTGGGAAAATTGGACAGTTACATATAGAAGAATGAAACTTGACCATTCCCTTACACCATACACAAAGATAAGCCCAAAATGGATGAAAAGACCTCAATGTGACACCGAAACCATTAAAATCCTAGAGGAGAACATAGGCCATAGCAAGTTCTTTCAAGACACGTCTCCAAACGCAAGGAAACAAAAGCGGAAATGAACTTTTGGGACTTCATTAAGATAAAAACCTTCTGCACAGCAAAGGAAATGGTCAACAAAACAAAGAGGCAACCCATGGAATGGGTGAAGATATTTGCAAATGACACGACAGACGGAGGGCCGATATCCAAGATCTGTAAAGAACTCCTCAGACTCAACACACATCAAACAGATAATCACGTCAAAAAATGGGCAGAAGACATGAACAGACACTTCTCCAAAGAAGACATACAAATGGCTAACAGACACATGAAAAAATGTTCATCATCATTGGCCATCAGGGAACTTCAAATCAAAACCACCTTACACCAGTTAGAATGGCAAAGATTAACAAGGCAGGAAACAACAAATGCTGAAGAGGATATAGAGAAAGGGGAACCATCTTACACTGTTGGTGGGAATGCAAATTGGTGCAGCCACTTTGGAAAAGAGTGGGGAGATTCCTTAAGAAATTAAAAATAGAGCTACCCTGTGACCCTGCAATTGCACTACTGGGTATTTACCCCAAATATACAGATGTAGTGAAAAGAAGGGCCATCTGTACCCCAATGTTCATAGCAGCAATGGCCATAATTGCCAAACTGTGGAAAGAGCCGAGATGACCTTCAACGGACAAGTGGGTAAAGAAGATGTGGTCCCTATATGCAATGGAATATTATTCAGCCATCGGAAAGGATAAATACCCAACTCTTGCTTAAACATGGATGGGACTGGAGGAGATTATGCTGAGTGATATGAATCAAGCAGAGAAAGTCAACTATCATATGGTTTCACTTACTTGCAGAATATGAGAAATAACAGGGAGGACATTAGGAGAAGGAAAGGGAAAGTGAATTGGGGCAAATCGGAGGGGGAGATAAACCATGAGAGACTATGGACTCTGTGAAACAATCTGAGGGTTTTAGAGAGGAGGAGGGTAGGGGGATGGGTGAGCCTGGCGGTTGGTACTAAGGAGGGCACATATTGCATGGAGCACTGGGGGTTGTACAGAAACAATAAATCTTGGAACACTGCAAAAAATAAATAAATAAAATTTAAAAAATAATTTTTTTTGAAAAACAAAAAACAAAAAACGAATTTCAATGCTATCTATGCTGACTTTGTTTTCATGATGGCAAACATCTAGTGAGTATATACATATACATATATATTTATATTTTATATATGTTATATAAACTATATTATTTATAAATTATAAATTAAATTATTTTTATATATTGATAGAGTGGTACTTTTATTTTTTCCTTAGTATTTTTATTGCATCAATTTTATTTTTAATTTTTTTTCCAATTTTTATTTAAATTCTAGTTAGTTAACATAGTGTAATATTGGTTTTAGGAGTAAAATTTAGTGATTCATCACTTACACATAACACTGAGTGCTCAATACAAGTTCCCTACTTAGTACCCATCACCCATTTAGCCCATCCCCCTCCCAACCTTCCCTCCATCAGCCCTCAGTTTGTTCTCTATAGTCCAGAGTCTCTTACAGTTTGCTTCCCTCTTTTTATTTCCTTTCACCTATGTTTGTTTCGTTTCTTAAATACCATATATGAGTGAAATCATATAGTATTTGTCCTTTGACCAACTTGTGTTTCATTTAACATAATACCCTCTAGCTCCAACCATGTCATTGCAAATGGCAAGATTTCATTCTTTCTTATGACTGAGTAATATTCCATTATATACAGATTTTATACACACACACACACACACACACACACATATACATATACATATATATATGATATATTTATATCACTTCTTCTTTATCCATTTATCAGTTGATGAATATCAACTCTTTCCATTTCCATATGGGCTCTTTCCATAATATGGTATTGATGATAATGCTGTTATAAATTTTGGGGTACATGTGCTCCTTAGAATTAGTAGTTTTTTGTTTTTTTTTTATCTTTTGGGTAAATAGTTGTGCAACTGCTGGGTCACAGGGTATTTCTATTTTTAAATTTTTGAGGAACTTCCATACTCTTTTCCAGAGTGGCTGTACCAGTTCTCATTCTCACCAACAGTATAAGAGGGTTCCCCTTTCTCCTCATGCTCACCAATATCTGTTGTTTCTGTTGCTGTTGATTTTAGCCATTCTGACAGGTGTCAGATATTCTCTCATTGTGGTTTTGATATATATTTCCCTGGTGATAAATGATGTCAAGCAACTTTTCATATGTCAGTTGGCTATCTTGGATATCTTGGATGTCTCCATTGGGAAAATGTCTATGCATGTCTTCTGTTCATTTTTAATTGGATATTCATTTTTTTGGTGTTGAGTACTGTAAGTTGTTTATAGATTTTGGAAACATTATCAGATATGCCATTTGAAAATATCTTCTTCCATTCCATAGGCTGCCTTTTAGTGTTATTGATTGCTTTCTTTTCTGTGCAGAAGCTTTTTATCTTAATGAATTCCCAATAGTTCATTTTAACTTTTGTTTTTCTTGCTTCCAGAGATTTGTCTAGTAAGCCAAAGTCAAAGAGGTTACTACCTGTGTTTTCCTCCAGGATTTTGATGGATTCTTGTCTCACATTTAGGTCTGTCTTCCATTTTGAATTTATTTTTATGTTTGTTGTAAGAAAGTGGTCCAGTTTCATTCTTTTGCATGTTGCTGTCCAGTTTTCCCAACACCATTTGCTGAAGAGACTGTCTTTTTCCTATTGGATATTCTTTCCTATTTTGTCGAAGATTAACCATATAGTTATGGTCAATTTCTGGGTTTTCTATTCTATTCCATTGATCAGTGTGTCTGTTTTTATGCCAGTACCATACTGTCTTGATGACTACAGCTTGGAGTCTGGAATTGTGATGCATCCAGCTTTGTTTTTCTTTTTTAAGATTGCTTTGGCTATTCAGAAGTGGCAGTTTTAGTAGTCATTATACAGAATAAGTAGCTCAATTTTTAATTGAAAATAAATTTTATAAAAAGCTAAACCAAAATTTCCATTTCTATTCTGCCAAATCTTCTCTCCTATAAGCTGTATTATAGACTTAGAGTTTGTGTCAAGCTGCAGTGAGTTCACAGCCTCAGGTCCTTTTTGTAAAGAGTTTTATCTCTTATTTTATATTATGTATCTTTTGGTGTTTCTGAGGTTGTATTTTCAAGTTCAAATAAAAGGCACGTGGCAAAATAAAATCAACAGGTTGCATCATTCATTGAACCAATCAAGGAATGGAGTACTGATCTTATTTAATGAATTAGTACAAAAAAGTTGGGGGGGAAGGAAAGAAGGAAGGAAGGAAGTAGGAAGGAAGGAAGGAAGGAAGGGACAGAAGAGTGCAGAGAGAGGGACCAGAAGAAAGGTGGAAAAGGACAAAAAGCACTACATGCTATAACCCTAAAGCAAGAAAGAAATAACTCATTCTAGAAATCGGAGGCAGGTAAATGTAGCTGATTCATATGGAACAAGGGAAAATGGTATGAAATAAGTAAGAGTCTGTAAGATTAGGCAGGGAGTAGAAAACAAGTAGTCAAATCGGCCGTCAGATTTTATCCTGATGGAAATTGGGAAACACAAAGGGATGCAGCATGGTAAGGACATATATTTGTCCTTTTTTTTTTTTTTTTCTAAGATAACTCTCACTGAAATACGAAGATGCTATTAGGCAAGACAAAAGAGAAAGACTAAGTATAAGGTTATAACAGAATTCCAGATGAGTTTGGTGCCATAGGAAATGGACATAACAAAAATCACATGAAAAGATTTTCCAGACATAGTCAACGAGACTTGATGACTTAAAAGTAGAGGTTAAAGATGAGAGAGATATCAACAACAATTCTTCAGTTTCCCATCTAGACCCTCTGTTAGTTTATGTGCTAGCTCTTAAACCTGGGTGCCATTACACAACTAAATGTTTGTCTTAGTAATTGCCCCATGTTCTAGTCTTTCAGGAGCAGATTGACAGACATTCTGAAGCTGCCTCTCTCACTGCTAACTTAGACATTCATTCACTTATTGTCTGTTTTCGGACTCCCTTCATGTGCCCTACTAAAGCATTATCCTAGTTCCAATTTGCTGACATTGAGTGACTGCAGTTACTGTATTTATTCTTTTTCTTACCCTTTTTATATATTTATTTTACACTTTGTATATATTTATTTATATACCCTTTGTATATATTTATTTTACATCATTAAAAAATTAAGGTTACCTTTCAAATGCCTGCAATTGAATCACTGAAAATTAAGGACTGAGGGAAAATGTAGATAGAGATAAGTAAAAGCAAGACCAGACTTATGCAGGCCATTAGGCTTATGAAGCTATTTTTAAAAAGGTTGCAAATTTTAAATATCACACCATAGTAGTCAAAACAAAACACAGAATATGATCTGCCTCACAGTTCGCATTATTTACAAAATATAAACATCAATTGTTTGAGGAAAGCAATAGATTTGTTGGCACTTACGACTGAAACATTTCTCTTTAGGTGATGCTAAATCGTGTACGAATGCATCCCCAACAACCTCCTTGTAATAAATGTAATACTGACTTTTATATAGTTGTTTTTTTAAATATATGTCAATATTTCAATATGAGGAGGTAGTGCAGAGTTATTATAATTCTGAATGCTATCCAAATATGTGATTTGATTCAAGAATATGTTTTAGAATATAGAAAATGGATTTGCATTGGAATGGAGAAAGAAAATGGAGGTATGCTTTACCTTGAAAGAACCTGATATGGGGGGATCAACTTCTAACTCCATCTACTCTTCACCCAGGAGAGTAATATGCTTATTGAGAAAGTATTATCTCTGATCTCAGGGTCCTGGGATCAAGCCCTTGCATCAGGCTCTCTGCTCAGCAGGAAGCCTGCTTCCCCCTCTCTCTCTGCGGGCCTCTCTGCCTACTTGTGATCTCTGTCAAATAAATAAATAAAATCTTAAAAAAAAGTATTATCTCTGTTATGCACTATCTAATCCATGAAATACAGTGTATACTTCAGTTATGCTAGAGGGAGAAAAGGTGAGACACACTGATATTGAAATATGGATAGGGGGCATATGAATCAAATACCACCCCATTTCCCACCACAGCCCAGGTGTGTGCCACATTCACACACACACATGCACAAAATCTCACATCTCAACTGGACTTCTGATAAAAATGTAATGGCAGATAGTTCAAGATCATTTATGTAAAGCAGAATTAACTGTATGATTAAGAGCACATCTTCTGTCTAGATTTGATCTTGGGCAGGTTAACCAATCTCCCTGCAACCCAGTTTCCTTATCATAAAATAGAAATAATACTGTTACCTATGTAACAAAATTTTGGAGAGTATAAAACAAACTAATTTTTATAAAATGCTTAGAAAATTGATTAGCATATAAATGCACTATTCATTGTATATTTAAAAAACATGAGAAATACTCCATAAGAGTTTGGAGGATCAGTATTCTATGTTATTCAATTATTGGTTTATTCAACAAATATCAATTGCACATCTATTGTGCCAACTTCTGTACCAGAATAGATTAACGGAACTGTGAGTATAACAGATCTCCATCTGGAAAGTGCTAAGCTCCCCAAGCTATTTAAGTTTTAAATCTAATAACTTATTTTCTCTCTGTCTCTCTCTCCCTCTTTTTTTTTCTCTTTATTTCTTTTATTTAAAAAAAAAATCTCACTAGTGAATGGTTCAATAAAATACTGCACAAAAGACCGTTTAGAAAGCTGATCTAGTCATATTGTTTAGGTGTACATACTTTATAGAATAACTGAAGAGATTGTAGCGCTTAATTTTTGTAAGACTAGATTGAGGAGCCCGATCCAGAAGCCCACTTTTATTCTGAGATGGCTTTTAAGGACTGAGTACTGGCTGAAGACCTGGACGTAATCCTAGAGCATACAGCTAAGTCTGTTCATTCAGTGGAAGAAGTTTAGCTGTAGGCTCAAGTTTACACTATATTACTCAACCTCACAATGAACCAGGATAACATACAACACTGTCAGCTCTGATGGATCCAAACACCATGTATATTTCTAGTAGCATTTGAATGTGACCAAAACTAATGCTTCATTTCAATAGACACAAGTCACACGTACTTCAATACACATAGTTTGAAATCAAGGTATATTATTCAAAGTGTCTTTTATTAACGTGAATGTTTCTTGGGCTCTTAGATTAAAATTATATATTTTTGAATATATGAATTTCCTTTATGCATATTCTGAAGGCACATCAGGAAAATAAAATTTGAATAGTATATTTTCTTTTCTTGACAGAAAAGCCAATTTTGATCTAAAGTCTCTTTCAAATTATTTGTGACATTGTTTTCTTCACTAAAGAAAAATGAAAGTACGGAGACACTCTTAGAATAAATTATATCATTATTTTTCCTAGTGGAAAAACATTCATTTTGATGTCAGGATTAAAATATTAATGCCTTAGAGGAAAATATTTTTACACATTAAGGATATGGAATTTTTTTTTTGTTTTTTGGGGTTTTTTTCCCATTTTATTTATTTTTTCAACGTAACAGTATTCATTGTTTTTGCACAACACCCAGTGCTCCATGCAAAACGTGCCCTCCCTATTACCCACCACCTGTTCCCCCAACCTCCCACCCCTGACCCTTCAAAACCCTCAGGTTGTTTTTCAGAGTCCATAGTCTCTTATGTTTCGCCTCCCCTTCCAAATTTTTTTTTTAAATAAACATATGGAATGTTTTAAGATAGTTATGTAAATCACTTAAAAAAAATTGAAGAAAACTTTCATTCAGTTTACCAAAGGACAGTTTTTAAGAAGTTGAATTTGAATTAAAGAAAAATTACATTTACAGTGTTCAGATCTACAGTTAACTGAATTCACATGAAATGAATTTAAAACTTCAGGATTAAAATTTTTGTTTTGAACTAATACTTGTAGAAAAATAGAAGTACTTTTTTCAAACATATTAGATTCTAAACTAATTACTCTTTATTAGAGCCATAAAAATTCTTACATGATACATAGAGGACTTAGTACAAACACTTTAGAAGGTGACTTTACTTTTAATTCTTGTTTTTTTATATTTATTTTTATAGTTATATTTATTATATATAAAGTATCCTTAAATATATTAAATTTAAGAAACAGCTTTTAGAAGACAGTAAGTACTTCATGTATCTCAACATTTAAAAGTACTTATGAATGTATATGTAGATTTCCATCTTATTTATGTCTTTAATGCCAACATATATAGCAAAGTAGTAGACATGTTTAAAGCAGTAGTGCTGTGATCATAATAGCAATAAGAGGATTTGTGTGCAGATTCAGAAGTCAGATGTTTTTGAACCAAAGCGAATTCCTATTAGAGACCCAGGTGATTTCCCAACAGAGTGAGTTGGCCACAGAGTGTTTAGAGTTGAACAGAGTATTGTGAATCCCAACTATGCCATCAGTCTTTGGGCAAAGTGTGTAACTTGCTCTTGCCAATATACCTAAAAAGCTCAATAGTTTTGGTAGCGTGACTAAATAAATAAGCAAACTTTTCTAAGGGTATATTTCCTCTTTTGCAAGGTACACAAGCAGATAATCATAAAGTTTAATATAGTTGATTCCAGCTTTTATTTTGTATTATTATTCCTATTTCTAGTGGTAAGGCAATACTGGGACTATGGCTTCTAGTTAATGTCTGATATTGTCAATTATTGTCAGGTCTCGCATTTGGTCCAACAGTTTTGAGAATGGCTTAATCAAAATTTCTCCCTATCACAGCCACATAGATACAACAATAAAATTTTAAAATATAGAATTAAAACTCTTTTTTGAAGAAATTGAAAATAACTTACTCATCCACATTTTCATAGAATATCTTAGTAGTAAAATTCTACTATTACCTGTCTAATATAAAACTATTTTGGGGGCACCTGGATGGCTCAGTCAGTTAAGCATCTGCATTTAGCTCAGTTCCTGATCCCAAGATCCTGGGACAGAGTCCCGGGTCAGGTTTCCTGCTCAGCAAGGAGTATGCTTTTCTCTTTCTCTTTCCCTCCCCTCTTCTCTGCTAGTTCTCTCTCTCCCTCTCAATAAATAAAATCATTAAAATACTTATTGGTTTCAAATGCATATTTACAAAAAAAATTACTATAGGAATTTTTTTTTAAAGCTTCAAACTCTAACAATGAAGATAAAAGCTCTATTTCATAATGTTATCTGATATTCTAAACCTTCTAAAATAAAATGCTTTTATTTTTTTTTTTTTTGATTTTTTTAACTGAATTACTAAAAGGGAATTCAAACTTAATCATTCTTTGGGAAATGATCATTGCATACCTATGAAACTACTAAAAAAAAAAATAGTCTATCTTGTATCATTGCTTCATTTTATCCATTCTGCTTAATAGCAAGGAAGTAAATTTTTTTTTTTAAGATTTTATTTATTTATTTGACAGACAGGGATCACAAGTAGGCAGAGAGGCAGGAAGAGAGAGAGAGGGGGGGAAGCAGGCTCCCCGCTGAGCAGAGAACCAGATGTGGGGCTCGATCCCAGGACCCTGGGATCATGACCTGAGCTGAAGGCAGAGGCTTTAACCCACTGAGCCACCCAGGTGTCCCGCAAGTAAATATTTTTTAATTTAAAAAATATTTATAACAAAATATGTTTTTCATACATGTGCAATTACTTTTATTTTTACATTGGTTGAAACAGATGTAGACTGATTTGTACTTTTTTTTAAGCAAACCAAAGAAATGCTATGGTAAGAATAAGTGTATGATTTTATAAATCCATTCTGATAAGCCTCAGATTTTTTCTAATTTTCCAAATTAGCAGTTCTTAGCTCCTGGCAAGCCATAAACTGTTTTCATTTCAAGAATGTCACTTTCTGCTCTGCTACAGAGATATCTTTGTAAAGAGCGTAATTTCTGATGATGCAGGGATTAACACATGTGTGAGTCACTCAAGTGGTTATTATTCAATTTAAATCTAACTTCTGCCTAATTACATCATAATGTAGCTTCCATTCAGCTGCTTAATATTCTTGATATCCACTGTAATCTCAAGGTAATCACTAACCTAAGAGCAACCTCTGCTGGCAAACAGAGGCTGAGCTGCAAGCATTTTTCTGTACAATGTACAGAAAATGTACATTGTACTAGTACAATGTCGTTTGACTGTGCCCAATTACAAAGTATATTTTAGGGAAGGTTTTAACATTTTTATTGTATAGTGTGATAAATTTTATATTTTTCATCTAAAATGTAGGTAACTAGGGTATATGTTTTAAGACTAAACAAAAATCAGATCTAGTTTAGAAATTTATTTCTCAATGCTCAGCTCTGTGGCATGGGGTCATTTAAAAAAGACAGCCAATTGAGGAAATGACCTCAGATTTCACAGGATTCCTTTTTTTTTTTTTATTTCATAGGAATCTTAAGAATACTGAATGAGAGGATAATACATCAAAAAGTTTCCTGTAAAATACAAAGTTCTACATAAATAAGTTAATTCTAAATTTTAATCGTGGTTCCAGTACAATGAACTTAATGGATATGATAACCTTAATGAATTTTCCTTTCCAGATAAATATAACTGTGAGAGATCATATAGAAGGGATAGAACAATTCTAAGAGTAGAAGCATGTAAAGAAATGACACCTAGATATAACTTTCAAAATTATATCTGTTAAGCACGAAGTCACCCTTCCTGGGTCTGTGATACTGAAGCACACACAGAGTTTGACTTCAAAATATGGCTTGCATGGTAATCAATAATTGTTCAGTAAGTATATATAATTACCTTTTCCCTTGGGCTGGGTGCCGTGGAGGATATCATGTAAAGGCATACACATCTAGTCTGACAAAACTAGACACATAAAAGTAACACACTTGAACAACAGTGAAAAACTCATATCTACAAACACTGTGTGAACTACTTAATTATATGGCTTATATTCATTAACAGTTAACATTAACAGTCGCACATATTTTTTGGATAGAATCATTCCTCTATGTTACAAGGGTACATCCTATTACAGCCTAAATAACAAATAAAATGTTAGGTCTTGTCCTATTTGTTTAATACAGATCCCTTTGACAACAGAACTCTACAATTTCTTCCTTCTTCAACTGTATTTCCTACATGAATCTGCCCATTCTACTAATTCTTTGCACAGACCTTGTACAAAATCTTTCTTTTTAAAAGTAATAATAATGAATGCCTTGTACAGTGGTTATCAAAGTGTGATCAAAGATCCTGAAGTCCCTAAGACACCTAAGACAGGGGGTTCCTGTGGTCAATAACTAATTTGTAATGTTAAGATGTTGTTTGCTAATTCCACTGAAGGTGCAAAACCAACGGTGGAGAAAACTGCTAGGGTCTCAGCACAAATCAAGATAGGAGTACCAAACTGTGCTATTATCACTGTACCTTTTACCACCATACAGTTAAAATATATATATACATATAATTATTAAAAAATATATATATATAAAATTCACCTACAAATAGGGGCACCTGGGTGGCTCAGTAAGTTAAAGCCTCTTCCTTCAGCTCAGGTCGTGATCTTGGGGTCTTGGGATCAAGCACCACAACTGGCTCTCTGCTCAGCAGGGAGTCTGCTTCCCACCTCTGCCTGCCTCTCTGCCTACTTGTGATCTCTCTCTGTCAAATAAATAAATAAAATCTTAAAAAAAAATTCACCTACAAATATCCATGAAACATTAAAATTATCAATATTATTGAATCACAACCCTCGAATACTTTTTTTTTTTTTGGAAACAAATAAGTCTTTTAATAAAAAATATTGAATTTGAAATAATTATGATATTCACTAATACTTATATTTCCCCCATGTGGTCTTTTTTTTTATTTGTTTATTTTCAGTGTTTTTTTTTTTTTTACTCTTCCGTGTGTTAAAATGGAAAATATAAACATTTCCTCTACAGATTGAAAGTACAGGGGTCATCTCTAGAAAAACCAGTTGTGCAATTGAGTTACAATTTGAGAGTAGTACTAGATGCTTTTTACATGGAAAACCATTTTTGCTTGTAAGAGGAACTGACAAATTACATTATTCAGATTTTCTTGGTGGAAATTTTTTCAAAAATAAACAATGTGACTTTATATGTCAAGGAAAACAATTAGCATTTTTTAATAACAAAATTCAAGATTTCAAACAAAAATAAGAAATATAAAAAACTTGCATCCACTGTCATAAGCTTAAGATATTCCCAATAATTAAAGACTTTTCTAATGTGATTGGTAGTGACATTAATGAATGTGGTTTTTCTGATACTGTATAATGAAATGTGTCAACATGTGGAAGATCAGCATAATTCAGTTAACCAACAGTTTTTAAGTAACCAATGCATGATGCTATAAAATTGTGCATCAATAAAAGATCAGTTCAAGTACTTCAGAGACTGGGGCACCCAGGTGGCTCAGTCAGTTAAGCATCCTCCTTTGGCTCAGGTCATGTTCTCAGGGTCCTGGGACTGAGCCCTCCCTTGGGCTCCCTGCTCAGCAGAGAGTCTTCTTCTTCCTCTGCCTCTGCCCCCCACCCCACCTCTCAAATAAATACAAATCTTTTTTTTTTTTAAGTACATCATAGATCAAAGGACTTCAATGTATCAGATTTTAAAATATTCATTGATACAACTTCAGATTCCATATTCCAATTAACCTTTAAGAAACGATCATTTATCCAGTTTTAGTATAGTATTAAAGAAGAATATCGACAATTATATAAAAAACTTTGAAAATAGTCCCCCATTTTCCAACTACATATTTGTATAAAACCAGTTTTTCTTCATATTACTTCTACAAAAACAATATAACACAACAGATTGCATGCAGAAGATACTACAATCCAGCTTTATTTTTCATAGAGGCACCTGATAAAGATTTGAAAAAAAAATGTGACAGTGTAACAATGTCACTCTTTTCACTAAAAATTTTTGGATGAAAAATAGTATTTTTCCTACAGAATGTTCTTTATTTTAGTTTTCAATGGGTTTATTATTACAATTTTAATTTATACAGAAATTTTTAAAAATCCTTATATGGTAAATATTGATAGCTATAAATGCACATGAAAATTTTCTTAGGGTCCACAATAATTTTTAAGTGTGTAGAAGGTCCTAAAACTCCAAACTTGAGACCTCTCAGCTTAATACAAGCTAGATACTAGTCTAAGTATTTCGCAGGCTAAGTCTCAAAACAACACTATGAGAACTTAATATTATTTTCATGACTAATAGATGAAATGGAATTTTTTATAGATGAAAGAATCTTTCAGCAGTCACACAGATATAATGGAATAAAGCCAGGATCTGAACACCAGCTCCCAGGCTGTTTACCATTATATTACCTCCATGATTTTAATAATGAACTTTCCCAGAAAAAGTCTAGCCGATGATCTAAGTCCTCTATTGAATAGCACTGTATCACAAATAGAATAAGCAATAAAACAATGCATAAATTTGACTCCCAACTCTACTATAAAATTCTGTAAGGTATAGTAGCTTTAAAAATGAGCACAAAATAATGGTCATGGTAATTATAACAAGCAAATTAAATGACACATACACATTTTTGTACAACTGTAAAACATTCTAAAGTTATTATTGCCTTTGCTTTATGTCCCAACTAAATATCCCTCTTCACAATGCCTATCAAATACTACTATGTCTGTGGTCTTCCTAAAGAATTATGGCACTTTTTAATGCACTCAATAATTTTTTTTCTTTTTATGTTTCTCCTATTCCAATACAGAAATTATAGGCTCTACAGGGCAGGGAACCCCTAAGTGCATTCCCAGCTTCTTACCTTAGGCCCTATGCTCAGTAAGCACCCAGCAGATATTTTCTTATGAGATCAATGATGATTATACCCGCCAGGTTTAAGATTAGTCTACTTCAAGCCTTATGGGTTTCACCTAGCTTTTATTTAGGGAAGAGAGCCAGTAATGATTTCTTACTGAGTTAAATAAAAGCCTCAGGTAGAAGAGATTTTAGAAAGATGGTCATCCACCAGATACATTAAGGGAAACAAAATGAAACCACAGCTAAAAGGAAAGAGTATTTACGAGTTATACTTATAATGAGGTATGCATGTTTTCCTGTTTTGACACTAGGTTCTTGTATTCAGAGGCTGTAAATATTTTGTGTACTGCCTTTGAGGAGTGCAGATCTTTGACGATCTGGTTTTTAATTAATGTTCCTAAAGGCACTACAAAAATTATACTAGATCTCTGGATCCCATAGAAATGATACTACAGAACTGAATAGTGCACACTCAATGAACTGTTTTTTGTTTGTTTATTTGTTTTTTGTTTTGTTTTGTTTTCACAAAGTCTACACTGCCTATACCAGTGTCTAGTAAGCCACAAGTGCTCCCTCTTCTTCACTCAAAGAGACAATGTTTTCCATTCCAATAGCACATTTCCTCCTCCTGGTTGAATGTCCTGTGGTATCTGCCAACATCATCACTCTTCCTTTTCTGCTTACACAATTTATTTTAAACATCGCCCAGATTAAGATAAACTCACATAGTCTTCGTTCTTTGGGGTCCATGTCCTTTTCCTTCTTTCCTCACAGCACAGCAGAGCTCACATTTAATACCCACAATTAACCGACTGTCCCTGCGGACTCACTAGTAAGGCTTGTTTATTCTTTGATCCTGTAAATAGCTAATGTTTGGGTATATATATATTTTTTTAAAGATTTTTTATTTATTTATTTGAGAGAGAGAGAGATCACAAGTAGGCAGAGAGGCAGGCAGAGAGAGAGAGAGGGAAGCAGGCTCCCTGCTGAGCAGAGAGCCCGATGTGGGACTCGATCCCAGGACCCTGAGATCATGACCTGAGCCGAAGGCAGCGGCTTAACCCACTGAGCCACCCAGGCGCCCTGTTTGGGTATATTTTTAAGAACACCACATACTGGGGCGCCTGGGTGGCTCAGCGGGTTAAAGCCTCTGCCTTCAGCTCAGGTCATGATCCCAGGATCCTGGGATCGAGCCCCACATCGGGCTCTCTGCTTAGCTGGGAGCCTGCTTCCTCCTCTCTCTCTCTCTCTGCCTACTTGTGGTCTCTGTCAAATAAATAAATCTTAAAATTAAAAAAAAAAAAAAGGAAGAACACCACATACTTGTTACATTGTAAAATGTTTGTGTATGTTTTTTATAAATTTAGGTAATTCCTTTTTTTGGATTTATTTCCTAATACTCATGAATTACTTTCTAAGAAGTTCAAAAAATACTAATTAATTCAAAATAATCACCTTTGTTTTTTTAAATTCCACATTCCTTTATAAGTCTTAACTACTTCTAAGTAACATCAAACCTCTCTCACAGAAACATTTAATTGTCCATCTTCAGTCCAATGATGCATCAGGGTGTCATTTTTGATAAAATATCGGCTCACTTACTATATCAAAATAAAATTATTGTGCAGTAATTTAATGACATAGTTCTTCCCTTTTATGAGCTCTGAAAATATCTCATTAACAGTTTCACAAATTACCACAATAACTTATGCTGACATGCTCATTTATTCTCATTTATGAATAAATCTGGTTGACAAGACTAATAAAATATTGCAGGGAATTCCCAGCCTTTAATATAGATCAGACATCATTAGAGAATCTTGAAATGGGGATTATTTGTGCACAAATACTTCACTATAAAAGTAGAATGTTAGGTTCCATCAAATTTTACACTAAACATGTACTTGTTGGCTGACACTTGTCCATGGTACAATGTAGAGATGTTCCTACTCCTACTCTTCAAGAACCACAGTGATCTCTACCATCTGCCTCATGCTTCATGAAAAAAAAAAAAAAACTTGTAATTTTGAATTTTTCTGTCTTTAGAAAATTATTTCATGATTTTTTTCTTCTTCTTAATTATGATAGGCCACCCTCAATGATTATTTAGTATAAAAGAAAAAACAACACACACAAAATTATTTTGGAGTTGATCCAAACCCATTTTGTAGAAAAATTGTAGAAATTATTTAACATTGGTATAAAGAAGCTAATAAACAAAAACTTATACTTCAATCTTTTAGGTTTTTAAAAATCATTTGAATTGTCTAAGCAAAGGTGAACTTTTAAAATACAAATTAGGATATCTATTTTTGTTTAATGAAATATCTGTGTAGAAGACACTGAGTAAATATTAGATTGAAAAACAGATAAAGTTCCTATTTTTTAAAATATTATAGTCAAATTCATTTGAATATATCTGTAGAAAGAATTATATTCACAAATTACCCAATTCGTTTCCTTATCTTTAATGTATCTCTACCTTTAGCATAAAAAGTCTTTTTATTTTCTTCTTTACAAATTATTTTAGGTCACAAAAGAAGCATGCATGTTTTGTCTGTATAATAATATGTATAAGAGCATCAGATGTATTTTGTACATTTTCTCTGATGTTAGAAATATATTATTATTATATTAGTACATATAATAGTACTTTGGCCATTATTGGATTGAAATATGCAAGGGTTATAGATCAAAATCTATTACTCTATTTTATTTTCAACCTATGGCCTTCATTACACACAAAAATATTAAATTTATATCAATTCTAATTACTAGTCACTTAAAAAAATAACTGAAGAACTTCTATAAAGAACAGTTTGTATGGTTTTGACTACATCTCCTATGTTACTTCTGATAATTTCCTTCCACCTTTACTGTGTTTTGGCCACAATAGTCCTCTTTCAGTTCTTCAAACCACCAAGCTCATTCCTGTTATTTGGGCCTCAGCATATACACTACCTCTGGCTGAAACTCTCTTCTCCCAGAGTTCCACATAGCTAACACATTCTCATTATTTCGGTTCTCACTTAAGGATCACATCCTCAGATACGCTTTTGCTGAATAGTTTCCTTAATTTAGGGCCAAGTTTGAATGCTTTTTAATTATATTATTGTTTTACTTTCTATCACAGCTTGAAATAAACTTATTTATTTGTCCAATGACTGTCTCTTCCTCTCAGAAAATTTAAAAAAAAAAGAATTAAGGCAACATGAAAACATAGCCCTTATTTCTTCAACAACATTATATCACATGACAGTGCCTGACTTCTAGTACATCTTAATAAAATATTTATTGAACAAATGAATGAATGAATGATTATAAATAGTCCTGGCATCTAAAAGCACATTTTCTATTTTTTTTTTAAAGATTTTATTTATTTATTTGACAGAGAGAGAGATCACAAGTAGACAGAGAGGCAGGCAGAGAGGAGGAAGCAGGCTCCCTGCAGAGCAGAGAGCCCGATGCGGGGCTTGATCCGAGGACCCTGAGATCATGACCTGAGCCGAAGGCAGCGGCTTAATCCACTGAGCCACCCAGGCGCCCCAAAAGCACATTTTCTAGAGCAAAGAGCAGATAATTAAACAAAAATGTTAATAAAAATCTTAAATATTATAGCAAAGATTTTTAAAAAGTTTTTAATTCCAGCATAGTTAACATACAGTGCTGTATTAGTTTCAGGTGTGCAATATAGTGATTCAACAATTCTATACAGTATTTTCCAGTGGTCATCATGATAAGTGAACTCTTACTCCTCTCAAATTTTTTTTAAACTGCCATATGAACATAAAGAAGGAAACAAAGTTTGGCTATTGGAAGTTAGAGAAGCTTTTTAAGTGTATTAAATGTATGAGCTGCATCTTTTTTTTTTAAAGATTTTATTTATTTATCTGACAGAGAAAGACAGGTCCCAAGTAGGCAGACGGCAGAGAGAGAGGAGAAGCAGGCTCCTGCTGAACAGAGAGCCGAATGCAGGCCTAGATCCCAGGACCCTGACATCATGGCCTGAGCCGAAGGCAGAGGCTTAACCCACCCAGGCACCCTGAGCTGCATCTTTTTTGTTTTTCTTTAAGATTTTATTTATTTATTTGACAGACAGAGATCACAAGTAGGCAGAGAGGCAAGACAGAGAGAGAGAGGAAGAAGCAGGCTCCCTGCAGGACCCTGGGATCATATCCTGAGCCGAAGGCAGAGGCTTTAACCCACTGAGCCACCCAGGTGCCCCCCTGAGCTGCATCTTAATAGAAGAATAATTATATAATTTTCATCCACATCAGGATACATTTAATAGCAAAAGGGAAATAACAGTCATAACCTAGAAAATAGCAGTTTGGAAGAGGACAGAGAAATTGAAATGGGCATATTTTGACATAGCATACAAAAGAGTGTAGATTTTATCATATAAGCAGTAGGTTCTGTTAAACGAATGGGAATGACAAGATAACATCTGCGTTTTAAGATGGAGTTCAAAAACATTCACTGCCTTTGTAAAACTTCCCTAAATTCCCATAAGCCCATCTGAGAATGAAAAGAATTTAGCCAAGTATAAGTAGGGGAAGAATTGAGGAGTGAGCTGATAAAAATGTGCTCCTGAAGTCATCCTTCTAAACACCACCACCACCTGGCTGGCTAGGTCCTCTGGTCTTCACCTATATCTAAGAGACTGTGAACTGCATGAAGAAAAGTCTTGGAGTGAAATCAAAATGGGCTGACACCAAAGACAACTTTTTAAAAAGAAAAGGCAAAAAGACATCCTATTTCAATAGAAAATAAGAGAAAGGGTACATAAAAAACCAGACTGTGCTTATTGCTTTAGACCTTCCAACAACAGCTAAACTGACTGCATGCACTGCCACGGTAAGAAGTCAATATATTTTTATAGAACAATGAAAATGTAATTTAATTGACCACTTCCAATATGGAACTAGACAACACCAACAAAAAGGCAAAAACAAAAGTCTGAATCCTCCACATTTTTAGATAAACTGATGAAAGAAGTGTAAATCTGACTTACAGATATGTTGATTTCATGTTCTATTTTAAACATCTTTGACTTAAAATTTCCCTGAAATTGGTGAATAAAAGCTATTATCAAGGTAGATTTTCCTGTCAGGACTTAGGATAGCGAAGTACGATAAGGATTTAAAAGAAAAATATAGAGAACATGTAGGACAGTGCACATTAGGATAGGAAAGCAGGACTCTGTATCACTGTACTCATACACTTAAGGAAATGTTAGCCTCTTTACAGATTGGATATAAAGTGGTCCTTTCTCCCTCTCTTAAAATGCAGAGCTGTTCTGCTCTGCTCAAACAAGTTTTTGCAATAATGGCTTTACCGGTAGAAGTGAAGAATAATTCATCTAATTGAAACTTAGAATGCTACAGATAGGCAGAAAGTAATTACCTATGATACAAACTACCCAGGCTCCTGGAAATAACATCCATATCTTTATGAAAAGTGCTATGAAATTATTCAAGACCATGAGCATCAGAACACCCATTTATATCTTATCGGAACCTCTCAGAGTTCTACAGGGTGCATAAATACAAGTAGAGTAAATAAGAACAGGAAGGTAATCCTATTATATTCAGCACTGGTGAGATCCTACTGTGTCTAGTTTCACACTTCAAAACTTAAAAAGGATGGAGAGTTCAGGGTAGAGGAAGAGAAATAATTGAAGGGTTAGAAAATGAGAATTCCAAAAAGGGTTAAAAAGCTTTATATTACTTAGGCTAAAGAAGAGCTGGTTGAAAGGCCATTATTAATAGTCTTCAATGAAGGGTTATTCCATAGATTACAGTGACGGGCTATTTTCATTTTTGTTGAAAACATAAGGGAGGAAAATGAATTTTAATAGCAAAACAAGGGAAGAAAGAAAGGAGCTTTTGATAATGAAAAAGCTGCTCAACACTAAATGGGTCCCCAAGGGATTTCAGAACATTGCAATTGCGGAAATCTTTTAAAAATAGAATTTAAAATGTATGAGGCTTGGAGGTCAAGGGAAGGACAAGATGACCTTTAAGATGATTTCCATGACTACAATTCAAAAACCGTATTACATAAGAGAACAAGACACCCTTTATTCACTAAGATGGATTGTATAGATAGGGGAATCAAAAATGAGTACAAATGCAGACAAATGTGACATCTCTTTTTTAAGTCATTTACATAATTGTGTTGTACAAAGTTTTCTTCATGTGAGGGGGAGGGAAGCATTCTATTTTTTCCTCCTTATTTGACATACACATACACCTGCACAAACATGTAGACATTCATATAGTTTTCAAAAAAAAGAACATAATCACTTCCAACAATAAGAAGTTTTCCTTTCAAGACAAATTCCTTCCTAGTCCATATGAGATGTTATCTCCCACATGATACTACAGCAGAAATAAACAAGGGAAAATCTTACAGAACTGCTCATTTTAACCCCCCTCTGTGGCAATATGGGAACATGTTAGACCGAAAATACAGAACAAGGCTCTAAACTCTAGTGTGCATGGACAACACCCACAAGGTTTGTTAAAAATGGAGATTCATGTGTCAGACCCTCAGAGATTCTGCATCAGTTGGTCTGAGGTGGACCTAGGAATCTGCATATTCAGTAGCAGCTCAGATAACTATGATGCAGGAGGTTGTCTGAGGACTACTATGTGGGAAAGAAACAATGGCTTTGAAACTTTGATTCTGACTCATGTATACATTTATTTAACATTTTTCTTTCTAATAACTACAGATAGTCCCTGATAAATTATGTTTTAATTTATAATTTTTCTTTTTTTGTTATTGTGCAAAACAGATGCACATTCCAGTAGAAATCATACTTCGGATTTTGAATTGTGATCTTTTCCCAGGCTAGTGACATGCAGAAAGACTCTTTGCTTATGATGGACAGACAGCAGGAGTGACCCCAGCTCCCAGTTCAGCCACACAATCATAAGGGTAAACAACTAAGATACTTACAACCATTCTGTATTCAATAAATTAGCACAGTGTTCAACAAATCATGTGATATAATATTTAACACTTTGTAATAAAATAGGCTTTGTGATAGGTAACTTTTCCCAACTGTAGGCTAACGTAACTGTCTGAGTATATTTGAGGTTGGCTAGATAAGGTATGATGTTCTGTGGTTTAGGTGTATTAAATGTATTTTTGACTTATGATATTTTCAACTAACCATGGGGTTTATCCTGATATAACCCCATTTTAAGTTGAAGATTTGCATATATATTTAAGTCTCCTCTTCTTTGGCAATTAAATTATGACATCACCATGAAAAAGTCATGTGAAATAAAAATCATTCTTGAACTTCCCATAAATCACCCAGAAGTTATAGCATGACATTGTGGGATATAAAAATTTGCATAGTAATATAAACAACCCAATGACTTAAGAATTACTTAGATATACCCAAGCCATATTTAACTAAGCAATTTTGTTTGGCAAAGCATTACTATTCACAACAGACTTCCATTAAGATTTAATAATTTCTGACTTGAATGTGTGGTCTTGGTGGCTGAGTGTAAAATGAATATGCTTGTCAATAAGGTTTCTCTATCAATCCTATGTAACTGTATATGTTAATAGTGCCACATGTGATGGCAAGGGTTAACTGAGATAATAAATGTGAAAGTACCTAATATAAGGTCTGGTGCGTTGAAGATGTTCGTTAAAGATTTTCTAAATTTGAAATTAAATTTTGCCTAATTATTTTTACAAACAGGTTTCTTTTTCTTCCTTGAAAAGCTGTGGAGAAGAACTTGGCAACTAGATTCTGGAATCTTCAGCTTTGTGTTCCTGACACAATCTCCCCTCCTCCATTATGTCTTTAATGCAGTGAGGTGCTGGTCTCATGACATTTTAGGCTTTCACCAGAGTTAGATTATAAAAACAGCTGATAAATATTTGATGTGATTTGTCTGTAATGCCATTTGGTCATTTTGAGTCTGAGTTTTCTCAATTAGAGGGTATAGATTACATGAACTCAAAATTGTGTTCCCAGCTTTAAATTTCCATGATTCAATATAGTTTTTATGTTTTTGCTTGCTTTGTTGTCTCTCTGGTTGCAAATACCAGGTGACCACTGATAGTACCCTCTTAGGCAACTGATTTCTTCATTCTGAACCATATATCAAAAAGCAATACAGAAAAGTGGTTAAAGTCATGGTTATGAAAGTTACTCATACCTGGATTTGAAACTGGCTCTGATATTTAGTAACTGTGGGAACTAGGAACATTTATTAAGCCTCCCTAAGTTATTTTTTGTCAAATTAAATGGGTAAAATATTACATAAACCTAAAATATTACATATGTATAAAATATAAATATACATATCATAGGTGTTAGAAAATCAAATCCTTTGTGTAAAGAACTTACCATGATGCTTGGCATAAAGAAAGCCCTCACTAACTGATAGATGCTAATTTAGTCCTCATTCTGAAAGAGTCATTTTCACTGCTCCTGAACTTCCCTCTTTCTAATTTTCGTTTATGTAAGAATCAAAAACATATCATGCAAAATTATGAAAAATCACTGCAAAATTGGAGTATCATTAATTCATTAATTAGGATCCTGTTTATATTGGTTAACAACAAACCTCATCTAATTAGATAGAGACCTCTAATTATTAAGATAAATTGTGCTTGCATATTATGAATATTTGCACACATCATGTTTTTCCTATAGAAATCAGATTTTAGAGAAGCATTCATCCTCTATTAATAAATAATAAATTCTTCTTAAAGGAATCTCACATAAGAAATAAATCTGATAATAGCCTAACCCTGGCCTTACATTAGTCTTGTTCCTAAAGAAAGAAAAATTAGATTTCATTATTCACATTAAGAATAACATAGTCCTGGGGCGCCTGGGTGGCTCAGTGGGTTAAGCCTCTGCCTTCAGCTCAGGTCATGATCTCAGGGTCCTGGGATCGAGCTCCGTATCGGGCTCTCTGCTTGGCAGGGAGCCTGCTTCCTCCCCTCTCTGGCTGCTGCTCTGCCTACTTGTAATCTCTCCCTCTCTCTCTCTCTCTCTCTCTGTAAAAAAGAAAAAAAAAATTAAAAAAAAAAAAAAAAAGAATAACATAGTCCTAATGGCATAAAAGTTAGAACTCAAACAGAGAAAAAATACAAGCCAGTGACATTTGAATTTCTTTTTATGGTCCATCAAATATTGATTTTATTTTTTAAATTTCAAAATTTATTATAAAAGAATAAGATGTTCCTGCAAGTGTGTTGTATCACAAAATAATTTTAAAAGTTAGTTTAAATTTCAAATATTGCTTCTATAGCAAAAAGATTTTAAAAAATTAAAAAATAAACTTCAGAATTATGGTGAATTATATAATTTATAATGCTAGTGTGGCATGAGCAATAAAAGCAAACTATTATTCATTCTCATTAGGAAAAGGGGTCTTCAATATTCACATATTCTGGTTGCTACATAGTTTTCATATATGTATATGTGGCTTACCTATTCTTATAGGATTAGTATACACTGATATCCAAGAAGACTAATCTGAGCATAACTTAATCACAGAAGATTTAGAAAGCAATTGAAGACGTTCTAGTGTTCTGGGTTATCATTAAAAAATCAGTAATCATTTTAAATAGAAATTTCTGTTTAATAGGCTCCTAGAGAGCATTGTTCCTAAGTCTATTTTCTCATTTTTACTCAGTTTCTTCCCATCAATAGTCTAAACTCATCAGTTTCCACCGTCTCTGGAAACCTAGTCACCAGTTCTTCCCATTCCCTCTTTAACATTTGCACCAGGCTTTCTTCAACATCCCCTTTCATTCCTACTATGAGCACATTAAGGAGTCCCTCAATTGTCAACAAATCAGAGAGGGAGGGAAAATTTTTAATTTTCTTTCACTGCCGGTGCTCTTTGGTTTTCTAGCGTGACAAAACCCTTTAAGACATGATATATGTACATTATTTCTTCATGCTATCAACGTATGAAATCTGGTTGCCTTTCCAGAATCGTTTTTCTTTTTTTTTTTTAAGATTTTTATTTATTTATTTATTTGACAGAGAGAGATCACAAGTAGGCAGAGAGGCAGGCAGAGAGAGAGCGAGAGAGAGGGAAGCAGGCTCCCTGCTGAGCAGAGAGCCCCATGCGGGACTTGATCCCAGGACCCAGAGATCATGACCTGAGCCGAAGGCAGCGGCTTAACCCATTGAGCCACCCAGGTGCCCCCCAGAATCTTTTTTCTTAAAAGTTTCTGTTCTTACCACTGGTTTCCAGGAGCCCTGTTATTGTTCTTAGTCAGTAATCTGCAATAGCATCCTGTTGCTCACCACATCAAGTGCAAACTTTTCTGTCTAGCTTTCAGGACTTGCCATGATCTGCTTTAGCCAATCCAGTCCAAGGTTGGATAAGAAGTTATTCTCTAATGTACACACAGCTACAATCAAGCCAGTATTTTCATCATTCCCTCTGCACATAATGTTTCTTTCTTATACAGCTGCCTTCTTAATGTTCTTTTTTTCTGGAATATTCCTTACCAATTCATACCTACATATCTTTCTTGGCCAGACTATGCATCATCTCCTTCAAGGACACCATTGTTTACTCAAGTCCTCACATCTTATTCTCTTAAATGTATTTAACATTTAGTTGTTTTCTACTTGTTTTTTTAATTTATAGCAATGAATTCCTTACTAAGTATATATATATATATATATTATTTATTATATTTTTTACCCATACACACACACACACAAATATATTTTACCCAATGGTGAAAATCATGTATTTTACCCTTGCTTTCCATTCTTTCTTTTATCTACAAGAACCCTGGGCTCCATGTGGTGGGAGAGACAACTTTGTTTAGTTCCACTGATTACATACACTAGGGACATCATTCATGCAGAAAAAAAATGTGAAAGTCTCTCCCTAGATTTTTGAGAAAAAAAGTATACATTGTCATAGAAGTGCCCTTATAATCACTGAAGATTTCTTTAAAAACACTGTTCTTACTTAAAAAAAGAAAACATATTTTACTGTATTTGGGACAGTGTCCAATTATAGATGAAAATATTGCTCTATAATTATAAATATTCAAATAAGGGATTTATTTGTGTTTTTCTGTTCTAATATCAATGAACCCACAGTTCAGAAAATAAATTTGCTAAATTAGGGATCCCTTGACAATAAACTTTAATATGAGTTTATAAATTTTGACCACAGATCAGCAACTACTGCAACCCTCAATACTATAAAGGAGTCTTGGAGAAAAATTACCCTTAAATTCCTTTTCTTCAGAATGCAGTCATTTCTAATACAAATTACTTACTCTTCCCTTACCACCCTTTCCTGGGTTCAGAAATATTACTATGAGCATCTATCCACAATCAGTAATTTATAAGAAAAAAAAAAAAAAGTCCTAAAGTCTGGGAAGCCTTGCACTACAAGAGAGTGTAGTAGTCTAAGAGAATTGATAGTTTCCTAGGTGAGTAATCTCCTGCCAAGAAATATCTCAAGCATAGAGGAAAATATATTCCATTTCTTATAATAATAAATTATCCACACAATGTTAAAGTAGTCATCTCTTTAACAAAATATATAATGTTCTTTCTCTATTTTTTTTTTTTTTTTTGCTAACTATTTAGAAATATAAACTACAAGTATCTCTGGTCTTAGGTTCACTTTCTTAAAACAGATTTTGGCATCCTTTTTATATTTTCTGGTAAAGTATTACAGATTTGAATTAACATTTCCAACAGTAATGATATGAATACATTATATTGATAGTGCTATTACAATACAGACATGAAAATGGTATTCTCATTATAACTATTCATAAAGATAATGCATATCAGTTTCTAATATTTAAAGGAGTATCATTTGATATATACATTTGAATTAAAAGAAATCTATCCTATATAAGGATTACATCAGGATCTTTATTATGTTTTTGTTCTATTATATGAATTTTGTTTAAAACATTTTGGTAGATTACAATATTTCTATAACATATTAACATTTCAAAGAAGGAACTCAACCCATTTCTTCATAGAAAAAAAATTAGGAAGAAAGGAAAACTTCTTTTTTTTTTCCAAAATTCACTTATTTACTTATTTGAGAGAGAGAGCAAGTGAGGGAGAGAGCACAAGCAGGGGGAGCTGCAGAGGGAGAGGGAGAAGCAGGCTCCCTGTTGAGGAGGGAGCCTTGTGTGGAGCTTGATCCCTGAGATCATGACCTGAGCCAAAGGCTGATGCTTAACCAACCAACTGAACCACTCAGGCACCCTGGGAGGAAAACTTCTACCTTTTGTCAATCCAGAAATGTCAAATGTGAAACAAAAGTCCCTACCTTGTGCTTGAAGAGGAAGTTCTGCTTCTGGTAGAGTCTAGTACAGGGAACATTCCTGTTCTAGGAGGCAGGCTGTTCCCTGTCAGATACAAATGATCCAATGAAAATGAAGAGGGAGATGATTAAAGGGAAAAAATGTTGGCCTGTCATGTGGCTAAAGTAATGTCTCAGACCTCCTGCTATTTAGAGCCTGCATTTATCCTCTGAAGTTGAGCAGCCTTAACTAGTGTCTCTCTGTAGGATTTAGGCAATTGGGAAAGTAGAAGTGTTAATCTGAGAAAACAGGGATGTGGGAATGCCTCAAAGCAGAAAAGAATCTGCCCTCTGTTCATGCACAAAAAAAGAGAAGATTGAATTTAAAGTAATAGTCTTTTCTGTAGCAAGTTTTTCTTCCCCCCCCCCCCCCCTAATTCACAAGCTATTTGCCTATTTTTCCCCCTTTGGGTATTTGGGGTTTTTTCATTGTTTGGCACAGTATGAAAACAATAAAGATAGAAACAACTAGGCAGTCATGCAGTATTCATCCCTGGAAATAAATGAGCATCACCTTACTATCTACTTTCTAATAAATTCATCAATTTAGCCTACATTTCTATGGGAAATTACAATATGTCAACTATGAAAAATGCTGTTTATTTACAAAGCAAATTGTGTACACTACAAGCAGACTTAAATAGGCAAGGTATTTCACAACTTGGAATTCAATAAAATGAGAGATCCCACCATATCTTGGTAACCTGAAGCAAACTGCAACCAATTTTACAGAAGCTTTATATTCAAATACAGTAATAGTAAAGTGTCAGACGTTACCTTCATGCCAACTTCAATGTAGCATTTATCAATAATACTAAAAATAATAGTAACCTGAATAAATAGAATGCATTTTCTTCCTAGGATCTCAAAGTGCCTAAATTATCTCATTTATTCTTATGACATATTCTATAGAGAAAAGAATATTGTGGGTAATCTTAGCCTGCACTTAACCAAATAAATTTGAGAGGATCCTGTGACATTCTGGCACTGGAACCTTCAGGCTCATAGCCACCTGGCTGCATGCCTGGTAGGCCGACAGCAGCTGGGCTCTCTAATGGACATATTGGAGCTAGAGGAAGGGTTGGCTTTATGGGGAGAGTAGAGTAGGTGATTGCCCAAGACACTGTGCTTGAAAAATGCTTAGAATGTATGCTAATATGTAAAGCTCCCCCTATCAAAACACAGTACGTGCTAATATATGAATTTCACTATGAGTTGGGGTTTAGACAAAAATACCCTGCTTAAGTGCAAGTACTGACCTATGCATTATATATTCACTTAGGAAAAACGATAAAGATCTTAGGATGAATTATTCCACCAATACTTTAATTGCTAGCTTTCATTGGAAGGGAAACATATCAATTAGGTTTGGATAGGGAAGATAGATTTAACATTTTCATAAGAATTTCATAATTAAACTGTCATTTATGGTCCTAACATTATAATAAATCTGATAAACACAGAACAAAGGGAATCAAGGATATTCAAGTACAGAAAGACTCCAGAATTCTAGAGAGGTGGCAAGAATGCCTAAGTGGGGGTACAGTAAGTAAAGAGAATATTTATCAAGAGTAAAGATTTAGGCAAGCTGTGATATCTCTTATAATATTGCATATCATTAGAGCTAGAAATGAAATCCCATAACATCCAGTTTTGTTGATTTTTTTCCCACACTTTATGCTTCAGTAATAAACTTCTTATTTAGAGTTATTTCAGAAATTCACCCTCTTCTGAGAGAAACAAATATATAACTAAATTCAAGAGTATCCAGGAAATTTTAGCTTACTCTCTGGGCCCAAAGCAATATGCATGTATTTGGAGCTTTGCCTGAAAAGTGACACTTCTAGAGAACATAGCTTGAAATAGCCACTATCCAGGAGGAAATAGTTACATAAAGTAAGTCTACTATCATTAAGGTTATCTCAACTATTGGAAGATTATTTTAGGTATAGCAAAAAAAAATTTCCAAATGACTTATTTAAACTATATGGAGTCAATACACGAAAGGTTAAATATATCTAAAACTGTTCTAACCTTTCCACTTAGTACAAGAAGAAATTTCACACTGATATATACATTTTACAAAAGAGGACATGATACTTATTGAGAAAAAAGTAACTTGTCTCCTGTCTCTCAGAAGCTAGTTTATTTCTCAGTCTAGTACATATAATCTGATTTTTAAATATGTCTTTGCTATTGAGAACATTTCTCCTCATGCTGTCAAGTCTTCCTCACACTAATTTCCCCCAATTCCCTAATATTCCCCTTCTACAATGCCAAAAGAAATTGGCATAAATTAAGGCAGGCATCTCTTTTGGCAGGCTCTCAGAGACAAACTATATTCCCATTTAGTGTGTTCTGTAAGATACACTTTTATTTTCAATATAGTCTCACTCCCGACCGCATAATAATATAATTTTCACTTAGCTGCGGGCTTGCATTCTAGCTTACCTCCTTGTTAGTAATGTCACACAGAAGAAACTATTTAGGGTTTCTGAGTATAAGTTACCACTCATGCTGAAATGGGGAAAAATCAGGGTGATAGGAGAGCCAAAGTTTTTTTTTTTCCCCTTTTTATTTATTTTTTCAGCGTAACAGTATTCATTCTTTTTGCACAACACCCAGTGCTCCATGCAAAACGTGCCCTCCCCTTTACCCACCACCTGTTCCCCCTACCTCCCACCCCTGACCCTTCAAAACCCTCAGGTTGTTTTTCAGAGTCCATAGTCTCTTATGGTTCGCCTCCCCTTCCAAATTTTTTTTTTTTTAATAAACATATAATGTATTTTTATCCCCAGGGGTACAGGTCTGTGAATCGCCAGGTTTACACACTTCACAGCACTCACGATAGCACTTACCCTCCCCAATGTCCATAGCCCCCTCCCCCTCTCCCAATCCCACCTCCCCCCAGCAACCCCCAGTTTGTTTTGTGAGATAAAGAGTCATTTATGGTTTGTCTCCCTCCCAATCCCATCTTGTTTCATTTATTCTTCTCCTATAAAGTTTTAAGTTTAAAAAGAGAAGAACAGGATCTAAGTACTATCCTTTAGGAAGAATAAGTCATTTAAAAATCTGTAGAACTATTTCATTTTTTTTCCTATGTAAAACATGGATAATATCTGTTTTATTTTCATTGCCAGACTGTTGTAAGAAAAACGGTGTATACGTGTGTTTGAGGGGATTTTTAACATAAACCTTTATTATTGTGGGCCTATCATGTACTAATTACTCTGCTGGGCATTTCCTAGCCTGCAAAATGATAGAAAAGAAAAGAGCATGGTCTCTGTCTTCCAGGCTCTTATGAGCAAATATCTAAAAAGAAGATTTATTTAATGAGAAAAATTAGGTAATACAAAAGAAGATAATAAATTTATAAATTCTTGATTTCAGAGCAATGTTCAGCTAGGGTCATCTTCTCTGGTATATAAAATCTATCATGAAAGTGCATTAACAGTTCTCACTCACAAACCCACAAATCCCTATAGCCTTTGAAAATGACTTTCTCATAACAGACTGCTTATATACATCTATAGTTCCTGTGTGAAAGCTTTTTTTTCCCTCCTGTTACATAAAAATCTAGAAGTGATATCTAGCTGTCAGTTTCTGGGACTTACTGTGCTGTAGCACGATCGCAGACCATCAATAACCACACTTCCAGGTTTTTAGCATTTATCGTTCCTGACATCTCTTGGGGACATCGCCTCTACTTGTTTCCAGCCCCTGTGTATTAAACTACCCAAATATTCATTTATTAGTAGCTAAACCAGAAGTAGTGGTTCTGCGGATATCATGAGATCAGCATCCATCTATGCATCTGTGTTGAGTTTTTGCCACAGGGCCCTGCATTGATTATTAGCTGGGATAAATCCCAAAATAGCATGTTCTCTAAAGAGAACCAGAATATGGCTTTGAACCCAGAGTAGATGAGATAGCAGAGCTGTTACAAAATTATAATTCATCTGCAGAATGAATGCATTCATATTTGGAAAGAAGACCATTTTAGTCTCTTGTATTTTTTCTCTTTTAAAATGTGAAATTTTATGAAAGATTAGGCATAAACTCATTTGCTTCTATAATTTAAATATGCTTCCTTTCAGTTGTTTGGCAAATTTTCCTTAAATCTTTTTAATATATTTGTTCATTCCAGGTTTCCAATGTAGGATTTTTAGAATCATAACATGCCTCTTATTTTTACATACATCTTATTTTTGCAGTAGAAAAAAGTAAGGCTCATAATGATGTGACTTATCCAAAACTGCTCTCCTAGTTGGTAGAAACCTGTATTTTAATCTCTAGGGTATATTGTTTTTTACTGCAGAATGCTGCCTTCTTGAGGACAGGGACTATTTTTCATCATATATAATATTACTTCCTCTTTTCCTTGTACTCTTCATCGCCTATTATGCTGATAAAGAAAACAAGGATATTTTTGGTGTGTATATGCAAAGTATGGCTTGAAGGGATGGTGAAAGGGAATTGAAATGTGGGATTAAGAGACAAAAATTTTACATACAATTTTAACTAAAATCTGTAGAAGACCTAAGAATGAGAACTACATTTAGAAAATTAGAAACCAATCTATTAGAAATCTTCAATAATAATTCATGTTTATTGAACAGGTTCTGTAACTTGAACTTCTATTTAATTTCAAGAAAATGCTATGAGTTAGGTCTTATTTTTATGACATCTTTTTGCAGAAGAGAAAAATGAGTTGCTACATGACTTCAAAGTTAAAATGTATAGGACAATTTAATATCATGAATATTAAACTATTATTACAATATATTTGCATGTGTAAAAGATTTAAAATGCATAGTGCGTGTATATGCTTGTGTGTAATATATACGGCTATTATCACATATTGCTATTACTATAACTCTTTGTGCTCTTGTCCTTTTTTCCCCTCTACATTCTAAGTTCTTGAGGGAAAAAACTGGGTACCTCGGAAGGTACCTAAGTAAGCACCAGCCACATAGTTACCCTGCAATAAATACTAAAATAATGTATAAATAAATGCATTAAATAGCCATTGTTTGTTGTAATTGGGGTAAATGGTAAATAAAAAAACGGTATTGAAATAGCTGGTTAAGTTCTTTTCCTTATAGAATTATTGGTCTCCCTAAGAACTTTCAGGCCCCAGACATGAAATAATTTTCTTCTTTACTTGTAATTCATCTTCAGTAGGCTTAAAACTACTGATTAAAGATTTTTTCCATCCCCCAAAATATGATTTATGATATTTTTGTCCTTCTCTTATTACTTGTCTTTACTTCACTAGCAAACTGAGGCCAACCTGATCAGCTTTTATCTAACATGACTGTCAGTCATCTAACTACCTCAGAGTCCAATGACACAACATATAGAACTTAGGAAATTATGAGTAAATATTTTCAACACATTATTGTATCTCATTTATTTTTACAGTTCCATAGTCTATCACAAACTTGTCCTTTTTATCTACAGAAATAAACAAATAATCAGTCATCATATTTAGAAGAGACATCTTTTTTTTTTTTTTTTTTTTTTTTTTTTTAATTTTTTTTTCCCATTTTATTTATTTTTTCAGCGTAACAGTATTCATTCTTTTTGCACAACACCCAGTGCTCCATGCAAAACGTGCCCTCTCCATTACCCACCACCTGTTCCCCCAACCTCCCACCCCTGACCCTTCAAAACCCTCAGGTTGCCCCAACCTCCCACCCCTGACCCTTCAAAACCCTCAGGTTGTTTTTCAGAGTCCATAGTCTCTTATGGTTCGCTTCCCCTCCCCAATGTCCATAGCCCGCTCCCCCTCCCCCAATCCCACCGGTTGCTGCGAGAAGAGACATCTTTTTAAACTTTCTTATTGAAATGATAAATTAGCAAATACTATTCTCCATCTGGTTTTATGAAGGTACAGGCATGAAAGAGTAGGTGATGCAAAGCCTAGGACTTCAAAGCATGCTGTCTCATAACAGATGGAACATGTAGTAGTGATGTAACTCAATAAATTTTAACAGCTATAAGTTAGGGCAGAGTAGTGGAGTGAGAAGCATTATTCATCTCCTCTCTCAAAATAGAAGGTGTCATTTCCTTTTTTTTTAAAAGATTTTATTTATTTATTTATTTATTTGACAGACAGAGATCTCAAGTAGGCAGAGATGCAGGCAGAGAGAGAGAGGAGGAAGCAGGCTCCCGGGTGAGCAGAGAGCCGGATGTGGGGCTCGATCCCAGGACTCTGGGATCATGACCAGAACCGAAGGCAGAGGCTTTAACACACTGAGCCACCCAGGCACCGCGAAAGGTGTCATTTCTTATTTACGTTTTCAGATCTTTTACCTCCATAAAAAAAAACATTTAACTTTTATTTAACTTTTATTAGTAAAACAGGGTATAAGTGACACAATGACTTCCAATAAAGGATTAAAACTATTGATTACAGATTTGTCCATCCCCTCAAAATACGATTTATAGTATTTTTGTGTTTCTCACAAAATTTGAATGAGTTCAATTCAAAACATGATGACAATGATGATGATGATTTTGCTGGTGTTCAAAGTTAATTTTGACTCAGGTACATCCGACACATTTCAGTGCTATATTCTGCTAATGGAGTTGTCAACAGAATTGAAAATTCGTGAAGTAGTGAGCTTTCCTTTACTTGAGTTAATGGAACAAAGGTTCTCCTAATACCCATATGTGGCTCCTAACAGTCCCAAGCTTATGGTTAGCAGGGATATGATATAGTGGAAATGTGTCCCTAAGACATATGCTAAAGGACCACCACCATGCCTCACTGTATTACTACATTGTTCCTATTTTGAGATAGGATTATCATCTCCATTTCATTAACACTGGATTTACTTGTTGTTTTTATTGACACTGCTGGATAAGAAAGTGCCCCAGGATTAATAGCAATGTAAAAACTTACCTTTATCACTTCAGTTATTAAGATTACTATATTAAAATAAAGATGCCACAGAATATTCTTTCTCTTTCATAAAACATAATTCTTATATAAAAATACAAAATATTTGTTTTAATCCCCTTAAAACATCTCTCTTAAATAAAAAGCACTAAGATTAAATTCACTGAAATAAAGTACATTTCTTTAAAACTACATTTAGGCGTCCTTGAATGACACAGCCCCACAGGCTACCCTAAGAGCCCCAGTGGCAGATTCTGTGACCTAATCAGTAACATATTTAACATTACAGAATTATGAAGCCGGTAAATTGAACTTTCATAAGTCAACAGCATAACCTTTCAACTATGTCAAAAATTGCACCTTGTGTAAAAGGCAATGTCATTTACTAGGAAATATATACGTGAAAGCAAGTTCCTCAAAGTGCATTAATATTAAAGAGAAAAAAGTATACAGATAGTTTATTAGGAAAAAAAAAAATTGTTCCAAAGGTACAGAAGCCTGTAAGACTGCAACATTACCCTTGCCTCCAACTGTCAACTCTATTTCTAACTCAAAGTTCTGATTTCAACTGAAAGTAAGCATCAGAGACACATAAGTGAATAGATTTTTCTGTGTATTTTCTGTCACATCATATTATGGTGCTTTGGCTGCTATACATACTATACCATGAAGCATGTAAAAGAACAAGTTACCTCATAAGTAACTGCAACAGAAGGAAGCAGAATTATTGCATACACATGGAAACATTTGCTTTTAGCAGAGTTACAGGGTTGCATTTCCTGTTTGCATAATAAAAATATATTGGTTCTTATTATATAACTTTTTGTTTTCTCTCTGTAGTGCTGCAGTAATTCATGTTGTATTGTTTTCTTTGATGTTATATTACATACAAATAATAGTGTTTAGATTTTATATAGGTTTTTATCAAAGTTTTCATTATAGATTTATTTTCCTGACTCTACGGAGGCTATGTCTAATAAAATCCAAACTTATCACTAATTTTGAACATTTTAAATCTTCTGGAATTCTAAAAAAAAAAGTTCAACTGTGAAAATATGTCCTATTAACTATTATTATTATAATAAAATTAATTTGAATAGTGGATTCTGACATATCCAAATAAATATATGCACAATTTAATCAATAACCTCTCAAAGTTCATATTCTAGAATTTCATTAACTGAGTAGAACCACTACAAACAGAAAAACTTATTTTAAGATATTTTTTAGTTCTCAAGAAGTGAATTAATGATGTTACTATACTTGCTAACCAAACTCAAAATGTTCTAGAATAACAAATCATGTGTAAATGCACATATTTATCCTAGGAAGTACTGTGTGAAAGCACAGCTTAATCAATACCCTGAAGTATTAAAAGTTTAGTATTAGAGTTTAAAATTGGCAACTATGGGCTTTTCAGAATTACTCCTGGACACAATCTGCCAATAACCCTTGTATGTGATTTAGAACCTGGGAATTTTTCAGTTCTTTTAGTTATTTTGCTTTAGACTCAGCCAGGAAATAGTTTACGTTACCAGTGTAACTCAAGGGGGAAAAATAGGATCTATTGGATCTAGGTAGATCAAGGCAAGTTTCAAATGATGATGATGACAATGCCTTAATTTGCTAGTGTGATATACAAGCATACTCTACAATGCCATCCCAGGCACAACCAGGTAAGTGATATGAAATAAATGAACATAAATAAATAAATAAATAAATAAATAATAAAGTCATCAATCCAGCAATCCGCTCTACAGAAATAGGTCTGTGTAGGAAATAGCTTTCTTTTGACTATTCTGAAACATTGCTGGTACTCAGATTTCTGATGTCATCCCTTTGCATTTAGTGATCTATATTATCTCCCTAGATAACCAATTAATCCATATTAACTTTGTATCCTGCTAATTCTGGAAAATCTTGATACTAATTCTGAAAATCTATTAGTAGCCGCTACTTCTGTGGAAACTGAAGCCTTGGTGAGTTACCACCTCGTTACTAGGATATTCAGTAAACTCTTAAAAGTGTCATTCAGAGTTTTTACCTAAATTCTCTGAAAAAACTTTGAAACCAGTAGGTAATTGTTTTAAACCTGTTTTGTACTCCCATTTCTAGAATGTGTATTCCCCATGATTGCTGAAAGATTTTTTTTTAATTTTTAATACATTCTTATTTAATTTGGTTTGAATATTCTAGACCACCATTCCTAAAAGAAGTCTTCCAATATGGCTAGGCTCTTTACTTTAGGAGGGGCTGGTTAATTTATTTATTCAACAAAAGTTTGAATGAGGATTACCAAATAAGCCAGGTTTATAAAGATAAAGTAGTTGCCAGTGAAAATTTATGAGAGTTCTCTGGCTAGTGGTGAAGACTGGCATATAAACAGATGAGTTGCAATATAAGTGATGCTTACTATGACAGAAGTATAAATTTAATGCTTCAGGGGATCTACCTCTGTACAAGAGTCAGAAGCAGCCTACAGTAGCTGTAGCATTTAAGATGACACTCAAAAGCACAGTTCACCAAGTGAAGAGAGGGGAAGTGACTCTAAAAAGAAAAATGGCATGGCAAACGGCACAGCCTAAGAAAAAAGATTTATAGTGTTTGTAAATCAGTGAAAAATGTGTAAAGAGCATAATGCTTACAGGGGAGAGGACAAAGGATAAGACAAAAGGGCAAGGAACTGGGGAAAGGTAAAGATCACCAGACTGGGAAGAGGCATTTTGCCAGTGCAAGGAATTCTGATTTTTCTTTGTTAATGGAGAACTAATTTTGGAGAAGATTAACAAGGGGAGTGACCAGAGACAGGACTTTACATGCATGTCACAGCACTTTACCTGGAGATCAAAGAGTAAGCAGTAACAAAGCCCAGGAAAGGATTATGAGAATTTAACCCTGTCAGGAACCCTAAACCTGGGAAGAGGCCTGGCCTGAAAGACTCCTGAGTTACAGCCCAGTCAAGGGTGGGGTAGACAAGTGTCAGCTTTTTTGTGTGCTTCTATGGCTGAAATCTTTCAAAAACCACCTGATGAGTCCTCTATAACCTTATAAAGCAGTGCCATTTGGACAATATGAAATTTCTATTTGCCTTTGCTATTCTCCACCCATTATTCTCATTTTTGCATTTCTGCAAAAATTCCCTATACAACTAGCAGATGTTGCAAGTAATAGAGGCAATCTCCAATCTTTGTAGGAACGCTAATTAATCATGAATCCCAATTAATTGTTTCTCTCAACTGTGATACTCTTCTTTTTTGCCAGTGAGAATCAGACTAAGTCCCTTTATCATACTGTCTCCTATCAAACTTTCAACCAGGATGAAAAAGTTAGGGTCCTTCAGTTTAGGGATACTTAAATTGCTGGGAAGTATGGTAAGAATCCAGACTTGCATGCAAAATTTCCCAAATAAAATTTCTGAGGTCCAAATGGTTTTTAGGCAACTAATTTTCAGCAGTTTCAGAGTGGCATTATAAATGCTAGTAGCACTACATATTTAGTTAAATACTATCTTGGAAAACAATTATCTAATTTATTGAGAGCAACTGTCATTGAAAACACAATGCAAAATGATGACCAATGTGGATTTATAGCAAGTTTGATGCACAGATCAGATAGATGTACCAGATAAGAAAAGTATTTTCCAGTGTTCCACTTCCTTTTTTCCTGCAGAATCAAAATGCACCCATGCAGGAGCTAAGTCATTCATCAATACATTTTAACTAAGTGGTTCTTTTTCACATTCACTAAGCTGAAAATTTGAACGAGGTAGATTTGTTCAAATCTGGGCTCTTGGCTCACCTAGAGATTATACCCTACTAGGGATGGCAACACAAAATAAGCAAAGCAACAAATAAAACTGTTACAACTCTTACAAAAAGGCTGTGAATGGAAAGAGAAAGATCTATTTGATCAAATTTCAGCACAGAGGTAAGGTAGAAGGATGGAGGGGGCAAATAACAAAGACTCATGGGGTTCTGCTTTCTGCCTGTCTTGCAATTCATCTCTCCCATGACATTGAGCTCATTCAGGGGAAAGCTAATCTTCTTTATTCGTTCTACAAATATTTATTAAATTCTTATTAATCACTGAGTTCTGAAAATTAAGAAAGCTGACACCAATCACTCTCACATACTAAGTAGATCTCCTACTTAGGGCTAATTCCTCCTCATTCCTTGGTACATTCCTAAGTACAAAGGACCCATCCCATAGTACAAATGAAATTACACATTAAAAACAGCAATAACTGTGGACACTGGGTAGGGTATGTGTTATGGTGAGTGCTGTGAATTGTGTAATACTGAAGATTCACAATCTGTACCCCTGAGGCAAAAATAAGTAAGTAAGTAAGTAAGTAAATAAATAAATAAATAAATACAGCAATAACAAAAAACTTAGGACAGCTAAAAAAGAAAAAGAAAGAAAAAACTCACTCACTTAAGTGCATAGTCACCAGTAAGAGTATGATTTGAGAGTAGAGTGACAAGATAAGATCCAGAATAGCACATTGTTTATACCTGCTTACAAAGAAGTAAAAGATTTAGTGTTATAAGAGAACAGTAAGTGGCCATCGTTTAACAGATCCAGAAAATATTTTATTTAAGTAAACTGCAGTTTTATCAACATTAAAAACAAAAGCAAATGTTAAAGTAAAGTAGTAAAGAAGTACTAACAAAGCTCGTTCATACAGCCTTCCTGGCTTTGAATTTCCCATCTCTAGGGATAAGGCCTTTTACTCTCCTGGTAGAGAGAGGATACCTTCACATGGGAGATTTATTTTCTGCTTTCAGAGGAACAAAGGAGGTCACAGTGTCTTTCTTGCACTGGCTGTTTCTTAAGCATTTTTAATTCAAAAAAATCAATATGCCAAAATGGCATATTTTAAGGTGGCATATTTTGTTCTCTCTCGGTATTAATGTCATGAATCAAAGAAAAAGAATAGTCTACAGGAATAAAGAAAATACAAATTACAGAAAAGCCAATTTATATTGCTACTTTTTGAAATACAGAAATTTGTTCATCTACTGAAACAGCAGTGAGTCAACATCATCCTCTTTTCTTTAAGTATTAGTTATTCAAGTTTATCCTAGTATCTATTTTTACAAGTATATGTTTTCCTGAAATAAATCAATGTTCTATTTTCTCCTGCTAAGATTAAGAGCAATAGAGTGTGAAAATTTTGGTTAAACACTTCATTTTCCAATTTACATAATTTCCCACCTACTCTGAAGTCCTTCAAAGTATAAGTGAATGACTCTGTACAAACTACTACCAAAGTGAAAATCAGAAAACCAGTACTTTGTACTGGTAATGTAACAAGACATAATTGTTTCATAAAGATTTCAAAAGGATAGTTCATGAAAAAATAAAAATAACTAATTTTAAGAAAGGTATAGAACATATATTCTTAACATATACTCAAAAAGCAGAGAGAAAGAAGAATTGAATTAGAGATTTCTGTGAATACTTAGTTAAGAAATTGGGAAAAGAAAAAATGGGAAGTGTTCAAGTAAGACAGTATCTTAATGTATTCATGGCAATGAAGAGGAAGAAGAAGGAGGAGGGCAAGAAAACATTAAGTATCAAAAAGATTCTCAGTACTCTATATCTGGATTTAATTACATTGTTAAGGAAAATAAAAATCAATGACACTTATTAGAGATGGTAAGGAGGCAGACTTTATTCAAGACCACTGCAATAGGTTATAAGGATCATCACTGTAATGGGAATTTACAGTGGAAGAGAGAGATTGGGCTCAATTCTGAACACAACACAGACAAATGGGAATTTATAATATGGTACAGAGTGAGGGCCAGTTGATTGAAAATTACTAAAAGGAAAAATCAAGGATAAGCGGATTCTGGCTAAACTGACCTAAAAAGTGTTCTTGCTGAAGACAGGCCACGGTGATTAGATAGCACATAGGGGATGATAGAGAATGAGGAACTGATCAGAAACTGAAGGCAAGACAGCGGGTTGTTCTGCTTAAACTGACTTAGCAGGGTTCTTGCAAAAACTAGATTTTATAAGAAAGTACACAGATGGACCTAGGAGAAGTTTCAAGAAAGAGCCTGACTAAAGTTTAGTCAGCAAAGAATCTTTGTCAAGACAATAAGAACTGTACTATTTTTTTTTTAGTTGAGAAGTATGATATTTTTGATATATGAAAGGTGTATGTTGTAACCAAGAATAAAGGAAATTGTAAAGTAACTCTAGTTACCAGGAAAGAGATTGTAAGTAATTTTGAGATGAGTAATTAGTTTGTTATGACCCTGAAGTTGAAAATCCTTTGATATAAAAAATGAGGAGCTAGAGAAAGCCAAAGACTGAACAGAAGTGTGGCTACCTGAAATTCACTGAGGGAGAGAGCAGTTATGCTCAGATGGCTCCAAGCCAACATCCTTTTATCTATCAGAAAATGCCTCCTGGGATGGCTTCTGGGCCTAACTGCCATAAAGAAGGTAGCACTAATCATCACTATTGAGAGATAGTGTTCTGGTTCTTGCTATCAAAGAAACCTAAGTGTAAATACCAAATTCAACTATTTTAAAAGCTTCTCAACTTTTGCCAAGTTATTTATACTCTGGTCATTCATAATATGAAAACAGGGCTAACAATATATGCATTACAGAGTTTTAGGAAGATTAAATGTGATAATGTAAGGAAAAGAAAGGCCTTAGTACAGTATCAGAAATTAGTGAACATTAAATAAATATTAACTAATATTCTTTTGAAGTTCTCAGTATGGTGCCAGCCCTACATAATAAATACTAAAAAATCGTAGTTTATTCCTATAGTATGGTAATAGCTTGTTCTCAGGAAAAGAGAGGGATTACATGTTGTGACTAGGATGTGTGTTTTTTTTTTTTTTTTGGATGTGTTGTTTTAAAGAGAAAGGCAAGATAAGGCCAAGAGGGAAGCCAGTGACAACAGGGGCAGAGGCTGTCCATATATTAATCATAGGCTTCAAATTGGGCTGGGCTGGGTGCATGCCAGAGGATAATGAATGAGTGTCAGGTCAGCAGGTTTAACACCAAATGCTTATATTTCTATTCTTTTTAGCAATCCCCTGTACAAAATATTATGCAATAGTTGAGAGTGTGTGACAGGTAGATAATTTATAGGAATATATTCCAGAATTTAGTTGATTCTAGAGTTTAAAATGTAGAGTTAAGGCACAACAGAGACACAAAGAGCACAATAATATACATAAAGATGTACCTCAAAAAATTGTGTAGCTCATCTTGTTTATTTTAGAGCCTGTTAGTTACATCTTTGAAGAAAGTAAATAAAAGTATGAAAATAAAGAAAAAATAACTTGCTATTTATTTAAAAATGCTTCAATTTCTGCACACCTCAATTTTTATGATAACCATAAAGCTACCCCTACCTGGAGAAGGATTACCAAAACTCAAATATTAGCATCAATTTGTACTGGATTCTCAAATTTCTCCAAAAGCAGCCTCAGCAACTATTAGATGAATGTCAAATGCTCCCTTGACAGTATCAGGAATGCTTTGTGAAAAGTAACTCTGGTCCCTGGTACAATTTCTTCAAGAAGCTGCTGGGTAAGTTAGATATCTGGACTTAGGTAAAATGAGGTTGCATTTCAGATTCTGCTATGGTGTACCTAAGCTCACCAGAGGAATGTTCTTTGAACAGTAAGGGAGAGATATCTAAGCCACAATATTAAGTTTTCTACTCAATTGATACTACTCACTGACAGTCCTCACATAGTTGCACAGTACTACTTACTCAACTTAAAGTAGTTATTCAACTTAGAGTCAGTGACAAAGGTCTTTAACCTCTGGTTAATTTTGTTTGCTTGTTTGTTTTAAATGGAGTAATCTACTCTGTTGTGTGAGGAAATAATGGGGGAGTGGGGATGGGGTTGTGGACAAAGTGCCAAGGTTTAACATGGGAGAATAAGGGCAGCAGAAAGTTACATCATCAGAATGGAAATAAAGACAAGAAACCCCAAGTTGGAGTACAAATGGAAAGATAGACAGACATTATTTTTGAATTTATATTAATTTTTAGGAAACAGTCAGGAGTAGAATTGGCAATGAGTAGGTAGATTATATGTTTCAGCCAAAATAATTGGGAAAGAAGGGAAAAGTCCACTAATTCATTCATTCTTTTAGTCACTGATATAACGACTATCTATTACATACCAAACACCAAGTGATGGGGTAAATTTTTAAACATGGCCATTGCCTTCATAGAGTATAGTCTAGTTATACAAAGAATTAAAAATAGTTAAATCAAAAGGACTATGAATGGCTAATTCCTGGGTAATGGTGATATTAAAAGAAAATTCTGAACTGGCCCCAGCAATAGCTAATTTAATACTATTTTGACAGTCTGTATAAAATTTAAGTTTGGGAATTGAAGTTGAAAAATTGATAGAAACTTATAAGTGTTTTAAAAAATGAAGAGAATCATTATTCTATATGAAGGGGTGCAATCCTTTGATTAAAAGTAATTTGTATCGGAGGGGGAGACAAACCATGAGAGACTGAGGACTCTGAGAAACAAACTGAAGGTTTTGGAGGGAAGGGGGTAAGGAGTGTGGCTAACCTGGTGGGGGGTATTATGGAGGACACGTATTGCATGGAGCACTGCGTGTGGTGCATAAACAATGAATTTTTGAACACTGAAAAAAATAAAATTTAAAAATTTAAAAAGAAAAATGTAATTTGTATAATTAAATTAAAAGTCTCTCTTTAAATGTATTACTGCATTTGCTAGATTATGAAGAAATGGTACTTATAATTAATGTAACCGGTATTAGATGGGTCTTTACTGCAACAATTAGGATTTGTCTTTTTATTTTTGAAGTGTCAAACTGCCTTATAGTAATAATACCCAGGAAAGAGCTGTTTGAAGACATCATTAACATATTTTTATTAATAATACCAGGGATTATTATATTATATAACTATATTACATATCAGAATCATTTTCACAGATATTGCAAAAGTGTGCACAAAGTAAAAGTTCTAAAACTTATATCGCATAACTTTTTATTCAAATACATCCTGTACTCAGAAGTACAGGTCTCAGAAGAAACTTCACCCTATCCCAGTCCCTTTATACATATTTAGCACAAACAGACCAACTATCCCATGAATGCCCCTCAAACATTTTTCAGTGTCTATTTTGGACATTTCTCAGACATTTTTCCCATTTACTTTCTCTGTAACTGCTTAATTTTGTTAGTTTCACTGTCCATGTTTAGCTCTATTCCTTGATTCCTAGACTTTATCTAACTATCATTTACTGTTGACTATGTCTGCTTTAAACATCTGCATGATGCAAATAAAAGAACTCAGGATCTACGTTCATGCAATTTTCTTGAAAATCACTCCTGCCCCTTTTCAGCCCCCAGATCGGCTCCTAATAGTTCTCCACAAAAAAGGGAAAGAGGATTAAACAGAACCCTTTACTGCTTAAAGATTATAATTTTTTTTGCTCATTTAGGATACATACAAAATGTATATTAACTACAGTAAACTAGCCATTACTTCCACATCAATCACTTTTGGATTACATACCCATAGTAGTGAGAGTCTAGCAAGAGGTTATAAATAGCAGAGTTTCAAAAATGATCTTGTAGCTCACAATACAAACACCATCCAAAGGAATGGTCTCAGAATCTTAATATCTTCTGCTCTTTAAAATATAAGTAAAGAAAGAATAAATTTAAGAATTTAAAATACAAAAGCAAGATTTCAACCCAATGTTAGCTGACACCATGGAAAATAATAGAGTGTTCCACTAAAAGAAGAAAAAAAGGAAGATACTTTAAAAAAATATTATATTTATTTATAATTTGTCACAATGAAGTGAACTCATGTTTAAAAAGTATATTTCTCAGAAAATTGAAATACATCCATTTTGAGAGCCAAAGTTTTATTTCTTCAATAATCTTTAATGAAACCTTGATACAAATATTATAATCTTCACCATTTAAAAAAATAATTAGCATCATTATGAACCACAAGTATTGCAGTGAGAGTTAACATGAAGATGCCTCTTTTAGCACTTAAGCAGGTACATAAGGATGATTTTCTTGGATTAAATAACCTTAAATCACTAAGCTTTTTGCTCTTGTGTTTTTCATAGTTATCTTTCCCCTCCCTATCAGCCTGCTATCTCTTTTCACGTTTTGATTATCTCACTTTGATTATTTATTTATTTATTTATTTGACAGAGAGATCACAAGTAGGCAGATAGGCAGGCAGAGAGAGAGGAGGAAGCAGGCTCCCCGCGGAGCAGAGAGCCCGACGCGGGGCTCGATCCCAGGACCCTGAGATCATGACCTGAGCCGAAGGCAGCGGCTTAATCCACTGAGCCACCCAGGCGCCCCCTCACTTTGATTTTAAGCATTTTTTTTTTTTTTAGTGTGACATGAATTTTAAGTAGCTTTGGGGTAAACTTCCAAATTTTTCTGGGGTTTTAGACAGGTGAATCAGCCTAAAAGGAGCTTCCTGATAAATGAAGTGTCACTGCAATTAATTAACGTTATCAAGCCCCATCTGGTTGACCCTAATGAATGCCATAAGAGATACCAAAAAAATAAATAAATAAAAGAATAAAATATTTTGCTTCTAGTACTAATTATATTTAAAAAATAATTCCATGAGTATAATCAAAATTATATCTTATTTAAATGTGCAATTTAATGTTAGAATTGAAATATTGAAAATTTTGGTTTCACATGTTGATTTTATTTTAACATCATTATTTAAACTCAAATGCAGTCTACTTTGTTTTTGTTATTCTGAAAAAAAAAAAAAAAGTCATAAGCCAGTCCTGAGCCCTTTTCCCTGCTGATTAATAGGGTTTTCTCATATTTCCTATCAATAAATCTCTATTGGCCTAATTCAGTGCAGCATTATCCTTCATTAGGGAGTCGGATTTCATGCTATCAGAGAACACTGTGGTAGTAAGGGACCTCAGAGATGATCTGCCCATCCCTTTTATTTTAGAGATTAAATAGGGATTTTAGAAAGATGCTGCCTTTTGAAAAATCTCTTTTGTTCTGATTAAAGTTTATCCTTTTTTGGTAACTTAAATAAGTTTCTTATGTCTTCTTTACATAAGCAATCTCACTATTATATAAGGCAAGCTAACTGATGTTGTACTTCAACCGGATGTTATCAAGTTGGGGAAAGAAAGAAAATCACACGTTTTTTGCTTAAAATTTCACTTATAGCAGTGGTCATGAATTATAAGTTAGTTTTATCCTAAAAAAGTTCTCAACTATGACCAAATAATCCTATCACATCTCATCTCTCCTTTGTTCCATTTTCTATTCTATGTTATTTGGCAGGGATAGAGGAGTGATGTCTGAGAAAAGTCATTTTTGTGTTTTTTTTTTTAAAGATTTTATTTATTTATTTGACACACACAGAGAAATCACAATTAGGCAGAGAGGCAGGCAGAGAGAGGAGGGGGTAACAGGTTCCCTGCTGAGCAGAGAGCCCGATGCGGGGCTCCATCCCAGGACTCTGAGCTCACGACCTGAGCCGAAGGCAGAGGCTCAACCCACTGAGCCACCCAGGCGCCCCTTCTTGTGGTATTTCTAAGAATAAAAGGACATTTAGTATATTTTTCTGATCATAAAAGTAATGGAAAATATGGGAAATAAAGAAAAATATATAGCGTAAATACAGTGACTCATTATGTCACCATCCAGATGTTGAATCTCTTAAGACATTACGGACTTGTCTTTCTGCTGTTTGTGTTTTTTTTTTTAAGTGCATTTATACATACACATTGAATTTGCAAGCCTAGATACGATCTTAAAATTTATTTAAATTCAATTAATTAATATAGTGTATTATTAGTTTCAGAGGTAGAGTTTAGTGATTCATCAGTTGCATATGACACCCAGTGCTCATTACATCAAGTGCCCTCCTTCATGCCCATCTTAAAAGATAATTTACCGGACTTTTTAAGTTCTAATGTAATACACTAAAAACAGGCTTGCAGAGTCATTCTCAAAAATTTCTCCTTCTGTATCCACTGTTAAATCACAGCTCAACTGAGGAAGAAGGGGGTTATGACTTAGAAAAAGTAAAAGTAAAGGTCACCCCATTTTAATCTTGGAAAAAAATTATAGAAAGAAAAAGAAATGCTTTGCTGAAAAGAGCAACAACAAAAGGAATTTCTCCCCTGACTACCTATTTCAACCACTGACAGGAGGTGACTTTTCAGGGCATTTCACAAATAATCTAGAGCAAAGTGTTACCAAGGACAGAAAAGCTTTGAATTTTAGTTTTATCAGATTTATTTGATTTTACAGTTTTATCAGATTATTTGATTTTACTTTTTATATGGATTGAAGTAAACTGAGGGCCAGAGAACCCACCATGGCATCTGTCATGATGTGGTGAGATGGCATCTATCAAACTATGTATGGTCTGATAGTAGTGGTTGGAGTCAATAGTGTTGAGAAGAAGGTGAGTCAGCAATGGGAGGTGATTGAGAGATTTTCAGTACCCAAACCAAAAAAAAAAGAATACAAATTTACCTGCAGGATATGTTCTGCACAAGTAGAAAAAAGTTATTGCCCTGGGTACCACTAGGTACCCACAAAGTCCCTTTATCCTCAAATTTACAAAGACACGAAGACTATCACGTACATATAGGATGACAGTGGTTTAAGGGATGAGGAGATAATTTGAGAGAATGAAAAATTTTATCACAAAATAAACAAACACTAAACAACACTTTAAGTAATTGGATTATTCTTGACAGAATAATTTGAATAGTCACTCCTCTCCCCCTTCACCACCCACACACATTGTTCAAACATTAGGATTCAAGAGAAATATTCACAGGTTAGATACAGCAAAAATAAAGCAGTTACTTTTCTCTTTATATCCACACCATAGAAGAGTTAAAAATCAGATTTGTTTCATATACATTTGCTTGCCTTGAATTTCTGTGGATAATGTGTGCTTCAGGCTGCCACAGCTTAAATTTATTAGAGCATTGCATAATTAGTGATAGGATTAGGGGTTTAAATCCAATATCAACCAATTTAACCTTTGCCCATCTAGATTTGACCTGTTCCTAACAGCCATCAGACAAAAGTATGCCACTGTACAACATGAAATAGAACAACAGAGTGGGCATAGATCACCTCTACTCTTTACCAATGTGAGAAATACAATGGATATACTCCAATTTGGTGAGAAATTAAAAGCATATAGTGTCTTTATATGAACCTTTTACTCAAAGCTTGTGAACACACAAAATTGTTAGTCATTCTCAAAATTTCGTTTATTTTTTTAGCTAAAACCTAAATCCTTCTGTCATATGTACAGAGTAGCTCTGATACAGAAGCTATCCTCAAGAAAAAGATCCTCACCCCTGGAAGTGTAACATATTTTTCTACATTTTATCTTCTCTTTATTAAGAGGAATTCTCTTGAATTATGTATTCAGGATTCCTGATTTTAAATAGAGCACATCTTCTAATCACTTTGTTAACTGCAATTGGTTGCTGCAGGTTGATACCCCAGGATACACCCCTCTCTTTAAAGAGAGATTCAGAGAAGTTACAGTCACTAAAGAAAATCACACCTAATTGAGACTTTATGATCTGAAGTCTTGAAAGAACATTTAAATGGGAAATGTTTATAGAAAGTATGGAGAATTATCTTAAATATTTCATGCTAAGAACAAATATTTCATTACTTTGCTTATTTGAATCTTTCTGTGATGAGCAGATCTTCAATTTTAAAAATAACATTATGTTTAGAATGCTGATAGACATATAGTTTTTCATAACTCTACATCCAAATGTAGAACATGAAGAACCATGAGATAAAGCAATACTATTTCTAGGCACATTAAGAGTGGGCAATTTAAAATAGCACCGGGAATTTTGATTTCTGGAAATTATGTCATTGGATTAAGTTTGGGGCATCTACAGGCTTGAATGCTAATGACAGCTAAGATTTTTTTTTTTTTTTTAAGTTTGTATTTATTTTTCAGACAGAGAGAGACAGGAGAAAGAGAGCATAAGGAGGGGGAGTGGCAGGCAGAGGGAGAAACAGGCTCCCCGCTGAGCAAGGAGCTTGATTAAGGACTGGATTCCAGGACCCTGGGATCATGACTTGTGCCAAAGGCAAACACTTAACTGACTGAGCCACCCAGGCATCCCTCAGCTGAAATATTCTTATAAAACTTTATCATTTACAAAATGTTTTCACAACTTCTAAAGAAAAAGGCAACATAAATATCCTGAATCTTATTTATTAATAATAAATAGCATTATTTAACGTTTAGTTGATCCTATTTTAGTCCCGTATTTAAAGACAGAAGGCTCAGCATGGTTAATTAACTTGCTGTAAGTAGTACACCTTGTAAATGTTAAAGTCAGAAATCAAATTCAGGGTTTAAAGTGGGTGATAACTTCTACACACAAAAAAAATTAATGTATTTATGAATTCATTTTAAAATAACAAACTCATTACATGTTAATATAAAAACACTTCTAAGAATAAAACAAAATTATGCTCTATATAACATAAAATACTGAGAAGCATATCATTATGCATTTTTAAAAAATTTACTATTTATTTGACAAACAGAGATCACAAATAGGCAGAGAGGCAGGCAGAGAGAGAGGAAGGGAAGCAGTCTCTCCCTGTCGAGCAGAGATCCCGATGCGGGGCTCGATCCCAGAACCCTGGGATCATGACCTGAGCTGAAGGCAGAGGCTTTAACCCACTGAGCTACCCAGACACCCCATCATTATGCATTTTTGCAAATCTCTTTATGGCTTAGTAGAAGGCAGCTCAACACATCTTTGGCATTTGGTCAGCAAGCCCCTGAAAAGACCCAACTGAAGACTCACATGACTGAAAGTAAGAAGGAAATAAAACCTTAAAATTATTAAGAAATTAGTTTTGAGCTCTCAGTATCCCTGAAAGAATCTCACGGATACCCAGAGTTTGATTATATCTCTACAGTCCTGGATTTAGAAGGTCTGTATGGGTCTTTTCAATTCTATAGTCCCAAATCTTAATTGGTGATTTACATCTCTGAAACTAGGATTTTGCTATGGGGTATGATCAGTCATTACTATTATTTTTAAAGGCATCTTGAATCAGCATTGAAGAAGACAGCATGAAAGGAATACAAGGAGAATTCAAAAAAACTACAGTAATAAGAAATACATGATAGTGATAACAGGAGTGCAGAGTAGAATAGATTCCAAAGCCAATCTAAATAGAATCAGGTCCATGGTTGAAGCTGAACTGAATACAGATGGCATAAATGCATGATTGGATATTGATTAGTTCAAAGTCACCAACAAGAGGCTGACAGATGATTAAATATTTGCCAGTGAAAGTCCAGTCCTACGACATCCAGCTAAATGAGGACCACAGATATTTGCTACTGCCTTGCTGTTAGAATACTCTACCTAGTTTTCTTAGAAGATAAGCTAAAATAATTGGAAATCAAGGGAAAGCAGTTGACTTTAAAAATGATATACCTGCCAAACATTTTTCACCCAGGATGAAATAATAAGTTGTAAGACAGAAGTCCTTGAAGAGGGGACAGAAGTTCCATATCCTCTACTAACTACCTGAGAGAGATAGAGGTAAGTGTCTTAATCTCTCTAGCCTCAGTAATTCTAAATGAAGGAGATAAACAGAATGATAGCTAACATTTTCTTAAGTCCAATACGCAATGTAACAAACAACAGAGAAGAAGACATTAGGAAACATCTGATTAATGTCAATAAAATTAAATCATAAGATATATTTGATACCTTGATTTTGTTGGAAGACGCTCTCATTATTTTATCATTATTTTTGGTATTCTTTAAAATCTTTTCAGAATATATATCAAAGCATGTTTAAACTACTGTAAAAACAGATTTCCTTTTAGGAATTGAAAGTGAGAGGGAGTATCTAGTTTTAAAATAGTCTCCCCTTATCTGTGGGGGATAAATTCCAAGATCCCCAGGGGATGCCTGAAACCCCAGATAGCACTGAAACTTCTACTATATTTTTTTCCTATAACTACATACCTATGACAAGTTAATTTATAAATTAGGCCCAGTAAGAGAGCAGCAACAATAATAACAAAAAAAGAAAAATTTTAACAATATATGGTAATTAAAGTTTTATGAATGTGGTCCCTCTTTCTCAATCTCTTACTGCACTACAATGACCCTTTTGTGATGATGTGAGAAGATAAAACCCCTACGTGATGAGATGAAGTGAGGTGAATGACGTGGGCACTATGACATGGCATTAAACTACAAGGGACCTTCCAATGATACATGAGAAGGAGGATCATCTGCTTTTGAACCGAGGATGACCTCAGATACTGAAACCGTGGAAAGTGAAACCACAGATAAAGGTAGAACTGTATACCAGTGGGAATTAGGGGAGAATAAAATGAAACATGTTCTGGGTCAGGAAAAACAAAGTAGAACCGTCTCAAGGAGTCAAAATCAATCCCTGTAATGAGACAGCAAGCATAAATCGCCAAAGAAAAAGAAAGTAGATCCTATGAGGAATTGAAAAATTAAGTAGAGAGAAAATCACACAAAAATTTGCATCTTCTGTGGCTTGGAGCAAGGAAAAGGGATAGAGAACATAGAAGATGTTTCTAAGAAGGAAATGAAATAAACTGAAGCCGAAGCAATAATCTACATCATTTAAGTTCATCATAAAAACTCCTTAGGGGCACCTGAGTGGCTCAGTGGGTTAAGCCTCTGCCTTTGGCTCAGGTCATGATCTCAGGGTCCTGGAATCGAGCCCCGCATTGGGCTCTCTGCTCAGTGAGGAGCCTGCTTCCCCCACTCTCTCTCTGCCTGCCTCGCTGCCTACTTGTGATGTCTGTCTGTCAAATAAATAAACTCTAAAAAAAAAACAAAAACAAAAAACCCAAAAAACAACTCTTTAGATTAAAAAGAACTGAGAATGCAGATGCAAACTATTACTAGATTCTAAGGAAAAAAGATCAATATAAAAAGAGACTTACACCATACAGAACCTTGTAAATTTTTTATTTATAAAGATAGATAAATTTGAAATTTATAAATAGAAAAAGAAATAACTTAATTTCAGATTCCTCCTTTGCAGAAAACAAAGAAGTAATCTGACAGGAGTTTAAAGAAAATGTTAAAAATCAGAAATTTTATACAACTGCAAGTGATTTCCCATTCATACAGAAAACTAACAGACATTCTCAGATATATATGGGTTCAGAATAATGGCCCGAAAAGTCTTCTTAAATGCAAAATAAAAATGTATTGAATCTAACTCCAAAAAAAATCAGGAGGCAATAATTCAAAATTTAAAAATAAAAAAAGAATCGTGATATTAACAAATTAACAGTACTTTTATTCTATTTAGATCCTAGGGTCAAAAATAATTCTGCAGCCTAAACTGTAAGGTTTAATCCTGTAATACTACCTTAAGTTGCTTCTTTTTGCTTCTTTCCCTGTACAAGGAAATACCTCTTGAGCACACATCCTTCATCAAGGCTGCCGATGGAATCTTTCTCCTGATAGAAGCCTAAAACATGAAATAGTGTTTTTTTCTTTCTTCAGGCACTTGCTAATAATATCCAAACAACACAGTTGAGCTCCTAGGCTCAGTGAATTATTAAACAAAGTTTTGTTTTGTTTTCTTTGCCTCATTCATGTTATTAGTTTGCTTAGAGCAACATAAAAGCAATTGTAATAGCCAACAAACGTAAATAATGATTTTTCTTGATAATTAAAACTCATATTGAATTATTTTATCCATTATGTTGCCTTTATTTTGATTGAAAATAAAAATAAATCACTAGGGTGTGATATTATCTGTTATTTAGCATTTAGTCCCCTTTTCATGTGCTCCTGAATCTCAGACAGTGATGTTCCTTCAATAACTATGTAACATATACATATATCAACATATAAATACGTGTGCATGTACAAGAACAGTACAAAAGAGTATACCAAAAATATTATTTATGACTAGCAAAATTCTAGAGGCTTTTTCATATTTTAGTGTACACTTTTTTTAAAAGTGAAAATTTTGTTTTCATACTTACAAAACTAAAGGTCGATATTTTAAAATTTTGTGCAAAGAAAATAATCACAACTAAATAAGACTGAAAAACTACAGCTAAAATATTAAGAGTAGTTTTCTCTAGATATCATTGTAAATATTTTTGTTTGTAAAATTTTAATTAGCAATAATCGCGCCTCGGATAAACTTCATTCGCTACGATACTGCCACTGCGCAAAGCTTTTGTTTGTAAAATTTTAAATTTTACACCTTCCTGTATTTGTCAAATATCCCACAAAAAACATTTTTATAATGTCAGAAATGCATTAATGAGCATGTATACATTGTCATTTTAATCTATTTTCTTGTCATGACTGGCCTACCTGGCATTTTGGAACATGCCGTTAGAGTCCTTCATGGGTACTTGCTTATGTCAGTTTAGTGTATCTTTCTCCTCAACTTAACTGTAATCTCCTGCAAGAACAAATCTGGTCTGTCCTTGACATCTACAGGATACATGAGTACAAATGCAGGCACACACTCATACATCTTAATATGTAAAACCATAAATTAAACAAACTGCAAAATAATGTATATTCTATCCTCTTACTTTAGCAGGTGTATCTTTCTAATGACAACAGCAAAAAAAAAAATACGCATCAAGAAATCATTTTCAGAGGATTAAGTTAGTATCATAGCAAAGATAACTATAGTTATCACTACCCATAACAGGATGCTGTGTGGATAAGCTACTAAACTACTAATGTTAGGATGTATAAATAAATATGTACATTCATACATAATATTTTTAGTATATGCATATACTAAAAATATGTATGTGTCTATATTATATATAGTGTTACTATTTCATGAATAATTACATATCTATTTCATAAGACATTTTTCTTGCCTTCATTTTCAGCAAAATCATTTATTGGTGATAATAATAAAGATTTTAACACAATGATCTAAAAAAATTTAAAAAATGTAATTATTCCTAAGTATGTAAAAATTCAATATACTTTAATGAAATATGTAATTCAAATTAAATTAAAAAATAAAAATATGTTTATATATTTATTATTCAAAAATATGCAAGATATTCTAGTATAATAAAAAGAAATATGTTATCATTAGTGAATATCAAACATTTTAAAATTTTAGTGTTTTATTTTATGAAAATATTACTTAAATAATTATTTTTGTAAAAGTAGAACTATTCACAAGTCTATCATTCAGTGTCCACCTACTTATCATGTAAAGAATTGGTATCACACTTTATGGATATTACCTCTAGATTTACATTATTCAAATTAAGATTTATATGAATTGTTAAACATTGAAAATTTTCTCAGCCAGAAAGTGCAACACTTGTAAAAACCCTGCTTATTTCTGGGGCACCTGGGTGGGTCAGTCCCGTTAAGTCTCCAACTCTTGGTCTCAGCTCAGGTCTTGACCTCAGGGTCATGAGTTCAAGCTCTGCACTAGGCTCCACACTGGGCATGGAGCCTAATTAAAAAAATAATAATAGGGGCGCCTGGGTGGCTCAGTGGGTTGTGCCTCTGCCTTCGGCTCAGATCATGATCTCAGGGTCCTGGGATAGAGACCCGTATCGCGCTCTCTGCTCAGCAGAGAGCCTGTACTCCCAATCCCCGCTCTCTGCCTCCCTCTCTGCCTACTTGTGTTCTCTCTCTCTCTGTCAAATAAATAAATAAAATCTTTTAAAAAAATTTCTGAGTATTTCTGAGTACCTTAAGGATTACAAATTGGATAACAAAAGGATGCAAGAATGTGAACGCTCAACATTCCTGGGAAAGAGTACTTCACTATGTAGGAACCTAACACATTCACATTAGCTGAAAAAAATATTTTCAAAATTATTGTTTCTAAGTGCTTTTACTCCTCACATTTCCTCTGCATTCTGAAGAAGTATGTCACTCTTTAACACTGGAAATATTTCCTACCTTCTTTGAAGTATATAGAGTATGCATTTGAAAGTTCATAGTCTTTTTTTTAACATACATTTTTTAAAGATTTTACTTATTTATTTGACAGAGAGAGAGAGAGATCACAAGTAGGCAGAGAGAGAGAGGGAAGCAGACTCCCCACTGAGCAGAGAGCCTGACGTGGGACTCGATCCTAGGACCCCGAGATCATGACTTGAGCCGAAGGCAGTGGCTTAACCCACTGAGCCACCCAGGTGCCCCTGAAAGTTCATAGTCTTAAAAATAATGTCATTAAAATGATATTACAAAAAAAAAATACTGACAGTCTTTTTCAAAAGCAAGTCCAACTTTACTTCTGCAAGGGAATATTTGCACTATATATTCAAAACATACATCCTTTTATGAATCCAGAGTTTATATCTTTCTGTACTATAAATATATAAAAAATATATATATAAATATATATATATATATATTTTTTTTAAGTAAACTTTATACCCAAGGTAGGGCTTGAACTCACAACCCCTAGATCAAAAGTCACATGCTTTACCAACTCAGCCAGCCAGGTGTCCCACTGTGCTAGAAATGTCTTCATTTTCATAATCATGGAACATTATTTAGCACAATTGTGCAACTAAGAGAGATTATGAATGCTAAAAGCTACTGATTAAGGAAAAAAGTACTTTTTTACTGTCAATTTGTTGACGCAAATATCAGGCAATGTCACTCTATCATGGTCATGTCTCAAAATATCTTTATTTTTACTCCAACATAAGAAAGACTCTGTAAAGTATTTGTGTATTTCAAGATGATTTCACTGAAATCAGCACAGGGTTTCAATAAGGTAATCAAATCCTTCAGAGACTCGTCTAAATATAATTTGTAACTTGTAAGGTATTTTACATTCTCTTTAAAATAATACCTGACAGAAATAAAAAAATAAAAATAAAATAAAATAACACCTGACAGAAATAAAATATGAAAGGATTTCCTTCTTAGTCCCCAAAGACATACAGTAGACCTTTTTCTATTTCGGCCTGAGTCAACAAAAGTATTAATGTAAATACTACAACTCAGCATGTTCCAAAGCTGAAAAATACCATCTAAGGGTTTTAAAAAAAAAAAAAAGTTTAAATTTTAGTAACTTATTGTGAACCTTGAAAATTAAAGAGTCATTAAGTTTCCTATATATTTATATATATATACAATTATATAATATATATGCCTACTATATAATATATAAGTATATAATACAATTTATAATATATACATGTATTTAAGTGAATTATTCTCAATATATCTGCGTCTATATGCCTACTCAAATAGTTCCAAAATATATTTTATTTAGGAATAAGATTTTATTTTATACTCATAATTTTTAGTATATATGATAAAATATCATTTTCTTCCTGCTGTATATACTCACTTTAAATTCCAGTTAAATGAATTGAAAAATGCCATTGCTAGTTTTTCTCAATAACTAACATAATTTTTCTTTCCTAAAAAATCCAAAACTGACAGGAACTTACAGTTTTAGAATCAGATCAGAGTTTTCAGCTAATTTTATTTGAGTTATGGCTTATTCTGAAAGAGTCTTTCTAATACAATGTATATTTTCTATAGAATGGATTAGTCATATGCAATTCCTAAATAGGAGAATAATGACAATATAATGTGGAAATTGCATTGATTCATACATGATATTCCCTAGCACTTGAGTGCTTTGTGCCCAATAACTGCTGAGTCCAGTAAGCCATGAAAGAATATGTTATTTTATGTGGTACCCACTGAACCCACAATCAACCTATTAGATCATGTTGGAAAATTCTTCTGACTTAAAAAATAATTATTATATAGTGTGCCATCATACTTGTGTATTGGGTGAAATGGTAGCTACAGAAAGTTATGTCCAAGTACTACTTCTTGGAACCTATGAATATTGTCTTGTTTGGAAAAAGGGTCTTTGCAGATGTAATAAAATCTTGAGGGGCGCCTCTGTGGTTCGGTCCTTTAAACATCCAACTCGTGATTTAGGCTCAGGTCATGATCTCAGGGCTGTGAGATCAGCCAGTCCAGTGTTGGGCCCCACACTCAGCAGGGAGCCTACTTAAGATTCTCTCTCTCCCTCTCCCTCTGACCTCCCCACTCCCCTGTCACACACAGGCACACACACTCTCTCTGGAAAAAAAAAAAAAAAGAATTTTGAGATAAAGATAAAAATATCCTGGATGGTCCCTACCTCCAATGATGTCTCTTATAAGAGGAAGGCACAGTGAGATTTCAGACAGAAGAGGACAGAGGACAAGGCCAAAGGCAGAGCCAGAGTACTGCAACCACAAACTGAAAGAGGCAAGCAAAAGAATTTCCCCCTAGAGGTTCCTGGGAGGCAGACTTGCCCTCCTGACACCTTGATTTAGATTTATGACCACCAAAATTGTAAGAAAATAAATGTTTGTTGTTTTAAGCCACTCAGTTTGTGGTAATCTGTTATGGCATCCTCAGGAAACTAATACATCTTATAATTTTTATTTTTGTTTTTATAACAAAGCAACCTAACTGAAATCTTTCTTATTCTTCCTTTCAGAGCTGACTTTTTACTTTCTTTTTGTAAGTAAAATCCTATAATGTACTGCGATATTCATACTTATTAGGAATTTCATATATCTTTTTACTGCAGCAGTATATTTATAAGGACTGTCATTTGTTTTTGTGTTCCAATTACAAAGTTTTACCGATTTTGAATGGCCTTGCCTAGCCTTAATTTTACTACAAAGGCATGTCATTTTTAATATGAGATTTTGCAAAAGAGCTCAGATTTTCTTAAGGAATGATTACTTTGTGAGATAATAGAAATGCCCATATTTTATGTGAATAGATAGCCCCACCAAAAAATTTAATTCTACATAAAAACTGACAACTTAAAATGTTACTAATTATTTAAAACTTTTTCATAATTTCTGGTAAACACAATGTCATAGAAACAAAGAACTGGATGTGATCTTGATGATCATTTTGTTTAACTTCCGGAACAATGGAGGAAACCTCTTTATGGCATTTCTATAATAACTGATTGACAATTTCTATTGACAGAACACTCACAACTTCACCATATAGCCCACTCAAACTAGAGTCTTGTAACCATCTATGGTTTCTAAATTTTAACTTTTTGAAATATATTTAAATTTTACTTTTTCATTTTTACTTTCATTTATACTTACATCTTTACCTCTAAGTTAACATATTTAGATAGATTTAAATAATCTTCCTTTAGGTAAAATAAAAGTTGATAGGGTGACTGAGAATTTGCTACAGTGAAAATATAAATATAGAGAAGTAATAAAACTCTCTAAGTAGAATTTGATTTGGATAAAACCACCTAAATGTTCGGGGGGCCTGGGTGGCTCAGTCATTAAGCATCTGCCTTTAGCTCAGGTCATGATCCCAGGATCCTGGACTCAAGCCCTGCATCTGGTGAGCCTGCTTTTCCCTCTCCTTCTGCCTGCCACTCCCCCTGTTTGTGCTCTCTCTCTCTCTCAAATAAATAAATAAAATCTTAAAAAACAAAACAAAACCCAAATGTTCATCTGATGAATGGATAAACAAAATGTGGTATATTCACATGATAGAATATTATTCAGCAATATAAAATGGTACGATATGGATGAGCCTTGAAAATATTATGCTAAGTGAAAGAAACCAGATACAAACATACATACTTTTTAAAATTCCTTTTTTTATGAAATATCCAGAATAGGCAAATCTATGAATCAGATAGATTTGTGATTGCCAAGGCCTGGCAGTAACAGGGAATGTCAAATGACTGCTAATGTGTTTCTTTTTGAGGTGATGATAATTTTCTTATATTAGATAATTGTAGATTTGCAACTCCATGAATACATTAAAAACTACTGAAATAAACATTTTAAAATGTGAATTTTATGTTAAATGGATTATACCTCAATAAAGTTGTATTAAATCATACAAACAAAACATAAAACTAAACAAAAATAAATAAAACAAGATCTACAAGGTACCAGCAATTATGAGAATGGAAGCAGGGGGATGGCAAAGGGAATATGGATAGAGCTGAGAGCTTAAGAACTTTACATCACCTACGAATTGATGATACTCCTTAAAAACTTGTGCAGCTAATCAGTACGCAACAGCCAAAACTAGGTAAGGGTTGTGCACCTTCCAATTCAAAGGCATATGGAAGGACATTTAGCATATGGAAGGCTAAAGTCTGTAGCAGAAGAGCCTGGGCCTTATGGACCCTTGCAACCCATTAACTGGATGTCCTTTCCAGAAAAATCCTACATTGTGAGAAACTACAGGATATAGAATATATATTGAGAAGATTCAGATAGAATTGGGAAAGAAAAAGAGGGCTAACAAATTTCAAAAATGCATGGCTATATAATTTTTTAACATCAATAAAAGTAACAGAAGTCCTAGAGCTATAAAGTTAGGAAGGCTATCTTGATGTATCTCTTCTTAAGAGTATAGAAAGAAAAACTTATTACATCTGTACCTAAGCAATAAAAAAGAACTATAGTAAACGCCATGCAAATATGTTATAAATGAAATAAAAATAAGAGCAGAGTGACTTACTTATAGTAAATAAGACCCATCCGAAAATAAAAAAAAAAACCTGACTTTGTATTTCAAAACAATCTACAGAAACTTAATAAAATGATAGAAAACAAACTTCAGAATTAAGAAAAAACATGATGTGATTGGACAGACAAAATTGTAGAAGATCTTACATAATTTAAGAAATAATTAGAAGAAAAAAGAGACATCATTTCAGAAATAGAAACTAAGTTAGAAGTTTTACACTTCCTCTTAAGAGAAGTAGGAGATGGAAAGGAGGAAATTGTTTTAATCAAAAAAAAGAGAATAAATAGATACAAACTACTTAAAAGATATTCAGAAACAGAGGCAAATAAAATCAAAGCAATGGAATGTAACAAACACCAAAAACTATAATTTCAGAAACATTTTTCTGAAATAAAAGAAGACTTGAAACAATGTATTAAAATAGCAGACCACTTACTTGAGAAAGTTGATGCAGAAGAGCCAAAATAACATACACTGGTAAAGCCAATGGACTCAAAAATAAGCACTTTTATTTTCTTATAGACATAAATACCGAGTGATTTAAAGACAATCCAGTTGCTATTAGATTTTTCAAATTTAACACGCCAGAAAACAATAGAATAATACATTTATGGAATTCAAGGAAAGAAAATGTGAGCTAAAAATTTTATTTGCAACCAAAGTGACTTTTAGGTCAATAAGCTACAAGCTGTTATGAACGGAATGCTGATCTTAATGAACCCTTCCATGAGAGCAAGCGTCCTACAAGAAAAATGATTGAATAAACCTGCATATTATATTAAGTATAAACTATACCTAAAATTAAATGATGGCATTTATTTTGAAATTACATGCAAATTCTGCTAACTCTGAATTTATCATTGAATAGACTGACGTTCTTCTATTAGGATAAATAATGCTTCAGTTTGCATACTCACTTATTTTATAATCCCAATACAATTATGCCACATTAATTTAAAAAATATTTTATTTATCTGTTTATTTCAGGGAGAGAGAGTGAGAGGGAGAGTGCACAGGAGGTTGTGGGGGGAGGGGAGAGGCACAGGGGAATGGAGACAGACAAACGGACTTGGCGGAGCATGGAGCCTGACTGGGGTCAAGGTACCACCATCCTGAGATCACAACCTGGGCTGAAACCTAGAGTCTGATGCTTAACCAACTCCACCCAAGTGCCCCATGCCACACTGACATTAAATCAACATTTGCTGCTGTCATCATGGGTAGTTAAATATTGTTATTCTTCAGAGAGTGCACTCTACTTAAATTTTGTTTTTCTTTTTGGACAAAGTCTCTTTTTCATGGAGTTTGTAATTATTATTTTTTACATGCTTTAAGTTTTCATTGGTCCTTTAAAATTACCTTCTCACATCATGTAATAGTCCCTCAACTATATTTTCTCTTTATATCCTTCCTTAATTCAAGTAAAATAGTGGATTCAGTAATCTGTGAGATCAAACATCATATATTCTATCATTTTCTCCTCTAGTTCCCAGTGGACCTAGAGAGGCATATAGCTTTCAAAATCTTCACAATACAGCTGTGGCCTCAAACATCCCATCACCATAATTCTGAGAATTTTCTTCCAAAACTTCATAGAGAGAGGTTGCATACTGTGGGCTTTACAAACACCAACTTTGAAGTCAATTGTATCTGAGTTCAAATTCTACTTCTCAGGGGTGTTTTGAGGATCAGTGATTTAATATGCATAAAATAGTGAGAGTTGTTAATTTATAAAGCTAAATGACATATAATATTTTTAAGTAAAACTTTGTTCCCTGCACCACATTTACGGCTTCCTCTTTTTTGGCTTCATCTACTGTTTTGGTAGAACAGATGTTTCAGGAACTTCTTGAGGAAGGATTGAAAATAAATTGTTGAGATGTTGCATGTTGAAAATGCACTTCTTCTTCCTTTACACTTGCTCAAAATTCTAGTTTAAAAAATTAAATCATATGATTAAATCAATGGGGAAAAAATTCAATCATGTGATTAAATCAATTTTAATGAGCAATTGAAGTGCTTTTTAAAGTCTTAGAGAAAGCAGAATAAGGGTTTCCTGAATTACAAAGCCTAAGTTAAGTTAATAAATTCTGATGCTAAATATTTTCAGTGATTAATGACAGGAGAGATACAGGACAGTGGCCTCAAGTATTCCAGGAGATGTGGACTCTTACTTATAGGAAATGAGCTACTTAGATTCCCTTAAACTTAACCTGTAGTTTAACCATTCCTCAACCACTGCAATTAAGTCTCTAGGAATCATAACCTATGTTCATCTGCAGGGATTCTCCCTGTTCATAATAGTTTGTAGATTATATACTTGAAAGTCAGTCTGTTTGTAAATAAAGTTTTTGGTTTCCACTATGTTTAAAAATGTATATATATACTCTAGCTATCAGCTACCAATATGGTTCAAATTAAACCCTTATCTTTAAAAGGAATGGAAAATCTTGAGACATCGAACATTTCAGGAAAAAAACAAACACTAAAATGAGTTTTTGCCAAAATAGAAACAACAAACATCACCATCAGCCATAAAAAGGAAGAACTATGGGGTTCCTGGGTGGCCCAGCTGTGTCTGCTTTTCGGTTCAGGTTATGATCCCAGGGTCCTGAAATCGATCCCTGCCTTGGGCTCCTTGCTCAGCGGAAAGCCTGCTTATCCCTCTCACACTCCCCTTACTTGTGTTCCCTCTCTTGCTGTCTCTCTCTCTCTCTCTCAAATAAATAAAACATTAAAAAATAAGTAAATAAAAACATAAATAAATTAAGAAAATAAAAGGAAGAACTAACCAGGTCCAAGGAAATAAAGTTAATGAAAGAAATAAAGTTAATAGAAGAAAAAGACTAAAATATTAAAATAAGAAAATAAGTAAATACATTTAGAGTGAATAAATGAAATACATAAACAAGTAAAAATATTAAAAAGAATTTTTATTTTAGATTAACTTTGTATTTCAATATTAAAATAAGTATAACATGAACATAAACTTTAATATAAAATAAATAAATCATTAAATGAGTAAGATATCAAATGAGTAAAACTTAAGAAATATGATAAAACTTTATAATAGAAAATAAAAAAGAAAAGTGGGATACTTTTTAAAATCCAGTGCTGGAACTCAAAATGGTTAATCGATCTTCCTGCATGCAAAACAAAACAAAACAAAATATCAAAACAAAATAACAAAACTTGATTGACAATACACACACAAAAGAGAAAATGGGACAAAGTTATGCATAAAATAAATGGAGTGGAAGAACAAGCAAGAGTATTATTCTAAAACAGAAATTAGGGATGTCTGGGTGGCTCAGGGTTAAGCCTCTACCTTTAGCTCAAGTCATGATCCCAGAATCCTGGGATGGAGTCCCACATCGGACTCTTTGCTCAGCGGGGAACCTGCTTCTCCCTCAGCCTGCTGTTTCCTCTGCTTGTGCTCTCTCTCTGACAAATGAATAAACAAAATCTTAAAAAAGAAAAAAAAAAAAAAGAATTACTAAATGATGTGATGTACATATCCAAATCTCCATAACATTCATTGATAAAGTACTCTAGAACATAAAAACAGATAGGATGGAGGGGGAAAATAATCACAAAAATAATGTAAAAAAAAAAAAACAAAAAACCTATAAATCGAAGAAAGATAAGTCTTTAAATTGGAAAGTACCATCAAATGGCAAAAGAAAATAAAGAGAATGACCCAAAAATCATAAATGTGAAAATGTTGAATAATGAATTGAAAGATAAAAAAGAAAATTGCAAAATTTTAGGAAAAATACATATAATGAAGTAATAATCATACCAATATTTGTTTGCTTGTTCTGCAATCTTGACCTGTAATGTACTAAATGGGCTAGATTCTCAATTTTATCTCTATAATCTCACTTTAGGTCACAATTCTTGTTCCCCTATGCTGCAAAGATACAAGTTTCTTTATGCACCTCAAACACACCAAGTTCATTCATGCATTAGGACTTTGGAATATGATGATTCCTGTACTTGGGATGCCCTTAAACCTTAGATATTTTCAAGCTGTCTTTTTATTCAAGATTAAATCTTAAAGTCATTTCCTCAGTGTAACCTGATTTCTTCTTCTGACTTCCATTCCCAGTCACTTTCCAGTCATTTTCCATTACATAAATTATCACTTACTGAAAATATGCTTTCTAATCCAATTTCCTTTTTTTTATTAGTCTCCTCTCATCAGAATATAAAATATATAAGACAGGAAATGTATTTTTCACCTCCTTCTATTTTTATTGTTGTTGTAATTATTATTATCATTACTATTATTATTATCATTATCATTTACTATCTCCCCAGAAATAGGAATTATGTCTAATACATATTATGTGTTCATTAAGTATCTGCTAAATGTATGAAATTACAGAGCAACATACTACTTTTCTATGGAAAATTCACTTAACTACTTAGACTCAGTTTTCTTTTTTTTTTTTAATATTTTATTTATTTTGACAGAGAGAAATCACAACTAGGCAGAGAGGCAGGCAGAGAGAGAGGAGGAAGCAGGCTCCCCGCGGAGCAGAGAGCCCGATGTGGGGCTCGATCTCAGGACCCTGGGATCATGACCTGAGCCGAAGGCAGAGGCTTTAACCCACTGAGCCACCCAGGCGCCCCTAGACTCAGTTTTCTTATAGGGAAAAAAAAAGGCAGCTAAATTACATGGTTTCTGTAGTTACTTATAGCTTAAATTTTTATGAACCAAGGTTGACTACTTAAACTCCTCAAAATCAACAGATCTTAACTCACCAATCTCTTTAATCTCTTCTGTACAATAGGGCATATTTGTCTTTTTCTTGTTATTATCCCTTTTGTTACCTTGAATATGAACTATCTTTCTTTTTTCTTTTTTTTTTAAGATTTTATTTATTTATTTGACAGAGAGATCACAAGTAGGCAGAGAGGCAGGCAGAGAGAGAGAGGGGAAGGAAGCAGGCTCCCGCTGAGCAGAGAGCCCCATATGGGGCTCAATCCCAGGACCCTGGGATCATGACCTGAGCCAAAGGCAGAGGCTTTAACCCACTGAGCCACCCAGGCGCCCCATGAACTATCTTCCTATAACACAACATAATTAACTCTGTGTTTTAGTTGTAGGAAAAGACTGATCTCTAACTCTAGAAGCCCAAGAGCCCAGATAAAGACAAAGAAATTCCTTCTAGGCTTTCTTTATTGCTAGGGCATGAGCAAGTGACCTAAGAACAAGACTCATGTTCTTGTGCAGAGAGTGGAGGTTTCACTGTGGTGGCAAAAGATGGCAGTGGTTTCCAGGGACAGAAGTAGCAGTGATATCACAGGCCACATCCGGAGTCTAGTATAGCTAGTAGCAGTCGTGCAAGCTGTAGCATCTGATGATGTATTGGCAGTAGGAAAGACTTTGCTGAAATAATTTTGGTTACAGGGTTAGGTACTACCTAACTTTCTTTATCCCTCCTCATTTTCTGTTCGGTGATTTTTTTTTTTTTTTGAGCTATTCCATACACTTCCAATAAATTTATTTTGTTTTACAATACCTACATTCTGTTTTTTAAAAATGCTTTCAGCCAAGATTGCTGACTAATAGCTAACAATATAGTTATAAGACATTCCTCAAACAATTTCAGCAAATTCTTAGAAGTATGTTTACTAAAATTATTATTCATAATTGTTAGAAATAGTGGCATCAAAATAATTTTTTTGTGAAGACAAACTTGATGAATACTCAGCAAAAAATTAAGGGTAGATTGTAAGCTTTTTCAGGTAGAAAGTCCTCTGTATTTCAAATCTTTTATGTATGTATATATGTGTGTACATGTATTAGGAATTAATGTTTGTTGAACTGAAAAACATAAAGAATGGTGGTTGGTGAGATACTGTATATAAGTATTTAAATTAGAGTGTTAGAAAAATACAATCACAAATATACTAAAAAAATAAAATTCAAAGTAAAACCATTCAATAGAAAGAATTAGCTTATCTTAATGAAAGGTAGACATTACCAAAAATATATAACAGGTAACATTCATACACTTTTGTCATAAGATACATCTGAAAATATATTTTCAATGTATATAATTTTATGAAGGAAAAATATCCATAAATCAAATTTTATTTTTAAACTATAATACATAAATAAATGACTTTCAGAACAAAACATAGTTATATAAAAATTTGAGTGTTAAAAAAAAAGCTTGACTTGTGTGAGCATTATATATTATACCTTAATATAAGGAAATATAGATCTTTTTCAAAGAGTTATGCTAACTTTACCCAAAAAAGAACAATTATTAAGCTGTAAAGATAATCTCAAGCTATTCCACAGACAAAAAATCAGAAATGATACTGGGACTCTAACTGAACTAGAATAAAACACAACTCTAAATGAATAAATGTATGTTAGTGTGTTAATAAAATTAACCAAAAAAAAAAAAACGAAGAATAATAAGCTTTTTAGAAATTTTTTAGAATTTTAGAATATTTTAGAATATTTTTAATGGTTAAAGAAGAAATCAGAACATAAATTACAGACTATTTAGAACTAAAAGACAATAAAAATAATACATCTCAAAAATCTATGAATCTAGTAAAGGGATAGTCCTAAATACTTGTCATGAAAATATAGGTTTAAATCGATAAGATATAATTTTTATCTCAGAAAACTAGAGAGAAAAACAGCATAGAGAAAGTGAAAAGAATAAATTCATAAAGATGAAGAACAGTGGTCTTAATTTGACAATAATAATAAATTCAAGCAATAAAATCAAATGTGGGCTTTAAGAAATATCAGGAGGAAAGAACAATGTTTGCAGTTTTATTAAAATTTAAAAATACTACTATATGGGGCGCCTGGGTGGCTCAGTGGGTTAAAGCCTCTGCCTTCGGCTCAGGTCATGATCCCAGGGTCCTGGGATCGAGCCCCACATCAGGTTCTCTGCTCTGCAGGGAGCCTGCTTCCTCCTCTCTCTCTGCCTCCCTCTCTGCCTAGTTATGATTTCTCTCTGTCAAATAAATAAAATATTAAAAAAAAATTTAAAAATACTACTATAAACTACACTAGGAATACAGAAAGAACATAATTCTAAGTATATATTTTTAAATTTAGGAAAAGCTCTGTATAACTTTAGTAATAATCTTGAAATTTTACATTATCAGACAATTTCTTATTATATCTTAGGCATCAAATTTGACAAAAATGTAAAAACACCTGAATAAAATAAAAGTTCAGATAAATTGAAAACGCAAAGATCTCCTGCCTCCAAATAAGTACTTGATCAAATTTAGCACCTATTCCTGATTTTATATGTAATATTATATTATCACATTATATCATCCACAGATGATAAATAAATAAAAATAATATGAAATTCTAGGATAATTCGCCAAGTTTAAAATAAACATGTTTCAACTGGCATATTGGCAATATTTTTTTATTTTTTTATTTTTATTTTTTTTAAAGATTTTATTTATTTATTTGACAGACAGAAATTACAAGTAGGCAGAGAGGCAGGCAGAGAGAGGAGGAAGCAGGCTCCCTGCTGAGCAGAGAGCCCTATGTGGGGCTTGATCCCTGGACCCTGGGATCATGACCTGAGCCAAAGGCAGAGGCTTTAACCCACTGAGCCACCCAGGCGCACCGGCAATCTTTTTTTAAATTGAAATCCTAGAGAAATGGGACTAGTATTTTAGTATATATTTTAGTATATATTGGAATACATTTTTTTGAGGGACAATTTTAAATTTGCATGTTCTTTGTCCCTGAAGGGAATCTTAGAAAAATATTTCAATATATATATTGACAATGTATGTCAGTCAAGGCATACTTGGTAATAACCAAAACTGAAAAATACTAGATGTCTATCAATGAAAAATGGCGAAATAAAATATGGTGTGTTTATCATAAGGAACATTTTAGATTTTTTTAAAAAAGTATGATCTCATTTATATAAAATGAAAATGACAAAATGCATTTTAATTATAAATTTATGTGATGCTTATTTAAATTTTGGTGTATTACATGACATCTTGCTTTTTTCTTCTTTAGTTCAAATTAAGTCTGACTCTGAGCCCACATGGTAAAAACCTGGAAGGATACAAATCAGACTATTAAATATAGGAATGGGAGAGATACATCAAACGGAGACTTCTACATTTTATTCTATAATTCTTTTATTTATGTACCCAAATTTATTTATTTTTTAATACTAAGCATGTACTTGCTTTTTTATTTTAGTCTTAAAATCTTTTAAAAATGTGTCAGAAATATGGTAAATTTTTTCCCATTACTATATGGTAAATAGTTTTCAATTTCTTATTATTTTGGTGCTTTTTCTTGTAGTAGTTATTACCCTATTTTAGTGCCTATTAGCTGCACTACTACCAATTACTTTGTCACTGCCTTAGTAGGTACACAAAATGAAATAAAGTTCAGTAATTGTTAGTAAAATGATGCAAAAAATTTAGAAGAAGTGATGAAATGAGCAATATCACTAAGCTGCTGAAAATGTGCTGAGATTCACGAAGTGCTTTACAAAAGAAAGCAAACAAACAAGACTTCATTACACAGTTGACTAAGCTCTGCAACTGATGGGCAATCCTCATTGCCTTATGACATTCAGGCTCTCATTAGTGATATCAGGCCATCAGAGGTCACAATAAAATTGGATGTGTGCTGCATCCAAGGTGAAGTTTTAAGAATTGTTTCTGAATTTATTGTTAAGAATCATATAAGATCAATAGATGGCAAACAGATATAGAAATGTCTTTACACAAGAATTTAGGGGGCTCTACTCCTAAATCCAAAATATTTACATATCTAAAAAAGAGGGACTAGGAAACACAGAAGAAAGAAGTTGTGAAAGCCAACTTATATTTTCAGTCTTTCACATAAAACAGAATGATAATAAATAAAGGCTATTACCATAATTCTCCATTATTTTCTTATAAATCTGACTTTATGGAAATCATGTTAATGCTTCCTGAAGATGATAACACAAACAGAACCTACACATTTACCTGCATGCAAGATAAAATTTTAGTAACATCTCTGACTGCCTGAAATGCAACTGAAACCCAAATCTGTATATTATTAAAGTAATAACACCCTTGGCAAGAAAGGCAAGTTGTAGGTTGTATTTCCCATCTTTTAGGAGAGGGAGCTTGGGTGCCTGGGTGGCTCAGTTGCTTAAGCATCTGCCTTCAGCTCAGGTCCAGGGTCCTGGGATTGAGCCCCGCATCTGGCTCTCTGCTTGGCGGGAAGCCTGCTTTCTCCCTCTCCCACTCCACCTGCTTGTGTTCCCTCTCTCCCTGTGTGTCTCTCTGTCAAATAAATAATCTCTCTGTCAAATAAATAAATAATATCTTTGGGAAAAAAAAGAGAGAGAGAGAGAGAGAGAGCACGCGCCTTGCAAAACCAAACAGATTGCCTGCAAAGCCTTGTAAACTTGATTTTTTTTAATCACAGAGAAACAACAGCTATCAATAGAAAATCTCAACCAAAGGATTCATAGAGCTTAATCTACTAGATTAAACTGAAAAGCAATTCACAGGGCTCTCAGTCTAAATAAGAGAGGTATAATAATACTTTAGAGGCATTAGTGAGATTTCTAAAACCCAGTATCAGCTTTGGTAATGGTTAATATTTCAGTTTCTATCCATATTTTTATCATGAGCACATTTAAAGCTTTCACTCTGAAAAATGAAATTTATGACTATGTGATGCATAAAGTTCTTTGACATCCTCTTGTATAAACCTAAACTGACTTTTTACTGACTTTTCTTTAACTTTTAAAAATTCTAACTAAACTCTATTTTTTCCTTGGGGATTTTAGGTTTTTTTATGGATTGTAAATATTATAATAGTACATTATATGAAAATAAAGAGAAAAAAGTAATTTTAGCAACTAAACAAAATATTTTAATAAAAATAAAACCACTAATATCCTCCGATAACTAAGTGATCAAAAATTATGTCAAAATATGTATACTTAAACTATATAACATTAAAGTTAGAATATTTTTCACATATACATGTGTTTATGAACCAATGTGGTTTAAAATAGGCTATTTTCCAATTTACTTTGGTATGCTAAGTGATCTAACTTTAAGCAAAAATCATTTGAAAAATTAAAAATAAGGAAGCTAGAAGGGCATAGAAGTTGAACCTTATAATTTAAAATTATAATACTGAAGCCCAGTGAGATTAATTTTTATAAATTCACAACTGCTAGAAGAAGAGAAGCCATCTCTAGAACCTAGGATCTCCTGACTACCAGTCTATTTTTACTTTTCATTTTTTGGGCTGTCATTTTAATTGAAAAGTTAACTATGTTAAAAGTTTATATAAGTTAGAGGAATTAGAAACTATTGAATATCTTATAAACTAAGCTGTGTATTAATAATTGTTAGCAATCTCATAAGTATTCAGTAAAGAGGAAACTTAAAATTACCAGTTATCTGATATTCTCAATTATCATGAACTATATCATCAACAGAAAAGTATATAAGAAAAGTATACCTTATTTAAGGTATACACATACAAAAAATTCAAACTTTTGAGTTTAAAAGTAAATTTCATACTATGGAAGCATCACATTTGAATTTTTACCCACCATCACTAAATATTCTTTTCTTTCACACACCTGGTCTTCTTCAGATTAGTAGCACTATTTATCAGTCCTAAAATCCAATACTATATTAAACCAATTTAAATCTACACATTTTATTAAAATAAGTAATTAACTCTGACATTCCAATGAAAATTTATCTTTATCTTTAAAGATAAATATACACTAAGGCATTTGTACTTTTCTTATGAAACATAATTTATAGCTTATTTGAATTAGGACTGAGCACCCTCAAACTCATTTGATAAGAACTGTTCACATCACTTAGCAAATCTCATCACATCATACAGGTCATATCTTCTCAAGTCCAGTTCCTATCCACCTTCCACTTAGTCACAAAGGCATTTGTGGATACAGTCCTTTGTGTTATGTGATTTTCTCTCCAAATTCAAAGCAACATAAGCAGTTCAGCTCAGTGAAAATACTAACTCAGAGCAATAAATGTTGAGCACTAGGCTTTTTACTAGCAGTAAACTTGTGCTTCTGTCTGCTAGATACCAAAAAGGTCAGTGATTCTCAAGCAAACAGCTCCCTCCACTGGCCCAACCATCTTTACATGCTCTGAAGTCTAAAGACACTTGAGTTCACCTACTACCAAGTTTGTATATGGACCACAGAATGCTGGACTGCTTGAGATTTTAGAAACACTGCATTAAAAGGTGGGTCAGCCAGTAGCTAAGAGATGAAAACCCCTGTAGAGTACTAAGATCTCAATGAAAATATTATAAGATGAAGAAATACATATTAATACATATAAATATGAGAGCTCCTTTCAGGAAAAGCAAGACCTGAAGTTGGGAAACTAAAAAGTAGCTGGCAGTTCTGAGAGGATATGATTGATAACAAAGGGAGGAACTATGATCTCTAAACTACCATCCAAAGGTAGTGGGTCTGGCTGGGCTTTTGTTTTACTGGCTAGGTATTAAAATTTAGGATTGACCTGAACTGCTTGGGTCAGAATAAAGGTATAATATTCTGCTAGACTTCTTTGCCCTTTTCTCATAGACACTCATCCTCTTTTAAAGAATATTTTCAGTTTGAAAGGATTCTCATCATTAGCCTATCTGTGGTGCCTGTATTTCTTTGTCATCAATTTTGTGCAGTCCAACTTTTTTATTTTATAAGAGGAGAGGTTCAAAAAGATGAAATTGTTTACTAAAAATGTCTTCACCTAAGCTCTGACCAGATCACCTGAAAATCTATTCTTTATAGGAAAACAGTGTTTTACAAAGTGTTTTCCCTGAATCCCTAGCAGCAGCAGCATTACCTGGGACTTGTTCAAAATGCAAATTATTGGGCCCACCCTAGACCTACCAAATCAGAAACTGGGGGAGGGGGCAGCAAATCTGTGTTTTAACAAGCCTTCCAGATGATTATGATGTACATTAAAGTCTGAAAACTACTCTGACAAGTGTAACAAAAATTTTAAAATAAATTATTTGATAATATTAATGAAAACAAAAATCTCAGCAGTGTTTATTGTATTAAATTTTAATGTGTAAAATCAACCTTTGATTATGTTCAGACTGACAGTCTTCAATTGATCTATGGTGGACAAATCATTCTCACGTGTTGACTCTATCCCTTCCAATATCCCATTCTGTTTTGGCTGAAAATACCTATTCCTTGTTCAGGTTCACTCTAGAGATAATTCCTGTGTATTTTTTATTTTTCTCCTAAAACTGAATCAAGTTTCAGATCAAGTTGGCTTTTTTCCTTTTACAAAGGCATACTTCTAGCAAAGCAATTTTAAACACTCCATTTACCCATTCAGGGTAACTTCCATGATTGGATGTCATATAGTTGAGGGGCAAAAAAATGTTTCATTCATCTTTGCATATCACCCCTCGCCTCAAGCAAGGTATTTAGTAAGTGTAAGCTCTTAATACATGTTTGTTAAATGAATGATTGGATTAATTAGCCTTATCTGGCCCTCATGGTTTTTGAGATTCTTATAACCACTGCCTTAATGAAGAGTTCTAGTCAATATCATTTAGATAGTTCTCTCTACTCCACTAAAGAGCTAAAAAATTAATGATGTCTGGATCCTTCCCATACCACCTTTACTGGCCTAGAATGATCTCCAGTTTAGTATCAAGAATTATATTACAGTAATAGGAATCAAGTTGTACCACCATCTCTACAGCAAACCTATTACATAAAGGTCCAGTTTAGGTCTATGGAATTGGCTTACTAACTGGTAAGTTCATCTGCCATCTCCATACAAAAAGAAGAAAAATATGTTTCGAAATTTAGAGAGTACAGTACTCAGAAAATAGCAATGAAGGGCCAACATTTCTACATACTAGTTGCCTCAAATATCTTACCTAAATCCTTCCCCAAGTCCGTAGCTAACATATTGAAGTACAATTTCTATCGATAAACATCTCACAAGTCTCTGCCTCAGTCTACAATACTATTTTGGGATTCTATGCAAGATTTCTTTGCTTGGCTTGACAGTTTCTTAGAACCACATTCTGGGGGGGGCGCCTGGGTGGCTCAGTGGGTTAAAGCCTCTGTCTTCTGCTCAGGCCATGATCCCAGGGTCCTAGGATCGATCCCCGCATCCCCCCAATCCCCCATCCCCCCATCCCCCATCCCCCCCGCATCCCTGCATCCGGCTCTCTGCTCAGCAGGGAGCCTGCTTCCTCCTCTCTCTGCCTGCCTCTCTGCCTAGTTGTGATTTCTCTCTGTCAAATAAATAAAATATTAAAAAAAAAAGAGCCACCTTCTGGTTCTTTAATAAAAATCCTATTTTGGGCATATCAACCCCCCAGTACCAACTATTTAAATAAATTTCTCATAGAGTTCTAATATAATATTAATATATTCTTAGTACCCTTTTTGAGAAATATGGAATAGTTGACCATCTGGGCCAGAAGTTTCTAACTGGTGTTCTCTGATTTGTATGATGTACTATATTCAAAAAGAAAACAGAAAAAGGAAAGAACAAAAGGAGAGAGAGACAGACTGACAGAGACAGAGATGGAGAGAGAAGGAGAGAGAAAGATTTTAATTTGGGAGGCTTCATTTAAAATGTGAATTTCTTGGGGCCTCTGAGTGGCTCAGTTGTTTAAGCATCTGACTCTTGATTTCAGCTCAGCTCATGATTTCAGGCTTGAAATGGAGCTCCACATCAGGGTCCAGGCTGAGCATGAAGTCTCCTTAAGATTCTCTCTCCACCTCTACCCCTACACTACCCACCCCCCCCCCCCCCAGTCCATTTGTTCCCTCACTTGGTCTCTCTCCAAAAAATAAATAAATAATAAATAAATAATAAAATAAAAAAAGAGAATAAAATGTGAATTTCTTTTTATTTTCCTCCTCTCCTTCCCCTCTTCTCCTCCTCCTCCTCCTTCTTCATAAAAACTGGAATATTTAGCAACAGTAGGAAGCAACCCTTCATGATACATGAGAATTAAAGCCAGAGTTACAAAATCCAATATTCATTTCTTATAGGTCTCAAACTTGAATTTTCCACAGTCCCCATAAAGATTTCTGTACTCGTTTAATAACTTACTAGGTCTGTAATTCTATGTTTAGATAGACCTCAGGTTTCACAGATGGGATATTAATGACAAGTGGGAAGATAGGTATAGAATGAAGTAGATTTAAAGTTAAATTTAGTGGGGAATGGTAAAGTGATTTCTCTTTGTTAAATCAACCTAATAATCTTCTCTTTGTTAAAACCAGTTATACAAAAAGTTGAAGTCCCATGAAAGGATGAATCTTACAGTAACTGTACACAGTCCAAATATTTGTAAAAAGAGTTAAGCACAATATGGCTGGGGGGGAGGGGAGAAAAGAAAAAAAAAACAGAAATAAAAAAAATATGTGGAGGAAGGAAATTTTAATTTAAACTGCCTGGATGCAGAGATGCTTTATGAATTCCAAATGTCAATATGTCTTATAAATTATAATTCAGAAAGGACTAAATAAATCAACTTATACATGTATATATGCACACATAGTAGCAATTATTTCCTCATATTGTCATCTTTTCTCTTTGTTCTTGCTTAAGTCTCAGATAATTGACAACATCCAGTAGCTTTGCTTTGTACATTTTGTCTGTACAAGTGCTCTGATGTGGGTGACTACAACTTTTGAAATCTCTCCTGTTATAATCCAAAATATGTCAGATATTGGAATCTAACCATTCTAATTTTTCTTTCAGCTGCCTCCAACTTCACTGACTACATTTTCTTTGACTTCCCTTCTTTGATCACTTCCTAAGGTAGATATTTAGTATCACCCCCATTCCCCGATTTATGTTGGAATGTTCCCTTCAGGTAGTTACATGTCTATGTCTATGAATCTCTAAGTTAAGAAAGAGAAGAAAAAAACCCTATCTCACTCAAATGTGCCAAGGGAAAAAATATTTCGGAGAAATATTTTAAAGACTTAACTTTCAAAGTACTTTTTTTCTTTTCTTTGAGTCCTTCAAAACTGACAGAGGGTCAAAGACTCAAACATAATAATGTTCTAGAATTTTAGGATTTAACTTTGTACTGTGTCATTTTTTTTCTACCATCACTTTTTGTTGTTATTTTGGACTGAGGATCCAACAGCAGAATAAAAGTCATTTCTTTGTCTATTCCAGTTCAACTAGGGAATATTTACTTCATTAGAGAATAATTGGCAAACAATATCATAGCTTTTTTAGCCAGTAAAAGGAAAGAAAGAAAATTTTCCAGAGAATCACAAATACACACATTGATACACACATCTAGGTATCTACACTCATGAGCACATATTCATTCCATCCATATAAAACTTAGTCCAAAGGTTCACAACCTTTGGACCAAATAACTATTTATTGATATATTGGACTAAATAACTATTTATTTTGAGAGGCTTCTCTGTATTTGCAAGATACTTAGCAGCATCTCTAGTCTCTACCCACTAGATGCCAGTAGCATCCCCAAGTTGTATAGTAATAATTAAGAATGTTTCCGGATATTGCCAAATGTCCCCTGGAGAGCAAAATTGCCCCCTGTTAAGAACCATTGATTTAGTCCTTTCTAAATGCATATGCCTACTCATCCCTAAGAAATAGATTTCAGATATTAATTTGAAATGCAACTCGAAAGAATATAAGTATCTAGAAATATTATTTGAGTTAAATTGTAAATCATTATAGTCACTATTCGCAAATAGTTATGGAGCACCAACCATATGCAAATGCTAGTCTCCCTTTTGGTCCTATTAAACACAATATCAGACACAGGGTCAGACTTACATAATGCCTTAATTAGGCAATGCATGATTTCAGAGGGTTGTAAGAGTTAATTTTGAATCAAAAAATGCCCACCATACTATTATAATTATTCACTGTTTTAAACTGTCTAATAGTCTAAAAATTAAAGACTTATTTTGGTTTAACAAGATTTTATATTCTAAAATATAAAGTCTCATTGTTACAGTGATGTTTTGATTCATTCTCAACTTTATCTGGATTTGTGTATTCTGATTTGTCTTCCTAATAATGCTTTAACTGAAATGTGTATACCAGTAACATACATTTTGACAGAGTTGGGGAAAAAAATTAGGTTAAATCTTACTCATGTGGGTCCTTCAAAGAAAATAAAATTGTGGTGACAATGTTGACCTTTGCCTGAGACCTATGCTTGGAAAACAGAAAAGGTTAAGACATCCTCCCATTCATTTGTGTTCAGAGAAACTGCAAAAGACCACCCTTCCCACATATAACTCTAAGATAAAACTCACCTCCACCCTTCCTCAGTCACATCATTGTTTTATGAAACCCCTAGTTGTCTTCTTCTTTGAGACCCTCCTTAATGAGAAATAGTGTCCTTTTTTTTTTTAAGATTTTATTTATTTATTTGAGAGAGAATGAGTGAGAGAGAGCATGAGAGAGGAGAAGGTCAGAAGGAGAAGCAGACTCCCCAAGGAGCTGGGAGCCCAATGTGGGACGAGATCCTGGAAGTCCGGGATTATGACCTGAGCCGAAGGCAGTTGCTCAACCAACTGAGCCACACAGGCGCCCACATTTTCCCTTTTTTAAGAGCCAGAATAAAATCATATCCTTAATTATTTGGTGAATTTTTTTTCTTTTACAGTGGCTTTTTAAGTTCATTTTTTGTTTGGTTGCATGGGTTTTTGCTTGTTTGTTCATTTTGTTTTATCTGTATTCAGGTGGGGTGAGTGGAAGAGTCCAGGAATCTCCAAAGATCATGAAACAATCTCACAAACTATGCTTGAGCAATCTCTCACCATTTAACAAAATTCCCAGATTACTTATATGTATATTCAATTTTGAGTTTCATTATCTAAGATGTTTCCAAGAAAGTCCTTCTAGTAATGTGTAAGTTGGTGCATTTTCTTATCTTTCCAAGCTGTATTTACAACCAGAGATCTTCTTCTGTTATTAGAAAGTCAAAGTGTGTAAAGCCATGCTTAAAACATATTGAATGATATAATTTCTACAACAAAACAGGTTTTTTCATACCAGCTGTTGTACATGTTTCTCAGTCTATGACGGCCTCCTCTCCTATAAAAATCTATTCATGTTATAATATGTCATTATACACGTCTTTCTTCTCTAGATCATGAATGTCTTGGAAGCTGAGACTGAATTTCTTCATCTTTATAACTGGCACTTATGCAAATGATTCAAACATAATATGTGCTTAGTATATGTTTAGTTAATTACTGACTGAATAAAAAGAACATATAGAAAATGGGATTTAGGGGCGCCTGGGTGGCTCAGTGGATTAAGCCGCTGCCTTCGGCTCAGGTCATGATCTCAGGGTCCTGGGATCGAGCCCCGCATCAGGCTCTCTGCTCCGCAGGGAGCCTGCTTCCTCCTCTCTCTCTGCCTTCCTCTCTGCCTGCTTGTAATCTCTCTCTCTGTCAAATAAATAAATAAAATCTTTAAAAAAAATGGGATTTATTCATTTATTTATTTAGCAAATGATTACAAAGGACTTAATTCCATAGCAAATACTATTTGGGATGATGGAAATCAGAGGTAAGATATCAGCTATGAATTTGATCAAGTTGATACTTAAAGAGTTTCTAGTTTATATAGAAGGACACTGATAGTGCAGGGTATTAGAGCTGAGATAGGACAAGGGCTTGATTTGACACATATAGAGGCACGTGACAGGGTATTCTAAGCAGAGAGAAGAGGACAGCCAAAGGCCCAAAGACAAGAAAACCTGGTGTTTTTCACTGTGAAAAGGAGGCCAGTGTGACTGAACCATTGCAAGTAATGAGGAGTAACATGAACTGAGACTGGGAATTTTAAATATCATGCTAGTATGGAGAAAGGGTGGGGAACATGAGTAAAAACAATAAAAACACAAACTATACCTAATTTGAAATTTTGCCTGAATCGGTAGTGCTTAAAGGATGAATGATATTCTAAACACAGAAAAAATTCACTGAACATAAGTGGAAAAGGAGAAAGTCACAAGAAAAGTGTCACATCTTACACGTCACTGAAGGAATTTGTTACCCAGAGATTAAGGTTATGGCTTTTAAACTAGAGCTTCTCACACTTAAATGTGCACAGGAATCATCTGGTGATTTTGTTAAAATGCAGATTTTAATTCAAGAAGTCTGAAGTAGGGCCCAAGATTCTGCATTCTTTTTTTAAGTAGTCCCTGTGCCCAAAGTAAGGTGTGAACTCACAACCCCAAGATGAAGAATTGTGTGCTGTGCTGACTGAGCCAGCCAGGGACCTGAGATTCTTTCTTCCCGCCGCCAACCCCCACCCACCTGCCCAATTCTGCATTTTAAACAAGCTCTCTGGTGTTACTAATGCTGGTGGTTTGCAGGCACATTTTGAATAGCAAGTCTTTAGATGATGGCCTAACCAAGGTAAAGTTAGAGTATGTTAAGAAAAGGAGCAGAACAATTAAGGTAATTTGGAAAAAAAAATAAAATAAAATCGAGGGCTGCCATTCATTTCAAGAATTCTCTACTGAAATATCAAGTTAGACAAAAGGCATGAATAAAATCGATTCTGCTTTATGTAGGCTACTGTTAAAAACTGGCCATTTTGCTACGGCTGAGGTCGAAGAGGTTGCTGCCTGCATTCTCCTCAAGGATTTTGATGGATTCCTTTCTCACATTGAGGTCCTTCACCATTTGGAGTCTATTTTCATGTGTGGTGTAAGGAAGTGGTCCAATTTCATTTTTCTGCATGTGGCCATCCAATTTTCCCAGCACCATTTATTGAAGAGGCTGTCTTTTTTTCCATTGGACATTCTTTCCTGCTTTGTCGAAGATTAGTTGACCATAGAGTTGAGGGTCAATTTCTGGGCTCTCTATTCTGTTCCACTGATCTATGTGTCTGTTTTTGTGCCAGTACCATGCTGTCTTGATGATGACAGCTTTGTAATAGAGCTTGAAGTCTGGAATTGTGATGCCACCAACTTTGGCTTTCTTTTTCAATATTCCTTTGGCTATTCGAGGTAGCAACATCTTCCTAGGAACAACGGCAAAGGCAAGGGAAGCAAGGGAAAAATTGAACTATTGGGATTTCTTCAAGATCAAAAGCTTTTGCACAGCAAAGGAAACAGTTAACAAAACCAAAAGACAACTGACAGAATGGGAGAAGATATTTTCCAACGACATATCAGATAAAGGGCTAGTATCCCAAATCTATAAGGAACTTAGCAAACTCAACACCCAAAGAACAAACAATCCAATCAAGAAATGGGCAGAGGACATGAACAGACATTTCTGCAAAGAAGACATCCAGATGACCAACAGACACATGAAAAAGTGCTCCACGTCACTCGGCATCAGGGAAATACAAATCAAAACCACAATGAGATATCACCTCACACCAGTCAGAATGGCTAAAATGAACAAGTCAGGAAATGACAGATGCTGGCGAGGATGAGGAGAAAGGGGAACCCTCCTACACTGTTGGTGGGAATGCAAGCTGGGGCAACCACTCTGGAAAACAGCATGGAGGTTCCTCAAAATGTTGAAAATAGAGCTACCCTATGACCCAGCAATTGCACTACTGGGTATTTACCCTAAAGATACAAACATAGTGATCCGAAGGGGCACGTGTACCCGAATGTTTATAGCAGCAATGTCTACAATAGCCAAACTATGGAAAGAACCTAGATGTCCATCAACAGATAAATGGATAAAGAAGATGTGGTATATATACACAATGGAATACTATGCAGCCATCAAAATCTTGCCATTTGCGATGACGTGGATGGAACTAGAGCGTATCATGCTTAGTGAAATAAGTCAATTGGAGAAAGACAACTATCATATGATCTCCCTGATATGAGGACATGGAGATGCAACATGGGGGGTTAGGGGGATGGGAGAAGAATAAATGAAACAAGATGGGATTGGGAGGGAGACAAACCATAAATGACTCTTAATCTCACAAAACAAACTGGGGGTTGCTGGGGGGAGTTGGGATTGGGAGAGGGGGAGGGGGTTATGGACATTGGGGAGGGTATGTGCTATCGTGAGTGCTGTGAAGTGTGTAAACCTGGCGATTCACAGACCTGTACCTCTGGGGATAAAAATACATTATATGTTTATTAAAAAAAAAAAAATTGGAAGGGGAGGCGAACCATAAGAGACTATGGACTCTGAAAAACAACCTGAGGGTTTTGAAGGGTCAGGGGTGGGAGGTTGGGGGAACAGGTGGTGGGTAATAGGGAGGGCACGTTTTGCATGGAGCACTGGGTGTTGTGCAAAAACAATGAATACTGTTACGCTGAAAAAATAAATAAAATGGAAAAAAAAACAAAAAACAAAAAAAAACTGGCCATTTTTTCCCCTACAATTGTTATGATCAGTAAGTCTAAAATCTTTTGAGACAAATAGTCTCAAAACCACGTTGAAGACCCACTGGTGGCTCAGTTCCTTCAGGTAGCCTAATTTGATGTAATCACCTTATAAATCGTTACTGCTGGTATTTCTTTTCAACTCTTATGTAAGTCAAAGTCACATGTATTATGTTGTCTAGCACACTGTAGTGGGGTTCCTGGAGCATGCTGTAGGCTTCCTTGACTCATAAGATCACTTCTTCTTTTAGAAAAAATAAATTGATTTACCAACATTTCTGTTGTTAGAACACTGACAAAATCAGGAAAATATTCTGGAACAAGTAAAAGATAGACACTCTTACTAATTTTTTTATCTCAGTTTTATTTCACATATTTTTTCAATGGGTAAAGTGATAAAATGAATCCCAGAAGGAATTAAAAATTGATATTCTGACTTTACAATTTAATTTGCTGATTTGGACCTTCATAAGGTATCTCAATATTAAAGTATGGACAGTCAGGTCAAGGGAGTAATCACATGAAATTTTACCTTTTACTTCCCAGTAGTCGAAGATAATCATTAAATGAATGGCTTCTAATTTTCTCCTACAGTGTTTTGAGTTTTATGATACACATTTCAGAGATCACCTTAATATGAATATTATTTTTATCATTAGCATACTTTCATGCTACAGATATATTTGAATGTTTTAAACATTACACACTCCTGGGTTTCTGTGGGTAAAAAATTCTAAACAATATTTTGGAAATACACAGATTAACAGCTTTTCTATGTTTTTCTAAGACATTAGAGAAAGAATGCAGTTAAAAATAAAAACCCCGGGGCGCCTAGGTGGCTCAGTGGTTTAAGCCGCTGCCTTTGGCTCAGGTCATGATCTCGGGGTCCTGGGATCGAGTCCTGCATCAGGCTCTCTGCTTGGCGGGGAGCCTGCTTCCCTCTCACTCTCTCTTCCTGCCTCTCTGCCTATTGTGATCTCTCTCTGTCAAATAAATAAATAAAATCTTTAAAAAAAATAAAAAAATAATAAAACCCCTATTTTTAGTATTACAAAGGCATGCTATTACAAAAATCACAATTCAGAACAAATTGCAATGAATACCACGATGATTTAGGGATATACAACTCTGACAACACTGTTACCAACTACACCCCAAGACCTAACCTTTCCTGTCCACCTGCTTGTACTCACAGAATTTGTCCTATATTTTCTCTTAAGCTCTTCTTTTTGACAACTCTTTTTAAATTTAAATTTTAACTTTTTAAAAGATTTTATTTATTTATTTGACAGAGAGACAGAGAGATCACAAGTTGGCAGAGAGGCAGGCAGAGAGAGAGGGGGAAGCAGACTCCCTGCTGAGCAGAGAGTCCAATGAGGGGCTTGATCCCAGGACCCTGAGATCATGTCTGGGTTGCAACAGTGGCTTAACCCACTGAGCCACCCAGGCACCCTTGACTTACTTCTTAATGCAGGCAAATGAAACCTGAAGTCACCCCTCACAGATATTGAGCATCAGGCAATGAAGGACAGTAATATCTGAGAGGTAAGAACAAATGAGGTGAGAGAAAAAATCAGCTTCAATTCATATTAATACCATATACAAAGATTAACTCAAAGTGGATCATGATTTAAATGTAAAAGTAAGACTGTAGAACTTTTAGAAAAAAAAAAAACAAAAATCATTTTGACTTTGAGTTAGGCAAAGATTTCTTAGATATAATATGAAAACCAGGATCAATGAAATATCAAAATGATAATTTGAACTCTATCACAATTAAAAAATGGCTGCTCTCCAAGAGACACTGTTAAAAGAGTGAAAAGATGAGCTACAGAGAGAGACAATATTTTTAAATCATGTATCTGAATAAGGTTTAGCGTCTAGAAAACATAAAGAACTCTCAAAACCCAGTAAGAAAACAAGTAACTCAATTCAAAAAGAAATGGGCAAGAGATTGCACAGATATCTTACCAAGACAAGATATGCTGATGGCTAACAAAGTCATGAAAAATACTATGACAAAGAAGATATATGAATAGAGGCTACATTCATGAGAAGATGCTCAAGAACATTTGTCATTAGGGAAATGAAAGCTAAAACAATAAGATACTACTATAAATGTATTAGAATAACATATACTTATTTATATATTTATTTTAAAATTTATTTCCTTATTTATTTAAGATTTTATTTATTTATTTATTTATTTATTTATTTGAGAAAGACACACACAAAGAGAGAGAGAGAGAGCACAAGCAAGGGGAGGGACAAAGGGTCAAGGAGACTACCTGATAAATGCAGAGCCCTACGCAGGGTTCTCTGTGGGGCTCCATCCCCCAGGACCCTGAGATCAGGACCTAAGCCAAAGTCAGATGCTTAACCTAATGAGCCACCAAGATGCCCCTATAATAGATAACATTTAAAAGACTGATAATGGGAAGGGCACATGTTGTGATGAGCACTGAATGTTATACACTAATAATGAATCATTAAATACTACATTAAAAACTAATGATGCATTCAGTGACTAACTGAACATTAAAAAAAAAGAAAAAGAAAAAGATCAATAATAGCTAGAGTTATGAAAGAGGTGGAGCAACTAGAATTTGCACACTCTACTGGTGGGAATTTAAATTGGCACAAATACTTTAGAAAAGAGTTCGGTGACTTCCTAAAATGTCAAACATGCAATTTCCATATGATTGAGCCTTTCCATTCTTAGATATTTTCCCAAGAAAAAGTAAATATGTCAAGGCAGTGCCTTGTATATGGATGTTCAGAGCATCTTTATTTGTAATAGCTCCAACACGGAAACAACCCAAATATCTCTGAATAGGTGAATGAGTAAACAAAATGTGGTATATCCCCATAATGGAATACTTACTTAGCAATAAAAAGGAATAAATTGTTAATAAATGCAACATGGAAAAATCTCAAAATAGTCATATTGAGTGAAAAAGACTAGTCTAAAACAGTGTGTGACACCATTTATATAAAACTCTAGAAAATGCAAACTAACTTAAAGTGATGAAAAGCAAAAGAATAGTTACCTGGGACCAATAAAGAAGGGAGAGGTAGGAAAGAGAGACACCAAAGAAACATGAGACAACTTTTAAGAGTGATGGATATTATGATAGTTGTCTTTCTCTGATTGACTTATTTCACTAAGCATGATGCCCTCTAGTTCCATCCACGTCATTGCAAATGGCAAGATTTCATTTCTTTTGATGGCTGCATAGTATTCCATTGTGTATATATAACACATCTTCTTTATCCATTCATCTGTTGATGGATATCTATGTTCTTTCCATAGTTTGGCAATTGTAGACATTGCTGCTATAAACATTAGGGTACACGTGCCCCTTCGGATCACTGCGTTTGTATCTTTAAGGTAAATACCCAGGAGTGCAATTGCTGGGTCATAGGGTAGCTCTATTTTCAACATTTTGAGGAACCTCCATGCTGTTTTCCAGAGTGGTTGCACCAGCTTGCATTCCCGCCAACAGTGTAGGAGGGTTCCCCTTTCTCCACATCCTCGCCAGCATCTGTCATATGAGGACATGGAGAAGCAACATGGGGGGTTAGGGGGATGGGAGAAGAATAAATGAAACAAGATGGGATTGGGAGGGAGACAAACCATAAATGACTCTTAATCTCACAAAACAAACTGGGGGTTGTTGGGGGGAGGTGGGGTTGGGAGAGGGGGAGGGGGTTATGGACATTGGGGAGGGTATGTGCTATCGTGAGTGCTGTGAAGTGTGTAAACCTGGCGATTCACAGACCTGTACACCTAGGGATAAAAATACATTACATGTTTATAAAAAAAAAAAAAAATGGAAGGGGCGGCTAACCATAAGAGACTTTGGACTCTGAAAAACAACCTGAGGGTTTTGAAGGGTCAGGGGTGGGAGGTTGGGGGAACAGGTGGTGGGTAATAGGGAGGGCAAGCTTTACATGGAGCACTGGGTGTTGTGCAAAAACAATGAATACTGTTATGCTGAAAAAATAAATAAATTAAAGTAAAAAAAAAAGAGTGATGGATATTTTTATCATTTTGATTGTAGTGATAGTTTCATTGGTATGTGCTTATGTTAAAACTTAATAAATTGTATACTTTACATAAGTCTGTAGTTGATTGAAAGTCAATTATATCTCAATATAACTGTTGAAACAAATACTGATCATTTTAAAATCCATTTCTGGTTTCAATTCACAATGTTCTAAACATTCCATTTATTTCAACCATATTGACTACCTTTTTTTTTTAAGATTTATTTTTATTGACAGAGAAGGAGCACAAGCAGGCAGAGCAGCATACAGAGGGAGAGGGAGAAGTAGGCTCCCTCATATATATGATAACATGCAATATATATATGTTTCATATATATATATATGTTTTTATTTAAACCCCAGTTAGTTAATATTTGGTGCAATATTAGTTTCAGGAGTAGAATTTAGTGATTCATCACTTACATACAACATAGTGCTCATCACAAATGCCCTCATCCATTTAACCCATTCCCCTGTCACCTACCCTCCAGAAACCCTCAGTTTGTTATCTATAGTTAGAAGTCTCTCTTATGGTTTGCCTCTCTCTTTTTGTCCCCTATGCTCATTTGTTTTCTTTATTAAATTCTACATACGAATGAAATCATACAGTATTTATCTTTCTTTGACTGAATTATTTTGCTTGGCATAATACTCTCTAGTGCTGTCCATGCCATTGCAAATGGCAAGATTTCATTCTTTTTAATGGCTAAGTAATATTCCATTACATATATACCACATCTTCTTATCTATTCATCAGTCAATGGACATCTGGGCTCTTTTCATAATTAGGCTGTAATTGATAAAGCTGCTATAAACACTGGGGTACAAATGTTCCTTTGAATCAGTATTTTTGTACCCTTTGAGTAAATACCAATTGCTGGTATGTAGGGTATTTAGTTCTATTTTTAACTTTTTGAAGATCCTTCATACTGTTTTTCAGAGTGTCTGTACCAGTTTGCATTCCCACTAACAGTTTCAGAGGGGTCCCTTTTCTCTGAATCCTCACTAACATCTGTTGTTTCCTGTGTTGTTAATTTTAGCCATTCTGACAGGCTTCAGATGGTATCTCATTGTAGTTTTGATTTGTATCTCCCTGATGGTGTTGAGCATCTTCTCATGTGTCTGGTAGCCATGTTTATGTCTATCTTAGAAAAATATCTATTCAAGTCTTCTGCCCATTTCTTCACTGGACTATTTGTTTTTTGGGTGTTGAGTTTGATAAGTTCTTTATAGATTTAGGATACTAACCTTTTATCAGATATGCAATTTGCAAATACCTTCTCCCATTCCATTGGTTGGCTTTTAGTTTTGCTGACTGTTTCCTTTGCTGTGCAGAAGCTTTTTATTTCAATGAAGTCCCAATAGTTCATTTTTATTTTTGTTTCCCTTGCCTCTGGAGATGTCTCTAGTAAGAGCTGCTACTGCTGAAGTCAAAGAGGTTACTACCTATGCTCTTCTCTCGGATTTTGATGGTTTCCTTTCTCACGTATAGGTATTTCATCCATTTTGAAATTATTTTTGTGTATGGTGTAAGAGAGTAGCCCAATTTCATTCTTTTGCATGTTGCTGTCCAGTATTCCCAACACCATTTGTTGAAGAGACTGTCTCTTTTCCATTGGGTATTCTTTCTTGCTTTATTGAAGATTAGTTGACTGTATAGTTGAGGGTCCATTCCTGGGTTTTCTCTTTTGTTTCACTGATCTATGTGTCTGCTTTTATGTCAGTACCAAACTGTCTTGATGATTATAGCTTTGTAATACAGTTTGAAGTCCAGAATTGTAATGCCTCCAGCTTTGCCTTTCTTCTTCAAGATTCCTTTGGCTATTTGGGGTCTTTTGTGGTTGCATACAAATTTTAGGTTTGTGCTAGCTCTGTGAAAAATACTAGTGGTTTATTAATAGGGATTGCATTAAATGTGTACATTGCTTTGGGTGGTACAGACATTTTAACAATATTTATTCTTCCAACCCATAAGCATGGAACATTTTTCCATTTCCTTGTGTCATCTTCAATTTCTTTCCTAAGTGTTTTATGGTTTTTAGAGTACAGATATTTTACCTCTTTGGTTAGGTTTATTCCTAGGTATCTTATGGGTTTTTGTACAGTTGTAAATGGGATCAATTCCTTGATTTCTCTTTCTGCTGCTTCATTATTGGTATATAGAAATGCAACAGATTTCCATATGTTGATTTGGTATCCTGTGACTTTACTGAATTTGTGTAAGTTTTAGCAATTTTTTGGTGGAATCTTCTAAGTTTCCTACATAGAATATTATGTTGTCTTCAAATTATGAAAGTTTAAACTTTTCTTTGATGATTTAGATGAATTTTACTTCTTTTTGTCGTTGACTGCTGAAACTAAGACTTCAGTACTATGTTAAATAACAGTGGTGAGATTGGACATCCCTATCTTGTTCCTGACCCTAATTAGAGGAAAAGCTCTCAGTTTTTCCCCATTGAGGATGATATTAGTTGTGGAATTTTCTTATATGGCCTTTATTATGTTGATATATGTCCCCTCTATCCCTACTTTGTTGAGGGTTTTTAATCAAGAATGGATGTGTACTGCTTCTTCTGCATATACTGAGAGGATCATATGGTTCTTATCCTTTGTTTTATTAATGTGGTTTATCACTTTGAATGATTTGTGAATATTAAACCACCCTTGCAACCCAGGAATAAATCCCACTCGATCATAGTGAATAATTCTTTTAATGTACTGTTTAATGACTGTATTATTAATTAATGAATATATTAAATAATACATTAAATAAATATGTATGTACATTTATTATCACATAATCATATGAAAGCATTTATAACTGATATGATGGGAGAAACAAAATAAAACTTAAAATCTATCTTTTCATTAATTAAATAAACACATTTTACATCGTAAGTGCACAAGATCTATATCTTATCAAGATATTTTGGTCTCTGTCCTCATGAAGATTATAATCTATATGCAAGTTGGTAAATAAAAAACTAGAACATAAAATATTATAAGCACACTTGGGTATTGAATCTAACTTGTCCTATAGGTTCAGAAATTACATTTTCATACAAAGGAAATGCCTTATTGGAAAGCAAAAGAAAACATAGACGTTGACTAATATATTAACTATATGGGGAAATAGCACATGTGAAAAGCTGATATTGTAAAAGGGAGTGGAGTGCATTTGAGGAAATGAAAGAAAATTATCATGGCTGGAATATATGGACAAAAGGAAAGTTTGATTCATGATAAACCTGGAGATAGAGATGGCAATAAGAATATTCAGGGTTATGATGAATTCTTTCTTTTTTTAATTTAAGAATTTTTGAATTTAAGGGACAATCACAGGGAATTTAAGGGACAATCACATGGCATTAAGCTAAGAATCTAAGTTTTCCACTTTATTTATTTATTTATTTTGAGAGCCCACTCATGTGCAAGTGGGGGGAAGGGCAGAGGGAGGAAGAATCTTAAGTAGGCTCCACACTCAGCGCTAAGTGTGGAGCCTGAAGTGGAGATTGATCTCAGGGCCTGGAGATCATGACCTGAGCTGAAATTGAGTCAAATACCCAACTCACTGAGTCACCTAGGCACTCTTTAAGTTTTCTACTTCAAAACATTGTCTTTTCTTAATTTAAAAAATAAATTTGAAGGAGGCAAAATGGAATGGGGGTCTCTGATTAAGTCATTTTTGAGATAGACTGGACTAGAGAGAATAATAAGGGTTTGGTTTTTCAGTGTCAATGTTTGGTCTCTGCATTCAAATAAGAAAATATGTATTATTTATATTATAGTATATATTCAAACATATCATTTCATTTTATTTTCTTAATTTTTTTTTAATTTGACAGCGAGAGAGAGAGAGAAAGAGAACACAAAGAGGGGGAGCTGCAGAGAGAAAGGGAGAAGCAGTTTCCCTACTGAGCAGGGAGCTGACGTGGAGCTCGATCCCAGGATCCTAGGTTGATGACCTAAGCTGAAGGTAAACAGTTAAACATCTGAGCTACCCAGGTGCCCCAAATATATTTTGTATATTGACATAGATTGATGAGATATAATACAAAATATATATTTAATATATCAATTTAATATATCAATACACATTTATATATAAAGTATATTTAAAAATATTTTCACATATATTTTTACTTGGAGACAAGATATATATATTTATTTATTTAAAAATTTCATTCATTTATTTGTCAAAGAGAGTACACAACCAGGGAAAAAGACAGATAGATGGAGAAGAAGGCTCCCCGCTGAGTAAGCAGCCTGATGTGGGACTGGATCCCAGGACCCTGGTAAAAACATGACCTGAGTCCAAAGCAGATGCTTAACTGACTGAACCACCCAGGCATCCCTTTTACTTGAGTATATATAACAAAATAAACTGCTGGATTCAGTTTGCTAGTACTTTGTTGAGAATTTTTCCATTCATACTCATCAGAGATATTGGCCTTTAGTTCTCATTTTTTAGTTGGGTCTTTGTCTGGTTTTGGAATCAAAGTAATGCTGGTTTCATAGAAAGAGATTGGAAGTTTCCCTTCCATTTCTAGTTTTTGGACCATTTTAAGAAGAATAGGTATCAACTATTCTTTAAATGTCTGGTAGAAATCCCCTAGGAAGCCATCTGGCCCTGGACTTTTCATTGTTAGGAGACTTTTTTTTTTTTAAGATTTTATTTATTCATTTGACAGAGAGAAATCACAAGAGAGGCAGGCAGAGAGAGAGGAAGGGAAGCAGGCTCTCCGCCGAGAGAGAGCCCGATGTGGGACTCGATCCCAGGACCCTGAGATTATGACCCGAGCCGAAGGCAGTGGCTCAACCCACTGAGCCATCCAGGCGCCCCATGTTGGGAGACTTTTGATTACTGATTCAATCTCCTTACTGGTTATCCACCTGTTCATGTTTTCTATTTCTTCCTGTTTCAGTCTTCGTAATTTATATGTATCTAGGAATTTATCCATCTATTTCAGGTTTTCCAATTTGTTGGCATATAATGTTTCATAATATTCTATCACAACTGTTTGTATTTCTGTGTTGTTGGTTGTGATCTCTCCTCTCTCATTCATGATTTTATTTATCTGGGTCCTTTTTCTTTTCTTTTTGATAAGTTGGGCTAGAGGTTTCTCAGTTTTATTAATTCTTTCAAAGACAATATCCTGGTTTCATTGATTTGCTCAATGGTTTTTTTGTTTGTTTGTTTGTTTTATATCATCTATTTCTGCTCTAATCGTCATTATTTCCCTTCTTCTGCTACCTTTAGGTTCCATTTGTTGTTATTTTTCTAGCTTCTTTAGGTGTAAGATTAGGCTGCGTATTTGAGATTGTTCTTGAGTCTATGGCCATACCACCCTGAACGCGCCCGATCTCGTCTGATCTCGGAAGCTAAGCAGGGTCGGGCCTGGTTAGTACTTGGATTGGAGATTGTTCTTGAGTCTTGAGGTAGGCCTTTTAGGACTCCCCTTGCCTCATTCCAAACGTTTTGGATCATAGTCTTTTCATTTTCATTTGCTTCTATATGTTTTTATTTCTCTTTTAATTTCCTGATTGACCTATTCATTCTTTAGTAGGATGTTCTTTATCTCTATGTATTTGTGATCTTTCCAATTTTTTTCTTATGGTTGACTTTAAGTTTCATTGTGCTGTGGTCTAAAGGTATGAATAGTATGATCTCAGTATTTTTGTACTTGTCGAGCCTGATTTATGACCTAGTATGTGATCTATTGTGGAGAATGTCCCATGTGCTCATGAAAAGAATGTGTATTCTGCCGCTTATGGATGACATGTTCTGAATATATCTGTGAAGTCTATCTGGTTCAGTGTATCATTCAAAGTCATTGTTTGCTTTTTGATTTTCTGCCTAGATGATCTATGAAGTAAGTAGGATGTTAAAGTCCTCTACTATTATCAATTAGTTCCTTTATGTTTGTTATTAATTCTTAATATTTGGGTGCTCCCATGTTGGGGGTGCTAATATTTCTGATACTTTCAGGATAGGAGTGGGGAGAGGTAAGAGATATAAAATCATTCTGATTTGATTGTCACTATCATGTAATGGATTGGCAATCTCTAGGTCTGGCAGAAATTTAAAACTGATTTTTTCTTTCAAGGGGTATTTCTGTAGGTTCTCTAGAGTTGAACCGTCCAATATGATATTGGTGCAATTTGAAGCTACTGAGCAGTTGGAATGTGGTTAATATAAGAGTAAAATACATTCTGATTTCTGAAGCTTCGTATAAAAAAGAACATTGACTTTTTTTTTCCCATTTTGACTATGATGCTGAATAAAAATGTATTAAATATCATGTTATATCTTAAATTAGGAAAATGGGAAATAATTTAAATTATTAAATGTTAAAAATAATTTCCCTTCTTTCTTTTCCATTTCCTAAAATATGGCTATAGAAAGTTTAAAATTACATGTGTGGTTCATATTGTATTTCTAATGGACAGTGTTGCTTAAGAAAATCCCTTTTTAGGCTTTGTGATATAATTTCCTTGGCAGAGGCAGTACTCTTCCTTTAGCTGGTTACTTCAAATACAACTTTGGCTTGTGCCCCAGTGACACACCCTACTACACTTACTGCCAGGGTCTCTTTACATTGGAAGGCAGAAGATTCTCTGAAATTCACTCTGTGGGCTCCTCATGTGGAACTTGGGATTTGTAATGGACACTGTGATGCACTGACCAGATTCTCCCAGAGGAAAGAAGGACTTAATCCCCCACTTAGGAGGAGGGCTAATCTCAGCTATCATCCCTCTTTGGGAATATCTCACCTGTGGTCACACTTACTTCCTTGGGCATTTAGTGTCCACAGGCTGAATAACACATGGCTATAAAAGACCTCCCTATTTGTACCAACTCAGGTAAACTCTAGCCATTCAGCTTTGCAGCTCAAATTCTCACTTAGCCCTCCCTTCCATAGTGATGATTCCCATTGTAGTCACTAAAACATTTCTCATAAACTAGTTAATCTGTGTCCCAGAGTCTGCTTTCTGGGAGGACACTGTACCAACATTACAGCACATTAATTCATGAAAAACAAGTATAGGTTCTTTCCACACAAAATAAATAGATAAAATAAGACAAAATGGTTTATTCCATTGACACTAGTATATTTCTTGGTCCTGCATAAAATACCAGACCACTAAGCCCACTTCTCAATTACCAAGGACACACATCAAGCTCTCAAAGAAATCTCACTGAAATCCTTTTCATTTGGCTTATGGTTAAGCAGGATTTTTTCTCTTTCCAACTTAATAGGAAGGTGAATTCATAACTCCCAATTCTCTTCAAAGGAATCGTCTTCAAAAATTCTCTCCTTACATCACTTTCTTGTCTCTTCCTTATCCTTCTCAAGAGTTTGTCACAAGTTTTTGGCCATAACATTGCAGCACTATTTTTGTTTGTTTGTTTGTTTCTTTATGCCTCAACATAAACTGAGGCAAGAAAGAAAGAGTGGAGTGTTTAATTGAGCATTCAGTTGCTTGTATAAGGTCTGAAATCCCCATGTCTCTCCTGTTTTAAAAACACCAGAATAATACAAATTCAATAAAAATATCACAAGACTCTAAGAGCTAGTCGAAGTCAACAAAATTTATACTAATTCAAATGACCGTTTCAAATGATTTTTCAGTATCACAAATAAACATACTTTTCAAAAGTATTTCAAAATTTCTCTTTATGATTGAATGTATCCCTAAATTTCTAAATTTATAACATTGATATTGAGACAAATTATAAATAACTCCTTATAAGACTAGAAAACACAACAAATATGAATTCTAAATCTTTTTTTTATATAGGAGCAATGTGTTAATATGACAAATTAACCTATAGATTTTTCTGAAATTCAAGTAAAAGGAGTAGTTATAATTAATTATAAGCAAATTCTAAGTGTCAATGTAGTATAAAAGATAAAAGTACTCCCTTCCATTTTAATATTATATTCTATTTGCAAATAAGTCTTTTATATTATTTCCATTATAATTTTTTCACAAAATTATGCAAAGTGTACAGAATAAGTGTTATCTCCATTAGTGGCCTAAGAAAGTTAAGTAATTTGTTCAAGGTCACATAAAATGTAAGTAGAGGATGAACTTAGAATTCAGGTCTTCTCATTTATATGTTATCATCCATTTCATCCCTTATCTGTGAGTAAGCCAATTTTTCCTATAAGCATTATCTCTCCCTCTCTCAATTTTGGTCACAAGTAATTTTTATCACACCATTTAGTATTTGATTTTATATATATAAACAGTAATTATTTTCTAATTGCTTAATATTGTTTAGATTTCTGTCCTAAACAGGTTTATTTATTTTCTTTATTGTGAGAAAGCTTAGCAAATTTGATAACATCTTTAGAATATTTTGTATGCTCTTTATTTCTACATAATTATACACCACAATAATAAGTGTTAGAGAGCTAATCTGCATGTCCCATTATTCAGTACCTACTCTATAAAATTAGTATTATAAGTCATTATAAGGAATAGAATATACTTATTAAAACATATCTTATATCTACATTAAAATGGAAAATACTTGTAGAAATTGGATTTTACACTGAATGACATTTTCAAAATTAATATTAAGCCCGGTCCTTCAATTCTAATACTACTACAAAATTTTTGTGACATATTATTGGTACATCTCTCTGGTCTTTCCTCAGTATACCAAAACACAATGCTAGTTTCAGGTTTGGATTTTTCTATTTTGGCTTGAAATCACTTGAAAGACCATAATAATTAAAAATTTCCTCATGTTCTATATAAATAAATCACTGTATATAAAATAACGGGTTCCTTGTCTAGTGTTTCAAGGTGAAAAGCAGAAGATAAGCCTTACTGCTAGTAAGAAGAAGATTTAAAACAAAGAAATCTTCTTACTATTCTTTGGTATATGTTTTGGTATTTATATTATTATTTCTTTTTAAAAGATTTTATTTATTTATTTGACAGACAGAGATCACAAGTAGGCAGAGGCAGGCAGAGAGGGGGGAGGAGGCTCCCTGCTGAGCAGAGAGCCCAATGTGGGGCCCAGTGTGGGGCTCAATCCCAGGACCCTGGGATCAAGACCTGAGCCAAAGGCAGAGGCTTTAACCCATTGAGCCACCCAGGCGCCCCTTGATATTTATATTAAAAGCTACTTCCTTATATGGTAGGAAAAGAAAGAATAATAAAGTTACAACAAAAGTTGAATTTATACGTAACATAATTTGTGAGGTCAACCATAAAAATACCGCTGACTTTCCAATGCAAAGATGACATTTTCTGAACCCCTACCAGGAAAGCATGCACTTTATTTTCTTTTAAGAATGTTGATGGATTCGCGGTAACTGATACATTTTCTTTCACAGGGTCCTTGTTGAAAGTGTAAAAATGGTTTGGGTCAATGTCTGTAACCGTGAAAGAAAGAAAAAGCTGACAAGATTAAATCCCCACTATTGGCCTCATTAGCATATTTCAAAGGAGTAAATCATCAGCCTCAAAAACCATATTAGCATTTTTATAATATTAATAGTAGTATTAATATTATTTTTATTATTTGGTGGACAGCTAGATCAAACAATTTCTTAATTCTATAATCCAGTCAATTTCTTTAATAAATCTTTACTAGGTTATTACACTAAAACCCATGATAGAAATAAATAACTTGGACTTTGTTTTCCAAAAACTTATAGTTACATTATGAAACAATGTACACACACATAATTTCCAATAATATTACAGAATGGTGATTTTTTTCAATAAGAATATATAACTATTATAAATATTTAGGCACCAATATAGGAGTATCCGAATACATAGAGCAAAAATTAATAGCCATAAAGAATGAAATTGATAGTAACAGAGTAAAAATAAGGGGCTTTAATACTCTGCCTGCATCAATGGATAGATCCTCCAGACAGAAAATCAATAAGGAAACAGTGGATTTGAATGATACATGGGACCAGGCGGATCTAACAGATATATTCAGAACATTCCATTCCAAAATAGCAAATTATGCACTTTTTAAGTATTACACATGGAATATTTTCTAGAAAAATCATATCAGGCATCTTTTCTGCCCACAGTGGCATGAAACTAGAGATCAACCACAAGAAAAAATCTGGAAAGAACACAAATACATGGAGGTTAAATAAATAATGCTACTAAACAATGAATGGGTCAACCAAGAAATCAAAAAAGAAATAAAAAATACATGGATATAAATGAAAATGAAAATATAATGGTCCAAAATCTTTTGGATGCAGCAAAAGCTATTTTAAGAGAAAAAGTATAGCAATACAGGGCTACCTCAGAAACAAGAAAAAACTCTAATAGCACCTAATCTCACATCTAAAGGAGCTAGGGAAAGAAGAAAAAACAAAGGTCAAAGCCAGTAAAGGGAAGGAAATAATAAAAGATAGAAATGAGTGAAATAGAGATTAAAATAACAGTAGAACAGATCAATAATACCAGGAGCTGGTTCTTTTAAAAGAGCAACAAAACTGGTTAACATTTAGCCAAACTCATCAAAGAGAAAGAGAAAAAGAGAGAGACAGAGGGAGAAAGAAATGAAAAGGAGAAATAACAATCTTCACCATAGTTATACAAAGATTATGAGAAAATTATATGCCAACAAACTAGACAACCTAGAAATTCCTAGAAACATATAACGTCCCAACTAATTCAGGAAGAAATAGCAAATTTGAACAGATCAATTACTAACAAGGAAACTGAATCAGTAATTTAAATAACAACAACAAAAACAACACTGAACAAACAAAAGTCCAGAACCAGACAGCTCCACAGGTGAATTAAACCAAACATTAAAAGACAATTAATATCTATCCTTCTCAAGCTCTTCAAAAAAAAAAAAAAAAAAGAAGAGTAAAGAAAGCTTTCAAATTCAGTCTATGAGGCCAACATTACCCTGATATCAAAATCAGGTAAAGACACTAAAAAAAAGAGAAAACTATAGTTCAAAATTTCTGATGAACATAGATGCAGAAATTCTCAACAAAATATTGGCAAACCAAATCTAACAATACATTAACAAAATCATTCACTATAATCAAGTGAGATTTATTCCAGGGATGTATGTGTGGTTCAACATTTACAAATCAATTAATATCATACATCACTTTAACAAAAGAAAGAAATGAAATATAATCATTTCAGTAGAGGCAAAAAAAAAAATTTTTTTTGGGAAAGTACAGCATCCATTCATGATAAAAACTCTTAATAAAGTAAGTTTAAAGGGGATATACACCAATATAGTAAAGGTCATATATAAAAAACCCATAGCTAACACCACATTCAATGGTGAAAAACTGAGAGTTTTTCCTCTGAGATCAGAAACAAGACAAAAATGTCCACTCTCACCACTTGTATTCAATTTGGTCCTGGAAGTCCTAGCCATAGCAATCAGACAAGAAAAAGAAATAAGAGGCATCCAAATAGGAAACGAAGAATTAAAACTATCACTATTAGTAAATGACATAATACTATGTATAGAAAACCCTAAAGACTCAACCAAAAAGAAAATACTAGAACAGACAAATGAATTAAGTAAAATTGCATTATATAAAATCAATGTGAGAAATCTGTTACATTTCTATACAGAAATAATGAAGTAATAGAAAGAGAAATTACAAAAGCAATGTCATTTACAATTACACCAAAAATCATTAAAAGACCTATAAATAAACTTAACCAAGAAGATGAAAGACCTGTACTCTGAAGGCTATAATATTGATGAAAGAAATAGAAGATGACACAAACAAATGGAAAGATATTCCATGCTCATGGAGCAGGAAAACAAATACTGTTAAAATATTTGTATTACCTAAAACAATCTACAGATTTAATTCAATCTCTATCAAAATGCCAACACCATTTTTCACAAAACTAGAACAAATGATTCTAACACTTGTATGGAACCACCAAAGATCCCAAGTAGCTAAGGCTATCTTGAAAAAAGAAGAACAAAACTGAAGGTATCACAATTCCAGATTTCAATATGTACTACAAAGCTGTAGTAATCAAAATAGTATGGTGCTGGCACAAAATAGATCATGTGTCACATAGACTGGAAGAGCCCAGAAATAAACCCATGATTATATGGTCAATTACAACATTATATGGTCAATATGGTCAATATGACAAAGGAGGAAAGACTATACAATGGGAAGAAGACCATCTCTTCAACAAATAGCATTGTGAAAACAGGATAGCTACATGCAAAAGAATGAAACTAAACCACTGTCTTACACCATACACAAAAAATAAACTCAAAATGTTTTAAAGATCTAAATGTGAGACCTGACACCATAAAATTTCTAGAAGAAAACAGGCAGTCATCTCTTTGACATCAGCCATTAAAAACATTTTTCTATATCTGTCTTCTTTGGCAAGGAGCACAAAAGCAAAATTTAAAAAATTAACAATTGGGATTACACCAAAATAAAAACTTTTGCATAGTGAAAGAAACCATCAACAAAACAAAAAGACATCCTACCAAATAGGAGAAGATATTTGTAAATGACATATATGATAAGGGGTAAAGTGTCCAAAATATATTAAAAAAAAACTCATACAACTTGACACCACAAACACAAATAATACAATTAAAAAGTGGGCAGAGGACATGATTAGGTATTTTTCCCAAGAAGACTTACAGATGGCCAACAGACATATGAAAAGATGTTCACCATCACTATCATCAGGAAAATTAATATCAAAGCCACAATGAGATATCACTCGTGAGAGTGATGTCAGAATGGCTAAAATCAAAGACACAAGAAATAACAAGTGCTGGCAAGGCTATGGAGAAAAAAGGAACTTCTGTGAACTGCTGGTAGGAATGTAAGTTTATGCAGCCTCTGTAGAAAACGGTATGGAGGTTCCTCAAAAAATTAAAAATAGAGCTACCAAATGATCCAGTAACTCCACTAGTGGGTGTTTATTCAAAGAAAACAAAAACATTGGGCACCTGGGTGGCTCAGTGGATTAAAGCCTCTGCCTTCGGCTCAGGTCATGGTCCCGGGGTCCTGGGATCAAGCCCCACATGGGGCTTTCTGCTCTGCGGGGAGCCTGCTTCCTCCTCTCTCTCTGCCTGCCTCTCTGCCTAGTTGTGATTTCTCTCTGTCAAATAAATAAAATATTAAAAAAAAACAAAAAAAATATTAATTTGAAAAGATATACATACTTCTGTGTTTAGTTATTCTTTATAACAACCAAGTTAAGGAAACAACCAAGTGCCCATTGATAGATGAAGTATAAAGAAGATTTGGTATATATATATATACAATAAAATATTATCCATCCATAAAAAAGAATGAAATCTTGCCATCTGCGACAATATGAATGGGTCTAGAGGGTATAATCCTAAGTGAAATAAATCAGAGGAGGACAAATACCCCATGAGTTCACTCATATAGAATTCTGGAATCATTATATTGCACATCTGAAACTAATATAATACCGTATGTTACTATACTTGAATTTAAAATGTAAATTCATTTAAAAAAAAGAATTTTTTTCCCTTCAGTAACTATTTTGTGAATTCCAAGTCCGTTGATCTATTTCCATTGACTATAGCAACATAAAACCCAAATCCTTGGGTAACATATACTACACAAGTCCCTGAAGCTACTGACCAATAAAATCTTACACCATAATCTTTATATCTTTGTTGGGTTGAAATACACATTCTTACTTCCAGAATTCTTACCTAGCTTTCAGACCTAGTTGACATATGACCTCTACCGAAATCATCCCCAAATTCTCCAAGCAAAATTAATTAAAATCTGAGATTTGCTTCAACAACACCAGAGACATGCCATGATGAAAGAGAAAAAAACAAAGGATTTTGGACTTCTGTTGTCAATTCTCATCTCTGCTGCTTAGCCTGCTATACAACCATAGGTGATCATTTAACTACATGAGCCTCAGCTTCCTCTCTTATAAAATGGAACTAGTATTCCTTTCTGACAGGACTTACTGAAATAGCATATGTAAAACATAGTTGTGGGTACGTGATAAAGTACATGACAATATAAAACATCATTATATAATTATATATAAAATGCTTAGTATATAATAGGTGGACAGTAGTACTATTTTATACTAATAGCATCAAAATAATGTTTAGGATTCTATTTTCTTAATTAGCCTTAATTAATATATTTATTTATGATTCTTTGTCAATGGAATTTAAAGACAAGAATCATGCCTTTCTCATTTTGTGTCCTTGATTCAGGTAATTCTCTCAGTTATAATAGATATTCACTGAATGTTGGTAGAGTTACTAGACCAATAAATGAATGGGACAAAATTTGAAATGATTGTATGGCATTTTGGTATACTGGGTTGATTTGGCAGTATGTAATTCAGTAAGAGCGTCTTGAAGAGAAATGGATGAGAACTACAGTGACAAAGGTTGAATTTGTAGTACTAGATTATGCAGAATCAGGTGGCAATGCAGAAAAAATAAGGCTTTTTTTGTGGGGGAGTAGTGGTTGGACTTTCCCCCTTGCTCTTAATATTTTGGTAATTATGTGTTTTGTTCACCACTGTATAATGAACTCCAGCATACAGCAACACTTAATATTTATTTTAAATGAAAATGTACATGCACTGTACAAGATGCATGAATTAGGTGCTGTTAAGATAATAAGACAGTATGGGAGAACAGAAACATCCTGAGGCTACGGAACATGCATCTGATCCCTGCAAAGACAGAGGCACACACTGGTATTCAGTCAGGCCAGTACTGTTTATCCTTTTCTTTCTCCTTCCTGTCCCTGAGCAGATAAGGAATAACTCAGTGTCTTGGCCTTCCACAGGCAGCCTTTATCCAAGAGGACTAGATGTTCTTTTTTCTTATTAATATTTATATAGTTTCTCTAAGTCTATGACTCTATCATATTAGTCAAGTTATTTATTATCTGACCCATTTCCCCATCTGTAAAATGGGAATAGTAACACCCCTGACCTCATAGGATTGCTGTGAGGATTAAATGAGAGCAACTATGAAAGACAATTAATATTCAGCAAGCGCTTGGTACACAATAAGCATTGAAATGTTAACTTATCCCCAGCGTTACCAAAGACTCATTCCTGTACAGGAAAAAGATCCTCTTTCATTTTTACCTCAAGAACTAAAAATTTAGATCTTAGTCATATAACTTCACTGAATTAGGAATTAGGGTATAGGAGCTCTACTTTGCCACAGTCACTAACTTGTTAAGAGACCTTGATTAGGTCACTTAGCCTCTCTAGGTTTGGGGTTCCTCATCTGTAAAATAAATGCTTCCACTAAATGGTCTCTGTGGTCCTTTCTCATACTGTTTATAACCCAATGTGCTGTGTTAAAGGCAAGTGATATATGAAGATCAGTCCTGACTGTGCAAGGCGCTGTCATTTCATGAGAGCAGTGGTCTACAAAGGAGTGGGAAAGAAATGAGAATGCATGAAATTAAGAAAAGTGAAGGTGAAAAGTAGAAGTAGACAGCATCAAACAACCTGAACATAAAGCAATGAGCTATAAAGACTTAACAGTATGTGATAGCAAGTAAATTAAAAAATCTAAGCCAGAAGACACGTATCTATGCTTAAAGTTTAAAAAAGATTAAAATGCATGCCTTTCATTATCTATTAATTTTCTAAAATTAGTCTAATTATTCTTTTTCACCTCATCAACTAAAAATTTTTTATTGTCCCTATTAGTCACTCTTTTCAGAATTTTCTTCACTTTGTTTTATCATTTCAGAAAGACCAATCAACAAGCTGTGAATTTTGTTCCCAACCTAAGAAAGTTAACTTAAAACTAAGGTGGGTTTTAATGCATTTTCAGTGCCATTTCCTATGTTCCATAGAACCATAATGCAACCAGAAGTATTTGTACCAAAGTAAAAACAACCCATGATCTTCTTGGTTTCCGTACTGCTTTGCACTTTAAACATAATGATACACTTGCCCATTTTGGCAGAACTAAAGATGCTATAATTACTGAGGCATAAGATAAGAAAAGAATTAGAGAATGAGTCAAATGAAGGAAAAAGGAGGTAACAGCTTAAAAATGAGAATGCACATAGGCACTATGTACTGAGAGACAATGGTGTTTTAAGCAAGGGGAAGCATCTAAAAAAGAATGGGCAAGATGGGAACCCAGTGAGAAAATTGAAACTAGATGACTAGAAGATAGCATAGTCCAAATCTCCAGTTCCTGGAATCTGGGATTTCCACTAAATGGGGTAAAAGTTAGAAAAATCCCAAAGGCAACCCTTAAATGGAATGGTTACAATCATGCACCACATTAATACCTGCTTTGGAGAAACATTTATCATATAGGTTTTCATTTGCAACAATAAAATACCAAATAGTTAGCATTATCTATCTCCCTCATCTCCCAAATTAAAAAAAAAAATGTTTTTTTGGTAATTCCATTTATTATTTAAGAAGAAAATACGCTTTTACATTTAATATGCTATTCAGCCTACTTTTTCCCTTTAAACAATTAGAAATGCATACATAAATGATTTAATAGTATTAGCACTTTGGGCTTTTAAAGATAGTAATTTGGATTCAAATATTTATCCCTAAATTCTATCTGAAAGTCTACAGGCTTCATTACAAAGAACAAAAACAAAACATTCTTCTGTCAACATTTTCTTTGGGCATACCTAATAATGGAAAAACTGTTTTCATATCCACAAACTGCTTTTTCTCCTTTAAATGTGACATGTGACCTGAAATTAGTGTCTTTGGATCAAGTGCAAAACTATTTCCTGCTAATCTGCTGTATCATAACCTTCTTTATAACTTGGCATTAAGTTTTTTTCACCCCATTTTGACCAGATTAAATCTCTATTCAACCTGCCCTTGAGTCACCACTTCTCAATAAGCCACCCAACATACTGCTCTGAATAGAAGTTTCCAGCAACTCTTTTCTAAAAAAGAGCATTCTTTCCCTCTTCCTAGACTATCTTTAAGATTTCCTTATTCCATTAAATGTTTCTAATCTCATCTCACTTTATTCAGTATTTCTATTTAATGAAAGTCAAGAAAGGCAGTAAGAAGGTAAAAAAATGTAAGGCAGACTTAACTGGCTTTCCTTAGTGCCATCCTGAGCAGAACCATAGATATACAAGCCAAGGCTTGCAGCCATTTCACACCATTCAAAAGATTTCCTGATACTACATGAGGCTTGAAGCTCAGTTATCTCTTTATTCTTCATGGTGGGTATTGGTCTTCCATTTTGTGCATAAGATTTGAAATCTCAATCCCAGTTCCCACATGTGAACACCCATTTCCTGCTTTCAGTATGTATAATACTCAAGGGGTATTATATGGAAAAGGAAGTCAAACATCAGTTTTGGGTGGAACAACAGAATAATGATATGCAACATACTACACAAGGTTAAAAGACTAGATTATCTTAAAGAAATAAATTAATATTTTCCCCAAGCCTATTCCTCTCAAATGATATTAATGGGACTTTAATAACATAATTAAAATCAGCAGGTAAAAGAATAGTCAACTAAAGGATTTTGAACTGAGGAGAAATAAGAGTTATTCTCATTTGACAGCTAGAAGAGGGTATTGTGATGGTCAAATAATTGATGACAAAGACCTGAACTTGGTCTTAGAACTAAATAAGAAAGAAGATGGATTCTAGAGATATCACTTAAAATGAAATCATCAAGATCTGAAAATTTTTGCTTATGATGAAGATAAAGGACAGAGAAATGGGACCAGAGAGAATACAAATTCTAGCATAGGTGACTGGAAAGATTAGTCTCCTTAAAAGACACCTAAAGGAATGGGTATCTTGTATGTGTATTTTGGAACGTGGATGATCAGTGCAGGACTGTGGATCTGGTATGCTGAATCTGAGTAGGTAAGCAGATAACCAGAAGAGATAGTTGGCCAAGGGTCAGAACTGTAGAACTGGAAAAAGTCAAGGCTGATTGAAGAGTCATCAGTGCAGAGAAGACATATTAGAGCACATAAATGGATATAATAAAAATGATAAAGATATAAAGAGAGAATAGGACCAAGCATAAAATCTCAGTGAGTGCCTAAAATTAGGGAGCAAAGAGGAGGAAGTCAAATGGTATATATCACTCAGCAATAATATTGATGGATCATCTGCTTCACCAAGATGGCAGAATAACAGGGTTAGTACTCGATAATTTACAATAATACTATTATTCCGTTCCCCTTAATTAAAAATAATTATTACTATCTTGCAAATAATTGCATGCAATTTATTCTCTATCCATGTGTAAGGTGTCAGGTAATGTGTTAGGTGTTAGAAGATACGTAGATTAATAGGACATGGTCCCTGACTTCAAGGAACTTACCCTGAAGAATAGTCAAACATTCTCACTATGTATTTATAATGCATGATACTCACTCAAATTAAAGTAACTAAAACTGAAAGTCTTTTAATCAATAACTTACCCTTGAATAGGACTTCTAACCTTACTTTGTACAAATTTTCTCACATATCATCTCATTTAATCTTTATAACAACTCTGTTAAGAAAGACAGGCAGATAAGTTTCTGCATCTAACAGCTTCTCCTGACATATCCAACGACACCTGTCATTTCTTAAGGGATTTGTCAGCGACAGAGTGTCGGTGATGGGAAATCTGACGCAACTCCAGCTTTTATTCCTCTTAAAGAATATTGAAAACCTGTGGCTTCCTTAGAAAGGTTTCTCTTGGATGAGGCAACTGGGTGATGGTCATTGGGGAGGGTATGGCTTGTAATGATCACTGGGTATTATATAAGACTGATGAATTACAGACGTGTACCCCCGAAACAAATAATATATTGTATGTTAATTAAATGAATTTAAATAAAAAACGAAAACAGTTTCTTCTATCACTAAAGATAAGGTCTTTGGGGACACCTGGGCGTCTCAGTCGGTTAAGTGTCTGCTTTCGGTTCTGGTCATGATCTCAGGGTCTTGAGATTGAGCTCCTCAACTCTGGGCTCCTCACTCAGCGGGGAGCCTGTTTCTCCCTCTGCCTGCCACTCCCCCTGCTTGTGTGCACTCTTTCTCTCTCTCTAACAAATAAATAAATCTTAAAAAAAAAAAAAGATAAGGTCTTTTGTTTCAAAGTCTGGTCGTCAGAGATATATATATTTTCTTCCAGATTCTGTTTTTATTTTTGTTAATTCATATTTATAAAATATAGAAGTATATTTTAATATTTACTTCCTGCATATAAAGGTGACAAAATCATGATATATAACATTTGAGACTATAAAATAGTAATAAAAACACCAATCATAATTACCACTTTAAAGGCAACTATCATTAAGATTCTGGTATTCTCTACACCCACACCTAGAACTAGGTCTATATTTATATACACAACTATTTATAAATAGTGATGTCACATTTTGTATTTAAATTTGTATTCTGCCTCTATCATTTAACATTGTTTTATCAATTAATAAAATCATTTCCCCATAACAATATTCCATCTCATTCTATAAATGGAAATAATCTACCTTACCATTTCTTGTAGAAAAATTATGTTTGGAAGTTTTGTCTGGGAAAGATTGAACATAATGTCTATCAATATGAGTCTCATTTCTATAGTACTCCATGCAAGTAAAAAGACCTTTAAGTAGGGGCACCTGGATGGCTCAGTGGGTTAAGCCACTGCCTTCTGCTCAGGTCAGGAGCCTAGGATCGAGCCCTGAATCAGGCTATCTGCTCAGCAAGGAGCCTGCTTCCCCCTCTCTTTCTGCCTACCTCTCTGCCTACTTGTGATATCTCTCTCTGTCAAATAAATAAAATCTTTAAAAAAAAAAAGAGCTTTAAGTAAAAAATAGCTATAAAAACACTGAAGAGAAAACCCATAGCACTATGTAATCCCATTAACTCTGGACTTAACCCACTCACATTTTTATTAATGACTTAGATCACTGTGTCTGTAGGGTATGCTGATCAACTGTGCAGATGGCATAAAACTGTGAGAAACAATAAACATGTTGAAGGATGAAATCATAATCCAAAAGGATCAGACAGGTTGAAATGACAGGCTAAATGAAAGAAGAGTGTATTTTTGAAAGGATGGATATAAATTTTCATGCTTAAGTTAGAAACAAAAAAAATCATTAGTATATGATATGAAATCTGATTAACAGAAAGTGCATACAAAACAAAAAACAAAAGAAACAATGGTATAAAGTAGCTGACAAAAAAGAGCTAATATAATTTTGAGATATTTTAATACAAATATGACAAAAATCAGGAAACTGATAGTTTTTCTCAAAATTGGACAGGTCAAACATGGAGTTTGTTCAGTTCTATGCTCTATAGCTTAAGGAGGATATTCAAATGGTTGCCATTTAATAGAGAGTGCTCATGTTGCAAAAAGTCTCAAAATATTGCATATAAAAGAAAGTCAAAAATATTAAAGGCTCTTTATCCAGGAGAGAAAAGTGAATTCTAGAAATTAATTCAATAACTGTATTAAAATATGTAGAGGGACTGGGGAAAAATAATTTGTCCCAATAGACTTAGTGTCCCCTAGGTTCTGGTATCAATTCCAATGTGTAGAGGAGTCCTCCACACCAGTAAGCTGTTCTGGAGACATCAGTTGGTTGTTCTACAATTCAACTCAATTTTGACCATCACATACTTGGTGAGAGCATTAGATTCCACAGGTTAAGAGTTCAGTTCTATAAGACCACCCACCACTTCAGATGCCAATCACAAGCCCAGGTCACCTGTGCTTCTGACCCAATGAGCTACAAACTGAAGGTTCCAAAAACCCTCTCCAATTCAGGATCTGAATCACAAGTACAGGTTGTTACCCACACTTCTGACAGACTGGCTATAAATGAGAGGTTCTTATCACCCCGACCTTGGCTTCCACTAATTTACCAGAACAGCTCATAGAACTCACTAGATTACTCATTTGTTACAAAAAGTATTAAAGGATATGACTCAGCATCCAGATGAAGAGATACATAAGGTGAGGTTCTGAACAAAGGGACTTCTGTCTTTGTGGAGCTTGGGGACTGGCATGGTGGTATTGGAAGCGTTCTGGTTCCTCAACCTAGAAGCTCTCCAAACCTCCTCCTTTTGGATTTTATGGAGTCTCCATTACATAGGCATAATTGATTAACTTACTGGCCCCTGGTAATTGAGTCATCCTCTAGCCCCTCTCCTCTCTCACAGAATCAGGGCCCAGGATTCAAAGTTCCAACATCTGTTCCCGGCTGGTTCTTCTGGCAACCAGCCCTCATTCTCAGGTGCTTTCCGAAAGTCACCTCACCATTGTAAACCCTTGTGGTGGAAAGGGCTTGTTATGAACAAGAAGACACCCATTTCACCTCATGGTTCTAAAGTGTTTCTCATGAACGGAGGACAAGAAATCAAATATTATAGCAAAAAATGCCTCATTGCTCTTATGCTGAGGAAATTCCAAGGGTTTTGGGAACTGTGAGCCAAGAACTATAGATGAAGACCACGTATATATGAAAAATCTTATATATCACAATATCACAATATCAATTATAGTTACACAAAGATTAATTTTGTCCCAATATAAGGAATCTGGCTCAATATGTAACAATATAACAACAATAATAATATAAAACACTTGAAAGTATTCAAAAATAGAATCTACCTCATGAGTTTAAGAATTTTCAGTCTTTTGGGCTGTTCGTGGAAAAATGAGGTAAGTATATAATCATCTACGTTCTTCTGCACAATCTCATCTATGCACATTACTTAAATTGCCACCATTGATGATTTTACATACTGATTTCAAGTCTCATATGTATCTTAAATTCTAGACACACAATTGTACCACCTTCCTTGTATCAATGGTTCTCAACTGGCGCGATTTTGTCCCTGCCTCAGAAAACACTTGGAAGAGTCTGGAGACATTTTTGGTTGATAAAACTGAGATAGGTACTATTTGCATCCAGTGTGTAGCCTATTATGTACAAGGCATCCCTGCCACAACAAAGACTCAGGCAGCCCAAAATGTCTACAGTACTTAGGTTGACAAATACGGCTCCACATTTACACCCAATAGGTAACAAACAACATGACCAACTCCAAATTCATTATCTCCACTTCACTATTCTGCTTTCCCCTTAAAATCTAAAGTCTCCTCTCAATAAAGCTTAGTTGCTATTCCCATTATGATTAATGGTATCATTAGCTACCCAATCACATGAGCTAGAAACTTGGACTCATCTTTAACTTCTCACTTCCCTTTGCCTATTAGTCTACTTCTTTTTTTTTTATTTTTATTTTTATCATTTTATTTATTTTTTCAGCATAACAGTATTCATTCTTTTTGCACAACACCCAGTGCTCCATGCAAAACGTGCCCTCTCCATTACCCACCACCTGTTCCCCCAACCTCCCACCCCTGACCCTTCAAAACCCTCAGGTTGCCCCAACCTCCCACCCCTGACCCTTCAAAACCCTCAGGTTGTTTTTCAGAGTCCATAGTCTCTTATGGTTCGCTTCCCCTCCCCAGTGTCCATAGCCCGCTCCCCCTCCCCCAATCCCACCTCCCCGCAGCAACCCCCAGTTTGTTTTGTGAGATTAAGAGTCATTTATGGTTTGTCTCCCTCCCAATCCCATCTTGTTTCATTTATTCTTCTCCTATCTCCTACCCCCCCATTTTGCTTCTCCATGTCCTCATATCAGGGAGATCATATGATAGTTGTCTTTCTCCGATTGACTTATTTCACTAAGCATGATACGCTCTAGTTCCATCCACGTCCACGCCTATTAGTCTACTTCTAAAATGCCTTTCTAGGGCGCCTGGGTGGCTCAGTTGGTTAAGCATCTGCCTTTGGCTCAGGTCATGATCCCAGGGTCCTGGGATAAAGCCCTACATTGGGCTTCTTGCTTCACTGGAAGCCGGCTTCTCCCTCTCCCACTCCCCCTGCTTGTGTTCTCTTTTGCTGTGTCTCTGTGTCAAATAAATTAAAAAAAAAAAAAAAAACTTAAAAAAAAAATGCCTTTCTAAATCTACCCCCCATCCTTCCACCACTACTGCCTTAGTTCGGTCTCAGCCACATTTTCTTCCCACAAGATTTATTTATTTATTTATTTATTTATTTATTTATTTCCAATTCATCTTTTACATTGTTACCAGGATTACCATTCTAAAACATAAAAACAATTCAGTCTTATTATCCCATGCAAAAACCATACATAAGCCTCCAGTGTCCAGTGAATAAAAGTTCAAACTCTGAATTGATGTGTAAGATGGTAAACGATCTGTCCCCAAAATCTCCCAACAGTTTCATCCTATTCACTACCACCTCCCCTTGGATGCTGGATTGTAATACTTCCAATGTCCTTTTAAATATTGAGATTCCACATCTCTAATGCTTTTTGCTTATAAATGAAAGAGAGAGCAGTGTTCTTGTTAAATATAGTCCATTATATTGCCATCTTTACATGAACATCGATTAACTTGTTTCTGTTGAGGCTTTAATCTGAGTCAAGATTCCTTGAGAGTATGTAACAAGTACAGGAAATGTAAAATGATATCTTCTCAATCATAGTAATTATGGCTGTTTTATATTTATTATATTATATTTATATTTTGTTATCCAGAAGAAAGACATTAGCAGCTATTTATGGTTTGCTTTGTGATATTTTAAAAATATTTAGATTTTACGAATAAATACTTGCAAAGATTGGAAAATATCAGTACGTTACATTCTCCCCCTGGATGAATGAGAGGATCACTAGGTATGTTGCATTTTCTTTTTATGCAGTATTAAAACTTCAGGGAAGGTTAAAAATGTAACAGTTTTTTGAGGTGGCACTAAAAAAACAAATATTTGACTGCATGCAAATTCATGCAACCAGGGTGAAATGATTGGACATACGGATGGTTAAATGTTAAATATGAAGCTAAGGCAGAGACCTCATGAAATATATTTGAGTATGCACTGCACTGAAATACATTAAAGGTACACAAATCTCAAAATCTCTTTATTAATAAGGTAGAAAAAGATGAATGTTTTGGGGCATACCCAAGCCCTTTATCTTTGCCTTTGGAATTTGGACTCATTCATACTGTCAACACATGTACTCAAACAGTCTCCTCCTCCGTGTTGAAGTTGAACCCTTCCTGAGGAGACCATGCTGCTGACAGGCAAAAGCAAAGTTAGGTGTTCCAGGGAAGCAAGTCTGGGGTGACAGCCAAGTCTCCACAAAGCAGAGAGCTCTCTAAATAATAAGGAGTTGACTGTGATGGCAGAAGTCTTCTTGCAGGTGCAGACGCATGTGTTTTGGAATACAAGCAAACCCTTTCAGCTGCTTCCTCAATCCCACCACCACCGCCTTATTTTTACAGTGTTCTCATCTTACTGGAGTTCTTACTTCAGGAATCTCATTACTCCAAAATGTTCCAGGTGTGGGATGGAGCAAGAAAGCAGAGAAGACAGGGGAGGGTGTAGTACAGAAATAAAAGCAAAACAAAATAAAATAAGAATAGGGCAGGGAATTAAAGACCCTTCTATTTCCTGGGCCTTATTCTTGCTCTTAGCAATATAACTTGATATATTCTATTCAAATTTAATACCTGAAAATGAGCCTTCACGCATACATTGCTGACATTTTCAGTTGTAAGTAAAGAGACTACTTTATCAAATTAAAACCCCGGACATCAATTAAGATAACTGTGTCATCACTGCTGTTTTTTGAAAGAAAGCATATTCCTGGAGTTTTATTGGCTGAAATTCTTTTATTTCTAGTAGGCTCCTGCATTTCCCATTTATATTTGTAATAAATTAGTTTTGATATAGTTTGTTTTCAGATCCTAAAAAACCATTGCACAACACCAATTAAGAATACTTCATTCCCTACCTGTAATACAGGAAATTTCCTCTACAGCAATACTTTTTATAATAAAATGCAAATTAGTAATTGATTTGTTTAAGTAGAGCTTTAGACAAAATTAAAGAGAGTAATTTCTCAAGCTCTGTAGTTTGCTTATCAGCAGTAAATGAAAGCTAAAAATATAGTAGAGTAATTTGTAAAGCATCATTTTCTGATGTCTGTTCTAATAATTATACAAACCTAGATTTTTCATATTCTTCTCAATTTTGTGTAGATTAAAACAGAAAGACAGTATCCTTTTCTTACTGATAAAATTTCTCATGTGTCTTAAACTCAATACATTACATCCTTGGCCACTGTAATTTGTCCAATCTTGCAATACTAACAAAGGCTAAGGTGACTCTCCACTTCTATTTTTCAGAAACATTTCAACATGGCATGGTGAAGCCATCTGAAAATACATCAGCAAAGCTAAAAAAGATGTATTCTAAAAAATGTAATGGTAGATATGAAAAATGTCTCTGAAATTGACTTATGAAATCATAAGCCCATGTCAGGATAATTCATCGCAATGAATTGTACTCAATCTTTTTTTTTTTTTTTAAGATTTTATTTATTTATTTCTCAGAGAGAGAAAGACAGAGAGAGAGAGAGAGAGAGCGCGTGCGCACAAGCAGTGAGAGTGGCAGGCCGAGGGAGAGGGAGAGGCAGGCTCTCCGCTGAGCAAGGAGCCTGACACAGGACTTGGATCCCAGAACCCCGGGGATCATGACCAGAGCCAAAGGCAGCTGCTGCTAACCGAATGAGCTACACAGGCATCCCGAATTATACTCAAATTTTTTAAGATTTATTTATTTGTTTGTTTGTTTGACAGAGAGAGACACAGTGAAAGAGGGAACACAAGCAGGGAGAAGGGGAGAGAGAGAAGCTGGCCTCCCGCTAAGCAGGGAGCCTGATGAGGGGCTAGATCCCGGGGCTCCGGGATCATGACCTGAGCCAAAGGCAGATGCCCAACGACTGAGCCACCTAGGTGTCCCCGAATTGTACTCAATTTTAATAAATGGGTTTAAATTTGACAAAGTCAGTCTGTAGTGCATCTAATTTCCTTTATGTGAGATATCCATATAATAAGCTCCATTTGACAGTGAGAGGTAGACAGACATTAGAAGATTCTGTGTAAAGAGTGGCAATCAGTGAGATCCTACCAAACTTACCAAACTGAAAAATTCATAAACATACCAGAATAGAGGGTTACAAAATGAGAAGAACGGGGAGGGGAATGGAAATTTTCGGTGGTACAAAACTATGGTGAAATGACTGAAAATGTCATTAAAGCAATGAAGATACCAGGTTAAGTTTCTAAGCTAAAGGACAGAACAGGCCTTTATTTAGACAAAAAGTCATTACTTAGGAACCAAGTGAAGCGATCAGTGTGATTATGAAGGAGGACAGAATATGCCACCCCAAAATAATGTACTTTGTCATGTGGATTATTTTGAACTGAAGGTAATCAAGACCCAGCTGACTTAAAAACTCTTCTGTCCCTTAACTACCTAAAATAATTTAGATGAGGGTCTGGCCCAGAAAGAGAACTCTTACCAGAAATCATTCTTTCATCTGAAAGATTTACCTGCATGCCAGGGCAAACATCTGATTATCAAACACCTGCTCTTCTCACCTCCCTAAGAATTGCCCTCCTCCCCTTTGGAACCCCAGTCCCTATCCCATTCGTTAGCTCAGGACGACATATAAGCCTCAATTGCCTGACTGCCTTCAGGTCTCGTATTTTTTAATGGGATTTCTGTGCCTACAAAATTAAATCTGTTTTTCTCCAACCAATCTGCTTTTTTGTCAATTTAATATTAGACCACCCAAAGAACTTAGAAGAGTAGAAGAAAAATTTTTCTGCCCAACAATCATTTAGTCAGACAATCCTGTTCCCCCCACACCCCCAGCCCGCCTGCCACCACCATTGGGATTGTTATCAGGATTCAAAACACAGCAAATGGGTAGTAATGTTATCGTTACTGTTACATACGTGCCTCGAGGGCAAGGTTTACTCTTTTGCATTATTTATAAACCCACTTAATGTTGGCACAAAGCTCTGCATATGAATACTACACGCCTCAAAAGCAGTGACGATAGGTGTCTCTGAAATTTACATACAAAATCATGAATCTGTGAAGTCATACTGTAAAGTGCTCTTTTTAGGATTCAGCCACCATTTGTTTCTCAGTGTGGCTAGTCAAGAGCAGAAGATGAGAAGGGAAGTGGAGAAACTCAAGAAATGATAGCTAAGAAATAATTTAGATAAAACCAAAACCAAGGAAAATGATTTTCTAGTTTTCAAAGTGGCCTGGAAAAGCAGTTCTTGTATCTTCCTGAATGTAAAGCATGCAACATTCTACTCCAGAACCTCTGCAGAAGGAAATCATTAGGTTTACATCTATGTAGGTGACTTGTTGGCAGTATTTGCTGAGGAAGATTTTGATTATATCCTTCTGATCCCTAATGACTTGTGTTAAAAGGACAGTGATGAGATGGTCCATCTTCACTAAGATCAAGGGAGAAGATGTGGGCTTATATAACAGGAGAGATTTTGGAAAGGATTTAACTAAGAATTTCATGATACAGGTAACTTCTTACGGCAACAGATTCACCAGGGAAGGTATGAAGTAGCTTTTCTTAAAATGCTTTGAATTTGTAAAGATTCTCATCTCATCAAGAAGAAAATCACTTCTCAAGCTCTTCTTTAGCCCTCTAAGATTTTAAGGTTGTAGTTTAGGGCCAAGTAAAATTACAATTATAGATAACTTATAGGTTATATTTAACCAGAAAAAGCATATCAATAAACTAGGAATGCCACATTTCCTATTAGTCAGATAACTAGCTTCCTTTAAGTTTATTACTCAGAACAGATCGATAAAATTAGTTGACACAACTGAAAATTTTTCTGTAGCTGAAGGTACAGCAAGGGATTTCATAACCTTCAGGAATAATTTCAAAGAAACTAATTTCAGGCAACTTACTAAGTCCTGACCAAAAAGAAGAAAAAAAAAACCATATAGTTTTAGAGAACATTGGTGTGAAATACTAGAAATATTTTCTTTAGAAAATCACATCAAATACCCACAATACAAAACAACAGCAGCAACAAAAACCCACATATTCTAAAACCTTTGGTACCATTTTAAAGTGCTAGTGGTAAATGTGTTTCATAGAGAACTTTTTTAAAGTTACAGAATGTTTCTGTCAAGTATCAAAAATAATGAATACATGCATTGAAAAGTAATTAACTCAAAAAGTACTTTTTAAGAATTCTCTTTGAATGAGGCTCCTACCTTATAGTCAAAATCAATATAATCAACTGTAATCCTGTATAAAGGGCTGGAAATTTTCAATAGAAATACAGAGAAGGTATGAACTAATCCTAAGATATCACTCTTTAAAAAAGTTAAATCAGGGGCACCTGGGTGGCTCAGTTGGTTAAGCGACTGCCTTCAGCTCAGGTCATGATCCCAGAGTCCTGGGATCGAGTCCCACATCAGGCTCCCAGCTCCATGGGGAGTCTGCTTCTCCCTCTGATCTCTCTTATGCTCTCTCACACTGTCTCTGTCTTGAATAAATAAATAAAATAAAAAAAAAAAAAGTTAAATCAAAACCTCAAATGAGATTTCTTAGTTTAGGTAGTGGACTTGTGATTATGATACACAGGCATCAAGGTTCCAGTGCATTTACTTTCACAATCAGCTTACTTCAAAGCACATTTTAGCTACGTCAGTAAACCTTTACTGTCTGCCATTTCTGTTGCAGTCAACTCAGTATTATTTTTGCTTTTGATTTCGAGGGCCTCTCATGTATTTCATATTTCCGATGACTTGGGGGAAAGGAAGGCTTCATGCCCCAAGGTGTTTTAACATTTTGACAGTTTCCAACCAAGCTGTTTCCCTGGGGAGGTCTCAGTCTATTCTCAACCAGTATCTACTGACTGACAAATTCCTATGTCTCATCTTAAACTTTTCATCCTCCCTTCAGCCCATTTTTTTTCTAGTTGCCTATATCTTTGGTTGCCATTTAATATATCATCAAAATCACCAAGGGAACTTGTTAAAAGCAAAGACAGTGACCCTCCTCAGATTCTGAATCTGAATCTCCTAGATTTGTGTCTGGGACTTTGGACTAACAAGCCTTCTGCCAGTACCGAAACTCCTAAGGGACTCCCAAGATTTATCAGCTTGAGATTGTACTTTATGACACAGCTATCTAAAATTGAGTCCTAGGGTATATTTCTTAGGACCTCAGTCTCCCTATAGTATTTAAATTAATTGTCACAAAAACCCCAAACAGTGAGAATTACTGTTTCTATTTTACACAAGAGGATACGGAGGCTCAAAGAAATTAAGTATTAGGTAGAGCTATGAGCACTGCCAGCATACTGTGTAGACTATATGGTGGGATGAAAAGACAAAGGACCCAGAAGTGAAACTTACATTTGAATCCCAGGAGGGCCACTATTGCAGCCTGATCTTGCCATTCAACCTCTCTGAGCCCCAATTAATTACAGAAAAATGGTGATTCTAATGCTGAGCTTTGTAGGTCATAGCATATCATTGTCACTCAAGAGATATTAATCCATTTCCATCTGCAATTCTATTTCTTCCTTAAGACTGAATCTATTTTAAAATGCTTCTTTTGGCCTGTTTACTTCTGAGTAGAAACACAGTTCTACCTTTTAACAACCTTACTATTACGTGTTAATCATTTATCTAAATATGATCATTCAGGAGGTTGATCTGTAATGTAAAGGACCATATCAAACCTGTTTAAAATGGAAATAAGAGAAGAATTCCCAAAATGAGGAGAACATTAAACAAAAGCAAAATTATTAAATAAAATTGTGATATAGCCACACAGTATATTATGCAAGCACTAAAAATTGTATTTTTTGAAAAACTGCTAATAACATAATAAAATAAAAGACACATAATAGGACATGAAATTATATTTATTACATAATTCCATGATCAAACGTGCATACAGAGGCATATATATGAACGTACGTATGTGCAATTATGTCCAAAGAGAGAAAGGAAATATGTCAAAGTATAAATAACAGTCCTACCTAACTTGAGTAATTATATGTTACTTTGTTTTTTTTCTTTGTAGTTTGTTTGGATTTTACCCATTTGCTATAAAATTAAGTGTAGTTTTTATAATGAGAAAGGTAAACATCATATAAATGAAATATATAAATAAAACAAAACAAAACAGGCTGTAAAGTGAGCAAAATGAGGCAATGCTATCATCCGCTTCTTTTTGCCTTGAGGTTGTAATGAGAATATGTTTCTTACAAGGGTTTCTTTAATTTCTGTTACACCCAGCACCGTAAAATGCTCAAAGAAAAAGATCCTCTCAGATTATACACATTTTAGATTTCTCTCTGACCATATTTGCCTTCCATGAGAATTCTACAAATACAGTATCTGCAGCAGAAGTCTCTCAAATCAGGGAACAAACTGTTCTTAACTGTGTGGGGTAGTTTCTCACTTACAGAGAAATCAGCCTTTCCCAAAGAAAACTGCAGTGCTCCTATCCCGACATTTAGTACAAGTCTACTCTCTCCTGGGCACTATTCTAGGTCTTCCAATTTAATTATTCTTCCCTCTGTGGACTTGGGCAAATAACCTGACCTTTCTGTTCTTCTATTTCCTAATAAAATGATAATAGTACTGATTTGATAAAGCATTTTTTATTTTTAAAGATTAACTCAGTTGACCTTTAGAAAACCCCTGAGAAGATAATCATAGTACAATAGTAATAATAATAACAACAGATATTATTTTTAACCTTAACACCCATGTTTAACGAACAGATATATAATTGGCTCAGACAGTTGGTGAGGACACTGAGACCTTAGGGTTTAAGTTACCTCTCATCTGATGTGTGCCAAGAGTCAAATGCAACTTTCACTGACACCAAAGCCACTACATATCCTTGAAATCATCATGCAACAGACAATATTCATATACAGTCGCAAACCTATTGTAAGCCAGACACAGAAACAGAGCAGTATTGGACAAGACTCAGCTGTTGCCTTCAGTCTAGTGAAGGAGCAGGCAGGTTATCTTCAAGCAGTAAGTACAGTGGCAAGGATGAGAATATGAGATTGTAATAGCAGAGAAAAAGGTGCTGAGTGTGTCTGGAGGGGTCAAGCAAAGCTACCTGGAGGAAGCAACACTTCCGCAGAGATCTGAAGAATGAGTCAGAGTTAGCCAGTAAGCTGGTGAGGAACAGCAATCAGCTGGCATTTGCTTGCTGGTGTTCTGTGCTGGAACTCTGGACCTGCCAACACTAACTTCATGCCAGGTGACAAATGATCTGAGAGCCCACAGCTGCAGCTGCCGCTTTATACCCTCTCCCTCCTACTTCCATCGTTAATGAGCCTGAGGCCAGAGAAGAATACATCTTAGTAACCAAGAGCTCTTCTGTTAGCCTTTGGTCCAGAGATACAAGAAACGTTCTTCACTCCTGTTAACAATACAGCTACACATCCTTTATTTCCTCTAGCACTTGCTAAAAGCGAAGTTTGCTGCTACAAACTCTCATTTTTATTCATCTTGGTAGCAGGTTATTCTATGCTCATAACTGTACTCATTATAAAAAAATGATTTTTTTTTCCCAGGAACAACTTTAAAGCGTATCAGTGCCCTAAGGTTCCTTAAGGTTAATTCTTTCTGCTAGGAACACTTCTGATTTGCCCTAACTTTCAGCAGTTCTGACTTTGGAACATTCTACCTGCAGTTACACAACACCCTAGAGACACAGGTATGCCAGAAGGTATCTTTTCCACATGGAAATAGCTTTGCCGAATGAAGGCAAGGTTTGCGCCTTTATAGATATCTCTGTATTTCAAATATTATTTTTAAAAATCTCATCAAACACTTGATTTAAAGAGAAGCAACTTTCCCCTTCTGCTGTGGCATGTCCTTTTCAGTACACAGAGCTTTTAGAAAGACTTCCATTTTGTCCCTTAGAAGTCACTGCTGTATGTCTGAATCTACTTATTTGAATTTGTGAGAGGAAAAAAAAATAAGAATTTAATCTTTATTCAATTGTCAGAAACCAAACTTCAGTGGTGTTAGTGGCTGGCAGTACGTTTACTTTAATAGGGAGATTCAAAAGAAGCATGGGAATGGTTTCTTTCCTTTAAGGAGTTTACAGTTTGGTTGGAAAGGCAAATCAAATTAAATCATGTTAAACTGACTCAGTGACACTGACTATAGAAAGTAGTGACATCATGCATCAGAGGAAGAAAACTTTTCTCTATGCTAAGAAAAAGGAGTATAATATGGAATCCAGTAGTAGAATATTTTCATTACTGCGTATATTTTGTATTTGCATATTTTTGAAAGCCTCGCCTTCCAAGGAATAAAGAAAAAGCCCCCAGTATGTTTTCCAAGGAACTGTATTTGTGTCTTCCAAAATGATCATTTAAAGGAACTTGCATGCTCTCCTTAAACAAGTTTTTTAAAAACTTATTAAAGAATCTTGCCAAACTAGCTCCACTATATGAAGGAGAATCTATTTCAATTGTTATAACAAATACAACAGCTTTAAGTCAACCACTAGGGGGAAAATCCTGCAGTAGAGACTGCAGTACATGTCTCTGAAACTGAACACCCAGCTTTATTTGAACAAGATGTGCTTCCCCTAAGCCATTAGTCTCCAGGCCAAGCCATGGGCTTAGAATAAAGTAAAAATTCTGGGTCACTGTATGTTACCATCTCCTCTCGCATAGGCTAAAAATAAAGCATTAATAGCATGTCCAACAGGATGGGGCCCAGGACTGGTGTGAAGATTTGCCATACTGACATCGATGACAGAAAACACCTGACTCTGTGCTCATTAGCTCAAAGTGAATCAAATCCTGCATCCCCAGTTTAACTAACACATATAAACCCCATCAATACATATTTTTAAACTGAGAATTTCTACTCATTTTTAAATGAATCATATAAAAGTAAATTACGATATATAAGTCATCCTCACAGAAGAAAGGTCTCTCTTGGGCAAAAGGGGAACCTCCAGGTGTCGGTTTACTTTTTAATGTTGTTGGTTCAAGGACACTGTTTATTTGGCTTTTTCATTTGTATGACACTATGGTTGATTTATAATTTAGGTGAGTGAACCGCATTTATAAGTTCTTTTTAAAAATGTCTATTTATTTTCATTTAAGAACATCTTTTCAAGTGACAAAAAAAAAATATTTTCTTCACTGGTTTCTTCACATGTGCTGGTCACTGCCCATAAAAGCTACAGATATTATACAGGGATAGAGAAAAGGACTACCTCCGTGTATAGGGGCTGGGACCCCAAACATGCTACCTCAGCGCCCCCTAAAATTATGGAAGCAAAGAGCTAATGATCTTCTAAGTGATAATATTGCACCCCCCAGAAACATAAAGAGGCTCTAGAGAGTCTGATCTGTATTAAGTTGCAGACCAGATACTGGAAGCATTCACATAAGAAGGTAAATATATACTACAGGGTGCAAAGACATTCCTCAAACTCATCAACTGTTTCCCTGAATTTATTTGTTTAATATGTGTTATATACCCACTATATGTCTACTGTAGAGATACAAAAACAAGCTGGTGAATTCTTCCTGAATATTTACACAGTTTATAATTATCCTAGTACTCCCTTTAAAAATGTGAAGAGATGACTATTCAGGTAAGAGGTTAAAAACAGAGTAAAATTAAACATCAGTAGTGGTTATTCTAGGGAACTTGCTTTTCGTTACCTGAGCCATAAGGGGAATCAGCTAGAACCAAAGAACTGGTAAATTTTGAGGATGTTAATCATTGATAAGTAGTAGGAAAACTAAGTGTAAATAATATAGAATCCTGGTCTTATCCCCATTTTACCATTCGTTCATTCATTCATACAGTAGATAAACAATTTCCAAGAAATTTCTAGGTCCTGTGTATATAAAAATAAAAAAAAATTTTCATGTCTTGGAACTTATATTTTAGTATGGTAGATATTCATAAAGTTATTGTAAAGCCTCATACTGGCTCTTGTTATTATGCACCACACTCAATATTTCTAAAAGAGTACTTAATGCCTATATTGTTAGTGGCACTGGGTATGACATAATGGTGAAAAGTCAAAATGTTGAGCCTGATGTTCAAGGCCATCTCTAATACAGCCCCCTCCATGCCACCACACACACACCTGAATATTATTATTTCCTACTGACTCCCAACACAAACTAAATTCCTGACTGAACGTTATCTTCACTCACCAAAATTGATCTTTCCACCCATCCCTTGAGTGGAATACCTCATAATACAAAATCCCTAAGTCAGATTTCTCCTTCCACTTAAATGCTATACACCTTTGGCTTACACCTCTCTAATATCACTTCTTTTGATTTGTATTTTCTATATATTCATGGTAATAAAAATGCCCATCCTAGTCATTTGACTGGCAACTTTTTGAGGGCAGGGACTGTTTCTAACTTTTCTTGGTATCTCAGGATTTATTTGGCATACTATCTTTTTTTTTTTTTAATATTGTATTTATTTATTTGACAGGGAGAGATCATAAGTAGATAGAGAGGCAGGCAGAGAGAGAGAGAGGGAAGCAGGCTCCCCGCCGAGCAGAGAGCCCGATGCGGGACTCAATCCCAGGACCCTGAGATCATGACCTGAGCCGAAGGCAGCGGCCTAACCCACTGACATTAAGGTCTCAGTTCATATTTCTTAGGTTGAATTGTGTTATATTTGCTGTGTGAAATGGCAGAACATAAAATTCAGTAACTGATTCATGTATAAATCTGTCACAAAGGAATAATACAAGTTTATAAGTAGCTTAACAGTAGTTCAGAGTAATAATACTACGAGTAAAGCCCCAACCTCTGTAATTTCCAATGTAGTTCTGAACTTTTGGGTCTCTCAGTCAACTGACTAATTTCTAATACAAACTCCTAATCAGAACTCCCATATTTTCAGAGCTCTTGTGCATTCCAGCAATAGTAACCTCAAATCCAGGGGATCTAGATTTATATAATCTATGAATTCTATTTCCATATAATCACTACAGCCATTATTTTATGTTCAAATATTAGAACCAAACTTTCCCTCGGATTTTAAAAACACAAACTAAGCGCACAACTGAATGAAACTTGGGAAATTTAAAATGTAACACTGAAACAATTCAAAGAATTAAACATTCTTTAAATTCAGGGTTTTTTTTTTTTTTAGCTATAGATGATCTTCACATTTAGTAATCTAGATAGGAATATAGTGTGTGAAGATGTGAAAATCCACCCATATGCAACACAGGCATTTTTATAACTGTGCAATAATTCTGCATGTAGGTGACATATACATGTTATTGTCTACACATACACAACACATGTTCACATTGCATATTAGACCATACAAAATGTACATACACAAGATATGTATTTTTCATCATTATGATTTTCGTAGCTACACAATATTTTTTTCTAGCACACAGATATGAAAATCATTCATATTTTACAGGTGTGTTTATGTCTACACTTATAGGTAGGTAAAAGTGATTTAATATCTAGTCCACCGTAGTTAAACATACATTGTTTTCTATTGTCTTTTTAAAGTCATATCTGATAAAACCACATAGTAAAATGGTTTAGGTTTACTTTCTTCTTTTTTTCTCCTCTAAAAAAGAAACATAAAAGTATTTTGGTGCTATTATCATGTGTTTCTTTACACTATTAGTCTGATCATATTTCTGTCAATAGACAATGTTCTGCAAAGCTTTTATTACATGTTGGAAAATGAAAGATTGTGACCTCAAACCCCCATGATCCAAGTGAAAATGAAATGAGTGTATACACATAGGCACAATTCAGGACACAGAACGTTTGGTACACAAAGAATGATGAGACGGGTTCCTACCCAGCACAATTCCAATTCAGTAGTTTCTCTCGCACGTACCAGCTCAGCTGCCCACGATCCGTGCTGCTTTTAAATACTACAAAGCAATTTACACTCCAACTGCCGCCCGCTTAAGTTCTTCCTTTTGCGCTCAGAAATGGAAATACTTGGACAGTGAGTGATGCCCTGTTGCAGCTGCCTCCTCGAGTCCTTCAGCAACCCACCTCTGAGCCTCGCTGGGTTAAGCCCCGCTGCTCCAAGCTCATTCTCCCCACCAGCAGGCAACGGGTCGGCCGCTGGGCGGAGAGAACGGGGGCTAGGGCGCCATCTGGAGGCGCCTCGAGGCAGCTGCAGCAAACTTAGAACAAGTAGGTGGAACAAGAATGTCAGCAAATTCTTTGTTAAATAAGCACACTGTTTTATTTACATTTTCCTATGCATATTTTTTAAAGACGAAAATGCAAGAAAGCCTCATTTTATTGCCTAGAAATGTTCTATTTCTTTCATACTTCACAATAAAGTAAAAACTGTGATCTCATTTACAGATGAATAACAAGAGATGGCAAATTATTCTCATTTTTTGACTCCTCTCAAAGGAAAATAATTAACACTGGATACTATCAGGAATTTCTGGGATTTTGATATATAATAAAAAGGCAGCATTCCAAAAGAGAAATCTATGCCTCTGAACTAACACAATGCAAGTGTGTTAAACATGCTCTGCTACTTTAAAGAATTACAAACCATACCTCTGGAAATGTTTAGTGTGTTCCTTATCAGTGCATTACACTGACTTGAGTATGATAACAAAAAAAAATAGCTTCGGTTATAGTTCATTTGATAAGTTGTTCATAGGACTTAAATATTTCAACAAAAGTTCCTTGAATTAATTTCCTTCTAAATATCTCCCTAAGCTTCTTTCCCTTAAAGAGGATAATTTGTATACCTGAATGAGATATAAGCTTAATTAATTAATTGAATAGAGCACTTAAAGGCTTATCTACTGTGATATGCATTTAGAAATGTGATTACTGAATGTTTCGTTATTCCCTACAGATCAAAATGAACGTGATTGCTATCTTCCACCATGCAGAAAGATTTAGAATTTCATCTGTCCATTAAAATTAAAATTTGACTTTGAAACTATTTAATAAGGGACCCATCGATAGTAATTGTTTATTTTTCCAGGCAACCATGGACCAGAGCTTGATTATATTCTAAGTGGGGGCCCTTTTGGGAAACAAAAATTCTTAATCACTTTAATTTCAAATCAGTGTCTGAGAATCTGGCAGGATAAATATAGAAAAAAAAATTCCATCAATATTTCATCTCAGTTGTTTATTTTCATGTGTTTGATAGGCAAATATATTAGCTTTTCAAACATATCCCATTAAATATTTTCTAAAGAAAATTAAGATTTTTCTTTTAAATAGAGATAGTATGCACCAAATATTCAAACTATAATTTTTGTGAGTTTGTAAAGTTTCTAAAGATTACATGGTGAAAGGATTAAAAAGGATGCTAATATTTTATGTCTATGTCTCTATACCTTCAACACCTAGCACTCCGAAATATGAAAATATATTAGTTAACTGACTCTTAAGTTATATGACTAATATGTTGCATGGTGGTTATGGTTTATAGAACGTCTTAGAAAGGCAACATATTCAAATATAGTTTGAGATTACAAGCAGAATAAATAGCATTTGAGACTTTATAAATAATAAGGTATTAAACACTGACTGACCAAACACAGATATGTCCAACTTTTACAAATAATGTAAAATGTGACACATGAACATTTAGATGTAATGAACAGATAAATCAGGGGATAATTTTTCCCACCATAAATGTTTTGACCTTACAAAATCATTCTTTAAGTAAAAACTCTCCAGAATTTATAGAATGATTTTAATGAAAAATAAAATAACTATTTGCATGCAAAAATCAAAAAAGAAAGTGAGACTTTAATGAGAGGTATAGAGTAAATTTCACAGCCAAAGACACTGTGTCTACACTCCATCAGAATAAAAAACTGAAAATGAGAGGAGTTGATGCTACATGCAAAAGAGATGATGTGGTTAGGGCAGGAGGAAAAGCATGATGGCCATGTGTTGTCCCCTGAAAGAAGGTCTAAAGTTAGGCTTAACACACTGAGACAAGAGAAAAAATAAAGTTTTTTTAAAGAGTAAACCGCCCCCCAAAGTATACTTGGAAGTAAATTATTTCTATTTCACAATTTAACATTTAAAACTCAAAGAAAGCAAAAAAGTCCAAGTCAAAAATCCCACATGGATCTTAAGGAACTAAAATAACATGGAGACTCTAAGTACTTTTCTATTACTATAAACTAGGATAAAGGATCTATGTTTTTGTTCTTTTGCTAGTTAACAAATTACCACTATCTTACTGGAGTAAAACAAAGCATATTTACTATCTCACACTTCCTGTAGGTCAGCAGTTCAGGCATCGCTTAGGTAAGCCCTCTGCTCAGTCTCACAAGTCTACAATCTAGTAACAATTGGGCTGTGATCTTTTTCCTTCCTTCCTTCCTTCTTTCCTTCCTTCCTTCCTTTCCTCCTTTCTTTCTCTTTCTTTCCTTTTTTTTTTTTCTTTTTTTAAAATGTAAACCAGAAATGTTTCTTGCAGAAATTTTGTCAAGGTTCCCACTGGGTGGTTCCTGTTGAAGTTGGCCTGGGGCCCTCCATCCAGGTTTGGGCAGGTGAAATAGAAAAGGGTGGAAGTAGTAAGTCTGGGCCCAGACCCTTAGAGCTGCAACATGATGTTGGGAGCCAGGCTGCAGGTGAGACCTATACCCTCTGGTTCCACATTCGGGGACTTCACTATGCCATCCTCTACACTATGGAGAACCTCTTGAGCTGGTGATTTTCAAAGACACCACCAATGAATCATCTAGTAACAAATCGGTTTCCTTCCCAAAGGTCCCAGTGGAGTCAGCCAAGAGGCTAACCTTGCCTCCTGAATTGTGAACTGGTTCCCACAGTTCAGTCACAAAAACAACATCAATACTCAGACACACTACCACCTTGGCCCCCTTGGCCTTCAGAGCCTTAGCCTGCTCCACAAACCCTGGCAAGTGGGTCTTGGAACAGCCCTAGGGTTTCCAAACAGCACCCTGTTTGTGCCTTTGAACAGCTCTGCCAGGTTCACCTTGTTCCAAGGCTCCCCTTCAATAGCCACCAGTGAAGGGATGGCATCCCCAACTTGATTGGGGCCATGGCTGAGAAAGCGCTGCTGAAACTGAGGCCTCACCAAGCATCTACTTCCTGCTTTATTGCTGGCACCCTCCTGCTCTTGTTGCCACCCATGCTGCAGATTAATGGCAGTGGCCCAGACCAGAACTAAGCCTGCTTGGCTGCCCAGAAGGTGAGGTCCAGCTAGCAGCACGCCCACCCCAAAGCAACAGGTCTGTGTTTTTATCTGGAGACTTGGTTGGGGAAGAATGTGTTTCCAAATTTAACCAGGTTGTAGGAAGAATTCATTTCCTTGGATTCTTGAAGATCACTAAGAGAATGTGTCTTCATTTTAGGGAGGGTACTATCTCTCTTTTAAGAACATTCACCTGATTAAGTCAAGCTGACCCAGAACAATCTCCCTTCCAATTAACTCAAAACCACTGATTTGGGATTCTACTTACATCTGCAAAATCCTTTAACCTTTGCCACTTTCTAGTGGATAAAGAAGTCACAGGTTCCATCCACACTGTGAAGATGAAGATTATGCAAGGATGTGACACACTGGGGGTCACCTTAGGGTGTGTCCACAACAGGATCTCTAACAGTCACATGGGATTTCTTGCTTACCATTCAAAAGCATACATGGAACAGCCTGGGGTGAATAAGAGTGCCAGGGAATTGTGTTGCCTTTAGGGTCAAAGAAGAGATATGGATATAATATAGAAGTTTTGTAGACGCAAAGTTATATCTAACAAAGGTATGTAACAAACAAACAAAACAGAGAAGTCTTTTCATCAGGAAGGACATGGAGGCAGAAGTTTGATGCACTGAACTGAGGAGTAATGTCAGACTCGTGAGCAGGACTTGGGACAAAGGACAGCACAGGTGCCCATCTGGCAGCAGTGGCTTTATGTACCAGACATGTTTGTGTGGCCTGGCTGCCTGTCCACAGCTGCTCACACCTAATCATCCATGCTGTGCACTGGCTCAGCCTTGTTAGACCATGAATATATACCTGACCAAAAAGAATACATCCAGAGACTGGCCAGAAAGTTATGGTCTATGTGGCCTTACTGGAAAAAAAAATAAGTCTGTCCATTTATATTTTCAGGAATTTGAACTAAAGTGAAAGAGAGAAGTTGCCAGTTAGTGGAGAATACTGCAGCTGAAAGGCCATGTAGCAATTATGAGCTGTGTGCTAGCCAATGCAGAGAAAACAGCTTAGCAGAAGGGGGAAAAAAAATGGTGCAGACTCAAAAAGAAGCAGAGATTAGAGAGAACATTCATTCATTCAATTCCTCTAATACATTTGTATGGAGTTCCTATTATGTACGGGCCACTGTTCTAGGTGCCAGGAATACTGCAATGAATAAAACAAAGTGCTTGTTCTCATGAAACTTATTCCTGTAGTGGGAGATAGACGGTAAAAGTGCCTGAGCATATAAATTATATTTCATTAGGAGAGAAACCATGGGCATAAAAATAAAGCAGGCCATGAAGTTTAAAAGTAATCAGGGAACTGCTGCTTGGGGTAGCATGGTCAGGGATGCATACTTGATTATGCCCTTTGAATAGAAACCTGAATGCAGTGAAGATGCCAGTCAGCCCTGCTGATAACTGTGGAAAGGGTATACTGGACAGAGTGCACAGTAGATGAAAAGGCTCTGAAATAGGTGTGTGCTCGGTGAGTCAAAGAAATAGCAAGAGGGGGAATATGCTTGCTATAGAGTGGGAGCAAGAAAGCAGGCCATAGGGTGTGAAGGCAGCTATGGAGCGAGCAGCAAGATTACATAGAGCTTGTGAACCTGGGTCAGACAGAATGCTAGCTTTTACCCAGAGAGATGGGAAGCCACTAGAGGGTTACTAAAAGATAATACCAGCCTTACATTTTTAAGAATCATTCTTGCTGCTGTAGAGAACAGATGGGAAGTGAGGGAGGTGACAGGGAGACCATGTGGACCCTGAGAGATACAAAATGTGGCCTAATTTCTGATTATGTTCCCCATGAGGTCTGGCTGTACTTGTTTCAGTCCTTGAATTTCCATGAGATAACACTACAAATCCTTTTCTTTTCTTTTCTTTTCTTTTTTTTAAACAACCCACCCCCCTTTCCTTAAACCAGATTGCCAAAGACTCTAATGAATGTTAGACATATTCAAGTCTTGGGTATTTTGGCTTTTTATATATTTTGGCATAAGAGCTAAAAGGTACTAGAATTTTAAAAACATGTTACCTTTTTTATAAATCATAGAAGGTGCTTGCACATTGGGGAGTTGATGTCAGACTGTTGAATTGTTGAACAGAATTATTTTTCCAGGACACTAGCTTAAACACATACAAAAAGGTCACTTCCCAAAGATTATCTATCTGATCCTCTGTGACATAAATGTTTGAAGAGTTTCTAACTTAATGAATATTCTCATCCAATATCAATTAAATAAATATAATTCAATTTTAATATCTTATGGATAACTATTTTGTTATTCTATGAGTCTTTGAAACTAAGTATGCTTCCCCTTTTAGAGACAAAACAATTTTATATATTTATTTATTTATTTTAAAGATTCTATTTATTTATTTGACAGAGATCACAAGTAGGCAGACAGACAGGCAGAGAGAGAAGGAGGAAGCAGGCTTCCCTCTGAGCAAAGAGCCTGATGCAGGGCTAGATCCCAGGACCCTGAGACCATGACCTGAGCCAAAAGCAGAGACTTAACCCACTAAGCCACCCAGGCACCCCGAGACAAAACAATTTTAGACAAAACAATTCAAAAGAGTTTAGAAAGAATCCACTAATTTTTAATTTTCTATCCTCCCAACTCACACACATACAGAGATACACATGCATACATATCATTTTATATGTGCAAATACTTTTGGCTACATTTTTATGGCATTTCCAATGAAATATTACAAAATTAACCATAAAGTGTTCCAAAATGGGCAGGGGAGGGAAGTTAGCAAACACTCCCTCACTGTCTTAACAACATGAGACATTTTAATACAACCCTTTTAATGAATAAATCTAACTAGTACAAGAAATTAAAAACAAACAAACAAACTAGTTTTAGGTCAGTCTATCCTTTAAAAATTTTAAGGTCATTGAAATACATCCTCAAACCTCTAAAATATTCTTTATCTTTTATTTATATTTTTGGTCACATTTCTATAAGATAATTTATATTTTTCAGATGGGGTAAATTAATAGCATTATAGGTTCTACAGTATTTTATAATTTTGCCATTGTTAAAAAACAGTGGATGAATGGTGTCTTAATTGTGCCACATAGGTTTATTAAATTATTTTATTCTTTTTACTTAAAATATTTGCTAAAAGTAACATTTGTAATAAACACTTTCCATTCACAAAATTCTTAAAAACACTACCGTTAAAGACAATAAAATTCAGACCATTCATCTGCTAAAGAAGAATATTTTGTTGGCTATGAAAGGAAAGAAATTAGCACCCATAGAAACATATATTTACCTTTAAATGCCTAAATGTGAAAACACACGTGCGCACACACACACACAAACACACACACACACGATTTTAATACGCAAAAGATAGAGTTACAGATAAGGGAACCACTAAACATTAATTAACAACACAGAAATGTGAAAGGAGATTTAGATAGAACATAAATGCTAAAAGCAGCTATATGCCCAAGTAACTCAGCAGGGTGATACAGGGGAGGCAGCCAAATCCAGAGAAACTTTATTTTTTTGGATTTAAGTCACTTTAAGAATTGTTAACATTCAAATATATATTCAGTGTTTCATAACACTTTTGTTCTATTCGTAAAATGCAAAGTTGTACATAATATTTCCATTATCTGTGGTTTCCAGCAAACAATCATATAAAGCCTTTTATCTTGTCCCATAGTTGGTGGGAACAGATTTTTCATCAGGCTTTATACTGAAACCAGCCTCCTTTAAAAAGTTATTTCATATTCATGTTCTCAAATAGTTTTAAAAAATTCAAAGACCAGAGGAAATTTGATTTGACTTATAAGGCTTGCTGGCCTTTGACTTAATTAGGCTTGCTGGCCTTGTTAGCTGAAGCCAATACTATTCCTCTATGATGCTGTAGTTAATTTTAAATTAGTAGACTAAGAGGATACATACGGAATGTCAAATGTGGTTCCAAAAGGATTTCCATGAAAACTAGTTTAAATATTTTAAGCATTATCAAGCCCTTTAACATTTTGTCACTTTAGTAGTTACCACAAATTCTATAGTTTCAATTACCTTCTAATTAAGTGACTCCTTCTCTAGCCCTTGTTCATCTCTTGAAGATTAGTTCTACATTTCTACCTGCCAGGTGAGTTTCTCTGCATGAATATAAACCTAACTCAAATAAGTAGAAAGTTCATTACCTTAGAATTTTAAACATATCCTCAAGGGAGTAACTAAGACTACTTAATGGGAAATAAAAGAAAACATTTGTTTAAGTTTGCTTAAAATTTGTCCTACCAATTAGATTTGTCCCAAAACAAAATGAGCTGCCCTGAAATGCACCAAGCTCCACATCACAGGCAATATTAAGCCATTGTCTATATAACAATTTGGCAAAGAATAGTAAAACAGGGATTTGAATATCACATAATTAGTTGGACTTGATAACCTTTCATGTCCCTCTTAATTCTGAGATTCTATGATGTTATAAAATTATTCTCATTCTCTTTATCATATATTAAAAAAGAAAAATTTCCTTCACTGCTAAAACTTATGTGATTTACCTCTTTCCACTACATACAATATCTATTCATTTCCTGATGTATTATTCAACAGTTTAATTTATTTCAACAAATAAATTTTATTAATTTCCCCTTATCTTGATCTTTGAAGATTTTTTCTCAGTATTTTTTTTAAGATTTTATTTATTTATTTGATAGAGATTATAAGTCATCACAGAGGCAGGCAGGGAGAGAGGAGGAGGCAGGCTCACCACTGAGCAGAGAGCCCGATGTGGGGCTTGATCCAAGGACCCTTAGACCATGACCTGAGCCAAAGGCAAAGGCTTTAACCCACTGAGCCACCCAGGTGCCCCTTTCTCAGTAGTTTTCATCTTAATATCTATAATCTATTTATTTCAAATAATTTTAGAAAATCTCTTTTAAAGGAAACAATAACTTCTGGGCTTAATCCAGACTACAAATTAAAATTTGGAAGCTTTGGTCATACTAGATAAACTCTGGGAGTTCTAAAATAGTTCACTTAATCTTTGAGATTAAAATACATGTTTAGTTCAAACATAACCTAAGTCTTCATTAGGTGGAAACTTACAAAGTGCTTCTAAATATTTTAGTAAAACAAAATAGAAAAGATCAATGTCTAATTGAATATCTTATAACTACTTTTCTATATGTATAGATTGTTAGTTGTAATGCAGGTATCACTTATAAATATGTTGATTCACTACGTTTTACAAGATGCTTTTGAAAAAACATAGTTACCAATGGCTTTGGAACTTCTACAAACATGTACTTCTACAAACAAAAACCTTTCAAACATGTTTCTTCTATGGAGTTATAGGAAGAGATACACAAATAAACATTTATGTAAGTATGTAACCTCCAGTCTGAATTGTTTAATCCTTTGAATTCTTTCAATAAATGCTAACATTAAATTTCTGTTTTATCATGTTTTTATTTGCTTAATGTTTGGTACACTAAATTTTCATTTACAAAATTATATTGTATAAGTAACTACATTTTCAATTGTTTCAAAGGTCGTATCAAAAGTTGCTTAAATGAAGATACAATTAGCTTTTTGATATTATCAAGCATGTAGTTTGTCAGCCTGAAAATTATTTGGAATAATGTGTGCCAAAAAAAAAACCCAAAAAACACAAAAACAAAAACCAACAAAAAACAAAAAAACAAGAGAGAGAGAGATAGAGAGAGAGGCTTCATGAATGCCTGTGTAAAAGCAGATGAATACAATATATAGGTGACTTAGATATGCTGTATGTAATCATAAATCACTGAAGAGTTTAGAGCTTTCTCGGATGAATGCTCCATTATAAAACAAACTCTCTAGTACTACCTTAATTAGAATTACATCTTTCAAAGATGTATTTATTTTATTTAAATCAGAGTGAGTAAAATATATGCTAGAAAAGAAAAATATGTCTACTTTATTCACTTTAATACTTCTCTCTCTCTCTCTCTCGCTCTCTCTCTCTGGAAACAACAGAATAATTAAAAGGAAACTGAAAAATACTGCTGTTATTTTATGTTATTTCTTGTTTTCCTTTTATCTATTATGCATCATCAATAAAGACCACAGTTCTTTAATGACAGCTCTTTCTTTTTAAAATATAAATTATTTGATTAAAATAAAACTATGGGTATGTATATAAATACTTTTGTAGAATGCACTAAAAAGTCATAACAAAGAATAGCTCGAAGGATCACCACACTTACCCCACAGCATTTTTATCTGACCTGAAATATTTATGTTGGAAGTACTCAGCTTTAACATTAGCAACCCATTCTAGCTATTCAATCTTTTGTAGCTCCCCAGACCATCAGACTGTAACAAAATCTGCTCAGAGTAAATATATTAACACATTCAGAGTTCTCTTATCAAGAAATAACCTTGAAAATCAAATAAAATGAAAAATCCTCCAAAAGGTTAAAGAGATTCAGTTATTTTAAGAATGATGTTGCCTGATTTCTTCCAGGGTTACTCTAATATCCTCCAGCCTTGAGGCTCAGGGGCATGTGTGTGATTTCACACTTGCCCACGTAGAATATGGTGTACTCAGGAGTGATTCTCCTCGAATTGAGCAACCACCTGAAAAGGCCAGAAACATCTCTATGACTCATCAGCCTACTGATGTAGCTCAGGCTCTCCTAAATCAGACTGATTTGTTATAGGGATGGACCCTTCCCACAAACTTTCTTGAATATATCTTTTTAAAACTCAATTTGGAGAATTTGTAAGTGAAAAACCCAAGACAAATATTCTTGTCTTATCCATGTCTCCACATATGCTTCACATGGAAGCATTTATTATCCAAGAAAATACTGAGGAGAGTTTGAAATGTGTGCGAGATCTGAAAAACAATATTTAAAAGTATAGGGGGGAGCCTGGGTGGCTCACTGGGTTAAGCAACTGATTTTTGATTTTGGCAGGGGTCATGATCTCAGAGTTGTGAGATGGAGCCCTGCTTCTGACTCTGCACAGACTCTGCTTGAGATTTTCTCTCTCCCTCTGCTCCCCCATCACCCCACCAACCTCATACTCCATCTCTCTCTAACAATACATAAATAAAATGTTTAAAAAAAATAAGGGATGCCTAGGTGTCTCAGTCAGCTAAGTTTCTCCCATCAGCTCAGATCATGATTCCAGGATCCTGGGATGGAGTCTGCATTGGACTCCTTGCTCAGCAGGGAGCCTGCTGCTCCCCCTGCTTTCTCTTTCTGACAAATAAATAAATAAAATCTTTAAAAAAATAGAAAATAAAAAAAATAAAAGCATATATTTTGTTATCACATTGCTTTCACCACGTTCTAGGTTCCTGTTCTTTAAGATTATTTAGATTAATAGAATGTAGATATTCTATTAATCTAAATAATCTTAAAGAACACTATTGTGAAGAACAAATTGAAATATTATTTTAAAAAGCAATCTAAATTCATTTTATGCACAACCAATACAGTTGCCATATGGAATTTGGCTATTCTATATACAAAATCCAAAGGAATCCCACAGTCCCCTGTTTTTCATTATGACCAGTTCCATCTTCTCTCTTTTAATGAAGGTAATACAGACACTAGACTCGTGGTATAATATGTATATAACGTAGAGTAACAATGGTGTAACATAGTATACCGAAAATCCATTAAATATAGGCTAAAATCATACCTCCAGGCCTGTTTCTCAAAGATTTTCATATATAAAAGAGAGTACTCTTTGTAAGGGTTGAGTTAGCTCCTTTGAGAGCTTTTGCAAATAGGGTTTAGGTCAGTTTAGGTCTACATTATACTAGCTACACAACTTTGCTTGCCTTGGACAATTTATTCCATTCACTTCAGTTAGGAATGGCAAGAGATACAAAGATGATTCCTGGGACTACTTCTTATTCAGTTTGGAAGTTAGTGGAAGATTGTCCTCTCTACAACGCAGTCGCTGATGAAAGGGATCTATTAAAAAAAGAACTGCGTTGGTTTACACTGCAGAGTGAATGGAGCATTAAATGACTGCGTTAGTATGACTGCAGTGGGGGTAATGGTCGCCTCCAGTAGGTATATAATGTTGTAATAATTCTTTCACATAGGTGCAATAATTGCTCAAGTGTCCTCATTTAATTTGTCACGAAATGGTACCCAACATCTCTCCAGCAAATGCCCCTCACACCTCTCCTCACTCTAGTTTTATTTTCCTCCCCCTTGGAGAGTGTAAACAAATGAGGAAATCTGTGTACTTTCAAAATGTCACCTATGTATCATGAAGCGGGGTTGGGGGGGGGCACTGTAAATCACTTGGAAACAGCTTCTAGGAGGCGTTTAGGGATACCAACCATCAATATAGCTCAGATGCTCTTAATTTGATGACCCCGCCCAAACCCCTCGGGCCTGGCCTGTAATTTTCCAAAAGGCCACCTCTCATTTGCAAATAAAAGTTAAAGTCAATCCACAGATATAGAACGCTGACTTCCTGCCACTCAATTTTACAGGGCTTCTCTTTGTAGAGCTGCCAGATTGTGACCGAAGTGGGGGCGGGGGGGCGGGGATGAGATGAGCGAGAGAACGAGATGAGAGAGAATGAGAGGAGAGAGAAAGAATGCGAGAGAAAGAGAGAAAGAAAGAGCGAGAGAGAGAGAGATCACTTGCTTCCTTGCTTCCTAAACAGGGATTTGCCTGCGATGCGCGGCGAGAGGACTGCGGCGGCTGATTTACACAGTTGGCGCGGAGGAGGGGCCGGGGGTGCGGGGTGGGGGGAGGGGGCACAAGCTGGCGGAGGCTCCGGCGATGGGCTGATCTGGGGGCTCCCGAGCGCCGCTGCCTGCGTGCGCGATTTGGGGGCAGCAGCTGATGGATTTGCATTAGGGTTCCTGCCCGGCGTTTCGTATACTGCCTCCTAAAACCCGATCTGGACCTCCCAGTTTGGGTGCAGACGTTGGTAAGTAACGTGTAATCCTATTTCAGTTATTTCCTAGGCCATTAAAGTGGCACTTTTAAAGCAGGTCAGTCTTAAAAGATGCCGCCGCCGCGAGCGTCTCCTTGGCCTGAAACGTTCCGCGGTCCCCCTCCCCATCCCCCATCCTCTCGCGCTGGAGAAGTGAGGGTGCTTGAATGGTGAGCTGTCAGGGAGCTCACTCTCTGCCAACAGGATCTCTTCACCTTCGTGCTTTGCCTGAGATCTCCCAAATCCAAGTCGAATTTGGTGTGTACAGCCATACTGTTGTATTTGTATCCTCTTTTTTTCTCTCTACCCCCGCCTCCCCCGCCCCCTCCCCCCCTGCTTCACCGTCTGGCCAATGCTGGGATCTGGGATCTAGTCGCCCCCTTCCTGCCTCCTTCCCTCCCCTCCCCACCCCCTTCTCTCATCTACACACCACCCACCCCCATTCCCATCTACCTAAAGGGTCAAGAGCAAAGAAACCCGGAGATGGTAAGGGCTAGTCCCATCTCTTCTGATCGAAGGAGGCCTTGGGCAGGGATTGCACTTAGTGACAACCTTTCAGGAAGCAAGGAAGAGAAAGAAAAAAAACAAAACAAAAACCAAAAAACAAAAACCCAGAGACGGAGCCAGGACTCTCAGGACAGCGAAGCTCCACAGAGCACCGAGATTTTAAGTCCAAGAACCCAGTCCTAGGACACCTCTGCCTGCCTACCATTGAAGGTATATAGAACTGTGGTCCTGAGCTCTCTGTCACTGGCAGCGTCAAGCTAGGTGAGCGACCGGCTTTCCCATTGGTATGCAGCGACCATTTCCCTTCAAGTCTCAAAGGTGGAAACACTTAAAAGGATTACAAGCGTGATTTGGTGGCCTTACTGAAAGTTGGTGGCATGAAGAAGAGAAACTGCAAGGCTACGGCATGTTGGATACAATTCAGCCTCCCAGAGAGTTTGCACCTCCCGCTGGGCAGCCCCTCGGAGCAAATCTCGGAGATCTAGAGCGCTCTGCACCGATAGGTACTCGCCGCCATCCTTTCCTACTTTGCCTAATTGAAACCAGTATTTCTCGCTGGTAGGATGTGCATTGTAGAGCGTATAGAGTTTGGCAGCGATGGCTTCTGTACGTTCACAGGTGCTAGGCGTTTGTTGAATTATCGAACGGTTCATTTAGTTGTTAAGGACAATGGTAGAAGGAATGGTACTGGAGACTAACGTACCCTTGGACCCCTTTTCTAGGGGAGGAAATTGTAAGTAACTCCAACAAACAGGCCAAGTGTCGGAGCGAAGGGCCCCTCCCCCAGTGGGTCGCTCACTCGTGCTGTAAAAGAAGGAAAACCGCTTGAGGTTTTAATCATTTTCCATTTCTAAACATACCCATTGTGCGTTTCGCCTGGAGACAGCAGATTAGGATCTGTGGAAGGCTCAAACCTCTTCAGAAAATGAATGATGCAGCATTTTAATTATTTGTTCTGGGGGTGATCGCTTTGCTTCCATATTGGAATATTTAATCCTAGATATGGAGAGATTAGTGGGCTCGGAGATCGGGCAAAGGGGTGGGGGAGAGAGGAAGGGGGCACTGTGGGGAGAAAGGGCTTCTTGTCCTCCCCGTGGACAAATGATGCCGGGCGCTCCCAGCAGGAAGCGGGCGAAACCGGGGCTTCAGGGCCCTCCATCCCCTAACTTTTGGAGCTCTTCCTATCACTTAGACACTCTATACTGAGATAAATGAAAAGAAAGGAGTGAGATAGCCTTTACGACATGGACCAAATCAAGAACTTGAGGGGATGTAATTAAGAAGAGAACAGAGGACGATTGCAGGGATGGTCATTTACCGTCACCGGGAAGCTCAGAGAAGCTTCCCGGTTACCCATCAATTCCATCGCATCATGGGTTCCAATATGATCCGTGAAACAGTCACCGCCTTTGCACGTTGGGTACCAAAGGTGGTGTGTGTGGTGGGGGAGGGGGTAGCTTGGCAATTGGTGAAGGAGATGGGATTGTTCAGGTTCTGAGTTCAGGCTGTCGGTGATGATCGGCTCAGTTGCGACCTGAGAAATAGGGTGGGTCTGGAACATTAAGGGTGTAGAGTGTTAGAGAAGCTTGCCTTCCTGCTTACTAAGTCTGTGATTGTGTTTCTAATCTTAGCTACTTGGAGCGGAGGACACTTGTGCTGTCATTTTAAATGCAAAATATGATGCAAATCTTCTATGACTGACTCTTACGGAACATTTATGTTGCATTAAGTGACATATATATTGTATATATAATGTACCATTCTGGTACAAAACTGATAAGTTGTTGTTGTTGTTGTTTCTTTAAAATTTGATTTTGTAAAAAGTGCTTTAAGGGAAAGCCATCTCTACCTGCTAACTTTGAGTCCTTGGGCAGTTGAGGTTCAGTCCAGTTCTTAGCGACCAGAAACTCCCTCCCTTCCCCAGTAGTTGGTTACAGGATTGGTGTGGAGTGGCGGGCGGGGAAGGGGAGGCGAAGGGCAATCTATGCCATACGGTCCCCCCTAACTAGACTCGTTTGCTACACACTTGCCTCTCTCCAGCTTGCCCGCTAAGCTGCCTTTCCTCCTTGTAGGTAGCACTGTAGCATCGTCAGTTCTACAGTCAAGCCTTCTTAGAGGGTTCCGGTGAACTGTGATCTGGTGACCCCGCTTCACCGCAACGTCTTCGTTCAATCACCCCCGCCCTCACCACTCCCTATCTTCCTTTTCCCCCAAATATCACGGAGAAATATTTGGACCAAAAAAAAAAAAAAAAAAAAAAAAAAACCCTGAAATGCTGCCCCCTATCCCCATGAGGTCTTTCCAGTAGAAGAAAGTGAAATGTGCCATTGTTACCAAGTGGTCTGCGTTGGCCTGTCTCTGTTTTTAAAAAGGTGGAAGCAAACACATGGCTGTTGAATCCAGGGGAAATCAAAGGCTTTGAGCTGCAGCACAACAAAAGGAAAGAGATCCTGGTGCAAAGAGATCGAAGCAAAATGCAGGAGAAACTCAGTCCAAGTCACTCAGGCTGCCTGAGCTTTTATTCGGGACACCTAAGCAGAATCAGCTAGATCCAGCTCTTCTCCTTCGGGGATCTGAATTACCCTTTATCCCCGTCTTTGAAGAGGAGTGTCTATGCTATGAAAAGGATAATTCTGAAGAATAATCTTACTTTACAACCAGTCTGCACTAGGGAGAGGAGCTTTGGAAACTAGAGAAGCAAAACGGGCGATGATTTCCTTGAGAGTTATAAATAATTATAATCAAAAGAAAAAAAAATGTCCACAGTCCTCCCTCCTCTACCTTCCCCACCAAAGGAATGCTTTCCTTAGGTTGGCCTCTGCTTCCCTGTTTCTTATTTTGACAGTTTGTTATTTGGACCCCTCCACTTCTTTTCTCATCCCTTAAACACACACACACACACACACACACACACACACACTGTACAGTCAGGGCTTCCTAGTGCTCGCTCCCGACCCCAAGCTAAGCGCGTTCCCTTCTTGGAGCTCATTTTCGTGACGTGGAAAGCCGGATCCAGGGTTACAGCACACATTAAAAAAAAAAAAAAAAAAAAAAAGCCAGCACAAGAGAAGTCCGAGATTCTGCACTGGGATTGAGCCTGGCTTCCTCTTTGCCTCCCTCCCGCCCAGTGCCCAATGATGTGCTGCTGGTACCCAGAGAGAGCAGCCACAGCAGCGGCGGCGGCAGCGGCAGCGAAGCTGGAAGCCTGCTGCAGCCCCTTCTCCTCCCTCCTCTATTGAGTGTGCCAAGCGGCAGTTCTGCATCCTAAAGAAGCCCATTGAAAGGCCCATTGCATTCCCAGCACGTCTCAAGCTTGCTGCTTTTATTTTTTCTCTTCGTCTCCCCCACCCACCCCCTCTATCCCCCTTTGCTTCAGCTTCAGCAAAAGGAAGGGAGGGAGAGGGAGAGAATCCTTAAACTAAAGCTTTTTTTTCTTTCTTTCAATGTTCAATACTTAAAAAAAAAATCTCCTGCAAAATAGGTAAGTCAAAGACATCTGGTGCCTTTCTTACCTAAATTTCAGGGACCTCAGAAACAAGAAAAACATTTAAAAAATGGTGAAGAAAGAACTTAAGTAGATTTTAATATTTTATAAGGGAGACAGGGAAGACTAACTGATACTGCAATGTAGCTTCATCTGCCTTCTGTCTCTCTCTTTTTTTTTTTTCATTTAATTGTTTCTAAAAATTGAGTATTGCATGCCTGAGGCGGATTTCTCTTTGCATTCTCATGGGTCTTCCTATCCTTACAGCTGTGTACATTATATGCAAGTTGAATGTGAAGATTTATTCTTTTCACTTTCCTTATAAATTATATCATTTTGTTTTCAAAGGGTTGGTAAAATATTTCCTTAATGTATGTATCTTACGTGTGGAGAGAAAGCATACGCTAAAAATTCTGGTTTATTTTTATTGATTAAAAATAATTATTCAACTTTGATTAATATTTCAGTGACTTAGAAAGGGCAATCTAATAAAACTGCATTAATATAATTTACTTATGTATGCATTTTCATATGCTGATGATATAAAACAAGGAAAGAGAGCCATAGAAGAAGGTTCTGTATTATTAGAATAGTGCACAGTATTTGTTTCTTCTGATTAGAAAAGAATGATGTCTTTCTTTGAAATGTAAGTCAAGTGATAGATTATTTATCAGCAGGTAAGAATCAAGGTTTCCACCCTTTTCTTGCCTTTAACTACCCAACTGTCTTCTAACCAGCCACCTGCTATTCCAGCTTTTTACAGGGTTCCTCAGTTGATCTTGAAGGCACAGATACACATTCCAAACTAAGCTCTGCAAGTGTTTTGATACAGACACTCCCAGGTTCAGCATCCTTAAGCTATCATTACCTTTAACTCTGACAACTGCATGGGCTCCTTCTTTAGAAAGCCTAATCTTTCCTAAAGGGTTTAAATAGCCAAATGATACACCTATGTAGAAATTATTTAATTAAAGGAGATGTTAAAAATCTGAGCTTGGGAAAAAGAGGTTGGGGGTATAGTGTGATACTGAGCATACACTATAATTAAGTATACTGTGATCATCTCTTAAGCAAAATCTTAAGTTTTCCTTAGATACCAAGCATCTCATATCTCATGTGATATAGAGCAATGGGTTCAGACTTCATCACACTCTAATCTAATAACTTTGTGGTATGCTATGTCTTTTTATGAGTAGAAACCTATAGTTAAAGAATATTTCCCATCAGAATTCCAACCAGATCTGTAATGGGCTCCTCTGATATCAATGTAAGTTTTAGCAGACGAACAGGTGAAATGGCCAAATTACTGCCATTACTACTGAATATGCCTATATCGAAAAGGCATCACTGTATACCAGTCCTTTGATTGCTGTAAGATGCAATGAAGGTTGCTTGTGTCAGTATGATATGTGATATGCCCTTTACCAAGTATGTCTTGGTTCAGAAAAATGTCATTGCATGGCACAATGTTTCAGTCACCCAAGTTCAAATACAAGACATATTAAGCATATTGACAGATCATTTTGAGTGTCAGTTTAACAACTGCTAAACTTTGTTTCACTCATAAAAAGCTCCAAATGTAGGAGTAAATTAGAATAGTGCATATGAGTAAAGGCTAAAAATCTGCATCTTTATTTCTGTTGCAGTTTTGTAAGCAACTACGAATGATGAAACCTTCCATAGCTGAGATGCTTCACAGAGGGAGGATGTTGTGGATAATTCTTCTAAGCACAATTGCTCTAGGATGGACTACCCCGATTCCCCTGATAGAGGACTCAGAGGAAATAGATGAGCCCTGTTTTGATCCGTGCTACTGTGAAGTTAAAGAAAGCCTCTTTCATATACATTGTGACAGCAAAGGATTTACAAATATTAGTCAGATTACTGAGTTCTGGTCAAGACCTTTTAAACTGTATCTGCAAAGGAATTCAATGAGGAAATTGTACACCAACAGTTTTCTTCATTTGAACAACGCTGTGTCCATTAACCTTGGGAACAATGCATTGCAGGACATTCAATCAGGAGCTTTCAATGGTCTTAAGATTTTAAAGAGGTTATATCTACATGAAAACAAACTAGACATCTTCAGAAATGACACCTTCCTTGGCTTGGAAAGTCTGGAATATCTGCAGGCAGATTACAATGTCATTAAACGTATTGAGAATGGGGCATTTCGGAACCTAAGTAAATTGAGGGTTCTGATTTTAAATGATAATCTCATCCCCATGCTTCCAACCAATTTATTTAAGGCTGTCTCCTTAACCCATTTGGACCTACGTGGAAACAGGTTAAAGGTTCTTTTCTACCGAGGAATGTTAGACCACATTGGCAGAAGCCTGATGGAGCTCCAGCTGGAAGAAAATCCCTGGAACTGTACATGTGAGATAGTGCAATTGAAGAGCTGGCTGGAGCGCATTCCTTACACCGCCCTGGTGGGAGACATTACCTGTGAGACCCCGTTCCACTTCCATGGAAAGGACCTGCGAGAAATCAGGAAGACGGAACTCTGTCCCCTGTTGTCCGACTCTGAGGTGGAGGCTAGTTTGGGGATTCCCCACTTGTCATCAAGCAAGGAGAACGCATGGCCAACTAAGCCTTCCTCAATGTTGTCTTCTGTCCATTTTACTGCTTCTTCTGTTGAATATAAGTCCTCAAATAAACAGCCTAAGCCCACCAAACAGCCCCGAACACCAAGGCCACCTTCCACATCCCAAGCTTTATACCCCGGTCCAAATCAACCTCCTATTGCTCCTTACCAGACCAGACCACCCATTCCCATTATATGTCCTACTGGGTGTACTTGTAATTTACACATCAACGACCTTGGCTTGACTGTCAACTGCAAAGAGCGAGGATTTAATAACATTTCTGAACTTCTTCCAAGGCCACTGAATGCCAAGAAACTTTACCTGAGTAGCAATCTGATTCAGAAAATATACCGTTCTGATTTTTGGAATTTCTCCTCCCTGGATCTCTTGCATCTGGGGAACAATCGTATTTCTTATGTCCAGGATGGAGCCTTCATCAACCTGCCCAACCTAAAGAGCCTCTTTCTCAATGGCAACGATATTGAGAAGCTGACACCGGGCATGTTCCGAGGCCTACAGAGTTTGCATTACTTGTACTTTGAGTTCAATGTCATCCGAGAAATCCAGCCTGCAGCCTTCAGCCTCATGCCCAACTTGAAGCTGCTATTCCTCAACAATAACTTGCTGAGGACCCTGCCAACAGACGCGTTTGCAGGCACATCCCTGGCCCGGCTTAACCTGAGGAAGAACTACTTCCTCTACCTTCCTGTGGCTGGTGTCCTAGAACACTTGAATGCCATTGTCCAGATAGACCTCAATGAGAATCCTTGGGACTGTACCTGTGACCTGGTCCCCTTCAAACAGTGGATTGAAACCATCAGCTCAGTCAGTGTAGTGGGTGATGTGCTTTGCAGGAGCCCTGAGAACCTCACCCATCGTGATGTACGCACGATTGAGCTGGAAGTTCTCTGCCCAGAGATGCTGCACATCCCACCAGCTGGAGCATCCCCAGCCCAGTCTGGAGATTCTCACCTTGCTGGGGGGCCAACGAGTGCATCACCTTATGAGTTCTCGCCCCCTGGGGGCCCCGTGCCACTTTCTGTGTTGATTCTCAGCCTGCTGGTTCTTTTTTTTTCTGCAGTCTTTGTTGCTGCAGGCCTCTTTGCCTATGTGCTCCGACGGCGCCGGAAGAAGCTGCCCTTTAGAAGCAAGAGGCAAGAAGGTGTGGACCTTACTGGCATCCAGATGCAATGCCACCGGCTTTTTGAGGATGGTGGAGGTGGCGGAGGTGGAAGTGGAGGTGGGGGCAGACCCACTCTTTCCTCCCCAGAGAAGGCTCCTCCTGTGGGTCACGTATATGAGTACATCCCCCACCCAGTTACCCAGATGTGCAACAACCCCATCTATAAGCCTCGAGAGGAGGAGGAGGCAGCTGTTTCATCAGTCCAGGAGGCAGGGAATGCAGAACGAGGGGGTTCTGGGACACAACCACCAGGAATAGGTGAGGTTCTCCTAGGAAGTGAGCAGTTTGCTGAGACACCCAAGGAGAACCACAGCAACTACCGGACCTTGCTGGAGAAAGAAAAGGAGTGGGCCCTGGCAGTGTCCAGCTCCCAGCTCAACACCATAGTGACGGTGAATCACCATCACCCTCACCCTCACCATCCAGCGGTTGGTGGGGTTTCAGGGGTAGTAGCAGGAACTGGGGGAGACTTGGCTGGGTTCCGCCACCATGAGAAGAATGGTGGGGTGGTGCTGTTTCCTCCTGGGGGAGGCTGTGGTGGTGGCAGTATGCTACTAGACCGAGAGAGGCCACAACCAGCCCCCTGCACAGTGGGATTCGTGGATTGTCTCTATGGCACAGTGCCCAAATTAAAGGAACTGCACGTCCACCCTCCTGGCATGCAATACCCAGACTTACAGCAAGATGCCAGGCTCAAAGAAACCCTTCTCTTCTCAGCTGGAAAGGGCTTCACAGACCACCAAACCCAAAAAAGTGATTACCTCGAGTTAAGGGCCAAACTTCAAACCAAGCCGGATTACCTCGAAGTCCTGGAGAAGACAACATATAGGTTCTAACAGTAAAAGAAAAATAAATTAGTGCTTTTTTTTTTCCAAAAGAAAAGGAAAATAAAAGAAATATATCCCTTGCTCCCTTTACACTTGTCCCAATAACTCCACTCTCACAAACTTCCCTGCCCTGAACAGAACTGAAACCGCATGATAACTAGAAAATACAGATGTATGCTCTCCCCTCTCAGATGTGATTTGGAGGAAGGGCCATACTCAGATCATTAATCAATGAAGTGCCTTCGCAGACTTTTGCCAGCAAATGTTATCATTATTTTTTTATACTGAAACTTGAGACTTTGACTGTGCCATGTATAAGGTATATTGGGGATCGTTGTATTGATCCTAATTAAGTAAAACTCAATGTGTCTTTTTATTTTCAGTATATATTCTTTTTTATTTGTAGTTTTGTTTGGCAGGGAGGGGGGAAAACAAATTGATATTTGTGGCTTTCTTTCCTCTTCCCATCATGGCACAGATTCTGTACATGTATTAACAATGCAGTTTGCTGCATGCCTGGAAACTGCAAGATGGGGAGGGAGGGGGCGGGTCTTGCTCGAATGTTGTCACCCACTCTTTTTTCTGTCACACACATACCTACACGCTAATCACAAATCCCTGCACACAGTTAGGTCCCTAAACCTGCAGCCTTTTCCTTCTGGTGTAGGTACACACACACACACACCCATGTGCGCGTGCACGCGCACACAAACACATGTACCCTATTCCTTTTCAACCCAATCTAATTATTTTGGGTTTGATCCATTCCTCTACTCTTTATAGCTTCATCTTCCCTCCACCCCTAGTGTACAGCTCTCTCCTACCACCGTGGGAAAAGTCATATTCTAGGTTGGATCCTACTGAGTGCAAGCCTGGTGGTTTAACAGCTGGAGGCACACCTAGGGATGAGCATCCTCTTTGTGACACTTCATCCTGATGCCAAGATTTTTTGGAGAACATCTGCACTTTCTTATATATATATATATATATATAATATTAAAAAATAAAAAAGCAACTGGGTATATATCACTAACAGCTTTGTAGGAAGCACTTTTAATGTTTTCTCTCTCACACACAAAGATTCAAAAGAAATGTGCATATATTTATTCTGTAATTTCAGTGATTATAAATTGTAAAGGTAATGTTTAATCATTGTATAGTGATTATGCGTCTGGTATAGCTTTCCTAATAAAAAGTTTTTGAAAAACATAATACATTATATAGAGGATACCAAGCTTGAACCTTAAACTCCAGCTATGCCATGCCTTTTGTGCTCCCATTAAAAAAAAAAAAATCTTTCTTTTACTTGTTATACAGAGAGCTAGTTTATTAACAAGTTTGATGCACTGTGATGTTGATAAATCTTATAACCCACCACCCCACCACATACCAGGATACAAATGGGACTTGAAAAAAAAATCTGATGTATGTAGTTGACCTTTTTCTCTTGGATTATGACTTTCTAATTAAAAAACCCAGCGATGCACCAGTTTTCCTAGGCAGTTTGTGATTGGGAGAAAATAAAGAAGTAGGTTGCTAAGAAGTACAAGACTATATAGAGGAGGTAATAAAGGAATCAAGGACCCATGCACCTTAAGACAGTAAATGACATAAAGAAAAAAGAAAGTGAAATTGCTATTCTTTTTTAAAAACGTAGTAAAATTACACACGCGTGCACACACACACCAATCAAACTCCAAGGCCTTGGAGCTGATTTGACTGTCCGAATCCTGCTATCTATACAAGTTGTCATTGTTATATTTAGGTACTGGTTTTTTTTCCAACCATCTGACTATAACTGGCCCCAGTCAGCTTGAACTAAGACAGAAGATGCTGAATGAGTTTTTCTTTCTGTATGATATTAAAATAATGTTTAAAGTAAATCTGACAATAATCCAAGCTATAATCCATTTACATGTGAGCGAAACCAAAGAAAATTGGATTTTTAAGGTGCCAGTGTCTTGTTTGTGGAGGAAACTAAACTGATAAAAAGAAACCGGAGCTTTAAAGCAGGCACTTATCTCATTTCGCCAGTAGAGGGCAGCAGAGCTCCAGAGATTGACAGACCCTGTAGCTGCAGAATTGTGCCGTGAGGCCAGTGTTCTATTCGTTTTCTCAAGCTGCCCTTAGTAGAAATTATCGTTATATGTTGAATGTAATTCACCACAAGTCACCAATGCCTTACATCACTTTTTTTTTTCATAAAAAAACTTGCAGCTTCTAAAGCTGTTACTGATATAAAAATTAAGGCATTGTACTTAAAAAAAACCACGAATGTCTAGAACATATTTATATATCTCTTAATTATAAATGAGTATCACCATAAGTATGCATAATATAAAAAACACACATGTATCAATAAAAAAATGCAACTTTTCAGGGCCGTCTTGCACTTGGCACATTGTACCTAAATTTTCTGTCTTCTGTTGTTTGAAGTACATTGGAATTACTTCAGATGAAGAAAAACATAATTCACTATTTCTCTACACACAATATTGAAATGTAGCTTTTCTTACACAAGAGGATCAGATCCACAATTAAATAGGTGTCATTCTCCTTTTCTGGTTTATTCTCTTTTTAATTTCCCATAAGTTAGCTTTTGCCTAGTTATCTCACTTTCCTTATTCTTTCTAATCATCCATCCCTTCTTCACTTGAAGTCTCTCTTATTTTTTTAAGCACAGAAAGTCAGTGTTTTATTAAACACCTTTAGGTGTTTTAAAATCTGATCTATGGAGTCCCTCTAAACTAGGGATTTATCGTGTCCCCATTCCTCCTCAATAAAATACTCTGGTGAATAGTAGAAAGCATGTGCATAATAAAAATTCAAAATGCAAAGCTAGATACTTCTGACAGTTACCATCATCTCCTTAATAACCATGCACACATTCATAACATGGCATATTATACAAATCAAGTTAAAGTACAATCCCTAATGATCCTGGTGCTTTTGACATTTGAACAATGTGTGTCCATAAAACATATCAAATTACAATATAACCCAATAATTATGTTTATATTTTATTTACTAAATACAGAAAGTAAGACTGTCTTGTCTTAAATATAGGTAGTAATTTTACTCTTGAATAAGGAATAAATTTTATTTAGTGAAAATAAATTTATATGAGAATGGAATTTTGTATGCAAGGAGATAAATTTTTGCTTCCATGGAGTTTTCTATCCCTTTGGCTAGGCTACTTATTTTAGCTGTGCATTAGAATTACTCAAGTTAGCTTTAATTTATGATACCAGATATGTTTTCAGAAAGTACCAAGGGTATTACTATAATTTCTATGATTAGGATTTGTTCCATGTTTTTGTTGCGGTAAAAATTATTTTTGAGAAAAAGATCGCTAATTCACCACATAGTGATGGCCAATTTGAATGAAGCAGACCCAGATCTGGCAGAAATTGGTTATTATTCATTGCTACTTACTACAAATTATAGTAATAATATTTGAAAATAATAAAATGCAATATCCCTTTAGCTATAAGATGGTGAGTGGAAAATAGGTATAAGTGAAATATTAGTTTGACACAGTAAGTTTTAACGTATTATTGATCATATACAGTATTAGTTATGTGGATGCTTTTATGTTTTTATTTAAAAAGCTACATTATTCCTCCAACTACAAAATCCTAAATACATATATAGGTATTCATATACATATATATGTAACTTATGTATATGTATGTATGTATATATGTATACACATATACATATATGTGTATGTATGTGTATATATATATGTATATGTATGGATGAAAAAGTTCAGAGAGAGATTTTAAGTAAAGTTTAATGACTGAGCTTAAAATTATTTTTTCCCCTCAACTAGGAATGTTAGTTTTAAAGCCTTGATATCTGAGAAGAATATCTGTGTCTAGCACTATGAAATTTGGTAATGCAATTGTAGAACATAAAGAACATAAGGAATTTCTTTAACTATTGCAACTTATTATTTTGATTCATTTAGTGTAGATCCATTGTTCATACTGTCCTATCCTTGTGCAATTATGTTGTCTGAGCCAATTAATGTTGTAAAATGGCTATGACAAAAGAAACGTTAATGAAATGCTTTACAAAATATGAGACATAGGACTATAACAAGTCAAGACAATATGAAAAGAAATGATAATAAAAAATACTCCATCTTGAATTAAGTGAGTTGAGCTAGTTTAATCTGAACATAGAAAATTATAATTTATACTTAGCTCAAATCCTCAACTAAAAATTCAAGTGAACAGATTATAAATAACTATCACTAATTTTACCCGATAAGAGTCTGGTTTAATATCTATATGCCTTTTAAAAGTAATAGGAGCAATAACACATGTGTAATTGGGCAATCATGTGTATATGTGTGTGTGTGTAGAACTATTATATATGTATATACACTGTATATACATGTATATAGTTTATATATGCTGAATTATATTTCCATGTAAATTATGCACTTTTTCTCACATGTATAACAATTTCAGTTTTATGCATTTATTTTCCTTGCTTCTGTCTAGCCATGGCCAAGTGAAGATGGATGAAATTATATGAATCTTCACTTTGGAAATATTCACATGTAAAAAGTAACACTGTAATTAATATTTCTGAATTTAAAAGTTCTTTTATCTTTCAATTTGTTTCCTTTTATTATTTAAGTCATAGGAGATGAATTTCAAACTGTGATTTAAGTCTTCAACCATAAAAAAAAAAACTGATTTCCTATAAATGTGCAACACAAGTCACATTAAAAGTGTTCCTTTTTCATTTTTCTATCTCTAGAATCAATTTTATAGATGAAAATAATTTCAGTAGCCTTATTAATTTGACAGGATCTTTGTAATTCATCTAGGTGTATAGAAAAGTGAAATCTTAAAAGTAAATGTAAGAGAAGTAAAGGTCCTGTTTAAGACATTCATCATCCTATTTATTTCTTTTATATATCTTCCTTTATTGAAAATGTATAAAAGTAATAATAATAAAAAAAGATAACCATTTCTAGTATACTTTTATGAAACCTAAATTGAAGGCAATGATTTCTCGTATCAGGAAAGCAGGTACATACCAGGAGTTATCGGTTGTGAAGAGGGAATAGTTTGGGTAGAATCTTCAATTCTGATAATATTTGCTCTAAGAAGGCATTATAATAAATTAATGTTGACCCAACCTCTACGATATGTTTAAACATTAAAACAGAGATGAACATTAGTAAAAAGGAGGCTTTCCTCATTACCACCTAGTGACAAAAACGACCAGCATACATAATTAACTGTTTCACATTCAGTATACTCAGAATATTCAGTATATTCAGTCCATCTACTTGTTTATTAGTACAGTGAACTGATAGTTTGCAGTGTATTTAATTGTACCAAAACCAAATAATATTCATGAAAAAATAGGATCACCAGTAAAAATAAACTGAATAATTTATTTTAATTCAATTGTAATAATTAGCAGGTTGTTCTCTTGATGATGACAGGTATCACATTACCTATACTGTATTCTATATGAATATAGGGCTTGTGTACTATTGACACATTTTTAGGCTTATAGGATGATGGAAGAATATATAATCGTTTTTGGTAGCATTTAAAAGAAGAGCATAACTTTCCTAAGTTCGGGGAGGAAAAGTTAGCCCTGAAAGATGCTGAAACAAAAATGTCATCTGATTGTGTGCAGGAAGAGAAAGAAGTTCTCTTCTTCCTGGCCCTATTCCTTTCACTGTTCATGACAGCTCTGCTTCTACTTCTGTTTCTGACTCAGTACCAAGATATTCTTGTGACTAAGGGCACATTTATTGAGCTCAAATTAGGTGCCAAGGCAAGATCAGGGATGGATGAGAGTCCTTGCACCCAATGACAAAATGTCCAATTCACTTATCTTTGTACCTAGGCTGAGAAAATAATTCAACATATCTCTCTTCATTGTGAAATCATTTATGAGCCTAGTGAAAAAGTCAGAACCTAACAGTAAAACTAGAAGCACTTCTAGAAATCAGGAAAGAATCAGCAAATGCTTTAAAAATATGGAACCTATCTTTAAAATCTCAAAACCTTAATTTTCCTTCTTTTCAACGTACTCTCTTTGCCATGGCTTCCAAAATACCAGTTTAACTGAAATTAAGATACAAATGTAAAATATTTGTATTAAGACCATTTCCTATTACTGAAACCCACACATTTTCAGTGTTTTTTTCTTATTTACAGTACAAACTTTCTGACTATTCAGAAATTCTAAGGCTTCTTTTTTCCCCAAAGAATTCTGGTAAAATGATTTATATCAAAATGTCTTTTTGTTGTTGTTGTTCTGTGGTAAATAACTTTATAACCAAAAAAAAAAAAATCTGTCAACATGTAAACTATTAACCATATACTGTAATTGGAAAAAAAAAAAAAGAAACCCTTAAAGTCTATCTAAATTGGACATTTTATACGTATTAAATTGAATTGGGATTTTTTCTCCCTACTTGCGCTCTTCTTCACCTAATTTGGGTTCAAAAGTGAAATCTGTTCCTCTGTTTTTAATGAACAGTTCATCAGATGTTTTACTTGTCTAGCTGGCAATAGAAGGGGGGTGAGCACAGAAAAGGCTAACAGGTTTAAGTAATCTGTGGAATAATTAGACCCGTGAGTCACTCATGTTGTCCTCAGAAAACCTTCCTCAACAAGGATAATGAAAGAGGAAGGGAAAAAATGAAAACATTCTCCTTTTCTGAAGACCATCTGATAAAGGCTTGATGGAGGATATTTAAACAAGACTTTCACATTAACTTTCACTATTCTATCTTTGGGAGTGTTTATATTCCATAGTAGGGATATGTTTCTTTCATATTTCTACTGTATCTTTCAACATGACTCTAAGCCTCTTCAATTGTCATCTTATTAACATAACCATTGAACATGGAATCAAACCTTAATGTTAAAGTAACTAAACCAGCTGTAATGAAAATTAAATTTTTTTTAAGATTTTATTTATTTATTTGACAGAGAGAGATCACAAGTAGGCAGAGAGAGAGAGGAGGAAGCAGGCTCCCTGCCAATCAGAGAGTCTGATGCAGGACTCGATCTCAGGTCCCCAAGATCATGACCTGAGCCGAAGGTAGAGGCTTAACCCACTGAGCCACCCAGGCACCCATGAAAATTATTCTAATGCAAAAGAAATCACAAGGATAAACTGAGGTGACAATGCATATGAAAACATTCAGCTTAATTCATAGGGTAGCTGTGTAAGGTGTAAGGGGAATTACTAAGTCTTCTTTATCTTTTTTTTTTTTTTAAATCAGTAGTTCTTCCTATATAAATAAGAAGTCTTTGCTATTCCTTAGCTATCTTTGGGCCATTTTAACATAACTTTCTTTTAGTACTATAAATGATACTGAAATTGCTCTTTAATTTGGATCATATACCCTTCTCTCTTTATAAATGTGGATAACTGATAGCTGAAACAATGCTAAAGTGATTCTGGAGATAATATAGGGTATAGCTAGGATACACACACACACACACACACACACACAAATATATTTAGGGACTATTTACTAACACGTTTATCAAATAAGTGACAGTTTGCATAATACGTTACTGCATAACTGTGTAATATAATACATTAAAGATTTACTATTTATTTTAGAGAGAGAGAGAAAGATAGCATGTGGGTGTGAGCTGATGGGGGGAGCAGAGGGAGAGGGAGAGAGAATTTCCAGCAGACTCTCTGCCCAGTTCAGTGAAAGCCCAAGGTGGGACCGGATTCTGCAACTCTGAAATCACGACCTGAGCAGAAATCAAGAATTGGACACTCAACTGACTGAGCCACCTAGGTTCCCCCTTACAGATTAAATTTTAAAAAAATATTTAAATTTAAGGTTCAAAATGAGGTAGGAGATAGTGTGGAATGCTGAGCAATATATAAAATCTGGCTGCTAATGCTTTATTTCTTAAATGAACCAGGCTTGAATTGGACAATAAATCACTTCTCATCTCATGTTAATGGCTACTTAGTTCTAAGATAACCATATTCACTACTCCCACCCCATTTCAAAAAAATAAGTTAGCATTTCTATAAATGTGTCTTAAAAAGGGGAGGGCAGAGATACTGATTCTGGAAGAATTTTCTGAAAACCTATATTCTCTGCCTATGTTAAACTGCAAGAAGCACAGCTCAACTTTCACTCCTACTGCAAGGGGCATCACAAAATAATGGAAAGAGATGTTGCAAATAGAAAATGAAGAGAGAAGGAAGACAATGTGTAGTCAGAAAAAACTCCTGATGTAATTCTGACATGCCCATTCAACAACCATCACTTTGCAAATTACTGTTCTCAGCAAATATCTTTAGTTAATCAAGTAAATATGTTACACCTTGTAGTATATGCAGTTTCTAATTCTCATGTTTGTACAATTACTGGGGTTACTCTTTTATTTGCTAAAAATATGTACCTCTCGGGGCGCCTGGGTGGCTCAGTGGATTAAGCCGCTGCCTTCGGCTCAGGTCATGATCTCAGGGTCCTGGGATCGAGCCCCGCATCGGGCTCTCTGCTCTGCAGGGAGCCTGCTTCCTCCTCTCTTTCTGCCTGCCTCTCTGCCTACTTGTGATCTCTCTCTCTCTGTCAAATAAATAAATAAAATCTTAAAAAAAAATTAAAAAAAAAATAAAAATATGTACCTCTCATTGCATCAAAATTAAGTTTCAAATCTCCTTCATCCAGTAGGCCTTTAGTTGATACAGTAACTATACTCTGAATATTTTCTCAAATGCTTATGCACACTGTTTATGCTGATTTGGATATGCTGGAATATTTTACCCTAAGTGTCCTTCAGTCACTTTGCCTGTCTGTGCCAAGAACCTGGCTTTTCAATTATACTGTAAGCACTTGAGAACATAGACTGTCTTCAAGGTCTTTTATTGTCTAGGACCATATTTTTGCACAGCTATGGAGAATATGTTCTGATCAAAATTCTGAGTTTCATGGATCCTATCTTGTTTCTAGAATAGCCACATTACTACTACCTTTCTTCCTATTAGAAATAGGAATAGTATTAGTAATACTAGATAGTAGGTAAATATTTGTTGACTTAATGAAGGAGTTTTAAAATATGTATAGCCTATGACTTCTTGCAAAAGCTGAGAAAAATGATGAAAAGAGATGGAGGAGTTTGGAATGGCAAGAAATGTGACAGGTTGAGAAAGGTAGTAACTTTTTTTTTACTTTCCTTGGATTTCTTTATTGATAATATACATACTGACCTTAAGGAAATTAGATTGAGGAAAATGTTTACTATGACTATGTCTCTGAGGAAAAATAACAAGAAAGAAAGAAAAGAATGAAGGAAGCAAGGAAGAAAACAGAAAAGGAGGAGATATAAAATTTTGTTTTATCTTGCTCATTAGTGGCCAAAGCAGGAAAAGGAGCATGCCCAGTAGTATGTGCAGATGCAGTATTAATGAAGCTTATGCTCAGCTGCTCAAATGTTTACAAATAAGAGCAATAATTTAGTAGGCTTGGTTGATTCTCTCTATGTTGTAATTGCTTAAGTGAGTGAGAGTTCTACCACTTTAATGAAAATTCTATTTGAATGTTAATCCGCCAAAAGTATTAAACACGACATACATACAAGTATTACATGTACCACCTTCCCTCAGAGAGATAAGCAATTTAAAATATTTTTATCTCTTCTATGCTAGCCAAATGTATAAGATTTCACACTTCAAGTAACAGGACATGACTAACTCTAATCCCATATTTTAGACTCCGATCTTATGGACAAACATGAGGTAAAATTAGATGATCAATAAAGAGTTGCATGGATGATCATATGAACACACAATATTATTTTTCTCTTGAAAGATCAAAATTTTAATGCATAGTTAACCACATTTCACTTAGATGATGAGAGACTTTAACAAGAGAAGAAAATCATCCATGTTTTTATTAAAGTTTGAATTTTGAAATGCTACTATAATCATATTCCCCTCTATCTTACTGAAGGATACAATAAAGTCACCGATAAGAGTTTAACTGATGGTATATTTAGCCCAGTAAGAAACATTTAAGGCAAAACAGACATAAGATTTTTATAAACTGTAAGCATCTACTTAATGTATTTTCATTAAAGCTATGGATATTGATATGAAAATTCAGTCCTTTTTAGGTATCTAAACCTTGCCACTGTGGTGCTAGATCTTAGCTCTCCTGGATGTTTAACTTTTTGTTAAAATTGTATATTGTTGTTGATATTTTATGTTGTCCTTGAAACATACTTGCATTTGAACTCTAATTCCATTACAGAAAAAAATGATTCTAAACCGTATTTACATCTTTTAATGCATTTAAACTATAATTCAAGTATTTTAGAAGTTGTTGTGCAGAAGGACTGAAGAATTTCAAACTGCTGTCAAAGCAAATAAATGGCATGGAGTCTAGTATGTCTTAGAAGATGTAACGTAAGAATTTCTTGCTAGTCAATAGAGTCAGGGACGTAGAGATAATAAATTGTTCAAACACAAAGTAGACTTACATAAAATTAAGATATAAAAATATTAATTTTAGGACTATTTAATGTATTGGATTGTAAAGTAAAATATTCATATATGTATAGATATGTGTACCAATATCCCATTACTATTATCCATTAGTAAAAATGCTATAATGATATTTAAAAAGTTAATACACAACTTACAAAAGCTATTAACATGAGACATGGATGGAGTTCCATATCTTGACTCACTGTAAAAGTTAGTAAACATTTAAACTTGAATTCTTCTAAATAACCAGCTGTGTGGAAACATGATGTTGGACTGAGGGCAGATATCATAATGATTAATAACCCCCAGGAAAAGCTTTCCCATGCCTTAAAAATGCTCACAAACTGTAAGTTTTATTGAAGCTTTATAAAGTGCTGATATCTAGGAAACATAAAAATTTTTGCACTGCTACCGAAATGTACCTTTCTGACTGTTTATAGTTCTGAAATTGTGATATGATCATATTTGTTTTAAATAGTTAAGGATCTATCACTGTGGTGTGTGTATTCTGCTCTGAGTCAATATTACTTCATTATGGTTATGTTCTCATCTTAAAAGGCATAAGTGTCTAAAACAAATGAAAAACATAAAAATCTAAACCCAAGAAATACAAATCTTTGTTAAATGAGTGCTATAGGGATTTAGACTTCCTCTGCCTCCTGCTGTTATCAGATGAAGTAATGGCTGGGTAAGAAAAGACTATTATAGTTTGTAATCTCACCATTTGTCCAACTTTGTCCACTAAAGCTACTAGGGTTTAATAGACAGCTAAGTCAAAAGAGATAGATAACCAGAGATAACAGGTCTCAACTGCTGAATGTCTTTCCCTTGTGAAAACAGTACTTGAGATACTGGAGCTTCTTTTGGGTAATAATACTAAGATGATAGGCTGTGATAATATAGCTTGAAAGTTGTTGAAGGTTTTAAATAGTTTCTGTTCTCCACTATACTGTAGAATATGGGATGAAGCTAACTGTTAGAAAGACGTCTTTGTGATCTACCTATTACATTATAAGAAAGGGAGGAATGAAGCTCCATATTCAGAATTTGGAAGCTATGCTAGTGACTGTTCTACTGGTGCATCCTTTTGAATGTCCATCCCTGTAAGCCATTACAGTGAAGGCAGTTGTGACTACTGCAAAAAACCTCAAAGATCTTTTCTCATACCTTAAAATCTTGGACACTGCGTTATCTCAAATCTTTCAAAATGGACTGAAGCTGAAAACATAAAGGACTTTTTCTCACTCTTCTGGCCTATCAGTTTAGTTGGTACTGGCAGAGATTTCTCAGGATTTTGAATCAGACCAATCTTAAACCATGAATGGGATATGTGCAAAGCTTGAAGACACTGACTTCTTTTGTTAAGTGCTGAATTCATCACATAGAAAACCCAGTAATACAATGCTTAAGACACACTGAACCCATCAGATCTGGGTGAGAATTCCTGTTCAGTCATTAATACCTATATAATCTTTGACAGGGTGTTTCAATCTCTCTGAGATGCCTAAATTCTTTAATGGTCACATTTATATTACTAAAAGATCACTCCAGCAGCTGAGAAGAATGGACTGAAGGAGACTAAGATGGCAGCTAAGAAAACATTGTTTTGTTTTGTTTTTTAATTTTGTTTGTGACAGTTTTAGATGTTCAGAAGAGTTGCACAGATAAATAGTAAAGAGAGTTTCTGTACGTCCTTCAATCAGGCTCCCTTAATGTTTACATTTCACATAATGATGGTGTATGTCAAAACTAAGAAACTGACATTGGTACAATATTATTAGCTAAACTACAGACTTTATTTAGGTTCCAGCAGTTTTTGTTTTTGTTTTTTCACTAATGTCCCTTTTCTGTTCCAGGATATAACCCAGGATATCACTTGCATTTAGTAGTGCTGCTTTTATTATTTTTTTTTCCAAATTCCATCCTAAAGATACTGATGACCTGGATTAGCTGGTAGCAGTGAAGACAAAGGGGAGTAGATGCAAAACATATGCTGAAGCTAGGAACAACAGGCTAGGGATTACAGAATGGGTGTGAGTCATGAAGAAAAGGAAAATAATTAAGAATGATCTGTGGTTTCTGGTTTGAAGAACTGAGTGGATGGTGGTCACTTGTATTGAGACAGGATGACTAGAAGAGGGGATGAGAACATGTTTAGAAGGAAAATCATGAGTTTCATTTTAGACTTTTTCAGATGCAAGTATTATTAATAATGAATGTAAAACATTTAGGTCAATGGCCACCACACAGGAAGTACTCAATAGATCATGGCCACTACATGATGTTCATCATCATCATCATCACCATCATCATCATTATCATCACTGCAATCATTATCATCAGGAAGGATGATACTGTCTCAGTATCTCAGTATCTCTTTCAGTATCTGTTTCAATACTGTCTCAGGTTGCAAAGAAACTTTTATGAAGATGTCAATGAGAGAAGCATTCATGCTTGGATCCACACTTTCACTATGGAGTTTTTTCAGAGACCTATCAAACCAGAGTGTAAGTTGGAAATGTAAGCCTAGTTTGGGGCTGCAGAAGGATGTGTGGATAACATTTACATTCTTCTTTATCCTGCTTAGGTACTAAATAGAGACTCTATAGTGCAAAGATCTCCACTGTAAGGTACCAAGTTGATAGGGTAATATAAAACTTGGGCAAAGCCACATGGGTATAAAAGGGTATGGAATGTTAAAATGTAAGAGGTTAATGGAAGGGATGGCTGAAGATACTAATAAGGCAAATTGGGGCCACAGTAAGAAAGGCTTAAATGTATACCAAGCAGTTTGAAATGTATCCCAGTAGAGGGAGAAGAGGTAATTTTGAATATCAAGATACTTATCAGTGGGAAAACTACATCAGTGTGATAATGAATTCTGATGTCAAAAATCTTACAAACAACATGATTTCCTGTTTTCAGTCCATTCCTAACTAGTTCTCTTCAGAGCAGTAAGAATGGATATTTTGAGGAAGAGACTGGCAAATTTAGCAAAAGGAGTTACATTTATTTGATAGTATTTAGTAGATTCCAATGCTGGAAAAGGTCCAAGGAGGTTGTAAAAGTTCAATTACGATGTGCCTTACCTCTATTCATCTTAAACCGTTCCTTTCAAGTTAGAGAGTGAGACTAACATGCTAAACATGAGAGATTGCCCTTAACTTGGAGGATGGCAAAATATTTTAGATCCTATCATAAGTTTCATCCAGAGTGAAATAATAAGTTAATTCTGGTTGAGCAAAAAAAGTCAGGCATCTACAAGTGAGAAAGGGCAGTATCTATTCATAGTGCTATACGATAATTTCTTTGTGTTGTGCAATAGCCAGATGACCCACACTGCCAATTACCTAATTATACAAGAGTCAACATGTGTCTAGCCTATATGTCAATGACAAGGCCCTCTGATTTTTAAGCCACTCTGGTGAATTTTATACTTTATATTTGATCTTGTGGTGGGTTCATTCTACATGTGCCTTGAACATCAGTGAGGAACAAATGGGCAGACTGAATATGCTGATGGATGCGTAAACAGGAAATTAGCTGTATATACACTAAAATATTAAAAATTTAGAGCAATTCTATCATTCATTAGATGGGAAGTGGGTATATGTAAATTAGTAGAAGGAAGTAAAATAAATGAGCAGATTTCTTCATATCTATGAATAATATTTTATAAATGTCTATATTTTTCCAGTGCTTACATCACTGGGCATTATACACATTACCTAGAATTATTTTATTGTATTGATGTAGGTTCTGAGACTCAGATTTTTCAGTGTTAATGGTACAGAAAATACTGAAACTGACTTCACTTACTTGTCTATGGGCCTATATTTACTCTCTTCTATGGGGCCTCATGTATATCTTTTGTTTATTATATATGCTTATATTTTATATCTGGATGTATGTGCATTCTAAGCATTAGAAAATCATATATAAGCCTTAAAGCATTCACAAACAAGGGAAAGCTATTAAGAAAATTATGATGTTTTTGCTCAGAACTAACATGGTAGAATGCAAGCCATGTTTCTCATTAGTAGATTTTGTCCTTTAACTACAGTCCTTGGGGTAGATGAAAGGCCAATAGAGATTGATCTCGCATAGGTATATGAAGGATGAGAAAGTAGATGTTTAAAAACATTCTCACTTCCTTTTATCCACAGAGTTATTAATTGTTCTGGTATTATTTGAAGTAACAGTCTCAATTTTTTGCTTTGCATTTGTTATGTAGACATAGCCACCACAGTGCTGAGTGGAGAAAAAACTGTTTTCATAATTTAAATATTGTTAGAATTGAGATAGGAGAAGAGCCTTCAATAACGTATGTGCCATTTAAAAGTATCTTCAGAAGTTCTCTGTATAAGTTTCTACAGGCTTCCTCCTTAAAGTAAAAGATAAAAATTTTTAAGGCTTATTTTTGAATGACTTTAACACTGCTGTCTATTATACTACTGCTTAATTCTTCTCAGTTATACTAGTCCTGTTTCTGTTCCAGTAATCCCCCCCACCCACATTTTTGTGAAGTTTAATTCTATCACTTTAAATTTTAAACTTGCTATAACACAGGCAACAAAGGGGCAGGAATTTTATGAACAGAACAATGTAACATGATGCCTCTTAAATGATTTTTACATTGTGACTTTCAGGTGTGTTCTAGGAATGATGCAAAGTTACTTGTCGAAAAGCTGGTGAAATATTGACAAGAACTGTATTTTGCACAGAGTTGTTGAGCATCCACTGCTTGAAGGCAAGCTGTCATAAATACAAAACTGTATGATCTCAAGGAAATGACAGACTAGTTTTGGGATGTGACTTACACATGTGAGGTTATTTTAAGGTATTAAAAACTATTGGTATAGACAGAACAGACAACAGCAATTAAGAAGAAGTTAAGATTACTGTTAGACAGTCATGTGGTATCTAATCTGATGTCCTTTCCAAGTCAGCCTCAAACAAAAACTTGTTGGAAAGCTGAAGAGGATAGTTTTAGCTCCCTGTTCACAGCTCATTTCAGTTTCAGTCTGTATTAGCTTAAATCAACTATTAAGTTTGTAGAACAGCAAAATCTGTAAATTATTTGAAGGAAAAGATTAACCACAATTCTACACTTAAAAGTCCTTAGCTGCTGAATCACTTAGTGGCATAGTTATAATTATTCAAACTATTGCAATTTTTAAAAAAGCATTCTTGATTTGGAAAAACGCTGACTTGTTCAAACAACTGCATCTGAAATCATTACGCACTTCTTTTGCAAGAAAAAAGAATCTCATATCCTCATGGTTTAAAATATTCATTTAACCACATTTTATGAAAATAAACTCCAGCTCCTTGAATTTGGTGGTACTTCCATCTTTATCTCTGCACTGATTAATAATCACTGTTTCCATGTGGCCTTTTATGAGCAGTAGGAAAAGACCTACTTATGCTGCTATGAGACTGGCTGAGATTACGGTGGTTGTATGGTTGGCAGTCAGGTTTTTCCAGAGTCTTCCAGGTTGCTATCATAGCTCTCACAACTCTGCACATACTCTACTAATTTCAATAAAAAAATATTGACTTCTTCAATAAATCTGCAAAGTCAGCAATATTCTGCTCTTAAGAACTTAGAGGACTTTAAAATAAAAATCGTAAGCATAATACTTCATAAAGTTCATAATGGAAAATATTAGCCATCTGCAGAATATCTTATACAGTTATCTCTGTTGAGGAGTTTCTTATATAATCAGATTTGGTCGGAATGATTTAAGTATAGTCTCAGGAATCCATGACAGGAATAAATAAGAGAGCTTATTGATTTTATATCCCAAATATTTCCGGAATTACTTCTCTCCATCTCTAAGAAACTGTTAAGCCATTATAATTTATTCCTGAACTATACCAACAGTTATTCTAACTATATTCACTTTTGATACTAAATCCATTAAACACCTTTATGACGCAGCAAAACTAATAATTTTAAAAGCAATTCTAATTAGTTTATTTCCTGCTTAAAAACCCTTAAAAAATTCCTTAAGTCCAAAATCTGTAATATATTCAGGAATACACTGCAAGATCTCGACCTCACAAATCTTCACCTCTGCATCCTTATTGTTAATATCAACTGTTTTCCTCATTCACTAAGCTCCAGCTATATCCACTTTATATTAATTACTTAAAATTTCCAAATCATTTTTCCATCTGAGGACCTTGTTCCATGTCCCCACTGCCTCTTCTTCTACTTTGCTGGGTCCATCCTATTAATCCTTTAAGCCCTCACTTAAAAAATCTCTTCCACAGGGAAGACTTCTCTAACTTCCCACAGAAAACCAGGTCTTCTGTTCTGCCATCTCATAACCAACTTAGTTTTTTTTTTTCAGAGTAATGAAGACAGTTATAATTAGGTATTTGTGAGATTACCTCTTTAATAGCTGACTCCATCATTAAATTATAAGTTGACTGAAGATAGAAACCATGTCTGCTTTGTTAATGTGGTATTTTCACTGATTTACTCCGTGCTTAGCACATGGGATTTGTTTGATAAATATTTTGTAATGAATTAATCAATGAATAAATAAAAACTAAAACAATCAAGTTGGAGGAAAAACCATTAAAATCAAGAACTGACTAAAGGAAGTCAGTGAGTAGGAACTTCTCACAACTTTTCCAACACTGTCTCAGGCAGGGTAGGTGTCTCATGAGAGAATTTCGAGGATAAATGTCCTGCTGTGCATCAGAAAAAATTATCCATTAAGATCATTCGGTTCGACCCTTGCCTTAATTTTATACTCACAAAATAATATTCTCTTTTCAATTTTTTTCTTTCCTGTTTTTTTTTCCCCCAAGAAAGAAAAGCCACTGGAAACAGATGTAACTATCCTGATTTCTGTAACACAGTTTTCACTTTATTTTTTATTTATTTGTTTATTTTAAAGATTTTATTTATTTATTTGACAGAGATCACAAGTAGGCAGAGAGGCAGGCAGAGAGAGAGAGAGAGAGAAGGAAGCAGGCTCCCTGCTGAGCAGAGAGCCTGATGTGGGGCTCGATCCCAGGACCCTGGGATCATGACCTGAGCCGAAGACAGAGGCTTTAACCCACTGAGTCACCCAGGCACCCCAGTTTTCACTTTAAATAATGACATTCTGGTTTATACATTAATCCCTTGTTATTTTAGTTTATATGAGTCAGTCTCAAAATCTAAATTGCCTTTCCTCTGGTGGAACAAATGGGTAAATCAGAAGATAGTATTTTGAAGAATGCAACCACTCAAGGCTACAGTGGAAATCAAAGGTATGAGCACAATCTAATATGGGTAAGAATCTAGATTCTAGTAAAATATAAAAAATAAAGTCTAGAAGAGATTTCAAGTACATAGAACAGAAACGAATGACAAATGCAATAAAGAGCTAGGAAGCCAAACCAATGGAAATGAGATGAGATTGAGTAAAACTGGAGAATGGTCTGAAAAAACTGCCTGTCACAAGCACTGTTGTTCTGTCTTAGGCACCAGAAGCAGTAAATTGTGCTTCTAGTCAGCTTCGCTTAAAACACTACTTGAAGCTGGCACGGCCACTCTGGAAAACAGCATGGAGGTTCCTCAAAAAGTTGAAAATAGAGCTACCCTAGGACGCAGCAATCACACTACTGCGTATTTACCTTAAAGATACAAATGTAGTGATCTGAAGGGGCACGGGCACCAAAATGTTTATAGCATCAATGTCCACAATAGCCAAAAAATGGAAAGAACCTAGATGTCCATCAACAGATGAATGGATAAATACAGTGGAATACCATGCAGCCATCAAAAGAAATGAAATCTTGCCATTTGCAATGACATGGATGGAACTAGAGGATTTATGCCGAGCGAATTAAGTCAATCAGAGAAAGACAATTATCATATGATCTCTCTGATATGAGGAATTTGAGAGGCAGGGCAGAGGGCTGGGAAGGGAAAAATGAAACAAGATGGGATTGGGAGGTAGACAGACCACAAGAGACTCTTAATCTCACAAAACAAACTGAGGGCTACTGAGAGGTGGGGGGGTAGAGATAGGGTGGTTGGGTGATGGACATTGGGAAGGGTTTGTGCTATGGTGAGTGCTGTGACATGCATAAGCCTGATGATTCACAGACCTGTACTCCCGGGGCAAATAATACATTATATGTTAATAAAAATAATTTAAAAATAAAATAAAGCACTATGTGCATCAAAGATATTAAGGACTGGACACAAATACAGCGTCATACAGGTAATGCCTGTTAGAAACTGGCCAAGGGAGGCAGGAGACTGTGGACTTAGAGTGTGTTGATGAGGAGACAGGTCTGTGGTTAGAATGCCTGGTATTGAATCTATTTGGGGAAATAATTTTACATTTTTTAAAGCATTACTTTCCATTATTGAAAAATGAGAATAGTAATAACCATCAATTCATGGAAATCAGGTAGGAATTTATTAAACACTGCTGCTTAGCACAGTTTGTGGCACAATATAATGCTTTGTAACTATAGTAATAATGCCCTAAGTATAATAAATTGCTATGTTCAAATCACTGTAATAAGCATTCATAGGAAGAGATAAGGCAGGGGCGAAGGAAGCAAAATCTGGAGATAAATGAGGGTGAATTCTTTTCATAAATGTATTTATGACTTAATAAGGAAGATTTTCTGGTTGAAAAAAACCAAGAGTCTATCCTGCCACTGTTTTCACAGGACACATTCTTTTGGCAGACAGGTTTAGTTATACAAGAAGGAAGAAAGATGAAGTACAGAGATTAACTTTGTGGAACATGGTAATTTATTTAACCTTTTAAAATTTTATTTTGGCAAGTAGAATTAATAACACTTACCAGAAGACAATTAGCAAAGTGATTTAGGGACATGAAAAGTTAACACTCCTGTTTAACCATAGATATTATTTCACATTAAAATGAAGTCTTCATGGGAAAGTTCACATCAGATAAGTTATTTGTGGTTTTGGGCTTGTTATTATGTTTAACTCTACAATAACAATTGGATGATGCTCACTTCCTTTGAAAGATTCTGGGCAATATTTATGGAATGCTTATGTAATGGAGAAATTTAAGATTTCAAAAATAAAAACTGCATCAGAAGAAACAGAAGGAATATTATGATGGAAATAAAAGAATGACTCCATACACAGTATTGTACAGGTGTTCAGTACACAGGAAGAAATGTTCAGTACACATTATTCTTATACATATATTCTGGGCAGGTCATCACAAACAGTAGCTATTGAAACAACAAATTATAAAAGCAAGGCTATCGAGTCAATATTTTACTAACAGCACAAAATAGAGATTCGGTAACAGGAAGACATCTTGAGCAGTTTAAATTGTATTGGAATAGCATGTGTTACCAGTAATGTGTAGGAACAAATTTTATTATTTTTTTATTTTTTTTTTAATTTTTTAAAAAAATATTTTATTTATTTGACAGAGAGAAATCACAACTAGGCAGAGAGAGAAGAAGAAGCAGGCGCCCCGTGGAGCAGAGAGCCCGATGTGGGGCTCCATCCCAGGACCCTGGGATCATGACCTGAGCTGAAGGCAGAGGCTTTAACCCACTGAGCCACCCAGGCGCAGGGCCCTGTAGGAACAAATTTTAAATCAGCACTGTAAGAAACTGTTATACAATTAAGGAAACATTGGTTTAGAGTTTTGGTTAAAACCATATTGATGAATCAATTAGAATGGGACTGAAAAGAACAAACTAGTATAAAAAAGTGTGACAGGAGGTATGGTAGCAGTGTGTGTGTGTGTGTGTGTGAGTGTGTGTGTGTGTCTATGTGTCTCTACGTGTGTAAAGTAAATATATTTGGCAGAAAACAGAAGGCTAAGCAATCAACTGAATAATAAGAATAAACCAATGATAGCAAATATAAAAATGATGTAAGAACTTCAGTTAACTACATAAAGTGACCTTGAAAATGTGATAAAAATTTCTTACCTCCTGAAACTGCTATAAATAACACAAGAGGGATCAGATTTACCAAGACTCAGAAGAAGATGAATTTTAATTCAGCAAAAGGAAAAAGACCTAAAGATAAATTTACTGATTAAAGAATGATTAAAGAAATGCCAAACCAGCATTAACATGTCTAAATGCTGCTATTTATTAAGGTGCTTTGATCAAGATGTTATGAGGTCAAAGCATAATCCTTGAACCTATGTGCAGAGGCCTTCAGAAAGGAAATTCTTGGGACCAGTCTACTCTCACTACAACTGAAGCTGGAGCCAGCCCCTGCTTCACTAAAACCACAAGGACCTCTCCCAGTTAGCAATCCATTTACCCCCCAAACAAAAACTAAGTAGCAACAAATTCTCTCTTCATAGAAAAATATATGGCAAAATTAGGTACTACAGAAGAGAAAGATACTGCCTGGACCTACAAAAACAAAGACCAAAATATACTGAGGACTTTTTCCCATTTCAGTGAGACAGCAACAAGTAATGTTTTTGCCTTCCTCAAAAAAACCCTAATTAGTTCTATGTTCAGGAGGTCATATTCAGTATGCAGCTTCACAGAATTCTCCTATCATTTGAAATGTGGTTTCAGAGGTTAATGGGAAAGCTAAATATACTGCTTAAGATTTATGTTCACTGATGTCCCATTGGAGGAAGAAAATTACAAAATGTAATTCTGATAAAATTTTTTATACAATTAACCCTTTAATCATTTACATTTGTGTAAATTTATGATATGAAATGTCCCAAACTTTCAAATAGAAATTTTTAAAATCAAAAATTTTAAGGAATTAACACTAATTACTTAATCTTACTAGAGAGGAGCATCAATGATGTGGCTTCTTAAAGCAATCTTTTATCACTCTAAAAGCCAGCCATTTATAAAATATTATGGTTTAGAAAAGGTGAGATGAGATGATGAGTTCTTTTAAAACATATGTTTTATTTATTTTAAGATTGAAATACATATGAGATGATCACAAAACAACTGCATAAGGGAAGATTTTAGATATAATTTTAAAACAATAAGGTAATGAATATCAATCTTTTTTTCAACTAAATGATTGTTCTCCTAAGGGGGAGAAATGATAATGAGAAATTATTTTTCAAATGTACTTCTGTCACTGAACATGTTAGTATGTTATTCACACACTTGAAGTGGAAACATACATTTATATATAAGTGCCTAAAATTTATTCAGGAAATTTGCTAACAATGGCTTAATAATGGCCTGGGTATAAAAAAAGAAATTTTAATACAACATCCCAGAGAATCCCTGTTTCTGATTTCTATTACTATGGATTAGTTTTGCCTGTCCTGAATCTTAAAATATGTGTTTTCCAATCGCTAATTTCTTTCACCTAGTATGATTATTTTAAGATTCATCCACATCTTTAAATGCATCTGTGGTTCAGTGGTTCATTCTTCTTCATTGCTGCATAATATTTTATTGTATACCTTTATTTTTTTATCTATTTACCTGGTGATGGGTATTTGAATTGTTGTTAGATTTTGGTTGATATGAATAAAATCTATGATCACTTGTGTACAAGTAAAAAAAATCAGCACATTTTAATTTCTAAGAAATATCTGAATAAAGGGGAACCAGGTGGTGGGTAATACGGAGGGCACCTATTGCATGGAGCACTGGGTGTTGTGCAAAAACAATGAATACTGTTACGCTGAAAAAAATAAATAAATTTATATAAAAAAAGAATAAGTAAAGAAGCTATAAAAGTCTGATCAAGCTTCTAAGATATGTTTTTATTTTTAGTATGAATGTCATTCCATTTACATTAAATTTCTAAATTTTTTCAAAAAAAAAAAAAAAGAGTTGTCAACTGAACCACTATGTTCTACACTGGAAATGAAGGTAGCATTGTGTGTCAACTACAGCCCAATAAAAAAATACTTTTAAATAAAAAAAACATATAAACCATTGCTATCTAGCATAACTAAAGAGTCCAAAAACTTATAAAAGTGATTCACTCTAGCTTTGTACTCTTTCTAAAAAAGTTATGTATGTATGTATGTATGTATGTATGTATGTATGTATCTACGTATGTGTGAGAGAGAGAGAGATCACCAGCTGGGGCGGGGGCAGAGAGAGAAAGTGAGGGAGAAGCAGACCACTGGGACCAGGATTGGGGGTTAGGGCTGAGGTGGAGTGGAGGCAGGGCTCAATCCCAGGACCCTGGACCTGAGCCAAAGTCAGATGCTTAACCTGTTTAGCTGACTGAGCCATTCCAGGTGCCCTTTCATTTGTACTAATTAAAAGTGTGGTGTATCTGTGAAGGCTGGGTTTTAAGGGTTCATATTAATGGGGTTGCTGTTAAGTCTGAAAACACATTAACTATGTGGGATGGCCTTATTTTTATGACTGTGTTACAGACTGAATGTTCATGTCCCCCAGAAACTCAACACGTTAAATGCTAATGCCCAGTGTGATGATGCTATTAGCAGTTGGGGCCTTTGGAGTTGATTAAGTCATGAAGGTGGAGCCCTCATGAATGTGATTAATGCCCTCAAAAAAGAGACCGCAGTAAACTCCTCTGTCCCTTCCTCTATGTGAGAAGACTGGTCCATGAAGCAGGAAGTGGGAGCTTACCAAACACTGAATCTGCTGGTGCCCTGATCCTGGATATCCCAGCTTTCAGAACTGTAAGAAATATATATATATGTATATATATATATATGCACACACACACATATATATATGTGTATATATATATATTTTTTTCTGTTATAGCTTATAAGCTATAGCATTTTGTTATGGCAAACAAAATGGACTATAAAAGAATGGCTGGGGGTTGACAGGGAGTATGCAGACTTTGTATCATTACATTAAACAATAGTTTAATGATTTCTGCTTGAGCCAGACCTCAGGAATGAGAAAAAAGCCCAGGAAAGGTCTCACTTATTTGTGGAGCATAACAAATAACATGGAGGACATGGGGAGATGGAGAGGAGAGGGAGTTGAGGCAAACTGGAAGGGGGGATGAACCATGAGAGACTATGGACTCTGAAAAACAACCAGAGGGTTTTGAAGGGGCGGGGGGGGGGGGTGGGAGGTTGAGAAACCAGGTGGTGGGTAATAGGGAGGGCACGTACTGCATGGAGCACTGGGTGTGATGCCAAAACAATGAACACTGTTATGCTGTAAATAAACAAATAAAAAAAATTAATAAAAAACAAACAAACAAACAAACAAAAACAAAAACAAAAAAAAAGGAAAGGAGATTTTAAAAAGTTATTAGGCCATTCAAGATTGTTATTCTTTTTTTTTTTTTTTTAAAGATTTTATTTATTTATTTGACAGATAGAGATCACAAGTAGGGAGAGAGGCAGGCAGAGAGAGAGAGAGAGGAGGAAGCAGGCTCCCTGCCAAGCAGAGAGCCCGATGCGGGGCTCGATCCCAGGACCCTGGGATCATGACCTGAGCGAAAGGCAGAGGCTTTAACCCACTGAGCCACCCAGGCGCCCCAAGATTGTTATTCTTAACAGGCCAAAATTCTCCCTAATTTTTTTTTTTTAAGAAGTCTGTTTCTGTCTTTCTCTTTCTTGCTTTTCATCAATGTATGCTTTTAACTTTCAGAACTTACATAGGTAGGGATAAAGTAAAAAAATAATAGACTTGAATAATATTCCCAGGAAATTTACATTTTGGTGGGATAATTTACTTCCATTGGCTGTAAAATGTATGGCACTTTTACTACCGCAAAGAATACAAGAGTGTATGATTATAAAATCAGTTTGTTTTTCAGTGTCATATGAAAGGTTGGACACGTGAACTTTATCATAAATTCTGTTTCCTTGTAAGTATATGTTGAAGATGTAGACATAAGAAAAGCTATTAGGAAGTTTTGAAGAAATGTTAGTGTTGTAATGAGCCTGAACTAAAAGTACTATAAAAAGGATATACACGTGACCAATCCTGTGATCGTATGTAAATACCTGGCTGGTGTCCCTAGCTTTCCTGAGTATCATTTTCATGAGTCTAGCGACACCTTGTGAGAAGTTAATAGTCAAGGGGTAGTTTAATGTCTCTAACTCAAGCCATTCCTGGCCCCTGATGGATAAATAAGAGTTCTATAGTAGAAACCTGAAGGTCTTTACCTGTTGCTTCTGTTGATAGTGATATTGTAAGTGTCCCTTGTTCCAATAGTTGCCTGTCTCTCAATTTTAGGACCTACCTATCTGCCAAGTAAATAATTCTGAGAAGAGTCTGAATAACTGAAAAAGACTTAAGAAATGACACTGGGCAAGGAGGATGGGCAAAGGTTGAGGAAGGGGATAGTGGAATAGATTCTGAAACGAGCTGGGGATATTGGTTTGCTTCAGTTACCTAGGATTCCACCAATTTGGAGAAACTAGACTAAGGTTTGGAGGTTTCTGCGATAGAACTAGACAGGAAGAGCTTTCCTTAGTCAATACAAGAGATTATACTATTGAGATTAGACTAAAGTGAATTGGGAAACTGTTTAACATTTGGCCTAAAGGGGATGACATAACTGATAATTTCAAAAGAGATATATTGAAATGACAGGAGTTTAGAATTGGGTAGTGTTTTTGTGAGTAAGAGAAAGACTAGAGCTGACTTATACCATACTTTCTGTCTCAATTTGTAAATTTTTTTTATCTGCACTTATGATAGATTAATTCTGTTAAACTTACATCATATCTTAAGTCTATATTGGAATGCAACTGTGTACCTTACTGGAAAATATGTTATCTGAATTTAATGCTCTTGTTTCAGTTTCAGGGAGTAGAAATTGACATAATTTTAAGAGTAGAGTAGTCATAAAGTATCAATTCATTAAAAAATTAGCACTAAAACTAATTAAAAGCCACTTAAACTCACTAACAAGACTGTAGTGGCTCTCTTGACATTTCAATATCATCTACTGAGATTAAAAATAATAGGAAAATTAACTTAGATGTTTGTGTTATTTGATACCAAAAGCAGAAGTACAAGTATATTAAGTAAGAAAGAGGCATCGCTAATATAATAATCATAGGCACCTGGTCATAAGAAAATAAGTTCTTTTAGTTAGTGCCCGAGATCAATAAAAGTATAAGGCACACCTTCTCTAACTATGGGCTATGGATATTTTGGAAGTCATAAAACAGAAAGGAGGGACATATTCTAAAGGCTTTCTTTGGCAACTGGATTAAGAATAATAAAAATAGGTTGATTATAAAATTAGAATTGTTGATTAGCCTGCTTCCACACCCCATCTTACTAGTAAGGAAGCAGTCAGAGGAATAAAAAAAAGAATGTCCTTATGCAAGGTTCAGAAGTCCTATATAGGATTGTGTTCTATATCCTTTGACTTCAGATTTTTTTTAAAAAAGTCTCAAGCTAAAAATACTAGCTTTTCCACTTGATCGTAAGCTCTCTGTCATTAGAGATTATGAACATCTTAATATTTAGCAGACTTTCCGGCATGCAAGACACTCAAAATTACAGTCCGTTCTTGTTATTACAAGTAGTTATGTTCTATACAGGCTGAAGGAACACTGAATTAGTAAATATTGAACTTTGCTCCTAGGGGAAATACATGGAAATGTATATGTATTGTACATACACGCATACTTCACACACACATATCTCATATAAACAATAATAAATTCTAAAAACAGCTCATTCTGGTAGATTCTAATTTCTTCATTTTACAAAAGAGAAAAAGAGGTTCAGAAATCTTCAATGACTTGCTTGAGACTGCCCCATTAACAGGTGAGAGTTGGGATCTAAATCCAATCCAACTGGCACCAGAGCTGGAGCTTCCTGCATTACACTGTACTGCTACCTACTATTCCATCCTCTGGTCATCTCTCAATGAGAACTGAACCCAGGCAGTGTTGCAGTATTTGACCTCAACTGGGAATACATACATTTTTAGCTGTGTTGCACATGTCCAGCAATTACCCCCGGAAGATGCCTCAAATATTATTTTTGGATTTATAAGTAAATTTCAGTGAATAGGTGAACTCACAAATATAGAATCTGTGAATAACAAAGATCCATTATATATGAACTGAATTCCATCTTCAAAAGAAGTATAACTTAGCTTTTCCCTACTAAAGGAGGTAGCATGAATTCACTGGAAAGAGCACTTTGATGGCCATCTTTGGATTTAGAGAATAAAGCAATTATAGAGTTTGGAAGACCACTGGAATATTTTTGTTCCTATTGGCAAATAGACAGTAATTCTGTTTTCTACCAACCAGCAAAAGCTTCAAAATGATTTTTCAGGTGCATTCTATTCTTTGTTCTATATATATAGCAGATTCAGAGTGCTTGCTCTCTCTCTCTCACCCATACACACACACACACACACACACACACATAAATGTATAATTACCATTATTTTTTTTCAGACATGTTATAGGTAGAAATAGTCAAGAAACAGCATTGCAGAGTTGTTAAGCACAGACTCTGAGATCAGATGCCTGAGTTCAAAAGACAGATCGACAACTTCTGTGAGACTCTAGGCAGAGGATCATAACAGAATCAGAATAAAGTCTACCTCATAAGAATTCTGTAAATATTGAATGAATCATTTTATTATAATACAAAATATATGTATAATGCTTAGAACCATATCTGAAGCACTATAATCATTCTGTCTTAGCTAGCTTGGGCTGCTAACTAACAAAATAGCTAACAGTATAACAAAATACCATAGATTGAATGGCTCAAACAGCATTTATTTCTCAGAGTTCTGAAGGCTGAAAAGTCTATGTTCAAGGTGCCAGGCAGTTTTACTTCCTAGGGAAGGTCTTCTTCGTGGCCCTCAGATGGCTGTCTGCCCTCTCAGCATGTCCTCACATGGTGAAGAGATAAAGACTTCATCTCTCTCTTCCCCTGCTTATAAAGACACTAATCCCATTATGAAAACTATACTCATGACCTCATCTAAACCTACCTACCTCCCAAAGCCTTCATTTCTAAATATCAACACACTAGGGATTAGGGCTTCAACATATGAATTTGGAGAAGAGACACAAACAGTCTATAAGGCACTCTAAGTTCTTATTTATATTTCAATTATTGTTATTAATATTTTTACTAATTAAAGAAAGTAACATTTCCTTATATTTGTAAAGCGGAATATAATTTTTTAATGGAATTTTGGGAAGAAGTTCACAGAAATAAAGAGTATGTTCATCTAATCATATCAAGGGTACAACTAACATGATTTATGATTGCTGATGTTGCTTTTGATCACTTGGTTCTCACCATCCACTACTGTCATGTCTCTTCTCTATAACCTTTTATTTCCCCTTTCTGTATCATACACTCTATGCAGCTTATGCTTAAGGAGTAAGGAGTTATATTCTCACTCCTTTAAGATAAAGTTTCTACATAATTTGTTCTAAATTCTTCTTCACAGGAGATTTGTCATTGATATTTATTAATGTATTCAATATTTATTTATATCAGTATAGAATTAAGGATATATATTTTATACTTTTTTTCATAATCCAGTACTATACTTTGTTGCTCAAATCTTTCTCTTGGCTCCCATACCCTTTGATTTGCCTCCATTAATGGTAATTTTTTTTTAACACTTCATTAACTAGCACTGTAAGTTACTCCTGCTAAATGCTCATCTTAGTGACTGAGCCATCCAGGCACGCCACCCACCCCTCCTTTCTAAAAAAAATTTTATTTATTTGACAAAGAGAGAGACAGTGAGAGCAGGAACGCAATGCTAGAGCCTCATCTTATATATTTCCTGCCACAGTCTGAGTCTGAGAATCAATCATTTCTGTAAGGAGTCCTGGTTCCTTTTAGTGGTAAATGGTATTAGAAACCAATGTCTGGATACTAATTGTGCTCAGTGCTACTGGGATGCCATTTCTTCTAGGCCCTCCCAAACTGAAAGAGTAAATAAATATACCTTTGCATACTACCCCTTGTATATACACATATATTTGAATATTTCTATATGTAACCATCTATTAACTCAGTTAAACTCAAGTTCTCACTATTGACGTCAATCTAAAATACCCCATGAATAGCCCTTGTCTCTTTTCCCTTGTTATTTATAAATTCCCACTCCAACAGTGATAAGCCTGGTTCCCATCATCCATTATGCACTTACTCATTGAATTCTAGTATACACATATAGCAATATCAGATTGCTAACCTGTACCTCTGTGGCAAAAAAAAAAAAAAAAAAAAAGAAAAAGAAAAAAAAACCCACAAAACTTTATCAACTAGTATATACTAGTGCTTATGTGCAGTTCCTTTTGCCTTTAGCCTTACAGACTCCATTCATCCAAAATTACTTGGGTTAGTAGTACCTTTTGCCTCACCCCCTAGAGTGGGAGGCTGAATGGGCCTCCTAGGGCATCCTGATCTCCTAAATATTTTTTTTAAATTTGCATACTTAAGTGCTGTCTTTGTGCTGCATAGTTCCATGGGTTCTGACATGTGAATAATATACCCATATACTTATGGTTTCTATTGTGTCCCACCCCCAAAATATATGCTTGAATCCTAACCTTCTTGAACCTCACAATGTGACTTTGTTTGAGATATAGTCTTTACAGAGATAATAAGTAAAATAAGGTCATTAGGGTGGCCCCTAATCCAATCTGACTACTGTCATAGAGAATTTGAATACAAAGACACACACAAGAAGACACCATGTGAAGATGAGGCAGAGATCAAGGTGATGCAATTATAAGCCAGAATGCAAAGATCGATAGCAAACTGCCAGAAGCTAGGAGAGGACATGGAATAAATTCTCCCTCATAGCTCTCACAAGGAACTCTCCCTGACAGAGTTCTAGCCTCCAGATCTGTGAGACAATACACTGTTCGAAAGCTACTCAGTTTTGGGTAACTTATATGGCAGCTCTAGGAAACTTATACATGCACCATTATAGCGTTATACAGAATGGTTTCACTGCCTAAAACTGCCCTGTGCTTCACTTATTCATCTTTCATTTCCCCACCCTCAGTCCTTGGCAGTCACTGATATTTTTAATGTCTCAATTGTTTTGCACATGAAATGTAATTTTTAAGTAGCTATTTAGAATTATGGGCAACTACAGAAGGAAAGAGGAAAAGACAGAAGAAAGGCACTTGGCTCTTAACTGTGGCAAGTATTTGTTGAAAGTTTTAGGAACAATTAAATGTGGAAAACTAAATAGTAAAAAGAACTGTCAGAGCAAAGAATCCTTCCATTTGTTGAGGTTGTATATGGAGTAAGGTAAAATAATAGCTATAGCAGAAAAATAGTGAAAACTCAAGTACAAAACATGTCAGTTATAAAGCTTTGTAACTATTGAGTTCAAATAAAGCAGGTTAATCATCCTAGCAAAGTAACAAATTAATGGACTAATGGAATTCATAGTAACTGAAAACATCTATTATTGTCTTTCATAGCATTAGCAGAAAGCATACTTAAATGTGAGCTTACTAAAAAGGATATAATGTACAAAGCATAAAGGGTATAACATTCATATATCAATATGAATTTGTGCTCAGCAAAAGATATCAGAATTTATTGATACCTTAAGACATGCACACAAATGAAAGCGAATGAAGATTATATCTTTTCAATGCCTAGGGATAACTTTACAGTGATTATTAACTAAATGTTCAACCTGTTAGTTCCTCTTTTATCATCAGTCATTCATTGCTGCGTGGAAAAGCACATATAAAAGTTTAGGCATCAACTGATCACTTTCTAGAGGTGAATACTGCTTCTTGTAAAGAATGACTTAGAAGAAAGAGTAAAATATACTTTGGGTCTAGCAATTCCACACAATTTCATTTTATTTTCACACTAGTTATTTCATACTATTTCATTAAGGACTAAATATTTATTTTGCTATCACATAGACAGTTTTTCTGTCCTATACCACAGAATCTACTATATTACACATCTAATTGTGTGTGTGTAATATGTCTCCTCTAATAAACAGTGGGATTTGAAGAAAGCTGGAACTACTTTTTAAATTTATCTTTAATTCCCAATTATTTTACACTTGGAACACAGCAGATGTTCAATAAACACATGCTGTTAAAGTATTTTTTTCTTCTTAATCTAGGATTATTAAAGAAAATGTTGGAGATATAGGAAAATAAAAAATGAAATATTTAAATAACAACCAAAATCACAAACCAAAATTAAATACTTACATTTTGATACACTTTCTTCTGGCTTTCTTTAATACATACATATGTATATATCTTTACATGAATATATATTATATAATTTGGATCAGATAATAAATTTGTTTAGAACTTCCTTATTTTTGCTAATAATATACATGCTACTTTTGCAATATCATTAAAATCGCTTAAATATACCTTTACTGGTTATAAATTATATCATACAATATATACTCTGATTTGTTTAATCATTCTCACCTTGGTTAATTAATATTTTAAATTAAATTTATACTACATACAGCTTGATGATGAAATAATATGGTCTTACAGTCTATGAGCCTGTAACATTCTTCTGCCTTAGCTGTTGTTTCTAATTTCTATGCTGCAATACTTTTTGTAAGATTTTTAAAGCATATTATTAAAATTTACCAAATGGCAGGGCCAAGACTAGGGTGAGGCAAGCAAAGTGCATATGGCACAAAACCTAAGGAAGCATCCAGCCTCCAGACTGAATGCTGACCGTGCACTTGCATGAACCTAAAAGTGTTGTCTTAAATTTTGCATTAGGTCTCTTATTTACCGACCCCTAGTCCCGCCACTGACAAAATGTTAATCCTAACTTTTTGCAGCATCCTAAAAGTATATTGTATCAAATTCAGGATATTCTGTTCCTAAAACCTAACCCCTGATTTCACATTTAGAAAGTGCTCTTGGGGTGCCTGTGTGGTGCAGTAGGTTAAGCTCTGGACTTTTGTTTTGGCTCAGGTCTTGATTTCAGGGTCCTGAGATCAAGCCAGATGTCAGATTCTGCCTTCAGTGGGGAGTCTGCTTAATACTCTCTCTTGCCCTCTGCCCCTCTCACTGCCCCGACTCACTCTCTCTCTTAAAATAAATAAATAAATAAATAAATAAATAATAAATTGTTTAAAAAAAGTGTTCTTTATAAATAATTATTTTCCATTTGTAGTTTACCTGTGTATATCATAACTTTCAAGTCAGGAGTTTTAAAACTTTCTGTTATATTATTATGAGACAATGTATATTACCTCCAACGTGAAGCTGTTTATAATAGAAGACAAAAGCAACTCAGTGTTATTTTCTGTTTTACTACTTAGGAAACTTTAGGCAAGGTTTTGATCCAATAAATAATAAAGCCTACCACATAGGTATTTTGTAAAACTTGTTAATTGACAAAGTATAAGTAAGCACTGGGCCTGGCACAAAGCAAGCACTAAAAATGGAAGCTATTAGTAATTTTTATTTATTAACACTTTTTTATTTCATTTTATTTTTACTTATTTCATTTATTTTATTTATTGACTTTTATTGATATAAATGTTCACCTCCTTTTTGCCTATCTTGGTAGATGTTTTCTCCTACTGTTTAGAACTAATTTATTAGGTGTGGTCTTAATTCCATGTCCTGCTCTCTCATCCTTATGATCATTATCCAAAAGCCACAAATAGAATAGTCGACACTCATTGCTTTTACTTGTTAATCTGCCACCCATCTCTAAATGTGACTAATAGCCTTATCCTCAAAACCAGTACAAATATACTGTCTTTAACTTATTTTTCCTCTCCACGGCACTGGACAATTGATTAGTATCTCCTTGAACCCCATTCTTCTTACCTAACTTTTTTTTTTTTTTTAAGATTTTATTTATTCATTTGACAGAGAGAGAGATCACAAGTAGGCAGAGAGGCAGGCAGAGAGAGAGGAGGAAGCAGGCTCCCTGCGGAGCAGAGAGCCCGGTGCGGGGCTCGATCCCAGGACCCTGAGATCATGACCTGAGCCAAAGGCAGCGGCTTAATCCACTGAGCCACCCAGACGCCCCGCTTACCTAACTTCTTTTTAACACCAATTAATCATGACTATCTTCATATTTCTAAGGATACCTTAGCTTAGTTTTTAACTCATTTTCCTTTTTGTTTGCTTGTATGTGTGTGTGTGTTTTGTTTTTTTGTAAACCCCCTCCCCCCCCCAGGATGGCAATGGACATGGAATAGGATCGACATATTAAGATGGTATATTTAAAGGATTTTTTTGGTAATACTTTGTAGTGAAGAATGGGAAAACTAAAAAATAACTAGGTGGGTGGAAGGTTACGGAAAAAAGTAATTACAGGAGAAACAGATAACTTGGGAAAGGAACTACAGATGGGGTGTGTTGTATTTGAAAGGCCTGTAGGACATTTGTGTGGGAAGATTAAGTATGCAGTTAAAATATATAGTTCTAGAAACCTGGTCAGAGTTAAGAATTTGGCAGTGATCAGCATAGAGATAAATATTCAAGTCTCTTATGTAATGACATTACCCACTCCCACCCCCAACACACACAGAGGCAATCAGGGGAAAAAAAAGGAAAAAATTGAAATCTGGAGATAAAAATGCAATGCTTCTTAGAAAAAGGACATCCTAAAACTGAGGAGCACCTAGTGGTTGAAAATGGTAAGGCCTTGTAAAGAAAGACAGTATCCTCCAATTTAGTATTTATAAGGCATTGAGTGTTTGACCTTTGAAGTTTTAAATTTCAGGGAAGGGATGTGAGCATATATCCAAAACAAAAACTTTATAGTAACGTATAAGAAATGGAAGCATTGAATGACAGTCTAAGTTAAGAAGTTTCATGGTATGGGGTGGGAGCTGAAAAGAAAGAAGACTTTGCTTCATTAATTATTAAAAATGTGACCATGTTTACAGATCCGATGGTGGACTGACATTTGACTGTGGACAAATAAAAGAGTTGATTAACACAATTGAGGGCTTCTCTCAGAAATTGTTTACTTGACGTTATGGGGGTTCATTAGTAATTAGGTGATTTTTCTATTGTGTTTAGAATCATGGGCCTTAACAATATGAAAAAGGAAAATGTGAACTCCGTGGAACTGGGGGATAATAAATGGTGGAATTACGGGAGTAGCAGTGACTATTCTGAGATTAATGTCACGGGAATAGATCAGTTTCAAGTGATAATAAGGTCAAAGAGGCAACTGTGCATGTGAGTTGTGAATGTCTGTAGCAGAGGACTCTCAAGAATTGTCAAGCGAAGGTGTAGTAAAACATGAAGGAGCATGGTAAATATAACTGGGTATCATTCTTTTAGTGATGGACTTTGAGTCTTGGTGTTTTACCACAAATAATTAACGTACTAATAAGTTTATCTGCATCATAAAATCATAAAGCCCTAAAACTGAAATGGATACCTAAAATAGACTTGGTAAACTATTATTTTACAATTGAGGAAGTAGAGAAAATGTGAGCTGTCTGAGATAATGCTAATCAGTAACAAAGTTAACGCTGCATAGGTAACTTTGTACTCAGCTATATGCATTTCAGTGGATCATATCTTACTGGGTAAATGCCCCAGGTTTTCCTTCTCCTCCTGAGTTTTCTAATTTACATTTGATGATTAAAGCAAAAATTATAACACTGCCTATTGTGATTCCAAACACATGTAGAGGAGATATTTAAAACAACTATAAATGGGAGAAACAAAGGGATATAAAAGGAAATGAGTTTTCTGTACTTCACGGAACAGATAAAATGATGACCATAGTTGACTATGATAATAATTATGCATATTTAATGTGATGCCTCCAGCAACCAATAAAAAAACAAACAAACATCCAAAGATACACTTAAAAACAAAGAAAGTGAAAAGAACATAAATGGGAAAGGGCAGACGTAAGTCTTAATATATCATCATTAATTATTTTTTATATAAATGATATAAGTGGTCTAAATACAGCAGTTATAAGACAGAGATTGGTAGATTGGATTAAAAACCATGGCTCAACTACTTGTTGTCTACAGGATACTAATTTTATGTATAACAACACAGGCAAGTTGGAAATATAAGGGTGGAAATATATATCATACAAACATTAATCAAAGGAAAGTAGGAGTGGCTAAGTGAGTGCTAAATAATATAAACTTCAGAGAAAAGACAGTTACCAGAGACAGAGAAGGACATTATATAATAATAATAAAAGCACCAATTACCAAGAAGACAAGCAATCTTAAATATGTTTACATCAAACAACAAAGCTGCAAAACATGTGAAGCAAAAATAGATAAAACTCAAAGAAGAAATAGACAAATTCACAACTAGTTAGAGATTTCAATAGTATTTTCTTAACAATTGATGGAACAACTAGACAGAAAATCAGCAAAAATACAGAAGATTTCAACAAGATCAACCAACAAGATCTAATTAAAATTTACAGAACACTCCACCCAACAGCAGCATAATACACATTCTCTTCATATTCCACACAATAAATGCCAAGATAGACCATATTTAGGCAATAAAACAAATTAAAAAAAAAAACAACCCTGAAGAGGTACAGAATATATTCTTTGACCACAGTGGAGTAAAACCAGAAATCAATAACATAAAGACAACAGGAAATTCTTCAAATCCTTAGCAATTAAAACACACAATTCTAAATAATCCATGGGTCATGTAGAAAGTCTCAAAAGAAATTAAAAAAAAATACATTGTGCTGAATGAAATACAAATACAGCATATCAGATTTGTGAGACACACTTAAACCAATGTTGGGCGAAAATTACAGCAGTAAGTGCACATGTTAAAAAATAAAAGTCACAAATCAATAATCTAAGTCTAATTTCAAGAACGTAGGAAAAGAAGATCAATCTCCCTAAATTGATAAATAACAGTTTTTGATATATTACAGTTTTAATGTAATTCCCATCAAAACCCCATCACGATTTTTTTGTAGATATACAGAAGATTATTCTAAAATTCATATGGAAATAAAAAGGAACTAGAATACCTGAACTAATTTTATAAAAAAATTAAGGTGGGAGCAATTGGTCTACCAATTTTAAGATATATATTTAACATATACTTTAAAACTTGTTATACAGCTCGAGTAAGTGTGGTATTGATGGAATAGATCAGTGGGTCAGAATAAAGAACACAGTTATAAACCCACATAAATATGACCAAATGAGTTTTGAAAAACCCTTCCTCACAAATGGTCCTGGAGCAAAACAAGGTACAGGATGGGAGAAAATATTTGCATATGACACATCCAACAAAGCACAAGTATTCAGAATGTATAAAGAAGTCTCAAAAATCAACAATTGAAAAAAACCTAGTTAGAAAATTGGCAAGAGAAAGAAGAGAAATTTTTTTTTTTTTTTTTTTTTTTTTTTAACAAGAGACCTTTCACTGTTAAGTATATATAGATGCCAAATAAGCACAAGCATGTTCAACACCATTTGGGATATGATAATTGGAACCATAATGAGATATTACTTATGAGAATGCCTAAAATAAAAAACAGTGACATCACTTATATATTGCTGACAGGAAAGTAAAATGGTACAGCTACTTCCAAAAAGTGCAGTTTATATAAAAGTAAACATGCAACTACCATACTACTTAGTAACTGCACTCCTGGCTATTCTTCTCAGAGAAATAAAGACTTAAATCGCTCACACAGAAACATGTATATGAATACTTACACCAGCTTTATTTGTAACAGGCCAACACTATATATAAATATAAATAGTTCCAGAATCCACTTTTTACCACCTTCATTACTGCTATTCTGGGTCAAGTCACCAGAATTCCATTTAATCTTTTTTTTTTTTTTTTTTAAGATTTTATTTATTTATTTGACAGAGAGAAATCACAAGAGAGGCAGGCAGAGAGAGAGGAAGGGAAGCAGGCTCTCCGCTGAGCAGAGATCCCGATGCGGGACTCGATCCCAGGATCCTGAGATCATGACCTGAGCTGAAGGCAGCGGCTTAACCCACTGAGCCACCCAGGCGCCCCTAATCATTTTTTTTTTAAAGATTTATTTATTTGTTTGAGAGAGAGAGAGAGAGAGAAAGAGAGAAGGAGTGAGAAGGGCAGAGGAAGAGGGAGAGAGAATCCCAAGAAGATTCCCCACTGGGTGTGGAGTCCCAGAGGGTCTCATCCCTGGACTCTGAGTTCAGGACTTGAGCTGAAACCATGAACAGGAGGCTTAAGCAACTGCGCCACCGGGGCGCATCAATGCCATTTAATTCTTTCAATAAATGTCCCTACTTCGATGATTAATACCCTACCAATTATTCTCCTCACAAAAAACAGAGATCCTAAACACAAGTTTGGATTCTGTGACTTCTCTGCTCACAAGTGCAGCAACTTCTATTTGTCTCCACATAAAGCCAAAATCCTTTCATTGTCTACGAAGCACAGCAAAACCAGGCCCCCATTTCCCCTCTGAATTCCTCTCACTCGATCGGCTCAGGACGCACCTGCTTCCTCTTTAAGCGAGATTACATCCTGAGGAGCCCAAACCATGCTCCTGCCTTTCCCACCTCCGCTCCATCAGCAACACAGGGACCCTGCACAGATCCCAAGTCCATCTCCAACTCGGCTAGCCACGTCCCTCCACATCTTCTGGGGCCGACTCACCCCATCGCTGCTCCTCAGATTGTAGAGATGCCCTGAAGCGACTGGAAGCAGCTCAGGCCCAGGGGTAGGAACTCCCGGCCCTGGTACCAGGATGGAGGTAGATGGAGGTCAAAGGTCGGGGGTCGCTCCCAGCAGGCTTGTGCTGGCTCTACTAGCTCTGACCCACCACAGCTCTGCCCCCCCGCAGCCTCTGCGGTGAGGGGATGGGCAGTGGGGACCAAGCACTGAAAACGGAGTGGCCATGCAGACAGTCCCTCCAAGCTGTTGTCCTGCTGCGGGTTGTTTCTCCAGCACCAAGGTTTAGGCCTGCGTAGCTTCTGTGTTGTCTCATGTCCCTCTTTCTGGGGTATTCACTTAAGATATTGTATGTAGTTCATTAGGTCACTGCCGTCAAGGTGTTGCACAAATCATATTTTCCGAAGGAGGCTGTTTTTGTTAAGGATATTTTATTGTACAAGACCTATTCCCTCCCCTTGATGAATGCCCCTTGACTGACTGACTTTCTTTGTTAGAAACACTATTCACTTTCTAAGGTAGATTTGTGTGTGTGCGTGTGTGTGCGCGCGCTATTAGTTTACTTTTTAAATTTTCCGTGACATCCCATAAGAGAGTAACTTTCTTAAGGGAAAAGAAAAAAAAAATTGTAGCCATATTAGCTTCAGTTCTTAGGTCACAGCAGAGGATTTTGTATCCTATTTTAGATCTGGCTGTTTTATTCATGGGTACTGTCGCTGTCTAGATTCAAGCTAACACCCTTTGCGTGAATTACTGCAATAGCCTTCAGTTTTCACTTTCTCCATTGGTCTCTTTCTGTGCATTTAGAAAGTTTTCTAAAATGGAAATTTGATTATATCTCTCCCCCTTTCTGATACCATGCAATGTTTTTCTGTTGCTCTTAGACTTAAGTAGGAGTTGAGTGAGAAAGCTCATTTGAGAAATAAAGGATAGTGAGGTGTCCTTAAGGACTCAGTTAAGGTTGGAGATGACGGAATTACTCCCATGCCTCTGAATATGGCTTTGGGGAGTGGTAGCGATTGTGACTTGGGGCATTTGTAAGAATTTGTCTAGAATTTGTAAGCAGCATGCACAATGGTTATGTGTCAGACCTGATCCAGTATGGGGAGGTGAATTTCTCCAGCCAACTTCACTGTTCCATCTTTACACGCATCACAGAGAAGGCAATCAGTGGGATTCTCCCAGGGTTCCCATTTTTTCCAGTAGTTGAACAGTATTGAGGAACTTGGAAGTTTATTAGCATTAAAAGGGAGACATTTTGAGGGTTTGAAACAGTAAAAGTGAGAGAAGTGAAACTGGGCAGTGCAAATGCAGTTGTTCAGAGAGATTTATAATATTCCTTGGTATTTTGCAAAGATAGTATTCTCAGATTGATGGCAGGAGAGTAAATGGTGAGGTCACTATTGATCAGTAGCCTGATGTCCAGGTTCCGAGGGCAGGAATTTGAGATCATGTAGAATCACTGACACATAAAATTATAAAGCTAGAAGATATCTTAGCTATATCTTAATTTGTAGTTAGTATAATTAGTATATAGTTAATAATATATTTACAGCCATTTCATTCCAGGTAAATTCTGTGAATGTCTTTGTAAATTTAAATGCCTCTATGTCAAGATGGAATGTGCAAAAAAGTGTTGTATCATTATGTAAATAATGTCATATTCTTATTAATAGAATAGACTAATTTCATTAGAACATGGATCATATATGTCTTATTTGTTATTTCTAGTTCCTAGAGCAATATCTGGGAGCATGGTTTTTATTTTTTTATTTTTCAAATAAACAAATAACTTTTTTTTTTTTTCAGTATGGGAGAGAGGGAATGCAAGCGGAGACAGGGGAGGGGCAGAGAGTGAGTCTTTTTTTTTCTTTCCTTTTTTTTTTTTTTAAAGATTTTATTTATTTATTTGACAGAGACACAGCGAGAGAGGGAACACAAGCAGGGAGAGTGGGAGAGGAAGAAGCAGGCTTCCCGCGGAGCAGAGAGCCTGATGCAGGGCTGGATCCCAGGATCCTGGGATCATGACCCGAGCCAAAGGCAGACGATTAACGACTGAGCCACTCAGGCGCCCCCAGAGAGTGAGTCTTAACCAGGCTGCATGCCCAACACGAAGCCTACACTGGGCTTGATCCCACAACCCTGAGATCATGACCTGAGCTGGAAATCAGGCTTGGTTAAGCTTCCTTAAACAACTGAACTACCCAGGTGCCCCCAAATTTATCATTCTATATCATTTTGGCATTGCACACACTAAAATTAAAAAATTTACCTGGGTGAGAATTTTGCATATGGTCTATTTATAACATCCTGTGAAAAAGAACGTTTGAAGGACAGTCTGAAGTATGATTGTTCATGGTAGATTGCCTTGAAGTTAGAAGCAAGGAAAGTCCTATTATGATGTATTATAACTTCGATTATATAATAGGTAGTAGATAGTCCTTGTGCAGTGGATTGAAAATACATTTAGGCTTTATTTTATATTTTAATGTACATATTTCTTTTTTTTTATTTAAACTTTATTTTAGTTTTTCAGTGTTCCAAGATTCATTGTTTATGCATCACACCCAGTGCTCCATGCAATATGTGCTCTCCTTAATACCCACCATCAGGCTCACCCAAACCCTGACCCCTTTCCCCTCCAAAACCCTCGGTTTGTTTCTCAGAGTCCTCATCACATTGTTTTAAACTGGAGCTAAAGGGAAATATATTGAACCTAAAATTCAGATATAATATATATGACAGGAAGATATCTATTTTAATTAATGGAGAGTAAAATTCACAAGGAGCTGTTAAGCACAAGTAAGTTTTCAGTGTAGAGTATGAAAAATGCAAAAATTCATGCCAAAAAAATAGTAAAGACTGTAGGATAAGATTCAGAGGAAAAGTTTATATTTGAATATGGCTGAAATATCAACTTTGTTGAACTGGAATATTTTCAAGAAAATATAAAGATTTTACTTTTGAAGTTTAATGTTAAATTTTGAAACATGTTTCACTCATTATGTACTTATTGAGAACCTACATTATACTAAGATATGGAGTCAAAACAAAATCCCTGCTGACACATCCACACACGTACAAACCATATCTCTACTACATACTTATTTACATACATATATGCCTACTACATTTTTCACATACCTATATGATTACTTTGTCTACTTGCAATATTTCTGTAACCTGTTACATACACAAACATACATACTACTACTTATAATGTACATGTGTATATATTTTCTGAGACTGAAGGGAAACTTCTAAAATATAGAAATTAAAACTGGGGACTAAAACCATTGTCAATGGGAAAGTGATTTTAAAATGTTAATAACATGAATCAAACATGGAGCTAAAAGCTATTATCCAAGATTTAAAAATAAATAAAATAAGCCTGATAAGGAAAGGTCTATGTAATTTCATCAAATGATGTTGTCTAAGCTATGGCAGGTTCAATATGAAAATTTTTCCAGAATTGCATCTTAGATATGTAGAACATTCATATTGGAACATGTGCTCAATTTTTAATTAGTGCTTTGTCATAATTTTAATTGCATCTCTTCAAGGTTTTTTTTTTCTGTTATCTCTGAAGGATTCACATTGCTAAAATGATTATTCAATTTTAAAAGCATTTTGTTTTCAAAATGTGAAAGAAAAGGAGCCATATTAATAAGTTATTTAGCCTCTTTTAAAATGGCACTGCATAAATATTCTGTTAGACCTTGTCTGTGCCTCCTGGTAACCTCTCTTTATGAGAGGCATTGACTCTTTCAAGGCTATCAAGGTGCTCTTTAGTAAATGGCTTCATAGGGCATCAATTTCTATGTAAACCAGTGCTGATTATCAGCCATTCTCAAAGCTTTTTTTTTTTTAAAGACCAGAAAAAATTCAATAAATGAAATGAATATAATATTTATCTTTCCTTTGGTAAGTTTGATGTATAGATTTATATACCCAATGTATTTTATTTTCCAGGTCTTTTTGGTTTAATTAATGCCTGTGCCCTGCATGCATGTGGGAAGAAGCTGACTTATAATTGTGTGTGTTATCTAATCATTTTTATGACTGATTATCCCAAGATTTATGTACTGGGCAAAGATCAATTTAAAACATGCTGTTACAATGTGACTTGTTATTAAATGAGGTTAATTTTTTGTCATAGCTTGTCCTCCATAATATTCCAAGCACATACGGTAAAAACTTGATAAACTGTTCACCTGAAAATAAAGTGATCATGTTATATACAGATTAAGAACTCTAAAAATGAGTAAAATGTGTAGGGGGGGATAAAAACTCAGGAGTCAGGAAAAGAGGAGAAAGAGAAAGAAGGATGGTAGGCAGGAAACAATATTATATATAAACAGAAATAATAAAAAGATTTCAACAAAACATTGTATTGTTACTTCTGAATTATTTGTTCTCTTTCCTAGTTTCTTCTCTATTTGTGGCAGTATTTGTTACAATATTGGAATTTTAAAATTTAAACCACCGTTCTTACATATGTAATGTGTAATACCCTCTCTCCCTTACCTCCCCTTTACTACCAACCCATTTTTGCCAGCCAGGAAATACTCTTTAAAAACTCCTTCTGAGGATGGATGGAGGGAAGGAGGGAGGAAACACACACACACTTTAGCAATTGACTAAAACAAGTGACTGTGCTTTAGCAATTGTATCATTTAAAGAAAACGCATTGCTTCTTTCAGATTGTGGCCTTAGTAACTCCTCTAAAAGAGTAGCTAAAAATCAATGTCAGTTGGTTCTGTGGAAGGTTTTTCTAATAATTTTCTTATTATTTATTTACTTTGGGAGAAATCCTTTTATAGATAGTCAACATAACACTGTCATACAGATTCATCTGTGCTTCTGAGCCATGATATGTTTCTGTGACTCAGTGATTGTGAAAGAATCCTATATCAATCAAGTTTAGGGTCACAAAATAAATGATTCCCCAAATGGTTTCAGCATATGAATTGCCTAAGAATCTAGTTGAAATGCAGATTCTTGGGCCACTGCCTTTAAGATTTATATCCATTATTTCTGGGGCGGGGTCCAGAAGTCTGTTTTTGATCCGTATTCAAAATGACTCCTTTGTGGCTTCTTTAAGGACCTCTGTTTTAGTAAAACATAAATAAGCCTTGCTATAACAAGTCAAGAGACTGTTTCTCTCTAATGTCTATTCTGGGTATCAGAAGTTTTAGGTATTTGTCATCATTGTACTCAGTTTGGACAACTTTCAATTACTGATGATTCAATAATTTGGAATTCATGAAGATAACAAAATAATTAGTTAGATTGCTGAGGCCACTTTATTCAATGAGAGCTATATTCACTGTACATTTAACCTAAGTGCTAATAACAAAAGCAAGTAGGTATTATAATGCATTCCTTTGAATTCAGAAATCAGTAAATTTTTTAAATTAGTAAATTTGTTTTAATTTAGTAAATTTGCTTTTCCCAAAAGATAATGAAATTACATAGTGCTGTTTATTTGGTAGTGGCCTTTGTTTTGTTTCAAAGATATTAAATCACTTGCAAAATACTTGAAACGTTTTCTTTGTTTTTAAGCAAAGTGCATCATAAGTTGGAAGGTAGGAATATTAGTATTATTGTTATGTTATGCCTACCTAGGAAGGTGACATTGGAAGTATGAATGTCATATTTTTATTTTCTTTTACTCTATTGCCTGATATACTGAACCAAAATAGAAGATCTGTAGTCTTTTCTTGTATTTTTTTTTTCTTTTGAATCCTGGATTAAGATGTCATCAAAGCATGCTGCCATATTTGGAGTTCTAGAAAGCAGAGTCCATAAAACTTTGGACAGTTCAAAGAATAATAGAAAGCAGAGGTCCATAAAACTTTGGACAATTCAAAGAATAATAGAAATTTGAGTGGGAAGAATTTCACATGGAAACCTAAGTAGCAAAATGATTGGGAAGAGAGGCTGGGGAAACTAAAGCCCTCTTGTTCAAATATGCTCATTTTAAGAATTACATGGTACAGATGTTAAACATACAGATTTAGTAGGACTTGGGTTGGGGGTGGGCACGGAATCTATGTTTAACAGTTGCACAGATAATTTTATGACAACACAAGCTTGGTAAACTCTGAAACAGAATTAGTTTTGGATGAGCTCTATGAGAGCATGTTGCTAAAAGTCATCACAGTTGAATCTGAGGAGCTGATGACTTTGGCCACCAAATATGGGTGAACCTTAGTTTCTTATTCACAGTGTTTCTATAGTTTCAATAAACTTTTAAAATTCAATTTTATTTAGAGTACAATTTACGTATAGTAAAATGTACCTATTTTACTTGCCCTTCTTTAAATACTGAGCTAAAGTTTACCTTTGAAGACATGATACTGAAAAACATAACATCCAGTGACTACCCTGACATTATTCTAGTATTGGAAAACATATGACAGTCCCTGAAATTTTGGCAAAGGAACTAAAGAATGCTATAGAGAACATCTTTATAACTCTCAATCAGAGTAAATTTTATCTTTCATTTGAAGAAATTTAGGAGTTTTGTCAGAATTATAGAATGCCAAGTATACTGCTCTGTTATTTCTTAAAATTATGTAATTCCTACACTCCATAAGCATTTAAGATATTCAATATCTTAAATATTTTAAGTTTAAGTTTATTCTAGGTGTTGTGAACTGAATAGGTACTAGAGGGTAGAGTACTATTAAGTATCTTCAAATTCGGATCTTTGACCAGCAAGCCTATACCAAAATCAGAATACACTGCTAACAAAACTGCAATTTGTGGCTTTATTTATATTTGCATATTGAATAAAAGTAAGAATGAAATATATTTTATCCATGACATAGATATTCTTTACCACTTATTGCATAGGTTCAGTGCCTAAGAACATGTTCTATCTAACTCAGTGACCAGAAATGCTCAGTGGATCTTAAAAGGTTTTCAGGTATAAGTTTTTAAATTCTGAATAAAGTTTGGAAGTAAGGCATGTATTTGTTTGCTTTGTTTATAAATAAATGTCTCTCGACTATCCCAGACTATTGTTTATTTCATTTCAGAGTCTTACTGAAATCACCTTTTATCTAAAAAGAAAAAAAAATCCTTCTATATAGTTCACTACAAATATATTTTCTAAGGCTTTTTTTTTTTTGCTACATTGTATTGAATTACGTTTTTCTGTGTATCAACGAGGCTTTCAAACTTTTTTCATTGCTTGTTTAGTAATTATGGTCATAGGACACTGCCATCTATTGTCTTTAGTTTCTTCTACTTGTTTAGATGACCTTCCATAACCTAACTTTGATTTCTGATCATTGTTTATGTATGTGAAAACATATTTTTGGATAATAAGATGAAGCACAAAATCACCCTGATAAACTTATTAATTGTGAGGGTAGTAGGAACAAATGTTAAAACCAAAGGGGAAATTTAAGCAACAAAATTTGGTAGTCTTGAACTTGGATTTAATAGTGGATGCATTACGCATTGATATTAAAAATGAATTCTTGAGGCGCCTGGGTGGCTCAGTGGGTTAAAGCCTCTGCCTTCGGCTCAGGTCATGATCCCAGGGTCCTGGGATCGAGCCCCTCATCGGGCTCTCTGCTCCACGGGGAGCCTGCTTCCTCCTCTCTCTCTGCCTGCCTCTCTGCCTACTTGTGATATCTGTCTGTCAAATAAATAAATAAAATCTTTTTTAAAAAATGTGAATTCTTCAAGTAATCATTTGTATGAATTCACATAGAGTGTCTTAGCCAAGGGGACTGTGAATTGCTGATGTTCTCAGACCACAGTCATTCCTAAAGATTATGTTTATTATACAGTATTTGCTGTACTGTTTTAATTTGAGGAAAGTAAATATTAAAGTTATTTCAAATATTCCAAAAATATGTTGAAATTAAATGCATAGAAAAGAACATAGGCTCTTAACCAAAACTAATACACACACGTGCACACATATTCAAATTACTAGTTTCCAATCCATGTTGTGCCATTTATTTTTTCCTGTTCTGAAGCTTACCTCCAAATATACTCTCCCACAAAAAATCCAAGACAAAATTAAAGACCATATATTTTCTTTTCTTTTTAATTTTTTTTTTAAGATTTTACTTATTTGTTTGAGAGCAAGCAAGCGAGATAGAGCATAAGCAGGGGGAGAGGGAGAGTGAGAAGCCAACACCTCTCTGAGCAGGGAGACTGATGTGGAGATCGATCCCAGGGCCCTGGGATCTGACCTTTGCCAAAGGCAGATGCTTAACTGACTGTGCCACCCAGATCCCCCTATATTTTTATTGCCAAGTTATTTTGTTAAATGATACTTTCATTTAAAGGGAAAGGAAAAGTTGTATTATAAAAATGCATGATACCATGTTTCAGCTTTTACTGCTTTAAGGCATAAAGATTCCTCAAGATGTTAAAGATAGTTCTACCCTATGTCCCAGGAATTGCACTACTAGGTTAATAAGAAATCTGAAGTCAACATACTGTTAAGCTCCAAGATATTTAATAATTTTTAAAAAATATATAATAAAAGCTACAAATTTTATGCCGATCAAGAAAAACTTAAGAGAATTTATTTATCTTTTTATATTGGTATCAAGGAAATTCTGTTTGAAAATGTACTCTGATGTGAATAGATTATTAAAATTAATTGGTCAACAGATCTGGTCTTTTCTACCTGTAACAATCTTCTGTCTCTGACCAAATCATTTAACCTTTTTGAGCTTCAGTGTTCAGGACACCAAGCCAAGAATTAACAGACAAAAACTTAGTCTTAGGTCTGTAGCCCCAGAGCCTATGATTTGTCCTGTCACACTATCTTTCATGAAAATAAAATTTTACTTCGCTTTACACTTGAGGTAAACTGAGACTAAGAAAGGTTAAGGTACCCACCCACGATTACACACTCTATAAATATCAAAGCTGAGACCTGCATACAGAGCTTCTGATTCTGATTCTTCTATTCCAAGAACCTTACTAAAGTGAATACCTCATGAAGTTCAGTAGTTGAATGGAGGACAGGACTCTAGAAACAATGCCCGGTATATGTGTGTGTGTGTGGGGACTTTCAGCAGATCTAGTACCCCTTCCCCCAAATTTAGTAACGATAACATATATGTATGGTGCATATCATACAAACTATTTTACTCCTTGCTTTTTTTCCATTGGAGTTCCTGTCATACTATGTACCTTTCTTTTATTTTTTTTTTGCAGTTTTATTTTTTTAATTTTTTTGTGATGTAAAATTAGCCAACATATATTACATCATTAGCTTTTGATGTAGTATTCCGATGATTCATTAGTCGTGTATAACCTCCCCCCGCCTTGTTCATCACAACATGTGCCCTCCTTAATACCCATCACTAGGTTATCTCATCCGCCACCACCCTCCCTTCTGTAACCCTCAGTTTGTTTCCTGGAAAACAGTATGGAGATTCCTCAAGATGTTAAAAATAGTGCTACCCTATGACCCAGGAATTGCACTACTAGGTATTTACCCCACAGATGTAGTGATGTAGTGAAAAGAAGGGGAACACACACCCCAATGTTCATAGCAGTAATGTCCAAATTAGCCAAAATGTGGAAGAGTCAAGATGTCCTTCTACAGATGAATGGGTAAAGAAGATGTGTTTCATATATGCAATGGAATATTATGCAACCATCAGAAAGGATGAATATGCACCATTTGCATGGACATGGATGGAACTGGAGGGGATTATGCTAAGTGAAATAAGGAAAGCAGAGAAAGTCAATTACCATGGTTTCACTCATTTGTGGAACATAAGGAATAGCTCAGAGGACCACAGGGGAAGAGAGGGAAAATGGAAGCAAAGAGGGAGACAAACCATGAGAGACTGCTTTTCTTTTAAATGGTTGTGCAATATTCTTTTTTTATGTGATCATGATAAGTTACTTAACTAGTTATAAAATAAAAAAATTGTAGTTCCAATTTTATGCTATTATAGCCAAAATTGCAGTGAATATATATCATTTGAATGTATGCAATTATACATATATTAAAAAAAAAAACCTGTGGGTATAATTGCTGGGTCAACAAACATTCAGTTTTAATTTTAATACATAGTCCCCACATTGCTGTTCCCCAAACCGTTACCAGTTTCCTACCCAGCTGCACATATGAGAAGGACTATTTCCGTAACACTTTCCATCACAGTGTGATCCAATTATTTTATTGCTTGGGGGCAAAACAGGATCTGACAACTTTAGTGTTTATACCTCTTAGGATGAGTGATTTTGAGCATGTTATTTCTTAAGAGTCATTTTTTTGGGGGAGGGTGTTGATGTCAGTTCATGTCTTTTGCCATTCTTTTATTGGGCCATTGTTCTCTTACTGATTTGTAGGAATTTTGTTAACTTCTAACTTTTGATATGAATTACCAAAATGTTGTCAATTTGTCTTTTAATCTTCTTTGTATAGGATGTTTTGGACAAAGAAGATCAGTTATATTTTTATGTATTTATTATCACTTCTCATTATAACTTCTGAGTTTTGAAATGTACTTAGATGCATTTTCCACTTATCTTTGGAATTTTTAAAAGTAGTAGAGAATAAGAGAATTTATTGTTTTCTATTACTTTGTGTTTCTTTTTTTATGTTAAAATATTTATTCATCTGAAACTTCTTTTAGAATAGGGAGTGAAGTAAAAAATCCAAATTTTTTTTTCTCCAGAGGATTAGCCTCTTTTTCTAACACCATTTCCTGAATAGCTTTTGGTCCCCCACAGATCTGAAACACAAAATATAGGGGAAGGGACAAAGATGGTGGAGGAGTAGGGGACCCGGTTCCCTGAATTGAGCTGGATATTCACTGGAGCCCTCTGAACACCCATGAAATCAGCCGAGATGTAAGATTATACACTTCTGGATCTCTATGGGGGCAGAAGACATCAGTGGAGAGGAAAGCAGAGTGGGAATGCCCAAACCAGTATTGGAGGATAAACAGAAGTGGGAGGGAGCCATCAGAAGCTAACCACTGGAAAGTAATACCCCAATGTGAAAGTGCCTTGTGCTAGGGAACCAGCAATAGTTTGGAGACTGGTGGCTGGGAGAAGGGAAGGGCCTGATAAGAGCACTCAAACAGAACTTGAGGGACTCAAGGGACAATTGTTGGGACCAGGCGGCCGCAGGCATGGACCTAAGCCCAAGGTCCTGGGACCGACCAGAGCCGCTGTCTGTCCATGTCTGAGAGGACCCAGCGTGGACTTGAGTCACCAGTCCCTGGGGCTGGTGGCTGCTGCCACTACCACAGCCACTGCAACACCACCACACCTGTCTCCACTGCTGCTGGGACTGAGAGAACCCAGTGTGAACTTGAGTCAGTGGTCCTGGGAATGGTAGTCACCAGGACTGGGCTCACCTGGACCAATATTGCTTGCAGTTTTGGTGGCATGGGGGTACAGAGACAAGCGGGGGCCTCGGTTGACCACTGAGACAGTTGCTGGGGACATGCACTGCCTATTGGAGGCTGCAGAATTCAACAGAGTGTGCAGAGGGGGAGTCTGTGTGTTCTGGACCACTCAGAGAGGAGGAGACTGTGGCTTCTCTCTGAGGCAGAGGTCTGGGTGCAAACAGTTTACTTTGCTGTGACCCTCTGAAAAGGCACAAAAAGCTACCAGAGAACAAAAGCCCCCAGAGAACAAAAGCCAAAAAAACTGCTTTCCATGGATCCCAGCCCCTTGAAAGGGGGCAGGGCAACTCCACCCACGCAGGACTGACTGAAAAACAATGTGACAGGCCCCTCCCCCTAAGGACAAGCTGAAATAACAGGAGGACAACAACCACAGGGTCTCCATAAAACTGTAAAACCCCAGCACCAGGGGAGAACAGTATATTAAGCTCCTGTTATTGCCTCACAGCCTGCATATTTCTTAGATACAAGTCTCCTCTCTCTCTCATTTTCTTTTTTTAATTCTTTCTCATGATTCTTGTTTTTTTTTTTACTTACCATTTCAACTAGATGTTTAATGCAACATTTCATAATAACTTTTTAATTTGAACTTTTTCATACATATACTTGTTTTCTTTATCTATCTACCTAGATAGATAAATAGATATAGGCTTCAATGTAGTTTTTTTCCCTATTCATATATTATACATATATACAAATACATGTATATACATATACATATATATGTACATATATATAATATATATATACATATACATATATATATACATATACACACATATATATATATATATATATATAAATATATATGCCAGTTTTAATTTCCCTGTATCTCTGGAAAATTGAGTTCTTTAACATAGATAGCAAGATACACGTAGGAAGAACTGAAATACCCTTCCTCTCCCACATTGAGGGATTATAATCACCTTGTCCTCCCCCTCCCTTTTCTTTCTTTCTTCTTTTTTCTTTTTTTTTCTTTTCTGTTGTCAGTCTTTTTATTTGCTTTTGTTTTTGTACTTTATAAATCTTACTCTTGGGGCTCATTTTGGCTGGGCTCTTCTCTTTTTTTTTTTTTTTCTTTTTTCTTTTTTTTTTAATTTTTTTTTGATGGTGACTACTCATTGCTCTGAAACTTCCCAGGGTTCACCTTGCCTGGATAGTGGTTGATATTTTCAGCTATACATCACCTCAAACACAACTCAACAGACTGACAAGGAGGAGGAATTCCCAACAAAGAAAAGACCTGGAGACAATGGCCTCTCCAGCAGATCTAATGGATAGGATCTAAGCAAGATGTTAGAAATAGACTTTAGGGTATTGTCAGACCGGAGAAAACCATTAATGGCAACATAGATTTGTTAAGGGAAGAAGTGAGAGCAGATCTGGCAGAACTTAAAAATGCTGTCAATGAGGTACAATCTAATCTAGATACTATAATAGTTAGGCTAAATGAGGCAGAAGAATGAATTAGTGATCGTGAAGACAAATTGATAAAGAAGGAGCAGGAGGAGGCCTGGAACAAACAGCTTAAAATCCATGAAAACAGAATTAGAGAAATAAATGATGCCATGAAACATTCCAATGTTAGAATTACTGGGATCCCTGAGGGAGTGGAGAGAGAGAAAGAGAGGACCAGAAGATATGTTTGATGGAATTGTAGCTGAGCAATTCCCTAATCTGGGAAATGAAACAAGTAATGGTAACTTAGAGGCAGAGAGGATATTCTACAAAAAAAATCAATAAGGGCAGGTCAACCTCCAGGCATGTAATAGTAAAACTCCCTAATCTTAAAACCAAGGAAAGAATTTTAAGGGCATCTGGGGGAAGAGATTCCTTACACAGACAGTGAGGAATATCAGAGTAATGTTGTACCTGTCCACAGAGACCTGGCAAGCCAGAAAAGAGTGGCAAGATATATTCAGGGCACTAAGCGAGAAGACCATGCAGCCAAGAATTCTGTATCTGTCAAGGCTGTCATTCAGAATAGATGGAGACATAGAAAGATTCCAGAACTGGCAGAGACTGAAAGAATATGTGACCACTAAGTCAGCCTTCCAAGAAATATTAAGGGGGCAGGGGGTTTCTATAAAAAGAGAAAGACATCAAGAGTGATACAGAAAAGAGATATACAGAAACAATCCATAGAAATGAGGGCTTCACAGGCAACATAATGACAATAAAATCTTATCTGTCAATAATCACTCTCAATGTGAATGGTCTAAATGCTCATATAAAACAGCACAGGTTACAGATTGGATAAAAAGACAGGACCCATCCATATGCCATCTACAAGAGACTCATTTTGAATCTAAAGATACATCCAGACTGAAAGTGAAGGGTTGGAGAACTATCTTTCACGCCAATGGACCTCAAAAGAAAGCTGGGGTCACAATTCTCATATCAGACAAATTAGATTTTAAGCTAAAGACTGTAGTTAGAGATACAGAAGGACACTATATCATTCTCAAAGGGTCTATCCACCAAGAATATCCAGCAATTATAAATATCTATGCACCAACATGGTGCATAACTCCATGCTCCACTAACATGGGAGCAGCCAACTACATAAGCCAACTGTAAGCCAAAATAAAGAGACATATTGATAATAATAGTTAATTATAGGAGACCTTAACACTCCACTCTCAGCAATAGACAGATCAACTAAGCAGAAAATCAATGAAGAAATAAGAGCCTTGAATGACACAGTGGATCAGATGAACCTCATAGATATATACGGAACATTCCACCCTAAAACAGTAGAATATTCATTCTTTTTGAACATGAATGGAACATTCTCCAGAATAGACCACATACTGGGTCATAAATCAGGTCTCAACCAATACCAAAAGACTGAGATTATTCTGTGAATATTCTCAGACCACAATGCTGTGAAATTGGAACAAAATCACAAGACAAGTTTGAAGAAATTAAAACACTTGGAAGCTAAAGACCATCCTGCTCAAGAATGGGTCAATCAGAAAATCATAGAGGACCTTAAACAATTCATGGAAACCAATGAGAAGGAAAACACATCAATCCAAAACCTATGGGATATGGCAAAGGTGGTTCTAAGGGGAACAAATAGCCATCCAAGCCTCACCAAAAAATAGAAAAATCCTGAAGGCACAAGATATCTTTACTCCTTAAAGATCTGGAGAATCAACAACAGATATACTTACGACATGCTCGAGAAGGGAAGTAATTAAGATTAAAGCAGAGATCAATGAATTAGAAATTAGAAATACAGTAGAACACATTAATGAAACTAGAAGTTGGTTCTTTGGAAGAATTAATAAGATCAATAAACCACTGGCCATACTTATCCAAAAAAAAAAAAAAAAAAGGAGAGAGAGAGAGACAAAGAGAGAAAGGACCCAAATTAATAAAATTATGAATGAAAGGGGGAGATCATGAGTAACACCAAGGAAATAGATACAATCATCAGAAATTATTATCAACAGTTATATGCCAATATGTTAAGAACCCTAGAAGAAAAGGATGCATTCCTGGAAACCTATAAACTTCCAAGACTGAAATAGGAAGAAATCAACAACTTAAATAGACCAATAACTAGTAACAAGATTGAAGCAGTGATCAAAAACCCCCCAAAAAGCAAGAGTCAAAGATGGATCCCTGGGGAATTCTACCAAGCATTCGAAGAAGAAAAAATACCTAATACACACACACACACACACACACACACACACACACACACACACACAATCAATGCACAGAAGTCAGTTGCTTTCTTATACACTAACAATGAAACTGTAGAAAGAGAAATTAAAGAATCAATGCCGTTCACAATAGCACCAAAGACTATAAGATACCTTAGAATAAACCTAACCAAAAAGGTAAAAGATCTGTACTCTAGGAACTGCAAAACACTCACGATAGAAATTGAAGAAGACACAAAAAGATAGAAAAACATACCGATCTCATGGATTGGAAGATTAAACATCTTTAAACATCTTTAAAATGACTATGCTGCCCAGAGAAACTATACTTTCAATGTCATGCCAGTCAAAATACCAACAGCATTTTTCAAAATGCTGGAACAAACAATCCTAAAATTAGTATGGAATCAGAAAAGACACAGAATTGCCAAGGAAATGATGAAAAAGAAAAACAAATCTGGGGCATTGCATTGCCTGATTTCAAGCTATATTACAAAGTTGTGATCCCCAAGACAGCATGGTGGAACAAAAACAGACTTATGGACCAATGGCACAGAATAGACAGCCCAGATATGGAATCTCAACTCTATGTTCAACTAATCTTCAGCAAAACCAGAAAAGTATCCAATGGAAGAAAGATAACATCTTCAATAAATGGTGCTGGGAAAATTGGACAGCTATATTCAGAAAAATGAAACTGGACCATTCGCTCACACCATACACAAAGATAAACTCTAAATGGATGAAAGAACTCAGTGTGAGACAGGAATTCATCAAAATCCCCAAATCTTTGACATTGGTCATAGCAACTACTTTCAAGTCATGTCTCTAAAGACTAGGGAAACAAAAGCAAAAATGAACTTTTGGGACTTCATCAAGATCAAAAGCTTCTGAACAGCAAAGGAAACAATCAACAAAACAAAGAGGCAACCCACAGACTGGGAGAAAATACTTGCAAATGACACTACAGATAAAGGGCTGATATCCAAGATCTACAAAGAACTTCCCAAGCTCAACATCCAAAAAAACAAATAATCAAGTCAAATAATAGACAGAAAACATGAACAGACATTTCTGCAGAGAGGATGTACAAATGGCGAACAGACACTTGAAAAAGTGTTCATCATGGGGCGCCTGGGTGGCTCAGTGGGTTAAAATCTCTGTCTTTGGCTCAGGTCATGATCCCAGGGTCCTGGGATCGAGCCCCATATCAGGCTTTCTGCTCCACAGGAGCCTGCTTCCTCCTCTCTCTTTCTGCCTGCCTCTCTGCCTACTTGTGATCTCTGTCTGTCAAATAAATAAATAAAATAAAATCTTAAAAAAAAATGTTCATCATTAGCCATCAGAGATATTAAGATTAAAACCACATTGAGGGGCGCCTGGGTGGCTCAGTGGTTTAAGCCACTGCCTTCGGCTCAGGTCATGATCTCAGGGTCCTGGGATCGAGTCCCACATCAGGCTCTCTGCTCTGAAGGGAGCCTGCTTCCCTCTCACTCTCTCTGCCTGCCTCTCTGCCTACTTGTGATCTCTCTCTGATAAATGAATAAAATCTTAAAAAAAATAAAACCACATTGAGATACCACCTTACACCAGTTAGAATGGCCAAAATCAACAAGAAAGTAAACAACAAGTGTTGGAGAGGATGTGGAAAAAGGAGAACCCTCTTACACTGTTGGTGGGAATGCAAGTTGGTGCAGCCACTTTGGAAAACAGTGTGGAGGTTCCTCAAAAAATTAAAAATAGAGCTACCTTATGACCCTGCAATTGCACTACTGGGTATTTACCCCAAAGATAAAGATGAAGTGAAAAGAAGGGCTATATGCACCCCAAAGTTCATATCAGCAATGTCCACAATAATGAGAACATAGAAAGAGTTGAGATGCCCTTCAACAGATGAATAGACAATGAAAATGTGGTTCATATACACAATGGAATGTTATTTAGGCATCAGAAAGAATGAATATCCAACTTTTGCATCAACTTGGATAGGACGGGAGGAGATTATGCTAAGTGAAATAAGACAAACAGAGAAAGTCAATTATTATATGGTTTCACTTATTTGTGGGACATTTAAGAAACAGCATGGAGAACATTAGAAGGGAAAAATGAAGTGGGAGAAATCGGAGTGGGAGATGAACCATGAGAGACTGTGGAGTCCAGAAAAGAAATGGAGAGTTTTAAAAGGGAAGGGAATGGGAGAATGGGTGAGCCCATTGATGGGTATTAAGGAGGGCATGGATTACATGGAATGCTAGGTGTTACATGCAAACAACAAATCATGGAATACTACATCAAAAACTAATGTACTGTATGGTGACTAACATAACACAATAAAAAAAATTCCTTAAAAAAAGGACACACAATTTAATTTAATGCCCAAATTTAAATTTAAATTTGGGCATTAAATTGAATTTAAATTTAAATTAATTAAATTAATTGAATTAATTAATTTAATAACTTAAATTTAAATTTAATGCCAAAATTATTTTTGTTTTTTAACAGTATTTTATGAAATTTAAAAAATTATCTCCCCTCTGTTATCTGAATTTAGCACATATGAAGGAGATGTAATATTTTGCAAGCCCTTGAGTTACCTTGGAAGCAGCAATGGATGGTTTGACCATATTTAATTGTTTAGCTAAATATTTATTTTAGTGCAACTTCCATAAGCAAGATTTAGGTAATGATTAGGTGTAAAGAGAAAGGGTAAATAAATAGAGTCAGCAAGACAGGAACACCTGTCCATGAAAAATCTTTTTTTTTTTTTTTTTTAAATAACAACACAATATCAACTAGTTGTCTAGATACCTTCACTTACTTTTGCATTATTTGAATTTTTTTATTCATTATTTTAAATTTCTTTTCAGTGTTTCAGAATTCATTGCTTATGTACCACAACCAGTATTCCATGCAATATGTGCCCTCCATAACACCCACCACCAGTCTCACCCAACCTCTCATCCCTCACCCCTCCAAAACCATCAGATTGTTTTTCAGAGTTCATAACCTCTAATGGTTCATCTCCCCCTCCAATTTCCCCTAACTCCCTTCTCCTCTCCATCTCCCTGTGTCCTCCATGTTATTTCTTATGCTCCACAAATAAGTGAAACCATATGATAATTGACTTTCTCTGCTTGACTTATTTCACTCAGCATAATCTCCTCTAGTCCCATCCATGTTGATGTAAAAGTTGGGTATTCATCCTTCCCGAGAGAGGCGTAATACTCCATAGTGTATATGGACCAAATCTTCCTTATCCATTCATCTGTTGAAGGGCATCTTGTTTTTTTCCACAGATTGGTGACTGTGGCCATTGCTGCTTTGAACACTGAGGTACAGAAGGCATTTCTTTTCACTACATCTGTATCTTTGGGGTAAATGTCCAGTAGTGCAATTGCAGAGTCATAGAGTAACTCTATTTTTAATTTCTTAAGGAATCTCAACACTGTTTTCCAAAGTGGCTGCACCAACTTGCATTCCCACCAACAATGTAAGAGGGTTCCCTTTTCTCCACATCCTCTCCAACACACGTTGTTTACTATCTTGTTAATTTTGGCCACTCTAACTGGTGTAAGATGGTATCTCACTGTGGTTTTGATATTAATTTCCCTGATGGCTAGTGATGATAAACATTTTTTCATGTGTCTGTTGGCCATTTGTATGTCTTCATTGGAGAAGTGTCTGTTCATGTCTTCTGCCCATTTTTTGACATGATTATCTGATTTGTGTGTGTTGAGTTTGAGGAGTTCTTTATAGACCCCGGATCAGCCCTTTGTCTGTATTGTCATTTGTGAATATCTTCTGCCATTCTGTGGGTTGCCACTTTGTTTTGCTGACTATTTCCTTTGTTGTGCAGAGGCTTTTGATCATGATGAAGTCCAAAAAATTCATTTTTGCTTTTGTTTCCTTTGCCTTTGAAGACATATCTTGAAGGAAGTTGCTGTGGCTGATGTCAAAGAGGTTACTGCCTATGCTCTCCTCTATGATTCTGATGGATTCCTGACTCACTTTGAGGTCTTTTATCTATTTTGAGTTTATCTTTGTGTATAGTGTAAGAGAATGGTTGAGTTTCATTCTTCTACACATAACTGTCCAATTTTCCCAGCACCATTTATTGATGAGACTGTCTTTTTTGCACTGGATATTTTTTCCTGCTTTGTTGAGGAATATTTAACCACAGAACTGAGGGTCCATATCTGGGCTCTTTATTCTGTTCCACTCGTCTATGTGTCTGTTTTTATGTCAGGACCATGCTCTCTTGGTGAACACAGCTTTGTAATAAAGCTTGAAATCAGGCAATGTGATGCCCCCAGTTTTGTTTTTCCTTTTCAATATTTCCTTAGCAATTCAGGGTCTCTTCTTTTTTTTTTTTTTAAAAGATTTTATTTATTTATTTGACAGAGGGAGAGAGAGATCACAAGTAGGCAGAGAAGCAGATAGAGAGAGAGAGGGGGAAGCAGATTCCCCGCCAAGCGGAGATCCCGATGCGGGGCTCGATCCCAGGACCCTGAGATCATGACCTGAGCAGAAGGCAGAGGCTTTAACCCCCGAGCCACCCAGGTGCCCCCGGGGGTCTCTTCTGATTCCATACAAATTTTAGGATTGTTTGCTCCAGCTCTTTGAAAAATGCCAGTGGAATTTTGATCGGAATGACAATGAAAGTATATAGAAACCCCCTTAATATTTCTTCTAGTGCCAGCTTGGTGGTCACATACTCTCTTATACCTTGCTGGTCTTGGATGCTCTTTATCTCTCCATCCATTTTGAATGTCAGCCTTGCTGGATAAAATATTCTTGGCTGCATGTTCTTCTCATTTAGTGCCCTGAATACATCTTGCCAGCCCTTTCTAGCTTGCCAGGTTTCTATGGACAGATCTGATGTTATTCTGATGGGCTTTCCTCTGTACATAAGCAATCTCTTCCCCCAGGTACTTTCAAGAGCTCCTGTCTAAAATTATGATTCATCATTTTCACAATAAGGTGTCTCGAGGTCTTTCTAGATTCTATGATCTTGGTGGGGGTGGGGGGGACACCTTTCTGCCTCTAGGACAGGAATGCTGCTTGCATTTGCCAGATTGGGAAAATTTTCATGGACAATTTGTTCAACTATATCCTCTTGTCTTCTTTCTTTCTCCTCTCCCTCAGGGATTCTAATAATTCTGACATTGGAACGTTTCGTGGCGCCATTTATTTTCCTAATTCTGTTTTCATATCATCTAAGCTGTTTGTTCCAGGCTTCCTCCTGATCCTTTTTCTCTATCAGTTTGTCCTCCAGTTCACTAATTCTATCTTCTGCCTCAGTTACCTTAGTTGTTAGAGAATTTAGATTAGATTGAAACTCATTGAGAGCATTGTTAACATCATCTCTGGTGGCTTTCACTTCTGCCCTAATCAATTCCATTTTGTCATTAAATGCTTTCTCCAACCTAGCTATTGCCTGACTAATTGTTAGCATGAATTCCCTTTCTGACATACTATTTATGTCCATATCCAATAGCTCTGATGGAGAGGGCCCAGTCTCTGAATTTTTCCTCTGTTGGGCCCAACAGAGGAAAAATACACCAAAATGAGAGATGGCTGAAGGGATGTGTAGTTGAATGTATCAACCATGGCACAGGCAAGGTGTACTCTGGAAAGCTTCTGAGCAATGGAGAGTCCCCACCAAAGAGAAAGAAAAAAGAAAGAGAGAGAGAGAGAGAGACAGAAAAAAAAAGAGAGAAAAAAGAAAAAGAAGACCCAGCCCAAACAGGCCCCGAAGGTAAGATTTATAAAGTATACAAACAAAAACGGAAAAAGAAAAAGACTGACAAAAGTAAATGATAAGGGGAAAAAAAAAGGAACCCAGCCAATATGAACCCCAAGTATAATATTTATATACTACCAGTACAAAACCAAATACACAGAAACACTGACAAAAGAAAACGATGGGAGGGTGGTTATAAATTCTCAGTGGGGGCAAGGAAATTTATTTTGATTCTTCCTGGATGTGTCTTGTTATCTTTGTTAAAGGACTCAACTTTCCTGAGATAAAGGGGGATTAAAACTGGTTTACATATAGGGATAGCATTGATTGAGGAAATGGGATTACCTTGAAGCTTATCTCTATATGAATATTAAAAAAAATAATAAGATAAAAAATTTTAAAAATAGAAAAGCAAAAGAAAAGCACAGGTATTTGTATCAGTAAAGTTCAGGTTAAAAAGTTATTATGGAATTTTATATTCTGAACATCTCATATTGATGGTAAATAGGTTAAAAATTATATAAAACATGAAAAGAACGAGAATAGTGGGAAAAAATTAAAAATAAAAAAATAAAAGTTGCATCTTTGAAGTAGTGGTGGTTGTCCTCTGTTTGTTTGTTTGTTTGTTTGTTTTTTGGCTGGATTTCTGGGGGAGGGGTCTGCCACATGGTTTTTCAGGCAGTCTTGCTAGAGTTGAATCCTCCTACACCCATCAAGGGGCTGGGCTCTGAGGAAACTGGTATTTCAAGCTTTTGTTCCTGGAGGTGTTTTTTTTTTTGTTTTTTTTTTTGTTGCTTTTTAAATTATTTCTCCCATTGGTGGCTTTTGGCTATTCTTTGGAGGTTTAGAGGAAAGCAAACTGCACCCAGACCTCCATCTCTGAGAGAAGCCTCAGTCTGTTCCCCTCTGGGTGCTCCAGAGCACAAAAATTCCCCCTCTGCTGCTGGCAGAGCACATCCCCAGTCACGGTCTCTGGGGTCACAGGAACTCCCACTTGTACCCAAAACCAAGAGAAATACTAGTCCAGAGCTGGTATTCAGCGGCTGCCTCTGCCACGGCTGTGTGAGAAGGTCCAGACTGCCAGAGAGGTCCCAACCAGAGATAGCACACTGAGATTTTCATGCTGGCCTGGGCTAGGAGTGTTCAGAATCTCCCTGTCCTAGAGAGCACCATCTAGCGCTTGCATGGACCTCTCTCAGGGGAGGGTGTGGAGCGCCATTCAGACCCCAGTGCAGAGTGCAAAAGGCTGTGGTTCTAGAGAGCATTGGCTGGCATCCACACCAGACTCCCTCATGCATCCTGCCACCCAGAGTCTTTCAGGTGCGCTGGCTGCTCAGGGACCAAGACCTGGCTTCTTCACTGCACTCTCTGGTTCAGCACCAGGGGTGGCCCCCCTGGGTCCCTGGGCTAAAATCACTGTCCCTAACTGCCCAATTCCACCAATTTCCCCTTAATATCTTTGCTCTTTTTGAGTTCTTTCAACCAGACTCCAAGATACCGCTGGTCCCCAATCACAGTGCACTCTGGTATTGGGCTATTACTTTCCAATGGGTTGCTTCTGGTGGCTCCCTCCCCCTTTTGCTTATCTTCTGATATTAGTCTGATGTTCCCACTCTGCTTTACCTGTCCACTGGCATCTTCTACCCCTGTAGAGATCCAGAAGTGTATAATTCTAATCTCGGGCTGATTTCATGGGTGATCAGTGTTCTTTGGTAGATAATCAGCTCACTTTAGGGGAACAGTTCAAACAGCACCTCCTGCTTCTCCATCATCTTGTCTCCCTCCCTTCATGAAAAATCTTTTGAAGATGCCACAAACACATATATAGTCATCTCCTACTTAGGATGAATGAGCCCTTAAATTAAAAATTACAGCTGGTATTTGGACATTTACAGGCCTTATCTAAATAAGGATTGCCTTAGAATTTCTGGAGGTGGGTAGGAAGTCTTAGACTCTTCTGGATATGAAATAATAGTTATATTTTGCATACATCCTTAAGTCAAAAACTGTAATCTTCCTCCCACATGTCTAATCTCCACAGTTCAGAAAGAGATGAAAAATGCTGTAGTTGACAAAGAAACTTATTGGAAACTGATCTCTATTATAACATGTGATTCCAACATGTACACTCTCACAATCAAGCTAGTATCTTTGTAAATATAAATGACCTGATGAACTCTGGGACTTCACCCAGGTAAGTCCCAGATAGTGCAAAGAAGATTATTCATGCCAACATTGTGCATGAATGTATATGTACTGCTTAAAATATAAGATAGGCTAGGATCCAAAGTTATTCATGCTTTAATGCTATGAGCATGGCCTTCAGAGATAAAAAATATATATATATCTGGCTCTTTCACTGTGTACATTGTACATTGGACACCTGTTACTCTAGAACAACTGTTCATTTCACTTTTTTGAGGACAAGATAAAATAATAAAAAAAAGCACAACACTATTTTTTATAAAGTCTTAATGAGGACTCTCTTTTTTTCTCCTCCACTGGAAACTACTTTCATTTCCCAATACCAGATATTTTACTTTACTTCAACAAATTGCAAAAATGACTCACTGAATATATTGTTATCATTTTAAAGTACATTTATTCCTTGAAATCATTCCATGTGGAAAGATTTTTTTTTTAAGATTTTATTTATTTATTTGACAGAGAGAGATCACAAGTAGGCAGAGAAGCAGGCAGAGAGAGAGGAAGGGAAGCAGGATCTCCACTGAGCAGAGACCCCGATGCGGGGCTTGATTCCAGGACCCTGGGATCATGACCTGAGCCAAAGGCAGAGGCTTTAACCCACTGAGCTACTCAGGCACCCCTCGTGTGGAAAAATTTTTAAATGTAGATTTTTTTCTTTTCCTTAAGAGGAAGGTAACTTCAGAATGTGACCTGAAATATCAAAAATATTTCAAGTGCTTAATTTTATTTCAATCAGTAAATTATTTTTTATATTACAAATATCAAAAATATTTCAAGTGCTTAATTTTATTTCAATCAGTAAATTAATTTTTTATATTACAAAGATGTATAGAGTTATACAACATTTCACATCTCTACTGGTTAAATGATTGTATTGATTTCCAATCATTTTTATTTATGTTTTGGTTACTGTTTTGCCTATGTTACTTGACTTTTAGTTAGTTATTTGCCTTCACAGATTTATCTTGTTTTGACTGTTTTTCTTAAATTTGCTATTAGTGGTCTTGAAAGAGAAAATGTAGGCTCATGACGTTTCAAACAATTCACTTAGGCTTGTTGGCATTTACTTGAGTATTGACGCTGTAATAATAGAACAGATTTTATTTCAACAAATAGCATGCACCCCCTCCCCATTGCTCAAAGTGACTAACAAAATACTAAAAATGAATTTAATCTGATTGAATCCAAATGTATTTTTTCATTAACGTAGAAAATAAATTTAGATATTATTTGTCACAACAAAACATTTGTAGGAAAAGATAAAATTTAAATTTATACTGTCATATATTCTTCTTTATTTCATGCTTCCTCTTTTGCATTCTTTTGTGTTCTGAGGCTAACCTTGAAGCCAAGAAAATGACAACTTAAAAAATGAATATAGTATTTGTTTTGTTGATTTTTTCTATGAATTTCGATTTTCAATTTCAATTTCATTTTAAAATTTTTATTATTTCTGTTCTTCTGCTTACTTTAGAATTAATATGCTCTTCTTTTTCTAGTTTCCTAAGTTGGGAATTTAGATCATTATTTTTAAAGATTTTAGGAGGAGGGGCAAGATGGCAGAGAGGTTGGAGACCCTGTTTCAACTGGTCTCCTAAAGTGAGATAATTATCTACCAGAACACTCTGAACACCCATGAAATCAGCCTGAGATCTAGGATTATACACTTCTGGATCTTAGTGGGGGCAGCTGAGTGAAATAACCCAAGCAGAGTGAGTCAATTTTCATATGGATTGACTTACTTGTGGAGCATAAGGAATAACATGGAAGACACTGGGAGATGGAAAAGAGAAGTGAGCTGGGGGATATCAGAAGGAGAGATGAACCATGAGAGACTGTGGACTCTGAGAAACAAACTGAAGGTTTTGGAGGGGAGATGGGGTGTTGGGTGAGCCTGGTAGTGGGTACTATGGAGGGCATGTATTGCATGGAGCACTGGGTGTGGCACATAAACAATGAATTTTGGAACACTGGAAAGCATAAAATAAAATAAAATGAAAAAATCATTTATTTATTCGACAGAGAGAGACACAGTGAGAGAGGGAACACAAGCAGGGGGGTAGGAGACGGAGAATTAGGCTTCTCACTGAGCAGGGACTCTGATGCGGCCTTGATCCCATGACCTGGGGTCGTAACCTGAGCTAAGTGAAGATGCTTAATGAGCCATTCAGGAGCCCAGGGAATTTAGATTATTAACTTTAATCTTTACTCTTTTCTAATATATGCATTCAGTGCTATAAATTTTCTTTTAAGCAGTACTTTTCTTCACACCACAAATTTTGATAAGCTGTATTTTCATTTTCATTTAGTTGAAATGTTTTAAAATTCGTCCTGAGATTTCTTCATTGAACTATGCATTATTTAGCAGTATGTTGTTTCATCTTTAAATATTTGTGATTTACATTCATCTGTTATTGGTTTCAATTTTAATTCCATGGTTTTTGAGAACAGACATTGTATTTGTGTGTGTGTGTGTGTGTGTGTGTGTGTGTATGTGTATGTGTGTGTGTGTGTGACTTACCTTTGTAAAGGTATATCTTATGGCTTAGAATGTGGTCTATCACTGTGAAAACTTGTTTAGGTTTCTGGAGGTAAAATGTTTTCATTAAATACAACGGTCATAAAATAGATAATTTAATGGAGGAGAAAGAGTTGTGCCCTTTGATCTTCTTATCACAGTGCACTTTGGGTTGTTGATTTTCTTATCACAGTGAACTTTATTTTGTTAATATGTATTTTATGGTTATATCCTTCTTGTAGGAAATTAATTATTATAAATATTTGTGGTTTACAATACTGTATTTTATAAAAAATATATGAATTTTATTTCATTGTATTATAGTGTACCTCCAATTATATATTATCCATTTTTCTCCTAGACACATTTAATTTTCTGAATTATAAATGAATTATTTTTCATATCAAACCAAATAGAAAAAGGAGAAAACACATGATCTTTTAAAAAAATTATGTTATGTTAGTCACCATACAGTACATCATTAGTTTTTGATGTAGTATTCCATGATTTGTTGTTTGCATATAACACCCAGTAATTTATGCAATCCATATCCTCCTTAATACCCACCAACAGGCTCACCCATCCCCCATTCCCTTCCCTTCTAAAACTCTCCATTTGTTTCCTGGACTCCACAGTTTCTCATGGTTCATCTCCCACTCTGATTTCTCCCACTTCATTTTTCCCTTCTAATGTCCTCCATGCTGTTCCTTATGTCCCACAAATAAGTGAAACCATTTAATAATTGACTTTCCCTGTTTGTCTTATTTCACTTAGCATAATCTCCTCCCGTCCTATCCAAGTTGATGCAAAAGTTGGATATTCATCCTTTCTGATGTCTAAATAATATTCCATTGTGTATATGGACAACATTTTCATTGTCTATTCATCTGTCGAAGGGCTTCTTAGCTCTTCATATGTTCTTGTTATTGTGGACATTGCTGCTATGAACATTGGGGTGCATATAGCCCTTCTTTTCATTTCATCTTTATCTTTGGGACAAATACCCAGTAGTGCAATTGCAGGGTCATAAGGTAGCTCTATTTTTAATTTTTTGAGGAACCTCCACACTGTTTTCCAAAGTGGCTGCACCAACTTGCATTCCCACCAACAGTGTAAGAGGGTTCTCCTTTTTCCACATCCTCTCCAACACTTGTTGTTTACTTTCTTGTTGATTTTGGCCATTCTAACTGGTGTAAGGTGGTATCTCAATGTGGTTTTAATCTTAATATCTCTGATGGCTAATGATGAACATTTTTTCAAGTGTCTGTTCACCATTTGTATGTCCTCTATGCAGAAGTGTCTGTTCATATCCTCTGCCCGTTATTCGACTTGATTATTTGTTTTTTTTGGATGTTGAGCTTGGGAAGTTCTTTGTAGATCTTGGATATCAGCCCTTTATCTGTAGTGTCATTTGCAAGTATCTTCTCCCAGTCTGTGGGTTGCCTCTTTGTTTTGTTGACTGTTTCCTTTGCTGTGCAGAAGCTTTTGATCTTGATGAAGTCCCAAAAGTTCATTTTTGCTTTTGTTTCCCTTGTCTTTGGAGACAAGTCTTGAAAGAAGTTGTTTTAGTCGATGTCAAAGAAGTTATTACCTATGTTCTCCTCTAGGACTTTGATAGATTCCTTTCTCACACTTGACCATTTGCTTACACCATACACAAAGATAAATTGTGAATGGATGAAAAAGGAAACACATTGTCTTTTAAAATATGTTTCATTCATATGAACAATGTGAGGTCTGTTATAATTAAATCAGAGCTCAGTTAGTGATTTTAGACTTATTGCCAAGAAATGTTTCCATTTCTTCAATATTGAAGAAAAAAAAAGTATTTTTTTCCTCCAACACTAATGCATGTTTCACATTTGTTGTGAAAAGTTTGTCCAAATCTATTAGTCATTATCAGAAAAACATAGTTTATAACTAGCACAGTATATTTCTTTTTAACAGGTTATTATTACATAGAAATTTCTTTCTATTTCTACCAATTTTAGCTAATTGGATATATTCTTCCCCCAACTTTCTGGAAGTGTCTATTAATATTTTTTAACTTGGATCTATTGTTATTTTTGACTGATAGCACAGGGCTTATTATGAAACAAATGTTTGCTATATGAAAGAGAATATGATATGCACTTTTATCATTAAATAGCTTCCTTTATTTCTAAAGTCATATATTTGTGATCATACTAAGCACATGTAGGGGAAATATAAGATCAGATAAAGACAATTTAAAGACAGCATGTTAATAATATAATAAAATATTAACTGATTTTATTAAAAGATCACCATATGTCAGACATTGTGAAAACAGCACAATTTCTTGGTGAAAAATTCTGTTTATAAACTATTTAAAGTATTTTTTCCAGTGTTTTTTTATAATTTTGGAATAAGTTTAAATGATCTGTGACAGGTAGATGTATGCAAGGTATTTATGATGTGTTAGGACAGTGGTTCTGCAAGGGAGACCAATCAAGGACTCCATAAATTCTAAAACTTTTTATAATAATACAAATATAAGCCTTTCTAGTTTCTCACAAGTGTATTAAAAAGGCAATAACAGGTTGAAAGCCAAGGCAGACATGAGAATACAATTATCTTTTGTTAAACTGAACATTAAAGAGATTTGGGGGGGGAGTCAAACTACGTAATTTTCCTTATTTTTTTTTTGTTTTGTTTATCATTTCTGGAAAATATTTTTATGTTAACATGTGATGAGTTGTTACCAATATTTTTAAATAACTTAATATTTTAATTATGATTTTTATTATCAAATGTGATTAATATTCCTAGATAAAATCCACATAATCTTTTTAGAGCTTTTTGGAACTTCAGTATCTTTTAAGAGGGTTAAGTGGTCTTGAAAGTAAAATATTAGAGAATCAGTGATCTAGCTAATACAAGTAGGGAGCATAGCAGATTAGGAAAGTGCATATGTAACAAATTATAGGTCTAAATTACTTATCTCTCTAATATAAATTTTTATTTCTATAATTTGAATATAATAATACAGCTCAAATCAGAAGGTGTCAAGTGATTCATGTAAATCTCTAGTAAAGTATCTGATAAATAGTTGAGACTTAATATATATTCTCAAATGAAACTCCTGAAAGTCTGGATTCATTAATTTCTATTTGAATTCTCAAATAAGTGTGTGAAAGATGATAATCTGTGTTATATTTAGGTGAATTCTGTATGTGAAGGAAATGGAAGAACAGGCCTAATAATAAAGGAATTAACAAACCCTTGTTAAAAGGAGAAATAGTCTACTTTTGATTTGATGAGGACTTCAGTAGTTTCTTCTCATTGAGTTTATTACTCCAACAAAACTTTTCAAGAATTGGAATCAGCACTTTTCTAAGACCTAGGATTATGAATTTTAAAGTAGTAAAGAAATTATTTTGACATACACATTTGTATTAATTTTTAGTAATTTTATTTTAAATATAAGTGACCCCTTGAAGATATTTGATTATTAATTGTACTTAATCTATGGATTGAGAGAAAGAAGTTAGCAGCAAAATATCCCTGATGTTGAATGCATTAACATTGGAGTTTCAAACATGTCAAATGTCAAATATTTTCATTTCAGCATAACTGAATATTAAGTTAAATTTTCTGACAATAATTAACCAGTAAATCAACTGTTTTTTACGTGTTATTCCTAAGTTATTAGTGAAAAGGAAAATGCTATAAGATGTAAGCATGTATCTTCGTCCCATCTTATCTGTATCACTTTACTTAAACATATGGCAAATTAAAATAAAGCTTAGAGAACACACATGGTAAATTACAGGAAGGCATATAACACAATTTGGTATTATTTAGAACTGTAATTTCACTTCTGAAATTTTGTTCTTATATATACTGATTTTAGTAATATTACAGGCTTAGAAGAAAAATGAACAGTTTAGCATTTGTCCAACATAAAAGAGTTTCATTTGTGTCAGGATGTTTAAGAACTCCAGCTTTGTTTTTCTTTCTCAATTTTATTTTCTATTTGATGTCTTTTCTTCTGTATAAGATTTATGATTATTTTGCCCATTTATGCAAAAAAAAAATTCCCTCTGGTATTGATAGTATTTCATTGAATCTGAAGGTCACTTTAAATAATATGGACAATTTAAACATGTTAAGTCTTCCAATTCATGAATATAAAATGTCTTCCCAGTATTGTATTTTTAAAGTTCTAGTTATTTTTATACCAGTCTCTGTACCAGAATTAAATGTATTGTATACCACTGCTACAGTATTACAGTTCTATTTGTCTTTATATTTATCTTTACCAGTAAGCTGTATACTTTCATATGCTTTTTATGTTGTTTTCTAGTGCCCCCCCTTTTCTTTATTTTCCTACTTGAAGGATTTCTTCTAACTTTCCTTGTAAGATCAATCAGGTAACAATAAACTTGTACTTTAACTTATTTGGTTTTATATTCTCAGTCAAAACTTATTCATTTTGAAGGACAGTATATTTATTTTTTCTTTCATCATATTAAATATATCATTCTGATGGGCAAGATTTCTGCTTAGAAACCACTGTTAGTCTTATGAGGGCTCCTTGAATATGAAATTAATTACTTTTTTCCTTGCTGCTTTCAAAACTTTGTCTTTGAATTTTGACAATTCCATTATAATGTATTTTTGTGTGACCCTTTCTCAGGTCATTTTACTTGGAGGTCATTGGGAATCTTGAATCTGGGTGTCTATTCTTTCCTTAATGTTGAGAAGTTTTCAACCATTTTTACTTCAAATTTAGTTTGTGGACCCTGGTGATTTTCTTGTTTTTCAAGGCTGAAATAGAAAAATTGTTCTAATTTTCAGAAATAAAACAGAACTATCGAATAATAACTTAAAATTAAGTGAGATATAATAAACAGTAAATAATTGTTTCTTCTCTTATGCACCTTGGATTCCCCAATCCCATCAAAATAATATTGTATACCAATAAAGCAGAATGAAGAGATAATTTTTATAGTTCTCTGATAAAACTTACATAAAAAGTATTTTAAAAACATTTTGATTTTACATTTTATTTCTCTGTATATCTAAAGGAAGGATTCAGATGAATTTTGTATTAAGCATATTAATACTGTAATATACCATAAGATTCAGTAATTCCACTGTATACCCAAAGAAAATAAAAACATTAATCTTTTGAAAAGATATACACACCCTGTGTTTATTGCAACATTATCTACAATAGCCAAGAATGGAAGTAATCCAAGTGTTTATCCCTAGATGAATGAATAAAGAATACACACACACATACCATAGAATATTACTAATCCATAAAAAAGAATGTGATCTAACCATATGCAACAGCATGAATGGACCTGAAGAGTATAATGCTAAGTGAAATAAGTAAGCCAAAGAAAGAGAACTACCATATGACTTAACTTATATATGGAATTCAAGAGACAAAACAAATGAAGGAAAATGAGACAAATCAAAAAACAAACAAAAACAAAAACAGAACAAAACCAAGCAACCAACCAACCAACCAAACAAACAAAAAAACCAAACTCTTAACTACAGAAATCACACTGATGGTTGCCAGAGGAGAGGTGAGTGGGGTGATGGGTGATATATATATATAGGGGATTAAGAGTACACTTATTTTGTTGAACATTGGGTAATGTACAGAATTGTTGAAACATTATATTCCACACCTGAAACTAATATTAACCTCAATGTTAATTATACTTCACTTATAAAAAAAGAAAGGACTGAGCTAAGTTTTGACTCCAAATATAAAACCAAAAATAAATATCTAAAACACACACACAAATACAGCAGCTCTGTTGAATAAGAGTGATTTTATCATTAATTTTAAAATGTTTATATAATGCATTCTGTTATTGAGGAGTACCACAAAGAGTAAGGCAGATATGATGTCACATAGAGATTCTAATTGATCAGAAATTAGATAATTGAACAATCAGATTCTAATTGATGCAACCAAATAAACTGGTAATTATATTGAAGTGTCATTAGTATTATGATAAAATCACTTGACATTTTAGTTATTTTATTTCTTTAATTTAAAGTTAATCTTAATAAATACATTTTTTACCTTCCATCTACTTGTGAATTATTTATTTATTATATTGTTTCATTTTAAGATTATTTATTTATTTATTTGACAGAGAGAGAGAGAGAGATCACAAGTAAGCAGAGAGGCAGGCAGAGATACGCAGTGGTTAATACAATACATATCCTCCCCAGTATCCATCACCCCGTTAACCCATCCATCCACCCCTCTCCCCTCCAGCAACCCTCCATTTGTTTCCTGAGATTAAGAGTCTCTCATGGTTTGTCTCCCTCTCTGGCTTCATTTTGTTTCATCTTTTCCTCACTTCCCTTATGATCCTCTGCCTTGAAAGTTTTTTCAGTAGATTTAGTTTAAAAGATGTATGACTTCAACCCACTTCCTTTGAGTGCTTGTAATGTATAAAACACTTTAGAAACAGAAAGATAGGGATGCCTGAGTGGTTCAGTTGGTTAAGTGGCTGCCTTTGGCTCAGGTCATGATTCTAGGGTCCTGGGATCGAGTACCACATTAGGATCCTCGCTCAGTGGAGACTGCTTCTCCCTCTTCCCCTGTCCCTGCTCATGTGCACCTTCTCTCTCTGTCAAATAAATAAATAAGTAAATAAATAAATAAAATCTTTTAAAAAAAGAAACAAAAAGATAATTAGTCTAAATTAGTATGTAGTTCTCATTCTCAATTAAGTTGTAATTGAAATTGAGAGACAAATTTGTAAATAGCTGTCTATATTCTGAGGCTAATTTTCGAAAGTTATATTTTAAAGACCTAAAGGAAAAAGATACTATACCTTGGGTGGCATTTTTTTGTAGAATGTATGAAGGGATGCAGGGGATTGAGAAGCAAATTGAAAGGACATGGCAATGGTATGAAATGAGCTGTATATAGATTTGGTAATCCCTCCAAATTCCTGAAACATTGATACTGAAATAAGTTTTCATTATTGGGGAGCCTCCTCCCCAACAGAGGGATATTTTATGGACTGATGCTGCTCTCAGCTTCTAGTGCCCTAGGAGGTTAAAAGCCAAAACTATTCAAGGTCTCTTTTCCCCGTTATGGGTTAATTGTCTCTAAGTGAGATTTTAGTGTCTAAAGTTGCTGAGGCCAGTGGAACCAGTCACTGGAAATGACCTGAGAATACACTGTCCTGTTGATTTAAATGTTGAGTAGAGGATTGGTTTCCTATATAGATTACCAATTTAAAATATTATCAGTATAAGTTAATACATAATAAATGGTAATCACATAACATTTTCTATTAGTTTTTCTAAAGACACTTTGAGAAGTTAGAGAACATTTTGGTTCTCATCATATGGATTAAATGACTTTTCATTGTCTAATATTTTGAGGAGATTCTGGTGGTTATTTTCTTAATTTTTAAAATTTTTATTAACATATAATGTATTCTTTGTTTCCAGGGTACAGGTCTGTGAATTGTCAGTGCTACATAATTCACAGCACTTACCATTGCACATACCCTTCCCAGTGTCCATCACCCAGCCACGCTATCCCCCCTCGCCGCTCCCCCCATCACCCACTAGCCTTCAGTTTGTTTCCTGAGACTAAGAGTCTCCTTTGGTTTGTGTCCTTCGATGGTCCCATCTTATTTCCTTTTTCCCTCCCTTCCCCCCATGAGTCCCCATCCTACCTCTCAAATTCTTCATATCAGAAAGAGTGTACGATAACTATCTTTCTCTGATTGATTTATCTCGCTCAGCATAATACCCTCTAGTTCCATCCATGTTGTTGCAAGTGGCAAGATTTCATTTCTTTTGATGGCTGCATAGTATTCCATCACATACACACACACACACACACACACACCATATCTTCTTTATCCATTCATCTGTTGATGGACATCTAGGTTATTTCCATAGTTTGGCTTTTGTGGACATTATTGCTATAAACATTCAGGTGCAATGGCCTCTTCAGATCTCTACATTTGTATCTTTAGGGTAAATACCCAGTAGTGAGATTGCTGGGTCATAGGGTAGCTCTATTTTCTACTTTTGAGGAGCCTTCATACTGTTTTTCAGAGTGGCTGCACCAGCTTGCATCACCACCAACAGTGTAGTAGGGTTCCTCTTTCTCTACATCCCTGATAACACCTGTCATTTCCTGACTGGTTAATTTTAGCCATTCTGACTGGTGTGAGGTGGTATCTCATTGTGGTTTTGACTTCTATTTCCCTGATGCAGAGTGATGTGGAGCACTTTTTCATGTGCTGTTGGCCATCTGGAGGTCTTCTTTGCAGAAATATCTGTACATGTCTTCTGTCCATTTCTTGATTGTATTCTTTTTTCTTTGGGTATTGAGTTTAATTAGTTCTATGTAGATTTTGGTTACTAGCTCTTTATCTGATATGTCATTTGCAAATATATTCTCCTATTCTGTCATTTGTCTTTTGATTTTGTTGACTATTTCCTTTGCTGTGCAAAAACTTTTATCTTAATGAAGTCCCAATAGTTCATTTTTGCCCTGTTTCCTTGGTCTTTGGCAATGTTTCTAGGAAGAAGCTGCTGTGGCTGAGTTGCTGCCTGTGTTCTGCTCAAGGATTTTGATGGATTCCTTTCTCACAGTGAGGTCTTTCATCGATGTCAAGTCCATTTTTGTGTGTGGTGTAAGGAAATGGTCCAATTTCATTCTTCTGCATGTGGATGTCCAATTTCCCAATACCATTTATTGAAGAGGCTTTTTTTTTTTCCATTGGACATTATTTCCTGCTTTGTTGAAGATTAGTTGACCATAGAGTTCAGGGTCTATTTCTAGATTCTCTATTCTATTTCACTAATCTACGTGTCTGTTTTTGTGCAGTACCATACTGTCTTGATAACTACAGCTTTGTAACAGAGCTTGAAGTCTGGAATTGTGATGACGCTGACTTTGGTTTTCTTTTTCAACATTCCTCTGGCCTTTTCTGGTTCCATATAAATTTGAGGATTATTTTTCCCATTTCTTTGAAAAGAGTTGATGATATTTTGAAAGGGATTGCTTTAAATGTGTAGATTGCTCTAGGTAACATAGACATTTTAACAATTTTTCTTCTTTCAATTCAGGAACATGGAATATTTATCCATTTCTTGTGTCTTCTTCAATTTCTTTCATGAAATTGAGTACTTTATAGTTTCCTTAGTACAGATTCTTTGCCTCTTTGGTTAGGTTTATGCCTAAGTATCTTATAGTTTTGGGTGCAATTGTAAATGGGACTGACTCCTTAATTTATCTTTCTTCTGTCTTGATGTATAGAAATGAAACTGATTTATGTGCATTGATTTTATATCCTGCCACTTTACTGAATTCCTGTATGAGTTCTAGCAGTTTTGGAGTGGAGTCTTTTGGGTTTTCAACATAAAGTATCATATCATATGCAAAGAGTGGGAGTTTGACTTCTTCTTTGTCAATTCATATGTCTTTTATTTATTTTGTTGTCTTATTGCTGAGCCTATTTTTTCTTAATTTTTTTATATTCAGGATATATGGATGCCTACTAAAATTATCAACCTAATTTTTGTATAACTCCTTAATCAAGTGCAAACTTTTACTCTTAATATCAATTGAAAGTTCAGGAAAAAGGTAGAAAACCCAAGGATGGTAAGCAGTGCTAGGAAACAACCACGAATAAAGCCTAAGAATTATGTGCTTAGCATGCTGACAACATTGCTAGACCCATTACTCTACTGCTTCCCAGTGAATCATTTCTGTTCGTTCAAGTAGCTGCTAAGAGCAGGGAAAGAGACTCTCTGCTTCCCTCTGTCCTAAGGGACAATCCTTATATTCTATGCCGTGGGGTTTTTCTGTTCAATATGAAGAGTTTTGAGATGTTAATACTATTATTTTTTAAGTCAATATATATTTATGGTAAAGACTGTATTAAATGACCTTCAGTGTTCCCCAAGCTTGATGCTTTGCTAAAATGATAAGATTAAAAAATAAAATAAGCATTATACACAATTCAAAATTAATCATGACGTCTTTTTCAATACCATCTCCAATATTTTGTTTTACATACTTTTCACATGTTGACATTTAGAAACCCGTCTTTTAATTTTAGGTTTTATTTCTCTGTGCATATTATCTATGATTCAATAGGTTTTAATTGTGACTATAAATAACCCATTATATTCATATATGCACAATGATTTTATTATCTTTGAAAGCTGGGATTGCTTTACTTGTCATCAAATAGACTAGTCTCAGTTTTTCAAGACTCATATTCATTAGCTTACCAGTCAACCCACAGTTAATTTAAGTATGTGCTGTATTTTCAGAGTGGAGTAGAATTTAGAGAAAAATAAAACATTCTTTGATATATTAGGAGAAAACATATGTTCTATAATTTTTTTTTCAAATTATAAATCAGAGTAGAATTAAAACCAAATCTTGCTTCGTGATTTTTGGCATAAACGTTATTCTCAGTCTCAATGAATCATCTGTAAAATGGGAATTATAAATTCTATTAGCATGGTTTGGTAAGGAAAGAAGATAACCTAGGTAAGTCTTTTAGCAATACTATTTTTTAGAGATTTTATTTGAGAGAGAGGGAGAGCAAATGAGGGGGAGATGCAGAGGGAGAGGGAGAAGCAGACTCCCTAGTGAGTAGGGATCCCAACTGGGGGCTCATCCCAGAACCCTGAGATCATGACCTGAATTGAAGGCAGACACTTAACCAATTGAGCCACCCAGGTGCACCTCAACACATATTATTGGTAGCTATGTCCCACACACCTGAAATCAGTAGGGAGCAAAACAAGATCTATTCTACACTTAAAGGTATTTTTTTGAAGTTTATAGAAATTCTGATAAAAGACATACAAATGGCTATCAGACACATGAAAAAATGTTCATCATCACTAGCTATCAGGGAGATTCAAATTAAAACCACATTGAGATACCACCTCACACCAGTTAGAATGGCCAAAATTAGCAAGACAGGAAACAACATGTGTTGGAGAGGATGTGGAGAAAGGGGAACCCTCTTACACTGTTGGTGGGAATGCAAGTTGGTGCAGCTGCTTTGGAGAACAGTGTGGAGATTCTTCAAGAAATTAAAAATAGAGCTTCCCTATGACCCTGCAATTGCACTGCTGGGTATTTACCCCAAAGATACAGATGTAGTGAAAAGAAGGGCCATCTGTACCCCAATGTTCATTGCAGCAATGGCCACGGTCACCAAACTGTGGAAAGAACCATGATGCCCTTCAATGGATGAATGGATAAGGAAGATGTGGTCCATATACACAATGGAGTATTATGCCTCTATCAGAAAAGATGAATACCCAACTTTTGTAGCAACATGGACAGGACTGGAAGAGATTATGCTGAGTGAAATAAGTCAAGCAGAGAGAGTCAATTATCATATGGTTTCACTTATTTGTGGAGCATAACAAATAACATGGAGGACATGGGGAGATGGAGAGGAGAAGGGAGTTGAGGGAAATTGGAAGGGGAGGTGAACCATGAGAGACTATGGACTCTTTAAAACAACCTGAGGGTCTAGAAGGGGCGGGGGGTGGGAGGTTGGGGGAACAAGGTGGTGGGTATTAGTGAGGGCACGTGTTGCATGGAGCACTGCGTGTGGTGCAAAAACAATGAACACTTTTATGCTGAAAAGAAATTTTAAAAAAAGAAATTTTGATAAAAGAAAAACCTTTTAGATCTGAGATTATCAAAATGCTTCATGCAAAAAACTGCATGAACTGAAACATGAAAGATGCTGGGTAGATTTTTGAGGATGGTTACAATAGAAATTTTAGGTGATACTAAAGTATCTTGAAACATTTTAGGAGAAATTTAACAGGAAAAATTCTGAATTTAATTTGACTTTGAAGGATGAAAGTTCATTCAAGTAAAGATATACAGTAGAGTGTAAGTTATATTGTAGTTTAGGTGAGAAGATGAAACAAGAAAAAATGTACACTAGAGAGGCACACTGAAGTTTAGGTGAGAAGATAAACTAGAAAAACAAATTTATCAGTTTTCAGTATAGAGATGACAGATGAAGGATGAGTTCTCTGAGGGATGAGATGTTAAGAAAGAACAGAGCTCCAAAGTAATATTAAAAGTCAATAAAAATATTCTTTTTCTGTTCTAACTTTTAAGATCTAGCTCAATATTGCCTTGACAACCATGAAAAATATGAAGACCCCACTTTCTGAAAGTAAATATTGTGACTCCTCAAAATTCTATTTGGAAAACAAAGATGTAAACCTAATTATATTTTAATTACTATGCTGGTACAGATAAATACTTCACTTATAGATCAGGTAGGTACATTTTTTTCCTAACATGATTTTCCCCCCCAAATACTGTATCTCTTTAGTGTACGAAGTCTTTGAGGAACAGAAATGTATGCTTATTTTTTAGAAATGTCCACTTTATGAAAAAGCCCAAGGTAAACTTGAAACTACAGAGAATGTGTTGGTTTCATAACCCTAAATTATAACTGAAAATAAATTTATTGGATTATATACCAATTTCTGACAAAAAGCTATATTGAATGCAGATGATTCCATCTTTTTTTTTTTTTTTGTAAGATTTTCTTTATTCATTTGAGAGAGAAAGACAGAGAATATGGGAAAGCACAAACTGGGGAGAGGGGTAGAGAGAGAGGGAGAAGCAGATTCCCCACTGAGCAGGGAGTCTGACACCTGGCTTGATCCCATTAGATCAAGATCATGAGCTGATATCACCTGAGCTGAAGGCAAACTGCTTAACGGACTGTACCACCAGACTCCTGGATGGTTCCATCTTCTTAGAGATTCTTATTTAGCAGTTATTATTAGACACCAAATTTATATTCAATGCTTGTTCATAAGACAAGTTGTGTCTTTGACATGTGACTATCATGAAGATTGATATAATCACATGTTTCATTCATGATTAATTTAATTTAGGTTGCTGAAATAATTTTAAGTTTAGGGAACTAGTATATATACATATATATTTATTTTTCATGCCCATTAATACCTTTGACTATTTCCTAGTTTAACACAAATTCTCACTATTTCTCTTTCTCATAATAAAGACATTTGACTCAATGTAATATTTTAGGCACCTTTCCTATCTAATAATAAGTTGAATACACATATTCTAATGATTTTTTTTCTAGCATTCTTGCCTCATATTCTTCCAAAATGTCTGTTTTAAAAGAGAAGAAAAAAGTGATTGCTATGTAAGAAAAAAAATTCAGATCTAGAATCTGAGTACTTGAATTTTTTCTTTTTTTTTTAACACACACACATGAAATTTTTTGGGCTATATGTGGTTGAATTATTGCCACTCAACTCTATCAACCCTTCACTTCTGAGATGAAAAAAAACAAGAAATGCACAGAAGAGTGGAATTCAGTTACATTCCTGTCAGTTCATTTACTCTTGCAAGAAGTTATCAAAGAACCATCTTTCAGCTGACCATTCAAGTAAGTGCAACAGAAAACAACACTGGAGGTGCTTCTTGGGAAGTGTAACCAATGTCATTGCCAATTAATTGTCTTCAAGTGGAGAATTTAGTGAGGCATTGACACTCTGAGAATGTTACAGTTTTTTTCAATTTAGTAAATACAGAGTGTATCCTATTTTAAGACTGAAAATGTAGTCCTGATAATGTGTACTAAAATAAATTTTCTGGTTGTAAATTATTTCTGTTTCCAGACAGCTAAAACATTTTAAATGACCCCAAATAACATTTTGTTTTTTAGATTCAATCTATTTATTACTAGGATTTTGTACATATTCACATTTGAAAACACAATTGTTTTACTGAAATTCATTGAGCATCAGATTAAGGGAAATCTTTGCAACTTTGATCACACCTAAGTGTATCCTGATTATAGGAAACTTACACTTTGCTGTCACTAATAAGAGAACTTTTTTTCCATTTTCCACTATTTTTATTTAAAAGTGTGGGTAAAATTTAAGAAAATACCCAAATGCAGTTGTTGCACAAATATGGCTTTACCAACATGGCTTTACCAACAAGGCTGCTCAAACTAAATTGAAAGTTATTGTCCAGTAACATTTGGCATCTCATTTTTTATTTTATTATTTTATTATTTATTTATTGATTGCTCAGAATGTTTTTTCGTCTAGTGATGTCCAGAGGTGTAGATTGTAATACACAAGTGGTTTAGGGTGTCAATATTTATCAAAAGGTGTGGTTGGGTCAAAAATTGAAAACAGGAAAGTTAGGCATTCTAAAATATATACTTGGATTAAGCCAGATAAGCAAAAATTTAGTTTTGAAATGCCATGAAGTTTTTATATTATTTATGGATTAAGATTAATTATATTAAACTTATTTTTCATTTTTTCATTCAGCTTATACTGAGGAGAAGTAGAAAAAACAAACCAATGAATCTCATTGCCTTAGAAAATCTAAACAATGTGATGTGATTTTGATTACCTAAGTCCTACACAAAAATGCATCTGAAATAAATACATCTATACTTTAAGTATAAGAAATTGGTGTAAACTTCCTGAACAGATGGCTTTATTTTATCTAATAAACACTGGAAAATACATAATTCTGACTTCATTTGGTGTAGGCTACAAGAGAGCATAGAACAAATTTTAAGGTCATTGATCTTAAATATTCAGGAAATTTGACATTATCATCAGTCCTGATTTATTCTAATTACATTTATTGTCTTGTTGCCATTCATTAATTGTAAAAATTATATTCTATGATGTTTGATAAATTTATATAAGATCTCTTAAGTTCTTTTGTTATTACTGAAAGAGTTATACATAACAAATAAATAGGGCTACTTGCTAATGTATTCAGTGACATTTACTGAGTATTTAGTATTTGATGGGCCACAAGCTAACTAGTATTGAGGCCATATTCTAAGTGGTTTGGAACATTGAAGGATTCTTAGTAAGACTATTGGCAACTGTATGCAAATATTTATAAAACAAATTAGAAAATAAAGACATGAGAGAAGAGCATAAGATACTATATATTCAGAAATAATAGAAATTGCTAACAGCTAGGGTAAGAAAAGAGGTGTGGAAAAGTTAAAAAAAGTTTTCATAATAGATTATCTGACGAGCTCTAAGAAGTAGTAGAATTTAAATATCAGAACTGTGTCATACAGCATAAAATTCTTGTAAATAAGGTGAAGTGAGTTTATTTCTAAAAATGTTGACTTACATTTCTTACAGATAGCAATCTGTCAAGGTTTAATAAGCTAAATGAAAGAAATAAATTTCTTCTTATAGGTTTTGGGAGGATAACCTTTCTAACAGCATAGAGAATATATTATTTTCTTCTTTGGGGTTTTGTAGAGTTTATTAATTAACTTCATCTAAAATTTATTGATTTCCTTCTATGTGATAGACACGGGTTTCTCCTGTATGAAGGATGCAAATATAAATTAAAAGAAAATAACCAAATGGTAAGTTACATACTATTTAGTCCTCCTTGTCTTAAACATTTTAATTAAAATAATTGAAATAAATCAGGAGGAGGGGCAGGATGGCAGAGAAGTAGGAGACCCTCTTTCAACCAGTACCCCAAAGTGAGCGAATTATCTACCAGAACACTCATGAAACTGCCTGAGATGTAGGATTATACACTTCTGGATCTCTACAGGGGCAGAAGATGCCAGTGGACAGGTAAGGTGTACTGGGAACAAACAGACTGATATCAGAGGATAAGCAGAAGCGGGAGGGAGCCACCAGAAGCAACCCAATGGAAAGTAATACCTTAATACAAAAGTGCCCTGTGATTGGGGACCCACTTTGACTTGCAGTCTGGTTAAAAGCACTCAAAAAAAGCAAAAGATCTTAAAGGGCAAATGGTGGAATCAGGCAGTCACAGGCACAGGCCTAAGCCCACAGACCCAGGACACCCATGGCCGGGGACAACCTGTGCCAGAGAGACTGAGATGGTGGAGCCTCCAGTTCCTGGTCCTGGAGCCCCCAGGAATGTGCAGCTTGATGGAGACTGGTGGGTGCTCTGGAGAACCACAGCCTTTTTTTTTTTTTTTAAGATTTTATTTATTTATTTGACAGACAGAGATTTCAAGTAGGCAGAGAGGCAGGCAGAGAGAGAGAGGAGGAAGCAGGCTCCCTGCTGAGCAGAGAACCCGATGCAGGGCTCAATCCCAGGACCCTGGGATCATGACCTGAGCTGAAGGCAGAGGCCTCAACCCACCGAGCCACCCAGGTGTCCCGAACCACAGCCTTTTGCACTCTGTGCTCACAGTGCAACCAGGGTCTGAATCGCATTCCCCACCAGCACCTGAGAGTGCTCCATGAAGGTGCCAGCTGATGATCTCTAGGACCAGCCAAGGGTCTGAACACTCCCAGCCCAGACTTGAAGAACAACACCAGACAACAGTTCCGGCAAAGGCAGCCACCAGCAGTGGGCTCCCTGGACCAATATCACTCGTGGTTTTGGCAAAGAGGTACAGAGCACAGAGGTGCAGGTGGCTTTGGGTGAACCCTGAGACAGTGGCTGGGGATGTGCTCTGCCTGTGGGAGGTCACATGGCTCAACTGAGTTTGCAGAGGGGAAGTCTGTGTGTTCTGCACCACCCAGAGGGGAGCAGAATGAGTCTTCTCTCTGAAGTGGAGGTCTGGGTGCAGTTTGCTTTCCACCAAACCTCTAAAAAGCTGCAAAAACTGCCAAAGAAAACTTCCAGAGAACAAAAGCCTGAAAAACCAGTTTCCACAGAGCTCAGCCCCTTGATAGGGAGCAGGAGGACTCAAACCCAGGCAAGACTGCTGGAAAAACAATGAGGCAGACCCCTCCCCCAGAAAGCCAGTGAAAAGAATGAGAAGACTATTACAGGGTCCCCATAAAACTGTAAAACCCCAGTATCAGGGGAAAACAATATATTAAGCTCCAGGTATTGCCCTAAAACCTATATATTTCATAGATTCAACTTATATTTTTAATTTGTTCTCACTATTCTTGTTCTGTTTAATTTTTTTAATCTACTTGCCATTACAACTAGAGGTTTAATATAACATATTCTGTAATAACCTTTTAACTTGAACTATTTTCCTACATATACTGTGTTTTTCTTTTTTCTTTTCATTTTTTAAAATAAAGATATAAGCTTCAAGGTAATCCTTTTTCCCTAATCAATACTACCCCTATATATAAACCAGTTTTAATCACCCTTTGTCTCTAGGAAGTTGAGTCCTTTAACAAAGATATCAAGACACACCCAGGAAGAATCAAAATAACCTTCCTCACCCACATGACGGATTTATAACCACCCTCCCAACTTTTTCTTCTTTCAGTGTTTCTGTGCATTTGTTTTTGTTCTGGTATTATATAAATCTTATACTTGGGGTTCATTTTGGCTGGGTTCTTTTTTTTTTTTTTTTCTTGTCATTTGCTTTTGTCTGTCTTTTTGTTTGTCCATTTTTGTTTGTATAACCTATAAATCTTACCTTTGGTGCCCATTCTGCTGGGTCTTCTCTCTTTTCTCTCTCTCTCTTTTTCTTTTTTCTTTCTTTTTGGTGGTGATTTCTGACTGCTCAGAAGCATTCCAGGTGCACCTTGTCTGGATCGTGGTTGATATTCAGCTACACATCCCTTCAACCACCTCTCACTAAAATGACTAAGAGGAGGAACACCCAACAGAGGAAAAATTTAGAGACTGTTCCTTCTCCATCAGAGCTATTGGATATGGACATAAGCAGTATTTCAGAAAGGGAATTCAGGGTTACAATTATCCAGGCAATGACTAGTGTGGAGGAAACAATTAGTGGCCACATGGAATCAATTAGGGCAGAAGTGAAAACCACCTGGGAAGAAGTTAAAAATTCTATCAGTGAAATCCAATCTATTCTAAATGCTTTAAGAGCTAGGGTAATTGAGGCAGAAGATAGAATTAGTGATTTAGAGGGCAAACTGATAGAGAAAAAAGATCAGGAGAAGGCCTAGAACAAACAGCTTAGAAGCCATGAAAACAGAATTAGGGAAACAAATGATGCCATGAAACGTTCCAATGTCAGAATTATTGGGATTCCTGAGGGGGAGGAAAAAGAAAGAAGACTAGAAGATATAACTACATCTACTAGTGGAGAACAAATTCTCCATGAATATTTTCCCAATCTGGGGATGGAACCGGTGTTCCTGTCCTAGAGGCAGAAAGATCACCCCCCAAGATCAGCAAATCTAGAAAGACTTTGAGACACTTGATTATAAGACTGATGAATCATAATTTTAGACAAGAACTTTTGAGAGCAGGTAGGGAGAAGAGATGCCTTACATACAGAGGAAAGTCCATCAGAATAACATCAGATCTGTCCACAGAAACATGACAAGCCAGAAAGGGCTGGCAAAACATATTCAGGGCACTAAATGAGAAAAACATGAAGCCAAGAATACTTTATCCAGCAAGCCTGACATTCAAAATGCAAGAAGGGATACAGAGTTTCCAAGACTGGGAATGCTTAAAAGAGTATGTGACTACCAAGCCAGTACTACAAGAAAAATTAAAGGGGGATTCTATAAAAGAAGAGAAAACCCAGGAGGGTCATAGAACAGAAAATGACAGAAAGAACCTATAGAAACAAGGACTTCACAGGCAACATGGTGTCAATAATCACTCTCAATGTGAACAGCCTAAACACTTCCATGAAACAGCACAGGGTTGCAGATTGGATAAAACGACAGTACCCATCCATATGGTGTCTACAAGAGACCCATCTGGAACCTAAGTTTACTTCCAGACTAAAAGTGAAGGGATGACCGTAATGGAAAAGCTTTCAGTTTTTCTCCATTGTGAATGATATTTGCGGTGGGTTTTTCATAGATGGCTTTGATAATATTGAGGTATGTGCCCTCTATCCCTACACTTTGAAGAGTTTTGATCAGGAAGGGATGCTGTACTTTGTCAAATGCTTTTTCAGCATCTATTGAGAGTATCATATGGTTCTTGTTCTTTCTTTTATGAATGTGTTGTAGCACATTGATTGATTTGTGGATGTTGAACCAACCCTGCAGCCCTGGAATAAATCCCACTTGATCGTGGTGAATAATCCTTTTAATGTACTGTTGAATCCTATTGGCTAGTATTTTGGTGAGAATTTGTGTTCTTCAAGGATATTGGTCTGTAGTTCTCTTTTTTTGGTGGGATCCTTGTCTGGTTTTGGGATCAAGGTGATGCTGGCCTCATAAAATGAGTTTGGAAGTTGTCCTTCCATTTCTATTTTTTGGAACAGTTTCAGGAGAATAGAAATTAATTCTTCTTTAAATGTTTGATACAATTCCCCTGGGAAGCCATCAGGCCCTGGGCTTTTGTTTGTTTGGAGATTTTTGATGACTGTTTCAATCTCCTTACTGGTTATCGGTCTGTCCAGGTTTTCTATTTCTTCCTGGTTCAGTTGTGGTAGTTTATATGTCTCTAGGAATGCATCCATTTCTTCCAGATTGTCAAATTTGTTGGCATAGAGTTTCTCATAGTATGTTCTTATAATTGTCTGTATTTCTTTGGTGTTAGTTGTGATCTCTCCTCTTTCATTCATGATTTTATTTATTTGGGTCCTTTCTCTTTTCTTTTTGATAAGTCTGGCCAGGGGTTTATCAATCTTATTGATTCTTTCAAAGAACCAGCTCCTAGTTTCAAGGATTTTTTCTATTTTTTTTTTTTTTTTTTGTTTCTATTTCATTGATTTCTGCTCTGATCTTTATGATTTCTCTTCTCCTGCTGGGTTTAGGGTTTCTTTCTTGTTCTTTCTCCAGCTCCTTTAGGTGTAGGGTTAGGTTGTGTACTTGAGACCTTTCTTATTTCTTGAGAAAGGCTTGTACCGCTATGTATTTTCCTCTCAGGACTGCCTTTGCTTTGTCCCACAGATTTTGAACCATTGTGTTTTTGTTATCATTTGTTTCCATGAATTTTTTCAATTCTTCTTTAATTTCCTGGTTGACCCATTCATTCTTTAGTAGGATGCTGTTTAGTCTCCATGTATTGGGTTCTTTCCAGCTTTCCTCTTGTGATTGAGTTCTAGCTTCAGAGCGTTGTGGTCTGAAAATATGCAGGGAATGATCCTAATCTTTTGATACCAGTTGAGACCTGATTTGTGACCCAGTATGTGATCTATTCTGGAGAAGATTCCATGTGCACTAGAGAAGAATGTGTATTCTGTTGCTTTGGGATGAAATGTTCTGAATATATCTGTGATGTCCATCAGGTCCAATGTGTCATTTAAGGCCTTTATTTTCTTGTTGATCTTTTGCTTGGATGATCTGTCCATTTCAGTGAGGGGAGTGTTAAAGTCCCCGACTATTATTGTATTATTGTTGATGTGTTTCTTTGATTTTGTTATTAATTGGTTTATATAGTTGGCTGCTCCCATGTTAGGGGCATAGATATTTAAAATTGTTAGATCTTCTTGTTGGACAGACCCTTTGAGTAGGATATAGTGTCCTTCCTCATCTCTTATTATAGTCTTTGGCTTAAAATCTAGTTGATCTGATATAAGGGTTGGCACTCCAGCTTTCGTCTGATGCCCATTAGCATGGTAAATTGTTTTCCACCCCCTCACTTTAAATCTGGAGGTGTCTTCACGTCTAAAATTAGTTTCATGTAGGCAACATATAGATGGGTTTTGTTTTTTTATCCATTCTGATATCCTGTGTCTTTTGATTGGGGCATTTAGCCCATTAACATTCAGGGTAACTATTGAGAGATATGAATTTAGTACCATTCTATAGCCTGTAAAGTGACTGTTATTGTATATTGTCTCTGTACCTTTCTGATCTACTACTTTTAGGCTCTCTCTTTGCTTAGTGGACCCCTTTCAATATTTCCTGTAGAGCTGGTTTGGTGTTTGCAAATTCTTTCAGTTTTTGTTTGTCCTGGAAGCTTTTTATCTCTCCTTCTATTTTCAATGATAGCCTAACTGGATAGAGTATTCTTGGCTGCATGTTTTTCTCATTTAGTGCTCTGAATATATCATGCCAGCTCTTTCTGGCCTGCCAGGTCTCTGTGGATAAGTCTGCTGCCAATCTAATATTTTTACCATTGTATGTTACAGACTTCTTTTCCTGGGCTGCTTTCAGGATTTTTCTCTTTGTCACTAAGACTTGTCAATTTTACTATTAGATGATGGGGTGTGGGCTTATTCTTGTTGATTTTGAGGGGGGTTCTCTGCACCTCCTGGATATTGATGCTTGTTCCCTTTGCCATATTAGGGAAATTCTCTCCAATAATTCTCTCCAATAGACCTTCTGCTCCCCTCTCTCTTTCTTTTTCTTCTGGAATCCCAATTATTCTAATGTTGTTTCATCTTATGGTGTCATTTATGTCTCGAATTCTCCCCTCGTGGTCCAGTAGCTGTTTGTCCCTCTTTTGCTCAGCTTCTTTATTCTCTGTCATTTGATCTTCTATATCACTAATTCTTTCTTCTGCCTCATTTATCCTAGCAGAGAGAGCCTCCATTTTTTATTGTACCTCGTTAATAGCTTTTTGATTTCAACTTGGTTAGATTTTAGTTCTTTAATTTCTCCAGAAAGGGCTTTTATATCTCCAGAGAGGTTTCTCTAATATCTTCCATGCCTTTTTCGAGCCCGGCTAGAACCTTCTGAATCATCATTCTGAACTCTAGATCTGACATATTACCAATGTCCATGTTGATTAGGTCCACAGCCTTCAGTACTGCCTCTTGTTCTTTTGTTTGTGGTGGTTTTTTCCACCTTGTCATTTTGTACAGGTAAGATGGTATGAAGGATCAAATAAAATAATAGAAAGGTGGCAAAGACCCCAGAAAAATGCACTTTAACCAAATCAGAAGAGACCCCAAATTGTGGGGGAGAGAAAGGGTATAAAAAGAGGTTCAGAAAAAAAAAAGAAGAAAAAAATTTTAAAAAAATAAAACAAGGGGCGCCTGGGTGGCTCAGTGGGTTAAAGTCTCTGCCTTCGGCTCAGGTCATGATCTCAGAGTCCTGGGATCGAGCCCCACTTCGGGCTCTCCACTCAGCGGGGAGCCTGCTTCCCTTCCTCTCTTTCTCTCTGCCTGCCTCTCTGCCTACTTGTGATCTCTGTCAAATAAATAAAATCTTTAAAAAAAAAATAAAAAAAATAAAACAAATAAAAAATATAAAAAAGAAAGAAAAAATATTTTAGATAAACTAGTCAAAAAACGTTAAAAGAGAAAAGGGTAAAATTTTAAAAAATTTAGTAGAAAAAAAAAAGAAAGAAAATACAATTGAAAAAAAAATTGAATTAACCGCAAGACTAAAGAATCATGGGGAGAATGCCATGAGTTCCGTGCTTTGCTTTCTCCTCCTCTGGAACTCCGCTGCTGTCCTAGGTATTGAACCTGCTTTCCTTGATAGATGAACTTCGTCCTGGCTGGATATTTTGTTGATCTTCTGGGGGAGGGGCCTGTTGTAGTGACTCTCAAGTGTCTTTGCCTGAGGCGGAATTGCACTGCCCTTACTGGGGCCGGACTAAGTAATCTGCTCGGGTTTGCTTTTGGGAGCTTTTGTTCCCTGAAAGCTTTCCGTAGGGTTCTGGAGGACAGGAATGAAAATGGCAGCCTCTCAGTCTCCGGCTTGGAGGAGCCAAGAGCCCAGGTCCCCACTCCTCAGTGTGCCCCCACAGAACAGCATCCTATCACTCCCGTATCCCCAGCCTCCAGCCGCGCTCCGAGCTCACCAAGCTTGAGACCAGTTCAAGGTAACCCCGAGATGAGAGTTCAGTCCATGGCTCTGTCTCTGTAGCTGGCTTCTCCATTCTAATACCTGCGAGCTCTGCGACACTCAGATACCCCTGATCCTTCTGTGACCCTGCGGGACCTGGGGCCATGCTGACCCCGCATGGGCTTCACCCTGGTTTAGCCTCTGGAGCAATGTCCCTCAGTGGAACAGACTTTTAAAAGTCCTGATTTTGTGCTCCATTGCTCCGCCGCTTGCTGGGTGCCAGCCCCTCTCCCCGCGGTCTATCTTCCCGTCATTTTGGATTCACTTCTCCGCCAGTCCTACCTTTCCAAAAGTGGTTGATTTTCTGTTTCTACAATTGCCGTTCTTCTCTTTGATCTCCCGTTGGATTTGTAGGTGTTTGCAATGTTTAGATAAGCTATCAAGCTGATCTCCTGCTACCAGATGTAGTCTCAGCCTGCTACTTCTCTGCCATCTTGACTCCTCCCACTACATTATTCTTAAAGTGTCTATCCACCAAGAAGATCTAACATTTGTAAATATTTATGTTCCCAATATGGGAAGATTCAACTACATAAGACAACTGTTAATCAAGATAAAGATCATATTGATATGAATACTTCAATAGTAGGGGATCTTAACATGCCGCTCTCAGTAATAGACAGATCATCCAAGCAGAAAATAAATAAACAAGAGCATTGAATGACACATTGGACCAGATGGACCTCATAAATATATACAGAACATTCCACCCTAAAACAATAGAATACTTATTCTTCTTGAGTGCACATGGAACTTTCTCCAGAATAGACCAAATACTAGGTCACAAATCAGGGCTCAACTGATACCAAAGGACTGAGATTATTTCCTGAATATTCTCAGACTACAATGGTTTGAAACTGGAACTCAACCACAAGAAAAAGTTGGAAGGAATTCAAGCACTTGGAATCTAAAGATCACCCTCCTTAAAATGAGAATGATAACACTTCAGCCCAAAACCTAAGGAATACAACAAAGGTGGTCCCAAGCGGGAAATACAGTACCACCCAAGCCTCCCTCAAAAAAGTTGAAAAATCCAGAATACACCAGCTGTCTTTATATCTTCAAGAACTGGAAATTCAACAATGAATTAAGCCAACCCCACACACAAGAAGGGAAATTCTAGAAATTAGAGCAGAGATCTATAAGATAGAAACTAGGGATACAGTAGAACACATCAATGAAACTAGAAGCTGGTTTTTTGAAAGAATCAATAAAATTAATAAACCACTGGCCAAACTAATTGAAAATAAAAGAGAGAGGTCCCAAATTAATAAAATTATGAATGAAAAGGTAGAGATTGCCACCAATGCCAAGGAAATAGAAACAATCATCAAAATTATTATCAAAAGTTGTATACCAATAAGTTAAGCAACTAGACGAAATGGATGTATTCCTGGAAACCTATAAACGTCCAAAACTGAATCAGGAAGAAATTGACAACCTGAAAACACCAATATCTAGTAATGAGATTGAAGCAGTGATGAAAAACCTCCCAAAAAACAAGAGCACAGGACGTAATGGATTCCCTGGAGAATTCTACCAAACATTCAAAGAAGAAATAATACCAATTCTCCTGAAGTTATTTCAAAAGATAGAAACAAAAGGAAAACTTTCAGACTCTTTACGAAGCCAGCATACCCTGATTGCCAAACCAGGCAAAGATCCCACCAATAAGGAGAATTTCAGACCAATATCCTCAATGAATATTGTTGCCAAGATTCTCAACAAGATCCTAGCTAATAGGATCCAACAGTACATTAAAAAGATTATCCACCATGACCTGGTGGGATTTATCCATGGGATGCAAGCGTGGTTCAACATTTGCAAATCCATCAGTGTGAAAGAACAAATCAATAAGGAAAGAGAGAAGAAGCACATGGTCCTCTCAATTGATGCAGAAAAAGCATTGGACAAGATACAGCATCCGTTCCTGATTAAAACGATTCACAGTATAGGAATAGAGGGAACATTCCTCAACTTCATAAAATCCATCTACAAAAAACCCACAGTGAATATCATCCTCAATGGGAAAAAGCTGACAGCCTTCCCTTTGAGATCAGGAACATGACGAGGATGTCCACTCTAGCCACTGTTGTTCAACATAGTACTAGAAGTCCCAACAACAGCAATCAGACAACAAAGAGAAATAAAAGGTATTCAAATTGGCAAAGAAGAAGTCAAACTCTCTCTCGGCAGATAACATGATACTTTATATGGAAAACTCAAAGACTCCACCCCCCAAACTACAAGAACTCATACAGCAATTCAGTAATATGGCAAGATAATAAATCAATGTACAGAAATCAGTTGCTTTCTTATATACTAACAATGAAAATATAGAAAGGAAACTTAGAGAATTGATTCCATTTACTATAGCACCAAGAACCATAAGATACCTGGGAATAAACCTAACCAAAGAAGTAAAGGATCTGTACTTGAGGAACTACAGAACACTCATGAAAGAAATTGAAGAAGACACAAAAAGATGGAAAAGCATTACCATGGTCATGGGGCAGAAGAATAAACATTGTTAAAATGCCTATACTGCCTAGAGCCATCTATACTTTCAATGCCATCCCAATCAAAATTCCACTGGGATTTTTCAAAGAGCTGGAACAAACAATCCTAAAATTTGTATGGAACCAGAAGAGACCCCAAATTGCTAAGGAAATGTTGAAAAAGAAAAACAAAACTTGAGGCCTCATGTTGCCTGATTTCAAGCTTTACTACAAATCTGTGATCATGAGGAGAGCATGGTTTTGGCACAAAAACAGATATATAGACCAGTGGAACATATTAGAGAGCCCAGATATGGACCCTCAACTCTATGGTCAAATAATCTTTGACAAAGCAGGAAAAAAAATACAGAGGAAAAGACAGTCACTTCAATAAATAGTGCTGGGACTATTGGGCAGCTATGTGTAGAAGAATGAAACTCAACCACTCCCTTATAGCATACACAAAGATAAACTCAAAATGGAGAAAAGACCTCATGTGAGGCAGGAATCTATCAAAATCATAAAGGAGAACATAGGCAGTAACCCCTTTGAGAACTAAAACAATTTCTTTCAAGATAGTCTCCAAAGACAAAGGAAACAAAAATGAAAATGAACTTTTGGAACTTCATCAAGATCAAGAGCTTCTGCACAGCAAAGGAAACAGTCAACAAAATAAAGAAGCAACCCATGGAATGGGAGAAGATATTCTCAAAATGACACTACAAAGGGTTGATTTCCAAGATCTCTAAAGAACTTCTGAAACTCAACATCCTAAAACCAAATAATCATGTCAGAAAATGGGCAAAAGACATGAACAGACACTTCTCCAATGAAGACATACAAATGGCTAACAGACACAGAAAAAAATGTTCTTCATCATTAGCCATCATTGAAATTAAAATTAAAACCACATTGAGATACCACCTTACACCAGTTAGATGGCCAAAATCAACAAAACAGTAAACAACAAGTGTTGGAGAGGATGTGGAGAAAGGGAAACCCTCTTACACTGTTGGTCGGAATGCAAGTTGGTGCAGCCACTTCAGAAAACAGTGTGGAAGTTCCTCAAAATATTAAAAATAGAGCTACCCTATAACCCTGCAATGGCACTACTGGGTATCTACCCCAAAGATACAGATGTAATGAAAAGAAGGGTCATCTGGCTGGCTCAGTGGATTAAAGCCTCTGCCTTAGGTCATGATCCCAGTGTCCTGGGATCAAGCCCTGCATCGGGCTCTCTGCTCCATGGGGAGCCTGCTTCCTCCTCTCTCTCTCTGCCTGCCTCTCTGCCTACTTTTGATCTCTCTCTCTCTGTCAAATAAATAAATAAAATCTTAAAAAAAAAGAAGGGTCATCTGTACCCCAATGTTCAAAACAGCAATGGCTACAGTCACCAAACTATGGAAAGAACCAAGATGCCCTTCAATGGACAAATGGATAAAGAAGATATGATTCATATATACAATGGAGTATTATGCCTCCATCAGAAAGGATGAATACTGACCTTTTGTATCAACATGGATGGGACTGGAAGAGATTATTCTGAGTGAAATAATTCAAGCAGAGAAAGTCAATTATAGTATGGTTTCACTTATTTGTGGAGCATAAGAAATAACACAGAGGACACAGGGAGATGGAGAGGAGAAGGAAATTGGGGGAAATTGGAGGGAGAGAGGAACCACGAGTGAGTGGACTCTGAGAAACAAACTGAGGGTTTTGAAGGGGAGAGGGATGAGAGGTTGGGTGAGCCTGGTGGTAGGTATTATGGAGGGCACATATTGCATGGAGCACTTCATGTGGCACATAAAAAATAAATTTTGGAACACTGAAAATAATAATAATTTAAATAAATAAAATACAAAGTAATAGACAAAACATTTAATTGGCTACAACTCCAAACACAAAACACCTCAATGTCTTTCTATTGCAATTAAAATTACAAAATAAATAGAAAATAAGACTCAGTCAATTTCTTATTTTTTTTAAATATAGAGCATCAGACACCAGAAGTTAAGAGGAGAAAGTATTAAACAAGAAAATGAAAATCAAGCAAACAAAACCATCTGCAAAATGAATATTCATCCTTAAAATCCATAGCATTATCATGTCCAATGATAATCAGATCCTATTGTATTTTATTTTCCAGTCACTTCACTTCTTAAATTCCATTGTCATAGGTTTTGATTTGGATTACTTTCTTAAATCATGATTGGTTTTTGTTTTAAAGGGTTTTTTTTAATTTTTTTTTTAATTTTTTACAAATAGTGTGTCAGAACTTGCTCTGTTTGCCTGGATTATATAATCTTAGCCACTTAAGTGAGAAAAATATTTTTTTAATGAATCAAAATGACATGGAATGAAATTATTTCTTCATGCCTTTCTAAGAAAAGAAGACAAGATGAAGTACACAGAAAGTCACTCTTTCTATATTTCTTATTTTAAAACATGTTTATATCTAAAAAGTGATACTTTGGTTACATTGTTGTTGTGGAACTTGGTTCTTGTTCTAAATGGTAAAAGAAAAGTTAAATCAAGTTACAAGTATTCCCCATACTTTTTTTTTTTTTAGAATAAGAATAAATAAAACTTGATGGTTCACTTAAGCAGCTTCAAACATATGAGATTTTACCTTATTTTGAAGGTTTCAGTAAAGATATTCAAAGTAAATGTCATACCTATGACAATTTAATCACACTTCCCAGATGTATTAGCATCCTTGCATTAATGAGGGGAAAATCATTTCTCTAAGAATGTAGCACAGTATTGCCAGAAAAAATGATCTCAATACATTTCCTCCTATGGACCTCAACCCTTGATATACTCTCCATTTTATTATTATAGTAGTATGGAGTTTGATGAAAATTAATATGTGGAAAAAATGTATGTTTTAGTCAGCCATGTAGGAAACTGGAAGTTGCTAATTAAGCAAAAGCTCTATGGGAACAAGTGCCATGGAAACCTCAACAACAGCTGATGAATTGATGGGATCTCAATGTGGACAAGTCTGAGAGGTAATAACTGGGGGTGCAATCATTGAGGGATCTCACACTTTTTTTAGTTTTACCTCCAGGAACTTGGCCTTTGCATATTTTGTCCCACTGAAGACCCAATGGAGAGCCTAAAAAACTAAGAGCACGTGTGAAGTTAACAATCCAGAAGCATTAAAAGACTGAGACCTTCTCATGGCATTGTAGAATTCTTCCCTTCTCCCTATACATTACCAAAAATTAATAAAAGACTGTTTACATTAGTGTTTTCTTTATTCTAAATACATGACAGCCAGCTGTCAAGAAAAAATTATAAGAATTAATAAAAGCCAAAAAAATTTAAAAAAAAACCAGTTTGAAGAAATAGAGCATGATATTCTCAAGTAGAGAATCAGATATGGCAGGAATGTTGGAACTATCAGACCTGGAATATAACAAAAATATTAGAAAGCTATGTCTCCAATGGATAAACCTGAAAGCATGCAAAATCATATAGATAATTGGAGAAAAGGAATGGGTAGCCTAAGGAAGAACAATAAATAATTTCTAGAGATGAAAAACACTGTAACAGAATGAAGGATGGCTTTATGGGTTTGTTGGTAGGTAGTAAATGGTCCAGGCAAGAATCTCTTAGCTTGAGGGTATCCTAATAGAAACTACTCAAACTAAGAAACAGAAAGAGTGTGGAAGGAGCGCCTGGGTGGCTCAGTGGATTAAGCCGCTGCCTTCAGCTCAGGTCATGATCTCAGGGTCCTGGGATCGAGCCCCGCATCGGGCTCTCTGCTCCGCAGGGAGCCTGCTTCCTCCTCTCTCTCTGCCTGCCTCTCTGCCTACTTGTGATCTCTCTCTGTCAAATAAATAAATAAAATATTTAAAAAAAAAAGAGTGTGGAAAAAAATAGAAAAGGATATTGAAAAAGACTGTAGGAAAACTAGAGAGGAGTAACATACTCATAATGAAGGAGAAAAAAAGTGAAAAGAACACAAGAAATATTTGAGTAGCTAGAGTTTCCCCAAATTAATGTCAGAAATTAAACCATAGATACAGGAAGGTCATAAAACTGACTAGAATAAATTATCAAAACCCCCACATCCATGAATATAATTTTCCAACTACAGGAAACTAAGAGGAAAAAAGAAATTATACACACACACACACACACACACACATGTGCTGGAAGAAGCCATGGTTTAAAACAAATTACTTATATAGAAGCAAAGATAAGAATTACAACCAACTTCTCAGAAACAATGTAAGCAAAAAAAGAGTAGAGTGAAATATTTAAGGTGTTGAAAGTGAAGAAACTGACAACCTTGAATTTTGTTCCAACCAAAAATTGTTTTTCAAGAGTGAAGGAAAAATATTTTCTCAGACAAATAAAAGCTGAAGGAATATGTTGAAATATAAACACCTTGCAAGAAATGTTAAAAGAAATTAGAGAGAAAGAAAATAATAAAAATCAAAAACTCAGATCTACATAAATGTTGATAAGGAATAGGTGAAGGCAAAATAAAAAAAAACATTTTTCTTTTCTTTTTTTTAAATTTAATTCAAGTTATTTAACATATAAGATAGTATTGGTTTCAGGAATAGAATTCAGTGAATCATCACTTACAAATAACACTCAGTACTTACCCCAACAAATGCCCTCCTTATTGCCCATCATCCTTTTAGTCCATTCCCCACCTACCTCCCCTGCAGCAAATCTCAATTTGTTCCTTACAGTTGAGTCTCTTCCAGTTTGCCTCCCTCTCTATTTTATCTTATTTTATTTTTCCTTCCCTTCCCTTATGTTCATCTGTTTTGTTTCTTAAATTCCACATATAATTGAAATCATACAGTATTTGTCTTTCTTTAACTGAATTATTTTGCTTAGCATAGCACACTCTAGTTCCATGCACATTGTTGTAAATGGCAAAATTTCATTCTTTTGGATGGATAAGTAATATTCTATTATACACCTCTTTATCCATTCATCAGTAGATGGACAGCCAAATTAGGCTGTTGTTGATAGTGCTGCTATAAATATTGGGATGTATGAGCCCCTTCAAATCAACATTTTTTTCATCCTTTGTATAAATACCTAGTAATGCAATTGCTGGGTCATAGTGTAGTTCTATTTTTAACGTTTTGCAGAATCTCCATAGTGGCTGCACCAGTTTGCATTCCCACCAACAGTGCAAAAGTGTTCCCCTTTCTCCTCATCTTCACAGACACTTGTTCTTTCTTGAGCTGCTTATTTTAGTCATTCTGACAAGCATGAGTTATTATCTCATTGTGGTTTTGATTTGTATTTCCCTGATGATCAGTGATGTTGAGCATTTTTTTCATATGTCTGTTAGCCATTTGTATGTTTTCTTTGGAAAAATTTCTGTTCATGTCTTTAGAAAATATTCATGGTATGATCTCAGTCTTTTTGTAAAGCTGAGGCCTGATTTATGACCCAGTATGTGTTCTGTTCTGGAGAATGTTCCATGTGCACTTAAAAAAAACGGCATTCTTCTGGTTTAGGATGAAATATTCTGAATATATCTATTAAATCCATCTGGTACAGTGTGTCATTGAAAGCCATTGTTTCCTTGATCTGCTCAGATGCTATAAATAGGGTGTTAAAGTCCCTTACTATAATTGTATTATTATCAATGAGTTTCTTTAAGTTTGTTATTAATTCATTTATATATTTAGCTGCTCCCATGTTGGGAGCATAAATATTTACAATTGTTAGATCTTCTCATTTGATAGATGCCTTTATTATAATACATTTCCCTTCTTCATCTCTTATTATAGTCTGGTTTAAAATCTAATTTGTGCAATATAAGCATGGCTAATCCAGCTTTCTTTTGATGTCCATTAGCATAATAGATGGTCTCCACCCCTCTCATTGTCAATCAGGAGGTGCCTTTGGGTCTAAAATGAGTCTCTTACAAACAGCATTCAGTGGGTCTTTTTTTTTTTTAATTCATTCTGATACCTTATGTCTTAAAAGAATTTTTTTAAAGGTTTTATTTATTTATTTGACAGACAGAGATCACAAATAGGCAGAGATGCAAGCAGAGAGAGAAAGGAAGCAAGCTCCCTGGTAGCAGAGAGCTCACCCAGCATGGGGTCCATCCCAGGACACTGGGATCATGACCTGAGCCAAAGGCAGAGGCTTTAACCCAATGAGCCACCCAGAGGTCTCACCTTATGTCTTTTGATTGGAGCATTTAGTCTATTTACAGATAGATATGAATTTAGTGTCATTTTATTACCTGTAAGTATCTGTTCCTGTAAGTTATCTCTTCCCTTTCTAGACTTTGTTGCTTTTGGTCTCTCTTTCCCACTCAAAAGATCCCCTTTAACATCTCTTGCAGAAGTGATTTAGTGTTCACCAACTCCTTTAGTTTTTGCTTGTCTTGGAAACTATTTCTCCTTCTATTCTGAGTGATAGCCTTTTAGATAAAGTATTCCTGGCTGCATTTTTTTTTCCATTTAGAATGTTGACTATATCCTTCTACCTTCTTCTGGCCTGCCCAGTTTCTGCGGACAGGTCTGCTGGTAACCTTATGTGTCTACCTATGTAGGTTAAGGATCTTTTGTCCCTAGCTGCTTTCAGAATTCTCTCTTTATCTTTGTATTTTGCAAGTCACACTATCATATGTCTTGGTGTTGATTTTGTTGATTATGAGGGGAGTTCTTTATGCTTCTTGGACTCGAATGCCTATTTCCTTCTCTAGACTAGGTAAATTCTCAGCTATAATCTATTCAAATAAACCTTCTGCTTCTTTTTTCCTACTCTTCTGGGACTCCTATGACACAGATATTGTTGTGCTTTATTGAATTGCTGAATTTCCTAAGTCTTTATTCATGATCTAAGAGTTGTTCTTTCTTCTTTTCAGCTTCATTATTTTTCATAATTTTATTTTCTATATCACCTATTTATTCCTCTTCTTCCGCCCTAATTTTTATTTCATCCAGTTGGTTTTGCATCTTGGTTATAGCATTTTTAAATTTCAGACTAACTAGCTTTTAGGTCTTTTGTCTCTGCAGCAAGAGTTTCTCTGGTGTCTTCTATGCTTTTTTCAAGACAAACTAGTATTCTTACCACTGTTGTTCTAAATTCTTCTTCAGATGTATTGTTTATATTTATTTTGAGAAAAAACCTGGCTGTGATTCCTTCTTGATCTTTCTTTTGGGGAGAATTCATCCATCTTGTCATTTTGTCTATATTTCTGTCTTTTGCATGTTACAAGAGCTTGTTATGTTTCCTGCTCCTGAGAATAATACTGTATTGAGAAGAGGTCATATACTGTCCATGGCCTGGTGCTTTAGGAAGTGTCTTTGGCATATGCTCTGTGCATTCTGCTATTGTGTTTTGGTTGCTCTTTCCCACAAGTTAGTCATCTACAGAGTTCCTCCTTGCTTGCAGTGGTGAAATTTGGACTTTTAAATAGGTGGGCTTTAATACGTTTGTTAAAATAAGCCTGATTAAAAAAAAAAAAAAGTTTAAAGCCTTATCCAGAAAAAGAGAAAAGGAAAAGGAACAAAAAAAAGCAAATGAACAGACAAACGAAACACTGTAAACCTGATTCCAAGGAGAAAGAAAGAAAGAAAGCCAGCCTGATCTAAAAAATGAGAAAAAGAAACAAACAAATGAACAAACAACTATAAGCCTGATTCCAAAGAAAAAAGAAAAGAAGGAAAAAAAAATCTTGGTCCTATTTCTACTAGAACTAAAGCTGGTACTTTGGAGCATTCTTTGATTAGTAGACTTGGTACAGGCAAGGGACCTATATTTTTCCTCTGGGTGAGAGACCCAATGCACTGGCTCACATTCAGACCTGCCCTAGTGAAGATGCCTCAAAAGGCGGTCTGGCATTTGGTATAAGTGGTTCCAGCCTCTACTGGGGGTGCTGTGTTGCTTGCTGAAATCCTACTGTGCTGGTGGGTGGAGGTGGAAATGGCTTCAACCTGCCCTCTTGTGCCAGGAGAGAGGAACTCACATTTACTGGTGTTCAGGAAACCCTAACAGAAAACCGAACAACCTCCCCTCCTTTATCCCAGGCTACCATCAGGTCTTTTCCCTCTGGGCTGTTGGCACATTCAGCACCACAGTACTCCTGTGATTTACCTCTAGCATGGGGCTGGGATACGAAACTGCAAATCTTAAAGGACTTGGCAAGGCATGGACCTAATCCCCTGGAGGAGAGTTTTGCAGTTTGTGCCGGGGGTTGTTCTGACCCTACCTGCCCTCTGCACACCTCTGTCCCTGCTCAATGGCACCCATGGGGTTCCTTGTTGTTGGAGAGACAAAATACCATCTTCCAAATGTACCACAGGAAGGGGAATTTTCTCTCTCCAGGCAATCCAGGGGATTCCCCACACCACACAGTCCACTCCTAGGCCTCTACTCTCCCTCTCCATAACAACACTGCCTGTCTGACTTGACTCTGGCAACTGGCATGGCCTTCTAAAACCTCAGAATTTGAGCTCCACTGCTTTCAAAAAAATTGCTGTAGTCAGTTTCTCTCAATTCCTCAGTCAGTGATCTTGGAGGAGTGTTTTTCTTGTGTGATCCCCATGCACTGCTCTCTCTTCCCATCTTCTTTTTGCAAAAAGGGATCCCTTCCCCTGCAGCACCAGGACTTTTCTCTCCCTCAATTCATATCTCTAAACCTTACAGCTGCTGCATTCTCTTCATCTAAATTGTGCAGATTATTCTTTTAATCCTCAGATCAATTTCCTAGTTGTTCAAAATGATTTGCTGTTGATCTAGCTGTGTTTGAGAGACAAGGATGCCCAGAGTCCCCCTACTGCTCCACCATTTTAACTCCTCCTCCCTCTCTCATTTTATGGCTCTGAGGAAGGTTAATGATCTAGTGTGGATAAGTAGTTGTTTTCTTGTCTCTTTCAATTATTTATTTAAACTCTAGTTAGTCAAAATATAGTATAATGTTAGTTTCAGGAATAGAATTCAGTGATTTATCACTTACATATAATATTCAGTTCTTGTCACAACAAATGCTCTCCTTAAAACCCAACACCCATTTAGCCCATCCCCTCACCCACCTCCCTTCCTTCAACCCTCTGTTCTGTATAGTTAAAAGTCTCCTAAGGCTTGCCTCCCTCTCTCTTTTTTCCCATGTTTATCTGTTTTTCACACTGAGTGAAATCATAGTGTATTTATCTTTACCTGACTGAATTATTTTGTTTAGCATGATAATATATGTTAGCTCCATCCACATTATTGCAAATGGTAAGATTTCATTCTTTCTTTTGGCTGAGTAATATCCCATTTCTTCTTTATCTAATCACCAGTAGATGGACATTTGGGTTGTTTCCATAATTTGGCAGATGGTGATAATGTTGCTATAAACATCAGATTGCTTGTGTCACTTTGAATCAGTATTTTTGCCATCTTTTGGGTAAATACCCAGTAGCACAATTGCTGGGTTACAGGGTAGTTTTATTTTTAACTTTTTGAGGAACTTCCATACTGGTTTCCAGAGTGGCTGCATCAGTTTGCACTCCCACAACAGTTAGAGGGGTCCTCTTTCTCTGCATCCTCGCCAACATCTGTTGTTTTCTGTTGTTGATTTTAGCCATTCTGAATGGTGTGTGGTGGTGTCTCATTGTAATTTTGATTTGTATTTTCCTGATGATCAGTGATGTTTAACATCTTTTCATGTGTCTATTAACCATTTGTATGTCTTCTTTGGAAATATGTGTATTTATGTCTTCTGCCGATTTCTTAACTGGATTATTTACTTTTTAGGTATTGAGTTTGATGTTCTTTAGAGATTTGGGGTACTAACCTGTGGAAATTCATAGTGCCTAGCCAGAAAAGATTTAGTAAATACAAGCCCTGGATGGGACTAGTTGAAAAGCAAAGGAGTGTCCAGAAAACTGGGCAGTTTATAGTTTCTGGGCTGAAAACAGCCAGATTCTCGTTATGGCTCAGGGCACTCATCCAGGGAGTAAATACATGACTTAGAAGAAACATTTCTTTGGAGGTCTGGCACTCCATGTTTGTACTCGCATCATGAGCACAGCTTGTTCTAGTCACAGGATACTCCCTATGCCACTGTCTTGATTATTACAGCTTCACATCCCTTCTTGTTTCTCTTGTTCCCTTGTTGTATTGATAACATTCACGATAAAGGTGGAGGCAGAATCTTGCTTAGGACCTTTTGCCACTAGGATATCTGGCCCCCAGGCCCTCTCCTTTCTCCTACTAAGGTGTCTGGAGTAATCTTTTCATTTACCATCTCAGAGTTTGCAGGCCAAGACTGAAACTAACCCTTTATCAGATATGTCATTTGAAAATATCTTCTCCTATTCCGTCGATTGCTTTTTTGTTTTGCTGATCATTTTCCTTGCTGTGCAGAAGCTTCTTACCTTGACGAAGTCCCAATTGTGTATTTTTACTTTTGTTTTCCTTGCCTCTGGAGACATATCTAGAAAGATGTTTTATGCCCAGTGTCAAGGAGGTTATTGTCTGTGTTCTCCTACAGAATTTTCATGGTTTCAAGTGTCATACTTAGGTTTTTAATATGTTTTGAATATATTTTTGTGTTTGATATAAGAAAGTGGTCCAGTTTTATTCTTTTGCATGTTTCTGTCCAGTGTTCCCAACACCACTTGTTGAAGAGGCAGACTTTTTCCTATTGGATATTCTCTCCCGCTTTGTCAAAGATTAATTGACCATATAACTGCAGGCTTATTTTTTTTTTCTTCAGTTCCATTGATCCGTGTATCTGTTTTTATGCCAGTACCATACTGTCTTGATGACTACAGTTTTGTAATATAGCTTGCTGTCCAGAATTGCCATGCCTTAATCTTTGCTTTTCTTTTTCAAGATTGCTTTGACTATTTAGGGTCTTTTGTGGTTCAGTACTAATTTTAGGATTATTTGTTCTAGCTCTGTGAAATATGCTGTTGGTATTTTGATAGGGATTGCATTAATCGTGAAGTTTGCTTTGGATAGTATAGACATTTTAACAATATTTGTTCTCCCAGTCCATAAGTGTGGAATTATTTCCATTTCATTGTGTCATCTTCAATTTCTTTGATCAGTGTTTTAGTTTTCAGAGTACATGTCTTTCACCTCTTTTGTTAGATTTATTACTAGGTATCTTATTGTTTTTGGTGCAATTGTAAATTGGATTGTAAATTATATAATTTTTAACCCAAAGTAGATGTTTGATGTGTATGATTTAACTACCATATGTTCAAAATTCTGAAATGCACTTTACAAAATCTAAGGAGGGCAATGTCCATAAAGAGAATAGTTGAACACGAATTTCTTCTGTTTAGTAAAAGTGTCAGTCACTAAGTGTAGTTCAATGTCATTGCTGGTGTTTACAACTTTTTTGGTCTATTGCCTACCTAACTCATTTTTTGTTAATTTACTCCATGCCACTTTAAATTTTTATACAGTTTTTATATTAAGTAAAAAAAATTAAAACTCACAATTACTTATAGGTAAAAACAATGTGTTTTAAGTTGACACATTTTTTTCATTACTATATATGTTTGGTATGTGTATAATTGAATACCTTTATTTTGCAGTTTTGTCCGAATTTACCTCTAAGCAATTCCTGAGCACATTACTACCCTGGTCTTCAAGTTAATGAGTGGAACCAGAGTTAAGGTGGGAGGAGTATGGACCAAAGGGCGCAAAGAAAACTGTTCAAAGCAAAGGCCAGCTCACAGCACCAGACATGGAAACCTGAAAATGAAATAGAAGGCATAAAGATTTCAAATCTTGTAAAACTTTTTAAATCAAGAGGACAAACACTTCTACACATAAAAGAAAATCTAAAAGATTATTAATTAAAAGTTGACAGATTTACAGTTTTAGTTCAAGGAGGTGAGAAACTGGAGTGTTTGATCTCGCTCTTAAAAGAGAAAAAAAAAGGTGGACAAATTGCTAATTAGTTACTTTATTTTGAACCAATCAGAAAACTTAAATTGCAGGGGAAACAACTAACTTCAGTTTTAGGTTGATCTCATAATTGCTCTATTGGTAGATATTTCTATTTCCTCTCTGTAAAGAGACTTAGTCTTAAAAACATTCACAAATTTGCCCTCAGTTTCTAAGGAATATGTAGTATAGCTGGAATTTGTACCTAAGTTTCTTCTATAAAATTCTTTGATCTTAAACACTACACTGGCTTAAACCAGTAATGTAATTGATACTATATTTTTTACTGTATGAAATGGTGTTTAGTATAATTTTTGATAATTAAATTTGTGTTCTAAATAAATATAAATAAAATGTTGATTTTATTTCTGGATTGCTTTTTTATATATCTCTACTTTTATATTTTATTCTAATGGATTTGCTCAGTTCTTCATCCTTAAAGTTAATAATGAGACACAGGAAATAACTTTTATTTAATCATTATTTTTTATATTATCTTCAATTTTATATCTATCTTATATATCTTCTACTAAATATTATCTTCCAATTGTTAATTCCTACAAATGTTTTTCAGATTCTAGCTTACCACTGTTTTTACTTTTCAATGACAGTTTAAATGTCACATAATTAGGTAAAACAATTTTCAAACAATGTCTAAATAATGAAAGAAAATATTGAAGAAAAAAAGATAGTATAAATAAATATTTTTATGTTCTTGGATTAGTTCATAGGTACCAGAAATCAAAGACTATCTAAGGGCAGAATTATTAATTAATTTGGATTTCTAAACAGAAATATTTATGCAACTATTTTCAGGGCTAAGTCTTTTCCCACTGCATGTTTAACAGAAGTTTATTAAACACTGACAGGCTGGTGAAGATGCAATAAAAGTTTATGGGTAGCTCAGTATATAGCTGAGCAGTTTTCATGATCACTGCTTTGGGAGCCTTACCCAACTTTGGTAAAACATAGTGAACAGAACAGGCTATGAAATAAGGTAAGTTGATTGATTATATTTCTTCATTTCTTTCATGTTTCCAAATAATTATTTATTATTTTAATTCATGTTAGCAATATTCCTGTTTATCAGCACTTGTTTAAAATAGAAAAGGTAACTTTCATTTGCTAATTTAAATATATATATCTCTTGTACTAAAACAGGAGAAAACATTTTTAAATTTTTTTAAGATATGAGAATATTTTCTTTGCCCACCTCTTCATTATAATTTTTGTCAGACTTAGTTGACTCAAATCATGTTTATTTAATTACTTCATATAGGAAAAAAGATTAAAAAATATTTTGAAATGTACAAGTACTCTAAGTATGAGTTAATGTATTTTATTTAAGAAAATATATTTAGGCAGAATAGACTACAACTGTTATAAAACATTTAATCTTTTCTAGCAAATCTTTTAAAGGTCAGTAATCAAGTAACCATCTAATAAACTGTTACTTATTTTGAAAATAAATATATACAAAAAGGACATCAATATATAATTTCCCCAAAAATGTTTTGCTTGAAATTACTGTGGTCTAAAATGTGATCACTGAAATTACCACCTACAGCATATAAACAATTTTAGTACTGATTGCTTATGAGTACTCGCATGAGCAATTTAATTTTAATACATTAACTTTGTTCTAATTCTTCAAGATAAAAGGTTTGCTTCATAACAGTATACATTTACACTTTTAGACTTTTCTTAAAAATAGAAAGGCATAATCCTTATTGACTTCTTGATACCAAAGTAAGATAATACTTTGAGTGAGATAAACTTGTTTAAAGTTAAACATTAAATGCATTTGTGTTCTTTCTCACATAACATTGAGCAATTCAGTTTCATTTTCTTAACGGCTTCATATATCCCCTGCCATTTTGATTAGATCTAGTTTACATTTAGGTTCTTTAAAGATTAGAGATGCAATAAACAGCTTAATATGTGTAATAGGAAATCGTACAGTAAGACTGAACGCTAATCTTTAAACTTTCATTCATAAAGTATATTTTTTAAAAAGTGAGCTTGTGCTTACTTGTTGTCAGGCTCTGAACTACTTCTGAACTATATTCCATTAAGAGTATAAAAATCTGGGGTGCCTAAGTGGCACAGTTGTTGAAGTGTCAGACTCTTGGTTTTGGCTCAAATTGTGATCTCAGGGTTGTGAAATTGAGCCCCTAGTGAGGTCTATGCTCAGAATAGGGTGCTTAAGTCTCTCTCTCCCTCTCCCTCTGCCTCTTCCTCCCACTCTCCCTCTCAATAAATAAATAAATCTTAAAAAAATAACAATCCAATGAAGGAAATTAACATATATATTAATAAGGACAATAGATATGCTATGTGATGTGGTAAAATGGAAAAAAGGATTGATTAACTCTGCCTCTAAGAGTGGTAGAAAAGGACTCACCAAGAACATGGCATTTGAACTGGGCATAAATTAATGCTAATTTAGAAGAGCAAATGTGGAAGGATTGAAGAAAGATTAAATAGCATGTACTTAAGAAGACATGTTACCCAAGAAAGATGTTACAATGGTGGAGATAGGATGAAGGTATAATTCTGAAAGTATTTTGGAGATAGAACCAACAGTCCTTTTGAGTGATTGAATGTTGTAGAAAGATACAAAAGAGGGAAAGTAAGTGTTTAGGTTGGGGTAACTGTATATATGAACTATCCTAGATAATTACAGGAGAAGGGGTTAATGTGAGAGACCAAAACAAATAATTTTAAGATCAGCAACTTATAAGCATTATATTGTACACCTGAAACTAATATTATATTATATGTTAACTAGAATTTAAATAAAAACTCAAAAAAATGAAATGAGCAATTTATGAAAGTATTTACCATTGAAATTCTAAATTCCTATCTGGGTATATGCCATTGAATTAAGATTTGTATAAAAATCATAGAATACACAAAAGTGAGGGAAACTTGAAGAGTACAAGAAATGAGAGATGTATGGCCAAAACTAAATTAAACAAATAAAGTTTAAGATAATTACTGGAAGAAATCTTTTCCTAACCTACATTTAGGTATCCTCTGTATGCTAACTCACATAATGTTATGAGAAAATAAATACATATGTTTGATATGAGAGTTTAGTATATCATACTTATATTGTGAAGGAGGAACTTGAAGATGATTTAATTCAAATATTTTTTTGAAGTGACAGCTCCCAAATATATACTATATGCCTATATCATTTTTCATAATATTTTATATTTGTATTCACATATATTTATATTCTTTTCCACAGTATTGTTATAAGAAAGCAGTGTTAGTGTTCGAGGAACAGAATTTAAGGTAGGAAGAACTAGAACTTTTGATTTTGAGATAATAGCTTATTTCCTCTAAGGTTGAAGTTTCTAATGAGCAAAATGTGGATAACATTATCTCTTTAAAAAATAGTGAGAGTTAGGGGACACAAGGTAGGTGTCAGATTTCCTTCACTTGAGAAAGGCTCTAACATGAGAGAGCAAGGCACATCTACTTGGAGATCTTTTCTTCCCTTTATGTTTCATCTTAGTTACCACAATAATGTATATCATCAATTCACTCTATTTATTAAAAATTACTTGTGTTGTTTACATTTTGCCAATGTTTATTGTTTTAGATTATAAACAACTGTCTTTAGTTCTGCCTGTTTACTTAGTTAAAAAAAGAGGAATGTAAATACTCTTACCACAGTGATGATGGTTTACTGTAGTTATATATTTTACATTTTAAATATACATTTCTTTTCTTTCTTTAGATGGCAAAGAAAAAATTTACTGGATTAGAAATCTCTCTGATTGTCCTTTTTGCTATAGTTACTATAATAGCTATTGCCCTAATTGTTGTTTTAGCAACTAAGACACCTGCTGTTGAAGGTAAGTAATGTTAAAAATACTTGCACATTATAGTTGAAGTTAAATAAAATTTACTCCATAATAGTTATGGATTTTCAAAAGTAATCTACATGAGATGAAAAATGTGAAGAAAGATTTCAAGTAAGTTACATAATTATCCCAAATCTTTCTATCCATTATATTACAGTTATTTCAATGAAGAGCTGTTGTAATTAAGCAATCTATGTACTTTGACATTAAAGACCTTTCCCACATTGTGTTGCTTAAACAATTGTGAAGAGCCAAAGGATCAAGGTGTTAATGGAAGGTGAAATAATCATCTGTTTTTAGTGAGGTTCCTCTAATTAATGGGAAAACCTGGGTTTTTGCTCTGGCCTTGAGATACTTGCAAAAGTATGAGGGGCAGAGTGGAAAATCTCGGGGAATACCCTCTTTATTTTAGTCTCTCTCTCTCTCTTTTTTTTAAGTAAGAGAGAGAATGTATAACAAAAACAGGTAGAGGGAAGGTGAAACAAAGCTTGAAGCATTTATCTTTTTTCCCCTGGATATTTCTGTCCTAATTTAGAGTAAATGCATACTACTCTGATCCACCTAACCTCTTTTTTCAATCATTCTTTCAGGACCAAATCAGAATTAGAAATGCTGTTACAAATTACCTTCTACTCTAATAATAGTTAGTTTTCTACTGTTATTAGTCATTTGTTTTACCTGCTCCTAGTAAACTGAAAGCTCACTACACTGTGACACAATCATTTTATTTTACCCATATCTGATTACTGGAAAGTAATTATACAGAATTGGAATTTGTTTCTCTTTGCAGTTCCTTGCTTTCTCTTCTGTTCACTTCAAAATATTGTTTTCCTCCTACTTTTCCCTTGTCTGCTCTAATTCTTTTCTCCTTCTCTATATTCCTTTCCCACCCATATATTTCCATCTTTTTCTTCATCTATAAAACGCATTTTTTCATAAATGTGGTAGAATGAGCATTTTGCTTCCTTTTGAATCTACCTCAAGAACTTCTGTGAAAATATTTTGTTTTTCTGCAGAAACAGTCAATAGGGCTCTGCACAGTTTTTAAATATTATTTGGATATTTTCCTTTGGTGACTAGGACTTGAATTTGTGGGTCATTTATTAGTGTAAAATTTTTTATTTTTATTATATGTGTAAATTCATTTGTTATTTCAATGCAATGCATTTGTTATCCCCCAAATCTGAAAAAAAAAATTTAACACCATGTTTTATTTTACTAACCTCTTTCTTTCCTAGAAATTAGTAATTCTACTTCAACTCCACCTACCACTCGTACAACCACTGTGTATCCTGGTCCAAGTGATGCTAAATGTCCAAGTGAGCTAAATGATCATATCAATGAGAGGATAAACTGCATTCCAGAGCAATTTCCCACACAGGTCTGCCACAAAAGACTTTAATATTTTTATGAATATATATATATATATATATACACACACATATATATGTATATATATAGTAATTAAATTAAGATAATTGCTCAGTATTGGAACAATTCCATATTTTTAAATATCTAGTAATCATTTAGACTGCACTTATCTTTTTTAAAGCTCCATATAAAGAGATGAGAGATAATTGAAATTGATGAGCTTGATTTTCTGTATTTTTATTCAATAAATTGACAAGTTAGTTTTTTTCATTAAGCATTTTTCCATGCTTAACAAGCTATTGTTAATTTTAAAATCTTTATGAAATTCTGCCCTCGCAAATCTATTTCTTAAAAAAACATAACCTTTGATGGTATAGAACATTTGAGAGAAAATATGAATGCTCCATAAAAGTATTTATAATGATGACATTAAGATGTGTCTGGAAAATAAAGTGATACTCATACTTTAGAAAATTATTATTTTTTTAAATTATTTGGTAGTTTAGGAGAGGAAGCTCAAATGGAGAAAATTAAGGGTGACTTAATAGTGTCATGTAACCCAAAGTTGACTCTTCCTTGGTCTTCATAACCTACATGGAAATAAAGGTCAATGAGAGTATGTGGAAATAAAGGTCAATGAGAGTATGAGTGTGTGTATGTGTGTCTTCACATTTTATAATATCTACATATTGTATGCAATCTATAATATACTATGATATTTATATAATATAAATATATATTAATCAGTGCATTTAAATATACATTATATATGTATTATAATGTAATATGCATATTCAGTATATTATGTGTTATTATATGCATGTAATATGCATATCTAATACATATTAAATCTAAAATAGACATATCTGAATCTTACTCCCTCCATTGCAAGAAAAATGAACTATAAAATTTCTATTAGCCTTATCCTACCATTGTTATCTCATAGTTAACACATAATTTTCTGGTTAATTTGCCATGAAAAGTTGAAAAACAATGAGATTTTTCTTAGGACAACTTTAGGAATAGTAAGTCCTTATAGCCTACCTACTGATAAAACAGCTAGATAAATAGTGTTTACTGTGACATATTAAGATAATTGGCCAGATATTCTCTTTAGGAAACAAAGGCAGCTTAACATAAAATTCTGTTAGGAAAAATATGGGCTGCTAAAATCTTTTTTTTTTTTTAATTTTTATTTGTTTATTTACAGCATAACAGTGTTCATTGTTTTGGCATCACACCCAGTGCTCCATGCAGTACGTGCCCTCCCTATTACCCACCACCTGGTTCCTCAACCTCCCATCCCCCCCACCCCCCCCACCCCCCCCGCTGCCCCTTCATAACCCTCTGGTTGTTTTTCAGAGTCCATAGTCTCTCATGGTTCATCTCCCCTTCCAGTTTCCCTCAACTCCCTCTCCTCTCCATCTCCCCATGTCTAAAATCTTAAAGGGAAACAACATTTCAAAGCCAATTGGTTAAGGTTTTGATGTCTACTACTTTTAATGTCACAGGTTGCTAAATAGTGTTTTCAATGTGAAACAAATTAAACTGATGAATTTAACAAATTTCAGCTAACATGTATTTGTCATTTAAGAAAAGAAGGAGAACTTAATTTAAGAGTAGCTATACTTATAACCTGAGTTTATTAGTCAGCCTGGACATCTATAATAAAATGTCAAGCTGTGTGACTTAAACAATAAGACATTTATGTTCTCAGTGCTGTGGAGGCGAGAAGTCAAGATGCCATCAAGGTTGGTTTCTAGTGAGACTTCTCTTCCTGGCTTGTAGACAGCTGCATTCTTGTGTCTTCACATGATTTTTCCTCTGTGCATGCCCAGATATAGAGATGGAGTGTGTATGTGATCATGTTCAAAGTCTCTTCTTTTTATGAGGACACCAGTCCTATCAAATTTGCGCTCCAGCCTATGACTTCATTTAATCTTATTTACCTCCTTAAATACCCTGTCTCCAAATACAGTCGCATTGGGGATTAGAGGGTTAGGGCTTTCTACATATGAATTGTTGGCGGGGGGGGGCACAATTCAGTCAATAATACAGTCAATCCACTATATATTAATATACCTATTACTACATATATTTCTATATGCATACTCACATACATATAATAAAATAAAAAATATAACAAATGTGTTTTTATCTATCAAAGTTTGTATCTACTGATGGATATTTATTATGTTTTATTTTTTGTTTTTTTCAAATTAAGAAGAAAGAAAATTGAAATTCAGTCATATGTGGAATTTAAGAAACAAAACAAATGAGCAAAGGGGAAAAAAAAAAGAGAGAGAGAGAGAGAGACAAACCAAGAAACAGATTCTTAGCTATAGAGAGAGAACAGACTAATGATTACCAGAAGGGAGTTTGGGTGGGGTGGTGGTTTAAATAGGTGATGGGGTTTAAGGAGGGTAATTGTGATGAACACCAGGTACTGTATGGAAATGCTGAATCACTATATTGTACACTTGAAACTAATATTGCACTCACTGTATCTTAACTAACTGGAATTTAAACAAAAATTTAAAAAATAGATTAAGAATTAAAATAATAAAGGAAAATACCTGAAATCTTGAAAAATAGGCAGAATGACTAAACATAAATAAGAAGTATCAAAATCTATACAAAATAAACCAAATTATTCATATTTTAAAAGCAACAATGAGGATATACATTTTTGAACTAATATTTTGGTATATATGTATGTAGTGGTATGAGTGATGTCTTCCAAAAAATTCCTGTCTACTTGGAGCCTTAGAATATGACTTTATTTGGAAATAGGATCTTTGCAGATATAATTAAATGTTAAATGAGGTTATTAGTGTGGTCCTTAAATACAATGGCTGGTGTCATAAGAGAAGGGGATGACATACAGAGAACTACAGGGAAGAAAGCTGGTGTGAAGATGGAAGTAGAAATTGGAGAAGGTATCTTCAAATCAAGAAATCCTGGATTACCAGGAACTATCAGAATCTAGGAACAGATAAGGAAGCTGTCTTCCCTACAGCCTTAGATGGAGTATGGTTCTGATGGTTCTGCTACACTTTGAAGTAGGATTTCTTGACTCCAGAATGGTGAGAGAATAAATTTCTGTTGATTCAGACAACCCTGTTTATGGCTGTTATTACAGACCTAGGAATCCAATATGATATGTTTGGAAGAACTCCATGTAACTTCATTTTACTGTGCATCTTTACTTAAGTAAAATATGATTGTAATTTACTTCTTTTTTCTTAACACCATTATACCTTACAAAATCAGCATATCTACATCTAATTCTACCTTTTTGTTTTATACTAACATCTTCAAAATTCTTTTAGAAAGACTACTCTAGGGTGCCTGGGTGACTCAGTCGGTTAAGTGTTTGCCTTTGGCTCAGGTCATGATCCCAGGGTCCTGGGATCAAGTCTCACATCAGGGTCCCTACTTCTCCCTCTGCCTGCCACTCCCTCTGTTTGTGATCTCTCTCTGTCTGTTAAATACATAAATAAAATCTTTAAAAAATAAAAAAGATAAATAAAAAGATTAACAATTTTTACATAACTATCTCTTTGTAATTCTGGGAGTATTTCTATAAGTTCTATAACTAAAGGGTTAATTCCCTGATAGAAGTCACACATACTTTATATTCTGATAGATAATGACCCTCCAAAATGTCAAATCCAATTGTACTTCTATTTGCAATGTACATGTAAGTATGTGTATACATGTGTGTGCCTGTGTATGTATATCTAAAGCCACTTTAATTTGATGTTAAAGTAGGAGAGAAGTTAACATGTCAGCTACTAAAAATGTAGGCTTTAAACTTCTTTTCAAGGCAAATAACCAAGAAAAAAAATCCCACAGATGTTCGAATTATGAAAGTGCATCATACTACTAAATTCAAATATTAAGTAGATTTTTAATTATACCAATGCTAAAAGACAGCATTATCATGTGGCTCCACTTTTTATATAAGCATATATAATTTTTTCCACTTCACACAATCTTTCCGTACAGATCATAAAACTACTCAAGTGTTCAGTGTTTTGCGTTATTCATTAGATGTAATGTCTACAACTAGTTGCGACACTGGACGCATAAATTAGTTTAACTAGTTTACTTAAATACTGAACTAATAAGTGGCTGGAAATAACTGCCTTAAGCATTTTATGTAGGCTTGCATTCAGGGCATGTCTTCATCTCTATAGCCTCAATTGCAGCTTGATACATAATTGATACACAAAAATATTCCAGTTCTTCTGGGATGACTACATGACACCAGATTATAATTACTCATAGGGCAGGAACTTTTATTTATTTATTTATTTTAAGATTTTATTTATCTACTTGGTGGAGGGAGAGAGGAGAGGAGAGGGAGGAGCAGACTCTGCACGCTGAGGGCGGAGCCTGATCCACAACCCAGAGATCATGACCTGTACTGAAATCAAGAGTCCTGTGTTTAATCAGCTGAACCATGCAGGTACTCAGGGAAGAAACTTAAAAAAAAAAAAGAAAAAAAAATATATATGGGCTTTGAAGTATATCTTGAACTCTGGGATTGTGAATCTTCAGCTTTGTTTTTGTTTCTCAAGATTACTTTGGCTTCTCTGGGTCCTTTGTGATTCCATACAAATTGTATTATTATTTGTTCTGGGTCTGTGAAAAATATTAGTATTGATTAATATGGTTAATATTAATATTAATATTAACATGGTTAATATTGAACCTGTATATTGCTTTGAGTAATATATCCCCCAAAATTAAAAATTGGGATACCTGGGTAGCTCAGTCTGTTAAGCTTGGAACCACGTCATGATCCCAGGGTCCTGGAATGGAGTCCCATTCCGGAGTCCCATTCCGGATCCCTGCTCAGCGGGAGCCTGCCTCTCCCTCTCCCTCTGCCTGCTGCCCCCCCTGCTTGTGCTCTCTCTCTCTGTGTCAAAAACAAAATAAATAAATAAATAAAATCTTTAAAAAAAGTAAATGCAAACAAAGAAAAACCATAGGTTTATAGTAGTGTGTATTAGCATGTTAATTTGATAAATCACAACTCAGAGCATCAGTCTCTGGTAGAGTGTAATTAATTCAATTGATATTTCTGCCAAGTGGAAGGGACAAGCAAATAGGTGATATTTCAATATATTATATTCTTAAAGAAAGAAACTTGTTTTTCAAACATTTAATTCAAACATTTACTGGAATGAATGAATGTTTTAAAAAATAACAACTGACACGTGATCGTAGTACTAATTCTATGATTCCTTCTATAAATGTTTCACCAGGCAGTTTGTGCCATGAGAGGTTGCTGCTGGAAGCCATGGAATTACTCTACTATTCCTTGGTGCTTCTTCGCAGATAACCATGGCTATAATGCTGACAAAGTGACAACAACAAGTACTGGTGAGAAATATTCTATCATGGTGACCCAATATAATATATTTTAAGTGGAAAACAAAAAATACATTTTAAAATTTTCTTTGGAAAAATATCTTAATAGAATCAAATGGGAAGTTTGTACGCAAGAATGTCTAAATATCTTATATCAAGGATTCAATTTTTGCATAATTATATCTTCCATATAATAAAAGAAGTCATTATTTGGTAAGGGTAATATGATTATAAAACTAATTAATAATTATTAATATTTATAAATAAAATCATCACTCATGCCAACTTTTTCTTCCTTTAAGGACTTGAAGCCACATTAAACAGGATATCTTCACCTACACTATTTGGAAATGATGTTTCTAGTGCTCTCTTAACAGCTCAAAATCAGACACGCAATCGTTTCCGGTTTAAGGTTTGTTTTTTTTTCTATTTATAAAGAGGAGTTAATCATGAAAGGCAGCAATGTGCATTCCCTTCATCTTACTCAGGCATTTTCCCTCTTAAGAAATATTTATTCCAAAGCAAAGGACTAATTGGACTAGTTATTCCATTTCCCTGAGACTGTTTACTGAAATGTAAAATAGGAAGAGTTTGTTCACCAGTTATTTTTGAAGAATTTCATAAGTATAGTCAATGAAAATATTAGATATAGTGTATTTAGAAGAATAAATAATAAACTTACATAATTTTTATTATTTCAACAACAGACTATGATGAAGAATTAGTTCAAAATTTGAGAAACATATTAACTGTGCTGTATAAATGGGACTTTTACTTACTAGTTCTTTTTAATTATATCATTTTTATTCATGATTTTAAAGAAACCAATTCCTGCTGTTTTTTAAGCAAGTAGTTTACTTGTATGATCTTTTGGATTAGGAAGTGAAAACAACACCATATCCTTTGTATAATACTTCTTTAAAGCAATTTCATAGGGGTTAATAGGTTTTTTTTTTTTTTAGCAAAATATAAAATCTTCATGGAATTTCTAAGGGGATGAACACTGAAAAGCAATAAGAGTAATTAAATTCACAAAATTATAGTATTAAAGAATAAATATTTAGTAATAGTATCATTAATTTCCCTATATTTCTTAATCTATCGATAAAAATCTTTATATATTATATATATTACTTCTATAACCAATTCTATACTCTTTGACAATTGATACAATTCTGCATATAACCATAAAACAATGTTAAAATTATGACTAAATCAATAGCTCCTCTACTAAATTATTAAATTTAGCATTTTTTATTCAGAACTTGCATTTGATCCTTATTTCAGAAATGGAAAGTGAAATAATGATTTTGAATCAAATAATGCTAATTTCTTTAAATCTTTGCAGATTACTGATCCAAGTAATAGAAGATATGAAGTTCCTCATCAGTTTGTAGGAGAATTTACTGGAACTGCGGCCTCTGATACATTATATGAGGTGCAGGTTACAGAAAATCCATTTAGCATCAAAGTTATTAGAAAAAGCAATAGGAGAATTTTGTAAGTATCTTATTTTACATTTCTACAAGGTTAAATAACTGGCCAAATTATTCTATTATCATAGAACTAGGAAAGTCTTATTTTTAAGGTATTTTCATGAAAAATAATTTTCCTCCCCAAAGAGAGTAAGTATATATACTTTCAGAAATTATAATGGAAAAGGAGTTTTATTTCCTGTGGATGAAAAGTGTGAGAAGGTGAATGAAAATGTACAAATCTGGGCCAACCAAAGGTGAAGGTAAAGAGCATCACTGATAGAATTTTTGCCTTGCCTATATTTTTACAAAGCTAGAACTCCTATTGTGTCCTTTCCACATTGCTTATTATATTCTGTTGCCAGTTTGTAGGATCAAATAGTTAGTATACAGAAAGGGGCTAATTCCCATAGTAATATTAAAGGACTTTGTGTGTATATGTGTGTGTGTGTGTGTGTGTGTGTGTGTGTGTATGAAACATGTGTGCGTGTGTGTGTGTGTATATATATATATAAATATAAAATTAAATATTGTATGAATACCTTCATTATGAATGTGTTTTGGGGGATATTTGTGACAAGGGATTTAGTAATTTTTAAGATAAATGCTCTATGTCTCTAAGATGGTTAATTAAACAGTTATGTCAAAATCAAATTTTAACAATTACTTTTCTTAAACATAGTTTAAGAATTTGTGGGGCGCCTGGGTGGCTCAGTGGGTTAAGCCTCTGCCTTCAGCTCAGGTCAGGATCTCAGGGTCCTGGGATCGAGCCCTGCATCGGGCTCTCTGCTCAGTGGGGAGCCTGCTTCTCTCTCTCTCTCTCTTTCTCTGCCTACTTGTGATCTCTGTTCTGTCAAATAAATAAATAAATAAAAGAATTTGCAATTAATGTTATGTGAAATGATGAAAGTATTAAATACCACTTAACATTTCTTGTAGTATATGTTTGATGTTCATCAAATATACAGTCTTTTTCATTTTGGAAAAATAATTTTGAATTTAATCTTAATATATATGTTAGAGGTGTGAAAGCCAGTATGGTACTGTATTTTGAAACTGTGTCTCTGGAGCAAGGCAGAATTGGGTTTGAAATCTGGCTCCACACTTACCAGTTTGTCACCTTAGAAAACATGAATGAATTTTCCCTAATTGTGTTATTTGTAAAATGGAATTGATAATGGTAGTTATGCTTTAAGTTTGTGATGAAGATTCAAAGAAGGAATGTGTACAAAGAATCATATTGGTGATGATGCAGCAAATTGTGTCAATGGAATTAACAAATTCTGTTTATGATGTAATTAGTGTTTCCCAAGAAATGATTACAGCTCAAGATTGACATATTCAAAATGAAATATTCTGGATGACTACATAGATACTTCTTTCATAGGACATTTGTGTTTCTGGATAATTTATTTATTTATTTTATTGTACAGGTTTGATACCAGCATTGGTCCCCTGGTATACTCTGATCAGTATTTACAGATCTCAACCAAACTTCCCAGTGAATATATCTATGGTATTGGGGAACATATTCATAAGAGATTTCGTCATGATTTAAACTGGAAAACATGGCCAATTTTTACCCGTGATCAACTTCCTGGTGATGTAAGGAACAATATTTTTTTAATAAATAATATTTTTTAATAAATAAACTATATTGGATCAGATGACAACTTTCATCTACTTGAAACCATAATTTATTTGATGTCAATGATACTTAATCTAGCAGCTCGTTTACTTAAGGGCTGAGGATTTACAATAAAGTCCTAAATCAACTCAAAAAGTAACCAACAGATTTTATGAATGCTTCAATAGGCATATATATCTAATTTATGAATATTTTCTTTTGATTCTGATTTTTATATTTCGTCATTCCCTTTTCAGTCGTTCTTATGCTTAAGCTTATCCGTGGCAGGGCGCCTGGGTGATTCAGTTAGTTGAGCGGTTGAGCATCTGACTTCTGATCTCAGCTCAGGTTTTGATCTCTCGGTTGTGAGTTCAAGTGCCATGTTGGGCTCTATGCTGGACATGGAACTTAATTAAGAAATGAAAACAATTTCTGGGCTCTCTATTCTGTTCCACTGATCTATGTGTCTGTTTTTGTGCCAGTACTATGCTGTCTTGATGATGACAGCTTTGTAATAGAGCTTGAAGTCCGGAATTGTGATGCCACCAACTTTGGCTTTCTTTTTCAATATTCCTTTGGCTATTCGAGGTCTTTTCTGGTTCCATATAAATTTTAGGATTATTTGTTCCATTTCTTTGAAAAAATGGATGGTATTTTGATAGGGATTGCATTAAATGTGTAGATTGCTTTAGGTAGCATAGACATTTTCACAATATTTATTCTTCCAATCCAGGAGCATGGAACATTTTTCCATTTCTTTGTGTCTTCTTCAATTTCTTTCATGAGTACTTTATAATTTTCTGCGTATAGATTCTTAGCCTCTTTGGTTAGGTTTATTCCTAGGTATCTTATAGTTTTGGGTGCAATTGTAAATGGGATTGACTCCTTAATTACTCTCAACTCTATGGTCAACTAATCTTCAACAAAGCAGGAAAGAATGTCCAATGGAAAAAAAGACAGCCTCTTCAATAAATGGTGCTGGTAAAATTGGACAGCCACATGCAGAAAAATGAAATTGGACCACTTCCTTACACCACACATGAAAATAGACTCAAAATGGATGAAGGACCTCAATGTGAGAAAGGAATCCATCCAAATCCTTGAGAACGCAGGCAGCAACCTCTTCGACCTCAGCCGCAGCAACATCTTCCTAGGAACAATGGCAAAGGCAAGGGAAGCAAGGGCAAAAATGACCTATTGGGATTTCATCAAGATCAAAAGCTTTTGCACAGCAAAGGAAACAGTTAACAAAACCAAAAGACAACTTACAGAATGGGAGAAGATATTTGCAAACGACACATCAGATAAAGGGCTAGTATCCAAAATCTATAAGGAACTTAGCAAACTCAACACCCAAAGAACAAACAATCCAATCAAGAAATGGGCAGAGGACATGAACAGACATTTCTGCAAAGAAGACATCCAGATGGCCAACAGACACATGAAAAAGTGCTCCACGTCACTCGGCATCAGGGAAATACAAATCAAAACTACAATGAGATATCACCTCACACCAGTCAGAATGGCTAAAATTAACAAGTCAGGAAATGACAGATGTTGGCGAGGATGCGGAGAAAGGGGAACCCTCCTCCACTGTTGGTGGGAATGCAAGCTGGGGCAACCCCTCTGGAAAACAGCATGGAGGTTCCTCAAAATGTTGAAAATAGAACTACCCTATGACCCAGCAATTGCACTACTGGGTATTTACCCTAAAGATACAAACATAGTGATCCGAAGGGGCACGTGTACCCGAATGTTTATAGCAGCAATGTCTACAATAGCCAAACTATGGAAAGAACCTAGATGTCCATCAACAGATGAATGGATAAAGAAGGGGTGGTATATACCCAATGGAATACTATGCAGCCATCAAAAGAAATGAAATCTTGCCATTTGCGACGACGTGGATGGAACTAGAGGGTATCATGCTTAGTGAAATAAGTCAATCGGAGAAAGACAACTATCATATGATCTCCCTGATATGAGGACATGGAGAAGCAACATGGGGGGTTAGGGGGATAGGAGAAGAATAAATGAATCAAGATGGGATTGGGAGGGAGACAAACCATAAATGACTCTTAATCTCACAAAACAAACTGGGGGTTGCTGGGGGGAGATGGGGTTGGGAGAGGGGGAGAGGGTTATGGACATTGGGGAGGGTATGTGCTATCGTGAGTGCTGTGAAGTGTGTAAACCTGGCGATTCACAGACCTGTACCCCTGGGGATAAAAATACATTATATGTTTATTAAAAAAAAAAAATTGGAAGGGGAGGCGAACCATAAGAGACTATGGACTCTGAAAAACAACCTGAGGGTTTTGAAGGGTCAGGGGTGGGAGGTTGGGGGAACAGGTGGTGGGTAATAGGTAGGGCACGTTTTGCATGGAGCACTGGGTGTTGTGCACAATCAATGAATACTGTTACACTAAAAAATAAATAAAATGGTAAAAAAAATTAAAAAAAATAAATAAAATGGTAAAAAAAAGGAAATGAAAACAAAAACAAACAAACAAAAAAACAATCCACAGCTAGTCATTGCACTAGAATCATTCTAAATGCTAACTGTTCTATATCACTTTGTATGATATGGTGACTTCCTATCCATTGGACATCATATTGTACATCTATGCCTATTTCTTCCTCTTCCATTACATATGATCTTCTTCCATAGGCTTAAATACTTGCACAGGGGAACAGTTCCCTTTGTAAGTACTGAAACATGAGGTTCTTTATCATTTGTACAATAAGTCACTAATAGCTAATTTGAAGTTTAATTTCCCAAGAACTTCTCCCCAACTCTCACATGCAAAATTAGTCTTTACTTTCTAACCCTTTATTCATATTTTAGTATGACAATCACCTCAGGTTAGTATTTGTGTATATATTCATATACTTCTAAAATATGAGATTCTTCTGGACAAAGACCCTGTCATTAAGACATTTATACTTATTGATTTATGATTCCTTTGAGTCAATTCTTAGTGATTTTTTAAAATGCCAGTGCTAACCATTTCATTCCCAAAAATGAATAAATGGATTGTTGTTTTAAAGAGCTTCATTTGATAGAGAACTACTACTAAGAAATTATTAATAATGATTCTACCAATCTTTTTTATATCATCACTATCTGTAATGAATATGTAATAAACACTAGGCTAGGAACTTCATAACTATTTTCCATATATTCTTTCCTTTGAACTTCCATATCCAGCCAGGAACTGTTTTCTTTTACCTTTCAAGTGTATTTGCAATTGGTCTCAACTATTTTATGTACTCATTAGCTCTTCACAAACATACTGCAGAAGTTCTGTGAGGATGGACATCACCTTGGAATTCCCTGAAGTGCCTTGGGCATACATGGGGCATAATGAATAAATGTGCCATTTTCTTATCATTAATACCTTATTAAAACTCAATAATAATAAAACATAAAGTTAAGTAATCTATTTATAGTCTGATGAACATATTATGTCATATATTTTATGTATTAACATATTAATCAAAATAAGTTAATTTTTTGCTATAGGGTTTCATATGTTAAGTACGGTGGAGAAAATTAGTATAGAGATATGAGAAGTAAGTTACAGAAACAAATTGTAATAGATAAAGGCCATTTTAAATATATAGATTTAAATTTCAAATATACCTTAAAAGTTAATTTTTAAATTTTTGCCTTACAGAATAATAATAATTTATATGGCCATCAAACATTCTTCATGTGCATTGAGGATAATTCTGGAAAGTCATTTGGTGTTTTCTTAATGAACAGCAATGCAATGGGTAAGATATTTAATATATTTAAATATTATATTTATTTAATATATTTAATATATTTAAATGAAGTTTAACCTGAAATGTTAGAACTGCTCTCTTATTTCAATCACAGATATTGCATGTCAGAGTAAACTCTATTGTTCATGATTTGCTATGTGAAATTATTACAAGCAGGTATCATTGTTAGTATGACAATGGAATTTTGCCTATCAGTACTTCTATTTTGGGGAGAGTGTACTGCATTGTGACATTCAGGTACTTTCTTTTCCCTTCAGAGCAATACTGAAACACAACCATGAAAAGGCTTATTCCTATTTCCACAGCCTCACTTGTTAAGTTAATATACCACTACAATACAAAAGAGAAATGTCCATATAGGGAGAGAAAGAAGGAAGATTAATTTTTTAGTTTATCATAATTCAAGTAATGTAGAATATATATTTTAAAGATTTTATTTATTCATTTGACAGACGGAGATCACAAATAGGCAGAGAGGCAGGCAGAGAGAGAAGAGGAAGCAGTCTCCCTGCTGAGCAGAGAGCCCAATGCGGGGCTGGATCCCAGGATGCTGGGATCTTGACCTGAGCCGAAGGCAGAGGCTTAACCCTCTGAGCCTCCCAGGTGCCCAATGTAGAATATTTTTTAATCGTTGTGCATGCAATACTAATGTTTAACAGATAAATCAGTGATAATAAAAAACTACAAAATTAAACCATGTCCCAGAAAGAACAATATATTATATGGTTATCAATGTATTATCTACATTGGGAAAAAAATAAACACTTTTATAGTTTTTCTTAGATATTAACATGTGATAATATGATCTTTCAGAGAATCTTCAATTACAACTAATTGAAATGCAATTTTAGAAAAAAATATTTTTGTTGTGAAAGGACTGATCTCTTGCTATGCAGGGGATCCAGGGAAAGATTATGACAACATCTGTAAGAAGAAACATCTGGGATATCCTATCATAAGCCTCATATTTGGTGGCATTCTTTTTCTCCTATATTCTTCCTATTTTCAGTATCTTATTTTACCTTAATTATTTAGAAATATGTGTAAAAATATATGGTTAATGTGAAGCACTGCAATTATTTTATCACTGTGTATATTTTTACTACTTATATATGCTTTTTTAATTTTATTTATAGAAATTTTCATCCAGCCTACTCCAATAATAACTTACAGAGTTATTGGTGGAATTCTGGACTTTTACATCTTTCTAGGAGATACACCAGAACAAGTAGTTCAACAGTATCAAGAGGTATCTTCTACATCTATTTTATAAAATTATTTTCTACTATACTTTTCTTTCATCTCACATCTAATTTTATGTAAGATATCTGGGCCCTCTTAGCTAAATGTATTTTTAAATCTTACCATTTTTCAGGAGTGGGTAGATGGATTTTGTTTTTTCCAATACCATGAAGCCTATGCATATATTAAATGTCTATATTCCTGATATCAAATTGTCCTTGCTTCTAGGCAGCTGAGTTCAGGAGTCGGATTTCTTTGAAATGTTGAGAAATGTAGTAATCTTTACTTATTTATGACCTACTTTTATGGGATAAAGCAAAGGGAAGTATCTTATCTTCAAGGCTGAGGATAGGCAATGGATGTATAGGTCATATACCCCTTTGATAAAAATCCTAAAGGCAAGTGAGTTATAAGTAAAGTTAGTGAAATTTGCTGTTAATGCACAGTAGGTAAACTCCAGGAAAATTGGATCTGATGCTTAGGAATAGAAGGGCAGATTCTGATAAATAGTCTGAAGTCTTATATCTTCTGTCTAACCAAATTTTGCTTTCCTATTAAGTAATGTGTTCATGAACCTAAGTCCAAGATGGGTCATAGAGAGATAAGGAATCCAGTGCTTACCTTGAGACTGCTTCTAAAATATAATTCTGTATTTTTTCTATATAATTATTTTATACAATTGTTCTCTTGTGACTATTAGTTTATATAATTCCTGGTGTTAGTATGGGAAAGTAAGCATAAGATTTAAGGATTATTCCATTTTTTAAAATCTTGTTTTATTGACATAGCTTTGACATACAATTCCCATTTGCTAAAATGATGTTACGGGAGAAGTAATTATTATAAAAAAACTTTCTTTAATAAGGGTCCAAAAATGTGAAATGAGAGTAGGTAGGGTTTTACACAAGTAAATAATTTACAGTGTCTAATAATTCCCAAATTGCTATTAAAATATATGAGTTTCAGAAAACCACACAAATTTTATAGCCTATAATACTAAATCATAATTACGATGTTAGGCTGAGGTTTATGCAGACTTTGGGTATGGTTACTACAACATCTAAACAGTGGATAGCACATTTTTGAAAGAATTCGACATTGGCTTTATGAGTTATTAGCTGGGATTTTTCTCTACCACATGCTAAGTGAAGTCTGTGGTCAGCAGTAGTAGAGTTTGAGTTATGCATGATGTATGAATGCAGCACACGTATAGTATAGTGGCATGCTTGCTTACATCATTTTCTGAGTAGCCTTGCAGAGGCTTGAATTTGAGCAATAACATAAATCATGGTGTAGAATACAGCACAATTAATTACTGTGGCATTTAAGTGAGGTTTAAGTTATGTAGAGAGTAAGAAACTTTAATTCTTGTTTGAAGAAAATCAAAATTTTTTCTGTATAAGCTAACCCACAAGCTGTCTTAATATTTTAAAATTTAAAATTTACTTCATTTGACTAACCAAATAGTTTTAAAAACAATGCTTATATATAAAGTGTAAGATAAATAATATATGAATTAATATGATATGTAATAATATTTTGTATACTTTTATTAAAGACAAATTATGTCATATACATGTATAATACACAAAGACATTTTAATTACATGTCCAAATCTTTAGTGAAATTCCATGAAACATAAAGTGTTTGTGAAATGAGTTTAAAAATGCTATTTTTTTAGTTTTGATACTAATTTATTTTTAAAATAAATTTAATGTTTAATGAGTAGATTATAACTCAATATAAGTAATTTTTTAAAAATGTTACATTGTGGTTTTTTAGACATATGTGATAGAGAAATCATGAAATATACATATATGCACCTAATTTTAAAAAATGCCAATAAAGCTTATATTACAAGCTTTATATAACCTAATACTCAGGGAAAATAATTACTATTAGTTACACCCATATTTCCATATGTAAAATTGTATCCTTTGTTAGGATGACACACTGGTATGCTGTTGCTGGTGTGCACTGAGCACCAGCTTCTTTGGGTCACAGAGAGTGAGAGGAGAAGAGACTCTATTTGGCCCAAGGGGGAGAAACCCTGCATGTGAATGACATAAGTATACTTGATAATATAAGTGGCTTGGAGACTTACAGAACATATTTTATTAATATTTTAAAAATATTAATATTTTGAAAAGGAGAAAAATAAGCACGAAAATATAAGGGGATAGAAATTATCTAGTTTTAAACATTTTTTTCTTACATGGGGACCATTCATTCACTCATTTATTCATTCTGTTGCTACAGGAAGTGAGAGTGTGCTGGGACAATTTTCTTTTTCTCTTTGATGCTATTTTTATATTCTCTTTTTTTAACTTTCCATGCTGGGAAAAATATACCTTTGCAAATGCTGCTTTCTTAAGAGCTAACTTTCTAATTTTTTAACACAAAATAAACAAAGATGAGTGACAAAACGTAAAGTTCTAACAGAATATGCAGGACACAGAATTCAAGTAACACTAAATCTTTGTTCAAAATATGTAATTTAACTTAAGTAAACAGAATAAGAAGCATATTAATAATAATTTTAATGCTCTTTATTAAAATTAATCAAATACCCATTTACTTCAAGCTCATTGGACGACCAGCAATGCCAGCATATTGGAGTCTTGGATTCCAACTGAGTCGCTGGAATTATAAGTCACTTGATGTACTGAAAGAAGTGGTACAAAGAAACCGGGATGCTGGCATACCATTTGTAAGTGGGATGAAGGGTTTATGGGAATATACATCAAGTTAAATATTATCACACAATAATAAATGTATGGATTATTAAGCTGCATTTTAATGATAAAGCATTTTTCAAATCCATACATAAGACCAGGTCTTATTGAAATTCTAAGAACTGATTATGAGTTATACTAGAACAGAATACATAGTTAACTGTGAACATCACATTCAGCTTTTTAATATAGACTGTTTTTTACAGACGATATGCTTTTTAAGGTAAAAAATATTTAGGGGCATCTTGGTGGTTCAGTTGGTTAAGTGTCAGACTCCTGTTTTCAGATCAGGTCCTGATCTCACAGCTGTGGGACTGAGCCCCATGTTGGCCTCTGTGCTCAGTATGGGGTCGGCTTCAGAGTCTCTCTCTCCCTCAAATAAACAAACAAGAATCTTTAAAAAAATTTAAAGTATTTTACGTAATATGTATGTTTTCTTTTCTTTTTTTTAAAAAAAGATTTTATTTATTTGAGAGAGAGAGAATGAGAGGGAGGAGGGTCAGAGGGAGAAGCAGACTCTCTGCTTAGTAGGGATCTGACAACTTGGGGTTCCATCCTGAGACTCCAGGACCATGACCTGAGTAGAAGCCACCTCGGTGCCCCTTTGTTTTGTTTTCTATGCAATGATTCCCATATGTAAAACATAGTACTTATCCAGTGACCATCACTGATATAACTGTGAGTAATTATTTAATGCTTTTGTACTTTAGAACTAGAAAATTACTTTTATAAATAATTACAACAGTGTTTTTAATGAGATAGAAGGGATCTAAGTACGTTTACTTTTTAATCATTAAATTTATAATACAAATTCATTGGACTTAAAGGTTGAAGTGATTAAAGTTCTTTCAATACTAATTAAAATATACTCTACTTAATTTCAGGATACACAGGTCACTGATATTGACTATATGGAAGCCAAGAAAGACTTTACTTATGATAAAGTTGCATTTCAGGGGCTCCCTGAATTTGTTCAAGATTTACATAACCATGGACAAAAATATGTCATCATTTTGGTAATAACATTATATATTTAATATGTTTTTAGTATTCACACTTCTGTAACTTAATAGATTTTCTATAGTTTCTTCTTTCTATTATTAGGACCCTGCAATTTCAATAGATAAGCTTACCAATGGAGCAGCATATGAGACCTATGATAGGGGAAATGCAAAAAATGTGTGGGTAAATGAATCAGATGGGACTACAGCAGTCATTGGAGAGGTAAATTATGATATTCATTAAAGTTGTATTGTTAAGATTTAGGTTGTGCAAAGTTTTTATAAGACTGTGTGTGTGTGTGTGTGTAGTTGGTTTCAAATCTGGACTCAATGATCTCTAAAACAGTTCTTGTAAGAAGACAGGTAATTTTCAGTGCTATATATAATTAAAACAAAACTAACAAAATATAATTTAGATTACAAAAATTCTAATAATTTGGGGTAAGTTAGTTGCTTATATAAATTGATTACTTTTATGTTGGGTATTAAATTTTATGATTTACATTTAATCCTCACAATAAAATAATTAGGTAACTATGATTAGAATTATTACTTTATGGGTGAAAAAAGTGAATTTGAGAAAGGTCTAGTAACTTTCCTGATGTCACAAAGCTAATAAAAACAGAGTTAGGAAACAGATTATATCCCAAATGCATAATTTTAACCAGAATAAACATTCTTTTGGTGACAACCTTACAAAATATATCAAAAACTGTAAGGTCTAGATATATTGACTTGGTAATTCCACTTCTGTAATTTAATCAAAGGAAATAAAATAAGAGATAATGTCAATTTATAAAAAAAACATGTTTATTATAGCATTATTTACAATAATGAAGAATATCCTAATCATGTTCTATTACATTCATTAAAGTAAAAAATTCTGATGAAAGTCTTATTCAAATATGATGAGCTCCATCAGGAGATAAAAGCTGAATTTCTTCTTCATAATGCCTACTAATATCTTACAAAATAGACTTTATTAAAACCTGCTCCATTTGATATGGATGGATCAGTTAGTCAATATGCATAATTTGTATTATAAAACAGTATGATTTATTTTAGTTCATCTGAAATTGAATTTCTCTTGCCTATCATTATTTTAAGTAATAAGTAGATAATTTGAAGACGTATAAATCATAAAGAGACAACATAATATGTATAGTGTTTAATAGCATGGACTCAGATATGTGATTGCTGTGTTTGAATTCCTTCTGTGTCATATATTAGTGGTGTGATCTTAAAAAATGTATTTAATTTCTCTGTTTATCACTCCTTTCATCTGTAAGGTGGGTTTAATTATAGTAAATAACTCATCTGTAAAGTGGAGATTAAAACATAATGCCTCTCTCCTACAGTTTTAGTAATGATTAAATGAGCTAATAATTATAAATATGCTTGGAACAAATGCCATATTCTCATTTATTAAAAAATAAATATACAAAAACATTTTTACTTGAATTTCTTGGAAGCAAATATCTTTGGAAATTAAATAGTATGCTTTCTTTTATCAAACAATGAATATATTTTGTTTTTAACCTAAACTATTAGGATGCTGAGAAAAAAACTTAGTTGCAGTCAAAAGAGCAGCCTCTTTCCATGCTGTTATATTTTTGCCTTTTTAAATGCTTTATGGTCTCTCTCTACTTTACTGTCACTTAAATGCATTTTAAAGTAGGCCCAAGATTATTATATAGATGATACATGGATCACAGGTACCTAAAGAAGTTCAGTATTGTAACTTTAATATTTGTTTGCTATTTGCACTCATTAACTTTGTATTATTACTTACTTAATTTTCCTTTCTTCTATGTGTATATGTGAATGATCTATTCTTTTAGGTATGGCCAGGATTAACAGTATACCCTGATTTTACTAACCCAAACTGCATAGATTGGTGGGCAGATGAGTGCAACATTTTCTATCAAGAAGTGAAATATGATGGACTTTGGATTGTAAGTAGCTATTTTAAGCAATTTTGGAAAATTAACAGAAATATTTTTCTATAAAATAATTGTAAATTTGACAAGGTATAGTTTGTTATGTATTGAAAATGAAATAAAAACAACATATTTTTCTAGAATGTATAAATTTATATCTGTTATGTTTCTGAGTTAGAAAAGAATTAAAACTAAAAACTGTAAATTGAGAGTTTTCTTCAGTAACACACTGAAGAATCAATTTCATTTTTGTCACTAAGGTGCTATATTTTTATGACTCATAATTTATGTTTGAAAACAGTTAAGAATTGAAGATAAGTAGTGTAATTCTAAAAATATTTATTTTGGTCTACAGTATTCAAGCGATTACAGCAATATGGACTATAATAATAAATAAGCACTCAGCCTTTAGACACCTTTTTTTTTTTATTTTGAATTCATGGGATAGAATGAAGCAAAATTGTAATAGGCTAAGTGTATTATCACAAGATAAACAACAGCAGCAACAACCAAAATCCTACGTTTCTGGTAAAGTTATTAAAGGAAAATGCTAATGTTTAAAAGTTTCTTTGAATGAAGTTTTATCTCTATAACTGTTGATTGCTTGTTTCTGAGTTTATTTTATAGAATGTTACTGAATGATAGTCAATGATTTAGTGGTGTGATCCCAGGATTCTGTGTTTCAGAAAAAAAAAAGTCTAATAAAACTAAACACAGGGATCATCAAGGTTTTTGTTCAAAGGTATTATAACTGCACAGAATTTTGGAAGGAGGTAATGGATGTCCTAAGGATAGCTATACTTTTCTTTGGTTATTTGGTTACACAATATCTCTACCTTCATGAATAGCTCATTTTTCATTCAATGATTATTTTTTAAATCAGTTACTTAGTTTACAAGTGGTTACTTTGCACCATCAATACATCAGGTATGTTCTGGAGAATACAAAGAGGAAAATGATGTTTTCAGCTAACAACATGGAACTGAGTTAGAGGTTAGCATAATCCTCAGAATTATTTATGATGAATAGAATGAAGATGGAGAAGCTTTAGTTATTTGACACAAAATTAGTGAGATCACAATAATTCCTAGCTGCTGATAGTCCTAATTTCAATGTATTATATAAATCAAAAGTTTCTGGTTTTTTTTTGTTTGTTTTATTTTGTTATTGTTTTTGTTTTTGCTAGGAACAGTTTGAGTCCATTAGAGAAGAGCTACAGAAATGACACTTTAGGAATAGTAAAAGAGAATCTGAATGTGTTGTACATAGAGAATACTTCATTTCCTATATCCACTGAAGACACACACTCAATTCATCATCAAAGAGAGGGAGGGGATGGGACGAGGAAGAGCATCTGAGAACGGCAGAATTGTTCTCATACTAACACATAAACATTTGACTAAGCTTAAAAAATAAAACACATGGTAATCAGTATGAATTCAAATCTCACTAATCATCACTGAATTAATTTATATGATGTATAAACAGTGGTTATACCACTTCCGACTCTTACTTGAATAACTGCCAACTCCTACTGCTCAATTGTGCCCTTAATTCTTTCACTTTCTTCAGATTATTTGTTCTGATAGAATGAACATACAGTAAAAAAGAATTGTTATTTAACTGCTGAAATTTTATTTTTAGGTCAAATTTTAAAATAGTGTTAAAGTTTTCTAGATTTCTAATTTAAACTCCAAGCTAATATTTTGAATTTAAAGTTTAAATATTAAAATCACTTCCGAAAATGGTATGAGCTCAACAGTCATTGAAAAATAGATTTTTCCCATATAAGTGTATACTTGAGTTATCTTTTTGCATGCAAACATATACTTGAATTATCTTTTTTTGCATCATTTTTGAGAAAATCTTCTAATCCTCGAGAAATAAAAGCCTAGGGGCGCCTGGGTGGCTCAGTGGGTTAAGCCACTGCCTTCCGCTCAAGTCATGATCTCAGGGTCATGGTATCGAGTCCCGCATCGGGCTCTCTGCTCAGCAGGGAGCCTGCTTCCCTCTCTCTCTCTCTCTGCCTGCCTCTCTGTCTACTTGTGATCTCTCTCTGTCAAATAAATAAATAAAATCTTTAAAAAAAAAGCCTAATGCATTTGGTATAATTAAGACTGAAGCTGTGATTTCAAAATAAAAGCACTAATCAATATTTTTAAAATTCAAAGATCTTTTTTATGGATAAATATACACATTGTAGTGATCATGTTATGATTTCATTCTTAAAAATCTAATAAACGGAATTCTTCAATAAAGAAGCTCAGTAATTTCATATATAGTACTAGGAAACTTGAAATTCGATAGGAAGATGTATTCCAACAATTCATAAATCCAAATAACTAGGCTTATTTGATTATAATCTCTCTATATTTTATAGGAATATTATAATAATTGAGTTATTTTAAAAATTATTTGAAAAATCTGGCTATTTTTATTTAGATTGAGTTCACATGTGGAGCTATGAAATGCCAACAGAGTTTTAAAAAATATTTTATTTATTTATTTGACAGAGATCACAAGTAGGCAGAGAGGCAGGCAGAGAGAGAGGGGGAAGCAGGCTCCCTGCTAAGCAGAGGGTCTGATGCGGGGCTCGATTCCAGGTTGCTGGAATCATGACCTGAGCCAAAGGCAGAGTCTTAACCCACTGAGCCACCCAGGCACCCCAATATTTTTTAAAAGTTATTAGCCACCAAACATTTATATGCAATTTTCAATTGACTTTAAAGTATTTATTTATTTGACAGAGAGAGATCACAAGCAGATAGAGAGGCAGGCAGAGAGAGAGAGGGAAGCAGGCTCCCTGCTGAGCAGAGAGCCCGATGCGGGACTCGATCCCAGGACCCCGAGATCATGACCTGAGCTGAAGGCAGCGGCTTAACCCACTGAGCCACCCAGGCGCCCCAATTTTCAATTGACTTTAAAGAAAACCTTCATAAATATCCCTAAAAATGTTGTTGACAATTCCTAGGAATGGTCATTACTTGATTTGGGATAATTTGAAAGACACTTGAATATCTGTAGGTGTACTTATTACTGTCAATTCATTGAGGTCTTTTCCTCATGCCTTCCACTGCTTTGAATGTGCAGCTTGTAATGTTAAAAATACTAATTGATTTTATTTTTACATGATATTAGATACATGTAGCATCACTCAAACAATGTGTGTAAGTTAGAGAAAAATGTTTCCAGAATTTTCAAAAGTACATATAGACAAAATACATTACAGAGATACAAATAAATTCTATTACATTATGTGTAGTATGTTTAATATATTCATAATACAACCTTGCCAAGTTGACAGGATATTTTAAAAATAAATAATCAAACGGCAAATATTGTATTTGTTGTAAAATATAGTTAAAATCATAAAAGTTTTTATTTTTTTCTTATTAGGTTAATATATTTGTTTTTTTGAGAACAGAAGACTCTTTCCCTTTATATTGTGAACTGGTGAAATAATATATTTTATTTAATCTTGTTTACATGGTTGTATGTTAAAACAAATATTTTATTTATTTTTATTTTTAAAGTGTTTATTTCAATTCTACTTAGTGAACATACAGTGTAATATTGATGATTAAACAAATATTTTTGATCAATTTTCATTTGAAATAAATTAATTTTTCTTTAAAAATTGTTAATTAAATTTTGTAAATATTGTCTATTTGGAGTGAATGCTGGAAGATCTTGTGAATTTTATTACAAATTTGCAAATACATAATTCAAATAGAATAACATAAATTTCATAGTAAACATTTTGCCTCTTATTTTCTCAAGAATAATTATATACAAAAGGAGTTAAAGAGTTTAGAAAGAGTCTTAAAGTTTAAAATAATGCAACTCAATTCCCAATTATGAATTTCAGCAGTTGAAGTTGTTTTTAAATTTAATGTAATTCGTGGATTTGTGAAGAAAATACACTTAAGTTCACCTAAAATTATTGGCTGTGTAACCCTGGTTTCTCTTGTATTAGTTTTACTGGACATAGGAAAACAAAATTGAATATTATATCCCAGGTAATTTCAATAAAATAACCCCAATACTTTAGAATAACTACATAATTTTTCTTCTTTATTATTATTAGGATAATATTTGGGGAATGGAAACATTTACCTTTTAATATCTGTTACCACAATGAGAAATTTATTTTGTTCCTCCCTTGAACAACCTTAAATTTTCACATTAATTCCATCTGAGCATGATGTGAATGGCAGAAGGGAAGAGTAATAAAGAAAATATACTTCTTCTGAGGAAAATAAAATTAACAACGAACTTGACTGAGTGTGAAGCTGTGTGAGAGCAGAGACTGCATATCACACAGATGTGGAAAATACACTTCAAAAAATGTGTAGGGGCGTCTGGGTGGCTCAGTGGGTTAAGCCTCTGCCTTCAGCTCAGGTCATGATTTCAGGGACCTGGGATTGAGCCTGGCATCTGGCTCTCTGCTCAGCGGGGAGTCTGCTCCCCCCACCCTTCTCTGCCTACTTGTGATCTCTTTCAAGTAAATAAATAAAATCTTGAAAAAAAAAATGTGTAGAAGTCTTTCAGTGCAGTTAACAGAGGAGAAGAAATTCATAATTTCTTGAGACTGTTGTTGTGTGATATATGATTTTATATACATTATCTGTTTCATTCAAAGGCTTTATTTAAAGTTATAGTCAGAGAACTAGTATGCGACAAGACAATATTGGAGCCTCAGTTTGCATAGCAAAAAAAATCTGTGAACACAACTTGACCTCCAAGAGATGCTGAGATTCACTAAGATCGTAACTATTTTCATTAGAATACTAAAATGCTATTTACCTTGATTTACTTTCATTCTCTTCTGAGAGTGTAGGAATTGAGGAGTATGAAAAATGTGCTGTGCCTAGTAGTCAGCAAAGCACATCATAGAAATCAGATAAATGTCCACTGAGATAAGCAAACCATGTTGAATAAATGAATGTGCTAGAAATATAGACAATGGTGGACTCGGTGAGAAGACTGATATAACTATTTAGAGAAGACAGTTGCTTAATATTTACAATTATTGTTTTATATGTATAATTAAAACTAGGTAAATTAAAAACATTTTGGTTGTATACAACCCCTGAATCCCATCTAAGATACTTCCGTTATTACTTAAAGTCTGTTTTTCATATTATATCCATTCAGGACATGAATGAAGTTTCCAGCTTTATTCAAGGTTCAAAGAATGGATGTGAAAGCAACAAACTAAATTATCCACCTTTTACTCCTGGTAAATTTTATTTCGTTACTTATTTACCATTAGCTGAGAATAATTTTCCTTGTTGACTGGTAAATCCTAGCATATATTTCTAAATCACAAACTTTGATACAATCTTGAGACACTGAAATCAGTTTTTTTGTTGGTTTGTTTGGTTTTGTTTTACTTTTGGACCTAAATTTTTATACTTAAGAAAAGGAGTATGATTTTAAATTTTGGTATGGCATATTGACTTTATCACTGCTAAACTGCCCATGATTAAATAATTAATGAAAGGAAACGAAATTTGTTTGAAATTACAATGTAAGTGATCAGATTCTTTCTGTGGGCACTGTGCTGTAAGTCTATGCAGTTTTTAGAAAGAACCTAATGTGAATAGTTACATCTCACATATTCTAAAAAATGGGTTTTTCACCATTAAAAATAAGTAAAAAAAAATTAACCAAAGGAAGGTATTTGCTCTTAGGGCAATAGCAGTAAGTACATCTGAAGAAAGATGACAATAATTATGGAAGAATCACATAAGCCTGGAAATTAAAGCACAATAAAAACTTTTCTGAAAAGCAGAGATTTACATGGTTTGTAATTGTGAAAGAGATTTATGTGTATAAGTTAAATTTTATTTAAATGAACTAAGCTATAAAGCTTTAAAATGGTTGTATATTTATATAATGTATAATACAAATGGGTATGCATATATCTATATATTTAAATGTATTTTTTCTATGGGTTTATTTAGTACTATAATTTGGAAGCCGAACATTTGTTAGTGTAAGTGCAAACCTTACAGTTAATCAACAGGAATAGAGGGTGGAGACCTAATTAGAACTTATCTTCAATTGTCTTTCTTTTTTTTTTTTCAAACTAAGTATCATCTTACATAGCACATAATTTAAGGATTATGAAGTTCACAATGGCAAAATGTGTCTTAAAATAATTTCTTATATATTTTTTCTAAGATATTCTTGACAAACTCCTGTATTCCAAAACAATTTGCATGGACACTGTGCAATACTGGGGGAAGCATTATGATGTTCACAGCCTCTATGGGTACAGCATGGCTATCGCCACAGAGAAGTAGGTGCAATTTCATTCAGAAACCTCTTTCATATTTAGTGTATAGAAATATATGTTATAATTTCCTAATATAGCTGGAAAATAATGAGAATAAGAAAACAAAGAAGGATAGTATTTTCATGGTAAAAAATTAAGGCATTAAAAACACCAGTACTCTTACTAATCTTCATGAATGTGGAACTTAATCAAGAACTACGTGATGTATGTGTTTAACTGTGATTCTTTTTTAATTCATAGATTTAAATTATGCTTCAAAGTTTTGACTCAGTTCGTTATCTCTGAATATAATGGTGTTCTAAGAATGAACTTCACAATTGGCATGGGAGAGAGATGTTTCTAAATAAGTCTTTATTTTTCAAAATCAAAGGTTTCAATTAAAATGTAGTTTTCTGGGGCACCTGGGTGGCTCAGTGGGTTAAAGCCTCTGCCTTCAGCTCAGGTCATGGTCTCAAAGTCCTGGGATCGAGCCCCGCATCGGGATCTCTGCTCAGCAGGTATCCTGCTTCCCTTCCTCTCTCTCTCTCTGCCTGCCTCTCTGCCTACTTGTGATCTTTCTCTCTGTCAAATAAATAAATAAAATCTTAAAAAAAAAAAAGTAGTTTTCTATGTAGTATCTCCCAAAGTAATTTTTCTAAGGTAGTGTGTCACTTGTGTATAAAAAAGAAACAAGTTTAAAAAAAAAAGGGGACAATCATAACTTGATTGCCTATGATTTTCCAAGCATTATATAAAGACCTGTAATGCAATTGCCAATAAAACCCAGATCCTGATCTCAATACATTTTAAAGTTTCTCATAATTAAGTAAACATGATCAAGTTTAATTCAAACCTACATTTGTCTAGTCCAAAACATGCCATGATATTATACACTTTTGTGCACTGTCTTCATAGTGTTTACTTTACTTTTAAACTCAGTAGAGCATTACATATTGGTGTATAAATATATAAATTCTAGAAACAAAAAGCAATACTATAGTTCAATATTGTAAAGATAATAATATAGACTAACCACTTTAAGATAACATTATCTTTTTACTAAGGTAGTCTGGATAATCTTTATCTACCAAATCAAGCACTTGTATCTTTTCTTGAATATTTCCCATTAATGGAAAAAAATTATCATTAATACTCCAATACCAGTAGAGGTGAGATGAATAATACTAGTGGTTGTGGATGGTAAGCTTGAGGAAACAAAATAAAATGCCTCTCAAATATGTAACTGTTATCCCAACATCACATGCTATTATTTGAAAATACAGATATTAATATATCATCAACATTACTGTTCACAAAAAGTCATACAGAGTTCAAATTCAGTTTATGAAATCTTATGTTATAGAGGGATTTCAATGAGTATAGACCATATATGTTAAGGGGGAGGGGGTTATGGACATTGGGGAGGGTGTGTGCTATCGTGAGTGCTGTGAAGTGTGTAAACCTGGCAATTCACAGACCTGTACCCCTGGGGATAAAAATACATTATATGTTTATAAAAAAAAATTGGAAGGGGAGGCAAACCATAAGAGACTATGGACTCTGAAAAACAACCTGAGGGTTTTGAAGGGGTGGGGGTGGGAGGTTGGGGGAACCAGGTGGTGGGTAATAGGGAGGGCACATATTGCATGGAGCACTGGGTGTTGTGCAAAAATAATGAATACTGTTATGCTGAAAAAAATAAATTAATTAAAAACATACAAAAAAAATGTTGAATGGATACAAAAAACATGTTCATTTAATTTGATAAAGAAAACCAAAGTCTGAACCACTTCTAATAGATTTCCTTTCTCTGTTTGATTGCAATATTTACATAAATAAATACTGACAGATAAATAAATATTGGTATGAAAGATTGATAAAATATTTATATTTATATAAAAATAAATCTTATTAATTTACTTTTATTTTTAGAGCCATAGAAAAAGTTTTTCCCAATAAAAGAAGCTTTATTCTCACCCGGTCAACTTTTGCTGGATCTGGACGTTATGCTGCACATTGGTTAGGAGATAATACTGCTTCATGGGAACAAATGGAATGGTCTATTGCAGGAATGCTGGAGTTCAACTTGTTTGGGATACCATTGGTAAGCAATTTCATACAGTGTTATTTATAAAATATGTGAATTACTCTTACCTTTGTAATATTATCATCTTAATGATTTTCAATATAATGACTAAGGTATATTGCAGAAAAAGTTCAATCCTTATTCTTAGGGAATTTATAAGAAAAATTAAAATTAGAAATTAGAAAAATTAGAATTTATAAGAAAAATAAGAAAAAATTAGAATTTATAAGAAAAATTAGAATTATAAGAAAACATCTATAATATTCAAGCCATTAAAATGAGAAAACAGAATAAATAAAATTCAAGTAAATCAAAAAAATACATATAAGAAATATCAACATAAACAGAGCATAGAAAAAGCTTACAAATACATATAATGTACCAGATAAGATGGTAGGGAAAAATCCAAATACATTAATAAAAAAAGTAACTGTCAAATATCTAAATATATTTAAAATACTAGATTGTCAGTTTAGGTTAAAAAACAATAAAGCTATTTCCTCTATTTAAAAGACAGTAAAATAAAATAAAAGATAAAAAATAAAGACAGAGGAAGTCTCAAGATTTTAAGAACAGAAAAAATGTATGCTAGGCAACTCTAAATATAAAAAATCTGATATTTCTAAATCAAGCAAAAAAAGTATGCCATGTTGATATTCAACACCAAAGAAGGCCACTACATAAAAAGAAATAACGTAAAATGTGTTAGGATATTACAGTGATCATTTATTCTTTCTTTTGTATACACAAAACAAAATAAAAACCAAAAACCAACCAAACAAAAACCACAACAAAAACTTCACACACCCACCCACACACACAGAGACTCTTGACTTTGGAAATTAAAAAACACATTATCAAATGATTTGTGAGCCAAAAAATAAACTGAATGGAAATGGAGGGGGGGAAAATCCTTAGAACTGAATGCTCATAATTATGCTTCATATCAAAACTGTGGGATATCTGCTTAGATTAAAAACAAGGATATGCTGAATATAAATGAGTAAAGTGAATTAATTAAGAAAATGGAAAAAAGAAAAACAGAATAAACCTAAAGAAAGAATAGGCAATTAAAATAAGAGAAGAGATTAATGCAATGAAAACAAAGTTTCTAGAGAAAAATTAACAAAATGAAATTACAAAGGCGATTTTGAAAACTTTCATAAAATGGAGCATTTTCAGTAGTTTTGTCTGAAAAAGAAGAAAAAAATAAGCAATCTTATAATGTATTTTAAGATAAGGTGTTATTTATTAAGCAAGTAATTAATATAAAATATCCAGGAGTAAATATTAAAACTAAATGTAAGATTTTTTTTTTTTTTAAAGATTTTATTTATTTATTTGACAGACAGAGATCACAAGTAGGCAGAGGGGCAGGCAGAGAGAGAGAGGAGGAAGCAGGCTTCCCACAGAGCAGAGAGCCCGATGTGGGGCTCGATCCCAGGACCCTGGGATCATGACCTGAGCCGAAGGCAGAGGCTTTAACCCACTGAGCCACCCAGGTGCCCCTAAATGTAAGATTTTTAATGAAAATTTTAAATAACTAAATAAATATATGTCATGTTCATAGATAATAAGACAGCATATTATAAAATACACATTCTCCCCAAACTATATCCAGGTTCAGTGATATTCCAATTTAAACTATAAAGTGAATTTGGGGAGCATCAAAGATTACTTAAATTTCATTTGGAAGACAATGCAAGTAGAAAAGAGCATAAGGATTTACCCTGTCTGATAAAGTAGTAATACAATGATATTTGTCTCTGTATATTCAAATAGAATAATATGGCAAAATAAGATACAGGCCCATGCATTAATGAAATACAATTACTATAGCACTATCACTATAGATCATTGAGGAAGTATCAAATATTCATATGAAAAATTGATATCCATTTAAAAAGAAATGGGCCCATGCTTCATGCCTTACGCAAAAATCAGTCTCAGATGGATTAAAGACTTATGTGTGAAAAGTAAACCTTAGATATATTAGAAGAAAATATGAATAATTCTGTGATGTTAGCTTAGGGGAATAATTTCTTAAACAGATCACAGAAGGCGCAAATAATAAGAAACATAAATTTGACTACAACAAAGTGAAAAAAAAATTTGTTCATTAAAAGACTATTTTAGGGGTACCTGGGTGGCTGAGTGGTTTAGAGCTTCTGCCTTCAGCTCAGGTCATGATCCCAGGGTTCTGGGATAGAGCTGCGCATCAGGCATCAGGCTCTCTGCTCAGCAGGGAGCCTGCCTCCCCTCAGCCTGGCTCTCTGTCTACTTGTGATCTCTGTCTGTCAAATAAACAAATAAAATCTTTTATAAAGTTATTTTAAATAGACAGTAAATGAATAATATTCAATTTAAAATACCTACTAGAAATCTGTAGAAGGTAAAAACAATAGAAAATTAGGAAAGGATATAAATAGGTAATTCTGTAGGAAGAGAAACCCATATGGATTCAGTAAAAATATGAAAAAGTTCTCAACTTCCATAGTAATCAGAGAAATGCAAGTAAAAAGTTTGGTGAAAAAAATATATATATATTTTTTAAAGTCTGAAAATAACAGTAATTGGGAAGAAATGGAATAATGGAAATTTTCATGTACTGTCATTGTGTTTACAAATGGTTACAACCAGTTTTGATTAAACAATGTGTATTTCCAATAAGCCAAGAAAATAATCTTGAAAATATTTATATATATAATACCATAGAAGAAAAGTTTTTTTTAATATTCACAAAGAAACCTATATATAAAACTTAACAGGAGCATTTTTCATAGTTATGAGATCCTATATTATAGAGAACTAGAACTAAATGTTTACATTTACACAAGTGAATCTCACAAAAATAATGTTTTGAGAAAAAAATGAAATGCTGTGTCATTCATACAATATGTCATTTACATAAAGTTAATAAATATGTAATATAGTACTATATATTGTTTATGGGTACTTACATACTATTTAGAAAAAAAAAGAGAAATGTTTGTAAAAATTTAAATGAATGTAAACATACCAAATTAAGAATAGTAGTTTTTTGTTGGAGGGTTCTTGAAGGAAGAGGAATGAAATTTTATATGACTACATGTTAGGCAACATTTTTTACTATTTTACTATTATAGTAATATATTATAAAAGAAAAAATAAAATCATGGGGGTGGGTTTGGGTTTAAGAAATAACACATTTTAATAATATAATTTCACATTGTATATTGACTTAACAATGATTAGATCAAAGGAGAAAGTAAATACATAGGACTAACAATGTATAAAGATTCAATGAAAAAAAGTATAAAATAATGTAAAAAAAGTGTAAAATAATTCCATAGCAAAAATGGAAAATATAAAACTTTATTAAGGAAGAATACATGAAGATAGTCAAACAAAAAGATTGCTAAATAATGTAAATTAATCTGTTGAGGCATAAACTATGATGCTCTTGGCAAATTTGAGTCTCTTTACACTATGAATAATAGATATATTTGTTACTTAGGTTGGAGCAGACATCTGTGGATTTGTGGCTAATACCACAGAAGAGCTTTGCAGAAGGTGGATGCAGCTTGGGGCATTTTATCCATTTTCCAGGAACCATAATGCTGATATATATGAGGTAAATGCCTCTTGTTCTCCATGTTTTTAAATAAGACCTAATTCTAGTTTTACCAATGTACTTAAATTTATATCCATAGAAGATATAGTCTGAAAGTTTGCAGCATAATTCATAAAGAAGAGTTAGAAGTCCTCTTCTCAAGGCATATATTTTATGTATTAAAAATGGTGAAATAAGGAAATCATGAAAGGTAATGATGTCATACCATAAATATTTCATTTAAGCCTAAAGCATATACAAGTGTGTTACATCACTTTAAAATAATTTAATATTAAATTAATATTAAAATTAAGCCAAAACTTTTTGAATCCAGATTCTAACAATGTAAGTTCCAAGTAACTTTCATAAAAAAATATAATGTAATATTAAGGATTTCCAGCTTTTATTCTATTAAAGAAACACAAGAAATTCAAGAGACTTGAAAAGTAGTTTGAGTCCAGAATCTTTGTATAATAAATAAAACTGAACTGATAGGTTGGGAAAAATTAAACTAACATGCATCTGAACTAGTGGGAGCAGAAGTATAAGGACATTCTGAGCTGTTCTACTACCCCTATGAATTCAGCATGTTCTGGGCTCGCAGAGACATATTTCTCAGAGGAAATGAGGAAATTGGGTGAAACCATTAAATCAATTCAGTGCATGTTAGTTGAGAAATTATTCACTGTTCACACACTGGTTACATATAGAGACATTAATTCTGTTTGAGAAGAGTTTTGATTAAACAATGGGCAGAGCTCTTCCTGGAAGGAGGCTTAACAGAACAGCAGTAAAAGGTATAAATTGGGGATTAGTCATTTCCTAATCCACCTGAATGGTGCTTTCAAGAAAATTGTGCTCATGGAAGATGCTGATATGAATTACATTACACCATGTGTTCATTTCTATCTCCCAAAAGCAGATGCCAAGACAAATACGTTAGGGATTTATTGGTGAAATACTTGTGAAAGGATAAAGGGAAGGGAGCAGGAAAAAATGAAGAAAGCCTTCATATCACAATCTGAATCTGGTGAAGATGAAGGCAAGGAAGGAGGGTTTTTAGGGAGCCCAGTTCTAAGGGTTTTCACTCAGCAGTGGTGAGTCCTCAAGGCAAAGTTGAGCATTGGAAATATCCTGTATATTTCAGGAATGGGCCTGAATAGTACCCCCACCATACTCATTGATTAGCTACGGGCAACCAAAGGGAAATATCTTCAGGAAAAAATGGTGATGAATCCAGGGAGGCAGTAGATGGTACCTTCAGTTAATTTTGCTACCCACTGCAGGAGATCCACTGATCCAGCTTGGGCTGAGCAGGAAGGCTGTCCTTCAAGTTACAAGCCTCTGTGCAGGCCAGTCAGTCTGTTCCCTGTATCTCTGGGCCAGTAGACTGCGTACCTGGGCTTTTTCTTCTAATGGCAACAAGGCACAAGGCAGCAAGTCCTCAGGCAATCACATTTTAAGCCTTTACGTGAATGTGTCACATGTACTAAGATTCCACTGCCCGGAGTATATCACTCAGTTGAACACAAAGTTAAGAGGTGGGGAAGTACACTCCACCTTTAGTAGTAGCAACTGCAGAATTACACAGTGAAGGTGGTGTGTACAAGGGAACATGAACAGTGGAGGCAATAATTCAATCTACCACAAATAATATAGGTAAAAAATTCTTTGTTAAAATATATTTTCATCTCTAACTATATGTAACTATATGTAAATAAAAAGTGTAAAATGTAAATGAAAAATGTCTAGTATAAAATAGTTTAATTAAAACATATATCCAAGTGAAAACATAAAAAATAAAAATAGTTATATACTTTGGTGAAGAAAGTGGAACTAGGGGCACCTGGGTGGCTCAGTGGGTTAAGCCGCTGCCTTGGGCTCAGGTCATGATCTCAGGGTCCCGGGATCGAGTTCCGCATCGGTCTCTCTGCTCAGCAGCGAGCCTGCTTTCCTCTCTCTCTGCCTGCCTCTCTGTCTACTTATGATCTCTCTCTGTCAAATAAATAAATAAAATTAAAAAAAAAAAAGAAAAGAAAGTGGAACTATTTCAAACTTTTATAAACAAGCTAAAATATATGTGATTTGCTTTTCAAATAGATTAAATGCATCTCTTTCAATTTTCATTCATTATTTAACTTTTTTATTTCAATGTCTCTTTTTATTCCATAGCATCAGGATCCAGCATTTTTTGGGCAGAATTCTCTTTTGGTTAATTCATCAAGGCATTACTTGAATATTCGCTATACATTATTACCTTTCCTCTATACTCTGTTTTACAAAGCCCATATGTTTGGAGAAACTGTAGCAAGGCCAGTTCTTCATGAGTGAGTACCATGCTGAAGAATTTTAATTTTTCAAACTATTTTCAGATATATATTGAAAAATTAATGGAGAGTAATTATGATGTCAAATAGATTTGACAAATTATGATGTCAAATAGAGAGGAATTATGATGTCATATGACTTATATAAAGCATTTGGTGAACTATGGAATGATAGCAGTAAATAAATATAATTAATTTAATGATTGGACAAGATTAAACTAGAAATGTGGGAATTGAATAGGGCTTAGGCTGTATTAGGGAAATTATATTAGTAAGATTAACACGCAGTTACTGAAGACATGTTATGTATGTATTGTCAAAATCACCTAACTGTAGATCAAGAGTATGGTATTGTTACAGATCAAGAGTATGGTATTGTTACAGAGCAATTGATTGTGTCTGTCTTTGTATATCTTGAGCAAAGCAGGACCTTTCCCCAAGAAATGACTGAAGACCCTTTCAAATCAGGTTAAAACAGGAATTTATAATGAAAAATTTAGAGGGAAGAAAGTAGAATATGGAAGATTTCTGATACTTTACAAATTTATCTTAGAGAAATTGTATTAGACAGAATACTTATTTATTATGAATAATAAGTAACCTTATCATCTCTGATAAATTTTTTTGAGCCCAGTTGAACTAATTTCCTCCCCTTTTCCCTCCTTTTTACTCTCTCTCCCTTCCTTCCTTTCTTCTTTCTTAAGTGTCAGATGAACTATAAGGATATAAGTACCATAGATTCAAAATGAGATACGAAACAAGTGAAATTAAAGCTAATAATCATTTCCATGAAAAAACTGAAATGATAAACCAAACAGGGAATTTGGATAAACTTATTTTTTTATCTTTATATTGTAAACTGTCATTATGAAGCAAATTGTCATTTTAGGTTTTATGAGGATATGAATACCTGGAGTGAGGACACTCAGTTCTTATGGGGTCCTGCATTACTTATTACTCCCGTCTTGAAAGAGGTAGGTTTTACAATTTTAATTAATATATTGCTTTTAAAGGATACCTTGTAACCAAATTCACACAAAATTATAAAAAAGACTTAGTAATAAATGTTACTCTACCTGACTGTTTCAAACTGATAAATGTTGAATTCTAAAATGTAGAAGAAATTCTGAAAAATTATAAAAATGTTAAACATATATATGTTTTTCAAATATATAATATGTAATTGCTGAGAAGAAAATTATGTAAAATTAATATTCTTCTAAAAAAGAAAGCTTTATTTATGGAAACAAAATCAATCTTGTAGTAATAACAATGAATTCTCATTTTATTAGACATAGACATATGTAAATAGATGTTGAAGTTTTGCTAAATTGTAAATAAGGGGGAACTGGAAAACCAAATGATCATATGAAAATATTAAATACTAAATATTAAAAATATAGTAGAGTGAGATTTTTGGGTTTTTCCTATTATTTAGAAGTCTGTATGCCCATGGAACTATACAGAAATGAATATGTACACATTTGCAATTACCATGTAGATTATAACAATACAAATGCTTTTTTTTATTTGCTACTTAATTTCAACTTCACTTTTGATGTGATTTATATTATTATATAAAACTAGTAAGATAGACTTTTGATTATTATTTATAGGAAATACTGTAGTGGAACGGTACAAAGGAAGCTTTTTTCTTAACTATTAAAACCCAACTTACTATTTGATATGAGACTTTTCTGATAAGTATTAAAGAAATAAAAAGTGTATAAATTATCTTGCTTTATTTTAGGGAGCAGATACAGTGAGTGCATACATCCCTAATGCTACTTGGTATGATTATGAAACTGTAAGTAACCTTAATATAGTAATAGACTCACAAATATTATACTGTCAAACATCTCTATATGGAAACTTAATTCCCAACACATAGCATATCTGTTTTCAGCATTTGTGTTATCATTATTAAAAAAAAGAATAATTCCAATTTGAATAATCAGCAAAATTTGTGCAGGTATACGTTTTGTTACATATGAGCAACTATATGTTTCTTGCATGTGATTAATATAAAGTTATATTATTTAGTATAAAGAGTTATATTTTTCATTTTTAAATTGTGGAATAAAAGTCAGGAGTGATTTTAGGAAGGAGTGGTGACTTATTTTGATGTTTTTCCTTCTTTATTTATTTATCTTATTGACAGAAGAATTGAGTATTGAGCTAGTGGTAACCATTTTTTTTTATATGGCACATTCAAAAGTTTGGGAAAGATTTTCATTTCAACCTTGAAAAGGCAACATTGTAACATTCATATGCAACATACTTTTTTTTTCATTTTATTTATTTTTTCAGCATAACAGTATTCATTGTTTTTGCACAACACCCAGTGCTCCATATGCAACATACTTTTTAATTGACTAAGACCTTTTGAGAAGTATTTATTTTAAAAGGTATTATTTTGCATATCACTTATATTTTTATAGAAACAATGATTTTTATGTTATTTTATTTTACTTTTTAAAAAATATTTTATTTGGACACCTGAGTGGATCAGTCAGTAAGTATCTGCCTTTGGTGCAGGTCATGATTCCAGAGTCCTGGGATCAAGCCCACATCTGGCTCCTAGCTCCACGGAAAGACTGCTTCTCCTTCTCCCACTCCCCCTGCTTGTATTTCCTCTCTTGCTGTGTTTCTTCCTGTCAAATAAGTAAATAAAATATTTAGAAAAATATTTTATTTATTTATTTGAGAGAGAAAGTGAGGAGGAGAGAGAGAACAGGAGTAGGGAGATAGGTAGAGGGAGAGGGAGTAGACTCCTGGCTGAGCAGGGATGCCAACTCAGGGCTTGATTCCAGGACCTTGAGATCATGACCTGAGCTGGAGGCAGATGCTTAACCCTCTGAGCCACCCAGATGCCCTGAAACAATGATTTTTAAAAGCATTTTAAAGATACACTTAATTTTAAACCAAAACAAAGAATAAAAACAGGACTAATTAAGAATGATAATTATTATAGAGGGGAAATTGATTTCTCTAAATTGATTTTTTTTTGAAAAAATGAAACTATTTTTCTCCTGCTTTGTTCAGTAAACTGAAAAACAAGGATTTTTTTCAAAGTTAGAAAAGAGCATATTGATATTAATTTAGAGGACATGAATTTCTCACAGTAAAAATTATTTCTATATATAAAATTGAATTCTTGTGAAATGGGATTAATGTCTTCACTAATATTAAAAAATCATTTTAACTTCCAAATATTAGGGTGCAAAGAGGCCGTGGAAAAAACAACAAGTTAATATGTACCTTCCAGGAGACAAAATAGGATTACATCTTAGAGGGGGTTATATTATCCCCATTCAACAACCTGCTGTAACTACAAATGCAAGGTAAAATGAAAAATCATTAACTGAAATCTGAAATGTAATTCAAGTTTTAATTCATATTTTATTGAGAATCAAAGATTACTGTTTAGTTTTTTCACCAGAAGATATTTGACATATGAAGGGGATTCTTAAATATAATCATATATAAAAGATTCAAATTACGAAGCATTATTACAAATTTTTTCTTTAGAAAATGAAAGTAATTAGATGATAATTTTTTGTATGCAAAATAATGGTTGATAGTGTTAGTTACATACCTGGATTTTCTTTTTTTTTTTTTTTTATTTTGACAGAAAGAGATCACAAGTAGATAGAGAGGCAGGCAGAGAGAGAGAGGGAGGCAGGCTCCCTGCTGAGCAGAGAGCCCGATGCGGGACTCAATCCCAGGACCCTGAGATCATGACCTGAGCCGAAGGCAGCGGCTTAACCCACTGAGCCACCCACATACCTGGATTTTCAATACATAAATGTCACAATGTTTTTCTTTCTGCTAAAATGTTTTACTTTAAATGATAAATGAGGTGGATAATTCTGTTTAGGGAAAGAATGAGACAGAAACTAAATTGTCTAGTAGGAATAACTTGCAGAAATATTTAGGAGAAAAGAAGAAACTTGAAGATTCTTATGTTCCATCTTGCAGCATTCATTCTGGGAACAAGAGCACAGAAGGGGTTATATTGAATGCACAAACTTCCCCATATTCTGTTAACACCCCAAGGGATAGTTACATTCTATTTCTTATCCTGCTGTGTTTCCTTCATAACATTAAGAATATCTGGAATTAAATTATGTACTTTATCATGTATGTAATGTGTCCACTCCCTTTGACTATAAACTCCATTAAAGCAGGGACTTGGCTTTTTCCTGCTGTACTCCCCAGGCCAATAGTAAATGTCCGGCCCATGATATGCTCTCTATTTTCGCTAAATATTTATTGACGGAACAAATACATGAGTGAATGAATGTGTGCTAGTAACTTCATTATTTTGGCATTATTTTCAGACTGTAACAGTTCCATGACTGTGTTCTCCAAAAAATTAGTTATATTCTAGAGCTGTATTGAACCAGACAAGCATATACTTTGGTGAGTTTGCAAGATGGAATATATTCTATATAGAGCAGTTGCCTGGACTCAACTGCTCTATATAGAATAGATTCTATATAGAGAGAATATATTCTATATATCTGCCTCAGGTTCTTTTAGGTTTAAAAACCTACAGGAACAGAGAAAAAAATTGTATTCATCATGTCTCATTTCTCATAATAGAATTAGCCTCATCTGTAAGGTTAATAGATACTCTACTAAGCAGTAAAATGTGTTTATATTGTACCTTTCTTTATTATTTATATAAGATGTAGCCTTGATAAATTGCAAGGTAGAGTTAATTGAGATGTGCAAATACATGTTAAATGTATTCTGCATTCATAAAGTATACTTAATTTTTCTTGCTTGAAGTATCATTATACTGTTTCAGTCTTGTTGGTATCTTGCCTCCAAGAAGTTCCACATTATATTTATTAAATTTATTTCTTTCATTTATTTTATAAGTATGTAAATTATTTATCTCATGGAAAAATAATAAATATAGACATGAACTTCATTGATACCAATATTCTCACATGAATGCAGAACATCTACAGATCTGCTGGGTTGAAATTGACTTATTTGTAAGATATTCTACTATTATAAATTTATTTTGAATTACATATATACCCAAACTTATTTAACAGCCGAAAGAACCCTCTAGGACTTATAGTTGCATTAGATGAAGATAACACAGCAAAAGGAGACTTTTTCTGGGATGATGGAGAAACTAAAAGTAAGTTTCAATGTGATAGACTTTTAAAATGTTCATTTTGATGATGGGACAATTTGCCTTTTTATTGATATAACATTGCATCTATTTAAAAAATGTCACAAGTTTTATTTTTTAATTTCTGTTCTTATCTATCTTAAGGTATTACATTACTTTGTGAAATTAAAATCATTATTTAAATTATAAATATTGAATGACAATATTTTTGTTGGTTCATTGTAAAAGTTTTTGACATGTATAGATATCTTTATTAAATTCTTTTAATTAGAGTAGTTAATAAATTCACAAATATGCAAATTTTATTATATTTTCAACTCAAGTGATTGTAGTGGTTAAAAACTAGAATTTTATTACTGTAAAAAAACTCTAGCATTGAAAATTTTGTTTAATTAGTGTTAAATTAATTAAATGATTATTTCCTTTAATTAATGGTGTACTTAATTTTATTTCATAAGCCCCATATTTGAGGATTCAGTACCCAGGAGAATAAAAAATGAGCCATTTTTTCCAATATGTAATTATGCCATACTAAATTTATCTGATTAGATTTAGTTAATTATAATTACCCTCATAAATTTGTTAGGTTTTTTTAATCCTGTTTTTTTTAATAGAAGATTCTTAGGTATTTGTTTTGTATTTGTATGTACAAAAAATTATAGCTTATATTTATAGCTTATATTTTAGCTCACTACTTCTCAGATGTACTAAAGAATATCCCGTATGCCTTTGTATGTGTATGGAACATCTAAATATCTCTAACCTCACTTCAAGAAATAGTCTGTGCATTGGTGTGCCCTCTAATAATTTGAAAATATGGAATCTATGAAAAATTCTTGTTTTAAAGTCTTATTTATGAAAATATAGATCACCACGATATATCTGCTTCACCTACAGTCTTCCCTTGTCAGTTGATTTCATCTCTCCAAAATGCCAAAAACTTTAGTTGGCCATTTTTTCTCACAGACTAGGAATTTCTCTAAGTTCTACCTTCACCTGGTTTCTCTTGTCAGTTCCATCACTGTCATTACTATATTTCATTTTAATACTTATAATAGCTCCTTGACTGGTCTGTCTGCAGTTCTTGTTGAACCCTTTTACATTCTATTTATATTTCAGTAGGTGGAGTAATTCTTTTATTTATTCATTTAAGAATGTATTTATTTTTATTAATATATAATGTATTATTTGTTTCAGGGATACAGGTCTGTGATTCATCAGTCTTACACAGAACCCAGCACTCACCATAGTACATACCGTCCCCAATGTCCATCACACAGCCACCCTATCCACTTCAGCAACCCTCAGTTTGTTTCCTGACATTAAGTTATCTTACTGTTTGTCTCCCTCTCTGGTTTTGTCTTATTTCATGGAGTAATCCTTTTAAAATATGATTCAAATCACCATACTTCTGCTCAAAACCTTCTAATTATTTTCCATTTTATTCAGTTAGAAGTCATAGTCTTTACCAGGACCCAGACCATGCACCATGATCTGTATTTTTGCATGTATGTGTGCACACACACACTTATCCACTACTGCTCTCCTTTTCTCATTTTACTCTAACACCAGCCTTCTTGCTCTGTTTCAAATACCTTAGAACCTGAGCATACTGGGGTGAGCTCTTCAATGAGAATATGTTCCAAACATTTACCACACAGAGGTTCCCTAAGATTGGATTCCTGCTAAATTAAATTATTTGTGATCATGAATTAAAGAATGCTGTTGAGTTCATACTTGCATTGATAGCACGTGGGGCTTGATTTTAAGGTTATTCTTACTCTTCAAATTATATAAATATACCCAAATATATTTCTTTCTATATAAAATATATATTGATAATTTACTTTCATCTAGGAAGATGTTTAAAAATATGGAGATGTGATTAATCAGTTATCAAATATGGTATTTCTATAGTTATGTGCTTTGAAAAGTTAAAATCAAAATTTTCTAAACAATCAATCTGTAAGTAAACAAATGAACAGTAAAATGACCTTCAATTCATGGTATGATTTTTATTTCATTAATTAGGATTAAGATCTTAGGTAAATTAATATGTTGAAAATATACATAAATTCTCAGATTCCTTTTACTTTTTTCACTGTCTTTCAAATTATTTTAGCCATAACCTTCAGTTTCTCTATTAAAGAAACTTGTTAATAAAAAGTTCTCTTACATAGATAGTGTAGAAAATCATTGTCTTCTTCCACTTTCCTCATTAAAGTTTATTTCGGTCTTTAACATATCTCCAGGTTCACCTTATTTCCTCAAACAATGAAAAAAATTAAAGGTGCAAAATAAAATTGTGATGTGCCATATCTTCCAAAGATAAACTTAATGTTACATGGTTTACTAGAAAGAGATAAAATATCTTTCAATAATGAATTTACAATTATGTACATTTTATTGTAAGGTTTTTTTTCTCTTAATTTCCAGGAATATTTAAGTCATCTTTGAAAAATTAAACTAAGCACATATGTATTCATTACCTTTACTTACTGGGATAATAAACTATTAAGATTATTTTGCATATAAGTGTTAAAGACTTTAAGTTGAAAAGATAAACATTTTAATTTGCTTCATTAATAAACAATATTTTTAAATATAATTTTTAAGGGGTGACTGGGTGGTTCAGTGGGTTAAGCCTCTGCTTTCAGCTCAGGTCATCATCTCAGGGTCCTGGGATCAAGTCCTGCATTGGACTATCTGCTCAGCAGAGAGTCTGCTTCCCCCTCTACTCTCTACCTGCCTCTCTGCCTACCTGTGATCTCTATCAAATAAATAAATAAATAAAATTTAAAATAATTTTTAAAAATATTTATTTATTTATTAGAAAGTGAGAGACCACATGCTAGTATGTGCAAGCAGGGGGAAGGGCAAAAGGAGAGGGAGGAGAGAAGTGGGCTCCCCACTGATCACAGAGCCTGACCTAGGGCTCAATCTCAGGACGTTGAGACCATGACCTGAGCTAAAGCCAAGAGTGGGACGCTCAACCAATTGAGCCACTCAGGCGACCATTAACAATACCTTTTATTTTAAATTTCTTTAGAGTTGTATAACCATAAAAATAGAGAAATTAACAATAAATAATTATATTTTGATCTGATAACTCTGTTTTTCCCCCATTTTAGATACCATACAAAATGGCAACTACATTTTATATACTTTTTCAGTTTCTAATGTAAGTATTTATTCTCTTTGTACACATAGCTGAACATATATCTTGCTAATGTCTGCGTTATGCCTTTATCATGGATTTCTTTTGGAAGGATGCTTGCATTTACCTTCAGATTTCAACAGAAAGAAATTAAATAAATTGTTAAATTTAAAAATTTAAGTTGTTAAATTATAAATACATTGTCTTCTTACATTTTTGTATTTAAATGTAATGGATAAGTTTGTGATGAAATTGATGCACAAAAATCTTCAAACATCTTAAGTGGGTATGTCTGGTTTAAGCAGGACCTAGGAAAATAATGTCAACATATTTGAAAATGCTTTACTATATCAGTCACAACAATAATTGTTACAGAATTTGAGTGAGGATGAAAAATCGACACATTTAATAATTAATAGCAATAGTTTTTGTAGATGTTGGATTTCCTCATACATTCTTTGCTGTCAAAGCTGTTATTCCTCATCAACATTAGTGCTAGAATGAGAAGAGATATATATGAGTTGCATCATGGGTAATTCGGATTATCTCTGAAAATAAATTTTATGACACGTACACAAAAATTGAAAAGTCGTTAATGAGTGTATTTATATATGTTACTTGGATTTGGAGAACTGGTGGGAATGGAGGGATAGTGATCGGTTCTTTGTTTCATACCTGTATCCATTGACCTTCTACTTAATATATACTATTATATACTTATTTTCAGAACAAATTAGATATTTTATGTACACATTCATCATACCAAGAAGGAACCACTTTAGCTTTTGAGACCATAAAAATCCTTGGGTTGATAGACCCTGTTACACAAGTTACAGTGGTGGAAGATAATCAGCCAATAAAAGATCACTACAATTTTACTTATACTGCTTCTGACCAGGTAAATTAAAAACTTTAAAATATTTTAGCTGTCATATATTCTCACATTTAACATTATGTAACCATTCCATCTCTGGTTTTGTGACTTTTTTCCCTCATATTATTTCTTTTTTTTTCTCCTTTTGCTATTAATATTCCATTTTAGGTCATTGCCATTTCAGATATCAACATTAAAAGGACTCCTTGTTACTTCTCTTTATTTCATTTTATCTTGGATATCACTTATATACATCTTCTTAATATTTTTTTTCATGGCATTTCCTACCCTGAACTTGAACTTACTCACCTGTTGCATATAATAAAGGTTCTAAATTCTTTAGCTTCTCATTTAATACTTTTTAAGATGTTGATTGAATCCCTTTCTTCACTTATTCCCTCTGCTTCTCCTTTCAATAATTATCACTATCCTTGATATACCTTGTATTTTTTTTTCTTTGAAATTTTGTTTACACTCTTTGCTTCTAAGGCAATTGTAATTTTTGTATCTTTTAAGATGTGTTCTAGAGAGGCAACTGGCTGCCTCAGTAAGGAGAGCATGTAGGATCCTTGGTCTCAGGGTTGTGAGTTTGAGCCCTATGTTGGGTATAGAGATTACTTAAAAATAAAATCTCAAGATGTGTCCTAGGGAAGGAAAAGGAGTCTTAGGATAGGGATTGAATTTCAGCCTTGCAATGTGTACATTTAAACATATCAAATTAATTTATTGTCTCAGTTTCCTTATCTATAAAATGTAATACTTAAATTGTTGCTTTGGGTAATAAATTACTGTACTTAAAATATAGATAATAATAATTTAAAGCATTGAGATTTTTTTTATTGACTTTTCCCCACCCTTCATATATATCCTAAATTACTGGTAATATCAGAATAAATTCTAAATTACTTGATATATAGAATATTCCCATAGAGTATTTTTTTTTCTAATTCCTAAGACTTCTGGCCCAGAGTTCTACACTTCACAATTTTTATAAAAATATGTATTGGCTAATTATTTTTATTTAGTAAATATACTATAATTTTGTATATTCCTGAGATTATAATAATTAATTAATATAAATTAAATAATATACACCTATTTAGAACTTTATGACTCTAATAGAGATTACCAAGAGAGTATAAAACAAAAATCACTTTATTTGTTTTTTGCAAATTTAATTTATTTCTGTGTTTGTATTTGTGCTTATGTAAGATTTACACAGACTCTAATAGACACACCTTCTTAATTCTGCTGTGCTTAGACTGATCTTTTTATGAATTTTCAGTACTGCATATAGTGGTATGAAAGTAACTTGATATCAAAAAGTAAGCTAATGAAGATGGAAGTCTGGGATAAATTTTGCCTATAGAATTCTCAAGGTATATAGACAACAAACTTAACTTTGCAATATCCTAATAATAAAAATCATTATGTGTTAGAATATATATATGTATATAATTATATTATATATTAATTAATTCTCCAATGACAAAGTTTAGTCATATGGCATTTATAAATGCCATATATATATATATATATATATATATACACACACACATATACACACACATCATGCCATATTTTGCATCATGCCATGTTAATCTCCTAACTAGTCCCTCAAAGATTATAAGTGGGTCTCAAATTAGAGATAGAATTGAAGAAATAGGTATTTCCCACTTCTGACTTTGGGGGCCTCTATATAAACCTAAGTCATTAATTTCCCTACCTTGAGGGAACTAATATTTATTTCACACCTAATCTGCCGTAGGCATTGTGTTAAGTGCTTTAAATTTCATTTGTCATTCATCCTGTATGGAAACCCCCTGTGGTAGAAGCAATCATCCCCATTTCACAGGGGGAGAAAATGGAAGATAATAAAAGATAGGTAATTGTCCCAGAGAAGCATAAGCATTAAATGGCAGAACTGAGAACGGAACTCATGTCTGGATTTAGCAATAATGCTTTTCATTGGTATTCTATGATTTCTCATACTTTTCTTGTCTTGAAATTCTAGCCATTTCAGTGGCATGACATATTTTCTCCTTTCTTATCTGTTCTTTAAGTATCCTATTAAAAGTAACAATGATTTGATTTGAAGAATTGCTGTGGTTGCTGCATTTTGTAAATGTTATGTACTTTTAAGTCATCCAGTTTTCACAAATATTTTTTAATGTTTCTTTGTCTTCAGAATCTCCTAATTTACGGTCTCAAATTTACCCTTGGAAGGAACTTTACCGTTCAATGGAATCAAAATTACTTAGAAAATGAAAGGTTTACTTGTTATCCAGATGCAGACCCAGCAACTAAAGAAAAGTGTGAAGCACGTGGCTGTTTATGGGAAACGGTACTCAGAATTTTATTATAATTCATAGTATGGCTTTTACATAAATATATCAATGTAAACATTATGTATTATAACTTGAATTCTACAGCATAAGAACTAAATTCATCTAGAGAAACATTTGGAATTTGAAATTAGACCTTTGATAGACAATTTATTTATTTTTTATTTTATTTATTTCTTTTAAAGATTGTATTTATTTATTTGACAGAGAGAGAGAGATCACAAGTAGGCAGGCAGAGAGGGGGAAGCAGACTCCTCAATGAGCAGAGAGCCTGATTCAGGGCTCGATACCAAGACCCTGAGATCATGACCTGAGCTGAAGGCAGAGGCTTAACCCACTGAGCCACCCAGGTGCCCCAACAATTTATTTTTATCTTAATTAATTCTCCAAAGACATAGTTTAATAAATGCTAGACTAAATTGATGTGTAAGTTGCTTTCCAAGCACGGTAGATAGTGTGCCTTACTTAATAAAATGTGCCCATTTTACTATTTGTTGAACTCAGATATTGACTATGGCCGATTAGCTTAATTTACTAAGGAATTATGCCAATAGGCCAGTCTTTCAAAAGCATTGTCTCAAGTTATTAAAGCTTCTGAAATTAGTGGACTGTGTATTAATTCCAATAAGGGGTAATATCTAGCCAGTTTTGGTCATCCATTCAACAGAATGATGATTTGGTTAAACAAGACACAATTTGTTTTTCTCCTACAAAAAAGAGGCTCATGTCTGATATACTGGCCTCTCAATGTCATCAATGTTTCATATTTACCATTTTTTTTTTATCCTCAAGGTTGTATTATGTCTTCTGTCATTATGTATTCATTCCAGACCCAAAGGTGGGAGGAAGAAAAACATCCTATTTTAATCAGTTTATACCCTTTTCTTTTAGGGAGGTTTTAGAGGTCGTATATCACTTCCTCAAAAGAGACTGGGACAAGGTAGATGAGCACATTGCATCTCCCAGCTATATAATAATTTAATAAATAAGAAAGATGGGAGAATGGACTGTCATAAGGCAACTAGCCCTCAACGCCACCATTTATCATTCTTTTTCTTAGATCTTGTTTCCACTTCTATAAAAGCCAATCAGTTTTGATCTTTGGCCATAGTCCCTATTTAAATACTGGTCAGGATGTAATTGACCAGTATTAGGATCAGTCAGGAGATAAGGAATGATATAGTTTCATTATAGGTAAAAGAAAAGAACTTTATTTTTTAATTTTTTAAAAGATTTTATGTGTTTATTTGACAGAGCGAAATCACAAGTAGGCAGAGAGACCGGCAGAGAGAGAGGGGAAGCAGGCCCCCTGCTGAGCAGAGAGCCCGATGCGGGGCTTGATCCCCGATGCAGGGCTCAATGGATCCCTGATGCGGGGCTCAGTCCCAGGATTCCTCCCAGGACTCCAAGATCACAACCTGAGCCAAAGGCAGAGGCTTAACCTGCTCAGCCACCCAGGCTCCCCAAGAAAAGAATTTTAAGTACAGGCCCTTCTGAGGGTTGTTGTAGAGCCATTTTACGTACAAAAGGCAATAGTCAGTATGAAGAATAAGAATAAGCATGAAATCAAGATTTATGAATAATACACTTAATTTATGCAAAGACCATAGAATCATTCTATTTTCTCTTGAAAAGCTATGATATTTGATTCTTTTCCTCTACTGGTCTATCTTTAGAGTCAAAATATAAATATTATATATAAGATTTTAGTGTATGATATTTTAGGTTGCATAATAGGTATTTGTGTTATAATTATAATTTTATTTTATAATTAAATAATAAAATTGATAAGCTATGCAACATGTGATTAAATATGTCTACTTTTTTTGAAGAGTTTAATATTACAGTGTTTACAGTTTCTGGCAATGAACATGTATTCTGTTTTTAGGTTCCTCTTACCTCCCAAGCACCTGACTGTTACTTTCCTAGACAATACAACCCTTATTTGGTCAGTTCAACTCAGTATTCATCAATGGGTATAACAACTGACCTACAGCTGAATCCTACAAGAGCGCAAATAAAGCTACCTTCTGAACCAATCTCAACTCTTCGTGTGGAGGTGAAATATCACAAAAATGATATGCTGCAGTTTAAGGTATGTTTGATATAAACTATCCCAATGCATGACTCATCTCTTAAGAAAAAAGATTCTGAATAGTTTAGATACTTCAATTTTAATGTAATATTAAGGATTAAAAATTGAATTGTAGACATTTTGATTTTATAAAAATAAAGTGGTTTTTCTTTTTTCCCCTACATAGCTCATACCTAGGTGCACAATAAATAAAGCCTCTTACTTTTGCAATTTTGTGAATAATTGTAGTGGTGATTAAAAAAAATCAAATTCTTGCTAAATACATAAGTTACTTAGAATCAGACTGTGTTTATTGTTACATTAAGATAAACAAAACACAGATGCCTGCTGGCTCAGTAAAGCATCAGCCTTAGGCTCACGTCATGATCCCAGGGTGCTGAGATTGAGCCCCAGGTCAGGCTCCTTGCTCATCAGGGAGTCTGCTTCTCCCCCTTCCCTCTTTCTCTGTCCCCTGCTTGTACTCTCTCTCTCAAATAAATAAATAAATAATTTTTTAAAAATAAACAAAACAGGATACTATTTCCATTATTTTAAATAGTGGACTGAATTCTCTGACCAGTGCAATAGACATAAAAAGAAAAAAAATCTTTCAACAGTACACTTAGCTGTTAGTTTTTAATAGAAGTATAGTTGACACACAATGTTACATTGGTTTGAGATGTGTAAGATAGTGATCTGACAAGTCTATACTTTAAGCTATGCTCACTACAAGTGTAGCTGCCACCTGTCACCATATAACTTTATTAGAAAATCATTGACTACATTCCCTAAGTTGTACCTTCATCCCCCTAATGTATTCATTCTATAACTGGAAGCCTATATCTCCCACCCTCCTTCACTCACTTTACCCATGCCTCCACTCCTCCCCTCTGGCAACAGTTTGTTCTCATTACCTTTTACTTAAGAGATCCAGGGAATCCGTTATGAAAACTATTAAAAATGATAAGAAAATCAGCAAAATGACTGGATGTAAAATAATATCCAAAAAGTATGTTTTATCATTCACCATTAAAAATAGAAATGGAGGCAAATTCCATTAGCAAAATCAAAAGAGAAAAACAATCAAAGAAACAACAAAAATATCAAAAATCATAGGAGCAAATTGACTGTTTATAAGAAAAGGCTTAAAATAAGTTGATAGTTTTGTGGGGTTTTTTTAGATTTATTTATTTATCTGAAAGAGAGCCTATTGGGTGAGGTCAGGGAGGGGGCAGAGGGAGAGAAAGTCTTGAGCAGATGTCCTGCTGAGTGGGAAGCCAGATGAAGGGCTGATCTCAGGACCCTGAGGTTTCCGCTGACTTGAGCTAAAACCGAGAGTCAGACACCCAGGCAATGGTGCTACCCAGAAGTCCCCCAGAAAAGTATTGGTTGAATTTAAGTAAGTACGTTAAATATAAGCAAATTTTAAAAAATCTTAAATAAGCCTAACTTTTTAATTTTTTTAATTTTTTTATTTTTTAAAAATTTTTTATTTATTTTTAATTTTTTTAATAAATATATAATGTATTTTTATCCCCAGGGGTACAGGTTTGTGAATCGCCAGGTTTACACACTTCACAGCACTCACCATAACACATACCCTCCCCAATGTCCATAACCCCCATCCCCCTCTCCCAACACCCCCTCCCGCCAGCAACCCTCAGTTTGTTTTCTGAGATTGAGTCATTTAGGACTTGTCTCCCTCCCAATCCCATCTTGTTTCATTTATTCTTCTCCTATCCCCCTAACGCCCCATGTTGCATCTCCACTTCCTCATATCAGGGAGATCATATGGTAGTTGTCGTTCTCCAATTGACTTATTTCAATAAGCATTATACCCTTTAGTTCCATCCATGTCGTCGCAAATAGCAAGATTTCATTTCTTTTGATGGCTGCATAGTATTTCATTGTATATATATATACCACTTCTTATTTATCCATTCATCTGTTGATAGACATCTAAGTTCTTTCCATAGTTTGGCTATTGTAGACATTGCTGCTATAAACATTCGGGTGCATGTGCCCCTTCAGATCACTACATTTGTATCTTTAGGGTAAATACCCAGTAGTGCAATTGCTAGGTCATAGGGTAGTTCTATTTTCAACATTTTGAGGAACCTCCATGCTGTTTTCCAGAGGGGTTGCACCAGCTTGCATTCGCACCAAGAGTGTAGGAGGGTTCCCCTTTCTCCGCATCCTCGCCAGCATCTGTCATTTCCTGACTTGTTTTTTTTTTTTTTTTTTAGCCATTCTGTCTGGTGTGAGGTGATATCTCATTGTGGTTTTGATTTGTATTTCCCTGATGCCAAGTTATGTGGAGCACTTTTTCATGTGCCTGTTGGCCATCTGGATGTCTTCTTTGCAGAAATGTCTGTTCATGTCCTCTGCCCATTTCTTGATTGGATTATTTGTTCTTTGGGTGTTGAGTTTGCTAAGTTCCTTATACATTTTGGACACTAGCCCTTTATCTGATATGTCGTTTGCAAATATCTTCTCCCATTCTGTCAGTTGTCTTTTGGTTTTGTTAACTGTTTCCTTTGCTGTGCAAAAGCTTTAAATCTTGATGAAATCCTAATAGTTCACTTTTGCCCTTGCTTCCCTTGACTATGGTGATGTTCTTAGGAAGCTGTTGCTGCGGCTGAGGTCAAAGAGGTTGCTGCCTGTGTTCTCCTCAAGGATTAAAATGGATTTCTTTCTCACATTGAGGTCCTTCATCCATTTTGAGTCTATTTTCGTGTGTGGTATAAGGAAGTGGTCCAATTTCATTTTTCTGCATGTGGCTGTCCAATTTTCCCAAAATTATTTATGGAAGAGGCTGTCTTTTTTCCATTGGACATTCTTTCCTGCTTTGTCAAGGATTAGTTGACCATAGAGTTGAGGGTCTATTTCTGGGCTCTCTATTCTGTTCCATTGATCTATGTGTCTGTTTTTGTGCCAGTACCATGCTGTCTTGATGATGACAGCTTTTTAATAGAGCTTGAAGTCCGGAATGGTGATGCCACCAACATTGGCTTTGTTCTTCAATATTCCTTTGGCTATTCGAGGTCTTTTCTGGTTCCATATAAATTTTAGGATTATTTGTTCCATTTCTTTGAAAAAAATGGATGGTATTTTGATAGGGATTGCATTAAATGTGTAGATTGCTTTAGGTAGCATAGACATTTTCACAATATTTATTCTTCCAATCCAGGAGCATGGAACATTTTTCCATTTCTTTGTGTCTTCCTCAATTTCTATCATGAATACTTTATAGTTTTCTGCGTATAGATTCTTAGCCTCTTTGGTTAGGTTTTTCCTAGATATCTTACAGTTTTGGGTGCAATAGTAAATGGGATTGACTCCTTAATTTCTCTTTCTTCTGTTTTGTTGGTGTAGAGAAATGCAACTGATTTCTGTGCATTGATTTTATTTCCTGACACTTTACTGACTTTCTGTACAAGTTCTAGCAGTTTTGGAGTGGAGTCTTTTGGGTTTTTCACATATAGAATCATATCAACTGCGAAGAGTGATAGTTTGACTTCTTCTTTGCCAATTTGGATGCCTTTAATTTCCTTTTGTTGTCTGATTGCTGAGGCTAGGACTTCTAGTACTCTGTTGAAAGCAGTGGTGATAATGGGCATCCCTGCAGTGTTCCTGACCTTAGCGGAAAAGCTTTCAGTTTTTTCCTTTGAGAATGATATTTGCGGTGGGTTTTTCATAGATGGCTTTGATAATATTGAGGTATGTGCCCTCTATCCCTATACTTTGAAGAGTTTTGATCAGGAAGGGATGCTGTACTTTGTCAAATGCTTTTTCAGCATCTATTGAGAGTATCATATGGTTCTTGTTCTTTCTTTTATGAATGTGTTTTATCACATTGATTGATCTGCGGATGTTGAACCAACCTTGCAGCCCTGGAATAAATCCCACTTGGTCGTGGTGAATAATCCTTTTAATGTACTGTTGAATCCTATTGGCTAGTATTTTGGTGAGAATTTTTGCATCTGTGTTCATCAAGAATATTGATCTGTAGTTCTCTTTTTTGGTGGGATCCTTGTCTGGTTTTGGGATCAAGGTGATGCTGGCCTCATAAAATGAGTTTGGAAGTTTTCCTTCCATTTCTATGTTTTGGAACAGTTTCAGGAGAATAGGATTTAGTTCTTCTTTAAATGTTTGGTAGAATTCCCCTGGGAAGCCATCTGGCCCTGGGCTTTTGTTTGTTTGGAGATTTTTGATGACTGTTTCAATCTCCTTACTGGTTATGGGCCTGTTCAGGTTTTCTATTTCTTCCTGGTTCAGTTGTGGTAGTTTATGTGTCTCAAGGAATGCATCATTTCTTCCAGATTGTCTAATTTGTTGGCATAGAATTGCTCATAGTATGTTCTTATAATTGTCTGTATTTCTTTAGTGTTTGTTGTTATCTCTCCTCTTTCATTCATGATTTTATTTATTTGGGTCCTTTCTCTTTTCTTTTTGATAAGTCTGGCCAGGGGTTTATCAAACTTAATAATTCTTTCAAAGAACCAGCTTCTAGTTTGGTTGATTTGTTCTATTGTTTTTTTTTTTTTTTTTTTTTTTTTTTTTTTGTTTGTTTTTTTTTTTTTTTTTGTTTCTATTTCATTGATTTCTGCTCTGATCTTTATGATTTCTCTTCTCCTGCTGGGTTTCGGGTTTCTTTTTTGTTCTTTCTCCAGCTCATTTAGGTGTAGGGTTAGGTTGTGTACTTGAGACCTTTCTTGTTTCTTGAGAAAGGCTTGTACCGCTATATATTTTCCTCTCAGGACTGCCTTTGCTGTGTTCCACAGATTTTGAACCATTGTGTTTTCATTATCATTTGTTTCCATGAATTTTTTCAATTCTTCTTTATTTTCCTGGTTGACCCATTCATTCTTTAGAACGATGTTGTTTAGTCTCCATGTATTTGGGTTCTTTCCAAATTTCCTCTTGTGATTGAGTTCTAGCTTCAGAGCATTGTGGTCTGAAAATATGCAGGGAATGGTCCCAATCTTTTGATACTGGTTGAGACCTAATTTAGGAACCAGGATGTGATCTATTCTGGAGAATGTTCCATGTGCACTAGAGAAGAATGTGTATTTTGCTGCTTTGGGATGAAATGTTCTGAATATATCTGTGATGTCCATCTGGTCCAGTGTGTCATTTAAAGCCTTTATTTCCTTGTTGATCTTTTGCTTGGATGATCTGTCCATTTCAGTGAGGGGAGTGTTAAAGTCCCCTATTATTATTGTATTATTATTGAAGTGTTTCTTTGATTTTGTTATTAATTGGTTTATATAGTTGGCTGCTCCCACGTTAGGGGCATAGATATTTAAAATGGTTAGGTCTTCTTGTTGGACAGACCCTTTGAGTATGATATAGTGTCCTTCCTCATCTCATATTATAGTCTTTGGCTTAAAATCTAATTGATCTGTTATAAGGATTGCCACCCCAGCTTTCGTCTGATGCCCATTAGCATGGTAAATTGTTTTCCACCTCCTCACTTTAAATCTGGAGGTGTCTTCAGGTCTAAAATTAGTTTCTTGTAGCTAACAAATAGTGGTTTTGTTGTTTTTCTTTTATCCATTCTGATATCCTGTGTCTTTTGATTGGGGCATTTAGCCCATTAACATTCAGGGTAACTATTGAGAGATATGAATTTAGTACAATTGTATTGCCTGTAAGGTGATTGTTACTGTATTTCCTGTAGAGCTGGTTTGGTATTTGCAAACTCTTTCAGTTTTTCTTTGTCTTGGAAGCTTTTTATCTCTCTTTCTATTTTCAATGATAGCCTAGCTGGATATAGTATTCTTGGCTGCATGTTTTTCTCGTTTAGTGCTCTGAATATATAATGCCAGCTCTTTCTGGCCTGCCAGGGCTCTGTGGATAAGTCTGTGGCCAATCTAATATTTTTACCATTGTACGTTACAGACTTCTTTTCCCGGGCTGCTTTTAGGATGTTCCCCTTGTCACTAAGACTTGTAAATTTTACTATCAGGTGACAGGGTGTGGACCTATTCTTTTGATTTTGAGGGGGGTTCTCTGCACCTCCTGGATATTGATGCTTGTTCCCTTTGCCATATTAGGGAAATTCTCTCCAATAATTCTCTCCAATAGACCTTCTGCTCCCCTCTCTCTTTCTTCTTCTTCTGGAATCCCAATTATTCTAATGTTGTTTCGTCTTATGGTGTCACTTATCTCTCGAATTCTCCCCTCGTGGTCCAGTAGCTTTTTGTCCCTCTTTTGCTCAGCTTCTTTATTCTCTGTCATTTGGTCTTGTATATCACTAATTCTTTCTTCTGCCTCATTGATCCTAGCAGTGAGAGCCTCCATTTTTGATTGCACCTCATTAATAGTTTTTTGATTTCAACTTGGTTAGATTTTAGTTTTTTAATTTCTCCAGAAAGGGCTTTTATATCTCCAGAGAGGGTTTCTCTAATATCTTCCATGCCTTTCTCAAGCCCGGCTAGAACCTTGTGAATCATCATTCTGAACTTTAGATCTGACGTATTACCAATGCCTGCCTTGATTAGGTCCCTAGCCTTCAGTACTGCCTCTTGTTCTTTTTTTTGGTGAATTTTTCTGCCTTGTCATTTTGTCCAGATAAGAGTATATGAAGGAGCCAGTAAAATACAAAACGGGTGGCAAAGACCCCAGAAAAATTCACTTTAACCAAATCAGAAGAGACCCCAAATCATGGGGGGAAGAAAGGGGATAAAAGGAGGTTCAGAAAAAAAAAAGAAAAAATTAAAAAAAAGAGAACAAATAAAGAAAAACTATAAAAAATATGAAAAAATATATATATTAGATAAACTAGTTAAAAACGTTAAAAAAGAAAAGGGTAAAAGTTAAAAAAAATTTAGCAGAAGAAGAAAAAAAAGTTGAAAAAAAATTAAATTAACCACAAGACTAAAGAATCATGTGGAGAAAGCCATGAGTTCCGTGCTTTGCTTTCTCCTCCTCTGGAACTCCGCTGCTGTCTTAGGTATTGAACCTGCTTTCCTTGGTAGGTGAACTTCGTCCTGGCTGGATTTGTTGTTGATCTTCTTGGGGAGGGGCTTGTTGTAGTGACTCTCAAGTGTCTTTGCCTGAGTCAGAATTGTACTGCCCTTACCAAGTGCCGGACTAAGTAATCTGCTCGTGTTCGCTTTCGGGAGCTTTTGTTCCCTGAACGCTTTCCGTAGAGTTCTGGAGGATGGGAATGAAAATGGCGGCTTCCCAGTCTCTGGCCCAGAGGAACCGAGAGCCCAGGCCCCACTCCTCAGTGTGCCTCCAGAGAACAGAGCCCAATCACTCCCACATCCCTGGCCTCTGGCCGCGCTCAGAGCTCACCCAGCCTGGGACCGGTTCAAGGTCACCCAAGCTGAGAGCTCAGTCCTTGGCTCTGTCTCTGTTGCCGGCTTCTCCATTCTAATACCTGCGAGCTTTGCGACACTCCGACACCCCTGATCCTTCTGTGACCCTGCAGGACCTGGGGTCAAGCTAACCCCGTGTGGACTTCATACCGGTTTAGCCTCTGGAGCAATGTCCCTCAGTGGAACAGACTTTTAAAAGTCCTGATTTTGTGCTCCATTGCTCGCCGCTTGCCGGGTGCCGGCCCCTCCCCCCGCCTTCTATCTTCCCGTCGTTTTGGATTCACTTCTCTGCCAGTCCTACCTTGCAGAAAATGGTTGATTTTCCGTTTCTAGAATTGCTATTCTTCTTCTCTTCGATCTCCCATTGGATTTGTAGGTGTTTGCGATGTTTAGATAAGCTATTTATCTGATCTCCTGCTACCTGATGTAGTCTCAGCCTGCTACTTCTCCGCCATCTTGACTCCTCCTCAAGCCTAACTTTTTTAAAGTTAATTCATTTTCTTTAAGTTCATCTGGAGAAGTAAACATTTGGCTCTGGCAATAATTAAAATTCATGAAAAGAAGAGATGATAAAACTTATGGAATTGAAACTGTATGAAAATGCATCCAGAAATACCTGACATTTTATTGAAAAAAGATGACAAAAAATATGTCTCTGTGTGTGTGTATGTGTGTAATAGATGTACTTGTATATATACAATATTAATCAAACATAAGCCCAGGAAAAAAAATAGATACATTTTTGTCTTGTATCTGCCTAGGAAACACCTTTCAAACCATAGATATGACAGTGTAAATCCCACAGATAAAAATCTATATATTTTCTTTATGAAAATCTAACATAATTTCAACATCAACAAACACTATAAACAATTAGAAGACAAGCAATAAATGGATAAGTATTTGCCACATACATGACAAAAAGCAAGCAATTTCAATTTACACAATATAGAAAAATAGTCTTCATAAGCATTTAACAGAAGAAATAAAAATTAGAGATAAAAATATTAAAATACTTAGATTAGTTGAAAATAAAAGGAACAAAAAGAAAAGTAAAAAATGAGAAACCTAAATGTTGAACATCATGTAGGAAAATGTTCATCCTTATCAGTCAGGAAATACATGACAGTTAGAAAAATAAATGCTTTTAGTTTGACATAAAATAGTATTAGGATATACATTTTGGTAAGAACATTAATTAGTAAACTATTTCTGGAAAATAGATATCAAGGACCCTTCAAATTTTAGTACACTCTTTGTGACCTAACTCACTTCTAAGAAATGTATTGAAGAAATGAAATGAATAAACATAAATAACCATTAACATTCATTGTAGGATCATAAATGTGATCAAAAGTACTGAAGCAACTTCTGAGTCTAACCATCAAGTGGAAAATAATTTTGTGTATCTATAAGAGAACATTTAACTCCAAAATTGTTTTGAAGGTTTCTTATTGTATGGAAAAATGAATGACAAAACATTAAAAAATGATAAATATAATTAATAACTTGATCTCATTACATGTGTATGTGGATTTCTATATAGATATATGAGCCATGGATACAGAATTGAGAATTATATAAAGAAGAATTATAATATTCTTGTCTGAGCAATTACTTAAATTATTTAATGATTATTTACATGATATTTCAGCAAAAGAGAGAATAAGACAGAAATGTTTTTATTTTCATTATTTCTCTGCAATAGATTTATGATCCCCAAAATAAGAGATATGAAGTTCCAGTACCTTTAAACATTCCAACCACACCAACAAGTACTTATGAAAACAGACTTTATGATGTTGAAATCAAAGAAAATCCTTTTGGCATCCAGATTCGAAGGAGAAGTACAGGAAAAGTTATGTAAGTGATTGAATTATTTGATATGAGGAATATTTTGATTTTAGGTTAGAGGGGAAGTAAGATTATTTTCACTGTGCTAGAGTATTAGCCATCACACTAAAAATGTTTTAATTTTTTTAAATAACTTGGCCTGTTTTAACATTTTAAAACTGAATCACTATCACACTCATGTGACTATCACTAAGGATTAGTAAAATTTCATCTTCATTTCTGATGTGATTGATTTCATTATTATCACACTCTTTCTTCTAATCAAGTTGAGAACTAAAACCAAGACTCCTCTTGAAAAGTGTATTAGCAAAAAAAGTAGTTAGAAATATTTTATGTAAATATTTAATTAGAAATTAATTGAAATTGAAATTTATTAGTTCTGAAATCTGATAAAGTTAATACTCTCTCTGATAAAGTAAATACTAATGAAAGGAAATTGATACATATACATCTTTCTGTATTTTTATATTATAATGAATAAACACATAAAAAATTATTTTTGTTTTAGTAAGCAGTAGAGCTTTGCAGACAAACTGTAGTAAATTAAAAGATACTTTTATGTAATTTAAGCTTACCATGCTTCTTTTTAGAAGATGTTGTCAGGATATTTTCAGGTATTGTCAGGATGGATACAAATAATGAAGAAAATTATGTCTGTATTGCTTTAAAAATGTGTTGCTATGATAATATTTTTGTTTTGGAGAATAAGAAGTGAAGTCATTTTGTAAAAAAAATTCTGGTGCTGTGGCATTATTTATTTTTATTTGGAAAGTATTATCTTTAGTAAATACTTCTCCAAAATCCTTAAGATAAAAATTTGAATATATCCTAAATTCATTGTAATTATTATGTTTCTTTTTGCTTCCAACTTCAATTTCTTTTCTCCCTCTTTTATATTCTTGCAAATGACTAGAAAAACAACACATTCTCTGTAACACATTACTTCTGGATTTATTTTAAAACACCCAATTTTATAAATACAAAATAAAAGAAGAAAAGATTGGGAGTAGTAATTAGGGAGAGCTTGCAATTAAAATATCCATCATGGGACACCTGGATGGCTCAGTCTGTTAAGCATCTGCCTTTGGCTGAGGTCATGATCCCAGGGTCCTGGGCTTATTGCTCTGTGGGGAGTCTGCTTCTCCCTCTGCCTGCCATTCCCCATGTTTGTTCTCTCTCTCAGTCTCTCTCTGTCTCAAATAAATAAAATCTTAAAAAAAAAAATCCACCATGCCTTATAGTTTATTTTGATACTGATTTCATCTTAATACATATGTATAAAAAGTTTACTGTGATTATCTCAAGGACACAGGAAAACAGAGGACTTTCAGTTTCTGGGACATATATTACTTCTAGGCCAATATTAATTATAACTTCATATTAATTTTATTTTAAAAATCAATATATATCTAAAGGTAAACCATAATCATATTCATTATAATTTATTTTACTAATAATGCCAAATAAATGAAACATATTTTAGATATTCTTTAACTTAGCCAAAAGAAAAATATACTGGGATATTATTTTCATTTGATATTTGAGTGGAATAGGTACATAGAGAAAATTATTACTGGTTTTCAGATCACCTAAGAAAGAATTACCGTTAGTATTTGTGGTAATACTTTTTATATATTAGAATTGTTTTCTTTTCTTTTCAGTTGGGATTCTCACCTGCCTGGATTTACTTTTAACAACCAGTTTATTCAAATATCTACTCGCCTGCCATCACAATATATATATGGTTTTGGGGAAGTGGAACATACAGCATTTAAGAGAGACCTGAACTGGCATACTTGGGGAATGTTCACAAGAGACCAACCCCCTGGTGTAGGTATCAATATGTGACTACTCCTGAGTCAACTAAGACCATGATTAGGATCTTGGCCCCTTCTCTGTAGGCCTAAACTTGAGTACTGAAGTAATAATGACAACAGGGTCCCAGACCTGTGATAGTGATTTTCTAAAATGCAAACAAAAAGCTACCTTAAATTACAGGTGAAAGCAGAGGATTGGATGGATAACATTCTTGATTACAGAGAAAAGTGAGGTTGTAACCTCATTCCTTATCCTCTCAACTGCATAGAACAAATATTCAGATTCAGAATCCCTTGCCAAATCTACTTTTACTCACAGCTTTTAGAAATAATTGACCAGGTTTCTACTTGAAAAAAATTTTTTTTCCTTCTTTGATATTGATTTGATGCTAATTTTTTCCTTTATGATACCCAGCTACAGGTGTGCGTTTTTATGAGGCCATACTGCTAAATACATCTTTAGAAATGTTTTTATATGCTTATGTCACTTTTCCCAATGTTTTATCTTATTAATGGACTACATTTCATGAATAATTCATTGCACAACTAATATTAATTATAATTTTTCTAAGTATATCATGCAAAAGCACATTTTAATAAAATACTAATTCATTTTGTTTTTTTACACATGACATATCTAAAGGGTATATTCAGTATAAGATATAAATGTATATACTATTACAACAACTTTTTATCATTAGGGGCTCAAACAACTTTTATTTGTATCATAATTGTTCAAACTTGGTTTATGAAGTCTGTTTTTCATTTGTATCAACTTGAAAGTTTGTTTTACAAAATGTATTTCTTTAAAACTATGCAGCATTAGTATTGACATTATTAGGTTAATATAATTCTTGACTCTCAAAATATAAATCTTCTTTCACATGTTGATCAAATACTGACATACAGTGTAAGTCAAAGAGGTCAGTTTTGTGTGTGTGTGTGTGTGTGTGTGTGTGTTGTTTTTTTAGAGAGAACACAAGTAAGAGTGGGGAGGAGGTGGGGCAGAGGGAGAGGTAGAGAAAGAACCCCAAGCAGGCTCCACGCTCAGGACAGAGCCTGATACGGGACTCTATCTCAAGGCCCTGAGATTGATCTGAGCCAAAATCAAGAGTGAGAGGTTTAACAGACTGAGCCACAGAGGTGCCCCTAAAATTGTCAGTTTGATTAGGGGTCATCAACTTAAAAATTTTGTGACTTTTGAGAAGTCATTTCATGAACCTGAATATAGGTTTTTTATTCCAAAAAATGAAAATATCTAGTTGAAAATGAAATTAAATGTTTATAAACTATTGTGTAAACAATGTATCATTTAAAATATTATCATATAATATTATATAAATTTAGGTATTACCATATAAGTTCTCAAGAGGTTTGAATATTTTCATAATTTCTAGGACTTTTTTTTTATTGAAAAAGAAGTGCCAATTTATTTTATTTTATTTTATTTTAAGATTTTATCTATTTATTTGACAGAGAGAGATCCCAAGTAGACAGAGAGGCAGGCAAAGAGAGAGGAGGAAGCAGACTCCCTGCTGAGCAGAGAGCCCGATGCGGGGCTCGATCCAAGGACCCTGAGAACATGACCCGAGCCGAAGGCAGAGGCTTTAACCCACTGAGCCACCCAGGCGCCCCAAGAAGTGCCAATTTATAAATGAATTAAGATACATTTATAGAAAGAAACCCAACTACACCAATAGCAATGTTTTTTTACATCAGTTAATATGACAGTATTTGTGGGTGTTATAAATTTGTACATTCATTTGTATGTTCTAAAGCAGTAATGGTTCAGATAATAAAGAAATTTTTTTCTAAAGGAGAAATATTTTAATTTAAGCATAATCTTGTGTACAAAGAAGGAACCTTTAAATTCATATAGCCTCAATCTTACAATGCATTTGACTATTACCTTCACAAAATTCATATGCTATTATTGTTTAAATATTATGCTATTATTACTTAAATATGAATTATATTTAATTTTTTATTTTAGTATAAACTTAATTCCTACGGATTTCATCCCTATTACATGGCTCTGGAAGATGAAGGCTATGCTCATGGAGTTCTCTTACTTAACAGCAATGCAATGGGTAAAACAGTCATTTGTTGAACTTCTTGTATTTTATATTACTCTTTAGTAAACTAATACACATAGATAAAAATGTAATCATATTTTGGATTTCCAGATGTTACATTTCAGCCAACTCCTGCTCTAACTTACCGTATAATTGGAGGAATCTTGGACTTTTATATGTTTTTGGGCCCAACTCCAGAAATTGCAACACAGCAATACCATGAAGTATGATTGTACTTTTCTTTTTAAAGTTTTCTTTGAGATATAAAGTAACTCTCTTAGTTCACAAATAACTTTTTTTTTTTTTCTCCCAAAGGTAATTGGTCGACCTGTCATGCCACCTTACTGGGCTTTGGGATTCCAATTATGTCGTTATGGGTACAGAAATACTTCAGAAGTTGAGCAAGTATATAATGATATGGTGGCTGCTCAGATCCCCTATGTATGTATATCCATTTTTAAAACAGTGTTAAATGTGTTATCTATAAAATCAAAATAAGTATGCATACTTTAAAATTAGTCATTTGGCAATAACTCTTTGTTTTTTTAGTAGCACCTAATGACATGGTTATGAGATTTTTATAAAGTGTCTTTATTAGATGAAGGAAAAGGGATAATACCATTCCTTTTTCTCCTTTCTCCCTGGTTCCATGGCCCCGAGTTGTACTGAACAAGTCACTATGCACTTGTTTTTCTCTCCTAAACTTTAGGTTGCTTAAGTAATCAGATGTATTTCCCATTTTTTTAATTTTTATTTTTTTAATATTTTTATTTATTTGACAGAGAGAAATCACAACTAGGCAGAGAGGCAGGCAGAGAGAGAGGAGGAAGCAGGCTCCCTGCGGAGCAGAGAGCCCAATGCGGGGCTTGATCCCAGGACTCTGGGATCATGACCTGAGCCTGAAGGCAGAGGCTTTAACCCACTGAGCCACTCAGGTGCCCCTCCCATTTTATTTTAATATGAGAATTAGAGTCTACAGAAACCTACTTCATCAACTGAAGTGACAAATTACAGAGAAGAAATTAGAGATGAAACTAAGTGATTTTTGCCCTGAAATAGGTGATAGTAGTAATGTTAGAACACAGAATTGGAGCACTTGCAAAATATCCTCTTCCTGCAATATTCAGGAAACTAAATATTACTGAGTATCCAGAAATAATCATCCCTGTGATTTTATTTTTTAACAAGATTCAGGAATCCCAGGGATCATTCTGGGAGAACTTAAACAGTGAATTCCAGAATGCTTGGTATATAAGAACTCATTCTAAGAAGAAAGAGAAGGGCCTCATTATAAGACATTGGTACGTGTAGTAGAATCAAGTATGTGATTTTTGAATATATTATTATGAGGACATTAATTCTACAAATAGATCATACAGAAATATATAAGTGATTTCTTTTTATAAAAAGGGAGGTTGTTTTTTTATAAAAAGGGAGGTTATTAGGTCCATTATATCAGCCATCCTTTTTATAACACCTAGAAGAAGAAATTGAGTTAATGTCTATTAAAGAAATAATTTAAAAATTTGTTATTTAGATCTAAACGATGTCATGAAAAGTCAAACATTTATTAGTTTAAACATATTTGTAAATGTAAAGCATTTATTAAACATATTTGTAAATACTTGTAAGCAGTAGTTTGGTTATTTAAGCTTGGTTTCTAATTCTAAAAAGACTTTGGCAGATAATAAAAGAATCTTTTTTAATCTTTTTTTAAAAGATTTTATTTATTTATTTGTCAGAGAGAGAGAGAGAGAGAGAGCGAGCACAGGCAGGCAGAGTGGCAGCAGAGGCAGAGGGAGAAGCAGTCTCCCGGCTGAGCAAGGAGCCTGTGGGATCATGATCTGAGCCGCTTAAATAACTGAACCACCCAGGTGTCCCAATAAAAGAATTTTTTATTTGATGGATTTACCAATAATTCTTTCTTCCCTTTTGGCAATATTAGAATTATTTGAAATTACCCCCATTGGCTTTATGTTTACTGAAATAGAAAAATAGCTATTTCTGTATATATTGTACAACATTCCAAATTGCATTTAACATAATTTCATAGCCTCACAAATCCTTTACTCCTGTGTCTTCCTATTTCCTTTGGGAATTACATAACAGAGATATTGATCTGAAAGAATTTTTAGAAATCAAAATTGTTAAGTAAACTCTTAGCAAACAGAAAGTTTATATTAACTTGTTTGTAGACTATTTTGGATCTTCATATACTAGTTTTATTTGTTGAACACTGTGTTACTTGATTAATTCTCTTTGGGATTAAGTGAAGGCATTTAAACTTTCATATTGCTATTACTTTCATACGATGACAGAATGAGATGCACTGACCCCTGTGATTCTTACCGCACTGCCACAATCTCCATATCTTTCAGGATGTTCAATATACAGACATAGATTACATGGAAAGGCAACTAGACTTCACAATTGATGAAAACTTCCGTGACCTTCCTCAGTTTGTTGACAAAATAAGACAGGAAGGAATGAGATACATTATTATCCTGGTCAGTATTTATATTTTATATTTTATCTGAGTCTTATTATCTTGATTTCATTAAAATTTCTCTCCTAGAATGAAGTGGGAGGGAGTTGTTTCAAAATAGGAAGACTATTTCTTTCAATTCTTCCTAAATTAAAACTTTCTTCCTCTAAGACTTTTATTTACACGGGCTACTACCAAGCTACTTTTACAATTTGATAGATCCTTAGAGATCTAAGACTGAATCTGGAAATCGAAGACAAGCTGTCTTCTAATAATCACTGAAGCTACAAACTAACCTCAATTTATAGAAGCTATCACAAAATTATGATGGATTTTCCATTTCTATACAATGCTCAAATCATTCTATGGGATTGCTCCTTATGCTTGTCTTGTTTAAAAATTTGACTTCAGGTTAGTGATTCAGTGGGGAGAATATTTTATCAGTACATTGAAGGAAGCAAGCTAGGCAGCCAGTAATCCCACTGGGAGAAATAAAAACAAAACAAAAAAATGTTAGTAATCTTTCTTGAAATCATAGCCATTACATTTTTGGAAGTTCTTAAAATTTCCTTGCAAGGAATTTAGAGGACACTTTAGCTAGAACACTGAAATTTATACTGTCAGTCTATTTGCCAGTCTGTGTGAGAGCACAGTAAAATGATAATGTAGTCATGGAAAATTTTGTTTCAAAACTGTGACCTAAGCGGTCATACTTTTATTCCAGAGTTACCTGGTGTGTATTTCATTTTAATTTTAGGATCCAGCAATTTCAGGAAATGAAACAAAGCCTTACCCTGCATTTGAAAGAGGAATGGAGAAAGATGTTTTTGTCAAATGGCCTAATACCAATGATATTTGTTGGGCAAAGGTACTGAATTGATGTCTTGAAATAAAATAAGTATAAAATGTTACTTCACTGAAAGTTTCTATTGAGTAAAAATAAGGCTTAAAGACATATTCAGAAAGAGATGTAGAATACAGAAATGTAATGATTGAATACCTAATAAAATAATATGTAACTTGATTTCAACTTAAATTATTAGAAACAGAATTTATATATTTTTGTTTGTTTACTATTTGTTTCATTTAAAATTTTTTTAATTGCATTCATTAGAATGTCTTTTGTGTATTATAGAACAGGGGAAGCTGATATATATATATTTTTTTCAATATGTAATTTTTTGCATTTTTAAAAATTTTAATTTACTTTTTAAATTTCTTTTCAGTGTTCTTTTCTGTATCATAAAATTAAGATTAATAAGATGGTTGTTCATTATTCGACACTGCAAGTCATTTAAATGTTTGTACTTCTTTCATTAATAAAAATGACAATTTTTAAGAGCTATATTTATATTCCTGACTTGAACAAGGATTATAACTTATTGTATTTCATTTAAACAATAATATTCTAACCTGGGTATATTAACATATTATAGAAAAATCCTGATTTGGCTTACTTATAAAAGAACAAACAAAAAATCCAATAGTCTTAACTAGAATGAAAAACAAAAACAGAATTCTGTACTGGGAGACATGATGAAATATAATATAGAATCCTTTTTTTCATCTTGGACCAAAAATAGCATATTAGTGATAACAGTGGTAAAATTCAAACATGGCCTCTAGATTACTTAAATATTGTATCAATGCCTATTTCTTGGTTTTGATGATTATAGAGATATTGTAAATTTGTTAACGTTACAGAAACAAAGGAAAGGATATAAAAAAAACTCTAGGTATAATGTTTGTAGCTTTTCTGTGAGTCAAAATATTTCAAAACTGAAAATTAACATAAAATAGAAAAAATCCTATGATAAACTTAATGAGAAATCATAACATTTTAAGAAACACGAAAGTATAGAGTATGGCATATTGACCATAGAAAGGGTTGGGTTTTTTTCTTCCCTCGTATTATCTTCTCATTCTAAATGTCTATACATTTTCTCAGATTTCTATCTTCTTTTCCCTTCCTTTAGTGAACTACTCCCCATCTACAACCAATCTATTGTAGGTAATTAGTCCTTGGGAATTAAGTACATTTTTTTTTTTTTATGGAACTATGTAGGTTTTACAACATAGATTCAAATTCTCAGAGCTTTCAGCATGATTGAATTTGGGCTCAAGTTGTGTGTTTGTGGTTGAGTAGAGGACAGCATTAGTAGGCGGGAAAGCAGGGATAGGGATGAGGATATGGAGAGACAGAGAGGAGTATTTAGTATTAATTTAGAAAACTAAGAAGATGTTTGCCTTAGCATGGCATCATCCAACTCAGATCTTCAATTTCTTTTAAATAAAAATATGTTTATTGTTTTTAGATTTTAATGCTGGAATAATTATAGAAACAGTTTTAATATATACCACATTAAATTAAATTTAATACATGCCTTCATATTCTTTTTTTTAAGATTTTATTTATTTATTTGAGAGAAAGAGAGAGAGAGAAGGAGAGAGAGAGCATGAGAGGGAAGAAGGTCAGAGGGAGAAGCAGACTCCCTACAGAGCTGGGAGTCTGATGTGAGACTTGATCCCGGAACTCCAGGATCATGACCTGACCCAAAAGCAGTTGCTTAACCAACTGAGCCACCTAGGTGCTCCCTTCATATTATTTCTGAGTAGAACTTTTGGTTACATACGTTTGTTTTAATATCACTACCTACTACAAAGGTTGGCATTATTTTTCCTATTTGGCATATTAAAGAGGAAATTAATATGAAATATGAGAATGGTTTGCAAATGTTACATTTACCAAAACACAAACTGAAAAAAACAATTGAAAAAATTACTAGTCTGGGGATCTCAAGATATAATAATAATATGCTTCCAGAACCCTAAGAACCCTATTATACTTTATTTACAACATAGTCATACCATACTGAAATTATTTTCAACTATTTTCCTATTTTTTCTTTCTCTGTAGGTTTGGCCAGATTTGCCCAATATAACAATAGATGAAAGTCTAACAGAAGATGAAGCTGTTAATGTAAGTTTACATTGACTGATTACATAACTAAGAAATTTAACACTTGGATTTAATGATCACTTTGACCAATAATTCAATTTGAGTATTTTCTGCAAAAAACTGATGGCTTATTTTTAAATTTTCTATACCAGACCATATTTAAATCATATGGTACTTCTATTTTTAACTTTTAGAGGAACATCTATGCGGTTTTCCTAATTGGCTGTACCACTTCACATTCTCACCAACAGTGCTAAAGGATTCCAATTTCTCCATATCCTTTCCAAAACTTTTTGTCTTTGTTTTTGGATAATAGCCATCCTAACAGGTGTGAAGTGATATCTCATTGTGTTTTTTGCATTTCTCTGATGATAAGTGAATATAGGCATCTTTCATCTACTTGTTGGCTATCTGTATACATTCTTCAGAGAAATGTCTATCAAGACTTTGCCTATATTTTAAGCAGGTTATTAGGGTTCTTTTCTTTCTTTCTTTCTTTCTTTCTTTCTTTCTTTCTTTCTTTCTTTCTTTTTTCTATTGAGTTGTAAGACTTTTGAATATACTTTGGAGATTCACACTTAATCTGATATATGGTGTTTAAATATTTTCTCTTATTCTGTGGATTGCCTTTCTATTTGTTGCTTGTTTCCTTTGCTGTGAAGAAACTTTTTTGTTTGATGTAGTCACCTGCTTACTTTTGCTTTTGTTGGCTGTGTTTTTGGTGTCATATCTATAAAATCTTTGCCAAGACCAATGTCATGAAGCTTTTTCCCTTAGGGTCCTCCAAAAAGTTTTTTCAATTTCATGTGTTACATTTAAGACTTTACTCCATTTTGAGTTGATTTTTGTGTTATGATGTAAGATGAGGGTCCAATTTCATTATTCTGCACATGTTTTTCCAGTACCATTTTTTGAAGACATTATCCTTTATCCATTGTGTATTTTTGGCACCCTTGTCAATGATCAGTTGACTATATATATATGGATTGATTTATATGATCTTTATTTGGCACTATTAGTCTATGTGTGTTTTTGTGCTGGTATCATACTGTTTTCGTTACTGTGGCTTTGGAGTATATTTTGAAATCAGGATGTGTGATTCCTCGAACTATGCTCTACCTTTTCAAGATGATTTTGGCTATTCAAGGTCTTTGTAATTCCAAATGAATTGTAGAATTGTTTTTATATTTCTGTAAAAGATGGCATTGGGTTTTGGATAGAGGTTGCATTATATCTACAGATTCCTTTGTGTAGTTAAGTCATTTTCACAATATTAATTCTTCCAATCCATGAATGTGGAATATCTTCCTATTTGTCTGTATCTTTTTCAATATCTTTTAGCAAAATTTTGTAGTATCTAGTGTACAAGTCTTCCATTTCCTTACTTTTATTCCAAAGTACTTTATTATCTGGGTTGTTGTTGTGAATTGGATTATTTTCCTAATTTACTTTTCTGATAGTTCCTTGTTAGTGTATAAAAGTGCAACTGATATCTGCATATTGATTTTACATTCTATAAGTTTAATTTATTAATTCTAACAGTGTGTGTGTATGTACATGTGTGTGTGAGAGAGAGAAATAAACAGTTTTTTTCTGAAAAGCATGATATGAGCTGGGGGTTATTTAATATATCATCTTTATTATGTTGAGGTATTTCTTTCTATTCCTAATTTGTTGAGAGTTTTTAAGTTTTCAAGTTCTATCCATGTCATTGGAAATTGCAAGATTTCATTCTTTCTGATACTTGAGGAATATTCCATTGTATATGTACATCATCTCTTCTTTATCCATTCATCTGTCAGTGGACATATGGGCTCTTTCCATATGCTGGTTATTGTGGAGATTGCTGCTATAAATGTTGGGGTACATGTGTCCCCTTGAATCACTATGTTTGTACCCTTTGGATAAATAACCTTGTAGTGCAATTGGTGGGTCAAATGGTTGTTCTAGTTTTAATTTTTAAGGAACCTCCATACTGTTTTCGGAGTGGCTACACAAGTTTGCATTCCCATCAACAGTGGAAGAGGGCTCCCTTTTCTCTGCATCCTTGCCAACATCTGTTGTTCCTAACTTGTTAATTTTAGCCATTCTGACTGGGGTGAGGTGATATCTCATTGTGGTTTTGATTTGTAGTTCCCTGATACCAAGTGATGTTGAGCATCTTTTCATGTATCTGTTGGCCACTTGTATGTCTTCTTTGGAGAAATGTCTGTTCATGTCTTCTGGCCATTTGTTGACTGGATTTCTGGTTTTTGGGGTGTTGAGTTTGGTAAGTTCTTTATATATTTTGGACACTAGCTCTTTATCTGGTGAGACATTTGCAAATATCTTCTCCCATTCCATAGGTTGCCTTTTATTTTGTTGACTGTTTCCTTTGCTGTGCAAAAGCTTTTTATCTTGATGAAGTCTCAATAGTTCATTTTTGCTTTTGTTTCTCTTGCCTTTGGAGACATGCCTAGCAAGAAGTTGTGTGCTTGTGTTCTCTTCCAGGATTTTTGATGGGTTCTAGTCTCACATTTTGGTCTTTCATCTCTTTTAAATTTATTATTTTTGTGTATGGTGTGAGAAAGTAGTCCAATTTCATTTTTCTGCAAGTGGCTGTACAATTTTCCCCACCACCCCATTTGATATTATTTCCTGCTTTGACAAAGATTAGTTGACCGTAGAGTTGAAGGTCCATTTCTGGTTTCTCTATTCCATTCCATTGATCTATGGGTCTTTTTGTGCCAGTACCATATGTGTTTTGTAAATCCCTATGTTCCCTACCCTTTTCATTTTCTCTATACACTGGTAGGACTGTTCTGGTAGTTATTGCATAGACTTAAAGTGTGACAGGAAAGCACGCAAGTGATGCCATGATTTTCAGGCAATTCATTTATTTACAGAAGGTCAATCATTTGTTAGCACACAGAATTTGATCTCAGAATATATATAGGTAGGCTGACAAGTAAAGAATTTTCTTGGTAGGAGAAGAAGTAAATCATTTCTTCTCTGCTGAGGTGGGAAGGGTTAGATGTGAAAGAGAAAGGCAAATGGTTGGGGTGGTAAAGCAATATATTGATCCTAGAAGGGCCAAAAGCTGGGTAAACAATTTTTTTTTATCCAATTAAACAGACTAAACCAAGGCCTTTTCCTTTCCTATCATGCTCCAAAAAAGTAAATCTGCATTATAGGACTCTAAGGATACAAAGAAAAAAATTCCCTGATAGTCTAAGAAGCACTGAAAATATATATCTGTGTTTTGTGAAATCTTTTTTTTTTTGGACAATCTATAAAGACCCCAAAGCTTCTCTGTTCTGTCTCCATGTATCTCTCTCTCTCTCTCCCTCTTTATTTTTTACTCTTCATTGTTTTTGGTTAGAGAAACATAATATAGATGCGTGCAATTAAATTTGGGATCAGGTTGCCTTCATTATCACCTGTGCACAGCTTGTGAATCTGACAGATAAATGTCTTAGACATGCATGGTCTCTCTTCTGACTTTTTACATGTTTTTACAGGCCTCAAGAGCTCATGTAGCTTTTCCAGACTTTTTCAGGAATGCCACAGCAGAGTGGTGGGCAACAGAAATTATAGATTTCTACAATAACCAGATGAAGTTTGATGGTTTGTGGATTGTAAGTAAATGTAAAGCAATATATATTTTAAGCTATTAGTGATTTATTTATTATGTAGTTATTATGCAGAATTCTTGCTAGATTCTAATAATTCCAACAAAATATTTTTTTGAAAATATCCCACTCATTTTTCCATAGAAAGGAAAGGCTTTTCCATATTCATAGAACTGCAAAATACAGTGTTAGCAATTCATTTTATATATACAGCTGCTATTTTCTGAAGTTTCAGCTTCACCAGGGAACCCAAAAAAAAACCCTCTCTTTATAACTATTTATAAATGCTTATAAACATTTATTTTATTTTTATTCAATGTAGGAATAAATCTCATGTAACTGCCAGTTGTTGGTACAAGAAATCGTAATCTCTTACAAATGGAGCAAATTACTTTTCAAAAATCACCTAATTTTAGATGTAACTATAAAATGTTGGTAGTAAGAGGGGGAGGAACTAAAATGGTGGAGTATTGGGAGGACTTTAGGCTTTTCTCATCCTTCAAACACAACTAGATAGATATCATTCTGAATACCCAAGAAATTGATCTGAGGATTGACAGAACAAACTGTACAACTAGAGGTAGAGAAGAGGCCACATTGTGGAAGGTAGGAGGTGCAGAGATGTGGTTTGGGGGAGAAACAATCACAGGTGTTGAGGGGCGAGAGCTTTGGTTTCTGAGAGAGACAAAACAGAGAGGAGCATACAGGATCACACAAGGAGAACTCTTCCCCAAAGCCATTGGCCGGAAGAATGAGAAGGTTTGATTTCCATGAGTTTTTGCAACAAGTAGGGCTCAAAGACTGGAGTTTTAGAGGTCCACAGTGTGTCTGGAATAGAATCCTAAGAGTGCTAACTTATCCCTGGAAAAAAGTCAGGCAGATAATCCTGAGGCAGATGGTGAGATCTCAGGATTGCCTTAGATGCCCTGGGAGAGGCGGTTCCTTCTTCTTGGAGCACATTTGAGAAGGGTGATATTGCCTCTCTGGGGACATAAGAGCTGACAGGCACCATTTACCTCCCCTACCCCTCAATGTACCACAGGTATACCTGCTAAGTGTGGCCAGCCCAGACACTGGTTGTTTAGTGTGTTAGGCTCCAAATTCCATGCTCCTGCCTTCTGGTGCAACTGCCCTTCTGGGTTAAACGTGTATCCACCCCAGCCCTTTGAGATCATCCCTGAGAAGACTAGTGTAGGTACCTACCACAATAAGACCCTAAAATTTGGAGTTTTAAATGTCGGTCATCCAGGTTGCAATTGAACCCAAAGTGCACTGTGCTTCTCCAGGCAGGCAAGAACCCAGACACAGATAGTATGGAAACAACTATTTGAAAAATGCTTAGAATACAGGAGGAGAAATTATTCGCTCCTCCAAGAGGGTCTCCCTTACAGCAGAGGGGAGAAGAACCCCCCTCTCTAGGGACAAAGGAATTGGGTGGTCCTAATTCCCTGCCCTGCCCCTCAGCATAAACTAGCCTCAGTAAATAGCACAGTGCCAACTATGACTGCTTACAGTGCTTACACCAAGTCCTACCTTCCCTGCACTCCAATGGTACTGCTTTTCTTGGACAAGTATGCCTAAGAACCAATGCAGTGGGTCCATCCTCCACAAGACCAGCACAAACTCCTGCCTGCATCATGTCTATTGACTAGAGTTCTGTAAAGCTTCAATTCTAATGGAAATAACATCAGGTTTCTTTTAACAAGCAGATCAAATCTCACCTAGTTAAAACTTACTACACTCTGGCCAAGGTCTAAACATTCCCCACTGAAGGCAAGGAAAAACTCTATAGAGAACTGACTTGAAGGATAGAGCAGCCAGAACACAGCCGCAAAGTGTATGCAGCATACAGCAGAGACACTTCCTGAACACAAGACCTTGGAAATTATATGATTTCTTCTTCATAAATCTGTTATTCTCAGGAACAGGAAACATAACAGACTATCTAAAACACAGAATAAGACAGAAAGCTAGACAAAATGACAAGATGGAGAAATTCATCCCAAAAAGAAAGAACAACAAAGGCTTAGGGCCAGGGGTCTAATCAAAACATACAAATAATATGTCTAATCCAGAATTTAAAGAAACAATGAAAGGATATTAGCTGGGCTTGAAAAAATAATAAAAGACATCAGGGACAACTATACCTCAGAGATAAAAGAGCTAAAAACCAATCATGCTGAAATGAAATGCAATAACTGAGATTCAAACTGACTAGATGCAATGACCACAAGATGGAAGAAACAGAGGAATGAATAAGTGATATAGAATACAATATTATGGAAAATAATGAAGCTGAGAAGAAGAGGGGAAGAAAAGTATTGGATCATGAAAGTAGACTTACAGAAATCAGTGACTCTATGATATATAATAACATTTGTATCATAGGAGTCACAGAAGAAGAAGAAAAAAGGGGTCAGGTTTATTTGAGGAAATCATAGCTGAAAACTAATCTATGAAGGAAAAAGACTTCTAAATTCCAGGAGGCACAGAGAACTCCCATCAAAATCAATAAAAACCAGCTAACACCAAGACATAGCATAGTAAATTTTGTAAAATACACAGATAAGGAAAGAATCTTGAAAGTAGCAAGAGAAAAAATGTCCTTAACCTACAAGGGAATACAAATAAGGTTTGCATCAAATCTATCCATAGAAATTAGACAGGTCAGAAAAGAGTGGCATGATACATTCAATGTGCTGAATGGGAAAAATCTGTCCCTGAAAATACTGTATCCAGCAAGGATATCATTCAGAATAGAAAGAGAGGTAAAGAGTTTCCCAAACAAAAATTAGAGGAGTTTGTGACCACTAAATCAGCCCTGTAAGAAATATAAAAGGGGCTTTCAATGGGAAAGATGAAAAGCAACAAAGACTAGAGAGGTCCTGAGAAAATCTCCAGAAACAATGACAGAACAAGTAATAAAATTGCACTAAATTCACATCTATCAGTAATTACTCTGTAAATGGACTAAGTGCTCCAATCAAAAGACATAGGGTGTCAAAATGAATAAAAAACAAGACCCATATATATGCTAGCTGGATTTTAGAATTAAAGACACCTGCAGATTGAAAGTGAGGGGATGAAGAAATATTTATTATAAAAATGAGCACAAGAAGAAAACCAGAGTAGCCATACTCATATCAGACAAACTAGACTATAAATCAAAGACCATAAGAAGAGATGAGGAGGGGCATTACTATCATAATAAAGCAGGCTTTCCAACAAGATGATCTAATAACTGTAAATACTTGTACCCCTAACTTGGGAACATCTGGATATATAAAACAATAACAAACATAAAGGAACTCATTGATAACAATACAATAATAGTAAGGGACTTTAACACCCCACTTACAACAATGGACAGATCATCTAAGCAGAAAACCAACAAGGAAATGGTTTTGAATGATACCCTGAACCAGATGGACATACCAGATATATTCAGAACATTTTATCCTAAAGCAGCAGAACACACATTCTTTTTAAGTGCACATGGGATATTCTCCAGAATAGATCACATATTAGGTCACAAAGCAAGTCTTAACAAGTACAAAACAATTAAGATCATACTATGGATATTTTCAGACTACAACATGAAGAAACTTGAAGTCAACCATAAGGAAAAAAAAAATGGGAAGACCACAAATACAGGGAGGATAAAGAACATCTTGCTAAATAATGATGGGTCAACCAGGAAATTAAAGAAGTAATTAAAAAAATACATGAAAACAAATGAAAATGAAAAGAAGATTGTCCAAAAGCTTTGGGATGCAACAAAAGTGGTCATAAAAGGGAAGTATATAGCAATACAAGCCTACCTCAAGGATCAAAAATGTCTCAAATACAAACCTAACCTTACACCTACAGAAGCTAGAAAAAGAAAAACAAATAATCCTAAAACCAACAGAAGAAGGGAAATAATAAATATTAGAGCAGAAATAAATAATATAAAAATGAACAAACAAATAAAAAAGAACTCACAGAAGAACAGATCAATGAAACCAGCAGCTGGTTCTTTGAAAAAAAATAATAGAATTGGTAAAGCAGACTTATTAAAAAGAAAAGACAAAAGGACTCAAATAAGTAATATCACAAATGAGAGAGGAAAAACAACAACCAATAGAACAATACCACAGAAGTATAATTATAAGAGACAATAATTACATGAAAAATTATATGTCAACAAATTGGACAATTTGGAAGAAATGGATAAATTCCTAGAAAGAAATAAAGTACCAAAACTGAAACAGGAAGAAATAGAAATCTTGAAAAGACTGATAACCAGCAAAGAAATTGAATCCGTAATCAAAAATCTCCCAACAAACAAGAGTCCAGGGCCAGGTGGCTTCTCAGGGGAATTTTACCAAGCATTTAAAGAAGAATACCTATTCTTCTGAAGCTATTCCAAAAAACATAAGTGGAAGAAAAATTTCCAAACTCATTCTATGAGGTGAGGATTATCTTGATTTCAAAACCAGGACCCCACTAAAAATGAAAATTACAGATCAATATCCCTGATGAACATGGATGCAAAATTCGCAACAAAATATTAGTAAATTGAATCCAATAGTATATTAAAAGAATCATTCACCATGATCATGTGGGAAATATTCCTGTGTTGCAAATGTGGTTCAATATTCACAAATCAATCAATGTGATACACCACATTGATAAAGAAAGGATAAGAACCATATGATTCTCCCAAGAGATGCAGGAAAAAAAACATTAACAAAGTATAATATCCATTCTAGTTAAAAACCCACAACAAAGTAGGGATAGAAATAAAATACCTCAACATCATAAAGGCCATATAAGAAAAATCCATAGCCAATGACAACCCCATTGAACAAAAACTGAGAATTTTTCCTTTAAGGTCAGGAATAAAGCAGTGATATCCACTTTCACCATTTTTATTTACTATAGTACTGGAAGCCCTAGCCTCAGGAGTAAGATAAAAAAAGAAGTAAAAGGCATCCAAACTGGCAAAGAGGAAGTCAAACTTTTACCCTTTGCAGATGACTTCATACTCTATGTAGAAAACCTGAGAGACTTCACCAAAAAATTACTAAAACTTATTCATGAATTCAGTAAAGTCATAGGATACAAAAACAAGGTACAGGAATCTGTTGCATTTCTGTGCACAAATAATGAAGCAGCAGAAGGAGAAATCAAGGAATAAAACCCATTTATAACTGCACCAAAAACCATAAGATACCTAGAAATAAACCTAACCAAAGAGATAAAAGATCTGTACTCTGGAAACTATAGAAAACTTCTGAAAGAAACTGAAGAGGACTCAAAAAAATGGAAAAGACACTTCATGCTCATGGATTGGAGGAACAAATGTTAAAATGTCTATACTTCCAAAAGCAATCTGCACTTTTAAAGCAATCCCTATCAAAATACCACCAACATATTTCACAGAACTAGAACAAACAATCCTAAATTTATATGGAACAAGAAAAGACCTCAAACAGCCAGAAGAATGTTGAAAAATAGAGTCAAAGGTGGTGGCATCAAAATTCTGGACTTCAAGCTATATTATAAAGCTGTAGTTATCAAAACAGTATGGAACTGGCACAAAAACAGACTCTTAGATCAATAAAACAGAAGAAAACCCAGAAATGGACACACAAATACATGATCAACTAATCTTTGACAAAATAAGAAAGAATATCAAATGGAAAAAGCCACTGTCTTCAACAAATGAAATTGTGAAAAATGGACAGCAAAATGCAGAATTGAACTTGACCACTTTCTTACACTATGTACAAAAATAAATTCAAAATGGATGAAGGACATAAATATGAGACAGGAAACCATCAAAATTCTAGAGGAGAATGCAGGTAGCAATCTGTTTGACATAGCAACTTCTTACTTGAAGCAAGGGAAATAATAGCAAAAATGAATTATTGGGACTTCATTAAGATAAAAAGCATCTGAACAGCAAAGTAAACAATCAACAAAACTAAAAGGCAGCCTACAGAATGGGAGAAGATATTTGCAAATGTCTCATCAGATAAAGGGCTAGTATCCAAAATTATAACAAAGTTACTGAACTCTACACCCCAAAAACAAATAATCCAGTTGAGAAATGGGCAGAAGACACACGTTTTTCCAAAGAGACAAACAAATGGCTAACAGACACATGAAAAGATGCTCAACATCACTTGGTATCAGGAAACTACAAATCAAAACCACAGTGAGATACTACTTCACACCTGTAAGAATGTGTAAAATTAGCAATATAGGAAAGAACAGGTGTCGGTGAGGATGAGGAAAAAGGGGAACCCTATTACACTCTTGGTGGGAATTCAAACTGGTGCACCCACTCTGGAAAACAGTATGAGAGTCCTCAAAAAGTTAAAAAATAGACCTATTTTATAATCCAGCAATTGCACTACTAAGTATTTACACAAAGGATACAAAAATACTGATTAGAACGGGTACATGCACCCAAATATTTATAACACCATTATCAACAATAGCCAAATTATGGAAAGAGCCCAGTTGTGCATTGACTGATGAATGGATAAAGTGGTATGTGTGTGTCTCTCTCTCTATATATAGACACACACAATGGAATATTACTTAGCCACAAATAAAAAAATGAAAACTTGCCATTGACAAAAACATGGATGCAGCTAGAGACTATTATGCTAAGTGAAATAAGACAGTCAGAGAAAGACAAATACCATATGATTTCACTCATATGTGAAATTTAAGAAATGTAACAGATGAATATGTGGGAAAAAAGAGAGGCTAACCATAAGACTCTTCACTGCAAAGAGCAAACTTGGGTCGCTGGAGGGCAGGTGAGCAGAGGGATGGTTTGGTGATGAGTATTAAGGAGGGCATTTATGATGAACACTGGTGTTGTAGTTGAGTTATGGATCACTAAATTCTACACTTAAAAAATAAAAGTAAAAAAAATGAAATAGATATTCTGTGTGTAAACTGTATTTTCTGATTTTAGAAAACCACACAAAATTGCTTTTTTGAAAAAAAAAACAGTTGATTGAAGGCTCTGGGGCAGGAGTGGAGAGAAGGACATGGGAGAATATACATATTATAATTTAATTTTATGTCTAGAAAACAGAAAATTTACTTTTTATTTATATTCTATCTATAGAGAAATATAGGGCATTTTATGTTTTTCAAAAGTGGTCATGAAATGTAAAAAAGAAAAATAGATAAATTAAATCTTTTAGTATTGAGATGCCTTATATTTTTGCTCCTTCAACTAGTGAATGTGCTCAAATATGCTGCTTTAATTTATTGGCTCTCTGAATTATTTCCTTTGAGAATATATGTTCTAAATTTTTAAATTCACTCTTCTCTCTTTAAGGACATGAATGAACCATCAAGTTTTGTACATGGAACAGTTGACAATCAATGCAGAAATACAGAGTTAAATTATCCACCTTATTTCCCAGGTACAATATTGTTGCTATACTTTTGATGTTATTGGTATTTATTAATATGGTTTATATACCTTATAATGTAGGGAATAGGTTTCACATTTGTAATTCCCACTACCCATCTATGCATTAAATCATAACTCAACCCATTACCAATACTATTTAACATTATTTTTAGAAGAAAAATCAAGAAATATGTTTTATTTATATGAACATACTCCTAACTTTTATAATTTTAATAATTTAATAATTTTAGCATGCTTAAAATTATTACTTTGACTTTCTTGAGAATCTTCTCAGATTTGAAAATTCTCAATAATTCTTGAAAAAGGAAACTTTTATGGAGTTTTCTTTTTAAATTTTTCTTCATTAGGAAAAAAATGAGAGAATACTGATAGCATTTCTTTGGTTGTCCCTGAACCAGGAAAAAGGGGTCCAGTCACTCAATATTCATCCTCATACTCTCATGTTCATAAACTGTTGACACCTAAAGTTATGGCAAAGCTCTGAAAAAAATGCATCTGTATCTGAGAAAAAGTAGATCAAAAAATAGTGCTGTTATAGTGCTTGTCCATTTCTTACCCCCAGGGCTTTGTGTTTCCAAATGGATTTTTAATAAAAGTCTATTTAAGGAGATCATATGATAGTTGTCTTTCTCCCATTGACTTATTTCACTAAGCATGATACGCTCTAGTTCCATCCATGTCGTTGCAAATGGCAAGATTTCATTTCTTTTGATGGCTGCATAGTATTCCATTGTGTATATATACCTATCATATGATCTCCCTGATATGAGGACATGGAGAAGCAACATGGGGGGTTAGGGGGATAGTAGAAGAATAAATGAAACAAGATGGGATTGGGAGGGAGACAAACCATAAATGACTCTTAATCTCACAAAACAAACTGGGGGTTGCTGGGGGGAGGTGGGATTGGGAGAAGGGGAGGAGCCTATGGACATTGGGGAGGGTATGTGCTATCGTGAGTGCTGTGAAGTGTGTAAACCTGGCGATTCACAGACCTGTACCCCTGGGAATAAAAATACATTATATGTTTATTAAAAAAAAAAAATTGGAAGGGGAGGCGAACCATAAGAGACTATGGACTCTGAAAAACAACCTGAGGGTTTTGAAGGGTCAGGGGTGGGAGGTTGGGGGAACAGGTGGTGGGTAATAGGGAGGGCACATTTTGCATGGAGCACTGGGTGTTGTGCAAAAACAATGAATACTGTTACGCTGAAAAAATAAATAAAATGGAAAAAAAAAGTCATGAAGCAAAAAAAAAGTCTATTTAATCAGTATGTCTCATCTGAGTGCACAAAATATAGTAGACTTTTAGGAATACCTTTTTTTCAGGTTTTTATTAATTCATGTTAATTGGTAACATATTTGTTGCTGAGTACACTAAAATTTTTCATGTTTTTCAGTCACAATTGTAACTATAGTCAGTTACAGTTGCAGATTTTTTATTTTTATTTCACAGAGATGAAGTGTACAAATGATTAAAAACCAATATTATTTCAAAACAATGATTAATTCTTTTGCCACAAGAATTTGTAGATATGATTTACGTATTTGCACACAGGGTACTTTATAATATATTAATATTTTTCCATTGATTCTCCCCAGAACTCACAAAAAGAACTGATGGATTACATTTCAGAACTATGTGTATGGAAACCGAGCAGATTCTTAGTGATGGATCATCCGTTTTGCATTACGATGTTCATAATCTATATGGATGGTCACAAATGAAACCTACTTATGAGTAAGCAATGTTCATAATTATCTTTTTTGACTCTTTATTATCTTCTAGATATTAGATTTAATGTTTTATCTACTTCAAGAGTTTTTCCCTGCTGAACTTCTCTGTTAGCACTTTCCTTCCCAATGTTGTCTGTAACTTACTTTGTCTTTTACGGCACTTAGAATTACTGTGTTTCTCTCTCTATCTCTTTCTTTTCCTTTCTCTTCATTTATATCATTCGTCATTGTTATAAATTTTCATTCCATTCCAAAAGCAATTCTGAACAATGTTATTTTATTCCTCTCTAACTCATAGTAGCACAATGATTAATAAATAATAGGTGCTCAATAAATGGTTGTGAATTAATAAATGAGTAAATAATATATAATTGATGTCATTAATTAAGACATCAAAGTTTGGTTAAATCTGTTGTTTAAATCCATTATAACCAATTTAAAATATGTGTAAGTGAACTTGATTTAATGTGCACAATAAACAAATTTTTATGTGAGGCCAGTGATGATGGAACACAAATTATTCTTTGAATATCAGGTCTTCATTAGCACTGTCCAGTAAGACTTTTTTTTGTAATGATAGAAATGTTTTATAATTCTGGATTGTCCAATATGGTATCTACTATCCATATAAGGCTGTTGAACAATATGGCTAGTGTGACTCAGAAATGGAATTTTATTGTATTTTATTTTTTAAGATTTTATTTAATTATATAATTGAGAAAGAGAGTGCAAGTGGAAGGAGGGGCATAAGGAGAGGGCGAGAGAGAGAATCTCAAGCTGACTCCTTACTGAGTATGGACCCTGAGAATCTCAAGCTGATTCCTTACTGAGTATGGACCCTGATGTGGGGCTTACTTAATTCACGACCCTGAGATTATGACCTGAGCTGAAGTCAAGAGTTGGATGCTTAACCAACTGAGTCACCCAGTCGTCCCCAGAAATGGAATTTTAAATTGTATTTAATTGTAACAAATTTAAAATTAAGTTAAATAGCCCCATGTGGCTAGTGTACACCATATCACACAGTGCAACTCTAGGTCAATGGCTCTTAACTACAGAGTATAATCACCTGGAGATTTTTTTTTTAAAAAATGTATTGATTTAATTGGTTTGTAGTATACCTAAGATCTGAATTTCAAAAAATTTCCCAGGTGATTCCAATGAGCATGTAGGTCTAGTATATGACTGGAGTTAGTAAAAGAATGAAAAGCATTTTGGAGTAAAGTGTATGGGTAATATTTTCTCAGTTAGTGAAACATGCTTATCTTAGCATCATACTTCTCAACCTAAAAGAGGTGAATTATTTAAGATATTATTCCATGAATGTATGACCACAGATTTGTTCAGAAAATTCTAATGTAGGGACACTAAAATCATGTAGAAAGGCTAGGAAATGTCATTTTTTTTTTTTTTTTTTTTTTTTTTTTTTTTTTTAGTTTATGTTTTCTATTTATTTATTTTTTTTTCAGCGTAACAGTATTCATTCTTTTTGCACAACACCCAGTGCTCCATGCAAAACGTGCCCTCCCCATCACCCACCACCTGTTCCCCCAACCTCCCACCCCTGACCCTTCAAAACCCTCAGGTTGTTTTTCAGAGTCCATAGTCTCTTATGGTTCGCCTCCCCTCCCCAATGTCCATAGCCCCCTCCCCCTCTCCCAATCCCACCTCCCCCCAGCAACCCCCAGTTTGTTTTGTGAGATTAAGAGTCATTTATGGTTTGTCTCCCTCCCAATCCCATCTTGTTTCATTTATTCTTCTCCTCATTTTTAAGAGTAAACATACTGATCTTCGATAGTGGGTTTTTTTTTTTATTGGGACAAATCTTTCTTTAATTTATCCTACTGGTACATAATTTTGGAGCACAGTTATCCTCACATTTTGTCCTCAGATAACCAAATTTTATCATAAAAATACAGATATTAAAAAGAACAAAATTAATGAGAATTGACTGATAATCTTGGTGGCAAAATTTACACATTTTGAGATGAAACTCTATAGTTTAAGGGAAATTGAAAAAAAACATTTCTTCACTGAGGTAGTAAACTGAACTTCTGGAACACATTTCATGGTTTTAACACACTGTGGGATGCTTAATAAATTTAAGGAAATGTAGGTAAATTTTTAAATAGTTGATATACAAAGATATTTAGGAAAATTTAGGGATATGTAAAATATACTTTTAAATAACAAACATTATGAGGAATAGATAGATACAATCTTCCAAAGAACATTTTTTTATTTAAAGTCATAATACATTTCTTTAATGGTATTAATTTTGCTCCTATTCATAAAATTTTCAGTAAAAGTTTCAACCACATTTGTTATTTAAATTATACAGATCAGTAAATTTTAAAAATGTTGAGTTATATAATAGCTCAATTTACACATAGCCCTAGGCTTAGATATTTTCTTGATATTTTTAAATTTTTTCAGTTACATTAGAAAAAAATGTTGAACTTTCAGAAATTTTAGAGATTAAATATAGTCTATATCTTTAAAAACCTTGACAAATGTAAAAGAACAGTATAAATGAATTACATTTACATTGAAGTGAAGGATGGATGGTAAAGACTTTTTATTAATCACTGGAGAAAAGTGAAAGGATTAAAAACGGAAGTTTTTTCTTCAAGTTATCCAAACTACAGCATTTTATTGTTCCTTTTTTTTTTTTTTTTTGATGTATCTTGTGCCTTTCAAAACTGGTAAACTGGTGCAGATTTAACATGCAACTAGTTCTTGCTACTGTCCTCTTCACTAAACATGTCACAAACAAGAAAAACCAAGGAAAGGATACAATGAATGGACTCCGAAACAGGAGATAAATAATCAGCTTGAGAAACTGCAGTTTTAGGGGAAGGAACTTGGATATCAGTGGCAAATGAAGTTTCCATACAAAAACTTTCAGCCTCAGTAGCTCTCTTTCTCTTATTTAAAATTCAATGTTGAACTGAAACAAAGTCTGTGCTTGTAATGTAGGAATAAGTACACTATAAAAACTACCTCAAATTGTGTGTTCAAATTCCAAACCATTATCCAAGGATTTTATATCTATATATTCTGTATTTTCAACTTCAACAATACCTTGAGTGACTTTACAGATTATTATATATTTTTCATGAGAGGGGATGTAGAAAAATCAAAATCTTATCTCCATCTGGAAAAAAGGGAGCTTTGGTGTTAAATATGTGATTTTTAAGTAAATCCCCAAGATTTTGTAATCATAATTTTGAATGGAATAAAAAAAATCAAGATACAATTTATTTTCTCAGATATTCCTATAGACTTTTTTCCCAAAAATTTAAGATATTTTTAGAAGTTTTTAAATTCTTTTTAAAAAATGCTAATGGAGGCAACTATAAACACAGAATAAAAATACTTCCATAACACAGCATTAAAATCCTTTCTATGTTAGATTTTGCAAAATCAACTGGTAATAGAGGACAAGCTGTCCTAGAGATGAAAAGTGTTTCTTAAAATTAAGCTATATTCATTATGACTAACCTATTTGTAAAGTTGGAACATGTCAAAAATATTTGGAAAATATATATAGTGGTGGGATTTTTAAATTATATCTCCAGTAGTTGCAAGTGATTTCTCAAAAGTTTTGTTCCCTAATATTCTCTGAATGGTTACAGTGGAGATTCTTCTAATGTAACAGGTCCTTAAGAGAAAATTATTATGAAAATAATTAACAAAATTCTTCTCAATAAGAAATCTAGCAAAGCATATGTTCAGTAATTGATTTAAAGCCTCAGTAAAAAAATTTTGCATACAGCAGGAAAAAAAGATATTCTTTAAGAATGTATATTTCATGGGGCCATCTGGGTGTCTCAGTAAGTTAAGCGCCTGCCTTCTGCTCAGGTCATGATCCCAGGACCCTTGGATCGAGCCCCATGTAGGGCTCTCCGCTCAGCAGAAGCTTGCTTCTCCCTCTCCCTGGCTTTCCCCCTGCTTGTACTCTCTCTCTCTCTCTCTCACTGTCAAATAAATAAATAAAATCCTTTATTTTTTTTTAAATATTTTATTATTTATTTGACAGAGAGAAATCACAAGTAGGGAGAGAGGCAGGCAGATAGAGAGGGGAAGCAGGCTCCCCGCTGAGCAGGGCCTGATGTGGGGCTGGATCCCAGGACCCTGAGATCATGACCTGAGCTGAAGGCAGAGGCTTAACCCACTGAGCTGCCCAGGCATCCAATAAATAAAATCTTAAGAAAAGAATATATATTTCTTGAATGTGAATATATTAAGAATTTGGTAACTTTATCTTTATAAATTGTTTTTGTATTAGTTAATTAGAATTAATTTTGTTTGCAAATGAACTACCTTAGAATATACATTTTCACATATATTTTTAGAATGATCATCAGTTCTTTATTCTCTATATAAATAATCATTCATTTCTTGTTAAATGTCAGCAAATATATGTGATGTATGTTAAATATGTTAATGTTCCTAAATAGACTATATCCTCATATTTATGGTAGAAAATGAAGCAATGAAAATAGTTTTCTTATATGATCATTTTAAAGATGGACATACATGCAAGTAGGAAATTTTAAATTAGCAAGTATAATATGGTCTTATTGTTAATAGGTGGTTAAATTTATCATCCTACATCCATTGAAAACACTTTTAGTTTCCTATAATTTTGACTTGATATATTCATTAATACAAAAATGTCTTGAGCTACTAGTTTATCCCAAGCACTGTATTAGGTGCAAAAAACACAAAGAAGAGTAAGACATTATCTGTAACTTCAAGAATCTCAAGATCTCACTGAAGAAACTTTATGTATAAAGAAATCAGGACAAACACTGTGGTCCAAAATGATTGTGAAGTGTGCCTAATTAGGTATTTGAAGTAATTTTTTCCTGAGTAGTTCTGTAGTCCTTATTTGTAGGCAATTTATTTTAAATAATATAAAAATAAACACTTTACTTCCCATTAATATTGGGATATTTTCTACTTTAGATGCTTTTATAGTATCACACAGAAAGAGATGCAGATAATATGAAATGATACATTATTATATATTTTTTAGCACTAGACTATGTTTTAAAATGAATTGTAAGTCATTGAAGTCTCTTCAAAGACTGAGGAGGGGTAAAAAGAAAAAAAATATGAGGTAATTTGTAAAACTCATTCTCTTGAAATATGGCTTTGGTTAGATTCTGTACTTGCAATAGAGCAACTAGTTTTATTTTGAACACCCAAAAAACCTTGCTCCCTTTAATCTACCCTCTCTAAAACAGACATATTGAGTCTCTGAAGAGTCATATGGAGATTAAGTGTTGACAAATTATAATTAAGAAGTATTGGAACAATCAATAGCTAGAGCCTAGACCTTTATTCAAGAGAACACAGTTAAATAGAATAAAATGAGGTCATTAAAAAAAATAAACTTAAGCTATAGTTATTTAGTTGATTTAATAACTTCAGTAGTTAACTTGTATTCATTGAACAAAGAAACAAAGGCTGCTTAGGCATGTCATACTAGTAAATATTGGAAGGGAAAGACCAAGTTTTAGTAATAGACAACAAAAACACCGTAAACACACACACACACACACACACACACACACACTTTTTTTTTTTTTTTAATGAGGTGTTATAAATAGAAATATCTGGAAATACCTTATGTGGAAACTCTCCATCTATCTTAGTGCATTGCAGAAGACAACTGGTAAAAGAGGAATTGTTATTTCTCGTTCCACATATCCTACTGGTGGACAATGGGGAGGACATTGGCTTGGAGACAACTATGCACGATGGGACAATTTGGAAAAATCAATCATTGGTATGTGAGTCACCATCTATATAATTACTCTATTGAGTTTTCTTTTAGGTATTCACTTTTGCAGGTACTAGTTCGATATACCCTATAAGTCCTTTTCAGAAACACGTTTTTGCATCATATTTTATGACAAATAGCATGATAAAAAGAGAGTGGGCTAGAAAGTAGGAACTGGGATGCTTTATAGAAACTAATGATATCTACCTAGTTTATTTTGAGAAAATAATTTCATTTTTTTGGTCTCAGTTCCCTGGGAAAGGGTAGGAACTGGGAAGGATAACATCTAGAGCTAAGAATAGAAATGGGTAGAAATTCTAGATTCTAGGGAATAAGAATATTCATAGATGCTAAAGAATGGAACACTTCAAGCCACATTTTTAAAGAGTCTTTGACAATCGTTGGGTAAATAGTAAATAAGACATTATTATTTTAAAGGGGAAAAGGATAATTTTGTTTGAGATCTAGTTTTATTTATTTATTTATAATTTATTTTTATTTATTTATTTAATTTATTTATTTTTAAAATCTTTTTATTTATTTATTTGACAGAGAGAGAGAGAGAGAGAGAGATATCACAATTAGGCAGGCAGAGAGAGGTTGGGGTGGGAGGAAGCAGGCTCCCTACCAAGCAGAGAGCCTGATGTCGGGCTCAATCCCAGGACCCTGAGATCATGATCTGAGTCGAAGGCAGAGGTTTAACCCACTGAGCCACTCAGGTGGCCCGAGATCTAGTTTTAAAAATTCTTTTACTGTTTATATTAGGATTCAAGGAAAACAATCAGTATTTTACAAATAGTACTTTGAAAGGAAAGCTGGGATATCGCATGGATCCTGTATTACCGAAGAGGTCTCAGATGATTTTATTTAATAAGGATGATTTCTTTTTTTCCAAATGATGAGAGCTGTGGTTAAATAATTACATAGATAGCCTCTTATTAAAAGAAAATTAACCAAGGAAAATACTACCACTTTTTTCTCATATGATAATGTACTTAGAACCATTTTGTGCTCTAAATGTACCACCTTGAAATTGACAAGAAAACATAGTGTCTTATTTTTATAAATGTCATTAACACTATAACATAAAAATCTTGAATAGTGTAAGAGGAAATGATAGAAAGGTATATTGACAATCTGAAAACTGTATCATTGGGTTAGTTTATTAGAAGTAGGACATCTTTATAAATAGAAAAATAATCAAATATCAAAATATATGAAAAAGTTGCTAAGATTTTTTCTGATTTTTTTTAGGTATGATGGAATTTAGTCTCTTTGGAATCTCATATGTAAGTATTTCTATTCCTTTTATCTTTATAACTTATAAAGATTAAGAAACAAACCATTAAAATTAAACATCACAATGTATTTTAGACTGGAGCAGATATTTGTGGTTTCTTCAACAATTCAGAATATGAGCTCTGTGCCCGCTGGATGCAACTTGGATCATTTTATCCATACTCAAGAAATCACAACATTGCTTTTACTAGGGTATGTAGTTACTACATTTACTCTCATTCCTTTCCCCCTACTAACTTTAGAAGTTTTTAAATAGAATTCACCTTCTGCACTACAGGGGAAGGGAGGGAAAACTGAATGGGAAGAAATAAGAGAAGGAGACAAACCATGAGAGACTCTGGACTTGGGAAAACAAACTGAGTGTTACAGAAGGGAGGGGTGGGAGTGGGAGGATGGGGTAACCAGGTGATGGGTATTAGGGAGGGCAAATGTGATGTTCACTGAGTCTTATACACAATTAATGAATTGTTGAACACTATATCAAAAACAAATGATGTATCATATGTTAACTAATTAAATATAATAATAATAAAAATCATCACAAATTAAAAAAAATAAAAGAATTCACCCTATCAGGCTGATTTTCAATGCATACTTTAGAATGAACCTCTTTACATTTACTGAGGGCATCTGAGCTCACTGATTTCAGAATTTTCTGATTTGGGTTACTTTATACTTTGAAGTTTAGAGCTTGGTTAGCTGACATACTTACTGCTATTCTATATAATTTTGGAATAGTCAGGGGAGAAAAAAACCTGCTTCTTGAACTTCTTTCAACTGAGACAAAACAATTAAAAAAACAGCTTCAAACTAAATAATTAGTAAAAAGTTATTTGAAATACTAGTATCAGTGTATGAAAATGTGCAGATTTAAAACGCAAATATTAAGACAATGAGTTGAAAATTTGAGAAAAAAAAAGAAAAAGGAATTGTGAGAGCTAATTCTTGTGGCACAACTCTCCATGTTACTAAATTGTCTGAAAGAAATTTTTGGAAAAGAGAGGTGACAATATTAAAAGTTATGGAAATGTATGAATAATTAGAGGCAGTATCTAATTAAGTGCTAAATTTTGTGATAATGACTTTTAGTGAAGTGATGAGAAAAGACGAATTATCAAAATGCACCTCATGGAAGAGTTGCAGACAGAGCTGGTCTTTGAAGGATGGGTTTAGCAGTAGTAACTGAGGGGTGAAGCTTATCAGGTGCTGTGAAATCTTTGTGTTCATCCTGGGAAATGTTAGTTAGAATAGAGGGAAGGGTATATTTTAGAAAATGAAAACAAAAATGAAAATCTGTATAAGGATAAAAGGCAGTATGGGACTACATTTTGGAAGAATTTGAAAGTTGGGCAATAACATAACTCGTTGGAATAGGAATACTTTAACAGGAAAACTTGTTGTCAGTAATGCAATTTAGGAAGCTGTAACATTGGAATGAATCGATAAAAGCCTGCACAGGGATTTATTCAGCAAGTATTTATTAAGAGTCTACCATTTGATATTTACAAAGTCCCTGCCCCATGATTCATATAATGTAGGCAGGATAGAGATAATAGGCAAATATGTATATGTAAGTGTGTAAGTGTGTATGTATAGCCAGGTATAAATAAATGTATATGAGGGAAAATAGTGAAAGCTAAAGTGATAGAGATTTATGAGGACTCAATTTTAAGTACTAAGGAGTACTTTGGAAGGTCCTCTTGCTTGAAATGACTTAAGCATTAGAGTGGAGACTTGAGTGAGGCACAGCAATCAAAACCAATAAGATATGGGAGAGAATTCAGGTGGAGGGCGTAAGTAAAAACGTCCAAGATGGGAGGTGGCTGGAATTTTGGAGAAGATGAAATGGAGGAAGGAAAAACTGAGGAAGTATTTTTAAATAAAAATCTATGGAACAGAAGCCTCAACTTAAGCTTAATTATGAGGTAGAATAATTGAATTTAGGGATGCATAGTTTAGAATTAAGTTCTTCTGTATTGTTAAAATTGGAATAATGTCAGCGAGGTCAGTAAGCAACAGTTATGATTTTTACCTCTTCTTGACTTTGGAAGTAGTAACAACAAGATCTGTTACTGCTTACTAATTTTTGAACCACTTTACTTTCAAGGTTTTGCCTATTCTAAAATCATTTTCCATATAACAATGGTAACAATCATCATTCAAGCTTTCTTACTACCAAAATCTAAAAAAGTTGGTATCTGTATGGATATGGCACAGTTCTTAATATCATCATTCCTCTTGATACTAGCAAAAAACATTGAAAGTATTACCCCTGGAGTTACGTGGCAGCCTGTTTTTTCCCTAGTATAAATTAAAATGTAAACTAAAAATCAGTTTCCCTACTATTTCTTAACCAGTAAGTGCAACATTTTTTTTTTTTTTGAGAGAAAGAGCTGTGCAAGTGGGGGGAGGGACAAAGGGAGAGAGACAGAATATTAAGCAGGCAACACGCTCAGCAAGGAGTGTGATGGGGAGCTCCGTCCCTTGACTCCAAGGTCATGACTTGAGCCCAAATCAAGAGTTGGCGGCTTGGGGCCCCTGGGTGACTCAGTCAGTTACCTATCTGCCTTTGGCTCAGGTTGCTATCCCAGGGTCCTGGGATTGAGCCACATAAGGCTCCATGCTTAGCAAAGAACCTGTTTCTCCCTTTCCATCTGACCCTCCCTCTACTCATGCTCTCTCTCTGTTAAATAAATATATAAAATCTTTATAAAAAAAAAAAAGTTGGATGCTAAACTGACTAAGTCACCCAGGTGCTACACAGCATTTTTTTTTTCCATTTTATTTATTTTTTCAGCGTTACAGTATTGCTACACAGCATTTTTAACAGGTTTTAATCTTTCCAGTGTCAATTTTCGTTTTTACCTTGAGTCCATATTCCAGAGGAGACTAGGGCATGTCCTTCTTTCTTATTCAGAATTAATTAAGACCTCTCGTTCTCCTATCCTGTTAATTCTTTCATATCATAATTTATCCATTTCTCATGAGAACACACAATGTGGGAGGTCACCAAAATGAGCTCTGCATTTCCATTTCAATCTGCTTTTGTGAAGCATTTTATTTTTTTTCTAGTCTTTTCATCCCTACACTGATTATCACCATGATTGACAATGTATTTGCTACCTATTCAAATATGAACTGCTCTTTACATATGTTTGTCTAAACTAAATCAAGCTATGGGTATAATTTGCATTTTTTAATTAAAATATTGTGTTCTTTCTTCATCATATGAGATAGAAATATTATTGCATTAGATTTGTGTGATATTTGTGAAGAAAGTATATACCACATGCAATGGATGAATATTATTTTCTACTTTTTATTCTCCAAACATGTATTTGAAAATTATTATTTAAACAAGGACAAGAGCTTATGATTATTTTGTTCTGCTTTGTTTCAGAGACAAGATCCTGCTTCCTGGAATGCAACTTTTTCTGAAATGTCAAGGAATATTCTAAATATTAGATACACTTTATTGCCTTATTTCTATACACAGATGCATGAAATTCATGCTCATGGGGGCACTGTTATTCGACCCCTTTTGCATGAGTAAGTGCAAATTCTTTTTTTCTCTTGCCAAAAGGAGATAGATTTCATTTAATTTACTCAGTAATCTCATAAATTGTAGAATATTTGAAATTGGAAATTTTTTCATTGCTATTTTAATATAAATTTGGGGTTAATAAACATTTACATAAATAAGTATTAATAAACAGGTTGATATTAAAAATGAAACATTAATCAGTTATTGAAAAGTAATAATTTTTAGGTATAATTACTAAATGCCTAGTGTTTAGATTTACATACCCATTATTTTGAATATTTTTAAAATGGAGGCAAGTAATATTATCTCTACACAATGATTTGATTAATTGAAGTTCATAACAGTTAAGTAAATCTACCATATATATGTATGCCTAACTAAAGAAAACCGTCTCACCTTTTCTTGGAGATATGTTATAGAGAACCCTAGAACAGTTCTAGTAATTTCCTTAGAAAATTGTTTTGGATTCACTCCTTAAAGCTTAAACTGATGTATGATCAAATCTTAAAATTCTATTCTACGGAGCATAGTTGTAAAAATGGTAGCCTGTCCTATTTTTAAGGCAAATACAAGCTAACTCTGATTGTTTATGTCACACAACACACAGCACACACAGACTATATTACCAGAGTAATTGAGTGAGGTGATTTGTTCTATGGCACAATTGATAAATCAGTAAAAAATACACAGCATATATTTACTAAATTAAATAATAGTATGCAAGGCAAAATGACAAAAGTAATAGGTTGATGAATGTCATCTGTTCTGATGATAGGATCTCAAACAATAACAGGTTTTCCTAAATTTATATTATCCACCAGTTACTTTGTTAACTTATCTACCATAATCCATTCTTTATTTCTGGTAAAATTCTGTTAATATATGCCTCTATTATTTCCACAGTTTCCCCCCTTTGTCTTCTCCCTATTAACTTCCCAGAAGAGTCAGAGTATAAGCTCTGAACTGAATCCCCAACCAGAAACATTATTATTAACTCTGCAGACTCTTGTCCTACTGAGAACATCTCAGCCTTTTTTCCCATGGAAAGTCCAGGAAGCAGTGAATTCAGCAGTCCACCTTGGCATGAATCTGTTTGTAGAAGAGTGAAACAACAGTAAAAGAACAAACAAATTAAAATGTGCATTTCTGTTTCAGTTAGAGAAAAAAATGTGGACCTTTAATAGTGACTATTCTGGAACTATGAAGAACAGATTTTGGTGTTTCCAAACATTTGTACCTGAAATTCAGAAATACATTAAATGCACTATTCAGTGAGCTCTAATTTAAGTAAGAGAAGCAAAATCTCTAATCTCTTTTATTCCTTTGCTCATTTCTATTTATTTCTTTTTCTTTTTTTTTTCTTCTTATTATGAACTCTGGGATGCAAAATTTTTTTAAATTACTGAATTAAGATTTTTTTTAAGATTTTTTTAAATTCATTTGGCAGAGAGAGATAGTAAGAAAGAGAGAGGGAGAGAGCACAAGCAGGAGGAGTGGCAGGAGAGGGAGAAGCAGGCTTCCTGCCAAACAGGGAGGCTGATGAGGGCTCCATCCCAGGACCCTGGGATCATGACCTGAGCTGAAGGCAGACGCTTAACCAACTGAGCCACCCAGGCACCCCCCGAATCAAGATTTTGTATAGCACACTTACCTCACAATTCTCTTCCAGAGTATTTATAACTTTTGTTTCCTAGTTTGTTGAACTTTTACAAGGCAAAGTTAATATTTGTACCTCTGTGAATTCTCTTCAAAGATTTCTCATTCAGTTGGCCTTACGGAAATTCTCTTTATTTTGTCAGGAAGTTTGGTTATAGTCTACATTAACTTATAAAATATTGTACTACTTATTGAACATTAAATCCCAAATGATAGAATTGTTTTTGATTTGTTTATAGTTTGGTTTTCACTTCAGTCCACAAAAGTCTATACAGCAAAATGTGATTTGAATAATTATTTTATGGTACTCAGGAGAAATGAAGTTCTTTGACTTAATTATTTGTAAATATTCTGTCAAGGTTCTTTAATGACAAGATAACATGGGATATATTCAAGCAGTTCTTGTGGGGTCCAGCATTTCTGGTTACTGCTGCATTGGAACCTGTAAGTCCTATCATATATTTTTGTTCACAAAATATTATTTTTCATGACCTATATGTTTTTAATGACTGTATCTTTAAATTCCAGGGTGTTAACACTGTAAAAGGCTATGTTCCTGATGCCCGGTGGTTTGATTATCGTACAGTAAGTAGTTAGGGAATTCTGGGGAATTGACTAAAAACATATGAGTAACAGTTTTATACTAGCCTTTTCATTGGTGACATATTTGCTTTATTTTACACTAAAAAAGGTAAGATATTTCTTGCTAATTATAGCTGTATCAAATTAACACATAGTGAAAGAGTTAATTTATTCTGCCATAATTTATTATGGAGTCATTGATTTATTTTACTAAATAAACATAACATTATACACAAGAAGGTCATTGTCCTGTATCAATATGCGAAGTTACCATTAAATGTTTTATAGTCCTTCCAAGAATAATGTATATGACAAGCCAGGAATAACTTTTGTGACCTTTCAAAACCCACACATTTTCTGCATGAGAGTATCCAAAACCAAACGGTGGTAAATTACTTTCAAAGCAATTAATAACTAAGAACTAAGTATATACTTTAAGTAACATGATTTCCCAAATATGTGTTTGAGTTTTTATTAATTTTTGTATTAAGTGTATCAATTGATACACTTACACCAGTATTTTTGTTTGATACATCAAACACCAATATTGTTGATGATTCCATTTCTTGCCACTTATGTTCTTCCTTCCAACCTCCTCATTTCCAGGGCCAAGATATTGGTGTCAGAGGGCAGTTTCATACATTTGATACTCCTTTAGATACAATTAACCTACATGTCCGTGGTGGTCACATCCTACCATGTCAGGAGCCTGATAAAAACACATTTCACAGGTAAGTGAAGTATTTACAAGAGCTCAGATTAAATTTTGAGATATGTCCTGCTAGAATTGTCAAGAACTGGAAAGGGTCTGAGATTTTACCCTATTTCCAAATGAACAAGTTAGTCTGCCACAGTGTCATCGATGTTGGTAAGAGACAAAGGTCTTTCCTATTCATGGCATAGCAAGAGATTTGAGTTTCATGTTTGCTTCAGTTTTCCTTGTCCCTGAAGTCCCATGGGGATGACCTGGGGTGGACTAGGCCTAGACAGAAACTGCACATGTAGGAGGTTGTGTCATAGCTACAGGACTCCAGGCTTAGGCAGTCAGCCCTTTATAATGGGCTGTAAACAAACCTCTTCATTGTTTGCTTTCAAGGGGATTTATTATACTGGACAGTAAAATTTTTTTAAAATTAATTAAAAAAAATGCCCTATCTTCCAATACTGTTTGCTTTAAAAACATCCATTAAAATATAATTCAGGGGCACCAGGGTGGCTCAGTCTGTTGGGTATCCAACTCTTGATTTCTCCTCGGGTCATGATCTCAGGGTCATGGGATCAAGCCCCACACAGGGCTCTGTGCTCATCAGAGAGTCTGCTTGAGATTCTCTTTTTCCCTCTCCCTTTGCACATCTCTACCTGTATGCAATATATGCAGATTTTGAGACTCATGAAAAATTGTCTTCCAACATGATATTCCTTCTAATAGTAAGAAAGTTTCCCAGATCAAAATACCAACTAAAACTTCATGTCTTGTGTATAAATATGCAAAAATATTGACAAATGAATCTCTTTTATTTTGAGTGGCTGCCTCATCTAAGTACTCATTTTTGATGCCTCTGACATGTGGAAAAATATTATTTACTTCATTGAAACATGATTTCTTAAATGAACTTTCTATAAACTTTAAGCAAATATTGCTCAGAGGACTTCCCTTTCCTTCCACTTTTTCTGTTCGCATTTTCTACCTCCGTCAGTCCTGTGAAATATTTCCAAACTCACTCAAGTCTATGAAAATGTAGATATCCATTGACAATATCACTGCTTCTTCAAACTACAAGTACACTGCTGCCCACAGAAGAACCAGACCTGTTTTTTAGCAGCCTGATCCCATATAAAGATGAAAGATAATTCATATTAATTCATATTTTCTAGACATTAACATTCATAACTGATGATCTGGCTAAGACCTTCTCTTCTTTGACCTAGGACCCCGACCTGGTATTTTCTCCCTCTCACTCAGCATTATATCCAATCTACCAAGGATCATGGCTCTACTCTGTTTTGTGTGACTGATGTAAGAGTGAATCCTCTTACCAGAGTGTCTATTTCCATTGCCTAAATTCCTGCTTACACATTCAGATTTGGAGACTCAATCTTGATTCTTCTCTTCTCGTGCTGTATCCACTCCTTTGGTGATCTACATGCTGACAGCCTTATTTGGCATGCATGGATTTTTCTATCTCCTAGAACAATCCAGATCCATTTCTTTCAATAGTCTACCCTGATATTAATTTAAGAGGAGAAAAACAATTATATCTGAGAAATGAGGGCTTCACAGAGGAAAACATTTATAAATTGGACCTCAAAGATTCCTTTTGTTATAAGAGACAAGTAGAGAGGCCAGTGTGTGTGTGTGTGTGTGTGTGTGTGTGTGTGTGTTTAGAGGGGTACAGTAAATAGGTTATTAGGGCTAGGTATATAGATAGGGTAGAATGTAAACTGTGAAACACTCTTTTTTTAAAGATTTTATTTATTTATTTGACACACAGAGAGAGATCACAAGTAGGCAGAGAGGTAGGCAAAGAGAGAGGGAGAAGCAGGCTCTCCACTGAGCAGAAAGCCCGATGCGGGCCTCGATCCCAGGACCCTGAGATCATGACCTGAGCCGAAGGCAGAGGCTTAACCCACTGAGCCACCCAGGCACCCTGTGAAACACTTTTTAATCTTAAGTTTTAAATATGTTGGAAAATTGTGGGTTAAACCAGATTTTTAATGTTGCTAAGGTATATTTGTCTCTTACCCCAGTAACTATGAACTTGAAATATATACATTGCATGTAAATATATGTATGTATTCATGCTGAGACATAATAATGTCTTTACCAAGTTGCTGTAGAGATTTGAACTCTAATGTTCTCAATATTTTAGGGCAGTACATGGCAGTACAATTTTCAACATTTGTTATTGGAAAAGACAATTATATCTAAGCATAATTTGTCTGATAAATCCTTCCTTTAAAATATGAGTCTGTCAAACCAAATCACTTGTACAGTCAGCAAGGAAGCACATCTTAGTTCACAGATGGGTCTGTGTAGGCACCAGCTTGGGAGGTATTGCCCATTTCAAGGATAGAAAGTATAACTTTCATGCTATTCTTCACATTCTTATTAATAATTTCCAATGATAATTCAGTGATTTATGTATGGAAATGTGAGAAAGGCTTAAATTATAACAAATAAAAAACACTATTATATATGCTATAATAGCATATATATAATAGCATATATAATAGTGTATATTATTATAATAAATGCTAATCAATATATAGTATAATTACATTAAATTAATATTAAATATTAATAATATTAATAATATTAATATTAACATTAACATTAATAATAATTAATAAATTAATTAAATATTAATATATAAATATTCGTGTTTGATGGTCAGTGGCCAGATTAGCAGAGAGAATATTAAATAAATATATCAATATACTTAATATGGTTTAAACCATTATAAATGAGGCCCCTTTTGATCTGGTAAGTAGGTGATCTTTTGAGATCAAAAGACAAGCATATTTTATGTTAAATATGAAGGATTTTATGGTTTATGTCATTCCCAGTAACTCATTATTAAGGGAAGGCCTTTAATTTTCTCTGTTGAAAACAGTTAATATTCTTATTTGTTTTCCTTTGTTTGTTCATATGACTGTTATATCATAACTAAAGATCTGGTATTCTATAAACATAGGTAAAATTTTATATATATATTTTTTTTTTTAGTCGACAAAATTACATGAAGCTCATTGTTGCTGCAGATAATAATCAGATGGCACAGGGATCTCTGTTTTGGGATGATGGAGAGAGTATCGGTGAGTGTTCCATTTAATAGATAATGTAATTGATGGCATACATATTATCTCACATTGCTTTTATGTTATCTAATTTTGTACCTTGGAAACTGAATGAAAGGCTAATAATATTATCCGAAGCTAAAGTAGCTTAATAATTAGCTAAATCAACTTTAAAACGTAGTGTTCTAAACATCAAAGACTTTCCTCTCACCCTAAATGTAGTTAATCCCTACGGGAAATGTCTGAATAACTAAGAAACATGTATGGACAGAGAATGTATATTGATCATTTGTTACTCCCAGAAAGTAGCCCATGCCATTCACATGAAAGACATTCAGTATATGTGAAGTCAGCTGAACTGAAACGCCACATTCCACGTGCACATGGCAATGCATAAAGGGTGCCTCTAAAACATGAGATAGCCTAGAAATGAAACTCAACTTTGGTCTCTGTACTTCATGCCTATTTGTTTCTTTAATTCAATATTCTTTACATGAAAAGTTTAAGGATTTAAACTTAGATCTATGTTTACTCTATAGTCATAGAGTAATATGAGTCATTAAGTCATTTCTTAAGACCAGAAAGAACTGCTAGGCTCCCAGCCATGTGTGCTTTGCTGACCATTGTCACAGAATCACTTAGGGTAGTTTATTGAAGATGCAGATCCTGAGGACCAGTTAATTTCCATTAATTTGGGGAGAAGCCCAGGTATCACCTTCAGGTGATTAGTACGCTGTTAAGTAAACACTAGTTGTGGATTAGGGTTGTTGACTGTCGTTAACAGTGTCATTTTACTAGATGGGAGTTCTGAACATTCTCTCCAAACAAACATCAGGCATAAAAACTAACATCCCTGTGGAGCTGATGTTCTCACAGGGAGGTTCAGTGCAATGAAAATCAGCTATTGCAGAAGAGAGATCTTTCATTACTAGCCAAGACATGTATTTTTCAACTTTTTAGGTAAATCATAGTTAATATTTTGCAACCCTAAGGAATGGGAATCAATTTATTAGTAAATAACGTATATTGGAAGGTTGAAATAAGAATCATGTGAATCAATCAAAGCAAGACTCTTAAAGACAAAACAAAATTTTTTTCCTAGTATCTTGTGATTTAAGGTGAAGAATCAACCGCTATGAGTCAAAACCCTATGTTTTTAGAGTCCTGACCTTTGTTAACATGTCAACTGGGGTTCTACAAAGTTTGTAGTCTTTCTCACCTGTGCCCAGCAGGCTGCACTATAAATTTGCCTACAGTTTTCCAGGGTTGTAAAGTTGAGTTATACATTTGCATTCTTGTCTTAGAACCTTTGAATTTATTTACCTATCCAATAAATTAGTTCATTTGAACAGCAAGGGAGACAATGCTTCTCTTAGAAATTTTACTCCTGGTCTTCCTATCAAACTAAGATACAGATGAAAGAACTTGGTATGACCTTTACCCTATTAAAGTTTCATGGCAGATTTTATTTTTTAATCACTGGAAATAAACAACATACTTCAAGTATTTATTTATGATCTCTCTATGTAAGCATATAAAATTATTCTGGCCAATCATAATTGGGGATTTTTAAATTGTATCTGACCTACTCAGTATATTTGTTGTAATTCAGTATAAAGATTTCAGATAATTCCTGAAATTTCTTGAGTAAACAGCAACAACAATATACAACAAATGCTTCAGCAGGTCAGACTCTCCAAAGAAGTGTTCTCTCTCAGCAAGCCTATCAATCTAGTTAATAGGCACAGAACTATTTCCTCCTCTAAGTATATTCACATTTTATAAAATACTATTTGCTGACATATTTTTTTCTCTCGAAGAAAATCAAAGATAAAATACAGCAGTTCCCCCTTATCCATGGTTTTGGTTTCTGCATTTTCAGTTACACATGGAAAACCCCGGTCTAGAAACAGACAATCCTCCCTCTTATAGTGTTAGGAGATCAGTAGTAGTCTTAAAGCTGCATCTTCATGTCCAATTCATTCATCTCACTTCTTCTCCTCACCTAGGCATTTTATTATCTTCCATCATCACAACAAGAATAAGCGTAGCACAGTAATTTTGAGCTATTTTGAGAGTGAGAGACCACATTCACATAACTTTTATTACAGCATATTGTTATAGTTGTTCTATTTTATTATTAGTTACTGTTAATCTCTTTCTGTGCCTAATTTATAAATTAAACTGTATCAGAGGTAAGCATTAGAGGAAAAATCTTAGTATATACAGGGCTTGGAGATCTTAGAGTGTATCCCCCCACATAAAGGGAGACTATTGTAAAATTATCTCAAAATTTGTGTATTTAAGTAAAGTTTGACCATGCTAGCTAATAAAATTGTAAATTAGGTAAAATTAGTTATAGATGAAGCAGTTTTTAAAATAATTATTTAACAAAATGCTGGCATGTATAAGTTTGAAAAGGAAAGTAAAATTTGTTACTTTTTTAATGTTATTTTAACACTGGTTTCAGTCATGCATTTAATTTCCTTTTGCCTTTTTGCCTTACCTATGCTTGTTTTGTTTTACATATAAACACAGTCTTAGAATTTGAGGAAATTTGGACTTTATTCCAGATTTTGTTAATAATTAGTTGACTCACTTTCAGCCATTTATTTAACTTCTCTGGAGCTCACATTCCTCTTCAACCATGAGAACAATAAAAGGACATACCTCTTAGAGCAGTGTGATAAAGTACTTAAAAGTTGACAAATAGTAAGCACTTAAATTTTAGCTGTCAAATTATTTTAAAAATTGATTTTAAATATGGTAAAATTATAATTAGGTAAAGAAATTAATATAAACCCCATATTTTATCAATTTGATTTCAATAGATCTCTAATAATCCCCAACAATTGAATATTTTTTGTCAAATGACACTAGAGTAAATTTCCATCATGTTCATTTTGCTTTATAAATATTATTATATTGTCAGTCATTGAAATGGCTAGTAAGTGTCCACCAATATCACCACCCAATTCTGTTTATTCTTATCCTTTTTTCATCCTGCCAGAGCCATGTTAAGGTGATTTTAGACCTGTCACTCTTTAGCGTTACTCTCCAACAAAATACACACATACCAACTGTTCTTCGAGGGCCCTTTCTGGGGACCCATCCTTCATATTAAAGTGCTTCTTGGATAGTTTTTGAACAAGTTAAATAAACTTAGAGAAAAATTAGATATGCATTGATGGTACTTGAAACACTTTATACTAGGAAAGAGAACCAAACTATTCTAGTTTTTATTATTTTTCTTCTTTGGAAATATAAATATATTACCTTTTTGTCTCTCTACAGACACCTATGAAAAAGGCTTATATTTCTTGGCAAAATTTAATTTAAATAAGGTATGTCAGTTAAATAATATTTGAAGTTTTGTTCCATATTTTATATTTCCATATTTTATTTTTTGTATAACATACCTCATTTCAAAAATATGAATAAAAATCTGCTATGCTATGAAATACATTTTGGTTAACAGATGTATGCTTTAAAATATTTAATTGCTTTTGAAAGTGAAGGTTTAAATTACTTCTTTGTCTTTGTCTTTATAGAACACCTTGACAAGCACTATACTGAAAAATGGTTACATAAACAAAAATGAAATGAGGCTTGGATTCATCAACATATGGGGGAAAGAAAAGACTGCTGTTAATGAGGTTATTCTTATATATAATGGAAATAGAGAAGTAATTAAATTTAGTGAAGACCCAAACAAGGAGGTAAGTGACATAAGAAAAAAAAATTAATGGAGTTTTTAAAATATCTATATGGATGTCTTCTATTTCCTGACCCTAATGAAACATAATTATGGGTCACCTATCACCTCTGTTGTTTATTTATTTTCCTTAAACTTCCAAATTGATCTCCATATTATCATCCGTAGTAACCTGTCAACTTGGTGGTACCTGTGTTACAATTTTCCTGATGTAATTAAAGCAAGATTCAATTTACATTAAGCCTCTAAGTCATTGTTATCCCTATAAGGTAAAATGCCTCAAAAAATTTTTTTAATATAAAATGTCTACATTTAAGCATTTAATACACCTTGGATAAAATATGTTTGGAAATCCTTGCAAAATTAATAGAAATGTCTATTGTCACTTGAATAATTTGACATACAGGTATACAAGGATATAATTCATACATTAAACAAGGTATTGAAATTTTTATGTGAAATTTACATTGCTACCAGTAATTAGTTTTTTTTTTTTTTTGAACAAATAATTTTAAGCCTTCTTTTTCTTTCAAATTCAATAAGAATATGCAAGTGAACAGTCTCTTCAGCTCCTTCCAATTCTAAATTCTGGAACCCATGTCCTGAAAAGGTGGATTACAAAGAACATATATTCTAGTCAACAGCTAACTGTTAGAAATGATCCAAATACAAGGATATGGCTCTACTACTAAAATTGTGTGTGTGTATTACCTGTTAGTGTTAGTTATGTATTACCTGTTAGTGTTAGAGATGAATAAAAATAGCTAGCTGTTAATCAATAAGTCACTTCCAATACCTGACTTCAAAACAGTTGGTTGTTTGACTGACTTCAACTTAAAAAAATAATCGTTGTGTCTTGGGCCACAGTTTTATGTCCTCACAGAATTTTACAAAGGTGAGAGGTAAACAGCACCTGAAAGATCATTCTATCCACTGGAAACTTAACACTGCCCTATTGTTACGGTGTTTCGTACACAACTGTTATTTCCCGTTTAATGTAGAACTATGTTCCAATTACTATTTTGGCATCAAAATTCTTTTATTTCTTTAAGTTATATCAAGGTTGGAAAATTAGAGTATTGTATACTTAATGTCCTTCCTTGGTAAAATAAAAGTTGATAACTCAGTGCCTCACCCCCATTTTTCTTCTTTTAAAAATTTCACTGGTTTCTAAAATTACAAAGTAAGGGAATCACTGATTTAAGCCAGTGGTCTCATGTGGCAGACCAAGAAACTGAGTCCTTCAAAGGGAAAGTTAATTCTCCAGAAATAGATAGTCAATGGTTATTGATCACAATTAGCAATCAGGGTTTTTGAACTGCCCAATGTTCAATCAGATTAAAAAGGATAATTTGACATATGTATTTTCTTGCTCCTTATATAGTACTACACTGGTAAAAATAAAGTTCATAATTTTTACTATAAAAATAAACTAAAACACTAAGGTGAACAATGTCAAATAAGATATTTGAAACATATCAAGTATTAAGTTCATTTTAACCAGATGCTTGGTATAAAAACACATAATTTATGAAGAAAGTTCATTCCACTGCTTCCAAACACATTCACAAAGAATTTTAAGTATTAAGAAGGAATTTTTACAATATTTCATTACCTCATTGATTCCAAAAGAAGATATTATTTTTTTTCCATTTTATTTATTTTTTCAGCGTAACAGTATTCATTCTTTTTGCACAACACCCAGTGCTCCATGCAAAACGTGCCCTCCCCATTACCCACCACCTATTCCCCCAACCTCCCACCCCTGACCAAGAAGATATTATTTTTAACTACTAACAATTGAGCAGTTCCTTCTAAATTCATTTAATAAAACAAATACTTATGAGTACCTAGGGATTCAAACCTTTAGAAATAAATGCTAAAAGTAGAGAGTGGTCAGTTTCTTTCTTTATTCTGTTGGCCTTCTCCATCAGTGTGGAAATTATATGCAAAGCATGATTTAATTACTTTATTAATGCAATTTTATTTTTTTAAGATTTTATTTATTTATTTGACAGAGGTCACAAGTAGGTAGAGAGGCAGGCAGAGAGAGAGGGGGAAGCAGACTCCTCAGTGAGCAGAGAGCCCGATGTGGGGCTCAATCCCAGCACCCTGGGATCATGACCTGAGCTGAAGGTAGAGGCTTTAACCCACTGAGCCACCCAGGCACCCCATTTTATTTTATATTTTGAAAAGATTGTATTTACTTATTTGATAGAGGGAGAGCATGAGCAGGGGGAGGAGGAGAGGGACAAGAAAAGTCCCCACTGAGCAGGGAGCCCGATGGTGACCCCAAGATCATGACCTGAGTGGAAGCCAGACACTTAACTGACTGAGCCACCCAGGCACCTCTCTATCAATACAATTTTAAAAACATTTTCTTAGCAACAATTATGTTTTGTTGCCTCTTGTACAGGTATTAAAAGCTATCTGATATACTTGGTCCTTTTCACTTTTGATATAAAAAAACTAGGTTAGGTTTTGGTGTAAGATGGATCAGTTTCAAATCTGGCAAATAAAAAAATTATTTAATTTTACCTTTTAAACTCTTCTATTATACAGTGTGGAAATAAATCCTAAAATGTTGTGTTTTAGTGAAGAATATGTTTTATAAAGCCCCTAGGAGAGTACCTGTTTTTCAGTAAGCTGTAGAGGAATGTGGATTGTCTTCCTCTTCTCTTGCATATTTGATGATTGAATCTAAATTTTCTGAGCTAAGACAGAGAAAATCATGTGATGTGTTGGAGAAAAAGCAGTGGTAAGGTCTAATGAAATCATCATATCATAAAAATATTACAGACAATTGGCTAGAGCTGCTCAGTAACCTCCATAATTAGTCCCTACATGGTCTAATTGAGATTCTGTCTAGTGAAAGAAAGTAACACCACAGAACTGAAATTATTGTGCATCCTAAAGCATTTTGGGATTGACACAAAAGAAAGCATATTTCCAGTCTAATTTTTGTGTATAAATATGTCCTAATATTTGAGGGCAGGAAGCATAGAGATTTACGTAATAGAATTATAAATAATTCCATGTTTAAGAATATGGAGAAAGAATAAAATAATAGAAATCAAGATAATTGTTAAATAGTTTTAGTTTTTCACAGTCTTTTAACAACCATTCCACCTCTCTGGGATTTATTTTTATCTGTATTATGAGTGGGTTGGGTGAGATTATTACTGAAGTAGTTGTGAACATTCTAGAATAAAAATTCATCAAAAAAAGAGAAACAAAGACTTCTATTAGAGAAAATTTATACATGGAAATAGTCTTTGTTAAAAAAAAACAAAAAACTCTTGCTCTGATTAAACAATAATTACCATTTTGCTTTCTTTTCAGATGTTAAATATTGATCTGACAGTGAATAATGTTACTCTAGATGAACCAATACAAATCAGCTGGTCATGAAGATCATCATCAATTCCAGTTGTCAAAGGGAAATTAACACCTGGATTTAAGTTTCACTGTACTTATAGTGTTCCCTTTTTGTTGGTTTCTTATATTGTATAAAATATGAATTTCATAACATCTATCTAAAGTTATTCCACAGTGTACAATAATACTAATTTTATTATGTTAATTGTTCTGGATCTAATTTTTAACATATTTATTAGGATTTAAAGAGTTCTAGTTACTTTGCTAAGTATCAGCCAAAACTTTAAACCAGTATATATTCACTAAATATATACATGTGTAACTAAGACATAATTAAAACAGGTGTTTTTTTAAATGAATTTTTTTGTGTAATTGTATGCAATATTTTCTACAAAGTTTAGTAAATTTAAGTCATGTAACAATACTTGTGATCAGATTTAATTACTTCTTAGTATGTACATTTAATTAAAAAACAGAAAATAAAATGCATATAACTATAGAAAATGTACATTTCTCTTTATTTTCAAAAAATAAATTGTCCTAGTTTAGATTGCTGTAACTAATTGTCATAGACTGAGTAGCTTAGGCAATAAACATTTATTTCTCATTGTTCTGGAGGCTTGGAAGCCCTGAACAAGGTGCCAGCAGATTTGGTGTTTCGTAAGGATGCTCTTCCTGGTTTTGCAGATGGCCATTTTCTCTTTGTATCTTCACATGGTAAAGGACAGAAAGGAAAGACACAAGCTCCATGTTGTCTTTTCTTATAGACACTAATCCTGTTCATGGGGGTTTCACTCTCATGACCTAATTACCTCCCAAATGTGTCATCACCAAGAGCTATCATACAAGAGATTAGAGGTCCAGCCGAAGAATTTTGGAGGGACTCAATCATTCAGTCCATAACAGAAATCCAAATTTCTTTTTTAGCTTTGTTTTATGTACTGGAGAAAAAAATATTAGCTTTTATTCTATTTACTTAGTTAAATAAACCATTCTAGCACATTCATGTAGGTTGGAAGACTCTAAATCATGGTCTAAAATAGTATTCTTTTTTTTTTTAACTTTTAGGTTTCTTCAAATTTACTTAAGTAATATCTGTAACTTGATATAATTCTTTTCTAATTAAAAATTAAAAAAAAAATAATGGAATCCTTAGGACAACTCATAACTCATAATACAAGGACTGATGAAACAATAATAAAGAGAATGATGGTTATTATTTAAAAAAAGACAAGAAATAATAAGTGTTGATGAAGATGTGGAGAAAAGAGAACACCTGTGCTCTATTGCTGGGGATGTAAATTGGTATAGTCACTATGGAAAACAATATAGAGGTTCCTCAAAAAATTTAAAATAAAACTGTAAAAAGATGCAGAAATTCTATTTCTGCTTATTTATCTTTTTTTAAAAGACTTTATTTATTTGAGAGAGAGAGAGAGAATGAGAGAGAGCATGAGAGAGGTCAGCTGGGCAGACTCCCTGCGGAGCAGGGAGCCTGATGTGGGACGTGATCCTGGGACTCCAGGATCATGACCTGAGCAGAAGGAAGTCTCTTAACCAACTGAGCCACCCAGGTGCCCCTCTGCTTATCTTAAGAAAACAAAAATATTAACTCAAAAATATATATACACTCCATTTTCATTGTAGCACTATTTACAATAGCCAGGATATGGAAACAATTTAAGTGTCAATTGATGGATGAATGGATAAAGAAATTGTGATAAATACACACAACAGAATATTAGTCAACAATGAAAAAACAATGAAATCCTATTCACCATTTTTTGGTAACATGGTTGGACCTCAAGGACATTATACTAAATAAAATAAATCATAGAGAGGAAGACAAATATCATATAATTTCTTGCATGTGGACCTTAAAAAAAGCCAAACACACAAAAAAATTCATAGATGTAGTGAGCAGATTGATGGTTGCCAGAGGTGGGGGACAACTGGGGGGATGAGAGAAATGGGGAAGGAGGGTCAAAAGCTTAAAGAAAAGAAAAATGTTAGAATACTTTTATTATGGAATATTTAAGACAATTCATAACTCAGGTTACAAGAACCAGGGAAAACAATAATAATGATAATAATGGTAATAATAGTAATAACAACAAAAAAATAAATTTACTGCAAAGAAATAGAAATTGAGGAGAATTTACAAACAGAATATAAATTATAAAATCAGGTGCTGCTAAGGAATCCAGTCACCAAGGATGAGATTATAAAGGAGCATAGCCATTTCTGAATGATAATCATGTAGTATTCAGTAAAACTAAATTTGTGTATCCCTTTCAACTCAGAGTTCCAACCCTGAGATACTTTTACAGAAGTGCACAAAATGGTATATACAAGCATATTTGCTGCTTGTTGTTGAAAAGAAAAAAAAAAATCATTGACTGCTGTCAGCTTGGAGTTGGTTTGGAGCTCTAAAAAATATGTCATGATGTTTTTCTACTGAAAATAAACATTTTCACACATACCCAACCACAGTGGAGCAAGATAACAACAAGACTACTCCATAATCATTTTTGAGGAAAGGAAACAATAAAAACACTCTCTAAATCACAAAAATACCCAACACCTGCTTCTCCCGACAAATATAAATGATTTGCTCTTTTCTTTTTTAAATGAATTGTGGCTGTAGTCCCGTTCCAATCGTTCCACCTCCTAGAGAAAAAAAAAATGCAGTAATATAAAAGGCATCACTTTTGACTGTGGTTAACAAAGAAGTGGAGATAGTGTCTGTCCTAGTAGAGTTCTCAGTGTCGATACTCTCTAGGGATCCTTAGTCACTTTGTAAGAAGAAATTTTGGCTGCATGATGAAACAAGTCAAAATATGTTAGCTTTAGATATAAAACTAACTTGTGTAATGTAACTATTACTCCAGCAATTGTTCTCAATGTCATATTTCATATATGAGGGTGTGGAGGCTTCCAGGTATACCTGTTAAGAGGGAATGATAAGTTACTTGTAGCTGTTTACATAAAAATGAGATGCCTACACTTGTCTCTCCTAAACAACCTGAGGCCATCTCTGCTTCTGTTCTGTACCACTGCTGTTTCACCTTATACTATCCTCCACAGACACTAACTTCCTCTTGTCTGGACAAGGAGGAACCGATTTACTCTGGGAAACTTCAGGATATCAAAACAACTTTCCCCACAATAGTTTTCTACTGTTTTGTAACAAATTATCACAAGTCTAACAGTTTAAAGGAATTCAGTTTTATAATTTTACAGTTTCCAAGAGTCAGGAAGTGCGTCCTGGCTTAGTTGGCTCCTTTGCTTAGGTCTCACAAGGCTGAAATCAAGAGGTTGGCTGCGTTACGTTCTCATCCTGAGACTAGACTGAGAAAGAATTACTTCCAAGCTCACTTGGGTTGTTGGCAAAATTCATTTTCTTCCACCAGCAGGACCAAGGACCTGCTTTTTTGTGTGTGATGGCCGGCTACGGGCTATCCTCAGCTTCTAGATATTACCCTCACTTGCCAGTGACCACCCACAGTTCCTTACTATGCATGGATCCTTTACATTGCCAGTTAACTTAGTCAGCAAGGAGAGTCTCTGAGCAAGTCTGCTAGTAAAGGTGGAGTCTGGTGTGACATACCATAATCAAGGAAATTATGACTCATCAACTTCTACTGATTAGAATAATTGACATGCCCTGTCCCTATCAAGGGTAGGAAATTACACAAAAGCATGAATTCTAGAAAGTGATGCTTATGGAAGTCATCTGAAATTTTGCCTGCTACACTCCTAGACGTACCCATGTGCCAAACAGAATGTTATCAAACTGAGACAAGTAAGAATCCACTATGGATTTAAAAACCATACACAAAAGACAAGTATGTCTATACCCAACAAACTATTATAAGCACTATAATAATCAGTAAACGAGTATCTACTCGGCATTAATTACACATAAAACTGTATAAGACATCATGTTGGTATTTGGAACCAAATTTCAGGTGAAGACAGAAACTTAACATGTACTGACAATCAGTTCTTCACTGCTTAGAAAGCCAGCACATATCATAGACACTAAAAAAACAGTGTTCAAAATGAGTATCCTGCAATTAAAGACTGTTTCATGGTGCTGTGAAGTGTGTAAACCTGGTGATTCACAGACCTGTACCCCTGGGGCTAATAATACATTATATGTTAATAAAAAATAAAAAAATATTAAAAAACTGTTTCACAGAATATATCATATGTTCAAATTATGATTATTTATCTACTTGGAATAACTTTATTTGGTTAATGTTCTTGCCAGTGAGATAATATACAAAATACAGAGAAGTATTGATGAATGATTTAGAAATGCAGCCCCCAACAAAGCCCTGGCTTTTCTGTAAAGGTTTCTCCAGAAAGAGGAAGATTTAGCAGGTTAAATCATCTACCCTATCGTCATTTCATCCATATTAGTTACAGTTCATGTGACTTATGCATTTGGCTACCTAAGGAACATAAAATTGTGAGCCAAACAGATGAGTTTGTTTTTTTAATTTATTTTTTTTTAAACAGATGAGTTTAAATTCAGCTTCCAGCATTTAATGGTGTGACATGTAATGGGTGGTATCTGCTGCATAATCTTGGCTATCTTTATTGTTTTTAAATAGTGAGTAATGTTTGTGTTTCAAAACATACAAGTTATAAAGTAGAAACTACATGACATTCACTATCTTCCCTAGTGATTCACAAAATCAATGTTGTAAATCTGATTTAAGAGGCTAAGAAGATTAATTTGGTGTTTACATGAAGGATAATTACTTTGTAGTAATCCAAAATAAAATAACCAATATATTAAAAAGCCTTATACTTGATATTTCAAATACTTCTCTGGTCTATTTCTTGTTCAAGTCCCCATCGTTTCTAATCTGGAAACAATTTTTTAGAGCTTCCTAAATATCTTTTCTTGCTTCTCCCCTCATCTCCTCCAATCTTTCCCAATTACCACGCAATATAGTAAAAGTCTAAACTACAAATATCATTTTATTTTCTTGATCACACTTCTCCAGTGATTCCCCTCAAATAAAAGCCAAAACTCTTACTGCTATATGCAAGGTTCCAACTGAAAGTTTAAAATAATGTAAAGTTCTACTAAAGAAAAGACAAAGCTTTGGGGTGCCTGGATGGCTCAGTGGGTTAATCCTCTGCCTTCAGCTCAGGTCATGATCTCAGGGTCCTTGGACTGGGCTCTCTGCTCAGTCAGGAGTCTGCTTCCCTCTCTCTCTGCCTGCCTCTCTGCCTACTTGTGATCTCTCTCTGTCAAATAAATATATAAAAATCATTGAAAAATCTTTAAAAAATAACAGACAGAAATTAAACATTTTGGAAAGAAATACCTTATTTTTTATAAAGAAGTTTAATTTCAACTTAATCCCTCACACTCACTGTGTTTCTTCCTCCCTCACTACTTAGAATTCTGTTTCTTTATGCCTTATTCTCTTAATAAATTCCTGTTATGTTATAGTTAAGCTTCACTGTCAAATTAATGGGCATGATTTTCTACTCCTGGAAGCAAAATTAATTCTGTCTTTCTCTATGTTCCCACAGCACTTCCTGTATTACATTAATTTGAAATTGAAATTGGCTGTTTATATCTTCTAAGTAGATTATGGGCTTTTGAGGCCAAAGAACAGAGATTGCTTCCCATCTTCTACTGTCTAACTCAGTACACAATAGTGAGTGCTAATAAATGTGTTGAATAAATGCAAAAAAAAAAAAAGAAAGAAACCCCCCAAAAAATAAAAAATGTTATTAAACTCTAAATAGTTGAATGGTAGAGAAGATAAATCATCTATTAAGGCTTTTTTTTATGAACAGAATCAGAAAAGAAGAGAAGATACAGAGGATTATATATGATGTCTTACTTTTTTCTAGATCCAGAAAATTTCCCATGAAAAAGACAAATGTTTAAAAAACAAAGACAAAAGCAAACAATCTTGTGCCATTTTTCCAACTACAGTTTCATAAAAACCAAGGGTGAAGAAAAATATATTTTATGCTATGAGGAAAGGAAAAAAAAGAAGGAAGAATTCCTGACTCCATACACATTTGGGAATTGATTTTCAGTATAGGCCCAACATGAGGGGTGGGAAGCCACAGACTTGCAAAGTGAAGATCAGGCTTGCACCCCTGAGATTCTTTTAGTTCCTAGGTAGTGCCCAGTGACACAGTTGAAAGGAGGCTCAATTCCAGACTTCTATGCAGAGACATCAATACCAGAGCCAATGGAAGGAACCACACTGGTAAGGAGGCAAAGACACAATGGAGACTCATGAGTCAGCAAAAGCTATGGGGCTTCCAAGACCTGAAACAGATTAAAAATAAAATATACATATAAGCAAGCAAGCTATTTGGTCCTTGAATAACCACTATTTGTTTATGTCTAGGTGAGAGAATAAAGAGCAATCCATAACTAATCTCTTATTTTCTAAGGTGAAATTTGTGTATTTCTTACAGGATAAACATTGGAGATTGAAAGAATATTAATAGTAAAATCGTTTGAAATCTACTGATTTTCAATGTATATTATCTTTGCAAATGTTAATACATTTTATAACAGCTTTATTGAGATATGATTTGAAGACCATAAAATTCATTATTTAAAGTGTACAAGTCAGTAGTTTTCACTAGACATTGACAGAACTGGGCATCCATCCCCAGCATCTAATTTTAGGTTGTTTTCATCATCCCCCCAAAATACTCCATACATATAAGACTCCACACTTCATTTTACCATTCCTGCTCTGGCAACCACTAATCTACTTGCTGTCTATAGATTTGTTCATTCTGGACATTTTATACAAATAGAATCATAGAGTACATAATCTTTTGTGATTGGATTGTTTCACTTAGCATATGCTTTCAAGGTTCATTTATGTTGTAATATATATCATCAATTTACTACTTTTTATTAATGAATAATATTCCATTTTATGGATATACTACATTTGTTTATCCACCCTTCAAATGAAAGACATTTGAATTACTTCCACTTGTTGGTTATCATGAGTAATGCTACTATAATAAAGGCATACAGATTTGGCACAAGACTTATTTTTTCATACTCTTAGATATACACCTAGGAATGCAATTGCTAAGTCATACAGGAACTCCATGTTTAGCATTTTGAGAAACTTCAAAGCTTTTCCAAAGTGGTTCAATTATTTTACATTCCTACCAGCACTATATGAGGGTTTCAATTTCTTCTTATCCTCAGTAACACTTGATACAGTCTTTTTGATTTTAGCTACTTTGGGGATTGTGAAGTATAGTACCTTATTGTGGTTTTGCATCCAAAATGATAAATGAAGTTGAACATGTTTTCATGTGCTTGTTGACCATTTGTACATCTTTGGAGAAAGTTTGGGTAACTTATATGAGTGTAGGCACACATGTGCATGAATGTATATAAAATATTAATACAAGTGAAGGACGAATTAATAACCTCACTTATAAATGGGCTATTGATTTTTTTTATTTAGGTGAAAGTATAGTTCACTAAAAAATGACAATCTTCTCAACAAATTGCTTTGGATTAATTGCCAATCATATGTAAAATTTACCACTTAGATTATATTTAAAAATTAAGTCAAAGTAGTTTATAGACCCATATACAAAAACCAAAACCTATTAGTTGTCTAGAAGAAAACACAGGAGAAAGCTTTGTCATTAGCCTAACATTTGTTGATATCACATCAAAAAAAAAAATCACAGAAAAAAATTAACAATGTTTTTATGAAGATATAAAAGCTTCTATCCTGCTAAAGATACAATATAGAGAATGCAAAGGCAAACTACAGACTGAGACAAAATACTTAGAAATTATATATCTGATATAGAACTTTTATCCAAAAATATATAAAGGACTCTTAAAACAAAATAATAATAAAACAAATATGCTGATTAAACAATGGATGAGAGTGCCTGAGTGATTCAGTCAGTTCAGCATCCAACTCTTGATTTTGGTTTAGGTCATGATCTCAGGATTGTAAGATTGAGCCCCACATCCAGCTTCACACTGAGCATGGACACTGCTTGGGATTCTCTCTCTCCCTCTCCCTCTGTACCTCTCCATCCCACTCAATGTCTTTCTCAAAAAAAAATTAAAATAAAATAATAAAATAAAAAATGGATAAAAGACTTCAGCAATGTTTCACCAAAGGGTGTATATGGATGGCAAAGAAGCACTTGTAAAGATGCCCAACATCATTAATCATTAGGGAAATGCAATTAAATCTAAATGAGATACCATGACACACTTAGTAGTATAACAAAATTTAAAACCGACAACATCAAGTACAGACAAGAATGAAGAGCAACCACAACTCTTAAACATTGATGTTGAGAAGGCAAAATGGTATAGATACTTTGGAAAGCAGCTTGGAGTTTTGTTTAAAGTTCCTACTTGTGATCTCTGTTTGTCAAATGGATAAATAAAATCTTAAGTAAAGGGGGGGGCGCCTGTGTGGCTCAGTGGGTTAAGCCTCTGCCTTTAGCTCTGGTCATGGTCCCAGGGTCCTGGGATCGAGCCCCGCATAGGGCTCTCCGCTCAGCAGGGAGCCTTCTTCCCTTCCTCTCTCTCTGCCTGCCTCTCTTCCTACTTGTGATCTCTGTCTGTCAAATGGATAAATAAAATCTTAAAAAAAAAAAAAAATTAAGTGTTCACCTATCATGTGACCCAGCAAACTCTTACATATTTATCGAAGCTAAATTAAGACTTGTGTGCACAGGAAAGCCTATATGGAAATGTTACAGTGACTTTATTCATAATTGCCAAAGTCTGGAAAACATCCACATATACCTCTACTATATGATACATAAATCAACTATGTGTACACTAAAAAAGAAATAAATGACTAACACTTATAAAATGGAAGAAACTAATGCATTATATTAAGTATAGGAACTCAAATTCATATTATTTAAAATTCATTTATTTGAAATACTGCTAAAGCAAAGCTGAGACAAAGGACATACCAGAATTATCAGGGACATGAGGAGGGGGAAGGAGTCGATTACAAAGAGACACAGGGAATTACTTTGGGGCAATGAAATTTTTCTATATCTGATTTTGTGGCAGTTACATGGACGTATATATTTCTGAGAAGTTGCAAACTGCATACTTAAAAGGGTAGAATTTACTATAAAATTTAAAAACTCCATATACAAAAGTAAATATATAATACAAACCCAAGTATATAAAGATAAAAAAGTAGGCAAAACCAATCAATTAGTAATAGAAACAATGATAGTGCTAACCTTTGTGGGGATTGTGACCAGAAGGATATAAATGTGGCTGTCCAATTTTCCCAGTACCATTTATTGAAGAGGCTGTCTTTTTTCCACTGGACATTCTTTCCTGCTTTGTCAAAGATTAGTTGACCATAGAGTTGAGGGTCTATTTCTGGGCTCTCTATTCTGTTCCCCTGATTTATGATCCCAAAACCAGACAAGGATCCCACCAAAAAAGAGAACTACAGACCAATAACCTTGATGAACACAGACGCAAAAATTCTCGCCAAAATATTAGCCAATAGGATTCAACAGTACATTAAAAGGATTATTCACCACGATCAAGTGGGATTTATTCCAGGGCTTCAGGGTTGGTTCAACATCCGCAAATCAATCAATGTGATAGAACACATTCATAAAAGAAAGAACAAGAACCATATGATACTCTCAATAGATGCTGAAAAAGCATTTGACAAAGTACAGCATCCCTTCCTGATCAAAACTCTTCAAAGTGTAGGGATAGAGGGCACATACCTCAATATTATCAAAGCCATCTATGAAAAACCCACCGCAAATATCATTCTCAATGGAGAAAAACTGAAACTTTTCCGCTAAGGTCAGGAACACGGCAGGGATGTCCATTATCACCACTGCTATTCAACATAGTACTAGAAGTCCTAGCCTCAGCAATCAGACAACAAAAAGAAATTAAAGGCATCCAAATTGGCAAAGAAGAAGTCAAACGATCACTCTTCATAGATGATATGATACTATATGTGGAAAACCCAAAAGACTCCACTCCAAAACTGCTAGAACTTGTACAGGAATTCAGTAAAGTGTCAGGATATAAAATCAATGCACAGAAATCAGTTGCATTTCTGTACACCAACAACAAGACAGAAGAAAGAGAAATTAAGGAGTCAATCCCATTTACAATTGCACCCAAAGCTATAAGATACCTAGGAATAAACCTAACCAAAGAGGCTAAGAATCTATATGCAGAAAATTATAAAGTACTCATGAAAGAAATTGAGGAAGACACAAAGAAATGGAAAAATGTTCCATGCTCCTGGATTGGAAGAATAAATATTGTGAAAATGTCCATGCTACCTAAAGAAATCTACACATTTAATGCAATCCCTATGAAAATCCCATCCATTTTTTTCAAAGAAATGGAACAAATAATCCTAAAATTTATATGGAACCAGAAAAGACCTCGAATAGCCAAAGGAATATTGAAAAAAAAAAGCCACAGTTGGTGGCATCACAATTCCGGACTTCACGCTCTATTACAAAGCTGTCCTCATCAAGACAGCATGGCACTGGCACAAAAACTGCCACCTTCACCATCTTTTAAGTTACACAAGTGGTCAGACTGGTAAGTACTTTGCTCTTCTCAAACTCACACAATTGAAATTTGAACACATAACATAAAATGAGTATCAGAAAGATGTTTACAGGACACAGAGCACATATATTTCCACATTTCTCCCCCAAACCCCCTTCCTAACTTTCTTTCATTGAATGGGTCACAGTTCTTTTCTCAGATATTTGAAAACCTTGATGCCATTTTTTGTCTACAATCTCTTCCAACTCACCCCTCCAGCCTTGTCTTTTTTTTCCCTTCTGTACTACAATATTTGCCAGTCTTGTCCCTTCTTTTCTTTGCAATAACTAGCACCTAATGAAGATTCTCATCACCACCTCAAACTTTATATCATTAAAATACTTATTTTGTAGTAGCTTTCAGTCTCTCCACCCTATAATCTACCATGATCACCACCTCAGAAAAATTGTTCCCAAACTTAACACCTAACTTTCATGATTCCCGTTTCTTCTCAGCATGCTTGAAAGTTTTTCCTTTTTTTTCCCCAACACAGTTAAAGTCAATATTCTTAGTCTATTCTGAAAGATTTTCTGCAATCCAAGGACAAACTTGGCATAGTAAGTTAAGGACTTTTTGAAGTCAGAATCCCTATTTTGGCATTGGTATTACACAATGATAGTTGTACAATCATAAGCTATTTTAATAGTTAAAACCTTTCCTTTGTATGAGATACTCATAAACCCTAATTTTTCTCCATTAATAATTAATAGGTATGCAATATCATCATCCTTATTTTATAAATAAGGAAAGTAAGGAACAGAAAGTTAAATAACTTGCCCAAGGTCATATATATATTGTAAATACAAGAGATAAAATCCATCTGACTCTAGATACCACATTCTATACCAATACATTGCATAGCCTTGGTTATCCTTACCAATTCTCATTTTCCTCTCCTTACTCATGACTTCCATGTTCCAACTTCTCTCTATATTACTTGGTTTCAGTCCCAATGGAAAACATGGTGTTGTCTATTGGTTTGCTCATCACCCGAACATCTCGTGATTGAAAAAAAAAAAATAGTATCTCATGGTTTTATGAGCCTGCATTGGGTGTGCCATGTGGTGCCCAGATAAAGGTTGGAACATGAGTCATTTGAAGGCTTGATTGACTGGAAATCCAAGACGACACCTTCAATTAGCTGTGATGTCTCATTGTTCTTCCTCATGGATGACTTATAATTCAGTTGCTTGGATTTCTTATGTGGAATCTCAGAGCTCCAAGAGACAGGAAGTGATACAATTAGAAATCATGAGTAGGCAGAAAGGCAGGCAGAGAGAGAGGAGGAAGCAGGCTCAATCTCCTCTGCAATTTGTCACCTGCTCAAAACATGAGTCTCCATATTTCCTACCTAGTTGAACCAAAAGAACTCCAAGGGAGAGTCTTCAGTGCAGAGTGTCCATCTGCTCTTACATCTTTGTTGTAAGTGAAAACATGAACGTCACATAGACTAAGTTAAACATGTTATGTTCCCCATGGACAGATTAGTTTGCCCCTCTTTATCTGTAATCACAGGACTCGTAGGGACTATTTGCTTGTCTCAGCTCCCACCTATTGTCTGTTGCTGCATCTTCTGTGGATGCTGGGCACTCACCTGGGAAGGTACTTCATTTTAACATTTTTTTAAATATTTTTATTTATTTGACAGAGAGAAATCACAACTAGGCAGAGAGGCAGGCAGAGAGAGAGAAGGAAGCAGGCTCCCCGCGGAGCAGAGAGTCTGATGTGGGGCTCTATCCCAGGACCCTGAGATCATGACCTGAGCCAAAGGCAGAGGCTTTAGCCCACTGAGCCACCCAGGCGCCCCTTATTCATGCTCTTTAATGTCACTTTAGTAAATATTATAAGGCTCTTTGATGTAGCTTTTTGTTTACTATGGGGATGCATATTGGTTTATTTTTGATATGAATATTGACAGTATGTAGTGAAACACTTTAAAAAGGGGAGAAGGGTAGGAGGGATGGGGTGGCTGGGTGATGGACATTAGGGAGAGTATATGCTATGGTGAGTGCTGTGAATTGTGCAAGACTGATGAATCACAGACTTGTACCCCAAAACAAATAATACATTATATATTAACAAAAATTTAAATAATAGATAAATAAAAATGAGACTACAATAAAATAGGTTAAGTGGAAAAGAACACACATATTCCTGTACTTTAGTCCCACTATCACTGTAATCTTTTTGCTTATTATCAGCAGGTATTTAATTTCTTATTAGTAAGTTTAAAAAATATAGTGTGCTTGGGTGATATTCACACTTGAAATACATAAATATGATATAATATGCCAAAAAGTCACAATCATAATTATGATAGTTATTTGGAAAAATAATTTTCTTGAAATATAATGAGATTCAATAGCATTTACCTATTTCTACCTTTATATTCCCTCTGGTGTATTTAGTTAAAATGTGAAACTTACTATCAACATATAAAGTCATTGTAAGGCAAATCTTGAGAATATGAAAATAAAATTTTGTCTAAAATCAATATGTGATTCTGCAGAGCGAAAATTGTAAATTAATCTTAGAATCTTAGAAATATTCCACATCCCTCAAAGGCTCACTGTGTTCTTTTTTCTGTCACAGATCTTTGCTTCACCTCCTAACACTTCTCTGAGTCTTAACACATTCCAGCTTCACAGTCATCAGATACCCAGATTTCCAACTTCTCCTCAATATTCCCTCAACACATTTTGTTGTCCCTCGTTGAAGCCTGGTTGATCCCTGATGACACAACTTCTCTGCTTGTCTATTGTTCCAGCTTAAGGCCAGGTCCTATCTGTGGCTTCACATCTATTTATTCAACTCCTTCCTTTTTAGCAGCTCCTTGGACATCTCACACATATCAAATGCAAACTTTTCAAAACTAACTTCATAAGTTTGCACACTTCCCCAACTCCACTTTAACTGCCAAACTAGCTTTTCATCTAATCCTTATTTCAGAATAGGACCCCAGCACTCATCCAATAGTTCATGCCAATTTAAATTTGGGGGTCATCTTTGACAGTGGCTTCTCTTTTATATATATGCTCTAATGTGTCACCAAATCCTAATTCTAGGTCCTAAATCATTCTTGATTCTGTCTCCTGCTTTTTATCTTTCTTACTACCATCATAGTATAAGCCATTGTCTATGCTTTTCTGAAACACCCTAATAACTCACTAACTATTCAGCCTTCTTCAATTTCCTCAATTCCTGTCCTCTATCTATTCTCTTGCCAGAAGTCAAAGGGATTTTTTTAAAGATTTTATTATTTATTTGACACAAAGAGAGAGATATCTGAAGTAGGCAAAGAAGCAGGCAGAGCGAGAGGTGGAAGCAGGATCCCTGCTGAGCAGAGAGCCGGATGGGGTGCTCAATCCCAGGACCCTGAGATCATGACCTGAGTGGAAGGAAGAGGCTTTACCCACTGAGCCACCCAGGCACCCCAAAGTGATTTTTAATAAAAACACAAATGCAGTTATATTACCACCATGCTATCATTATCACCACCTATCATTACCATCCCTTTACTCTTAGGGTAGTAATAAAGACAACATGAGCCCAGGAATCTTTCTGATTTGGTATCAGTTTAGTTATCCATACATACATTGTGTCAAGCTCTCCTTCACTCTCCCTGCTCCAATTATACTCACCTTCTTTGTGTTCTTAGAAATTCCATGCTTCTTCCCTGTTGAGACATTTTAACATACTCTTTCCTTTGGACATAACTTGTTCTCCAGGTAATAGCACATCTAGCTTCCTCACATCCTTCAGGTCTTTGCCAAGCATCAGATTCTCAGTGAATTTATACCATATCCCTGCACTCTGTATCCCTCTCCCATGGTTCATATTCAGCTCTTATTGCCATAAAACACACTATATATTTTATATATTATATGTATCCATGTATTACCTGGCCTCCCTTACCCCAGAATAAGGGAGCACAGCTTTCTTATTTGCGCATTGCCTTATCCCTTCCTCCTGGAAGGTTGCCTGTCAGTGAGTAGACATTCAATAAATGGTTTTGGAGGAATTAGCTGATCTTATTTAACTCCCTGACAACACTCAAAGTTTGTATTTTTATCTCTATTTTTAAAATAAGGACACTGACTGACAAGGTCAGGCAGCAGAAAAGTAACAGAACAGGGATTAGAATCTCAGTTATTTGGTTACTAAACATTCTGATATGATGATGCCCTCATATGTACTTGCATGAATCAGGAAAATAAAGTGTTTCTTCTAACAGACTGGTTATTTTACATTGGCATTTCTGGGGCACTCCATTTCCCCGTTTCTATTTTCAATTATGTATCCTATAAGGAAACAGGAATCAGTATTATTTACCTTGACACTGATGGGTTTCTACATTTAACTAAGTCATGTATGAGGTAAAATTTAGCTGACCTGAGGAGCATTCTTACCCCTGAAACATCAAAACACAGGAAATATTTGCATTTGACACACTGAAAATATAGATGCTTCCTTTTTCAGTGCAACACATCCTAATAGGTGTAAATTGGTTTAAAATGGGATTCAGAAATGTGTTTTATCTCTTCAAATATTGTTAACTTTTAAAGTAGACTTTTCTCTAACAGGAACAAAATTTTCCTTGCTAGAAATTATGTTATGAAATGACAACTTTGGAAACTGCATGTTACATTCTATATTTATAATAGTGAAATCCCCACAAAACACTGCCACAGGCAGCTACCATCATGAGATCTTCCACAACAAAAGCATTATTTTTTGGAAAAAGTAGCTATATTTTCCCACATATAAGATCACAAAAATCAGAGAGTCTTCCATTTAAAAATTGGATTATCTGAGTAGTCCCAATGTAATCATGAGGACCCTAGTAACTAGAAAAGGGAGGCAGAAGAGAGTGATTTGATGGGTCATTTTTGGCTTTGAAGATGGAAGAAGGGCTCAAAACAAGAAATACATGAAATTTTTGGAAGGTGAAAAAAGTAAGGAAACTTATTTTCACCTGACGCCTCCAGAAAGAACCTTCGGGTGACATGTTGATTTTAGCTGGTAAGGCTCATTTGAGACCTCTGAGTTCCAGAAATTTAAAATAATAAATTTGTATCATTTTAATAGTTTAAGTTTGTAATATTTTGTTACAGCAGCTGCAAATAACTAATACACTAATATTTAAGGTCACTCAGACTGTTATTTTCATACACAGAACTTTCAAATCTATACACAGTATTTTAGAGTAGAAATGTTAATAATGTAGCTATCTAGAGTTAAATCTGTAACTTTGACCCAGGAAGATGTCTAATGGCCATGGGCAGACTTCTGCATGTACTTCCTGAAGGTGTCCATGCATTAGCCCTTAGCTGTCCTTAGCCCTTAGCTGGCATAATGACTTGTCTCCTAGATTCTGTGTCAAATACAAGCTCTTCTAATAGGAATTCTTTGACAAGAAAGTCTGGGAAATGTTACAGGCCAAATGCCCCTGTGGTGAGTGTTTATAAGGGCAGGCACAAATTGAATATCAATAGACATTATTGGGAATATTAGCTGTATGACTATGGGCAAATAATGTAATTTTTTTCATCCTAAAGAGGAGATAATAATAATATCTACTTTGTGTATTTGCATGGATTAAAGAAAATGATCTTTGGAAATAATTTCAAGGCAATCTGATACACAGAAGGATCTTAATATAGCTTAGCTGTTCTTGTTTTAATTTCAGAAGAAAATATTAAAATAGTAATGAATCCAAGATAAGATGGATATAGATTTAAATTCTGATTATTGTATCACTCACTAATTCTAGACATTTGCTAAATTATTTAATCCCCTAGCCTTTCTTTCTGTCAGCTATAAGATATAGACCCATTCACCTATGAAATAAAACATGGCTGGCACATTACGTGATCAATACGTTGAAGCCAAAAAAAGAAAATATGTTGAAGCCAAAGTTATCAATAATTATTATCACAAGTAATACATTTAAACTGAATACATATCATCTGATTAAGCAAATCAATTTGTTTTGTCCATCAGTAAATGAAAGCTGAATAGAAATATATGAAATGTAAAACAGGGCATGTGATTACATTTTAAGTCTAGCTTTACCTTGAAAAGGGACATTAAAAGAAATAATTAATGAAGAATGTTTTTCTCCCTACTCCCATTTCAATAAAAAATTACTGCATATTTGAACTCAATTGACTTGAAACTTGGACTTTCTACTTTAGTGCATGATAAAAACATACTTTAAAGCAAATCATCTTTAGAATGCCTCTATAATATGTAAAGATTTTAGAAAGGGTTTTTGTTATTTTTAATTGTCTGCTATTTAGGTAAATACACTGCATTGCCTTTTTTTTTTAAGATTTTGTTTATTTACTTGACAGACAGAAATCACAAGTAGGCAGGGAGACAGGCGGGAGGAGGGGGGAGCAGACTCCCTGCTGAGCAGAGGGTCTGATGCAGGGCTAGATCGCAGATGCAGGGCTTGATCCCAGGACCCTGGGATCATGACCTAAGCCAAAGGCGGAGGCTTAACCCACTGAACCACCCAGGCACCTCTGCATTGCCATTTTTAAAATCAAACAAAGCAGAAAATTAGAGAGAAAAATTTTAAGTTATCCAAAGCATACCACCCAAAAATGACTGTCATTTACATTTGATGACCACTTTTCTAGAAATCTTAATATGTATATGTACATAGATACCCCAAAACTGTTTTTTATAGAATATTTAATTTTCAGTGTTAGTGTTGCAGCATAAAAACTCCAGTAGCTTTTTTATTCTTCTTTCTGTTCTTATTACACATTTTATAACTAGTACTATCTTAGAAAAATGTATATGTTGTAATTATAGGAATCACCACACCACAGTTTCATTTGAAATCATTTTAAACAATTCTGTTTAGATTGTCATTAGGAAGATGTTAGAAAAGATAAGATTGTGTTTTTTTATTCTATAAAAAAAAAAAATCTTTTTTCCTTGAACTTTGATTTTACCTTCAAATGACCAAAAGACTAGTTTTCCTAGCACAATACAATGTGTGTGTGTGTGTGTGTGTGTGTGTGTGTGTGAGGGATTTTTAAAATTTTTATCTTTATTAAGAACCAAATATTTGTAAGCCCATTCCAGGGATTCAAATTTTCAAATTTTATATATGCAAACTATCAAAGAAATCTTTTGGTAATACCTTTCAGTCTCACATAAAGATTAATGAGGGAGCAGACACACGTGTAGAAGAGAGAAATCACAATGAAGTTTTGATGCTGTGTCAAAAGCTAAGCTCAATTCCTACATAAATGCCTCCCTTCCACATATAAGACATCCAGCATGCGTATGATTGAATTTGTTCTACTGCAAAGTTGCAAATTACCATGCCATAGACTTTTCCAGTCATTCATGAATTGTCCAAACCTAGAATGCAAATGAAAGTTTTTATGGCATTTCATTACAGATATTTATATTTGGACTTCTGGCCTGATTTTAAGAAGTTACTTTGAATTATTTAAAGAAAGTTATAACTCTGACTTTTTCTGCTTGAGAAAAACAAGTTCACTCTTTCGGTGACTTGATAAAAATCTTTCCCCTGATTTTGCAAGACTGTTGGGCAGGTTCTGTTGTTTGGATAGTTCAAGGCAGCCTTTACTTGTGGCTACACATAAAAATTTCTCTGAATCACCACGGGTGAAGTGACCAACTTTCTTCTTACTAGAGATCTCAAAAATGTGTATTTAAATTTTAGGAATATGAACCATCAGACAAATTTATTATTGTGCTTGAGAATAAACTCTGCTAGCTCCGGGATTAATAATATCTGGATGTTTTGAGTTTTTATAAACCGTTTTGACATAGTTGCTCTACATTTTACTTTGCAGAAATGAGAATTTCGGTGGTGTAAAGAATTGCAGCACACAGATGTTCAATTGCCAGGAGCTGAGCATCAAAAAGAACAGTAGCAGTAGAGAAAAGCTGGCTCAGCAAATGCTTATGTGATTTGCTTGGTAACTGGGAAGATGGTGGTACCACCAACTGAAATATTGAGATGCTGAAGTAAGAAAACAGGGGGATTTTTTTTTCTATTGTTACACTATTTTATTTTTTAATTTTTAAAAAATTTTATTTTAGTTTTTCAGTGTTCCAAGATTCACTGTTTAATCACCACACCCAGTGCTCCATGCAATACGTCCCCTCCTTAACACCCACCACCAGGACCTCCTAACCCCCACCCCCCACCTCCGAATCCCTCAGTTTGTTCCTCAGAATCCAGTCTCTCATGGTTCATCTCCCCCTCCAATTTCCCCCAACTCCTCTCCTTCACCCAGTATCCTCTGTGTTATTCCTTATGCTCCAAAAGTAAGTGAAACCATATGATAATTGACTCTCTCTGCTTGACTTATTTCACTCAGCATAGTCTTTTCCAGTCCCATCCATGTTGATACAAAACTAGGTATTAATCCTTTCTGATGGAGGCATAATACTCCACCATATATATGGACCATATCTTCTTTATCCATTCATCTGTTGAAGGGCATCTTGGCCCTTTCCACAGGTTGGTGACTATGTCTATTACTTCTATGAACATTAGGGTACAGATGGACCTTCTTTTCACTACATCTGTATCTTTGGGGTAAATACCCAGTAGTGCAATTGCAGAGTCACAAGGTAGCTCCATTTTTAATTTCTTAAGGAATCTCACACTGTTTTCCAAAGTGGCTGCATCAACTTGCATTCCCACCAACAGTGTAAGAGGGTTCAACAGGGGGAAATTTCAGAATGTAGAGGAAGAGTTGCTGGGCAGAATAGTCAACAGGTATTTGGTAAAGTTAGCATTTTTTTTTTTTTTTTATGTGTAAGGCATGAGAGAAACAGGTAGAAAGTGATCAAGCATCTTGCCCAAAGTCCTTCAGCTATAGGAAGTGAAGTTAAATATTTAAATGCACCTTTTTTTTTTTTCTCAAAAGTCAGTATTTTACTCAGTATACTGGTTCAAATCATTTGTAAATGAAATAATCATTGAAGGGCATGTAAAAAGGAAAGCAATGGGATAAAGATAGAATTCTGGAAAAGACGAACATTTAATAATTGGGAAAGAAAAAGAAACTTTTGAAGATCATTTAGGATTAGTCTGGTTGATATAAAAAAGAGAGGCAGTGATCTCCTGAAGCCAAAGAGAGTAAACGAGCCTGGTGGTAGGTATTATGGAGGGCACGTATTGCTTGGAGCACTGGGTGTGGTGCATAAACAATGAATTCTGGAACATTGAAAAGAAATAAAATAAAATAAAAACAAATAGTAAACAATCTCAAGTTGAAATGAGAAAAAGTCATCAGAGCGGTGCAGGAATCAAGAAAACAAAACATTTCATCCAACTTAAATAATGAAATGGTATACTTAGTTAAAAAAAATAATAAAAAAGTGGTCTAAGAACTAAAAATGCAATCTAGTCCCAGTAGTACCATTAACTTCTCTGAGTCTTAGCATTTTCAAATCTCAAATGAGCAGTGTATAGACAAAAACACTCTGTTCACCTTTATCAAATTTGTAATAACACAGGAAGAATTCAAGACATCTCTTTAGAGAAAGTATAAATTTTACATTTAATTTTGTTAAGGAACAGGAGAACTATTAAAATATATGAGTTAATATTTTAACTTCAAGCTAGAGCTATTTTATAGCCAACCTCAGATTGTTAACTTCTTTTACTTTTTGTAGTTAATTTATTTCAATAAAAATATACAATTTGTACTGTAATGCTAATTTACCCAATAAAAAAAGAGAGGAAAATTTAAAGAAATTCTAATGAAGAAAAAGGAAAAATAATTAAAATTTCCAGAGATATACTCCATTTTTCTTTTTTCTTTTTCTTTCTTTCTTTCTTTCGTTCGTTCGTTCGTTCGTTCTTTCTTTCTTTCTTTCTTTTTTGACAGAGAAAGATCACAAGAAGGCAGAGAGAGAGAGGAGAAAGCAGGCTCCCTGCTGAACAGAGAGGCCTATGTGGCCTTCATGACCTGAGCCTAAGGCAGAGATTTTAACCCACTGAGCCACCCAGGCACCCCCATTTCTCTTTTTGTTGGTTTGTTTGCTTAGGCAATGTCTTTCCTTTGTTTATTATGTTAGCAATATTTTCTTCGTGAGGTTTGACTTTGTGCTACATAACAAATGCTTACAAGAAAAAGAAGTAGGTTAGATAGGTTTATAAAATTTCAATAGTATTGAGTACCTCTATTTAGCAAACACTGAGTGATACTTAGATTACTCATTCATATTGAAAAATGGTTGAAAATAAAATGGGTATCCCATGGGAGGGTGTTATTTCAGTATCTGTCATGTTAAAGATAAGATTTTACAATTAAAGTAACATAATCATATATTGTTTAACAATTAAAGTAACATAATGCATATATTGTTTCTTACATGCAATAAAATCTTATACAGAGTTGAATTAGATATAGAGGATCTATTTCTTAAAATAGTTAAGGCTCAAACTAATTTTCTATCATTTTTCATTCTGTAGCAAAGTGCAATTGGTTTTCAATTTTGATTCTAAAACATAGGATTAATTGTCTAACTTACTATAGTTATAGAATTGATAAACAATGATTAATCACAACACTTGTTTTATGAGAAAAAATGGAGTCTATGCATAAATTTTTATGGAAATTAAAATTTTCATTAGCCTATCAGATATAATATGAAATCCTGAAATATTAAAATCTATATAAATTAGCTTCATAGCAATTTTTAAACATATGTCCATTAAATCTATTTTCCATAATATCTTTTAACATACAGTGGAATTATTCCAAATAATATAATTAGTAGAGTATTAGTATAGTCCCCTCCTTAAAATTTACTTTTTCTCCATAGATTTGGGTTGTACCATACCAATTTTGTGGAGGCAAAGAAACCCATTTTCTGAAATTCCTATTTTTGTTTCCTAGATTACACAAATTAGGTTCAGAACCAAATTTGATCAGACTTACAATTACGATTTCCTATAAGATACAATTATATCATGATTCAGAGTGTCATTTTTAAACTGATCATAAGTATATTTTAGTAACAATATTACTATTTTCCAATTTTATAAATAGAAACCTAAGTCTTTTAATTTCAGAGTAACATCGCAAACTATTAGAAGACTTTGAATTAACATCGTTTTTTTCATTGTCATTGAATACTAGACAGTGCTTTCCATCTGTTACTCAAATGATTCTTTGGCATATAAAAACAATAATTTTATTGTGATTCTCTGAATATCATTATGGGACTCTGTTATAACAGCATATCCATGAAGAATCATATGCACTGGGCAGATGTGTATATTCCTCAGTATTGCTTCCTTATTCTACAAGAGAAAAAAATAGATTTTATATGATTAAACATTTTTTAAACTTTAGGATTTCAGAGAAGAATGAGTATGTTATCTTACACGTATGATATGCATTCGATTCCAGGATATTTTAATCAAGTTACTTCTTTTCTCTCTCCTTCTCCATCTTTAAAAGATTTTATTTATTTTATTTATTTGGTAGAGAGAGAGAAAAAGAGAGAGAAAGCACAAACAGGGGGAGCAGCAGGCAGAGGGAGATGCAGGCTCTCCGCTGAGAAAGAGCCTGATGTAGGGCCTGTGTCCTGAGCCGAAGGCAATCGCTTAACCAGCTGAGCCACCCAAGCCCTGCATTCCCTCTGTCTTACTTGTAAGGAACACATCTTCAAAGCAGTATCCTTTAGAGAACACTTTAAGAAAATGAAGGGCAGAGGGAGAGGGAGAAGCAGGCCCTGACTTGGGGCTTGATCCCAGAACCCTGGGATCACAATTCCAGGCGAAGGTAGACTCTTAACTGACTGAGCCACTTAGGTGCTCCAAATTAGTAAAGTATTTCTTAACATTGAATCATATTGATTTAGGTACTCATAGCAAGCTGAAACATTCTTTAGGATTTTGGGAAAAAAATATGTGAGTTGACAAGTATGACTGCATTGTTCTTGAAAACAGAATATACATGATTTTAATTTAATTCAACTATTTAATTTAATTTTCAGTAATGTAATAGCATTGTGTAGGAACAATCAATTCCAACTTTTCTGTTTCATAGCCATGCAAAATTCTTTATTATTTACTATTCAGAAAGTGTGCTTGTGTACACTTGTACGTGAGCTTAGGTGCTATCAAAATTACTTATAGATGAACTATGTTGAAGGTCTACTTTGCAGATCTCTACATGGAATGTCTGTGAAAGTGTACAAGACTAGTTTTATTTCTATATTGTTTACATATTGAGACTAGAAGATAAAACTAATTAAGAGTTTAGAAACTGGTTATAAATACAGAGGATTTGGCTTTATTCATCTTCATATCCTAATTCCTCGAATCCTAAATCATATAATGCTAGTGACCCAAAACCCTCTGAGAAAGAAATTTGTTGACTAGACATAGTGGAGTCTAAATTATGATAATAAGTAACAATATAATTGAGTACACCTACCAAGGAGAGAGATTTTTAATTTATCTTGAAATAATAATTCACAAACTCATCTATAAACATTTATAAATTCTAATCTTCCTCACTTTCTACAAATCTAAAACAGTTATTTCCAGAAAAAATCCATCTTCTTGATGATGGTCCTAAAATATCAATACTTATAAATATTTACAAATAGAGTGAAAGAACAAGAAATATGATACTAAATGTAGAAGATAGAATCAGATAATTATTTGCTAAAGAGGAGAACTAAAACTGAGTATTCTGGAAGAAAATGAAGACAAAATTCAGAGGAAATTTGAGGATGTATGTATGTATAAAAACTGAACTATAGACGAATAGTAAACACAGACTAAAATGAGTTCAGAACTAACCTTAAATGGCACATGGGGACTTAATAAACATCATATGAATGAATCAATTAACATATTACAGTAAATTCCCCTAATTTTAGCAAAAGAAAAAAGATTATAAAAATGCATATGAGAAAGAACTAAATATAGAACACTCCCACCTTAATTTTGATTTATAGGAAAATAAAGAAAAAAGAAAAAAAAGAAAGCAGAAAAATAAGAGATTTGGAATAGTAATTACAGAGTAATATAAAAATAATATAATGTAATGTCAATTTACAAATGAAGATAAACTGATTTTTGTGCCATAAAATTGAGATGGGAGAATAAAATTGAGGGCTTTAAAAAGTACCATCTAGGAAGACATTTTTATGAAGAAACTGTATGCATGTTGATAGAATATAATTTATAGTATGCTTAAAATAGGACATTAAAGATAATGCAGGGGCACCTTACACAACATTTCAAATAAGAAATGACACTTTTAAATTTTTTCAGGAAAGAGGGAGTTCTTACTCAAAACAATGTTATGATAAAGAAGAGATTGTGAAGATGTCAATCATCATGATGACAAACTGAAGCTGGGTAGAAATTGAAGTTGGAAAGGGCATAAAGCCATGTGGTAAAGAGAAATTTCCAGTTAAGTCTGTTTTTAATGGCCATAAAACTTACACGATTATTGAAATAGCAATACCACTTCTAAAAATTCATCATAAGAATATGAAGCAAATAATTATTTTTAAGATTTTATTTATTTATTAGAGAAAGAGAGAGAGACAGTGGGCATAAGTGAGCAGGGACAGGGGCAGAGGGAGAGAGAAAATCTGGAGCAGACCATGCTGAGCAAGGAGCCTGATGGGAGGCTCACTCTCACTACCCTGATACCATGACCTGAGCTAAAACGAAGAGTCCACTGCTTAACTGATTGAGCCATCCAGGCACCCCTGAAACAAATAAATTTTAAGTAATAGTTAACCATGTTAAAAAACATAATAATATATAAAGTTATTTAGAGTTTAGAAAAATTCACAAATACTATGTGTACAACAATTAAAACTCATTTACTTGAATAAATTCTGGAATGAAAAGAAAATATTTAACTTAAGTAAGCATATATATACATGCAGATTTATTAGATAGACTGACAGAAATATATAAACTATTATGAGCTGAAGTATGTTTTAAGGGTCTGAGTATTTTTAGGTTAAATGTGTCATGTGCTTATTCTAATAAAAATTGAGCAAAGGCATTTATAGGTTTCCAGGAATGCATCCATTTCATCTAGGTTGCTTAACTTATTGGCATATAACTGTTGATAATAATTTCTGATGATTGTTTCTATTTCCTTGGTGTTAGTCACGATCTCTCCCTTTTCATTCATAATTTTATTGATTTGGGTCCTCTCTCTTTTCTTTTGGATTAGTTTGTCCTGTGGTTTGTCAACCTTATTGATTTTTTCAAAAAAAAATCGTTGATGTGTTTTACTGTATCGCTAGTTTCTATATCATTGATCTCTGCTCTAATCTTGATTATTTCCCTTCTTGTATGAGGGGTTGTCTTAATTTGTCATTAATTCTCCAATTCTTTAAGGTATAAAGGGAGCTGGTATATTCTGGATTTTTCGATTCTTTTGAGGGAGGCCTGAATGGCTATGTATTTCCCCATTAGGACTGCCTTTACTATATCCCATAGTTCTTGGACCAACGTGTCTTCATTCTCTTTGGAGACATATCTTGAAAGAAGTTGCTGTGGCTGAAGTCGAAGAGGTTGTGGCCTATATTCTCCTCTAGGATTTTGATAGATTCCTGCCCCACATTTAGGTCTTTTATCTATTTCAAGTTTATCTTTGGGTACAGTGTAAGAAAATGCCGAGTTTCATTCTTCTACACATAGCTGTCCAACATTCCCAGCACCATTTATTGAAGAGACTATCTTTTTTCCCCCTGGATTTTTTTTTCCTGCTTTGTCGAAGATTATTTGACCATAGAGTTGAGGGTCCATATCTGGGCTCTCTACTCTGTTCCTCTGGTCTGTGTGTCTGTTTTTGTGCCAATACCCTGCTGTCTTGGTGATCACAGCTTTGTAGTAAAGCTTGAAATCAGGCAACATGATGCCCCCAGTTTTGTTTTTCTTTTTCAATATTTCCTTAGCAATTCGGAGTCTCCTCTGCTTCCATAGAAATGTTAGGATTGTTTGTTCCAGGTCTTTGAAAAATGCCAGTGGAATTTTGATTGGGATGGCACCAAAAGTGTAGATTGCTCTAGGGAGTATAGGCATTTTAACAATGTTTATTCTTCTGATCCATGATCATGTCTTTAATTTCTTTCATGAGTGATCTGTATTTCTGCAAGTACAGATCCTTTACCTCTTTGGTTAGGTTTATTCCCAGGTATCTTATGGTTCTTCGTGCTATAGTAAATGGAATCAATTCTCTAACTTCCCTTTCTGTACTTCCCTGGTTATTGTATAAGAAAGCAACCGATTTCTGTACATTGATTTTGTATCCTGTGTAGGCAGCCATGGACTGAGCTGGAGTCAGGAGACCAAACCAGGCCCTAACTCACGCCTCCTTGAAGCTCAAGGGTTAATAATCTTGTGGTGTAAAAGTAGAGTACGCTTGAGAAGGGGCCTGAGCTATGGATTCCAAGACTCGCCGACATGACTACCTGCATGTCTTTAGCTAGGCTACTAAGCTCTTGTGGGTTTGTACTGTTCTTGCATGGACCATAAATCATACCATTGTAAGATCATGAGTTACTTGGAAGATAGTGTACCTGGTTAATAGATTACTTAAAAACAAAGATCACTGGCATTAGAGGGTCTGTTGCTAGGGTATGGGAAACAGAACAAGGGGAGGCCTGGAGGGCTAGCATGTACATGTAGTAATTTCCTTTACAATCAGTCAAGTAAGAAACTTCCTTGTAATTGTTTCTGTACACTATATAATGGCTTTACAATTTCAAATAAACTTGGCATTGTTCGGACATCATCCACTTTGTCCCTCCTGCTCCCATCTCTTTGTATCTTAACTTCTTTTCACCATCCTCTTACCCTCTCGACCCTGGTAGTGTTGTCGCGCTGGCTGGGACAATCCTGACACATTATTAAATTGCTGTATGAGTTCTAGTGATTTGGGAGTGGAGTCTTTGGGTTTTCCATATAATGTCTCATGTCATATGTGAAGAGAGAGAGTTTGACTTCTTCTTTGCCAATTGGAATACATTTTATTTCTTTTGGTTGTCTGATTGCTGTTGCTAGGACTTCTAGTACTATGTAGAACAACAGTGGTGAGAGTGGACATCCTTGTCATGTTCCTGATCTCAAAGGGAAAGCTGTCACCTTTTCCCCATTGAAGATGATATTCGCTGTGGGTTTTTCATAGATAGATTTTAAGAAGTTGAGAAATGTTTCCTCTATCCCTATACTTTGAATCATTTTAATCAGGAACAGATGCTGTATCTTGTCAAATGCTGTTTTTGCATCAATTGAGAGGATCATGTGATTCTTCTCTCTTCTCTTATTGATTTGTTCTATTACATTTGATTGATTTGCAAATGTTGAACCACCTTGCACAAAAGCAAAAATGAACTTTTGGGACTTCATCAAGATCAAAAGCTTCTGCACAGCAAAGGAAACAGTCAACAAAACAAAGAGGCCACCCACAGAATGGGAGAAGATAGTCACAAATGACACTACAGACAAAGGGCTGATATCCAAAATCTATAAAGTACTCCTCAAACTCAACACACACCAAATAGATAATCACATAAAAAAATGGGCAGAAGATATGAACAGATACTTCTCCAAAGAAGACATACAAATGGCTAACAGGCACATTAAAAAAAAAATGTTCATCATCATTAGTCATCAGGGAGATTCAAATCAAAAGTACAATGAGATACCACCTTACACTAGTTAGAATGGCCAAAATGAAGAAGATAGTAAATAACAACTGTTGGAGACAATATGGAGAAGGGGGAACCCCTTTACATTGTTGGTGGGAATGCAAGTTGGTGCAGCCACTTTGGAAAACAGTGTAGAGATTCCTTAAGAAATTTAAAATAGAGCTATCCTGTGACCCTGCAATTGCATTACTGGGTATTTGCCCCCAAAGATACAGATGTAGTGAGAAGAAGGGCCATCTGTACCCCAATGTTCATAGCAACAATGGCCACAGTTGCCAAACTGTGGAAAGAACCAAGATGCCTTCAGTGGTCAAATGGATAAAGAAAATATTTTCCATATATACAATGGAGTATTGTGCCTCCATCAGGAAGGATGAATATCAAACTTTTGTATCAACATGGATGCTGAGTGAAATATCCAAGCATCCATCCAAGCAGAGAGAGTCAATTATCATATGGTTTCACTTACTTGTAGAGCATAAGGAATAACTCAGAGAACATTGGGAGATGGGAAGGAGAAGTGAGTTGGGGGAAATTGGAGGGGGAGATGAATCATGAGAGACTGTGGACTCTGAGAAACAAACTGAAGGTATTGGAGGGGAGAGAGGTGGGGAGTTGGGAGGGTCTGGTGTTGGGTATTATGGAAGGCACATTTTGCATGGAGCACTGGGTGAGGTGCATAAACAATGAATTTTGGAACACACACACAAATAAATTAAATTTTAAAACATTGAGTAAAGAGCAATAAATGTAAGGGCATCTACAATTCTTTCATACAGACATAACCACACTGTAGGTAGGTGATAATTTTGTTTTTCTTTACATCTTGCAAACAGTCTAGAAACATCCTATTGTGTTTTTTAAATTTATAATATAATGATTAATTTTCATCTTCATTAACATTTTGATGTTTAGTGACTGTGTATTTTTTAATCATTCCTCTCTTAATCAAAATTTAAGTTGTGTCCATTGTTTTGATCTTTTCTATTTTGTAAAACATTCTATTTTATCCTAAAATGGCAAGCTGATGATCTAAGGATCTTGCTACAAATACAGTTTGTTCTCTAACCCTTATCTAAAAAGAACAGATGAGGGACACCTGGGTGGCTCTACCAGTTAAATGTCTGCCTTCAGGTCAGTTCATGATACCAGGTCTTGGGATAAAGTCCATCACTGGAACCCTGGCTCAACAGGCGGCCTGTTTCTCCCTCGGCTTCTTTGGCTCCCCCTACTTGTGCTCTCTCACTAACGTGCTCTCTCTCTCAAATAAATAATAAAATCATTTTAAAAAGTTAAAAAATATATATATATATATATAAAGAATAGATGAGCACTGAACAGATGCAGAACATGGAAAAATGGTGTGGTGTCTATTTCCTCTCTCCTTCAGAGCCTGGATATGACTCGTCGGAGGAACTACCAGGACAATGTGATATTTGAACTGAGAAGTAAATGATAGGAAAGAGATAACATGCAACAACTTGAGGGTAACCTGCAACAGCATGTGTGGAAGTCCTGAGGAAAGAACCAGCATGTGGTGTTTGAAAATGGGAGAGGCCAGAGTGTCTGGTGAGCAATGAGTGAGGAACAGGGAAGAAGGGTGTGGAAAAAGCAGACATTGGCCATTTCAGGTAAGATGTTTTGGGTTGCAATAACAAGAGTGTATGTGTTCTAACCATAATGGTTAACAGGACAAAAGATACAAAAATACAAACTCGAAGGGACACATGTACCCCGATGTTCATAGTAGCATTATCTGTAAGAGCCAACTATGGAAAGAGCCCAAGTATCCATTGACTGATAAATCGATAAAGAAGAGGTGGTTGGTATCTGGGTGACTCAGTGGGTTAAGCCTCTGCCTTCAGCTCAGGTCGTGGTCTCAGAGTCCTGGGATCAAGCCCCACAATCGGCTCTCTACTCAGCAGGGAACCTGCTCCCCCCCCCCCCCGCCTGTATACTTGTGGTCTCTCTCTCTGTCAAATAAATAAAAAAATCTTAAAAAAAATAGAAGAGGTGGTATGGTATGTATATATATATATGTGTGTGTGTATATATATATGTGTGTGTATATATATATATATGTGTGTGTGTGTGTGTGTGTATATATATATATATACACACACATATCCCCCTACTAAGCCATCAAAAATAATGAAATCTTAACCATTTGCAACACTTAGATGGAGTTAGAGTGTATTATGTGAAGTGAAATAAGTCAAAGAGACAAATATCGTATGATTTCACTCATGAGGAATTTAAGAAACAAAACAGATGAACAAAGGGGAAGGGGAAAAAAGAGAGAAGGAAGCAAACATTAAGAGACTCTTAACTATAAAGAACACACTGAGGGTTTCTGGAGGGATGGGGGCAGGGCTGGGGGAGAGATGGGCTAGATAGGTGATGGGAATTAAGGAGAGCACTTGTGATGAGCACTGGATCTTATAATGTAAGTGGTAAATCATTAAATTCTATACCTGAAACCAATTTTACCATTTATGTTAACTATAGAATTTGTATAAAATATGAAAAGAAAAAAAAAAAAAGGTTAACAGGAGAGGGACTCAGTCAGTTAAACGTCTGCCTTGTCTGCATTTGGCTCAAGTCATGATCCCATGGTCCTGAGATCTAGTACCAGTTGTGGGGTGGAGGGGTGGGTCACTGCTCAGCAGGGAGTCTGTTTTTCCCTCTCCCTCTGCCTGCCACTCTCCCTGCTTGTGCTCTCTCTCTCAAAAAATAAATAAATAAAATCGAAAACAACAACAACAAAAAACAAAACAAAAAAACCTGTACCCCTGGGGATAAAAATACATTATATGTTTATTAAAAAAAAAAATTTGGAAGGGGAGGCGAACCATAAGAGACTATGGACTCTGAAAAACAACGTGAGGGTTTTGAAGGGTCAGGGGTGGGAGGTTGGGGGAACAGGTGGTGGGTAATGGGGAGGGCACGTTTTGCATGGAGCACTGGGTGTTGTGCAAAAAGAATGAGTACTGTTACGCTGAAAAAATAAATAAAAAAACAAAAAACAAAAAAAAAACAAAATAGTAACACTGCATTTGATTATTGTTTAGACCTTTGAAAAAATATACAAAATGCTAAACTTTTTGAGAGTTCAAGCAGAGTCTCTTATTTAAAAATTAGAAAAAAATAAATCATGTACAAATGTGTGAAGGAAATATGCATTTTCCTTAAAAGGAGCCTATAAATTGGTGAGGTTTTTTTTTTGTTTTTTTTTACCTAATAATTCCTCCTTTATTGGTATTGTCCACAAATTTAATTCAGCAGGAAAAAAGGAACAGTTTTTCATAGTTGTTTAAAAAATTTATTGTTGAATTGAAAGTATTTCTTAGCAAGTAGGTAATACCTGAGTAGTCTAAAAATTTCTCTCTCTCTCTCTCTCTTTTTTTTTCTGGTGGCCCTGACCAACCAGGTGAGCATGTACTATGCCCCAAGCCCTGTGTCTGTGAGGTGAGTGCCACTCCCTCCCCTACCCTGGGGCCTGTACTCCCTGAGCCCCTTTTCTAAATTTTCTTATTTTAATTAGAATGATAAAGAAATAGAAACACCTGTGTAAGTTAACACAAAGAAAATTAAGGTGACCATAAATTTTATTATCTGCTTAACATAACTGGAAAAGGTTATACAGAGTTTTGAGGCATATGACATATTTTTTCCCTTACTTTTGTGGTAAAAATATGTAGCTCTCTCATAAGCAGCATTATCAAAGAATATGAAAAAAATATTTAACCATATTAAGGAAGTTATTAGATGATATATCTAAAAAATTCAAAATTTTAATGCAAAAAGAGTAACCATTACTAATAGACTGCCTGAATGCAGATTTAGGGCTGAAGAGATGTTATAACACCATGGTTTGGGGAAGCAAGTGGTTAAAGGGTTAGAATGTATAGAAAAGCAGATATTAAAGCTCAAAAAGGATTAAAAATGGTAATTTGAGATTATTTTATTTATAAAGAATTACCAAAATTTGGGGAAAAATGGTGATTGAGCTTGATGTATGTGAATGTTTTTCATAAGGAATCTGTGAAAATTGATAAATATATATATATATGTATATATATATATCACAGGATGACAAATATATAAATTGGAGGAGAGGATAGAAGTAGTTTTCTTCTCCCCAGTGAAAACATTAGTCCTATAATTTTAGGGGACAGCTCTGCCTCGATTTCTGGCTGGTTGAGGCAGCCTAGGACTCATTATCTGGAAGAAATACTATGTATCCCATTCTTCTTGGGAAGAATCCCATTCTTCTTCTGGGCTCACCCTTTTTAATTTTTTTTTTTTTAACTTTTTAAAAATTTTAAGTAGACTCTTCGCCCAGTGTGGAGCTCATCTCTGAGCTTGAACTCACAACACTGAGATTAAGATTTGAGCTTAGATCAAGAGTCAGATGATAAACCCATTGAGCCACCCAGGCACCCCTGGGCCCTCCTAATTAAAGCTTGAATTGCTCAATTCTTTTATCCCCATAATGTTTCTTGCCATCACTAGCCTTCTTATACATTCTAGTTAACCTTTATGATACTTTGCTGCTTTGGGTTCTTAACTGTGGTTTATGGTTTGTCAGGAACAGAGTGAGCCTCTGTTCCACAGGCTTTAGGTTAAATGCCCTTTCTACTCTTTTGGACTGGTTTAGCCTTGTTTCCTCAAATATAAGGATCCAATAAATGATATTATTATGGGTTGAAGTGTGTTCCCCAAAACAGATATGCTGAAGAACTACCCCCCAATACATTTAAATTATGATATTATTTGGAAATATGGTCTTTATAGAAACGATCAAATTAAAATGAGGTTGTTGGGCAAATGAAAAAAGGAAAGAAAGAGAGAGAGAGAAACCAAAAACAAATTCTTAACTATAGAGAATAGATAGTTACCAGGAAGTGGGGAAGGGTGAGGCAGGTGAAGGGGATTAAAAGTACACTTATCTTGATGAGCACTGAGTAATATATAGGAAGTGTTGAATCACTATATTGTATACTTGAAATTAACATGACATTGTATGTTAGCAAATAAATAAATAAATAAAATTTAAATGGAGGTCATTAGTATGGAACGTAAGTTCTTATCAAAAGGGGAATTTGGACACAGAGATGGGCATGCACACAGAGGTTAAGACTATCAGAAGAGCCAGAGGGAGAAGGTGATCTGAAGAGGAAGGCTGAGACTGGAGTGATGAATCTACAAACCAAGGGACAGAGATTGACAGCAAATGACTAGAAGGTAGGAGAGATCTGTAAACAGAGGTTTGCCCTCTCAGCCCATCACTACCTTGATCTTGGATTTCTAGCTACCAGAGCCCTGAGGCAACAAGTTTCTGTTCTAAGCTCCTTAGTTTGTTACAGCTACCCTAGGAAAGGAATACAGTGTGTTTTTAACAAGAAGTAGGTAGGCGGGCAAAAACCTACAAATCCAACGGGAGAGCGAAGAGAAGAAGAACAGCAACTCTAGAAACAGAAAATCAACCACTTTCTGAAAGGTAGGACTGGCGGAGAAGTGAATCTAAAACGACGGGAAGATAGACCGTGGGGGGAGGGGCCGGCTCCCTGCAAGCGGCGGAGCAACAGAGCACAAAATCAGGACTTTTAAAAGCCTGTTCCACTGAGGCACATTGCTCCAGAGGCTAAACCAGGGTGAAGCCCACGCGGGGTCAGCATGGCCCCAGGTCCCTCAGGGTCACAGAAGGATTGGGGGTGTCAGAGAGTCGGAGAGCTCGCAGGTATTAGAATGGAGAAGCCGGCTGCAGAGACAGAGCCGAGGACTGAACTCTCAGCTCGGGGTTACCTTGAACTGGTCGCGGGCTGGGTGAGCTCGGAGCGCGGCTAGAGGCTGGGGATACGGGAGTGATTGGGTGCTGTCCTCTGGGGGCGCACTGAGGAGTGGGGCCCCAGGCTCTCGGCTCCTCCGGGCCGGAGACTAGGAGGCCGCCATTTTCATTCCTGTCCTCCGGAACTCTACGGAAAGCGTTCAGGGAACAGAAGCTCCCAAAAGCGAACCCCAGCCGATTACTTAGTCCGGCCGCCGGTAAGGGCGGTGCAATCCCGTCTCGGGCAAAGACACTTGAGAGTCACTACAACAGGCCCCTCCCCCAGAAGATCAACAAAATATCCAGCCAGGACGAAGTTCATCTATCAAGGAGAAAGCAGGTTCAATTCCTAAGACAGCAGAGCAATTCCAGAGGAGGAGAAAGCAAAGCACGGAACTCATGGCTTTCTCCCCATGATTCTTTAGTCTTGCAGCTACTTCAATTTTTTTTTCTTTTTTCAATATTTTTTTCTTTTTTCTTTTTTCTTCTTCTGCTAAATTTTTTAAAACTTTTACCCTTTTCTTTTTTAACGTTTTTTGACTAGTTCATCTAAATATATATATATATATTTTCTTTCTTTTTTATATTTTTTTATTTGTTTTATTTTTTAAATTTTTTCTTTTTTTTTTTTCTTTTTTTTTTCAGAACCTGTTTTTATCCCCTTTCTCCACCCCACAATTTGGGGTCTCTTCTCATTTGGTTACAGCGCATTTTTCTGGGGTCTTTGCCACCTTTTAGTAGTTTATTTGCTCCTTCATATCCTCTTATCTGGACAAAATGACAAGGCAGAAAAAATCACCACAAACAAAAGAACAAGAGACAGTACCGAAGGCTAGGGACCTAATCAACACAGACATTGGTAATATGTCAGATCAAGAGTTCAGAATGACGATTCTGAACATTCTAGCCGGGCTCGAAAAAGGCATGGAAGATATTAGAGAAACTCTCCCTGGAGATATTAAAGCCCTTTCTGGAGAAATTAAAGAACTAAAATCTAACCAAGTTGAAATCAAAAAAGCTATTAATGAGGTGCAATCAAAAATGGAGGCTCTCACTGCTAGGATCAATGAGGCAGAAGAAAGAATTAGTGATATAGAAGACCAAATGACAGAGAATAAGGAAGCCGAGCAAAAGAGGGACAAACAGCTACTGGACCATGAGGGGAGAAATCGAGACATAAGTGATACCATAAGACGAAACAACATTAGAATAATTGGGATTCCAGAAGAAGAAGAAAGAGAGAGGGGAGCAGAAGGTCTATTGGAGAGAATCATTGGAGAGAATTTCCCTAATATGGCAAAGGGAACAAGCATTAAAATCCAGGAGATGCAGAGAACCCCCCTCAAAGTCAACAAGAATAGGTCCACACCCCGTCACCTAATAGTAAAATTTACAAGTCTTAGTGACAAAGAGAAAATCCTGAAAGCAGCCCGAGAAAAGAAGTCTGTAACATACAACGGTAAAAATATTAGATTGGTGGCAGACTTATCCACAGAGACCTGGCAGGCGAGAAAGAGCTGGCATGATATATTCAGAGCACTCAACGAGAAAAACATGCAGCCAAGAATACTCTATCCAGCTAGGCTATCATTGAAAATAGAAGGAGAGATAAAAAGCTTCCAGGACAAACAAAAACTGAAAGAATTTGCAAACACCAAACCAGCTCTACAGGAAATATTGAAAGGGGTCCTCTAAGCAAAGAGAGAGCCTAAAAGTAGTAGATCAGAAAGGTACAGAGACAATATACAGTAACAGTCATCTTATAGGATAATAATGGCACTAAATTCATATCTCTCAATAGTTACCCTGAATGTTAATGGGCTAAATGCCCCAATCAAAAGACACAGGGTATCAGAATGGATAAAAAAACAAAACCCATCAGTATGTTGCCTACAAGAAACTCATTTTAGACGCGAAGACACCTCCAGATTTAAAGTGAGGGGGTGGAAAACAATTTACCATGCTAATGGGCATCAGAAGAAAGCTGGGGTGGCAATCCTTCTATCAGATCAATTAGATTTTAAGCCCAAGAGTATACTAAGAGATGAGGAAGGACACTATATCCTACTCAAAGGGTCTGTCCAACAATAAGATCTAACAATTTTAAATATCTATGCCCCTAAAGTGGGAGCAGCCAACTATATCAACCAATTAATAACAAAATCAAAGAAACACATCAATAATAATACAATAATAGTAGGGGACTTGAACACTACCCTCACTGAAATGGACAGATCATCCAAGCAAAAGATCAACAAGGAAATAAAGGCCTTAAATGACATACTGGACCAGATGGACATCCCAGATTTATTCAGAATATTTCATCCCAAAGCAACAGAATACACATTCTTCTCTAGTGCACATGGAACCTTCTCCAGAATAGATCACATCCTGGGTCACAAATCAAGTCTCAACCGGTATCAAAAGATTAGGATCATTCCCTGCATATTTTCAGACCACAATGCTCTGAAGCTAGAACTCAATCACAAGAGGAAAGCTGGAAAGAACCCAAATACATGGAGACTAAACAGCATCCTTCTAAAGAATGAATGGGTCAACCAGGAAATTAAAGAAGAATTGAAAAAATTCATGGAAACAAATGATAATGAAAACACAACAGTTCAAAATCTGTGGGACACAGCAAAGGCAGTCCTGAGAGGAAAATATATAGCGGTACAAGCCTTTCTCAAGAAACAAGAAAGGTCTCAATTACACAACCTAACCCTACACGTAAAGGAGCTGGAGAAAGAACAAGAAAGAAACCCTAAACCCAGCAGGAGAAGAGAAATCATAAAGATCAGAGCAGAAATCAATGAAATAGAAACCAAAAAAACAATAGAAAAAATCAATGAAACTAGGAGCTGGTTCTTTGAAAGAATCAATAAGATTGATAAACCCCTGGCCAGACTCATCAAAAAGAAAAGAGAAAGGACCCAAATCAATAAAATCATGAATGAAAGAGGAGAGATCACAACTAACACCAAAGAAATACAGACAATTATAAGAACATACTATGAGCAACTCTACGCCAACAAATTTGACAATCTGGAAGAAATGGATGGATTCCTAGAGACATATAAACTACCACAACTGAACCAGGAAGAAATCGTAAACCTGAACAGGCCCATAACCAGTAAGGAGATTGAAACAGTCATCAAAAATCTCCAAACAAACAAAAGCCCAGGGCCAGATGGCTTCCCAGGGGAATTCTACCAAACATTTAAAGAAGAACTAATTCCTATTCTCCTGAAACTGTTCCAAAAAATAGAAATGGAAGGAAAACTTCCAAACTCATTTTATGAGGCCAGCATCACCTTGATCCCAAAACCAGACAAGGATCCCACCAAAAAAGAGAACTACAGACCAATATCCTTGATGAACACAGACGCAAAAATTCTCACCAAAATACTAGCCAATAGGATTCAACGGTACATTAAAAGGATTATTCACCACGACCAAGTGGGATTTATTCCAGGGCTTCAGGGTTGGTTCAACATCCGCAAATCAATCAATGTGAAACAACACATTCATAAAAGAAAGAACAAGAACCATATGATACTCTCAATAGATGCTGAAAAAGCATTTGACAAAGTACAGCATCCCTTCCTGATCAAAACTCTTCAAAGTGTAGGGATAGACGGCACATACCTCAATATTATCAAAGCCATCTATGAAAAACCCACCGCAAATATCATTCTCAATGGAGAAAAACTGAAAGCTTTTCCGTTAAGGTCAGGAACACGGCAGGGATGTCCATTATCACCACTGCTATTCAACATAGTACTAGAAGTCCTAGCCTCAGCAATCAGACAACAAAAAGAAATTAAAGGCATCCAAATTGGTAAAGAAGAAGTCAAACTATCACTCTTCGCAGATGATATGATACTATATGTGGAAAACCCAAAAGACTCCACTCCAAAACTGCTAGAACTTGTCCAGGAATTCAGTAAAGTGTCAGGATATAAAATCAATGTACAGAAATCAGTTGCATTTCTCTACACCAACAAGGCAGAAGAAAGAGAAATTAAGGAGTCAATCCTATTTACAATTGCACCCAAAACTCTAAGATACCTAGGAATAAACCTAACCAAAGAGACTAAGAATCTATACACAGAAAATTATAAAGTACTCATGAAAGAAATTGAGGAAGACACAAAAAAATGGAAAAATGTTCCATGCTCCTGGATTGGAAGAATAAATATTGTGAAAATGTCTATGCTACCTAAAGCAATCTACACATTTAATGCAATCCCTATCAAAATACCATCCATTTTTTTCAAAGAAATGGAACAAATAATCCTCAAATTTATATGGAACCAGAAAAGACCTCGAATAGCCAAAGGAATATTGAAAAAGAAAGCCAAAGTTGGTGGCATCACAATTCCGGACTTCAAGCTCTATTACAAAGCTGTCATCATCAAGACAGCATGGTACTGGCACAAAAACAGACACATAGATCAGTGGAACAGAATAGAAAGCCCAGAAATCGACCCTCAACTCTATGGTCAACTAATCTTCGACAAAGCAGGAAAGAATGTCCAATGGAAAAAAGACAGCCTCTTCAATAAATGGTGCTGGGAAAATTGGACAGCCACATGCAGAAAAATGAAATTGGACCACTTCCTTACACCACACACGAAAATAGACTCCAAATGGATGAAGGACCTCAATGTGAGAAAGGAATCCATCAAAATCCTTGAGGAGAATGCAGGCAGCAACCTCTTCGACCTCAGCCACAGCAACATCTTCCTAGGAACAACGGCAAAGGCAAGGGAAGCGAGGGCAAAAATGAACTATTGGGATTTCATCAAGATCAAAAGCTTTTGCACAGCAAAGGAAACAGTTAACAAAACCAAAAGACAACTGACAGAATGGGAGAAGATATTTGCAAACGACATATCAGATAAAGGGCTAGTATCCAAAATCTATAAGGAACTTAGTAAACTCAACACCCAAAGAACAAACAATCCAATCAAGTAATGGGCAGAGGACATGAACAGACATTTCTGCAAAGAAGATATCCAGATGGCCAACAGACACATGAAAAAGTGCTCCATGTCACTTGGCATCAGGGAAATACAAATCAAAACCACAATGAGATATCACCTCACACCAGTCAGAATGGCTAAAATTAACAAGTCAGGAAATGACAGATGCTGGAGAGGATGTGGAGAAAGGGGAACCCTCCTCCACTGTTGGTGGGAATGCAAGCTGGTGCAACCACTCTGGAAAACAGCATGGAGGTTCCTCAAAATGTTGAAAATAGAACTACCCTATGACCCAGCAATTGCACTACTGGGTATTTACCCTAAAGATACAAACATAGTGATCCGAAGGGGCACGTGTACCCGAATGTTTATAGCAGCAATGTCTACAATAGCCAAACTATGGAAAGAACCTAGATGTCCATCAACAGATGAATGGATAAAGAAGAGGTGGTATATATACACAATGGAATACTATGCAGCCATCAAAAGAAATGAAATCTTGCCATTTGCGACGACGTGGATGGAACTAGAGCGTATCATGCTTAGTGAAATAAGTCAATCGGAGAAAGACAACTATCATATGATCTCCCTGATATGAGGACATGGAGAAGCAACATGGGGGGGTAGGGGGATAGGAGAAGAATAAATGAAACAAGATGGGATTGGGAGGGAGACAAAGCATAAATGACTCTTAATCTCACAAAACAAACTGGGGGTTGCTGGGGCGAGGTGGGATTGGGATAGGGGGAGGGGGCTATGGACATTGGGGAGGGGAGGCGAACCATAAGAGACTATGGACTCTGAAAAACAACCTGAGGGTTTTGAAGGGTCAGGGGTGGGAGGTTGTGGCAACCTGAGGGTTTTGAAGTGTCAGGGGTGGGAGGTTTGGGGAACAGGTGGTGGGTAATGGGGAGGGCACGTTTTGCATGGAGCACTGGGTGTTGTGCAAAAAGAATGAATACTGTTACGCTGAAAAAATAAATAAAATGGAAAAAAAAAAAAAAAGAAGAAGTAGGTAGGCGAACCATAAGAGACTATGGACTCTGAAAAACAACCTGAGGGTTTTGAAGGGTCAGGGGTGGGAGGTTGGGGGAACAGGTGGTGGGTAATGGGGAGGGCACATTTTGCATGGAGCACTGGGTGTTGTGCAAAATGAATGAATACTGTTACGCTGAAAAAATAAATAAAATGAAAAAAAAAGAAGTAGGTAGGCATCATGACTTTTAGAACTAACGATGTATTTTAGTGCTCTCACTACTCTTTCCATGTCTGATTATAATCATTTAGATTATAACCTTTGATTACATTTTTTTATTATTTTGGAAATAGGATCTAGGAATCAGTGGCTTTTGGTAGCTGCTATAAATCATAGAAGGTAACATTGTAAGTAAATCACATGCTAATTATAACTTATTTCTCAATTATTGTTGTCTACAAGTCTTACTCAGTTATCAGAAAATATTTTGAGGGCCTACTATGGTCAGCATTGTACTAAAGCTTGGAATGGTGAAATATTCCTTCTTCCTTTTGTAGAAGTGATGAGACAGAACACAATATCTGAATGTTTATGTTTATGCAAATACCACAAAAGGAATCTCCCATTATCCCTAATAACTACTTAGAATGTACCAGAAATTCATCTCAGTGGAGTAGTCTGCATCCATTCCTTCCACTTTTTAAAAAAATTTTAATTTCCTGGTGGGCAGGAATTAATTCATTTTAAGTTTCTGGCAAGCAGATCAGAAATACACATTTTCTGAATCAGGTCATATTTTTATCTTCCATCTTTTATAAGATAGTTTCCCATAGTTTTGCATGTCACTTTTTTGTGTAAATTTGTTATGCCAGTGACAAACAGAAAAGGAATCATGTACTTTTGGCTACAGGAATCTGGGTGGCAGTGGACCGTTGAAGAACAGAAACTGGGAGGTAAACACAAAAAGGAGGAGAACTGAGGCCTGCTGGTACAGTCAAAATATCAAAACTTGTTTCTTCCCATAGTTCTTCTAGTATTTTCCTTGGGCTTCTTTTACGCTTTTTTAGGCAAAGAATGAAAGAGTAAGAAGTAGAAGGTTTGCTTAAGTATCCCAAGAGTTAAAAAATATAACTGTGTCATAAGACTGTGTCGTAAGATGATTCTACTCCAATTTACATATGAAGCATTAGTGGGAAATATATAGTGGTAGTTACATATAATTTCATAATATATGTCATAAGTACAGTATTTAGGATATTGTAATCCTGTTGCTTAAAAACATTTAGCAGATCATTAATTACTTTCATTTAAATTCTAAATGTTCAGCAGAACTTACTAATTCTAGTAACTTTTTGTTGATTCTTTGGCATTTTCTACTTAGGCATTAAGACTTCTGCTAACAAAGGCAATTTTATTTCCTTTGCAATTTATATACTTTGTTCCTTTTTTTTTTCCCTTCCTTATTGCATTTGCTGGGACTTATGATAATAAATGACAGTGATGAGTGCGGGCATCCACACCCTCTTCCTGATGTTAGTAAAAAAGATCTATCTTCTCACCATTAGATGTGACATTCCTTGCAAGTTTTTTTTTCCTTTTAAGTGTTTCTTATGAAGTTGAAAGTACTCCCCCCATAACTAGTTTTCTGAGAATTTTTATCATGAGTGGGTGTTGAACAGATCCTACAGTTTTTACATCAATTTTGTCTACAAATGCATGTAAACATAAAAATATTTTATGTCTAAATTTGTTTAATTCCTGTTTTAAGTGATAAGTTTGACTATCAGTTGAGAACGGTTGTATAAAAAGTTCAATTTCCATAGTCTGGCTATTGTAGACATTGCTGCTATAAACATTCGGGTACACGTGCCCCTTCGGATCACTATGTTTGTATCTTTAGGGTAAATACCCAGTAGTGCAATTGCTGGGTCATAGGGTAGTTCTATTTTCAACATTTTGAGGAACCTCCATGCTGTTTTCCAGAGTGGTTGCACCAGCTTGCACTCCCACCAACAGTGGAGGAGGGTTCCCCTTTCTCCACATCCTCTCCAGCATCTGTCATTTCCTGACTTGTTAATTTTAGCCATTCTGACTGGTGTGAGGTGATATCTCATTGTGGTTTTGATTTGTATTTCCCTGATGCCGAGTGACGTGGAGCACTTTTTCATGTGTCTGTTGGCCATCTGGATGTCTTCTTTGCAGAAATGTCTGTTCATGTCCTCTGCCCATTTCTTGATTGGATTGTTTGTTCTTTGGGTGTTGAGTTTGCTAAGTTCCTTATAGATTTTGGATACTAGCCCTTTATCTGATATGTCGTTTGCAAATATCTTCTCCCATTCTGTCAGCTGTCTTTTGGTTTTGTTAACTGTTTCCTTTGCTGTGCAAAAGCTTTTGATCTTGATGAAATCCCAATAGTTCATTTTCGCCCTTGCTTCCCTTGCCTTTGCCGTTGTTCCTAGGAACCTAGATGTCCATCAACAGATGAATGGATCAAGAAGATGTGGTATATATACACAATGGAATACTATGCAGCCATCAAAAGAAATGAAATCTTGCCATTTGCGACGACGTGGATGGAACTAGAGCGTATCATGCTTAGTGAAATAAGTCAATGGGAGAAAGACAACTATCATATGATCTCCCTGATATGAGGACATGGAGAAGCAACATGGGGGGGTAGGGGGATAGGAGAAGAATAAATGAAACAAGATGGGATTGGGAGGGAGACAAACCATAAATGACTCTTAATCTCACAAAACAAACTGGGGGTTGCTGGGGGGAGGTGGGATTGGGAGAGGGGGAGCGGGCTATGGACATTGGGGAGGGGAGGCGAACCATAAGAGACTATGGACTCTGAAAAACAACCTGAGGGTTTTGAAGGGTCAGGGGTGGGAGGTTGGGGGAACAGGTGGTGGGTGATGGGGAGGGCACGTTTTGCATGGAGCACTGGGTGTTGTGCAAAAAGAATGAATACTGTTACGCTGAAAAAAATAAATAAATAAAAATAAAAAAAAAAGTTCAATTTCTAAGCTTTGCAACATTACATCTAAGTTTCAGGGTCTTTTAAAGTATGAAGGTAGCTCGTTCTGATAATAGATGCCATCTATCCCTTTAGTCATCAGCCCAGTCATCTACTTTCCTTTGGTTTTGACTGAGGACCGTCTTTTCCTCAGCATCCTTTATTCCTCTCTTTTTGGCCTATTGAATTCTGGCCAGTTTCTGCTATAGTTTTCTATACTTGAGGATATGGGAATTTTTCTGTTCCTTTCAGTTCACACTGGGGAATAGGAAAAGTATATAAGTTTCTCTTAGGCCATATTCTAAATATAACTATTTCTGGAAGTTTTCTTGAGAATCTGTAGGGCTAGCCACCAGACTGGAAATTAGCACAGTGTTTCTATACTACAGTCTGGAGACAGAAGAATGTCTTCTCCAGTAGAACTATTTTAACTCTTAAATCTCAATCCAGTATTTGAATTATTGGATGAGATCCACCTGCTTATCAAGGGTGATCTCCCTTACATAATGTCAACTAATTGTAAATGTTAGTCACAGCTATAAAATACCTTCACAGTGACATCCAGACTAGATGCCACATGAAGTGTTTGACCAAAACTACAGGCCTCATAGTCTAGCCAAACTGACACATAAATTTCACCATCAAACCTCATTCTAATTTTTCATAAACTTTCCTACAATCTTTTTCTTTTTAAAAAGGTTGATTTATTTATTAGAGGGGGGAAGGGCACAGAGAGAGGAAGAGAGAGCATCTCAAACAGACTCCCCACGGAACTCAGAACCCCACACCAGTCTCCATCCCAGGACCTTGAGATCATGACCTCAGCCAAAATGAAGCCTTGAACACTTAACTGACTGAGCTACCCAGGGGCCCCTCCTACAATCTTTTTTTTTTTTTTACACTTTTTTTAATGTTACATTTTATTTTCTAAGCTTGAAATTGTTCATACCTTTCATAGACTCTTTTCTTTTCTGTAGAAAATAGCATTTTTAATTAAAATAGTCTCACAGGTTCTCAGGAACTTGTAAACTCAGAGCCAATTCTGCTAAATGGAGCATACACCTAATATTATTCTGTATTGAAATGTAAAAATATTTTAGCTCAGGTATTTCCACAGGCACTACTTTTTGCCCCTACTTCAGTAAATATTTTTTATAAGACAACTTTTCAAATGAAAATTTTCTTTATTAATGATTTCACTGAATGTTTCACAAAGTTAGATTCTGCAAAACATGGAATAGGATTTTTCAGTGAGGACATATTTTGAACCACTGTTTTGTTTTGTTTTAAAGAAATGTCTCATAATAAAAATATATCATTGCAGATTATAAATAGTTGAAGAATATTCAGACTATTTATATTTTCTATAGCTGATCTGTGAACCTCTGTTTTCCAGGACATATTTTATATACCCCCTATCCTATAATTTCCCAAAGACTTCTGGAATTTTATGCATTTTTTCATGCCATAACATGGCTAGTAGGGCCACAGTATTGAATACTTTCCCCAGTACCTCTTGAGAACAGAAGAGTTTCCTATTTCCATCAAGCTTTCTATGCACAACAGTAAAAAGAAGTCACCAATATCACCCAGGTTTTTATTTTCCTTTTGATTAATGACCTCAGGGAAAAGGGAGTACGCTTTTTGGCACCAGTAGCTTTTTGTTTTGTTTTGTTTTCTTCTGTTTAAATGGCACCCGCACAGTATTGATTTACTACCATGGGTTGATTATTGACACAATTAGTATGATCAAGTGGATGGAATTTGCTGATTAGCTACTCTTTGCCAAGTGGACAGCCCAGTTCTTGGGAACAGTAAGCTCAAGAGATTGATAGCTCAAAGAGAAAAAAATTCTCAAATGGAGAGAATGCTGGGGGGAAAAGAAACACCACAAATAGTGTACTGTTAGGGGGTGTCTAGAAACTGGCTTTGATAGAGTGGAGAATATGTATTGTGATAGTGGAAGGATGTTGTTTTGAGAAGATGGGAAAGAATGAGGATAACTTTTAAATTCAAGCAGTTGTAGATTAGTAAAAGAAAATGCTGGAATCAGAAACAATAATAAGAAAACACTTTGTAAACTGGTGTTCTGCACAAATTTTTCATAATTTTTTTCTTTCTGTACCAAAAAGTAACCGTTAAGCTATATTTTGCATGACTCATGTTGCTTTAGGTTGAGGCCTAATAAATAAATTCAAGTGATAAATAAATTCAAGTGATAAATTCAAGTGATCCTAAGTTCCTTGACCTTCCACTTCATATTCATTGTGGAATATCTGCTTATGTCAATATTTTGGTGTTTATACACTGAAAAATTAAGGAAGTGTATACTTAGATACACGTATATATGAAGAATCATATACTTTACTCAATATAAACGTAAAATGAAAAATATTGAGACATATACATAGCTTAAAATCAGCTTCCAAGTCTTTTTATTTCTTGCAAATTCTGGAGTTGAAAGGATTTATTTATATATACTTTTTTTTCAGTAATTTATATAGTCTATTCATTACTGTTGAGGACATTCAGAAATGTCCTTGACAATAGAAGGAAATTAGAAAGACAGTAATAGATTTGGTGAAAAGGGGTATAAAATGACCTATGACAGCTAACACATTTGTGATAAAAAAGAACAAGGTCACGGAAGTGAAAATCAAATATAACCATAAAGGAATTCTCTTTAAAAACAGTAAAGTATAGTTTTTGGAGATAGTAGTCATTATCTACAGCATTTAATGATAGAGAACAGATAATATTTGGGGATGATAACTAGTATAATGCTCTGATAAAAGGTGGAACAAAAAAAAATTTAAAGTACTTAAGTGTTGCTTAAAAGGTTAGATAAAATGAATCAGGAATCTGAGTCATAGATTTAGGCCTGGTTCACTAATTCAGTGTATGACTTGTGTCAACTAATTTCAGATATTGATTTAATTCTGAGAAAGGAAGCTGGGAAGATGGGATCACAAGGGCATTTTAGAGGCCATATATAGAAATTATTTTGTGATGGAATCTAGGCTTATAGTTAAAAAAAAAGAAAGAAAGAAATCCGACGTAAGGAAAGCTAATGACTGGAATAAACATAAATGGGACTAAAACATTACCCATTAGAGGTGATGTAAGCAGAAAGAGTTAGGAGTCCCCAGAAAAAGAAAGACAGACATAGTTTTCTTGGCATAAGAAAAGCCACTTTAGGCAGGGAGCCTACTTGTGAAAAAAGTTAAGAACAAAGAGCCACTATAAGACTGGAAGATAGCCTAATCATACCCAGCACAATAAATCAGTGGTAAAACTCCCAGGGCTAATTCAAAAGTGAAGATTGACATATAACATAATCTTGAGTTATCTTTGTAGGATCTAAACCCTTTCCAGCCCTCAGACAACCAAATCCAGAGAATTGATGATGACATAGATCCCTGTGGGCCCTCATGACTTCCAAGATCCTGGACTCTGTCACCTTCAGATAATTTTGCCCAAAATTCATGCTGAATTCCCCACGGGGCAACCCCTTCATGAACATATATGGCCCCTTAGCTTGAAACTTCCCCAGTTTTGTTGTTTGAGGAGATACTACTTTGGGAAATATACGTGGTGTTCTTTTTTACTTGTTGCAAGTAAAACCCATCCTTTTCCCATTCTTTGGCTTGGTTGTGTCTTTTGGCCAGACACCCACCATGAGGTGACACAGTTTCATTAACAGTGAGGGTATACTAAATCAAATCAAAATTTAACAAGCAAGAATCATTTCCCGGGATCTCAAAACATGTTACATGGATTTTTATATATTACAGCGATTGTTATTCTGGTGTTAAAAATAGTATGCTTTCAGACCACTTATTTATTTTGTGTGAAGGGAAACCAAGCACTATTAGGATTATGGATTTTTCATTCATCCATTGAAATAATTTTTGAAAATTAGACTAATCTATAATAAACATGAGATAATTTTCTTTAAAAAATAGACCAAATATTCAAGGGTAATTGTTCCTAGGATGATTTGCGATAAAATTATTTTCTCAAAGCTTGTGATCAACTTAATAATTATAAAGTAGATATAAGTCACTCCAGATTTTATATACATGCATTATTTATGGCTTACTTTTACCTCTGCTCTGCCTATTCTCCCTCAACTGCCTGGCTCCAAGGGACAAATAACTCTACCTTATTTCTTTATCCTGATTTGATCACCTTTAGAACCTGCACAAAACAAATTAACTGTTTTCCTGGGATAGCACCAAGCTATATATAATATTTCATGAATTACCTAATACTTTACTTTAGGGGGGTCATAACATTATTCCACTTAATTTGGATAATTGAAAGTAGACTAATTCAAAACTGTAAGACTTTCAAAACAGAAAAAAAATCATTATGTTATTTCTTTTACCAAAATCCATAACTGTAAAATCTTTTCTGGTGATGTCTTTGAATTTCTTACATTACAAGTGATACTGAAAATCAGAAATGTAGCTATTACGGTAAGTTGGCTGCTAGAAATGTCAGGAGGAATGTATACTCTCTAGGTTGTGCCAGTGTTCTGTACTTGGTTTTATAAGGTTCTTTATTCTTGTACATCCTCATTGTTCTTGCTGGGAAAGGAAGATGCATTCCAAAGAAAAAAAAAAATAGAAACAGAAAGAAAAAGAAAAAGAAGAAGAAAAGTACATGAGTGAATTGGTGGGCAATGACAGAGGTATAAAGGAAGAAAATAATCAAGGTAAGAGGAACTAATAAACGCAGGCATTAAAATATCTTCATTTCCCAATCCCATCTTGTTTCATTTATTCTTCTCCTAACCCCCATGTTGCATCTCCATGTCCTCATATCAGGGATATCATATGATAGTTGTCTTTCTCTGATTGACTTATTTCACTAAGCATGATACCCTCTAGTTCCATCCACGTTGTCGCAAATGGCAAGATTTCATTTCTTTTGATGGCTGCATAGTATTCCATTGTGTATATATATACCACCTCTTCTTTATCCATTCATCTGTTGATGGACATCTAGGTTCTTTCCATAGTTTGGCTATTGTAGACATTGCTGCTATAAACATTCGGGTACACGTGCCCCTTCGGATCACTGCATTTGTATCTTTAGGGTAAATACCCAGTAGTGCAATTGCTGGGTCATAGGGGAGAAAAACCATAAATGACTCTTAATCTCACAAAACAAACTAGGGGTTGCTGGGGGGAGGTGGGATTGGGAGAGGGGGAGGGGGTTATGGACATTGGGGAGGGTATGTGCTATCGTGAGTGCTGTGAAGTGTGTAAACCTGGCGATTCACAGACCTGTACCCCTGGGGATAAAAATACATTATATGTTTATTAAAAAAAAAATTGGAAGGGGAGGCGAACCATAAGAGACTATGGACTCTGAAAAACAACCTGAGGGTTTTGAAGGGTCGGGGTGGGAGGTTGGGGGAACAGGTGGTGGGTAATAGGGAGGGCACGTATTCCATGGAGCACTGGGTGTTGTGCAAAAACAATGAATACTGTTATGCTGAAAAAAATAAATAAATTAAAAAAAAAAACTTCATTTCCTGGAAAAGAATCCCTCTGACTTTCTTTCATTCATAAGAAATTTTTTGTGGAAACTGGTAAATGAAATGAAATTAATGATAACATCCAATAGGACCCAGACAGGCCAAAAACTGGAGTGAAGAAGGCATGTAGGTGAGCAGCTGTATCTTGGTCTTACTGGTTTTGAACTATGAAATTTGTGCTTAATTCAAAAAATTACAGAGATTCTAAATATGTTTAATGCAAAAGGTTAGTTAAATTTGTGTTTTAGAAAGTAAGCCTTGTATAAGTTTTTTTGCTTTGGTTTTTGAACAACAAAGGGGATTTCCTAATATGGAGTAATAAATGTATCTTAAGATCAGAAATCTGTCACCATTCAGTGCTGGGCTCATGGTGAAGACACTTTTCATATTAAGTAAGTCGATTAATTACTTATTGAAGAAGAGCCTTAAGATCTAATCATGCTTCTGTGTCAATACTGTGGACAGAAAATACAGGGATTGGGACCACAGAGTAAATGTGAAAAGCTAAAAAAACACAGGTATCACCAGTTGTTGAACTGCGACTGTGAAAGTATCTAGGTTCTCTGTAAACTTTTGAGAGATTTTTTTTTTTTGAAAGTATTATTGATTCAACTAAACCAAGCTCTTTTTATTTCCTTTTCAATGGTATCATCTTAAATTGGTGGAGCATAACACCAATTATCTTAGAAAACTTGAGTTGAGTTTTGAGGTGCACAACGACTTGGACTGTGGCCATAGCTGAAGAGTCACTTCTGAAGTGGGGTGCATACAGAGACATTTCAAAAAGGGGATAGAGCAATCTGTCTTCAGTGAACACTAATTCACATTCTGTGAGAGAAGGTCAATTCTAGCTAGCTAGTTTGAGAGGATATGTTGAAAAATAAGTACCTAGTTATTTGAATTCTTCAGGGGTTGAAATTCTAAATAAGGAAAGATTACTACATTTCCTTCCAGTTCACTCTAAAATAAATTTGAGTTGACTACTCAATTCAATCATAATTTTTGATCATGATATATTACAGGAGATATAGTTAATTTCTCCCTATGGTAATCTTTTTTTTTTTTTTTTTTTTTCCCCCTTTTATTAATTTTTTCAGCGTAACAGTATTCATTCTTTTTGCACAACACCCAGTGCTCCATGCAAAACGTGCCCTCCCCATCACCCACCACCTGTTCCCCCAACCTCCCACCCCTGACCCTTCAAAACCCTCAGGTTGTTTTTCAGAGTCCATAGTCTCTTATGGTTCGCCTCCCCTCCCCAATGTCCATAGCCCGCTCCCCCTCTCCCAATCCCACCTCCCCCCAGCAACCCCCAGTTTGTTTTGTGAGATTAAGAGTCATTTATGGTTTGTCTCCCTCCCAATCCCATCCTGTTTCATTTATTCTTCTCCTATCCCCCTCCCCCCCCATGTTGCTTCTCCATGTCCTCATATCAGGGAGATCATATGATAGTTGTCTTTCTCCGATTGACTTATTTCACTAAGCATGATACGCTCTAGTTCCATCCACGTCGTCGCAAATGGCAAGATTTCATTTCTTTTGATGGCTGCATAGTATTCCATTGTGTATATATACCACATCTTCTTTATCCATTCATCTGTTGATGGACATCTAGGTTCTTAAATTATTATTATTATTATTATTTTTATTTTATTTGAGAGGGGAGAGGCAGAAGGAGAGGAAGGGAGAGAGAGAGAATCTTAAGCAGGTTCCAAACCCTGTATGGGTCAATGTGGGGCTGGATCTCATAACACTGAACCAAAGCCAAGAGTCAGATGCTTACCTGACTGTGCCGCCCAGGCACCACTTTTTTTTCTTTCTCTTAAAGACATATTTTTCCTAGATTGAATTCATTTATTCGTCTATGATCCCCAAATAGATTTTAAGTAATGTATTCATTGTTTGTTTTTTTAAAAGGAAAGCACAAAAAAGCATTTGCTCTGTTTTTTTTTAATTAATTTAATTAATTTATTTGTTTAACAGAAAGATAGATAGAGAGCACAAGTAGGCGGAGGGAGAGGGAGAAGCAGGCTCTCCGTGGAATAGGAGCCTGCCGTGGAGCTCCATTCCAGGATGCTGGGATCATGACTTGAGCCAAAGGCAGACACTTAACCAACTAAGCCACCCAGGCTCCCCTCTATGTTTTAACTATAGTTGCTTTGGTAAATCAAAAGCTAAAACATAACTTAAAAAAATAAGTTAAAAACCATAAAGAAATTAACAATTAAGTAGGTCTTTCTAGACTGATTTGTCCATGGCATCCTTATTTGCTGGCACTGATAAATTTTTATTTTATGATGAAAATGTATTTTCTACTGATAAACTTGATAACAGAACAATGAAAACATGCCAGCTGCTAATATATACACATACCTGTTCATTTGGTCATAATTCTGATAGCCTTAGTTCAGAGTGACAAAATATTGGAAAAACATAACTCTATGAGGCAAGCTTGTCACTTTTTTTTTTTTGAAGTTTTATGAACACTTATGAACCCTAATTCATTTTAACGAACTAATAGAAGTTTGGGCCTGTTCAACCAGCATGGGCAAATCTTATTTATACTGCAATATAATAGTAGGAATAATATGTTCTTTTCAAGATGTAAAACAGTTTTAAAAATAATTTTCAAAAAATATATTTTCGGAAACAATTCAGCTATACATTACTGATTAGTTATTTATTGAATTAGCATGCATTTGTGGATTCCACACACTCACTGTGTCTATACTGTGAATAATAAAGTAACAAATAAATTTTAGAAGGAAATTAAGTTGTTATAACCACAATTATAATTAAGTTACAATTTTATTGCAAACACAGATTGGTATAATGCAGCAGTTCTCAAACGGAAGCAGCTTTTTACCTAGGGGACAATTTAGTGTCAAGGTTGAGAAACCCTGATATTATAGAATATAATTTTTCTTGAAAATTTACTTAGGGCTAACTAATAAGCAAGTTAATGCTATTTCATTACTTATAAAACTATTTTTTTCTATCAACTATTTCAAATACTCAGATAAAATTCTAAGAAGATACTGCTCTACATTTAAATGACTTATAACTACAAAATCTCATATTTCTGTTAACTATGGATACACTTTCATAATAACTGGTTAAATTTTGTCAGTTATTTGTTTAGATCTTCTTTAATGAACAAAGGAATAATTTGATAAAACAAAACAAATAAGAAACATACCTCTGAGTCTGTTGTAAAATTTCTAGAGAAATCCTGAAATAATCAGCTTAGATGCCCCAGATGCTTTTTCACCAGCAGACTTACTGCAGTGTTTCTCTTACTTCAATATCAGAAAAATGGAGAGTAGCTTAAATTCTGACTCTTGGTCCCTATTCCCATTGATTGTAATTCAGCATTTGAGGGTGTAACCTTGAATTTTACACTTAAAAAAAAATGTTTCACAAAGATCTTATGTAGGTCCATTAACCAGATTTTGAGAAACACTATCCCATTTCATTCCTGATTTTGTGATCTAAATACATGTTTAAAAGTTCCCTGCTAACTTACTTGCATAGAGCACTAATTAGGTATTTCAAAAGTGTGAAGTATTGCAACCTGTTAATTTTTTCTTTCTTATATTATTTTGGAAACATTTTATCATACCCCTGTCCAAGTGATGAAAATATCAGTATAGATTAGAGCACTGACTGCTTCCCAGAGCAACCCACAACAAAGGTCAAACATTTAGAATGAAACACTACTAGTATTACTTTTTTCAATGAATGTAAAATAATTTCTTCTAATGTGTTTCACATTATTTTACTTGGTATTATGAAAATAGGAATAAAATTCACCTATTATGAATTAGATTGTTATGTAGCAATTTCTTAGCATATTCTTGGACTTGTAATGCCAAGGTAGCAGGAAGACTTAGAAACCTTAAGATCTTTCTGAAAATTTACAATAGAACAAATTATGTAATTCCTTTTTATTTCTTCTTTGTACTTATTTTAAAAATCTTATGTAATGCATATAAATATAGTTGCACTTTATATATATATACACACACATATATGGGTGTAGGTATATGTGTGTGTGAAATGTCACTTTGAATTTTAGTCATTTCAAATCAAGTATATTTATAAGAAATAATTTAGTCTTATGGAAGAGGGTTTTTAAGACACTGAAGTCTACAAAGTAGTGCAGATGAAAGCTATAAGAACTAGAGGCATTCAATTCTGTGTATTCATAGGACAAAAGTAGTGTATGAAATTAAATGGAAGAATTAGAATTAACAACAGTCAATTCTAATGCTATGGTGGTAATCATTTGTAATATGTGAGTGCATCAGATTAGCATGGTGTATATCTTAAACTTATATAATGTTACATGTCAGTTCTATCTCAATGGAAAGAACAATGGAATAAAATAAAATAGCCCAGATAGTTTAAAAAGAGAGAGAGAGAGAGAGAAACAGAGAAACAAGGAAAACAAAAGAAAAGACAACAAGCAATAGGAAACAACCTCTTTATCTTTCAAGTTGAAATTCAGTACACATGGCAGTTCAGTCATGAGATGGAGCTTTATGCAATTGTTAAGAATTATGAAGGTCTACATTTGATATTAGCACATGCTATGATACATAGTCAAGCTTAAAAAGCAAATTATTAAACTTCAAGTGTACTAGGCTCCCCTTTAAAAAAAAAGTTAGTTTATGCTAATATAAGGAATTTCTAAATTATGGTTTCTCTTGTTCTCCAAATACAGGACTGAGTGGGCAATCCTATACTGTGGATGGACCTGGGTTTGACAAATTGTCCTTGTTCAATTTATCACAACACAGAACTACTATATAATAACAAAAGCCTCCTTGGTGGAAAAAATTATGGCTATTTTCATTTATCACTGGTGCTAGTTTATAAATTAATATTTCCTATTGAGGATATGAGAAATCTGATTTCCCAAAGATTATCACAGGTTTTATACTCCTAATGTTCATTTTATACATGTAATATTTAGTGCACAAACTCCAGCCTGCAAGAAATACACGTGTTTGCATTACGTACTTTTCCTTTAAATAACATAAAGATAATCTTTGATTCCCTAACCTACCTAATGCATAGGAAATTCATCTTGAGCCACTGCTGAGGCTTTTCTTGCTTCCCAAAGTTGTACTAATTTCCTGAAGTACAACTCCAAAACTGCTATTCCTGTTATAGGTTTGTTCATCCAGCAAGTCAGGTCCCTTTAATTGAAGCTCTGGTGGTTTGTTGCAATCCTGGTACCCTCTGTGACTGTGGTCTGTGTTCCTCGAGTGTGTCACATAGTTCTAGTTTCTGGGCGCATGCCACCTGTCCAGTATGCTACCACAGAGCGAAGCAGGGTGTTGGATTTGGTCACCCTGAGAGCTACTAACGCTTTTCCACACATTGGGAAGCGAATATCTCTTTTCTCTCTTTCCCTTTCCTTTCTTTCTTTTGCTGCCTTCAAAACCCTTGATAGTCTTTAATTTATTAGAGTGTCTGGGAAAAGGAAAGACTGAATGAAAAGAGATTTTAATTTAGTTCCACAGAAAATGTGACTCTTAGAATTACAAAAAGCTGGCTCCTTTCTGAGGAGGAAATACGAAAACTTTGGGAGAACAAACAAAACAATTTCTCCATCACATTTTCTATGAACCAAGTGAAAATAATTGTTCTTTAAAAAACTCTTGATGAAGCCCTTCCATCGATCTGGAGTAACTGAGTTGCCAATAGCAGTTGCCAAGCCTCCTCAAATAAAGAATGTGAAAAACTCTGTATTCCTTCCAACTCTTTTCAGTTATATATACACAATGGAATACTATGCAGCCATCAAAAGAAATGAAATCTTGCCATTTGCGACGATATGGATGGAACTAGAGGGTATCATGCTTAGTGAAATAAGTCAATCGGAGAAAGACAACTATCATATGATCTCCCTGATATGAGGACATGGAGATGCAACATGGGGGGTTAGGGGTATAGGAGAAGAATAAATGAAACAAGATGGGATTGGGTGGGAGACAAACCATTAATGACTTTTAATCTCACAAAACAAACTGGGGGTTGCTGGGGGGAGGTGGGGTTGGGAGAGGGGGAGGGGGTTATGGACATTGGGGAGGGTGTGTGCTATCATGAGTGCTGTGAAGTGTGTAAACCTGGCGATTCACAGACCTGTACTCCTGGGGATAAAAATACATTATATGTTTATTAAAAAAAAAAATTGGAAGGGGAGGCAAACCATAAGAGACTATGGACTCTGAAAAACAACCTGAGGGTTTTGAAGGGTCGGGGGTGGGAGTTTGGGGGAACAGGTGGTGGGTAATAGGGAGGGCACGTATTGCATGGAGCACTGGGTGTTGTGCAAAGACAATGAATACTGTTACGCTGAAAAAAATAAATAAATAAAATTAAAAAAAAAGAAAAAAAAATCTAAACATTTGTATCAAAGTTTGAACAGTTGTAGATTTAATAGTTTCTACATAATAAAAATGATATTATACCCACAAAATGAAATATATCTATAAAAATTTTTTTCCATAATGATTTGTTATACTACATCACCCATCGAAAAAACTATATTTGTATTTGAACAGGTTGTTCTTTATCAATAGGAAATTCTACTGCATTTTCTTCTGAACTTGTATTTATACCCTGCATTCCCCCTTGCCTTTATTGTGAGAGTTTTATCTACTTTTGTGTCTGGAAGTCCTTTGTTGATTAGTATATCATGAGTTTCAGCATCAAAATTTTATAAATAAAAATTATAAATTTATTTTACTTACTATCACTTTAAGTTTTCAAGCATCACAGATATTTCTTCTGGTAAACATTTTAACAACTAGTAATACAAAATTTCTCAAAATATGTTACATATTTATATGAAAGAAAAAATGTTATTGAACATGCATCTCTTAATGAATTTAATGGAGCCTCTCCCCCCATTTTTAAAAATTTATTTATTTTTTTATGTTCTGTTAGCCACTGTATAGTACATCATTAGTTTTTTTTAATTTTATTTCTTTTCAGTGTTCCAGATTTCATTGTTTATGCACCACATAAACATCATTAGTCTTTGATGTAGCGTTCAGTGATTCATTAGTTACGTTTAACACCCAGTGTGCATCACATCACATGCCCTCCTTAATACCCATCACCCTGCTACTCCCTCCCTCCATCCTCTCCCCTCTGAAACCCTCAGTTTGTATCTGTGAGTAAACATAAATTACTAATACAATGAGATAGAATTCACTTTCAATTCCACTTTTACTTTTCTCTTTTAAGTATTGTTCAAATTGATAAACCTTGTTCACTCAAATAGAGTAACTAAAGTGGTTTGGTACAAGATAGAGTACTCAGTTTTTAAACTTGTCTGAACAAGTTTAAACACATAGTTCTGTACCAGCAAAATAATTATTTAAAAATATAAATAATATACAAATATTATATAAATAAGTAAACAATACATAAATATTATATAAATATAGATATAATATATTAACCAGAAAAAATTATTTCCTCTTTTCATTTTTCTGTTTTTGAACTGCAAATAATTGGAAACATCTGACTTTGAAAAGGATCTACTACTCATTCATTGGAGTTATTTAGGCTATCAAAGTCTGAGTATATTCAGAGTACTTGACCAAGATTTAGCAAATGGCACTTTCACTTTGACTCACTTGGCTTAATATAATATTCTCAGATAGGATTGAAAAAAAATAAAAAAATATTACTAGTTTCAATAAATTTTTCAAAAACATTACTTGTCATGATTCATCTTATCACATGACAAAATTTGGAAATAACAAAATTATAACCACTAAATCAATAAATAGTATTTAGTAGAAGTTTATTGTGTATATACTTTTACTAAAATAAAATAAAATTTCATGAAATGAGAACTTTCCAATTCAAAGACTTACATGAAGCTCAGGGGCATAACTTTATGGGATGGGTTATGAAATGGGGAAATTGCTTAACTTTTGTAATAATTGATTATTAGAAGGGATTTCCTGAAAACAGAGTATTGATTAAACATTATTATTTCTTGACATTTTTAGAAAGGTAACTTAAAGTTCTCTTACGATTATCAGAGACATTTACAATATATAATATAAATTATTTTGCTTATATTCACGATATGAGCTAGCTTTAGTTTGGCTTAAATGCCTTAAATGTTTCTTTTCTGCTCATGGAATTCTCAAGTCCAATCTTCATTATATATTTCATTTTAGCACATGATTCAAATAAGTTTTCGGGGAGCTAAAGTTTGAGCTTATTTGATTTATAGAAAATGTCCACAACCTGATCAAATTGCAAAACAATTTTTGTGGTCAAATATACTAAAGGAACAACAACAGCAACAATTAAAAAAAAAAAAAAACACACCAAAATGAATTATAGAACGTATTTTTCCAGGCAAGTTATTAGAAGTAGAAGTTAAATCATGCAGATAGCAAGATTTATATCTCTAATGAAATCACATAATCACTTCTATTATTATAAAAAAGAGATCAAAATGTTATTTCTCATTACTTATTTTGACATAATTCAATATAATACCTCCAAATTTTTTTAACTGTCTTGAAAACAAAGAGTGTGAAAAAGGACAGAACACCAAAGTTTGATATACTTAGGCACACATTTCCCCACAATACCCTCAATGCACACATACCTAATGAACTTATATTGAAACACAGAAGATAAAAAGAACATAAACCCTTACCAGATGTTTAAAATGATAATCACCAAGGCCTGATATATTTTATTGCTCTTTTAGGAGACTTTCAAAATGTATTTTTTTGTTAAAATTATATATTTTTTAACTTTGTGATTTATCCTCATTTCAATTTGAATGTCATATCTGTGCATGTTTATATAAATTCTTTTCCTGTAAAATCATTTTGCTGTATTTCATAAAGATTGTTACCTTGATAAACTTTTTTTTTAATTTATTTTCAGCGTAGCAGTATTCATTGTTTTTGCACCACACCCAGTGCTCCATGCAGTATGTGCCCTCCCTATTACCCACCACCTGGTTCCACAACCTCCCACCCCCCGCCCCTTCAAAACCCTCTGGTTGTTTTTCAGAGTCCATAGTCTCTGATGGTTCATCTCCCCTTCCAGTTTCCCTCAACTCCCTTCTTCTCTCCATCTCCCCATGTCCTCCATGTTCTTTGTTATGCTCCACAAATAAGTGAGACCATATGATACTTGACTCTCTCTGCTTGACTTATTTCGCTCAGCATAATCTCTTCCAGTCCTGTCCATGTTGCTACAAAAGTTGGGTATTCATCCTTTCTGATGGAAGCATAATATTCCATCGTGTATATGGACCACACCTTGATAAACTTCTTATTGCTCATTACATTATGGTCTGTAAATGCATGACCAAATCCCAGGTTGTATACACATGAGAATCTGGCTCTGAATGTATTTCCCTTAAAAAAGCAAGTGATTTGCAAAGATTAATTACTAGCAGTTTAATTGATCATTATTTACCTATATAACTAAGAATAACAAATATAGCCACCTGTGTTCAGAATGAGAGATGAGAATTTTATAATGAATTGCAGAAAGCTTCCAGTTTCCTGTTGTGTATGTGATGTATTATGCCATACATTTTGTTAATCATTTATTACATGCCACGTACCATGGCAATACTTCCAAGCTTATCATAGTTAATACTCGTTCTACCATTTCAGGGAGGTAAAATGATAACCCTTTTTCAGATATGTGTCATGGAGGCTTGGGTATTTTAACTAAATGACTTATTTGCTAGTGAGGCAGATTTGCAGTTCTAGTCCTTGGCTCTCTGAGGGATCTTTTATTCCCCACAAAACCCTACTCAGTTTCACAATAAAGCACATTTTGAAGAAAAGAGAGAGATGAGAATTTTCATTAGCATGGGCCAAATGAAGCTCTATGTGACAATTTTAGGTTGACATAATAGGAAATGGCAAATAATGCAATTCTTTGTGATGCTTTAATAGGCAGTGTATGAACAGCGTGGCTGCTATTGGCATCTGCTGAATGAGTCTTTCCTTTTCTGGTGCTTCTTTGCAGACAATAATGGCTATAAAGTTGACGGAAGGACAACAGCAAATGCTGGTGAGAGAGACTTTACAAACAACACGCTCTTTAATTACACAGTCCTATACGGGTGTTCATGTATGCTCTCTCTCTAGCTTTCTCTGGCTTTTTCTCTCTTTCTTTTCAGGGCTAGAACCTAAATTTAGCAGGATAAATTTACCTACTTGGAAATGATATTAACAGTGTGCTTCTCACAGGACAAAGACATCCAATTGTTTTCAGTTCAAGGTTTGGATTTTCAAGTTGTCAAGTTGAATTTTTCTTACCTGTGCAAATTATTTAAAACGGGTTCATTTATATTTCTTGACAAAAATTACAGTGTTAAAATGGAGGGAGTTTATGGGTTCCATTTAGCATCAAATAACGGAAATTTAGAAATAAGAAGGACCATGTGACAATCTATTTTAGGTTGTTTATTCTCTCTCTCTCTCTTTCTCTGTAATCCTTAACAGTTTGAGACTCTAATAATAGCTATGGACTCCTCTCCCAAAAAATACACTTATAAACTAAATTTTACCCGATAATTTCAGGGAAATTTCTGAAATGCATCCCTGAAATATCACTGGTTGAGAGCTAGAGATCCAATCAAATCAAGCTAACATTGAGCTAAGAAATTAAAATTTTAGATAATGATGTATTTTTTTAGAGAATTAGCATCAAGATTTAAAATGAACATCTGTATTTTACCCTAGAGGGATTTTTTATTTTTTGCTATTTTACCACAAATATGTATACTACTATGAATTATTATGTAACAAGTAGAGTATCATTATATTTGCATCAACTTCATAAAAATGTCATTTTAATTATACTCATTTCTATGGTCATTTTATGTCCAGATACTCATACTAACCACGGTTCACTTCCATCTTATACTTTTTAGAAGGTGAGAATGAAAACCAAAATAAAAACAAAATACCTTTTACATTTAATATAAATTTACCACCAGAAAAATCATTACTCTCAGAGATTGAATTTATCTATGAACAATGATTCTTACATCATGAATTGCACACCAAACTGTTATATGAATGTTTTTGTCCCTGAAATTTAGCAAGTGAAAATGATCAGTTAATACTTCTAAAATATGAAACTATATAAATAACTTCAATATTGCTTTAAGTCTAATATTTGCAGGAAAGAAATTAAACTGCAAAATAAATATGATTAATGAAATTAGAAAAGCAGATTATGTTGCTATATATAAACCTCTGTAAACACTTATTCACCTACAGGCAATACTAATGTCAGCAGTAACAATGTTCCATCAATTTTAAAAGAAAGTGTGCATTGAAAAGAAAAAAAATTCAATTTTTCAAAATCATGTAAAGTAATGTAACTGCAAATTACATTGTTTACTTTTATGTTAAAATTTGTGAAAATTACTTTAAAATATTCTAGTAACATATACCTATAGACTTGTGTTTATATTAACTCAAAATGACACTTATAATTTGGCATAATTTTATCTACAGCTTGGCCAGAAAATTAGAAAATATTCACTGACTGTGTCACTCTAAACGTTTTAGAAGTAACATTTCTTGTATTTTAAATAATGTATTCCATTAGCAGCAGATAACTTCAATTTACTAATTGTGCACACTAGACATGTCACAATCTTGTTCTATACTTAATCAATAAACATATGATAAATGGAAAATAACAAATGTCCAACAATAATTATAATTATACATATGTGAATCTTTTTAAGATTATAAGTCCCAATGACTTTGAACACCCAGTAATCTCTTGGAGTCACTCACAGTCCATCTATTCAGTAGCATGAAAGTGATCAGAAAAATTAATATTTGTAAGTGATTTTTAAAAAATTAACATAAAATGTATTATTTGTTTCAGGGGTACAGGTCTGTGGATTATCAGTCTTATATTACATTACATTATAATTCACAGACCTCACCATAGTACATACCTTCCCCAATATCTGTCACCCAGCCACCCTATTCCTCCCCCCATCACACCCCCAGCAACCTTCAGTTTGTTTCCTGAAATTAAGAGTCTCTTATGGTTTGTCTTCCTCCCTGTCCTTTCTTGTTGCATTTTTTCCCCTTACTTCACCCCACAATCCCCCGCCCTGTCTCAAATTCATCATATCAGAGAAATCATATGATAATTGTCTTTCTCTGATTGACTTATTTCACTTAGCATAATACCCTCTAGCTCCATCCACGTCATTGCAAGGGGCAAGATTTTAGGTTTTTGATGGCTGCACAGTATCCCATTGTGTATATATATATACACCACATCTTCTTTATCCATTCATCTGTTGATGCCACAGTGTGATACCACCTCACACCAGTTAGAATGGCTAAAATTACAAGTCAAGAAACAACAGATGTTGGTGAGGTTGTGGAGAAAGGGAAACCCTCTTATACTTGGTGGGAAAGCAAGCTGGCGCACCAATTCCTCAAAAAGTTGAAAATAGAGCTACCTTGTGACCCAGCAATCACACTACTGGGTATTTACCAGATACATATGTAATGATCCTAAGGGGCATGTGTACCTGGAAGTTTATAGCAGAAATGTCCATAATAGCCAAACTATGGAAAGAATCTTGATGTAAGTGATTTTTAATTTGACATCTCTCTGGTTTCAAACATGTATCTGACCTTTATTATTATCACTTAGAAATCAAGTATAAAAAAAGGTACCTTTTTTTTCCTGGTAGACAATGTTTTTTTAAAAAATATGAGATACTTTTTTATTTCTTTAGCACACACTTCTATGTAAAATAGGAGAATTCTATATTATTTCTAGTGTTCTCATTTAAATCTTTTGACAAATGTTGCTAGGGAAACAAATTTTTTAAAAAAAGATCAAGTGGGGATGGGATATTGAGAAAGAGACGAAAGTGATTATAATAGTACAGAATTATATTTAGGAAATATCAAAGATCAAAGATCAATATGAAGAAAATATATTTGGATCTACTGGAGATTAAATATTTATTTTTAAACTATGTCTGTTTTTGATGAGTACAAATGTACCCTGTAAAAAGGAAGGTAAATAATTTTTTTATGACACTGACTGTCTAAATCCTCACTGGCATTGAAAACAAAGAGGCAGGTAAAACAGCATACTTGATAAGCATAAATATGTTCTTTAAAATTATAAGTGCATTTGAATATGGCATTTCCAAATTCTGAACCACCTTCCAGGGATTTAGCAAGTTCACAAAAAGGTCAACATGACTTAGTTCTTTTTCATCACAGGCTACCTCTAAATTCTCTAATTTTGCTTCACATGACTTTAGTCTCTACAACTGCATTTGTCTTTCTTTCAAACTGTTACTCTTAGTTATAAAAATGCGTATCATGGCAATGTGCCAGGAGCTACTTAGGTTTAAAAAATACCTTCTCATTTAAATAATTCTGCTGAATCTTTATCCTAAACTTGCTTACTGGAAATGGTAACATAAAAAGAGACTGTGTCTTTTTTAGATTGTGGCTTAGGTAAAAATGACTCAGTCATCTAAAAAAATTTCTTTGAACATGTTCCTGCTAAGTTTAAAGTGACAGGGAAGGTTTCTCTGGCAAGGTTACACCATGACCTGTAGAAATTGAGATGCTTGAGTATCTGAGGAAGAGAATTTCTAGACATAGTGGCTGCAAGAAAAAAAAATGAGATTGGTATCATCTTGGCTTGTGTGACTGGTAAAACAAAAATTGGTAGATGAAGTAACAAAAGGAAGCTAGGCAGGTCGTTTGGTCAGTGGAAGCCATTCTAAGGGTTTCTCTTTTTACTGATGTCAGTGGTTAGTCATCTACTATTGTGGCAGGTAAGTGATATCTTGAGAGCTATGTAGGAAAATACTTCGATGCAGCCAGGGTGCAAGCAAGCAGAATGAATAGACTATGACTGCAATAATAAAAAGTGATTGGATGAAGGTGGAAAGATTGGTAGTTTAAACCTTAAAAAAGTGTAGTAAGAAGGATTTGCTGATGGATGGGTATGGATTATAAAGCAAAGAGACGACCACTGGAGATTTTTTGGCCTGAGAAATAATCGTCAACCACTTAGTTGTGGAAGAACTGGAAAGGAGTAGATTTGTTTAGGTAGACGAAAGAGAACAGAAAATAAAGCTTGTTTCTAGACATGTTATGTCTCAATTGTCTGTTAGACATTTAAGTGATGATATACAACAGGCAGTTGGATTTTTGAATCTAGAGATCAGAGGAGTACTGGGGGTATTACTTGGGAAGCATCAAAGTATAAATGATCACTAAAGCCATGACACTCTTGTAAGGTCATCTAAGAAATCATTGTTATTCCAGGTCTCCACATGGGAACATGTCAACAATTATAGATCAGGAAGAGGGAAAGGATTCAGGCAAGAAGACAAAGAAGGAACATTAGATCAGAATGTAATGAGAGCAAGAAGCAAATTGTCTTAAGTCTCTTAAGTCACTTAAGCTTTTTCTATAATGGCGGGGACTGCCATAGCTAATTGCACTAGTGTATGGAGGTTAAACGAAAGCAGAATTCTGGTTAAGAAAAACAAATCTAGTGAGAAAGGCATACCCATTTCTTTAAAAAAGTCAGTCTGGAGAACAAATTCTTATAATGTAAGAGGCAGATTTATCTTTGAAGGACAGCCTTCTGCAATTATGAAGTTTTATATATATGAAGAAAATTTAGATAACAAAGATGAGTCTGTGTGTGTGTGTGTGTGTGTGTGTGTGTGTGTGTAATGTGTTTCATTTATTTATGATTTAGGTTCAACACTAGCATTGGGCTTCTAGTTTTTTCAGCTCAGCATTTACATACCTCAGCTGAACTTCACAATGACAATTTTTATGACTGGGAAACACAGTCACAGATGATTTTGTCATGACACAAACTGGAAACTGGCCCATCTTTATCTGAAATGAATTGCCTGACCACATAACATACATTTTTTCTAAAGTTATTAGATATCAAACATATTAAATTTTCATGAGTTTTAAAGTTTTATCTACCATTACAATTTTGTAATTTCTAAAAACAACAAATGAGGAAATGATTGCCTAATGATTTTCTCTAATACATATAAAATATAAAGCACTTTATAATTCAATTATTGTAGGTTTTTAGTCACTTTATTTTGGAATCATAATCTTTTTAATCCAAAAATTAATAGCATACACTGAAATAAATAAGGATGTAAATAACTTGATATATTACTATATATATGCATTACATTGAGTTATTAAATACAATAATGTTCTAATTAAAGAAAATTATGAACTATCTGTAGAGGCTATTATCATAAGACAGATACATCTTGAAGAGATTGTTTGGTTTTATAAAAATTTCATTGTATTTCACATCTTTTTCCTTCAGTCCATTACACTTAGTAATAATGACACATCTCATTTTTTTTAACGTTTTTTTTTCCACTTAATAAGTTGATTTAAGAATTTTCCTGTGAAATTATTTGGTCCCTTTAAGTGATTCCATATATTTCCAATTGTCTTCTGTTATAGCTATACTGTAAATATCATTTGTTCCAAAACTTTTTTCTGCTATTTCTAAGGCAAGTGATTTTGAGCATATCACTTAACATTATTTACAGTTCTTTTGACTGTGTCAAAAGTCACTGGTTGCTAATGTCTATATTAGCATTGGATTATAACTTCTTTTTATACCACATTTTTTTTAACACCACAGGGGTTTTTTAAGCCCTAAAACTAGAGTTATTTGGACATTGTTTTACAAATATAAAAGACATCTTCCATATCTGACATAATACTAACAAAAATGGAAAAAAAATAGCTACTTTATAATTTAGAAGTTATAGCATTTATTGACTATAATGTATCAGGTATTAAATGTTCATTGTATTGGCACATATTCTTTCAGAAATTTCTCTCCATTTTCTTTTTCTTGATGAGCATTTTTGTCTTTATTTTATCTTACATTATTTATTTTAAAACTGCCTTAAATAATTTGGAGAACAACAAATTTTAGGGTAAGTATAGATAAATATGACACTCTTATAGTAGACCATATTCAGAATCAAAATAGAATTGTCTCATTAAAATGATTTTTTGAAAAGATGTAGTTTGCTTTTATATAATACATGATGGAATATCATGAATTTGAGGTAGATGTAGAGAAAAAGGATAAATTAAGTAATTAGTGTTAGAATTTGACCATTTTCAAATGTTTAATTAAAAGAATGTATTTATCCACCATGACCAGGTGGGATTCATCCCTGGGTTGCAAGGATGGTCCAACATTTGCAAATCAATCAATGTGATAGACCAAATCAATAACAGAGGAGAGAAGAACGACGTGGTCCTCTTAATTGATGCAGAAAAGCATTTGACAAAATCCAGCATACGTTCCTGATTAAAACTCTTCAAAGTATAGGGATAGGGGGGAACATTCCTGAACTTCATAAAATCTATCTATGAAAGACCAACAGCAAATATCATCCTCACTGGGAAAAAGCTTGCAGCCTTCCTGTTGAGATCAGGAACATGACAAGGATGCCCATTCTCACCACTCTTGTTCAACATAGTATTAGAAGTCCTAGCAATGGCAATCAGACAACAAAGAGAAATAAAAGGTATCCAAATTGGCAAGGAAGAAGTCAAACTCTCTCTCTTCGCAGATGACATGATTCTTTATATGGAAAATCCCAAAGACTCCACCCCCAAACTACGACAACCCATATACCAATTCAGTAATGTGGCAGGATACAAAGTCAATGTACAGAAACCAGTGGCTTTCTTATACACTAACAATGAAAATACAGAAAGGCAAATTAGAGAATCAATTCCATTTACGATAGCACCAAGAACATAAGATACCTGGGAATAAACCTAACCAAAGAGGTAAAGGATCTGTACTCGAGGAACTACAGAACACTCATGAAAGAAATTGAAGAAGACACAAAAAGATGGAAGACCGTCCCATGCTCTTGGATCGGAAGAATAAACATTGTTAAAATGTCTATACTGCCTAGAGCAATCTATACTTTTAATGCCATTCTGATCAAAATTCCACCGGTATTTTTCAAAGAGCTGGAGCAAATAATCCTAAAATTTGTATGGAATCAGAAGAGACCCCGAATTGCTAAGGAAATGTTGAAAAACAAAAACAAAAGTGGCGGCATCACGTTACCTGATTTCAAGCTTTACTACAAAGCTGTGATCGCCAAGACAGTGTGGTATGGCATAAAAACAGACACATAGACCAGTGGAACAGAGTAGAGAGCCCAGATATGGACCCTCAACTCTATGGTCAAATAATATTCGATGAAACAGGAAAAAATATATAATGGAAAAAAGACAGTCTCTTCAATAAATGGTGCTGGAAAAACTGGGCAGCTATATGTAGAAGAATGAAACTCGAGCATTCTCTTACACCGTAATACAAAGATAAACTCGAAATGGATAAAAGACCTCAACGTGAGACAGGAATCCATCAGAATCCTAGAGGAGAACATAGGCAGTAACCTCTTCGATATCAGCCACAGCAACTTCTTTCAAGATATGTCTCCAAAGGCCAAGGAAACAAAAGCGAAAATGAACTTTTGGGACTTCATCAAGATCAAAAGCTTCTGCACAGCAAAGGAAACAGTCACCAAAACAAAGAGGCAACCCACGGAATGGGAGAAGATATTTGCAAATGACAGTGCAGACAAAAGGTTGATATCCAGGATCTATAAATAACTCCTCAAACTCAACACACACAAAACAGATAATTATATCAAAAAATGGGCAGAAGATATGAACAGACACTTCTCCAATGAGGACATACAAATGACTATCAGACACATGAAAAAATGCTCATCATCACTAGCCATCAGGGATATTCAATTTAAACCTCATTGAATTTGAATAATGAATTTGAATTAAAAATGTATTTGATAGTTCTATGGAAAGAACCTAGATGTCCATCAACAGATGAATGGATAAAGAAGAGGTGGTATATACACACAATGGAATACTATGCAGCCATCAAAAGAAATGAAATCTTGCCTTTTGCGATGACGTGGATGGAACTAAGTGTGTATCATGCTTAGTGAAATAAGTCAATCGGAGAAAGACAACTATCATATGATCTCCCTGATATGAGGACATGGAGAGGCAACATGGGGGGTTAGGGGGATAGGAGAAGAATAAATGAAACAAGATGGGATTGGGAGGGAGACAAACCATAAATGACTCTTAATCTCAAAAAACAAACTGGGGGTTGCTGGAGGGAGGTGGGATTGGGAGAGGGGGAGGGGGCTATGGACATTGGGGAGGGGAGGCGAACCATAAGAGACTATGGACTCTGAAAAACAACCTGAGGGTTTTGAAGGGTCAGGGGTGGGAGGTTGGGGGAACAGGTGGTGGGTAATAGGGAGGGCACGTTTTGCATGGAGCACTGGGTGTTGTGCAAAAACAATGAATACTGTTACGCTGAAAAAAATAAATAAAATGGAAAAAAATGTATTTGAATATTTGTATTTTCAAAAATTCTGTTTTCATTACAGAATAATCAAAATTTATATGGCCATCACACATTCTTCTTATGCTTGATATATAGCACTTTATCTAATTCTTATTGTATTATGTATATCAATTAAAATATATGATGATAAGCTAAGATAACAAGTCAAGTTTTTCAAACTTTATAGAGTTTCAAGGTAAGGCATTTATAACTCTGAGTAAACACAGAGCCTTTATTTTTCACAATTCAGGAAAATTTTGATATTTATTAAAATTTCATCAAATCAGTTTCTTATTTCTTACCTGTTTTTCTTTGTTTGTGTAAGCTGATTAGACTACTGCTGGTATCTTAATACTAGGTGTTTGAACTATACTTGAGCCACTGAAATTATTTAACTACAGATGATGTGAAAAAGATTGTGGCTAGAAATTGTGAAGCAGGCATTTCTTTTGTTAGTTCAGTGACTCAATGTTTTACCAAACATTTAATTTCCAAAATGAACAATATTGACATTATTTCTTCATATGCACATGAATTATTTAAATATATATTTATATATTTTATATTTGCACATAAAATGATTTCATTTGATAAATTTGAACACTAGATAGAAAGTCAATATTTTTTCAGTATATTTATTGTCTTGTTTTTCATGACAATTAATGAAAAAGTCATTATAATTTGGCAAAAATGCAGTGTTTCGTGTTTATGTGTGACTTTTTATGTGAAAATGGTAAACCTCACAGCACAGTTTTCTAATTCAGTTACAATTACTTGAACCTTCTGAAACAATATTCACGCTATCTTGTGAAGCAAAATAATATTAATATTAAAATTTTGAAAACTTTTAAAGGATATATTGATGCTCTGATTGATTTATATTAAAAGTAATTTCAAAGAAATGTATATATTTTTCATGCATCCAAAACTGTGAAATGCATAGTGGATGTTAAATATTTTAAATCTCAAAAATCATAAAATTCTCCCCCTCCCCATGGATATGGACTTTATTTGGGGACAACTGGGGGAAGAAATTGAGGGAACTAGGACTGTGGTTAGAGGGGGAGGGTCTTCTCAATTTGCTTTTTAATTTAGTGCATGTTACCTGGAGGTTAGAATAAATGAGAACAGATAAGGTTGCAGCCCTTGGCTCCATCATTTTGATTCTTGCTCTTGGTCCAGGTTCCTCTTCTGGCTGGCCTGCCAGCTGAGCTGATCTCTTCAGACCACAGTGTGAGTCATACATCTGCATCTGCCTATGATCACTGCCAAGGGACGCCACTGTGGCCACATGGAAGACATCCCTGATGCTGAGCTCCAGGGGACCGGGAGGGGTATTTCACATAAGACACAAACCCTAACTGCTTGCCAGCACAGTGCCCTGCTCATGTATAACAGGGATAATAAGCCTCTGCTTAGCTCCCTTAGTGTAGCCACGTCCCTGCACAAGTCCAATTTACAGCCACCCAGCACAGCCTTGACTTTGGGGAAAAACTCCCCTTGCCACTTTTTGAGGATGCTGTCCAAAAACCTCAGATTGATTACTGATATGCACAATTGACTTTCAGTATGTTTAGTTCACTGATACTGGCATGAAATACATGGAATACTGAAGTTATGATGAAGTTAAATTCAAAGGCTTTCCTAAATTTGCTCAAGATTTTCACAACCATGTTCAAAAATATGTCAGAATTCTGGAAAAGATAAAAGATACAATTAAAGTTCCTCTTTTGAACATATAATTTTTTTTTGTTCTCCCTTTTTTTTTTTTGTTAAGGATCCTGCTATTTTTATAGAAAAAAATACAGAAATGGAAGAGTATATGAACTCTATAATAAAGGAACAGCATAAAAAGTGTGGATTAATCAGTCTGATGGCATTACACCAGTTATTGAAGAGGTAACTAGTAAACACCTAGTTTTGAACCAACCACTGTGTTACTTAATTTATTAGAGAGGGAGATTAAATTGAGAAGTTAAGAAGGTCCCATTTCACTTACCTCAATCATGTAACTCAGAGCCTGAGAATCAGTCTGCTAAACAACTGCCAGGTGGAGAGTTATTGTCAAAATTGCAATGAATCTGTCTTAAATGTATCAGAAGAGAAAATAGGAAAGACGGGCATGATGTCGCTGGGAAAATTATAGGAATTTTTCTGCTGATCCCTTGCTCTGGAAATTTCAGCCCTCATTTCCTGCACTATATTTTCTCCACAGACTTTCTCTTTCCATCCAATCAGAATGCTTACAGATCTCTGTAGATCCTTTGGAAATTATTTATCGAGACCAATAATTTGCCTAGTTAGTTCATTCCTCTTCTTGAGATCTAGCCCCCTTTTTTTACTGTCCCTTTCCTCCCAAGGAACAGAAATTACTTAATAATGGAATATATCATTTTTCTGAAAGTAATTGTTACTCTGAACTAACCTTAGCCCGTTTTCCCTTCTCAAACTCCAGTCTCAAAAGGAAATTAAAAAACTTTTTTTCTGAGTCCAGGGTTCTCCCCGGGGTTGAACACAGATGGCTATGTGGGGGCTTGGTCACATTAGTTCTTCCCAACAACAGTTAGTAGAGCACACTGTCAGAACTCTCAGAGCACCTTGCTGGGCTGAGAGGCATGAGGCATTTAACTAAAACAGTCCCTTAGCCACTGAAGGACAAGTTGATGTATCAGAGGTTCTGAGATATATGTGGAGGCATGCTTTCTAGTTCCTTGAAAGAATTAAGAATCAAATCTTAAAAGATTTATTGTGCTCAAAGGGACTATTTTGATGTCACTCAGTAAAAATATCACCTGAGGTTTGTGTGGGTCACTTTTGCCCATGAGTGAATGTGATTCCCACAACAACCCTGGTAATAGCTACTAATAGAAATCATTATTCTCATTTTATAAGTTGAAAAAAGAAGTTCAGGGAAGCTCAAGTTTCTCATTTTAAAGTAGAGGTCATACATTTCTTGCAAAGTAGTTATGAGGATATAAATGATTCAACCTGCATAATGCATTGAGTGAAAAGGACAGGTTTAACACAGGAAGGTACTTAATAACTATTTTCCAATAACGGTATAATGAAAAGTAATATTATGTTAACAAGTTTAAAAACTGGAATTCCCATTATCTGATTTGTAACCAAAAATAATTTCCCATATTCTGGCTCAACTGTTTACCATATTTTAGTGCAACATTTGGTATATAATAGTCAATGAAATTTTCCAAATACATAGGTGCTTCTAAAACTTTGCATATGAAAAGAAATAATGGGTAGACCAAATAGCCAGATATTACAAAGTTTACATTTTTTCTTTAAAACAGCATTATTATTTCATAACTGGAGAGCTAGTAATGGAAGAAAAGCAAATGATTGGCAATAGCAGAACTGTATAGTTTTGGAGTCAGTTCATGCCTGCAGTTTATTTCATTACTCAAAAGTTATATTTTTAAATCCACAAATGAAAGTTGTAGTATTCAAAACTTTCATCTTTATAGCATGAGTTTGACATTATATTAAATTCTGATAATTAAATATTATATTCTTAATATGTGAAATATAGTGTGCTGTGTGTTTTATGTTGATGTTAATTGATATTAATCTTATGAAATTTTAAACTCCAATTAGAAAAAAAATTACCATGCATTAAGTCACTCTAAGCATTTCCCATTGGGAAATATTTAATAAATAGGGTAACCATTTTCCAATTCTAAGCCTGGAAAAGATATTATTAATGTAATTTCTTCTTTTGGCTACAGGTGTATGACATAAGTTACATATTAATCTCTTGTCTTTTAGGTGTTGTCAGGATCTAGTATGGAAATTGACTTTACCCACTTGGCATTTGTAATTTGGTGGGTGAATGACAATGAGCTTTTTCACCAGAAAATGAAATTCAATGGTCTTAAAAGTATAAGTAAATGTTTTACATTTTATTTCAGATTTTAAAAAATGATAACATCAATTATTGGTACTAGTCATACATAATAAAATATATTTCCTATCAGGTTTAATAAACTTTTTTTTAGGAATTCTAATCATTTTGAAATAGAAGTTCAGTTCAGAAATAATCCCTATTCATACAGAGGGTGGGAGATGAAGAAAACTCATACTTTGTCTCTGTCTGCTTCCCTTTGTCCTTCCCATCCTTGGATTCAAGGCATGAAAAATATACCCTTCTTCTTCTGGAGCTTATTAATTCTAAATTTAGGATAATCTCAATAATCAATGACATAAAATTTTGAAGTAACGTTAAAATTGCAGGAAAAGAACAAAATTGATCAGGGCACTTGAGGACTAAAACCAGTAATTTAGCTTCATATGATCTATGCAACTCCTGAAACTTCCAACAAAATGTTCAATTCAAAACTGTCTTTGAACTTGTGGTATATGCCTGGCACTGCATTAGATGACAGCAATGGTTACCACCCAACAGTGGTTTTGTCCCATTCAAGGGCACTTAACAACTTTTGATGGCCTTTTTGGTTGTCACATATGGAGAGTGCTTCTGGCCTCAAATGAGTAGAGGTAAAGGATACTGTTAAACATCTTACAATGCACGAAGTAGTCCTGTCCCCCAAATAATCTTCAGGCACAAAATGTCACTACTGTCAACACTAGAAAACCATGGGCTCCAGGGATATAAAGATGAAGTAAACACAGGTATGTATTTACCTAGATAGATACAATTGTATCTATCATTTGCTAAGTTTTATGGTTATAACTTTGTACAAAGATAATTATCTAAGAAAAGACTGTGCTCACATTTATATGTCTTTACCTAAGTATCAGTAGCCTCCAAATGATAGCAACAGACAGGACTTTGCATCTATTTATCCATTACCTTCCTACCAGGAGGTATATTTCAATTGAATGCAAGTCATATAAGTTTGTCCACATAAAGACCCAAGCAAACAGACTCAGTAGCAATCTTCATCCCATACTCTAAGCTCCACAAAGAACTAGCTTTCTGTCTTTGCTGTGCTCCCATTTGCACATTTCACAGAATGCTTTTTCTGACACATGCAAAGTATTCTGCCAGAAATGTAGACAAGCTTTCTTGTTAGCTTTGGTTACAGGTATGATCACGATCTTAAGTTTCAGATACACTTCTATTGGTTGCTCTAGATTCTTTTATCTACTCTATATGAGGTGGAGGTCCTGAAAAAAATATTTCTGACCAATGTACAAACCTTGAATATCTCATTTAATGAAAAAAATCATTAAATATTTATAATGCTTGTTAATGAACTCTTTGATATTTAACGGAAGAAAAGATAATTGAAGTCAGTGGAGTAGCTTCATGTAGATGTGGATGTCTGATCAGAATCTTTCAAATACTAATTTACCTCTGGAGTAAATTACTAATTCACCCCAGGGAGTGAGTGTGTATTTCTAATCAGTTAAATACTATGCATATATTGAGATATTTTAAAATAAATAACAGGAAATCTTATGTTTACTTACACCTCATAATTTCTCATTTTACTAATACAAAAATTGATGTACAGTGAGCTTAAATACATGCCCATTATTACCAAAGTAGTATATTAATGATCAAAATATGACAAAGGCTTGTTTAACTTGAATGTTATCCCTCTAATACAATATATAATTCCTTTTATAAGAGCTTTTATAAGAGCTGTGGACAGATAGATAATAACAATGAAGTTTAATAAGTGCAACTCAGTGTTTTTACCCAGGATATAATTGAACCAGATAAAATTGCTATGTAATTGAGTTGGAGGAAGAGAGGGTAGAGCTGAAGGCAGACAGAAAGTGAGGTATGGAAAAGGCAGATTCACTGAAGGCAACACCAGATATAACGAAGTTTTCTCTCTTTGAAGAAAGAAGATGAAGTAGTGCAAAGTTAATTTGCTGCACTAAAGAAGCTGGCTAGTGTACTATAGCCAAAGGAAAACACTGAAGGATTTTAAATGAGAGATTTACATTTTCAGTAAATCTCTCTGGAAAATGCATGGATAGCTTATTTGAAAGAGACAAGGCTGGAGTCTGAGCAGTCAATCAAAGGATTGTTTAAACCTTCAGAAAGAAACACAGTATCTCAACCAGGAGAGATATGGGCAAGGTAAGGGTTATGGGAGGTTGGATTTAAGACAAGCATACACTCCAATGTTTATAGCAGTGATGTCCACAATAGCCAAATGTGGAAAGAGTGCAGATGTCCATCTACAGATGAATGGATAAAGAAATTGTCACACACACACACACAGGAATATTATTTACACATCAAAAAGAATGAAATGTTACCATTTGCAACAATGTGGAAGGAACTAGAGGATATGTTAAGTGAAATAAGTCAGAGAAAGACAAATACCATATCATTTCACTCATATGTGAAATTTTAGAAACAGATGAACATAGGGGAAGGGAAGGAAAATAAAAATAAGATGAAAACAGAGAGGGAAGCAAACCACAAGAAACTCTTCTGGAAAGAGTTTATGGAAAGTAGGAAAAAGGCTGAGGGCTGTTGGAGGGAAGGTGGGTGTGAGGATGGGGTAATTGGGTGATGGGTATTAAGGAGGGCATGTGTTGTAATGAGGACTTGTATTATATGCAGCTGATGAATCACTAAATTCTATCCCTGAAACTAATTATATAGTATTTTTTACCTAAATTGAATTTAAATAAAATATTTTAAAAGGTAATACATGGAATATTAAAACCTTTGGACTTTGTGAATGATTACATGGATTTAATGGGTGGGATGAAGCTTGAGAGTGATGCCTCAAGAATTACTTTCATGCTTCTACTTTAGGTAAATGGTTACACAAGAAGGAGCGAGGGTTGGGATACTACAATAAGCTCTGTTATGGACATATGGAATTGAGTTGCTCATGGGTAGTCAATGAAAGGAATATGTTCATACCAGTTTCTTTGGGGAGGTGTAAACATTTGTATGGAGCTCAAAATGCTTTTCCAAACAGTGTTATGTAATGCTACATGAGAAAGCAGCATGTTCTCTAGGTTCATGTTCTCTGTCCTTACCTAGCATTAACCAGTGACATGGTATGAGCCATTTTTTTCTCTTCTTAGAATAAAACTGTCAGTGACTATGAGCAGGTTTTCACATGCATAATTAATCTCATTATTAAAATAATGGTTTCCTAAGTGGATTTTATCTTCAGTTCTGCAGGTTGAAGGGTAATGAGCTAATGAGCTATTAATTATTCAGTGTGAAGTTGAGAATTCAAGCCAATGAGCTTTGGCAATTCTATGCACATGCACAGTGAGGTGGGGCAGAATTATGCTTTATATGTATATTTAGATTTAGATGCAGATATACTCAAGTAGTTAGATTGGAGTTCTATGACTGAACATTACAATTCTCAACATTGTTTTCCATGTAGTATATATGATCACTATTGCTATCATTTTGGGCAGCACTCACTCTTATAGGAGATGAGAATAATAGAAAAACAGCTTAATATATACCACCTAGTCTATTAAATGTTTTACATTGAGTGATCTACACTGTCTTTTAATCCTCATAACAACTCCATGAAGCAAATATTAATATTATATCATTTTGGGGGGATGATAATTGGACGCATACAGAAAGTTCACATTAACAGCTAGTGGAAAACTGAATTCAGACTTAAGTATTCTGGTCCTGGAGCCTATGACTTTAATCAAAAAGATACTGAAAGTTAATATAATTGTAAATATTGTTTGATCTCCTCTAAGTAAGAAAACCTTAAATAAATAAGATGTAAATATTAGTATTTTACTGTGTTTCTACTTTTTATTTTAGTCTACTATGGATAGTCATATTGTGTATCATGACACTGTTGTTGATAATATGGGAAAGATTATTGTGGCATGGAGCATTTTGTAAATGACTAAAGCAAAACAACAACAAAATAGTTTATAATACAGTGCTCTATCTGCAGTCAGCATGCCAACAATATTTGGAGAATAAATGGAAGGGATTACAATTGGTCCATCTGGATTATCTACATAAAAACTGAATAAACAGGGCTTTTGGGTGAAATTATTTAGTATTATATATTAAGCATGAAAAAATGTTTGCTATGAACAAATTATTGGGTTTTAGTATTATTACTTCTTAGCAATTTTTCTGATATTAAACCAGAGTACTATTCTCCTAGTTGTTCATTTTAATTTATTTATGTATTTTTTGAAAAATATATTTTGAAAAAATATTCATTTATTCATGAAAATATATTGCAAAGTATAAAGTTAAAGAAGAAAAGAAAATCACCCATACTTAAACTATTTTTTTATTTTCTTCATCATTGTTAGCATTTTAATGAATATCTTCACATTTTATATATTTTTTTAAAAAACTGTAGTATTTTACTACAGTGTAGTAAAACCATAGTTTAAAAGCTACAGTTTTTACTTAAAAAACTGTAGTATTTTACACTTTAGTATTTTACACTTGTGATGAGTACCAGGTGTTGTATGGAAATGTTGAATCACTCTATGATACACCTAAAATCAATATTATATTGTATGTTAGCCAACTGAAATTTAAATAAAAACAAAAAAAACTATGCTAATATTTTATGGTAAGAATTAAGAACCATTTGGTATCAAAGTTATTGATACCAAAACACTTCTGATGGAAAAGTCATTTTCCAAAGTTTGGGCTAGGATTCTAAATTTTCAGAACCAAATGCTAGTATGTCTTAGGTTGAGATAAGTTTATAAAACCTTTCTTTAATGTATCAATTTATTCTAAACCATTTCTGATAAAGCTCTTCCCTCCAACCACTCTTTTTTTTAAAATATTTTGTTTACTTATTTGACAGACAGAGATCCAAGCAGGCAGAGAGGCAGGGAGGCAGAGAGAGAGGAGGATGCAGGCTCCCTGCTGAGCAGAGAGCCCAATGTGGGGTGGGGGTGGGGGGTTCTATTCCAGGATGCTGGGATCAGGACCCTGAGTGGAAAGGAGAGGCTTTAACCGACTGAACCACCTAGGCGCCCCTCCTCCAACCACTCTTGATCTGATTCACCGATCAAATTATGATACTGTAATTGGTATCAATTGTTATTCCAAGTCAAGATTATAAGTCTATATGATACTAAAAGATGCAAGATCACTTTTTCTCTTTGGTTGTTGGAAATGCCTCCTAATAACAATAAATGTCAAAACATTAATCATGTAAATGGTGGGACAGCCTTAAGAAATTTATTCATTCTTTGGTCCCTTAGATTTTTTTCAGTAATGGTCAATTGCCTGGGTTCGTTCTTAATGCTTGGGTAGGCAAATTTTAAAAAAAAGGTATTTCTATAGGTTAGAAGTTAAGTTTTAAATAAGAGTTGCTATTTGATATGATATAACCAACATGTTGATGTTAAAATGATAAATTTTCTATCTTAGAATAACTTAAATTTTTGGGCACAGTAATATTGTTGTGTGTATATATATATATATATATATATATATATATAACATATATAAAAGCATTACATATGCAAAAGAATAGGAAATATGCCCCTTTTAAATAAATGTTTTATTTTATTTACACTTTTTAAATATGTACCATGTCCTATAAAATGCACAAATGCTGTATTCAGCTTGATTATGTTTTATATATTTTATGTCCTTATAGCCCTGAAAATGTAATTTTTATTTTTAAGATTTTATTTATTTAACAAAGTGATTGAGAGCACAAGTAGGGGAGCAGCAGGTAGAGGCAGAGGGAGAAGCAGACTCCTCGCTGAGTAGGGAGCCCAGTGTGGCGCTCAATCCCAGAACCCCGAGATCATGACCTGAGCTGAAGGCAGACACTTAACTGACGGAGCCACCCAGGAATCCTTGAAAATATAACTTTTAAATACTAGAAACTATTTTAGTCATAATTTCCTTTCCAAAAATAGGTCTCATGAGAATTATGTTATAAGTACAAATGTTTGGCTTATTTAGTAAAAGGTGATCAGCTGTATTGAACAGTTAAGACATGATTCATATCTCTGTTCACTAAAACCTGAATTGACTTCTAGTGAAATATGATCCCTTGATAACAATTTTTGATAAAAATTAAGCAGTTAAATATGGAAATCCTTTCATAATTAGGATATACTTACTTGACAGAAGTTTTCCTTAAATGAGAGTAAGATTTGAATTATGGGATATTATTTTAAAAACTTAATTTAGTTAGTTTCTAGTAATGCCACATGATTCAGAGATTATTCCAGCTTCAGATTCATAACTCTAGGATTCCTTCTGGGTTTAAATGTTTTGAGGTAAATTTTGATTTTACCTGATTAGCTTCCAAGAGGAGATGCTAAGTAAAAAGTAAGAGCTGATATTTACTGGGCATCTTCTAACTGCACTAAGGACTGATTATCTTATTTCATTTCAAAGCACTGCAAAGTAGTAAGATAACATTTTTGCTTCTTAACATATTAGAAAACTGAAGGAATGTGTTATGGCCATTCCAAAATCATAACAGAAATGATTTTGAGCTAGAAATTTGGAGAATTTATTACGCATAAATAAGAGCAATAATCCTTCCAGACCTCAGTATGGACCTGGAAAGCATCAGGATCTTAACTTCAACTCTTTGTGTGTACCTAAATGGGGTTAATTTACAATGCTGACCTATGATTAAAAAAAAAAAAAAAAGGATTTTAACCAGAAAATCTTTATTTACTGAAAATCTATGGATTTCTAATCTACAAATCCAGAACAGCTTAGGAATTCAACTTTGGTTGAAGCAATTGTAGTCAGATACCAGTTTCAGGAAATAATACCTGACTGGTTGGTCCCTCGTGTGGAAGTGGTTCTTTCCAGGTAGCCATATTAGTGACAAAGATAATCTAAGTGTTGCCTTTCACACTGAGCCTCAGGGAAGCTTAATTTTCTAATCATGTATAACCAGATGTCCTCTTTCCTTTCCAGTTCTGACTGGAAACAAAGACCTTATCCTTCTTACTATGCATTATAAACTCAGAAGCATATATAAGGTGACTTTTTAAAACTAATTTGTTATTTTATAGCTTAGTTATCAGCTATAAGATTGATTTGTGTTGTGTGTACACACTTTCTGTTTAGAAGAAAATACTGTACAAAATTCCTTTCCTCTTTGAATTTACTAGAGGAATATGTAAAGCCATATGTAAACAACTCTGACTTAAACGAGGATGTTTTATTAAAAATTAGATAATTCCTGGGTGCCTGGGTGACTCAATTGGTTAAGCAACTGCCTTCAGCTCAGGTCATGATCCTGGAGTCCCAGGATTGAGTCCCACATCAGACTCCCTGCTCGACAGGGAGTCTGCTTCTCTCACAGACTTCTCTCCTCTCATGTTTTCTCTCTCATTCTCTCTCTCTGTCAAATAAATAAATAAAATCATAAAAAAATAAAAATTAGATAATTCCTTCAAATAAAAACGCTAATTACCTTTATTGTGTCCTTCTAGAAGTCTTATATTAATGAATTAAAAATCCAAATTGCATTGTATGCTATTTGTCTTTCCCTACAATAGTCTGGAGACAGTGGTTGTAATGCTTTTTTATTTTTGGATTGTATTATGTTATTTATTTTTTATTTTTTTTTATTTTTTTTTCCATTTTATTTATTTTTTCAGCGTAACAGTATTCATTCTTTTTGCACAACACCCAGTGCTCCATGCAAAACGTGCCCTCCCCATTACCCACCACCTGTTCCCCCAACCTCCCACCCCTGACCCTTCAAAACCCTCAGGTTGTTTTTCAGAGTCCATAGTCTCTTATGGTTCGCCTCCCCTCCCCAATGTCCATAGCCCCCTCCCCCTCTCCCAATCCCACCTCCCCCCAGCAACCCCCAGTTTGTTTTGTGAGATTAAGAGTCATTTATGGTTTGTCTCCCTCCCAATCCCATCTTGTTTCATTTATTCTTGTCCTATCCCCCTACCCCCCCATGTTGCTTCTCCATGTCCTCATATCAGGGAGATCATATGATAGTTGTCTTTCTCCGATTGACTTATTTCACTAAGCATGATACACTCTAGTTCCATCCACGTCGTCGCAAATGGCAAGATTTCATTTCTTTTGATGGCTGCATAGTATTCCATTGTGTATATATACCACATCTTCTTGATCCATTCATCTGTTGATGGACATCTAGGTTCTTTCCATAGTCTGGCTATTGTAGACATTGCTGCTATAAACATTCGGGTACACGTGCCCCTTCGGATCACTATGTTTGTATCTTTAGGGTAAATACCCAGTAGTGCAATTGCTGGGTCATAGGGTAGTTCTATTTTCAACATTTTGAGGAACCTCCATGCTGTTTTCCAGAGTGGTTGCACCAGCTTGCATTCCCACCAACAGTGGAGGAGGGTTCCCCTTTCTCCACATCCTCTCCAGCATCTGTCATTTCCTGACTTGTTAATTTTAGCCATTCTGACTGGTGTGAGGTGATATCTCATTGTGGTTTTGATTTGTGAGGGGTGGGAGTCAAGATGGCGGAGAAGTAGCAGCCTGAGACTACATCAGGTATTATGTTATTTATTTATGGGCAAACTAAAATGGAGAATTAAGACAAATAGGACAAATGGTCCCAAATCCACTACTGAGGAAAAAAACTGCCTTGAAATAAAAAATGATAGGACTTATACAGGCAATTTTGTCATCCATCACTTTACCATGATAATGGGAAATATTTCTTTTTTCCTTTTTTTAAATTAATTAATTTATTTTTTTTCAGCGTAACAGTACTCATTGTTTTTGCACAACACCCAGTGCTCCATGGAATACGTGCCCTCCCTATTACCCACCACCTGTTCCCCCAACCTCCCACCCCGACCCTTCAAAACCCTCAGGTTGTTTTTCAGAGTCCATAGTCTCTTATGGTTCGCCTCCCCTTCCAATTTATTTTTTTAATAAACATATAATGTATTTTTATCCTCAGGGGTACAGGTCGGTGAATCACCAGGTTTACACACTTCACAGAACTCATGATAGCACATACCCTCCCCAATGTCCATAACCTCCTCCCCCTCTCCCAACTCCACCTCCCCCCAGCAACTCCCAGTTTGTTTTGTGAGATTAAGAGTCATTTATGGTTTGTCTCCCTCCCAATCCCATCTTGTTTCATTTATTCTTCTTCTATCTCCCTAACCCCCCATGCTGCATCTCCATGTCCTCATATCAGGGAGATCATATGATAGTTGTCTTTCTCCGATTGACTTATTTCACTAAGCATGATACGCTCTAGTTCCATCCACGTCGTCGCAAATGGCAAGATTCATTTCTTTTGATGGCTGCATAGTATTCCATTGTGTATATATACCACCTCTTCTTTATCCATTCATCTGTTGATGGACATCTAGGTTCTTTCCATGGTTTGGCGATTGTAGACATTGCTGCTATAAACATTCAGGTGCACGTGCCCCTTTGGATTACTACGTTTGTATCTTTAGGGTAAATACCCAGTAGTGCAATTGCTGGGTCATAGAGTAGTTCTATTTTCAACATTTTGAGGAACCTCCATGCTGTTTTCCAGAGTGGTTGCACCAGCTTGCATTCCCACCAACAGTGGAGGAGGGTTCCCCATTCTCCACATCCTCGCCAGCATCTGTCATTTCCTGACTTGTTAATTTTAGCCATTCTGACTGGTGTGAGGTGATATCTCATTGTGGTTTTGATTTGTATTTCCCTGATGTCGAGTGATGTGGAGCACTTTTTCATGTGTCTGTGGGCCATCTGGATGTCTTCTTTGCAAACATCTTCTCCCATTCTGTCAGTTGTCTTTTGGTTTTGTTAGCTGTTTCCTTTGCTGTGCAAAAGCTTTTGATCTTGATGAAATCCCAATAGTTCATTTTTGCCCTTGCTTCCCTTGCCTTTGCCGATGTTCCTAGGAAGATGTTGCTGCGGCTGAGGTCGAAGAGGTTGCTGCCTGCGTTCTCCTCAAGGATTTGGATGGATTCCTTTCTCACATTGAGATCCTTCATCCATTTTGAGTCTATTTTCATGTGTGGTGTAAGGAAATGGTCCAATTTCATTTTTCTACATGTGGCTGTCCAATTTTCCCAGTACCATTTATTGAAGAGGCTGTCTTTTTTCCATCGGACATTCTTTCCTGCTTTGTCAAAGATTAGTTGACCATAGAGTTGAGGGTCTATTTCTGGGCTCTCTATTCTGTTCCATTGATCTATGGGTCTGTTTTTGTGCCAGTACCATGCTGTCTTGATGATGACAGCTTTGTAATAGAGCTTGAAGTCCGAAATTGTGATGCCACCAACTTTGGCTTTCTTTTTCAATATTCCTTTGGCTATTTGAGGTCTTTTCTGGTTCCGTATAAATTTGAGGATTATTTGTTCCATTTCTTTGAACAAAATGGATGGTATTTTGATAGGGATTGCATTAAATGTGTAGATTTCTTTAGGTAGCATGGGCATTTTCACAATATTTATTCTTCCAATCCAGGAACATGGAACATTATTCCATTTCCTTGTGTCTTCCTCAATTTCTTTCATGAGTACTTTATAGTTTTCTGCATATAGATACTTAGCCTCTTTGGTTAGGTTTAGTCCTAGGTATCTTATAGTTTTGGGTGCAATTGTAAATGGGATTGACTCCTTAATTTCTCTTTCTTCTGTTTTGTTGTTGGTGTACAGAAATGCAATTGATTTCTGTGCATTGATTTTATATCCTGACACTTTACTGAATTCCTGTACAAGTTCTAGCAGTTTTGGAGTGGAGTCTTTTGGGTTTTCCACATACAGTATCATATCATCTGCGAAGAGTGATCGTTTGACTTTTTCTTTGCCAATTTGGATGCCTTTAATTTCTTTTTGTTGTCTGATGGCTGAGGCTAGGACTTCTAGTACTATGTTGAATAGCAGTGGTGATAATGGGCATCCCTGCTGTGTTCCTGACCTTAGAAGAAAAGCTTTCAGTTTTTCTCCATTGACAATGATATTTGCTGTGGGTTTTTCATAGATGGCTTTGATAATATTGAGGTATGTGCCCTCTATCCCTACACTTTGAAGAGTTTTGATCAGGAAGGGATGCTGTACTTTCTAAAATGCTTTTTCAGCATCTATTGAGAGTATCATATGGTTCTTGTTCTTTCTTTTATGAATGTGTTCTATCACATTGATTGATTTGCGGATGTTGAACCAATGCTGCAGCCCTGGAATAAATCCCACTTGGTCGTGGTGAATAATCCTTATAATGTACTGTTGAATCCTATTGGCTAGTCTTTTGGTGAGATTTTTTACATCTGTGTTCATCAAGGATATTGGTCTGTAGTTCTATTTTTTGGTGGGATCCTTGTCTGGTTTGGGGATCAAGATGATGCTGGCCTCAAAGAATGAGTTTGGAAGTTTTCCTTCCATTTCTATTTTTTGGAACAGTTTTAGGAGAATAAGAATTAGTTCTTTAAATGTTTGGTAGAATTCCTCTGGAAAGCCGTCTGGCCCTGGGCTTTTGTTTGTTTGGAGACTTTTGATGACTGTTTCAATCTCCTTACTGGTTATGGGCCTGTTCAGGTTTTCTATTTCTTCCTGGTTCAGTTGTGGTAGTTTATATGTCTCTAGGAATGCATCCATTTCTTCCAGATTGTCCAATTTGTTGGCGTAGAGTTGCTCGTAGTATGTTCTTATCATTGTCTGTATTTCTTTGGTGTTAGTTGTGATCTCTCCTCTTTCATTCATGATTTTATTTATTTGGGTACTTTCTCTTTTCTTTCTGATGAGTCTGGCCAGGGGTTTATCAATCTTATTGATTCTACAAAGAACCAACTCCTAGTTTCATTCCTTTTTTTCTATTGTTTTTTTGGTTTCTATTTCATTGATTTCTGCTCTGATCTTTATGATTTCTCTTCTCCTACTGGGTTTAGGGTTTCTTTCTTGTTCTTTCTCCAGCTCCTTTACGTGTAGGGTTAGGTTGTGTACTTGAGACCTTTCTTGTTTCTTGAGAAAGGCTTGTACCACTATATATTTTCCTCTCAGGACTGCCTTTGCTGTGTCCCACAGATTTTGAACCATTGTGTTTTCATTATCATTTGTTTCCATGAATTTTTTCAATTCTTCTTTAATTTCCTGGTTGACCCATTCATTCTTTAGAAGGATGCTCCATGTATTTGTGTTCTTTCCAGCTTTCCTCTTGTGATTGAGTTCTAGCTTCAGAGCATTGTGGTCTGAAAATATGCAGGGAATGATCCTAATCTTTTGATACTGGTTGAGACTTGATTTGTGACCCAGGATGTGATCTATTCTGGAGAATGTTCCATGTGCACTAGAGAAGAATGTGTATTCTGTTGCTTTGGGATGAAATATTCTGAATATATCTGGGATGTCCATCTGGTCCAGTGTGTCATTTAAGGCCTTTATTTCCTTGTTGATCTTTTGCTTGGATGATCTGTCCATTTCAGTGAGGGTAGTGTTCAAGTCCCCTACTATTATTGTATTATTACTGATGTGTTTCTTTGATTTTGTTATTAATTGGTTTATATAGTTGGCTGCTCCCACGTTAGGGGCATAGATATTTAAAATTGTTAGATCTTCTTGTTGGACAGACCCTTTGAGTATGATATAGTGTCCTTCCTCATCTCTTACTATCGTCTTTGGCTTAAAGTCTAATTGATCTGCTATAAGGATTGCCACCCCAACTTTCTTCTGATGGCCATTAGCATGGTAAATTATTTTCCACCTCCTCACTTTAAATCTGGAGGTGTCTTCATGTCTAAAATGAATTTCTTGTAGGCAACATATTGATGGGTTTCGGTTTTTTATCCATTCTGATACCCTGTGTCTTTTGAATGGGGCATTTAGCCCATTAACATTCAGGGTAACTATTGAGAGATATGAATTTAGTGCCATTATTAACCTGTAAGTTGACTGTTACTGTATATTGTCTCAGTACCTTTCTGATCTACTACTTTTAGGCTCTCTCTTTGCTTAGAGGACCCTTTCAATATTTCCTGTAGAGCTGGTTTGGTGTTTGCAAATTCTTTCAGTTTTTGTTTGTCCTGCAAGCTTTTTATCTCTCCTTCTATTTTCAATGATAGCCTAGCTGGATAGAGTTTTCTTGGCTGCATGTTTTTCTCATTTAGTGCTCTGAATATAACATGCCAACTCTTTCTGACCTGCCAGGTCTCTGTGGATAAGTCTGCTGCCAATCTAATATTTTTACCATTGTATGTTACAGACTTCTTTTCCTGGGCTGCTTTCAGGATTTTCTCTTTGTCACTAAGACTTGTCAATTTTACTATTACGTGATGGGGTGTGGACCTATTCTTGTTGATTTTGAGGGTGGTTCTCTGCACCTCCTGGATTTTGATGCTTGTTCCCTTTGCCATATTAGGGAAATTCTCTCCAATAATTCTCTCCAATAGACCTTCTGCTCCCCTCTCTTTCTTCTTCTTCTGGAATCCCAATTATTCCAATGTTGTTTCGTCTTATGGTGTCACTTATGTCTCGAATTCTCCCCTTGTGTCCAGTAGCTGTTTGTCCCTCTTTTGCTCGGCTTCTTTATTCTCTGTCATTTGGTCTTCTATATCACTAATTCTTTCTTCTGCGTCATTTATCCTAGCAGTGAGAGCCTCCATTTTTTATTGCACCTCATTAATAGCTTTTCTTATTTCAACTTGGTTAGATTTTTGTTCTTTAATTTCTCCAGAAAGGGCCTTTATATCTCCAGAGAGGGTTTCTCTAATATCTTCCATGCCTTTTTTGAGCCTGGCTAGAACCTTCAGAATCGTCATTCTGAACTCTTGATCTCACATATTACCAATGTCTGTGTTGATTAGGTCCCTAGCCTTCGGTACTGCCTCTTGTTCTTTTGTTTGTGGTGTTTTTTTCCGTCTTGTCATTTTGTCCAGATAAGAGGATATGAAGGATCAAATAAAATACTAAAAGGGTGGCAAAGACCCCAGAAAAATGCTCTGTAACCAAATCAGAAGAGACCCCAAATTGTGGGGTGGAGAAAGGGGATAAAAAGAGGTTCAGAAAAAAAAAAGAAAAAAATTAAAAGTAAAACATATAAAGAAAAAATATAAAAAAGAAAGAAAAAATATATATATTTAGATAAACTAGTCAAAAAATGTTAAAAAAGAAACGGGTAAAAGTTTTAAAAAATTTAGCAGAAGAAGAAAAAAGAAAGAAAAAAAATTGAATAAAAAATTGAATTAACCGCAAGACTAAAGAATCATGGGGAGAAAGCCACGAGTTCCGTGCTTTGCTTTCTCCTCCTCTGGATTCCGCTGCTGTCTTAGCAATTGAACCTGCTTTCCTTGATAACTTTGTCCTGGCTGGATATTTTGTTGATCTTCTGTGGGAGGGGCCTGTTATAGTGACTCTCAAGTGTCTTTGCCCGAGGCAGGATTGCACCGCCCTTACTGGCAGCCGGACTACGTAATCTGCTCGGGTTCGCTTTTGGGAGCTTCTGTTCCCTGAACGCTTTCTGTAGAGTTCCAGAGGACGGGAATGAAAATGGCAGCCTCCTAGTCTCCGGCCCGGAGGAGCCGAGAGCCCGGGGCCCCACTCCTCAGTGCGCCCCCAGAGGACAGCACCCAATCACTCCCATATCCCCACCCTCTAGACGCGCTCCGAGCTCACTCAGCCCACGACTAGTTCAAGGAAACCCCGAGTTGAGAGTTCGGTCCTTGGCTCTGTCTCTGTATCCGGCTTCTCTGTTCTAACACCTGCGAGCTCTGTGACACTCCGACACCCCCAATCCTTCTGTGTCCCTGTTGGACCTGGGGCCACGTTGACCCCGCGTGGGCTTCACCCCAGTTTAGCCTCTGGAGCAATGATCCTCAGTGGAACAGACTTTTAAATTCCTGATTTTGAGGGGGAGTCAAGATGGCGGGGAAGTAGGTGGAGGCACCCTTTCAACCTGTACTCTAAAGTGAGCTGATTACCTACCAAAGAACTCCGACCACCCATGAAATCAGCCTGAGATCAGAATTATACATGTCTGGATCTCTACAGGAGCAGAAGACGCCAGTGGCAGGTAAAGCCGACTGGGAGCGTCGGACTGATATTGGAAGATAAACAAAAGGGGAAGGGAGCCACCAGAGGTGACCGATTGGAAAGTAATACCCCAATACGTGAGTGCCCTGCATCTTTGGACGAGCATTAACTTGGAGTCTGGTTGAAAGCACTCAAAAAACAAAGAGCAAAGGATCGCGGGGGGAAATATTGGGAACCTGGCAGTTAGGGTCAGGGACCTAAGTCCCCAGACCCAGGACAGCCTCCCCTGGCACTGAGCCAGAGAGAGTGCGGCAGAGAAATCAGGTCTCCATCCCTGAGCCGCCAGTGCACCTGACCCGCCAGCGCGCCCGAGAATGAGTGGGGTCTGGCTCCCGTGAGGGGCTAGGAACCTGGCCACACGGCAATCCTGAAACACGCACGTCCCACACCCTCCCTTGTGAGAGGTTCTCATAGGCTCTAGCCTGGAGCCCTGGCATCCGGAAAAAACAGACATTCCCAGCCCGGGACAGTGGGAAAATCTCAGTGTGCGATCTCTGCTCAGAACCTCTCTGGCGGTCTGGAGCTGCCTAGACAGCCACTGCTGCCCTGGTTTTGGGCACAACGAGGAACCCCTGCATCCCCAGGTACAGTGACTCGGAACTGACTCTGCCAGCAGCTCTTGCAGAACATTCTGAGGCTTCTCTCTGAGAGGGAGGTCGGGGTGCAGTTTGCTCTCCTCTAAAACTCCAAAAACCATCAAAAGCTGTCAAGGTGAGAGAAAACAGATGAAAGAACATAAAACCCCCCAAAGAACAAAAGCCTGAAAAAAAACAGTTTCCTCAGAGCCCACCCCCTTGAGGGGAGCAGGAGGACCTAACTCAGGGAACATCATTGTCTGAAAACCCACGTGGCAGGCTCCTCCCCCAGAAAACCAACCAGGAAGGAAGAAAAAAAAAAAAAGACTACAAGAGAAGAACCACCACTACTTCATAAATACAACTTTTATTTTTAACTCTTTACCAATATTCTGGTTCTTTTTTTTTTACATACATACAGATAATTTTTTAACCTATTTACCATCAAACTGAGATGTAAAGTACATCAAATTCTTTAATAACCTTCTAACCTGAACTTTTTGATACATACACCCGTGTTTTTCTTTTGCTTTTCTATTTTTTTAATTCTTTTTAAATTTTAACTTAGTTTAGTCTAGTTTATTCTTTTTTAATTTTTATTTTCTACTATACATATAGAGTTAAACTTCAAGGTAATCCTCTTTCCCCAATCAATGCTACCCCTATAGGCAAACCAGTTTCTAATACCCCTGTAACTTAGGAAAGTTAAGTCCCTTAACAAAAACATCAAGATACATTCAGGAAGAATCAAAATAACCTTCCTCACCCACACTGAGAATTTATAACCACTCTCCCAATTTTTCCTTCTGTCAGTGTTTCTGTGAATTTGTGTTTGTCCTGATAATATATAAATCTTATACTTGGGGTTCTTTCTGATGAGGTTCTTCCCTTTTTTTTGCTTATATATATATGTATATATATTTTCTCTCTTGTCATATACTTTTATCAGTCTTTTTGTTTGTCTGTTTTTGTTTGTATACTTCACAAATCTTACCTTGTGGCCCATTTGGGCTGAGTCTTCTCTATTATCTTCCCTTTTTTTCCTATCTCTCTCTCTATATCTTTTTTTTTCCCTTTTTTCTTTTCCCTTTTTTTTTCTTTCTTCTTCTCTATTTCTTTTTCTTTTCTTTTTTCTCTCATTTGTGTGGGGAACCTTGATTGCACAGAAGTGTTCCAGGGTGCAGCTTGACTGCACCACAATCGATAAGTCCAGCTGCATCTGTTCAGTCATCTCTTACCAAAATGACTAGGAGGAGGAATACCCAACAGAAGAAAAATACAGAGGATGGACCTTCTGCAACAGAGCTAATGGCTATCGACATAGACAATATGTCAGAAAAGGAATTCAGACTAACAATTATCCAGGCAATAGCTAGGTTGGAGAAAGCCATGGATGACCAAAGAGAATTAATTAGGGCAGAACTGAAAGCCACCAGGGATGATGTTCACAATGTTAGGGCAGAACTGAAAGCCACCAGGGATGATGTTCACAATGCTCTCAATGAGTTCCAATCTAATCTAAATTCTCTAAAAGCTAGGATAACTGAGACAGAAGATAGAATTAGTGATCTGGAGGACAAACAGATAGAGAGAAAGGATCAGGAGGAAGCCTGGAACAAACAGCTCAGAAGCCACGAAAACAGAATCAGGGAAATAAATGATGCCATGAAAAGTTCCAATGTCAGAATTATTGGAATTCCTGAAGGGGAGGAAAAAGAAAGAAGTCTAGAAGATATAGTGGAAGAAGTTGTCTATGAAAATTTTCCCAATCTCACGGAAGGAAACAACGTTCATGTACTAGAGGCAGAGAGATTTCCTCCCAAGATTTTAGATTCTCGAAAGTCCTCACGACAGCTTATAGTTAAAATGAGGAATTATGTTTCACGACAGACCCTCTTAAAAGCAGCAAGGACAAAGAAGCTCCTTACATACAGAGGAAAGCCCATTAGAATAACGTCAGACCTTTCCACAGAGACCTGGCAAGCCAGGAAGGGCTGGCAAAATATATTCAGAGTACTAAATGAGAAGAACATGCAACCAAGAATACTCTATCCAGCAAGACTGACATTTAAAATGGATGGAGAGATAAAGAGTTTCCAAGACCGGCAAGGCTTAAAAGACTATGCAACCACCAAACCGACACTGCAGGAAATATTAAGGGGGGTCCTATAAGAGAGAAAAAATCCTAAGAATATCATTGAACAGAAATATAGAAACAATCTACAGACAGAAAGACTTCAAAGGCAACACGATGTCAATAAAAACCTATCTCTCAATAATCACTCCCAATGTGAATGGCCTAAATGCGCCCATAAAACGACATAGGGTTGCAGATTGGATAAAATGACAGGACCCATCCGTATGTTGTCTACAAGAGACCCATTTTGAACCTAAGGATACACCCAGATTGAAAGTGAAGGGATGGAGAAGCATCTTTCATGCCAGTGGGCCTCAAAAGAAGGCCGGGGTAGCGATTCTCATATCAGATAAATTAGATTTTAAACTAAAGACTGTAATCAGAGATACAGAAGGACACTACATAATTCTTAAAGGGACTATCCACCAAGATGATCTAACAATTGTGAATATCTATGCCCCCAATATGGGAGCACCCAATTACATAAGAAAACTATTAATCAAGATAAAGAGTCATATTGATATGAATACAATAATAGTAGGAGATCTTAATACACCTCTCTCAGAAATAGACAGATCATCGAAGCAGAAAATTAATAAAGAAATAAGAGCATTGAATGAAACATTGGACCAGATGGACCTCATAGACATATACAGAACATTCCACCCTAAAACAACAGAATACTCATTCTTCTCAAGTGCACATGGAACCTTCTCCAGAATAGACCACATACTCGGTCACAAAGCAGGACTCAACCGATACCAAAAGACTGACATTATTCCCTGCATCTTCTCAGATCACAATGCTTTGAAACTGGAACTCAATCACAAGGAAAAGTTCAGAAGGAACTCAAACACCTGGAAGCTAAAGACCACCTTGCTTAAGAATGCTTGGATCAACCAGGAGACCAAAGATGAACTTAAACAATTCATGGAAACCAATGAGAATGAAGACACTTTCGTCCAAAACCTATGGGATACAGCAAAGGTGGTTCTAAGGGGAAATACATAGCCATCCAAGCCTCCCTCAAAAAAATTGAAAAATCCAGAATACACCAGCTGTCTCTACACCTTAAAGAACTGGAGAATCAACAACAAATCAAACCAACTCCACATGCAAGAAGGGAAATAATTAAGATTAGATCAGAGATCAATGAGGTAGAAACGAGAGATACAGTAGAACGTATCAATGAAACTAGAAGCTGGTTTTTTGAAAGAATCAATAAGATCGATAAACCATTGGCCACACTAATCCAAAAGAAAAGAGAGGAAGCCCAAATTAATAAAATTATGAATGAAAAGGGAGAGATCACAACTAACACCAAGGAAATAGAAACAATCATCAGCAATTATTACCAACAGTTATATGCCAATAAGCTAAGCAACCTAGATGAAATGGATGCATTCCTGGAAAACTACAAACTCCCAAAATTGAACCAGGAAGAAAATGACAACCTGAATAGAATGATATCTAATAATGAGATTGAAGCAGTGATCAAAAACCTCCCAAAAAACAAGAGCCCAGGACCTGACGGATTCCCTGGGGAATTCTACCAAACTTTCAAAGAAGAAATAACACCAATTCTCCTGAAGCTGTTCCAAAAAATTGAAGCAGAAGCAAAACTTCCAGACTCTTTTCATGAAGCCAGCATTACCTGATCCCCAAACCAGGCAAAGACCCTACCAAAAAGGAGAATTTCAGACCAATATCACTGATGAATATGGATGCAAAGATTCTCAACAAGATCCTAGCAAACAGGATCCAGCAGCACATTAAAAAGATTATCCACCATGACCAGGTGGGATTCATCCTTGGGTTGCAAGGTTGGTTCAACATTCGCAAATCAATCAATGTGATAGAACAAATCAATAAGAGAAGAGAGAAGAACCACGTGGTCCTCTCAGTTGATGCAGAAAAAGCATTTGACAAAATCCAGCATCCGTTCCTGATGAAAATGCTTCAAAGTATAGGGATGGGGGGAACATTCCTGAACTTCATAAAATCTATCTATGAAAGACCGACAGTAAATATCATCCTAATGGGAAAAAGCTTGCAGCCTTCCTGTTGAGATCAGGAACATGACAAGGATGCCCATTCTCACCACTCTTGTTCAACATAGTATTAGAAGTCCTAGCAACGGCAATCAGACAACAAAGAGAAATAAAAGGTATCCAAATTGGCAAGGAAGAAGTCAAACTCTCTCTCTTCGCAGATGACATGATTCTTTATATGGAAAACCCCAAAGACTCCACCCCCAAACTACTAGAACTCATACAGCAATTCATTAACGTGGCAGGATACAAAGTCAATGTACAGAAATCAGTGGCTTTCTTATACACTAACAATGAAAATACAGAAAGGGAAATTAGAGAATCGATTCCATTTACTATAGCACCAAGAACCATAAGATACCTGGGAATAAACCTAACCAAAGAGGTAAAGGATCTGTACTCGAGGAACTACAGAACACTCATGAAAGAAACTGAAGAAGACACAAAAAGATGGAAGACTGTTCCATGCTCTTGGATTGGAAGAATAAACATTGTTAAAATGTCTATACTGCCTAGAGCAATCTATACTTTTAATGCCATTCTGATCAAAATTCCACCGGTATTTTTCAAAGAGCTGGAGCAAATAATTCTAAAATTTGTATGGAATCAGAAGAGACCCCGAATTGCTAAGGAAATGTTGAAAAACAAAAACAAAAGTGGCGGCATCACGTTACCCGATTTCAAGCTTTACTCCAAAGCTGTGATCACCAAGACAGCGTGGTATGGCATAAAAACAGACACATAGACCAGTGGAACAGAGTGGAGAGCCCAGATATGGACCCTCAACTCTATGGTGAAATAATCTTCGACAAAACAGGAAAAAATATTCAATGGAAAAAAGACAGTCTCTTCAATAAATGGTGTTGGGAAAACTGGACAGCGATATGTAGAAGAATGAAACTTGACCATTCTCTTACACTGTACACAAAGATAAACTCGAAATGGATAAAAGACCTCAACGTGAGACAGGAATCCATCAGAATCCTAGAGGAGAACATAGGCAGTAACCTCTTCGATATCAGCCACAGCAACTTCTTTCAAGATATGTCTCCAAAGGCCAAGGAAACAAAAGCAAAAATGAACTTTTGGGACTTCATCAAGATCATAAGCTTCTTCACAGCAAAGGAAACAGTCACCAAAACAAAAAGGCAACCCACGGAATGGGAGAAGATATTTGCATATGACAGTACAGACAAAAGGTTGATATCCAGGATCTAAAAAGAACTTCTCAAACTCAACACACACAAAACAGAGAATCATATCAAAAAATGGGCAGAAGATATGAACAGACACTTCTCCAACGAAGACATACAAATGGCTATCAGACACATGAAAAAATGTTCATCATCACTAGCCATCAGGGAGATTCAAATTAAAACCACATTGAGATACCACCTGACACCAGTTAGAATGGCCAAAATTAGCAAGACAGGAAACAACGTGTGTTGGAGAGGATGTGGAGAAAGGGGAACCCTCTTACACTGTTGGTGGGAATGCAAGTTAGTGCAGCCACTTTGGAGAACAGTGTGGAGATTCCTGAAGAAATTAAAAATAGAGCTTCCCTATGACCCTGCAATTGCACTGCTGGGTATTTACCCCAAAGATACAGATGTAGTGAAAAGAAGGGCCATCTGTACCCCAATGTTTATTGCAGCAATGTCTATGGTCGCCAAACTGTGGAAAGAACCAAGATGCCCTTCAGCAGATGAATGGATAAGGAAGATGTGGTCCATATACACAATGGAGTATTATGCCTCCATCAGAAAGGATGAATACCCAACTTTTGTAGCAACATGGACGGGACTGGAAGAGATTATGCTGAGCGAAATAAGTCAAGCAGAGAGAGTCAAGTATCATATGGTCTCACTTATTTGGGGAGCATAACAAATAACATGGAGGACATGGGGAGATGGAGAGAAGAAGGGAGTTGAGGGAAACTGGAAGGGGAGATGAACCATGAGAGACTATGGACTCTGAAAAACAACCATGGGTTTTGAAGGGGCGGGGGGGGGTGGGAGGTTGAGGAACCAGGTGGTGGGTAATAGGGAGGGCACGTACTGCATGGAGCACTGGGTGTGATGCCAAAACAATGAACACTGTTATGCTGTAAATAAACAAACAAACAAAAAAAAAAGTAAAAAAAAAGTTCTGATTTTGTGCTCCGTTGCTCTGCCGCTTGCCGGGAGCGGCCCCTTCCCCGTGGTCTATCTTCCTGTCATTTTAGATTCACTTCTCTGCCAGTCCTACCTTTCAGAATGTGACTGGTTTTCTGTTTCTAGAATTGCTGTTCTTCTTCTCTTCGATATCTCCTTGTATTTGTAGGTGTTTGCGATATTTAGATAAACTATCGAGCTGATCTCCTGCTACCTGATGTAGTCTCAGCCTGCTACTTCTCCACCATCTTGACTCCTCCTCTCGATAATGGCCGGTAGTAATGCTTTTAAATATTATTCAGAGAACTGTAATTATCTAAATAAGTCTAGCATCCCCTCCAACATTCCATTTTTTCCTTTGCATTTATCCTTTAATTTTTTATATTATGGTAAAAAACATATAACAGGAAATGTACCCGTGTAATAAAAATTTAAGTGGAAAGTACAGTATTGTTAACTATATGCGTTTTGTTGTACAGTAGATATCTAGAACTTATTCATTTTGCCTGATTAAAACTCTGTATTCATTGGACTGCAACTCTTGATTTCTAACTCCCTCCAGCTTCCGGTATGCCATTGTACTTTCTATTCTATGTTTTTGATTACATTAGATCCCATCTATATGTGGAATCATGCAGTATAGGTCCTTGTGTCTGATTTCACTTAACATGTAGTGCTTAAGGTTGTCATGTATGATAGTATTGTCTTCTCTTTAAAGGCTAAATAATATTCCTTTATATGTACATACTGTATTTCCCTTTATATCAACCATTCATGGGCATTTAGGTTGTTCCTAATTATTGGCTATTGTGAAAAATGCTTCAATGAACATGAGAGTGCAAGTATCTCTTTGAGATACTCTTTTCAATTTTTTTTACATGAATTCACAGACATGGACTTGCTGGATCATATAGTAGTCTTATTTTAGTTTTGTGAAACCTAATACTATTTTCCATAGCAGCTAAATCACTAACATTCCCTAAGGGTTCTTGTTTTTCCACATACTTGCCAAAACTTGTTATCTTACAAATAACTCAAATCCTTTGACAGTCACAGTTGCTCTTGGCTCTACACTGAGAGAACCTTAGTCCTCTTATTAATGATGCACCCAAATGATGTATATGGACACCCCTAGAATCCTACTTCAGTGCTGTGGCTGGCAGTTGTGCTCAATAAGCAGTGTCCACACAATATTGGTCATTAAATACATAAATATATCTTGTTAAGTATTAAATATACTTAATATATACTTAAATATATTATAATAATATTTATTATATTATCTCTGTGTACAGGAATGCTTCAAATCTTTACCCATAGATTTTTATTTTTATTTTTTAAAGATTTTTATTTATTTATTTACCAAACAGAGATTACAGGCAGAGAGAGAGGAGGAAGCAGGCTCCCCATGGAGCAGAGAGCCCAATGTAGGGCTTTTTCCCAGGACCCTGAGATCATGACCTGAGCCCAAGGCAGAGGCTTTAAACCACTGAATCACCCAGGCTCCCCTACCCAGGCATTTTTAGTCTCATGTTAGATATCTAACAAGCTGTGTCCTGGTACTGTTCCATCTCTACCATTCTGTCTGCTTCTGTGGCTGGGATAAAACCAGTGCAGCTTAACCCCTCATTCATTTAAAGATGTTTTTCTTTATTACTCTTAGTTGAATTTAATTAAAAAGAAATTGAAAAAAATTAGAAATGCAAAAATTTATGACTGCATGGCAGCCCAGAGCTACTTATTATCAATATTAATTTATTGGACCTAATAGTACTTATATTTCAATTATACCTGAGGTTACTACTCTTTTATATCAGTGTCTGAAAATTAGTACTGCATCACTAAGGAATTATAAAACTATGTTCTACATCCTTAGTTAAAGAAAGAAGAGAAATATTCAATGCACTTTACAGGTTTTTATTAAAAATGTGTAAAATAATAAAAATTTAGGTTTAAATGAACTGCAAATGAATAGCTGATTGATGTTACAAGAATGATGGCTCAAAGACTATTGCTTTTCCTTAAACTAAGTATAATATGCAGCACTTATTTTATTTTTGAAAGATAATTTTTCTCATAGCAAGACGTTCAAACCCAACTTTTTGGGGGGATTCGATATCTTATAGTTACCATCAAGAGAGAGCATAGGGCGCCTGGGTGGCTCAGTGGGTTAGGCCGCTGCCTTCGGCTCAGGTCATGATCTCAGGGTCCTGGGATCGAGTCCCACATCGGGCTCTCTGCTCAGCAGGGAGTCTGCTTCCCTTCCTCTCTCTCTGCCTGCCTCTCTATCTACTTGTGATCTTTCTCTGTCAAGTAAATAAATAAAATCTTAAAAAAAAAAGAAGAGAGAGCATAATAATGAACTGCATCAACATATGGTAAACCAAACAATGTAAACTCTTAAATCTCATTGAGTTATTATTTAATCATGTGTACCTATCTGTAGTTATGCATTGCTTTGACATAAACAGTGGACTAAATATTTCAGTGTTCCCCTAACTGGTATGTTGGGAAATCATAGAACACAAATCCAGACAAAACAAACACACAGACAAACCAACATATCTCACATCCACACACATACTGACATGTTATAATAAAATAGTATTCTGTATTCTAATATATAAATAAATACTGACACAAAGAATTGAAGAAGTAACTTTACAGAGAGATTTCTCAGATGCTTCAATTTAATGTAGTGCTATGGCACTCTGCACTGAGAATCTCCAAGAACTAAGCACTCTGTGTTATCTTCACAAACACAGAGATTCAGTGAAAACATTTCAGGTCACTCCTGTAAACATCTCTCAGAACAGGACTGCCAGTTTAGAAATCAAATATATTTAAGATGTATGGATAAGATACAGAGCATGAATAGAACTCAGTAAGAGTCTAAGTTGAGGCAATGAAGCTCTATGATTATTTGTCATGTTTTTTTAGTCAATTAAAATCTTAAAGGAGAATATGACTTGTAGAACAGAACTTGAATGCGCTAGTAAAGGGAGAAGGTATTTTTCCCCTTCTTCCTATTTTCTAGCTCAGTGTCTTATTTCCCACTGCAAATGTGGGAGAGGCTAGAAGATCTAGAAGAGTGAATAATAGAATGGAGATCATAATACTTAAAACTGGACTTGTACTGAAATACAGCTGAAATAATGCTGAAAAATGCATTTATAATGCTTTTTTAAAGTTAAATTACACAAAACATTTCCTTCTTAAAAGATATGGTGGCTTATTTTATGTTTTTACCTGGAAATTTTTTTCTTAAGATTTTATTTATTTATTTGACAGACAGAGATCACAAGCAGGTAGAGAGGCAAGCAGAGAGAGAGAGAGAGGAGGAGGAAGCAGGTTCCCACTGAGCAGAGAGCCCGATGTGGGGCTTGATCCCAGGACCCTGGGATCATGACCTGAGCTGAAGGTAGAGGCCTTAACCCACTGAGCCACCCAGGCACCCTTACCTGGAAATTTTTACCTCTTAAACTCTCCTATGAAAAATATAGTGTAGAGAATATAGTCCTGTAATAGTGTTATTTGATGACAGATACAGACTACACTTATCATGGTGAGCATTGAATAATGTGTAGAATAATGTATATACCTGGAAGTTACATGACATTGTATGTTAATTATACCTAAATAAAAACAAATGAAAGGAAATGGTGAGATAAATTCTACTTGATCTATTTACATTTAAAAATAAGATACAAGTCTCAACACCTAATTTAAGTTAATAAAATGTATTCTTAAAATATTTTAAATAGAGAGCTTATTATTCTGATATCATCTTTCTAATGTATTTCTTTTAAGTCTCAAGAATAAACATATTTTAGAAATAACTTTCTTTGATTAACAAGTCAAGGCACTATTTGAACATCTATATACAAAGTTGCCTTATCTATTTTACAAATCCAATTAAATGGGCCATTTTTATATGAGTAAGCCAAGTACTCACAAATCTGTATCATTTTCCAAGTATTTACAGTTACCTTAAAATATCACTGAATAAGGCGCCTGGGTGGCTCAGTCTTTAAGCATCTGCCATCAGCTCAAGTTGTGGCCCTGGGTTCGAGTCCCAGGCTCCCTGCTTGGTGGGAAGCCTGCTTCTCCATCTCCCACTCCCCCTGCTTATGTTCCCTCTCTCACTGTGTCTCTATCATATAAATAAGTAAAATCTTAAAAAAAATAGAATATCACTGGATGAATATTGTAAGAAATTTAATAAATAAAGTAAAATAAATTAAACTTCAGAGTTTTTTTTAAAGGTTGTGAATATTGTTCAACAAATTAGAAATAACTGTCCAGCAAAATATCACAGACATTATTCATGGATGTATAAATACTTTAATGATGAAATGTTGACCATTGTATACTTTGTACAGTCCTATTCCTTTGGTCTTGAAGGGATAGGACTTGTAACCAAGTGAAGAACCAGTACTAAATATAACCAACAAAAGGAGCAGAGGATGGAACATAATGTAATATGGAAGTTGTACTAAAAAGAAAATATTAAATTTGTGGTTAACTTTTTAAAATATTGTATGTTTAGATACTTGAGTGTCATCCTTGTGCAGGGGCCATGCCAATCTCTGTATTGTTCCATTTACATTTACATTTTAGTATATGTGCTGTCAAAGCAAGCACACATGGTTAGACATTTGAAAACCCAGATTACAAGCTAAAATTTAAGAGTAAGGAAAGTTTGTGGTCTGGTAATATTTTCCCCTCCTGAAAAGAAATATAAATTATGTAAATAATCTTTTCTTATCCATGCTAGTGAATGATATTTTAGTAATGATTTATATAATCCTCAAAAAATACTAAAATTATAAACTCTTAATAACAAGGAAAAATAGATATGGAGATAAATTATTTTAAAATCCCAAGTAGCCACAGATAGACTTACTTAGAAGAAAATGTAATGGTCATAATGTTTACTGTTTATATTATGTTAATATTTTGCTTTATCTTTGGTTTAATTCTGATACAAATGCCAGGGCTGAAGATACCCAGTTCTTATGGGACTCGGCATTCCTTATCACTTCTGTCCTAAAACAAATTAAGTGTGAGTTTTGAAATATTACTGTATGTTTCCATATAAGAATTTTTTTTTTAAGATTTTATTAATTTATTTGCCAGAGAGAGAGAACAAGAGAACACAAGCAAGGGGGAGTGGCAGGCAGAGGGTGAACACACTCTTCTCTGAACAAGGAGCTTGATGCGGGACTGGATCCCTAGGACCCCAGCACAACCCCAGCCAAAGGCAGATGCTTAATAAACTGAGCCACCCAGGTGCTCCTATATATAAATATATATATTTAAGAGCTCTTAAATATATATAAATATCTGGAAATTTTCAATAATGATAATTACTGATAGTTTTAACATTATCTGGATCAGTTTATTGTGGATCAATATTACAGTCCAATGATTATGAACATAACTAAACTTTAGAGTGAATCTGAAGAAAATGTATGTTATTAAAATATTTTTAAAATATCAGGCAATACAGAAAAGTATGATCTGTCATCATTCCATCTTGAGATACCCACATTTCACACATTAATGGATATCCTGCTGGGCAATTTAATTGTAAATACATGCAATTGCCTATTAATTTAGTTGTTTGTTTTTATAATGATTGGATACATATATGATTATATTTAATTTTTTTTCTCACTTACAATAGTGGAGAGTATTTCCGGGGCAATGATACACTAGTTCAGTAAAGAAGACCTTCAATTGTTCATTTGCTGTCAATATTTTAATACCTAGCCTGAAAATTCATGGAAAGTAGTGTGATATATTGATGGGGCAATGAACTTATCTTTATGGTGGTTCAATCCTTAGCAAAAGCTGGCTGGAAAAAGTACAATTTAGGAACGACAATGTGAAGAAAATATAGCTGTCTCTTTTGAGATTTCTAGAAGATGTTCTTTGGTTTTAGCAGAGTGCTGGTTAGACTATGTATGGTTTGGAATTTGCTGAACTCTGCTTCCACATAATGTTTCAAACAATGATACTTTGATGTCTCCATTGTATTTTCTGTAGACTTGTCATTAAAAAGGACTCTTTATAACATAGCAAAATAACGATTTCATGAAGATTTTTGAGTGGGAAATGCTTTTCTACTCATTAATTAGCTTGTTTTTTTATCTCATTGTTGTGAATGGTTTAGCTTGAATATGTCCCACTTCATGACAGTCCAAAACCCAAAGATTTGTTGTCTTTCTTTAGCAACTTCTTATAACTTGCTTATAAATGGCATGAATTTAAATTTTAATACTAACTCCCTTTATTTTTTCCTTCATGTGATATTTCTGTTCTATTTTTACTTCCTTATATATGTTCTGTAATCTATTTGAAATCCTTTTTATATTGAAGCAAGGTAAAAAATAATACCATAGAGAAAGATGTAAGTAAACTAATAAAAGCAGTTGCTTTGTTTATGTAGAGATAATTCTAGGGGGAAAAGTCCACATTTTGGCTCTCAGGAATAAAGAATGCTGGTAATTTCTTTTGGTTTCTGAGTGTGGTTTATGGGAACAGAGGCTTGTGGATGAGGTATGTAGTTATGAGATTTATGTTCCAACAATCATTTGCCACATGGCACACTTGTACTCAAATTCTTCTGTCAACCTCTTCAATTTGGTTCACTTATATACTTAAAAAGACCCCTGTAAACCTGATAACCTTCTTTGGTTTTAAGCATTACAAAACAAAGCAAAACAAACAAAGCAAAACATGTTGGAGCTCATTCTACATTTCCTGCTCTGGACCTAGAATTTTGCATTTCTGCAAGAGTCATAATTCCCTTTAGTGAAAAATGGTATTTAGAGTCTGCCATCTGAATGATAGGGTATTTGTTGCTCTTAGAATTGGTCACTATCCCTAGACCTTTTGCAATAAATAAAGCCAGGAAATATATATGATTTAAAAGAAGAAGTAAATTGCAAATTATAGTGATACTTCGGTTTAAATTTAGGATTGCAGGATATTGCTTATATCTTTTATATACTTGGAATTTTTCTCAGACACTAAAATTTTTAGTTCCCAAATATTAATGTAATTATTTATTTGGTATGCTTATTTCAAAATAATGACATTAGCATTACCACTAACTGTATTACTAAAAGCTGTTTAAGGTTTGTTTCTTTCCCCCAATTATTTTTATCCCATTTATTTATTTTGATTTATTTTATAATCAAATTACTGTGTTTTAAGTCCACTTGAAATATTTTCTCTTTGTGTGAGGGAGCCACCAAACTCAGGTTTATGGGTTCTATTTCTTTCAGGGTTTTTAGGATTCCTTTCTTTTTCTACTATGATTTAATTTTGTTTTATAATTATGCAAAACCTTTTTAAGCTTCCAAAGTCGTATCTACATAACAGAGTATATTCAGAAAAAGTGTAACTTCTATCTGCCCTCCATATAACTATTTTATACCCTTAGTGGATTATTCTTCCATTTGAAATAAGCAGGTGCGGACAATTAAATTTTTTTTTATGAAGATAGTTGTTGCCACAAATAGATTTTATTCATACTCATACCTTAATTTATTATAACCTCAGAACCCCATGGGACTCATAATTTCCCTAGAAGAAAATGATATTTTAAAAATATTTATCTATTTTATTTTATTTATTTTTATTTTTATTTTTTTTAAAGATTTTATTAATTTATTTGTCAGAGAGAGAGAGAGACAGAGAGAGAAAGATCACAAGTAGGCAGAGAGGCAGGCAGAGGCAGAGGGAGAAGCAGGCTCCCTGCCGAGCAAGGAGCCCGATATGGGACTCGATCCCAGGATGCTGGGATCATGACCCAAGCCAAAGGCAGCTGCTTAACCAACTGAGCCACCCAGGCGTCCCTATTTATCTATTTTAAAAAGAGTTGTGCATACACACATGTGGGGGGGGGGCGCAAAGGGAGAGAGAGAGAAATAGACTCCCTACTACGTGCAGAGCATAGGACTTGATCTTAGGACCCTGAGAGATTGTGACCTGAGCCAAAATCCAGAGTTGGACACAATGGACATAGTCACCCAGGTGCCCCAAAGAAAATAATTTTTAATTCACCATTTCTGGGATGATGGAGATTCTAAAGGTAGTCATATATAAAATATCTCATTGATGAAGAAGTAAGTTGTTACATATCCAGTCTAATAAAGCTAATAGCTAAGAACAATCGGTTGGCTTTGATTTAAGATTAAAGTTGACTAAAGTATAACTAAGATTGATTTTCATAGGTGGTTTGTGGAAGTAAAGATGGAATATCAATGGGTAAATATTACTGAGATAATTTACGATGTTGTCACACACATGCATGCAGATAAAGATAAAATAAAAAGAGAGTAGGAAGTCGAACCAAGAAAGACATAAAAGGAGAAGGAAGAAAGGAAGGAAGGAAGGAAAAGGGAAGGGAAGGAAAGAAAAGAAAAGGTAAAGTAAAGTAAAGTGAAGAAAAGAAAAGAAAATAGAAAAGGAAAGAAAAGGAAAAAGGAAGGAAGGGAAAAAGAGAAAGGGAGGGAGAGAAGGAAGGAAGTTAGTTTGTTTAATTGGAAACCAAGAAAAGATTTGTTTTAAAAAAAATAAGTTTCTGCAATATTTATTGAATGCAGACAAAATATTTGGCTCTGATAACTAAGAATAGCAGTTAAAGTAAAGGGAAATAATTAGATGGAAGAGTCAGTGTCATTATCATAAAAATTAACATCAGTTGCTCATAAGAAGCAATAATTTGCCTTGCCCCAAGAACATAGTAGCTCATAAAAGGAACACTGAAAGATATGGCAGACAATATATTTGGTAGCATTGCTACAATAAACATTGCAGAGAGGATCAAATGGTTGGGGACTGAGTGCCTTGTAGTAAAAGATGAGAGCACTGGGCCATTGTGATAATAGCCATCAAAGTGTGGAGGAGTGTCAATCTTGAAAGTTCTCATCATGAGAAAAAATGTAACTGTGCTTTGATGATGTTAACTAGACTTATTGTGGTGATCATTTCTATAGTATATACAATTCATCTTATATTGAATCATTCATTAGGTGGTACAGCTGAAACTAATATAATGTTATTTGTCAACTTTATCTCAATTAAAAAAAAAGAGAAGAAAATTGTGGCAACAAAAGAGATACTAAAGATGAATAGTTACAGAGAAAAGACCATGTGAAGACATACCTAGAAAGTGGCCCTCCGCCAGCCAAAGAGAGAGGCCTCAGGAGAAGTCAAACCAGCTGAAACCTTGATATTGGCCTTTTAGCCTCCAGAATGATGAAAAAATAAATTTCTGTTAATTAAACCAGAAAAAAAGAAAAGAAAAAAGGAAATGTTCCATTTGTTTTTTATTTTTTGTTTTTTTAATTTTCAAAGATTTTATTTATTTATTTGACAGAGAGAGTGAGAGAACACAAGCAGGGAGAATAGCAGAGGAAGGGGAAGAAGCAGCCTCCAGTCAAGTAGGGAGCCATGTGGGGCTTAATCCCAGGACCCTGGGATCATGACCTGAGCTAAAGGCAGACAGTTAACCATCTGAGCAACCCAGGCACCCCGTGTTGGCTTTAAAGAGAAATCTTTTGAAGGAGAAAAATAATCTAGATTAATTCATATTTTAATGTTATAAAACCCTCTTATTATATAGTAAAATATGTATGTACATTTATAAAATAAATATATTGTACATAATTCATAAGTTAATATTACTATAACTACTAAAGAATCCTTAATAGCCTAGTAGAATTGAAAAAAACAGAAATATTTTAGTATTCTTATTTTACAAATGAAGAATATAAGTTTCAGAGATGATAAGAGTGTTCAGTAAAGATAAAAAAATGTACTAACAAAATGAGATGAATGCATAAGTTTCTTAATTCTGTTTTTTATTGTACCAGGTCATTTCTGTCATATATGAACCATATATGTCTCACATTTATTTATTAAGATATACTATATGATATAACAGCTTGTATTATTTCTGGGCATTATCAAAATAAATAAAAACAAAAAAAATAAAAATTTCTGGGCATTATCAAAATAAATAAAAACAAAATAAATAAAAAACAAAATAAATAAAATAAATAAAAAAAATAAATAAAAAATAAATAAATAAAAAATAAAAACAAAATAAAAAAAAAGTTAGTAAAATAATTCTGCATGCATTGTCTCATTTGATCGTCAAAGCAATCTTGAGATGTAGCACTGGTGGCCCCATTTCTTAGATTAAAATCAGCATCAGAGAATTTGTGTGGTTTCTCCAAACCCTTGAAACTAATGTGATAAAAAGGGATTCATAGTCAGGAGTTTTGATTCTAAATTAAGTATTCTTTTTACTAACCTGTAATTTTCAATATTGTAACAACTTAATCAATTGGTTAAGTTATATACTCAATTAAAATTTATTGAACAGGAACGCCTGGGTGGCTCAGTGGGTTAAGTGGCTGCCTTCGGCTCAGGTCATGATCCCAGCGTCCTGGGATTGAGTTCCACATCAGGCTCCGTGCTCGGCGGGGAGCCTGCTTCTCTCTCTGTCTCTGCCTGCCACTCTGTCTGCCTGTGCTCACTCTCGCTCTCTTTCTCTCTGACAAATAAATAAATAAAATTAAAAAAAATTTTTCCATTCAGCATACATTGTTTAACCAAGGTAATTTTTCATCATAACAGACTTACATAATAATTACTAAATGTTCCTAACAGACTTACATAATAATTACTAAATGTTCCTACCATTCATATAATAACTGTTAAGAATTTTCACTTTTATTATCAATACTAATTATTCTCAGAGTGCCAGCTATTGTGCTTAGTGATAAACATAGATTTATATACCTTGAATAAAAGAAATTAAATGCATATTATTCTACGATAGTGCCAGCTCAGACAAATTTTGGTGAGGTACCATTTTGATATCATTCATTATGCAACAAGTTTAAAATGGCAAATGAGCAAATTACAAAAATAGTTGGATAATTATCTTTGGTCATGAGAATGACTAGTTTTATTTTCTTAATATACTGTGAATTCTTATTGAGTAGAAATTAAATGTTGTAATTATGTGTTTTTTTTACCCTTCAAATCCTAATTAGTACAAACTATGTTCAATAAATTTTTTTTAAGATTTTATTTATTTATTTGTCACCCAGGTGTCCCTGCTGAATGGAAATTTTTCACAAAGAATTATTTCTCTTGTCTTTAAAAACTTCTATTGACAATTGAATAGGTCAAATAAGAACCACTGTGAAATGGGTTGAAAGGATTACTGGCATAATTCATCATTTACACATTGTATTACTAGAGTGCAAGGCTTTTTGAACTTTAATGAATGCCACACTTGTCTTTAAAATTTACAAGTGATTTTCTAGTCATGTTGTATGCAGAGCCTGATTCCAAATTTCGTTTTTAGTAGACTCTAAGGCACATTTAAATGAATGCTAGGAAAAGTGGTGACCTGCATGAGATATGAGGGATTCTTTTTTTCCCCCCTTTTTCTTTTCCAATTTAATTTAGTCTGCTTCATTTTCTATACTTTGGCACCATTCCCATTTTTGACCCAAGATTAAATACATCATCAGCACAATGCTTGCTTCTAGGTACCCACTTTGGAATCCAACAGACCCAGTCACAATTTGGAATGTGATCCAAACTAGTTATATGACAACAGGTAAGTTATAACTTTTCTATGATTCATCTTCTTCTCCTGAAAAATGATGATTTAACAAAAAAGCCTCACATGGTTATTACAAAAAGCTTACTTAGCATAGGTAGCAAATATGTTCCAAGTTATGGCTATAACCATTATAGTAAGTCACATTGAAGGATGTGAAGTTACTTTAAGAATTAAGCAACAGAAGTATTGTGCATTTAAACACTTATGGTTGGGGGTGGGGTTGAAGACATGGACAGACAGACAGGCTTTCCTCCTTTACATATACAATAGTATTTAGTCTTGAGAAAAGGAAAAAAAAAATCAAGAATTGTGAGTTTATTTAGATTAAAAGTAAGAATGTACCTGTAGTTTTGGACAAACCTAGGTACTTAAACTTTTCCTGGCTTACTTCAGTTAATTTGCTTCTTTAAGTAATACAAATCTTAGTAAACAAAAATTGATAATTATTATACTTTGGAATAATTTTTGCTTCTTTTTCAGATAGTATAGAGAAATGCAGTTGCATTTTCCATACATTTTCAATCTTTAATGTAAGGAAGACAAACTATAAAAGACTCTTAACTATAGGAAACAAAATGAGGGTTGCTGTAGGGGAGGTGGGTGGGTGGATGGGTGCCTGGGTGATGGACTTTAAGGAGGGCACGTGATGTACTGAGCACTGGGTGTTATATACAACTGATGAATCATTGAACTATTCATCTGAAACTAATGATACACTATGCCAACTAACTTAATGTAAATAAATAAATTAAAAAATAAAGTACAAAAACAAGCAAAAAGACCAACATAAGTAAAAGAAAAAAAAAGAGAAACCCAACCAAAATGAACTCCAAGAATAAGATTTATATAGTATAAAAACAAAAACGAATACACAGAAACACTGACAAAAATAAGATGGGAAGGTGATTATAAATCCTCATGTGGACAAGGAAGGTTATTTCAGTTCTTCTTGGGTGTATCTTGTTATCTTTTTAAAGCACTCAACTTTTTAGAGATACAGAGAAATTAAAACTGGTTTATATATAATTGTATTGATATATATAATTGTACATGATTGTTTTGAATAGAGAAAAAGGATTACCTTGAAGCTTATATCTATCTATGTATCTATCTATACATAAAAAAAAAGAAAAAAGAAACACAGCTATATGTATAAAGTTAAAAAGTTATTATGGAATATGTTTTATTAAACATCTAGTTGTAATAGTAATGGCCAAAATTAACAGGACAGGAAACAACGTGTGTTGGAGAGGATGTGGACAAAGGGGAACCCTCTTACACTGTTGGTGGGAATGCAAGTTGGTGCAGCCACTTTAGAAAACAGTGTCTAGATTCCTCAAAAAATTAAAAATAGAGCTACCCTATGACCCTGCAATTGCACTACTGGGTATTTACTCCAGAGATACTGATGTAGTGACAAGAAGGGCCATCTGTATCCCAGTGTTCATAGCAGCAATGGCCACAGTCGCCAAACTGTGGAAAGAGCCAAGATACCCTTCAATAGACAAATGGATAAAGAAGATACGGTCCATATATACAATAGAATATTATGCAGCCATTAGAAAGGATGAATACCCAACTTTTGTATCAACATGGATGGGACTGGAGGAGATTATATTGAGTGAAATAAGTCATGCAGAGAAAGGCAATTATATGGTTTTAGTTACTTGTGGAGCATAAGGAATAACATGGAGGACATTAGGAGAAGGAAGGGAAAAGTGAATTGGGAGAAATTGGAGGGGGAGATGAACCATGAGAGAATGCGGACTCTGAGAAACAAACTGAAGTTTTAAGAGGGGAGGAAGGGGTGGGGAGATGGGTGAGCCTCATGGTGGTTATGAAATAAGACACGTATTGCATGGAGCACTGGGTTTGGAACATAAACAATGAATCTTGGAACATTTAAAAAATTAAAAATAGAGTAAAAAAAAGAATTTTCTTTTTCTTTATTTTATTTTATTTTATTTTATTTTCAGTGTTCCAAAATTCATTGTTCCCATATTTTTTTTTTAAAGATTTTATTTATTTATTTGACAGACATCACAAGTAGGCAGAAAGGCAGGCAGAGAGAGAGAGAGAGGAGGAAGCAGGCTCTCTGCTTGGCAGAGAGCCCCAAAATTCATTGTTTATGCACCACACCCAGTGCTCCATGCAATATGTGCGCTCCATAATACCCACCACCAGGCTCACCCAAGCCCCCCAACTCCCGCCCCTCCAAAACCCTCAGTTTGTTTCTCAGAGTCCACAGTCTCTCATGATTTGTCTCCCCATCTGAATTCATATATATATATATATATATATATATACACACACAGAGAGAGAGTATATATATATACTCAATACAATTTTAAAAATAGTTGTTAGTTTATCTTCCTTGAGGCAGAGGCAGAACAAAGGAAAATGATGAGTATAGACTGCTTTACATTACCTCTCAAGAAAATTGGATAGGTACAGAGCAAAGATGCAGGTTGACTAGAACACTTAGGAGAATACTGTTGATATCTGTGCTGTAGTGAAAACGTTTTCCCCTGAGATGGAATAAATTGCTCATTTAAAAAAAAAACTGATTTATCTTGATGACAATGTGAGTTTTTGTAGCATCATAAAACAAGCACATTTATGGTAATTTATGATTTCTTTGAAGAAACTAATGTACCTTTGACTATAATGTAATTTCTTACAATGGGAGGTTGTAAAAAGAGGTAGATAGGCAGTTACATCCCACTTTGAGTTAAATAAAGCATATTTAAACATGCTAAAAATGTGGTAGTATTACTTTCTCAAGGATATTTCTGTCTTTGTTTTAGGTTCTCAATAGATAATCTAATTATTAATGCTTAAAATTTTATTTTTTCCCTTAGAATTATTTAGCATTGACTTTATTCATTCACAATACCTACATGAACAAATTTGAGCTTTTCTGACATTAAAATTCTTGAAAAAGAAAGACCTACATCAATTACAGTGAATGAACAATCAAGAAAGCACACCTGCTCCTTCTTTTAATTTTGATGATGTGAATAAGGTGACTGAAACCTAACTATTTTGTGTCTAAATATAGTCCTGGGTTATCTAGATTTATTGCTTAAATAGACGTATAAAGAATATTTTACCATCTTTCCACAATTCTTATTCAACTAATTTTTACTTATTTATATTCAGCTATCATTGGGAACCCTTTCTTTCAGTACTCTGCCAATTATTAAATCCCTCCTAGTCTGTACCAAATAGCTTCCTAATTGGTCTTTTTGAATCTATACTCAGTCTTATTTAGTGTCCTTGGATACATTTTCTAAAATATTAAATTCATTAAATCATTCACTTTGTAAAATATCTACCAGGAGCCCTCAATGTCTACTATAAAAATTTTTGTGAATTATGTTGGAATTCAAGGATTTTCACTGCCTGTGCCCAACCAACATTTCTAAAATGTGTGCCAGGAGCAAACTTATTTAATATTGACAATTTGTTAAATTAGCTACCTAGTTAATAAGTTATGAGTAATAGAATAGAACAACTATAGTCATAGTTGTTGTACTAACTCTGATGCATGATTTATTTACATGACATTCCACAACATTTATCTCATTCAATCTATGCAAAAATCTTTTTTAAAAGGGATTATTATCCTCACGTTGTATATGGGAAAACTGAGATTGAAAAGTTACTGGTAAATAACTTGGGTAAAATTCCAATTCATGTAGTGACAGGTAGCAGAGACAGTTTGCTTCTAAACCCATTTTATGGTGAATTATATTCTTTGAGAAGAGTTAAAGTAATTTTTTGCTCAATAAAAGACATTTATTGAAGTCTGATTTAGCCTCTGTTCATTTAGTATAAAGTTATATCCATAATGTTTGATGAGTTTTCTGCTACCTATTATATCATGTAAATCCCACTTTAAGTCAAAATCAAATTCATATTTAGAACAGTTCGATTTTTAAAAAATATTCTAATGTTTTTATTCCATTTTATGGAGTTTCTAGCTGTTGAATTATTACTTATAATTCCAAAGGCCTTTCAAATATAATTCTACTAAGAGACCCTAATGTTACTTAAAATAATTTTAGAAAACAACTCAGTAGCCGAACTGTTACTAGTAAATTTTTTTTTAAGATTTTATTTATTTGACAGAGATCACAAGTAAGCAGAGAGGCAGGCAGAGAGAGAGAGGAAGGGAAGCAGGCTCCCGGCTGAGCAGAGAGCCTGATGCGGGGCTCGATCCCAGGACTCTGAGATCATGACCTGAGCCAAAGGCAGAGGCTTTAACCCACTGAGCCACCCAGGCACCCCACTAGTAAATTATTTATTTTCTGTCTTTCTTTACTCTTATACCAAATGAACTGGTTGAACCAAATGGTTCCAAAGTTATCTTCCCTGTATAATATGATGAATATCTTTTATTGGTAGTACTGCAATACAACAACCAACCCAAATCTCTCCTAGATGGTAATTATTTTTTTTACTATTATGAATAGATAAATAAAGTAGAGTTGGTTGAATGGAGGGAAAGACAGATAAATGACAGACAGAACCTAATGTTATATGCTGTATTTAAATAATAATAAACATAAAACTGTATGCACAGATAGAAAAGATGAGGGTTTTTTTTCCTTTGGTCTTTAAAATATGTAAAATTTGAAGAGAAAAGAAAGGGATGATATTCAGGAAACAAGGTTAGTGATTGTAGTGATTGAAGGAGACCATAATACAAACATTAGTTGGGATAGTCAAGGCACTAAAGTCAACTATCAAAAGTGGCTTACTCCTCTTATCTTTGAATATTTAATTATCAAACAAATTTATGCTACCTGAGGTTTAAATATTATATTTGAGAGATGAAAATTCATTCAGTAAAATTCATAAAAATCTAAATATCCTATTATAATCAGTAGGTTTTAATCCCTAAATTTTTAGTGTAAATTTCATCTTTTTTTTTTAAGATTTTATTTATTTATTTGAGAGAGAGAGATCACAAGTAGGCAGAGAGGCAGGCAGAGAGAGAGAGAGAGGGGGAAGCAGGCTCCCTGCCAAGCAGAGAGCCTGATGCAGGGCTTGATCCCAGGACCCTGGGATCATGACCTGAGCCGAAGGCAGAGGCTCAACCCACTGAGCCAGCCAGGCACCCCTCTTCTTTTTTATAATGGAAATTTCAAACAGATAGGGAACTGGTGTAATAGACTCTTCGTTGTATATTACTAAGCTTCAAAACTTATCAGCTCATGATCAATCTTTTATCATCTACATGAACCCCAACACCCTACTTGAACATAAGAGATTTCATTTGTATTAATTTTAGTTATATATCTATAAAATGTATGACCTTAATAAAAACGTATCCACCATACTTTTGTAATGCCTAAACAAATTTAACAATAATTCCTTAAATTCCTCAAATATCCATTTTGTATTAAAGTTCCCCAGCTGTCTTACAATTTTTATTGTTGATTTCTTTATTTTTTTAAAGATATTATTTATTTATTTGACAGAGATCACAAGTAGACAGAGAGGCAGGCAGAGAGAGAGAGAGGCAAGCAGGTTCACTGCTGAGCAGAGAACCCAATGTGGGGCTGCATCCCAGGACTCTGGGATCACAACCTGAGCCAAAGGCAGAGACTTTAACCTACTGAGCCACCCAGGCGCCCTTATTGTTGATATCTTTTAATCAGAATTCAAAAAAATTCTGAATTCTATAATTCCTTGATTTTTTTTCAGTATTTAAATTTATTTATTTTTTCAGCATAACAGTATTCATTGTTTTTGCACAACACCCAGTGCTCCATGCAATACTTGCCCTCCCTATTACCCACCACCTGTTCCCCTAACCTCCCACCCCCGACCCTTCAAAACCCTCAGGTTGTTTTTCAGAGTCCATAGTCTCTTATGGTTTGCCTCCTCTTCCAATTTTTTTTTTTTTTATAAACATATAATGTATTTTTATCTCCAGGGGTACAGGTCTGTGAATCGCCAGGTTTACACACTTCACAGCACTCATGATAGCACATACCCTCCCCAATGTCCATAACCCCCACCAACCCCACCTCCCCCCAGCAACCCCCAGTTTGTTTTGTGAGATTAAGAGTCATTTATGGTTTGTCTCTCTCCCAATCCCATAATTCCTTGATTTTTTTTTTAAATTTTGGTATGTCTTGTTATTGTTCTTGCTTACTTATTTCTAGTCTTAACTCATATTATTTAGTTCTTTCAACATGCTATACCATTTTTTACTGGAAAACCTTTTATTTTCGGTATCTTCTTCTGGAATGACTTTCTTTCCATTTTTTACTTGGCTAGTTATATTTAACCCTTTGAGACTGATTTTAAATTTCAGCTGCTTAAGAAGGAATTCTCTGTTTACTTATTAAAAGGCCTGCTCCCCTCTCTCAACTGTCTTTATCTATACACAGTGTGTATTTATTCTCTTTTTAAGCTATTCATCTGTTTTCTTAGCCTTTATTTACTTTTTAAAAGATTTTATTTATTCATTTGAGACAGAGAGAGAGAGAGAGCGCGAGTGAGCACAAGCAGGGGGAGAGGCAGAAGGAGAAGAAGAAGCAGACTCCTCGCTGAGCTGGGAGCCCAACATGGAGCTTGATCCCAACACCTGGAGATTATGACCTGAGCCAAAGGCTGAAGCTTAACCATCTGAGCCACGCAGGTGTCCCAAATAATCTATCTATCTATCTATCTTTCTTTCTTTCTTTTTTATTTATTTGTCAGAGAGAGCACAAACAGAGGGAGAAGTAGGCTCCCTGTCAGGTGGGACTTGATCCCAGGATCCTGGGTCATGATCTGAACTGAAGGCAGACACTTAACTGACTGAGCGACTAAGTTGGCCCTGTTTACTTATTTTTTAATTTGGTTTCCAGCTGGAAAATAAATCACACACATTTCATTTTTTAGCAAATCCTCAATGGTCAGCACTGTTTCTGATTTATGTAAACTCTCAAATGTGATTTGTTTAGTGAAGGAGTAAATAAAGCCCTTACTTTTGTCCTGTGGCATTGGTTTCTTACATCAATAGAATGACAGAAATAGTCCAGTGAGAATTCTTTGAAATTTCTACTTTTCACTTTGAACTTCACCATATTTTAAATTATTTTATTCTCTCCAGTTTCAGAGAAATGCTTAACTCAGTTACTTGAACAACTAGTCTCATCTCTGCCCAAACCTGCCAGGATTTCTTTTTAGTACAAAAAAAAAGCTTCTCTCTTTTCTTCTAGTGACTCCTTCTACTTGGCTTCTAAGAACCCAAGAAATTCAGTCCTTGACTGTGCCCCCCTTTTTCATGCCCTTCTATGTCTGATGCTTTAAAACCATAGGCTATTCCCTGTACTATTTACAACCCACTTCATCATCTAATGTGGCCTCTGCCAACAGCCCTCACTAAAATGTTTCTCAAAAAAGATTGATTTATCAATCACAAACCTCTCTCTTAGGGTTTATTCTGGCTTGCTTTTCTATTGCATTTGACTCTGAGGTTGTCCACTTGAGATTCTTGAGGAAATCTTAACACTTAGTCTGTTTTATTATGTTTTATTATTATTATATTTCCTCTTGTTTTACCTTGAATTTAAAATGTGAAGACATTTCTATCTTAAATACTAGTTCTTTTAAACTATTCTTACTCTGCCGAACATCTACTTCATTGTTAATCTCTGTATAGAAATTCATTAACTGTGTTTTATACACACTAAGTTCTCAATAAATGTTTGTTTAATAGAATTGATTGAAGTTGTAGGTCTTGATCCAAAACTTTGTTCTTCCAGATTTGAATCTGTTGAGTGGGATTGACATGACCAGCCCAAAATTAATAGCATAATAGATTAGACATATATGAGTCAAGGAAACTTCTTTTAAAAATGATAAACCCTGCAAGAGAAAAAAAAATTTTTCTGTAAATATCCTACATTAGATAACCATACTGATTACCAGTCTTCATTAATGGAGTAAAGGAAATGTGAAGAGACCTGGTAGAGGTAGTATGGGCTCTATACAATAATCATGTTGTTTTTTATTTTTTTTATTTTTTATTTTTTTTAATATTTTATTTATTTGACAGAGAAATCACAACTAGGCAGAGAGGCAGGCAGAGAGAGAGGAGGAAGCAGGCTCCCCGCGGAGCAGAGAGCCTGATGCGGGGCTCGATCCCAGGACCCTGGGATCATGACCTGAGCCGAAGGCAGAGGCTTTAACCTGCTGAGCCACCCAGGCGCCCCTCATGTTGTTTTTTAAATATTGAGTGATAAATCGTGGTTTAAAAGTACAATGTTGAATTAAATTAGGTGAATAAAATTTTGATACATTTTAAATCTAATTTAAAAAAAAATCCATGAAAGGTAGAGTCCCAGTCATTTTACCACAACCCAAACACTTCCTTAAATGATATATTTTTTAAAGATTTATTCATTTATTATTTGAGAGAGAGAAAGAGAGAGCATGGGTGGGGGGCAGGCACAGAGGGAGAGTGAGGAGAGAATCTCAAGCAGACTCTGTATTGAGTATGGAGCCCAATGTGGAGCTTAATCCCACGATCCTGAGATCATGACCTGAGCTGAAACCAAGAGTCAGACACCTAATCAACTGAGGCACCCAGGTGCCCCTCATGATATTTTTCAAACATTCTGAGATCTGAAACATTTCTAGAAATATGATTGTTTCTGTTTCTGGTATGTTAATATTTCTTCTTCCAATCAAATTATATTACTAGACCTCAGCCTTAAATGGGTTCTCTGATATTTGTAGTTTCCAAATACATACGGAGTTTCTAAAAGCCATCTTATAATCCTTATACAGATAAATACAATGTGTGTAGCTAGTAAGAGTTGTTTTATATATGGAAGGATAGAGATTGGATGAAGGCAGTAAAGTGAGCACAGAAATCAGTCCCCAACCAAATCACAGGGAATATTTTAAGTAAAGTCCATCAGTTACAACATGACAAGTGTCATAAATAGAAAGGCTTTTTTGAAGTATATTTAAAAAATAGAAAGAAGCAATTTCAGAGGGATAGAGAAATCAGGGCTCTGTAGTGAAAGCCTAGATTTCAGAAGAAAAATAGAACAATTTAAGGCCCAGAAACAACAAATATAAATGAGAAAATGGAAGTCCTGGGGTATTAATGCAGATAATTAAAATACCGTTTTTAAAAGAGCTGGCTCTGGTGGGCCCCAGACGTCGTCTTATATATGCTCAGTAGGTGACAGCAAAGGTGATTGGTTACTCTTCCACCGAAGCACGGGTCCTAATTTCCAAGCACATGAGTACAAGACTAGAAGCCCAGTAGTCTTGTTCCGCACCTTCACTAAAACAATGAGGGAAGGAACGAAAATGAAAAAAATGACTAATGAGAGTATTTTCTTTCTGAATAATGAAGTGGTTTGCCATAGGGATCTGCCAAAACAGATACTTGGAATCTAGAAAGAGAAAAGTACCTCAATTGTATAATGACCTGAAAATTTAGGGACTTTGACAATCAAAAGTCAGGATACTTATACATTCTGTCACTTCAACCTCACATCACCACATTACATTACATTACTGTTAGCTATATGCTCCTGTAATGGGGAGTTCTCTTTACCACCAATATACCATGATTTTCATTTGGGTGACAACAAATATTCCATGACTACTCTGATTCCCTGCCCCAAACTTTTAGTATGACAAAATTCTGCACATATAAAAATTCTGCACATATAAAATTCTGCACATATAAAACAGAGTCACCAGGCATTTGAAGAAAACAGCCTAATGAAGAGCATCAAACTTGTAGAACAAATATCAATGAAACAGTTAATAGAGGAAACATTTTTTAAAAAGTATAACTAATAACAGCCTCAATAAGATTCTACTCTAGATGATATTGATTCTGTAGTCAATCATTAAAATGTAAGAAACTCTTCTATAAATTTAAATCAAACCAGAATATTTGGAGATTGATTTTTGTTTGTTTGTTTGATTTTTGTTTCTTGTTAGAATACAGTGCCTTTGGGGCGCCTGGGTGACTCAGTGGGTTGAGCCTCTGCCTTTCGGCTTGGGTCATGATCTCAGGGTCCTGGGATCGAGCCCTACGTTGAGCTCTCTGCTGGGCGGGGAGCCTGCTTTTCCTCTCTCTCTGTCTGCCTCTCTGCCTACCTGTGATCTCTGTCTGTCAAATAAATAAATAAAATCTTTGAAAAAAGAAAGAGTATAATGCCTTTAAAAAGAGAGACTTACATTAGTGAGTTAGAAAAGGGAATGGATAGGTTATTGAGAAAAAAAAATCTCAAATATCAAACATTTCTTTTCTTTTCCTTTCTTTTCTTTTTTTTGGTTTGTTTTTTTTATTTATTTTTTCAGCGTAACAGTATTCATTGTTTTTGCACAACACCCAGTGCTTCATGCAAAACGTGCCCTCCCTATTACCCACCACCTGTTCCCCCAACCTCCCACCCCTGACCCTTCAAAACCCTCATGTTGTTCTTCAGAGTCCATAGTCTCTTATGGTTCGCCTCCCCCTCCAGTTTTTTTTTTATAAACATATAATGTATTTTAATCCCCAGGGGTACAGGTCTGTTTTAAGGATTTTATTTATTTAGTTTACAGAGAGAGAGCACAAGCGAGAAAGGGAACACAAGCAGGGAGAGTGGGAGATAAAGAAACAGGTTTCTCACTGAGCAGGGAGCCCAATGTAGGGTTTGAACCCAGGACCCTGGAATCATGACCTGAGCCAAAGGTAGATGTTTATCAGTTGAGCCACCCAGGCACCACAAAGCATGTTTTTATCAAAATATATAAAATGTTTTTTACAAAAGTCAGAGTTATAAATACTAAAAGAGAAATAATAAAATGAAAAAATATAAAGCAAAATTTCGAAGCTATGATATCTGTACAGAGAGAATACAGGAGAACAAATAAGAAAAAATTGTAGAAACAGTTTCTCTAAGTTGAAAATAAGAAAAATATTTTAATTTGATTGAGGTAATTTCATTTATAGGTTTAATATTTTGATATAATTGCCTAACAGAAGGCAATTGAAGTTGTTGTTGGTCATCAGTTTATATCACCTGGATTAAAAATACAGGCAGAATTGCTGAAATCAAATATTATATGCAATATTTTCTTTATAATTATAACAATAAACAAAATAGTTATATGTAAAATGTATTACATGAAAGATATTACATAGTAGCTTAATACATTGTAACATGATGGAAGATTATCTTCTTAGATATACCTAGTTTTATGTCTATTTTATCGTGTTGAGGAATGATGGTGCAGATAACATAGGTTTTGATGCACATTAACTGACTTAATTTATAATTAGATTTGATGGTGCAAAATTGCCTTATATCTAGGAAAAATAGATTTGTAATAAGGTAAGTTTGTTAAAAAAATGAAAACAAATATATGAAATGGCAAAAAATAAATCTGATGCCCCAAATACTCAAATTAGGATTTATTGCTGGTTTCAAATTAAGGCCTCTGAATTTTCAAAATGCAGAGCACTCAGTTTTCATTGGAAAATACAGGTACTTTGGGTAATTAATAAACAATGTAAAAATATACTGGCAAAATCTATAAATATAAAGTAAATCCCTGTATAGTAGCCTCTATCAATAGTTTAAAGCAGGATTTCTCAACCTTGACTGCACATTTTCACCCTCTGGGGAGATTTAAAAAGTATTACTGCTGAGGACACTGTCTCAGATTTCTGATTGAATTGGCCTGGATGGCATCCTGGGAAGGCAGTTTTCAAAAGCTCCCTAGAAGATTCTAATGTTCAACCAGGAATGAGAACCACTGGTTGGAATTAATAGTATGGATTATTGGTCAATATTAGCACATGTGTAAATATATAAATAGATTTATTTTACCTTTAAAAAAAATTAGAAACAAGGTGTGGGAGGAACCTTACATGTTCCCTAACATCTTTTTTTCTTTCTTTAAGATTTTGTTCCCTAACATCTTTCTTTCTTTCTTTCTTCCTTTTTTTTAGATTTTATTTATTTATTTGACAGAGAGAGATCACAAGTAGGCAGAGAGGCAGGCAGAGAGAGAGGAGAGCTGAGCAGAGAGCCCATGTGGGGCTCAATCCCAGGACCTGGGATCATGACCTGAGCTGAAGGCAGAGGTTTTAACCCACTGAGCCACCCAGGCACCCCTCCCTAACATATTTCTACTTCTGCTTCGGATACCACTGATGATAAGAAACTTACAGTGCCTGGAACCCAGTAGTCAATTAAACAATCATTTGTTGAATTGTGAATTAAACCCTCTCTTCAAGTTACCAAATGCACCATTCGTTGTAATATTCTTCCTCTGTGATTTTATATGTAGAGAGGTTCTACCCAAGCCATAATTGGTATGGTCACCATCCATAATTTCTATACGTGTTATGGCTCTATTAAAATAAGATATTATGTTTATACCCATTTCATTTCCTTGGGATCCTCAATTACTTCGATTTACCTATATACTCATATTCATTATAACAACCATCTCTCACTCACCTCCTATTCATCGATATAACTTCAGTTTATGGAAAGAAGAAAAATGTGTTAATTAACAGAAGAAGCACAGATACTTTTGCACATGAAATAAAACTTACGTTAATTAGGAGCACATTGACTGATTTTTTAAATTCTCATTGTGAATGTTTTTAATTTTAGGCATTTTGGAGGAAAGGATCCATTGGCCAGTTGGAATGCCCTCCATTTCTCAAGGCCAACCATCTGTGGCCCCTACCTCTAGTGGATTATAACAACTCGAGAAAAAAAATTAACCTTTCATGGTAAGGAAGCAACAGAAATGGAAAAATGAGATAAGCCATAGACATGCTACACTATAGACTCAAGAATGATCCTATATTAGTTTGTGTGTGTGTATGTGTGTGTATGACAAATTACCATGATGTTGATAGTTTATAACAGCATAGATTTACTCATCTCATATTTCTCATGGATTAAGAGTCCAGGTACAGTTCACAGTAGTCTCCACTTAGTCTCACAAGGCTGCCATCTTGGTGTTGAGCAGATTAATGTCTGGAGACTTGACTGGAGAAGAATATACTTCAAATCTCATTTAAATTTTTGGCCAAAATTTATTTAGTTGCAGTTAATATGATTGAAGTCCCCCGCCCCTTCATGGCTGTCAGCTGGAATCTATCTTCAGGTTTTGGAGGCTGCCCACAGTTCTTTATTACATGGATTTCTTCAACTTGGTTGCTTACTTCAAACCTATAAGGATAGTATCTAACACCAGTTTGCTAAAATGGAGTCTTATATAAACTAATATTAATAGAATGATATCCTTTCCCTTTTATCACATCCTGTTGGTTAGAAGATGGTCACAAGCTCCTTGCCCATTCAACAGGAGATTACAAAAAAATGTAAACACTAAAGTGAGAATCATCTGGGTAGCCTTAGGGTATGTTTGCCAGAGGTTCCAAAAACACAAGTTTACATTATTTATGTGGGGAGAGATGTTCATCCTGGGTGGAGTACTAGAGGAAGTTTCTAAGAACATAAAATCAGTAAACTCTTCCAATCTTCCCCCATACATAAAACTAGAGTTTGCCTCTTGTGTGGTACACAGGGAAAGTCAGTAGGTACTGGGGCACACTGTATTCCCTCTTCCCTGTTCCTTACACCCTTGAAATCTGACCCCCTCTGCATTATGTTGTTAAACTCTTGTCACTGTTCAGTATGCATTTACTTTGATGAAACATGGGTAAATTATTATTCACAAAATGAAACAAGATAAGCTAGATTAGACTGTGATTGCAAATACCCCTTCCTAAATTTTAGTGTATTAAAATAACAAAGACTTAAGTGTTGCTCATACTCCACATCTGTCAGGGCATTCTGCTTCCTGTCTTCCTACTATCTGGAAAATTGTTGGTCTCCTGACACAGGAAAGAGTATATGGTAAGCTATTCACCTAGATTTCAAAATTTCTACTGAAGGAGGCACTACTTTTCTCTATGTTGACTAAAGTAAGTCACATGGCCAATACTTAATTTCAAAATGGTGGATCATGAAAGAGAAGTGCGAAGAGACAATATACACTGGAGATTACTAAAGCAGATGGAGGAGGGTGTTCCCAGTTAGAGATGGGAAGCCAAATCACCCACAGATTGGGAAGAAACAAACATATATGCTTTTAGTGTTAAACCAGCTGCAAACAAATTAATAATATATTTATTTACTTAAATTAATCTTCTCCAGTGTTTAAGTAGATAGCTTAGGAAGCTCAAGAGCAAAGGGCCCCCTTGTTTATAGCACCCTGCTCTTGCCTACAGTCAAGGGTTCACTTGCACACTCGAAAGAAAATTTGAAATGGTTTATATATGTACCACTCTTGCTCTCATACTTTTCATTTCCCTTTAGAACTCAAGTATATCTCTTCTTTCTCAGTACACTGCATCATTTTGCTCAGCAGAAGAATAATCCAGGAAAGACATACTTTTATTTTCTAATTACATTTCTCCACAATTTTAATTTAAAGAATAATATCATATATATGTTGTTATATGTATCTGCTCATACAGGAGTTTTGAGAACAACCAGAGGAGAACAGATAGGTAGGTAGGATGGATGGATAGATAGATAGATACATACATACATAGATAAAGAGAATAAGAAGTATGCTAAGTAATAATATTATATATTATTCTTCCCCGAATTCACAGTAGAGTTGGAGAATGGCAGGCTTAAAAAACCAGGATTTTCATTGGTGCTTCCCATTGGCATATCTGTATTCTTATTCTTTATTTCCTTTCTTTCCTGTGCGATAGCACTTCATTATCAGCAAAGCTAGGACTCAGGAAAAGAAATGTCATCTTAAAGGGATGACGCATTTTAGAATTCAAAAATTGGGAGATTATGATATTCAAAATGATTATAATCAGTGAAACAAGTTAAAATGTAAGCATAATTTTTTTAAAGATTTTATTATTTATTTTTCAGAGAAAGAGAGAAAAAGAGAGACACCACAAGCAGAGGGAGTGGCAGGCAGAGGGAGAAATAGGCTGAGCAAGGGGCCTGATGTCAGACTGGATCCCAGGACCCTTAGATCATGACCTAAGCTGAAGGCAGCTGCTTAACCAACTAAACCATCCAGGTGTCCCATGCATAAATTATCTTAATTAGATAATAAAGATTAAATGCTTTTTAAAAATAAGACTTTTTGTGCTCATTTTGGCAGCATATATACTAAAATCGATACAATTCCAAGATGAGCATGACCCTGCTCAATGTTGACATACAAATTCATGAAGCATTCTATATTTTTATGACAATAGTTAACAATAATGTATTGTATACTTGAAATTTGCAGAGGATAGAGCTTAAATTGATCTTTTTCACCACACATGCTCACACACAATGGTGACTATGTAGAAATGATTGTTGTGATCTTTTTACAATGCATACATATATTACAACATTATGTTGTACTCCTTAAATATGTGCACTTTTTATATGTGAAAAGTATCTTAATAAAGCTGCTAAAATTAAAAAATAAGATTTTTTAAAAGATTTGTTGTTGTTTGAGATTTTTACTGAGTCTCTAAAATCTCTTGGGGAAACTCACTCTAAAAATCAGACACTACAAATGAAAAAGACATAGTTAATGTTCATCTTGTGTGAAATATTGTATATGCTTATTTTGAATTCATGTGCTGACAGAAAAAAGTTAAGTTGCAATCAATAATTTTAATTTTTAATGTATTTTTGGTTTTCATTTTTTTATGTGATGTTTTCACTGCAGAAAGAAAAAAATGTTTATGTAATTATTACTTATGTCAGTTGGGAAAATCTGATTTAATTTTCTGTGAATGACCAATTCTCTGTTATTCATGTGCACTTCTGAGATCACCGCTATAATCTGTAAGGAGAAGACTGTTATTTTTCTTCGATGATAGATCTTACATACTTTTGATGATTGTTCCAGTCTTTTTCTCTGAATTTCAGAGAAACTCCAGGAACCCTAGATTCATTTCCAAGTATTGATAAAGGAGTAGAGGAAAGGAAACAATAATTTCAAGTGTCCTGAAAACTATCATTTGTCTAAAATATTCAAACTTCAGACCAATTGCTGAGCCCAGAATTAACTTAGAAGAGCATCTCAATGCTTCCACAAATTTATGGAAATATTTATGTAGCATTTTCTCTATTTATTAATAGGTGAGTTTTAGTGGACTCCCAGGGAGGACTGAACCCTCAGCTAGCTGTTTGGAGTGCTGATGGCAACCAGCTCTCAATTCAACCCCTCTCCAGCAATTGTTCTCAACTGAGAAGATCTACCTTTCCTTAATCCATGTCCCCTATTCAGGGCAGTGTGTTCAATGATTGATTTATAGGGGTACATGAAAGGGAACTCCCTTGTTTTAAGACAGGATGATTCTGTAAGATCATGCCAGCCCCAGCACTTCTGTTTTTTCCCAGAGCACTTTCCAATGAACTCACTGTGTGAAAATCGCAGTCAGAGTTTGTTTCCCAGAGCAACCTCCAGTGATATGGATGTATAGTCAATGGGCGCCTGGGTGGCTCAGTGGGTTGGGCCGCTGCCTTCTGCTTGGGTCATGATCTCAGGTCCTGGGATCGAGTCCCGCGTCGGGTTCTCTGCTCAGCGGGGAGCCTGCTTCCCTTTCTCTCTCTCTGCCTGCCTCTCTGTCTACTTGTGATCTCTCTCTGTCAAATAAATAAAATAAAAAATCTAAAAAAAAAGAAAAAAGCACATTCATTCACATCATGTATTTTTACAAATCCATCTTCTGAGAACAATCTCACAGTTAATACCTCTTGTGGTCCAAAATGAAAGCACTTAGAGATGTTCATGTACATTCTAAGGAATTCCTTTTGACCTTCCCACAAAGAATTATCAATTAGGGATATAAACTCTGCAGCCTTATTTGTAATTGCTAGAAAATTATCTGCTGACAAGACTAATGGCTTCTTCTAGGGTTGGGAAAATAGCAGATTATTCTGTTCAAATAGAATGTGTCTGAACCAGTTTGGGAACAGCCAGTAACTAACCTATGGCTCAGATTTCTAGGTAGATATGTAGATGAATTCCTATTCTACAAAAAAATTCTTTTTTGAAAACTTGTAGCATCAAGAGCAATGAAGAGTCTGGGTAGCTCTGCATTATCAGCTGTGTATCAGGGTTCCACAGGCAGATTATGAAGTTTATGTCTACCTTACATTTTTAGTGCTTTGGAGTCAAGAAGCTAGACGAGAATGAGTGTAAAACAAAATAAACTTTGGTTTTGCCTAAACTACTATGTATAGCTAAGTGGTTCTTTTTTTTTTTTTGCTTTAAAAAAATTATGTATGTATTTATTTATTTTTTAGCTAAGTGGTTCTTAACTAGTGATTTTGCCCATAGAGGATTTTTCAAATTATATGGAAACCCTTTCTGTTGTCTCAACTCTAAAGAGAGGAATGCCATTGGCATCTAGTAGATAGAGGCCAGGAATATTGCTAAACATCCTGCAATGAACAGTGCAGACCTTCTAAACTAAGAATTATATGCTCCAAAATGTCAGTTGGTCGAAAAACCCTGCTGGAAGGCACTGCTAATTAAGGAAGGATCAGAAATACTCCACTTCTTCCGTGGAAAACTACTAAATTAGTCAATTTATTTAAATGTGGCACCATCCTGTAAATATGACCATGGCTTATTTTGCTTCTTTCTTTCTTATGCTACAGATTTCCAGAGATCATACAGCATTTCAAGACTTTTTAACATCAGCAGCTGAAGGAAAAATGATGAAAATTGTAGAAATGCATAACATGTTGATCTCATGTTCGATGGCTTATGGTGTATAAATTTTATACACACACACACACACACACACACACACACACACACACCCTAAGTATATATCTATTTAATTTATCCTTTTGTTCTTTTGTGCATTAGAATTATAAGAAAGTGAAATCTTGGGTATCAAATAATAGTGTTGACGATGTGACCTCTGTGAAAATAAGACTACACATGTTCCAGCAGTCTTTTCTTGTAAAAAATGCTGTTGGACTGCTGCTCTAACACTTCAGTTCAACACATTTTATTGTGCTTACTATAGACACTGTTATGGAGATTGGAGAGTAGCATATCATTACTGCCAGGACAACTTACATTTTTCTACATGGCTAACCACTTAGAATTGTGACTTACTTATCTGCTTAAACAAACTTAAACTTTATTTACTTTTTTATAGTCTGCTTTTAGGTTAATAAAGAGGAGACTTGACTTTTCTGGCTTAAGCCACTAACACCATAAGATGAAGCTTAGAGAAGTTAATTTAAGCATAGATTTTTATTTTTTTGTATTTTTTTGTAAAATGCTCCTTGTTGACTTATCAACCAGCTAGTCAGATCAATTTGATTTTTTATTTGTCTAAGGAAGTAATCAAGACTGTAAACCTTGTGATAATCTATTTGTCCTTAGTTAGATGGTAACACTTGAAGTTGTTTATCTAATTGTATTACAGAGACTAAAGAAAAAGACCCAAACTCAGATTTAAGGGTTGATTCTCTCCCAAGAATTAAACCTGCCCCTGCCATTTTCACAACAGGTCATGATACTGTGAACTAGGTACCCTCTATTTGTCATCAGGAGTCTGATATTCTTCCTTACAAAATTTACATTGTCCGCAAAAGAAGATAAGAATATTTGTTAAAAACAAATTCTCAGAGATGGTATAAGAGGTCCCCTGAATGATTCTATGTCACCTCTTTTAATGGTCTGCAAGTTCTTGATTTTGAGGTTTTGAGTTGTTTGTCTCAAGCTTAGAAAAGGCAGGCCATCCAAAGACAGGAGGAGACTTTGGTTTGAACAAAAGATATACATGCTTATGGATAGTCAGGTAAAGGTGTCAAGTCCCCAGAGAATGGCAATGGAAGAAAGCTCAATCTGTCAGAAATTTATAGAAGGACCATCTGGGTCATGTTACTTCAGGGGGAAGTTCCTTTAGCCAGGTTCTAATAGGTTCCAGTCTCTGGGTCTATAATTATTGCAAGTGCTAGCAGAAAAACACTTGAGAGTCATTTTATTTCCACTGAAGGCCAACAGAGGATCCTAATAATAAAAAATAGACACAGAATATCCCGATTGCCTATGTTAAGATATCAGCTCTACCACTTGCTAGCTTTACAGAGAGACAAATATACTAAAGCTTTATCTGTTAAACTTGAAAGTAACAGTACATCTGTGCTTGTTGTAAAGACAAACAGGGTTAATGTTTGTAGCAATAACATTCTGAATGTTAGCTACAATAAGGTAAATATTTTAGCCTCAAATAGCCTTTAAAATTAGAGAAATCAAATATGCTTTCATTTTCACAAATTTGCTTGAATTTTGTGTGAGTATAGGCAGTAAAAGCATTCTAGTTAGCATTTTACTCCGGGAACATTTCAAGAGTTGTCAAACTTAGTTGTTTTTCCACATATAAAATGAACTAGAGGTCAGGCTCTAGTCATACCTCAAATAAAGTTAGTCCAAATTAAATAGAACCTAATTATTTAGCATGTTCAAAAAAAAAAGGATGAAAATATATAAAGTGGAATCAAATGTGAAAGTAATCTCCAAATCATAGAATTCTAGCATAAAAACCTCTGGCCTTGGGATTAAATGGAGAAAATAAAAGGATTACAGTTTTCAGTGTTTTCATGGATATCATTATGAAGGAGTTCAGGATAAAATTCTAAACAGGCTCAAGAAGAATTTACATAAGTCATAAATAATGCACCAAAGGAATTACGGATATTTGGGCTTCATAATTACATTCTAGGATTTTTTAAGGAAAATTGCTTGAAAGGAAATGATAATTCTCTTCCCAAAGTAAGCTTTATTGCTCCTGTTAGAGATAAAATAATATCCCAGTTGTATTATTTTAAATGAGCAGGATTATTATCACATACATAGAAATTATTAGTGGATATTAGACTCTACAGTATAATAGAATGGTGAATTTGAATTAGAGTCAAAGTGAGTTTTGCTTCTGTACAGCTATATGGGCATAAGCAAGGCAATTATTTTCTATGAAATTTTGCAGATATATAGTGAGTAATAATTCCTCTTTACTTCACAAATTTAATTTAGACTAGATGAAAACAAATTTATATTTTGAAAACATTAAAACTATATCTAATGTAGATAATAATAATAATGATCATTATTATTATTATTATTATTATTATTTTGCCTCAATTAATCAGGGAGATCAGCCAACTTGTTCATCACCATGGTCATTTTAAAACAAATACATGCATCCTAGAATACTTATGGTAATTTAAAATTAGTTACAGCTGACAGAGATCGATCTGATTGACCTCATGTAATTCAGGTTTTACTTAACTGAGAAAATCTCTTTGAAAGTTTCGAAGTTTAAAGTTTAGTTTTTTTAAGTTCCTTCAAGACCTGACAATGCCTAATACAAAATTTAGACATTATAGTGTAGCATCAACTGGTTGAGGAATAAATGATAAGGGAAAATTGGGGTGGTCTATACTAATTGATAAACTATGTCCTAAAAATATGGACCATTTTTGGAAATAAGATTTCATTTCACTGAGCTTAATATTAACAAATATAAATTGCCCAGTTTTCTAAACATTATCCAGTGATTTTGATAATCAAAATGTTACATGATTATTTTACAAGAAATTTTTTTACAAGAAAGGGAAATCATCAAAAACATGCTTAACAGTTCATTTTCAAGTAAAACCAAGAAGACAAAATTTTATGTGTGGAAAACCACAAGTAATACTAATTCTCTGAGGGTGCCTGGGTGGCTCAGTGGGTTAAAACCTCTGCCTTTAGCTCAGGTCATGATCCCAGGGTCCTGGGATGGAGCCCCACATTGGGCTCTCTGATCATCAGGGAGCATCCTTCCTCCCTCTCTCTTTCCCTGCCTCTCTGCCTACTTGTGTTCTCTCTCTCACTCTGTCAAATAAATAATTAAAATCTTAAAAAAAAATACTAATTCACTGAATTAGTCCTAAGAATGAGAAGCAATTTAGTCTACAAAAAATGTGTGAATTCTTTCTTCAAACAGTTCTACTTTCATAACACTTTGTAAATCTGATATATATGTGCATCTCATAACTTAGAACAAGCATTTTTATTATTGCATACATAAAAAAAAATTATTTTGCTGCTCCAAGATTTTAAAATAATCTCTTCCTTAGTGAGGTATACATGTTCAATCACTTTGTTCTACTCTCTCGACACCTTTGTGAGTGTAGATATCAGAGTCTCCGCAGAAGAGACATATGACACTATACCCATCGTTAGTTGATTCATACTTAACTAATCTGTTTTGCTGTCTATAGATTTGGAATTTGTACTGAGAAAACAGTAATTCTGTGTAGACTGTATCAGCACTAGATTGGGGATTTGGCCAAAGAAGCAGAGAAAGAAAATAAACAGAGAGGGAGAGGGAGAGGGAGAGAGAGAGAGAGAGAGAGAGAATAAAACAAACAAACAAACAAAATCAGAATCGAACTCAGAGCATGGCAGAGAAAAGAAACCAAGTAGCTTTAGGGAGATTGTTTTGGTAGATTCCAGTTTTCTGCAAGTCCCAACTATACTTTCTGCTCTTGGTTAAACACAGTACATTTTTTCCCCTTATATTAATTACCTTTTTCCCTTTAAGCCAGTAGGAGTAAATTTTCGTTACTTTTAACAAAATAACTTGCCTCTGTAATAAAAAGATACTAAATTTGCAATTGAAGAAATTGTACTGAACCCAAGAGGAGGATTCACATGTCCAATGACTATTTGTCATTGGACAAAAGTAGGACTCAACTTTTTTAATTCAATCTTCTTTTCATATTTGTGCATTCTCTTTGCTTTCATATTATTTTTCTGTTTAGGTCCCCCTATTATCTTATCTTCCCACAGGCCCACCGGATCTCACATAGCCTAAATCTAACACTGTACACATTAACAAAGATAAAGTTTTGTAATTTGGTGAGGAAAAATAAGCCCAAATCAAAAAACTGAAAATACTTTATAAGTCTTCAATTAGAACAATACAGTTTTCAGAATACATATTTTTTAAAATAGAGAGTTTTTAATTGACCATAGCAATATAACATTCCTGGAGGAAGTAGTGTTGCATTCTTACCATTATTTCTGGGCAGGGGATCTCTTTGAAATGTAAGAAATTATATACGATGTATAGCTTGTTAAGCTCTAACAGAAAAAAGAGAACAGTGATAGGATTCATTCATTCTTACCAATTTTCTTACAAGGGAAGTCTACAGATTTAGTGTATAAGGAACAAAATCTAGCCAACAAGCATTTTTAGCACCTTACAATTAAGATCAAAGCCTTCTAAAAATCCAGCTGTGAATTTCTTTTAATTAGCTCGCTACTCAGTCTAACACATATTGCAAGTATTCCTTCTTGAATCACTTCCTTGAATAATGCAGCTGGGAGTACAGTCAGTTGAGCATTGATGCAGCTGGGTAGCTGAAAAGATGAAAATCAAATGTGAATTCTGATGAAGTAATTTCATTTTGAGCCTTTCATATTTCTTCCCCCCTAAATTAAAAAGAAATGAAACCTCAAGTTCAGCTGGTTCACTGCCTACTCCATGCCAATTCACATTTTCAGATAATAAGAGTATTTTGCCCAAAATGAATACTAAACACAAAATTCTATTTTCTCACCTAATGGTGAGTTGTTTTTTTTTTTAAATATATGGAGTCTTTGGTAATTTTCTGTGATAATATAATAGCTGACCTGCTTTGCAAAGGGAGGTGAACCTGTTATTGTTGCTAATATTGTATAACGTTGCTGTAATTTCTCATTATGAGATATTATCTTTTCTAAAAACATTCACTTATACTGTGTTCAGTTTCAACAAGAATTCATTGTGAAATAACTATAATGATTACTCCAGGATAATCTTTTCTTTGTGAAGTATTAGTAACTTCACAGGCATTTTTTAAAACAAACTTATAGGGGTGCCTGGATGGCTCAGTGGATTAAGCCTCTGCTTTCAGCTCAGGTCATGATCCCAGGGTCCTGGGATCAAGCCCCACATCTGGCTCTCTGCTCGGCAGGGAGCCTGCTTTCCCCCTCTCTCTCTGCCTGCCTCTCTGCCTACTTATGATCACTCTCTGTTAAATAAATAAATAAAATATTTTAAAAAAATAAAACAAACATGATGCAATGAATGCCTTCAAGAACTTAATCGGCTGATAACATCATAATATCAAATAATATATCCATGAAATCTAATAATGCAACTAAAATATCTCCTTATCTTAGTTATATGTATGAGAATGCATTTTAATTGCATGTAGATTTTAGTTTTAGTTATCATTTGTTTGGTATTAATATATTTATGCATATTAGACTTTAAATTTTAGAGTATAAAAACTTCTTTTTTCATTTAATTAACATATTTATTTATTTATTTATCCAACATATATTTATTGAAGACACATTATGTGTCAGATCATATGTTAAATATGATATACAGAAATAAGTAGTACAAGTGAAATAAATATAGTAATAAATAATACAAGTGCTGGCTTTTATATCCCCAGTGTTTTTAGAGAAAGAAAGACAATCTTACAAACAAATAATTTTGTTTAGATTGACTAAAAAAAAAAACAAAACAAAATGCTGGCAAAGATGAGAATAGATGGGATCACTTACTCATTCATGGTTGGTGGGAAAACAACATAGTTCGACCACCATAGAAAAAATTTTTGACAGGTTCTGATAGAAGTAAGCATGATCGCACCCCCACCCCTTCAAAACCCTCAGGTTGTTTCAGGGGTGGGGGGTGGGAGGTTGGGGAACCAGGTGGAGGGTAATAGAGAGGGCACGTATGGCATGGAGCACTGGGTGTGGTGCAAAAACAATGAGTACTGTTAGGCTGAAAATAAATTAAAAAAAAAAAAAGAAGTAAGCATGCTACTACCCGATGACTTTTAATATTTATACTCCTGGGGATTTATCCCAGAAAAATAAAAACTCCTGTTCAAACAAAAATCTGTACACAGATGTTCATAACAGTTTTATTCATAATAGTGAAAAGTTAGAAACAACTGATATGTCCTTCAAAAGGTGAATGGTTAAACAAACTGTGGTTCATACATACCATGGAATATCATATATAACCATAAAAAGGAACTAGCTCCTGATCCATGTACAAACTTGGATGAAACTCCAAGTAATTATACTGAACAAAAATATCCAATTTCCAAAATTTACAAACTGTCTTATTCTATTTACATAATATTTCTGAAATAATAAAGTTATTAAATTGAGAACAAATTAGCGGTTGTCTGTGAGAGGTATGTGAATATATGAACATGGGCATGTGGTAAAATTGCATCAAGCTAAATACACACATTCAAGTGAGTAAAAATAAAAATGATGATGTCTGAATAACATCAGCAGATTGAACAAATTTCAGTATTTTAGTTGTGATATTATATACTGGTTTTGTAAAACATTGCTATTGGGGGAAATTGAGTAAAGTATACAGTAAAGTAAAGTATACAAATATACTTTGTATATTTCTTACAACCACATTGAATATGTAATTATGTCAAAAATTTCAATTAAAATAGTACAATGAAATGTGAGTGCTTCTTTCACAGAAGACTGCATGGGATATAGTAGAACTGCAATAACCTAACACGTGAATGCAAGGCAAAGATCTGCATTTTTTTTTCTCCATTGCTGATTAATTGATTGATTCATCCATTCATTCAGTACGTATTTATTGAGCATGTAGTATGTTCTAGGCACAGATTGTATAACAGTGAATAAAACATACAAACATTCTTGGGAGATATAATTATCTCAAAGAGTGAAATACAGAGCATATTACATTGTAAAACATTACATGAAGAGAAAGGAAGTGTGAATTGGGGAAGAAAAAGGAGGGATGATGTGGGGTAGGTGGTAAATGTTTTGACATTTATTCTGAATGGAAAGGACAATTAGAGAAAAATATCATTTTATATTATTTTTGTTTATGTTTTGAAGAATAGTATAACTACATAAAGTACAAATATCATATCTTTAAAATAAATAAATTTTTATTGAAATTATTGTTCAGTCAGTCAACACCAATGTAAGAAACAAAATCTCATACTACCCTCTGGTCACAGATAGTCTAACAGAAAACATATGAACAAATAAAAATAAAATTAACTCTTCCAATGCAGAGGTTATCTTGTGAATCCAGAGCCAAAAGATTTGTTTTTGAACACTGGCTCCATCTCTATCTCTCCACATGGCCTTCAGTTTTTTCATTTATTGAAATGACAATAATGAACTTAGTTTATAGGATGTTATGAACATCAGAGACAATAAAAGTGACTGAAGGTTATAAAGATGTGTATACATTAAAGTTAGTTTTAGAACAAATAAAGTTTGCTTTGCTTAACAATTACAAGTCTTTCCTTTTAAGGAGTTTCATCACTTGCGACTTAAATATTGAGATATTCTAAATTCCCTGTTAATTCTTATGCTCTCCTGGTAATTCAGGCATCACTTAATTGGTTTTCATTCATACCAATTTTCAACATCAATTTAATAAAATGACTTTCTCTAGGTATGTTGTTATAATTGACAGATTTTAATGATATGCCTTTTAAAAAAATGTACTGATTGATTATATGTAACCAAAGTTTTATAAAGTTATGTATTTTTCCCCAAACAACCACTATTCATATCCCTAAAAAACATGTGGTTTTTCAAATAAAATGTATCATGTTCTATGTTAAATTTCTGTTACTTTTTTTCCCACCTTCAGAGGTTTGGTTTCCCAGTGAGAGGATGAATGAAAATAATTTGTTATGTTTACTTATAAAAATCAATAAAATTGATTAATCTTTCTTAGTCATTTCAATTTCATTAATGTGATAAGATTTGTTTCTGTTATTCTATTTTGCAGGTATTATATATTTCACAGTTTTCTTTCAGAACACAGAACTAACATAATGGCTATGTTTTATTTCTGATTTATGACTGACTCAGGGGTGGGAGGTTGGGGCAACCTGAGGGTTTTGAAGGGTCAGGGGTGGGAGGTTGGGGGAACAGGTGGTGGGTAATGGAGAGGGCACGTTTTGCATGGAGCACTGGGTGTTGTGCAAAAAGAATGAATACTGTTACGCTGAAAAAAATAAAATGAGAAAAAAAAAAAAAAAAAAACTTTCCCTCTTTCAACAAACTGTTACAATTTGATTTTTAATGAATTTTCCTTTCAAACTGAAAAGGATAATGCAACCAAGAACCTGCAATGTTTATTATATTTAGCTAGAGGATGATATTTTGCAATTCACATGTTTTGCAATTGCTAGAATTTAAGTAAATATAACCACTGACTTAGGATCATGGATAAATATTAAGTAGTAAAATGTATCTAGTGAGTTCTTTCCTGCTAAAGAACTTTTTAAATTAGACTTGGTTTATTTTCTGTGGAAAATTGAAAAGCACACTTGGTGGTATTGATAGCAATTTAAAACAGACACCAGCAATTCAAAATAAGGGCTCATAGTGGCAGAGAGTAATTGGATTCTAATCTTTTAGCAAACAATTACCAGGTGGCTACTATGCATTGGGCACTGTGAGTAATAAGAAAATGGGGAAGCCAATACCCCAAGTAATAATTAATCTTTGATTGTTTTATTTCATAGGTCCTGAAATAAGCCAATCTTCTCATGATTTTATTATTTGCATGAAATCAAATTAAAGCAAATACTTTGTGTCAACTTGCTTTCCCATGAATTATTAAAGACAGAGTAAGTATGAATTTTAAGTATATTCAGAATTTCCTTATGTACTTGATTCATCTCTTCATATTAATTCTGTGCACAAGGCAAAGAAAAATGAAGAATACTTCATTTCCTATTCAAAATGGTAATCATTTTATTTCCAGCAATTATATCGTTTTAAGAGTTGTTTACTCTTGATGAATGAATTTAAGTAGAACCTGAAAGAGGAAAAAGAATTCCAAAATTAGATTCGTTATATTTCAATTAAGTGACAATTTTCTTCAGCACTTGATAAAGATGTATTCAAATAGCTTCAAACAATGTTAACCACAATTTTTAAACACAATGTTTAGACTCACAATTAAATAGTGACAGAATTTCTTTTCAATTTAATAGTATAATTTTTAAAACATTTCCCCAAAGTTTGTATTCATTATATCTAAATAAAAGAATTATATATGTGAGGACTGATCTCTCTTCTTTTAAAAAATCAGATCAAGATGTATAGATCACATACACCAATGAACACATTTCCCTCAGTTATTGCAGTAAACTTACCAAAAAATTTATTATCCTACATTATTCTTTTCTGGATAATTTTAGAATTGCAGTCACATACAAAGCCCTCTTCTAATGGAAATTTCTGAGACTAAATAAGGAAGTTATAATTAGAGTTTGTTTACACTTAAGTTATCATGTTTGTGTTGTATCTCCATTATCTTGTTCACAGGGATAGACTCCAGACTAAAAGGCAGCCAATATATAATTGTGTACCGTCTAGACAGAAAGCTATGTGGTGTTGGACAGCAAGATTCCCACTCAATCTGATTTCCCTGGAGAGGTTATTTGACTGCCTATCGTGGCCAAATAAGATTTATTATGATTGTAATTTTGGGAAAAATATTTTAGTTTGGCACTGCTATATTGTGTGTGTATGTGCGTGTGTGCATATATGTGTGTGTCTTAGGTTAGGTTAGGTTATAATCCATGTGAGTTCATTTGCTCCAATGGGCTACTTATCCTTTAGGATAGTCAGTGTGTAATCAGACAATCTCACTTGAGAGATGTTACTTTAAGCTTTTCAAGCTACCAAACTACATAGGAACTCTTGCTAATTAACATAGTAAATGTCAAGATTTTCTGGTAAAAATATTGCAATCTACATTTTGCCGATTGGCTTAAGTAGTCTTAGACACTCTTGGAAAGAGATGCTTCCTGTGATAAACAAATCCTCTCAGTGTCACCTCTATTTCTGGCAGTTACTGCAGTAAACATTCCATGTAAGCTTCCACGCAGTTTATAATCATCAATATTCTACCAAATTTGATCTATTCTTTATTCAGTTTAGGAAAAAATATGAGCAAACTATATCATACATCAAGAATTTATAGCCACACTTTGCTGAATGGTAATCTGTGAAACACTATTTTCCGTCAGGGTTAAGTTGTTTGTTTGTTTGTTTATTTTTAATATACTCAAGTATTTTTGTTTGTTTGTTTTTGTTTTTTTATTGTTTTTTTTTTGTTTTTTTAATGGATTCTATTTATTTATTTGAGAGAGAGAGAGAACAAATGGGGTGGTGGGGAGAGGGAGAAGCAGACTCCCCACTGAGCAGGGAACCCCTTAGGGCTTGGAGCTGATCCTGTAATCACCACCTGAGCTGAAGGCAGATGTTTAACAGATTGAGCCACCCAGGCTCCCCATTTGCTCAAATATGTTAAGAAAATATCAGCTAAAACAAAGTTAAATAAGTTAATTTGTTGTAGGACAACGGAGAACACTTAATATACTAAAGAATACTGTGACTTTCAAAACAGATGCTCTACAGTGTATACATTACTCAAACCCAGAAAAACATACACACACAGTGGGGAAAGATGAGATGGCAGGGTATCAGGAGTAGTTACATATGACAAGCTATATCTAGTTTCTAGTTTATCAGTTCTCAACAAGGCCATATGCTACATTTATAAATAAAGAAAAAACAAACTGGTTTTATATTTTCATTTGCCCATATTCATTATTTTACACTTTTTAAATATTTATTGTCAGGGAAACAAAATGGCTTGCTTAGGTTAGGGTGATTGACCACCATTGTCTTTATCAATTACAGAAGGATTTTGTTAAGCTTCTCAGAGAATAAAGTAGGGATTTTTTTCTGATTAGATTCCCTCAGAAAATTGGAATGATTTTCTGAACATGTTTATTTTTCCCTGGCAAAGTCAATGATGTCTGATTAGAAATAGGGTCTATCGGAATCCCTCTTTAAACCAATAATAAACCAATTAAACCAATTTAAAGAACCAATTGCTTCTTTAAAGCAATAATACTGGACTGGCTGGGCAAAATAATGAAGGCGTGACTTTTGACTTTTACCAAAGACAGTGGAACACACAAGAAATCCGTGAATCAAATTCTCTTCAATGTGCATTCTAGTTAAGTAGAATCTAATTAACTGTAGATTAACTAGATCTAGTTAACTTTATTAAAAAATATTTTATTAACATATAATGCATTATTAGCCCCAGGGGTATAGGTCTGTGAATTGCCAGGTTTACATACTTCACAGTACTCACCACAGCGCATACCTTCCCCAATGTCCATAATCCAAAGATCTAGTTAACTCTTTATACATATCATATTTTTCCTCCTAATTGACACTTTTCCATGTGGTGCAATCACTTTTGAATTTCCTACTCAAACTTTCCCTTGAATGGAACTAATTAAATCACACATGAACTCTAAACTAATTAATGTTTACATTACAAGAAAATGATTTTCTAATTATAATTACTTTACTAAAATAGGGGTCTGACTTCTGGGGAAACTAGAAGAGCTTCCCATGACATGAGACATTCAACTACCATCAGTACTGTGGATAAAGAAATGTAAATTAGTCCACAGTTTGATCTGTTTTCCTTCTATGTTTTGCCTTTCTCCTCCTATAAGACTCTATTCTCCTTAAGGTCTAATTGATCTGTACACTGCTTGAAGTATTTTGACTGACTCATGAATATTGAAGTTATAATATATGTTAATAAGTTAAGGAATTTCAGTATTCTATCCACCTTTGATGTCTTTCTTGAATTCTTCAAATAGATATAGGAGCTGCCATCTCTTAGAGATAAGAAAAAGGGTGAAGGGATCATGAGTTTGGTCTAATCAAACAATACTCCAAACTGGAGTTGCTCAGAATAGCCTCAGTGTTCCCACAAGGCCCTACATTTTGCATATGTCTGTGTTCTGTGATTTAGTTCCCTATATTTTAACAGCCAGATAAATTTGATAGTTTTCACAAATCTTCATGCAATATAATAAATTTTTTCCTTAGTAAGAAAGCATAGACATAATATTAAATTCCTGCTCTTCAGGATAACAGAAAAGATAGTTATTACAAAAGACTCATTCCGTATGGTAGCATTTAGTATATAAATGACTGTAGGTCTCAAACTTTTTTTTTTAAAGGCAAGTTTTATCTAAAATTAGCTCTATGCCATGTCTTATCTTTCTTATAAATTACCCTTCGTGGTACTATACTAGGATCAATTTTCTAGGTGTTTCCCCATTAAATTTTTAGACTGGGGCCACTTGATTTAAATATTATTTGTATCAAACACTTGCTTGTTTTGTAATATGATAGACAGACTAGTTGTTTAGTATATCCACAGACACTTCCCATATGGAAAAACTGTACGGTTGATGACACAATGCCCAAATCTGGCACCTTAGGTGTTGTAGCTGTAGCCAGGTTCAAACAACCTATCAGATTATTACAACTCAGTGGGCATTGCCTGCATGAATGAATTCTTATTACAACATCACAGATGGCTGGAATAGATCTTCATTGATTGTTGGAATTAACAGTGTATCAGCTTATTGGGACATGAACTGTTTCCACAAGGGAAAGGATAAAATAAACCACCAGATGTAGTAGTCACTTAATTTCCAGACATTCATATGGGAAGCAGTTGTTGAGAATCCATACTATTGAAAATGGATATTTATTTAACTTAGTAAATGCCTGATAAGGAAAACTTTTATAAAGCTCATAATAAACCTGAAATGAGAATAATTTTGAAGGACTCTAGTTTGATGATTTATTATTATATATCAATTAAACTTCATAATGCAAAATATATATACATATATATATTTAATGAGAGTAGAATATGGATAATATAACTAAAATATGGTGAAACTATTATAATAAATATAGAAATAATATTTAATGGAATAATCAGGTCAGACATTCCATCTAAATGTGTTCTTTGTAAATTATCAGTTGAACAGTAGGACACTTGGGGTTGTAAACAATATAACCAGTATTCATATTTGTTATTTATGTATTTGAATTTTCACTTTTGATAACAGTACAGAACTTGTAAATAAGCTAAGTCAACTGGATAATTTGAAGTACAGCTTGGATGAATAGCTGATTAATTCAAAATATTTGCCCACCACTTTGAGAGTCTCCTCACTCCATCCCAGCCCCCTTGCCCCTCACAAATTAATCAAAAGAAAACTATCTTTTTTTTTTTTTTTTTGCCTATGCTGTATAATAGCAATAATGTAGTAGTGTTCTTACTGGTAAATGAAGTGACATATTTTGATAATACATGGAAGTTGTATGTGGGGAAAATACAAGAAATTATGCAATTGTATATAATAAATTCTGTGTAAAGTTCAAAATAGCATGAAATCATAACTCTTAAATCTGAAAGTATATATAGGTGGTTATAGGACTCATGCTTATGAGGAGGGGGATAACTCAGTCAGTGAGACATTTACCTTTACCTCAGGTCATGATCCCAGGGTTCTGGGATCGAGCCCCATGTCGAGCTTCCTGCTCGGTGGGAAGCCTGCTTTCCCTCTCGCTCTGCAGCTCCTCTTGCTTGTGCTCTTTCTTTCTGTCTCTATCAAATAAATAAATAAAATCTTTTAAAAAAAAAGTCTCATGCATGTAAGACAAGCAGCTGTTTATTTTGCTAGGATAGTTGAGGTAGAAAAATTCAGTGGGATTTTTCTTGCAAGTAACTAATATTCAGAAAATAAATAAGAACTGGATGAATTAAGGCATTGTGGAGGGGAATGAGTGAGTAACTCATGGCTGGAGAGAGCATGGTATTTGAAGCAATCAGTCAAGCTATTCATTGTTTTGTGTTTGATATTCAGACCATGTTTACCTCAAGAGAGTTTATGTGACTTGATAGCATAAAGATCAAGAAAGTAGAATTTAAAGTTAGGTCTTGATACTGTTAGAAGGCAGTGAGAGAGATGCTGTGGTTCAGGGTGACAAACAGCATAGACATTGAGAAACAAGGCTAAGGAGAAGCAGTTGGAGTGGTTCAGATCAGTACATTAGTCACAGGTCTTAAACTGCAGTGGCCATATTATTCACTGTTTATCTACATTTTGGAAGTAAAACTTACAAGCATTTTTAAAAATTAGAATTGTTGAATTGGGTACAGAATATCTAAAAAGAAGCAGCAGAGTTTGAGAATTCTGGCTTCTTAAAACCCTATAAAGGACTTCCTAATCCAATTCATCAAGAAATAGATGCAAATTTGACAAGCCACGCAGTTTAGAGAAAGAATCAAGATCCCAAGCCAGTCCACATTATGACTCAGAGGCTAACACAGAGCATCCCAAGAATGAGCACAGCATTCTAATCAACCAAAGCAAGTCCAGAATGTCACAAGCAGTCACAAAATAACCAAAACTTGATTATTAACAAAGAAACTGAAGTCTGGGGAGTGCCTAAACATGAATGACCCAATATTCACTGATAGCATACTAAACCTCTGTGCAGGTATTAATACTCTGTACAGGAAAAATCCCAACCCAAGCAAAAAAGTTCCCATACTGGACTGCCAAGCATGCTGCGTATAAAGGAAATACAAAAATCAATACCAGTGGGACATGCACTGAAGGAGTAACCAATCTTTTGGGATGAAGTCTGAGAAGGTCTCGTAAAAGAAAACAGACCCTGGAGCACCAGAACCAAGAAAATTCATGTGGCCATCAGGTGGTAAACCATAAACTAAACCATTTATCAGGCATGAAGACTCTGTTTTGTTTTATGAGAAGATATAAGCATAGTATTAAAAGAATTTGAACCCCTATTTCTATGTATCAAACATATTTATTAAAATTATCTAAATTTATTAGATTTTTGAAGATTAAACATTGTATTCCTAAAGTTGAAATGTAAATATTCAACTCAATGTTAGTGGAAAATTATCCTACAGAGTAAATGTTTTCATGAATTTTTTTTTTTTTTTTACAATTTACACAATGTGTGTACCTTATGAAATACTGATTAAGTTTAGTTTAAATACTATTTTGAGGGGTGCCTGGTGGCTCAGTGGGTTAAAGCCTCTGCCTTCAGCTCAGGTCATAATCTCAGAGTCCTGGAATGGAGCCCCACATCTGGCTCTCTGCTCAATGGGGAGCTTACTTCCTCCTCGCTCTCTGCCTGAGTCTCTGCTGACTTGTGATCTATGTCTGTCAAATAAATAAATAAAATCTTTAAAAATAAATAAATACTATTTTGAGATCATAAAATATTTGTTTTTTTTCTTATTATTTTCCCCCAATTCCTTTCTAGTAATTAGTTATTTTTTTTCAACAGTTTTATTTTGTTTCAGGGTATCAGAAATAAAAGGATTTAGACACTTGAAATTCAATCTAAGATATAATTTGATTTTTTTTAGTTTTTTAAAAGATTTCATTTCATTTCATTTATTTATTTATTTTTCATTTCTTAAATTTATTTGAGAGAAAGAGAGAGAGGGCATTAGTTGGGGAAGAGGGAGAGGGAGACTCTCAAATGGACTCCATGCTGAGTGCAGAGTCTGAAAGCCTGACAGCCTGAGATAATGACCTGAGCTGAAACTAAAAGCCAGATCTTTAACTGACTGTGCCACCCAGGCACCACCAAAGATACAATTTGGATAATAGGCCTGTTTTATATACCTCTGAATTTCTAATCTTCTGATGGATTTTTTTGACTTTTGTTCCAGAATAAACACATCCATTGAAATATAGTTGCCAAACTATTGCATGTTCTTTCAAGATATCTATAGGCAATATGAAACTCCTTCATGGGCTCATAGGCTCTCAGATCAAAATATTTTCCCAAATAAAATTTTATGATTGATGAATATGAGGGGGAACAATAGGCCCTTCTGTTGAAAGTATTGGTGCAAATAAAAGCAACTCTCATCTACAAACCATATCTAGCATTTAGCCATCCAATCCCCTGAGACCAACCTTTAAAAATGATGACAGTCTCGAGAGGAGGAGTCAAGATGGCAGAGAAGTAGCAGGCTGAGACTACATCAGGTAGCAGGAGATCAGCTCAATAGCTTATCTAAACATTGCAAACACCTACAAATCCAAAGGGAGATTGAAGAGAAGAAGAACAGCAATTCCAGAAACAGAAAATCAACCACTTTCTGAAAGGTAGGACTGGTGGAGAAGTGAATCCAAAATGACGGGAAGATAGACCGCGGGGGAGAGGCCGGTTCCCGGCAAGCGGTGGAGCAACGGAGCACAAAATCAGGACTTTTAAAAGTCTGTTCCACTGAGGGACATTGCTCCAGAGGTTAAAACAGGGTGAAGGCCACACGGGGTCAGCGTGGCAGCCAGGTCCCGCAGGGTCACAGAAGGATCCGGGGTGTCGGAGTGTCGCAGAGCTCACAGGTATTAGAACGGAGAAGCCAGCTACAGAGACAGAGCCGCGGACTGAACTCTCAGCTCAGGGTTACCTTGAACCGGTCGTAGGCTCGGTGAGCTCGGAGCATGGCTGGAGGCTGGTGATACGGGAGTGCCTGGGTGCTGTTCTCTGGGGGCGCACTGAGGAGTGGGGCCCTGGGCTCTTGGCTCCTCTGGGCCGGAGACTGGGAGGCTGCAATTTTCATTCCCGTCCTCCAGAACTCTACGGAAAGTGTTCAGGGAACAAAAGCTCCCAAAAGCGAACCCAAGCGGATTACTTAGTCCAGCCCCAGTAAGGGCGGTGCAATTCCGCCTCGGGCAAAGACACTTGAGAGTCACTACAACAGGCCCCTCCCCCAGAAGATCAACAAAATAATTAACACAGATATTGGTAATATATCAGATCAAGAGTTCAGAATGACGATTCTGAACGTTCTAGCAGGGCTTGAAAAAGGCATGGAAGATATTAGAGAAACACTCTCTGGAGATATAAAAGCCCTTTCTGGAGAAATTAAAGAACTAAAATCAAGCAAGTTGAAATAAAAAAAGCTATTAATGAGGTGCAATCAAAAATGGAGGCTCTCACTGCCAGGATAAATGACGCAGAAAAAAGAATTAGTGATATAGAAGACCAAATGACAGGGAATAAAGAAACCGAACAAAAGAGGGACAAACAGCTACTGGACCACGAGGGGAGAATTCGAAACATAAGTGACACCATAAGACGAAACAACATTAGAATAATTGGGATTCCAGAAGAAGAAGAAAGAGAGAGGGGAGCAGAAGGTCTATTGGAGAGAATTATTGGAGAGAATTTCCCTAATATGGCAAAGGGAAGAAGCATCAAAATCCAGGAGGTGCAGAGAACCCCCCTCAAAATCAACAAGAATAGGTCCACACCCAGTCACCTTATAGTAAAATTGACAAGTCTTAGTGACAAAGAGAAAATCCTGAAAGCAGCCCGGGAAAAGAAGTCTGTAACATACAATGGTAAAAATATTAGATTGGCAGCAGACTTATCCACAGAGACCTGGCAGGCCAGAAAGAGCTGGCATGATATATTCAGAGCACTAAACGGGAAAAACATGCAGCCAAGAATACTCTATCCTGCTAGGCTATCATTGAAAATAGAAGGAGAGATAAAAAGCTTGCAGGACAAACAAAAACTGAAAGAATTTGCAAACACCAAACCAGCTCTACAGGAAATATTGAAAGGGGTCCTCTAAGCAAAGAGAGAGCCTAAAAGTAGTAGATCAGAAAGGTACAGAGACAATATACAGTAACAGTCACCTTACAGGCTAATAATGGCACTAAATTCATATCTCTCAATAGTTACCTTGGATGTTAATGGGCTAAATGCCCCAATCAAAAGACACAGGGTATCAGAATGGATAAAACAACAAAACCCATCAGTATGTTGCCTACAAGAAACTCATTTTAGATGCGAAGACACCTCCAGATTTAAAGTGAGGGGGTGGAAAACAATTTACCATGCTAATGGGCATCAGAAGAAAGCTGGAGTGGCAATCCTTATATCAGATCAATTAGATTTTAAGCCAAAGACTATAATAAGAGATGAGGAAGGACACTATATCCTACTCAAAGGGTCTGTCCAACAAGAAGATCTAACAATTTTAAATATCTATGCCCCTAACATGGGAGCAGCCAACTATATAAACCAATTAATAACAAAATCAAAGAAACACATCAACAATAATACAATAATAGTCGGGGACTTTAACACTCCCCTCACTGAAATGGACAGATCATCCAAGCAAAAGATCAACAAGGAAATAAAGGCCTTAAATGACACACTGGACCAGATGGACATCCCAGATTTATTCAGAACATTTCATCCCAAAGCAACAGAATACACATTCTTCTCTAGTGCACATGGAACATTCTCCAGAATAGATCACATCCTGGGTCACAAATCAAGTCTCAACCAGTATCAAAAGATTAGGATCATTCCCTGCATATTTTCAGAAAACAATGCTCTGAAGCTAGAACTCAATCGCAAGAGGAAAGCTGGAAAGAACCCAAATACATGGAGCATCCTTCTAAAGAATGAATGGGTCAACCAGGAAATTAAAGAAGAATTGAAAAAATTCATGGAAACGAATGATAATGAAAACACAATGGTTCAAAATCTGTGGGACACAGCAAAGGCACTCCTGAGAGGAAAATATATAGTGGTACAAGCCTTTCTCAAGAAACAAGAAAGGTCTCAAGTACACAACCTAACCCTACACCTAAAGGAGCTGGAGAAAGAACAAGAAAGAAACCCGAAACCCAGCAGGAGAAGAGAAGTCATAAAGATCAGAGCAGAAATCAGTGAAATAGAAACCAAAAAAACAATAGAAAAAATCAATGAAACTAGGAGCTGGTTCTTTGAAAGAATCAATAAGATTGATAAATCCCTGGCCAGACTCATCAAAAAGAAAAGAGAAAGGACCCAAATAAATAAAATCATGAATGAAAGAGGAGAGATCACAACTAACACCAAAGAAATACAGACAATGATAAGAACATACTATGAGCAACTCTACGCCAACAAATTTGACAATCTGGAAGAAATGGATGCATTCCTAGAGACATATAAACTACCACAACTGAACCAGGAAGAAATAGAAAACCCGAACAGGCCCATAACCAGTAAGGAGATTGAAACAGTCATCAAAAATCTCCAAACAAACAAAAGCCCAGGGCCAGACGGCTTCCCAGGGGAATTCTACCAAACATTTAAAGAACTAATTCCTATTCTCCTAAAACTGTTCCAAAAAATAGAAATGGAAGGAAAACTTCCAAACTCATTCTTTGAGGCCAGCATCATCTTGATCGCCAAACCAGACAAGGATCCCACCAAGAAAGAGAACTACAGACCAATATCCTTGATGAACACAGATGCAAAAAATCTCACCAAAATACTAGCCAATAGGATTCAACAGTACATTAAAAGGATTATTCACCACGACCAAGTGGGATTTATTCCAGGGCTGCAAGGTTGGTTCAACATCCACAAATCAATCAATGTGAAACAACACATTCATAAAAGAAAGAACAAGAACCATATGACACTCTCAATAGATGCTGAAAAAGCATTTGACAAAGTACAGCATCCCTTCCTGATCAAAACTCTTCAAAGTGTAGGGATAGACGGCACATACCTCAATATTATCAAAGCCATCTATGAAAAACACACCACAAATATCATTCTCAATGGAGAAAAACTGAAAGCTTTTCCGCTGAGGTCAGGAACACGGCAGGGATGTCCATTATCACCACTGCTATTCAACATAGTACTAGAAGTCCTAGCCTCAGCAATCAGACAACAAAAAGAAATTAAAGGCATCCAAATCGGCAAAGAAGAAGTCAAACGATCACTCTTCGCAGATGATATGATACTGTATGTGGAAAACCCAAAAGACTCCACTCCAAAACTGCTAGAACTTGTCCAGGAATTCAGTAAAGTGTCAGGATATAAAATCAATGCACAGAAATCAGTTGCATTTCTGTACACCAACAACAAGACAGAAGAAAGAGAAATTAAGGAGTCAATCCCATTTACAATTGCACCCAAAACTATAAGATACCTAGGAATAAACCTAACCAAAGAGGCTAATAAACTATACACAGAAAACTATAAAGTACTCATGAAAGAAATTGAGGAAGACACAAGGAAATGGAAAAATGTTCCATGCTCCTCGAATGGGAGAATAAATATTGTGAAAATGTCCATGCTACCTAAAGCAATCTACACATTTCATGCAATCCCTATCAAAATACCATCCATTTTTTTTTTTAAAGAAATGGAACATATAATCCTAAAATTTATATGGAACCAGAAAAGACCTCGAATAGCCAAAGGAATATTGAAAAAGAAAGCCAAAGTTGGTGGCATCACAATTCCGGACTTCAAGCTCTATTAGAAAGCTGTCATCATCAAGACAGCATGGTACTGGCACAAAAACAGACCCATAGATCAATGGAACAGAATAGAGAGCCCAGAAATAGACCCTCAACTCTATGGTCAACTAATCTTCGACAAAGAAGGAAAGAATGTCCAGTGGAAGAAAGACAGCCTCTTCAATAAATGGTGCTGGGAAAATTGGACAGCCACATGCAGAAAAATGAAATTGGACCACTTCCTTACACCACACACGAAAATAGACTCCAAATGGATGAAGGACCTCAATGTGAGAAAGGAATCCATCAAAATCCTTGAGGAGAACGCAGGCAGGAACCTCTTCGACCTCAGGCGCAGTAACATCTTCCTAGGAACATCGGCAAAGACAAGGGAAGCAAGGGCAAAAAATGAACTATTGGGATTTCATCAAGATCAAAAGCTTTTGCACAGCAAAGGAAACAGTTAACAAAACCAAAAGACAACTGACAGAATGGGAGAAGATATTTGCAAACGACATATCAGATAAAGGGCTAGTATCCAAAATCTATAAGGAACTTAGTAAACTCAACACCCAAAGAACAAACAATCCAATCAAGAAATGGGGGGCGCCTGGGTGGCTCAGTGGGTTAAGCCTCTGCCTTCGGCTCAGGTCATGATCTCAGGGTCCTGGGATCGAGCCCCACATCGGGCTCTCTGCTCGGCAGGGAGCCTGCTTCCTCCTCTCTGTCTCTGCCTGCCTCTCTGCATACTTGTGATCTCTATCTGTCAAATAAATAAGTAAAATCTTAAAAAAAAAAAAAGAAAGAAATGGGCAGAGGATATGAACAGACATCTCTGCAAAGACATCCAGATGGCCAACAGACACATGAAAAAGTGCTCCACGTCACTCGGCATCAGGGAAATACAAATCAAAACCACAATGAGATATCACCTCACACCAGTCAGAATGGCTAAAATTAACAAGTCAGGAAATGACAGATGCTGGCGAGGATGCGGAGAAAGGGGAACCCTCCTACACTGTTGGTGGGAATGCAAGCTGGGGCAACCACTCTGGAAAACAGCATGGAGGTTCCTCAAAATGTTGAAAATAGAACTACCCTATGACCCAGCAATTGCACTACTGGGTATTTACCCTAAAGATACAAACGCAGTGATCCGAAGGGGCACGTGTACCCGAATGTTTATAGCAGCAATGTCTACAATAGCCAAACTATGGAAAGAACCTAGATTTCCATCAACATATGAATGGATAAAGAAGATGTGTTATATATACACAATGGAATACTATGCAGCCATCAAAAGAAATGAAATCTTGCCATTTGCGACGACGTGGATGGAACTAGAGGGTATCATGCTTAGTGAAATAAGTCAATCGGAGAAAGACAACTATCTTATGATCTCCCTGTTATGAGGACATGGAGATGCAACATGGGGAGTTAGGGGGATAGAAGAAGAATAAATGAAACAAGATGGGATTGGGAGGGAGATAAACCACAATTGACTCTTAATCTCACAAAACAAACTGGGGGTTGCTGGGGGGAGGTGGGATTTGGAGACGGGGAGGGGGTTATGGACATTGGGGAGGGTATGTGCTATCATGAGTGCTGTGAATTGTGTAAACCTGGCGATCACAGACCTCTACCCTTGGGGATAAAAATACATTATATGTTTATAAAAAAAAAATTGGACGGGGAGGCGAAGCATAAGAGACTATGGACTCTGAAAAACAACCTGAGGGTTTTGAAGGGTTGGGTGTGACCTGTACCCCTGGGGATAAAAATACATTATATGTTTATAAAACATAAGAAATAAAAAAGAAAGAAAAATAGGAATATTTTATCTTTTGACTATTGCATTTTCGTATGAACCCTTAAAATTATTAATCTTGTTTAACTATTATTATATTCATGTTTTCTTTTTACTCATCCTTGAACTCGATTTAAGCCTATTTTTTTATTTTTAAAATTTTTATTTATTTATTTTTTCAGTGTAACAGTATTCATTGTTTTTGCACAACACCCAGTGCTCCATGCAATACATGCCCTCCCTATTACCCACCACCTGGTTCCCCCAACCTCCCACCCCGCCGCCCCTGCAAAACCCTCAGGTTTTTTTTCAGAGTCCATAGTCTCTTATGGTTCACCTCCCCTTCCAATTTCCCTCAACTTCCTTCTCCTCTCCATCTCCCAATGTCCTCCATGTCATTTGTTATGCTCTGCAAATAAGTGAAACCATATGATACTTGACTCTCTCTGCATCTGGAGGATAATAGATGCCTCTTTGGAGATCTGAAAATGGAAGACAGAAGAGTACATGGAGTTAAGACTATATTGCTTTGCTCTTCTCTTTCAATCAGCTAATTCTTATTCATCTAGTAAGACCCATCTGCTCAAATGTCGTATCACATAGAAACTCAGCTAGTATGTGGAGTTATGGGCAAAAAATCCCTTAGGAGAGGTTATGTGTTTCTGATTCAGAAGACAAAATTTAAAGTATGCTACAGGTGAACTTGGATGACCCTTTTTTTATAACATTAGCTGACCTTAGTGCTTTTCAAGGCATTTACTGGGAAAAAAACCAAAAAACAAAAAACACTATGTTAGCTAGAGGCAGAATTCTTTTCCTTCCTGATTAGTGCAGTCTGGTCAATGAACATTGTATATTGATATACTCAATCATACCACCCAGAATGGCATAATTTTTAAGGTAGCAATTACCAGAGAATGGGAAACAAATAAGACATCTGATTATAAAATTTCTTTCTTCCATGAACTTTCTTGACTAACTTCAGAAGTGTTAGTCAAGCTCTCTATGCCACAATATTGCCAGCTCTATAATAGAAATGGTCCTTCAGTTTTTAGCCATGATAATACTTTTCATGGAAAACTATCTGGTTTGTGTTTTTCTAAATGCATTTGTCGAAGCTCTAGTCCCTCAGTGTAACTTATTTGGAAATAGGGCCTAAAAGGAGGTATTTGATATTAAATGAGGGCATTTGGGTGCGGTCAAGATTCAAAAAGATTGGTATTATGATAAGAAGACACAGGAAAGCTCTTTCCTTCTCTCTATGAACTCTCAGAGAAAAAAAACCCATATGAGGCACAACAATAAGGCAGCTTTCTATAAGCCAGGAAGGAAGCTCTCACCAGAAACTGAAACTTGCTGAACCTTGATCTTGGATTTCCAGCCCCCAGAAATGTGAGAAATACGTCTTTGTTGTTGAAGCCACAATGTCTGTAGTATTTTGCTCTGGCAGCTCAAACAGGTTAAGAAAATATCCCCTTAGGAGCCTCCAGAAAGTTTTGTTTAATTGTCCCCACTCAGAGCTGCCAAAACAAAATAAACATTCTGTGTTTCAACCATTATCATCCTCACTTATTACTGAAAATAAATACAAAAATTGTTTACACTTAGCCTAATGTTTTGCTGTGCAACACTCTTGAAGTATGGAATTGATAGGTGATGTTTGCCATCTATGTATCTCCCCCTGTATTAGGCTTTCCCAGTTTGGTTGAATTGTTTCCCTCACACATTGAATTTAGAGAAGGTGGTGCTAATATAATAGACTCCTGACATTTGGGGTACATATCTGGGAATCTCATATCTTCATATATGTTAATCCCAGGATACTACATAGATTCCCCATTTAAAAGAAAAGCTGCAATAATTTAAGTAGATAGCAACAAGAATTGGTTTGAAAAGCAGACTCTGAACTCATCGCTAACCCCAATCTCTACTATGAATTATACCTCCACACCAGTTCCCCAATATCATACCTCCGTAAAACAACAAATTACTATATTATCTCTTAAGCTGACTTGTGACTATTCAAATTCATGAATGCTAAATCTGTAAATGCTAAGGATCTTCCATCTCATCTCCAATCGGGTAGTAAGAGTTCATCTACGCCCTTCTTATAAAAATCATCGAGGTACTCTTAAAGGACGAGTCATCTTCAAACTCCTAAATAAAACACACATGTTTGTAAAGACCAGTAATTCTATTTGGAGACCTTAATCAGAAGTGAGGTCATCAGATTGTAAGTGATTTTCAAAATTGATTCTAACCATTTCCCTTCAAATAACAGGTTTGTTATTTTTCCCCCAAATATCTTTACCATCTCTACTCAGAATCATCATTTATGTTTTCAAGTACATATTTTCTAGTATTTCTGACTTAAAAAAATACTTTTCTTTGGAAGTAAAAATAAATAGAATAAAAATCTTCCTACAAAATGTATCTCTAAACAATTACACAATTCATATTTCTATGGAACCTACCAAGGAAGCACTGATAACTAATCCTTCATCATTTATAGTATTTCTTTTTAAATCTAAATGTAGTTCTATGTTATCCTTAGTATGAAGTGCTTGGAAATGTTACTTTTAAGATTTATATCAAATAATACTTGAGTATCATATTTACTGCTTAATACTGAATTACAATAGAATTCTAAATCCATACTGCTAAGTATCACATGAAGGTGAGAGCAAAAATTCAGGTTTCTGATCAGACAAATAGAGTCAGATAAAATATGGAATCCAGGTAGATAGCTTTGCTCAAGAGAGAATGACAAATATATAGGGAAAACATAAAGACAACAGCAGACCTGTCATTTATTTTAGCCATCTTGTCCTGGTTTTACCTTCTACAAATCATTTCTTAAGTTATAATTTCAATAAACCTTAGTGGTGAATGGATTGGCATCAAGACTGAAAAATAACTATGTTGATACTAATGGTGTGCAACACTGGAAGAGACCATAAAGGAAGAACACGTCAAGAGAAGAAGTTCATTTCATTGTTACTGAAATTTTTAATTCAAAATTTGAAGCTATAGTTGGAATCAACTATAAGAATAAAGCATATGGTACAGGGAAAAAGTAGAATTTCAAAAACAGGGTTTGCAGATCATGAGCACAGCTTTTTATCCTAGAATCCTCAGTCTCCTAGAGAGAACATGGATGGGCTTCAGAATATCTGGAAACCATCTCAAACTGTATGCAAAAATCTGTATGCAAACAATACAAGCACAGGAACCCAAATAATAAACACTTGAGCATTTTGGTAAGAAGAGAGTGCAATGGAACCATAAAATTCATTAGATATCAAAGACATCAGGAAACTGACATAGATGAATAATAACATGCACAGTCCAGATAGGCAGAAGAACAATTTGAATATACAAGTAGGTTTAGTCTCTAAAGATTTAAGTAAAATACAAGAGAATAAAAATATTATGAGCAAGAGAACAAAGATAACATCTCAGAATATGTTGTTATTAAATGGGTATACAAAAGAGGCTACATTTAGAAGATGAATGTTGATCACAAAGTTTCAGATAGTTGGGTTGTATTATTTTTAAACATTCTCTTTAATCTAGGTAAACCAATGCTGCTATATTTGTTTACATGCAGTAAATGGCTGTAAATCCTCATAACTAATTTTCAAAATATAGGCAGCTGTAACCATGGGGATACCAGCAAAAATCTCTCACAAAACAAGAAAGATTGATGTTTATTAAGACAAAATGAATTTATCCTAGATTTGAATAAAATAACATTGACTACCCCTATTAGTCAAATGTTTTTTCATAATTGTACATTAATACACATTGATTAAGATATGTTATTTCTCTAGTACCATCCAAGAAATTACAGTTTTTCTATTTGTAAATATGAGTCATATCAATCTGGAAATTGTGTTTTAAGTTTGTTTGCTTTAATTTGAATGACTTTTTATATTTTTATTAAAAAGTGATAATGGCAATAGACATCAAAAGGACAATACAGAAAACTATGAACAATGTTCTGGCCATGATTGATAACCCAGATGAAGTGAAACAATTTGTTGAAAAACATATTCAGTCAAAATTTACACAAAAAACAAATAGACAATCTGAATACACCTGTATCTATTAAAGTAATTGAAACAGTAAGTACTGGTACTCAAGTACCAGGCCCAGATAGTAAATGCCACCAAATATTTAAAAAAAAAATAAAACCAGATCCTTACAATCTTTTCCAGAAGACAGAAGAAAAGGGAATATTTCCTAACTCATTCTATGAGAGCAGCATTACTCTTATACCAAAATCAATAAAAATGTAACAAGAAAGCTACAGACAAATAACTCTCATAAAAATAGATGCAAACTGTTCAAGAAAATATTAGCAAATTGAGTTCAACAATCTGTAAAAAGAATTTGCCATAACAATCAGTGGTGTTTATCCCAGGTATACGAGCCTGATTCAACATTCAAAAACTAATTAGTGTAATCCATCACATCAACAGGATAAAGAAGAAAAATCCCATGGTCATATTAAATATTTTTATTTATTTATTTGTCAGAGAAATAAAAGAGAGAGAGAGAGGGCACAAGCGGGGAAGAAGCAGGCTCCCCACCGAGCAAGGATCATGATGTGGGACTCTATCTTAGGACCCTATGATCATAACCTGAGCCAAAGGCAGATGCTTAACAAACTGAGTCACCCAGGTGTCCCTCCCATGGTCATATTAATAGATGCAGAAAAGGCATTTGACAAAATCCAACATGTGTTCATGAGGGCAACTCTCAAAAAACTAGGAATAGAGAGGAACTTCCTCAACTTGGTAAAGAACACTTACTAAAACCTACAGCTAACATAGTACTTAATGGTGAGAAAATATTTCACCTTCATGGACAAGGTAAAGATATCTCCTCTCACTATTCCACTACTGAGTATTTAACCAAAGAAAATAAAAATAATAATTTGAAATTATGTATATGCATTCTACATATAATTCTTTATGTGTATTTTATATATATTATATGTGCATTCCATATACATTGCAGTATTAATTACAAACAGCCTAAATATGGAAGAAACCTAAGTGCCCATTAATAGATGAATGGATAAAGAAGATGTGATATATGATATACATACACAATGTAATAGTGTTCTGCCATTACCAAAAAAATGAAATCTTGCCATTTACAACATGGATGGACTTTGAAGGTATTATGCTAAATGAAATACGACAGAGAATGATAAATACCATATGATTTCACTTATATGTGGAAACAAACAGATGAATAAATAAAATAAAACAAGATGAAAACAGAAAAAAATCAGATGAATAAATAAAATAAAACAAAACTAGACTCATAGATACAGAAAAGAGACTGATAGCTGCCAGAGGGAAGGTAGGTTGGGAGGTGGGTGAAGGAGATCTATTTATAAAGTAATTAAATCAGGGTGCCTGGGTGGCTCAGTGGGTTAAAGCCTCTGCCTTCGGCTTGGGTCGTGATCCCAGGGTCCTGGGATAGAGCCCCACATCAGGCTCTCTGCTCAGCAGGGAGCCTGCTTCCTCCTCTCTCTATGCCTGCTTCTCAGCCTGCTTGTGATCTCCATCTGTCAAATAAATAAATAAAATCTTTAAAAAAAATAATTAAATCATGGGGATATAATGTACAGCACATGAAGTACAGGCAGTAGTATTGTATTAACTTTGTAAGGTGACATCTTGTCACTGGACTTATGATCATTGTGTAATGTATATAAATGTCACCATCTTGTGCAGCTGAAACTAATATAATATTGTTTGTTAATTATATTTCAATTTAACAAAAAGATCTACAGATGGCAGATAAGCATATGCAAAGATGTTTAATATCATATGCGATTAGGGAATTGAAAATCAAAACAATGAGACACTACTGGTTATGTAATAAAATGGCCTAAATCCAAAACACTGATGGTGAGAATGTGAAGGAATATAAACTCTCACTCATTGTTGGAGGGAATGCAAAACAATATAGCCACTTTGAGAGATAGTTCGGCAGTTTCATATAAAACTGAACATATTATTATATAATCCAGCAATCATGTGCCTTGCTATTTATTGAAATCACTTGAAAACAGATCTGCATAAAAACCTGCACATGGTTGTTTGCAGCAACTTTATTCACAATTGCCCAAACTTGGAAGCAGCCACCTTTCAATAGATGAATAAAGAAATAAACTGTGGTATATCCAGACAATGGAATATTAATCAATGCTAAAAAGAAATGAGCTATCAAGTCATGAAAGACATAGAGGAATGTTAAATTCATATTACTAAGTAAAAGAACCAATTTGAAAAGACTTCATACAGTATAATTCTAACTAGATGACATTATGGAAAAGGCAAAAATGGAGAGACTAAAAAGATCAGTGATTATCAGGACTTAGTAGGGAGGTAGAGGAATACACAGAGCTGCAACATTTTTTGGAAAATGAAACTATTTCCTTTGATACTGGAATGGTGGATACAAGTCATTTTATATCTGTTCATGTCACAGATTTTCCATTCTTCTGCAAAAAGAATTGGATGAATCTCCTAACCAATCTCCAAAGGAAAAAAAAAATAAAATTAAAACACTATAAGAATGAACAATTGTATTTATATTTTTTCATACTACCAACTTCCAAAAAGTCTTTGCAATGGCTTATAATAATACCATAAAGCAAAAGTCAAATAATAAATGAAGGCAGAATTTTAACATGCAAACACCACTGAGTAGAAAGCAGCACCAATCTCACAAGTAGTCAAGGGAGGAACTTTTTAGATAATAATGTTTTATCTATAAAAACTAGATTTTTTTTTTCAAAATCCACCAGCTTGCTAACATTTCTTAAGTCTGAGAGGACTTTATCACTGGAGTTCAAAGAGATTCTTAATAAGATATTGAGCAATGTCCTCAGTGTTCTTTTTTCTAATTACTTCTAGGTACATATAGAAATCAACTGCTAATTCAAGTTAATGCCTATACTCAAATCTGGTTTAATTGTTCTATTCTGAATGTGCCATCTCAGTTTTAGATTAAGATTGACAAAAATAATTAAAATAGTTAACTATTCATCCTCTTTATTTTAACTTGACAATTCTTTCTCTCTCTCTCTGTCTTTTTATAGTGGTTGTGAACTTTGTATTAATTAATTTTATATTTCAAAGGCCAGGATATTTTATACAGAAGTTCTCTTTTTTTAAGTAATTAAAACATATGAGATTAAAATAGGTAATAGATGGTGGTTAAATAATGTAAAGGTGACTTCTAGATCAACATGATGGGCTGAACACATGAACTTACTTCCCCAAATTCTTTTTACAAAATTGTACCAGAAGAAAATATAAAATCCATTTAAAAAATTACTGAGGATATAGAGGAACAGTCATCCAAAAAATCATGGGCATTTGCTGAATTCCTGGTAGATGGAACACACAGGAGCTGTATCAATGAATATAGAGCATAAGAAATCACAGCCCAAATTCTTCATAATAAAATACAAATTACAGGTAAACCTTGTCAGGTGTGGAGAGGAGTTGCAGGAAAATGAATCAGGAATTAAAAGATAATCAACACATGTAGCTGGTCTTTGTATTTGTTTCAACTTGGTGCCATCTTACCATGATGAAGCCACTCACAGGAGAAAGTAAAATTTCTTAGGAGCATCTAAGATTCTATGTGTACTTAGGTGCTTGAAAGGAAACTGAATAAAGAATTTGAATAATAATGCAAACCAGCAAAAAATCATGGGGCATGGAGCAGAGATGCAGTGGTTAAGGAGAGAGGGAGGAGATAGGGTCTACTAGAGAGCTCTTCTCAGAAAGAAATGGCATGATAATGCAGCAACCCCAGGGGTAAATAAAACTGAGGAGCCAACAATTTTATTCCAGTGATAAACCTATTTGAAAAAGGAAATTATAAACCTAAAAGGCAAACTTACTCTATGTATATTATTCAACTCAATTTTTACAATGATTGGAAAATCATGTAAGTTGTATTGCAAAAAACCAACAGTTTGCAAAGAATTGAGATGAGCCATGGAAGATCATGGCCTGACCAGGTAGACTGCGCAAATAGACTTCATGGTGTGGCAAGAAAGTAATTTGAATGTCAGGTCTGGGTGGTATAAACTAGTGTCTCTCCCTCTACCCACCCCCTTCCATGCCCAAAGAGATAAAAGGAAGTAAAACTAGTTTCTCTGTGTCCCTATAACTGGGAGAGCCCTCAACTGTCACAGCTTGCTGGGTCCACCATACCTTGGTGGCAAGATGCTACACAGCTGACAGAACTATGTGTGATCTCAAGAACACACACTTGGAATTTTAAGGAAGTTGTATTCTATTGGTATTTGGTTTAATTGTCCTACCCTCATCCTTTAAACTAGCAGAGGCATAGAGCAATAAAGGTAGAGACTGTCATAATAAATTGCATTGCACCAATTTTGACTTCTTTGTGAGTGTAAACCTATTTCTGAGTTTCCCAAGCCAGCAGCCTTAAAAGTACTTTATTCTTTTTTTCCCCCCAGAAGGACTTTTAAGATGTCTCTTTTAGCCATGAATCTTCAATTCAGAGCAAATTACTTCAACTCTACTCTTAATTTTTTTCTCCTCTGTGTCTCTTTCATTTAGTGGCTACTTTATCCTCACATCAATTACCTAGTTCAGACTCTTTTTTCTCTTCAAACCAGAGCCCATTTGGTTTTCCTGACCCTTGTTCTTAAACTTGAAAGCATCTTAAAACACAGTTTTCTTTTTTTATCACTTTAATTCACTCTTCATAGAACATATAATTTCAACTTTCAGCCAATCAAAATGATCAAAATTGGCCTTCCCTTCAGCTTATGCCCAGCCAAGCCTTCAAACTTTCTGATTTTTGCCTTTTTTATGAGAGCATACTGAGACTGTCATCATTTTTTTAATTTAATTCTTTTTTTCAGCATAACAGTATTCATTGTTTTTGCACAAAACCCAGTGCTCCATGCAATACGTGCCCTCCCTATTACCCACCACCTGGTTCACCCAAACTCCCACACCCAACCCTTTAAAACCCTCAGGTTGTTTTTCAGAGTCCATAGTCTCTTATGCTTCGCCTCCCCGTCCAATTTTTTTTTTTTATAAACATATAATGTATTTTTATCCCCAAGGGTAGAGGTCTGTGAATCGCCAGGTTTACACACTTCACAGCACTCACGATAGCACATACCCTCCCCAATGTCCATAACCCCCTCCCCGTCTCCAAATCCCACCTCCCCCCAGCAACCCCCAGTTTGTTTTGTGAGATTAAGAGTCACTTGTGGTTTATCTCCCTCCCAATCCCATCTTGTTTCATTTATTCTTCTTCTATCCCCCTAACTCCCCATGTTGCATCTCCATGTCCTCATAACAGGGAGATCATAAGATAGTTGTCTTTCTCCGATTGACTTATTTCACTAAGCATGATACCCTCTAGTTCCATCCACGTCGTCGCAAATGGCAAGATTTCATTTCTTTTGATGGCTGCATAGTATTCCATTGTGTATATATAACACATCTTCTTTATCCATTCATATGTTGATGGAAATCTAGGTTCTTTCCATAGTTTGGCTATTGTAGACATTGCTGCTATAAACATTCGGGTACACGTGCCCCTTCGGATCACTGCGTTTGTATCTTTAGGGTAAATACCCAGTAGTGCAATTGCTAGGTCATAGGGTAGTTCTATTTTCAACATTTTGAGGAACCTCCATGCTGTTTTCCAGAGTGGTTGCCCCAGCTTGCATTCCCACCAACAGTGTAGGAGGGTTCCCCTTTCTCCGCATCCTCGCCAGCATCTGTCATTTCCTGACTTGTTAATTTTAGCCATTCTGACTGGTGTGAGGTGATATCTCATTGTGGCTTTGATTTGTATTTCCCTGATGCCGAGTGACGTGGAGCACTTTTTCATGTGTCTGTTGGCCATCTGGATGTCTTCTTTGCAGAAATGTCTGTTCATATCCTCTGCCCATTTCTTTTTTTTTTTTTTTTTAAGATTTTACTTATTTATTTGACAGATAGAGATCACAAGTATGCAGAGAGGCAGGCAGAGACAGAGAGGAGGAAGCAGGCTCCCTGCCGAGCAGAGAGCCCGATGTGGGGCTCGATCCCAGGACCCTGAGATCATGACCTGAGCCGAAGGCAGAGGCTTAACCCACTGAGCCACCCAGGCGCCCCCCATTTCTTGATTGGATTGTTTGTTCTTTGGGTGTTGAGTTTACTAAGTTCCTTATAGATTTTGGATACTAGCCCTTTATCTGATATGTCGTTTGCAAATATCTTCTCCCATTCTGTCAGTTGTCTTTTGGTTTTGTTAACTGTTTCCTTTGCTGTGCAAAAGCTTTTGATCTTGATGAAATCCCAATAGTTCATTTTTTGCCCTTGCTTCCCTTGTCTTTGCCGATGTTCCTAGGAAGATGTTACTGCGCCTGAGGTCGAAGAGGTTCCTGCCTGCGTTCTCCTCAAGGATTTTGATGGATTCCTTTCTCACATTGAGGTCCTTCATCCATTTGGAGTCTATTTTCGTGTGTGGTGTAAGGAAGTGGTCCAATTTCATTTTTCTGCATGTGGCTGTCCAATTTTCCCAGCACCATTTATTGAAGAGGCTGTCTTTCTTCCACTGGACATTCTTTCCTTCTTTGTCGAAGATTAGTTGACCATAGAGTTGAGGGTCTATTTCTGGGCTCTCTATTCTGTTCCATTGATCTATGGGTCTGTTTTTGTGCCAGTACCATGCTGTCTTGATGATGACAGCTTTCTAATAGAGCTTGAAGTCCGGAATTGTGATGCCACCAACTTTGGCTTTCTTTTTCAATATTCCTTTGGCTATTCGAGGTCTTTTCTGGTTCCATATAAATTTTAGGATTATATGTTCCATTTCTTTAAAAAAAAAATGGATGGTATTTTGATAGGGATTGCATGAAATGTGTAGATTGCTTTAGGTAGCATGGACATTTTCACAATATTTATTCTCCCATTCGAGGAGCATGGAACATTTTTCCATTTCCTTGTGTCTTCCTCAATTTCTTTCATGAGTACTTTATAGTTTTCTGTGTATAGTTTATTAGCCTCTTTGGTTAGGTTTATTCCTAGGTATCTTATAGTTTTGGGTGCAATTGTAAATGGGATTGACTCCTTAATTTCTCTTTCTTCTGTCTTGTTGTTGGTGTACAGAAATGCAACTGATTTCTGTGCATTGATTTTATATCCTGACACTTTACTGAATTCCTGGACAAGTTCTAGCAGTTTTGGAGTGGAGTCTTTTGGGTTTTCCACATACAGTATCATATCATCTGCGAAGAGTGATCGTTTGACTTCTTCTTTGCCGATTTGGATGCCTTTAATTTCTTTTTGTTGTCTGATTGCTGAGGCTAGGACTTCTAGTACTATGTTGAATAGCAGTGGTGATAATGGACATCCCTGCCGTGTTCCTGACCTCAGCGGAAAAGCTTTCAGTTTTTCTCCATTGAGAATGATATTTGTGGTGTGTTTTTCATAGATGGCTTTGATAATATTGAGGTATGTGCCGTCTATCCCTACACTTTGAAGAGTTTTGATCAGGAAGGGATGCTGTACTTTGTCAAATGCTTTTTCAGCATCTATTGAGAGTGTCATATGGTTCTTGTTCTTTCTTTTATGAATGTGTTGTTTCACATTGATTGATTTGTGGATGTTGAACCAACCTTGCAGCCCTGGAATAAATCCCACTTGGTCGTGGTGAATAATCCTTTTAATGTACTGTTGAATCCTATTGGCTAGTATTTTGGTGAGATTTTTTGCATCTGTGTTCATCAAGGATATTGGTCTGTAGTTCTCTTTCTTGGTGGGATCCTTGTCTGGTTTGGCGATCAAGATGATGCTGGCCTCAAAGAATGAGTTTGGAAGTTTTCCTTCCATTTCTATTTTTTGGAACAGTTTTAGGAGAATAGGAATTAGTTCTTTAAATGTTTGGTAGAATTCCCCTGGGAAGCCGTCTGGCCCTGGGCTTTTGTTTGTTTGGAGATTTTTGATGACTGTTTCAATCTCCTTACTGGTTATGGGCCTGTTCGGGTTTTCTATTTCTTCCTGGTTCAGTTGTGGTAGTTTATATGTCTCTAGGAATGCATCCATTTCTTCCAGATTGTCAAATTTGTTGGCGTAGAGTTGCTCATAGTATGTTCTTATCATTGTCTGTATTTCTTTGGTGTTAGTTGTGATCTCTCCTCTTTCATTCATGATTTTATTTATTTGGGTCCTTTCTCTTTTCTTTTTGATGAGTCTGGCCAGGGATTTATCAATCTTATTGATTCTTTCAAAGAACCAGCTCCTAGTTTCATTGATTTTTTCTATTGTTTTTTTGGTTTCTATTTCACTGATTTCTGCTCTGATCTTTATGACTTCTCTTCTCCTGCTGGGTTTCGGGTTTCTTTCTTGTTCTTTCTCCAGCTCCTTTAGGTGTAGGGTTAGGTTGTGTACTTGAGACCTTTCTTGTTTCTTGAGAAAGGCTTGTACCACTATATATTTTCCTCTCAGGAGTGCCTTTGCTGTGTCCCACAGATTTTGAACCATTGTGTTTTCATTATCATTCGTTTCCATGAATTTTTTCAATTCTTCTTTAATTTCCTGGTTGACCCATTCATTCTTTAGAAGGATGCTCCATGTATTTGGGTTCTTTCCAGCTTTCCTCTTGCGATTGAGTTCTAGCTTCAGAGCATTGTTTTCTGAAAATATGCAGGGAATGATCCTAATCTTTTGATACTGGTTGAGACTTGATTTGTGACCCAGGATGTGATCTATTCTGGAGAATGTTCCATGTGCACTAGAGAAGAATGTGTATTCTGTTGCTTTGGGATGAAATGTTCTGAATAAATCTGGGATGTCCATCTGGTCCAGTGTGTCATTTAAGGCCTTTATTTCCTTGTTGATCTTTTGCTTGGATGATCTGTCCATTTCAGTGAGGGGAGTGTTAAAGTCCCCGACTATTATTGTATTATTGTTGATGTGTTTCTTTGATTTTGTTATTAATTGGTTTATATAGTTGGCTGCTCCCATGTTAGGGGCATAGATATTTAAAATTGTTAGATCTTCTTGTTGGACAGACCCTTTGAGTAGGATATAGTGTCCTTCCTCATCTCTTATTATAGTCTTTGGCTTAAAATCTAATTGATCTGATATAAGGATTGCCACTCCAGCTTTCTTCTGATGCCCATTAGCATGGTAAATTGTTTTCCACCCCCTCACTTTAAATCTGGAGGTGTCTTCGCATCTAAAATGAGTTTCTTGTAGGCAACATACTGATGGGTTTTGTTGTTTTATCCATTCTGATACCCTGTGTCTTTTGATTGGGGCATTTAGCCCATTAACATCCAAGGTAACTATTGAGAGATATGAATTTAGTGCCATTATTAGCCTGTAAGGTGACTGTTACTGTATATTGTCTCTGTACCTTTCTGATCTACTACTTTTAGGCTCTCTCTTTGCTTAGAGGACCCCTTTCAATATTTCCTGTAGAGCTGGTTTGGTGTTTGCAAATTCTTTCAGTTTTTGTTTGTCCTGCAAGCTTTTTATCTCTCCTTCTATTTTCAATGATAGCCTAGCAGGATAGAGTATTCTTGGCTGCATGTTTTTCCCGTTTAGTGCTCTGAATATATCATGCCAGCTCTTTCTGGCCTGCCAGGTCTCTGTGGATAAGTCTGCTGCCAATCTAATATTTTTACCATTGTATGTTACAGACTTCTTTTCCCGGGCTGCTTTCAGGATTTTCTCTTTGTCACTAAGACTTGTCAATTTTACTATAAGGTGACTGGGTGTGGACCTATTCTTGTTGATTTTGAGGGGGGTTCTCTGCACCTCCTGGATTTTGATGCTTCTTCCCTTTGCCATATTAGGGAAATTCTCTCCAATAATTCTCTCCAATAGACCTTCTGCTCCCCTCTCTCTTTCTTCTTCTTCTGGAATCCCAATTATTCTAATGTTGTTTCGTCTTATGGTGTCACTTATGTTTCGAATTCTCCCCTCGTGGTCCAGTAGCTGTTTGTCCCTCTTTTGTTCGGTTTCTTTATTCCCTGTCATTTGGTCTTCTATATCACTAATTCTTTTTTCTGCGTCATTTATCCTGGCAGTGAGAGCCTCCATTTTTGATTGCACCTCATTAATAGCTTTTTTTATTTCAACTTGCTTGATTTTAGTTCTTTAATTTCTCCAGAAAGGGCTTTTATATCTCCAGAGAGTGTTTCTCTAATATCTTCCATGCCTTTTTCAAGCCCTGCTAGAACCTTCAGAATTGTCATTCTGAACTCTAGATCTGACATATTACCAATGTCTGTGTTGATTAGGTCCCCAGCCTTCAGTACTACCTCTTGTTCTTTTGTTTGTGGTGATTTTTTTCTGCCTTGTCATTTTGTCCAGATAAGAGGATATGAAGGATCAAATAAAATGCTAAACGGGTGGCAAAGACCCCAGAAAAATGCACTGTAACCAAATCAGAAGAGACCCCAAATTTTGGGGGGGGGGAGAAAGGGGATAAAAAGGTTCAGAAAAAAAAAGAAAGAAAAAAATTAAAAAAAATGAAACAAATAAAGAAAATATATAAAAAAGAAAGAAAAAATATATATTCTTGATAAACTAGTCAAAAAATGTTAAAAAAGAAAAGGATCAATGTTTTAAAAAATTTAGTAGAAGAAAAAAAAAAGAAAGAAAAAAAATTGAAAAAAAATTGAGTTAACCGCAAGACTAAAGAATCATGGGAGAAAGCCATGAGTTCCGTTCTTTGCTTTCTCCTCCTGTGAAATTCCGCTGCTGTCCTAGGTATTGAGCCTGCTTTCCTGGATAGATGAACTTCGTTCTGGCTGGATATTTTGTTGATCTCCTGGGGGAGGGGCCTGTTGTAGTGACTTTCAAGTGTCTTTGCCCGAGGCGGAATTGCACCACCCTTACTGGTGCAGGACTAAGTAATCCGCTCGGGTTCGCTTTTGGGAGCTTTTGTTCCCTGAACGCTTTCCATAGAGTTCTGGAGGACGGGAATGAAAATGGCAGCCTCCCTGTCTCTGGCCCGGAGGAGCCGAGAGCCTGGGGCCCCACTCCTCAGTGCGCCCCCAGAGGACAGCACCGAATCACTTCCGTATCCCCAGCCACCAGCCGCGCTCCGAGCTCACCGAGCCTACGACCAGTTCAAGGTAACCCTGAGCTGAGAGTTAAGTCTGCAGCTCTGTCTCTGTAGCTGGCTTCTCCGTTCTAATACCTGTGAGCTCTGCGACACTCCGACACCCCGGATCCTTCTGTGACCCTGCGGGACCTGGGGCCAAGCTGACCCCGCGTGGGCTTCAGCCCGGTTTAGCCTCTGGAGCAATGTCCCTCAGTGGAATAGACTTTTAAAAGTCCTGATTCTGTGCTCCATTGCTCTGCCTCTTGCAGGGAGGTGGCTCCTCCCCCCGTGGTCTATCTTCCCGTCATTTTGGATTCACTTCTCTGCCAGTCCTACCTTTCAGAAAGTGGTTGATTTTCTGTTTCTAGAATTGCTGTTCTTCTTCTCTTAGATCTCCCATTGGATTTGTAGGTGTTTGCAATGTTTAGATAAGCTATCGAGCTGATCTCCTGCTACCAGATGTAGTCTCAGCCTGCTACTTCTCTGTCATCTTGACGCCTCCCTCCAAAAGATAAAATATTCTTGAAGCAATTACTTATTTAACAAATACATTTGGGTGCCCTCTGAATAATAACAAATATGTGAAGTCCTGGGGATATAGTTAAGAATAAGATTAAAATTCCAGTGGAGGATTAAGAGAGATAAACGAATAGTTGTAATAAAAGTATATAAAGGCTATAACGGAAGATATTTATAGTGCTAAGAAGTTTTTGTTGTTTTTGTATTTTTTTTTTTTTTCCAGAAGAATTGACTTAGACTTACTGGAGACTCTAGTCAGGAATACAAACCTGAATCCCTGGAAAAAATTGTTATCTAGGCTGAGATCTGAGTATGAGTGTGATTTATGAATTTGAAAGGCAGATGCTTTCAGTCTAATGGAAAATCATGTATCAAATAGACTCTAGAGTAAGATAATGTAAGGAATTCAAAGAACTAAAAATATTTCATTATAATGTGGTTAGACGGCAACATTTAAGGAAAAGAGTAGCAAAATTGGTGCCGGTTTATTAGGTTATGTTTCAGTTATATAAAGTATGTAAAGCCTGTGGATATAACTCTGATAATTATTGCAAGTACAATCTAATATGTGCAATTCTCATTTTCATGATTTCTGAACATTCTGATACGTATAGCTTTAAAAAAAATACATTATCCAAAAAGTAATAAACAGCACTTAAAGGGTCTTATCAGGATATATCCTAATCCTATTTTCATTCTGGAGCACTTTAGTTGCAAAATAGATTTTAAAAAAATGTAGCAGATAAAGATTGGAAGGAGGGATCCCAACTAGGAAACTCAATGGAAGAAATAATGAGCCTGAAAAAAGATGGTGCCTGGATAATAAGGTAAAATGGGTAGACCACAGAAAATTTTAGAAAACAAAATAGACACGACTTGGTGATTGATTAAGAGATGAATGACCATGCTAACTGGTGTAAGGTGGTATCTCAATGTGGTTTTGATTTGAATCTCCCTGATGGCTACTGATGATGAACATTTTTTCATGCAACTGTAAACCATTTGTATATCTTCTTTGGAGAAGGGTCTGTTCATGTCTTCTGCCCATTTTTTGACATAATTATCTTTTTTGTTTGTATTGAGTTTGAGTTCTTTTTTTATTTTATTTTTTATATTTTATTTATTTGACAGAGAGAAATCACAACTAGGCAGAGAGGCAGGCAGAGAGAGAGGAGGAAGCAGGCTCCCTGCAGAGCAGAGGGCCTGATGTGGGGCTCAATCCCAGGACCCTGGGATCATGACCTGAGCCAAAGGCAGAGGCTTTAACCCACTGAGCCACCCAGGCGCCCCTGAGGAGTTCTTTATAGATCTTGGATCAGCCTTTTGTGTGTATGGCCAAAATCAACAAGACAGTAAACAAGCATTGGAGAAGATGAGGAGAAAGGGGAACCTCTTACACTGTTGGTGTGAATGCAAATTGATGCAGCCACTTTGAAAAACAGTGTGAAGATTCTTCCAAAAATTAAAAATAATGCTACCCTATAACTCTGCAATTGCACTACTGGGTATTTACCCCAAAGATACTTATATGAAAAGAAACCATCTGTACCCCAATGTTCATAGCAGCAATAGCCACAGTCACCAAACTGTGGAAAGAGCCAAGGTGCCCTTCAACAGAAGAATGGATAAAGTAGATATGGTCCATATATACAATGGAGTATTATGCCTCCATCAGAAAGGATGAATACCCAACTTTTATATCAACATGGATGGGACTGGAGGAGATTATGCTGAGTGAAATAAGTCAAGCAGAGAGAGTCAAGTGTCATATGGTTTCACATAGGTGTGGAGCATAAGGAATAACACGGAGGACATTGGGAGATGGAGAGGAGAAGTGAGTTGGGGGAAACTGGAGGGGGAGACAAACCATGAGAGACTGTGGACTTTGAGAAACAAACTGATGGTTTTGGAGGGGGTGGAGGATTGGGTGAGCCTAGTGGTGGGTATTAAGGAGGGCATGTATTGCATGGAGCACTGGGTGTGGTTGCATGAACAATGAATCTTGGAACACTAAAAAAATAAAATTAAATTTAAAAAAAGGAGATGAATGAACAAAGTCTGATGTCTTAGTTCCTGGTTTGGGTAACTGGGTAATTAAAAATAGAAAATATGAAAAAGAAATAAATATGTAAGTAAATACCTATTGAATTCAGTTTTATACATGCTAATTTTGAGTAAACTGTGGATAATCCAGTAACAATTAGATAGAATGTTGAAACTTCAACATATTGGAATTAAAAAATAATTATCAATATGATAAATCAATTATACCACAAAACTCTTTGGTTTGAGGTATTAAACTGTCATATCAGAGTATTTACAAAATATATATTTTTAATGTAGGCAGCCCTAATCTGTCTTTCCTTTTTTTTTTAATATTTTATTTATTTGAGAGAGAGGCAGAGAGGCAGGAGGAAGCAGGCTCCCTGAGGAGCAGAGAGCCCAATGCGGGGCTCGATCCCAGGACCCTGGGATCATGATCTGAGCCGAAAGCAGAAGCTTTAACCCACTGAGCCACCCACGTGCCCCGTCTGCCTCTCTCTTTATACACACCCACAATTTAGTTTACTCTTCTTTCTAGCCAAAATAGAGACACCCCTCCATAAAAAAAATGCCCCACAAATTTTGGGAAATCTTTTTCAAAGCTCAGGTCAACATTAACCAGATGTGGTCATGTATTTTTCAATCCCAATGTTAAGCAAACTAGGAAACCTCTTATACTGACAAATAGAATCATTGGTACAACTATAATCCAATGTGAATATTTTGAGAAGTCAGATAAAGGAACTTTCAGTTATAACTGTCTGTTTGTCAAGTCTTAAATTATCTGCTTCCTGCAGAGCTACCTTCTACTTTCTTTAAGCATTTATGACTTCTCTTTATCCCCCTCAATTTCAGTGAGGTTCAGATCACTAGTAATAGGGGCGCCTGGGTGGCTCAGTGGGTTAAGCCGCTGCCTTCGGCTCAGGTCATGATCTCAGGGTCCTGGGATCGAGTCCCGCATCGGGCTCTCTGCTCAGCAGCGAGCCTGCTTCCCTCTCTCTCTCTCTGCCTGCCTCTCTGTCTACTTGTGATCTCTCTCTGTCAAATAAATAAATAAAATCTTTAAAAAAAAAAAAGATCACTAGTAATATTCAAATCTAATACTAACTTCTTTTCCATTACTTTATTTACCTCCTACCAATATATGACAGAGTTAGCTACTCATGAAGTTTTTTCACCATATGATTACTGTGGTATTTCTCTCTGTTTCCCTCCAAATTAACTGACTCCTCAGAATGCTTCTTTTCTTCTGATTGACCTATAAATGTTGGAGTGTCCAAGTGAATTTTATTTTTACTCTCTGCTTATGTGTTCTTGTCCAGTTCCAGTTTTCAAATAATTTTACCTGATCATGGTGTGTCAATCTGTTTTTCTATCTCTGACATCAAGAAGCATGTCTGATAGACATTTCAAACTTCCAAAGTTAATGTGGCTAACACAGAAATATTGATCTTCTTCCCCCAGGCTTGATCCTTCTTTGGCCTTCCTCCTCTCAGTGAAAGGTATCAGCTCTCATTCAATTTCTCAAATAAAAATTCTACTAGTCATCTTTAAAACTTATTGTCACACCACCAAAACAAACCTACATCAGCTCACTTCTCTCCATTTCAGCAATTGCAGTCTTAGTCCAGATCACAGCGATTTCTTATGTAGACTCTAATTCTTTATAATTGGCTTCTAACTCTTTTCTTCTTCTAACTTCTAACTCTTATATAATCTTCTAACTTCTTCTAACTTCTAATTTCTAACTCTTCTAACTCTTTTCTTTTATAATCTATTCTCAAACCAATACCAGAATAATCTTTTAAAAATATTAATTAGATCACCCTGTACCTTCCTTAAAACCTTTTATGACTTCCTGTACATTTAGCATAAAATTCAACTTTTTATCACCTCTTACAGAATCAATCATGATCTGACACCTGCACCGTTTATTGATATACATAAGGATCCTCAGATATGTGGGTCTGGCCCCAGTATAAATCTTCTGATGTGGCTATCTTTTTTTCCTGCCTTGAATGTTTATTCCCAAATTTACATGTCTGGGTCACTCTTTGTTATTCAGGTCTCAGACAAAAGTATTATGTTCTCAGACAGACCTTCCTAAACTACCTGACCACCTAAGCAGAAGTATTGTGCATAGCTGTAAAATTTATAAATGTGAAAAAAGGAAACAAACAAACAAAAAACCAAAATAACTAAAGTCATCAATTATATAGAACAGCTCAATGTTTAAAATGGGAAGCTATTAAAATTATGTTAAATGTAATAGCATAAATGTGTGTTCTACAAAAAAAAAATTCAAATGTTTAGGAACTTTATCATTATCATTATGTAACATATGCAAGTATCATAAAAAAGAGGTAAAGCTAATAATACTTATGAGATAAATGGGAAATTTAACCTTAGGGTAGTTATGGATACTATTTGTGTAAACATTTTTGCAAGTTTAATGAATAATGTTAGTAAGTAATACTGTTGCTTGTATTATTAAAGCAAATTTTGACATAGTAATCCAATATACCATTTGTCTATGTATCTTTTTTCTTAATTGATATAAAATCAAATATAGCAATGAAATTAATAACAATAATAACATAATCACTAACACTTTCTAAGCTCTTCTTCTGTGCCATTTCTTTCTAAGCAATTTCTTCTTTCTAAGCAATTTTTTTTAATTTTTTATTTTAATTTTTTTTTTATTTGCCAGAAAGAGAGATCACAAGTAGACAGAGAGGCAGGCAGAGAGGCAGGCAGAGAGAGAGAGAGGGAAACAGGCTCACCGCTGAGCAGAGAGCCTGATGCGGGGCTCGATCCCAGGATCCTGAGATCATGACCTGGGCCGAAGGCAGCGGCTTAACCCACTGAACCACCCAGGCGCCCCCTTTCTAAGCAATTTTTATGTGATAACTCATTTGATTCTTACAAAACCCTATACATTATATACCACTATAGTTTCTATTTTATTTATATTAAAAAAAAAACACCTCAACAACAACAAAAATCCAGCCATGTAGAGTAAATTACATAATCCTCTGATAACTTGCACAGCAAGTTTGAATCCAGGTATTCCTATTGTGTATTAATGAAATGCAATATATATTTTGTTATCCTGATTAAAAACAAAAATACATCAATGCTTAGCCTAAGTGAATATTTTTTTTGAAAAGTGTTCCCCTGTGCTTTTAATAAAAAACCAAAAAAGTGTTTGATTTCTTAGTCTAGAAAATATTTTGATATCATTTAATTTAAGGAATTAAAAATTTACTATTCCATATAATTTAAGGACTTAAGAATAGCTGTGCCATGATCTCAGGATCCTGGGATTGAGCCCTGCATCAGGCTCTCTGCTCAGAGGGGAGCCTGCTTCCTCCTCTCACTCTCTCTGCCTTCCTTTCTGCCTACTTGTCATCTCTGTCAAATAAATAAATTTTTAAAAAAATTAAAAATAAATAGATAAATAAAATCTTTTAAAAAAGTTAAAAAAGTATTAAAAAAGATTTAAGAACAAATATTTACTTTTGATTATCTTGTATATATATTGGTAGCTATTTGGTCTTTTAGATATTAGTAGCTGGTCCTATTTGTCACTTGAATTTACTAAGCCGATGATACCCATACATCAAGCCCAGTTTTTCTTTCCAGCACTTTCTACATATTTTCAGTTTATTATAACTCTAGAAACCTATATACATATCTTCATAAACAAATCTTTAAACTTTTTCCTTCCTTCTCCCCCTCCTTTCTCTTTTATTCAAATATTTTGGGGGAAATAAAAAAGAGAACATTGTTATTTTTTATCCTTTTTAAAAAGTTTTATTTACAAGTTTCTGAAAGTTCATAGTCACAAATGAGTAGCAATAGGAGGTACTCATACAGTACTTATATCAGGATAAAAGGGCATTTGAAAGAATCAGTAGCATCAGTCAAAAAATCCTTTGTTAAATTTTCGAAACCTAAAATCCTCTCTATGCTCTTATCTCTTCTTCTTTCCAGTATTAATATATTCAGTCACATTTCACTTCTATAGTTATTTCATGATTTCTGCATATTTTATTTTATATACTATATAGTTTTGACAATATTATGTTCTGTTAGTATCCTGATAAAAAATATAAAGTATGAAAACATATCATACTTTATGCCTATTTGTGGTTGCATCAATTTCTGCAATTTGACCTACTGTTTCAAAGGTGTTGCTATGAAAAAAGGTATGCCAAATACTAAACAAATGACCCACAGAATTTTGAGACATCAAACATGCATGATAAGAACTTATAATTTGAGCACATTCCCATAATTTTATTTATTTTTCTATTAAAAAGACACAATAATTTCATATGACAATACTCCAGATCCAAAGTTCTCATTGTAGAAAAACATTGAAATTTATTTATGATAAAAATAAATATTTTGACTGACAGTGTAAAATGATGTTTTGATATATGTATACATTGTCACAAATTACCACAATCAAACTTACTGATTCCATTACCTTACATAGTTATCTATTTTTTGCGTGTGTTGAAAACAGTTGAGACCTACTCTCTTACCAGATTTCAAATAAACAGTATTTTACTGTTAAATACAGTCACCCCACTGTACATTAGGACTCCAAGATTTATTCAACTTATAATTGTAAGTATATACACCTGACCAATATCTGTATTTAAACCTACCCATCCAGCCTCTGGTAACCCACATTCATTCTTGTCTTTTACTATAATTTCAATATTTTTTTCTTTTTTTAGATTACAGATATAAGTGAGATCATGTCATATTTATCTTTCTGTGTCTGTATTATTTCACTAAGAGATAATCAAGTGGTGATATAAACAAGATGCAGCGGAATATTATTATTTTTTTTATTTTTTATTAACATATGATGTATTATTGCTTCAGGGGTACAGGTCTAGATTCATCAGTCTTACACAAATCATAGCACTCACCATAGCACATACTCTCCCCATTGTCCATCACCCAGGATCCCTTCCCTCCCACCTCCCTCTGCTCCAGCAACCTTCAGTTTGTTTCCTGAGATTAAGAGTCTCTAACAGTTCATTTATGTCTCTAATTTTCTCGTTTCATTTTTCCCTTCCTTCCCTTATGATCCTCTCTTGTTTCACAAATTCCTCATATCACTGAGATCATATGATAATTATCTTTCTCTGAATGACTTATTTCACTTAGGATAATACCCTCTACTTCCATCCACATCATTGCAAATGGAAAGATTTTGGGGTTTTGATGGCTTCATAATATTCTATTATAAATATACACCACATCTTCTTTATCATTCATCTGTTGATGGACATCTGGGCTCTTTCCATACTTGGCTATTGTAGAGATTGCTGCTAGAACCATTGGGATGCATGGGCCTCTTTGGATCACTACATATGTATCTTTGGGGTAAATATCCAGGGCAATTATCACATCATAGGGTACCTCTATTTTCAACTTTTTGAGGAATGTCTACACTGGTTTTCAGAGTGGATGCAACAGCTTGCATTCCCACCAACAGTGTAGGAGGGTTCTCCTTTCTTCACATCCTCGCCAATACCTGTCCTTTCCTGACTTGTTAATTTTAGTCATTCTGACTGGTGTGAGATGGTATCTCACTGTGGTTTTGATTTGTATTTCCCTGATGCCAAGTGATGTTGAACACTTTTTTCACATGTCTCTTGGCCATTTGGATGTCTTCTTTACAGAAATGTCTGTTCATCTCCCCATTTCTTGATTGGATTATTTGTTCTTTGTGTGTTGAGTTGAATATGTTCTTTATAGATTTTGAATACTTTTCCTTTATCTGATATTTCATTTGCAAATATCTTCTCCCATTCTTTTTTTTTTTGTTTGTTGTCTTTTGGTTTTGTTGACTGTTTCAGAGAAACATTTTTCAATGCTTCTTGAACTCTGGAACTTAAAAGTGTTCATTTATAGTAGAAAGAAGAGATAAAATTTTAAAGATGACCTTAGGTTATAAAGACTTATGAGAGCTTTTCTGACTGATGCCACTGATTCTTACTAATGCTCTTTCATTCTTATACTTAGCATAATGTTATTTATGTTGCAAATGACAGAATTTCCTTCTTTTTTAAGGCTGACATATATATATTTCATATATATACATATATATGTATATATTTCATATATGTATATATATTTCATATATATACATATATATGTATATTTGAAATTTCAAATATATGTATAGTACATCATATTTTTCTTTAGCCATTTATCCATTGATAGACACATTGTTTCCATGTCTTGGCTATGATGAATAACACTCCAGTGATCACCAGAGTGCAAATACCTGAGATATTGATTTTTATTTTTTTGCATATATACTCAGATGTGGGATTATTATATTAATTCCATTTTAAAATTTTTGAGGATCTTTTCTAATGTTTTTCATAATGACTTTACCAATTTACTTTTTCACCAACAGTGTACAAGGATTTCTTTTTCTCTACATCCTTACCAACATTGTTAATTTTTAGTGTTTTCATAATAGCCATTATGACAGATGTGAGGTGACATCTCACTGTGGTTTTGATTTGCATTTCCCTAATAATTAGTGATGTTGATCATCTTTTCATCTAATCTATTGTCCATTTGTATGTCTCCTTTAACAAAACCTTTATTCAGATCCTTGGTCATTTTTGAATTGTTTCTTTCTTATTTTCTTTCTTTCTTTGTCTGAGTTCCTATAAATTTTCAGTACTAATATCTTACCAGATAGATGGTTTTCAAATATTTTCTGCCATTCTATAAGTTCCTTCTTCAATCTCTTAATTATTTTCCTTGCTGTACAGAAAACTTTTATTTTAATGTGGTCTCACTTCTTTATTTTTGCTTTTGTTTCTTGTGCTTTTGATGTCAATTCCAAAAAATAAAAGGTTACTAAGACCAATGTGAAGGAGATTTCCCCCATAGGTTTTTTTCTAGGCATTGCACAGTTTCGGGTCTTATGGTGAAATCATAAATTTATTTTGAGTTGTTTTTTATGTATGGTAACAGATAAGATTCCAATTTCATTATTTTGCATATGGATATCCAGTTTTATCAAACCACTCATTAAGAAGACTATTATTTTCCCATTGTATTCTTTGCACCACTGTCAATATTATTTGACTGTATATGCATTGGATTATTTATGGATTTTATAGTCTGTTCCATTGATTTATATGTCTGTTTTATTGTCAATACTGTACTGTTTCAATTACTATAGCATTGTAGTATAGTTTGAAGTCAGAAGGCATGATTCTTCCAGTTTAATTCTTCTTATTCAAGATTGCTTTTACTCTTCAAGATTGCTTTAATTCTTTAAGGTGGTTCTATACAAATTTTAGGATTTTTAAAATTTCTGTAAAAAAAGCCATTGGAATTTTGATAGGGATTACATTGAATTACTTAGGACATTTTAGTAATATTAACTCTTCCAATCCACAAACACATGATCTTTCCACCTGTTCATGTTTTCATTGTTTTATTTTTGGCTGTTCAAATAAAAATGCCTTACTGATTTAGCAAAAGAAATGTATATTATTAAATTTTCTTTTTGCATCTGTGTGTGAATTTTTGATGTTTTCATGGCTTAACAAATTACTTGAAGAGAACCTACTTCAAAGATATACCAGATAAAATAGTAATTTTGGAAAACATTCCCAAAAGTTAGGAAAGAAAAAACAAACCTACCTTTTTATTGTTGACATTTTGACAGATGGCATGTTAGAAAACCTCTAGTCATAGAATTTAAGATGCCACATGAGTGACAGTTTCTACTCAGCTAATTGACAACCAGGGACAAATAAATCAAAACAAATGCATTATGATAATACTCAAGGGACACAGTCTGTTAAGAAATGTACAGTGTTTGTTTTTTGAAAGCGAGACTGATTTTTTGAATTACAGCACCGAATAGTTGGTTACTTCTTGTAAAGAAAAATACTAGCTACAAAAATATTGATTATCTAATTGAGAAGCTATTAGGCAGTAATGATAGATCAAGTAAGGTTTTCCTTGAAGTATTTAATATGTTTCTGTTCAAACAATTTAACAGAATTTTATGCATTTTCTTCTTTTAAAAACACATTTATTTATTTATTTATTTATCTATTTATTTATTTGAAAGGGACCATGGGAAAGAGAATCTGAAGCAGACTCTGTGCCCAGTGCAGAACCCAACATAGGGCTCAATCCCACAGCTGGGAGATCATGACCTAGCCAAAATCAAGATTCCAAAGCTCAACTGACTGAGCCACCCAAGCACCCCAAGAATCCTATGCATTATATTCAAAGAGATCTTAAAAGTTATAGTCAATATTATTATATGGATTTTATATTTAATATTTCTAATCAAGTATAATAATGACCCCAAATTTCAAAGTTCCATAGAAATCTCATGGATGTTATTATTTCCACCCTTATCGATTTTCCTTATGACATATCTGTTAGAGATTCAAAAATAAATTGCATTTGTTCAAATAAAAATTGAGGAGACTGTGAATATTAACAAAGAACTCACATTTCTCATTATGTGATATAGGAAATATAATAAGAATAAAAATAAGTGCTTATATCTGTACTTGTCTAAAGAGTGAGTTAAAAACTTAATCTTTAAAAGTGAAATAATTTTTCTCCTGAAATTTTCTAGTTAATTGCATCATTAGAAAGGAGAACTAATCCACCTCAAAATACCTGCTGTATGAATGGCTTATATTGTGCTGCATGCACACTGCTCAGTTCATGGCAAAATATTCAAAAGTCCAAAGAAAATGAGAAAAGCATTTAAATTGTTTTTTTTTAAAGTTAATATATGTTTTATGTATTTAAGATTCTGTTTTTATTCTGACTTCATATATTTTTTAGTGTTAAAATTGTTTCATTTTATTAAATGCTAGTCCATGATAGTTGTAGACTTTGCTTTCATTTTTATTTGGAAGAATGTAGAAACCCCACATGAGTCACTGGAGGTTTTGGGAAGCATTATGGTTTCATGGAATGTAACATTATGGGAACTACAATCGAACCTCACAAGATGCCTTCATGGTATTTACTATTATCCCAACAGAATAGATGATAAATTGAGGCTCAATAAATAATAAAGTGTTCCAGGTCATCTAACAAATAATGAAGAGGTTATAACGGCAATTCAAAGAGAAACAAATTGAAATCAGTTAGGGGTTGATGAATTAATCTACCAACTATCATTGATTAAACTATTACTGAGTATTCTTCCCTGTTTTGGAAATATAAAACCATCTTTAAAAGTGATACATTGAATAATTACTTTTGTCATATTTCTTAGAGTCAGTCTGCAACATTTAAATGTGTCCCTTTGTATGCTGTCCTTGGAATGCCCCTTCTTATTGCTTTCAAAGATGACTTTAATGGCTAGATTAAAATGTGGATCTAAGCAACAAAAGGTACAAGCAGGAGTTTAGAAGAGCCTGTTGTTTGAGAGGTGTAGACTGATCATTCTTTGAGAAAAAGGAAAGAATTAAGTTTTAAAAATTAAAAATAGGTTATTAGAATAAGGAAAATAATGGTCTAAGATGAGAAAATTTGCATGCAAGGTAATTAGCTCAAGTTTAAGCTAAATCTAAAAACCACAATGACCATTACAGTGGGAGAAAAATAGTAATCAGTGAAAATCCAAGGAGTATATAAATGTAGTGAATGAATGCAGCAGTTCTACTGTTCTTTTGATTTCTATTTTATTGATTTCTGCTCTGATCTTTATTATTTCTCTTCTCCTGCTAGGTTTAAACTTCCTTTGCTGTTCTTTCTCCAGCTCCTTTAGGTGTAGGGTTATATTGTGTATTGAAACCTTTCTTTTCCTGAGAAAGGCTTGAATTACTATATACATTCTTCTTAAGACCAACTTTGCTGCATCCTAAAGATTTTGAACAGTTGTATTTTCATTTTTATTTGTTTCCATGAATTTTTAAAATTTTTCCTTAATTTCCTGGTCCATTCATTCTTTAGGATGATGCTCTTTGGACTCCAAGTATCTGAGTTCTTTCCAACTTTCCCCTGGCGATTAAGTTCTAGTTTCAAAGCACTGTGGTCTGAAAATATGCAGGGAATGATCCCAATCTTTTGGTACTGATTGAGACCTGATTTGTGACCCAGGATGTGATCTATTCTGGAGAATGTTCCACGTGCGCCAGAGAAAAATGTGTGTGTTCTGAGTGTCACTTAAAGTCCTCATTTCCTTATTGATCTTTTGTTTAGATGATCTGTCCATTTTGGGGGGGGGTATTAAAGTCCCCTACTATTATTGCATTTTTATTGATGTGTTTCTTTAATTTTGTTATTTGTTGGCTTATATGATCAATTGCTCCCATGTTAGGGGCATAAATATTTAAAATTGTTAGATTTTGTCCTTCTTCATCTTTTATTATAGTCTTTGGTTTAAAACCTAATTTGTCTGATATAAGGATTGCCACCCCAGTTTCCTTTTCATGTCCATTAGCATGGTAAATTGTTTACCACCCCCTCACTTTAAATCTGGAGGTATCTTTGCATCTAAAATGAGTCTCTTGCAGACAGCATATCAGTTGGTCTTGTTTTTTATATCTATTCTGATACCCTTTGTCTTTTGATTGGGGCATTTTGCCCATTACATTCAGGGTAACTTTTGAAAGATATGAATTTAGTGCCATTGTATTGCCTGTAAGGTAACTGTTACTTGTATTGTCTCTGTTCCATTCTGGTCTATGTTACTTTCAGGGTCTCTTTTTGCTTAGAGAACAGAGAACCCTTTTAACATTTCTTGTAGGGCTGGTTTGGTGATTGTGAATTCTTTTAGTTTTTGTTTGTCCTGGAAGCTTTTTATCTCTCCTTCTATTTTCATGACAGCCTAGCTAGATATAGTATTTTTGGCTGCATATTTTTCTAATTTCATGCCCTGAATATATCATGCCAGTCTTTCTGGCCTGCCAGGTCTCTGTGGATTGATTTGCTGAAAATCTAATATTTCTACCTTTGTAGGTTACAGACCTCTTGTCCTGAGCTGCTTTCAGGATTTTCTTTTTTTTTTTTTTTTTTAAAGATTTTATTTATTTTAATTGATAGAGAGAGATCACAAGTAGGCAGAGAGGCAGACAGAGAGAGGGGAAGGGAAGCAGGCTCCCTGCTGAGCAGAGAGCCCGATGCGGGACTCGATCCCAGGACCCTGAGATCATGACCTGAGCCGAAGGCAGCGGCTTAACCCACTGAGCCACCCAGGCGCCCTGCTTTCAGGATTTTCTCTTTGTCTCTGAGATTTGTAAGTTTTACTATTAGGTGTCAGGGTGTTGACCTATTTTTGTTGATTTTAAGAGGGTTCTCTGTGTCTCCTGGATTTTAATGCTTGTTTCCTTCCCCCGATTAGTGAAGTTCTTCAGTACAATTTGCTCCAATATACTTTTTGCCCCTTTCTCTCTTTCTTCTTCTGGAAACTCAATATTCTAGTATTGTTTAATCTTATGTTATCACTTACCTCTCAAAATCTCCCCTTGTGGGGCACGTGGGTGGCTCAGTCGTTAAGTGTCTGCCTTTGGTTCAGGTCATGATCCCAGGGTTCTGGGATTGAGCCCCACATCGGGCTCCCTGATCAGCAGGAAAAGCCTTCTTCTCTCTCTCCCACTCCCCCGTTTGCATTCCCTTTTTCACTGTCTCTGTCTCTCTGTCAAATAAATAAATAAAATCTTAACAAAAAAATCTCCCCTTGCTATCCAGTAGTTTTTTATCTCTTTTTTTCAGTTTCTTTATTCTCCATTGTTTGGTCTTCTATCCCTAATCCTCAGAGAATTTGGGTATATTTTTATCTGTTAGAAGAAACTCCCTCCCAAAATTTTAAAGAAAAACTTATATATATACAAAAATAAGATTAAATACAATGAAGGGATGGAATATGGCTGCAAAAATGAAAATTAAAAAAAAGATTTTAAAAAAGAATTGATATGAAGTTGGTTGAAAAAAGACAGAAGAAAAATTCAAAAAAAGAGAGAGAGAATATGATCAGATGGGTGACTAGAACAAAGCTGTACATTAGATTTAGGGTATATTTTATTCTGTTAGAAGAAACTGCATCCCAGAATTTTAAAGAAAGAAAGAAAGAAAATATGTATATATAAATGAGGTTAAATACAATGAAAGAAGAGATCATGATTGTAAAAATAAAAATTAAAAAAAGATTTTAAAAAAGGAACTGATAAGAATTTAGTTGAAAAGGAAAGAAAAAAAATTAAGAAAGGAATAGATTAAGGAAAAATAAAGAAAATTAAAAAAAATTACTTTGGAAGACTAAAGAATCATGGGGGAAAAGCCATGAATTCTATGTGTTATATTCCCCTAGTCCTGGAGTTTTGTAGTTCTCATTGATTGGTAAACTTCCTCTTGACTAAGTGTTCTTGCTGATCTTCTGGGGAAGGGGTCTGTTTTGGTGATTCTCAAAGTCTCTGCCTGAGGTAGAATTGCACCCGCTTTGCCAGGGGCCAGGCTAATTAATCTGCTCAGGTTTGCTCTTGGTAGCTTTTATTCCCTGAATGCTTTCTGTACAGCTTTGGAGGATGAGAATGAAAATGGTGGCTCCCAGTCTCTGGCTTCAGAAGAGCTGAGACTTCAGGGCCCCACTCCTTAGTGAGCCTTCAGAGAAAATCAATCACTTCTATCTCCCTGCTTTGGTTGCACTCATGATCACCCAGCTTGTGACTAAGCATTTCTATCTCTGGCACAAAACCGCATTTGGGGTTTCCAAACCCAGCTGATTCTTATAGTGTGCTCCCATGCCACTCCTCCCAGAGGGTAGAAGGGGAGTCTCCCCAGATCTGCCTAATGTGGGGCCACTGCTTGAAGAGCAATGGCCCAACTGCGCTACAGATCTTAGTTTAGGGCTACCCTGAGCTCAAAGCTGACTCCTCACCTCACCCTTTGCAGCCAGCTTCCCCACTCTGATACCTTGGAGCTCTGCCAAACTCAGGCACCCTCTGTCTTTTTGTGACCCTAAAAGTCCTGAGACCACACTGTCCCAGTGAGGGTTCCACCCCATGCTTAGCTGCTGGAGCGACATCCCTCACCGGAGCTGACTTCTAAAAGTTCTGATATTTTGCTCTGCTGCTCTCTCACTTGCTGGAAGCTGACTGACAGAGGCTCCTTTCCCGCTTTGGTCTATCTTCCCAAATATAACCTCAGATTCACTTCTCCACACATCCTACCTTCCTGAAAGTGGTTGCTTTTCTGTTCATAGAGTTGCTGCTATTCTTTTCTTTGATTTCCTGTTAAGTTTGTAGTTGTTCAGAACGGTTTGATAATTACCTAGCTGAATTACTGGGACCAGAAAAAAATTAGGTCTCCTACTCCTCCACCATCTTGCTAGCACTCCATTCCTGATACTTTTAAATTAGCATGATTTATAAAGATAAAGATGGATATGGCCTTGTTATTACTTTCGTGTTTTGGTAGAAAATACATATCTTTCTCAAGGATATGCTACAAGCCCAGTTGAGCTAGGATAGCGAGAGCTGAACGTCAGATGTGAAAGGCTACTATAGTAGTAAACCAAAAATGAATGTTAAATATTTCATCACTTGTTATGATGGTAGGGCAAGAGTCTAAAACTGAAGGAAACACTGACTGCCATCCCCATCCCCTTCTACTTTTCCCCGGGAACAGTGAAATTGGCAAAGAGCAGGTGGATCAGCTCAGTGGTCATTTCATTCTTGAGGGACCACAAAACAAAGACTTTGGGGTAGAGGGGAGAGTGAGAGGGAAGAGTTATCAGGTATATAAAAGTACTGAAGATTGAGTCAGTCGGAAAAAGATGTCCTCAGGATTTCTCCCTCCTTGAGGTTTCAGCAGAGGCACCTGAGTAAGATCTCTACAAAGCCTCATTATAGTGAATGTCTACTTTTTGACTTCAGAGATGGAGAGATACAGAATGGTAAGTTTATACACTCTCTAACCATCAACACACAGAATTTCTCCCCTTTTGGGGCACCTGGGTGGCTCATTTGGTTAAGCATCTGACTCTTGATTTTGGTACAGGTCATGATATCAGGGCTGTGTGATTGAGCCCCATGTTGGGCTCCATGATAGATGTGGACCCTGCTTAAGATTCTCTCTCTCCCTCAGCCCAACCTCCCTCTCTAAAACAAAACAAAACAACCAAAAAATCTCATCTTTCATATTTGCTAAAGAGACCTTAAGTTTTTGTTTTACCTCCATTTCTATAAACCTCTAATGAATAAAATATATTCTAAAATATAGTTATGTAAATTTTATCTATTTTCTACTCTAATTCCCAGTAAGTTCTGAACTTTTTAAATTTTATTTTTAAAACACAATTCTAACTAGTAGTAGCTATCAATAATCACAAATAGTAAACACATACAGAAGGTGAATATTTTCTTTAATCATTTTTTCCTGTTTCAGTAATTTCTATGTGAATATTTTCCACAGAAAATAGATTTATGGAAGGGATGCAGTCTGTTTGATCTTACTACATTGGCACAAACAGAGTAATTGCAACTTTCAAAGGTTAACTAACCAAGACAGAATAAAACCAGGAACTTGAGGGAAAAAATTGATGTGAATAGATTTCACTCACTGGCTGCCTTCAGAGAAATGCAGGAAAAATGCAGTAATCAACTCTATCCTGACTGGATAATGATGTCACACAGATTAGACAACATAAGCAGAGACTGTAAGTTTAAAGTCCCAGGGGAAGGGTGAATCCAGCATAAAAATCTGTAATATTACTCCTCTAAGAAAATGTCAAAACACCATTGAGGAACATGATGAGAAGATACTAAAATATATATATATTGTTGGATCAAATTTAAACGAAGTTCAATACATGTTATACATTTTATAATTATTTCTAATGATTTACTTAAAAAAACCCATGATTTATATAAAATAACAGAGCTGACAGTTGGCAATTACTGTGGGAAATAAGTAGACAAAATCTGAAAGATTAAACAATTTATTTCATGATTTTTTTATTAATTATTAAGTGTTTTTTGGAGAATCGAAGCTTGAACCCAAAGCTTAATTGACCATAAATAGTAAACACAGTATTAACAGATGTAAGGCCAATTTTGCACATAATGCATTCACACTTTATTGTTGTTGTTGTTGTTGTTGTTTTAATGACAACCTACATTAGAACATAAGTTATATTTTCTACTTAAAAGTAATTGTTCTGGTGATTAGAATTTCAATGCATATAGATATTCTGTAATGTGTATGTAGCTCTGAAAGAATTCTTCCTTTTCCAGTTGTATTAGTTGCTCCTCTTCCTTTGGTATAAGTTGTGTAATGTGGCTTTGACATTTAGTTCTTATTTAAGCCTACGTACTTTACAAGAGAAAGAAAAATCCAGACAGTTCATCTTTCCTTTTCCAAAAGCCCTTTAAGATTGGATAGATTTCTAAGCCCTTCAATGATATAAAGGTGAATTTGATATAATCCTCTAATTTTATAAAATATCCTATCCTTTACTATTAAAAATGGTAATGGTAATAGTCATGGAGTTGCATAAAATACAATAATAGACTATGTGTTTGATATTTCTTAACTTTGGAATACCTAGTAAGGTATGTGTCACTTGTCACCATTTTGAAAATTGTCCTTTGGGTGTTGTTTTCACACATTCCCAAGGATCTCTTGTATTTGCTTAGTCAATCCAAAATATCAGTGTAGATTTCTGTTGCTGAAAGTGGAAAGTGAAAAGACCTGGCTGTGAAAAGTGAAAAGTGAAAAGACCTTTGGATTTTTGCTGCTATTACCCTCCCCAGTCCAGGTCATTCATGGAAGTGCCATCACCCTGACTGTACCTTAGCTTTTGAAAATAACAATATCCAAACCTAGACCAATTAAATCTAAGTTTGGGGGGGTGTGGCTAAGCATCTGATTTTTTTTTTAAAGATTTTATTTATTTATTTTACAGACGGAGATCACAAGTAGGCAGAGAGGCAGGCAGAGAGAGAGGAGGAAGCAGATTCCCAGCTGAGCAGAGAGCCCGATGTGGGGCTTGATCCCAGGATTCTGGGATCATGACCTGAGCTGAAGGCAGAGGCTTTAACCCGTGAGCCACTCAGGCGCCCCTAAGCATCTGATTTTTAAAAACTCTCCAGGGGACTCAAATTTGCATCTAGAGTGTAAGCCTACTGGTCCAGAACATTCAGTTGCTTTGTAATATTATGAGAGAGCTGGCTTGAATTCTAATACAAGATATTCTCTCTTATATTAACTCTACTATTTTGTTTTCCTAGGTTAACAGTTAATGATAGACATTATGGGGAGCTGAACCTGGGTGGTTCAGTCAAGCATCTGCCTTCAGCTCAGTTCATGATTTCAGGGTCCTAGACTGAGCCCAGCGTTGGGCTCCCTGCTCAGCAGGAAACCTGCTTCTCCCTCTCCCTCCACTCCTTCCCCTGCTCATGCTCACAATCTCTCTTTCAAATAAATAAACAAAATCTTAAAAAGATGACAGACATTATGGTTCAGATAAGGTAATCTGTTAGTCCAACAGGCATGGCCTCAATCACTTAATTTTTTAAAAAGCTGCAGGTGCAGCAGCAGGAAGTAGGAGGGACATTATAATACACTCTATATCCTTACTATCCCCCCCACACACACCCCACACACTGACACACTACTCTCTTTTTGGTAAGAAAATTCTCTCCCTTTTTTTCTAAATTGTAATCAAGATGATACATGCATCTTGAATCATGAGCACAAACATCTAGCCCGCTGCACCTGCATCCAGATTTAAAATGACCTCACAAGTTCTTCTCAGAACATGCAATAGACATTTGTTTTATCAAGGTACTTATGTTGAGGACTTTCTAAAAGTCTGCTTCATGAAACTATCACTTTAAAACAGAGCCAGCTCTGAATTGAACAGTGACTCAGATCAGGTTCTGAGTGCTTGACATGTATGGACTCATTTATTTTTCAGAACAATGCTATGAGGTAGCCTTCTTGAGGATCTTTTCAGGTAAGGAAATACAGACATTAAAATATAAACAACTTCCTGAAGTTGTGGAGGTAATGAAGGGCAGAGTCTGATGCTCAACCTGGCAGTCTAGCCACAAACCAAGGCCTTACACACTGTAGTCTAGTCTCTTCTGAGGCTCCCCTTGTGCAAACTCCTAGCCACTTCCCAAATAAGTGCCTCTGTCTTGGCACTGAGCATTTCACTATATGGAACTGAAATTCCAGAGAAATTACAAAACAAATAGTTCAAATGCAGATAAGATACTTAAATTTTGTCTGAATAGCTTTTCAAAACATGGAGGTTTAAAACATGGAGCCCAAGACTCCATGGTAACATTCCACTGCTAAAAAACTCAGAGATAATTTGTATGTGGCTGTTGCATAGTTCTGCTACCAAAATGTCCTGATATATTTCCTTCTCTCTTCCTTCACAAATTGCCTTTATGTTTTATTAATAATGTCTCATTTTATTGTATTACATTTTTATGGTACCTCCACTCATTTGCTTGTGGGAAGTAGACAGAATAAATAAGCAAATACCTTGATTTACAAAAAAAACTTGATTTATAAATTACTTTGATTTATAAAAAATTAAGTCAATTATGTAGGAGAATTTCCTACATTATGACAAGCAACCAAAAGTAGAGAAAAACTTCTTGATGATGGAATTTTTTATTAACTTTTTAAGTGGCTTGGTGTCAGTTTACATTGACTGACTTGGTTCATGTGATTGAGCAAGGCTTTTTATATTTGCAAAGAATGGAATTACATTGTGATGACACATTAATGTGGTAAAGTGTATTATTTATCTCATTTTACTAGGGAAGAAACTAAATTTCAGGAATTTAGTTGGTGTCAGTTCTTAGTTTCTAAGTAGCAAAATTAGTGGTTGAGATAAGATATTTTGATTCTAGACTGAGTGTATTTTTCATATCAAGAGTATGGGTAAATGACTTACCTTTTTTTTTTCCCCCTGTGACATTTATTTTGCAAATGCTGGTAGAGTACAGGAGAAATTTCAAGGAGGGAAACCCAGAAAAGTCCAGAAGATAAATACTAGGTCAGAATTTGTACACAGGACAAGTACAAATGAGGCAATGGTAGGACTGTGGACTGGTGAATTATACTGATGGAAATGTAGGCAAAAATACAGATGAATCACAATAATAATGCATGTGAATTATGACAGTTCATTTTAAGGAAATGAAATAACAAACACCACCCTTCCCTGTTCCCACTCAGTATTCAAGAATTCTCAGTTTCGAGAATTACTAACGTGTATTTAGTGAAGTGATGGCTATATTCAGTGTCACAGCCAAAATTGGGAACTTTGTTTCAGAACTGTTCTTGCTCTCCTAGAAAAGTCCTTTTCCTCTTCTTGATCTGAAATGTGAACATAACAGTAAGCACTGTGCACATGTAATACAGTTAAAGTATTAATGTCTCCCCCAAGGCTGGTCCAGATTATCTTCTCATAGTTTTAGGTATGTCTGTTGTGTTGTTGATATCTCACATTGTCTGGCTGTTCATATATAACCTGGATCATACACAACTCTAAAATCAGAGGTGAAACAGTAAGTAAAATGAAGTAAATTCATCACTCAGCTTCAACTGTTTGGTCTATTACTGAGAGTACAGGAACTTCCTGTTTTACAGAAATATTTGGTAAAGTGATAGCCAGTATTGATATTTAGTCCCATAATGGATGAAGCCACATTCTCCTAGTGAAGTTCTCGTTAATTAGTTTGGATTTTATTTTGTTAAGAGTATGTTTAGATTGGTAATCTTAGAATCAGAACATACAGATTAGGTCGATTAAATTTATAATGGACTCTGTCAAAAATTGCCTAAGCCCACATTAGAAATCAAAGTATCAAAGCCCACATTAGCAATGGTCAGAGTTGTTTCAACAGAACTGGGAAATTTTTTTTCTTTTTTCTTTTTTTTTTAACTAGCTGGCTAAGATGTCCTCTTTTCTGATAATGCTGATAGAGCTGTTATTCATCTCAATTTTCCAACTCTGGTTTTACAGTAGACCACTCCCCTATCTTTTTATAAATCCATTCTTCCTAAAGATGAATTAGAAGTTCAGTGGCATTGCAGTTTCTTTGCAAGGTATTTGGACTCCCTCAGGTGACTTCACGTTTCTTTGCTGCAGTTCATTATGCTTAATTTATACCTAATAGTTTCATTTTCTTCTTTTCTCTCTCCCTCTCTCTCTCTCTCTCCCTCTTTTGGTAATTGGTAGAAGAGAAGAGAGACATATAGTAGCTTCCAAATTCTGACAAAAATAATAATGGTAATGTAACCTTTTGCTTACTTAGTTCAGTTTCATGATATTTTATACTTTCCTCCCCGAAAAATTGTTTCTAGCCCTATTAGATTCTGGGATCCTTGAAAGGAGAGACCCTATCAGTAATCATCTTTGTATTCCTACTGTCTAGCAGGACATGTCAAATATGGTAGGCAACCAAAGCACATGCACTAATTAAATACCTACTGTATTATATCTACTATATATATCTGTTGTACACAGACATTCACACACACACACTATTAGTCAGTTATTATTTATTTATTTTTGGGGGGGTTTCCATTGCTGGTAGTGTGTGTATATGTGTGTGTAGTGATGCTTTTCCAGAAGTATTTTTAACATCTTTATTATATATCAGATGAACAAATTTAGAGTAAAGACAAGAGTGATCTGCTGACAACAGAAGGAAATACCTTTTCAAGAAGAACAGATGGCATCACTTCTGATACTTCCAGACACTTATATAACAGCTGGTCAAATTTACAACAGTAAAGGAAAACATTTGTTTATAAATAAGTATGTGGTACTGCACACTGGAACTTCCTATAATTGCTATACACATTAATTAAGAATTGTAAGTAAAAACAGCAGTTGGAATGTGTTTTGCAGATTTTAGAAAATAATTTAGAATTGTGATGCAGTATTTTCTACCCAAAGTCTTTTATAAATAATTGTATTTCTTTCTGAAACTCAATTTTCTCAAATGTGTATTAACCCAGAAAGGTGAATACATCATATTATAACACAGACCAACAATATTTAATATTATAGGATAGCTTATGTATCATATTTTATCAAGTTAGATTTTTGTTAGTGATATGCATTCACATAATTAAATTACACTCATGCCTACTATTAAAAATAACTACTAAGAAATGTCTTGTGATTCCTAGTATCAGATATTGTAACATCATGCTAATATATTTTGATGAGATTAGTATTATTTAATATATGATGAGACATCCAATAATGCCAGATGGACTAAGGCAGATCAACAAGTCCCGAGGGTATATAATAATCATGTAGAGGAAGAAATATAATTACAAATTATAATTATATTTAACTTGATTTTCTCAAGAAAATGAATGAAACATAATTGCTGTTTAAGTATATACTTGTAGTTAATGAAAGTTGGTTCATGAAAGGAGAAAATATGAAGGGACATTTTACAATAAGCACCAAAGTCAAGGAAGTGTGAATTAAAACAAGGAAGTAAATTTGTGGCACTAAATAAGATCTTAGATTAAAACTACTCATATAAATTCCAGTAAATAATGTTTTACCTCTAGACTCTGAATAAGATCCAGGGTACATAAGCTGTTATATAAATGAAACACAATGCTTGAGTGAATTTATTGCTGAGCAGCAGACAGATTTCCCAAATGTTTGGGTATATCTCCTATCATACAAATGGATCATAGTTCCATGGAACTTCATGGGATTTCTCACAACCAAAATCAAATGCCCATAGGTTGTGATAAAACTTTCAAATTTTGGGAGTATCTGGGTGGCTCAGTGGGTTAAGCCTCTGCCTTCAGCTCTGGTCATGATCTCAGGGTCCTGGGATCAAGCCCAGCATCAGGTTCTCTGCTCAGCAGGGAGCCTGTTTCCCCTTCTCTCTCTGCTTGCCTCCCTGTGATCTCTCTCTCTCTGTCCAAAACAAACGAACAAACAACCCTTCAAACTGTTATGATGATACATGTTCTGATTTTTCTCAAATCAAAAATATAAATGTTTCTTTTTAATTTTTTAATTTTTAAAAATATATATTTTTTATTTACCTGTCAGAGAGCGAGCGAGCACAAGCAGGCAGAGTGGCAGGCAGAGGCAGAGAGAGAAGCGGGCTCCTCACTGAGCAAGGACCCCCATGCGGGACTCAGTCTTACGGTCCTGGGATCATGACCTGAGCCGAAGGCAGCAGCTTAACCAACAGAGGCACCCAGGTGTCCCAAAAATATAAATGTTTTTAAATGAAAGAAAATGATAACAACAAAAAATCTGTTATAAGAATTTTGTTTAGGGAGAATGGTGAGAAATATTTCCTCCTGGTGCTGGCCTGAAGAGAAACAGTGGCAGCTCTGGACCCATCTCCCTTATTTCTACTATTGAAAAACAAGCCACACTATCAAGGGATAAGGGAAACAGTTTTGTCCTTTTATAACTGCCCTAAGGGCAACAAATGCAAGATGGCCAGCCACTATATAGATTTGTACAAGATGTTAGCATTAATCTCTGCAGTTTCTAACCCTGTAGCTACTCTGAAACTGTTCTAACTGCTGACTTTGGTATCATTGTCTGCAAAATTTATGTCTGGGTAAATCTTTGTTCCACAATTTATTCCTTCCTCCCTTCCTTCCTTCCTTCCTTTCCCATTTGTCCTCCTGTTCCTCTTGTGGACAAGTCTAAGTTCCTCTTTGCTTTTGCTTATGAAGGAGTCCAATGTTTATGGCAAAGTATACCTCAAGGGCTTGGGGACCCTCCTGCTATTTTCTTTAGCTATTTAAAACCAAAAACGGACAAATTGAGGGGACAAGTACAGTATTATAGGTGGAAGATTTTTGTTAAGATTTCAGCTTAACAAACAAAATTTCTGCTGGAACGATTGCATAATAATCCTCCACATCCTCTGGAGAGGATCTAAAGATGTAGAATCTGAAGAGGCTTTGAAAAACTAACATTGCCTGTAACCTCTCCTTTAGCTTTGAGAATCTCAAATTTTGAAAAATCTGATATCCTTATTTATATTGCATATTTGATAATGTTAGTGATTGATCATGTGATGGCCATATATAAAATACATGTTTTTACATAAATACATATTTGTATTATTTAAATACATATATATGTATTTACATAAATACATACACACACAGACACATATATATATATATATATATATATATAATGTACCTTTGATGTCTGTAATGCAACAGAAAAAAACTTCAAATAGAAGATTTTCTACTTAAAATGAGAACTTAAATATCAAATGAAAAATTTCCAGCTGCTTTGTCAGAAACTTTACAACTGCCTGTTCATATGTCAGTAAGCCACTTGAAGCTCATAGGACAGAAGGACAAACTTTCTAAAAGCAGTAATTTTGCTGATAGAGCTGCAAGATCTGCTGCCGAAACATAGCAAACTTTGAAATTAGAAACTCCACTTGTAATACATTGAGAAACCACTGTTCATTTTAAAAAACATGCTTCATAAAAAAATATGCTTCATGAGAGAAAATAGATTATTAAAGGGACTAAAAGAAATTTGAACAGACTGTGGGAATTACTGAACAAAATAGTGTCTATTCCACAGTCTGTGTTTGCTTGGTTAGTGTTTTTGTGTCATCAAAAATTAATATGAATAAAAGAAGGATTTTAAAGACACCTATAGACTTTAATTGTGCTTACCAAAAAAACAAACAAACAAACAAACAAAAAAACAACTTAAAACATTTTAAAGAGACCTGTGATTTGTTTGATTTTTTATAGAATTTTTGTTGCAGAATTTTTACTCCCAAGGTAAGCACAGGAAGTTCTTCCTGATCAACTTTACCAGGAATCTGCAGCAGATGGATTTCATTGTATTAATGTTTGTAAAATTAGGAAAGACTAATTTTGATGTGTATTATATCTGGATAGTCTGATGTCTTTCCTTCTTCAAAAAGTGATACTCAGTGGTAAAGGGTCTTTTAATAATTTCCACTTTGGGCACCAGTACATTTGGATCTGACAGAAAATGTTACTTTGTTTCTTCTATCATTCAGGAATTATGCAAATGTTTACAGATTCCAATCCTAAATAGTGCCGATTTATAATTCAGATTTCAGCCCAAATGTCACCAATTTGAACCCTTTTTTATAGGTTTTAGGACAATGTATCTTTTCTTCATAGTGTTACAGTTAAATTATTATATATGTATATTTATATGTCTGTATATATGTTAATGTTTGTTTATGTATGTATGTAGATTATGTATGCTTAAAATCTTAATTATACTTAATTGGAGTTTATAATTTTCTACACTGAAACTTAACTTCTGTAAGAGCTGAGATCAATTTGGTTAATACAATGCCTAACAAAAATAAATACTTAATGAATATTTAGTAAAGAATGGGTTTATGAATGAATTTTTTTTTCTGTTTTTATCACGAAACTTACTTATTTGACAGTGGGGCTGTGCTTACAGATACAGCACAGCTTCAAAATCAACAATCGATTCTGTCTTTAGGTAGACAGTGCATTGAGTCATTAATTCAAAATTGAGTATATGGGCTCTCTTTTCGAGATGCCGGTGAATGTATTAGATTTCATTTAAATATACTGATATTTAATAACGAAGCTCTTTTGCTGTTTTTGTAGTTATTGCTTTACATATATATATGTAATATATATATTCATATAATCAGATAGAAAACTTACATTCATGGAGTACTTTAAGTATTTGAAGGGCTGCTTTGGGTTTACTGTGCTATAAATTCTTCCATGATTCAATGTCTTTTTTGTCTGTAAGTACTAACAACTCTGATTTCTATACTGTTTTTCTGTGCCAGTATTTTAGTACATGTAATTCCCTGGTTTCCTGCTTCATAGTTTTCCCGTTCAAGCATGCATGCTCTTGTTCACTCAAATGAACATTTGAAATAGGAAAAAAAAAAAAAAAAAGTCCCAGCAGTGCTACCTGACTCAGCAGTGCTACCTGACTTGTTTCCTCAGATTGAAATAGACAGAAACTGACTCTTTAAGCTTCTATTTAATAGTGAAAGCAAAGCATTCCTCTGTCCAGTTGGAGGTGGAGGAGGCTAAAGAGGCTTTTATCCTCATAAGTTCTGGGACATTTGTTTCTGATGAGAAATCAACCTCTATTGTGGGGAAAAGAGGCAACATGAGGCTTTTGTACTCCTAGGCATTAGGGACTGAGATGGAAGTGCCCTAGATGTGGAATAAAAAAAGAAAGGAAAAGTAATTGGGCTGTGGGTCTTTAAGGCAGCCGGAGTCAAAGATCCTCCTGAGGTAAGTTTCAGGCCAGCCTAGGGACTGGCAGTTTGGGGACCCATGGAGAGTTTAAAGGATAAGTATGAGTCGGCTTCGTGAAGACCAGAGGTGGCTGCTGCCCAGGGGAGTCCATCTGAGTTCTGAGTGTTGGGTTTATCAGGCTTTGAACCCTTACCAACATTTCATTTGGAATTTGTCACAGTCTCTTATAAAGCCAGTATCTGAGGAGCCCTTCTCAGGGCTCTGTGTACTGCATCTACCAATCTGACTATAGGAGCTCTTAGGGAAAAAAAATAAACAGAAGGAGTATATGTGTAAATAGGTAATTTCTAAAAGGTCTAGAACTAATGAAAGAATCTCCATATTTTAAGTCCCTACCAATTGTCCAGCCTCCAGGCATTTAAGGAGGAAGGAGTCAAGCTAAGGCACAGCATCAAAAATGTTAAACCATGTGAAATAAAGAAAATATCCTAAGCTATTTCAAAATTTATACAATAAGCAAATTAATGGATTGTATTAAAAGAAATTACGGTGGTATCTTTAGTCTCAACATCTGAAAGACAATGGAGTAATGTCTGATAAATTCCATTACTAGTGATAAAATCCCACTAAATCCTTGTGTGTGTGAGGACACACACAGACACACATACACATGCACACAGACACACATGTTCTCCTTCCTTCATCCCTCACCCCCACACACTGGGAAGATAATATAAAGGAAATAGGATTAGTATAAACTAAATATTCATCTATCAAAAAATAACATCAATACAATTTTTTTAAATTGACAAATGTTTCTGCAGCATATTATAATTTTAAAAAATAGAGATAAATATGAAAAGGAACATATGAAAGTAATTATAATAATAAATTTTGGGAACAACAGCACTGTGAAATAGTAGAGCATTGTTTTTCTTATAAATTCATAATGCTGCAGATCCTTTAAAATTATACTTGTTACTGGGTGTCTAACTAAACATAAGAAATTCATTTTCCTAATGTAAACTGCCTGTATATGGAAATAAAATTATTTTTATATTAAAAATAAATAAAAATAAAGTTATACTTCTGAATTATTTGATAAAAATAATTATATAAAATTATTAAACACTTATCAAATATTTCAAATTATAATTTATAATTGAATTATTTATTGTCTGAATCCAAAACTTGACTCACTGCTTTGGATATACAATTCCTAATAAAATTAGCATATTGTCTTTTTAAAATAGTTTTCACTATATTAACTGTCTTTCAAATTTATTCATTGCATCTTTTGAAGTTTAAAAATATTTAGATATAATATTTTTCTTTATGTTTAAATGTTCAGAGTCAGGCAAATAAAAGCTTTCCACAATTCTAATTATAAAAATAACCTTGCATTTTTTTTTTAGTACACTTTTTTTTGTTTGTTTTGTTTTGCTTTGGATTTTTGTTTGTTAGTTGTTTTGGTTATTAGCAGATGTCTAAATTTCAATCAACATTCCCCAATTTAGAAATTGAAGTAATAAAGATAGTGGTGCAAAGAATGGATCTAATTTTCCTTTCTCTCATATAGCAATATTATAAATCTAACTAATTTAAAACCCAATTTAAACTTTTTATAACACAGAGAACATTATTGGCTTACATCTCTTAAGAGTCCAGCGGTGGGTTTGATCTCAGTCTGACCTTCATCTCAGAGTTCCAATGACCTTCATTCTCAGAGTTTAGACAATGCTATTAGAAAAGCCTTTTCTAAAATTCTCATCGCTTCAGTGTTTCATGTGTCTTGTATTATTTCTAGTGCATTTTATAACTATAAAATGGTTATTACATTTTTATCAATTTGAAACCAAAGTTGCTAGCATCGTTTTGCTATTGTGTCAGTTAATATTCATAGATTCCTGTTAAATATAAGTACATTGAAAACATCAACTGTGGGGGAAACAGCCTGATAAAAATAGCATCCCAGTCATAAAAGGAGTGATACACTACATCTTCACTAGACCACTGTCACCCTGGCTGGACCTGTCCTGGGGGTTGGGCCTTGATGGCAGTATTTCTGGAATTTTAACCCTGTTCATCTAAGATATTCAGTAATGTAGATTTCTTTTTTGTTTTAGAATTAATCATGTTTCAAAAAATACACAAAAAACAGAGAAAAGAATATTTAACCACTGAACAGATATAAATACTCTTGATATTTTAGTTCAAAACTATCCAGAGTTTTGTATACATATTTTTTTTATCGGAAGTGAAGTCATCCACTACTTCGGTTTGTAACTAGATTGTTTCACAACATGTTTTATTTTCCCATGTCATTAAATAATTACATCAAAAAAAATAAAATTTACATGTTTTGGTTTTGCCTTGGCTTCATTTTAGAATTGTGTCAACCTGGCTAATGGATCTTAAGTTTACAGGCTCTAGTTCCAAATCCAAAGGAAAATAAATGATTGTCTCTATAGCTTGAACAAAAGTCCCAGGATTAATTCTCATTGATTCATATTGAGTCTACACTTGGTCTTAGCCAAAAAGCTAAGTGAGTCTAAAGCTCATTCTCAAAGCAAACATGGTCTGGGTCATGAGATGTTACTGAGTGGGCTTCTCCCCCTTATACTGCATGCACTACCATTCCAGCTGCATGAGAGTGAAGTTGGGAGAAATTTTGGGTCATTTTATGGAGAAAAGAAAATGGATTTGAACAGCAAGAAAAATAATTATCCACTACTAGAAACTAATTATCCTTTCACCCTTTTAAAATGCAATGAACCATTTCTAACACTGATTTGAAATGACATTTAGCACAAAGACTAAATTTCTATGTGTTGGATTTCTTTCCCCAAGCTCAGAAAAGCTGTTCTCCTTGATGGGAATGTTGTTGATCTGTTGGGCACCTTGATAATGACTAGATATGACTACATTGTTTGAATTGTAAATATCAACAAAACAGCCTTATATAGAATGGATAATAGAGGCTGTCAATGTCCTGCTCATATTCTTTAGCAGACACTGATCTTTTACATTTTACATCTTGTCCTTTACATAGGTAAAATCATGTTCCTTAGGTCAATGGCTTCTACTGAAAACACCAACACCTCTTTGCCTGATATCTCTTGCTGCTACAGAATTTTCAGTTCATTTATAAAGTTATCTGAAGGTGCTAAGATGCTAATGACCTGAGGAGCATTCCTCAAAAATCAGGGATTGGAGTTAGTAGATAAGAAATCCCAGTGCCTTGCCTTAGAGTGGGACACATCAGAGTCAGAGTATACTCACTTTCTCAGAAATCCCTGGTGGTTTTGAGTCTTTGTTGCCCATGACAGAATCTCCCCCTTAACCTCCTGTATTGCCTTCCTTCACTTCTCTGTCTCACTTCTGCACTATCCCACAAGAGCTTTCAAGGAATTGCTTCCCAAATCAACCATGTGAACTCATATAATTATCAGCTTCTCTGAAAATCCAACCTACAACTGCAGGATTTTACTTCTTCGGTCAAGATTGCACCACACAATTTGCTGCACAAACTTGGAAGTTTGCATAACCTGTTGTATATAAAGCCCCAAACTTGATGTTCAAATTTTATACTGGTCAGTGTTATTTGCTGAAGCATGAATTTATGTGTTAGTGACTTTCCTTCCCCATGCAAAAAATAGTGACATTATTGGACCCTCCTGGAGTAACACCTCCCATTCCCCTTCAGTTTTCCTTGAACAGTATGTCAAAAGGGTACATACATAACTTGGAAGTTGATAAAGCAGCTCTTAGTGCTGAAGTTTACAATTTCAGATGTGTGCAATACAAATGTCAACTGTCACGTAAAATACATTTGTCGGGGTTCCCATTTCAATCCCAAGCTTTTGGAAACCCTAGTCCTTTTTGTTTTTTTAATCTATTCTTGCACTGTAGCTCTCAAATCAATTGTTTTAACTATTGAAATTTAATTTAATTAATTTATTTATTAGAAAGGGAGTAGAGGGAAGGGCCAAGGGAGGGAGAAGAATTTCAAGCAGGCACTTCCCAGGGTTTGATATCACAACCCTGAGATTAAGACCTGAGCCTAGATCAAGAGTCAGACGCTTAACCACTTGAGCTACCCAGGCGCTCCTGACTACTGAAATTTTAAAATTAATTTGAATGCATGGTATGCGTGTATTCTTTTTCAACATTTTAGTAATTTTAAACATCTATCAGTTGATTTTAATCTTATTATAACAAAAGCAAGAATATAAAGATTCTGATTGAAAATGTATTCATATTACATAATACAGAATGATGAAAATCTTTACTTTAAATCTTTCTATCCAAACTCATGCTACAGTTTTTCTTTTATTCAGATTTTGTTTTATGCTCTTAAACTACTTTCTTTGTATATATCCTATATATGTTATTTCTTGCAAAGTATTTTTAGATTTTGTTACTGTCCTATATTATTTCCCTCATTTTCCTGTATCATTTCTCTATCATTTTCTAACAGGAAGGTATTTATATTAAACAATCTAGAGTATTACTCCGAAGACCCCTGACTCTTCCTCTTCACGTCACCAAGGAATTGATGTGGTGTCAAAGAAGAGAAATGTTGAAATTTTATTTCCAGTTTTACCACTTTTTGTATAAATGCACAGTTCTTATGATTACAGAGGAAAACTCCAGAGGTTTGAAGGTGCATATGTATTTTCTTTTGGTTCATTCAGTCCATTTGATAATTCCCCCTTATAAGCATCTTAGCAGAGATCAAACCTAAATGAGCACGTGCTCCACAATATTCGTATCAGTGAGTCAGCCGAAGAAAGGATTTTGAGCAGTGTGAGAGAAGCATTTGGTGTCTGATTCTTACTGTGAACAAGATTCTCCCTATAGAATAAGACAATTGTCAGCTGTTGAAATGTCAGGTTCTTTTGATTTTATGATAAACACAGAGAGAAAACCATCATGAGTGACCAGGAGTTTAACAAGGTAAGGGCAGTCTACCTCAGGTTTCATGCTACCCTGTTTCTTCAGCTGGTAGGAGGGATCTGCTGATAGGGGAGGCAGCATCTTACAGAACAAAATCAAGGACTGCTACATTTCAGAGCACTGTCCTAGACTAGGGAATTTTTATCACTTATCACTCTGGGATGAACATATAAGATATTTGTCCACATATGACCAAATGGTTCAAAATCTGATACTGAAGCAGCTATGGAAAAGCTCCATCAACCCTCTGTTAGCTACTTTGGGAATTGGTTAGGATATAAATTCTTGCGATGTTCTATCTTATTCCTTGAAATAAAAGGTTCTTTGATCCATTGGATTACTTCCCATATAGTATTACTGAATATAGTCTGATTTTTTTATAAGACACTTTAAGGAAGTGTCCACTGCAAGGAAGGTCATATTTCTAAATAAAACTGAATGACTTGAGTGCCTTTCAGGTGGCTAAAAATCAAATTTTTGGTGATTTTAAGAGCCTCCTTTTTCTCCCTTGATACCTATAACCTTGCATTGAATATATAATATTTACTATTTCACACACATAAAGCCACAAGCACCATTCTGTGTGGGCTTGGACTAGTTGCATACAGTTACAGCCTAAGGGTAGTTTATCTCAATCCCAGGCCTTGTGATTGGACTGTCTGTCTCTCTCATTCCTGGGTTTCTGAGTTAACATCTGCTATGGATATAGATTTGCCTTCCCTGAATGTGCCAGCTTCTCTATTTTTTGCTCTCCTAGGTCACACAGGAGCCTAACGTATTGACAATAGTACCATACATAACACTGCCTCCACCAGAGCACTTTCTCCTACCAGAAGATATGTTTTTACAATAAAGTCTCCTTTGATAGAATTGATTCATGGCCATTGGGTCTGTTTGCTTTTCTTGCATATTCCAAAACCCAGATGTAGCTAATCTAGTAACACATGAGGTCCAGGATGAGAGCTTCCTCTTCAAGCGAATGTGATAAAGTTTTCGCTAAATGTGAAGCCACAACTAACACCTAGTTGTTTGAGATTTTTAATGCTAATAATCCAGTAGGCACAGATAAAAAAGTTACTATATTGGGAAGAATAATTGAACCCTGATTTCCATCAGGAGTCAGGATTGCTGATAGACAGTACGAGCATGGAAAATGACATTCTAAAACAGAGGACCAAGTGGCAAATGTATAATTAAAGCAATCACTGCTTGAGAGTGATAAAGAATATAAGAACTCAGATCCCTTGGTGATAAAGACAAACAACACAGGACAATTGGATGCTGGATGAGGGTGTAAACAAATACAAATGAATGATGGAAAAGAGCGATAAATATCTTTACAAACAAATACAGCAATGAAAATTTGTTCCCATAGTCGACTTACTTTAGATATTTTCAGAGACTGACATGGACCTTCCTTTTGAGGCAATTCTGGGAAAAATGAGACTTCATAGAGCACAGGGTGTATCTGAGTTACATCAGAGTAACTGATACGGAACCTGTCTTATGAGCTATTTAAGATGCTCTTGGCCATGCAGTTTTCTTTCTTCAGCTGCTGCTCCTGTGACCAGCGATGTGACCCATGTTGCAAAGCTTCTTTTGTTTCCACCCTGGGACTTTGCTGTTGATATTAAAAGACAGATCTTGTATTACATCCATTAATGATGTACACCGCATGAGGACAATGTTGACCAATGGTGTATAATTTTAACTTTTATTTTCCTGAGAGTCAGTTCTGAGATGCATTTTAGATAGTTCTTCAGGAGGTCCTTTTAGAACGAACAAGCAATTGTTGTCCAATTTCATTGTGTATCATTTTACTGGCTTCCTCCATTCCTTCACCACACGTCTTCTTCACTCGTGCTCTGTGGATCACATTTTACAATAAAGTTCTTACAGACTGTGCTTTCTTGGGTAATCAGGGTCCTGCAGACTCCAATGTGTACCCCATGTGAGTGACTTTTAGGGTTGTGCATTGTTCTCTAGTCCATGAAACGTAGTGCTGAACTGCTCGTTGCTTGGGTCTATGTGTTGTATAAGGGATTAGGTGATTTTACAGCTCAAGGAATCTGATGCCTCCACGTGCCACTCTTAGAACCAGCATTTTTGTTACAATGTTCAGGGTGCTTGATGACAAATCACCAGCAATCACAGTCTTTACCTCAGCTTTCAGGCCAGTATCCTCTGTGGTAATATGACACATTTTCTGCCACTCATCACCTTGTCTAGGAGGATTCAGCATTTTCTGAGATCTGGCCACTTGCTTTTCCTTCAGCTCTTGACAGCACTCAAGGATAACTTTGCACAATTACCATGAACATCGTCCTTAAATATGTAAGAACTTTCTAGTCTCTCTAGGAATAAAAGTCAAATTTTCCAAGACTTCAAGCTTTGGCTAATTTTATTCTCCCCTAAAGAGCTTACCCTGAAGAAATAAGGCAGCTAATTTCTCATCTTTCTTACTTCACAAAGTTTGGGGGTAAAGCAATATTTATTTTTGGTGAGGTGAAAAGAATATCAGACTTTGAAATTAAATATGATATGACTTTTATATCTATTTCTTTTAAGTGTATGTCTCTGGGCAAGAATGAATCTTAGTTTTCTCATCTTTAATTCAGAAATAATAATATCTACAATATAGGATTGATGTGAAGACAACACACAGTAATATTTGTAATAAAAATTTGTTGATAATTTATAGAAATGTAAGAAGTTTTCATTATTATGGTTATATAATATTCATGTTGACATAGGGTTGGCTCTAACCAAACTTTTTTTTCAAAAAAAAAGAATTCTATATATTAAATAGAAATGTATTTTAATATACCACAATAACAGAGTCTATCTCTGACTCACTTAAAATGACAACAAATGTGCATCCACATCTCACTGAGCAAGGACCAAAAGAAAGAAGTGCTGTTGAAAAAGTTAGGAGTGATTTTTCTACGTCATGTGAAGATCATCTAAAGTATCAACAACATTCATCATACTATGTGGCATTAGTATGTATTTCTACAATGCCAACATAAAAGGAAAATAGACATGAATTAAAAGATGAAAATTAGAAGTATTTTTCTCTATATTAAAAATCATTCTTTTTCCTATCTTGTTAGATTTTAATATTTACTCTTAGCTTTACTTGTCTATAAAATGGGAATGAAACCATTTACCTCAGAAGGATTGATTTCTTCTAAATAATTTCTCCCATGTGGAAATGTGATACATGTTCATGGAATGTTTACTGAAGGAATTTGTAGTGAGATGTTTAAAGACTATAAAGTACTAAGAAAATGTAAAATATAATTATCTTTTAATGTATTGCAATAATCCTTAATGTATTGTCCATGATCTAGAATCTTAAGTGGGATTATTAAAAAATTGGACCATATATAATGAATTTAAAACATTATTTTTTTTTACTTCCACATTTATTTCTTTGCTTTATGACATTTTCATTACATTCGATTGGTAAGGAGGATACAGGAACAGCAATGGTAAAAAAGATTTGTCTCATTTCATTACTACCCACTCCCAAACCCCTCACTACTTGAATGTAGATTTTCATTCTCATTTTCTTTAATAGCTTTAAGGGTAATCCAGATATTCATGGATGAGAAATGAAGTGACTGCACTTTTGAACTCCTTGAAAGTGTCTAGAATTCCAAATGATTTGTAGATTGTATATAGAAAAGCTTGAAAAGCAACTTTCAGCACCAGTTAGGAAAGACAGAATATGCCTTGTTTTTTGTCAACTGCATAATTAATTTGACTCTTATTTACAATGTTCAAGCCACTATAGAGAAAAAAGAAGCAGATTTTTGAAAAGCACATGCTATGTTCATTGAATGTCATCATTTTGCATGGTTTAAATAGGTTATATTTTCTCTTTTATCAGTATTTTTTAAAAAGGCAAGCAGGCTTTCTACAAAAGAAATGGCACATTGCATAGATAAACATGGAAGTTAGAAAGATTATTTTTCCCTGAAAATGTACATTACATACTGGGCTATTTGGAAATAAAATAAAATAAAATAAAGGATACATTGCATCTGGGTTATTTGGAAATAAAATAGTCAAATATAATTTAAAAATTAAGTTGCAATGTGTCCAACATTAATGATTTTAGCTCTTTTTTGATATTACAGTCTACTAGCAAAAAAAAATTTACTTTGAAAATTTATCAAACTTATAGAAAAGATTCAAGAATAGTACAGATAACTCCCATATACCCTTTATCTGGATTTATCAGTTGTTATCATTCTGTTACATGTATTCCTTTTATCTGTTCTGAACACACACCCACACACAAGCACAAAAACACACACACACTACCATTATTATTCCTTATGAACCATGTGAGAATGGATCAAAATTTTAGTAAAAATATTTCTCTTTGCATGAAAATTTGATCTTTGATGAAACTCCCTAGCTTTGTTCCTCTGGTTACCTGATAAATGTTGAAATGTCAACAATGTTACTTGATGCTTATGGCAAAGAATGATTTTGAATTGATACACTGCATGAATCCTTGATAGTAAACCATATCTCAGGCTTCCTGAATATGTTGACTCTTATGATTGTCACATCCTTTCCAGGGACCCTGGAATCACACTAATGGAGTTTTTATTAGAGATATCGGGCCTGTGGAGCTTGACGCTTTTAGGCTAGATCAGCTCCTGCAACCTCCTGATTTGGAGTATGTCTCAGTTTTTGCAATGTTGGACTGCAGTGAGGACTCCCGGAGAAAAAGCAATGTCTGACTCCCCTTCTGACAGCCTGTGATTCCCATCCTGTGGCTTCTGATTACAGGGATGCCAACTGCACCCTGTGAGACTCTTGTGAATCTGATTAGTTGAGTCTAAAAAGAGCTTTGGGTTACACATGTCATGCCCCTTGTTCCTTAAATGTTTCAGTGTGTATTTCCTACAGACAAGCAAATTATTTTACATAACTACCGTATACTAAGCAATTCAGAAAATTTTAAAGTGCTACAGTAGTTTTATCTAATTTGTAGTTTTCATTCCAATTTTTTTCTATTATCTCAAATATATTTCTTCTATAAAATTTTCTCCTTGAGTACAGGGTCCAGTTCAGAATCATGTGTTGCATCTGGGTGTCATCCTTATTTATTTTTCTTTTAGCTGGAATATTAACAATTATTTTTTGGTCTTTCACACCATTGACACTTTTGAAGAATGCAAACCTGTTCTGTTATAGATTGTTCTTTAGGTTGGGATTGTCTGATTCCTCCTCATGGTTAGGTTCATTTTAAATATCCCCAACCAGAAGATTATAAAAGTGGTATTGTGTCTTTTTCAGGGTATCACATCTGGAAGGCCCTTCATGGGCCTCTGTTCTGCATTGGTGATGTTCATTCTGCTCACCCAGTCAGAAGGTTGTTTTCTCCATTGTGTAGTTACTCTTTTTCTCCTAACTAATAAGCAGTTTCTAGCAATGTACTAGGAGACCATGCAAACAGCCTATTACCCATGAGAATTCCAACCCTCAGAGATGTAGCATCCACTGATGATTTTTTTCCTAAATTTACTATGATGGTTGTAAACTATCTAAACATCTGTATGTAGGTGTCTATGTATCTATCTATCACCTGTTTCTTATGGACTTCAATATGTTCCCTCAGTATTCATATATTGAAACTAACTCTAGGGGTGCTTGGGTGGCTCAGTGGTTTACCTGTCTGTCTTCAGCTTAGTCATGATACTAGGGTTCTGGGATGGATCCCTGTGTCAGGCTCTCTGCTCAGTGGGGAATCTGCTTCTCCCTCTCCCTCTGTCCTCCCCCTCCCTCTGGCCCCATTTGTGTTTACTTGCTCTCTTTTTCACTCTCTCTCTCTTGCTCTCTTTCTCTGTCAAATAAATAAATAAAATCTTAAAAAAAAAGAAACTGTAACTCTCAATGTGACTGTATTTAGATATAGAGCCTTTAGAGAGATAATTTAGGTTAAATAAGATTCTAAGATTGGGATCCTAAGCTAATAAGACTACTGTGTTTATAAGAAAAGAAAGAGACATGAGGACTTACATGCATAGAGAAAAAGCCCACGTGAGCACATATCAAGAAGGTAGCTCTTTGCAAACCAAAAAGAGAGGCCTCAGAAAAAAACAAATCTGCCTAGACCTTGATTTTAGTCATTTGGCCTTCAGAATTGTAAGAAAATAAATCTCTGTTGTTTGAGCCACTCAGCCTGTGATATTCTGTTTCTGAAGCCCTCGTGACCCATACTCTATCTTTCTATCTTTTCTATCTATTTAATATCAATGTGGACTTATGGATTGTTATTATACTACAGGGTTATAATTTACTACTACTATTAAAACTACTACTGTCTTGTTTAATTTGAATTCACTAATTATAGTTATTACTTACTATTGTCCTTTTTTACTGCTGTCCTTGTATAAATTACTACTGTCCTTCATCAATTTGAAGTGAATATTGTTGCAGGTTTGGCATTAGCTATGAATGCCCAAAAGGAAAAATTTAAAGAAAACCATACCTAGACATAGCTTAGTAAATACACTGAAGATTAAAGACAAACAGAAAATATTTTAAGTTTAAAGAATATAACTTCAAAAAAATAAGAGAATAACTTCAAACAGAATTTTATAGCAAATGAAAAAAATCTTATAAAGGTAAAGGCAAAATAAAGGTAAATCCAGATAGGTACCATGTTTCTCCACTGAACTCCAGTCTCATCTTTGTCATAAATCAAGTGAGGATCTTTTTCTATGCATTCTTAATCTGTTCATTTGATCTATTTGTCTGTATTTGCACTAATACACAGTGTCTTAATTACCATAAATTTATGATAAATTTTCAAATCTGATAGTATAGCCCTTCAACTTTTCCATCATTTTTGAAGATTCTCTTTTGTGGTAGTTATAGATGGCCACAGATTCTTTACAAATGTTCACATAATGGGGTGGAGTCTATTGCCCTAATGTTTGAATCTTGGGTTGACCTTTGAGTTACCTTGATATAGAGATGGTGGAAGACATTACTCTGTGTTTTTGAACCCAGGTCTCATGAGCCCTTGCAGCTTTTATGCTTGTTTTCTTGATGCCCTTCGACAGCCAGGTAAGGAGGGCCAGCCCTCTGGGGGATGAGACACCATGTAGAGAGAGGTCCAGCCAACCACCAGCGCCAACCTCCAACAAATGACAGCTACCTGCAGGGACTATCTAGCATCAAGAGAGCCAACAGCTTACTCTCGCAGCATTAACAAGTCCAGCTGAGACCAACTTAAGTGCCCAGCTAACTTCATCAAAATTGCTGACTCAGAAAACAATGAATATTGTTTTAACTCCTAATTTGGGAGCATTTTTAAAAATATAACAATTGAAAACCAATGTACCACAGTTGTTCCTGACACTTTGCATTTCCAAATAAATTTTAGATGACCTTATCAGCTTTTGCCAAACAAAACAATCACTAGATTTGGCTTGGGATTGCATTTAATCTTTGACAATAATAGCTGAAAATTTTGCAATTTAAGATAACATCCAAATTTCCCAAACAGTGTTTCTCTGAGATTACTACTCTTATGAAATGCTCTAGTGTTCAAGGAAGAAGCAAAAACCATGCATATAGCTGAACAAGTGTGAAAAATCTTGGATGCCATATATAAAATATTAATAGGCACAATAAAATATTATAGATCTTGGGAGTTTCTGTGAGAATAAGGAAAACTGCTTTACTTAGCATAATTGACCACTTCTGAAGTTGCATCCTGGGGGATATATCCCCCAGGATGCAATAATGCTATATATATAGCAATTCGATATTATTGCAAATATATATATATATTTAAACCTCTCTGAAGGAACTAGGAACTAAGAGTTTGAAAAACCTTACTTGTATGTTAATTTGTGTTTCCATGATAAATGTTCAAAGTATCTGTGTGTATATTTTTAAAAGGTATAGAAATACTTATACATGAAGTAAAAAAAAAAATTGTTATTAGTAACCTAAAATTTTAAAACAAAAAATTCAAAATTTTGAAGTCAGAGAGAGAAATAGAGGGGAGATAAAAAGCAAGTACCATGAATTCAGAGGTTTAAATCTGTGAAGACATAGAGAAACCCAGTGCAGTCTGTTGCCTAGTTCAGTGTTGTCTGTATTTGGCTGATTATCATATTGTTTTTCAATAAATGTAAGTAACATTTCTGAGATAAATAAACTGTGGATGTAACTTTCTAGCCAAAATCTTTGGTGGTTCTAATGACAGTGTAAAACTCCCCAAAGCACATTCCCCAAACTTTTTCATATTATCCTGCATGTAGAAAATAATCATGTTTATGCTGCATGGCACTTGAGCAAACGATGTTACCTGGGGCTGGTAGTAACTCTACTGGGACATTTGGCCATCCTAGGAGCCTCTCAGCTTCCCTGGGATAATCTGTCTTCCAGGTATGCTGATTACACAAATTGTTCTTTCCTCTTCATTAGGAGAAAATAAATCCACTTTCCTTGGCCTAGAATTAGGTGACTACACTTTTATGGTTATTTTTTTAAAATAGATTTTTTTCTTTCTATTCTTAACACTATCTGTATAGGAAATAGCTGTTTTGGCACTTCTTGAGGGGAAGAACTTTTTCTGCATCACCTTAGTACATGGATCCTAGCAGGATGCCTTGAACTTGACACACAGTCAATGAATATATGTTGAATGAATTAATGATGAACTCTTTTGGAATCCTGTAAATAAAAATACCATGCAAAAGAAAATTGAAAGTCTTCATGTAATTTCTTTTCTTATCTCTGTCAAGAAGTAAAAGAAAAATTCCACTGCATATATTAGCTCAAATATAATGTATTTCACTTTATCCTGGACCTTTCAACTAGCATACTCAATACAGTAATATTATATATGCATCTAAAATCACTTTTAAATTATTTTCACAGCTCCTTGAATTATGCCTGCACATAATAAGTACTCAGTACATCTTTGTTGACATATTGAATCAAATATGATCTTAATTGTTAATGTCTAATAAGACTGAAAGTTCATGATCTTTCCAATATGGGCCTAGAGGGGACTTATTAGTATTCAAATCATCAGTAGACAGCTTGAGTCAATTAAAGCATATCTTTCACAATCTGTAAGGAGATTAAAATTCACAGTACTTTAGAAAGTCATTAATAAATCAAAAACATGTTTGAAATTTCTTATCCTCTGACACAAACTGATGGTAAATATCAATTTAACACTATTCAGAAAATTTATATTAAGCACATACTGTGTGTAAAGTTTTCATGTCTACATAATGGAGCCTATAAAAGTATGAAAAGCATAGTACTTTAAACAATGTTAATTTCATATTTGAAAAGTTAGTATTTTATATATAGATATAAATATATAAGTATATCTACTTATTTATTTAAGCATTCCTTATGCAAATACATATTGAATGTCACCATGTGTCAAGCATGGTATTAGGTTTTGCAGATACTAGAGAAAACAAAACACACAAAGTCTTGCTCCCATGTTAGTAACATTTTTGTAGGAAAGACAATAAAATAAAATATGAAATGTATATTGTATCCAGATAGTCAGTGTTAATTGTTATGTTGTGATAATAATTCTGAAATCACAGTCCCTCACATTGACTCAGGTCAGATGTGGTCCTACTCTAACTGTAACAATCTGAGACCAAGCGTTCTTACGGCAGACCAAAAAGTGTAGGAAACTGAACAAAACTATGAGCTGAGTAATAAAATCTCTGATCTAACTAGATATACTACCACTTCTGTTCTCATTTCATTGGTCAAAGAAGTCATACAGCAAAGTGTGATTTCAATAAAATAGGCAAGTATAATCATTCTGCCAGATGGTACTGTAAATCATATGGCAGAAGGTAGGGATGTATAATTCTTTTACAAGGAATTGGAGTGAATAATTGGAAGAAATAATTCAACTCCTCTTCATTGTATAGGAGAAACTTGTACCAGGAATGGGGAGTGGGACTATTATTATATACAGCCTCTAAGGAAGGCCTCAGTAATAAGGTAACATGGTAAGAAGTGTAAAGAGAGTAAGGGATTGAGCTGTGCCAATACTAAATTAAAAATATTCCAGACAGATGAGGAGCAGGGCCCAAGAGATGAGAAGAGACAGTAGGTGATGAGGTCAGAGAGGTGGGGAGGTGTTTAGTTTCAATATATGATTTAAAAGGATAACTGGACACTGGGAAAGAAGAATAGTGGAGCCATGGAGACAAGTTAGGAAGCTCTTCCAACCATTTATTTCAATGAAAGATCAAGAAGGTTTAAGCCAGAGTACAGAGATGAAAGTTGTGAGAAGTCTTGCTTCCTAATGTACTTTGAAAGTAGAACCAACACATTTGGCTGGTGAATTGTCCCTGAGATGGGACAGAAAAGGAAGAGAGGGATGGTCTCTGAGATTTGTGGTCCGAGCAACTAGAAAGGTAAAGTTGGCATTTATTTAGATGAGGAAGTCATGTGAGGAGCACATTTGATGAGAATAAATCAGAGTTAATTGTAGACTTTGGGATATCTATCATGATCATAATCCTAAGTATTTAAAGGAGTCTGGCATTCAGAGCCATGTTATGATGAGGATTGCAATGGTACAGGGGTAATTTAAATCCATTATCCTGGATAAGTTCACATGAGGAGTTGAGTATCAACAAAGAGACCTGAGCATAGAACCCTAGCATTATCAGGTACAAGTAGTTCATATAAGTTTCAATGAGTGAAAGGATATAAACATATCAATATTACAGAAGAGACAACTAATAGAAAAGTTAATCAACTTTCTCCAGTTAAACAAGGCTGAAAATAAGAAATGCCATAACTTATCAAAGGGGCCAGGAATTAGTGTAGGAGGAAGAATGGATTTAGAAAGACAATAATCAGTTCTATTGTACACATGGACATATAAATATAATGGATGATCAGACAGAAACACAAAGAGTGAATAGGAGAGAGCACATATAATTTTTTTTAAAAAAAGAAACTTCTAGAGACAAAGTAATGTTAAAGCAAATAGTACATTGAAAATCTCTGTAACAAGGAAATAAACATTACTTAGAAGTTCTATAAGGAGAAAAAAATGGAGCTAAAAAAGAAACATATGTGGGATTGTTATATTTAAGGACTAAGGAGAGGAAGAAAAAGGAGGGAAGAAAAAATAAATGAACGAGAAAAAATGGAGCAGTGAAATATTATGGCAGGCCATGGTTGTTGGTGGTATCAGTGGGTGGCTAGAAACAGATACAATAATGACACAGATGATAGATTTAATATACAAATATGCTAAAAGTTATTATAACTATATTATATATTTTCAAGAAGGCATATGAAACATTTACCATATTTAAGTACAGACATGGAAGAAATAGGAAAGATCTAAGAAGAACTTCTAGAGTGGAAATATATGTTTGAGATTTTTTAAAACTTCACTGTATAGGATTAACAGCAGGCTAGAAAATTCAGAGAAAAAGATCAGATAGCTTGAAGACATAAAAGTTAAAACGATCCAATAAAACATGTGCTTATTTATCATTTGTAAGTCCTCTGAGATGAAAAGCTTATTCAATTATTTGCCCATTTCTTAACTGGACTTTTTTATAAAAGTATCTTATTTATTTGATGGAGAGAGATACATTGAGAGAGGGAACACAAGCTGGGCAGTGGGAGAGGGAGAAACAGGCTTCCTGGTGAGCAGCGAGCCGGATGCAGGACTTGATTTCATGACCCTGGGATCATGACCCGAGCAGAAGGTGGATGCTTAACAACTAAGCCATCTAGGCACCTCTTAACTGGGCTCTTTAACATTGAGTTACAAGTTTGTTGTTGTTGTTGTTTTAATATTATGAATACAGGTTCTTTATTACATATATGATTTACAAATATTTTCACTCAATCTGTGATTTGTCTATTTTCTCAATTGCATGCTTTTATGAGAATACTTTTTTAGTTTTTTAGTTTTGATGAAATCAAGTTATCATTTTTTAATAGATCATTATTTTTGGTATATATATACCATATATATACACATATATATGTATATATGGATATACATATATATATATACATATACATATATATATGAAAATTGTCTAATCCAAAGCCACAGTGATTTTCTTCTGTTTCTTCTAGAAATATGTATGGCTTTAGTGCTTATGTTTAGGACCAAGCTCCATTTAAAATTAATTTTTGTATATGGTATAAGACCAGGATTTAAGTTTAATTTCTTGTATACCTAATTGTCCGGCACGATTTCTCAAAAAGTTCCCTTGCAGCATTGAATTTTCTTGATACTTTTCACAAAAGCCAACCAACAATAAATGTAAAAGTTTATTTTTGGACTTTTTCTATTCCTAAGTAAACACCACACTGTCTTCGTTATTGTAGCTTTATACAGATGTGAAGATGGGGAATGCAAGTCCTTAAAATTTGTTCTTTGTTTTCTAATTTTTTAAGTTATTCTAATTCTTTTGCACTTTTATATAAATTTTAAGATTAAGATTCACTTATTGATTGCTATAAATTAGTCTTCTTATTTATGATTAGGATTATGTTGAATATGTGTCAATTTGGAGGGAATTTCTGTCTTACTGATATTGAGACATGAAACGTCTTTCCACTTATTTAGACATTTAGATTTTTGTTAATTTCTATCAGCAATATATGCTGTTTTTAGTGTATAGGTATTGCTCTTCTTTGTCATTGTTAAATTTGTTATTATGTGTATTCTTCTGTTGGTGCTATGAGAAATGGAATTGTTTTCTCAAATTTATCTTCTTGTCTGTTTTTATGGAGAGTATAGAAAAAAAAACAACTGACTTTCATATATTAATCTATTCCTTGGCATAGTTTCAAAAGCCATTTATGGGGGTGACAGGGTGGCTCAGTGGGTTAAAGCCTCTGCCTTCAGCCCTGGTCATCATCCCAGGGTTCTGGGATCAAGCCCTGCATTGGACTCTCTGCTCAGCAGGGAGCCTGCTTCCCTCACTCTCTCTCTACCTGCCTCCCTGCCTACTTGTGATCTCCGTCTGTCAAATAAATTAAAAAAAAATCTTTAAAAAAAAAGCCATTTATGAGTTAGTGTATCTTTTGTTGTTTTTTAGTTTTCATGGGTTTATCTATATACAGTATTGTGTCATCTGTGAGTAAAAACAATATTACTTATTCCTTTCCAATCTAGATTTGCTTATTTTTTCCATCTTGTCATAGTATGGGAATACTGTATCTGGTATTAACACTAGAAAATTTCCAGTACACCAGCAAAACTTTCTGTACAGTATTGGATAGAAATGACAAAGGTGGCTACAATTGTCTTATTCTTGAATTAGAGGATAAGTTGCCAAATTTAGCAAATAAAAATCAGAACACTAAGTTAAATTTGGATATATCAGATAAATAATAAGTTTGGTTTTTTTTAGTATAAGTATGTCATGTACAATATTTGAGACATACAAATATGTCATACTAAAATCACTGTTGTTTATCTAATAGTTCAATCTAAGTGTCTTCTATTTTATCAGCAATGCTATTAGAGTAAAACATTGGGTTTTTCTCATTTAGTATAATTTTAACTATATACCTGTTGTAGATACCCTTTACCAGGTTGAGTAATTTAATGTTGCAAATGTTTATCATAAATGTCTGTGGTACTTTGTCAAATCTTTATTATAACTATTAAAATGATTATATGACTTTATTCTATTAATAAAGTCTATTACATTAGTTGATATTTGGATATTAAACTAATCTTATATCCCTTGGATATATTCCATTTGGTCATTGTGTAGAATTTTATATATATGTTGTCAGATTTATTTGCTAATATTTTGGTTAGGATTTTAGAGAGTGGGAGCAAAATATTTAGAGTGTTGAGGAAAAAAAAAACAACAACCTAGAATTCTTTACTCTTCAAAATTGTCATTCAAAAGTGAAAAAGAAGCAGAGACTTTCTCAAACAAAAAAGGAATTCATTGCCAGTAGACCTGTCTTGCAAGAATTGTTAAAGGTTTCTTTAGAGAAAAGTGAACTAATATAGGTCAGAAACTTGAATATACATAAGCGAGGAATGAGTAAAAGTAAAATAAAAACTTTTATTTTTCTGCTTCTTGATGAATCTAACATTAATTTATTCAAAATAGCAGTGGCAGAAATGTAGTGGATTATATGTTCTTATATATATATATGCATCCTTATATATAAGTGAAATGAATGACATCAATGATAAAAGAAATGGAGAAAAGAAATAAGCTATTTTGTTATTATAAGGTATATACACCACATGTGCGGTGATACAGAAATATTTCAAAGCAGACTTGGATTAGCTATAAATATATATTGAAAACTACAAGGTAACCCCCAAAAAACTAAATCTAAGAAAGAAGGGAAAATTGAATCATATAAAATGCTCAACAAATGCAGAAAAGAGTAGAAGTCAAAAACTGGAATAGAAAAGAAGTGTAACAAATAGAAAACAGTAATTAATCCAACTATTTCAGTATGTTCTTTGAACATTAATGATCTAAATGCACCAATTAAGACAGAGATCGTCAGATGGATCAAAAAAAGGACTAGCATAACAAATGACATGGAGGACATTGGGAGATGGAGAGGAGAAGGAAGTTGAGGGAAATTGGAAGGGGAGGCGAAGCATAAGAGACTATGGACTCTGAAAGACAACCTGAGGGTTTTGAAGGGGCGGGGGGTGGGAGGTTGGGGGAACCAGGTGGTGGGTAATAGGGAGGGCACGTATTGCATGGAGCACTGGGTGTGTGCAAAAACAATGAACACTGTTACGTTGAAAAAATAAATTAATTAAATAAAAAAAGGACCCACTATATGTTGTCATTTTTAATACAAATACATATATGGATTAAGTGGGATGGATGGAGAAAAACATAACATTCTAACACTAATCAAAGAAAGCAGAAAAAAGCTATCCTAATATCAGACAGAGCAGACTTCAAAGTAAAGAAAATAATCAGGGACAAAATAACAATTATGTTATGACAAAAATTCTCCAAGAAGATGTAACAATCTTATTCTATACACCTGACAACAGACTATCAAATTATGTGAGTCAAAACAGATAGAACAGCAGGAGAAATAGATGAATCCATTATCATAGTTGGACATTTCAACACTCCTGTATTAGAGAGATCTAGCTAGAAGAAAATCACTAAGAAAGTAGTTGAACTCAATGACACCATCAATCAACTTGATGTAACTGGTACCTGTAGATTATTTCATGCAACAACAGCAGAATACATATTCTTCTCAATCTCACAAGGAACATTCACCAAGATAGAACATATTCTGATCCATAGAGGGACCCCCTAACGCGGCCCCCCACCCCCTCTACCTCCTCACTGCAGCCTCCTGCTGCCTCCTACGGCCCCCAGGCCACCCACCTTAACAAATTTAAAAGAATAGAAAACACACTATGTCTGTTTTCATATCATAGTGTAATTAAATTAGAATCAATAACAGAAAAATAACTGGAAAATCCCCAAATACATTGAGATTAAACCAACATACATCTGAATAGTATATGAGTTAAAGATGAAATCTCAGGAGAAATTTAAAAATATCTTGAACTAAATGAAAAAGAAAACACAATTTGTCAGAATTTGTTGGATCCAACAAAAGCAGTGCTTAGAAATTTAAAGTATCAAATGAATATATTAGAAAGGAAGGGAAATCTAAAGTCAATCACCTGTTTCTACCTTAGAAAACTAGAAAAAGAACAACCTCAATACAAAGTAAGCAGGAGAAAAGAAATAATAAGAATTAGAGCACAAATCAATGAAACTGAAAACAGAAAATCAGTAGAGAAAAATCAATGACACCAAAAGGTGGTTCTTTGAAAAGAAAAAGAATATCAATAAGCTTCTAGCCAGGCTAACTAAGAAAACAAAGGAGAGAATACAAATTAGTAATATCAGAAACAAAAGCGGGAACATCTCTACAGATCCCACAGACAATAAAGCACAATACTGATGTAGAAAAACAAAAGTTAGAAGACTGACACCAAGGAACTTCAAAACTTTCTAAAAAAAAGTTGCAGTTATCAGCACACTTTGGTAAAATAATCGACAAATAAATGAATGGAAGAGACTAGAGAACCCAGAAATGCACCACATAAATATAGCCAACTGATCTTTGGCCAAAAAACCCCAAAAGTAATACAATGGAACCAAGATAGTCTTTTCTACAAAGGATGCTAGAACAACAGCATCCATGGGCACACACACACACACGCACAAATCTAGACATAGAACTAAACGTAAAATAGAGAACTATAAAACTCCTAGAAGATAATGAATAGGAGAAAATCTAGGTGACCTTGGACATGGAGATGACTTTTTAAGTATGACACAAGAAGCAAAATCAATGAAAGAAATAGTTGATAAACAGGATGGCATTCAAATTAAAACTTTTGCTCTACAAAAGACAAGAGCAAAAGAATAAAAAGACAAGTCAAAGACTAGAAGAAAAGACTTGTAAAAACCACAGCTGATAAAGTGATTACCCAAAATATATAAAGAACTCTCAAAGCTCAAGAATAAGTAAACAAATACGTTTTAAGAATAGGCCAAAGGACATTGGGAAGGGTATGTGCTATGGTGAGTGCTATGAAGTGTGTAAACCTGGCGATTCACAGACCTGTACCCCTGGGGCTAATAATACATTACATGTTTATAAAAAAAATTAAAAAATAATAAAAAATAAATAAAAATTAAAAAAACAAAAAAGAATAGGCTAAAGGCCTTAAAAAATTCCTCACCAAAGGAGATACAGAGATGAAAAATAAGCATATGGAAAGATGCTCCACATTATATATTGTGGGGGAAATGCAAATTAAAACAACAAGGTTCTACTTACACAGATACCAAGTGATTAAAATACAAAACACTGACAACATGAAGTGCTAGTGAGGATGTGAAGCAATAGACACTTTCTTTTATCGTTGGTGGAATTGCAGTGGTACAGTCACCTTGGAAAACATTTTGACAGATTCTTACAAAACTAAAGACACTCTTGCCGTATGATCCAGTAATTATATTCCTTAGCATTTAGCCAAAAGGGTTAAAAAATTATGCCTCTGCAAAAGCTGCACATAGATGTTTATAATGGCTTTATTCATAATTGCCAAAACTTGGAAACAAGCAAGATGCACTCCAGTAGGTGAATGGGTAAATAAATGGGCACATCCAGATGTTCGAATATTAAAAAAAAAAAAAAGAGCTATCAAGCTTTGAAAGACATGGAGGAACTGTAAAGGCCTGTTACCAAGTGAAAGATGCCAATTTGAAAAGCTTCATACTACATGATTTCAACTCTATGACATCATGTTAAAGACAAAACTAGGGAGATGGTAACAAGATCATTGGTTGCCTGGGATTGGGGAATGGAGGGGGAAATAACAGGCAGAATACAGAGGATTTTGAGAGCAGTGAATATATATTGTATGATCTGAAAATGATGGATATGTGTCATTATACATTTGTCAAAACCTATAGAATATACAATACTAAGACTGAACTGTGATGTAAACTATGGATTTAGGTGATTGTGATGTATTAATTTAGGTTCACATTGTAACACATTGTAACACATGGACCCCTGTGGTGGGGAATGTGGATAACGGGGGAAGTAGTGCATATGTGTTGCCAGGTGGTATAGGGGAAAATCTCTGTATCTTCTTAATTTTGCTGTCAATATAACTGATCTTAAAAAAAATGCTCTAAGAAACTAATGCTCTAAAATTGCTCCCAAAAATGAAGTTAAAAAAAGTGAAAACAAAAAATTATACATTTGTCAAAGTTCTCATGGGACATTTATCAAGATGGAATATATTCTATGATGGTAAAAAAACCTCAGCACATCTAAAAGATTAAAATCAAAAAAGTACATTCTCAAGTCACCAGGAATTAAATTAAAATACTTGCAAACCAAGGAACCTGGGTGGCTCAGACCTTAAGAGTCTGCCTAAGGCTCAGGTCACAATCCCAGGGCCCTGGGATCAAGGCCCCTCATTGGGCTCCCTGCTCAGTGGAGAGCCTGCTTCTCCCTCTCCCTCTGCTGCTCCCCTGCTTGTGCTCTTTCTCTTGCTGTCTTTCTCTGTCAAATAAATAAATAAATAAAATCTTTAAAAAAAATTAAAATATTTGCAAAACAATTTATACACTGCCAAATAACCCATGGGTTATTGTCACACAGAAACCTGTATTAGAAAAGAGAAAAGTGGGATGCTTGGGTGGCTCTGTCAGTTAAATGTCTGCCTTTGGCTCAGGTCATGATCCCAAGGTCCTAAGACCAAATTCACTTTGAGCTCCCCACTCAGTGAGAAGTCTGGTTGTCCCTCTCCTTCTGCCCCTCCCCCTTTCTCAAAAAAAAAAAAAAAAAAGGTAAAGAGGAAAACCCAGAGAGCAATGATCTAGCTTTGATGGAAAGAAAGTGCAAAAAGTAGATCAACTTATATTCAAAATAAGCAGAATAAAGGGCCCAATCAAGATAAAACCAGAAGCAATTGAAATAGGTAAAAGATAAGCAATTAATAAAATCAATTAAACAAAAAAACACAGATTTTTAGAAAAGACAAATAAAATTGGAAAACTGTCCAGAATGTTCAAGAAAAAAAGGGAAGACACATGTTACTAATACTTGGAGTGACACAGGTGAAATCATTTAAGATTCTACAGACAGGAAAATGATAATAAGGAAATAATATAAATAACTTCATGTCAATAAATTCATTTTTAACTAAACAAACATACTCTTTGAAAGACAAAGCAGCTAAAGCTCATTTAAGAGTAAATCAGTCACCCGAAAATGACCAATTAAGAAATGGGCAAAAAAAATCTGAACTACTTTATCCAAAAAGGTATACAAATGGAGAATATGCACACACAAATATTTTCAAGGTTATCACTCATTAGGGAAACACAAATTAAAATTACTATGAAATACCAAGAGATGAAAAAAGAATCTCTAAAATTAAATGTATATATATATCCATATTTATACTCATTTTGCCAAGTGTTCACTATGATGTATAATAAGTGGAACTTTCTTACACCACTTATGGGGAAGTAAAATGACACAACCATTTGGAAAATAATTTGGCAGTTTCATAAAATATTATACATACACATACCATATGACTCAGTATTTCACTCATATGTCACAGCATATGTCTGCAGGAAAACTGGAAACAGCCTAAATGTCCATTAACAGGTGAATGAGTGAAATATTTTTTGGTATTATCCACATAATTCAGCAATTGAAAGGAATATATTACTGACATAGCAACAATGCAGATGAATCTCAAAATAACTATGTGGAGTCAAACAAAATAAAAAAGAATAAATACTCTATACAGCACTTTATATAAAAATCTAGAAGATGAAAGTACATCTTTAGTAACAAAATAAATCATCATTTGCTTGAAGACTGAGTATGCAGACAGTGCCAAGAAGAAGGGGTTAAAAAAAGAAACAAACTTTGGAGGCATGATGGATATATACATTTTCCTCATTTTTGTGGTTTCATGAAGGTAGACATTTATTAAAATGTATGATATTGCACCCTTTAATATGAGCAATTTGTTTTATGTCAAAAGTAGAGCTGAAATTGTTAAAAATTAAAATTCCTTTACTAAGAGAATAAGAATAATTTATTTTTTCATCATATATATTTTATATAGAGCTGTGCTGTTTAAAATGCTAACATTTTCACTAAAATAGCTTATATAGATCTCTTCTATCCCACAGACATTTTACCTTTCATTGTCAATACATATTTGATAGCTAAGTAGTTATTTATCTATGTCAAGTATCTGGGTGCAATAGCATCTTTAGGAAAAAAAAGTATTTATTTATTTATTTATTTATTTATTTATTTATTTGAAGATTTTATTTATTTGACAGAGAGATCACAAGTAGGCAGAGAGGCAGACAGAGAGAGAGGAAAGGAAGCAGGCTCTCTGCTGGGCAGAGAGCCCGATGTGGGGCTCGATCCCAGGACCCTGGGATCATGACCTGAGCTGAAGGCAGAGGCTTAACCCACTGAGCCACCCAGGCGCCCCCCCAAGAAAAAGGACTTATTTATTAAAAAAATTTTTAAAGATTTTACTTATTTTTTTTTTTAAAGAGAGAGAGAGCCCAAGTAAGGGGCAGGAGCAGACGGAGAAGCAGAAGCAGGTTCCCCCTGAGCAGGGAGCTGGATGCGGGACTCAATCCCAGGACCCTGACACCTGACCTGAGTGGCAGGAAATGGTTTAACTGACTGAGCCACCAAGGTGCCCTAGGAAAAAATTAGTTTAATATTCAAATGACTATTTAAATTAAACTTGTTGCTCTCTTTGTCATGTTTCCAATCTAACCGAACTTTTGCTTATTCTAAGAAACATAATTAATTTGCCCTGTACTTCATCTTGCTCCTACAATGTCTCTTTATTTACCTACATTTACCTACATTATTTACAACTTGTTCTGCTCTGTACTCCTGTCATTGAAGATCATTCTCTCACCTCTAACTTGTGTTCTACAGGTTTAAAACCAAATGTCTGAGCTCAGACCCTGTGGTACCCTTCTCTCTTGCTGCCTGTCAACTGAGTCTTCTTCTTGCTTGCTTCTAGATTTCCTATTGTTGGAATTCCATTAGCATTACTTGTAAGTATTTTGTCATGTCTTGCTAGCCATCCCTTACGCATATTGTCTAGAATTCTACACATTTTATGGCACTATCCTTTCTAGACATTACAATATGCCTAACTACAGAGATAATTCTTATTCCCAATAACATGTGTTCCTCATAGGAAATGTGAAATTCTGGGTCTCAGAGACTTCTAAATTGACCAGTTTCACTGGCGTTAATTCATCTCACAATAGATAGCATGTGTCTACTAATAAATCTACTGAAGAGGCCCCAAAAATGGATAAAAATATTTTAAAATGGATCAAAAGAATGTTATTTATTTGCTTTCTTGGGTTTCTTAACCTAAATTTTGAGTAAAAAATAATATTACAAAAATATAATCAGATCAGTGTTCGGGAAGTTTTACTTCTCTTCCATGAGGAAAAAAATAATAAATGCCCAGTTTTGCAACTACAGTATAATTTTAAGAACTCTTCCTTCATCTCTTCAAATTTAAATTAAGACAATGATGCCCTAAAGAATTGATAGAATATAATTCCCTGTGGAAACAGTATGACCAAGAAGTAGATTTTAGTCTGAATTTCCTGTAGGCATTATTTTCTTAATTTAAACTTAGAATAATGAAGGATGACTTTTAAATTGATTATGTAGGTTTCTTGTTTTAACACCAACATTTCAAAAATTCCAAATGACACCTGCATAGTCAGCACAAGTTTAGATAAATACTGTGGTGTGCTGTAGGTCTGAATAACCCATTTATTTCAATCTGCAAAGGGAAAGGAGGTAGTCTTTTTCTACACAAATACTCTTTTCAGAACAAGTGCTTTTGGTGGCTCTAATTGTGAGATTAGAAAATTATCGTAGATACTTAAAATGGATCTGGAGCTTATTAAATTTACACAATCAATAAATAGTACTTGTAAAATCCTACCCTTGGGCATGCTGTCTTATAGAATTTTATACCATAAAAGGGAAGAAAGGGTCTGACTTTTTAAATATCAGTTAAATCTTTAGATAATATATATTAACATAATCTAATTAACCTATATGAAGAAAAGTATAAAAAAACTTTTAGAAATCTTTTAGGTTTACATTAAGTTATGTGATTTTATGTAAATTCCATGATAAACAGATTTTTTAAAATGTATTATCTCTTTAAGAAGCAGGCCATTGAGTTGGTTTTAAGATATTTTGAGGCATTTTTAGAAAAAAGTAAAACTTCAAAGAGTTAGGGGTTAGGCCAGAGGTAATAGTTAAATTAAAACGATGTAAATCAGTATGTTGGAAAACAGCATCAAAATGTTTTATATATTATAAGGGATTCAGAAATATTAGCACAAGTGTAACAGAAATCTTTCCTCTCTTAAGCTATCCTCATTGAAAAGCTAATATGTGAATTAGAGATGCCCACCAGGAGAAGTGAATCCTTTGCCATGAAAATATCATAGGGAATATTCTTATAGATATTAATCTTGAGGGCACAGATGAATCTTGCTCCTAAGACATGAAGCATGAGTAGTTAAGGTTTCATTTGATACTCAATTGCCCTGAAACCCTAAATGACCACAGCAACCTGAGGTTATATGACAGAAAACAAACAAACAAAACAAAACAAAACAAAACAAAAAACCCAACAAACAAACAAAACCAATGGTCATATGAATAAATCAGTTCTAGGGACACAACTGGCACATGATTACTGTTTGCTGATCTAAACTATAAGGAAATGACCAGCAGTGTCAGTGGCTCCTAGTAATCAAAAACAAGTGGCCCAGGAATAGAAATCATTGGGCACCACTTAATAAAGTGGTGGAGACAAGATGTCAAGAAGCAAAAGTTTAGAAGTAAATGGATAATGAGTCGTTTCAGTTAAGAAACCTCAATGACTCACTTATGATGGCAAAACTTTAAAAAATTTTGTAAGTTGAAAAGGATTTATTGGATAAATAGAAAAACATGTCAAAGGGAAAGGAAATTATTAATAAAATTAGAAGAAATGGAATTCAGACTTCCTGAAAAAGTGATGGAAAAATCATTGTAAGAAGAAGAATGCAAAAAAAAATTTTTTTTTTTTTTAGATTTTTATTTATTTATTTGACAGAGAGAGATCACAAGTAGGCAGAGAGGCAGACAGAGAGAGAAAGAGGAGGAAGCAGGCTCCCCAGGAGCAGAGAGCCCAATGCAGGGCTCGATCTGAGGACTCTGGGATCATGACCTGAGCTGAAGGCAGAGGCTTTAACCCACTGAGCCGCCCAGGCGCCCCGCAAAAAAAAAAAAAAAAAAAAAAAAAAAAAAAAATAATTGACGTGGAAAAGAAAAAACTTGAGAGAACTTACATGAATTCCCTGATTCCATCAATGTAGTAAGATGGCTGTCATCCAAATAGAACAAAGGGTCTGACTGTTGGAAAGTGGGAAATAAATTAAATAAATTCTAGAAAGTATAACGGATAATCCATTAGAAATCCAGGCAAAATTGACTAAGCTGTACATTTAGTATTGCTGATTGTGGTTTTACTTTGATACATTTAGTGTTGGTATTTTTTTAGTTAGTCCTTGACTCCCAATTGCAATGTATTTATCCAGTTTACATGTTAATGAAACTTGATTACAATTAGTATCAAGGTCAATATATTCAATATACTTATAATGGACTCCCTCAAGTGACTCATAACCGTGCTTTGAAAAATATACATATCTGAATACTGAACATCAGGTTAGGAATATGACACACTATCTGTTCAAACTTTAATGTATTATCGGGGTACTCAATAGAGCAATACTTAAAGTCTTATGAATTTGAAAAGTGTAGGTGAAATTTAGATGTAGCAATTTAGTAAAATAAGACCAAGTTCACCATAGGTCAATATTTGAAGCAGGGTTCAAAAGACATACAATGTTCTTCATGAAAAGAAATCACCTCAGAAAATTTCTTATGTGGCTGAAAAGCTACATTGGTGTAGTGTTAAGAAAAGGTAGAAAAGTCAAGTAAACTGACTTTGTAAAGCACAAAAATCTTTGTAAGGGGCATTGTAGCGCAGCAATTCTAATGTATTGGAATGAAATTTTAAAGTGCTTATAAAATGAGAGCATGATCTAAGCAGAAAAGCGTGGAGGGTTAATGGGATTTGCAGTAATCTACAGCAAAATCTAAGATCCTACAGAGGAGAAGGCTTGCCAGTGGTACATAGACAATTGCAGAGCCTGTGATCCATATACTCAGAAGACAGTTCCCTCAGAATAGGTAATTTGGTTTACCAGTCTTTGACAGAGAATAAGCCAATGAACTATTCCGTTCAGAGGATTTGCAAATACTGAGAGAGCATATAACTGTAGTACTTATGGGTTTTTTTTAGCCCCATACTCATAATTTTGATCCAATAACATTTTTTTAAAGTGTAAACAGTAAAATTAATAATTATTACCCCAATTCCCTCACTTAATATGCTGTTTTTGTCTGCATTTATTTAATTTTGGAGCAGCAAGGCAGGGTTAACAGTAAGGAAGTAGAAAGTGTATTTATCAGCTGATACCATCATAAGCTGATTTCTGGGCTCCTTGAGCTCCGCTAGTGTTTCCAGCTAAATCTTTTCTCTCATGTCTGCTGCTATCTGTTCTTGGAAGACATCCCACCACTGGTCATTTCTCACCTGCAGTTTTGTTTTTAATGTGCAAAGACACAATTTCTCCATCTGGTCACTTAAATTGCCTCCTCTGACATCCAGCTTCTTTTTTACTGAGTTTCATGACCTCTGGGCAGCTGGCTTGGTTGGAATCCAAAAGAACCCCCTACCAGCTCTGTCTTAAGTACTCCACACATGATCCACAGGAAAAACAAACAAACAATAAACAAACAAAAAACAATGCACATATCCTTTTTTCCCTTTTCTCCCCCACAAAAAAACATTGACAGCTGCCAATTCAACAACCTCTCTTTATCCTTAGAACATTGGCTAGCCACAGTTAACAATTCTTTAGATTTCATAGGCATAAATCAAAAGCTCCAAGATATAAATCCTTTTTTGAAAGTGTCACATTAGAACATCTTTCCAAGTCTAGAGCGAAAGTAAAAACAGACCTCATCTTCTCTTCATAGGGATAGAAGGGAAGGAGATTCAGAGAATACCAAAGCTTTCCCTAAAAAATCTCCTTCTAAATTACATGTAGACTATCGATTACAGCATAATATTATATTAGATAATATTATAAAATAATATTGTATCAATAAAAATAAACAGCTAAAAACAAGGAAACTGAAAAGAATTGGCTATAAGAAAATAAAAGAACAGGCTCAAATAATAAATATTTAATTAAATTTCAATTTCATATTAATTTTAGTATTTATTACTTTTTCCATACATCTGAAAATAGTACTTGTCACTTGGAAGTATTTGCCACGTACTTTTCTGGGCTTCCTTCACCCAAAATCATTTCAATTTCCATTAAAAAAAGTGCAACTATTTGGTGTATTTGAACAATTTTTCCTACAACAATTTTATAACAATTTTCCTATAACTTTTATAACATTTAAATATATAAAGATTGATAAAGTAACTGGTTTTGCTGAATGAAAAATGGGTCATAGAAAATAATTATTGCTTGTTTATTTTTGAATGAAATAGCACTGTATATGTACTTTTTTTAATTGTATATTCAGGCTTTGTTTGGTTTCACTTTTTCTTGCTTGTTTTTGTTTTTGTTTGTTTCACTTTGTAGCTTCAAGTTTTTATTTAAATTTCAGTTAGTTAATATACAATGTAATATTAGTTTCAGTAGAATTTAGTGATTCATCACTTACATACAAGGACCAGGAAATAACAATATATTTTAATGCCAAGTATCAAATAGGAACATTTCTCTCACTTTCTTGTCTGAGTTTAATTCTCTTAAAATACTTTTAAATCTTTTTGTTCACCCTACTTCAGATTGGGTAATTGCTATAAATAATCTTTTGATGTTTGCTTTTTTTTTTGCCATCTCCATTATATTTTTTAGCTCGTAGAGAGTATTTCTTTATTTCATGTATTTTGTAATTTGCTGTTCTAAAATATCCATTTTTAAAAAATTTTTCCAATTCTCTGCTAAAACTTTCAATCCTTACATTCATTGTGACCATGTTTTTCTTTCACTTTTGAGTAGTTATTATATAGACTTTAAAATCTTCATCTACTGGGGCGCCTGGGTGGCTCAGTGGGTTAAAGCCTCTGCCTTCGGCTCAGGTCATGATCCCAGGGTCCTGGGATCGAGCCCCACATGGGGCTCTCTGCTCAGCAGGGAGCTAGCTTCCCCCCTTCTCTCTCTGCTTGTCTCTCTGCCTACTTGTGATCTCTCTCTCTGTCAAATAAATAAATAAAATCTTTTAAAAAAAAAATCTTCATCTACTAAGTCTATGTTCTCCTGGGGTTGGTCTGTATTGAGTGCTTTTCCTCTCCATAAGAGGTCACATTCTCCTGACTATTTGTATGTTGAGAATTTTTTTTTAATTTAAATGTGATATTATTTGTAATTAATCCAGGTGACCCTGGATTGTATTATATTACTTTGAAGTATCTTGTGTTTTTTGTTTGTTTTAACAAGCAGTTAACTGCAAACTGCATTCAACCTGCAAATTCTGTCTTTTGGGCAGCAACCTCAAATTGTGGTTCATTTTACTATGCTTATCTAGGCTTCTTTGTGTTGTCCAGATAGGTTTATTCTGTTTGTCACCCAGAGACTTGAACAGTTTCTAGAAAGAACTTGAAATTCTGTCTTTCCAGTTCCCTCTCTTGGATTCTTCCCTAATTTTTTAGCCACTCTAGGCAATCCTAGTTGTGATTTTTTCTCAAGATGGATAACTCTCCCCATTTATTTAATTCTTCCAAAGTTATATTACCAATAGAAAAATACCTCTTTCTGTTTATTTTCAGGGTCTTCAAATAATTAATTTTTAAAATCAGTTTATAGTTATTATCTGAGATTTGATATAATAGAAGATTATTTGGCCATACCAGAAGCTGAGTTCACAGTTTATTTTTGTATGATTATCTTAGTTAAAGGATTTATTATCCCTATGCCTGTGCAATGATTATGAAAGTCATACTCTGACAATAAAAAACAAGTATAGTCAACTGAATTTGGAAACGTTTACTTCTTGATATATTCTGGCATCACTGAATTAGACCGTATGGCTTCTAAAGTTTTGTTCATTAAATAATAATTAATTTTAAATAGCCCAAATCCCTTAAAAGTTTGTCGTGCCCGCACAACAAACAGCAAGGGGAAAAGAAAGGGGAAAAAGAGGGAGAGTCCCGGGGGAAAGGGAATGCGAAGAACACGCGAGGGACACCAGGCCGATTGACACAAGTGACAGAGTTCTTTATTAAGCACATACTCTTATAATCTGTTTCATAAGTGATTACCATAGCATATTTCTGTTTCATAAGTGATTACCACAGCATTTTTGCGCAAAAACGAGACATGTCTCATGTACAGGATGTGTCAGTCATAATTATAGAAAATGCAACTGCAGGGTAGACCACAAGGTCCGCTTTCAGAATGACAGCAGAACACGGGAGAATAATCTTAAGGCAAACAACAGGGCCTTAACGAGCCCAGGGGATTAGCCATGAGTGCCCTCCGACCGAGGACCAGGGAGCCTTTGCTACCACCTGCTCAACTCGCTCTAGGAGAGCCGCTCACAACATCTCCCCCTTTTTGTTTTAATTGCCAAAAGTGTAGGTGGGCATTAACATGTTGCAAGAAATGTTTCCATACATTGTAGAAACAACACCATATAGCAAATAAAATTCCTAGTAAGATTATTAGTCCCAGAAGATACCAAAAGGTATGTTGCAGCATGTTACCTGGGTTAAAACCCTGCATAGTATGCAATATAGAACGAGCAAGGTCAGAGGGGTTAGCAATGTCAAGGTGGGCATGCCCAATGGCAGATATACTCTTTTGGAGTTCGAGAAGGTCAAGGCTAACATTTGCATCATGCCATATGCCTTTAAGATGATTTTGGATTTTGGGCCAAGAATAATTCGTCGCTGGTAATGGTGTGACACAAATATGTTGAAATGCACCATGACATATTAAAGACATTTGTGTTTTTAATATTGATAGTTGCGAACCTAAGAACTCCACTGCTTCCTCTAGACCATCTAAGCGGGCTAAGATTTTTTGGTCTATATTTTGTTGTATATGTAGAGCGGCTGAAATATTTTTGGAATGCTGATTAACATGGGTAGCAGTATGGATGGTATTACTGAGGGCCACAGTAGAAACTGTGGCTGAGGCAATTAGAGATATCAGAGCAGTAACACCAGCTATAGCAAGCCCAATAAATCTCTTAGGTCTACGCAAATGGTTTTCTAATTCCACAGCGAATTGATAGCCATAATTAGCATACCAGGGGCCTTCGATTTCAACAGGGAGAAGAACAAAAGGTGGTTGCATCACCAAAAACACATGTACAGGGGATCGGAGCCAACTCATAGCATCTATAGGGATACAATTGGTTAGTCTGCACCTAGGACAATGGATATCATACATGATTGTACCATTAACCCTCACGGATGTAACAACCCTTACCCCCACGACTAGCAGAAATGGGCGCGGGACACAAGCACGAAGTGTTAGTTAGCCCGATACAAGATCTTGGTTTCGCACGGGCCCCATGGCAGTGACAAGTTTCCAAAGTTCAGGATGAAACATACCCTGGGGGGTGGACAGCATAGACCCAGGGAGCTGACCAAAATTTACTTCTCGAGGTCCAGTCGGACGCAAAGGAACATGGGGGATGCTCATTTCTTCTTTCTTCCTTTTGGACCAGTCTGTAAGAGGAAAGTCGATGCCAGTGGGAGCAAGGAGCAACGGTTCCTCCTGGACACACTCAGTCCACAAACTGTCGGATCTCTTCCAGGCATAGGTAGTTGCACAAGGGGGATGTCCCAGGGGATGCATTCCGAATTTCTGAGTGATGACTGGGGGCATCACTTCGAGAATACTCCAGGGCGTAACAGGTCCCTTCGGCGTGCAGGGGACATACCCGGGAGTGCCAGGATCCCTAAATAAAGCTCGAGGATATTTAGCAGTGTATACATATCCGTAAGTGGGGTTATCATCGGTAAAGAACTGGAAGCAAATAGGGGGGGTGGTGGCTCGAGCTTGCCAATCAAAAGGGTGAGCCACTGTCTCTCCGACATTATAATCATTAAGGCCTCCAAATCCCCAAGTGAAATTAGTATGCACTCGAGGTGTGGGATCATTCCAGGTAACAGGTTGAACAAGAGGGGGATCAGGGAGATAAGCCCAATAAGGGGCAGCTTCTGTGTTTGCGGTAATCAACGCTATAAAAGCCAGAAAGAGCATAGAAGGGGTGCATGGTTGATTCTGTTCCTTTAAAAGGAATACTGCCTTTGTTGACATGGCCTTAATTTGGCCCCAAGATAACATGGACTGGGGGGGAGACCGTATAAGGCACGTTGCAAGGGAGTGACACCTATAGCAGAAAAGGTCAGAGCTTGTTCGTCCTGAGCAGAATGAATAACTGGACATACCTTTCCGGGAGCAGGCAAGGGTGGTCTACTAGGAGGGGGCAATTTGAAACGTTGTTTCTTCCATTGGGCATTATGTTCGGGATCTGATGTGGGAGGTGTCCTTTTAGGAGGGGAAAGGGTTAATCCTTCCAAGGGAATAGTACCAAGGTCGTCCTCTCCCTTATCCAAAAAGGAACGTAAGGGCTGAGGAGACAAGGAAAGGTTAAAAACGTCATTATTATTATCATCATCTAGATACACATCATCATCCCCAAACTCATCCCCTCCTGATAGAACATTTGGAGGAGGGGGAGGAAAATCATCTGTAGGATGCCCTAAATGGGACCCTGATCGAGAAGAGTCAGAAGATATTGACATAGGAGACCCCGGATATAAGGGGGGAGTCGGTTCTATATAATCAGGCTCTTCAGATAAATATTCATCCGCCTGAGTAGGGGCTAAACTGCCCGCAGGCGAGCCAGGTTTTGGAGAAACTAAGACTATACTATGAGAAGGGTCCAACAAATCACGAATGACGGACCAGGTAGTCATGGTCCGAGGGGGCACCGCGTCAGCACCCCTAGCAAAAATTTGGTTCTTAATCTCCTGTCCGACGCGGCGCCAATGTTTAAGGTCTATATTCCCTTCCTTAGGGAACCAGGGAGAAAAATCATGTATCACTTTAAAAAGTCCCTCAAGTTCCTTTTTGGAGATTTTTGACCCCCTTTCTCTGAGGAGAGTCTGCAAAGTTTGCATGAAATAAGTGGACTCCGCTGATTGCGAAAGTCCCATTTTACTCGCGGCGTCCCGGGCCAACCGGGTTCCCTTACCTGAATCGAAAGCAGCACCTCGTTCCCGAGACGTCCCTGTTCGGGTGCCACTTGTCGTGCCCGCACAACAAACAGCAAGGGGAAAAGAAAGGGGAAAAAGAGGGAGAGTCCCGGGGGAAAGGGAATGCGAAGAACACGCGAGGGACACCAGGCCGATTGACACAAGTGACAGAGTTCTTTATTAAGCACATACTCTTATAATCTGTTTCATAAGTGATTACCATAGCATATTTCTGTTTCATAAGTGATTACCACAGCATTTTTGCGCAAAAACGAGACATGTCTCATGTACAGGATGTGTCAGTCATAATTATAGAAAATGCAACTGCAGGGTAGACCACAAGGTCCGCTTTCAGAATGACAGCAGAACACGGGAGAATAATCTTAAGGCAAACAACAGGGCCTTAACGAGCCCAGGGGATTAGCCATGAGTGCCCTCCGACCGAGGACCAGGGAGCCTTTGCTACCACCTGCTCAACTCGCTCTAGGAGAGCCGCTCACAACAAAAGTTATTATTTACAACCCTGACAAATTAATCCTCCCTCTCAGTGCTATGAAAATCCATATTCCATAGGTTATGTGGCACTACATTAAGAAAAGAAAAGGAGTAGACTTAGGTGTTGTTTTCATATGGTAATCTTTTTTGTTGAGCTTTATTATTATTTGAAAAGCAGCCCCAACCAATGAGTCTCAACTTTGGTATATTACCCAAGTACTGCTTAAGTGATTTTAGAAGTCGTGCACCAAAGCTGAAGATGTTATCCTGGTTTGAGAGTTTTGTATAGTAAATAAGTAGGATGTAACACATTTCTATCTTAAGTTTCTAAAGCTTAGAGATATTACCAAGATACTGTACAACCAAGAGAAATGCAGATTTCTAAGAGAAGAATGTTATATTTGTTAACCATCACAAAATGCCTATGGATAAGGTGAAAATAGTGTAAAGGAAAAGGAATATAGGTCCAAACATCAGCTTTAAGTTCTTTGATGCAGGGACTAGTAAACCCTAATTGACCTTATCTTTTAAAGCAATCCTGAGATTTAATAAATAAAAATACTACCAACATAATAAGATAAAGTATAAATAATACTATTGTCAGCAGGTAGCAAAAATATACCAGTCACTCTGGAGCCATGAAAGATGTGGAATAATCCATTGTTAATCCAAAGATAATATTGGCAATTATTCCACTATAATTGATAGCTTTGTATCTTTTTTAAACCTATATTTTCTGGAGTACTCATTACCTCTTTAAATAATGGTTTGTGACAAATATAAAGTGATTTTAATGAATAAGAAATGATTTTAAATATGATAGCTATTTTTTACATTATAATTATTTAAAATATGGGTTTTGGGGAAGAGAGGAAAAAATGAAACAAGAAGAAATCAAAGAAGGAGACACTTTAAAATCTCAGGAAACAAATTGAGCGTTGCTTGAATGGAGGGTAGAGGGAGGGATGGGGTGGCTGAGGGATAGTCATTGGGGAGGGTGTGTGCTATGGTGAGCGCTGTGAATTGTGTAAGATGATGAATCACAGACCTGTATCTTGAAACAAATAGTACATTATATGTTAATAAAAAAATTTAAAACATATGGGTATTAAGAAGGGCATGTGTTGTGATGAGAATTGGTGTTATATGCAACTAGAGAATTGTTGAACACTATCAAAACTAATGATGTAATACATGTTGGCTAACAATATAATAATAATAAATAAATAAATAAATAAATATTTTAATAAAATGAATTCTATGAACATTGCCATTGTAAAAATCAATTTAGAGTTTTAATATCATTAGAAATATCTAATAGGTAATTAGGAGATGAGGTAGGTTATTTTCTAGACAAAGGATTTAGGCCAAGGGAGTTGGTTACTGAGAGACCTCTTTTCTCAATTGCCACTGACTTTAATACCTGATTAAACAAGACTGAACCTGTGAACCTCATGAGCATATGAGTGTTACGTCCTCTTTTTTCATAAACCTCACTTTTAATATTCAAAAATTATATTTTTGGCCATACTGGAACATTTTGTATAATTTAATGTAATTTTCAGTCTTAATTCAATCACCCCATTGTTACTCTAATGCTGAAATGTGCTCTTATAATTTTTATCCAATAGAGTGTTCTAGCATTTGATTATTTAGATACATACTTATTTAAATTTCTCTTTGGGGATGATAAAAAGGTTATAATCAAGACATGAAATAAATAATTGCCTTCTTTTCATTTCTATCAAGTTACATGTTTTATTTTCTAGCTTTTTAGATTTCCAAAATGGGGAACTTGCATATTCCAATGCAATGATGATATTATTGAAGATGAAGATGATAATAATGATGACATGCCCTATTTAGATTACAGTGTGCACTGGAGTCTTGATATTCATAGATCCTAGAGAAATGATACTCCTCAGTTAAGAAAAAAATATCTTTAAGATTATTTCTTTGTTTGCCCAGACATATTTTTGTTATTCTCAATGACTGATAACAAAGTTATGACATATATGGTTTAAAGAGAAAATATAATGTTAGAAGTTACTACACACCAAGTAATTTTGCTGAGATTTTTCCTAAGGAACACCTTAATCTAGGTTCTGATCTTATTGTTGAAAGGCATTTATTAACAACCTAACTGGACACAGTTTTGGGTAAAAACACATCTGAAAAAAAAGAACTGTGTAGACAAGTATTTATCCATGGTTTTATTAGGTGAAAATATATGGGATTTATAGATTTTGTGGGTCAAAAATAGTTTAATACTAACAATTTTGGATGACCCAACTTAATTCAATTATAGATAAAGTTTGAATTATGTATGACAAGTCTTCTTTCCACCTTTGTATCCCACCTTTCTATTCCACCTTTCTATTCTACCTTTATAGACCCAAGAACTTCATTTCATATAGGAGGTCTTCACACACCATTTGGTAGAACCAGGGATATTCTGCAGTCTTAAGTCACAAAGAATCTATAGAGATCTAAAATATCTGCTTATCCTACTTTCATGGTTTTCTTCCTGTATGATTAAAATGTGACTAATTATATGGGAAAAAGGACCAAATCTTCCTCTAATTCTTCTCTCCAAATTACAGTCCTTCCTGTAAGTCTCACATAGAAAGGCAAATTCTGCTCATAATTTCACAATGAACAAATAAAATATCTGGAAAGACTCATGAAGCATACTGTACCACTCCCAGGGAAACAAGGTGTTCCATTAAATTTGAGAGGTAGTATGACACATGTTGCAGATTAGATTCAGACCAGACATTTTGTCAAAATGAATCAAGATCCATTATCCTTGTAAACAATATGATGCTGAATAACTTGATGGAATCTGACATTGGCAACAGCAAGGTTTATCTTCATTCAGTCCAGAAATCTCCCTAGCACTTCCATTCTCCCAAATAATTGCTTTCTTTGCAATTCAAATAAATAGAAATATAGCAGTCAGAAAGGAGAATAATCAGAAAGGAGATAGGCATGAAAGAAACTAGTTTCAGGTTTTAAAACTAGTAACTCCGCCATAAAATAAGAAATCTTATGTCAGAAATAATAATCTTATGAACCTATATGAGTATATGTGTACAGGCACAGTTTTATGACTTAATACTTCCTATTGAACATTAATTTAATAATAATTATTTAACTTATTGAGATGACATTTAAAAAATAAATAAAAGCACAATTTTAATGCCATTGTGCCTTAATTCTCTACCAAAGCACTTCAGAGTGGAAATTTTCAAGCACTGTTTACTTGTGAAAACTTGATCATTCTCTTTGAAATCTATATTTCTTTAACTAAAATATGTTCTATATAATTAGATCCATGATACCCAAGTGTTCACTTTATTTGAAACATGAACATGCATTCACAGTAATAGATCAGTGTATAATGATGGAGATGAAATTCTTGCTGACATGATATTTTTGTAGGATAAAACAAGTGAGTCAGTCAGGACTATATTCTAAAATTGATCTTGCAACTAAAAATGGATCAGAAAACATCATCATAGAGTGTCACAGAGAATTTTTTATATTTATTAGTTCTACTAGGAGTTGTTCTCCCATAATAATAAATTCAACTAAAATATATAACTCAATTTTCAAATAAAGTTTTGCAAAAGTTAGGAACTGTGTTAGATAGTTTTATAGTGGGATTTATACAAATCCCTTCGCCTGCTATGCAATTTAGGACAAAATTGCATTTAAGAAATAATCTTTGATAAACTGAGAAGAAATATTGTGCAATAGATCATTTTATAATTCAAAATGAAAATACAACCAAACTATTCCATTTGAAAATTTTATGAAGCTTTTTTGTTGCTTAATCAGTAAGATATACATCACTGAGTATGCTTTCACTTATGGCTTAGTTTTAGGGTAATTGAAGCAAAGGAATAACTGACCAAAGATAGCTTTTGTGCTTGGCTTCTAGAAGGTAATTTCAAAGTCCTTGGAATGTCCTATCTTTGTTCACCTTGTGGCTTTTTGTCATGTCTAGTAATCTCTGCTAAGAATGAGGTAGGGGACCTTGGACCACTCAGTGTCAGCTCAACATCTGTAAGGGTTGGAGACTAAGGTCAGTCAGGTTGATGACCAATTGTGTCTATATGATTAAGCCCTAATAAAAGTTCTGCTCACCATAACTCAGATGAGTTTTCTTGGTTGGCAGTACTCCATGAATATTGCCACCCCTCATTCCTGGAATAAATGAGTGCTACCTGCACTCTCACTGAGGGAGGGCAACTGGAAGTTCCATGCCTTAAGGTCTCCTGGACCCTGCCTTTGGAGTTGTTACTGATTTTAACCTGTATCCTTGCAGTACGATAAGCCCTAAGAATGAATGAAATACTTTCCTGCGTTCTGTGGGTTTTTTTTTTTTTTTGCAAAATATTGAACATGAAAGTGGTTTAGAGGACCTTAAAACTTGCGATTGGTGTCAGATGTCAGGGTGGTCTTGAGATTCCCAAAGTGTACCAACAGATGTCAGTTGACCCCTTAAGTGCACCTATCATGAATCAAAGCCATTTGCTGGGAATAATAATTTCCTTACTTCTTTTTTAGGGGTTTGAGGGAAACTACTTAACTTCTATCGATCTAAATTTTCTCATCTGTATAATAAAAATAAAAATGTCTATCATAAAAATATCTGTAACAATTAAGTTTTTATAAATATCTAAATGTCCTATGAAATAAGTCAGGCATGTTGTATGGACTCAGTAAATGTTAGAATCCAGCTCTTCTTTCTCACTGAAATAATAGGAGAATTTATTAAACTTTATAATTAATTCACTTTGATTTATAAAAGATAACATTATTTTTCTTATCCTAATATTATTATTTAGTTGTGTTCCTTACATCTAAGGTATTTTCTGTCATTAAAGTTGAAAATCAGTGTGTATGTGTACTAAATTATATAGAAATATAACTAAAACACTTTTGTTGTTTTGAATATTCTGTTTCCATAACTTTGTGTTTAAGTCTATGCATCTGCATAACAGCATTCTGTTGCTTTTTCTTTTGAAAGGCTTTAAAGTTATATAAAGAAAAAAATATGTATAACTCTGTGCAGTGCTGAGACCTGCCATGATTGTGCTGGGATTTATTTAAAGAAGATCTATTTCTTCTGTTGGGAATACATAACACAAGTTTTCCTTATTGTTCTGGACATCTCACCCACTAAACCATTCGTTTTCTCTGAGGACAGAAGTAAATAGCACAATTTGTTCTCAAAGATGTCTAGCTGTTTCTGAAATGTGAGGAAGCTCATGGTAAATGGGAAGAATGTTAGAAATAAATAAGAAAAATGGGGCAGCAGAAATAAATCTTTTATGATGCCTTCTCTCATTCATTTATGTGGAAGCAGTCTTTTGCCACAGCTACAGGTGACAAGAAACAACAGAGATTGCTAGTTCGAGATATTCCTTAGAAAATAATTTCAGCATCAAAGTAATTTCATCATCAAAAGGCACTTATGTAAACCTCTTTAAAAAAGTGCAAACTAAAGACTGATTTACAGAAAACAATGATTTATTTACTTAACAATCCTGGGAATTTTTTTTTAAATTATTATTGAATTTAAATTTTATGTCCCTTCTTTTTTTTTTTACAATAAATAATATGTTACTCAGACATCAGAGATGAATGAAAGAAATATTGGGATTTCCAAAAATATATAATGTTTTTCTCCAACTGAATAACCACTTATAAGGTTTAGTTTTATTAGCTGATAGACAACAAATAATTTTCTCTTCAATTTCCCAGGGAAATACTTTATTTTCACCTAAAGTCATTGGAACAAGGTAAATTTCCTTCTACCTACCGAATGACCAGAAATAAAACAAACAGCCACAACAGCATAAGATGGAGAAGCAGAATTAGGATAGATCAGTATACTTATTGACGCTAAAGAGATTGTGGCAAATTATATTTTCCAAACATGACCACATTCCTATATATGCCCTCTAAGATGCTCTTATAACACAAACCCTAATTCCTCTCCCCTTGAATATGGTTTAGCCTTCATAACTTGCTTCTAATAAATAGACTACAGCAGAAGTGACACTTTTATAACTTCTGAGGATATCATAAAAGGCAATACAGCTACCACATAGTTACCTTGTTCTTGTGATGCCTACTCTTGGATCTCAACCACTATGCTATGAAGAAGCCCTGTGCTACATGGAAAGACATGTGGCTTTTCTGGTGGCAATACTGCCTGATAGATAGTTTTCAGACATGTGAGTGAGCCTGTGATGATTCTAATCCTCAGTCTCCAAGCATCCGATGACAAGTGGAACAGAAATGAGCTGTTCCTATAGAAGGCTGTTCCAATTGCTGATCCTTAAGCAAAATGAATATCATTATCTTTAAGATATTGCATTTGTGGGTTTTTTTTTGTTTGTTTGTTTTAAGTCCAGCAATACATAATAAGAACACTAAATTTTGAGGAAAAACTTTCTAAACAAGTTTAGTCTTGTGTGTTATTCAAACAGTCAAGGCAATATAGTTAGGGGAAAATTATGATTACTTTTACTGACTTTTAGTCATGGTCTTTGTGCATATTTGGATATAATCAGTATTAAGTCTATAAAACCCCATGTAAGTAAATAACATGTACATGGGTAACTTGAAATAAAATAGTCACATATGTGATAATTATTAGGTAATCAGTATTTTTAAATAAACTAGGCTAGGGTTCCTGGGCTAGGGTTCAGTCAGTTAAGTGGCTGCCTTTGGCTCAGGTCATCGTCCCAGGGTCCTGGGTTCAAGTCCTGCACCAGGCTCCCTGCTCAGTGGAGAGTCTGCTTCTCCTTCTCCTTCTGCCTTCTTCTCTGCCTACTTGTGCTATCTCTCTGTCAAATAAATAAAACCTTTAAAAAAATAAAATTTAAGTAAAAAAATAAAATAAGTTAAATAAAATTAAATTAAATTAAAAAACTGGGCTAAATGAGCATAATCCTAATATCTGTAAGTATCTAGAATGATGTGACAACTAAACTTTTATTCCTTTGTGTTGACTGGAGGATTGTTTTATTTTAATAACTTGTTTTGAAAGAAGTAACTTGTTTTGTGTTTTTGAAAATGTAGAAGATAAAGTTTTCTGTTCTTCATTATAATTATAGTATTTATTCTAAAGTACAGATCAGACTTATTGTTGAAGTAATTTCAAACATTTAATGTCTCATCTATTTTACATAAATCATGTAAACCCTAAAGGTATGATATATATAAAAAATAATATGACAACTTTTCTTCAAGTGTTTTTTTTAAAATATTTCTACTCAAATAAAAACAATCACCTATTTTTATAAGGAAAGTAAATTTGATTGTGCCTTTATATAATCATGACATGAATCCCTTACATAAAATTGAAATAAATATTATGGATTTATATAATCATGACATGAATCCCTTACATAAATATGAAATAAATATATTATGGATAAATATTTATGGATGAAATAAATATTATGGATTTATGTATTAGAAGTGAGTCTTAAATAAATGGAGATAAACCTTTTTTTTTACCCATTTACCCAAAGGTGATCACCTTTTCTTTTTTTAATATTTTATTTATTTATTTGACAGAGAAAGACACAGCAAGAGAGGAAACACAAGCAGGGGGAGTGGGAGAGGGAGAAGCAGGCCTCCTACCCAGCAGGGAGGCCAACGTGGGGCTCGATTTCAGGACCCCGAGATCATGACCTGAGCCTAAGGCAGCTGCTTAATGACTGAGTCACCCAGGTGCCCCATCACCCTTTTTTTTTTAAAAATATTTTATTTATTTATTTGAGAAAGAGAGAGCTAGCATGAGGAGCAGAGGGAGAGGGAGAAGCATACTTCCTGCTGAACAGGGAGCCTTATGTGGGGCTTGATTCTCAGGACCCTAAGATGATGACCTGAGCCAAAGGCAGACTGTTAATCAAATGAGCCACCCAAGTGCCCATCTATCACCTTTTTTGAACAACTTTTTGGTTCATTTCCTCTTTTTGTGATCTTAATAGGATACAGTTGAACAGCAGGGACTTTTGCTAATCTTATTCTAGTCTATTTATTTTTAGTGAAACAGGGAATAAAGAGGTAGAAGTAGTTTGATACTCTGTATATGCATATTAAATCTTACATAAAGTTCTGTAGTTTAGACAGGGAGCCTCAGAAGGGCATAGTCCAACTCAGTCCAGAGAACCAAACCAAACCACTTCCTCTGCACTCGGAAAAGGGTACACAGTATGGTGTCAGTGATGGGCTGCCTATGTGCCAAGATAAAATGTCAAAGCTTGTGTTGTTTTTCTTTTCCTTCTCAATCCAAGAAGACTCATTTTGTAAGACTTTCTGCTTACAAATGAAAATTTTTCATTACATTTTATTCCACTTTGAGCAAAATGAACAACTTCAGAAGACTTTATTTATATAGTCTCTTAAGTTCCTTTGGTAAAAGTAATTATAACACTAACAATATGACTGGCTTCAAATTAGGTAAAACCTTCCAATGAGCTCAAAAGAATTTTATTTTCCTCTTGAATATCCTCAGACATTTCTGAAAAACAAGTAAAAATTATTATTTTTCTTATTTCAAAGATGGAAAAATGAAATAGAGAATTAAAATGAATTCTTGGAGGGCACATTGTGATATAGCAGTAAAACACAAAGATTTACTGAGGGAGTTGTGTGTTAACAGCTTGTGAAGAATGAATTGCTCATTTTCCATTCTAGCTTCTTCCCTGTCTCTCTCTTAGCCTCTCTCCTTTCACAGATCTTAAATAATGTGAATATATGTGAATATACATTGAGGATATCAAAATTCTTTATCTTCGATCTATGCTTTCAAAGTGATGATTATATATTCTCAGAAAAAGGAGACTAATTATACACAAAGTTAAGTGTTATACTAACAGGTTTGAGTGAGGTTCTGTGACACATGTAGGAAAAACCGGCTAATTTTACAAGAGGCTTGAAGACGAGCAAGAAGCAGAGAATCGGGGAAGAATGGAAGCCATGAAGAGAAGTCGATCCTCCTTATTTGTAATTCCACATTTGTAAAATTGCCTACTCTCTAAAATTTATTTCTAGTTTATAATTTATAACCACAAAATTAACATGATGATTTTGTGGTTACTTAAGAATGAGTGTAGAGTGACAAAAATTTTGAGATGCTTAGCATCCGTGTTCTCAACCAATGTGAAACAAGGGATGCTCTACCTTCTTGCTGAAGCTCTGACACTGTAAACAAGTTTCTTTTTCGCGGTCTACTTAAAGCCAAAATTTCTACATGGTTTTGTGCTTTTTTCGGTGGTTTCATTGTTTAAAATGGACTCTAAGCAAATGTTGAAGTGTTTTCTAGTGTACCAAAGCACAAGAAGGCTTTGATGTACTGGAGAAAATATGTATTTTGATAAGCTTCATTTAGGAATAAATTATAGCCCTGTTTATTAAATAAGATACCTTTAAAGAGAAACACATATAAAACAACGTTGTGTACTGATTAGTTGATGGCGATATTGTGACCCAGCGCTCACAGAAAAGTAACCCTGCATTTCCTCTGGAAACAACTCTTGAGTATTCACTAATCTGGTGTTTGCAGAGACATTATAGAATACAACTACTATGAGTAACAAGAATAGACAGTGGAATCCCAGGCAATGATTAGAGAAGAAAAGCAAGCCTTTCCCAGCAAAGAGAATAATCTCTACAGATCTTTTAAGTATGAGAGAGTGATTTATATTCAAGGAAATTCAGGACACCATTTGGTTATTTTCTGTGGAGTTCCCCTTTTCTGTCAGTCTGGGAAAGGTGTTTCTTTTACATGGATCCTGTAGTTTCTATCTCTCTAGATCTTTTCAAATTGTATTATCAGTTATTTCTAGGTAGCATGGCATATTTGGTCTGATATGACTCTTATCAGGAGGAAAATGAATTAAGAGAATCAACTTCTTATGCAAAGACAGCCAACTATAAGATCAACATAAAAGAGATAAATTATATTCCATAGTGATTGACCCAATCAAATCTTAGTCTCTTAGGAAAATTGAATGTAAGATACTCAGAGACGAAGTGACAAAATTAGGACAAAGAAGAGATTTGAGAGTAAAGAAACAAAGTTGTGACTGTGGGGAGTCAAGGGAGTAGAGAATAAGACTCATTTCCCTCATTTAATAACTGAATATAATATTCAAATATCATTTAAAAATTGCCATCAAGACTTCTAAAAGTCAAAAATATTTTTTAAAGTTTAAATATTTTGTTTTATTTTACATCATAAAAGAAAATATAATACATGATAGCTAAAGACTATCTAAAATAGTGACATGTACATCAGACAAAATTCAGACAATAATGACTGGATGAATAAAGATTCAGAAAGCAATATATTTTAGCACTGTGAGTCATTAGTCTTTACTGAAAGTCAAACATGCCTACCACTGTCCCTCCTGATGAACTTCCTTGGTATTTCCTCTACAAGGAACTCTCTACCTAAATATCCGATTGGTTCATTCCTTACTTCATTCAGGGCTTTGTTCAATGTCATTTCTTGGAGGCATCTTCTCTAACTACCTTCACTGAAATAGTGCAATGTTAGAGCTCTGCTTTCAGAAAATATAAGTCGAATAAATGAATTATGCTTTGAATGTTAGACTGATAATGATAAATTAACATTGAAAATTAGAAGTCATGAGACACTGGAATGAATATGACAATTTGTATTTCAGTTTTTTCTGTGATTTCTACTTATCTCAACATTAGTTCCATAAGTGAACTATACTCATTAATCACTTTTCTGCCCAGGGCTCATTTTAATGTAGATTATTCTAATGATATTTAAATTATGACAGATTTGGCCTCAAGGAATATATTGCCTAAGGGTAAAGAATATACTCTAGATGTATTTAAATAAGTACATAAACAAATCTGGGAAAATGTTTTAATGTAATGTTTATCACAACATATGTATTAAAATCTAAGAATTTTCTATTTAAAAGCATTTTAAAAATAAGTATTATTTTATTGCATTGTGGTTTTAAAAAATCTCTTTTTAAATGTATTTTTTTAAATTTATTATTAAGTTATATGCATATATACATCATATATATTATATACATTAGATATTAGTTATGTAGATATATAATATACATTTTAATATTTATTGGATAGACATAACTTCAGAAATAAATAAAGGTTAAATATAGAAGTCATACTGCTAGTAAAATTTAATATTTCTACTTGACCAAATGGATTGTTAGGCTGAAATTTTGAGTATTAGTGATAATCCTGTTTAATTTAATAAATATAAATAATTACACAAAATTATGGTACTTTATAGTAGTCCTTTGCACAGATTATGAAATTAGAAAAAATATATACTAAGAATTTATCATATAAGTCTATACATGTGTGTGTGTGCCTTTATTTTATAAGGCCAAGAACCTCTCCTGCATCATAGTATTAATCAAGAAAATGAAAGGATTTGCACTGAGTCTTCAGAGTTACAGTGAAGGATGGGCTCTATCATTTAGGATCCAATTGTTATTGGGAAAGATTTGCATCAATACATACATACATCAGGAATAAAAAGCTGTATTTTTAAGGATAGTACAATATTCAAAGCATAAGAACATCTAAAAGGAAACATAAGCATCATTATCTACAGTCAGGAAAACTGTGTCTGTTACTTTGCAAAACAGATGAGTGCTTTGTGCATTATTTTGTCTCTACACAGATTTTTGCTTTCACTTTGCAAAGTTAAAATGGCCACTGAGGAAATTTTTTCATGAAAGTATATATTTTCTACCAAAATGATAAGTTGCTGTTTCCAGGTAACAAGAAGGTAGCTAGAATCTTCTGGATACTGTTTCCACTTAATACTCATTTCTAGTTGGAAGGGATTCTCTTTCTCTGTTTATTTATCAATGATTAATAAGGTCAATGTCCAGAATTCCACTGTAGTTGGACCATTTTAGGTCAGAACCAGTGAATTCACTGGTTCTAACCTAAAACCAATGTGAATAAATATGCCTTAGGTAAGAACTTTGATTAATATCTGCTCTCTGAAGAGCTTCTTGGGATAGGCTTCTCCAAAGGACTTGGCAAGAATGGGAACCCAGTACCTAGAGTAGTATGATGGAAATTATATATATATATTTTTTTCTACAAGGAGCCTTTCACTTTTAATTTTATAACACATTTATTTTATGTACATGTATGCATGAAATATTCTTTTTTTTAATGCATGAAATATTCTTAAGACACATAGGGGTGCCTGAGTGGCTCAGTCTGTTAAGCTTCTGCCTTTGGCTCAGGTCATGATCCCAGCCTCCTGGAATCAAGTCCCACATCAGGCTCTCTGCTAAGTGAGGAGTCTGCTTCTCCATCCCCCTGCTCTTGGGCTCTTGCTCACTCTCTTTCTCTCCCCATCTCAAATAAATAAATAAAATCTTAAAAAAAAAAAAGACACATATAGAAAGAGAAAAAACTGTATGGCACAATAGTATAAATTGCTCAAAACAGTAAGTTAAGTTCAATGTCTTCATAACGGTTTCACAATTTAAACTTTTACAAATAATCCTCCTCTTCCTAGATACTGGATTCCTTTAAGAGCAAAGCCAATAAGAAGCTTTTGGGAAAATATCACCCATTGCTTTAAAAACAGTGAGCTAAGAGGTCAGAGTTCTGGTTTTTTGCTTCTTTTCACTTAATTAACATGTTTTACTAAAGAAAAACATTGATTATTTGGTCCTCAACTCAAAGTTTAGGTAGCTAAATCTAAGGAAGATGAGATATGTCAGAGTAAATTTTTATGCTTTTGTTCGAATATTTATACTACCTATTGAAACAATGATTTTGTCAACTATAAACAATGCATTGTGTTCTACTGAGAAAAAAAGTCTACCAATTATAGTAGTAAAATAGCTTAATTATTAAACATATTTTTATTTCAGAGATGTCAAATTATGAAAACAAGAATTACTTAGAATTAAAGAAATATAATTTCATCAGTTTGGGGTGGAGATATGCCAAAATATTACATAAAGAGATAAATGCCATCCTCTATTAATAAACAAAACAAAACAACAGCAACAACAAAAACTCTTGTCAGGACTTATCTTAGATAAGAATTATTTTTCCAGACTAAATTTTTCAGAATACTTATGTGTGAGTTTAGAATATGGATAATATACTTCAACAGAAAATCAAGACATTTCAAATAAAACTTATTATTTGCATATGATAATTTAAAAGGGATATTTATTCTTTAAATTTTTAAATCTTTAATCTTGTTAAATTACTATCTTTGATAGTGTCAAAAACTAGATGGTGAAGATAATTAAAAATAACCAGCCAGTCAGTATCTTGAATAATGATTAGGAGCATATTTTAACAGTAGAGTATTACACGTAAAAGAATCAACATTCAATTAATATTCAAATTCTTATTATAACTTTAATGAATGTGGAAAGGAAGAAAGCAATTCATTTTCCAAATAAACGTTATACTATGGATATTGTAGTTCTTATTATTTTCCCCCTCTGGAATTGAGCAATCTTCAGGATATGCTCACCAAATCAAACATTAATTTAATTTATTTCAGTTCACTATATTTGCATGAATTTATTTCTTATATTTATTTTCATTTAGATAGTGATTGTCTAATAAAATATTTTTTAAAAGTCTGATGTCTTTTAACCACCATCATGGAAATAGTCATTATACCACAAAAAGTACATTATTTTTCAAAAACTCTTTTAAAGCTAGTTGGTAATCATACAGTAAGACTCATGGAAAGTTACTTTAATAATTTTGTTACCAGATGAGTGAATCAAAATCAAGAAGTTTAAATAATACTCCTAATTGCAACAAAGATCCCAATAATACATATCTCTAATCCAATTGGTAGAAATTGGTAGGAAGAAAGAGTTGGTAGAAAGGAAATGAAATATCTACACACTCCCTTTCTCTGAATACCTCAAACTAATTTCAAAAGACTGAAGAAAGGAATGAGAGCAGTGTTAAAGAATATTGGTCCGGGGGTGCCTGGGTGGCTCAGCTGGTTAAGCATCTGCTTTTGGCTCAGGTCAAGATCCCAGGGTCCTGGGATCAAGCCCTGCATCAGCTTCTGCTCAGCTGGGAGCCTGCCTCTCCCTCTCCCTCTGTCTGCTACTCCCCAAGTTTGAGATCTCTCTCTCCCAATCTGTCAAATAAATAAATAAAATCTTAAAAAAAAATTGGTACAGATGGCTTCCACTTATTCCCAGTTATCCCCTTATCGAATCTTGCCTTATTATAGCTATTGATGCTAAACATAAGAATTGACTTTGTTATACACTATTGTTTTAATAATTTTTATCACCCTTTCCCTTTTATAAAGTAAGAAATTCCATTATTGATATAGAAGATTTCCAGTTGTAACTTTGGAGACATTTTAGTTTGACTTGTGCAGTGCATTTTTTAACTTGATTTTGAAAGTATTCATATTGGGGAGCCTGCATTGCTCAGTCAGTTAAGCGACTGACTCTTGATTTGGGCTCAGGTCATGATCTTAGGATAATGAGATTAAGCCCCATGTTGACTCCACATTTAGTGGGGAGTCTGCTTGAGATTCTCTCCCTCTCCCTCTGCCCCTCCTTCTCACTTATGCACACACACACACTTGTTCTCTCTCTCTCAAGTAAATAGATCTTTTTTTTTAAGATTTTATTTATTTATTTGAGAAAGAGAGAGAGAGTGAGAGGGAGAGAGAATCTGAAGCAGACACTGTGCTGAGCACAAAGTTTGACATGGAGCTCAGTCACAGGACTGAGAGATAGTGACCTGAGCTGAAAGCAAGAGTCTCACACTTAACTGACTGAACTATCAAGGTGCCCCAGCAAATAAATCTTTTAAAAAATTTCATATCAAAATTTTGACTTTCTATGATCAAGAAATGTTCTATAGTTCTCATTAGAATGGATGTTAAATAAAATAAGAGCAAAATGCAACTAGCCTTTACATTCCTTCTGTAAGTGCCCATCAGTAATGTGAGGACTGTAAGTCCTCCCCTCATATCATTCTTAATTTAAACTTTGTCTTAAGTACTTCAAATGAAGATTAGAGAAGTCACATGTGGTTTATACATTCAAATATTTAGCAGGTTAGTTAGAAATGTTAAATATTTCATGTAAAATAATAAGCAAAAAATATAAGACAATACATAATAAAAGGCTAAAAGTCTGATAGAAAAGTAAGCAAGGCCAAATGACAAGTAAGCTAGAAGATTAAAAGGTGCCTGAGGAAGTAGCAGGCACTGGCATATGCAAGTCAACTTTCAGAATGCACATTATCATTCCTCAGATACACTACACAGATCCAAAGAGATCTTTATGCCATGGTAAGATCTATTAAGTCAAGGAGCCCTGGAAGGACGTATACAGAGGACAAGCTAGCAGCCTGAGTAGGCTTGGCCTGAGGAAGAACAGAAGAATTTCATCCTCTATGATGTCACAACTCCTGCAATGCTGACTTCTGTACAGATAGCAGGCTGTGGGCAAAAGGAACTGTACTGGGCTATGGGCACTATGATGTATTACTAGCTTACTGTGGTCTCAATCACCCCCTTTCTGAAGATGAGAAAATTGACAAGGACAGTCCCCATTGAAAAGGCAGGAACCAGGGATGAGTTGGGGCTTGCCAACAACTTGGCATGGGCAGTGGTCTTATTGTGAGTAGAGTCTATATTATTAATAATACTATATCATGCTTATTAATTTGTGTTTGCAAAACATCTGAGAAGTTCCAACACCTGGTCTAACATATATGTCCTATCACCTTGAAAGCAAAAGACACTTGATAAAATATCCCATTAACTTTCTGTGGCACTCCATTTTCATTTACTTTTTGAAAATGTTTAATTTGTAAGGGAAAAAAATGCATGACTTGGGTTCTAGTTTATAGCCTGGAACGCAAGGTAAAGGAATGAGACTTAGGCTAGGATTGAAGGCAAGAAAAGCAAAATCAAAAGAAAAACAAAAAGCAAAGCAAAAGGCTGGTCATATTTTTTTGTCATTTGCTCAAGGAAAACATGTCTAGTTGTCAATCTAAATCCAGCAATTGCCTGTCTAATGTTGTCAAAATGTAGGTAGATTTCCCCATTCCTGCAAGATTCAAGCACAAATGATTGATAGTTGTTTAGCTTCATTGTTGTTATTACTTCTGAAATATGCCTCTTATATGCATGTTTGAATCAGAATTTTTTGTAATGAACCAACCACCCTGAATAAAATTTGAAGAATGGATAGAAAAGCAAAATTGGAAATTCTTACAAAAAGAGAAGAGTTCTACCCTCAAGGTCTAAGATTGCATTCTCCCAGCATCAAGTTCAGGATATTGACCTTTGATACTTGAATATCAAACTATGGATATCCATCTAGCAAATATTACCAAGTAGATGTTAATCTGCTGGGATTATAAGGAGGTATGGGCAGCTTCAGTTATATCTGGATCCAAGGTCATCAATTGTCATTTCTAGATTCCCTTGTCAGTGTTGTTTTCAGAGAAGCTCTCTGGCCACATCACCAGCAACACTAACACTGGTAGGTATATTCCTCTATTGTCCACCAACAATTATGGGTGAGGGTTAGAGTAATAATTAGCCAGACATGGGCAACCGACTGCATTCTGGTCTGGAATGATAATAAGGAAAACTTCTCAAGTGAAACCTAAGTTAATTATGCTTGTATGCATTCCCTTAATGAGAGAAAGAGATTATGGTAAGTCTCATCTTTACATATTGAAAGATACAGAGAAAAATTTTTTGGAAACTATACCAAGTAAGTGTTATAAATTTTTGACCCAGTGAAGAAAGGTGATGGTGAGATTGCTTTTTGGCATCTAAAGAATTTCCAGTCCTTCCTGTCTTGCTCAAGCTTCATCAAACATTGGAATCTGACAGAGCAAAATGCCTATGACCAAGTAGCAAATGAAATAGAGTGGCTAAAGTGATTGAGGGACTGTAAGTAAGGAGTAAAAGGAGAGAAAGTGTACTAAATAGAAATTCCTCTGCCACTTATAAGAGTTGGTCTTTTGGGACCATCTCAAGAGATGGTGTAATTTTTAAGAAAGCTGATCTGGAAACAAACTTCTTGGGTTCAAGTCCAATTTTGCCACTCAGCATCTCTGGCACTTTGGAAAACTTCTTTTTGCTTTGGTTAATTTATCTGCAGATAGGGCTTCTACATCAATTGATTGCTGTGAGCAGTAACTGTGATAAAAGATAAAGTACTTTAAGAATGCTTTCTAGCATGCTATTAATCAGAGAATGTTAATTTTTTAACAATTCCAAAATTTCAATGGCCATTAATGCCTTCATAATTAAAGTTAATTTCTCAATTCCACTTTAATTCAGTGCGGGTGGAGTAAGTGACTTGTAGAAGCTGGGTCAGTACCTCTTAGGACTCACTGACTCAAACTTCTGTTGTACTGCTTTGCCCACCTTGGTGTCATGAAAATCCACAAGCAGATGAGGAAAGAGACTGAGCACCGCATAAGACATATTTTACAGGTTATCTGGAACAGGCCACTTTAATTCTAGTCAGATTCCATTTGCCAGAACCCAGCAAAATGCCCACATTAACTTTTTTTTTTTTTTTTAATGGTCAACATTAACTTGAAGGAAGGCAGAAAAACTGTGTCCTGTTGTGAATCCTGACGGAAAAGAACACAATATTGATTCTCACTTGCAGGCTCAGTCACATCCTTTATCAGTCCTTTATAAATGTACATCATTATTTTCTCCATTAGAACCAAAGTCCTATGTCCATTCATTTGAATACGGTAAAGAGCTATGACTAGCTTTTACCATCTATAGACTATACAAAGCTTTAAACTTTTAAATCAAATCTGAAATTAAGAACAATTTTGCATGTTCTTCTAGATTTCTTGGTTTGCATAACAGTAAAGATCAATGTTTATGAATTGTACCACCCATATCTTCTACTACTAAGGGTTGAATAAAGGAAATATCCTTAGGAATTTGTGACAGGTTCATCTCACCAGAGCTAATTTAAAAAAAAAAAAAAAAAAAAAAAACAGAATTCAGAGAGTGGTATGGCTCAATATAAAAATGTGGTCTTGAATAATGGTAACAAAGTGTGCAGGCAGAAGAAATCGCTACTAAATGGAGTATAAAGTAGAGGAGAAAAAGAGAGCCCATGAGACTTTGATAATGAGCATATGTGTATTTTTAAACCATGTAATAAGACTCTGGTCCTAATTGGTGTTAAGGATTTTAATTGAGAGCATGCACCGACTTTGATCAAGTAACCAACAGAAAATACCTTTCACTATTAAAATTTCATTTAAATTAGAGAGTATGAATATAAGTAATTTTAACAATCCCGAATGTAGAAAACATTTCAAACAGTTTGTTTGGAGACACTGTACTGATATTTATATGGAAAGTCTGTACTTTAGATTATTAATGATAAATATGGCTTGTATGGCATTTCTCTTCTCCTCCCTGTTTACCTGAAGCCATATTTTCCTGAAAGGATGAGCATTGGCTAATCAAGTACAATTTCACAGATTTGGCCACATTTTCTACTGTGTAACCTTAATCATTCTGGGTTGGGCAAAAGTCTAGTTATTTTCATTTGACTATTTATTTATTCATTTATTTTTGGCTAGTTATTTTCTCTTTGGCTATTGTGATTTGGATTTGTCTTATTATATGAGACTGAAACTGTGTAAAATTTGGATTTAGGCTTGCCATAGAGGTGGACAATATAGGCTGTTTTGTCTGAATATCGGTCAACTAAGTTATATTGTCTTAAAAAGAATGAAAAAAAGTCTGGGATGGGTTTTGCCATTTATGTTCACTCCAGGACCCAGGCTAAAGTAGAAACTGTTTTTTTAAACACTGTCAATCTTGGGAAAAGAAAGAAGACTGTGGTAAGCTATGCATTGGCCTTTAACATTTATGCGTTGAAGTAATATAGGTCATCTCTGCTTACCCTTTCTTACCTGATGAAAGTTACATGCCCAAGTCTGATATTAAAGCGTGGATATATATAATCCTCTTTTAGAATGATGAAGAAAATAGTTTTAACAATGTAATTAGGACATCAACATGATGGTGAAATTGGAGGCCCTTCTCAGATGCCCCATAGCAACAATAATGTGGCAGCTATCCACAGATAAAAGTGGCTTATGGGATCTTTGGGATCCAAGTAGAAGTTTATGAAGCCTGATGGATCCCAAGACTGAGGAGGGTTGTTTCAAGAAAGCAGGTCTGTGCCCAAATGGCAAGCTCCCTGACAGTGGTTGTAGCTTTAGACCCAGAAATAGCTCTGTCTCCCTACGGAGTTGGCTACCATCCCATTTGGCCGTGGTCCTACCACCAGCACCATCCACCATAGGACTCGGAAAAAGTCATGGTTTTGCTTGCTGCCTTCAGTCACCTCTGTGGATCCTAAAGCAACCTGTGAGCCAACATGGAAGAGCCATCGCTTTAATCTCTTTTTAACTGAACCATTTTGTACAATAGAAAAGATCTATTAAGCACAAGCTTAATAGATTCAAAATCTTTTCCATGAATTAAATTGGCCTTTCTTGCCCAAAGATCTCAGTTTTATCTGGTACTGGGTGGATAGAAGAATCAATTTCATATTCCAACTTTCCTTATTTCTGTAACTTCTGGAATATTTCTAATTTACTTTTATTTTTTCTTGCAATAATTTTCTAAGTTTATGGTAAAACTTTGTCAAAGGATACCCACGGCAACTTAGAAGCACTCCTTATATCTTGTTTCCCAACCTCTTTGAATAAAGTTAAAAGCCTGTGAAAGAATGTTGCCTGCCTTCCAAATTATTACAACTAATACTTTTACAAAATATTTTACCACTGAATTGTTTAAATTACTAACCTACCAGCCTTTAATAACAGTTTCTTCATCATCCAGTATGAAACCTGAAGCCAAAACTGTGTACATGTTTGTTTTGAGCCACTTTCTGTACTAATTAGTCCACATATATAATTGACTCATAGCTTTTTTTAATACATAGGCTTCTCCAGACTAGATAAAAGCAGTTTTCATATTGTCCTACATAAATCTATAATTCTATAGGTAACTTGCTTGTTGTTGTTTTTCTCAGTCGTATGTCCCACAGAGTTCATGAACACTGGGTGGTCAAAGACATGGCTTACTATCATCTCATCCTAAACCAGAATTCCCAAGGAGATTCAGATGTTAGTGAATTCTGTCAGTGACTCTTGAGGGAGGATTTAAATCTGTAGTTAGAGCACCTTAAAACTAATTGTGAAAATATTTTAATTTCATATTTTTATGTATTTATGTATTTTTTTTTGATTTTCAGAGAGGGAGGGAGAGGAGGGAGCAGAGGGAGAGAGAGAGAATTTTAAGTAGGCTTCACGGCCAGTGCAGGGCTCAATATCACAACCCTGATATCATGACCTGAGATGAAATCCGAATAGGATGCTTAAGTGACTAAGCTGCCCAGGTGCCACTTAATTTAATTTTTAAATTGAGTCTTAAAATGAGACCATGGCAACCATCTATTTTGTAAAATAATTCGTACTAAATAAACTGATTGCTTATTGTATTAGACATCTGCAATTATAAAAAACGCCCTACATTCTCCTCTTTTGATACTTAGTAGAAAATGTTTACCTTAACTATTTTCATCATATATGGTGACAGAAAAATGAACCAATATTAATTAAAACTTAATTTTTACAATAATCTTAGAGTTAGGTATCATTATTACCATTCTAGTTTGATAGATGAATAATTTGAAGTACAGAATGTTTTGATGTTTTGCACATGGGTAACAGGAGTAGAATTTTTTGTCTCCAGAGTTCTAGAGACAAACTCTTAACTAATCCATTACATTGGACTGCCTTTTTAAATATATTAATGAATACCTATTATTTTCTTATAATCATTATAAAATTAGATAAGCATTTATTCTTCTCCTATCCCCAATAAATGAAACAAGATGGGATTGGGAGGGAGACAAACCGTAAATGACTCTTAATCTCACAAAACAAACTGGGGGTTGCTGGGGGAAGGTGGGGTTGGGAGAGGGGGAGGGAGTTATGGACATTGGGGAGGGTATGTGCTATGGTGAGTGCTGTGAAGTGTGTAAACCTGGCGATTCACAGACCTGTACCCCTGGGGATAAAAATACATTATATGTTTATAAAAAAAAAAATTAGATAAGCATTACTGAAAGTAACTATGACACATATTCAATAGATAGTAAAGTTTATATCAACAAAATAGCCCAACATTTAACAATACAATTTAGTTCTTGTATAGTAAATGCATATTACACAAATGGATGAATCAGTGATTACAGTCTAAGCCAGGAAATATATTAAACATGTTTGGTGTTTTTTCATTTAATAGATCATAAATGTTCTTACATGTATCTTTAAGGATTTGTTTATTTATTTGAGAGAGAGGACAGGAGGGGCAGTGGGAGAGGGAGAAAGAGAACCTCAATTTAGACTTCCACTGAGCATGGAGCCCCATGTGGGGCTCAATCTCACATCTCTGACATCAGGACCTGAGTCAAGATCATCACCTGAGCCCAAATCAAGAATTGGTTGCTTAACTGACTGATCTTCTCAGGTGCTTCAAAATGTTCTTGAATTTTGAGAAAAACTTTTTTATTGGTATAAAAATTGTTTGCATTAAATAAATGAGACTTTAAAAAATGAAAAACAGGATTTGTTCTGAATGGGAAAATAATTGAAAATTATACATTGTTTTAAAAATTAATTTAAAGGTATTTTGGAATTTTCATAGCTAACAGCCTCAAAATTGCTATAAATAAGTTTTTTAGTCTTCTGAGAATTTAATACTTTAAACTTTCTAAAATTATCATCTTATTTGTTTTACTCATCCAGTTATATGACAGATGATGGTTTTTTTTCAGATTGAGAAGTTTTTGTGGGTGGCAATAGTGAATGAAAGATTGATATAATGAGGAACTAAATGATTTCAAGAGACTCTGCTTTGCCTTGAATCATTCATATGTGGTGCCACACTATTCAGAAATTAATGCTATTCCATAAATGAATAATGATTTAAATGTACTCAATAATTGTTAATGCACAAGCATTTTTCCTGTCATATAATCAAAAAATTGATGTGGCTTTGGCTAGTCTCATGTTCTTTTTTAAAGTTATTCAAAGTAGATACTGACAAAGAAACAAAAAAGCTATTTCTAATAAGCAATACATCATGTAAATTAAATGGCAATATGCATATTTTCCAAACCTGATGTCCTGAGATTAATAAAAATAACATTTTTAATATTAGGGTCTGTAAGGATGTTTGTCTCTGGCGAATGCCACTGTTAAATATGATAAAATTGATTATGTTAAAGGTAATACATAATTCATAAGATTAATTATTTTTAGCAGTACAAAGTTAGTCCTTTCCATTGTTCAATAAAAGACAAAAATCAAATGGAAAGTCAGATCCCAGATAAGTGCAATTTAAGAGAGAAACATAGTGCAGATGTTATGATTTTGGCACTTATTTATTTAGCAAACATTTGTGCAATGCCTATTTTTTTGCAAGTCCATACAAAGCATTGATAATACAGAAAAAAAATCATCATCATCATCATAATCTATCGTTGAATTTTCAGAGAGCCTGAGAAATTTAAAACATGGTTATAATAAGTATACATAAGTATACATACTTTGTAAGTATACATACACTTTGATAAAGGTGTACGTAAGTTACCACAAGAGCATAGGGATAGGACTATCCCAGGTTTTGGAGGAAAAAGGGGCCTTTAGACTGTTGTTACTTTGTATGTACATGTCAATCCATCTAATCTTCTGATTTATTTAGATATGTCCATCTCTACTCCATATAGTTCTTCAGAGACTGTCAATTACTGCATTGTTTTACCACCTAGGAGTAAGTCTATGACCTAATAGTGCCAAGAGGCATCCTTCAATTCCAAGAACATTGGATTTGGGTCTAGGATTATTAGGCTATACATGTCTTCCCAGTACTGGGATTGAGACATGGGCAAAGGACAGAACTGACATTACTAAGCCAGCAGTAATACTGCCCACACTAGACGACTGAAACCAAACAGAGAGCAGCAAAAACAAGAGGTCCAGAGAAGAAGCCTTCTGACGCCATTTTTAATTCCCTAAATTAAGTCATGGAAGTAACCAGGCAGAAGCAAGTTGTGACAAATAGATAGAGAAACAAGTTTCTTAAAGCTGGAGCTCTGATCTAAATTCCAGTCTGTTTTTTTTGTAACTACTTTGTGTTTCTACTTATAATTGAAAGTGTCTTGCTATTATTACGGATGGGGATAAAAAGATGGAACTTTCTTAAAGGTAGAGATATGTAAGCTAAAAATGGAAGGATGTGGGCATGTGTATGCTTGATAACTGAACACAGGTGACTTATTTAAATGATTAAATAAGAAACAATAAAGCATATTCAGAAAATTATGCATGTTGAGGCTTCTATAAAAGATAGGCAGGTTCTAGTTCTTTAAAGAATTTTGATAATATGTTGAGAATTTGAAATTTATGTTGAAATTATTAGGAAGATTTTAAAGGATTTGAGGAGGAAATTCAAAATATGAGAATTGGTTTTTAACAATGATCTCACTGGAGCATGATAGAGAAAACTGTTGGAGGCAGGGAAGCTACTCAGGATTCTGTTGCAATTCACACAAGAAACAACAAAGGCTTAAATGAGAGCATTTGTCAAGACATTTTAGTAGGTAGAATCTATAGCATTTGGTGCTAGCATTGGGTGTGGAGTGGAGGAAAAGCTTAACAAGTTTTCTGACTTGGGAAATACAGTAGCTGATGGTGTCAGCCTTTGAGATAAGAGTATCAAGAAGAAAACATATATAAAGAATAAATAAATTGCATATTCCAAGTGATAAACCTATCAGTTTACACTGCAATCTGTATTTCAATTACTCTTTTAGCCACCACTTACCCTAATAATCCCTGTGAAGTCCCCATCTAAATACATTTGGCATTTTTCAAACACCCCCAATAGCTTTCACATGTTTTCAGCCAATTTTCTCCTGAAATCTCCCCCTTTTTGGCCTCACACATTGACTATTCCATAAATGCCAAGTGTGGTTTCTGTTGAGATACAGCAATATCCCAAGAGATACAGCTACTGTGACTTCTGCCATAAATAACTTTCTCCAGTCACCCGTTTTGCTTCCTCTGGTCTATGCTGACTCTTTCAGCAATTGCCAAACTGTACTGAACACTTCTATTACTGCCAGTATCCTGGACTCCTTCGATATCGATTGAAGCAGTATTTTGGTACAAAAGTCATGTTCTATTCGATGCAGAAGTGAAAAGGCAGAGCTTTCTCCCTTGAGAACCTGATTCTTCCACTTCAGCCCAAAAGTATTGTTCACAGCACTAGTGACTTAACAGAGGTTTAGTAAAAAAGCTTTTTCCATTTTACTTATTAGCTCTACTCTCTTCAAATCTGGATGTGGGCTGTACACAATTTTGAATGACAATCACTAAGTTGCACCGTTTTGATGTTAGGCACTGTTGGTGAAACAGCCTGTCTGCTTGGATTTCTCTGCCTTAAAGACTAATTCTTACAGAGGACCCTCAATCAAATGGACTTAACCTTGTTAATTTGCCAGAGATGCTCACAGCTCTCTAATTTTCCTATTAAATCCTTAGACTCCTGAGCATTAGGACATGAACATGTTTACATGTTTCATGGTATCATACAAAGTATTTTTCCCAAAGGAACTGGAATGAATTCCTCACAAATGAGTTAAAGATGGTCCTAATACTCATGGTAGACAAATTTACATCATAAAGGTTGGTCTGTGGCTTTTGTAAGGTGACATGTTCTGTAAAATCATAAATAGTACTTTCCCCAGAAGATGTCTGAATAAATTCCTGGTAAAGCAGTTTTTCTCTGTTTTGCTATAATAATCATGTTGCCTTAAATATTTAAGAGGGGAGTTTGTATAGATTTCTTCTTTAAAGGTACACAGCCATATTTTGAACTATTAAATTCAGCTACACAGTAAGAGGATTTCATTTTGAAGATTGCTGAGGATGATAGGAATAAGGCAGTCCTATGTAGTCTGCTCGAGTTGATTCAATTTTAACATACTGTGTCCCAGGCACTCCGCAAAGTATTGGAAGTGCAGCAAGAGAGAAAGAATGGCAAAGCCTGTCTTTGGACTTACATCCTAGTGGAGTTGATGTAACATGCACATCCTACAAATATACCAAACCTAGGGTTCAACGAAAATTAGTTCATGCTTACATGATGTAAAAAGTTATTTAAATTCCAATTTGTGAAACAACCAATTCGTTTCTGCATTTTCAGCAAAGAAATGCAGAGATAGGCTTGATAAGGCATAGGAAAAATGACTTTCATTGTTAATCTCTGAGATCTAGCTATGCACTTCCCAGAATAGACTCAGTTATAGGTCCATTTTTTTATTGTCACTTATATTAAATGAAAATTATCTCTCTCTAATATTTTATTAAAAATAAAAAAAAAAATTCTTTGGTTACCTTGGTAGCTCAGTTGGTTAAGCATCGACTCTTGATTTTGGCTCAGGTCATGATCTCAGAGTCATAAGATCAAGCTCCAAGTTGGGCTCCACGCTGGGCATGGAACCTACTTAAGATTCTCTCTCTCTCCTGCTCTCTCTCTCCTTCTGCCTCTTCCCCACCACTCACACATACTATCTCTCTCTCTAAAAAAAAAAATAAAAAATAAGAATAAAGAATTTAAAATTCCCATTTAATTGAAAGATTTCTCCCCCTGCAGCTTAGGCCTGTTTCTGTAACTTGTTATTTTACATTTTTCCCCCCATTTACAGGGTGTATCTGGCCACTGGAAAGCTTAAACAGGTAGTAGGGAAGAGAGGCACAAGAGAAAAATCCTATCTGACTAGAACAGTTGTCATCTGCTTTTGGTGTCCTGAAGATAAAGTGGTATTCTAAAATTCTAAATGCTTATTCTTTACTTCCTGAAGTGTTTTGGAGAGTTTTATTTTATACCTCCTCTAGTTTGGGAATCTTTCAACTACAGTTTCCTTGAAGTGAGAGATTTCTTCCTCTGTAACAAACTATGAATTGGACATGGTCATATTTCTGCTTTCCCACTTCAATGGCTTCTTGTTACTGTAGATAAAATAAAAATCTCTCACCATTCTCTCTAATACCAATGTTATCTGCCCGGAGCATACTCACAGTATAATGGCTCCCACCTTGTTCACACTGCTTATGGGGTATGAGGACACATTGCTTTCTTCCAGACTCAGATTGTCCCATTCTGTGGTTCATTTGCTTCCTATAATCTCCCTCTGTATTTTTTAGTCTTCCAGTTGTCAGTTTAAATACTAGCAAGTTAGAGAAGTGTCTTAATGAAAGCATCATCTAAGTCAGCATAACCATTTATTTATTTCAACACATTAATTTGCAAATATATTTTATGTTTCTTTCTTTGTTAGCTCATTTCACTACACTATAAGCTTCAATATATCATGATATTTGTGTGCATTTGTTAATTAACAATTACTTGTTAATAGGAATTCTTTTGATATTTAGGAAGAATATTTATTGTGTTTAGTAGAAAATATTGCAGTATGTTAAGTGAGAACATAGAAAGATGAAATAATTACCTGTAGTTAACATTTCAGATGTTGCCAAGTAATACATGTATTCTCTGGAAATAGAGCTTTAAAATGTAGTTGTAATTTTAATATGGTACAATTATTCTTAACCATGTTTGGCACATACCAGAATAAGAGACTATCCTAATTTATTAGTTTCTCGTTTTTTTTAATTAATTTATTTGACAGAGTGAGAGAGGGTGTGCACACAGGGTGGGGGAAGAATCCCAAGCCAGCTCTACACTAAGCATGAAGCCTGACACAGGGCTTGATCTCACTACCCTGAGATCATGACCTAAGCCCAAACTAAGACCTGGACACTTAACCGACTGGGCCACCCAGACACTCCAGTTTTTCAGGATTAAATGTATTGCATGGAGCACTGGGTGTGGTACATAAACAATGAATCTTGGAATGATGAAAAAATTAAATTAAAAGAAATAAAAAGAAGTTAGCTCCTTTACCAGTGTTGTGTGTAAGTGTTATCCCTGGATTTTACACCTGAGACTAATATTGAATTGCATATTAATTAACTGAAATTTAAATAAAAAGTTAAAAAAATAAAAATAGAAAAAATTAAAACTCTACTATCAAATATATGCCTTATAATTATAACATTTCAGTTAAGTTTAAGTTAAATTTAGTTTTTACAGCTTTATTTTAAAGTACATTTCTGCTTGTTACTTTATAAATCAGTGTTCCAAAGCAAAAACATACACTCCATGAAAAGTAAATTAGATCATTGTTTTATTAACGTGTTATATCTCTCTAAACATCTATTTTACTTTGCAAACATAAAAAGTCTTGTCTTCCAAAATAACTGTCATTAAAAATTTTTAAAGAAAAGTATTATGCAGTTAGAATAAAAGTTCAACCATATAGAAAAATGGAAAAGAGACATTTTAAGTAAAACAGAATAAAAATGAACACAGAAGTTGTCCCAACCCTGGAATGTAATAAATATTATGCTATGAATTCAACTATATTAATATTCAATTAATGTATTGATATATTTTACTTATGTTTTTTTAATAACTTTTTTTTTGTTTTTTTAAATATTTTATTTATTTATTTGACAGAGAGAGAGGTCACAAGTAGGCAGAGAGGCAGGCAGAGAGAGAGGGAGAAACAGGCTCCCCACTGAGCAGAGAGCCCGATGCAGGGCTCGATCCCAGGACCCTGAGATCATGACCTGAGCCGAAGGCAGAGGCTTAAACCGCTGAGCCACCCAGGCGCCCCTACTTATGTTTTAATTTAATAATGGCTTATTGAAATGATTTATCAAAATAATCAATCCATAATTGTACTACTTCTTACTTTATCTGTATGGTTAGAGTCACTTTATTTCATCCCTAACTTTATCAAGTATCTTTCCACATGATTAAAATCTTCATTTTTTTAAAGATAGGAGAAGAATAAATGAAACAAGATGGGATTGGGAGGGAGACAAACCATAAATGACTCTTAATCTCACAAAACAAACTGGGGGTTGCTGGGGGGAGGTGGGATTGGGAGAGGGGGAGCGGGCTATGGACATTGGGGAGGGGAGGCCAACCATAAGAGACTATGGACTCTGAAAAACAACCTGAGGGTTTTGAAGGGTCAGGGGTGGGAGGTTGGGGGAACAGGTGGTGGGTAATGGGGAGGGCACGTTTTGCATGGAGCACTGGGTGTTGTGCAAAAAGAATGAATACTGTTACGCTGAAAAAATAAATAAAATGGAAAAAAAAAAGATTTTATGTTTTTATTTGAGAGAGAGATAGTAAGAGAAGACATGAGCAGGGAGGAGAGGGAGAAGCAGATGCCCAGCTGAACAGGGATCCTGACGTGAGGCTTGATCCCAGGACCCTGGGATCATGACCCAAGTTGAAGGCAGACACATAACTGACTGAGACACCCAGGTGCCCATAAAACCTTCATTCTGTATATAAAAGAAACATTTTCTGCTCTCTCAGAAGAAAGAGGAAATAGTAAGAGGAAGGACTCCTTCCCTCTTTATAAGGAAGGACTTGGTAAAATAGAATTTGTGGGTAACTTGAAAGACATGTAGCATTAAGACAAAGTAGAGACAATTTGGCAGGAACAAATCTGTTCATTAGTTGGAATTTAAAGGATTTTTTTTTCAAAAATCCTAAAGGAAAAGATATTGGTGTTTTAAAAAAGCTAATTGACAAAAAGTTTTGGAGTGACTTAAGATAAATAGCTTTTGATTAATCGTGTATGATCAGCTTGAAGAATTTTTTTTTTAATTTACATATTTATTTAAGGGGGTAAGGGACAGAGGGAGAGAATCTTCAAGCAGACTTCCCTTTGAATGTGGAGCTCAACACAGAGGCTCTATGTCAGGACACATAAGATCTTGACTTAAGCTGAAACCGAGAGTCCAATGCCTAACTAACTGAGCCACCCAGGTGCCCCCAGCTTGAAGAAAATTTAAAGAAACCAAAACTCAAGGCCAAGTATTGCAGGTAGGGTACTCTCTGATGAATTCAGATTTTCAAAAGAAAACTCTGGAATGAGGCACATAGCCAATGTCCAATCTAAATAGGAAGGGTTATTTGTATGTGGGTAGTGTCGAAAAGACTAATGTTCAAAATTAACTGAGGTTTGCAAGAATTTACAAAGAGAGAAATAACTTAGATTTAGCTTAGATTTCTGAATATCTGAATGAGGATATGCATATCAGATAAATATAGGCTTTTTATATATTTAGTAATTTTTATGGCTCCATAGTTGTGATGGTTAATTTTATGTGTCACCTTGACAGGCTATGGGGTTCCCAGATTAAACATTATTTCTCAGTGTGTCTGTGAGGAGATTTCTGGATGAGATCAGAATTTGAATCAGTGTATCAGTAAAGTAGATTGCCCTTCTCAACATGGGTGGGCATCATCCAATCCACTGAGGGCCCCCCCCAAAAAAAGGTAGCAAAAAGAGGGTTTTCCCCAGTTTCATTGTTTCAGTGGGCACATCTTAACCCAACCAATCTGACCATCAGAGTGGGATTTACACCATTTTACAAACTTGTGTGAAAAATCAGAAATACCACTTTCCCTTTTAATGACTTACATTATTTTTTTCCCCTACTTTGAATCTAATCTGTCTTCCTTATTCTTGGAGAATTAAAGAACATCAGTTTCATGGTTGTATGGTTGTAGGCAGAGTGTTCTAAGGTAATGATGTTTAAAACATATTTCTTTTCTATAATTCAGTTTTTCCATTGGGAAAGAATTTTGAAATAAACTGGGATGTTGTTGGGTGAGATCAGTTGGAAATGGAATAAAGTTCAGAGCCTCTTAATTAAACATTCAAATGTCTATTAGGAACTACTCCTGGATTAAAGAAAAATACCATTTTCTACACTCCAGTTTCTGTTTATGAAATTCCTGCTACCGTGTGACAATTGATATATTTTTTTTAAGATGTTATTTATTTATTTGAGAGAGAGATCACAAGCAGACAGAGAGGCAGGCAGAGAGAGAGAGAGAGAGGAAAGCAGGCTCCCTGCTATGCAGAGAGCCCGATGTGGGACTCGATCCCAGGACCCTGAGATCATGACCTGAGCCGAAGGCAGTGGCTTAACCCACTGAGCCACCCAGGTGCCCCGACAATTGATATTTTCTAATTCTGATTCTCACTTCCTCTAATCGATACTGGTAATCTGGAATATGTTGTTATTTATTAGGATATAAGGGAAGAAGCCAATAGTAAAGATTGTCAATTAATCTTCGAGTCCAGTGCACATACAGACAGACAGAAGATCACCAGAATACACAAGAAGATATAGACATTTCCTAGTTACAGATGACTTTTATAGTGGTGACTTGACTTATTTATCCCATCTCAACTTACTATATATTTCATATCCTTGTCATGACGTGTGTTACCATATCTTTTTCTCTTTTTTATCCTTTTTTTTTGTTTGTTTTTCATTTGAGAGCCTTCATTTTTTTTCAGCTTTATTGAGTTGTAGTTTATGGATAAAATTGCAAGGTATTTAAAGGGTATTTGTGATGTTTTGGTATATGTATAGAAACATGTATAATGAAAAGATTTCTCCCATCAAGTTAATTAACATATTCATCAGCTCACATATCCTCCCTCCTTGTCTTTTAGTGAGAATATTTAAGTTCTACTCTTTTAGAAAATCTTAATTATATAATACTTTGTTTTCAACTACAGTCACCGTGTTATCCATTAGATCCTCATCTAAAAGCTGAAATTTTACAAATTTTCACCAAACTGTACTTATTTCTCCCATACCCAGCCCCTGCCAACCACTTTTCTACTCTCTGTTTCTGAGTTCAGTTGTGTGTGTGTGTGTTTTTAGATTCCACATATAGATGATACCATGTGCATTTGTCTTGTCTGGATTATTTCACTTAACATAATACCCTCCAGGTTCATTCATGTCAAGTAGATGATAGGATATTCTTTTTTTTTTAAGGTTGAATAATATTTGTTTTTATGTTATATTTTCTTTATACATATATCTATTCAGACACTTAGGTTGTTGCGATACTTTGGCTATTGTGAAGAATGCTACAATGAACATGGGAGTACAGATACCTCTTCAACATAATGATTTTGTTTCTTTCAGACATTAATCCCAAAAATGGAATTGCTGTAACATATTTTATTTTTACTGTTTCAAGGAACTTCCATAGTGTTTTCCATAGTGGTTGATCAATTTACACTTCCACCAACAGTGTATAAGTGTTTCTTTTCTTCACATCCTCACCAGCATTTGTTAGCTTTTGTCTTTTTGATAATAGTCTTGCTAACAGATAAGGAGGTGATAACTCATTCATTGTGGTTTTGATTTGCCTTTCTTTTTTTTTTTTTTTTTTTTTTTTTTTGACAGAGAGGCAGGCAGAGAGAGAGAGAGAGGGAAGCAGGCTCACTGCTGAGCAGAGAGCCCGATGCGGGACTCAATCCCAGGACCCTGAGATCATGACCTGAGCCGAAGGCAGCGGCTTAACCCACTGAGCCACCCAGGCGCCCCTGATTTGCCTTTCTTTGATGATTAATGATGTTGAGTACTTTTCAAGTACCTGTTAGCCATTTGTATGTCTTCTTTGGAAAAAAATTTCTGTTCAGGTCCTTTGTTCATTTTTTAACTGAGTTTTTTTATTTTGTTTTGTTTTGTTTTCTTGCTGTTGAGTTTTAGAAGTTCCTTATTACTTTGAATAGTAATCTCCTATCAAAGATGTGGCTAGTAAATATTTTTGCCTATTTTTTTGCTTGCCTTTTCATTTTGTTGATTATTTCCTTTGCTTACCAGAAGGTTTTTATTTTACACAGTCCAACTTATTCGCTTTCATTTTTGTTGTCTTTGCTTTTTGGTGTCATATCAAAAATTTTCAAGACCAATGTGAAGGAACTTATTTCCTATGTTTTCTTCTATGGTTCCAGGAGTTTTATGGTTCCAGATCTTATGTTCAAGTCTTTAATCTATTTTGAACTGACTTTTGTGTAGAGTGTAAGGTAAGGGCCCAGTTTTTTTGGTGTTTTGTCTTGTTTTGGTTTGTTTGTTTGTTTGTTTTTGTGTGTATCACTATCCAATTTTTCCAGCACTATTTGTTGGAGAAACTATCCTTTCCCCATTGTGTATTCTCAGGTCCTCTGTCTATAATAAATCAAACATATATTGATTTATTTCTGGACTTTCTATTTTGTTCAATTTAGATATGTGTCTGTTTTTTTATGCCCAATCTATACTATTTTGGTTACTACAGCTTTGTAATAAAGTTTGAAATCAGGAAGTGTGATACTTCCAGCTTTGTTCTTGCTCAGAATTGGTATTCATTCTTCTTTTGTAAAGAAATGAAGCCAACTAGTCCTGAACTTTTCTTGATTGGAAAATTTTTGATTACTGATTGTCTCCTTACTAGTAATTATTGTGTTGAGATTTTCTATAATTTTATGATTCAGTATTGGTAGGTTGTATGTTTCTAGGAATTAATTCATATCTTCTCGGTTATCTAATTTGGTTATATAATCGTGTACAGTAGACTCTTATGATCTTCTGTGTCAGTTGTAATGGCTCTTCTTTCATTTATAATTTAATTTGTTCAAGTCCTCTTTCTTTTTTCCTGATAAATCTAGCTAAATATTTAACTATGTTATTATTTTTAAAAATGAACTCTTAGTTTAATTGATTTTTTCTATTTTGTTTTTGGTCTTTATTTCACTTATTTTTCCTTCCTACCACTAGCATTTGGCTTAGTTTGCTCTTTTTTACATAGTTCCTTGAAGTGCACAGTTAGAGGTTCCCCCCCCCTTAATGTAGACATTTATTGCTGTAAACTTCCCTTTTCAAATTGTTTTTGCTGACTCCCATAAATTTTGGTTGTGTATCCTTTTTGTCTTTTACTTGTTTCAAGACATATTTTTAATTTATTCTATTTTTTATTTGACCCATTGATTATTCTTGATTGTTCAATGTATTATATCTGGAGTTGTTGACTGGTGGGATTGTCAAGTATACAGGCATATGCATGCAAATGCCAGTGTAAATGAAGGCAATAGAAACCATGTCTGATTCAACATAGTACATAGGAAGCTCCCCTGAGATCTCTCTAGATATAAGTGTCTTTGTCTATTGTGATCGATAAGTGATTCCTACTCCCTTTTATCAAAGGGCCATTTATTTATGATATGGCTCTCTCTCCATTCACTTTTTTTTTTTTTTTCACTCTCTTTCCATTTTATTTATTTTTTTTTCAGCGTAACAGTATTCATTCTTTTTGCACAACACCCAGTGCTCCATGCAAAACGTGCCCTCCCCATTACCCACCACCTGTTCCCCCAACCTCCCACCCTTGACCCTTCAAAACCCTCAGGTTGCCCCAACCTCACTTCTATTTGGACACTATCTCCTTATCAAAAGCAGCTCTTGGAATTTATACTCCTATCAAATAACAATGCTGGACAGCCAATAAAAAATGGTCATGTTTGTGATTCAACATCCTTTTGAAGTTTTTTGACAAAGACATATGTAATGAAGTATAAAATTGCATCCATCAGATTATCAGAATTTAAAGTAAGAAAAGTTATCAAAGTAAATGGAGAAATCACCACTTCAAATTTGAGGGGAGCTTGGGTGGTTCAGTCGGTTAAGCATCTGCCTTCAGCTGAGGTCATGATTCCAGGGTCCTGGGATCAAGCCCCTCATTGGACTCCCTGCTCATCAAGGAGCCTGCTTCTCCCTCTTCTTCTTCCACCCTGCCTTCCTTGGGTTCTCTCATTTTCACTCTCTCTCAAATAAATAAATAAATAAAATCTTCAAAAAAAACCCAAAAAACAAACAAAAAAACTTTCAAATTTAAAATAGGGTTTGACATATGTTTTCCCTTGTCTTATCCCACAGAATGGCTTCATAAAGATAAAAATATCTCCCAAATTACAACTATGCAAAATACAAGTATGCAAAACTGTTTCATCTTAAAGTTTCCCTAGAATAATATTCTCCAAGTGTCATTCCTAGAGCAGAAGCATCAGCATTAATGTAAATATAGAGCCCTAACCCAGATGTATGGGAGCAGAATGTTGGGGACAGGACCCAGCATTCTGAGCTATAACAAGACTAGAGGTCATTCTGTAATAGAGGTCTATATAACACGGCCTCCAGGTCATTCTCGTTCAAGTGAAATCTGAGAACTGTTATATTAGAATATCAGCAACAATTCTAATACAAACATCATACAATGCATAAGAAAAAAATTAATGAAGTAAAATTTGAATCATTATAGTGAGTGGGAAATGTCAGCAATTACTAGAGTCTAAGGAAAAGAAGACCATGACTTATTAATTAATTTCAAGATATTTATTACACATGATGTTTAAGTTACCAGGGTTAGTTGCTAACTATATAGTTGTGGCAAAAGCTATATGCTTCAAGATTACGATATAAAACAAATGGAAAATAGCAGTACTAAACACAAAGACCACACAAGAAAAATATAATTACACATTTTATTAATTTTATATAAAATATTTTATATAAAACATACAGGTTGCTATGAAAGAGTTTAAAAGAAAGATGTAATTTAGACTCAGGGATCAGAGAAAATCATTCTGAGGAATTTATAACTTTTTAAATGATCTTAAAAAAAAAAAAAAAAAAGTCCAGATAATAGCAGTAGGGTAGTGGAAAAGGGGAGCATTCCAGACAAAAGAAACAGAAAAAACGTGAAAAACCCCTCCCTAAGGAGAGATATCCATCTATTCAGAAAAACCAGAGTAGATGCTCTGAGACACTATCTAGATTTCCTCTTCAGGATGGAGGCACAGGCCTGCACCTCTTGCATCGATTTAGTACCACTCCAAACAGCCTTTCAAACTCTAGAGCTCCTGTTTGGACCACCTTGGGCTTTGGTTTTAAATGTAACCCTGTTCAACTGCTTTTGCCCAACCTTTTGCTTCCTTTACTTCCTTTCAGCTCCAATAAACCTCCGAAGCACATGTCTCTCTCTCAGCAGTCTGTTTCCAGGAAACCTGACCCAAGACAGGAAAAAATTCATTTTACCAGAGGGGGGTTAGAGAGGGTTAGTGGGAGATGTGGGTACGGACAGGCAAAGACAGATGCAAGCCCATGCTTAAGATAATGCATTTTGTTCTAAGTGGAATAAAAGAGGTGATTTTAACAGAGGACTTACCAAATATGATTTAAAATATCACCCTGGACACTGCATGGAAATAAAATGGACAAAGCTTTCTTCTCACATATGGGTGTAAAATAAAGGGAATGGCATGCCTTTCCTCTCATGATGATATTTTAATTTTAACACCCTGTGGTCCTTCATACTTAGAATTCTAAGTCATTGCCATTCTTAGAACAAGAATAAAATTATTTCATAAATGAAGTTTCAAGTTCCTTGGAAAAGTCTCAAATTTTCTAACTCTGAATTCTCAGGAGCTATTTTTATTTTATTTTATTTATTTGAGTGAGAGAGATAGAGAGAGAGCACAAGTGGGCAGAGGGGCGGCGGGAGAGGGAGAAGTAACTTCCCAGCTGATGATTAGCTCATCATGGGGCTGGGTCCCATGGGATTCCCCTGCGATCATGACCTGAGTCCAAGGCAGATGCTTAACCAACTGAGCCACCCAGGCGCCCCTGAATTCTCAGGAGCTATTATCACAATTCTGAATACATAGCAAATGCTGGATACTGAAGTTAAAATAAAAGTTGCTTTGGGCATGTGAGCAGCCAGAAAGGCATTGGCTCTCTCCAGGATGCTTCATCTGCCCTCATCATTTCTGAGAGTTCACTGCAGCTGCCTGGAGTCAGTTTCTTTGCTTCGGCAAGCATAAGGACTGGATATATCTACACACTAAGAATAGATTTGTCTCCTGAGAGCAGGCTCATATTAAGCAAACCCCTAGAGACAGATGTTTAATGCCTGAACTTAAAGGTAGATCAGCACATTTTCCCTCCTTCAGCAAGCTATACTAAAAGTCCAAATATGACTAAGATGCTATCTGAACATGTGCTAGTCTACAAGTCAAATTACAATCAGAAATGTGTTTGGTAAGCACAGAATCAGAAAAAAGGAAAGTCTCTGTGATCTGAATGTGTAAAAGCATGATTCTACTGACACAACCTGATTCATTCATATCCAAAATACGGGTTTTTGTGCTTATTAAGACCAGAAAACAAGTATCTTGGTGCTTAAATAAAAACGTGCAAAATATGCTTTCCTGATGTTTCCAGATTCAAGCAGAGTCCTCATTAAAGAAATACATTTTTTCTTAATTATGTTAATTATTTTAATGAGGTTTTAGTCAATTCTTGCTAGAGAAATATCATGCCTTTAAAATGATTTTCCCCCATCTCTGACATGACTCTGTTTATGATAATTTTATAATTCAGCTCAGATGTTTATGTTATTTCTGTTATTTCAGAGAAGGGAAGCTTATTATTTGGGTAGAAGCTAATTTCTGTCATTTTTTACCACTGTGTAGTGATTATACTCTAATACTTGAGAGTGACAATTCTATTGTGTCATAGACAATATCTTTTGAAATCCTTGTAATATGTGTATGTAATATGTTAATATGTGTAACTGTATTAATTACTCAAATCGATGAAGAGTGAGGGAAAGAACTTCTCTATAGAGTAGCACACTATTTATTGAACATTAAATGTCTGGATTTGTTAATAGTCAAGAAAGCACAGAACCACCTATGCAAAGACTTAGAGATATACATAGATTGGAAATATGGCTTCCAGAAAAACTCTTGGAAATAATTCAGTTGATACTTTTGGCTTCTAAATTCCCCTTTATCACAAGAGTGAGAATAGTCATTGCTATATTATAATGTATACATTTGTGAAGGATAGTAATTAAATTACCCGATATAGTTATTCTATTGCCAAGTTAAAAATAAAGTAAAATTTCATCCTGTAAATTTAGATGAAATGTTTTATTGTTAAAAAGGTCAACCATGAATTTGGACAAGTTCAGTATTTTAGTGATAAATTTTAATTTTAGCCAGAGATTAAGAAAAAGAATTAGTCCCTAATGAAAGAAAGAAGCAGGAAGAAGAGCAGTGTGGTGGAGTAAAAGAAACAGGACGCAAAAGACTCTAGTTCTTTTATCTAGTATTTCCAATTAGTAGATTCCCCCAAACAAGATAAAGATAATAATATGTGCACCATCCCAACACTTGTCTATTGTGGTTAGTTGAAATAATGTAAGTGAAAATAAAGACATATAAATGTTACTGAAATTATTACACATTTTATAATGTGTATATGATAGATAATTATTGTAACAAAATAAATTATTATTAATATAATAATAGTATTCATAATATTTTTACTCATAATGACAATAAAATTTGAACATCTTGGTTATTACAACTCCGTACTTATTTAATGAAAGGAAAATTAGATAAGACTAGAATAATTAGAAAGTAATTCTTTATTAGCTTTTTCTTAATCATCAAATACTTGAAAATTAACCCTGTTCTTGATGTTTTCAAAATCAGACTCTATATTGACAAGCATATTTATAATAAAAGTGAAAAATATTTGTTTTATTCTTTTTGTCACTTGTTTTGGTTTTATTTTTGTTCATTTGGAGACTAAAATTCAGAGAGCAGGGTTCAGCACTCGGTCGGGCACTGATCTGAGAAGATTAGCTGCAGGAGCATGAAGAGCAAGGTCCTGAGAGATGGGGGATCTTGGATTTGATTGACAGTCCTTGGTGAGCAGACAAACTGCCATTTGAGGTTGTTGCAATACACTGAGAGCTTCCTGAACCTGAACAGGACAATGGTGGCACCAGAGAAGCTGTTAAAGAACAAGAAATGGAGTAAACAGATTTAGCCTTATATTGACTCCATGAGAATGTCCCCCATAGGAAACTAACACCTGGCTCCTTTTTCATGGATGGATATTTTAAAAATATATAGACACAAAATATTTTCTTCTGGTCTTCTATTTCAGATCTTTTAGTGATTATACCGCACTGAAAAATATACACTCACTTAATTTGTGGCTGCAAAGTGCAACGTGAAAATACTCACCAGAAGGAGAAACTGATTGAGATTTCTCAGGAATGCAGAATAGTTGTCCACTTGAACCTCAAGTTCTTCATTCAATAGGTTGTGTTTGAACGTGACTGGTTAAACATCTATCTTTAACTCTGATTTTGCTTTACTATCAGAGTCTAACACTTTCCAACAACTTATATATGTCCCATGACACAAGTGATTGAAGATAAGCTAGGGAAGGACGAAGAGAGGAATTCAGGTGGAAGGAAATTGTTAACTTCTCATATGCCGCCACTCTGAGGAGCATTTTCAGTGGTAATGTATAGCGCCTATGTATAGCGCAATATATAGCAGGTATGGAGAATCCATTCACTGTTTGAGTTCTAAGATTTCCCATGGTATTTTCAAACTTTGGATAACTTCACAGATTAAAAGTTATCTGGCAGTTATCTTTGCTCTCCCTACAAGTTAATTTGGTACCACTGGAAAGGACCTTTGGCTAGATGGACCACTAGTTTCACCCAACAGCAAGATTTCATATTTCTCAAAGCACTTTCAGAAAACACCACAAAGTCAGTATTTAGTCACACATTTGTATAAGAAATTATATTTTAATAAACACATTCATGGGCATTTGTCTCTTGGATATTATTTTCCTCTGTTTAGTGGTATCTCTCATTTTCTTACCCATGTTATGAGCTCTGGAAGGAGGTCCTGGCTTATCCTTCTGCCTCCCTCATTAAAAACAAACAAACAATATTCCTTTGGCTATTCGAGGTCTTTTCTGGTTCCATATAAATTTTAGGATTATTTGTTCCATTTCTTTGAAAAAAATGGATGGTATTTTGATAGGGATTGCATTAAATGTGTAGATTGCTTTAGGTAGCATAGACATTTTCACAATATTTATTCTTCCAATCCAGGAGCATGGAACATTTTTCCATTTTTTTGTGTCTTCCTCAATTTCTTTCATGAGTACTTTATAATTTTCTGTGTATAGATTCTTAGTCTCTTTGGTTAGGTTTATTCCTAGGTATCTTATAGTTTTGGGTACAATTGTAAATGGGATTGACTCCTTAATTTCTCTTTCTTCAGTCTTGTTGTTGGTGTACAGAAATGCAACTGATTTCTGTGCATTGATTTTATATCCTGACACTTTACTGAATTCCTGAACAAGTTCTAGCAGTTTTGGAGTGGAGTCTTTTGGGTTTTCCACATATAGTATCATATCATCTGCGAAGAGTGATAGTTTGACTTCTTCTTTACCAATTTGGATGCCTTTAATTTCTTTTTGTTGTCTGATTGCTGAGGCTAGGACTTCTAGTACTATGTTGAATAGCAGTGGTGATAATGGACATCCCTGCCGTGTTCCTGACCTTAACGGAAAAGCTTTCAGTTTTTCTCCATTGAGAATGATATTTGCGGTGGGTTTTTCATAGATGGCTTTGATAATATTGAGGTATGTGCCCTCTATCCCCACACTTTGAAGAGTTTTGATCAGGAAGGGATGCTGTACTTTGTCAAATGCTTTTTCAGCATCTATTGAGAGTATCATATGGTTCTTGTTCTTTCTTTTATTAATGTGTTCTATCACATTGATTGATTTGCGGATGTTGAACCAACCCTGCAGCCCTGGAATAAATCCCACTTGATCGTGGTGAATAATCCTTTTAATGTACTGTTGAATCCTACTGGGTATTTACCCTAAAGATACAAACATAGTGATCCGAAGGGGCACGTGTACCCTAATGTTTATAGCAGCAATGTCTACAATAGCCAGACTATGGAAAGAACCTAGATGTCCATCAACAGATGAATGGATAAAGAAGATGTGGTATATATACACAATGGAATACTATGCAGCCATCAAAAGAAATGAAATCTTGCCATTTGCGACAACGTGGATGGAACTAGAGCGTATCATGCTTAGTGAAATAAGTCAATTGGAGAAAGACAACTATCATATGATCTCCCTGATATGAGGACATGGAGAAGCAACATGGGGGGGGTAGGAGATAGGAGAAGAATAAATGAAACAAGATGGGATTGGGAGGGAGACAAACCATAAATGACTCTTAATCTCACAAAACAAACTGGGGGTTGCTGCGGGGAGGTGGGATTGGGGGAGGGGGAGCGGGCTATGGACATTGGGGAGGGGAGGCGAACCATAAGAGACTATGGACTCTGAAAAACAACCTGAGGGTTTTGAAGGGTCAGGGGTGGGAGGTTGGGGCAACCTGAGGGTTTTGAAGGGTCAGGGGTGGGAGGTTGGGGGAACAGGTGGTGGGTAATGGGGAGGGCACGTTTTGCATGGAGCAGTGGGTGTTGTGCAAAAAGAATGAATACTGTTACGCTGAAAAAATAAATAAAATGAGAAAAAAAAAAAGAAAAAAAAAGTATAAAAAAAAGTATAAAAAAACAAACAAACAAACAAACAAACACAACAACAACAACAACAAAACCAGAAACACTGAAAAATAAAATAAAATTCAAGAGCAAACAACTTTTCTTTTTTGGCCCTCCATTTTCTGTAGGTACAGGCACACTGATGTCAACTTTAAAACAAATGTAGAACGGATTTGTTTTATAAAGCTTTTGCTGCCAAATGTAGTGGATACAAAGCCTTTCCTTCTTGGTTCACTGCTTATGTATAATGCAAATGCTGTGATAGCTCAGCAAGATATCATAAGGCATAATGATTCAATTGATAGTGTTTGTAATGTTGGATTTTCTTGCATTTGAAAGCATGGGTGATGAGATGTTCAAAACGTGGCTGAGTCAAGCCATCCCCCGTAGAAATGGTTCCATCAACATGGCTGTGTGATTCCTCTACTGTCATCTCACATAGCCACCGCCAGAATAAGCTTTCCAAAACACATTCCACCCTGCCCCGCTGCTGTTCAGGGAGCTAAAATTGATCCGTACCGCTTACCACTTCAAGTTAGGAATCCATATTCCACTTATTTATTGAGTCAGCAAGTATTTATTGAGCTCCTACTATAGGATGAAACCATTCTAGAGGCTAGAAATACAATTGTGAATAACACAGAAGTGCACAACAGCCTTGCATCCTCTTTACCTGATTCTCTAGATTCTCTAGCTAGTATACCTAACTGAAGTCTATTATAGTTATTCCACTGATGCTTTGTATATCCTGACTGCTCTCCACTTACAAAATGTAGATTTTTTTCAGTTCTTTGACTTGCAACTTTTTTTTTTTAATGCAGCTTTATTGAGCTTAAAGGAAAAGAAAAAAAATTCTTCTATGACTTGTCAAGTTCTTCCTGCTGGACTAACAAATTTATATGAGGAAGATAAACATGAGAAAAAAAAAAAACCCACAAAGTTTAATTACATGAGCACAGGGACCCAGAAATGAAATTAAGAATTACAAGAATTACCAAGGCAGAGAGTTTTTATGCTCTTTGAATAAGGAGAATAAATCTATAAAGAATTGACAGGGCAAAGAAAACTTGACTTTGTGAGCTTCAGTGAAGAAGGAATTCTGAACAGAATTTGGGCTGGAGTGATAAATTAGTAAAAGTAGAAGAGTTGTTTATACACCCTTCTAGGCCCTGAGTTTCCTATCTCTGGTGATAAAGATGTTTCTGTACCTCATTTTCCAAGAAAAGTACCTTTCACAAATGGAGATTATTTCCTGCTTTCAGGGGATTGTGGGCATTCTGAGTGTCCTTGTGCAGGCTGTCTCTTAAGTAACTTTTATTTAAAATGATCAATATGCAAGGTGACACATTTTAGGGCACACTTGGGGCAACACATTTTGTCCCTTGGCCCCTACAAGGTATAATTGATAAAATTGTAAGATATTTAATATTTACACCATGATTACTTAATATATGTATACATTGTGAAAAATCTCCCCACTAAGTTAATTAGCACATCCATTACTCACGTATTTATGTTTGTGTGCGTGAGAGAACAATTAAGTGCTGCTGTCTAAGCAAATTTCAATTATATAATATAATGTTATCAACTATAGTCACCATGTTATATACATTAGATCAGGCTTTTTCATCTTATAACTGAAAGTACACCCTTTTCCCAATCCCTCCTTATTTTCCTCACTGCCCCTCAGCCCTAGACAACCACTTTCTACTCTCTGTTTCTTTGAGTTTGATTTTTTTTTTTTTTAAGAGTCTACACACAAGCGATACATGAAATATGTGTCTTTCTATGTCTGGCTAATTTCACTTAGCTTAATGCTTTCAAGGTGCATCCATGTTGTTGCAAAGAGGAGGATGTCTTCCTTTCACATGGCTGAATGATATCTGATAAGAAGTTGTGTTTTGTTATTGTTAATATTAGAGGTTTTTTTTGTTTTTTTTTTTGTTTTTTAAAGATTTTATTTGTTTATTTGACAGACAGAGATCACAAGTAGGCAGAGAGAGAGAAGGAGAAGCAGGCTCCCCTCTGAGCAGAGAGCCCGATGCGGGGCTCCATCCCAGGACCCTGGGATCATGACCTGAGCCGAAGGCAGAGGCTTTAACCCACTGAGCCACCCAGACGCCCCAATATTAGAGTTTTTACTTACTGTTTTCAGTAAGGAATGAAAATCAGATTCATGGGCTCATATCCTATATTACTGAACATAGACTAGTGAGGATGTGTCTCAGCTTTGGTAAAGCACATGTGAACTTGATTATGATGTCTCATTAATAAACATCTCCTTCTCACAAAAATTGCCCAGTGTGCGGTTCTTCTGTTTTAACCTATATGCATGAGGATTTTTGTTTTTAAAATAGGGTATGCAAATGTGCAAATACTCTTAATAAGAATGACTAGAGGAAACAATTTCTTTTTCAGAGTTTTGAGTGTGTTATTTGGCATTTGGGAAAAAAAACAACAACAAGCAATTGTTTTGAAAAATGAAGTTCTGACCTAGTTCTGATATTTATGTTTTAGGAAAATTATTAAAGTATATTTCCACACAAAAAATGAACATTTGCTTCTAGGCAACTTCAAAATACCCTTGAATTCCTAATGATAAAGTGAATTTTAAAATAGTTCTGGTGAATTCTGAATATTGTGCTATATTGAAAAGACCACATTTTCCAGTGTGATTAATGACCATTTTATTATCTTCACTGCATTTCTTTTTTTATGAGTAACATCTATTTCAAAATATGGTATAACTGGAACTTTCCTGTTGAATTGAGTCACTAGCCAGATATAAGCTACAAAAGAAAGTAGAAAAGAGGCAAGAAAATAAAGAATGTGGTGGAGTTAATTTCCCATAGAATTCTTTATCGGTCGAGGATTGCCAGCCTAAAAGACATACTAACTTTCCTAATGCTATGGTTCAAGGGTTTTATTCCATTGTGCTTTTAAAAACTTTCCTTGGAGCATTTATAGTACATTCCATCTTCAAAATAGTTTAAACTGTCAACTAGCTAGTCCTCACAACACCCCTTTGAGGCAGGTAACCATTATTATTCTCATTTTACACTTGGGAAAAAAGGATAAAATGGTTAAAAAAGAATAGTGACTCAGCCAGAGCCCTGAAGCTGAATTGCAGCTTATTACAGAGACCTATCTTCAGTCAAAGTTTTCTTTTAATAGCTACCCTTATAATCATGTAGGTTTAGTTAATTCAAATATTCACTAAGTAATAATTGAGCAACAACTTGATACAACACTTAATTTCTGGATAAATTTGATCTTACATCCACAAAGTGATTATAAAGTAATACACACAGGTGTGTTTGTGCAGAAGCACAGAGACATGCATGTGTGTACATGTGCGTGTGTGCATGTGTGTCCGGAAGACAGTTGTGATACAAAATGCATGCAAATGATCATTCATTGCAATTTTTTTTAGGTACATAAGCAAGATGAAATGACTCAAGAAAGAGATACTTTCTATCTGAAAATGATCAGTGAAATTCTCAATGAGTTGATGTTATTCAGATTCCTCATATTTTGTAAAAATATTTACCTTTTGTCTTCAGTCTTACAATTCTAGATGCCTAAACCACTTCTCCCAACTATTCCAACTGCTTAGAACCAATGCCCTCTCAATTCTTCCCATAAATCTGCGAACAATTTTCTGACAGCCTAACTTGGTTATATAGTTTTCCTTGTTTAAAATTCTTCAAAGCCCATCAACACACAATCTTTGTGAACGACATATTCTACTTAAGTACCCTTCGTGATATTTGCTCTCAGTCAAATTTAGAAAAATGGACTCTGAAGGATACAATCTAACATTTCTATTGAAGCAAGCTCTCTCTATTCTTTTTCTTCGTCTCCAGGTTCACTGCTCCTTGCCCACCTATCATAACAACAATGATGCATTTGCACCATACTTTTACATACCTTTATGATTCATTGGTTATGCTCTACCAAAATAATTTGTTTATGGGTTCATTTCCCAACTAAGCTGTCAGCCACAGAATATAGTACTATCCTTTAAAATAGTAACTTAATAAGTACGTATTTAATGCTACTAAAAGAATGAATGACCTAGTTGGATATAGCAGTACTATGCACTCAAAAGTGTAGGGAACATCTCAAGTAAATGTCCTTAGAGATGACAAATTCATGACATAATTATAAAACAGCACATAATTCTGTTTGGCAGGAGCCAAGTAAAGAATAAGGACAGGGCAAGAGGGGTTATTTGGGATCAGATCACAGAGAATTTTGCATAATAATAATATCTGTACCAGTTTCCCACTTTTCCTAATACTCAGTATCTTTTTTACTTTGCTCTAAGCATTCTCTACCCCATTTTTTGAATTCAATAAAGCATCCGTTATTCCTTCTAATCCGATCTGTCTGTACAGATCAGGTCATTCTGTTTTTGTCACAAAATTACTTCTTAACAGATATCTATTAACTGATTCTCATTAATTTATCCCATATACACAGACTACTAGACTAATCTTCCCACAGTACATCTCTTATCTTATTGTTCTTTGCTGTAAAGAATCCTAATGATTCTCTGCTATCGCATAATACAAGCTGGGTTAATTGATTTCTACTTTTTCTTTTCCTTTATCTACATCTGCCTGAATAAAATGAACTGTAAAAAATTATTGCACCTAGAGAAATATAATGGAGTAATATTTTAAAAGAGTGATTATTTAGCTTTACAGAACATTTATTCCTTATGTCAAACTAGTTGAAGACATTTTGTGAAGAGGGCAGAATTTGTAAAGAAAAAAAAATATTACAAACCCAAGGTTTGAAAGGTTTATTAAGAGAATATTTAAGTTCCTAAACTACTTTGAGATTAAGGCTCATTATTAGATCTTTTCCTTCTTGGCACAAATAATACAAGTGTTTTCAGTTAACCTATCTTACTACTTTAAATTTAAGAAGACCAATTATGAAGATAGTTCTTCTGCATGTAAAGTCTTTAATAGCTGTTAATCACTTCCTATTCCCTTATATGTAATGAGGTTACTTTTTTTCTTTTTTCTTTTTCCTTTTGCTGGTATCAAAATTTTATCTTTGTCACCCAGCAGTTTGAATATAATTGTCAGGATGTAGATCACTGTGTCCTATCTGTAAATTTTTGAGATGCTTGGATCTGTAGATCAATTTTTCCCTCCATTTTAAAATGGACTTTTAATTTTAGACCAGTTTTAGATTGAAAAAATATTGGGAAGATAGTACAGAGAATTCTCAAATAGCACTATAGGGGCCAAGGACAGGCCGCTCCGAAATGTACCACCTTGTCATATCGATTATTTTAATAAAAGTTACTTAAGAAACCATCAATGCAAGAACACTCAGACCTTCCTCTGTCCTTGTGAAAGCAGGAAATAAATCTCTCATAAGAAAAATATCTCTCATGTTCTAAGAAGTAAAAAGAGATCCTTGTGATAAGGATCTGGTGATCAGAGATAGAAACTTTAAAGCCAAGAAAGCTGTAGAAACAAAACCTTATTTTTTTATACTTCAGCAGAAGTTCTGCCTAGAATTCCCTACTAATTAAAGCTCCCAACACCTATTTTCTTTACCCTGGCAATTTCTCATGAATTTATTGCCTAAACACTGTAAGAAATGCCTGCCTTGCTCATTTCTTCAGGTCTCAATTTCATTATTGGGCCTCTATGTGCACATAATAAAACATTGGGGTTTTTTCTTCTGTTAATCTGTCTCATTTAAATGTAATTGCTAGTCCCGTTGGAAGACCTTGAAGGAGAGAGGAAGAATTTTTCTTTCCCTACAGCCCACACTCAGTTTCTCTTATTATACATACCTTATATGATACATTTTTCACAATTAATGAACCAATATTGGCACATTATTATTATTAACTAAAATCTAAACTTTATTCAGATTTCCTCGATTTTTCTTTAATGTTCTTTGGTTATCTCCTATTCAAGATACTATATTATATTTAGCAGCTATGTCTCCTTCAGAATTTTTGATTTTGATAATTTCTTAGGTTTTTCTTGTTTTTGATGACTAACATTTTCAAGAGTTACTGATCAGATATTTTGTAAAATGTCCTTTAGTTCTGAGACTTGTCTGGTGCTTTTCCCATGATGAGACTGGAATAATATAGCTTGTTGAGAAAGAGTACAGAAGTAAATTACCATTCTTACCACTTTGTATTAAGGGTATAAATTATCATTATTATTTTTCACTATTTATATTAATTAACCTTGATCACCTGGCTTGAGGTAATGTTTGTAAAGTTTCCCCACTGTAAATTTACTTTTCCCCAGCTCTCTCTGTCTGCTTCAGAAGAATATCCCTACAGGTAGCCTGCACTTAAGGCAGAAGGGGTTATTTTCCACTACCTGGAATTATTTGGAATAATGTGCTTTTTTTTTTTTTTTTTTTTAAAGATTTTATTTATTTACTTGACAGAGAGCGATCACAAGTAGGCAGAGAGGCAGGCAGAGAGAGAGGAAGGAAGGAGGCTCCCCGCTCGATCCCAGGACCCTGGGATCATGACCCGAGCCAGGGGCAGAGGCTTAACCCACTGAGCCACCCAGGTGCCCCTGGAATAATGTGCTTTTGAAATCAAATTCAGGAAGTCTTTAGCCATTGTTTATTCAAATAGCTTCTTCAGTCCCTTTCTCTCTTTTTCCTGTCCTTTTAGGCCTCCCATTACATCTGTATCGTCATGCTTAATGATTGTTACACGAGTCACTGAAACTTTGTTGATTTTCCTTCTATCTTTTTTTCTCTCTGTTTTATGAACTAACTAATTTCTATTGATCAGTCTATAAGTACACTGATTTTTCTTCTTTAGTATCATGTCTACTGCTGAGTCAATCTTCTGAATTTCTCATTTTTGTTTTTGTTCTTTTCAACTCCAGAAATCCCATTTGGTTTTCTTTGAAGTTTTCTTCTCTGTCAAAATTTCCTATGTGTTGACTAATTATCATTATAACTTTCTTTGATTCTTTGAACATATTTATAATGACTTCTTTGAGGTCTTTGACAACCAAATTCAACATCTGAGTTTGAATATGGGTCACATTTTTGTATTTCCCTGCATGTGTTATAATTCTTAATTGAAAACTAGAAATCTTAGATACTATAGTGCACATAATATATCTGTATTCTGGTTTGTTGTTATTGTTTGTTGTTATTGTTATTGTTGTCATTGTTTGTTTGGAGTTTTTGTTTTTGTTTTTGTTTTTGAACCTACACTGGAACTGCAGAATGTGTCCTCCTTGTGGTATATACTTGCTGATGTCTCTGCTTAGTATTGTTTTTTCTTTTCTTCTTCTTTATATTATTATTGCCTTTTAGCCTGGCTTACTAGTGGCTGCATAGATTAGAGGTCAGTGGTTTGTGCAGAGCTTGTGTTCAAACATTTTCATCCCTTCTGTAGCTATCATTTCCAGAAACTTCTTGCTATTTTTTTTTTTTTTTTGTCTGTCCTACCCCAACTGGGACTGCATACCCCAACTGTGACTGCATACCCCAACTGTGACTGCTATCTTAGGACAGCAAAGCTGTGTTTTTTTTTTTTTCCATTCTAATTTTCTACCAGGTTTGTCCCTTATACCTGACAGCACCACAAGGTTTAGTGTCTCATTACAAATCAGTTTTCCTCCAGGTGGCTAGGTTATGGACAGTGGGGAGGATATGTGCTATGGTGAGTGCTGTGAAATGTGTAAGCCTAATGATTCATAGACCTGTACCCCTGGGCCAAATAATACCTTATATGTTAATTTAAAAAAAAGTTTGAGTTTGAGGAAATATACCAAATATTTACAGTGGTAAATTTATCTCTATGTAGTAAAATACAAGGGTATTTAAAAAAAAAAAAAGAAAGAGGAAGAAGAAGAAGAAGCAGCAAATGTTCTGTTCTCTTCTTTCTCTTATCTATGCCCATGTAAACTTCACCTTTGTGATCTAATCAAACTGAAGACCCTGGTGGGAGAAAAGACATGTAAATTGGCACAAGTTGCTGTTCTTACCCAAAGCTCTAATAGTTTTCCAAGAATATATTTTATTCTATTTGTTATCTACCTTTAATAATTTACGAAACCTGAAAGGATGATTTTTGATAATTTCATTCAGTTTTGTACTCTGTGTGTGTCTAAAGACTCACCAACTTCTTCACACTGTGTTTTGTTTTGTTTTGTTTTGTCAGAGAGAGAGAATGTGAGCACAAGCAGGGGGAGCAGCAGGCAGAGGGAGCTCCTGCTGAGCAAGGAGCCCCATTCAGGACTTCATCCCAAGACCCTGGGACCATGACTGGTGCTGAAGGCAGACACTTAACTGACTAAGCCACCCAGGTGTCCCTCACACTGTCTTAATGGAAGTCTTTCTCCAACATGCAGAGGTATTGGAAGTTACTGCTCACAGGACTACTGCTCCTTCAAGTGACTCATTTTCAGGGATTAAAAAGATATTTCATTTTCTCAGTGAAAGAAATTGCCAACAAATATATCATTTACAAATATCTAATCAGGGTTAATATCCAAAATATATAAAGAATTTATACAACTCAACACCAAAAAATAGCAAATAATTCAGTTAAAATGTGCAGAGAAACTGAATAGATATTTTTCCAAAGAAGACACACAAATGGCCAACAGAGAAATGAAAAGTTGTTCAATATCATTAATTAAAGGGAAACATTAATCAAAACCACAATGAAATACCACCTCACAACTGTCAGAATGGCTAAAATAAAAAACATAAGAAATAGCAAGTTTTAGCAAGGATGTGGACAATAAGGAACTTTGTGTACCATTGGTAGAGATGCAAACTTGCAAGTTTTAGCAAGGATGTGGACAATAAGGAACTTTGTGTACCATTGGTAGAGTTACTGTGGAAAACAATATAGAGTGTCCTCAAAAAACTATAAAGAGAGTTACAGTATGATCCAGTAATTCCATTACTGGGTATTTACCCATAGAAAATTTTTAAAAACTAAAAAAAGAAGCTAGTTAAATACTTTCAAAGTGAATGGTGTGTGAATATGAATAATAGCAACGTCAATGGGCAGGAAGAGAGATGGATAAAAGAGAAACAAGGTATTTTTATGAGTATTTTATCTTCAGAATCTGTTGTGCTAGACACTAAAAATTATTTTCTTAGGACTAATAAAAGTTTTCTAAAGTATATAAAAGATAAGAGACATCCAATATGACTTAACTATAGCTGTAGTTCATGCAAACTATACTGCATAATTTAATATTAATAATACATTATAGGATTTTTTTCTCAGACTGCATGCCATTTTAAATAACCTATTTGAAGTAACACCCTGATTATTTGTTAATTGTATGAGTTTCTTATTTACAAGTATCAAGTTTCAGTCACTAAGGAATTTATGTTAACCTCTCATTCAATATATCATTTATACACTCTTTGGTAGTAGATAAAGTAAATATATCTCTAGCACAAAAATGTCTTTAGGTAGGTAAGAACATGACAATACAGAAAATTCAAATTACAAGTGACAGGATAGCGTGACTTTAACATTAGGCTTTCTCATTTATAAATTTTTCCTAGAGCAATGGCATTTCAACAGTGTGAGAAACCCCAAATTTCTTTTTTTTAATATATTTTTAGTTTCTAGACAAAAAATAATTTCACAGAATATAATAAAAAGGTTTAGCAAAAATCTTACTAGCAACATATATAGTCTTTTAGTATTTTACATGAAATGTATATTAGATTATGTACTAGTATGTTATTAAATGTTCCATAAACTTCCAATATTTATTTATTTATTTATTGGGTAGAATTTATCATATTATTTTAATAATATTATGTCAACAGTGAAATGTCCCTTGATAAGCAAATCTGGAGATATGTATGAATATATCTGATTTGTATAGGTATATGGAAGAAAAATATTTACTACTCCACAAATTTCATGCTAAATTAATAACCAATATCAACTTCAAAACTAATAACCAAATTAACAGCTGTTTTTAATCAGAAATTTAAAAAATTACAACTACTTAAATACCACCACTGTTAATACTCTGAAAACAAAGCGAAACACCCTTCATGAAAACTGTATAGCTTCAAATTTTCTGTTTCTACAGAGTAGGAATTTTAATGCTTTTCTTTGTACCCTGACTTAGAGACTGTACTAAATTTTTTATACGAACTAAATTAAATATAAAGACATTTAAATTCTTTTCCTCAATTATATTGTTATGATGAAAAATTTCTTGTTTTAGTCAGTACCAGAATCTTAAGAGAAGATATTTTACATGGAAAAATAATAGGATAAATCATTTACAATGTTTCATTGATGTTAAAATTAGTACTTTTCCTACTTTAAAATCAAAAGAGGTTTTACAACTTAAACTGTCTTAAGGTTATAATTGGTGGTCCCAGTATCCTTAAAGTGCTCTGTGATCCATTTTTCTTTGTAAGCCAGACCTTACAGTGGAAACTATAATCATTCAGTTGGAAAACCTAAATGCAGTGGGAGTTAAGTTCATCTCAGAATGTCAGGGACCAAGTGGAGACACTCAATCACCAAAAGCAAGGTGGTCATGGTTACCATAAAGGGCAGCAAAGTCAAAGCACAATCAGATACTCTGACACGTTCAGACCTACAGCTTGGGCTAGTTAATCATATTGTTCCTAGAAGTAAAATGGATAGGAAGCCTACTAAATTTTTACTTAATCTGTATAGGCAGAAAAGTTCTAGGTCAAATGAACAAAATCCAACTTGAATCTTAAAAACAGAGAGTCATGTCCCCTCAATCAGTTCTTAAACTGGAATCAGTTTACCCCTTGTATGATGAGGAGGCCAGGTTCCCTTGAAGAAAGACCCAGTATACTACAGAAAATATATACCATTAATCTTTTTCCTAGCCTTCCCCAAAGGGACCTATGGCCTTGGACCAGAGTAACTATACATTGGAGAAAAGGAAATAATTTGACTTTTAGGGGAATACTGGACATTGGCTGTGATCTGACAACTGATTCCGGGAAATCCAATGTCACTGTGGACCTCCAATCAGAGTAGGAATTTTGTGTCATGTGATCAATAGAGTTTTAGCTCAGGTCTATCTCGCAGTGTACGCAGTGGCTCTCTGAACCCATTCTTTGGTTATCTCCTCAATTCTAGAGAACATAATTGGTGCAAACATATTTAGCAGCTGGCAGAATTCCTACATTGGTTCCCTGACCTGTGGAGGGAAAGCTGTTATAATGGCAAAGGCCAAGTAGAGCCATTATAACTGCCTCTACCTAGGGAAATAATAAATCAAAAGCAACACCATCTTCCTGATGGGATGTAGAGATTAGTGCTACCATTAAATGCTCAAATACTGCAGGGGTGGTGATTTCCTCCACATTCCTATTCAGCTCATCTATATGGCCTGTTCAGAAGACAGATGGATCCTGGAGAATGACAGTAGACTACCATAAGTTTGCCCAGGTGGTGACTCCACCTGCATCTGCTATGCCAGATGTGGGTTCATTGATTGAGCAAATTAATACATCCCTTAGTACCTGGGCATGTAGTTAATGATCTGTCATTTTTCCTCCATATCTGTTCATGAAGTCTACCAGAAGCAGTTTGCTTGCAGTTGGTAAGCCCGATAATTTATCTTCACTGTAAGACTTTGGGGATATATCAACTCTTGACTCCTGTGTCATAATTTAGTTTGGGGATTTCAATTGTCTTTCTCTTCTGTAAAATAACACATTGGTCCATTACACTGATGACATTATATTGATTTGACCTAGTAAGGGAGAAGTAGCTACTATTCTACTGTCATCAAAGAAATTTGTCAGAGGGTGGGATAAAAATACAGCTAAAATTTAGGGGCCTTCTGCTGCAGTGAAATTTCTAGGGGTCTTGTGGTATGGAGAATGTTGGAAATATCCTTTCTAATGTGAAGGAAAAGTTATTACATCAAATCCTTGAACAACCAAGAAAGAGGTAGCACAATACCTAGCAGGCCTTTTTGGATTTTGGAGCCAACATATTACTCATTTAGGTGAGTCACCCCAGCTCACTTACAAAGAAACCTGAAAAGCTGCTAGTTTTGAATGGTTCCCAGAGAAGAGATGGCTGTGCTACAGATTTAGGCTGCTGTGCAGGCTGCTCTGTCACTGGAGTCTTATGACCCAGCAGGCCTAATGATACTTGAAGAATCAGTGACAGACAGAGAAGCTGCTTGGAGCCTTTGGGAGGTTCCTATAGTTGAATTTTAGTATAGGTCTATAAGATTTAGAACCAGCAACCCCCCACCCCATAATCTGAAGATAAATACTTTTCTCTTGAGAAACAGCTCTTGGACTCTACCAGTCTTTAGTAGAGACTGAATGCTTGACTATACACCAGCAAGTTACTATGAGACTTGAGTTACTCATCATCAACTGGATGTTATCTGACTCATAAGGCCAGTTGGGTGTTTAAAGTAAGACTCTGTGATCAAAATGAAATGATACATGCATAATTGGGTTGAGTAGGCTCTGAAGGCATGGGAGGTGATATGAAAAGGTGGCCCCAAGTCCTAGGTCCCCACTCTTGTTACATTTCTTTCTTAGCCCCCCATCCCATTCTTATGGCCTCATGGGGAGTTCCCTATAATCAGGTGACAGAGGGAGAAAAGACCTCTGATTTAAAGATGGTTTTGCATGATATACAAACACTGCCTGAAAATGGACAGCTATAGCACTAAATCCCCTTTCTGGAGCAGTCTAGGTAGGACAATAGTAAAGGAAAATCCTCCTACTGAACAGAAATTCAGGCAGTGCACTTGGTTGTTCTCTATACTTGGAAGGAGAAATGGCCAAATATGCCATTAAATATCAGTTCATGAGCTGTGGCCAGTGGTTTAGCTGGATAGTCAGAGAATTGGAAAGAGCATGAGAATTGATGACAAAGAAATCTGGGCAAGAGGGATGTGAATCAAATTCTCTGAGTGGGCAAAAAATGTTAAGAAGTGTGAGCTTCATGTGAGTGTTCACAAAAGGGTGACCTCAGCAGGAGAGGATTTTAATAACCAATTCAATGGAATGATCTGCCCTCTGAATACTAGTCTCTTTTCCCAGTCACTCCTGTTATCATTCAGTGGGCTCATGAAAAAATGGCTATTGTGGCAAGAATAGAGGTTATGCATGGGCTTAGCAAAGTGGATTTCCATTCACCAAGTATGCTCTGGCCCCTGAAATTATACCATTTCTTTGGATGATTACCCAACTGCCTGGTAATAAGTTGATTACGTTAGGATAGACAATTACCCAGGGATATGGATTTCCTTTCCTGCATTCAATACTTCTACCAAAACTACCAACTGTTATAGCAAATTAAATGTAACCATGGACCTGTGCTCATGGAATTCACTGGTCTTACCATGTTTCCCACCATTCTGAAGCAGTTGGATTGATAGAAAAGTGAAATGACTTTTTAAAGACTCAGTTATAGCACCAGCTAGGGGCAATGCCTTACAGGGCTGAGACAAGTTTCTCCACAAGCCTTATGTGCTCTGACTCAGCATCCATTGTATGGAGCTATTTCTCTGATAGCTATGATTTATAGATCCAGAGATCAAGGGCTGGAAATGGAAGTGGCACTACTCATTATTACCCTTAGTTATCCATCTAAATATTCATATATTTGATTATGGATTATAGAAAGTTGCCCTATTCCTATTGGATGTGTTAGGCAAAATATATATATTTATATATATAATTTATAATTATAATTATATATAATTATAGATATAATTATATATATAATATTTATATATATAAAATATATATAAATATATATATATTTGAATGAAGGTTAAAAAATACATGAATTAAGAAAACATCTCACTAAAGGTTTTGAATAAAATATTCTGAACTTGAGGCAGAGTGACTAGAATAGAGTATTTCTGATTTTTTAAAAACATTTATTTATTTATTTATTTACTTACTTACTTACTTACTTTAGAGGGAGAACACAAGCAGGAGGGACAGAGGGAGAGGGAACGAGAATCCCAAGGTGAACAAGGAGCCCTTGGGATTTGCGGAGCTGGATCTCATGACCCTGAGATCATGACCTGAGCTGAAACCGAGAGCTGGGCACTCAACTGACTGCACCACCCAGTCTCCCCAGGTCTTTCTGATTTTTAGATCTCCACCTTTTCTATTAAAACAGGCTATCCCCTATTAAAAAATTCATCCAATCATACAATTAAAATTTTTACATAGTTAATTGGAAAAAAATAGCCATTTTATGGTAATAGCCATAGTAGTTGATTCTCTCTATGATCCATTTCATCCTAAATGATAGTCTAAGTCACTCGTGGTGATCTTTCTCTTTCCTTTTGCTACTACATGGCTTAGGAATAGCAATAAAAACCACTCCTTGACAATCAAAATGGAAACAAAGTGCACTGGTTGTCTTCTGGGAAAATTCTTTGCTGCAAAATAATACAAGAAAAAGAGAACAGTGTTTTTTTGGTTTATTTTTTTTCACTTGAAAATCATTAAGGCATATGTAATGCCTCTCTGATCAATAAGTTAAAAGAATAGAAGGCTTAACAAAGTGCAAAAGCAAACAATAAAGATAGCACAATTGAGAAATGGAGTCTATGTACTTTTGATAACATTACTAGCTTGTCACTTAAGCCAGCTTTGGATCACAACCATAACCCTGGACTTCTCATCAAGTGATACAATAGATTATTATTATATTTTAAGCCAACTTGATTCATGGTTTTGCTTACTTACAAGGGAAATTATGTAAACTTAAATGATTATTTTAATATCAGACTATTTGTGTATATTTTGTTCTATCCCATATAGTATGGGACTATGCAGAGTTCACTACATACCAAAAATAAAGACTGAGTAAATTAAATATAAAGATATATTTGCGGGCACCTGGGTGGCTCAGTGGATTGGGCCGCTGCCTTCGGCTCGGGTCATGGTCTCTGGGTCTTGGGATCGAGCCCCGCATCGGGCTCTCTGCTCCGCGGGGAGCCTGCTTCCTCCTCTCTCTCTGCCTGCCTCTCTGCCTACTTGTGATCTCTCTCTCTGTCAAATAAATAAATAAAATCTTAAAAAAAATAAAATAAAGATATATTTGCAAATTCTACACATTGGAAAAGTACATTTTCAATTGAGCTTCACATTTTGATTTTGTCCTCTTCGCATACATAGATGGATAGGTCAGATTAAAAAAAAAATAAGTCACTGGAAATGGTGATTGCCAGAAAAAAGTAGGTTGTTTTAGGTCATGTACAAGTAATTCATTGGTAAAGAATCAAGAAAATTGAGCTCTTTTAAGGCTATAATTATCTTATATTTGTATTATAACTGTTTTGATAAAAATAAGTATAAAGTACCTATAAAGTATCTGAATACATTACATGTCAGATTTTTAAAAAGATAATTTTAACAGTGTATACTCCAGGACTTATCAACATTCTTACAATCATTTAGTACAGTGGTCATTTAGACAACCCAAAAATCTACAAAAACAAGTAAGTATATATACCAATGAAGAGGGCTGGGTGATAACAAAGAGATTTTAGAGAATGCAAGGCCCATTTAAATGGATTAGCTCCTATGTAGTTTAAGTAGGGATTCCAATTTTCCCAAAGACCTCCTATACACCATTACTTTGGTGGCCTCCAATTAATCACACTGTTATTCATGTCATTATGAAATCACCTTCCGTAATAACTCTGGAATTTACCATGTGAGTAGATTTGCCCAATGGGATATTTCTAAGTGTGTCACAAGTAGAGTATTGATAACTAACAAATTCTTGTACTCAGGGACAATTCTGTTATGATGTTTCCTGTTGGGAACCCACCATCATAACATGAAGCAGCCCAAACAGTCAAGAGGAGAGGTCCACACACAGAAAACAAGACACCCAATCAATAGCCCCCAGTTGAGCTCCCAATCTGACCTCTAGACTTGGTCTCTCAGCCTACACCCCTACTAGAACAACCACCTATCCAACCACAGATTTATCAGATATAACAAATTGTTTGAATTCACTACACTTTGGGGTGGTTTATTACACAAAAAGATGTAATTGAAACACTCTTTAGTTCAGATACTATATGCACTTTTACTTTTTTTTCACTTTTTTAAAAATTTCTTTTCAGTGTAACAGTATTCATTGTTTTTTGCACCACACCCAGTGCTCCATGCAATACATGCCCTCCCTATTACCCACCACCTGGTTCCCAACCTCCCACCCCCCACCCCTTCAAAACCCTCTGGTTGTTTTTCAGAGTCCATAGTCTCTCATGGTTCAACTCCCCTTCCAATTTCCCTCAACTCCCTTCTCCTCTCCATCTCCCCATGTCCTCCATGTTATTTGTTATGCTCCACAAATAAGTGAAACCATATGATACTTGACTTTCTCTCTGCTTGACTTATTACACTCAGCATAATCTCTTCCAGTCCCGTCCATGTTGCTATGAAAGTTGGGTATTCATCCTTTCTGATGGAAACATAATACTCCATCGTGTATATGGACCACATCTGCCTTATCCATTCATCCGTTGAAGGGCATCTTGGTTCTTTCCACAGTTTGGCGACCATGGCCATTGCTGCTATAAACAACATAACAACATAACATAACATAACATAAACAACATACAGATGGCCCTTCTCTTCACTACATCTGTATCTTTGGGGTAAATACCCAGTAGTGCAATTGCAGGGTCATAGGGAAGCTCTATTTTTAATTTCTTGAGGAATCTCCACACTGTTCAATAAAGTGGCTGCACCAACTTGCATTCCCACCAATAGTATAAGAGGGTTTCCCTTTCTCCACATCCTCTCCAACACACGTTGATTCCTGTCTTGCTAATTTTGGCCATTCTAACTGGTGTAAGGTGATATCTCAGTGTGGTTTTAATTTGAATCTCCCTGATGGCTAGTGATGATGAGCATTTTTTCATGTGTCTGATAGCCATTTGTATGTCTTCATTGGAGAAGTGTCTGTTCATATCTTCTGCCCATTTTTTGATATGATTATCTGTTTTGTGGGTGTTGAGTTTGAGGAGTTCTTTATAGATCCTGGATATCAACCTTTTGTCTGTACTGTCATTTGCAAATATCTTCTCCCATTCCGTGGGTTGCCTTTTTTTTTTTTAAGATTTTTTATTTATTTATTTGACAGACAGAGATCACAAGTAGGCAGAGAGGCAGGCAGAGAGAGAGGAGGAAGCAGGCTCCCCACAGAGCAGAGAGCCCGATGTGGGGCTCGATCCCAGGACTCCGGGATCATGACCTGAGCTGAAGGCAGAGGCTTTAACCCACTGAGTCACCCAGGCGCCCCTGCCTTTTTGTTTTGTTGACTGTTTCCTTTACTGTGCAGAAGCTTTTGATCTTGATGAAGTCCCAAAAGTTCATTTCGCTTTTGTTTCCTTTGCCTTTGGAAGACATATCTTGAAAGAAGTTGCTGTGGCTGATATCAAAGAGGTTACTGCCTATGTTCGCCTCTAGGATTCTGATGGATTCCTGTCTCACGTTGAGGTCTTTTATCCATTTTGAGTTTATCTTTGTGTACGGTGTAAGAGAATGGTCAAGTTTCATTCTTCTACATATCGCTGTCCAGTTTTCCCAGCACCATTTATTGAAGAGACTGTCTTTTTTCCACTGTATATTTTTTCCTGTTTCATCGAAGATTATTTGACCATAGAGTTGAGGGTCCATATCTGGGCTCTCTACTCTGTTCCACTGGTCTATGTGTCTGTTTTTATGCCAGTACCACGCTGTCTTGGTGATCACAGCTTTGGAGTAAAGCTTGAAATCAGGTAACGTGATGCTGCCAGTTTTGTTTTTGTTTTTCAACATTTCCTTAGCAATTCAGAGGGTCTTCTGATTCCATACAAATTTAAGGATTATTTGCTCCAGCTCTTTGAAAAACACCGGTGGAATTTTGATCGGAATGGCATTAAAAGTATAGATTGCTCTAGGCAGCATAGACATTTTAACAATGTTTATTCTTCTGATCCAAGATCATGGAATGGCCTTCCATCTTTTTGTGTCTTCTTCAATTTCTTTCATGAGTGTTCTGTAGTTCCTCGAGTACAGATCCTTTATCTCTTTGGCTAGGTTTATTCCCAGGTATCTTATGGTTCTTGGTGCTATAGTAAATGGAATCAATTCTCTAATTTCCTTTTCTGTATTTTCATTGTTAGTGTATAAGAAAGCCACTGATTCCTGTACATTGACTTTGTATCCTGCCACGTTACTGAATTGGTATATGAGTTGTCGTAGTTTGGGGGTGGAGTCTTTGGGGTTTTCCATATAAAGAATCATGTCATCTGTGAAGAGAGAGAGTTTGACTTCTTCCTTGCCAATTTGGATACCTTTTATTTCTCTTTGTTGTCTGATTGACATTGCTAGGACTTCTAATACTATGTTGAACAAGAGTGGTGAGATTGGGCATCCTTGTCGTGTTCCTGATCTCAACGGGAAGGCTGCAAGCTTTTTCCCATTGAGGATGATATTTGCTGTGGGTTTTTCATAGATTTTATGAAGTTCAGGAATGTTCCCTCTAACCCTATAGAGGGAAATTAAAACTTTGAAGCATTTTAATCAGGAATGGATGCTCGATTTTGTCAAATGCTTTTTCTGCATCAATTGAGAGGACCATGTGGTTCTTCTCTCTTCTCTTATTGATTTGTTCTGTCACATTGATTGATTTGTGAATGTTGAACCATCCTTGTAACCCAGGGATGAATCCCACCTGGTCATGGTGGATAATCTTTTTAATGTACTGTTGGATCCTGTTTGCTAGGATCTTGTTGAGAATCTTAGCATCCATATTCATCAGTGATATTGGTCTGAAATTCTCCTTTTTTGTAGGGTCTTCGCCTGGTTTGGGGATCAGGGTAATGCTTGCTTCATAAAAAGAGTCTGGAAGTTTTCCTTCTGCTTCAATTTTTTGAAACAGCTTCAGGAGAATTGGTGTTATTTCTTCTTTGAAAGTTTGGTAGAATTCCCCAGGGAATCCGTCAGGTCCTGGGCTCTTGTTTTTTGGGAGGTTTTTGATCACTGCTTTAATCTCATTACTAGATATGGGTCTATTCAGGTTGTCATTTTCTTCCTGGTTCAATTTTGGGAGTTTATAGTTTTCCAGGAATGCATCCATTTCATCTAGGTTGCTTGGCTTATTGGCATATAACTGTTGGTAATAATTTCTGATGATTGTTTCTACTTCCTTGGTGTTAGTTGTGATCTTTCCCTTTTCATTCATAATTTTATTAATTTGGGCTTTCTCTCTTTTCTTTTGAATTAGTGTGGCCAGTGGTTTATCGATCTTATTGATTCTTTCAAAAAACCAGCTTCTAGTTTCATTGATATGTTCTACTGTATTCTGGTTTCTACCTCATTGATCTCTGCTCTAATCTTGAGTATTTCCCTTCTTGTATGTGGAGTTGGTTTGATTTGTTGTTGATTCTTCAGTTCTTTAAGGTGTAGAGACAGTTGGTGTATTCTGGATTTTTCAATTTTTTTGAGGGAGGCTTGGATGGCTATATATTTCCCTCTTAGAACCGCCTTTGCTGTATCCCATAAGTTTTGGACCGAAGTGTCTTCATTCTCATTGGTTTCCATGAATTGTTTAAGTTCTTCTTTGATCTCCTGGTTGATCCAAGCATTCTTAAGCAAGGTGGTCTTTAGCTTCCAGGTGTTTGAGTTCCTTCCGAAATTTTCCTTGTGATTGAGTTCTAGTTTCAAAGCATTGTGATCTGAGAATATGTAGGGAATAATGTCAATCTTTTTGTATCGGTTGAGTCCTGCTTTGTGACCGAGTATGTGGTCTATTCTGGAGAAGGTTCCATGTGCACTTGAGAAGAATGAGTATTCTGTTGTTTTAGGGTGGAATGTTCTGTATATGTCTATGAGGTCTATCTGGTCCAATGTTTCATTCAATGTTCTTATTTCTTTATTGTATTATTATATGCACTTTTACTTTAAAGAATACTTTATTTTCACAATATGAGTGATAGGCAGGATAAATATAGAATTTGTAACTTTTAATCTACTTCAAACTTCCCATTTTCCTAAAGAAACTGTTGACCTAAAGGTCGAATTGTAGGTTCTCAAAATTAGTGGCAGAGCCAGGTTATAGTACTAGTTTCAACAAGTAAGTCTGTGCTTAGAGGGGGTTTGATACTATATTTAGACAAGATGGATTCACAGATCCCTCTTCTAAGAAAATCTGGTAAAGTTAAAAAATACATAGAGGTGCCTGGGTGGTCCAGTCAGTTAGGCCTCTGACTTTGATCAGGTCATGATCTTAGGGTCCTGGGATCCAGTCCCACCTGGGGTTCCCTGCTCAGCAGGGACTCCTTGCTCAGTAGGAAGCCTGCTTCTCCCTCTGCCTGCTGCTCCCCCCTCCCCACGTGTGCGTTCTTTCTCTCTCTCTGTCTCTGTTGTGCATGCATGCTCTCTCTCTCTGTCGAGTAAATAAAATCTTTAAAAATAATATAAACAGTTATTTCACAGTTATATATACCATACAAAATCATTTTCAGTATTCTTCCCATTATCCAATTCTACCCACTTAAGAGAATGGGTTTCTCGGCTGGTTGTGTAAAAAGTCAGAAGAAGAAAGATGACTGGTGAGTTGCTGGAGTCAGGCCTAGAGTAGCAGAAGGATGATTTATTTAAACTGTTTCATGTAAGAGTTAAAAAATTCACAATTAGCAATTTAAAATCCATCCCTTCCACGTCATGGGTATACCATATTTATGTTCCTTCAGTACTGGAAAAAAACTTCCATATGTGTACAATGTTTTAAAGGAAAAAAAAAATTCCCTTCAGAATATCAATTCTAAAGCATACCCTCGCTTCTTACCATATGTACATTTCATTCTCAACATCTTTCTTGTCAAGTAAATGTAAATAATTCTGAAACCTTCTCCCCCTCACTGATAGTAAGCAGTGGCTTAGAATAGCCTGACAGTCAGCAAAAACCTTTATAAAAGCTTCTGTTATGAGACACAAAAGGAGATTAAAACACAGCCCTGTCAGTCTGCAGAAAAAGTAGATGTTGCTCATGGCTGGTTATTCTCTCTTCAGAGCACTGAACTTGGCAGTAAAATCAGTAGAAGTAAATGGCAGAGGCATGGAACTGGCAGGGATACGGCAGCCCCCGTGGAGAGGCTGTCTGCACATGACATAACAATAACCGTGGGATCCACGGGGCTACTGCTAGCGCACTGACTTCACTGGAGAAGCTGATCAAGTGGTGAATCAAGTATATGTTTTCAAAATATAGGTGCTTGGTTGTTCAGAAGCATAAAGAGGGAGATTATAGGCAGGGTGCTTAATAAAATGTTTAAAGATGTGTATCTGAGGACAAATAACATGAGAGGGGAAAAACACTTCGATAGACCAAAAAAAAATAATAATAATTTTATTATAGAAACTGATTACAGAGTGATGAGAGATAATGTTCACTCTCACTCTCTCTTTCTCTCACACTACATGATCACTAGGTCTTTTATTCTTTGCTTTGCTTATTGTCTGAGACATTTTTAGTATTTTTTCCGCATTTATTACTTTTTTTCTCAATTAAACTTGTTTAGAATAGGCTACATATAAATATTTAGATGATATAATTTAATGAATTATTTTCCCAGGGCTTATGGCCACCAAATACCACTTTCCATCAAAATGTGTCTGTACAATAACATTTAGTCTACTGGACATACAGGAATGGTGGAATTTATGCTAGAGCATGGCATAGTATGCTATGCAACAGAATACTGAACCGGCTTTTGCTTTGAAGCTCTACTTATTATCATTATATTTATATGTCCAAGAGTTATACTTGCACTTTCAAACATCTTGTAAGTAATAAGTAATATGTCATTTTCAAGATGATTTACTCGTTTCCTAAGTTACATGTAACTAATTTTGATTTTGGCACAAGCTTTGAAATTTTAATATAACCTCATTTTCCTTTCAATGTTTGGCCTGCTACATCATGGTATCTCACCACTCAGTTGTAAAATGTATAAAGAGAATAATGCAGCATGACCAACTGGGGTTTATCGCAAGGGTTTATCTCATGTGCAGCTGGTCTAACATTTGAAAACTAATTAGTGAATTTTTCCATGTTATCAGACAAAATAAGAAAAACCACATGAGGATGTCAATAGGTTCAGAAAAAACATTTGAGAAAATTAAAATTCATTTAAAATAAAATATCTTCACAAACTTGAAATAAAAGGAATCTTTCTCAATATGATAAAAGGAAAGCGTAAAACATCATATGTCATGGTGAAGGATTAAATACTTTCCCCCTAAGATTATGAAAAAAGCAATGATTTTGACTCTACCACTTCTATTGAACAATCTAGCCAGGGCAATAAAACAAGAGACATAAATACAAGGCATCTATGTCAGAAAGGACAAACTGATATCATATATATCATATATACATAATATATACATCATATATATATACATAATATATGAATACATACAAAAATATGAATACATCCATTAGTATGTATTCATACTAATATATGAATTTAACAATGTTGCAGGATATAAGATCAATTACAAAACAATTATATTTCTGTTTTTTTTTTTTTTTTGGTTTTATTTATTTATTTGACACAGAGAGATCACAAGTAGGCAGAGAGGCAGGCAGAGAGAGTGAGAGGGAAGCAGGCTCCCTGCTGAGCAGAGAGCCCAATGCGGGACTCGATCCCAGGACCCTGAGATCATGACCTGAGCCGAAGGCAGCAGCTTAAACCACTGAGCCACCCAGGCGCCCCAATATATTTCTGTATACTAACAGTAAACAATTGGAAGTTGATGTTTTAAAATACTATTTATTAAAAATGCCATTTATAATAGCATCAAAAATATTAATTAGGGCACCTGGGTGGCTCAGTGAGTTAAGCCGCTGCCTTCGGCTCAGGTCATGATCTCAGGGTCCTGGGATCGAGTCCTGCATCGGGCTCTCTGCTCAGCGGCGAGCCTGCTTCCCTCTCTCTCTCTCTGCCTGCCTCTCTGTTTACTTGTGATCTCTCTCTGTCAAATAAATAAATAAAATCTTAAAAAAAAATTAATTAATTATGGATAAATCTCACGAAAATGTTAAATACCTATAAACTGAAATTATAAAACATTGGTAAGAAAAATTAAATCAGACCTAAAGAAATAAATATATCTTGTCCATGGGTAAAAAGATTCCATATTTGCTAAATATTCCATATTGCTAAATTGTTAATATCCTAAATGGACAGATATATAGATTCATATAATCCCTATCAAAATCCTAACAACCTCTATTTTCTTTTTCCAGGAGGCTCTATTTTCATGTGAAAAGCCAAGAAAATTCTAAAATTGGTATGGAAATTAAAAGGTCCCCAATAACTAAAATGACAGGAAAGAAAAACAAATGTTCAGGACTTACACTGCCTAATTTTAAGACTTATAATATAGCTATATAATTTAGACACTAGAATATTGGTATAAATAAAGATAAGTAGAGCAACAGAGCAAAGGAAAACACACCCTACATATATGGTCTATTGATTGCTTTTAAAACCCTCAAAACAGGTTAACCAGGAAAGGATAATCTTCTAAATAAGAAGTGGGAGAAAAATCGCATAGTAATATCTTTAAAAATAAAGAAAAAAAAATTTCTGTCCCTAACATCATACAGTACACAAAAATATACTCAAAATGAAACTTGAATATAAATGTAAGAGTTGAAATTATAAGACATTATACGCTGGTAAAAATCTTAGTGCCTTGGACTTCACAAAGATATATAACAAAGAATGTATAAAATATAAAAGTCAGTGAATTGTACTTTATCAAAATTTTTAAAATTATTCTTCATAATACACTGCTATGATAATGACAAGGCAAGACATAGATCTGGGAGCAAACGCTTGATATATATGTATAGAGAGAGAGAGAGAGAGAGAATACACCTAGCAAAAGTCTTGTGTCCAACATACTTAAAAAACTTTTACAATTCAATATAAAAAACTAAGATTCCCAATTACAAATTGTCTAGATTTTGATGAACATTTTAATGAAGAATAAATATAAATGATAAGTACATGAGAAGATGTTCAACTTCACTAGTTATTAAGAAATCTACGTGTAGGGGCGCCTGGGTGGCTCAGTGGTTTAAGCCGCTGCCTTCGGCTCAGGTCATGATCTCAGGGTCCTGGGATCGAGTCCCACGTCCGGCTCTCTGCTCTGAAGGGAGCCTGCTTCCCTCTCACTCTCTCTGCCTGCCTCTCTGCCTACTTGTGGTCTCTCTCTGTCAAATAAATAAATAAAATCAAAAAAAAAAAAAAAAAGAAATCTAAGTGTAAATTACACTGTGATACCATAACACACCCACCAGAATGGATGAAGTTATAAAGATTAATCATACCAAATTTTGAAAGGAATATGAAAGAACTGGAACTTCTACATATTTCTAAAAGGAATGTGAAATATACAAGTAATATGAATAAAACAGTTTTGTACTGTCCTAAAAATCTAAACATACATTTGCCATGCAAACCAGCAGACTTATACATGGATATCTGTAGCAAATTTACTTCTTAAAAAAAGGAAATCCAAATACTTACTGATGAATGGATAAGCAAATTGTAGTACAAAGGAACAAATTGAAAGGTTGACAAAACAAAGGGTTGCTGAAGATGGAGAGTAACAGGTACTTACACACTTCTTATGGTTAGGAAACTTGGTTCAACCACTTTTAAAAAACTGATGGTACTTTTTTTCTTTTCTTCTCTTTTCTTTTTTTTCTCTTTCCTTTCTTTTTTTTTTTTCTTTTCTTTTCCTTTCCTTTTTTAAATTATTAAAGTATAGGTGACACAGACAGTATTTCTTTTTTTTTTCTCATTTTATTTATTTTTTCAGCGTAACAGTATTCATTCTTTTTGCACAACAACCAGTGCTCCATGCAAAACGTGCCCTCCCCATTACCCACCAGACAGTATTTCTTTAAGATAAATATACAACGACTCTATAAACCACACATTTATCCAAGAAAAATCATTGATTAGTATCAAAATGTTTTATAATAATGCTCATTTCAGCTTTATTTCTCAAAGTCAAAACTGGGGGTAGGGAGGGGAGGACTCAGGCTGAAATAGCACACATTTGCTTAGATTCAACTTCAAACAAAAACTTGCCTCCTGGCCTTCAGAATCTGTCTCAGCTTTTACACTGATGCCATGGTCTTCTCAGGGTAGCCCTGACAATTAGCTGAGAAAAGTTCTGGTCTCTGAAGTCTCTTTTGAGCAATATCCAGCCAATGTATGAGCAAGACAATAGTAGCCAAGGTTTCAATCTTTTGGGAGCAGCCCCCAACTAATGAACTACTAAGGACCTACCTGTCTCTTGGCACTGCAGGGTTCTACTAAGTGGATTGTCTCTGTTTGGAACTTACTTTTTTGTGCTGGTTGAGATCACAGTCCAATGATTATTCCATCTCTTTTCTTTCAGGGGTTAGTCCACAATATATTTTTTGCACATCAATTCTGTCTCAGTACCTGTTTCCCAGAGAACTTGCCAACTACAAACTCATCCATCAGTTAGTAAATGATAAATAGATATTAGTTTATTCACATAATGGAATACTCCACAGCACTAAAAACAAACCACTAATACACAAGCCAACATGGATGAATCTTACAGATATTTTGATGAGTAAAAACAATCAGACACAAAAGAATACATAATGTGTAACTCCATTAATATAAAGTTTAAGAAATGGCAAATCTAATCAATGGTGAAAGAAACTAGAATAATGATCACTGAGGGACTGGGAGTAAACTTGAAAGAAGAACATCAGACATTTCTGGGTTATAAAGATATTCTTTATGTTTACCTAGGTAATGATTCATGGGAGTAAACCCATGTAAAAAACACTGAGTTGCACATTTGAGATTTGTTCATTTTATATACCTCACTGAATGCATTTTATATTTCATTTTATTCCCCAATACCACATACACAGAATAAATTTTGAATTAATGTTTGTCCAACTTTGTCTTAGTCTATATTTGGGGACAACTGAATATTGCTGGAAAATTTTCATAAGTATACATTTCGGGAGAAAAATAAGTTCATGATCTTTTTCTTCTACTGGACTTTAAATTCTTCCCTGAAATCCTTTTACATTTCTCTATTCATTTCTTTTGGTGATTTTTCGTAGTGACAACTTAGCACATTCTCTAGGTCTCTAACTACCCTAAAACTATGGTCCTATCAGCCCTCTCTCACACTCCTTGTAAGTATATAACTCACTTCCCATTCCAAAGAGAAAATGCCATTGAATATAATATAATTTGCCATTACTTACATTATTTTAAAAAATAAGAAGTATACAAATAACAAAAAGTGACCTGTAACTACTCCCAGATGATATTATGAAATGAAAATACACAGAAAAAAATATTAAAATTCACAGTGGACTTTAGCAAGTTGCTAGACATAAGATCAATGCAATCAGTTGAATTTTTAATGCCAGCAAAAATTAGTAAATGCTAATTTGGGAAAGTGACATCAGAGAAAATAACCGAGTAAGGTATTCAAAGAATCAGTCCTTCCACGGGGCGGGGGGGGGGGGGGGGGTCATAAGAGGTCAAAGACTGACAAAATCAGCTTTTTGGATTTCTGACATCTATTTCAAAGCACACAACAACCAAATGATTGCCTAATGAGGAGAAGGACAGTTGAAGTTCAGTCAAAGAGTGTTGTGGCATTTTCACTCAACAGCTTACCTTCCCATTCCCCAATGAACTGGTGGCTATCCAGATGGTGGCCCTCATTCCTAGGTGTAGTTTGCTGGTGCTAAAAGATTCGTATGAACCTTGTTCTTAAAATTCTGTGATTTCCGGTTTCCTGAAAGACAGGCAAAAAGGCTGATCTTTAGTTTATTATCCTCCCCAAACCCCTCACCTTGGATTGCTGTGGATTTCTTGGTGTTTGTGATGACCTCTGGTGAAAAATTTAAAGACCTACTCTGCTCATGCCTGCTTAAGGAAGGGGACAGCAGATGAAGCAAGCAGCAGACAGACCAAAAGCCCAGGAAATGTGGAATCTGAGGAAGGAGTCTCTTGCAGTGGTAAGGGCTGAGAAGGGGCAACACATAAAACAGGGCACAGAATGCAGTGTGCATACCCAGGGCTGGATGCAGCCTCAGAAATAACCCTGAGATATCCCTAAGCATGCATCCCTGGTGGATCTGTGGCAACTACAAGGGCAGGCAGGAAAGACACACGCCGAGTTTTCAGCTGTCTGGCACTGAAGAAACCCCCAATTCAAAGCCAAGCTGCAAATAGTGGGAAAGCAGTATTTTTTTTTTAATTGTTTTTTGGCTCCAGGCATTTAAGTAAGACCGTGACACATGACTGGGTGACTGCTGAGATAGCAGAACACACTTCAGTGATCTTACATGGCAAGGAATGTAACTTTTGAAAAACAGTTTGGAAAAGTCACTAAACAAAGGTACAACTCCAGTCTTAAAAATCAACAATAGTATATCCTGGGGAAGGGAGAGCAACTGATTTCATGATTTACTACTTTATAATATGAAAAATATCCTGTTTTCAAAAATAAATTGACAGAAACTTCCCCATGAAAGTATTTTAAATACAAATACTTTAAATAAACTTTCTTAAATCTTACTTGAGGTCCAATAGAAAAGATGACCATGGACAAAGGATGAAAGAAAACCAGGAAAACTATGTGTGAACATTAGCATATTAATAAAGAGAAAAATTATAAAAAGGAACCAAATAGCAATTCCAAACCGGAAAATTATAATAATGGAAAGTAAAAATTCACTGGAATGGCTAATAGTATGTTGGAGCTGGCAGAAGGAAGAATCAGCAAACTTGGAATTAGAATTTAAGCAATCTGAAATATACAAAGGAAAAGAACGAGAACAAACAGAACCTCAGAGAAATTCAGGACACCATTAAGTGTACCAGCAAACACATAATGGGATTATTATTAAGAAGAGAGAAGAAAATTAAGAGAAAATACACTAAAATAATGGCTAAAACATTACAAATTTCATTACATCACAAATAACATTAATCTATATTTCCCAGAAGCTCAAGAAACTCCATAATGCATACATGCAAAGGGTGAACTACCTAGACATGTCAGAGCGCAAGGGTTGAAAGCCAAATATGGACAAAATCTTGAAAGCATCAAGAAAATAATGACAAGGGGCGCCTGGGTGGCTCAGTGGATTAAGCCGCTGCCTTCGGCTCAGGTCATGATCTCAGGGTCCTGGGATCGAGCCCCGCATCAGGCTCTCTGCTCCGCAGGGACCCTGCTTCCTCCTCTCTCTCTCTCTGCCTGCCTCTCTGCCTACTTGTGATCTCTCTGTGTCAAATAAATAAGTAAAATCTTAAAAAAAAAAAAAGAAAATAATGACGACACAAATAATGTCACCTTAATAGAATAAAGACATGATTTATAATTATAAACAATGAATGTAAAAAGGCATCAGAATGCCATTTTCAAAGTACTGAAAGAAAACAAAAACAAAAAACAAACAAAAAAAAAAACCCCACCAAACAAACCCTGTTAACCAAGAAAACTATGTCCATCAAATCTTTCTTCAAAAATGAAAATGAAATAAGGACATTCTAGATGTATTTTTTGGTGTCATACATGTGTATTAAGAAATATACCAAACAAATTCTTCAGACAGAAGTAAAGTGACACCAATGTCTAATTCAAATCCACAAGAAATACCAAAAGGTATCGATAAAGGCAATTATACAGGTGATATGAATCATGATAAAATTATGTATTTCTTCTCCTTCCCTCTCCTATGTAATTTAAAAATTAATTACATAAAAAGTAGCTATGAAATTGTATTGTTGGACCTATACATTATAAAACTGTGCTATTCTTAACGACAAGAGAAGATGAGAATGAGGCTACATTGGAATATGGAAATAACATTACATGGTAAATCAAGTCCATAGGAAAAAAAAAAAAAAAAGAAAACCTGAAATGGTAAATACAAAGATTAGCATATAAACTCTGTAAATATATATTTGCTCTCCTTTATTCTCTTAGCTTTTAAAAAAGACCTAAAATTTCATGGAACAGTACTTATAATCATATATTATTAAGTTTGTAATGGTAATGATTGAACAACTGCAAAAATGTACTTTAAATATTTGAAGTTTGTGGTATGTAAAATGTATGTCAATAAAGCCTTTTTTTGTTTAAGGGTAAAAGTCAAGGAGATAGTTTGGAAGACTGATTTTCCTGGGACAGGAAAAAAAATAGCTATTTTAAAAATAGCATTAAAAATCTAAAGGATTGACATATGGAAATGAAAATTTTTAAAAAATCTGTTGTTTAATCCCCTCATTCCTATAGGCTAATTTACTTTCCCCATTTTAGAATTACTCTGAGTTATATCATTAGAAACAGAGCATGGAGCAATTAAGTGAGAGGGATTTATTGATGCTGCTGTTACAAAGGAGTAATTTTTTTGTCTGGATTGAAATCCTTATGAATTTGGGGTTCCTGGGTGGCTCAGTCAGTTAAGCATCCACCTTTGGCTGAGGTCATGATCCCAGTGCCAAGTCCCATATCAGGCTCCCTGCTTGTCGGGAAGTCTGCTTCTCCCTCTCCCTCTGCCTGCAGCTCTGCCTACTTGTGCTCTCTATCTGTCTGTCAAATAAAATAAATGAAATATTTTTAAAAAATTTTTAAAAATCATTATGAATTTAGCTAAACATGATTTAAAAATCACATTTTATTTAAAAGGCACATTTAATTAAAAGGCACATTTTAATTAAAAAAAATGTGTCCAAACCATAGGCAAAATACCTATCAGATAGCTAAATAAAAATAAAACAAAATTGGGCCACCTGGGTGGTTCAGTGGGTTAAAGCCTCTGCCTTCGGCTCAAGTCATGATCCCGGGGTCCTGGGATGGAGCCCTGCATCAAGACCCACATCGTGCTCTCTGCTCAGTGGGGAACATACTTCCTCCTCTTTCTCTGTCTGACTCTCTGCCTACTTGTGATTTGTATGTCAAATAAATAAAAATTTAAAAATCTAAAAAATAGATAGATAAATAAATAAATAAACAAAACAAAATTACTACCGTTCTTTCTGGTTTTATACACTATTGACCCTGTATTTTGGTCCAGGAGCCTGCCATGTACAAATAATGAAAATCCCATTCGTCATGTTTATTTAAAGAGTAAAAGATGATTTATGTAATAGCTATAGGAAAGTCCAGTTAATATGTGTTGAATATTTGAGTTCCAGTCTCTTCAAATTAAAAAAAAGAAAAAGAAAAAAGAAAAAAAGATGATTGTTATTGTAAGAATCTCTTCCAACTAATTAAAGGAACATAGAAGCCAAATTATAATGCTATGCCTAATTGGTTAGTGAACCTAAGCAGCTCCTGTTAGTGTCCTAACTCACTATTCTGATGGTGTAGGTGAGATTTAAAAGGATGCATTGGTATTCATTATATGCTCATTCCAACTTTCCTGCTATTTCAGCAAGTACTTTATTTATATGAAAATGAAGCTAATGAAGAAGAAAAAGGAAAAATTGTATCTATGGATATGTCTCATGGCAACCTATATCATAGTTAAATTTTTACTATTTTTTCCAGAAATTATTTTCAGCCAAATAAATTCAGTTGTAAATAAATATCAAGTGTGTATCCAAAAGAGTTAAGCTAGAAAGGGGGAATTTCTGGAATGTAGTAATACACATGATGAGTTTAAATGTTTACAAGTCTCACTCAACTTTCTTTGCTTGTTGGTTGGCTTAACAAGATAGAGGTCCTCCAATTATTGTCTTCATGCATGTGCCCTAAAATAGATACAGCTTAGCGATAGCTCTGATTTATGATTACTGCTAAGACATTATTTCCAGCCAGTTCTCTCCATCTTTAGAAATTACCAAACAAGTGGACCCTTGAATTTGGAAACTGACCATTGGTACTTTTAAAATAGCTGATGTCTCATATGGCTTATGTTCTTTCTTGCAGTTCTTTCTCTCAAATCCCTAATGCTAATAGATAGTTTGATTTAGAAGAACTCCAATTAACACTTTTGGTGCTGGACTTAGCAGAAATACTAGAGGAGTCACAAAAAAAGTGTGTTATAACAACAACTACAATAATAATAGTGATTATAAAATTTCTTCTTAGTGTTTTTTGTCAGATACGTTACTTACATTATCTTATTATTTCCACAAAAGAGATAGGCAAAGTAGGCATTTTTAATCCCATCTTATGGATGAAGAAATGGATGTGCAGAAAATTTTAGCTTTCTCAAATTCACACAGGAAATATATGTAGAGAATAGACTTCAAACTCACTATTTTCCTGAATCCACTTTGATTTGTAACTTCTAAAGGAGTTTTAGAAATATCATTGCTTTCCCTTAGCCCATACACATGCACACACCCAAAATACTGCAGTTACATTTGTTTGTCAGATATCTTTCTCTCTTAGAATAAACAATAAATTATGTTTGAAGACATTAACTCTTTGCATTGGAAGTGGGGAAAATAGGTTTTATCTTTTATCCTGATACAGTCAAGAAAGAATTCTGTTTAAATAAGAGAGAAGACCCTTTATAGAAACTAGTGTTTTGGGGCAGAGTTTTGTTCTGATTTGGATCTTTTTTAGCTTTTTCTATTTTTAAAAGTTAAGCTCAGACAATGACCTAGATTTTGGCTGTGATTCCTAGGAAATTTAAAGTGACTAGCTATTACTGAACTGATCCTTTCCGGAATTAATAGATGCAAGAGAAATCTACAATTTTATTTAAAAAATTTTAAAAGATTGTCTGAGTCCAGTGGTCAAGTAAAAAATGCTGCTGGCAGTGGAGTATATTCTCCACAATTTTATTGTATCATTGGCTTCAGCTTTATTGTATCATTAGAAGTGAATGAAGAAAAACATTAGAATAACTGACAACACTGACTGAGAAAAACACAATGATTGTTTTTGTACCACATCATTTGATGTAACAAAATGATATTTTGCAAGGATAATATTTCTTAATGATTTATTGATAAACATTCTAACTGTAAAGCATAAGTAACCAATTATTCCAAGTTTAACTTTAAGATAAAAAAATCTATTTTTCTTTTCCAGAGTACTTTTCCCTAAATGATCAGTTTTCAAATTCTGCAAATTTGCCTATCTACTATGCATGGTAAGCCTAGAAAATAGTTCAAGTAAGGATCTCTTTCACTTTCATGGCTGGGTCATTCAAGTTATAGTCTGTTTGAAGTCTCACATTGAATCTGGAGCAATGGGTGTTGATGGTGAGAGCTGGATACATAATGATAAAGTATAGTAGGGGTAGTTCAACTTGCAATAAGAAGATCTGGGAACTCAGATCTGGGGAGAATCTCACTAACTTTTAACAATATTTGCACAGACTGCCTAACTCTCTGCAGGTAGGTGTTATTTAGAAGTAGTGCAAGGGGCATCTTTACTTATCCTCTTACCCTCTTTTTATCTATCATCTATCTATATTTTATTTATTTATTTTCTAAAGATTTGTTTATTTATTTAAGGAAAAGAGAGAGAGCATGAGCAAGAGGGGCATAAGGAGAGGGAGAGAGAATCTCAAGCAGCGGAGCCCAATGCAAGGATCAATATAACCACCCTGAGAACATGACCTGAGCTGAACCCAAGAGTTAGACACAGTTGTACGTTTTTTCAACTGACTGCACCATCCAGGCACCCCTCTTTACCCTCTTTTTATTTTTATTTTTTTTAAGATTTTATTTATTTATTTGTCAGAGAGAGAGAGAGCGAGAGAGTGAGCACAGGCAGACAGAGTGGCAGGCAGAGACAGAGAGAGAAGCAGGCTTCCCACCGAACACGGAGCCTGATGTGGGACTCGATCCCAGGACGCTGGGATCATGACCTGAGCCGAAGGCAGCCGCTTAATCAACTGAGCCACCCAGGCATCCCTTTACCCTCTTTTTAATTGTCCTAGTGGACTCAGATTCTATCACTATCTTTCTGACTTCTATATATCAGGGATTACTCAGGCCATATCTATCTAAAACCTTTTTTGTTTCAGAATTATTCTTCTATCTTGTTCCAAAATCAGATAGATTTTTTTTTTGATGAACCAATTATTCATTTTATTTATTTTTTCAGTGTAACAGTATTCATTCTTTTTGCACAACACCCAGTGCTCCATGCAAAACGTGCCCTCCCCATTACCCACCACCTGTTCCCCCAACCTCCCACCCCTGACCCTTCAAAACCCTCAGGTTGCCCCAACCTCCCACCCCTGACCCTTCAAAACCCTCAGGTTGTTTTTCAGAGTCCATAGTCTCTTATGGTTCGCCTCCCCTCCCCAATGTCCATAGCCCGCTCCCCCTCTCCCAATCCCACCTCCCCCCAGCAACCCCCAGTTTGTTTTGTGAGATTAAGAGTCATTTATGGTTTGTCTCCCTCCCAATCCCATCTTGTTTCATTTACTCTTCTCCTATCCCCCTACCCCCCCATGTTGCTTCTCCATGTCCTCATATCAGGGAGATCATATGATAGTTGTCTTTCTCCGATTGACTTATTTCACTAAGCATGATACGCTCTAGTTCCATCCACATCGTCGCAAATGGCATGATTTCATTTCTTTTGATGGCTGCATAGTATTCCATTGTGTATATATACCACATCTTCTTTATCCATTCATCTGTTGATGGACATCTAGGTTCTTTCCATAGTCTGGCTATTGTAGACATTGCTGCTATAAACATTCGGGTACACGTGCCCCTTCGGATCACTATGTTTATATCTTTAGGGTAAATACCCAGTAGTGCAATTGCTGGGTCATAGGGTAGTTCTATTTTCAACATTTTGAGGAACCTCCATGCTGTTTTCCAGAGTGGTTGCACCAGCTTGCATTCCCACCAACAGTGGAGGAGGGTTCCCCTTTCTCCACATCCTCGCCAGCATCTGTCATTTCCTGACTTGATTTTTCCTTCAATTTTTTTCATTCTCTACTAAGCAGGTTTGATAAATTAACCCATCCTAATCGATGCTACAGTACTAGTATGATATCTCTTTCTCTCACTATGGTTCTCTCTCTCTCTCTCTCTCATTTAGTCTCCCACCAAATTATTTAACCATACACTTAATACCTGCTTTGTGCAAGATGCAGAACATACTCTAGGGATTTAATTGCCTAGAAGAGAAGTTCAAATCTAGTAAGATGCAGTAGTTACATGTAAACAAAGAGTTGGAATATGAGAAAATGATTATTATGATCAAGGTATGTATCAAAGTGTTTTAGGAGAAAAAGTTTATTGGTATGGAAACAAAGGGAAAAATTTTGTTGGAAACATCGAGTTTCTTTTTTCAGGAGGAAAGTGCCATTTGACATTTTAAAAAATTAAAAAGTAAATAAAAAAGTGAGGCTAGGTAATGGAAGCAGCAAGAAACATGGAGACATAAATGTTTAAAGAAACTATTCTCAAATTGTGCCCCCAGGATCAGAAACATCAACAGCATATAGCAAATTGTTGAGAATGCAAATTCTTAGGTCTCCTCCAGAGCTACTGAATGAGAAACTCTAGCAGTGGAGAATAGTAATCTGACCAATAAGCATGCCTTCCACATGTTTTTGAAGTATCCTTTGAGAATTACAGAGCAAGACTGAAAAAGAGTGACTATTTGGTATGGTTCCGATGTAGGTCATATAGCTGTTTTAAGTTGAAAGCAGGTTTGGTTTTATTCAGTAGGCAATTGGGAGATGTGTGCTCTGTCCTAAGCATAAGATTGACACATTCATGAGAGTTTTTAAATAATGACTCTGATGGTATTGTTGACATTTAATCGGTTTGATGGAGACTGGAGACCATCAGTAGGATACGAATAAAGCTTTAGCATCCATAGTGGCAGGAAGAATGTAAGGGAGGGGACACATAAAAGAGAAACTGCAGATGTAGAATTTCTTCATATAACTTGTATTTCTTCCAAAGGATTTTCTGGAGACAAAGTTTTGCCAAAGCAATTTCAACACAAGAAATTGTAAGCACCAGACATTTTGATAGGGGAGATAAGGTCACTTGGAGGAACTTTGTGCTACTCTACAAATAAAACTGACCTTCTTTTACTTATAGCAATATGCAATATGCACCATGGAGGGAAATACATACACACATACACACAAACACACACACACACACACACACACACACACACACACAAACACACAGTCATTGTTTTTGCTCCTTGTATTCTTCAAGTAAATTAGGTAGGTATATGAGTTTCTAAACTCCAACTGTGGGTTAGATTTGAATCAGCTCCCAAATGGTTCCTAGATACCATGTAAGCCCACATGCTTCTCTAATCCAAGTTCCTGTCTAGCCTAGCCAAGGTATTGTTAACAATTAAGTGGTTTTCTGGCAACATCTGAGAAGTGAATTCTTAAATTTGTCTATGGAATTCAAAGAAAGGAGCTGGCTTTTGAGTTGAATTTTTAATATTGCATAGAGATGTATGGTAGCAGAAAAGGAAGTAGAGTATTCAGAAAGAAGAGTGATATGAACAAGGTCGCAAAATGGTAGGTCTATGACTACTTACTAAAAAATAATTATGAGGCTGAGAGGTGCTCATGCCCGTGTTTTGAGCAGCTTATTCTGACTTCCCTGTATATCATTTTCAGGAGGAATACATTTGGAGGACAGAAGGACAATAAACAAATATTCTCAATACTCTAAGTAGGAGATGAGTGATGATGGAAGGAGTACCAGTGGGGATTGTAGAGTTATTGAATTCAGATCATTTGGATTCAAAATCTGGGACAGTTAGCACCTTCCATTTAGCCAGGAGCAAGCAGCCCTGAGCAGTTCACTTTTCTACCCACAGCGGATTTACCTGGGTCTCATGAAAGCAACTTCTATTCACTGCCTCTCGAAAATGTCTGTCACATAAATTATTTTTATAATTATTTCACTTCGCTTTGAAGAGAAAACCATAATTCTAATCAGTGAGACTTTTACTTATTCTAAGACCATCACACACAAAAATAAAGGAGACCCCATTACTATCCCTTCTTATAGGGAACTTGGTTTGAATATTTATTTTGGCTGCGAGCTCTCTCCGGGCTCCCCTCCAAACTGCAATAGTAGGGCAATGTTATTGAGTTGTCTTATCATCCCAGAAGAATGTTGTCAGGGAGAGCAAGCCAGGAGCTTGCCATTAGACTGCTTTATACCCAGCCTTCCTCAAATTGTCTCTCCATTCCTACCTTACTCCCAACAATAAGATAGCTTGACTCCCACAGGTAAGGAGCAGAACTTAAAAGAAAGCCCAATTTTTTTCATCTGTGAACACATACTCTCTGTGAAATACCTAGAGCGACATAAAAGCAAAAATGCAAGTAACAGCATATTGTGTTAAGTGTAAAGAAAGCCACTGTTAAAGGTTGAATTTTAACCCCCCTAGAAAAAAATATGGTTGAGTTCTAACCCTCAGTACCTTAGAATAGACCTCATTTTGAAATAAGGTCATTACAGAGATAAGCAAGTTGAAATAAGGTCATGCAGGTAAGCCTTAGTCCAATATGACCAGTGTTCTTACAGAAAGGGGTAATTTGGCTGCAGAGACTGACACTCAAGCAAGGAGAACACCATCTGAAGATACAGTCAAGGAGCTACCACACAGCTAGAAGAAAGGCTTGCAACAGATCTTTCTGTAGTGCCGTTGAGAGACTTTATCTCAGATTTCTAGCCTTTTAAACTGGGAGTTGATGAATTTCTTTCTTTCTTTCTTTTAGTTTTTTTTTTTACTTTATTTTTTTTAATTAATTAATTTTTTTCAGCATAACAGTATTCATTGTTTTTGCGCAACATCCAGTGCTCCATGCAATACGTGCCCTCCTTATTACCCACCACCTGGTTCCCCCAACCTCCCACCCCTGACCCTTCAAAACCCTCAGGTTGTTTTCAGAGTCCATAGTCTCTTATGGTTTGTCTTCCCTTCCAATTTTTTTTTTATAAACATATAATGTATTTTTATCCCCAGGGGTACAGGTCTGTGAATCTCCAGGTTTACACACTTCACAGCACTCATGATAGCACATACCCTCCCCAATGTCCATAACCCCCTCCCCTCTCCCAACCCCACCTCCCCCCAGCAACCCCCAGTTTGTTTTGTGAGATTAAGAGTCATTTATGGTTTGTCTCCCTCCCAATCCCATCTTGTTTCATTTATTCTTCTCCTATCCCCCTAACCCCCCATGTTGCATCTCCATGTCCTCATATCAGGGAGATCATATGATAGTTGTCTTTTTCTGATTGACTTATTTCACTAAGCATGATACCCTCTAGAAGATGTGGTATATATACACAATGGAATACTATGCAGCCATCAAAAGAAATGAAATCTTGCCATTTGCGACGACGTGGATGGAACTAGAGGGTATCTTTCTTTTTTTTTTTCAAGATTTTATTTATTTATTTGACAGACACAGAGAGAGAGGGAACACAAGCAGGGGGAGTGGAAGAGGGAGAAACAGGATTCCCACTGAGCAGGGAGCCCTTTGCTGGGTTTAATCCCAGAACCCTGGGATCATGACGCCACCCAACACAGATGCTACTGAGCCACCCAGTCACCCCGAATTTCTGTTTTTTTAAGCCACTCAGTCTGTGATACTTTATTATGGTAGCTATAGTAAGCTAATACAGGCACCTAACTCTTCCCTAATCTTACCATAAACTTTTTGAATGTGCCTGTTTTTTTGATCCTAGTTATACCATGTATTTCTTTAACTACTAATGTGCTGTCAATATAACAATCACTTCAAATCAATTTCAATATAAATTAGTAATGCCACAAAACTCATTTTCTTAATATGGCAGAATAATTTCTTGAGATATTAACTTGTATTGGTTCTATTTCTAATTTCTTATTATAGGACTAGAGCCAGAAATTTGTTTTTTTCTTGTCTCAAGGGAATGGGTGGCATCGGGTTTAAGAAGATATAAAACACAAACTAACTAAAGATACATCACTAATAGTGATTATAGTTAGCCTCATCTCATTGAGAAGATTATGCCTAGTAAGCCAAAGAGGAAAGAAAAGAGAGAGAAGGGATAGATTTCCTATAGACTGGGGAGAATAAAGAAGTTTATGGTTAGCGGAATATCAGAGACTTTCATCTCCTTGAAGAGCTCCTGAGGAGGGCAAAACCTCATCATGAAATAGTTGTGCAGGTGAGTGGGTTAAGTAAACCCTAGACAGAAAGGTTCCCAGCCTCATTCAAGGTATTCATATGTGATAGCCAGAATTCTAAAGATGTCCAGGAAAATTCTTGTTCCCTGGTTACCTAACCAAACAACTCTTGTAGGTACTACTATAAAGTGACTTTGCAGGTGTAATTTTTTTTTTTAACTTTGACTTTGCAGATGTAATTAAGGTACCTATCTTAAAATAGGGAGATTGCTTCTGGGTTAGCTGAATGAGTCCGATCTAGTGAGACCTTAAAAGAAAAAAGAACAAAGCCAACCTTTGTTGACTTTCAGATTCAGGCCTGTGTTCAAGTACCTGAGACATTGCCCTAGGAGCTAAGGGTATCCACCAGCTGATGGCCAGCAAGGAAACTAGCCTTCAATCTTACAACCACACGGTGCTAGGTTTTGCCAGTAACCTGAATATGTTTGGCCATACTATTACTGAACATTCTGGAAGTCCAGCCTACTGGTGCCCTGTTTTCAGTCTTTTGAAACTCAGAGTAAGAAAACCAGCCAAGCCAAACTGCAGTGCTAACCTACAGAATTGTGAGACAATGCATACACATTATTTTGAGTTTCATTTGTGATACTTTGTTATGTCAGTAATAGAAAACAAATACCCCAAGCTTCAAGGATAGAATAGAGGCTGAGTTGCTGCTATTCAAGGCACCAAGGGATCTCAGACAAAAGAAGACATCATCACTCAACAGAATGAATACTGAAAGTAATTTCCTATTTGCAGACCGAAATTTAAGCCTCCAAAATTCTTGTACAACCTCTAAAATTAGGAGATGGCTCCAATAATTATGAGCCAGGCTTCAATTTAAACAAAACAAGGAAAGTCTGTCTTTCCTTGTCTAATATTAATTTTTTCCATGGCCCCAAGACAAAATTTGAACTGAGTTTATGCAGTACTTTTCATCTTCGTTGTGCTATAAATCATATGTCATGGACTTCTGTATTTGTATTATATAATCCACAGACTCTACCTGGTTTCATCATGCTCACTTCATATGCCCTCTAAAGGCCTCTTCCCAGAGCTTCATGCTCTGAATATCAACGGCATTCGTCAAATAAACTCAACTAATATATATTGACCATCTACTATGTTAAACAAGTTCTTCTGGATCTTCTGTATGATAGCATTTAATTGTTTCTTTCATTCTATAAATGAATATTCTGTCTCTGGTGTATATCATGAAACTTAAACTCAGCCAAAGATGAATCCTACCCAGGATACTATAGTTAGTAAGAATAAGAACAGAAATTAAAATTTATGTCTTCTTGTCTCCCCTTCTAAGCATCTGTAGGAAAGTAACTATTTAACAAGAAATTCTATGGAAAAAAAAAAAAGATTGGTGACCACCCATCCCTGTGTTTTTTTTCATTTTAACAAGGCATAAGACCTTAAATTGAATGAATTAAAATCCAAGAATAGAAAATTCACCCAGGAAGTGGAAAGCAGGAGTGCTATCCAAACATTATCCCAACTTCAGTGTTATGCTATATAAAGATTAGGAATAGTGAAATGGGCTTGAATTCATTTTTGTTTGGTACCTCTTTCCCTTAGGGATAATACTACTTGTAACTTGGGTTTCTATGGTTACTACCACACCTTCTGGATTATTTTTTCTTCTTCTTTACCTCTTCTCCCTGCAGCTCTATCTAATTAGCCTTTATATGCAAGCAGAAGGATGGCCAGGCCAGGCGTGGTCTCCAGCACCTAGGAAGAGAATGCTATATACAGTGAGCCTTTGGGTGAAGACTGGTCATATCATTGTGGGCTAGCTCTGAAAGATTGGGTGTGTGCCCTAACTATCCTAATTGTTTCCTGCAATAAATAACAATAATGCCACATCTATGATTTCAAGCTAAAATGAACAGTCTGATTTGAAACATGTAAATATTTGTAACAATCTTAAAACTGCAATTTCAATAAACTCATTAACAAAGTAACTCTTGCTTTCAGTTTGAATCACATTTGAATAATCTGCCACTTTGATGTGAAGAGGTACATCATGAAAAATTAGTGGTCTGGGTCTTTAGAAGCTGGGGGGAAATTAAAAAGGGTTCCTATTGTCAAAGTGCAAATTTATTCAAATTTTGAACTTTTAGCTTTAATACAGAAGAAATTATCTTTGGGGGAAAAATGAAGTGGCAAAATTGCATTGCAGAACTGCCAAGTGAAATGTAGCTTTCTTTACAAAGCTGATGAAATACAGTATTTCCAGTTTGTTCAAATAATTAAATAACCCTTTTTAAAAAAGTCAATGTGAAGCAGAACAATATTTCTTAAATGTTGAGTATTTTGAAAATTAACCTGGGTAAGTTGACAACCATACTCTTTATTTCCAAAGCTGCTTTTGAACACCTCCTAGGAAGAGAATATTTTAAATGAGGTTGGTTCAGCACAGTTACAAAAATTGAGTGCCTTCTGATGATCAGAATATGTCCTTTGAAGGGCATTAGTTCCCAGCTGGTAATTTTCCTGTAAAACTTTTAGAAGTGTGAAATCCTCAGAGAACAAGTGATATATCATTAGATATTAGGAACCATTATTTCTTTATGGAATATTTGAAGCCAAACTTTATCCTTGAATAAATCCCATCCAAGCAGTTAAAGATAGATTAGGGTTTTCTGAATTTGAATTTTGCATCCACAATATATTAATTTTTAGAGGTAGAATTTAAAATGTGTTTGGGGTTTACTGCTCAAATCTTTTTTTTTTTAAGATTTTATTTATTTATTTGACGGAGAGAGATCACAAGCAGATAGAGAGAGAGGGAAGCAGGCTCTCTGCTCAGCAGAGAGTCCCAATGCGGGACTCGATCCCAGGACCCCGAGATCATGACCTGAGCCGAAGGCAGCGGCTTAACCCACTGAGCCACCCAGGTGCCCTACTGCTCAAATCTTAAAGATTTTATGCTGGTAAAAGTGCAAAAGTGATTATTATTGCATGATTTTAAGCTTCCATTGCCACTGAACTCCTTTGTCTGTCCTCTTTATATTATTTTTAAAAGTAATTGCTCCAAATTTGATAATGTTAGCATTCAAACTCAATTAAGGCAGCTATTTAAATATTGATTATTTCAGGAAATGTTCACAGGTGGTTGAGCTAAAGTCCTAAATGATCTCTTTGACTCTTGTCTTTAACTAGTCTTTTGGCTTCTATCCATCTGTCCCTTATAATCCATTCTCCAGCAGTCAGAAAGGTTTATTAAAAATTCTAACCAAATTATGTCACTTCCAAGTTAAAATCTTCAAGTGATTCCTATTGCATTTAAACATCATCCAGACTCTTTACCTTGACTTTCAGGACCCTGCAGGAGTTGTCTTCCTTTTCAACCTTTTTTTCCCCCAAGTTAATTTAATTTAATCTTATTGTGGTAAGAACATTTAATATGAGACTTACCCTTTTCACAAAATTTTAAGTATACAACACATTATTTTGACTACAGTACAGTGTTTTGCAGCAGATACCTAGAGTTAATTCTTCTTGCATAATTGTAACTTTATGCCTATTAGTAACCTCCATTCATATGATACTGGCCTGCTCTCTTTCCTAAGTTCAAACTAGACTTCCCTTTGTTTTGTTTCTGAGAAGCCCCAAGCTTGTTTTAATTGAAGGTCTTTGGACTTACTAAGCCTAACTGTCTACTATGTCCTTGCCTTAGACTTGAGTATAGTTACCTCTTATTCGTTGTTAAGTCCAGTGAAAACATCACCTTCTCAGAGACCCTCCCTGCCCATTCACCATTAACATGCCATGATTCTTTTTTTTTTAACATGCCATGATTCTTTATCGTATTACTTTATTTCCTCCCACTTTGTTCATTAATTATTCACTCATTCTTTCATATCATTTTGCCTCTCAGGTTCTCCATTAAGATGTAGGTAACAAGATAGCAGGAAACTGTCTTTCAAGATCACAACTACATCTCTAATATTAAAAAAAAAAAACTTTCTGGCATACAGTAGATGCTTAATAAACATTTGTTGACTGAATGAGCAAATGGATAAATAGATGGATGATAGTAATTATGGAGAGGCAACCTTTTCGAGCTTCTCTCTAAAGTAAATATTTTGAAGTGTATTTTATAAGAAATGTTATCCAATATTATAACTCAAAAACCAAATATGAGCATTTCATTTTGATCTAGACTTTAAAAAAAATCAATGTGAACTGACAAACTGATGGAATATTTTATAAGACAAAATAGAACTAAATCCTATATTTCTATACCAAAATTATAAATACATCTTCTTTTATATTTCCAAAAATGACAAAAAGACCTCATAGAGATTAAAATACAAGATAATAAATAATTTTCAATTCAAATAATAATTTCTGCCTGTTATTAGCCAAGCAAAACAATATTATGTATTTTCTCTCCATCCCTCCTTCTGCACTCTTTCAAAAAGAACTAGGTAGAGAACTGCATTTACGTAGTATTAAAGCCACCTTTAGCTTAACTTTTACCATATAATCCAATATTTTTAGGGTAAACATTAAGAGGATAAACATTAACAAGAGTTAAAATAGCATAGATTTTACGAGCTGTTAACATATTTTAAACTATTTTAAAAACAGTGACTTTTAATACAATATACTTTGATAACAAATGTAAATAATAAGTTTGCAAATAGTCAATATTTATATTATTCCTCTTATTCTTATTATTTACATTCCTATTACCTGTGCAGTCTTGAATGAATCAAAACAATTCCACTGTTCAAATGACAAGTTAAAAATCCACAGTTTGTCCTTCGAACCTATGCTTAGTTGTTCCTTTTTACCTGTGATCAGAAGAATAACTGACCTTTTAACAGTCAACCTCATTATCCATGTGTAAACGTTTCTATGGGCAGAGTTCCTCCGTGGTAGTGACTTAGGTGCTTAGAAAGCCTATTAACTCCAAACCAGTAGGGTAACACTTAATGAACTGCAGCAATAACATTACAAGTGTTCCCTTGTGAACTGAAGAGATTTGCTGCCCTAGATGCCGAAATACTACCAGGGAGGAATTTAGACTCTTAGAAAAACACAGGCCACAGAAACTGTATCTACATAAGCAATGCAAAGTTAAGACTGGAGGCATTTTTTTCCAGATCATTCAGAGTAAAAGAAAAGTGTTTAGTAATTGAGGAACACAAAATTTCTCATTAAGAATTCTTAAGGGGACTGAGTTGTGATCTTCATTTCCCTAATGAATTGTAGTATGTTATACATAGTAGGCTCTCAAACATTTATTGAATAAATGTGTGATGTGAATAATTATAGGGAGTATTCATTTCATTTGACTCTTTCAAATTAAGCCTTGTTTAATCTTTTACTTTTTATAAACAAGAAACTAATAAGGATGCAATAACTTTTCTAAATCAACAAATCATGGGGCACCTGGGTGGCTCAGTGCGTTAAGGCCTCTGCCTTTGGCTCAGGTCATGGTCTCAAGGACCTGGGATCAAGCCCCACATCTGCATCAGACTCTCTGCTCAGCAGGAAGCCTGCTTCCTCCTCTCTCTCTGCCTGCCTGTCTGCTTACTTGTGATCTCTCTCTGTCAAATAAATAACTTTTTTTTTAAATCAACAAATCATGATAATTTATGTGTTATACATAGGTTGTTTGATTTAATCTCACTTCACTTTTCCTATGAATGATTTGTGGCAGATTTGCCCAGTGAAAAATAAAAACAATATAAATTGAGCATGTTTTGAAAAATCTGTGATTTCACCAAAGAGAATGTGCAACCTGATTTAAAACATCAAAAATGTTTCACATTATTCTCCTAAGCATAAGAAACATATTCCTCAAAAAAAGTTGCTTTACACACACACACACACACACACACACAAATCAGTTTTATTTCGTTTTTCTTTTGTAACATCTCATTCAAAACATTATTTTAGGTCTTGAGGTCAGAGATTTGATAAACCAAATCCCTTCACACTATGGCTTTACTTGCTGCAATTTTTCCATGTAGAGTCATCTGAAATTTCTCTCCTCTGTATCATCCTAGACTGAAGAGTTCTCATATAATAGTCTCTCTCATTTAACATTCTCGTTGCTTTGACTAATAAAGTGTTTTTCTAGTTTGCTAATTTTTTAATTTTATTTCTTAAAGATCGTATTTTTTTTAGTTTTTTAAGATTTTATTTATTTATTTGACAGACAGATCACAAGTAGGCAGAGAGGCAGGCAGAGAGAGGGAGGGGGAAGCAGGCTCCCTGCTGAGCAGAGAACCCGATGCGGGGCTCCATCCCAGGACCCTGGGATCATGACCTGAGCCTAAGGTAGAGGTTTTAACCCACTCAGCCACCTAGGAGCCCCAAAGATTGTATTTACTTATTTGAGAGAGAGAGGAAGTAATCTGAGAATCATGTCTACCTAGAGAACTATCAGAGATTTTTTTTTTTCATTTTATCTTAATAGAGTTCACTTAGCATTTCCAAGGAAAGAATACTATTTCAAAACCTGAAGAATTAAAGTTTCTGTGAATATTAAGTGACATGACTAAAAGCATGTACTTTGGCATAATAGTCTTTATATATTGCTGTTAACAAAAATATAATGCCCATACAATGGTATTTTTACAAACAAAAAATTTAGTAGAACTGTGCTGAACACTTTCTAAAAGTATTAAAATTCTAAATAGAGAAAGATTGCATAATGTCGGGCGCCTGGGTGGTTCGTGGGTTAAAGCCTCTGCCTTTGGCTGGGGTCATGGTCCAAAGGTCCTGGGATTGAGCTCCGCATCGGGCTTTCTGCTCAGTGGGTAGCCTGCTTCCTCCTCCTCCTCCTCTCTCTCTCTCTCTGCCTGCCTCTCTGCCCACTTGTGATCTCTCTCTCCATGTCAAATAAATAAATAAAATCTTAAAAAAAAAAAGAATAAGAAATTAAAAAAGATTGCATAATGTAAGTCCTTTATGTTCTTATTAACACATATTCGCTAAAAGAAATTTAGCAAGAGGGCGTCTGGGTGGCTCAGAGGGTTAGGCCTCTGCCTTCAGCTCAGGTCATGGTCTCCAGGTTCTGGGATTGAGCCTTGCATCAGGCTCTCTGCTCCACAGGGAGCCTCCTTCCCCCTCTCTCTCTGCCTGCCTCTCTACCTACTTGTGATCTCTCTCTCTCTGTGTCAAATGGATGAATAAAATCTTAAAGAAAAAAAAATTAGCAAGTCATTCTGCTAGATTGTTACAATTTTAGAAAATATGTTTTCCCTACACTGATATGAAAATGTTATATTATTCTATACTTAAGGTGTGTTCAAGTGAATTAATCTGTATTTTAGGTGTTTGTATTAATGCAATTCCCAGGGTACTTCAATATAAATTTCTCCATTAATATAAAAAAAAGTTTTTTTTAAAAAATGCAATAACAGGGGCACCTGGGTGGCTCAGTGGGTTAAAGCCTCTGCCTTCGGCTCGGGTCATGATCCCAGGGTCCTGGGATTGAGCCCCGCATTGGGTTCTCTGCTCAGCAGGAAGCCTGCTTCCCTTCCTCTCTCTGCCTGTCTCTCTGCCTACTTGTGATCTCTCTCTCTGTCAAATAAATAAATAAAATCTTAAAAAAATGCAATGACAAGGATCTGCTGATAAGTTATGAATATGAATTTCTAATTCCAAAGACTGTCAGTTTATTGAAATAAAGTTTGTACATGTAGGACAATAATCATGATCTGTTTTAGAGAACTGAAGAATTTGTTAGGGTTAGAATTACATTACAAGAGAACCCTTTTGTGTTTTGCCTTAAAATAAAATTATTGAGTATAGGTCCAAGCACTAAGATTCTTCTTTGAAGTGGCTTTTGTGTCTCCTTAACAAGCAAACAGGTATATGATCAAAGGTAGCATGAGTATATGATGTCTAACATTCCATATATAAAATAAACAATTCTGAAAATATTTGTGATATATTTCAAAGTTATTCGAAAATTTAAAAGCACTATCCAAATGCAAGTTTTATTTATATGTATTTCAGAAGTACTCAACAGTGAAGATATATTTTATATGTATTATTGGGATGAAGCAAGTAAGTTTACTTATAAATAAATGTACTTTTGCAAATATTTGTAACATATTATTTAATATGTATGAATATTCATGTAAATATATGGAATTCTGCAAAAAGGAAGAATCCCAAAATTATTGTTTTCTGACATTTACTCTTCAGACTTCTTAGGCTCTGAAATATCTTTACCTTAGAATTGTGTTCCCATGGTGATGACTCATATAATTTTGGACACAAAAGATTTAAGACACATTCTTTCAGTGGAATTGTAGAATTACTTAGATTATGGTTGAAATCTGAAAACTATTTGGTGGACTTCAGTCAATATTCCTCATCTTTTATAATAAGGTAAGGTGTTGTAATTTATTTTTAAATGAAGGTATTTACACAAATGTTAGTTTTAAGTTTAGATGCCATTGATTTCAATTTGAAATTTCTTGGTCCAGATGTGACACCATTATACAATAATGCAACTTACAAAGTGTGTCATGACTTTATGCAAAAAAAAATTCTAATACAATTTAGCCTTGGGCTAACCTTTGCTTTGGATATAATTGAAGACCTTCAACCTTTTTGTAATATCATAATAAAATTTTCCATGAGAGCCTCAAATTACAAAAACTTTGACCTGAATTTCAAGGAGAACTTTTAATTTTGAAATACGACATTTGGGACCAGTCTTCTGCCCTATCACTTCCTAACTTTGTATACAGCTACTTGGGATGACAAAAAAAAAAAAAAAAATCTTATTATGTGCCATGAGACTGAAGGTGAAAACATCCCAAATTGCAAGGACTCCTCTCCTTTTGGGGCATTGGGAATCTCAGAAAGGAACGTATAAGTCTTTTTAAAAGATCAGGAGGTAATCAAATATTGTGTAGATTTTTGTTTATTTTTAGATATGGTCAATTTGGATAATAAGTAAATATTTTATGACTCAGAAGTAGACATTAAATAAATAACATTTCCCCTATAATAATATAATACTTGATTGTCCAATTTAAAATAACTTCTTTAGTGAAATAATTAATTTTCCATTTTTATGTTATAATTATTTTGTTTTATTTCATAAAGCAGATTGATTTCTGTTAATTATATGCATTTATAAATTATATGAGATACAAAAAGCTGACATTGAAATAACTAGTCATTGTCATGCTCATCAAATCCAGGCTGTATGTCTGATCTAGATTTTATTTTTTTTTCTTTTTCCTCTCTGCTTAAACTTAATTTCTCAGTAAATGTTTAATACGTGATCTCTTCTTTCTAAATGGAAGGTTATTCCTAAGAAAACTCTTAAAATAATACATGATATAATGGTAATTTTCCAAGATGATTTTCTTTTGAATTGCATATGCTTACCTTGAGAAATTTTCCATTTTATCATTACAAAAACCTCTCAAGAGAGGCAAAATAACAGAGAGCTTACTGGCAAATCTGAATTAATTATGAAGAAGGAAGATGAATATGACAGAAACATAAAGAAACCTGTAAAATTTAATTTCCCCCAAATCCTAAGCATTACAAAGCAATTGCATTGAATACTATTTTCTGTACACTTCCATTAAAATGTCAGAGAAAAAGAAAAGTGTAACTATAGTGATAGGAAACAGGGCTTGGGTCTCTGTTTTCAGTAGTGATAGAAATCTTTTCTCTTTCCTAAAAATTTTAAATGACTTTTTACCATAGGAAGCTCTTAAAAAGTCTTGAATTTTGAATAAATAAGAAAATGCCAGTTCAGAGTCTTCATTGGCCAAAGTGTTCATACTTAAATTATTGTAAGCAGTGTCTCACACTTGCCTGTTGTAACTCTCAAAAATGTAACTCCCCCCTCCAAAAGCAATCTATTCAAAAAGTTATATAACTGCCATAAAACCTCTGGGATAGGGGCGCCTGGGTGGCTCAGTGGGTTGAGCCGCTGCCTTCGGCTCGGGTCATGATCTCGGGGTCCTGGGATCGAGTCCCGCATCGGGCTCTCTGCTCAGCAGTGATCCTGCTTCCCTCTCTCTCTCTCTCTCTGCCTGCCTGCCTCTCTGTCTACTTGTGATTTCTCTCTGTCAAATAAATAAATAAAATCTTAAAAAAAAAAAAAACAACCTCTGGGATAGAGCCTATTATAAGTACTGTCCCAGCTCCATGGGGAGTCTGTTTCTTCCTCTGATCTTCTTCCTTCTCATGCTTTCTCTCTCTCTCTTTCTCTCTCTCAAATAAATAAATAAAATCTTAAAAAAAATTGTCAATTGCAGTTGAGCAGGAAAACAGGCTGAAAAGTGTTAATTGTCCTAGCCTAGGTGTATGTTTTGGCAAGGAAACAGAAGGGCTTACATTCTGTGGATGTAATGCAATCAAGGAAGAGAGACGTGGAATTGAGAGTTTAAAGGGCTTAGTGCTACCATTTACTGTTTTCTTGTGACAAGACTTTTGCCTTACCTGAAAGTACATTGACTTATGGGGAAATGGGGAAATATCTACCAGCTATCCTGACAAGATGGTCCTGAACTCTCTCTCTCTCTCTCTCTCACATAAACACACACACACACACACACACACACACGAGTAAAATTATGAGTATTTTATTATGTGCAAATTTCTACCAATACCAGCTATTTCAAAGGGTATCAGGTATTTTTCCCACACTTAATTCTGACACATATGACATGTAACTCTTAACAAAAGCAAGGAACGGATTGTGCCCTAGAGACTCTAGAAGGAGTGTAGCCTTGCAAACACCTTGATTCTAGCTCAGTGTAGCCCATGTCAGGTTTCTAACTTCTGTAGAACTGTAAGATAACAAGTTGCTGTTTTAGACCGTAAAGTTTGTGGTAGTTTGTTATAGCAGCCACAGAAAAATAATACATACCTATACAGTTGTGTATTTCTTTATGTAGAAACTTAAAAAAAAGTTGAGAAGAATAAATGACAAAATGCAATAAAAGAGAATATTAAGTTAATAGAATCAAGTGAGCAAGAATTTAGAATTCTAATAATAAGTACTATTTTTCATTTGCCCTGTCATTGAGACATCATTAAGTTTAATTTGCCATTGCATTCCAGTTGTATCCCCAAAATACAATTCCAAGACTATGTAAGTGATTCTTTATTTAAAGTGGAGTTAACTTCCGGGGCACCTGGGTGGCTCAGTGGGTTAAGCCTCTGCCTTCAGCTCGGGTCGTGATCTCAGGGTCCTGCGATAGATCCCCGCACTGGGTGGGCTCTCTGCTCAGCAGGGAGCCTGCTTCCCTTCCTCTCTCTCTGCCTGCCTCTCTGCCTACTTGTGATCTCTGTCAAATAAATAAATAAAATCTTTAAAAAAATTAAAAAAAAATAAAATGGAGTTAACTTCCTAGAGATTCAGTGAATAAAATATACTATTATTTACTATAAAAGTACATTATCCAGTAGAGTAGTAAATATCAAGAGCTCCATAAAGACTGTACTTTATGTTAGCCCAATTAAAAAATTAATTAAACTTTATGATTCTGAAACCTTTCATAAATTAGGCAAACTTTCAGAAAATATACCTACTTCCAAAACTGTATAAATAAAATGATTAAATATATATAAGTAGGTTGCCAGATCATGGCCAATTCTCAAGTAGGTACAAACTCAGACCACATTTCATTTATCATCAAAGTCATATATATTATATAGGGAAGTATGAGAAATGTGGTTATCATCAGTCATCAGTTGTTGATCACTTCCACTTCTACCACGTTATATCAAACCACAATGCACTGGATGACAAAGGATTTCATGTTAGTTCACAATCCACTGAAGTAGTGATGATCCAGAATCATCACAATATTTATTATATGAGCTCTCTTTTAGAGTTAATAGATTCTTGGTGCGGTGTTAAGCACGTCAGTTCTATCCACAGAATGTAAACATCTTGTTCCCTACCCAGTAAGTTGAAGAATGTCTGACACTAAGTGGGCATTCAATTATTATTTGTCTAATGAATAGAAAAATCTAATAATTAGTTTTGTTATTGTTTGTATTTTTAATATTTTCCCCAATACAGAAAAAAAAAAAACTGAGACTTAAATAGTTGGAGGCCATGGTACCATTTGCAATAAAACAGTTATGAAACTCTACTTAGTTTACTCCAGTGTCCAGGCTGCTAGGTGCTCTCAGAAATTTCAAAATCACAATGGATATTATACCCAACTGATGAATCATTGAACACTACATCTGAAACTAATGATGTATTTTATGTTGGCTAATTGTATTTAAATTAAAAAATGCTTCCTACACAGAAAAATAATAAAATTTTGAAATCAATTTTATTACAGCCAAAAGAAGAATTAACTGTACATAACAAACCATTATATATGTACACGCACATTTTAAGTTACAGGGAATAAAGTTTATTTTAGCATTAAATAGAATTCAATAGAAATGCTATCAATAGATAGCATTAAATAGAATTCAAATTGCATCCTTAAGTAACATAACTCAACATCCTTAATTTGGTATAAGTGTGACACATTTTCTTGCTTTCTTATGTTTTGATAAATTGACATAACCTAAACTGCTGTATAAAACTTACATGTTGCACTTTAGCTTTACTGTTTTGCTTACACCCTGATTTCAAACAAAACTTTTCATAAATTTCTTCTATCTCTAGGTCCACCCCATTATCAATGTCATCTGAATATGGATCACCAGAACCTGATAAATCGGTTCCATTTTCTTCAAAATCTGGGAAAAAACCCTCTTTAACTCTTGATATTTCTCTTGTGAATCTGGATCACGTGCAGTGAAAGAAACACTATCAGTAGCACAAAATGTTGGTTCATTCATAAAATAGTTGTTTCAGAAAACACTGACTTTGATATCACTAAAGCCAGTTTAAATGGAGCTTGCCTCTGAGCTTAGTACACACATTATGGATGGCACTCCTATGACATATCTGGGAAATGTCTAAGTCTCTTCACTTTATTACTTTAAGAAGACTTTTTAGTGCTTGATTTGTTTCTAGAATAGGGTAAACTTCAAGTGAAATTTTCTCAACTCAAATTTTTGTCCCATTAGAATTATTTAGCTCCTCAACCCAAATTTTCCCTAAAGTCCTAAACTCCTACTTTACTTTTCAGATATTTGGACAATCATGTTACTCAAAATTTGGTTCTATAAAATTCGATACATGTATGCTTTGATTTTATCATGTGTGGAAAAAAAATCATGTGACTGTGGAGAAAATAACTTTCCTTGTTTTATCATTGTCTTATTGTTGTTTCATTTCCCCTCTTTATGCTTGCCTACACTATTATGAAGACGTTTCACAATACTTTAATATCTAAAGTACCATACTCACTCATAATACTGCCTTAAACTGCTGCTATAGATCTTAAGAGTAGAGTGATTTTATGTCAGTTTCATTTTTCATTGTTTCTCTAGTAGTGAGATCTGTATGCTTTTCATCACCATTATTATTTTGGTTCATATGGTAAAACTGAATCATGAAACTATGAATAATAACTTTTATTTCTGTTAGTGTATTTTACGCCATTAATATGTCAATACATAGAGACTCCATGATAAACTGATTTATTTTCATTATTTGAGGACTTGTCAAACTCCAAGAAAGATTTACAAATAACGTCTTAAAAATGTAAGGAACACATCAGTCAGTGTTTCCTTTCTTAACAGCCAATTATTTCCATAGGAAGTTCAATGTGGCCAGTTCTCAAGCTCTACCTAGAGTAAATTCATTAGAAAAATCCATGTAAAAATGTAAAGTGATGATTTAGACTCTTTGGCTCTTTGGATTGCAATCTTGTGCTCATTAGACTAAGATCACAAATTCAGTTTCCACAAGACTATCCAACTAGTTATTGAAGAGAAACTCAGAGTTTTGCAAAATTTGCTTATTCATACCAGGGTATACTATGGGGCCAAAGGATACCTAGATGGCCGTGTATGAATAGTATAATACAACTTAGTACTTGTGACTAAAAAGGACTACCAAGTCAACTTTGAAAGGCAATGTTGGAAACCATTAGAAGTTTCCAGATATCGAGTTGGCATAAATAGTTTCTTTTATGTTTTCAGATTCATGCTTTGTAAATACAGGAAAAGAAAGCACAAAGAGGATATTTTCTTGTAACACTTAAGTATATTAACTTTCACAGCACAGATTGATTAGGTTATCAGAACTAATATTGTGTTGCTGGTGACAGCATTATCACAATAATATAATACCCATGAAAAGATATTTTGTCATTCATCATTAAATGATTTTAAATTGCAAATGCTTCTTCAGGATGAGCCATTCACTCCAGTATTGGCAACTTTGTTTATAAAAACAATAAGGTGCCTAAGACAACACTAGTATGGATCCAATGAAAATATGTAAATACTAAAATATGTTTGATTTATCAAATGAATTTAAAGGTAAAACTCCATCAGAAGCAGTAGAAATTATATATATAAATAGGGCAAACAGTAGTACTTTCATAACGGAGATTGCAGCGGTTTACTACTTCAATCAGAAAGAAAATGCATCTACTTATTTTTTTATTTTTTATTATTTTATTTTATTTTAAGATTTTATTTATTCATTTGCTGGAGATTGAGAGAGAGAAAGTGCGCATGCACGTGCAGAAGCAGGGGGTGCTGCGGTAGAGGGAGAGGGAGAAGCAGGTTCCCTGCTGAGCAAGGAACCCGATGTGGGACTTGATCCCAGGACTGTGGGATCATGACCTTAGCCTAAGGCAGCCACTTAACTGAGAGAGCTACCCAGCCATCCCAATCTACTTATTTTTTGTAAAGACATTTATTTTAGAGAGAGAAAGAGAGAGCAAGTGTGCACATGGGGGAAGGGACAGAAGGAGAGGGAGAGAGAGTGCCAAGCGGACTTGAAGCTGAGTGTGGAGCCTGACATGGGGCTCAATTTCACGATCCTGAGATCATGAACTGACCTGAAACTAAGTCAGATGCATAACCGAATGTGTCACCTGGGTACCCCCAAATTTATCTACTTATTAAAGAAACATTTACTGCAAATCTTCTCTGAATCTGTATCTCCATATGGCTCTGCATACTATTGAAATATAAAATCAAACAGGACCCTATTTAATAAATATATGCTTTGATTGGAAGAAAAAGAAGCTATTTTATTGTGTTCCTATGAATGCTCAACTTAGGGGTAAATTAGAAGTCCAGTAATACAAAAACAGTATTTCTAAGTTTCCAGCTTTAGGAAATTTTTCATCACTTTCTACTAAGATAGACATAAAGACAAACTTTATCTCATCTGTACTCTATGATATTTGTTTTATTTATTATTTCTTGCATTAGTTTGTTATAGTTTTGCCCCTTATTTTCCCATCATTTATACATTTATTTGAAAAAATATATACTTATTGCCTGCTTTGTGTCAAGTACTATACTAATTACTGGGTTATGATAATTAATATGTAGAAAACAAAATCTGTAACTTTATGGAGTTTACAATCAGATGGAGGCACATAATTCAACATTAAAAAATTGTTTTAAAATTGTTAAATGCATTGAAGAGAGAGAGCAAAGCATTAAGAATTAGGGATTGTATTCAGATCTTAGCAAACTTTAGAGAAATTATATCCCCTGTAAGCCCTAAATTCTTCATCAGATACACCCCTCTGGTCATCAAGACTTTCCCTGAATGCTTGAAATATAAAAACAACACACTTTAATATCAAAAAATTAACAAAATGTTAACAGCACAAAAGTTAAATAATAATAAAAGGAATCCGTATAATAAACTAACATAAAATAAATAACATAAAGCAATGGTGTCTGATGACCACATCAGTGTTATTAGTTATTAGTAGCATGATGTTATCAGAGAAAGATCCAATTTTTTTGGAGTGGTTAGAATAGCCTTACTGAAAGGTGTTTGCATGTGTCTGGATGTGCATGCTGCAGTGGCAGAAAAAAAATGATTCTGGCACAAATAAAACACGTTACTTTTTTCAAACAAAACAAAGCAAGTATAACAACAAATGATGTACCAAAAGAAGTCGACATTTTTGAAGTTTGAGGAACTTTTTTTGCTTTCTGAAGTTAAATTTCAAGCAATTATGCCTGTTCTACTCGCTTGTCAGTTTTCTCATTTTGCAGCATCACATTATGTGTATGAGGCAGCAAGTGTGGTGATGAAAGAATCTGAAACCAAGAGCGATTGGCAAAGTGATTTATTCATTACATTTAAACTATCAAAACAAACAAAAGATTTAATATATCCTGTGCAAAGTAAGGCTATTTTAGCTTCAAAACATACATAATATGGTAAGCAATAACACAGGAGATAATAAATTTGAGTCTGAACAGTCTTACCTAAATATTTCTTTTTTTTTTTTTTTCCAGTATTTGGTGGAATCCTACAAGTACAAAATGAGCTTTTGTACCATCAAGATCATGATTGAGCCTTCATATCACACAATCATGGTCATCAGTTATTTGTACTTACTACTCTTACTGTCCCAGTTATGTTTGGCCAGATTTTAGAGGACCCACTCACGATATTGCATTTCTGTATAGAAAAAGTTGCCCGACATTCATCTTCATTACCTTCATTTGATTGAATTGCTTTAAATCAATTAGTTACTGTTATTTTTTCAAAGTACACAGTGCTGACTAGAATTTGAAAATCTGGTATATTCAGGTGCTTTTGTTAACAATAGTGACAAAAAGGGAGAAATATTTTACAATGGATGAGTTGTTTAATAAACTACAATGAATATGTGAAACTGTAAACAATGATGTGGAATAATATGACATAGAAAGATATCTATGATATAATGTTTAATGAAAAAGAAAGACACTATAGAGTACTTAGATACCAGAATACCTGACTATGATTAAAAGAAAAAAAAAAAAAAAGAGTGGAGGGGCACCTGAGGGGTTGGTTAAGCTGCAGACTCTTGATTTTGGCTCAGGTCATGGTCTGAGTGGTGGGATCCAGACCCACCCACTGGGCTTCCTCAGTAGGGAGTCTGCTTGAGAGTCTCCCTCTCTCTCTCTCTGCCCCTCTCTATACTCATGCTTGCTCACTCTCTTTCTCTAAAATAAATTTTAAAAAATCTTAAAAAAGGAAAAATAAAGGAAGAAGAAAGAGTGGAAACAAATACACGGTCTAGAAATCTAATGGCTAATTTGAATGTATCCCCAGACTATATTCCTGCCCGTAATTGAAAACCCCAATAACTGTGACTAAAATAAGATTTTTGCTCTTGTAAGAAGAGGGTTGCTTAGACAATCCAGTCCTGGTGAGGAAGCATCATATAATTAGGGCCCACTCCATTTCTTTTTTTTTTTTTTTTATTTATTTTTTCAGCGTAACAGTATTCATTCTTTTTGCACAACACCCAGTGCTCCATGCAAAACGTGCCCTCCCCATCACCCACCACCTGTTCCCCCAACCTCCCACCCCTGACCCTTCAAAACCCTCAGGTTGTTTTTCAGAGTCCATAGTCTCTTATGGTTCGCCTCCCCTCCCCAATGTCCATAGCCCGCTCCCCCTCTCCCAATCCCACCTCCCCCCAGCAACCCCCACTCCATTTCTACCTTTACTCTTCATCATTATGATTTTTATCTTCAATGTAGTCTCATTTACCATATGGCTTCTGAAGCTCCAGTCGCCTTGTCCACATTTCAGCTAGAAACAGAAGGGAAAAGGAAAAAGGATGCAACTTGTGGCTAAGGCAATGACTTTTAAAGAATTTTCCTGAAGCTTCTAATGTGAGCAAATGTTTCTGAAGTGGGTAGGAAAAAATAAATAAAATCTCAATCTTTTTGTGACAAAATAGTTACACTGTTAAAATGCAAGTACATCCTTAGAGTATATGGTCCAAATACTGACAATGAATTTATTTGGATGGCACCAAAATGTCTTGTCAATGATTCACACTGCATGAGAAAATTAAAATGAGGGTAAAACGAAACTTTTTTTCTTTTTAGAGTTAAATGATGACCAAACAAGTCATAGTTTTTTAAAAAGACATTTCAGTAACACAATAGTCTATTAGATAGTAGAATAACTTAGTTATATTTTTCTTCTCACCTACCTCAACTTAATAATTGGCACATTACTGCATTGGAAAACATGTTTGAGTACTTTATCTTTCTTGGTCAAATAGATGCATAAACATTGGTTCCCACTAAAGGAAAACAATGATACTGCATTTAGAATTGCATGGACAGAAAACAAGATGTGACGTCACAGAAAGGAAGCTCCATATATCATCAGTCCAGATTGGAAAATGTCAGAGCACAAGACAGCAATTCTGGTTTGTTTTCTCATATTACACACTGCACATTGCTATTAGTGGAAGATGTCAGTTTTGCTTTGTAGGGTAGCACAAAACTCCTTCAAGCAAACTTATTCCTCCATCAGACATGCTCAGGTTCTTATAATTTCCTGTATTTAATTTTCTTTAGTTTAAAGCTGTCTCCAGAAAATCCTGTTGAAAGACTACACATTTTCTGGGAAATTCTACATTTCTAGTTTCTCTTTTGTCTATCCCATACCCTTCATCCTTTCTGCCTTTGTTCTTGTTCAATCTTTATTCATTCCCCAATGGGTGCTCTTGTTTCTTCACTGGCCTGATTAAACATCTGTGATGTCATCAAGGTTATGAGTTTGAAACTGTTACAAACATGTCAGTCTCATGCTTAAGACATCAAATATCTTCTAATTACCTGCTGGGTAAAACCCACACCTGTCTTCAAAGTACATCCTTTTGGCCTACATTTAAGCTGCAGTTGCCTCCTCTTATCCAAGGTCCCACTTTCCATGTTTTTGTTACTTTTGGTCAACCTCAGTCAGGAATAGATGATTGATTCTCCTTTTAATTCATCTTCAGACAGTCAGTAGTTGCCTAATGCCTTCTCCCAATGCCTATGTCATTTACCTCACTTCACCTCATCACATAGACATTTTACCATCTCATATCATCACAAAAAGGGTGAGTATAATAAAATGAAATATTTTGAGTGAGAAAACACATTCACATAACTTTTATTTCAGTATATTTTTATAATCGTTCTATTCAAATAATATTGTTGTTAATCTCTTCCTTTGCTTAATTTATAAAGTAAACTTTACCATAGGCATGTATGTATAGGAAAAACAAAACAAAACAAAACATAGTACTCATAGGGTTTTGTACTATCCATGGCTTAAGGCATTTGCAGGGGGTCTTGGAACGTATCCCGCTCTCATATTCTACTGTATATGAAATTGTGACTGTTTTTTAGACTTACTCTGTAGTTCTCAAATTTCCCCATGATTCAAAATCATATGGGGATCACATTAATTCACAAATTACTAATCCTTGTTCCTGGAGTTTTTGAATCAAGAAATCTGAACTGGCCTGAGAATCTGCCTTTCTAAATTACTATGTGATGTTAATGGCTGTGGACCAATTTGAGAACCATTTCTTTAAACTTACACATTTCCCTGTTTGTGTCTTAGCTCTTCTATTTGTTTAGTATTCCTTTCTTTCCTTTTTTTTTAAAGTCTCTGATTATTTTTTATTTTTTTAATTAACATATAATTTATTATATGTTTCAGGGGTACAGGTCTGTGATTCATCAGTCTTACACAATTCACAGCATTCACCATAGCATATACCCTCCCCAACGTCCACCACCCAGCCACCTTCTCCCTCCCACCACCCTCATTTCTTTCCCTTTATCATTTCATTTTATAAAATGTCAAATGATGCTTTAAAAATAAATCTTAATTCTTCTGGGTAAAATTTGTTTCTCCTTTACTTGTATTTCTAACAAATGAATCTTTTTTTTTCCTTCAACAAATACTTTTAACATAATGTTCATGATCTCAGATACAATTGTTTGTTTATATAACTAATACATCCTGCTAGATTTGAACTTCTCTTAGGCATCTGATTCACCAAGGGTGTCTGTGAATGATCCTGGACTCCTGGAGAGAAAAGAGGTTCCTGAAATGGAAATTACCATGAGTGATTCAAATGTGGAAAAGTCAGACGGTGGGTTGACATTTTGATCTTGATGTTGCTTTTGAGGCAAAGTGAGGCTGCACCCGACAACCCCCCATCGATGCAACCTCCACCCCTCTCACTGTTACCCACATGTACATGTGCATGAAGACACACAAGCACACCTCCATGAAATTCTGCAAAAAGGGATATGATACAAAGGAGGGAACTTGTCCCAAAAAACTAAACTGAGAAATAAGAAGGTGAGAAGTATGTTTTCTGTGAATCAGATGGGATGAGAGGACTCTTCTGGAGTATGTAAGGGTTGGTCTGGAGCAACTTGTCAGGGAACCTGCAAACATATCATGCAAGAATCTGTAGATAGCAGTATGCGGTATGTGGAGAGTACAGTGTTTGGTGATTAGAAGATGAAGATCATGACATTACCCTAATCAAAAGAAAATGTTGATGATGGGGAAGACATCAACTTATACTTGGTGATATTCATTTATACTGCTTGGTGTTGGGGACTTATTTCTCAGCCATTAAATCAAAGGTGTTTTAACACATTCAATATAATATAGATATATCTTGACATCACAAGATTTCAGACCTAGATAGAACCTCAAATATCAGATAGTATATAAATTTGAATTAAATATTATGGAGAATCTAAAAACTCCTCATGGTATAGAAGAAGAGTGTGGCAAAAATTAGGCTGTGTATTTATTACTGTTTTCCTTTTTCTTTTTTTTTTTTAAAGATTTTATTTATTTATTTGACAGACAGAGATCACAAGTAGGCAGAGAGGCAGACAGAGAGAGAGGAGGAAGCAGGCTCCCTGCTGAGCAGAGAACCAGATATGGGGCTCAATCCCAGCACCCTGGGATCATGACCTGAGCTGAAGGCAGAGGCTTTAACCCACTGAGCCACCCAGGTGCCCCTATTACTGTTTTTCAATATATTTTCTGTTTCTCAGGAAAGAGAAATGTAATTGCAAAAAGAAGTATAACAGGGGTTTTGTTAGACACCCCTTATTTTAGTATTTGCTGTAAAAATGACAGCATAGCCATTAGCTCTGATTGCATGCTCTTCAAAGTTAAGAATTTAGAAGTACTTGAAATGTAAACATGGCAAGTAAAAATTTCAAAGAAGTTTTGTAGTATAAAATAGAATCAGTAAAGAGAAAGACTGTTTCATACATCAATTAAAAATATAGCTTTGGGGCGCCTGGGTGGCTCAGTGGGTTAAAACCTCTGCCTTTCGCTCAGGTCATGATCCCGGGGTCCTGGGATCGAGCCCCGCATCGGGCTCCTTGGCGGGGAGCCTGCTTCCTCCTCTCTCTCTCTCTGCCTGCCTCTCCCTACTTGTGATCTCTATCTGTCAAATAAATAAATAAAATCTTTAAAATATATATATATATATATAGCTTTAAGTAAATTAAAGGCTTTAAAGAAAGCATCTCTAAAACGTAATTTTCTACATATGGCATATGGATTTATAGATATAATATTCAAATCAGGTAGCTTTTTCACACACAATAATTCCTGAGTTAATTTGGTAGCAAAAACATTTTTGTCTTTGTTATTTCTGTTTTGTTTTATGTTGGTTTCAGTTGTCTACATATGTTTTTGTATAGCTTTTTTTTACCAACACCCTAAGCATACCTCTTTTTCTGTTTGTCAAGTTAAATGTGTGGTCCTGTTTTATAAACTGGTCTTTGTTTACCCCAGTGGTTACATATCGGAGTGCCAGGTGATAAACGGAGGCCTTTTTTTCTGGGGCTTTCAACTCTTCTTCAGAACAATTTTTACAGGGGAATTTAAGTGTTATAATTTGTAAAAATCTGCAAATATACTGTTTATGGAGTAGAATGGAATATTTACTATTTATACGAATTTATTTTTTAAAGTTGAACTTCAGATTCCCCCATAAAACCAGTCAATACTCTGGGATTCCCCTACTAGGTCCCTAAGGTATGATTAATTTAATTCTTCTGCCATTAAGACTGCTTCAATGGCAATATTTAAGAAGAATATTTAAATCCTGCCAGGCTATTTTGAAACCTTGAATGACACCATATTTCGTCAAGCGTAAATCCATTGTATTTAACAGAGCATGCTGGACCCTTCTAAGCAGTGCTTTCCTATCTTTTTAGACTCACATCCAGTCATCCCTCAAACACATCTACACTGACAAATAGTTGAAGACTTTCTGAGTGTGTAAGGTTTTTATGCCTCCATGAATTTTCTTTTTTTTTCTTTTTTTAAAATATTTTATTTATTTATTTGACAGACAGAGATCACAAGTAGGCAGAGAGGCAGGCAGAGAGAAAGGAGGAAGCAGGCTCCCCAGGGAACAGAGAGCCAGATGCAGATGCGGGGCTAGATTCCAGGATCCTGGGATCATGACCTGAGCCAAAGACAGAGGCTTTAACCCATTGAGCCACCCAGGCGCCCCACCTCTATGAATTTTCACAAGCTCTACACTGTTTCCTTTTCCCCCATTTCAGTGGATTCCTATTGATCTTTCAAGATTCAGATTACATTACCTCTTCTGCAAAGTTGGTCAAGAAGACCCAAGTGTGGTCTCCTCTTTTTCCCCTAACAATTTCTTTCACAGTCCATCTCAGGTACAGAATTTACAAAATTCTGTTAAAATTTTTATTTTCTGGACCTTTATGTTCAAGTGTAAAGTACAACAATACCGTTGGATCAGCTTTCAGTTACATGATCCCTAAAAAACATCGGAAAGCTTACCTGTTTTAATTTTGTTACCACTAATAAATAAGCGTTCTTACCTTCAAATGCCAGAATTTTGGTCCAAATTATCTGTCCAAATTACTGTTTTCTTGTTTATTAGGTAAAATATCGGTATTGTATTTGTATCACATTTTGTTTTTCCATTTTAGGACTTTTAGAGAAACAAGGGGTCCCCTTTCCAATTATAAAGTCCATCCAATAGAAACTCAGAATTTGGGTTTCTAGAAGATTGTTTGGCTTATTAGAGTCTTAGACCTACTCATAAACATTACTTTAACCTAAACTAAGTTACAGAAATTTAACTCAAACCCAAATTATAGAAATAACGGTGCCATTACAATTAGGACTAAATCATCATTTCTTCTTATGTGAATTTAATTTGTAGTTTCAGTAACAACATTCCTCGCCTTTGCTTACTCACTTGATCTAAGTCCCCTCCAGACACAGGCAGTAACTGTTCTGTTTGTGTAGTTCTGGTTACAGAGTTGTTGGCTATTTTTCTACCTTTGTGTAAAAGAAGATATCTCTCTAAACCTGAAAGTTAGATAGTGCTATCCAATTACCCTTACTTCTTACACATTTATCCATCCATTCATTCATTTATTCACTCACATATTTTTAATTACCTGCCATATAACTACCTATACTAGGATAAGTATACTACCTATACCTGTGCTAGGTATTTTATATATGTTTTAAAAAGCAGACAGTGTACTTGACCACACAAAGTTTAAACCCTACTGGAGGAAAATGACAATAAAGTTTATAACATGATATCAGGAAATGTCATAGACTTTTAAGTAGTTAAAGTGATAGTACTACTGGCTGCCAGAGTTACTTTAGATAGAATTTTCAGAAGACTTTCTGAGGAGGTGGCATTTGAGCTGAGACATAAATAAAAAGAGGGTGTGAGTTGAGAAATTTTGAACTGTATTGTCTCACAGTCAGCTCAAATCAGAACTTTTAATTTGCTTTTTATACATGTTGCTTTACACTCCCCCCACCCAGACTTTCCCTCCTTGATGAATGGGGTCCTGTTATTCACTAAGTTTAAAATAGAATCATAAGATCATCTTCTATGGCTACCTATTCTACCCTCAAATAGATTTATCTTGAGTCTTACCACCTTTCTCCAAATTCACTGTTGCAACCTTAGCATGTCCATTGCATCTTGCAAAAAGATATTGCAATATTCCCTGATGGTCTACTGGCACCCATGGTATACCCTTTTAACCTCTTCTCTGTACTATACACTTAACTTTATTAAACTTTAATTGGGGCATATCAATTGCTCTTGTAGAAAGACTATGTATTGCTCTTACCATAACAATGGACCTCTTTGTTGAGGCCTACAAAGCCATAATGGCCTGGCTTTAACCTTCCTCTCCACTCTTGTCATACAAACTCTCCTCACTCTACTCTTTCTATCTGCCTTTTCTATCTATCTTTCAGCTTCCTGTATTTTATTTCATTGGATTTCCTGTATCTTCTACCACAAAAAGTCATTGTATATCTTTATTCTTCCCTTTGGAAAAAGCTTTTATTTTGACTTCATCAAATGAAGTGTACTAATTTTTAAGATGTCAGCACAATTTCCACTTCCCTAGAGCTTTCCCTAATGTCCCTGACTATGTCAAATACTCCTGTTGTAGGCCCCAAAACAGCCTTTCCTTCATAAGATCTGGTCATCAACTAGTTTTATTTATAATTGTTTGTGTGACTATGTGATTACTGACTTTCTTTCCCACCATATCATAAGTACTTCAAAGGGGTGTGTTAGACATGTTTTTCCAAAAATTGGTTGACTGGTGAATGAATATCCATTGAATGAAAGACCTAATAAATAAATTAATTAGTATACCTCCTTACCAACATTTTCCCTTTACATACTATAATTTATATACATTGTCCTTTTTTTTTTTTTTTTCCTGAAATACTCTAGGCTCTTTTCACTGAAGAATTTTGCACATACTCTAACCTCTGTTGGAGCAGTTTTGGCATTCTGGGTTTTCTTCACCATTTATGTTTTGGCTTAATTAACACCTTCATAGAAAAAGCTTCCCGGGTCCAATTCCTCAAAGTATTATAACCCCGTTTTCCTCCTATTCTGCTAGCTCTTTCCAAAATTGTATTAATTTTATAATTACACAATTTTTAATTTTTCTTTCATCTCTATTGTCATCTCTATTACGTCTATTATAGACGTAAATTCTACAAAAGGGAAGACCACACTGATTTGTTCACCATTCGTGCTTTTATAAAGAGGTATATATTCTTTAGCATATGATTAGGGTCATCATCCTACATCAAACACTAGAGAAAGGAAATCATGTTACCTGAAAGAGGATTTCTCTTCATTTATTGTTTAAGCATACTCATTTATTAAACACCCTTTCTCAAGAGTAACTAGAAATTTTCAGAATATGTTAAGTTATATGGTATTGGTCATATTAATCTCAGACCAGTCCATTTTTTTTCCATTTATGTTATCGTCAGAGGTAATACCATTGGACAGAAAATGTTCATAATCTCACCAATAACCATGAAAAATTGATTTAAATTAGTAGGTAGATGTTACTGAAATTATTTAGAAAACATCACAATTCATGCATATATTCCTGTGTAAATTTTAAGTAAGACTCTTTAATTCTAGATTTTCACATTCCATATTGAATGATAATAGATGACCTTTTGTAGTAACTCAGGTAATTTCATAGCATGCACTAAAGTACCACATACCCATGCAAACCAACATGATCATTCTGTAGATGTATTGCTTTCTCTTATGCACCAAAAGTACATTCTGTTATTTACTCTGATGAAGTTTTTCTAAACTTCAAATTTATATATGCTGAAAAATGGCAAAATAAAAGGGGAATGAACAAAATCTATCCCTATGTGACCATCACACATTCTATGTGAACTAGGTAATTGAGTAAGACATCTATGTTTGTAGAGTGTTAACTAATAAAGCACTATTTAGTCATAAACGGAGGTGACAAACAAAATATAAAGAAAGATGCCTGGTCAATGTCTTAGGATATGAATTAGATTTGTTTATATTCTTGAAATCTTTGTTATGAAATAATTTCAGATTTAAAGAAGCGCTGCAGAGGGTCCAGGTACTTGCTATATACCCTTCACCCAGCTTTCTTTGAAGGTAGCATTTTACATAAGCATTTTCCTTATTAAAACCAGCAATGGTACAATAGTATTAACAAAACTATAATCTTTATTCATATTTCACCAGCATTTCTACTGTCCTTTTCTGAACCATGAACCAACTGGATACCATATTGCATTTCATCACCAGGTTTCCCTAATCTACTCAGTCAGAAGTTCTTGACCATTTCTTTCATAATTGAAGATTAGTAGTCAGAAAAAATGCAGAATGTCCCTCAGTTTGGGCTAGGCTGATGTCTTCTCATGATTAAATGGATTTGTAGATTGGGGGGAATAATGTCACATAGATGAAGTGCTATTCTCATGACATCATATCAGAAAGTACATGATATCACCTTGACTACTGGTAATGTTAACCTCGATCTCTTGGTTAAGGTTGTACCTATCAGATTTCTCCACTATAAAAGTTACTATTGTTTTCCTGTCCATACTGTGCATCAGAAGAGAGTCACTAAATCCAGCCCACATGCAAGAGAATGGGAGCTAAACTCTATCTTCAAGAGAGAGGAGTATGAAAGAATTTGTGGACATGTGTTAAAATCATCACAAAAATTAATATGCTGGGAGAGATAGCTTAAGGATATGTAAATATCCTACCTTCCCTTAAAGTTTATTCCATTAATTTTAGTAGTTACAAGTGAATCTTGCCTGTGTCAGTTCTTACAATGGTGCTTTCTTGGTGAATTTCTATTTTCTTCAACTCTTCTACAATTTTTATTTGAAATTTTTCTGTAAGGAAGATTTGTTATTTCCCATATATATCTGTATCTATATATATACATATATATATGTATAACTATATATATGTATATATGTATAACATATATATATATAGTATATATGTATAACTATATATGTATATAGTTGAGTCATTTATTTATATCATTATGTACTCATGGATATTTATTTTACTCTAAGGGCTTTAATCCAAAACTATTCTTATCTTATACTTAAGTTGTTTCAGCTTTGGCCACAGGGGACATTTTCAAGTATTCTTTACTTATTAGCATTTCCCTACTTTTTAGCCCTCAGTTTGCTATAGGTTCCTCTTGTATTTTCCCTACTCCAGCCCTAAATTAGTCATTTCCTTGGGAAGCATTTTTCCTTTATTGAAAAATGATATGAAGAAATGAAGACCTTATGCTATGTAGGCTATTTGCCACTATTTGAATCCTGAAGCCTTACTGGTATTTGGTGCAGTTAATATTTTTTATTTTAGTCATTTTAATAAGGATATAGTTATATTGCATTATGGTTTTAATTTGTTAAATTAATTAAATTAAATTAAATTAAATTAAATTAATTTGTTAAATTTAATTTGTTAAACTTTGTTGAAAAATCATATGACTAAGTACACTTTTAGGATATTTGGGCTACATGTTAGTATTTTATTATGTTAGTTTCTCCTAAATTAATTCTTTCAGATTGTCACTACATGAAGCACACTATAATTATCAGCTTAGTGAATTAAATGGTACTTCAAGATTTATAAATCTGTCCAAGAACAATATCTTTCTGTTGTTATGTTACTATTGCTTCTGGCCCAGACTCTATAATTTTTATTAATTCCTCATAATCTTTAGGTTCTTTTCTATGCTATTGTTCACTTATAAGTAAACATCTAGCCCAACCATGTATAGTTATTTTACTATAAGTTGTAATTTCAACTTAGCCAATATTTTATATGGATTTTTATATTGAGACTTTATTTAGAGTAGTTTTAGTTTCATTTATGTGGGTTTTGACAGGTTAATATTTAATGATGATATTTTTAAAATATATAATAGTCTATTGATCGATTTAAAAATTCATTTATGATCTTTTTCTGAAAAGTTTCTTTGACCACATCTACATTTGAAGTTGAAACAGTAAAGAATTATGATGAAAATACCAAAATACCAAAACACCAGGACAAACTTATTTAAGGTGTTTAAGACATAAAGCTAAATTTGTTCATCCAATTTTTTTATCACTTTTAAAAGTCAAGATTTGAATTTAAAATTTTATTCTTTGTTTTGGGGTAGTGTGAGCTTTCTGTATTAATGTTTTCTCAAGAATCATGACATTAACATTATTAACTAATTTTTGTTTAAAACCTGTACAATTTTAAATCAAAGAATGATTTTCTCAACATAAAGAATTTTAGCTCATAATTATTTTTTCCTCACAATTTATGCTGCACCCCTTGATTTCCAGCACCCTAATACAAGAATTTTGATTTTAATGTAGTTCATGTTCCTTTAACTCATGAGAAACTTTTTGAATATTCTCGATTTTTGCTATCTGATATTTTCCTGTGTCTCTTTACTTGTAAATTCTTAAAGCATTAATTTTAAAGGGTATAATTGTGACTCTGATAAAAATAAAAATTAAAAAAAATCTTGTTGAAGATTTTATTTAACTAATTAGTTATTGAGGAGACTAGTAAGCTGTCAAAGCTGGTTCAAAGAATTTAAAGTTTTCATATATACACACACACACACACAAACGCACACACAGTGAGAGAGATAAAGGATGCTAAAAAGAACTTATGAATAGATGCAAAATTGGGTTGAGGTAGAAATAACTTCCCTAAAACAGAAATAAATAATTTGGGGCACCTGGTGGCTCAGTAGGTTAAAGCTTCTGCCTTCAGCTCAACTCATGATCTCAGGGTCCTGGGATTGAGCCCCACATCAGGCTCTCTGCTCATTGGAGAGCCTGCTTCCTCTTCTTTCTCTCTGCCTGCCTCTCTGCCTACTTGTGATCTTTGTCAAATAAATAAATAAAATCTTTAAGAAAAAAGAAAGAAAGAAAGAATTTGTATGAATGTCAGAAAGAACAATTCAGCTATCATTATTGCTATAAATAATCTACAATTTAAGAATGGTAAAGTAGCTCAGATAACAAAAGAAAGAGAATCCTGGTGGGTTTATGGGAAGGTTAGTCAGCATACCCACAAAACAATCAATCAATTAATCAATCAATCTCTGTCTCTCTTTTCATTTCAAAGTCTTCCACAGATCCTGAAATATACGAATAATGAATAAGTATCTGAGCCCTTGTGACTTAGTCCTTAAATGAACTCACATTTAAATAAATAAAAATCAACAAACTGTATTTAAATTAATAAAGAATGTTCATTTTTTTATTTGCCTTTCAGAAGACTTCTGAAGGCGACCCAAGTAAAATTTCATAGTATCCTTAAAAGACCCTCTCTCCTTTCCCTCACTCTTGAACTCAGGATTTCTGTGGCTTCAAGCACCAGAACTCCTTTTTATGTCTAGCCCTTGACCAAGATAGTTAACGTTCCCTGCAGTTTGACTAACTTTAAAGAGTCTTTCTGACAATAAACTTCTGATATCCCTTTTCTTAGGACATTTATTTTAGTAACTTACAATTGTAATTTTTCTTTGGCCATTGAGATGATTTCAGTTTTCTGGAAGAAAACTTTTAGGGGTTTTGCCACAGTTTAGTGGGCTTTACCTCCAGAACGCTTACCATTTTCTCACTGGGAAAATTTGAGAAAGATCCCTTCATGTCTTTGGCAGGAAAAGAGGAAAAGCAATCATTGAAAAATAAAGTCAGAGCTTTCATATTAAAAGTCTACCCTCCAGGTAAAAAGAATTCACCAGGTAAGCCAAAGTCAAAGAGAACATTTTTTAAATAATCTACTTTCCTATAGAGAAGCAAGAATAAGAATTATGACAAACTTCTTGTTAGAACACAATATCACTCAGTATCAGGGAAATACAAATTAAAACCTCAAGGGGATGCCACCTCACACCAGTCAGAATGGCTAAAATTAACAAGTCAGGAAATGATAGGTGTTGGCAGGGATGTGGAGAAAGGGGGAATCCTCTTACACTGTTGGTGGGAAAGCAAGTTGGTGCAGTCACTCTGGAAAATGGTATGGAAGTTCCTCAAAAAGTTGAAGATAGAGCTACCCTATGACCCAGCAACTGCATTACTGGGTATTTACCCCAAAGATACAAATGTAGTGATCCAAAGGGGCATGTACCCCCCAATGTTTCTAGCAGCAGTGTCCACAATAGCCAAAGTATGAAAGAGCCCAGATGTCCATCAACAGATGAATGGATAAAGAAGATGTGAGATAAACACACACACACACACACACACACACACACACACACACACACACACACAGGAATATTATGCAGCCACCAAAAATGAAATCTTGCCATTTGCGATGATATGGATGGAACTAGAAGATATTATGCTAACCGAAATCAGTCAGAGAAAGACAATCTTCATATATTCTCAGTGATATGAGAAATTTGAGAAACAAGACATAGGTTCATAGGGGAAGGGAAGGAAAAATGAAATAAGATGAAACCAGAGAGGGAGACAAACAAAAGAGACTCAATCTCAGAAAACAAACTGAGGGTTGCTGGAGTAGAAGGGGTTGTGAGGGATGAAGTGGCTAGGTGATGGACATTGGTGAGGGTATGTGCTATAGTGAGTGCTATGAATTGTATAAGACTGATGAATCACAGACCTGTACCCCAAAACAAATAATACATGGTAAGTTAATTAAAAAAAAGCCATACACACAAGAAGCAAGTGGCATAAATAAAGTTAAGAAGAAGAAGAAGAAGAAGAAGAAACCCTAGAATTCTGTGTCCAACAATGTTACCCCTCAAAAGTAATGGATACATAACACATTCTTAAACAAATATATCATAGTAAATATAGACTCAGTATACGCTATCTTTTTAGTATAAGGATTTATAACTATGGTTTCTATGCCACCCAAAGAATTATAATTTATTTCTCTTGGTGATTTTCCCCTCTCTTGTTTGACTGGTTGAAGCCAAATGTATTGCCTGGTTTTATAATGTCTAACATTTATAATGTCTAATATTATAGAGTTGTTATATCAGCACTATTAATAAGAGGTTAATTACAGAGAAATTCAACAGGAATACTTTCTCCCCTCCTCCCGACCACCAGTACCACAATATTAATGAATTAAAAACTTCTTGTATACAAGTTAATGCATGTTTACTATGCTTACCCAATAGATATTCCATATACCTATTTTGCTTCTCTCTGTTCAGATGTTTTTTGTTGTTATTATTAGAGACCATGTGATAGTCCTCAAACCAACTGCCCTTTGGCTTTAGATACTTTATTTGCTTAATAATGATACTCTTCATTGGGTAATTATCACTAGTAATAAAGCCTCACATTATGCATCTTCCAATGACTTTCATATTTTGGAAAAAATCTCAAAATATTTTGTGTTTATATTTCCTGCCTCTCTTAATCTCCCATGTTTTTATTTCATTGTTATTAACTCTAGTTATATGTTTGGCAATTATTTGTGAAGAGAATATGTGTCTTTCTGTGTGTGTGTGTCTGTGTGTGTAATAAATTTTCAGGGTCACTGTCTTGAAGAATGATATTTACAAAATTACTTTTTTAAAGATTTCATTTATTTATTTGACAGAGAGCACAAGCAAGAGGAACATCAGGCAGAGGAAGAAACAGGTTCCCTACCAAACAAGGATCCCGATGTGGGAGTTGATCCCAGGACCCTGGAATCATGACCTGAGCTGTAGGCAGACGCTCAACCAAATGAACCACCCAGGTGCCCCTTTACAAAATAAACTTAATGCATGCCAAATGTAAATATAAGATTGCTCTTTCAAACCTAAATATTTTAACACTTATTCTCAAATTTCTGCATTGTTTATTAAATTGAACTTTCAGAATAAATACATAGAATCTTATTTTTCTTCTAGTACAGATCCTGCAAGTTATAAACTTCTATAAGTTTTAAGGTCCCCTAGTCCTCAATTTATATCCCCAAGTAGAATTTATTCATTTGAAACCATAAATATTTTTAAGCAATTTTCATGCTCAAATAGTCATGAAATTGAGGGGGCTTTCAGCTTCAGTAAGTCATGTACAGTTTCTGCTTCCCTTAACTCCTTTCCTTTGCATAGATGTGGCATGTGTTCCTGTACTTTATTTATGGGAGAACGCTTTGGGTAAGGTGACACCATTAGGAAGAATTCTATTAATTTAGTTTCAATTGCAGTTAAAGGAAGTGGAGAACAATTCAAAATGCCATGAATTAAAATGCTTATATCAAAAAGTCACAATTAAAGACATACAGAATAGGGACACCTGGGTGGCTCAGTGGGTTAAAGCCTCTGCCTTCAGCTCAGGTCATGGTCTCAGGGTCCTGGGATCGAGCCCCGCATCGGGCTCTCTGCTCAGCGGGGAGCCTGCTTCCGTTCCTCTCTCTCTCTGCCTGCCTTTCTGCCTAGTTGTGATTTCTCTCTATCAAATAAAATATATATATATAAAAAAAGACATACAGAATAAAATTTTTCATAGCTTCATTTTGAGACCAAAGACCATACTTAAGATGATGCTTAACAATGGGAGCATCATCTATCTACAACAGCAACATCTATCAACAACAAGATCTATCAACAAAGAATATCATACACAATAGACACAATTATTTTTTTACTTTTTATTTTGAATAAACTGTCACAGTTTCATTAACATTACAACACATTATGAAATACCCACAACATAATAGCTTCACCAGGCAGTTTTGCTACTACTTTTCATGTATTACTTATTTTAATTCTCACAACAAAACTACCAAAACAAAATTACTATTATTTCCACATTACAGATCAGGGAATAGGCAGGGATAATCCATACAAGGTAGACCAACACTATATTAAATGTGCTCAACTCACACTATATTCCCTCTTTTTCTATATATGTAAATCTTTCAACAGGCATAATAGCAGCTATTTGATGTCTACTTATCCTTTTCTTCAGAAGTGGTTACTGTATAGACACATATATTTGTCATTATAATTTTTATTTAAGAATTCTGTGGTATAGCATGGCCATTAATTCTCACACGATTTTGAACATGTTGTGAATACAGAGTATGAACTCCAAACATACAGAGATTTAATGCTACAAAAATCTTCTGTTAACCCAGGGAGGTTTAACATTCTAACAGAAATTTGGTGAATGACAGAACAGTACAGAAAATCTATACCTCTTTCTCTTTTCCTGTGGTCCAGCCAGGAATTTGACAAAGAGATACTCCCAGAGGCTCATTGATAGGAAGACAATTAAATTACGAAGAACTTGAAGACATGTTTGTGATTTTTATGGCATCTTATTTTATTTCAAAAAAGATTTTTACAAAGGTTTCCCTCTGAATATAAGTTTGGTAGAGGCTGATACCACTTCCATGATGTCATCAGTCATCTTGTGCTTAATAATAAAATATTCCAAGTTTATGCAAATCTTTGAAATCTATCCTGGTACATGATGTTAAGACCCTGAGGGGCCACAATTTTAGAAAAAATATTCAGGGACCTAGAAACCATTTTTAATATGGTGATCTAAAGAAAGGTTTTATAAAATGCATGATTTTCTTGTTAGAACTGACTCTGAACCACATTAGCCACATAGAAAATATTTGAAATGCAACATGTCAGATTGTTTTATTAATTATTCTATGGACCAGAAGTTCTGTATAAATGTGCAATATTCTTTTTTTTTTTTTTAAAGATTTATTTATTTGACAGATAGAGACCACAAGTAGGCAGAGAGGCAGGCAGAGAGAGAGAGAGGAGGAAGCAGGCCCCCAGCCAAGCAGAGAGCCCTATGCGGGGCTCGATCCCAGGACCCTGGTATCATGACCTGAGCTGAAGGCAGAGGCTTTAACCCGCTGAGCCACCCAGGCGCCCCAATGTGCAATATTCTTAACCAGTCATATCTAAGGAATATATCATTAACAGTATAAAAATGGTTCTTATAGCTAAATACTATGAAAATAATAACAGAGGTAGATAAAATTAAATTTCCTTACAACTTGCAGCCCACTGACAAATACTGGAGAAATGCATAGTGTGATATTCTTCAAGAAATTCACAGCTGTCGATGGCCATGGTCGCCAAACTGTGGAAAGAACCAAGATGCCCTTCAACGGATGAATGGATAAGGAAGATGTGGTACGTGTACACGATGGAGTATTATGCCTCCATCAGAAAGGATGAAACTTTTACCCAACTTTTGCAGCAGCATGGATGGGACTGGAAGAGATTATGCTGAGTGAAATAAGTCAAGCAGAGAGAGTCAAGTATCATATGGTTTCACTTATTTGTGGAGCATAACAAATAACATGGAGGACATGGGGAGATGGAGAGGAGAAGGCAGTTGAGGGAAATTGGAAGGGGAGTTGAACCATAAGAGACTATGGACTCTGAAAAACAACCAGAGGGTTTTGAAGGGGTGGGGGGTGGGAGGTTTGGAAACCAAGTGGTGGGTAATAGGGAGGGCATGTATTACATTGAGCACTGGGTGTGGTGCAAAAACAATGAATACTCTTACACTGAAAAGAAATAAAAAAAAAAAAGTGGAGAAAATAAAAAAAAGAAACTCACAGTTATCTTAATGTTAATGCTTTACTAGAGACTAAAGGGAACCTTACCTTGACAATAGCCAGACCTCCAGGATGCTATAACTTTTAACATATGGAAATCTCTTGAGAGACTTCCATTATCTCTAGCCCCCCATAAACTGAAAAAATACAGTATCAGTAACTCCTCACAATCAAAGCACCACACTTTTTGGACATGGGTCCTGTTCCTGTGCTATAACAAAAAGCACCCTTTTGTACTGTAAAATGTCTCAAGAATTCTTTCTTGTCTATTGTGCTCAATGACCCCACATCAAAAGTACTAATATCTGTATTGGAAGTGGAATCCTTTCCATAATATACCAGAAAGAAAGTGTGATTTTCCTTGTATCTGTTTTATACCTATGCAGTGATGTATGTTAGTCACTAGAGCACAACACAATATCTTAACATTTGTGAACCACACTAATGAACTTTAATTTTAATAAAAAATATGCATTCTTCAGCAATGGTTATTATGAGTAATTTTCAAAGGCTAACTGTATGAGAGGAATGATGTAATAACTCCCTCCATTATATGATATGTCATATTCCATTTTTTTGAGTTGCTTGAATGTTTATGAGATCTCCTTGTTCTTTTTTTATCTTCCTTATGTCCAAGAAAGTTCTCTGGGTAGGACATTGGAATAATATTGATACTATTTTAGGAGGAAATACAGATAATATCAATGGATGGGGAGAACTGACTTGAACAAAATATATAATATTTCAGTTTTGGTAAGAATAGAATGGGACAAATCTTAATGTTCAAACTATTCAAATTCACTTATGTACTGTATTGTACATCTTTTATACTGACACCATGGGGGGGTTGGAATAAAAAACAGAGTTTTATTTCTTAATGTGCTCATTTTGTGAGGATAAGGGAAGCAGTCCATTGCAGGTCTCCTCCTCAGCAACAAAGGTATGCACCTGTCCATAAGCTCTGGATAAATCAAAACTTATTCCCTTACATAAATTGTTCATATGGCTCTTAAATTATCCTTCAAGATCAGGTTTTTCTAATGACACTGTTACCAACAAATCCACGGATTAACATACATAAAAGATCATAGATGTTTTTTGAAGGACTCATATCTAGTATTTTCAGATTGAATGAGGACTTCATACTACCTGTGTAAATTTTTAAAAACATAAATCATGCTAACAAGTTTAAGTAAAATGTGCTATCTTGGTGAATAGAACTTCATTATGACAAAATGAAAAATATAAGAATGAGGTTGCAATCATCAAATTTATCAGACAAAATTATTGTGGTTCATGTATGGACTCATGATGATTATGTCAAAGCAAAAACTGCATTGAATAGTTAAACAGGCAAGGGAAATTTTATACAAGGCTTTTATAATTGGTAAGAGGAAAACAGAGTCTGTACTCAACTTCACTAAAACAAAGGGCTAGAGAGTTCTAAATAGCTGAGGGTAAGGGTTAGGGGATCTTGGCTAATTGTGTGTGCTAATCATCCTCACACAAAAGAGAAGTAAACTTTTGCATATATTCACACTAAGAGGTAGTTCTACAGCTTGATGCCAAAGGAAGTGGGCTCCTATCCTCCCACAAAGACTGGAAGATAGGGTGTTATCTTCCTTGATGATTACATTTCAAAGAGGTAGCTCCCAGGTCCTTGAGAAAGTCATAAGTTGTTATATTGGTAAGAGATTTTTTAAAAGAGATTTACATCTCAACTGTGACAGAGAAAAATTCACAATTACAAGTTTTCTTAAATCAATGTTTCAAGAAAAAAGAGAGGGAGAGGTCTCTGTGGTATGAAAAAGAGGTTAGGACCCTAGAGACAAGAAGAAAGCTGACTAAACCACTATTAACAATAATGATTTAAATGAGTTGAAAATAAAATATAATTGTGTTTTAAAATATGTAAATTGAATATAAAGTAAGCTTAAGAATTTTAAAAATAAAATTATATGTTCTTCAGATTTTTCTTCAAAATAAGCTATCCAAATTAAATGTCAAAATTCAGATTTTTAATGAGTATACATTTTAAAGCAAAAATCATTACAATTGAATATTTAGAATTGAATTTTTGAAAATCCAATTATAAATCTTACTAAATGTTTTGGTAAGAAATAAAACTACTCACAACTCTAATGCTCAATGTGCACTAGATGATTACATTACGAATCAGTATCATAGTTCTTGAATCCTTTATCTAGATTGATTGATCCATCTGTCAACTCAATTTTCAGGATTGCACAATTTGTACAATAAGGCAAAATGTTTCTCAGTCACTTTGCACAAATGATTCTGAATCCCTCCAGACCAACAAACTACAACACAAAAAGAAACAGGAATATGAACGTTAAGTGTAACTGAGAAGTGACGTTTTGTTTTGTTTCATAAGAATCAATTTCATCCTGCTGAGAAGAAAAATTAGATAATAAATTTGTCTTTTCTCTTACCTAAATGCTTCTGTAGTTCAAACCCTCTACACTCACAAGCAGTGTCTGATTCCAAACTCAGTAGCAGCACAACCTGCATACTTTGATGCATTAGTTCTATCACTTTTTGCTCTGAAGTTGTGGATCAACATTTTCCTGGGGTGTAATGATGTTGGTAATGAGAGGAGATGTTTATGATTTTAGTACACGATATCCTAGAGCTGATCTGAAGTCAAGGGTCATCCATATTTGACATCATTTATTTTTGCAAATGTGTTTGTGACATACAATGCCTTTAAAGCATGAGGTCCACAATAGGGGTCCCTTTCACCTGTGTCTGTATAGAGAACTGATCTAAGACTGAAATGTATGGGCTCCAAAATCATTATTGCTGTATACTTTTACTTTCCATTAAAATTTTAAACCATTTACCTCAATCTTGTTCAAATGTTACTCTTGTTTTGGTGACAGGAATTATTTAAAACCTGTTTCTGTCTCATTGAAATATGTTGGGTAGTTGATTCAATTTCTTCAGCTATCTGAATGTTGTTAACAAAGATATTAATCCATCTACTTTTAGCTTCTACTTTTCTTAAATCCAAATGGCACTTTTGCACTACACAATTAAGGTAAATTTCATGTTTTGATGAAGAACCTAATTTAATTTTATATATATATATATATAATATATATTTATATATTATATATATATATATCAGCCAATTATGAGACTTTGTGTCCCTGATATGAATGCTAATATTTGCTAAAACAATGCTGTCATTTTTCACCTGCTAAAAATGTTGGTTATGAACTCAAGTGAGAGAAAAGATCCACCTCAAATAAAACAATCCAACTTTTTAACTTTCTATTTTAAAGAAATTAATCACACCCATTAAAAGAATCCCACCTACTAACAAGAGGTTTCTGATGTAGGAATTAAATTGACAGCAGTGAACCCCCCTGAAGTGTTTACATCACCATGTTTATATAAGCATATATCACCATGCTTTGAGGCATCATAGTTATGAAATCATAGAATGGGATTTAATAGAATAACCTGAATGAGCATTGTAAATGTCTTCCATCAAGGCAAAATGATATGTTTGGCTCCAATAGAATATCATACTTTTAATTATTTTAAATGTATGATATTAATCCATTGTGAACCTTTCAGTTCACATATTCATACTTTGGAATATTCTAAGCATAGTTGTAATATACAAAAGAATATATATATAATGTAATATATAAAATATGTAATATATAAAGAAGACAATTTGGTTAACATGGAGGACATTAGAAGAAGAAGGGAAAAATTAAGGGGGGAAACAAAGGGGGAGATGAACCATGAGAGACTATGGACTCCAGGAAATAAGCTGAGGGTTTTAGAGGGGAGGAGGTTGGGGGGATGTGTTAGCCCAGTGATGGGTATTAAGGAGGGCACTCAATCCATGGAGCACTGGGTATTATATGCAAACAATGAATTATGGAACACTACATCAAAAACTAATGATGTACTTTATGGTGACTAACATAACATAATTAAAAAAAAGAACAAGACAATTTGGTTTAAAAAGTTAAATTTTAGGGATATCTGCCTGGCTTAGTTGGTAGACTATTCTATTAGATCTCAGGGTCATGAATTCAAATCCCAAGTTGGGCATAGTGCTTGTGTAAAAATAAACAAACAGACAAACAAATAAATAAATAAAGTAAAATAAAAATACTTTATCAAAATAAATAAATTTTTCAATTTTAAGCCAAAGTTAAAAACTAAACATTATTTATAGATTTTAACCATTTTTATTCATTTTTTTTTTTTTTAGTCAGTACAGATTATTTGAGTCCCCAACATTTCTAATTCACATTATAAAAAGGGCCAAATAATAGTCCAGGATGGATAGGGTTTAGTTATGCTTTGCAAGAATATAGGATTTTGGTCACCAGAAGCATAAATCAGTAGTGATGTTTGTTGGCATTGTTTTCTGCTAATGATATTTAAAATATGTTTTTTTTTCTTTTTTCACTTATATTACATTTAAATGTAATTCAATAAGGTGAGAATGGAGCAGGGAAGCCCTGAGGCATGCTGAGGAGGACAATGTTCATGAATACATTGGTCCTTTGTTTCTGGGTTAAATTTTGATTCCAGTTAGTTAACATACAGTGTTATGTTAGTTTCAGATGTACAATATAGACATTCAATACATCATACAACACCTGCACTCATAGTAAGTAACCTCTTTAATCTCCATCTCCTATTTAACTCATCCCCCCACCCACCTCCACTCTTCTCACCATGAGTTTATTCTCTAGAGTTAAGAGTCTGCTCCCTGTTTTTTTTTCTTTGTTCATTTTTTTTCTTAAATTCCACATATGAGTGAAATCATGGATTTGTCTTTCTCTGACTGACTTATTTCACGTAACATAATACTCTCTAACTCCATCTAAATCTTGGCAAATAGCAAGATTTCATTTTTTTTTACAGCTGAGTAATATTCTATTATATATAATGGAATATATATATATGTATATATACCTATATATCACTTTTTTTTAAGATTTTATTATTAATTTGAGAGAGAGAGAGCATGAGAGAGAGAGAAAGAGAAGGCAGAAGAGGAAGGGGAAGGAGGAGGATAAGCAGTCTCTCTGCTGAGCAGTGAACCCAATGCAGGACTCGATCCCAGAACCCTGGTATCATAACCTGACCTGAAGGCAGACATTTAACAGACTAAGCCAACCAGGCTCCCCTACACACAACTTCTTTATCCCATTCATCAGTGGATGGACGCTGTTTCTATGATTTGGCCATTGTAGGTAATGCTGCTACAAACATCGGGGTATACTTTTCCCTTTGAATTATTATTTTTGTATTCTTTGGTAAATACCTAGCAATGCAATTGATGGATAATAGGGTAGTTCTATTTTTAACTTTTGAGCAACCTCCATACTGTTTCCCAGAGTGTTTGCACCAATTTGCATTCCTACTAACAGTGAAAGAAGGTTCCCTTTTCTCCACATCCTCACCAACCCTTTTCTTGTGTTGTTGATTTTAGTCATTCTGACAGGTGTAAGCTGATAAGCGCATTGTAGTTTTGACTTGTATTTCCCTGATGATGAGTGATGTTGAGCATCTTTTCACATGCTTGTTAGCTATCTGTATGTCTTTTTTAGAAGAATATCTAAAATGACTTCTGCCCATTTTTAATGGGATTATTTTGAGGGCATTTTGAGTTTTATAAATTCTTTATATATTTTTGATACCAACCCTCTATCAGAGATGTTTGAAAATATTTTCTCCCATTCCATAGGGTGACTTTTAGTTTTGTTGATTGTTTTCTTGATATGCAGAAGCTTTTTATTTTGAAGAAGTCCCAATAGTTTATTTGTTATTGTTTCCCTTGCCTCAAAAGTTGCTATGGCCAAAAAAAAAAAAAAAAAAAAAAAAGTTGCTATGGCCAGTGTCAAAGAGGTTACCATCTGTGTCCTCCTCCAGGATTTTTATGGTTTCAGGTCTCACATTCAGGTCTTTAATGCATTTTGAATTTATTTTTGTGTTTAGTGTTAGAAAGTGGTCCAGTTTCATTCTTTTGCATGTTGTTGTTCAGTTTTCCCAAAATCATTTGTTGAATAAGCTTTTCCAATGGGATATTCTTTTCCTGCTTTGTCAAAGATTAATTGTCCCTGTGATTGTGGGTTCATTTCTGGGTTTTCTATTCTGTTCCACTTATCTTTGTGTCTATTTTTGTGCCAGTACCATACTGTTTTGAAGACTACCATTTTGTAATATAATTTGAAGTCCAAAATTGTGATGTCTCCAGCTGTGCTTTCCTTTTTTAAGTTTGCTTTGGCTATTTGGCATCCTTTGTGGTTCCACACAAATTTAGGATTATTTGCTTTGTTTCTGTGAAAACTAGTGCTGGTATTTTGATAGGGATTGCATTAAACATATAGATTGCTTTAGGCAGTATAGACATTTTAACAGTATTTATTCTTCCAATCCATGACCATGGAATGTCCTTCCATTTCTTTCTGTCATCTTCAATTTCTTTCATCAGTGTTTTATAGTTTTCAGAGTACAGGTCTTTCACTTCTTTGGTTAGGTTTATGTATCTTACTATGTATCTTACTGTTTTTGGTGAAATTGTAAATGGGATTGATTCCTTAATTTCTCTTTCTGCTGCTTCATTCACTATTGCCATATAGAAATAAAACAGATTTCTGTACATTGATTTTGTATCCTGAGACCTTACTGAATTCATGTGTCAGTTCTAGCTCTTCTTTGGTGGAAATATGTTTTCTGAGAAAATCCTGTCTTCTGCAAATAGTAAAAGTCTGACTGACACTTTAGTGTGGAGTTGGATACATTTCATTACTTTTTGTTTTCTGATTGTGGAGGATAGGGCTTCTAGTACTATGTTAAATAACAGTGGTGAGAGTGGACATCTCTAACTTGTCCTGACCTGAGAGGAAAAGCTTTCAGTTTTTCCATGTTAAGGATGATATTAGCTGTGGGTTTTTCATCGTTGAGGTATATTCCCTCTAAGCATATGTGGTTGAGAGTTTTTATCAAAAATTGATGCTATACTTTGTCAAATGCTTTTTCTGCATCTATTCAGAGGATCATAGGGTTCTTATCCTTTCTTTTATTAATGTACTGTATCATGGTGATTGATTTGCAACCACTCCTGTAGCCCAGAATAAATCCCACTTAATCATAGTGAATAATTCTTTTAATGTGCTGTTGAATTCAATTTGCTCATATCTTTTTTTTCCATTTTATTTATTTTTTCAGTGTAACAGTAGTGTTTTTGCACAACACCCAGTGCTCCATGCAAAACGTGCCCTCCCCATTACCCACCACCTGTTCCCCCAACCTCCCACCCCTGACCCTTCAGGTTGTTTTTCAGAGTCCATAGTCTCTTATGGTTCGCCTCCCCTTCCAAATTTTTTTTTTTAATAAACATATAATGTATTTTTATCCCCAGGGGTACAGGTCTGTGAATCGCCAGGTTTACACACTTCACAGCACTCAAATTTGCTCGTATCTTGTTGAGAATTTTTGTACCCATGTTCATCAGAGATATTGGCCTGTAATTCTCCTTTTTAGATTATGTCTTTTTTTAAAGATTTTATTTATTTAAGAGAGAGAGAATGGGAGATAGAAAGGGGATTAGAAGGGGGATGGCCAGAAGGAGAAGCAGACTCTGCTGAGCAGGGAGCCCAATGGGGGACTCAATCCAGGGACTCCAGATCATGACGTGAGCTGAAGGCAGTCACTTAACCAACTGAGCCACCCAGGCACCCATAGATGGTGTCTTTTTTTTTATTTGTTTGGTTGGGTTTTATTTCTTTGTTGTTGTTGTTTAGAGATTTTATTTATTTATTTGACAGACAGAGATCACAAGTAGTCAGAGAGGCAGGCAGAGAGGGAGAGAGGAGGAAGACGGCTTGCCACTGAGCCAACAGCCCAATGTGGGGCTCTATCCCAGGACCCTGAGATCATGACCAGAGCTGAAGGCAGAAGACTTAACCCACTGAGCTACCCAGGTGCCCCTAGATGGTGTCCTTATCTTGTTTTAATATTAGGGTATTACTGGCCTCATAGAATGAATTTGGAAGATTTCCTTCCTTTTCTACATCTTAGAATAGTTTCAGAATATGTATTATTAACTCTAAATGTTTGGTAGAATTTGCCCATGAAGACATCTGGCTCTGAATTTTTGTTTTTTGGGGAGACTTTTGATTACTGATTCAATCTCTTTGCTGGCAGTCAATCTGTTCAAGTGTTCTATTTCTTCCCATTTAATTTTCAGTAACTTATATATATTTAGGAATTTGTCCATTTCTTCAAGGCTGTCTAATTTGTTGGCATATAGTTTTTGATATTTGATTACAATTGTTTGTGTTTCTGTGGTTTGGGCTGTTATTTCTCCTCTCTCATTTGTGATTTTATTTACTTGGGTCTTTTTCTTTTTTATAAGTCTGGCTAGAGGTTTATCATTTTTATTATTTTTTTTTGAAGAACCAGCTCCTGAAATCATTGATCCATATTTTTTTTTAAATTTCTAGATCACTTATTTCTGCTCTAATCTTTATTATTTCCTTCTTTCTACTAGACTTAGGCTTTGTTTTTATACTTTTTTCTAGCTCCTTTAAGTGTTGTTTGAGATTTTTCTTGTGTTTTGAGGTAGGCCTGCATTACTATATATTTCCCTCTTAGGACTGTTTTTGCTGCCTCCCAAATATTTTGGACCATTGTGTTTTCATTTTTATTTGTTTCCATGTGTTTTTAATTTCTTCTGTGATTTCCTGGTTGGCCCACTCATTGTTCAGCAGCATATTTTTTAATCTCCATTTTTTTGCAATCTTTCCAGACTTTTCCTTGTGGTTGACTTTTAGTTTCACAGTGTTGTGGTCAGAAAAAGTGCATGGTATGATCTCAATGTTTTTGTACTTGCTGAGGCCTGTTGTGACCTAATATGTGATCTATTCTGGAGAATGTTTTGTGTATACTTGAAAAGAATGTGTATTCTGCTGATTTAGTATGAAATGTTCTGAATATATCCGTAACATCCATCTGGTCCAGTGTGTCATTCAAAGCCATTGTTTTCTTGTTTAATTTCTGTTTAAGTGATTTGTCCATTGACATAAGTGGGGTGTTAACGTCCCCTACTATTATTGTATTATTATCAATTAGTTCTTTTATGTTCATTATTAATTGTTTTATTAATTGCTTATGTATTGGGTACCCCCATGTTGGGTGCATAAATTTCTAAATCAATAGTGATGTTTGTTGGCATTGCTTTCTGGTAATAACCTTTAAAATATGTTTGTTTGTTGTTTTTCCTTTTTCACTTATATTACAAGCAGAGTGAGACAATACTCCATGAATACATTGATCCTTTGTTTCTGGGTTAAATTTACAGGGTTTAAATGATTATGGTTTGAATCAAGTAGTTGATATTACACTGTAAATCCTGTAATTTCCTGATAGGTAACACTGTTTTTCATTTTTTAATAATTGAGGTTAATGGTTCCAGGAGTTATAATTTTAATATTTTAATATCTTGATTAAAATTAAATATTGAGTTGTATAATGCATAATTTTATTAATATTAATATAATAAATTAATTAATGTTTCCCTATCAAAATTTATTATTAACTCCTAAATTAAGTATAATTTAAGGTTTATTTATTTATTTATTTTTATTTTTAATTTTTTTTAAAAGATTTATTTGACAGAGAGTCAACGAGAAAGGGAACACAAGCATGAGGAGAGGGAGAAGCAGGCTTCCTGCTGAGCAGAGAGTCTGATGTGGGGCTCGAACCCAGGACCATGGAATCATGACCTGAGCTGAAGGCAGACACTTAATGACTGACTCACCCAGATGCCCTTAAGGTTTATTTTTTATACAAAAATTAACTAGGTATTTATTTGTGAGACTCAATACCCTGAGTTGTCAAGATAAATAACATTTCTGCCTATCCTAGGGAAGTACATAGACTCCAGGAAGAAAATAAGTACTAATTTTATAAAGCTCATGACATCTACCATTTATCCTGCTCTGCCATTAATAAGAGCAAACTATCTCAAAACATATTTTAAAAAATTAAAATCAGATGTGTCCATAAGTTGAATCAGAAAAGATAAGTGTGGATAGTCTGAATCAAGAGAAAATATTTTCTTGGTTGACTGTAGCAAATTTTGATGTTTTATTTATTAATATGAATATATGGTATTTTTACATTAAAATTTGTTGTATGACTTTAATATACAATATTACACATTAAATTACATATTATTTATGTGGATACATTCTATATAGAATTCACTCACATAGAATATCATTATATTTTATTATATCATATTATCAGATCTTACATACAAAAAAGAATATAAAAAGATAATATCAGTACTTTTAACTTCCTCTTTGAAGGAAAGTTTTTTCTGCCTGTGTGGGTCTTTTTATTTTAGAGGTCATTCAGTGAACTGCAGCTCTCAGACATTTAGCATTATGCCAGTAATGTATGTAGTTACAAATGAGAGTCTAGAGAAATCCAATAACCATATGTGTCAGGATGAAAGAATGTCTTTTAATTATGGATTGTTTTTCGCAAATTTAGAGGACCATGTTAATCTTCTAAGATTGTACCCAAATCGTATTATTTGTATTTCAAAGTCTCTGGTGATCACCATTCCAGACTCAAAATTTCTGCCCTTGTAACATAGTTATTACTTTTTTTATTAAAAAATGAATCAATTTATTATATAATTAATTTAAAAAAACTAGATTCTTAGTTCTATCATATTAAAATAGCTATGTCATATTTATTTATATGGTTAAGAGACCTTAGAGCCATTGACTATGAATCACCACCACTTCCACTACTGAATATTAAACTGCCGATCTTTTGCTTTCTTAGGCAAACCAACAGTCAAGATATTGACACATGACCTGGACCTCACCAATTATTGTACCTATTATAGTTAGAAATACACAAAGCAGTGACATGAGGAAGCTATTCTCATGAGGACTGCATTAGGGAAGGCAGCTCTACCACATCCAGGTGACAGTTTGGCAGTGGTTTTAGCAATGCTCCCAACATCCAGAGTTCTGATGACAGAGGTGCACTTTGCCGTGTTTTTTCTCAAGAACACCGGTAAAGGACTCTTAATGTCTTTATGGTAAAGGACTATTACGTGATACAACTTTTATTTTTAGTGTTTTTTGTTTGTTTGTTTTGTTTTGTTTTAATACTCTCTACAGCAAACATGAGGCTCAAACTCATGACCCAACATCAAGAGTCCCATGTTCCTCCAACTGAGCCAGTTAGGTCCCCAGGTGATACAACTTTTGATATTACTCCTGGCTACATAACATTCAAACTTGATTCTAGACATGTACCAAAGTTTGCGTGAGCTACCGAGTTTTCCTTTGTTAAATTCCCTTTCTGTTCAAATTAGCCAAAGCCAATATCTGAGGCTGGCAATTAAAAATCCTGACTGATAGAGGGAACAAATCAATTAAAATACTCAAACATTGTATGTCTTAAAGATGAAAATTTCTTTATAGTTTAAAGCACTTTTTTAATATCCTTAATTAATTAGGTAAACAAATGTGCTGTATACTTATCATATGCAATTCTCCATGGTAGAGCTAGCAAATTTTGGAGTATCTTGAGTCTCCTGTTCATTGTAGTTATTTTTTGTTTTTAATTAGATTCTAACTGCCTATTCACAGCTGGAAAGCATTCACTCATGCAATTTCCTAAATGAACCGATGCTTTTTTAAGTCAGAGTTTTTATGATAACATATTTGTAATATCTTCCCATATCTGTTTATTTCATTATCATCATATGTTTGTCATTACTATCACATATATATGTGCATGTATATATCATAGTTTTCACAAGCATAAAAATAGAAGACATTATTTAAATATTTTTAAATTAAATATTTTGAAGTACAAATTATCCAGACATTGTCTCTACTTTAGAGGATTTCCTTTTCCTCCATGCCTGAGGCCATGAGTGCCCTATTAAAAGCTCCTAATGCTACTCTTTCAGTCTGAAGGTTTTGCTCCACAATCTGTGTTTAAGCACCAGATGCTCTTTTCATTTGTCTCCCTGTCTCAATTCTTTTGCTTGATAATTAGATTTTCAATCTCTGTCCCTAATTTTACTTCTCTTACTCCCCCATTTATAGAAGCTTGGTTGTAAACTTTTTCTTGCACAGAATTGTGGTTTCTCCCCAAGATGTTACTTTTTACTTGCTCCCACATCTCCAGAAAATGTAATCTGTGAGTGGTACCCAGCTCTATCTGACCTTGGCACAGGATCCCTGCATGCTGCACCCAGCATGAACCCCATTCCACAGGCTCCAGCCTGTCTGGGACAAGAGGTAATCTGACAAGAATAACTTAATAGCCAAAGGCAGCCTGCATTCCAAGTGCATTGTTGCCAGAACAGCAGAAATGCTAAGTTTACCGTAAGGGATGAACAGCTTTATAAAAGTGTCTAGCTGCAGGGAATTAAAGCGTCCAGATGGCAGAATTGCTCCTGATCTGCATCCAGACACTCCACCTTGCAATTCTGCAAGACATAGTCCCATTCTTAGCAATTCTAGGCTCAAACTCAGGAGGCAAGCTTCTTGCTTGTGCATCCACCCATCCTTCTTTCCATTCCGATGTGTATGGCCTTTTTTTTTTCTGTTCAAATTATAGGTACTTAAAAATAGTATATCTAGTGTAGTTTGGTAAATAAACAAATAGACTCAGAAGACAAAGCACTGTAAATTCTCTCACCCACACTTGTGCCAAATGGTGCAAATAATTATACCTTCCTAGGCTTCAGGGCATTCTTCTGAAAAATTCATTGTCTATCATGTTTTATGAGTTCAAGGGTTACAGTGTCATGATTTAAAAAAAAAAAAACTACTGCAAAATGCTCTGAAATCCTAATCTAAAATATAGTAATGTCCCGTGATCTCCCCACCTGGAGCTCAGACTCCTGGCAACTTGAAGCACAGGCAGAGATCCAAGCTCAATAATAGTTCACAAAAGTTCTGGAGAGTAAATATAGACTTCACATGTTCCACAGATAATGCATTTCACTCCTCTCATGGACACATATTGTAGTTCTCATCAGATTTAGAAAGGAGAACAAAGTAAAATGTTTCATTTCTAAACAAAACCAGATAAATATTAAAGGGAGATCAGCAGTATGTCATCCTCATAAAAATTCTAATAGCCAATTTTTTCAGCATCATTTATTGGGTGGTCAGCCCTTTTCCTACTGATTTGTAAAATCACCTCTGTCATATACCAAGTTTCTATAAATGTGTGGTTCTGCTTCTCCGTTCTTTATTTTGTACCATTGGTCTGTTTTTGTTTATTCTATGCTGACATTTTCATGTTGTTGTGGTTGTTTTAATTTTACTTACTTACTTGAGAGAGAGAGAGAGAGAGAGAGCACATGCACATAGGAGCAGGGGGAGGAGCAGAAGGAGAGGGAGAAGCAGACTTCCTTGAGCAGGAACACCCCACTCTGAGCTGGATCCCATATTCCAGTATCATGACCTGAGCAGAGGGCAGACATTTAACCAAATGAGCCACCCAGGCACTCCTATAGTGATATTGTTTTAAAGCCTAACCTTTATAATATATCTTAAAATTTGATGGGAAAGGTTTCATATTTTATTCTTCAAAATTATCTTGGCATTCTAGGATGTTTATTCTTACATGAAAACTAGGACCAGCTTCTAAGATTTGTATAATTATTTCCTCAAATTTATAGATGTTATAAGAAAATCAACATTTATTTTTTCATATAATACATGTATTTAAAAATGTTTTGTATTATTCTCAGTAAAGTTCTTAAACATCCTTAGATTTACTTTTCATATATTTTTTATTCTATTTGAATAATACGTTTTCAATTATTGGTATATACAAATATTATCAATTTTTAATGTCAATCTTGCATCTAGTTTGCTTGCTAATCTTATACTTTTATTTTTTTTTAAGATTTTATTTATTTATTAGACAGAGAGAGACATCACAAGTAGGCTGAGAGACAGGCAGAGAGAGAGGGGGAAGCAGGCTCCCCGCTGAGCAGAGAACCTGATGAGGGGCTTGATTGCAGGACCCTGGGATCATGACCTGAGCTGAAGGCAGAAGCTTAACTCCTGAGCCACCCAGGTGCCCCATACTCTTATTTTTTTAAAGTTTTCTGGAATTTTTCATGTATTTTTTCATGGAAATTGTCACATATATAGATATTGGAATTTTTCTCCTTTTCATTCTATGAATTTTTAATTTTAAATTTTATTATCTTACTGACACTGTTCAGAACAATATGTAATATAAACAGTAAAATACAGTATCCATGTTTTACAGTTAAGTTTGATGGGAATTATTTTATAGAATTTCTATTATTAATGATTTTTGGTTAATTGATTAGTTTTATGGCCTTAATTATGTTAATGAAGTTTCTTTCAATTCACAGTTATCGAAAAATACATTTTTGGTTTTTTTTTAATATTGGGAATGAATACTGAATATATTAAGTGCTTTTCTGCATCTTTTGAGATAATTTTTTCTTTTAAACCTATTAATTTAGAAGATTACACTGTCAGATTTTTAAGTTGAACTATCCTTCTGTGTTATAATACAATATTTGTTTCTACTCTTCTGACTCCATTTACTGAACTAATAGTTAAGATGTCTGTATCTGCAGAGTACCTGGCTGGCTTGTCTTAGGAACGTGTGACTCTTGATCTCAGGGTTGTGAGTTCCAGCCCCACACTGGGTATAGAAATTACTTAAATAAATAAATATTTTTTAAAAGATGTCTGCATCTGCTTAATAAATGAGGCTGTGATTATCTATCATCATCTATCATCTATCTATCATCTATCTATCAACCTAAGACTATCAAGGACAGACCTATTGGACCTATTGTCTGAGAAAATTGGGTTTATTGACCCTTAGCAAAGAGAAGAACCACTCTAAAGCCACTAGGAGACTCTCATTCAAAACTGGAAAAGGTGAAGTAATCATGAGATTTGGAGGAAGAGTGGAGTTTAGATAAAATTTAAATGGTTTTGATAGGCTTAAATCAAAGTAAGCTATATGTGAATGAGTCAGTATCAGCTTTGAATGTCAAGGGGAGCCCAGGCTTCTCTTTCTTTGAAAACTACAAAGTTAAGATAAATGTGGAAAGGCAAGTTTAGAAACCCTTATATGACAATCTCCATCTGATTGGAAATCAAGACTGCTTCTCTGTGTCAAAGCCAATTAGATCCTCCAGGCAATGAAAGTATGTTACATTTATACTGATGTAATTTCAAACAACGGAGTTTCAAATAGTCTTTCATTTTGGAGATAGAGAATAAAGTTTTGCAAATAATAAAAAAGTAATTACTCCAAGAAGAAATTGCTATGATACTTGAAAGTTTCTGAGTGACCTTGGGAAAACATTGTTTCTTTTTAACTGGAAAGCTGGCTTTGTCTGTGTCTGTCATCCCTGCTTGATGACTGAAAGGGCAGGTTTTTGCTTTCTTAAAGCTAATTCTCTCTCTTCCTCTCTTTTATATATATTTTTATTTATATAGTATGCATACATATGCATTATAAATGTGAATATATGAATATCTATGTCAACATATGTATGTACACATGTATTTACACATCAGTATGCACATACATTGATAGTAATTCATTTATATAATAAAATAATGAGATTTTTATCAATACAGTCACTCACATGCACATATATAATTTTAAACTTTCACTGTCCCAGATTATTTTCATACCAAACTTTAATTGCCTATAAAAACATTAAGTTGTATAGATGCCTTACTTTAAAAAGTGCAGGCATCCGAATCATTAACAATGCACTTTCTGTTAATTATTTCATTATTTGATATTAAATTTTAATTTCAAGAATATAAATATCTATAGAGGATAATATAATAAAGCAATCTGTGGCACTACTAAAAATACTATAACAAATGTTGATATTTTGCCTCAGATTTGTTTTTCTTTAAGAAACTCAGATTTGTTTTTCTTTAAGAAATATACTATTATAGCAGCACCTGGTGGCTCAGTTGGTTAAGCATGGGACTCTTGATTTTGCCTCAGGTCATGGTCTCAAGGTCATGAAACTGAGTCCTAAATCAGGCTCTTCACTCAGCATGGAGTCTGCTTGAGATAATTTCCCTCTCCCTCTACCCCTCCACTCAAGCTCTCTCTCTTTCTCTAAAATAAATAAATGAACCTTAAAAAAAAATTCTATTACAGATATATTTAATATCACTTACTCCTAATCTCTTCAGTGTTAGTGACTGAATTTTAGTTACACACAAATATGTACATCCACACACATATGTGTGTATGAATAGATGTATGTGTGTACATATATATAATTAAAATGAAGAACCACTACTTAAAAACATAAAGAATACACACACACACACACACACAGATATATTCTTTTGTTTTGTTTTTTTCTTTTCCATGATAAGTAATTGGTAGTTTTCATGTCCATTGTTACTTCTTCTATTTCTACCAATTATTGTTTTATAATTTATATTTTACAATTTATTGTTTTAGAAAGAAATAGAGAAAGAGAAGAAGAGCAGAAGGAGAGGGAGAGAGAGAATCTTCAAAAGCAGTCTCCATACCCAGTATGGAACCATATGCAGGGTTTCCTCTCATGACCCTGAGATCATGACCTGAGCTGAAACCAAGAGTTAAATGTTCAACAGACTGAGACATCAAGGTGCCCCTATTGAGTTTCTTATTGTTTGGTTTGTTTTGCTTTGTTTTATGTTTTTTGTTTGTTTGTTTTTGTTTTTTGTTTTGCTTTGTTTTAGATTATCTCTTTTCCCTTTTTGGTTTTTGAAACCTAACCATACTTACTTCAAGTTTCCTTTTCATTGCTGTATCATATTAATTTTATCAAAATTATGTTTCTTTTTTTGGTTTTGGTAGTAGATTTATTCATGTGTTTCTTCAAAATCTTCATAAACTTTAATTTTCAGTTTCATCATGGGTAGAAAATTTATTATCCTCTTCTTTTTGCCCTCTTTCTACATTCATCTTTATATAATAGTTTTGTGTTTGGTTACTCTTGATCTCTGACGTCTACATGTTTGAACAAGATTTAAAGGTTTTGGTTGTTTCCACTTTGATGTGGTGATGGAGATACTGAAAATAAATTAGATCCACTGAGCAAGCCCATCAGTGAATTGACCAGTTCCTGGATTTAATGCTACATTTTTGTGTTTCTACCTTCCCACGTATAAGGCTTCAAATAAGTCATTGCTCAAAGAGTCATTAATAAGACATTTTCTTTAGATGTGTGCTTGGATGGGGAACCCCACCCCAGTTTCTGGATTCAGGCATTCTGTCTCAAACTCTCACTCTGCCCCAACACAAAATACTGTCCTGAATAATGTTTATTCTCCACTACTCTGTACTTCTTGCCACACCTACATGCTTTCAAAAGCTAGAGATCAGCAGACTAATCTGTATTGTTCAATACTTTGCATTTTAAATCACAGAGATACTCTTACTTTCAGATATAGCTCTGTGTTTATAATTTCCTGTTTTAATTATTTACAAACCATTGCTACATGACCACAGTAGCAGATAAGGGAAAAATTTCCCAGACATAATCTAATAACACCATCTTGAAAGGAAGCATATTTACCTTATTTTCATATCTATAGTCTATGCCCCTATAATTGTTCAACATTTTGTGTATGTTACATCTTTACTATATTACCAGAAGTGATATTTGTTGAATGAATGAATGGAAATTAATGAATAAATGTTTTGTGGCTTGATAGAGCGATTTCAATATAAAGGTATGTTAGCAACGTTTTATACCAACATATAATTCAGGTGTGATATCTTGTTTAGTAAGTGAAATTTTGTGTGTTTTAGATTCCTTTTATCTTAGTTGGATGATCTCCTTTTGAACATTTTCTCAATTCTCCATTATGTTAGATGAATAAGTATAGGAAAGTAAGATAGAATTTTTCTAAGGATATTATAGTTTGGAAACTGAACTTGACTTAAAGGCACAAAGAAATTATTTTTCTATTAGACAAGTGAGGTAGATTTTAAACGACTTCTTAAAATGAAAATAATGTTGTTAAATCCTAAAAGAAAATTTATTAAAGAAAGATTTTTTTTTAATATCTGGAGAGGATTTTTAAAAGCATTTAAAAATAAGTATGTTTCCCTTAAATAATATCATTTAACATTCATATTTTCTGAGGCAAAACCTTAATTTGAAACAAGGCTCTCGTGGAAATATTACTTAACATACAAAATAGAAATCCAAGAATGAAATCATTTCTATGTAAATGGAATTATTGTTATCATAAATTTAATTCTACAGAATTGTTCAATTTGGTCTTTATTCAGATAATAATGGGCTAGAAATTTAATCTTTAAAAATGTTATATATCATCACCTTTATAAGAAAATAATTATGGTGTCTTTCAAACATTCTATAGGTATTCATATGCTATTTTCTGACACTTTAGGGTCACAAATACATTCCCATACACACTTAAAAGCAGTAACATCCTTCTCTTCTTCACCATTTCTTTTTTGTTTTTGATATTTTTCTTTGATGTTTAGTCCCAGCATGAGCTGCTTCATGATTGATGAAACCCAGCAGGCTATTACAACCATTCAGAGAATAAGCTATGTCTTCATTTATACCTTATTAACTTAAATGCCAGAGTTCATTGGCATGTTACAATTGCTAAAACACTATCTGATCAACCACTTGCGAGTTGGGGAAAAAGACTAAAAATTTACTCAGAAATTTCTGGGTCTATAAGTAACTGAGACATTAGCTATGAAGATTATCTGGTCCAGAATACAGGCTTCACCATTTTATAAATTCAATGGTAAATTTCACAGTCTCTCAGATTATTATACTTAAAAACAAACACAAATCTGATAACACCACATCTTTAGTTAGAGATCATATTTGACCTCACTGAAACTCTTATCTTCATGTTCTCATATTCCTCTTTATGTGACTTTATGTGACATTATTATAATTATTTATCGCCAATCATTTTGCTGCCTTCTGGATGTGTCCCTGTGCAGTTGGAATAGCTGAATTAAGATGCACAACAATGCTGACAGGAATCCCTTTAAATTCATGACAAGTAATTTTGAGTGATCTCAGATGACAATCAAAGATTGCTGCAATATGGTTTTATTTTATTTACTCTCCCTTCTGGATAACTATTTCATTCATTTTCTCTTTTCAAGCCTCTAATATTTCTTCTCTTTCCACACTCTCAGCTGATATAGACTATTTTTCGTATCTCACTGGAAAAACAGAAGATATTAAATGAGATCTTAAAACATCTTAAAAGATGTTAAATGAGATCTTCCAGAAGTTCCTCGTGACACTAACTTCCCACAGAAATTTCCTTTTTCTTGGAAACTCTAAAGTCAGTCCTTTCACATGTCCACACACACCCAGCCCCTCTTACCTTTCCAACCATGTCATTTTCTATCTCTATATATATTTTTTTTCCCCTCTCTACCTGGAGATAGGTAAATTTTGGAAAAAAAGGTTTTTTGTGTGTGTGTGTGTGTGTGGTTTACATAAATGAACAAACTGACACACAAAATTAAAAACCTGTCTTGAACATATATTCCCCCTTCTGCTGAAACCCCATTTTTCTACTCTCTTTTTAGAAAAAGAATCTTAAAGAATTTCCTATGCTCAGTATCTCCTATTATCTTGCTTTTATTTTGACTTAAGTCTCTCAATCAGGCTTTTCCATCCACTATTCCTATCAAAAATTCCCTTAATGTTCCTACTAACTTCTTTCTTGGTAAATCCAATGTTCAAGTCTCAATTCACCTAACTTAAAACTATCAAGAGCTTTTGACACAACCGACCTCTTTAACTTCCCTGAAATAAATTAGTTGTGGCAGAAGGTAGCCAGGTGAATTCTGTGCAATAGTCACAGTGGCAGCTTTAATATGCCAAATCAGACTTTTTGCATCCCCAAGCCAACCCCATCTCATGACATGAAGTTAAAGATATAATTAAAAGTAATATTCTGTTGAAACAAATATAATGTGATTAGACTTATAAAAATTGAGAGAAGCTTAATAATGTGAGAAAGAGAAAGGTGTCTAGAGGATATGAGAATATAAGTCCTCCTAGGCATATCAGAAGTTTTGTTTCCTTTGTCTATAATAAATATAGTGGTATAAAAAGATTACTTCATAATCATTAAAGATACTCAAGATCTATGTTTTTACAAGAATTCTGTTATAATCATAGATTATGTAGGAAAAAACTCTAGGTTCTAAACAAGTTATAACTAAAATAAGATGAACTGTTATGGTTTAATAGCTAAGGCAGACTTCAGTTATTTCCAGGACTATCATTGTAATATATAAATAAATACAAACATTGCTATCTTTGCACAAACACAACTCCTTTCCTTACACATAGTTAAAATAGACACGATGGAATAATCCCTTGGAAACATTTCATTATGTACATTCAGTAAAGAGTTTTGGAACTACTTCTTTTTTTTTATATTTACACACATATTTATTAAATTTATTTATTTATTTTTTCAGCATAACAGTATTCATTGTTTTTGCACAACACCCAGTGCTCCATGCAATACGTGCCCTCCCTATTACCCACCACCTGTTCCCCCAACCTCCCACCCCCGACCCTTCAAAACCCTCAGGTTGTCTTTCAGAGTCCATAGTCTCTTATGATTCACCTCCCCTTCCAATTTCCCTCAACTTCCTTCTCTACTTCTTTAACTTATTATTTTTTATCTATTTTTATTTTTTAAAAGTTTTTATTTATTTATTTGACAGAGAGAAACACAGCGAGAGAGGGAACACAAGCAGGGGAAGTTAAAGAGGAAGAAGCAGGCTTCCCACTGAGCAGGTAGCCTGATGCAGGGTGGGGCTCCATCCCAGGACCCTGGGATCCTGACCTGAGCTGAAGGCAGATGCTTAATGACTGAGCCACCCAGGCGCCCCTACTTCATTTATTTTTATGGCTTTCAAATTTTATTTTGTTTATATAAATTTTTATGTATTTATATATCATAGACTGCATATTTATATATTATTATAATATATAGTACATCATATTTTTTATAAATGTAATAACTCCTCTATACATATTCCTACATCTCCATATTGATACACAATTGTATTAAATTTACAATAATAAAATATATAATTACACTTTCATTTAAAACATCAAATTTGCTAAATACCATTACAAGTTCGGAATATGTATATATGTATCTACATATCCAAATAAGAAAAGAATAACCCTGCTATTGCTTTGAGCCATTTAAAATGTTCTGATTTTAGTTTATGTAACAAATGCTATTTCTGGTTCATAAAAGAGGATTTTCATGGGAAACTAAAAGTATAAGGCCACACACTTAAGATGCTAAAATGTGTGCAAAGAATGACTTTTTAATTTTCAATAGGATAGGTGTGAAATATTCTTTTTTTCCCTGAGTTTATTGTTTAGTTATGAAATATTTATGATAGGGGCAAAAGTAAAAATGAGAAGGCTGCAACAGATAGAAAATTAAAAATGTTGAGTAAACTTGATTGATTCTAAAACAGAAGAAAAACCAAATACTAAAAACTATCACAAACTCTTGTATTAAAGATAGAAGCGCATTGAAATACAAATGAAATAGTAGATCTTCCCTGGCTGTGATATTAGTTTGCTTAAGGCATATTGATAGAGAATATGAATCAATATTCTAATCTTGATATAATATTTAACCTTACTTTGGAGTGAAGACCAAAGGACTTCAGAAATGACAAAATTAGTTCATACACACACACAAAATAGCAAACATACACCATTAATTAATCCTGAAGATTTGATTTCTATTGGGTAGAGCTAATGATCTTTAAAGCATATGACCTTTTCTGTCCTTTCCTTAAGTTTCTCTAACTCTGTTACATAAAAGCAACCAGAGAAATACTTTTTTAGGTTAATGTAAGAGAATAAAGCTGGACAGAGGTAAAATGGGCTCTTTGGCAATGAGTGAGTTTTCTCACATGGAAAACATTCTAACATAGCCCACACTACAACTTGACTGGAAAATGTAGAAGGATTACAAGTGCAATGCGTATAAATTACACATTTACAAAGTTGAGATGTAAAAAAGAACGAAAATTTATATTTTTATAAGTGAATTTTATTTTGCTTGTTCATTTTCCACTCATGTTTGGGAGTGTAACATTCTGAACTAATGGTAAACGCAGTGCAAGGTTTTCCTTCCTTCTTCTCCTGCTACCTCTCAGCTCAGTAGGGACCTAATTTGCAGAGCTTCATGTATTTTCATGGTATCCAGGGAAATAAGACATATGGTTCATTATGGTCTTCTGTCCCCTACAGGACTTTGCAAATGTACATAATCCTTTCTGGTATTTGGCTGTCAGGGAAGTTTTGTGCTGCCTTTGCATCACTAATACTTCCCTTAACTCTTGCTTTTCTGTTTTTGTCTCTACTTAGCTTTCTCTGCATGATCCTGTTTTCAAACATGATGGCTTTCCAAATTGACTTAGTTTACAGATAGCCAATTTTTAGTTTTTCTCAGGGGATAGGAACAATTTAAATGTACTATTATATACTATTCTGGGAAGCCAAAACTCCATGTGTCTGTTTTTAAGCCATATATCTAGTTGTTTTATAATACCCACCAAGTTTTTATTTAACTTGGTATCTCATTTCCTTGTCTTTCAATTGTTCTGGCAACAAGGCAAATGTTTAAACTTCTCTGAGAGGTTTACAGTTTCTCAGACTTTTTCTTAGGAAGCAAAAATTATAGTCCTTAGACATTAAGGGATCCTTAAAGCTGTCCTGGTTTCCTATTTCCCCCCTCCCTCACTTAGGATTTAGCCCAGCATAACACATGGATTATTTCACTTTCTAGACATCATTCTATATCTAAATTTATCACTTTCTTAGTCTTCTTTTAACTCTCAAGCTCTTCTAGACCTTGGCCCAGAAATTGACTTTATTTCTTCTTTGTGTGATGGAAATTAGTTCTGACACTTTATTCATGTTTTCTAATTTCTTCCTATTGTATATACATGACCTCATGGTGGTCCAAAAGAAACGTCTCCATTCTAGTCCCTGGAACATGTAAATATTATGGAAAAAGAGTCTTTGCAAATATAATTAAGTTAAAGATATTGAACTAATGAAATCATTTGGGATTATCCAGTAGCTCTAAATGCCATCACAAATATCTTTATAAGAGGAGGGCTGAGGGAGATTAAACAGACACTCACAAAGGAGAAGACGATGTGAGGACAGAGGTAGAGATTGAAGTGATATGAATGTAAACCAAGGAATGCCAGAAGCCACAAGAAACTGTAAGACACAAGAACAGCTTCTCCTTTAGAGCATCTGCAGGGAGCATAGGCCTAGCTACACCTTGATTTCAGACTTTTGGTTTCCAGAGCTCTGACAGGATAAATTCCTATTGTCTTAAGGCATCTTGTTTGTGATAATTTACTACAACATCCATATGAAACTAATACAGCCTACATTTACCAAAGATTAGCTTTTGATAGGTAGAGACAGCTAAAGAAAACCTTTTAAGACAAATATGTGTGTGTGTATCTCAAAATGCTCAAGTTCTGTAAATAAGAATGTGACTTCAAAGATCGTGGTGGTCATTATGAATTTAGAGATCTTTTCAGGAATTCTGCATTAGGCTGTGTTGTAGGCAGAATAAGTAAGGGCTCCTTAAATATGTTCTTGCTCTAATCCCCAAAATCCACAAATACTTTATGTTTCATGACAAAGCGGAAAGAAAGTATCAGGTAAAATTAATGTTGCTAATCAGCTGACTTAAAAATAGTGATATTATCTTGAATTTTCTCAGTGAGCTTAATGTCATCACAGGTGTCTTTAAGGGACGAAGAGCAGGATAGAAGACTCAGTGTCAGAGTGCTGTTTGTGAAACTTACTCTGATGTCTATTTCTGGCTTTGAAGATGGAAAAGGGTCACAAGCAAAAGGATATAGGCAGCATCTAGGAGCTGGAAAAGCCAAGAAAACAAATCTTCTCATAGAGCTCCCCAGAAAGAACACAGCCCTTATAACACCTTGATTTTAGACAAAACCCATTTTGGATTTCTGACCTCTAGTAAAATAGTTTCAAATATTCATAAATCTGTGTTATGTTAAACTAAGCAGTTTGTGTCTATTTGTTAAAATAGCAATAGCAAACTAATACAAATATCTACCAAGGATTTTATTTGTTAAAAATAGCTAATGATAATCTTTTCAGATAAACATATGTGTATTGTATGTCTTAAAATGCTAAGCTTTTGCAAACAACTTGATTTCAAAAGTTGTGGTTACTACTATGAATTTGGAGCTGTATTAACAGAAATGTATTTGACCTCTGATTTAGGTTATTTCCACCTAAGCTTAAAGGTGATGTTCATAGTAATCTATCATTGCCATATGAATCAAGGGAGAAACATATTGGATACAAAGAAAGACTAAGACAAGATCATTCACTAAAATACTAAAATTATACCAACCTTCTCCCAGATTCCTGGTCTCACAAAGAATAGTTATTTCTCATCCACTTGTCCTTCTTCCTTCCATAGCTAAGAAAGTAGCACAGGTGTCCTATTTCTAAGCCCTTCCAGCATATTTGATGCTGATAATTGAGTATCATTTTCTTAGGGACCATTTCCTTGACATTGTTCATTTTCCATCAAGCAAAAGGGAAAGGGCATTCTGCTTTCCTTTTCTTTCTTTCTTTAAGGAAACAGTTCTCCTTCAAGTGTTAGGGCTCCTGGCTTGCTAAGAATCCTTGTATCTTTCGCACAAACACCATTAGATGAGGCTTGGTTCTTTCAGAAAATTCAAAACTATTGACTCCTTCAGCAAATTATCTCAAATTCACCCTTTTGTAATTTTCCCTCTTAAAAATCATGGTTAGGTTGTTATCACAAAATAAATGTTTTAATGTAGAGAAATAATAAATATTAGTAATTAAGAGTAAGTGGAGCATAACCATAGGCAATTTCCATTATCACTTAGATGTTTATCTATCCAGACCACCTTAAATACAAATAAACAAAAAATAGCTGGCATTAGAAGCACATATTCTGCTGAAAACTTATTTTTTTTTACTTAAAAGAAATATGTAAACACCATTTCACATTTAATACATTTATATTCTTAAGAGTCATAAAACCAATAATACCAAAGTTGTGAGGCATTATTATAATAGAAACAGAAAAATAAAATTTTATTTTTCATGATATTCTAACAAATTATTGATTTCTAAGAAAAACATAGAAATATTTTAAACTACTTTATGACATAATATGTATATATAATTTTGAAATGTCTTTCATTATTCTACATTAAAGAACACATGATAAATACTGCAAAGTGCAGTGAGAATTGGTTCACCTTGATAACACAGTTCACACTGGAAATGCACCAGTAAGAAAATAATTTCCTATTTTGGAAGGGTAAATTTGAAAGCCTAGAGAAATGGAAATGGAAAGAAGCCTGTAGTAAGTATAGATGATAAGGACTTGGAATAGTGACAGCAATTCAATAAACAAATACAGATCTTTTGGTGTTCTAATATTTTAAGAGTTTCTTGTGTGATTATGGCTTTTTGGTGGGAAGCAGAGAAAGAGAGAAGGAGGTCGAGAGGGGGCAGAGGGAGAGTGATAGAGAGAATGTTAAGCAGGTTCCATGCTCAGTGCAAAGCCCAAGGCAGGGCTTGATCTCACAAATCCTGAGATCATGACCTGAGCCAAAACCAAGGGCCTAACATTTAACCAGCTGAGCCACCCAGGTACCCCACATGATTGTGACTTCTATATGGAGACTATATACAAAAAGTTATTTTTAAAAAATGAGCACAATTGGGCACCTGGGTGGCTCAGTCATTAAGCTTCTGCCTTTGGCTCAGGTCATGATCCCAGGGTCCTGGAATCGAGCCCGGCATGGGGCCCCCTGCTCAGCAGGAAGCATGCTTCTCCCTCTCCCTCTCTACCTGCTTGTGTTCCTTCTCTCACTGTCACTCTTTCTCTCTGTTAAATAAATAAATAAAATCTTTCAAAAACATTGAACACAGAAAATAGTTTCTGCTCTTATTTTGGGGAGGGAGAATTGGGGACAATAATAGGAGTCTCACATTACATTAATCTCTAAAATTTTATTGAGCCTATCTATCACGTTCACTTTGCCAAGGTTAAAGAACCAAGGCAGAGGGGGCAGTACCAGCATTCTGCCCGTCAATAGAGACAGATAACAGCAATAAAATTATTCAGAAGAGATTCTTCAGATGGCTCCTGACTGCTTCACCTAGGGTAGACCCCTTTATTTCTGAAGATTAAAATACTGTAAACAGTGAAAGCAATTTTAATAAATATCAGCTATCAGTATTCAGCCTCCCAATTATTAATCAGTTGATTTTTGTAATTTTTCATTTTATTTCACTTTTCTTCTATTATATTCACTGTAATTTCACTCATTTGTTTTCATCCAAGATGATTCAATTGAATGACCACCAAACTGCCAGAAACACACATATTCTGAGATCATTACTTACATCACATATAAAATACATATCACATCACTTCTCTTCCACTGTGCAATAGCCAGGGGATCTCATGATAAACCTCCCAAATTACATAACGTTTGTTACTTAAGTGTTCCAAATAAGAATGGACAACTTTCTACTTAGTATTTTATCCTCCACAAAGCAAAAATATGTATTACTAGATTAAATACCCTTGTGTGCATACTCTTTCCTGTCTGTATCGTGGTGCTCAAAACATACCAGAAGATACAGGCAGTGGAATCAAGCCTCCCTATACTGCCTCAACCTAAAGGCATCACATGGCCAGCTTTTGCAGTGCAAACACTTTAATTGGTAGGGAGACCTACTGTAGTCTGCATTTGATACTTCTACAATGCTGACAGCTTTCAATTCATACCAAAGAGAGAAAATAAACATATGAAGAGTTATTGTAAAAGGGAGAGAAATAAGGGATATATTTTTTTAAAAAATAACTTACCTGATTTCTTATGTGTCACATTTTCATCCCTCTTTTACTTCTAGAGTCTCCTCTCTGTGGTGACGTGAAGGAACATCTATTAAAAGTTAGCACCAGTAAAATACCACTGTGTTAATAGAGGCTGCTCTATCCACTTTGCCACAGCAGTTCTTCCAGAGGCAGAATTTTCCTTAATTATTGACAGAAGGAGCTTCTTCAGGCAGTGGACATTTAGCTGGATTCGAGCCCGTGGGATTGGCAGTTGTGAATGAAAAAGTAAAATAGCAAAGACTGAATGCTGGCAATAAATACAAAAAGCAACTCCAGCAGTACTAATGTTGTATTTTTCTTATAATTTGCACCTTTAAGAACTGTAGTCCAAGATCACAAATGACCATACAATTAATACAGACAGCAGTTGGTTATCACTAGTACCATTTTATCGAGTGTACAAAATAACTAAATGGGCTTCACTATGGCAAAAGCATGCGGAGATATCAGCTAAGCCGAAGCACCCCAGTCATACAGATTCCATTAAGGCCCTGCTGAAACAAATCTGAATTTAATTTAAACTCCACAGGAAAGGGTGCTCTTTGCTCTCCAACTGCTGTTTTTGCCTCCATACCAAGGACTGGGGCTTTTTATCAGCCACCTGCTCTTCCACAAAACTGTCTAAACTGAAATGGATATTTTGTCTTTTTATTTTTACGTTTTTTTTTTTTTTATGATTTATTTATTTGACAGATAGAGATTACAAGTAGGCAGAGAGGCAGGCAGAGAGAGAGAGGAGGAAGCAGGCTCCCAGCCAAGCAGAGAGCCCGATGCGGGGCTCGATCCCAGGACCCTGGGATCATGACCTGAGCTGAAGGCAGAGGCTTTAACCCGCTGAGCCACCCAGGCGCCCCTATTTTTACGGTTTTTAACAATCAAGGTTCATGATCCAGAACTGCTGCAGAGATATTGCTGAGAAAGAAAAAGAGTAAAGCCTTCTTAATATCTCAAATCAGCTTAAGCAGGATAGGAAGATTTACGAGTAGAAATCATTACGTAACACTTCCTGTGTTGGATGTGAGAAGAAGAGGCCAATGCCATTGCTGCTCCGGGCTTTGTGTGAGGTATTTTTGAATAAGTGAATACAATATCCAGTAGAATGCTCTCTTTTAATTATTTCCTACTCTCACCGCACAAACCATTTTTGAGACAGGTTGTAAATCATAGTTTCTCTCTAAAGCAATTTTTTATTTCAAAAAGTTCTATACCAGATTTTGAGTCTATGAGTTAGCATAGAGGTATGCTATGGTTGAAAGTAGTATTTAAAGCATAGCCCTTCTTGGTTATGCTGTATTTGTATACTGTGGTCACTAAAGTTATTTCAGATGACAAAAACGTGAGGAATTAGAGCCAGCTATGCTGGATTGGAAAACACTCTGGACCAGGAATCTGTTCTATCACTTACTTATAAAATTGTTCTCTTTATACCTACAGAATCCCCTTTATTCAGTTTTCAAATGCTATGACTTACATAGTATTTTCCCCAGAAAAATCTGCAAATTTCCTTAACAACTATATCTTTCCTGTATATTTTAGATTCCATAGACATTTTGTACCAGTACTTACTCAATATATTTTTGAACGAATTAAATATTATTCTTTATAAGGCCATTGAGAGAATACAAAGTGGAATAAAAATTAATCCCAGCCCCAATAACATTTTAATATAAAATTGGAGATGATGGAAAGGAATGTCATTTAAGAAAATAAACACGTTCTATTGTCTTTTCAGTTGGATTAAACAAAATGTTTAAAAAACGTAAGAGTTTGAAAGATTATTAAATAGATCATTTAGATTACAGTTTAGTGAACATTTTGGCTGTATAGGGGGCAAATAAATGCCAATAATGACAAAAGCAGCCTTAGATGAATAAGGAAAGACTGGAGATGTTTGAGTAGGTGCATGTCACAGATAATCGTCAAAATTTCTAGCGTACACAACAGCCAGTGATGAATCTGTTCCAAAGCTGCAAAATTATTTCTATAAGGGTTATTAGGCACGAGAAGTTAAAACACACACATTAAAAAAACAGAGTTAAAAAACAATAACAACAACAAAAAAGGTAATAAGGGAATTTGGGGGGAAAAATCTTCCTAAAATAAGTGGATAGACAAATCACTACATTGTTATTTGAAATTTAAATTGCTCTTTATAAAAAATATCACAAGCATAATAAATACATAACAAATATCTTAATAAACAGAATATGTCCAACTGTATAAAAAGTTCAGTTTGGAAACTCAAGAAGCATGCGGGAAAGTAATGATTAAAAGATTAAATCTCGGGCAGCCTGGGTGGCTCAGTCCATTAACCTGCCTTTAGTTCGGGTCATGATTTTAGGGTCCTGGGATCCACCCCCATATCAGGCTCCCTGCTGAGCAGGGATCTGCTTCTCCCTCCACCCCTCATCCTCCTGCTCATGATGCTCTTTCTCACTCTATCAAATAAATAAATAAATCTTTTTTAAAATAAATAAATAATTAAATCTAATATATTACTTTGTGGAAAGAATGGCACTACTACTGGAAATGGAGAAATTGGGATTTTGAATCTTTTTTGGAGGGAAGATAATCAATTCTGTATAGAAAATGCCAAATTGACAGTGTCAGGGATTTCCAGAGATTTTCATAAGGGTGTTTGAAATGTTAAATGAGTGCACAAATATACTGATAAATGATTAATTTAATGAGAGTAAAAACGAAATTTTGAGGTATGAATGAGATTATAAAAGAAGGATTTTAATAATTGGAGCAGAAAAGTCCAAGAAAGAGAATCTTAATGAACATGAACATGTGATAAATTCTCTCCAGATTCCTGAAAGATCTCAGAAACCTAAGTAAATATTTTCACTGGGTAGTTACAAAACAAACAACTAGAGGGTATCATGCTTAGTGAAATAAGTCAATCGGAGAAAGACAACTATCATATGATCTCCCTGATATGAGGACATGGAGAAGCAACATGGGGGGTTAGGGGGATAGGAGTAGAATAAATGAAACAAGATGGGATTGGGAGGGAGACAAACCATAAATGACTCTTAATCTCAAAAAACAAACTGGGGGTTGCTGGGGGGAGGTGGGGTTGGGAGAGGGGGAGGGGGTTATGGACATTGGGGAGGGTATGTGCTATCGTGAGTGCTGTGAAGTGTGTAAACCTGGCTATTCACAGACCTGTACACCTGGGGATAAAAATACATCATATGTTTATAAAAAAAAAATTGGAAGGGGAGGTGAACCATAAGAGACTATGGACTCTGAAAAACAACCTGAGGGTTTTGAAGGGTCATGGGTGGGAGGTTGGGGGAACAGGTGGTGGGTAATAGGGAGGGCACGTTTTGCATGGAGCACTGGGTGTTGTGCAAAAAGAATGAATACTGTTATGCTGAAAAATAAATAAACTGTAACAAAAAAAAGAAAACAAACAAACAACTTTGTTTTTCTTTTATTGTTTGTATTTGTTTTGTTTGTTGTCAACTTATCATTAACATGCTAACAGTTTATATATAGGTATTTTTATTTTTCTTCATAAAATTTAACAGGAGGAATAAAAATGTAGAGAAGTGAAAGGAAAAAACGCTACATCTTTTTAGATTAGCTCAGAATTACTCATTTGGTAATCTTTAATAAATGACCAAACTTAAGTCCCATCCCTGTATCTTGATTTAATTTTTCTGGCAGAGAGCATGGATATTAACACTTTTTTTTTTAAGATTTTATTTATTTATTTGACAGACAGAGATCTCAAGTAGGCAGAGAGGCAGGCAGAGAGAGAGGAGGAAGCAGGCTCCCTGTTGAGCAGAGAGCCCGATGCGGGGCTCAATCCCAGGACCCTGGGATCATGACCTGAGCCAAAAGCAGAGGATTTAACCTACTGAGCCACCCAGGTGCCCCAGATATTAACACTTTTAAAAATTAATTTAATGTAATTTAATTTAATTTTTGTGTGTTCCAAAATTCATTTTTTATGCACAACACCCAGTGTTCCATGTAATACGTGCCCTCCTTAATACCCACCACAAGACTCTCCCAACACTTCATCCCCCATCCCTCCAAAACCCTCAGTTTAAAATATCTTTCAGTGCTTCCAGTGTAATCTGGGGTTAAGAAGCCCTATAGTCTACGGTACATTTATTGTTGTTTCTTTAGCTATTAATAAATGGGGACTGTTCGAAGACAATCTTAAAAGGCAAAAAGCCACTAATATTATTCCAAAGGTAGATTTATATCTGACTCTTATAACAAAACATTTTAATGTTGTAAATGGCTAAATGTTTTCTAGATTAACAATTTTTTTAAGAGAAACTTGAGACACACAGACTAATTAATGGTAGTCTTAACTAACATTGATGGAGCATTTGCTGTGAGCCAGGAGGCTGTTCTCCGCAGATTGTACATGCTACTGATATAATCTTTACAGTCAACCTATAGGAATATCCATTATTCAGATGAAGAAACTGAGGGAGAAACATAAAAGGGTTATGTAACTTGCTCAGGGTCACATGTATACTTCTTAACAGATCCAGAGTTCCTTTCCAGGCTGTCCAGCTCCAGGACCCACTCTGTGAGTTACCAACTTTTTTCATAGCTCTATGAGTTTCCTGACTCCTTCCTAATTTTCTTTCCATGCATGGTGCTAGATTTCCCTTGGGGTTAACATCCTGGAGGTGATATGAGCATATGTGTATAAAAGAAAACTCTTCAGAGAAAAGCAAGCAGATGAGTAAATAAATTACTATTTGAGGTTGTTCCTTACAGATAGGGAATCATAAGCAAATATTTTTAATATTTTACTTTGATAAATATTACGATAAATTTTCAATGAACTCCTTTACTTCGGAGTTAGAAGTAATGGATTCTTTAATCTTAGAAAATGCAGATTTTATTTAATATATGACACAATTAAACAATTTGCCAATAAATGTAGATGCCATTTACCCATGCTTCTGTGTACTATGTATTAAAATGGGTAGTACTGTTTACCTCACAGTGTTAAGGCATATTAAGTTAAATTTTATGAAATATTTCTTGATTTCATTAAAACCTCAAGAATTTGGACCTTAAAAAAAATTGATGATTTTTTTGGTCCCAGTCACTAAATTGAAGAGTAAAATTTGCAACAAGCTCAGCATTTCTGCAACAATCATTTTGACTGGAACAGCAGTTACTGACAGTAGTTATACAATTACGTGAAAATTCATTGATTCACTTGTTTGTAATAATCAAGGAAGGTGTGCACCAAAACTGCCTTATAAAATATTATTATAGCCTAAGTATGTCAAGGACAACATGATTATAGTGAATTTTCTCTGTTCTAATTTATGACTCAAAGGATCTATAATAACTACACATAAATTTTAAAAAATAACCAGAGCTTAACAAATTGAGAGTTTTGTGGAAAGATTTTTCACATAGGGAGCAAGTGGTAATATGTACCTTGCAACAGTTTTTCAATTTATGGAGTTGTTTAGGTTTTGCTGTTGTTGTTTCAACATCAAACAGACTCAATATGACTATTAGAAAATGACAAATGTATCCATCAAAGTTTGATTTTCATTCCCTAAAAGAACTACATATATAAGTCTGCATAAATAATAATTCCTAAGCAATTGCCCAATGAATTAATGTTAATGGATAGATTATTTACTTTATTTATTACACTAATTAGTAAGTTTGTTTTGTATTAAACATTGTTTTTTTAATGGCTAACAATAAATATTCTTTCTGTTAATAAGTATCAGTAAGAAATCTGATAAAAATTATTGATAATAGTAATACAGATAACTACATCTTTCCAGAATGTAATATTTTCTAAGTGATATTGTGTTACGATTATATACTTGTAGCATTTTAAATATAATGACTAACATTTATAAATGTGACATATGATTATATATTTAGTATATCAAGCTCTATCAAACATATTCAAACACAGTTTTCTAATTTTTACTTTGTTGGAGACATGAGATTGTGTTATATTTATCATATTCACTGTGAGTTTTAAAATTCCTTCCTAGTTATGTGGAGTATTATAACAACAATTTTTAATATATTTACAATCATATGTGTATACTCACACATGTACACACACATACATACACACACAGACACACATAGAAATAATTTTGTCTTGTCAAGTTTTTTTTTCCCCATAAATGGGATAAAACATTAAAAATGTTCAGTTTTCTTTTGTCACTTAGTATGTTTTTATTTACTTTCATGGAATTATATATATATATATATTTTTTTTAAACACTGCCTTGTATTTTCTACTATGGATATAAAATAACAATTCCATATTGATAGACATTAAGATTATCTCCAGTTTTTCACTTTATGAGCAATTATGCAAAGAACATCTTTTTACTAGGTTTATTTTTCACCTTTACACATCTATCCCATTTGTAGTATCCCAACACCTAATGCAATGACAAACAGATAACAAGTACAACAGAGCTCAAATATCTAAAATTTTGGAATGGTCGCAAGCATTAATAAAACCATTAAATCTTTATTTTAATACAATACATGTTTTATGAAAATCATCAGCCAGTCGTAGATAAAACCATCAATGATTCCATGGCAGTGGAAAACACCCTTGGATCACCAAAAGCTAGAAGTAATTTTTTGTTTGATAATAGAATGATAGAAATAGATACTTGTGTTTTTAAAAAACAACTTGAGGACTGGAGGTGCATTTTTTTTTCTTCAAAATACAGATAAACAATTATTTTGGAAAATTCACATGTGAGCCGGAGTCTCCTAGCCTCAAAAAAAAAAAAAAAAAAAAAGGAAAAAAAAGAAGGTCACTTTTGACAGTGTGTAAAGATGAATAGAAATAGAGGCAGGGATCCACTTTTGATTACAACAAATCTTAATTTAACTATGGATTTTATGAAAAGAGGTAGATAGGAAGGCATAGAAATATTTAAGATAAATATAATGCAGGTACTAGTAGGGTAAGAAACTAAATAGGCATACCCACTTGACTTTTCCTAAGTTTTTGTTTCCTAGTTTTTCTTGCTGGTGCCCTAAAATATATGGTTTAAGCATTTTGACAGGAAAACAAATTAGTTGTGAACTACTTTTAGCTTGCTTGCCTATTCTGTGGCAAATAGAGACATATTCCCCTAGGCTCTAGGTAGCAAGCAGTCTAGCAGAAGCTCTGGAAGGCTGATCAGAACTTGATCTTGAATTTGAAGGCTGATGGCAATAATAGAAGATGTGGATGGATCAGCTCTTCGAGTTGAAAAAATAAAGAAAAAAAAATCAGAGACTGGAACTCATTCACATATAATCATCCCAAACTGTCTCCTTTACTGTAAGTTAAATTTAGTAATACCTCGACTCCATCCACCTCACACCCTCCTTTACCATAATGTGGCCATTTTCTGAATTATTTTTATTTTAAGGATTTTCTTTCATAACCATTTTAGGTTTATACCAATGGTTCAGAAAGTGGGAGTGGGAAGAGAGTCAGAATTTAGTTTAGAAGGTCAATGTGAATTACACATTTGATTTGTCCGTTGTATTTTTCTCAAGTCTCCATGAGATGATTCTTGCCTTAGCTTCAAAAAGTCTTTGACTATATCAGCAACATCAGAAGAATCAGTAAATCCAAGGCTCTTAAATATCTATGTTCATAATTGGTAAACCTCTTAGCATTGTCTTATAACCTGAGTATGAGCAAAATAATTGGCATTTTCAGTGAGATCAATTCCAACCCAGATTAGATATCACTTTGACAAAATAGTACTCTATTCATTTACCTAGATTAATTCAGGGGTTGTAGAGGCTTGTTAGACTACCATAATATGATAGACAGACTGGGTGGCTTAAACAACAAAAAATGGTTTTCTTACAGTTGGGAGCCTTGAAGTTCAAGATCAAGGTGCCAACATGGTTGGTTTCTGGTAAGATCCCTCTTCTTGACTTATAGACGGACATCTTCTTGCTGTGTCCTCACATGACCTTTCTCTCTGTGTGCACAGGAGAGAAAGGGATCTCTGATGTGGCTTTCTGATCTTGTTAGGATACTTATTCAGTTAGGGCCCCACCTTTATGAACTTATTTGACTTTAATTATCTTCTTTAAGGCCCTATCTCCAAATATCATCACATTGGTGGGTAAAATTCAACATACGAATTTTGAGGTCACCTGGGTGGCTCAGTGGGTTTAGCCTCTGCCTTTGGCTCAGGTCATGATCCTGGGGTCCTGGAATCTAGTCCTGCATCAGGCTCTCTGCTCGGCGGGAAGCCTGTTTCCCCCTCTCCTGCCTTCTGCTCTGCCGACTTATGATCTCTCTCTCTCTCTCTGTCAAATAAAAAAATTAAATTAAATTAAATTAAATTAAATTAAAGTCTTAAAAAAACATGGATTTTGAGAAAACACAATTCCATCCATAACAGAGATGATACTAAAAATATTTTACAACCAACAACTACTCAGAATGAAGGACAAGAGTGGTCACAACAGGACCATGAGGGCCTCATTAAGTCTCTACAAATGATAAAAACTGATTTTTATTTTAAATATAATTAGTTTATTGGCTGTTTTGACCCTATTAAGCCATAGTCTAAATTTGTTTAGTGTCATTAAGACTGCACCCATAATAACTCCCAAAGGCAATATTTACTTCCATAAACTTAAAAATAAAAGTCAAACACAAAAACTTCTGTATAGCACAACAGTAATAACTATAATACTTCTCAGCTGGATACCACTGTAATCTATAGGTAATAGTCATAGTCATCAAAAACTATTATTCTTGGCAAAAATTCAACTGTATCAGTATGCTTTAAATGAAATCACTGTCATAAGAAAGCTCTAGTTTCTTTTCATTACTTGAATATCTAATTTTCCAATTAAAAAGCAACCTATTCTTATCACTGATATAGTTTTAACAATTAGTGCCTCCCAAAATAGGCTTTATAATTTTCCTTTTCTTGAGGTTAACATGATCATTTCATCAAACTTAATGCATTTTCCTTTTAAGTTTTCAGCAAAATGCACTAACACTTATTTGTAAGGTTAAGAAATGTCTCACAGTTAGCGAACCATAAGAGACTATGGACTCTGAAAAACAACCTGAGGGTTTTGAAGGGGCGGGGGTGGGAGGTTGGGGGAACCAGGGGTGGGTAATAGGGAGGGCACATATTGCATGGAGCACTGGTTGTTGTGCAAAAACAATGAATACTGTTACGCTGAAAAAATAAATAAATAAATTTAAAAAAAGAAAAGTCTCACAGTTAAGCAAATATAAAAACATTTATGCAAATGTTTAAATATCTTTTTACCTTTTGGAACATAGCAATTTTTCAGCTTACCATTTGACAATATGTCTTCACTAATTACATTACACTTCCTGTGAATCTAACTTTGTACTGCTTGCCTATTAGGAGATTTTTTGGTAGAACAAATCCTATCTTCACAGCAGTGATACTAGACTTCCAAGTATTTATTTTTAAAACTGAAGTTTATAAAGGTTTCTTTTCCAAAAAAAATTCACCATTGAAATGGCTTTTTTAAAAATTTTTTTTAAAGATTTTATTTATTTATTTGACAGAGAGAGATCACAAGTAGGCAGAGAGGCAGGTAGAGAGACAGGAGGAAATAGGCTCCCTGCTAAGCAGAGAGCCCCATGCGAGGCTCGATCCCAGGACCCTGAGATCATGACCTGAGCTGAAGGCAGAGGCTTAACCCACTGAGCCACCCAGGCGCCCCTGAAATGGCTTTTTAACATCCATCTAACTCAAATCAGACTGCCAGAAGAGAGAATAAAGCTCTATGGGTCAAAAAAAAGTAATCATCTGCTATTAAATCACAGACACCAAACTTGGGACATGATGTCTCCAGAGATAGTTTACCTGGACTTTAATTCTTGCTCTTGCAGTTATTAGCTGTGTACACTGGGGAGTGTTTGTGTCTTCTTCCATTAAAGAAACAAGTACATGAAGAGAAAACCTGTTTGGGACACTATTGGGATAGGTTGTGCCACTCTTTTTCGACAACCATGAAAACCTAAAGACAAAACAACTAGCTTGACAAAATCTCCTCCTTAGCCCCCATTGACTAAAATGAAATCTCATGACCAACTCTAATGACATGAGGGGAAAATGAGAGTGGTACATTAATCTTTATCTAATCATGTGCTAAACAGTTGCCATGCACCAGGACACTATGTTATATTGTTGAAAAATGTTATCTCTCCCATTCCACACAGCAGACAAGCAAACAGTGCACATTTTTATATTTGTTTCACACTGTCACTATGAATCACTGCAAGACCAAGGCATTTCATCATTTTGTAATCCATTTCTACCTATAAATTCCCCCCAAAACTTTATAAATTAAATGTCTTTAAATCATATGTTTAAATCATATGTTAATTCATATGTTCACTATTTGTATCTCTTAGATATACTGTATCAAGGTGACTATATATTTATTACGGCCCTTATGAATGGCATGGAAACTTTATCTAGCTGGAATGTCTGAACTGGAATATGCGTTGGAGAGGAGGAAGAGGATTAGATTAGGAAACAGCAAAAAAAAAAAAAAGGTATTCTATTGATTCAATTAAACTTTAGTGTAGTTTTGCTTAGAGTAACCTTTGAATAAAGCTATCAGCAAGAAAAGCCAATAAAAGTAGTCCTCACTTCCCTAATAAATATATTAGAACATAGAAAGTAGTGTAGGACATATAAATTGATATAATATTCAAAGTTCAGTAATGATACATTGATTTGTCCTTTGAGATTAAAGCTGAAATTTTTTCTACCTTTTAGATTACTGTTTTTATAATCTTAAAAGAACCTCCTTTTTATGATATTTTAATAAATGCCAATTATTAAAACCTTGATAAACCAACTAGAGGTAACCCTGGTTTAAGAGTGATATCTTAATGTCTTAATGAAGATATAAATTTTCATTTCTAAAAGAGAGAAGAAATTCAGAACCTAGATTTTTATTGCTAATGGAAAATAATTGCCATTACCTAGATATCAGTTAAAATGAATAAAATATGGATGGAGTGAGTAATTAATGTAATCTATTATTAATATAGTTTTTAAGTATTTAGAATACTCCATGAGACCTGTTCTTTTCCTTTTCTTTTATTTTGGCAGGTAAAGACTTGTTTTATTGAATGACAGATTTATGTAACTGTCAACGCCTCCATATACAGACAGGAGAAGTAAAGTTTTATACCTTGGTTTCTTCCTCCTTAGAGAGAATCTCTTTGATTCCAATTTTATTGCATTATAATTGGCATTCATCATTATCTAAGTTTCAGGTATAAGACAAAATGATTTGACTTATATATACTGTGAAATGTTTACAGTATTAAATTTAGTTAGCATCTAACATCTCATATAGACCCAATAAAAAGAAGAAAAGCCAAAAAGAAAAAAAATTTCCTTGTGGTAAGAACTCTTTGCTTTCTCTATCTATCTATCCATCTATCTGTCTATCTTTCTGTCATCTATCTCCTACTGGTTTTGTTTTTCTAGAGAATGCTGACAGACAGTAACCATTCCCTAAAAAGAGAGTATGGGACCAGTGGAGCAGGTAGTTATTGGTATCAAAATAAGATGAAAACCTTCACTACCCTGTCTTTTAGTAGAAATATAGCTTATCAATAAGATTGGAAAGTTATTTCACTTTCACAGTGTTAGTAAGTGGACTGATTACCTTGATGGTAATCACAGCTATTGGGTGGGAACTTCCCTGATAAGCCTCTTTAATTAGAAGAAAAGTGAACTATGCTCATTAGGACAGTTCACCATTTCCTCCTCTGCAATGAAATATCTCCTTCTGGCTTTAAAATATCTCATTACAAAGTGATATCTACGAATTTTACATTTCTTATAAATCTTCATGAATTATGTTCACCAAAGAAATGATTTTATTAGGATTTAAATTTATTTCTGTTCAAAATTTTGCAAAACATTACTCCATGAAAGAAGTATGCTACTAAATACATTTCGGGAAGTTTTATTGTTTTCAACCATTTTGAGACACTTTTGACTTAGTAATTTTATTTATTTATTATTTTAACTTATTTATTTGACAGAGAGACACAACAAGAGAGGTAACACAAGCGGGGGAAGCTGCAGAGGGAGAAGCAAGCTTCCCACTGAGCAGGGAGCCCGATGCGGGGCTCGATCCCAAGACCCTGGGATCATGACCCAAGCAGAAGGTAGACACTTAACAACTGAGCTACTCAGGTGCCCCTTGACTTAGTAAGTTGAAAATGATCTGTTATGTATACAGAACTTTTCACTCACAGGAAAATAGTTGCTATATTGTTCCTGATTAAAAATATGGCATACATACATAAAAGGAAAATGGAAACACAGAGGTCACATCATATACAAAAATTAAGTAAAAACTGGATCATATACCTAAAAACAAAGCCAAAAAACTGTTCAACTTCTAGGAAAAAATAAAAAAGATAAAAGAATATCATTATGACTTCAAGTTAGTCAAAAAAGTCTTAGGGTAGGACACAAAAAGCACAAACTATAAAAGACCAAAAAAATGATGAAGCAGATATCTTCAAAATTTAGAATTTCTGCTCTTCCAAAGAGCATAAGGAAAATAGACTAAGAGAAATTCAGAGTACACAAACTGGAAAAAACAAAAAAAAAGGACTTACTGACATTTTAAATATTAAATCATGGAAAATAAATACCATATGTGTGTTATTACTCCTAAAAACACTATAATACAACCATATTTCTTAGTGAAAGAGTTTATGACTTTATATTACACCCCCATTTAAACTAATATGAATAATGCTATATACTTAAAATGAAAAATTGTGCAAACTCAAATGGAAATCTATCCTTGGAGAAAGTTAGATTGCAAAGTAATTATTTAAAGCCCCAAAGTTAGTTAGCTATTGATTGATTAGGCGCTTGGAATAATTTATTCAAACATATGTGACAAATTTTACTTTTCATAATGTAGACTTTTTAGGAAGAAGAAAGAGAAGGAAGAGTAAGCATTAGGGTTGGGTTGGAGGAGAGACAGAAGTATAGTGTTCATTAATCCTCCAGCAAGTTCTCAATGTTTGCAGGTGTTATATCGAAAGGTTTTCAATAGTGTCAAAGAAAATAACATAAGGTGTTTAGACAAAGGTTGTAAATGAAGCCCACCTTTTTAATTAGTCCCTTTGAATATTGGCCATTCTAAACATGAATCCATTCCTGGCTTTTTTAGCCTTAGCTATTGTGTCCTATATAGCAAAATTTAATGTCTACACCAAATAAAAACATTATTTTTAATACCACACATTTAAGTATTACTTTCTTTAAATTTATATGAATTCAAGAAGACCCACACACAAAAATAAAAGTGTCACCTAGAGGAGAACCCCTGGCCATCATACTGGTGCCTTAGTGAATAATTACTGTCCAACCTGACATTCAACTTGTGGGACAAAACTTCAGTCTCATTACCAACCCCACCCCCCTCAAGCTGTTCCAGCTAAGTATTGGTAATTTCTGTTGGTAGACCTAAGACTTAGAGGTAAATTTGAAAAACAGTTCAATTATGATGTGAGTATCTAACTCCTACAGATATTAGATAAGTGGAACAATCTGATTAGTTTTCATGGATTTTTAGGTAAGCTACACTGGAAAACAGATGATCAGTTGTTTGTTTTTAGAGCCCCAAATCAGGAGAAGGAGAGATGGTTTACCAAATCAAATATAAAAATTCAAGAGGTTCTAATAGTTGGAGACCATAGCAAAGTTTGCCAGATACTTACCAGCCTGCATGGAAACCTGCTTCTGGACAATGAACAAGTAGGCACTCCTCTTGTTTGCTTCTGGAACCCCTTCAAATGTATGTGGACTTTATCTACCTATTATTCTAAATGATCTAATTATCTCTGATTAGATTTATACATTAAACTACTTTACGATCTCTCTCTGCGGGTTCTGTAATCGTCATTTTAGTGAGAGGGTCTCAAAATCAATCTTGATATTCCATACAAACTTTTGTGTCTATATATGCAAACCTTTTTTTAGCTCTGAGAAAAGTATTTGATGGTTCTATTAAATTTACATTATATCCAAAGTTTATAACCCATTGTTTTAAGGTAACTTGGGCATATCGCTCTTGATTCCATAATTTTAATTTCAGAGGGCGATTCCATTTATCTTATCTACTAGACCTAATGAGGCATGCATCTTTTGCCCTTTGGATGACCTAAAAGTTTAATAATCACAAAAGCAAATTCATGTATGTCTTTCAGAAATATGCATATATTTTTTAAAGATTTTATTTATTTATTTGACACAGAGAGAGAGAGATCACAGGTAGGCAGAGAGATAGGCAGAGAGAGAGGAGGAATCAGGCTCCCTGCGGAGTAGAGAGCCAAGGTGGGGCTCAATCCCAGGACCCTGGGATCATGACCTGGCTGAAGGCAGAGGCTTAACCCACTGAGCCACTCAGGCACCCCCAGAAGTATGCATATTAATTTTCTATTGCTGCATAGTAAATTTCCACAAATTTAGCATCTTAAAAAACATCCATTTATTATTTTACAGTTGTCTAGCTCTGATGTTCAGTGAGTTTGGCTGTTTTTTTGTTTTGTTTTGTTTTCTTTTCTTTTTGAGGGATTATTTTGTTCTTTGTTTTCATTTTTGTTGTTGTTTTGTTTTTTTGCTCAGGGTCTCACAAGGCCCAAATCAAGAATAGGAGCTTATCTGGAATCTCTAGGCAAGAATCCACTTCAAGCTCAGTTATGTTAGCAGAATCCAGTTTTAGCAGTAGGAGGTCTGAAGTTTGTTTCCTTGCTGGCTTTCAGCCAGAAGCCACTAAGTGCTCCTAGGGGCCATCTCATTTCTTCTTATGTGGTCTCTTCCATCTTCAGATCAAGAAGGGCATATGGAGTCCTTCTCACCTTTGGTATCTCTCTGGCTTCCCCTTTTACCATCAACTTAAGAAAGCTCTCTGCTTTTAAAGGGATTCATATGATTAAACCAGACCCACCTGCATAATTTCCCTATCTTAAGGTCAATTTGTCATTCAACATAACACAATCTCATATTATTTATAGTTTCTGAGGTTTACAGCGGGATGTTTTTGGAGTACCATCTGCCTGTCACAGTAGAAAAGCAAATCATTTGCTCATTAAAAACAAACAATAACAGAAACAAACCCTTAGATTTTATTACAAAGAGTTGAACTATAATATTAAAGACTTTATAAAGCTCATTTTGGAGTCTCATTCATTAAAAGAAATTTAAAAAAAACAAGAAAGTTTAAATGACTTCATGAAATTAAAATCAAGTGATATTTATTTGATTTGTTAAAATTAAAGTTTATGCTATTTCTTCCATTTTTTTAATATTAGCATGACATATTATAGAAGTAAAGAGATAAAACTGCCCTGTTACAAGTAAATGCAATAGAAATGATGATTTCCAGGTCTGCATTATTATTATACAGCAGTATTTTATGCCTGGTAGGTAATATTCATCTCTCAAATGTATTTTAAAAAGTAAAGTTTAAAATAATGCATTTTAGTGATGATAGACTAATGGTGGAGAATTGAAGTGGTGAAAAGTATTATCAGGAAGACATTTCTTTATACAAACTGATTATCTTGTGAATATACTGTAAAATATAATGAGAAAAATCAAACCACTAATGCTTAAAGTTAAAAAAAATTTATATGAATTTTTTATATTATGAGCTCAACCTTAAGGCAGGAAATAATTATTTTTGAATAACATCAATTTCCAAAGATTTATTTCTACATCTATATGAAGATTACATTACTAGTGCTCTGAGGTCATTTAAGAAATCTCTGTTGGATGTCATTATTTTGCTTTTCCTGTTACTTATAAGGAAGGCATATAGATTTCAGGTTTCTATTTCAAAGTACTCTATGAAATGATTCTAAAATAATACTTTATGTGGATTTTTTTTTACTATTTTAATGTAGAACAGATCAGCAAGCCTGTATTATCAAATTTACTTAAATTATTGAAATTACTTGTGTATTATCATTGTAGCAAGGAACTCCAAAACTCTGTCATGTTGCTAAATATTTTTTAAAAGGTAATAATTTGCCTCATGAAACCTGTATGCATAATCATATGTTAATATAAACTTATTAGTTAAACTTATCTTATTAGTTAACTTAGATATAAACTTATCAGTTAGCTGTTACTGTGGTAAAATATAAATAATATGAAGATTATTATCGTAACCATTTTTAAGTGTCTACTTTAGCAGCATTAAGTATAGTCATGGTGTAGTATAAACATCATCAAAACTGTTTCATCACCAGAAATAGAAACTGTAGGCCTTACGCAGTAACATTTTATATTCTATCCTCCCAGCATCTGGTAACCTCTATTCTACCTTCTGTTTCTATGAATTTGTTAATTTGAGATAACCAATATAAGTGAAATCATACAGTATTTATCCTTTTGTGTCTGGTTCATGTCACTTAACATAATGTTTTCAAGGTTTGTTCATATTGTAGCATGTATCAGAATTTCACTTCCTGTTATGGCTGAATAATATTTTATTATATGTATATAACTGCAATTATGTATACATTCATCTTTTGATAGACACTTGGATTATTTCTATCTTTTGGCTATTATGAAGAATACTACTATGAATATTGATGTATAAATATCAGTTTGAGTCTCTATTTTCAATTCTTTGGTGTGTATATCTAGAAGTGGAATTGATGAGTCATGCAGTAACTCTACATTTAACTTTCTTGTGAGGAACTGTCAAACTTTTCCTTAGCAGCTGCAACATTTTACATTGCCACTAGCAATTTTTTTTTTAATAATAGCTATTATTGGGGGATTAAGTGTTTTCTCATTAAGATTGTATCTGTATCTTCCTAATGACTACTTATGTTCTTTGTATGCTCATGTACTGACTGGCAATTTTTACTTCTTCTTTGAAAAAAATATTTTCTCAAATCCCTTGCCCATTTCACAATCAGGCTGCTCTTTGGGTTTTGGTGGTGTTTAGTTTTAGGAGTTCTTTATATATTCCGGTAATTAGTCCCTGATCAGATATATGCTTTATAAATATTTCCTTCCATTCATGGGTAGCTTTCTTACTATATTGATAATGCCCTCTAATGCATAAAAGTTTTTGATTTTGATGAAATCCAATGATCTATTTCTACTTTTCTGGTATGCTTTAGGTGTTATATTAAAAAAAAATTACTAAATTCAATGTCATGAAGATTTTTTTCCCTATGATTTATCCTATGAGTTTTATAGTTTTTCATTCTTTTTTAGGTATTTGGTCCATTTTGGGTTAATATTTTATGATGTAAATCAAAGGCCCACTTCCATTATTTTGCGTGTGGATATCTGGTTTACCCAGCACCATTTGTTAGAGAGACTTTAATGCAGTAACTGAAAATCTGGTTCTCCCCCTCTTTAGAGATTGTTGATTCCTGCTCTTGAGGAATCGGCAATCCACTTGTGACTTTTCTGAACTATTTTTTGAAAAGTTTATATTCTTGTTTTGTGTGAGGTACTGAAATTTCTCTTTCATCATATCTGTGGTCAACTAGTAACCTAACAGATACTTTCTTAGACGTCAGACTCCAGAAAGGGGAACAGAATAAAAAGGCACTGGTCCTCTAAATCTCTCCATAGATGCTATAGGGGAAAGTTGCTATGGTCTAGGGAACACCAGCCAGCTGCTCCAGAAAATTGAACCACTCACCCTACAGTCCATATGGGACTGAGAAATAGGGACGGATGGCATGATTATGAGCACCACTCATGCCTAAGAATGACAGTCTTTTTCTTCACCCAGCATGCTCCAGTTGTTCTAAGTGTTCAACTGGACTTCAGAGTTTCAAAATAGTCTGTTACAATTTCTCTTCTCATTTCCATGGTTTCTTTGTTGGAGAGACATACCTTCACATCTCCCTACTCCACTATCATATGTGACATCAGTCCTCTCCTGTCAGTGGATTTATAAGAAATTTCTATCATTTTCTAAGTTAAGGGCATTCAAATGTTTAACTCACACAATTTTCAGCTAGATACAAAAATCCTAACTTTTTAAAAGTCAAATGGCCAAAAATTTTTTCATGATATGTATTTATTTCTACATAGACATTAATAAAAGCATTACTAGAATTTTTCATTTTCTTCCTTCCAGTTTTTGAAATGTATAAGATAGATTTTATTGTAAAAAATTCAGTGTGGTTATCACAATACTAAAAGCTGTCATTGGTATGGTTATTATAACTTAATTGGAAACGCTTTCCATTCTCCTCACATAGTTTTTTTTAAATTTTTTTTAAAAGATTTTATTTATTTGACACAGAGAGAGAGATTGCAAGTAGACAGAGAGGCAGACAGAGAGAGAGGGGAAAGCAGGCTCCCCACTGCACAGAGAGCCCAATGCGGGGCTCAGTCCCAGGACCCTGAGATCATGACCTGAGCCGAAGGCAGAGGCTTAACCCACTGAGCCACCCAGGCGCCCTGTCCTCACATAGTTTTTATTTAGACATATTAAACTGGGAACTTCAGAGTTTACCAAAACCAAGAGTTATTTATGCAAGTCAAAAATCACATAATATCCCAGGGATCAATAAGAAGTGTTTTAATAAGAAATATTGATAATTACAGAGTACATATTACCTACTACTTGTTTGTGTAATACTGTAAGCGTGGCCAGTGCAAAGGTGGACAGAATCTGCCAATTGAGAGAAGTCAGGAGTAATCAGAGATCGTCACTATTTTCTCCACAGCTTTTCTTATGCCTAATGTGACTACAATGGGAAAGGAAGTTCGTCAGGATGGAGAAATATATGCATTAATTAATTCACCATGCTACCACATGCTTTTTAGCCATTTTGTTGAGCACTGTCAGAGGAGTTTGCATTTACGTGGGAAATGAATGCAATTCTTTTCAACTCTGTTAATTGTTAATCCTCCTGCTTACAGCCATAACCTCCTGAAGGGAGGACTGATTCTAATCAGTATACCTGGATTTTGATTAGCTATGGAGAGAATAAGATATTAGCAGAAGCAAAAACAAAACTATGTTCTAATTTAGAGAAAGTAATACATTACATTCTAAGGTGGCTTATCAAACCAAGAAAGACACAAGGACTAGAGCCAAGTAAAATTCTTAGGCATAGCTACAGGATATTCTAGAAAATGCTACAAAATGTAGATAAGGAAAAAGACAATACAGTGATTTGGACTTTTGAAAGCTTAAATCCCACAGTTAGCAGTGTACCTATAAAAGTTAATAAATGGAGAGAAAATATGCAGCAAATATTGATGAAGAATAAAAAAGTTCACATCCAGATGATATCAGTAATTTCTTATGAGTAAGGTAAATGAACAATTTATCATTCATACTGGGATATTTTGATAGTGAAAGGAGAACTAATAATAAATTACATTTATCATACTTAAACACTGATTTATTGACGAACACATTGATTTTATTATATTATTGGATGTACAATTTAGTGCTTTTTAAAAAATTATTTGCAAAAATAAGTTTGTGTCCAAAAGATAGCAAATATGCATACCAACAAATACACACATACTTCCACACATTGATTAGTTTAACATTAAAATTTTGAATGAATAGAATAATTGTTTTTGGTACATGTTCATTTACTTTTGTAGGCTCCTTAGCTACTTTGTTTCTATTATCATAGATCGGTATTTTTCTAAAGAAATAGATTTTTTTCAACATGGCCTTGTTATTTTTAATTATTTTAATGTAACTATTAGCAATATTCTTCAAAGATGTATTTTAGAATAAATAAATTTAAAATGGTTAGTAGTTTCAGTTTATATTTTTCTACAGATTCTAACATTTTTAGCAGAGTATCAGTTTATAAATGGTGAGGTATTTTACAAGCTTAAACCAAACTGTTAAAGAGAAATATTCTTAAATCAGTTGCATCTCTATTCTACCCAAACACTTTCATGAAACTTTATTTTGCCTCCATTTGGAGTGCTTTTCCTAAATAAAAATGTACAAAATTGGCTATTGACTAATTATATAAATGGTCCATCTAATATTTTTATATACTTAGATGCTAGAGCATCATAGACACTCACAATTTCTTATTCCTTCCAGTAAAAAATAAAATGCATCCAATTAAAAATAAAATTATTATAAAAAATTCTTCTTACACTTGAGAAATTCCAAGTAATAAGGCCAATATTTCAAAATTAAAACTTGCAGAGCAAGGAAAAAACCAATCAAGGTGAACTTGGGTTTCATGATGACTTTTTACATACAATACCAAAGGCACAATACATGAAAGAAGGAATTGATAAGCTAGTGTGCATTAAAGTTAAGATTTTCTGCTCTGCAAACTCAAAAGAATGAAAGACAAAGCACAGACTGGGAAAAAATCTTGCAAAAGAAATATATAATATAGACTGTTATCCAAAATATACAAAGAACCCTTAAAGCTCAATCAATAAGAAGGAAACCAACAGTCTGATTTAAAATGAGCCAAAGACCTTAACAGACACCTCACCAAAGAAGATACATAGATAACAAATAAGTGTATGAAAAAATGCTTTGCATCATATGTCAGCAAGGAAATGCAAATTTAAAAAATGAGATACCACTGCACACCTATTAGAATTGACAAAATCCAGAATACTGACAACACCAAATGCTGCCAAGGACATGGATTCAATCATTCATTGTTAATGAGGATGCAAAATGGTACAGTTACTTGGGAAAACAGCTTGGCGGTTTCCTACAAAACTGAACATACAAGAATATATACTCCTTGATCTCTACCCAAATGAATTGAAAACATATGCCCACACAAAAATCTGCACACAGATGTTTATAACAGATTTATTCATCATTGCCAAAATCTGGAAGGAAACAATATGTCTTTAGGTATGCACATGGGCAAACTGTGACACACCTAGACAATAAAATATTATTCAGCACTAAAAAGAAATGAGCTATCAAGTTATGAAAAAACATGAAAGAAACTTAAATGCATAATACTAACTGAAAGAAAACAATATGAAAAGCAACATACTGTATGGCTCCAAGTACAAAACATTCTAGAAAAGCCAAAACTATGGAGACAGTGAAAAGAATAGTGTTTGCCAGGGATTTGGGGTAAGAGAGAGTTGAATAGGCAGAGCACAGAGATTTTTAGGGCAGTGGAACTATTTTGTATGGTACAATAATGGTGGATACATGTCATTATACTTTTGTCCAAACTCACAGAAGGTATAATACCAAGAGTGAATGACAATGTATACTATAAATCTTGGGTGATAATGATGTATCAATGTAGGTTTATCAGTTTTAACAAATGTACCATTCTGGTGCAGAATGCTGATAATGGGAGAGGTTATGCATAGTAGAGGCAAACAGAGGTGTATCAGGTATATTTGTACATTTCTCTCAAATTTGCTATGAACTTAAAACTGTTCTAAAAAGATAGTCTTTTTTATTTTATTTATTTTATTTTTTTAATATTTTATTTATTTGATAGAGAGAAATCACAACTAGGCAGAGAGGCAGGCAGAGAGAGAGAGGAGGAAGCAGGCTCCCCGCGGAGCAGAGAGCCCGATGTGGGGCTCGATCCCAGGATCCTGGGATCATGACCTGAGCCGAAGGCAGAGGCTTTAACCCACTGAGCCACCCCGGCAACCCAAGATAGTCTTTTTTAAATGAACAAAAGTTGATAGCATCATATACGTACTGTGTAGATGTGGAGTGGAACAGCATTTCTTTAGGAACCCAGAGCAGCCAATCCTCACTGCATGTAAGATTCAATTCTCCAGGACCCTTCTCACTTTTGGGAAAACTGCCTGCCCTCCAGCTGCCACAGGAACTTTCTTCTTTGACAAGTTCCGTTCCCCTTCATTTTCCTACCATTATGATCTTTCCATGTTCCAGTTGGCTGGCTTCTAATCTGGTCTCTCAATTGGCCAATTGAGCATTGGTAGGAAGAGCTGGACTGAGCTCTTTAGAAGGGCTCCTTCTCCTTGTAGGGAATGTGGGTGGAAGAGTTTAATGCAAAATAAGAATGAGCTACAGAACAACAGCAAAATTAGTTGTAGATTTAAATGCACATCTGAAATATATGAAAATCCCTAGGGATCAAAGGCTGCCTGCCGTAGGTAGATAGACTGTTGTAATCAACTTGTCAACAGAAGACTGATTATTCTAGTACTAGTTAACCATGGCCTGCAGCTCCTTTGGATTATAAATCTCATCTCTCTTAGCATGCTTTGTAACCCCCCCCATCAGGTCATGCTGACGCTACTATTGTCTAGTTGACAGGATGAAACATAGGGAAAATTCTAAGGAAGTCAGAACTGACTTTTGAGGCATTTCCCACAATTAAGTCTTCTGTAGAGTCTTTAAGCTAGGGGTGGTTATTTTCTAACAAGGGCACATTGGCCAAATTTATAGAGGCAAAGATTTTAAAATAATCTTCTCATTTTAAGGCAGATATCTATCTATCTATCTATCTATCTATATATATATATTTTTTTTAAGATTCTATTTATTTATTTGACAGACAGAGATCACAAGTAGGCAGAAAGGCTGGCAGAGAGAGAGGAGGAAGCAGGCTCCCTGCCGAGCAGAGAGCCCAACATGGGGCTCGATCCCAGGGCCCACGGGATCATGACCTGAGCGGAAGGCAGAGGCTTTAACCCACTGAGCCACCCAGGCACCCCAAGGCAGATATATATTTTAATAACTACACTATTACAGCATGGAAGATATTACCAATGTTCCTCCTGTCGATATTGGTGGATAGAGTGATGGACTCCTTATTGAGAAATAGATGGAGAATGATACAACTCCAGAATCTCATCCTTAGTATCTATTGTATGGTCCTCTCCTGGTACTCTTAAGTTATGGTGTCTAAAAGCAGATCTCTATAGGGGAATTCCTGTGCCAGTATTTTTTTAAGAGTGTGCTCTCAATAGAGCACTATAAGAGAACAAAGGAAGCATAAGGGAACAACAAAGGAAACTAAGTTAAATGTGAATTTATATTAATGTAATGGTTAATATTCATGAAAATCCTGGTAATTATTTCAAAAAGTAAGTAAGTGATGCATTATCAAAACTATCTGGTGGTATCTTACTTTTTTTTTCTCTTCCTTAATACTGATTAAACCATGTGCTATCTTCTTCATTGAACTCACAAATTTATTATATGCCATTTCAATTAATTATGGATTGCCTTAATATTCTACCAGGTAAGTAATCTAGACCACTAGTTCAAGCTACTTTATTATCCATTTATCTGGGTTTTATTTGCCTTAATAGATTCAAATTCTTTAAAGTCTGAGTTTCACAAATGCTTCTTTGCATATATTTTAATGAATAATCTAATGTATTCATAGATGCATTATCTGACAGATTAATATTTGTAGAATAATTTTAAAGAGTACCTGATTTGAACAACTTTGACTACATTTACTCCTGTTTCCTGCTTTATTAACACTTAAAATTTCAAAGTGTTTCAATTAAAATAACAAAGCTATGCTAGTGAAATATTTATGAATAAAAGGAAATGATATGTGGGTTTATTATGAGACAAATCTGGAGGGAAGTAAGTAGGTGTATAGATAAAACTATTGCCATTGATGAGTTAATGGGATTCTTACACTATTCTCTCAAATTTTGTATATATTCGAAATTTTCCAAATTAAAGAGTAAGAAAACTATAATCATTCTAGATAGAAGTCACTTGTTTAGAAATATTTATGAATCTTAGAAATATTCTGACTCCAAAGGAGCATGTTTTTATCTTTTTATTATGTTACACTGGAAGGAAGGGTTTTAAAAATTATATTTAAGGAAGATTAGAAGTCACTTTTGGCTTCCTGGAGTAGTTTTTATGTTTTAATTCATATTGATTTGCATCAATGTTCTTTACAAATATATTTCTCTTATTTTTCAGCTAAGTTAAAATTATAGTATAAGGCTGTGGCAATAGATATTAAAAATAATGTATGTCTGGTACTAAGAAGACTATTGTGTATTCTTGGATACAACAAATTAAGGACATTAGCTAAATACTCATACTGAAAAGGATATTAAAGCAATTAAAAATAGGCAAACCTAAATTACTCTTTTATTTTTTCATTACTTTACTTATCCCTCAATTGAATGAAAAGTTTAAAGAATACATAACTTTAAAGAATTTTCAAAGTCACATATATCAATAATTTCTCTTTAACTGTTTAATTAAGATATGATAATATATAGTTTTTTTCCCATTCAATAAGTTTTATAAACATTCCCTAACTTATTTGAAACAGATTCTTATAAGTTTCACATCATCTTTTCTGGTTTATTATGTATCAGAGAATAACTCATTAAGTTATTCTAATTTTGAAAATACAATTCACCTACATGCTGACATTAATTCTTAATTATAATTGCAAGTCTTTACAGATGAAACTGCTGCCTTTCCCAATTTTGTTTCTATTCCTTGAATCAGTTTCTTTCAATTAACATTCACAAATTATATGGATACTTTTATGGCTATTATAAAACTAAACCAAATTCTAGAGCGAAAGTAGTGTTTCTAAACTCTATAATGTAAAGAAAATTTTTTAAGAGTAAAACCAAAGGAAGAAATCATAAATGAAAAGGAAGCTTTGAGTACATAAATATTAAGGGTGTTTTAACTTTCAGAAAGTATAAAATCACACAAAACTAAGAAAATAAGAGATTATTAGCTTATTTCACTTTTTAAAAGATTTTATCTATTTGAAAGAGAGAGAGCATGAGCAGGGGTAGGGATGGGGGGAAGCAGACTCCCCACGGAACAAGGACCCTGATGTGAAGGGCTCCATCTCAGGACCCTTGGATCATGACCTGAGCTGAAGGCAGACACTTAACTGACTGAGCCACCCAGGTGCCCCTAACTTATTTCACTTTTATTTTCCTTTCACATTTACTGTGTTGTGAACACCTCATTGTCAATAAACATGTTACTGCAATAATGTAATAAGAGACAATGCTTTCTGGTATTTCTGCAATATTGGATCAGGTTATATTCTGGATTATGCTTGCAAGGGCATTTGTATAGCAAATGACCTTGGATGATAGAGATTATGTCACCTTTCTGGGGTACAGGATATATTTCCTTCCAAGTAAAGATGATAAAAATAATATCTTTCTCCAGCCCAAATTTTCCCAGGTTTGCCAGCACATTGTTTAAAAGATTGGGAGTTTCCTCATCTCAGCTGTGACCCAAACCTACTGAAGTTACAGTATCCACCTGTGCCAAGCCCTTGTTGGACTTGTGTGAGTCAAGGGCAACCAACGCAGCTGTGAAGTTCATGCTTCTTGCTGTGTTATGAATAGGAAAGTCTCTCCTCTCAGACCTAAGAATCTTTTTGTCTTCTGATAGCATAAATGAAATGGACAGGCTGACTTTTATCTTATAAACAGAGAAAAGTATCAGACACTGCACAGGTCTCCGCACATCAAGTCTTGGCCAGATGTCTTGTATATCACTGATTCGTACTGGAGGTGAATAAGTAAACGTTTGAGTCAAAGGGTAACGACTGAGGCCTAAGAATGTTATATCTTGCTCAGTTTACAACCTTAGTAACTAACGTGGTGTCTGAACAGACCAGCAGTAGAAACAAAAAACAAAGTAGTTCAACTACAACAACAAATATGTTGAATAAGCAAATGAACTAGAATCTAGCTATTTTGTATCTATTTCCATTATTTTCCTACTGCTCAATAACTGCTAGTTAGATGTAATTAAATAAAATTCAATTATTTTAGTAAATTTAACACTCAAGAAAATATATTACCTTTCCTTTGAACACATTAATTCAAACTACATGTTGATGGTGGGTTATTGTTTCATTTTGTATGCAACAGATAACTGGAGCATTTTCTATTTTGAAAAACAAGACAAAAATAGTCATCTAAAATTTTTCTCTGCATATAAAATGAGCTGTGTTAATCCTCTTATGTTTTAAATAAACCATATCAAAATTAAATCATATTGTATTTTCAACTCATGTTATACACAAAACTGTTTGTCTTTTCACATAGTAGCGAAGTGAGTAAACTGTTAAAAAATGTGCCTTTTGCTCTTTTTTCTTTCTGTACTTTTGCTATAAAATGGAATTGAATGGGAGTTGTGTTTTGTTATAAGTGATTCAGAAGGGAAATATATGTCTGAGAAATAAGCAGACACATCATACTAGACACATGAAAAAACAAAGTGTGAAATGGGAATGAGATATAATACTTAATGTGATTTTATAAAAACTAGTGAAAGAGCAAAACAGTGAGAATATCATATTAAATCATGAACACTTGCAAGGAGTGGTGAAAATATTGATGGAATTACAAAAGAGATTAGTGAAGACAGAAATGAGACCTGTTCAGAAAAATGAGCTTTTCTTCATAAATAAATTGGGTTATGCAAAGAGGTTGTCACTTCATATATTAAAACATGGGTGATTGGGTTGTCTCTTTGCTACCACCAAAGGGCCACAGAGAGCAAACTTTATGATAAAAAGAAATAAGGAGACACATGGAAAAAATATCAATATCACTCATTAGCAGGGGAATTCAAATTAAAACCAAATGAGATATCACCTCGTACCTGTCAGAATGTCCAGTATTAAAATGACAAGAAATAACAGTTTGGGGCAACTGTGGAGAAAAGGAAACCCTGTGTACTGTTGGTAGGAATGTAAATTGGTGTAGCCACTGTGGATAACAGTATGGAGGTTCCTTAAAGAACAAAAAACAGAAATACCATATGATCCAGTAATTCCACTGCTAGGTACCTAAAGAAAATGAAAACACTAGTTTGAAAAGATATATGTACTCCTACATTTATTGCAGCATTATTTATAATACCCAAGATACAGAAGCAACCTAAGAGTTCATCAATAGATAAATGGATAAAGAATATGGGATAAAAAAGAATTAAATCTGGCCTTTTGCAACAATAGGGATGGATCTAGAGGGTATAATGCTAAGTGAAAAAAGTCATGAATCAAGTCAGACAGCAACACACAAATACCATATTATTTCACTTAATGTAGAATGTAAAATAATATCAGCCAAACAAACAAACAAAGGAAACAGTTTCAAATACAGGAAACAAATTGGTTGTCCACAGAAAGAGAGGGTGGGGGTGATGGGTAAAATAGGCAAAGAGGATTAAGATGTCCAAACCTCCAGTTATGAAATAAATAAGTTTTGGGGAGGAAAAGAACAGCATAGGGAATATAATCAATAATACTGTAATAATACTGTATGATGACAGATGGTAACTATGCTTAAATGTGGTGAGCATTTTATAATGAATGGAATTGTGCTTTGTCTCCCTCCCAATCCCATCTTGTTTCATTTATTCTTCTCCTATCTCCTACCCCCCCATGTTGCTTCTCCATGTCCTCATATCAGGGAGATCATATGATAGTTGTCTTTCTCCGATTGACTTATTTCACTAAGCATGATACGCTCTAGTTCCATCCACGTCGTCGCAAATGGCAAGATTTCATTTGTAAAACCAGTATTTAGAAAACCTGAAACTAATATAACATTGCACGTCAATTGTACTTTTTTTTCCTTAAAGAAGGATGGGAGAAAGTAGAGGGGAAGATGGAGGAAGAAGAGGAAAAGGAGCAGGGGACCTATCAGAATTCTGCCAAACTCTCAACAGCAGGAATTAGCCTTGGGAATCTGAAGTCACATAAAAAGTGTACCTTCTTTTTTTTTTTTTTTTTTTTAAAGAATATCCTGGAATTGTTTGGAGAAAACAGCAAATAAAGTAAATGAATAATAAATAAAAAAGCAAATGAAATAAATGTTTTTTAAATCTTACCAATCAACAAGATCTACAAGGACAAAAGCTGCAAGTCTTCTGCCAGGAATAAAGCCTGGTAAGAGCCTGTTGCTCCATGCTGTTGTGCTGGTTTTTGCTTGAGAGTAGATCTAGCCCAGTGTACTAGGATCTACTTGCCTAGAAACTAGTTTTCCAAATCTACATGGTATGAAGAAGACACAGAAAATGATGAAAAATTTAATATTTATAATCAATATCACTGTCATTTTAAATGTGTAAATTGTATAGTAAGTAGATCAATTAAATATAGATAATTTTAAATAGAAAAATAATATTTTAGAAATGCCTCCAATAACTCCAATATACAGAGATAAGTATTAAATGGACATTGGGGAAGGTATGTGCTATGATGAGTGCTGTGAAATATGTAAGCCTGATGATTCACAGTCCTGTACCCCTGGGGCCAATATTATATGTTAATAAAAAACAATCCCACCTCCCCCCAGCAACAAAGAAGCAAACAAAAACAAACAAAGTTCTCTTTCTCCCTCTCCAACAAATTTATTCCAGTTGTATTTCAGGCAAGAGGTCAATCACTGAAGGTAAAATGATAAACTTGGTAGCTTATGCCCTTAAGAATCACACATTCTGTTAGGGAAAGGGTTAAGAATTACATACAGGAATAATTTTTTTTTAAATCTACAGATTGTAATAAGTATTATGAAAGACACAAACTGGATATTGGTTAGGAATTATTAGTGATGCAGAGTAGAAACATATTTTAATGGGATGGTAATAGGAAGACTTCTCTGAGACTATGAACTTTAGATAGAATCCTGAGAGATTTAAACATATCCAGTTATGTGAGGAATCACCAAGCAGAGTAAACACATGAGTGTCTATAGAAAATGAAAAGAGAATGGCTCCAGATTAGGTTAAAGAGGTAGAAAGGGCACAGAATGTCACAGTATCTGGTAGACCATTCATGACTGACTGATCCATCCAATTATTCAACAATTGTTTATCGAGTGCTATCATGTGCCAGGAACTATTCTTGTCACTGGATAATGTTGTCTATGTAGATGTAAAGTGAGAGAAAGTAGATAATAAATACAATAAATGAGGAAATTTTTAGTTTTTGACAAGTGATAGATGGTTTAGAAAGAAATTTAACAGTAGCGGGAAATAGGGAATAGACCCACAGGGAACGACTTGCAAATTTTATTGTGATGGTAGAGGGGGATATTACAGAAAAGGTAAGAATAAAGTCTGGAGCAGGTTTAAGGGAAATGTCCAGGTGTTACTTTTCAGACATGTTAAATTGAAATGCTTCTTTAGAAACAAAGTGAAAATTTTGCATAGTTCATAAATCATGATATTAATTTGAAGTTCTGGGAAATTTCTGTTTGATGTTTTGAAAAGAATAGCTTGGTAGATGTGTGGAGAATGGACAGAATAGATTTTTTTTTTTTTTTTAAACAGAGATCACAAGTAGGCAGAGAGGCAGGCAGAGAGAGAGAGGAAGCAGGCTCCCTGCTGAGCAGAGAACCAGATGTGGACTCCATCCCAGGACCCTGAGATCATGATCTGAGCCAAGGGCAGAGGCTCAACCCACTAAGCCACCCAGGCACCCCGGAACAGATGTTTTGAAGGAGTGACACTATGAGACTATTGTTACTCCATGAAATTAAAGATATTGGCCTGGACCATACTGGCAATATAAATGGAGAGAAAGGAACAAATTTTGAATGTATTTTAAAAGAAGAAACTACTGAATATGTGTTAAATGGATTAAATGTAGGGCATAAAATATGGAAAATACGAAAATGTGACTCGGGTTTTTGGCTGGAAGGAATGAGTGTTTTTTCAGATCAGGTCCAATATATAAAAAGGAGATTACCAAATGAGTAGGCTTTGTTGTGGGTATACAGTGGGAAGAAGCTAAAATCATGAGTTTTTCTTTAGCATTTACAGGCTGACACATAAAAAAGTGAGTTGATCAGTCAAAAGTTACTGTCAACCACAATTTTTAAGCAAGTGTTTTGTGTCAGGTACTGTTAGAGTTTCGAAGGACACAGCAGAACAAAATAGTTACTTCACATCTCTGCCTCATTTTTCTCTTCTGTAAAAATGATTTCTACTTCATAAATTTGCTGTGAGCATTATATAAATAAATATTCACATTTGGGGCTAAGCCTGGATGGCTCAGTCAGTTAAGTGCCTGACTCTTGATATCAGCACAAGTCATGATCTCAGAGTCCTGAGATCAAGCCCTGTGTGGGATTCCACACTCAGTGCAGAATCTGTTTGAGATTTTTTTTCCTCTCTCTCCCTCCCTATCTGACCCTGCACTCACTTTATCTCTCTCAAAAATAACTAAATAAAACCTTACATAGCTATAAGATTTTATTTATAAAATTTATATATAGATGTATATATATAAAGATTATATTTATATATGTGTATGCATATACACATATGTGTATACACATATATACATACACATATATACAACATATATACATATATATACATACATATATATACACAAAATGTGTATATATACACATATATGTATGCATATACACACATATTTATGTGTATATATACACATTTTTCCATAATTGTGTTTGTTAAAAAGTGACTACTACAGGATCAGAATGAGAGTGCAACTTAAAGTTTGAACAAAACATTTGCTACAAATTTAAATTTGATAGTTTGGTAACTTTATTGAAGACTTTTTTTAAAAATTTTATTTATTTATTTGACAGAAAGAGAGAGAGCTCAAGAGAGCACAGGCAGGAAGAGCAGGGGCAGAGCAGCCAGAGGGAGAAGCAGGCTTACTCCTAAGCAGAAAGCCAGACGCGGGGCTCCACCCCAGGACCCCGGGATCATGCCCTGAGCCAAAGGCAGATGGCCAGTGGACTAAGCCACCCAGGAGCCCCACGTGGGAAGACATTTTAAAGACAATTCTTCCTATACAATAAAATGTTCCAGGATAGATGTTCCAGGGTTGGATGGGAAGAGATCAGGGTTCTATAAAGCATAGTTTTAAAAAGTTGAAGTGTAAATTTATGATTTGGTACTTGGTAAATGATACCTCGGCTTGGCGCAAACATTCTGCTTGTTATCTTAAATTTAATTTATCCAAGTAAATGCATTAAATCTTTCATACTGAGATATTAGAAAACAAAGGTAATCTATACTCCCAAGGAGAATCAATTAATTTAGCCACCAAAATTCAGTAATGTTATTCCAGCACTGTCAGATTCTATTTTGAAATCTGTCAAATTTTCATGTGTCAGTGATCAAAAGAGACCCCCACTTTCATTTCTCTGTTATATGCAAGTAAATTAACTGTCTTTTCTTAAAATACCTTTTCTTCTCTTCCAGCTTTCATGGCCCTTTGTTGTTGTAATTCCAATGAACAATTTACCATTTTAAAGATGCTTCCTGCCATCAATGTTAAAAACAAAATTTATGGTTTCAACTATTTTCAGTTTTCAGTATAAGGTTCATATATTTTCATTTCTTTAATAAGGAAATTTCACAGTTATTGCCTACCAAGAAAAATATGATACAGATTTAACAACTGTATAAATCTTTCAAGGATCCCTTTTCTTGGCAACACTGGTGGTTGAATCGATAGAATGACTATAATGACTCATCATCTGTTTGTTGGGTGAGCAGGGTATTTCTTTTTCTACTCCCAAGGGGGTATTTTAGAAACACAGTTTCCTTTAGGTTTTTCTTCATTGATCGCAAAATATTATTTCCTTTGCTTCCTCTTCATCATCCATGTTCTAGCTTTAACGGTATTTTCCATAGATCTTTGCTGATGACTCTATCAAATTAACTCTCTTCCTACTGTGCTCTAGTCATACCCCTTGGTTATTCTGTCAATAGCACTCATCACAATTTCTAATTATTTTTTCATTTGATTACTCTTTTCTTACCTACTCCACTTGATTATAAGTTCTACGGGATCAGAGACCTTTTCTGTTTTATCAATTTATTTCTGACAGACAGAGATCACAAGTCGGCAGAGAGGCAGGCAGAGAGACAGAGCGGAGGAAGCAGGCTCCCCGCTAAGCAGAGAGCCGGAGCGGGACTCAATCCCAGGATTCTGGGATCATGACCTGAGCTGAAGGCAGAGGCTTTAACCCGCTGAGCCACCCAGGCGCCCCATGTTTTATCAATTTCCTTAAACATTTTATACTTACTGCTTAGCTAGTTTTCTAACCCGCATTGCTGCAGGACTGTGACTGTGGTCACATGGGCTTCTACCAACTTCACACACATGCCTCATCTAGGACCCATATCCATTACTCTTCTTTTTTTTTTTTTTTTTCCATTTTATTTATTTTTTCAGCGTAACAGTATTCATTCTTTCTGCACAACACCCAGTGCTCCATGCAAAACGTGCCCTCCCCATTACCTGTTCCCCCAACCTCCCACCCTTGACCCTTCAAAACCCTCAGGTTGCCCCAACCTCCCACCCCTGACCCTTTCAAAACCCTCAGGTTGTTTTTCAGAGTCCATAGTCTCTTATGGTTCGCCTCCCCTCTTATTACGGGTTTCCTCTAAAGCCCCTAGCAATGAATTCCCCAGTAAACCTTCTTCGTCCTCATGCATACATAACTCAAATCGTGAAGAAGTTAAAGCCTATGAGATTCAGAATCAATGGAAATGAGAGCTGAGGGAGAATGATTCTATCTTTAATCTCCTCGGAAGCCTCACAATTTATGCAGAGCATCAGGTGCTAAAATCAGTGGCCAATTCCATAATACATCCTTGTATTAACTTTCCTTCCTTCTTTGTTTCACTTGCCCTGCTCCCTGAAATTTCATTCCCTAATGAATTAACCTTATGCAAGCTCTAGTTTCAGGCTCTGCTTTTCAGGTTACCCTAGGCAGGCTATTTCAATTTAAATTAATTAAAATAAAATACAGTTTAAAATTTGGTTTATCAGTCCTGCTAGCTCCATTTCTCTTGTTCAGTAGCCGCATATGGCTAGTGAATACCATATTAGAAAGTGTAGCTAGAGAACACTTTCATTCAGGTAGGGAAGTCTACTGGATAACACCAACTAGTGTTCGTGAAATCACATTTAAGTTGGAATTAATCTACTTTTCTTATCTAGAGAAAAGATCAATAAACCTGATGGTTTTTATTTATTGATTCATTTTTCTTAAATCGTATACTTTAATTCCAGGATTTATCAATATCCACAACTTATGAAATGGACAGACCAGTTGTGGAATTTCTTGGAAGAAGACGTGAACAACTTATAAAAGCAACAATAGCACATGAAAAAATGACTAGTTTTTCTTAATCAAAAACAAAAGTACTTACTAAAAATCTAGGACACATATATTACTTCTATGTTAAATAAATATTCTGATATCTTCACACCAAATGAGATAAAGGATTTAACAGTCAATCTTATATTGTAATTTAAAATGATATTAAAAGAAAAGTACTATTCAAGTTTAACCAAGTTAATTGGAACTATTGATTAAACTAATTCTTGGTACCATATAATGTAATCAAGCATTTGTTATTTTCCAGGTCTAAGTATAATGCTCATTGAAATCAGTTTCTCCAAATTAGAATTCTGCTGGGTAATTCTTATTTGATAAAGCTGCACTGGGGTTTCTGAGCAGCATGAGTATGATAATGCCTATTCTTGTATTACCTCAGACATGAAAATTTTAGTTTGTTCTGGTTAATTGTCCAGGATTATTAACAATTAACAATTGTTAATTGTCCTTTCGCTTCTGTCCTACTTGTCTGATTTCTTGAAATCCTTATAATCCTTATTTATTTATTTTCCCAAGACCAAAAATGATTTTTGGCTATACTACTGCCCCTGTTTTTCTCTAGAGTCACAAATATTTTCATAGATGAGTTTAAATTTACCATTTAATAGTTTCTTCAAATTGTAAAGTTTGTCATTCAGGCCTCCAATTCGGCCCAGTGGATTCTATACTAAATAGGACAAACCACATTTCTAGTAAATAGTTTAAGTACAGTTATGACTTTTCTCCTTCTCTGTAGGTCCCCATATTTTGCTAATTATTTCATTCTTAATATAAGTATTTATCAGCATGGACACAATCAAGGGATATTTAAAAATTGAAAGATATTTCTCATATTTCATAAGCAGGGATTCATAAACATTTATATAATCTCTTTATGATCAATAGTGTTATTTCTGATAATTTACTTGTTATATAATCCAACAGAGGACATTTTCTCATTGAGTGTCCACTTTGATTTTTAGTTTTGAGAATTTGTTGACTATTTCTGATTATCATCATTTGCTGTACTTACTTATCTCCTTGCCTGTTTTACTGTCTTAGAAAATAACGAGCACTGGGACATCTGGGTAGCTAAGTCCCTTGACACTGACTCATGGTTTCAACTCAGGTCACCAACTCACCATTGTGGGATCAAGACACATGTTGGGCTCTGCCTTCAATATGGAGCCTGTTTCACATAGTTTCTCCCTCTCTCTGTCCCTCCCCACTCTCTCTGTCTAAAATGAACAAAATAAAGTCTTTAAAAAAAAAAAAGCACTCAGCCACTCAGCCATGCTCAGTAAATAATAGGAAGAACTTTTTTCATTCAAGTAACATAGCATTTTGTTCTTAGCACACCCAGTCATTCTGTGCTATTTCTTAAGTCCCAATTTTTTCTGAACACTGAGATAGCATCTCTCTGTTTCTGTTTCTCTATGTCAGATAGATAGATAGATAAAAAATCATGCATCTGGAAAAATATGTATATGTCATATAACATAAAGGTGAATGGAATCTAAGCATACAGAAAAGGGGGACACTTCCAAAGGGAAGTAAATAAGCTGAGAAGTCAAGTCTGCCTTAATGCCTTATTGAAAAAGTAACTTATAGTAGATGTGTTATCTCTCAAACCTGGAGTTCCTTAAAGGAAAAATTTAGATAATTAATCTCTGATATACAATTTCTGACTAAAATTTCTAGAATATGTCCGTTATGGCTTAGACAGTCAAAAAATATTTATGACTGGGCAACTGGGTGATTGAGAGTCTGTCTTTTGCTCAGGTTATGATTCTGGGGTCCCAAGTGATCAAAATCCTGCATCAGGTTCCCTGCTTAGCAAGGGATCTGCTTCTCCCTCTCCCTCTGCTCCTCCCTGCTCATGCTCTCTCTCTCGCTCACTCTCTCTCTCAAATAAATAAATAAATAAATAATAAAATGTCTTAAAAATTTATGCTTATTTAAAGTGACCTCTGACCTTAATTCTAAGAGACATGTCATATAGAATTGCTGCATATTTTTGTATAGCTTATTTTCGTGTTATGTAGCCTATAATGTATATAAAATTATAAATGTCATTGTCAAATACTTTCAATATTTGGTAAGAAATAATTGACCCTGTCCCCCAAACCCCATGAATGGTTAGGACACACATTAACATCAAGACATTTTCCTTCCTTTCTCCCTCCCTCCTTCTCTTCCTTTTCTCCTTCCTCCTTCCCTTACTTCCTCCCTCCCTCCCTTCTTTCCTTCCTTCCTTCCTACCTACATTCCTTCCTTCCTTCTTTCCTTTCTTTTTCTTTAAATAATTATAATTATTATAAGTTTTCCCAGAAATAGCACTGCTAAGAATTCTCAGTGTTGAATTAATTTTAATTAAAATGGCTGATATTCAAAAGCTGTTAAGTTTGTTTGTTTGTTTTCTTTTTTTGGTTGGTTGGTTTGTTTTAAAGCAAGCATCTCTTTTCTGCTGACCTAGTTAGAAGGGAAAATCTTTGTCTTCAGGAAAGTCTGGTTTGAAAGTCTTTCAGAAAAAAAGAATTCTTAGTAAATGCATTCCTTTAAAAAATAAACATAATGGAGATGTATAGAAAAATCCCCTTTTCTAGGCAGAAAGGCAAGAGTATTGTGTTTAGAAACATATTTCCAATTTGTATGTGTTTCATTAAAGTCCCCAAGGAAATCAAAAGAAGGACATTCCCCTACTCTGTTCACTGAATCTGAAATACTGTAAAAGTTTTCCTAGTTTTCATTTCCTTTTTTTTTTAAAGATTTTATTTATTTATTTGACTGAGAGAGACATAGCGAGAGAGGGGACACAAGCAGAGGGAGTGAGAGAAGGAGAAGCAGGCTACCCGTCAAGCAGGGAGCCCAATGTGGGGCTCCACCCCAGGACTCCAGGATCATGACCTGAGCTGAAGGCAGAAACTTAATGACTAAGCCACAGAGGTGCCCCTACTTTTCATTTCCTAAGATGGGAAAAAAATACTTAAAAATAAATTTTTAAAGTAGAATAATTACAGTAAAATTTTTATCATATATATTAAAAGAAATCCTATGCAGTAATTCATGATTAATACATAAAAAGGAAAATTAATTTCCAGCCTCTCCATTTAGTAATTTTATGGGAAATCTCTAAAATGATTATCAGTGGCATACAAATAACAACTAGTAAAATGGTTAAGATCTAACTGTTTGGTATGAATGTGTACTTATAGAAGTTAAACGAGTTCCATAGTTAAAATAAGTTTATGAAGGAGCCCCCAAAAGATAAACTAATCAGCTCACCAAAAATAAATATCAGTGATCAGTAAATACACAAAGTATATTCCATATATCCTTGTTCAGCAACCAGTTTAGAAAAAAAGGAATGATAATTTAAGTGTAAGTACATACAGATGCAAATTTATGAAAGAGTATTTGGTGAAAGAAACAAAACAAAGAAATTTAATCTCACTACTTTTGACCCAGTCATATGACACATACATATTCATTATAAGATAAATAATCAGAGAATATCACAGAACTATTTGTTTTACAATATCCTTATAGGAATATTTACAATGGAACAAAGATAATAAACATGAATCATCTACTTTATAGAATTGAATTGTCTCGTTAGGTAATTTCCACACAATAGACTTTTATAAAATAATATTCTTGTGACCCTAAAACTGCTCTAAAAAATAAACTACTTAAAATATTTTACTTTAAAGTTTATATACGTGTACAAATTTTTGCAATGTTATTAGATGAATAAAATCGAGTTCAAAATATGTATGGGGACACCTGAGTGTCTCAGTCATTTAAGCATCTGCCTGCGGTCAGGCACGATCCCAGCATCCTGGAATCCAGTCCTGCTTTAGGCTCCCTGCTCAGTGAGGAGCCTGCTTCTCCTTCTCCCTCTGCCTGCTAGCTCCCCCTGCTTGTGTTTTCTCTCTCTCTCTGACAAATAAATAAAATCTTAAGAAAAAATAAAAAAAAAAACAACACATTATGTATGTTAGGATCCCAACATTATGAAATTAGAAATAGAGAGAAAGAAAAGATTATAAGGCTATAACAGTAACATTCTTTATTCATAGTGTTGCAAGAGTTTTGAGTTGTGTCATGTGATCATCCCAACAGCTCCATGAAGCAGATACTAAATTTCTAATCCCATTTGATAAGTGAATAGACTAAGGTTCACATGCATTAAATAGTTTACTAAAGACCAGACAATTACTAAATGTCTCCAAAAGATAAAATAACTTAATTGTGGATTTTTTTTCCCTAGCCTATTCCTATTCCTTACTGAACTTTTACAGGCTGTATTGCTGAATTTCCTGAAGAGAACTTGTGCTGCTTTGACAATTAGCAAAAACCACTTTATAAATAAGCATAGATCTTTTAAAAACTGGTATCTGAACTGAAAACGTACAGGCATACTCACAATAGCAATTATGCATATTTAAAGATTATCAATAATACTGATGTTAGCTAAATTTTCAAGGATGTTATTATAAGATTGTGAGCATATATTAGTTGTTCCTACTATTAATAAACAGTACTTCAGAACATTTTTATTTTAAATAATAGTTGAATTATTAAATATTTTATTAATATGATTATTGAAAACAATATCTAACCTCCAAAATGTATGTTTAAATATGCCATATTTTATACACATCATAAAAAAGTCTTTATCAAATTAGTGCTCTAAATATTTGCCATAGGCAAATATGTTTATGCTTCAGGGATAAATTCCAAGGTTTGGTGGATAGGCTTAAGTACCAGATTCTAAACATTAGATAGCAAATTGTAGAGAAGGTATTTGGAGTAGGTGTTTAGGGTGCATTTCAACATCTTCCATTAAGTAGAAGTAAAGGGAAACCAACAATCAATGACAAGATAAAAATCTTTTTTTTCCTCTGAGTAGTGGCCAGAGTTCTCTGTGGTCTTGATACAGTCAGCCTTTAAGAACAGATATAATTTTCAATGTTCTATACTTTTTCTGTAGTCTTCATTAACCCTTAAGCACAGGGAAGTGATTCTGAACTCTGCCCTGTCACAGTTCAGGACAAAATCGTCCAAGAAGCATTATCAATTCAGCATACTGGAGTGGTGTGATAATGCATCAGGGAATTAATGAACCTGAAAACTGCCCCCACTTTACTATTTCAGGGTATGCTTCCCTCTCTTTCTCTTTTCTTCCCTTTCACTATAGTTAACCATTTTAATAGCACTGTTTATTATTCTAATGTTTCTTTAAAAAGTATTTTTAAAAATTATGTGTGTATTACACCAATGTTAAATTCTTACTTTGGTTAAGTATCCTATGATTATGAGTTATATTAATATTAGGAAAAGTTGGATGATACAGATGTACAAATATTCCTATACTCTTTATATAGATTATATACAATGGATATAATATGTAGTATATATTATATAATATATAATGAATACATACAATATATGTGTATATATATACATACATGCATAAATGCAAAATAAAGAGAAAGCATATCTATTTCTTCAACTTTCTTGCCATTTATCCAGCAAGCCTCAGAAAGTTCTTAGTTATCTATCTTCTACTTATCTACCTACCTACGTACCGATCTGTATATAGTGAGAGAAACTAAAGTTGCTTTTTTCACTCAAAAATTTTAGAAACCACTCCATGTTGCCAAATAGATGTATTTTCCTTTTCTTTTGGTGTATGGACAGATATGTTACTGCTAATTCAATCAATTTCTCATGCATATTTAAACTGTTTCTAATATTTGCTCTTATTTACTTGCTATTATTTATACCAGGTACACAGTATGCTGTATCAACATATTTCTGAAATACAGGAAGTTCTCCTAATTTAGTTCTATATATTTACTCTGATTTCTTTTGCACATTTTAGAGAAGGGAGGGTGCTTTTTGTGGGGGAAGAGGATGGTGGCTGGAATTAAACATAATTTAACTTTATGTGTCTTCTTATATAACTTTCCTTTGAAACCTTTTCACTTTCTCTAGATCTCTATATTTTCAATATTTTTCTACATATTAACATCTATTTTTCTTACACTGCTTTCCGAAGTCTATATGTGCTCTGTTTATTCTAATTTAGTCCTCATTTCTGAATTTCTTTTAGAATACTTTTCTTAAGTTCTACTATTTATTTAACATTCTTTTGTTATTTGGCCACCTTGCTCTGAGTTTATGTGATGTATACTGCTTTTCAAACTTCCATTTTTTAAATTAATGAATTCTATTCACTTAAAATGTTAAGTTTTCAATTAACATGTGTTTTATAGTCACATTATAAGAATGTTTTTATTATCTCTAACAAAATTATTTGGTTCATTGACATCTTTTTTCTTATAGTACCTACATGGCATTTTATTTCATTCCTTTTTTTGCTCAATGTTTAAGAGTCTGGTTTGCCTGAAGAAGCAAAGATTATGGACCAAGCTAGTATGTTCTCATCCCTCTCTCTCCTCCTCCTCCTCTTCCTCATCCTCCTTCTTCTAAGATTTCTTCTTTTATTATCCTGAAGCCTTGTGTAGCCCCCATTCTTTCTTTCAGAAGTAAGCCTAGAACAAACAATCTGTCTTCAGCTTTGTTACCTACTTTGCCTTCCATATTAGTGTTTTCACCTTCATATACTTTGCATTGTGGTTACAGTATGTTCTGGAATCTACTTCTTCTGAGCCTGCATTTTTCCCTGCTATCTGAACTTTCTCTTCCTTATCCCTAGTAATCCTGATGTACTCAGTTGTGGTTCATTCTCCCAGGAGTTTTTTCTCAACAGGAAATGCTTTCTAGAAGGAAATATTTGTTGAATATCTCTAACATCCTCAGAGGTTTATGCAATGTCAGCACTGTTTTATCCATACATGGCCACTTAATTAACAACAGACATACTATGTCTGTGAGTGTGTGTGTGAGAGAGAAAGAGAAAGAGAGAGACTAACTCTCAAATCATACCATGGAAGGATTTCTGTCAGTGTAACCTATCATTCTAGGTTCAGCTGAGCAAGTTTATCCACTCAGAATTAGGTCCTCTTCATTGTAGATATTTGTTGATAATATCAGAGTCTTTGTTTCATTGAATTTGTCAGTAATCTCCTTTAATGTCTCACTATTTTCCTGATTTATATGATGATCCTGAGTTAGTCCTACCCCCACTGATATTTTGGCAACATCCACCTACATTCTCAGGTATCTGGGGATTGTCTATTAGCTCACTTTGTTGGTGATATGCCTATTTGTTTTTCCTTATTATACCACTTCTACTATTTTTCAGGAATTTAGAACATTCAGAACTGTGCCACTGCAATTATCTTTTTGAAACCGGACTTTCGTCACGTATTTATTTATTTATTTATTTGACAGACAGATCACAAGTAGGCAGAGAGGCAGGCAGAGAGAGAGAAGGAAGCAGGCTCCTCACTGAGCAGAGAGCCCGATGTGGGGCTCGATCCCAGGACCCTGAGACCATGACCTGAGCTGAAGGCAGAGGCTTTAACCCACTGAGCCATCCAGACGCCCCTTCTGTCACATTTTTAATGGAATCCCTCTGTTTAAAAACAAAACAATACTAAACTCATCTATTTTGTAACGTTGCAAGGTGAGTTCTTTTTTTTAATCACTTTTGGTTATATGACTAATTATTATGAAACAGAATTCTCTCTTGATTTACAGAAAAGCCGAAAATATAGGCACCTAATGTTTATTTGCAATTCCCATAGTTTTCATAGCAAAGAAAGGAGTCATCCAAACCTTGACTATTTGATAAAATAGTCAAGTATTCAGAATTGTTAATATTTCGTTGAGAAAAATACATATATTAACCAGAAATATCATTTTTTAGAAGACCTAGAACTCATTCTCCTCTCTTTCATTTTTGTTCTTTCCATTTATTCCATTCTTTCCCTCCCAGGGAGATGAATATTGGCTAACTTAAATTTTCATGGACTAAAAAAAGTGCATGTCTCCCACCCTCCACCCCAGGAGGTTCATCTTCCCTATCACAGATGCATGAAAGGTAATGAGGTCAACTTATTCCCAGCCTATATAATACGCACCTCTTCAATCTTCTGACCTTCAAAATGTGTCTCTTTTTTTCTGAAAATTGGAATATTCAAGTTTGAAATCCTCAGTTTAAGATAGTTTCTAATGGTAACATAGCTAGAATTTATGTTGATAAAGTTATAAAATTTTTAGAGAATTAATATATCATTTTGTCATGAAACAAAAAAAGTGACTCAGTACAGGTCAACCTATCCCTCCACAGCCCCACAAAGACTGACGTTGTGCCAGACATAGACGGATTTAGATAATTTGAGACAGGTGCAAGAGTATGTGTATAATAAATCTCTTCTATAGAGACAATGATGTGGATCCAATGGGCCAGGTGTCAAGAACCGAGCAGCCAGCATCAACTAAGGAGACAGGTTTGGAGCTGATACTGTTTGAACAGGTGCAGGATATCTACAAGTATAAAAAATGTCCATCTATTGAATGGAACATGTCCAGTTGGAATCAGTACTGATTTGTAACAGATGAAGAAAATCTACCAAACACCTGTTAGGCTTTCAGGAGAGAAAATATGTTGGTAATGTTAACTAACTAGGTTGTCAGATGATTATGAAAAACTATTATGAGACAACTGAAATTTAATTTTAATTTTGGTGAAATGTATCACCACACTGAACTAATTCCTTTGGGTATATGGGTGATACTAACTTGCCACCAGCAACGCAACTTCTCTATGGGAGATGTTTGAGATACTATTAAACATAAATTGGAAACTTCAGATTTATTGGCAAATCATAAATTATTTCTCCAATACAGTTGAATTGACTGATTAGACTAAATTCTTATAACTGCTATTCAATTCAACTGTATAACTGATTTATCTGGTTATGTACTTACTTGTGGAGGGATATAAATTGGATATAATGTTTTCATTTTAAATCAGATTTGTTGTTTGTTTCCAGTGGATCATTTATCACTACAACCAGAGAGAGAATGAGAGAGAAACTAGTTTGAGGATATTATGAATCAAAACTATTCTGAAAATGGGACCAAAAACATAATTATGCTTGGAGGTACTCTGAAATATTGTCAGCTGTGGAAACTGGTATTTAATTTGGAGATAGCATTAAATATTTTATATTTAGTCTGATATATGATAATGTCTCAGTCTTATATGTGTGTGATCTAAAAAACAAAATGTATAATACCTACCAATAAAGAACTCTTATTACTGCTTATAATCTACTGAAAAGTAGGAGAATCAGCACGGTCTCTTGAACATTATATGACAAATATATATGCAAATATATTTGAAGTGATATTGAAAAAAATTCCAGAATTTAATTTACATTTTTCAAAAATGTAAAAAAAAATTTAAGAATGGTGTAATAATAATATTGATTACTTGGAATCTTTATACTAAAACAAAAACTGAGCCCATGTTTTTTCAGAACAATATCAAATGTTTATAAGAATTTTTAAAAATATTTGTCAGGGAAGGTTATGCCCATACTTAAAATAGACAAAGTAATTAAATACATATGCAGTTGTAATGCGCATCAGTTGTGACAGACATCTAAAATATCATTTATTTAGCACATGTAGTCTTCAAATCTCTTCTTGAAAAAAATAATCACAAGACCAACTAATTCAAGTCAAGTCATTATAGCTCTTGCAAACACTGAAGACTATATTTATTGAAGAAAGCTTAACATCTCTGAATATTTTAGGTGTCATTTTTCTTAATCTAATCATTTTATAAATAGATTATATAAATTAGAAAATGAAGATCAAAACTTTATATGAAAGGAGGCCTAGAAATTTATCACAGGACCAAGATTAGTAGCCAAACACACAGTCCAATGCTTTTTGAAGGTTCAGAATCACATCAAATTAAAACAATAAACATAATCATAAATAAGCAGGTATAATGCAAACATAATAAGATACTGGTTTTTTTTTAAGATTTTATTTATTTATTTGACAGAGAGAGATCACAAGTAGACAGAGAGGCAGGCAGAGAGAGAGAGAGGGAAGCAGACTCGCTGCTGAGCAGAGAGCCCGATGTGGGGCTCGATCCCAGGACCCTGAGATCATGACCTGAGCCGAAGGCAGCGGCTTAACCAACTGAGCAACCCAGGCGACCCGTAAGATACTGTTTTTTAGTGTTTTGCAATCTGTACAGACTTTTGGATATATACTTTATTTTCAGTATGTTGGGAAAAGGTTCATTTCTTAATGAAGGAATAAAATATTCTTTTTTAAATATATTGAAAACTCTCGAGATCTGTGGCCTTAATTTTACTTTGAAATTTCTACCTCAGCATTTGAATGCCTACCACCAAACTATTGTTTCAAGCTATCGTTTTCGATTATTTACCCACTTTGCCAACTACATTTACTACCTAATTAATTTTAAAATGTTAATTATAAAGGTTACAATTTTAAATACCAAAAATCTCAAAATAGGATTAGTTCGACAAAGACTATGGCTAGAGCCACATATGAGATGGTCAGTGTCTAATACCTGCCTGATTTTCAAGAATAAATTCAGCACAACAAATGTAAATGATACACTCAATTTATCTTCATACATTCCCTAAGCTAAGAGTGTGACTTGCTTTTTGAATTCATAGTGAATTTGAATATTCATCCTCCACTTGGTCAAAATTCCGGGAAGTAGATCTCACTACCTAGAAATGGATGACAGTTGGACTCAGCCATAGTGAAGTCATTCCCTTTGAGAGTGATTGATTAACATAGACATTTATCCTTTCCCAGCCAATGGGGCATGCACTAAATTCTGTTGGGAGACATGAATAATTTTGCCTCTCTCATAAAAGAAAGAATTTAGGAGTAACTGATTGTCTTTTTTGCTGCATCCCAGAACTGCATGTGATACCTGGGATTACTGCAGAAATTCCCAACTATAAAGAGGATCATGGAGGAGAAATTATTAATGCCTGTGGTAATGAGAGAACTAGATGATGAAAAGTAACAGGTACTCAATGATCTGTATTATTAAATTCCAAAGACTCAGGACTTCTTTATAGTCTTAAAAATTAGTAAGGCACCAAGGAGATTCTGTTTTTGTGGACTATATCTATCAATATTTTTTTATATTAGAATTTTAGAATGAGAGCAATTGGGTGATAGGCATTAAGGAGGACACTTGATGTAATGAGCCCTGAGTATTATATTCAACGGATGAATCACTAAATTCTACCTCTGAAACTAATTATATATATACTCTTTGTTAACTAAACTGGATTTAAAAATGAGATGTTTTAAAAATATTATTTATAATTTATTTAAAATGAATATAGCCATTACATGTTACCATGAATAACATGTTTTTATGGATCATAACTGTAATTTCTAAAATAAAATAATTGTGTGAAAGGTAGCATTACTTCACATTTTTGCAAACATTTTCAGACTTTTGCTTGTTAAAAGCTGGCTGGGTTCTCACATCCTTTTGTGCATTTCATCTAGTTGTGTTAGCATATATAATGTAGCCCCTGGAAAATAAGAGAATTAATGAAATAGTTAAATAATATCTCGGTGTTGTTATTAAAATTTTAGATTTCCTAGCTGCCTTACATTTTTCTGAGATTTTCAGGTATCTGCAATCAATACTAGAAGTGCATTATCAAACCAATCCAGATTAAACACTTGGGAATTAGTATTGTGAAATAATATACCTTTTATTATTTAGGACACTTTTAGTAGGTTTTTCTGTGTTTGTGGCTGAAATTAGTTCAGGTAAATCAACAGTCAACAATATTTCTAATCATGAATTACAGATTTTTCTTTAATCACAAAAGGTAGCTATTATTTTATGCACTTATTCGAGTGTCCAGATTCTAAAAGTTACAGAAACCCAGGCAAACTGGGGTTAAAAATAAAATATAAAATAATTTTTTGACAAATCACTTATTAGTTCTTGAAGGAAAAGTTAGAAGTGTCAACTGGAAGGGGATCAAAAAAGGTGTTCATCTGAATATTTAACTCATATACATATTTATACATATAAATGCCATTATTTAGAGATAAAAGCTGTATAAGATTTAAATTATTGCACAATGATAATAATTATTAATACACATGTTTTAATATAGTTACCTGCTCCATTAGGAGAAGTAAATTTTGCAGATAGAACTAACTGGGTCTCAATAAACCTCTATGAAAGACAAATCTATGAAATGTTTTCAAGTTTTTAAAATAAATTTTGCAAAAAAAGCAGGAGTTAAAAATATTATTTTGGGGTAAATTCACTTAAATGAAAGATTCTAATCTGTATTTTATCACTTTTTCTAAAAATTCCTGTAAAATGTGAGGCCTCTGCGTGACTCAGTTGGTTAAGTATCCTACTCTTGATTTCAGCTGAGATCATGATCTCAGAGTCCTGAGATCAAACCCCAGTTGGGGCTCTGTGTTGGATGTGGTGCCTGCGTAAGATTCTCTCACTCCCTCTCCCTCTGCAACTCCAACACCCACTGCTTCTGCATGCTCTCTCTCCCTTTCCCTCTCTCTTTCTCTCTCTTTTAAATATCCTGTAAAAATGCTAAGTCTAGATAGCAGAGGTTGTAGGAAAAATGATTTTTTTTTTTAATTTGACAGAGAGATCACAAGTAGGCAGAGAGGCAGGCAGAGAGAGAGGAGGAGGAAGCAAGCTCCCTGCCAAGCAGAGAGCCCAATGCGGGACTCGATCCCAGGACCCTGAGATCATGACCTGATCTGAAGGCAGAGGCTTAACCCACTGAGCCACCCAGGCGCCCCTGTAGGAAAAATGATTTAAAGTAGAAAGTGTGAATTTCACACCCATTTTGTACGTGAAGTTTCCTAGAGCCAGAGTCCCTTATAATGTAACACTAGGCTTCATGTTTTGAATCATATAAATCTACATTTTAGAAGAATTTACTCATTATTGGATAAAGAGTTAAAGTTACACATAGATATAAGCATACAATCGTATTCTGGGACATGTAGTTTATTGGAATAGAGAATTCTCAAAGAGCTAACATCTTAATCTTGAATATTTATGGGGTAATAAAATTAATTGCATTATAATTTGAAGTTGAACCTCGTGTTCACAGAAAAAAAATAGTTAAAATAAGAAAATAAATATTTGGATATTAGGGACATTATATGTATTCGGTAAATGATTATGAATTTTAAATGGATTAAATCTATATAAAAATGGTAGATAACTTAGACCACTAAGCAAGCCCACAAGAAATAGTAAGGGGGGTTCTGTTAGTAAAGAGATACCCCGAGTCACATAGATCACATGGACTGGAAAGTAACAAAGACATCTACAGAAACAGAGACTTTACAGACAATACAATGGCATTAAATTTTTCTTTCAGTAGTTACTATGAATGTAAATGCTCCAACCAAAAGACACAGAGTAATCAGACTGGATAAAAAAGCAAGACTCACCCATATGCTATCTACAGAAGACTCATTTTAGACCTGAAGATACCTCCAAACTGAAAGTGAGGAGGTGGAGAACAACTTACTATGTTAATGGACCTCAAAGGAAAGCTGGGGTAGCAATCCTCATATCAGAAAAATTAGATTTTAAATTAAAAACTGTCATAAGAGTTGTAGAGGGACTCTGTATCATACTTAAAGATTCTATCCAACAAGAAGATCTAATAATTGTAAAAACCAATGCCCCCAATGTGGGAGCAGCCAATTACATATTCCAATAAATAACCAAAGTAAAGAAATATATTGATAATAATACATTAATAGTAGGGGACTTTAACACAGTTCTCACTGCAATGGACAGTTCATCCAAGCAGAAAATCAATAAAGAAACAGGGGCTTTGAATGACACACTTGACCAGATGGGTTTTGCAGATATATACAGAATATTTCATGCTAAATCAACAGAATACTCATTCTTCTTGAGTGCACATGGAACTTTCTCCAGAATAGATCACATACTGGGTCAAATCAGGTCTCAACTGTTACCCCAAAATTTAGATTATTCCCTGCATATTTTCAGACCACAAAGCTTTGAAACACTTGGAGGTTAAAGAGTATTCTGCTAAAGAATGAGTGGGTCAACCAGGAAATTAAAGAAAAGTTTAAACAATTCATGCAAACTAATGAGAATGAAAACACGTTGGTCCAAAACCTATGATATACAGCAAAGACAGTCCTAATAAGGAAGTACATAACAATCCAAGAGAATCTCAAAAAGTGATAAAAATCCCAAATACAAAAACTAACCTTACAACTATAGGACCTGGATTAAAAACAGCAAATAAAGCCTAAACCAAGCAGGAGAAGAGAAATAATAAAGATTAGAGCAGAAATCAATGAAATAGAAACCAGAAGAACAGTAGAGCAAATCAACACAACTAGAAGCTTGTTCTTTGAAAGAATTAATAAGATTGATAAACCCCTAGTCAGATTTATCCAAAAGAAGAGAGAAAGGACCCAATTAATAAAATCACAAATGAATGGGGAGAGATCACAACCAATACCAAGGAAATACAGAGAATTGTTAGAACATACTAGAGTATGTTAGAGTAGAAATATGCCAACAAATTAAGCAATCTGGAAGAAATGGATGGATTCTTAGAAATTTATAAACTGCCAAGACTAAAACAGGAAGATGTAGAAAACTTAAACAGGCCAATAACCAGCAAGGAAATTGAAGCAGTAATCAAAAACCTCTCAAAAGAACAAAAGTCCAGGACCAGATGGCTCCCCATGGGAATTTTGCCAAACATTTAAAGAAGAAATAATACTACTTAAATAATAACACTTAAAGAAGAAAAAATAACAGAAATAATTTTCTACTGAAGCTGTTTCAAAAAATAGAAATGGAAGGGAAACTTCCAAACTTGTTCTATGAGGCCAGCATTACCTTGATCCCAAAACCAGACAAAGACCCCATCAAAAAAAAAAGAATTGCAGACCAGTATCCCTGATGAACATGAATACCAAAATACGCACCAATATACTAGCCAATAGTATCCAACAGTACATTAAAAGGACTATTCACCATGGCCAAGCGGGGTTTATTCCTGGGCTGCAAGGTTGGTTCAACATCTGCAAATCAATCAATGTGATACAACACATTAATAAAAGAAAGAACAAGAACCATATGATACTCTCAATAGATGCTGAAAAAGCATTTGACAAAGTACAGCATCCTTTCTTTATGAAAACTCTTCACAGTGTAGGGATAGAGGGAACATACCTCAATGCCATAAAAGACATCTTTAAGAAGCCCACAGCAAATATCATTCTCAATTGGGAAAACCTGAGAGCTTTTCCCTAAAAGTCAGGAACATGTTAGGGAAGCCTAATTACACTAAAGTCCTAGCCTTGGTAATCAGACACACACACACACACACAATAAATAAAATAAAAGGCATTCAAATTGGCAAAGAAGCCAAACTCTCTCTCTTTGCAGATAACTTAGAAACATAATATTTAAGTATTATTTTGAAAGTGGCTTTTGTAGAAATACAAATTTAGTTTCTTATAAAAAAAGAAAGTTGTAGAAAACTGGTCTCTAAAACATATCTAAAATAATTTGAAAACTTATGATGAGGTATGTAATTTAAAATTACCACAACTGTTTCAAATTGTTATGAAATTAATTCTGGATATGGAAAATCAATATTGTCTGTCTTTTCCTGTTTTAACATGCAATGACTATAAAGAAATGCAAACTGCTGGCAGCTGGATAAATTAGTTTATCTTGAATAGTTACAACTCAGAAAATCATTTAAATACTTAACAAGTGAACAAAATAACTTACTATATATTAAATAAAGTTTATTTTAAAAATTTAATTCATTTCCTAATAGAATTTTGGATTAAATATTTGTGAAAAGATTTTAGTGGAAATTTCATTTAAATATTCATGAAATGCATAAAGGTTTACCATGCTCTGAACCCTGGGTTATTATAAAATTATTTCTATGATAAGCTATGATAGTTATTTCTGTGTAAACTAATGATAATGGGTTTTCAAAACTTAACAATTTTTTTATGTTGTCTCCTTTCATTTTTCCCTTGTGTGTTAAACCTCCTCCAGAGTCGCCAAGTTTTTATTTTCATCATCTGCTTTGAAACTATTATGCTGTTGCCATGTTTGGTGGTTGCTTCACTATTTTGGCTAGGTAGTATATTATATTTCTCTGGAATGTTTTCATGTAGACACAGGTTAATTGATGGTATTTAAAAGTATCTTCCTGGGGTGCTTGGGTGGCTCAGTTGTTAAGTGTCTGCCTTGGGCTCGGGTCATGATCCCAGAGTCCTAAGATCAGACGTATTGGACCCTGCATTAGGCTCCCTGCTGGGTGAAACTGCTTCTACCTCTCCCTCTCTCTGGCGCTGTCCCTGCTGTATTCTCTCTCTCTGTGTCAAATAAATAAATAAAATCTTTAAAAATAAATAAACAAAATAAAAGTATATATTCCTATTTACTTTCTTATGCCTTTCCCCAAAATCTATCACCCCAATACAACCTAAATTTTAATGAGAAAACATTGGAAGAACATCAAACGATGAGTGTTCTACAAAATATATAACCAGTACTCTTCGGAAGTGCCAAGGTCATGAATAAATAGGAAAGGTCAAAAAACGGTCACAGATTAGAGGAGATAAGGAGACATAACAACTAAAGTAAATCTTTTATCCTGAACCAAATCCTGAAACAGAAAAAGGACCTTAGTGGAAAGCCTGTTGGAACCACTGTTTCAGTTAATAGCATTGTATTTATGTTTAATTCTTAGTTTTGATGAATGTACCATGATTATGGTTAGGGGAAGCTGAGTGAAGGATATACAGGAGCTCTGTAATATCTTTGCAATTCTTCTGTAAATATAAAATTATTTTAAAATTAAAGTATAAAAAGGTAACTGAAATTGTAGGAATATTACCAAAGTCTTGCAACATTCTTTAGGAATTTAAGCAGTATTTAACTATGGGTATACCAGTAATGGGAGAGGTGAAGGCCCAAATAGACATTTTGATGCAGGGTTTTGACAGTACCACATAAGAGCTCAAGTTTCCTTAGAGACAAATATTTTATTTATCTGGTAAAACATGGATTATAAGTCTTCAGTTAGTTTAATAACTGTATTTCAGCAAAATTTTTTTTGACAGACATTATGTTTAGCATGGGTAAAGAATAGGACAATATCTATAGCCAGGTTCCTTATCCTCATGAAACTTACATTCTAAAAGAGGAAAGAGACAAAGGTAAATTTACCAGTTAACAAAAACAAAGAAAAATATAGAATACTACAGATTCAGAAAAGAAAATAAAAGTGTAGATTCTTTAAAGGCAATGTGAGAGGAACTAACAGACCCTAGACATAGATTCTGTAATTTTATAGGGCAGATAAGGTTTACACCTAAATAATAGTAATGCAGAGAACTTTGATATGTGTAATAATTCATGGAATAAAGAGAGCATTTTCCCCTAACGACATATCGTGAACATAATGGTAATTATATTTGTTTTTATTTTAATAGTTCTATGGGGTTTGAGCAGTATATAAAAGCAGGAGGAATTCTGAGTCAGAAAAGAGTTTGGATAGAATATAAAGAAGTTGAAGAGAAGCAAAGGAAGATATTTTGGATCCTCTGCAAACTTGAAAGAAATTTTATACAGCAATTGGTCAATAAATATTGAACAAATGAATGAAAAAGCATAGAATCACAAATTTTCTATATATACTGGCCTTTAAAATCTATACTAAGGAATTGTGATTTTATCTGTGTGTTACAAGGATAAAGGGAAATTTAAGTAATAGTTTGAAAAGATCAAGTTAATAGTGTGGTTTCAAAAAAGAATGGAGAAAGAAAGTTAATGACGGTTCCCTTAATCTAGACTTCATGTAGTTCTGAACATCAAACTTCCACGCACTTTAACCACCTAAAACTATGACTACAAAAAGAAAAGCACTTAATTTTCCAACTTCAAGTGGTTCTCCTCCACCACATTTTCCAGTTTTGTCATGGGGAGATTTTCCCCACCTCTTCTTGTGACATTGGTTTCCATAGGAGCAATAATAAGATATCTGCCACCCCTTTGGTATTCTTAAGAAAAAACTAAAACAAAACAAAAAACTCCTCACAGTCTTCTGAAATAGTCTAAAATTCTGTCTTATTTAGTTAGATAATTCTTTGACCACTCTTGACCTCTTCATCAGGAGATACCTTTCTCAGACTCAGGAGTGCCATCATCAAAATGTCCCTGACTAGATCAGATTGTTGCCCTAAAAGAGGAAATTTGCTGTGTTTACCAAGATTAGATAGGTTAGATAGATATAGACAGATAGATGATGATGACAGATAGATAGATGATGATGATAGATGATGATAGATAGATAATAGATCATAAGATGGACAGAGGGGTGGGTAAATAGATAAATTTGACTTCTCTGAAATTGAGTTGACTTTTCAAAATGTAATAATCTATTACAGAATTGTTAAATTGTTGTGCATCTCTTTTCAATGCAAGGCACAATGAGTAAAAAGAAACCAAAACACATTTAAAATGTACTAAAAATATTCAGACGAGATTGGGCACGTTCAGGGTGGTATGGCCATAGACCTAAAAATATTCAAATGGAAAAAAATGATGAGAAACCCTCATCAAAAGTCATAACACTCATCTGAATTATTTATAGTTGTGGAAGAATATACACACCATTCTTTTTGTATTGCCAAACACTGAGAAATTAAAATCTTCCCCTGGGTTCATTAGGTTCTTTGAAAATCATAGCAAATAGAGTATTGGTACAAAAGTTATTCTTATGAATCATTACATAAACTGCATGTCTGGCAAAATAGGTGAAGGGGTTTAAAGGTACAATTTCTCAGTTATAAAGTTAAGACATAGGGTTGTAACATACAGCATAGGGAATATGGTCAATAACATTAACAACTTTGTATCATGACAGATGATAGTAGATTTATTGTGGTGACAATCTCATAACATATATAACTACTGAATCACTATATTGTACGCCTGAAATGAATACAATACCGTATGTCAATTATTCCTCAATTACAAAAGTAAAAAATAAAAATAATAAATAATAAATGAAATAAATGCAAACAAAAGTGCATCTTTGAAATGTTGTTCAAATATGTCTCATATTTTTGGTATTTTTATGATATATGGCTTAGTCACCTACATTTAGGCAAGGCATTTTAGTTATCTGAAGCAAACACACACACACACACACACACACACACACACACACACACACACACATCAGGTTCTTCCCAGACAAACACCAAACTCAGTGGACCCAAAGGGAGATTTACTGTAGGAAGTGCCAGAACTTCTTATTTTAAATAAGTAAAAAATACATGAATTCTGCAAGGATTATTGGAATAAGAAGGCTCTAATTTGAATTTCATCTCTGGCTTTTTTTCACCCAGCATTATTTATATTGATGGTATTAAAAAAAAAAAAAAGAAAAGCTATAAAAAAGAGGTTTTTTTAGGAGCCTTTCTACATTTATTAGAAAACATATAAAAGTAAAATAAAAAAGGAACAAATAAAACCCACCTTTGATCACACCACACTAACACATGTTATAATAATTTTTGTGAATGTCTCTTTGGTAGTTTTGCCATGTGTGTATTCTGGTGTTCCCACTGATGATCTCATGTATTGTATCATCAATGTCTTTACAGTGGGTAAAATAAGCATGGGTCTTTATGTTTTTCCGGCTTCCAGTACTCAATCGACCCCCACTGTGACAGGTAAAAACTGTAAAAGATTAAACACAATGATACATTTTACTATGCTTGTGTTATAACTCCCTCTCACACACATGTCTTCTGCACTTAGAAATATTGGTTACTTTCTCATTACCTGAGGAAAATGAGCTCATATTATGTACAATTATCAGCATCTTGCTTTTCTTATCTGTCAGTACATTGTGGAAATTCCTACAGTCCAACTAGAATTAGTTCTAAGAAATAGCCACATAATATTTCACGGTCTTAAAATATTTATGGATCCCTTCTGTTACTTTCCTATTAAAGGATTCCCATTTTCTTTCTAGTTTGATTTTCATTTTATTTTGCTACAAATACCACTTCAGAAGACATTCTATAGAACAAATTGCTGAGAACAGAGCTTTCCAACATGATATTCTTTCATTTTTTGGTATAGAGTCTCAGAAATTGAATTGTTGAGACAACGAGTATGTGTTTAATACAATAGTTTTTAAAATATACTTTTATTTCTATAGTATGTAGTCCAAGAAATGAGATTGCTGAATCAATGGGTACATTTGTAATGCAATTGCTTTTGAAATATGCTTTTATTTCTACAATATAGAGTTCTAAAAATGAGATTGCTGAGTAAATGCCTATATTTTCATGCAATAATTTCCAAAAGACATTCTGTGAAAACCTAGGTTTTTGGAGAAGGTTTTTTTGTTGTTGATGTTATTTGTTTCGATGTTTTTAAGGGGCTGAAGAAATCTACTGAGTTGCACATATGGCTCACTTGTGTCTCAGCCAACGCAGGTTTGCTTTTCACACATCGATATATTGCTATGGCAGCTATTCTTAACTATTCACCAGAATATTTCTCCTTTTCCCTGAGCATATATCAATACTACATATCCTAGATCCCCTTTCTTTTTCATGGGGCCAAGTAACAGAGTTCTAACAATGGAATGAGAACAGAATAAATGAGATCAGCCCCTTCCAATTCTGTCCCATGAAAGCCTCCCTCGTGTACTTGCTCCCTGACCTATTCACCTTTTGGTTCACCCAATGGAGACCATCACAACGAAGCTAAGCCAGCTGAAGATTGAAGAAGTTCTGTAAATTTAACTGATTGTGGGGAGACAAATCCTCCTGTTGACCAGGAAAACTCATCTGGGAATATTATTTCACAGGGAAAAAAAATGTTCTGTATAAGCTGCTGTATTTTAGGGGATTAATTTCTTACATAGCTAATATTAATCCAATAATATTCATATTACATGTAAGAGCTCAGTAGAATAAATGTTTTCTGAAGTCAAGTACCCTGCCTATTTAATGCCTTATTCAATGTTTAGTATAATACCTAAAAGAAGAATAACTCAAATTTCTGAGAATAGTGACAGGATGATTATTGCAGAAACTAAAAGAACAAGATATTTTTAAAAGTGCAATATCATCCTATAGGACAGAAGGCTGGTATTTATTTCCAGCTTGAGGGCATAAGAAAATAAAAATAAACTATATATAGACTTCAATTTACTAACCTTTATTTTGAGATCTTATAAAACACATAAAAATAATCTTTTTTATAATAATTTGTGTTTTGGGGGGCTGATAAATATGTGATACTTTTTAATAAAATATGGTCAGGTCAAGATTAAAATGGGATCACTGGTAATCCTTGTGCCATCCCTTACCAAAAGCAATAATAATATTACATGATAAAGATCAGAAGGAAGAACTTATCCCTCTTCATGATATAGAAAAACAGATTACAGCATTTTCTTTCTCTTTTCTTATTTTTCTTTTGTCATCGATCTTCTCTTAGAGCAAAATTAGATTTGTTTTCCAAAACTAGCCTCCCCAAAAATGGGATTTCTCTTGATTTCTATTCTTTCTTCTTTCCTCAGTTTTATCAGCACCATTAAGACGACAAAAGCAAAAAGAGAGGCACAGTGAGATTTGAGGCCCATCTAAGGAAAGAAGCCAAATGAGGTGGGAAATATAGTTGCCAGATATTAGTGATATAAAGGGGGATAGAGAAAATAAATGAAAGATATTGGATTTTTCTAGACAAATTCCCCAGTGTTAGCAAAAGGAATTACAAGCATGAGAAGAGGGAAATCTGGAATGAATCTCATGGTGCTGGATTGGAATTGGAGTTAGAGTGAAATTACATATATAGGTGTATGTGCATGTGTGTGAAAGTGTTTGTACTTTTATATATATCCATATGTATGCACATATATTTTTGTCTATGTATGCACATAGTTAATGCATGCACACGTGCACACACACATGCATACATATTTTGTTCTCATTCTGGAAAGACCACAGAGCACCAAGCGGCCATAATCAAAATAAATACCAAGATCTGTTTCGAAATTCATTTCTTTCCTAAAAGAACCTGATCTCATTGGAGAAATACCTATTTCTAGGCAAGGAAAACTACAATATGAACTTGTAATATCTCATGCCAAAAGTACAGAAATGTTCAAAAGAATTAAAATACATTAGAAAAATACTTAGAAATCATCTTAATAAAGTTACATTCAAAAAAGAATCTTGCTATATCTCTGGAATACTACTACTAATCTGCATTTTTATAACTTATTAAGATAATCTATATATTGTGGCCTACACAAAAATTATATATAACAAATTTATATTTTTTCATTTCATAACATTTATTTTTCATATTTCAAAAACTATAAATTCTCCCTTTTTAGTATATTTTCCAATTTAAAGATATCAGAATTTCCTAATAGTGAGACAATTTTGTATTAACTTCAAGATAGACAAAGTGACCAGTGGAACAGAAGAGAGAGTCCAGAAATACATCCATACATATATGGTCACCTAATTTATAACAAAGCTAACAATGTGGTGTAAAAGGGAGAGGATATATTTTTTAGAAAGATCTTTTGACACCATACCTGACATCACATACAGAAGTTTTCAGATGGATTGAAAATCTAAATGAAAAATAAAATAAGGGGCCCCAGGGTGGATCAGTCAGTTAAGCATCTGCCTTTGGTCATTGTCTCAGGTCCTCGGATTGAGTCCCACATCTGGCTCTCTGTTCAGTGGAGAGCCTGCTTCTCCCTCTCCCTCTGCCTGCTGCTCTGCCTACTTGTGCTCTTTCTCTCTGTCGAATAAATAAACCAATCTTTAAAACAAATTTAAAGAAGTAAAAGAGTAAAACTTCCAGTAGAAAACATAAAAGAGCTTCTTTGTGACTTTAGAGCATCCAAAGACTGCTTTTTAGATCACAAAATTTGGGGGAAGTGCCTGAGTGGCTCAGTTACTTAAGCATCCAACTCTTGATTTCAGCTCAATTCATGGTCTCAGGGTTCCGAAATGGAGCCCTGAATAGGGCTCTGCACTTAGTGAAGAGTCTGCTTGAGATTCTCTCCCTGTCACTCTATCCCTCCCCCAGCTTCCTCTTTCACTCACTCTCTCAAATATACAAATAAATATATTTTTTAAGATTTTATTTATTTATTTGACAGAGAGAGAGATCACAAGTAGGCAGAGAGGCAAGCAGAGAGAGAGGGGGAAGCAGGCTCCCTGCTGAGCAGAGAGCCCGATGCAGGGCTCGATCCCAGGACCCTGGGATCATGACCTGAGCCAAAGGCAGAGACTTTTACCCACTGAGCCACCCAGGTGCCCCTACAAATAAATCCCTAAAAAATAAGATAAAATGAGAGACCACAAAATTTATGACAATGAAAGAACAAAGTTAAAATTTATTAAAATTAATTAGCCTACGTTAACAAAAAACATCATCAAGAAAATGGGAAAGCAATTTACTAAGTGGAAGAAAAAATTTTTTAAAAGATTATTTATTTTTTTTGTCATAGAGAGAGAGAGAGCGCGCGCAAGCAGGCAGAGTGGCAGGCAGAGACAGAGGGAGAAGTAGGCTCCCTGCTGAGCAATGAGCCTGATGCAGGACTCAGTCCCAGGACGCTAGGATCATGACCTGAGCCAAAGGCAGCTGCTTAACCGACTGAGCCACTGAGGCACCCCATAAGTGGGAGAAATATTAATGATACATATATCCTCAAAAGAGTCATCCAGAATATATCAGGAACAACAAACCAATAAAAACGAAGAGATAATCCAGTAAAAAATGGACAAAATACTTGAACAAATGCTTTATAGAAGATTTATAAATGTTCACTAAACATGAACAATCACTAGCAGTCATTCTTAGGTCTATGCCCAGTAAAAATTCCTATACATGTTGACCAAAGACAAATATTAAATATGCATAACAACACACTTGTAATAACTCCAAGCTGTCCACTAACCATGTACTATTATTAAGAGAATGAATTAACAAATTATGGAACATTGATAAAGTGGAATACTACACAGCAATAGACATGACGTACATGACTACATGCAAGAATAAGCATAATTCTCATAAACATAAAATTGAATGAAGTAAGTCAAACTGAGAAGAGAGAACTGCATAATTTCATTTACTTAAAGTAAGAAACAGTCCAAACTAATCCATTGAGTATGAGTCAGAAAAATGAGTATCTTCAGTTAGAAGAGATTTGTTAGATGGAAGGGAACACAAGACCTTCTAAGACGGAGTTAAGTTTTGTTTCTTAATCTGAGTGCTGGTGACGACAGGTGTTTTCATTTGAGAAAATATATCTTTTCTATATGTATGAACATTTCAATAAACAGCTTTTTTTGATGGAAGTTATCGAATGAGAATGAATTTTTATCATATATCAAATGGGATCTAATATAAATAAGCATAGAAATGCATAAATCTTATAAATTTTGAAGTCTATAAGTAACTATTTTAATAACTTATTTAACAGCATATTTTAACAAGTATGCTTGGAATAAGTGTCATACAGATTAAGAATTTCTAAACCTTTATTAAATGTTTATTGAATGTCTCATTTTGCAGTTATCACAAGGTAAATTTGTGAAAACAGAGACTATTCTCACAGTAATTCTCATACAACATTGTAGGCATTTCTGCCATAAAAAGGTTTTATTGCTACATGTTTGTAAAAACCACTTGTTTTTGAATGTATCAGATTTAATTTTTACAAATTTATGGTCTAAAATCTAGTGGAAAATATCACTTTACTTTTAGTAACTGGAGTCATCACCTACTAACAACTGATGTAGTGGACAATCTTAGTGAAACATCCCTCAAGATGAACTTATTTATGCTTTATGTCCTGCTTGTCTTTTTCTTTCCATAGTAAGCAAGTGATTTTTTTTTTCTTCCCAAGAAAGTCACTTTCTTCTCTTTTTTAGAATTTTTGCTAGTGTTTGGCTCCATGAAGACATCAATTAATGCCTACAACTTTGATCCTTTTTTTTTTTTTTAAAGTAGACTCCACACCCAGTATGAAGTCCGATGCTGGGCTTGACCTCACTATCCTGAGATTAAGACCTGAGTTGAAATCAAGAATCCACATGTAACCACCTGAGCCACCCAGGCACACCAGATCCACACAATTTGGGGAAAGGAAGCAAGGGGAAAGACATTTTTCAGCTTCATAGTAAGATAAAGATATCTCCTTGATTCTAGGTTAGATAACTAAGCTTGTAAAAGCAATAAGAGTTGCTAATTTGCAAAGTGAACAAGTAAACAGACTGTTTACACTTTTGAGGTCCCAAGCAACTTGGAAAATTATTCATTTGTAAAAACTAGAACCTAAAGAATACTTCCCTGGAAACTCGAGTGATACCCTGGGTGAAATCTGACACTAAAAGAGTGGGGTTGATGTCAGAATCAATTTCCACATGAAAGATAAGCTCAGAGTTTTGCCCTAATTGAGTCAAATAAGGCAGGATTGCCTCAGCTCTTGATTGCAGCAGCTCAGACCCAATGGTTCTATAACTTATGACCACAGTGTTCCAGGTCAATCAAGAATAGGCACACTGAACCCAACCCACGTGAGATGACAAAGAAGAAACTAGCTTAGCAGGAGCCTTCAAGGGATGCACAAGACGATCTCTTCTTCTTCTTCTTCTTCTTCTTCTTCTTCTTCTTCTTCTTCTTCTTCTTCTTCTTCTTCTTCTTCTTTTTTAATATTTTATTTATTTATTTGACAGAGAGAGTGAGATCACAGGTAGGCAGAGAGGCAGGCAGAGAGAGAGAGGAGGAAGCAGACTCCCCGCTGAGCAGAGAGCCCGATGTGGGGCTCGATCCTACGACCCTGGGATCATGACCTGAGCCGAAGGCAGAGGCTGAACCCACTGCACCACCTAGGCGCCCCAAGACAACCTCTTCTTATAGGAGAATAAAATATACTTTTCCTAAACTCTATAAATTTCTTTTAAAATGTACAAAAATTATACTACATATATGTTTTACAAATAAATGTATATTAAACACATACAAGTATATATGTACTTAACTACATGTAATTATAAATAAAGGCATATATATACATATACATGTGTGTGTGTGTGTGTGTGTGTGTGTGTGTGTATATATATATATATATAAATTTGTTATAGAGACTGTATAAGGAGCAGTGGGAGGTCTGGCTGGACTTATCAGATGAAACCAGATTGTGAGTACAATGACAGTGATTTTTTCTTTTTAAGTGGATATGTAATTCTCATCAAATTTAGTTAAAGTCTAGTGATAGGTGTAGAAAGAATATTTACCTATATGTAAACTTGTTTTTTTTATGTGAAACTACTGTTTTTTCATGGAAAATTGGGAGTATTGCCCTATAAGCTCTTACACTGGAAGGGTAAATTTTATAGGACTTCATATATGATGTAAGAAGACATGACTCTGATGTGTGCCAATAGTGATTTTGAAGAATTTAAGAGTCAGCTTTTCAAAGCATAAGGAATCCATATAAATAGTGAAAACAGGGTAACAGAAAGTACTGTAGTTATGCCACAAGTGTTGACTCCCCAACCCCCCAAAAATGTATTTTCATTTTAGTATTTAAAATATAATGAAAAAGTGATGGTCTAGTTATTCTACATGGTAGGTAATACCAAGTCACATTTGATTTAAAATCCAAATATTTCATGATTACTTTGTGGTCTGTTATTAGTGTTCATGCTCTATCATTATGTTCCTCTATGTGCCTTAGACATTCAATTTCCTTTTGTCTTACTCTGTTAGCCATATCATCCTCTAATTTGTAATGTAATTGGATAGAGTAATTTTGGAATTTTGTAAATCTGGAATTTTTTTTTTCTATTTTTATTTTCATTTTATTTATTTTTTTCAGTGTAACAGTATTCATTCTTTTTGCACAACACCCAGTGCTCCATGCAAAACATGCCCTCCCCATTACCCACCACCTGTTCCCCCAACCTCCCACCCCTGACCCTTCAAAACCCTCAGGTTGCCCCAACCTCCCACCCCTGACCCTTCAAAACCCTCAGGTTGTTTTTCAGAGTACATAGTCTCTTACGGTTCGCCTCCCCTCCCCAATGTCCATAGCCCGCTCCCCCTCTCCCAATCCCAGCTCCCCCCAGCAACCCCCAGTTTGTTTTGTGAGATTAAGAGTCATTTATGGTTTGTCTCCCTCCCAATCCCATCTTGTTTCATTTACTCTTTGATTGGAGCCCTTCTTGACTGCACATGTGAGTCTCTAATGTCGCATGGGTAAACACATTTTGGCAACCACCTGGATCATGGTTTCCAGAGAGTAACCCTCAGTTCCTTGCATGTTATGGAAACCCCTCCCATATACCAATTAACCAGAGAGGAAGAGGGAGGGGTAGTGTGTGTGTGTGTGTGTGTGAGAGGTAAGAGAGAGACAGAGAGACAGAGAGACAGAGAGAGACAGAGAGAGGAAGAGAGGAAGGGAGAGAGAAAGAGAAACAGAGAGCTGTACCTATGTAACAACAAGAGCAATGAAAATGAAATTTGAGAGAAAAACCTTCCTGGCTGGGGAGAGTTAAGATATCATCAGGACACCTATAATATAGTCAAACCAAGATACATGGAATCCAGATAAGCCACAGATGGGACCAATAGTTGAGCACTTCCAAGCTATTACAAACCTTGGAAGCCACTTTCCCCTTAAATAAACTTCAATAAACTTTGCGAAGTGTTATTAGACATGTAGTTAAATTTGTATGATTTAAACAGGCAGTCTGCTGTCATTCCATCTGTGTTCGGTGTGGCAACATTTACAACTATATATTTAATGCAAAGGGTTTGACATGGTTTTAATGTTTTTCTTCCTTTGATGTTTTGGTTTTGAGGAATTGAGAGCTGTTGTGCCTTTGTAGCAGTATCCACTGAGGAGTTAGAATTTGGTTTCATACTCATGATTTTAATGGATGCTGGAATTTCTTCCCATTGTCACGTAATCACGAGATGTTTTTAATTCCTGCATAGTTGCTGAATCCAGTCACTTGTGGTCTGCAAGTCTGCCTCTTGACCTGCTGAAGGTCCAGGTTGTTACTTGATTATTAGTTTTTCATTTTTAGACCTTTGAGTCATAATACTTATTCATTTACCATTGCCTCTTGCTTCATCTTCATCAAAATAAAAATATATTTATGGTAGCATATATATTTTTAAATGCAGTTTCCACTAAAGCTTTACTTATTAAAAGGTTTCAAACACAGACTTGACAGTATAGGTAATAAAAATGTATTAGATACACTAGGAAAATGCTAATAAAAAAGGAAAAAGCAGTGCACCAGGAGTCAGTCATACAGTCCTGGTTCTCTTATCCAGCTGGAAGCCTTCAGTAGGGTACGTGCCTTGCACAACTCCTACACCACAAAATTGCAGAAGTAGAATACATGCTTTTTAAGGACTCACATAATTCAAATAATTTTTTTATTTATATATTGTAGCTCTTGATTATTTGCAAGCAACCAGAATTACCTATTATTTGTTATCCATCTGCACATGAAAGTTAGACTTAACTGTTTAGACACTGATACCATAAGCAAAATGGCCATTCTATATATATATTCAGAATATAATGTTGTCTCTGATTGTATTCTTACATATATTCAGAATTATCGACCTATTACTGAAACTGTAAAGTCCTAGAATAGGAAAAAATTTGAGCACGATATCTAGCTCAAATACAAGCTCAGTGAAAGAATTCTTTATACTGAGATGCCAGGGTGGCTCAGTTGGTTAAGGGTCAGCCTTTGGCTCAGGTCATGATCCCAGGATCCTGGGATTGAGTCTCGCAACAGCCTTCTTGCTCAGTGGGGAGCCTGCTACTCCCTCTACCTACTGCCCCTCCCCCCCCCAACTTGGGTACGCACACACTCTCTCTCTCTGACAAATAAATAAAGTCTTAAAAAAAAACTTTATATTTCATACCTGATGGAAGTCATCCAAGATTTCTTTTAATACCTTCAGTATTGAGAACTGTTAGCAACAAGAAATTTCACGAACATATGAGACAACCCATTCAAATTTTTTTTAAAGATTTTATTTATTTATTTGACAGAGATCACAAGTAGGCAGAAAAGCAGGCAGAGAGAGAAGGGGAAGGAGGCTCCCTGCTGAGCAGAGATCCCGATGTGGGGCTCGATCCCAGGACCCTGGGTTCATGACCTGAGCAGAAGGCAGAGGCTTAACCCACTGAGACACCCAGGTACCCCAATCCATTCAATTTTTGAGTAGATTAGTTATTAGTTATTTGATCAACTATATATGTATTGATCATTTATAGAAATCCAAGTACTGTTTCAGGCACTTGTGATAATCTTCCACAAACTGAACTTAAAGTGTGCTTGAGTATTTTTTTTCCCAATTGGATCATTTGATTAATGACTGAAATTGATATGTATTAAGACTATGATTATTTTTTCAAATAAATTCAAATTACCTACACATCTTTGTTGGATTTCTCATCGATAATTTTCAATTCAGAGAAGTAATCTGATTCTTTCTAACTCTCTAGTGGTATATTCAGCATAAAGGGAAAAAATGACAAGAGTATAGATACATTCTCTGTACAGTTGTCTTTTCCTGCAATTTCTCAGTGTAGCTTTGACAGGTAATGTAAGTTTGCCCTATTCTATGGGTAGTTAGACGACATTTGCTTCATAAATTGTCAGCATGTTCTCTCTTCAAAGTTGTAAAGATGACCTTAAACAAAGACAAATGTCTTGTTAGAATACTAAATTTCTTCTTAAAAAGCTCTAGCCTTCAGAGAAAATATCAAGATCTTTTTTATTTTTTTTTTAGAGAACATCAGGAACTTTGAAACACAAATAAGTTAACAATAGAACTAAGTTAGTGATTTCCTGACCTTAAATATATAACTGGAGTATACTTAAGCTTCTCCATATTTCTTCAAATGATAATTAAAATGTATTATATTAGATAAAACTATTTGTAAAACTGAAAGAAATGTTATGCAGTATAAATACTCCAGTACCTCTCTTTAATTCTCACCTAGTGTCCCCAAACTTAAATCACTTAGGGGCCCACCACATCCTTTCTGTCTACTCAGTGACATCATTTGTTGTCACTGTGACTTTCCTTTTTATGCCCAGACTAAAATTTATCTCAGCTCAACATTTCTAGTTTTGAGGTTTTTAAATTACTTTTACATATAACAATGCATAATAATTTGGATGCAAACACCAATATATTGCTCATCTATGGATACAATGGTCTTAGCTCTTTTATACAACATTCAAAGAGCAACATGCCCCTAAGAATTGAACACATAAGTTATGTAGAAGGGAAGGGTAGTATCAGTGTTTTTTATTTATGTGATACTATCTTTATTCAGGATAGAGAAAATTAGCAACAGTTTTCAAAATAATTTACATAATCACAAATTACACCATCAAGGGAGATGCATATCTAATAAAAATTAATCCATAAAGTTGTTCATTTATAACTAATAATGAGTGCACCATGTACAAGGTACTTGGGATGCAGAATTAGAAAAAATATTCTATTTTTTTAAAGATTTTATTTATTTATTAGAGAGAGAGAGACAGAGACAAAACACAACAGGGAAAGAAGCAGAGGGAAAGCGAGAAGCAGGCTCTCTGCAGAACAGAGAGCCTGATACGGGAATCAATCTAAGGACCCTGGGATCATGACCTGAGGCAAAGGCAGATGTTCAACTGACTAAGCCACCCAGGTACCCCAAAATATTCTATTTTCAAGGAAACTTTTATTTATTATAAACACCAGTTAATTCATTGTTGTCCATAAATTAAACTATGATTTTCTACCTTTTTAAGTTGGTAGCATTTATAGTATTTGTCTATAAACTAAACCAAATAACAATTACAGAAAGGGTAGATACATTCTTTAAATTGTCCACATAACTCCAATTATAATAATTCTTTTTTTATTATGATAATTTTATTTATTTATTTATTTACTTATTTACATATAATGTATTATTTGCTCCTGGAGTGCAGGTCTGTGAATCTTCAGACTTACACATTTCACAGCCTTCACCATAACACATACTCTCCCCAATGTCCATTACCCATATATCTTTGTTTGGACAAGTATTTTTAGACTGAAATAATGTTTTTTTTCTTTTGTCTGCTTTTACCCCTTGTCCCATTCACCCACTGTCACTCTTTACCTGCAGAGTCATTCAAAAGCTTATTTGGTCTTGGAAGACTTCGATGCTGCACAAATGTTAAAATAAAAATGATGCAAAAATTCAAAGCCAGCCTTGTAGGAACCAGGCAAAAAAAAAAAAAAAAAAAAAAAAAATTAAGGGAATTAGAATGTGGCAGAATAGAAGATTATTTATATTTTTAAATCAATTTTCCAAAGATAATGATTGTTTGGTGAGAGAATTTGTTTATCAGAGCAACTGTTTGACAAATGTAGGCTATTTGCAATTGAACAATTAGATGTCACATGTGTTTTGTACATTGTATGATAGCTTTGGGTCATTTGTGGACTTTAATAGAATTGGAATTATGGTTACTTTGATTCTTGTCATATAGCTGCAATCTCATTATTGTTATTTTCTCTTGTTTATTTTATTAGAGAATCCAAAATGTTCCAGTAAAAAGAGGATTTTTTTTCCCCTCAAGGGTAAAAGATTGATTTTCTAACTGTGCTTTCTTCAAGGTAATAAAATCCTGAGATTTTAATTCTTTTTTTTTCTCCTTACATAGATGCATGTGTTATAGAATAGGAATCTTCAAGCTATGGCTTACCATCTGTTCCTGTCAATAAAGTTTTATTAGAACACAGCTTTGCTCCCTTATTTGCATATTGTCCTTGGTTCCTTTTTCACGACAAGGGCAAAGTTGGATAAATGTGACAGAGGTTATATGCTATGGCCTGCAAAATTTAAACTATTACTTTCTGGGCATTTACAGAAAGCATTTCTTAATCCCTTCTATAGAGATGTTTCCACAGAATGGAAAAAGAAACCAGTGTGCACTATTTAATAAGAGAAGGTGAAAGAAAGTTTGATACAAAGATAAGAAAAGTAGGTATCATAAAAATACCAGAGAAAAGAAAATACATGTAAAAAACATTTACACAAATATGAAGCCATTGCAAAGGACAAGAAATCTTGGTAGTGATAGTTACGAATGTACATTCTTCTCTCACTGAGAATTAGAATTGTTGGGAAGGCAATATGTAACAGGGTTGAGGAAGCCAAGATCTGGGTCCAGATATAAATAATCCTAGTATGTTGAAGCTACCGTGCAACTGAGCTGGTTTTAGAAGAAGCGGATGGAAGCACTGTCTATATTTTGCTCCATCTTCCAAAACCACACTAGTCCCAAGCATGAGGTGGAACTGGGGAGTTGAAGAAGGAATACGAAAAACTGACAGCAATGCATTAGCTAACAGGTATGAGTCAACAATTATACATGATGGTTTTACCCAGGATCCATCTACCCACTGTCTGCTGGACTACTATACAGAGAAATTAAATGCTGGAAAACCCTTAATCACAAAGGTAGCCTCTTGCTAAGAACTGCAGCTCTTCCTCCTTCTTCCTAGGAGGAAGAGGGCCGTGTAACTTTGGGAAGCAATTCAGGTGTCCACAGTGGTCCCTAATGCGTAAGGAATACAAAAATAGACCAGAAAGCAGTATGCACATCATGATGATGCAGCAGAGAATTTCTTTATCCTTGAAAAGAAAGCAGTTGAACAGTGTGACATCAGTTTTTGGATCACTAGCTTCTGCACAGAACGGATGTACAAGCTCATGTTGGTGGAATTTGTGGTGCACTGAATAGAGGAGCTGGGAAGGGAGATCAGAGAGATGAGGTTGTTTGTCACTACCAGAATATGGGTTGTGGCTAAGAAATTCTTTAAGACTTTTAAAACCATCTACATGGATCCCATGGCCTTCCTTCTCAATTTCTTGCATGTTTCTATGAATGTGTCTTGTTAATTGGACTTTTTGTTTTCTGCTGGTATCCAGCCTAATTTTCAGATAATGAAATTAATGACCTCATCTCCATATTTTGGGAAAGAAAAAACACAAGGAAAAAGAGGAGCAAGGTAAAGCTTTTGTTACAGAAGCAAGTTAGAAAATATTCTAAGAAGCTGACAACTATTTTTCATGTAGCAAATCAGAGGAAGACAATAGATCCTGAGGACAAGGAAGTCAATAAACATTTGCTTTAATACCTCTGGCCAGCTCACTTAGAAATTATAATTTAAGCAATATATTATTTATGTTTAATTTGGTCAAATGTAACCTCATTTTTGAGATTTATATTAATATTCAATTACTTTTTGTTGTAGAGTCTCAGTCCAAGAACTCTATCAAAGACAATGACTGTCTCTAATATCCTTAAAATTACTAGTATCCATTGATTTTCCCATTAAACTGGAGACAAAGCATGTTATGACTGCACCTTGCCTATGTCCTTACCTACTGCAGAGAGAACAAGAAGAGAAACAATAAAATAATATTAAGACTTTGTGGAAAGAGATAATGTACCTTGGGCTTGGTACTTACATTCAGAAGTAAATACTCTTAATTCTCTAATACTTATTGACTCAGATTTTCATAGGGTATAATTATTTTCCAGTTTCAAATAAGGCATTAACTTTGACCATGAACCAAGGAATGCAAAAACACTAAAGCTATATTTTAGAATAATGTCTTAATATTTCCAAAAAATACACACAGCTTCCTAAAGAGCCTAATGGAAATTGAAGGACAAGGTTTGGCACAACAGAATCTGATTCACTGATGCTTCTTTGAATTAATAACATCAAAGATTTAGACATTCCGGATCAATTTTTTATATTAAGAAAATAAAAATCATCAATAAATTTGTTCTTGGTCATCATATAAAGTTTAATATTCTAAGTTTTTTATTTACTGTGACATAATATAGAAGTAATTTTTATATTCAATCATCTTATAAGCATCAAAATTAAGAACAAATTATTACATTTGTCTAAGGTCTATTACAATACATCAAAAACGGCCATTTATCTTCTAGCAATTTGCTTTGCTCTGTTGATTCTGGTCACCCAAAAAAACCTCCCAATTTAGATACACTTCTAAACTAATTCATATCCCTCATGTCCCAAAGACTTATGCTATCTTTTACTTCCTATGAGTCTATTATAATATACATTTAGTTTTTCAGAACTGAACTATAAAAACATTTTGTTTTGTTTGTTTTGTTTTTTACAATGGGGCAAACTACAACTAGCTCAGTAATGAATCTATATTCACGACTCTGAAATTAAGACAGCCTGATTTCTTCCAGAATGACAAACTGAGAGTAAATAAAAATTACTTATGCATTACAAATGATATATAAAATAAAACATTTATATTTATGAGCCAAACATTAATGAATTTTTGAAAGATATACACAAGTATTATTTTAATAGTGAAAAAAACTTAATCACCTGCTCAGAATTATATTCCCCACCATACATCTCGAAGACTTTAACCAGTGCTAGCACATACACTTCACCAAATCATTTGTTTATGAACTCATTTATTTATGTGTTTATTTGTTCTGATAACTAAAATCCTTAGAGTCAGGCACCATGTGTTATTCATCTCTGCAGAGTACTTAAAGTGGTTGAGGGTACTGAAGGGATTCAAAACCATTCACTTCAAAATGTGCCACTTTGGAGGGACCTGGGTGGCTCAGTCGGTTCAGCGTATGCCTTTTGTTCAGGTCATGGGGTCTTAGGACCAAGTCCCACATCCGGGTTCCTGTAGTGCAGAAACCCTGCTTTTCCCTCTGTTTGCCACTCCCCCTGCTTGTTCTCTCTCTTGATCTTTCTCTCTCTCTCTCCCCACCTTTCTCTGACAAATAAATAAATAAAATCCTTAACAAAAATAAAAAATAAATTTAAAAAAATGTGTGACTTTGGCCTGTGCATTATTTTGAGCTAGAGGCAATTGAGGCCCTGAGGGCTCAGGAGACAGTTTTGCCCTTCCCTTAACTAACGGAAGAATCTAAAATAAGTATCTTTTCCAGAATTAGAGTTATTAACAGAGACAAATTTTATCTAGTGAACCTTCTCTATGGGAGGGCAAACATCTAACTACTACACATCTGCTCTGCTTTTTGCCATGTAAAGTGCTGTCTCCTGGATTAAAGCCATAGGCACCTATCCTATTCCTTAGTTCAGGAATTGACTTTGCTGTCTTTGAACCCCTCATGTATGTGGGGTTCAAATATGTACAAAATTAAATTTGATTTTTTTTTTCCTGGTAATCTGCCTACTGTCAATTTAATCCTCATACTAGCCAGGAAAACTTTGAAAGGTAGAGGGAAAATAACCTCCTTCAACAGTACATAATGAGAACTCAAGTATTATTCCTGAAACAAATGATAATTAACTAAAGCAAACAAAATTGCAACTAGATGAGGTTTAAAAGTCTATTTGTTAATTTATATCTGTTGCCATAACAAAGAGAAGGTTGGCTGAAAGATAAGTAAGAGCCTTCTGGACATTTGAGTGGTTGGAGGAAAATCAAGACTGCTTAGAGCTAGTGAAAATAATAGATCACAATCACCATTCATAGTTCCCTCAAAAAATTTCACTTCATTTGCTATCGGTAAGGTTTTATACACACATGGATTTTAAAAAATATATATTAAAAATCCTCTTTCAAGCAACATGGACAGGACTGGAAGTGATTATGCTGAGTGAAATAAGTCAGGCAGAGAGAGTCAAGTATCATATGGTTTCACTTATTTGTGGAGCATAACAAATGACATGGAGAACATTGGGAGATGGAGAGGAGAAGGAAGTTGAGGGAAATTGGGAGGGGAGGCAAACCATAAGAGACTATGGACTCTGAAAAACATCCTGAGGGTTTTGAAGGGGCGGGGGGTGGGAGGTTGGGGGAACCAGGTGGTGGGTAATAGGGAGGGCATGTATTGCATGGAGCACTGGGTGTTGTGCAAAAACAATGAATACTGTTACACTGAAAAAAAAAAATTAATTAATTAAATATTTTTAAAAAATCCTCTTTCAACATTTTGACTAAGCTAAACCTTAAATATTTCCTAAAATTCATTTTTTGGCTAAAATTATAATGATTGTAAATGAAATAAAATGCTTACTATTACACTTAAATCAGTCTCTATTAAGTGCATACAAAATCTGCAGTGCAGCTGGAGAGACCCACTAACAGCAATGAAAAATGTCCTTCTCTTTTGTGAAGTTCAGTGATTCTCAAGGATCATGAAATAAATGACAAGAAAGGCATAAAAATTTATTCAGAAATCATTGTCTTTCTCATGAAATGAAGCTATGAAATTTGTGGATTTCAGTGAAGGATGAAATTTCTACCTCGAGAAATGAAGATGCAGAATAAAGAAAATATGTTAAAAAGTACAAGCCAAAACCTTTGATACTGTTCATGATCAGTACTTCTTGGTGCCATGCATCACAGGGTTAAAGTATAATCGTCAGGTGTTATTACAAAATAACTTGCTACTAACTTTATTACTTTGGAGGACTGCAGAAGTCACTCAATATTACTCAAATTTAAAATCAGGAAAACAATAGTTTTGGAAAATAGAGAGTTATCATTTTAATTTGGGGGTAGTTTCTAGAAAAATGCAAGAAACCAAAAAGCAGAGATATTTTTAGGTTAAAAATGAAGAAACATTAGAGAATAGAATTTTAATTTATTTCTTTTAAAAGTTGTAAGCTAAACAAATAAAAAGGAGCTGTAGTGAGGTAGTTATAAACTCACATAATTAAGCTAGACAGGAGGGCTCAAGTTTTAAGACATGCTGTAACTACTTGTGTGAATTTGATTACTTAACATCTCTGTCCTTCAATTTCTTTATCAACCTGTTTGTCTCTCTCAGAAAGCTGGTGGTGTAAGTCTAGTCTAAATCCAAATGCCTAAGAACCACAAAAGCCCTAGTGTAAATTTTGGTTCTAGTTCCAAATTGCAGGGGAAAACCAGTATTACAACCCAACAGGCACAATGATTTCTCCTTTCTCTGCCTTTTTGTTCTATCTAGGCCCTCAGTTGTTTGGATGAGCCCCACCTACCTCGGGCAGGGCAATCTGCTTTATTTAATCTACCAATACAGTAATAATCTCACTCATAAACACTCTCACAGACACACTAAAAAAAATTTTGAGAGAACTCATGCAAACTGATACTGGAGCCTATCTGACCTCAGATGCTAAGGAATGTCTACTAGAGCAGGAAAAAAGAAGAAAGTACCTGCCTGGCTTCTTTGTTTCAATCTCCCCCCAACCCGCCCAACAGTGCCTCTCATTTGGGAGATCCTATTAAGAAACTAGGTAGTAACAGAGTTGACAGAATGTAGTATTTAGCCAAATATCTGGGCACACCATGTCCCAGTCAAGTTGGCACATAGAAATAACCATCACACAGTCATTGTGCCAGGTAAAATTATTGCCAAGGCAGATTAATGAGTGCTATATATATATAGCATATGACCATTGACTTGGAAAATGCCTTCACTTCTAGTCTCATTGAGTAAGACAGTGAAAAAAGAGTTCACATCTACCTGGAATGGATAAAAATAGTCTTAACCTGTTTTGCACAGAGGTTAACACTGCTGTTCTTCATCATAATATAGCCTGAAGCGATCTGGACCATCTGGACAATGTATAGATTACCACAGCATTTCTATTAGATCAAAGTCATTGTTTTAATTTTCCAGTATGAACAAAAGGTGCTAACATGCTGGAAGTCTTGGGGAGACAAATGTTCTTTAGAGGATGGGAGATAAATTCTAAAATATTCAAGGATCTGTCACTAACATTTATAGGGGTCAAGTGATAGAGGGCAAGCCAGAGCATTCCCTCCAAAATAAGAGACAGATTGTCACATTTTTTGCATTCCATAGCACAAAGAGGGAAACAGAATATCTTGGAGTCCTTTCCAGTTTCTGGAAGCAACACATTCCACACATAGGAGTCATGCCCCAGTCCATATACCAAGTTACCTGGAAGCTGTCAATTTTGAACAACTTCCAAAAGCCATCTACCTTCCTTGGTTCATGGCCTTTGACCTTCAATAGACCTTTTCTTGCTCCACTGGTCATGAAATTCTATGAAATGTCAAATGGGTCCACACCTTTCTGGACTATATTATGAGAGACCGTGAAAGAGTTAACAGGCCTGGGAGACACTGCTGTTTGTTTGCTTGTTGCAAATGAATATGATCTATTTTTCTGATACACAGAAAAAGAACTTATTTGCTAAATTAATAGCTATATAAAATGTTCCTGAAACTGTGTTAAGCTACACTAACAAAAACACCATATCTGGCACAGAAGCTGCATCTATAGCTTGGTTGAATTACTCCACTATCACCAACCAAAATCTATCTGTTTTTTGTGTGGAGAGAAATGAAAAATTAAATTGAGATATGATGGAGATCAGTACTTTGCATTCCTAAGTCTAAATGTAGCACTAATTTCTTACATTTTTCCCATGACATGATATGGTTTTTAATTTAGTATTTTGGGATGAGTGGAAAGTAGAGAATTTGGGGAGGCTTCCACTTGGCCTTGTTCACTATGCTAATCCTTACTCTGCTCTGTACGGATCTAAGAGTTTCATGCTTACCAACATATATATCCATTCCAGTTTAAATTTGGCAGCTGAGCAGTGGCCACCATGTATTTTCATAAATCCAATAGATTTACAGTGGGCTAGACTCAGACCAAGACTAGTTATTATCTGTCCCCAGTATCCTCCCCTATAACATGTGGCCATATTGACACTGCTAATCTCCATACATAAATGCCAACTTTGACTCTGTGTTCAACAGTTATTGAAATGTTTAGGTATCTCTTTTTCCCCAAGGTACCTAAATAAATGACCATATGTCCCCTTGGCACAGAATTATGAAATTCATTACTAAATAGACTATCTTTCAGGGGACTTGTTCAGAGTTCTAAATAAGAACATGGGTTTTGATTCAGAAACCAAGAAAGCACTAACAACTTTTTATTGGGGTGAGTACCTTAAACTTCACGATCATCCTTCCTTGACTTCTAATGATACAAATGATACATATTGACATGCTCTTGTATCATTCACATTTTCCTTATGTATGCTGCAATCTATAATTATGGGTCAGATCACCTTGACTATGTCTCCAACCTTATCACTTATTTCAAAGACTCTGCTCACAAAACTTTGCATTGCCATCAGACATTTATTGATTCAGGTTCCTATTATCCTCAGTGCTAATTCTATTACCTATTAGCTCAGTTCTAGAATGGCATCTTGTACATTAGCCTTGGCCTTCAGAGCCACTGACTTCTGTGATGCTGGTATCCCTCTTATCAATATATTCCTTATTGCTTTGATAAATGGTGTCTTCCAGGCACTCTGTGGAACTTTAGTTATCTGAGTATTTTATAGCCTCACACATTAGATCCAATCTAATATGCTCACTTCTCTGAGACTTTTAATAATTTCTTGCATTATTTACCTTTGTAAATCTGACATTTTATCTCCCTTAGGGTGGACAATTGATTTTTCTCATGCATGTAGGATCTTCTCAGAAGCATGTTTACACCATCTCTCAACATCTTTGCCAGGGTGTTAAGTCTCAGAGCTTGGAAGAGTTCTCCTAAATCAATACAGATGGTCCAGACTTACAATGTTTCTACTTAGGATTTTTTTTTTTTTTGACTTTATGATGGTGTGACTGCAATATGCATTCAGTAGAAACCTTACTTTGAATTTTGATCTTTCCCAGGGCTAGCAATATGTGGTATGATGCTCTTTCTGATGCTGGGCAGTAGCAGTGATCTGTAGCTCCCAGTAAGCCACATGACTGTGATGGTAACAACCACTAATTTAAAACCATTTGGTACTCATACAACCATTCTATTTTCATTTTCAGTACAGTATTCAATAAATTACATGAGATATTCACTACTTTCTTTTAAAAAAGGCTGTGTGTTAGATGATTTTATCCATCTATAAGCTAAGTGTTCTGAGCACATTTTAGGTAGGCTTGACTAAGTAAACTATAATGTTCAGCAGGCTAATGTATTAAATGCACTTTTGACTTAATGATATATAATTTTTATTATGTTTAGTTAGTCACCTTATAGTACATCATTAGTTTTTGATGTAGTGTTTAATGATTCAGTAGTTGCATATAACACCCAGTGTTCATCACAACACATGCCCTCCTTAATACCCATCACCTAGCTACTGCATCCTCCCACACCCCTTTCCCTTTGAAACCCTCAGTTTGTTTCTTAGAGTTCATAGTCTCTCAGAGTTCATAGTCTCTCAGAGTTCATCTCCCCCTCTGGTTCCTTGCCCAGTTTTCCCTCCCTTCCCCTATGGTCTTCCATGCTATCCCTTATGTTCCACATATGAATGAAACCGTATGATAAGTGTCTTTCTCTGCTTGACTTACTGCACTTAGCATAATCCCCTCCAGTTCCATCCATATAGATGTAAATGGTGAGTATTCATCCTTGATGATGGCTGAGTTATATTCCATTGTATATATGAACCACATCTTCTTTCTCCATTCATCTGTTGAAGGGCATGTCACCTCCTTCCACAGTTTGGCTATTGTGGACATTGCTTCTACGAACATTAGGATGCACTGCCCCTTCTTTTCACTACATCTATATCTTTAGGGTAAATGCCTGGTATTGCAATTGCTGGCTCATAGGGTAGCTCTATTTTTAACTTTTTGAGCAACCTCCATACTGTTTTCCAAAGCGGCTTATCATTGGTTTATCAGATATAACCCTATCCTAAGTTAAGAAAGATCGGTATATTATATTTTATCATAATTGATGTTCTGACTGCCTTAGTGAGCATCCTCAGAACTGGGAATGTGTGTACTCTCCAGGGCCCTGATAGCACCTGTTGGCTCATTCTTACAAGTCTTTCATGTTACTATCTCTTTTCTGTCATCAGGCTCAGCATTCCTCTGCTCAGTGTCTGTTGTTACTTAACTAGAATTAATGGCCTAATGTCCAGGAGAGAAGATGAAGGCAGATTATGAGAAAGAGTTTATTGCCTTTCAAGAGAGAGTTCTCTTTATTGTCCATTAATAAAGAGTAGAGTAGATGATTCAGGGAATCTAGGGTGTCAAGGTTTGGAGGCATTGATCAGATATTCTCATGCCACAATTGAGGATTTTGTTTTTCCTGACTAAGGCCCTGATTTTGGCAAGACAAACTATGTTTCACTGGAAATTTAACCATCTCTGGAGATTAACTACTCCTAAAATAAATTCCTAGTCCTTACCTCCTCCTTCATCTGGTTGGTAGCTACAGGGGACAGAAACCTCTTCATATGACACCAAAGACATCTTTTACATTTCACTTTCAATGGATGATTTACTTTTCACTTGCAACATTTTGTTATCCTTTCCCTAAAACTCAGTTGAGCTAAGAAGTAGCCACATTATTCTACTGTCCTTATAATTACATTTTCCCCTAGCTAGTGCACACACAGGTGGGCCATCTCAGTTTACAACAGTGAAAACTTTGACAAAGGCTGTGTGTGTGTGTGTGTGTGTGTGTGTGCACGTGTGTGTGTGACAGCTATCTGTGCTTTAGTTACCACTAGATATGTCATCCTCATGCCAGAGGTGGGAAGTGAGTGATATTGTACCAAAATCCCATCTTACCACTTATATATTCTGACTACTTCTGATACCTGATTGAGTTTTATGTGAAACCAATAAGGAGCTTTGAAATTTGTCTTGTAGAGACAAGATGGGGCCAGATGAGAGGATGAAACATTATACCACAGCATTTCATTCAGTCTTTAGGTTAAGGTTCCTTTGGAAGAGCAAGGTAGTGTTTCTTGTTGAGATATTTCCAAAAGAAATATGATGAGGGCAATCTTCACTATAAGCATCTGGGGAGGGAAATCAGGAAGGGAGATCACTATGCCAACTGCAATAGTAATTAACAAGTTATTTGGATTTAACTTCATATAATAAACTGAGTATTAAGATTATAAAACATAATACAAATATTTTAAGTCTTGAAAATGAAAAGATAAAGGTATCTTTAGAGAGATTAAGATACAAAAAAGGAGGCGATGGGTGGAAAAAGGCGTAAGATCTCATACTCTCATGTTCCATGATGTAGAGTCATGATATGACTGTATGGAGATGTAGAATATAAAATTTTTAAATGAACATGAAAAATAGCACTGTAATTACAAAAATGAAAGAAAACTAAATGGGAGTTATGTTAAACAGGCAAAAATGCCATTTTTTGGAATGGGCTATCAATGTATCTGTTGTTTAAATGATAAGGAAAAATAGAATCATCAGCATATGATTTAGAGTTATGGAAATAATCAACACACAAACTTAAAATAGAAGCTTTTAAAAGAATTAGTTTTTGAGAGTGACTGGAAGTGGAGCTGTTGGGATAGGAATTGATTTTCTTTATACTTTGCACCTGTATCTATCTTGCTTGTATTGTTAAAACAAAGTGTTCATCAGTGGATGAATAAATAAAGAAGATGTAGTATACACACATGCACATGCATGCACATACGCGCACGCGTGCACACACACACACACACACACACACACACACATGTTATTCATCCATGAGAAAAAAGAAATATTGACATTTGAGGCATGGGTGGACCTTGAGGATATTATGCTAAATGAAATGAGTCAGACAGAAAAAGACAAATACTGCATGATCTCACTTATATATGGAATCCAAAAGAGGCAAACTCAAAAACAAAGACCAGAATGTGGTAACAAGTGTTGAGAGGGGTGGGAGAAATGAGGAGATGTTGGTCAAAGATGCAAACTTCCAGTTATAAGATGAATAAATTCTGGAGATCTAATGTATAGTCTGGTGACTATAGTTAATAATACAGTATCAGGTACTTGAAAGTTGCTGAGAGAATAAATCTTAAATGTTCTAACCACAAAAACAAAATGGCAATGTGCTATGATGAAAGTGTTAGCCAACTCTATATTGGTAATCATTTTGTAATATATGGGTGTAAAGCAGCACATTGTACATTTTAAACTTACACAACAGTATATGTAAATTATATCTCAAAGCAGAGAAAAATAAAATAGTGTATTAACATATGCATTAAAATGGAGAATAGTTCTGCTTTTTAAAAAAAGAACATTACTGATTGTGTAAAATCAATTAATTTATTAAAGATTTAGTGTTTTATAACATTGCTACAGACTATGAGGAATCTGGTTAATATATAAAACTATTTTATACTTATTCAACTCTTTATGTTGAACATGTAGTCTCAATGGTAAGAAGCAAATCAAGGGTGCCTGGGTGGCTCAGTGGGTTAAAGCCTCTGCCTTCTGCTCACATCATGATCCTGGGGCCTGGGATCGAGCCCTGCATCAGGCTCCCAAGCAGGGAGCCTGCCTCCTTTCTCTACCTGCCTCTCTGCCTGCTTGTAATCTCTGTCTGTCACATAAATAAAATCTTAAAAAAAAAAAAGAAGCAAATCAGAAAAAGCTATATACACAAAAGCATAAAATATTTGGTGATCATGGAATGAATTATTTAATCTATAGAGATTTATAGTGACTCTTTCAGCCTATATGTAACTCTTCGCATCCTACCCTTTTTCCTCAGGTGCTTCACTATGCACCTATCTCTTTTATTTCTCCTACTCCTTATTTTTTGAGAGATTTAAAATTATATATAATATCCTGAGTTAAGTAGCTCAATTTCTATAAGAGTCAACTATAGTGAAAGGGATTCATCTATTTCTCTTTTTTTTAAGGGGATACATCTATTTCTATAAAAAGAATGTTAAATGTCAGAAAACTTGTCACCTGAATCTTCACCAATTAAAAATAAAGATAAATGTAAACATTTGATATAAATTTAATCTTCTCTGCAGTAGGAGGCCGTCTTTGCAGAGTTAATGACTTTATTATAGTTGTTAAGTATCTGACTTTTAACTTTTTTTCCCTTGAATTATTTCAATGAACTTTAATTCTTTTTTATGTGAGTTTTAACAAATGATAATGTCACACCAAACTTTCTACTACATCTGAACTGCTGCTAAGCAAATTGGGGGTGAAATGCCAGAAAGTTAGAAAAAGCATGCAAAAATGGTCTGCTAATGCTTTGTGAATAAAACCCCTAATCTTGGGTACTACTGTACCATCTGTTCTCTAGTTATGCACTTTTCCTCCAAAAATATAAGTGATATGAATCCTTCTTATTATAGAAGAAATATTAGGAAGCCACACAAAGCAAGCACGTTCTATTTTCACTCTTCAAGATTTTTCTCCTGGAAAGACAGGCAGAATGAGTTGAGGATGGAATACAAAGTTGATATTTAAAAGTAAAAGGAAAAAAAATAAGTGAATTCTGAAAATAACAGAAAAAGGAAAAAATAAAAATGAATTCTGAAAGATGACAGAGACACTGAGCACCTATTCACCTGCACAAAATATTTCAAAAATAAGAAATAAAATCATCAAGCAAATATGAGATAAACTGTGGTGACACATATTGCTTTCCTTCAAAGACTAAATGTGCCCTTGAATATAAGAATAAATGAAATCAATGTTCAATTTAGATGCTTTATTGTAGAATGACATTGAAACAATAAAAAAATCTTTTCCTTGGGAAATAGACCATTGACCAATTGTAGAATATGCCTTCCTTTTGTGCTTATAAATAACCCAATATTTTGTTTGTTCATTTGTTTAACTATTACTCAGAGAAACCCAGAAGAGTGACAGGATTGGTTACATAATGCCTACTCAAGAAATAGAATTAGCATGAAATGTCGTAAGAGTCACTCCATATGCTATCTGGCAAAACTGCCACAGTCTATCGAACTTGAATAAGGTCCACATATACAATACAATCAAAATAACACATCCACATTCTGGATTATCTTTTTTTAAAATTAAGTTTAAAATAGAATAGAAATATAGAAATTCCAACACTGTAACAGCTTTGCAGAAATACTCTAGATGACTGGATAGTTCCCAAGTAGCTTTCAGTAGGACAACAGCACAGGGAACTAAGACTTTCATCACAATAATCATAAGTTTACTAAATTAATTCCAGGTTCTTGTCGAAGGCTTTGTCTAAAAAAGACCTTATATGTGGTGTGTTAAATATTTCTTAGATGACCAAAATATCAATGTCCTCTTCTTCAGAACATTCTGTTATGGGTCAAAAACAGAAAGATATAATTTCTGGAATAAATTGGAAACTATTAAATTTTATAGTTTCAATGGTTATGAGTTGGAGACATATCTTCATCATCATGCTATTCATTCACTGTGGAATTCGCTAAACAAATTTTGTCCCAATTTCTGGATTGACATTTACCAATTAATTACCATTAATAATCATAATTATTAATGATAATTAATTATATTCTAATTTCTAATTTATAATTATGGTTATAATTTATAAATATATTATAATTATATACTTATACAATTTATATAATTATACAAATATTATATTGAATTCTATAAAATAATATATTATATAAACTATAATATATAAATTATGTAATTATGATTTATAGTTAATTATAATTATCAATTATAATGTACTTAATAAGTTACATTTATTAATCTGATTGAATCTTCATTTCTGTTATATCAGGGAGATATAGTGACACTTTTATTTAACATAAATTTGACTATGCAGATATTATTTTTTTATCTGCATATATACATGTGTATGTGGATACATATGCATATGTATATATGTATGAATTCACTATTGTCCAATAAAGGGAAAAATCCTTTCTCTAACTGTTGTGAATAATTTACACTGTTGTTAAATCATATCCTTAAACTAGCTATACCTTGTAAAAGATAAAACTTCTCATGGTTATACTTAAAAAATTAACAAGCTGTATTTATTTAGCTGACATTTTAGAGAACAATTAACAATCTTCTGTTTTCCTATACAATATATATTGAACACAGTGACTAAACTCCTGTCTATAAATGACAGTTCCCAACAGGTACAACAATTTGCCAATGTCTGTGACATAACTAACAGATGTAAAATTGCCTAAATTGTTTTTAAACTATTGTTTGGATTCTACTAATTTCATATTAGACTATCCAAGGTTAATTACGAGAGGCCTAAAAGCTCAAAAACATAAAATTCAAATATAATTCACACCTACATCTTTTTTCATACTGATAAATTAACAGAAACAATTGTCACATGATCTTTGGATCACCTTTTAGTTTACAATGACTTTCCAGCCCCCTACCCAGTCCTTAAGGAACTGATCTGTACTAGTTAAGTATAATATTTTAACACTGCCTATGTCTAAATAGGCTAATATCAAAAAGTGAATTTAAAAAGAAATTTTTCTTTAACTTATGTTTAAATTAGGAAAATAAACTATGTGTTTTTGTAGGGAACTGTTGCCATAGACAATATGACTTAGAAGTTTTCCAAAATTTATCCTATAAAATCTGGAGGCTTATTTGTTACTTTTTTGACTGATTTATTTTTATGAGATTTTATAAGTATTGACAATGAAAACACATCTACGTAAAAATCTCATACTTTAAACAGTCCTTTAAATTACTATTTATTCAAGGAGTCATCATACTATTGTCAATCGCCAGAGCTATGACTGTCCACACAAATAAATATAAATAACAAAAAAATTAAAATGATATTTAGATCAGAAAAAAAACCTGTTAAACAGTGTATGAATAATAATGGATTAAAATATTTGTGTTTAAATCTGGAAGACACAATTTGTGCTCCCATTTAGATTTAATTTATAAGAGCCAAAATACTACATTGTAAAAAACACAATATATTAGTCCTGAGCAAAAGTTATATGTGTACATGTCCTCTGCCCATTTCTTGATTGGATTGTTTGTTCTTTGGGTGTTGAGGTTGTTAAGTTCCTTATAGATTTTGGATACTAGCCCTTTATCTGATATGTTGTTTGCAAATATCTTCTCCCATTCTCTCAGTTGTCTTTTGGTTTTGTTAACTGTTTCCTTTGCTGTGCAAAAGCTTTTGATCTTGATGAAATCCCAATAGTTCATTTTTGCCCTTGCTTCCCTTGCCTTTGCCGATGTTCCTAGGAAGATGTTGCTGCAGCTGAGGTCAAAGAGGTTGCTGCCTGTATTCTCCTTAAGGATTTGGATGGATTCCTTTCTCACATTGAGGTCCTTCATCCATTTTGAGTCTATTTTCGTGTGTGGTGTAAGGAAGTGGTCCAATTTCATTTTTCTACATGTGGTTGTCCAATTTTCCCAGCACCATTTATTGAAGAGGCTGTCTTTTTTCCATTGGACATTCTTTCCTGCTTTGTCGAAAATTAGTTGACCATAGAGTTGAGGGTCTATTTCTGGGCTCTCTATTCTTTTTTTTTTTTTTTTTTTTTTTTTTTTTTTTTTTTTTTTTTTAAAGATTTTATTTATTTATTTGACAGATAGAGATCACAAGTAGGGAGAGATGCAGGCATAGAGAGAGAGAGAGACAGGAGGAAGCAGGCTCCCCGCCAAGCAGAGAGCCCGATGCGGGGCTCGATCCCAGGACGCTGGGATCATGACCTGAGCGAAAGGCAGAGGCTTAACCCACTGAGCCACCCAGGCGCCCCTGGGCTCTCTATTCTGTTCCATTGATCTATGGGTCTGTTTTTATGCCAGTACCATGCTGTCTTGATGATGACAGCTTTGTAATAGAGCTTGAAGTCCGGAATGGTGATGCCACCAACTTTGGCTTTCTTTTTCAATATTCCTTTGGCTATTCGAGGTCTTTTCTGGTTCCATATAAATTTTAGGATTATTTGTTCCATTTCTTTGAAAAAAACAGGATGTGATTTTGATAGGGATTGCATTAAATGTGTAGATTGCTTTAGGTAGCATGGACATTTTCACAATATTTATTTTTCCAATCCAGGAGCATGGAATATTTTTCCATTTCTTTGTGTCTTCCTCAATTTCTTTCATGAGTGCTTTATAGTTTTCTCCATATAGATTCTTAGCCTCTTTGGTTAGGTTTATTCCTAGGTATCTTATAGTTTTGGGTGCAATTGTAAATAGGATTGACTCCTTAATTTCTCTTTCTTCTGTCTTGTTGTTGGTGTAGAGAAATGCAACTAATTTTTGTGCATTGATTTTATATCCTGACATTTTGATGACTTCCTGTACAAGTTCTAGCAGTTTTGGAGTGGAGTCTTTTGGGTTTTCCACATATAGTATCATATCATCTGTGCAGAGTGATAGTTTGACTTCTTCTTTGCCGATTTGGATGCCTTTAATTTCTTTTTGTTGTCTGATTGCTGAGGCTAGGACTTCTAGTACTATGTTGAATAGCAGTGGTGATAATGGACATCCCTGCCGTGTTCCTGATCTTAACGGAAAAGCTTTCACTTTTTCTCCATTGAGAATGATATTTGTGGTGTGTTTTTCATAGATGGCTTGGAAAATATTGAGGTATGTGCCCTCTATCCCTACACTTTGAAGAGTTTTGATCAGGAGGGATGCATGAACAGACATTTCTGCAAAGAAGATATCCAGATGGCCAACAGACACATGAAAAAGTGCTCCACAACACTCGGCATCAGGGAAATACAAATCAAAACCACAATGAGATATCACCTCACACCAGTCAGAATGACTAAAAGTAACAAGTCAGGAAATGACAGATGCTGGCGAGGATGCAAAGAAAGGGCAACCCTCCTACACTGTTAGTGGGAATGCAAGCTGGTGCAACCACTCTGGAAAACAGCATGGAGGGTCCTCAAAATGTTGAAAATAGAATTACCCTATGACCCAGCAATTGCACTACTGGGTATTTACCCTAAAGATACAAACATAGTGATCCGAAGGGGCACGTGTACCGGAATGTTTATAGCAGCAATGTCTACAATAGCCAAACTATGGAGAGAACCTAGATGTCCATCAACAGCTGAATCGATAAAGAAGAGGTGGTATATATACACAATGGAATACTATGTGGCCATCAAAAAAAATGAAATCTTGCCATTTGCGACGACATGGATGGAACTAGAGGGTATCATGCTTAGTGAAATAAGTCAATCGGAGAAAGACAACTATCATATGATCTCCCTGATATGAGGACGTGGAGATGCAACATGGGTTAGGTGGATAGGAGAAGAATAAATGAAACAAGATGGGATTGGGAGGGAGACAAACCATAAATGACTCTTAATCTCACAAAACAACCTGGGTGTTGCTGGGGGGAGGTGGGGTTGGGAGAGAGGGAGGGCGTTATGGACATTGAGGAGGGTATGGCTTATGGTGAGTGCTGTGAAGTGTGTAAACGTGGTGATTCACAGACCTGTACCCCTGGGGATAAAAATACATTATATGTTTATTTAAAAAAAAAAAAAGAAAGAAAGGATGAATACCCAACTTTTGTAGCAACATGGATGGGACTGGAAGAGATTATGCTGAGCGAAATAAGTCAAGCAGAGAGAGTCAAGTATCATATGGTTTCACTTATTTGTGGAGCATAACAAATGACATGGAGGACATTGGGAGATGGAGAGGAGAAGGAATTTGAGGGAAATTGGAAGGGGAGGCAAACCATAAGAGACTATGGACTCTGAAGAACAACCTGAGGTTTTTGAAAGGGCAGGGATGGGAGTTTGGGGGAACTAGGTGGTGGGTAATAGGGAGGGCACGTATTGCATGGAGCACTGGGTGTTGTGCAAAAACAATGAATACTGTTACACTGAAAAAAATAAATTAATTAATTAAAAAAGTTATATATGTACATTTGAATTTATTTTGAAATATTTTACATGGATCACTATAGAACAATTTCAAGATTTAGAATATTGCAAACCACAGAATGCATAATACAGAACAAAACACTACAGAGTCCATCCAGTAAATTTGGTAATTCTAATATTAGAGTACTTCCAAAACAATGCATGCTTATTATTCTTAGGGAGATAAATCAATATGTTCTGCAATACAATTAGCATAGAGATAAAGGACATAGATCAAAATGATGAGTTTTTTATGAGCTAAAACTTATTTTTTGCCAGTAATGGCAACACAACCATGCCAAGAACTGTGCCCAGTTTCTAAGCTCTAAGAGATTATTTATGCAAAAAACACAAAGACATTTATGTCATCAACGGACAAGTCATGGGAGATACAATGTTTCTCATCATTAGTAACTATAGAAGTAATTTAATCTCTCAACATTTCTATTTAACATCAAATATTTGGTTTGTATGGAAGTTCTAGGGGAAACACAGATGATCATCATCTGTCTATAATTGTGAATTCTAGTGGAGAATATCCAATATCAGATTATTTTGTTAGGAAATTATTCATAACATATTCAGCTAAATGAATATTTATGATACTTATGGAACTATGATAGACACGGGCATTCAAATGTAATCTAAGTCACCATCCTGACCTTGACTTGCGTAGAATATAAAAACAGAAACAGTATCAATAAGGGAGCAAGGATAGATTGACTAATAATCAGAATAAACAGGACACACATAAAATACAACAGTGCACTGGATGGAAGTAATGAGCATGAACTAGAGCAGTATTTATCAACATGCCATCTCTTACCAAGAATCTTCACAGGTTTTGTCACATGCACAAACCACCTGTCTTCTTAAGTTCTTCAAATTCACCTTCTTCAAATCTTTTTTTTTTTAAGATTTTTTATTTATTTATTTGACAGAGAGATCACAACTAGGCAGAGAGGCAGGCAGAGAGAGGAGGAAGCAGGCTCCCTGCTGAGCAGAGAGCCCAATGTGGGGCTTGATCACAGGTCCTGGGATCATGACCTGAGCAGAAGGCAGAGGTTTTAACCCACTGAGCCACCCAGGCGCCCCTCACCTTCTTCAAATCTTCATTCAACTTTTAATTTGTATACATTTACTTAAAAGACCATTTTATGAGCTGTCTTTATTTTTTTAATTTTTTTTGGAACTATGCACATATATTTTGAGACATTACTAATGGTAAAAGGAGAATTCACAGGCTGACTCCTCTTCACAGACACATCTTCACACTCCTTATGGTGTAAACCAATCATCAGTGGGAGGCTAAAATAATAACTGCAGGCAATGAGAAGTAAGACTCCATCAATGGCAGATGTTGACACTATCCCTACCATTTGATTGTCAGCGCTGTGAATTTCAAGATTGGGAAAGAGCTTGAGTGTTTTTGTAGACTCTCAAGAGGACCTGATCTGAGACTGTTGGTGCTACCAGCAAAAGGAAAAGCACATCACTAGAGTAAAATTTCCCTCATTTAGGTCTACAGAATACCCAGGTTATGATAAAGCAAAAAATTGAAAGTCATAAAGATAATGTATTATTTGTATCAGTTAGCCAAAAAAAAAGACAACAAAAAACAATAGTTTTAGTTCCTCCCCAGAAGGAACATATTTTGGAATTATTAGATGTAGACTTTATAACTGGATGTATGAAATAGTTAAGATATAAGGCACAAGTGGCTAAGTGATTGTGAGACATTATTATGAATTAATAGGTAGATTTAAATATGCAACTCTGAGAAATAATTTTTTGAAGTATGAATTAAACATCAAATAAATTGATTCGATAAAAATAGTGAAGTGGAAGATAGATCTAAAAAATATACCTAAAACACAGCATGAAAGAGATATGTTGGAAAAGGTCAAAACGAATGTGAAAAAGAATAAAATAAATTTGAGTCCTTAAGAAAAAAATAGAATGGAGTGGAGGTGACATTTAAGAAGTAATAAATATTTTTTTAGAATGTGTTTGGTACATGAATCTATAGATCAAGCATGCACAGTGTATACAAAAATAATAATAAAAACAATGTATGGTGATATATAAACATAATGGAACAGCAAAGACAAAGCAATTGTTTTTAAATAGCCAGAGAAAAGTGGAGATCAACTATAAAGAAACAATGAACAGAATGATAATGAACTTCTTGACTATGAAAAGAGATGTTAAAAGATAAAAACATTGTTTTTTCACTGTGAAAAAAAATACAGGTGTTGAAACCTGGAAAATTGACGTCAAAAATGCGCTTCAGATTCAAGAGATAAGAATAAGTTTATAAAGTTCTAAAAACTTCTGCAAATCAGAAAATACACTTCTTTATACATGTGTTTCAGTGAATATGAGCCTATATTTCTCTTGAATATAATCTAGGGGTATAATTGCTGGCCCAGCTCCTGATATATTACATTCAGCTTTAGTAAATAGCTGAGTACTAAGCAATTTTCCAAAGAATTTTATCAATATAGTAATGATATATTATACTCTCACTAGTAGTATATAGTATTGTCTATTTTTCATTGATCTATCCATCTATTCATTCATTCATTGATTCATTTATTTGTTATTCATTGTGGAGGGGATAGAGTTGTATTAAACATTGCAGTTTTAATATGAATTTCCTTGACAATGAATGAAGTTAATTATTACTGTTTTAACTTACATTTTCTTCACAATTAGTAAAGTCAAAACTATCCAAAAATAAAATGGATAATAAATTGTGATATATTCATACATTAGAACACTATTCACTAGTAACATGAACAATTACAAATATATTCAATAACATGTATAATTCTCACAAACATAATGTTGAGGATAAGAAGCCAGAAATGAGTATGTCCTGTTTGAATTTACTTACTTAATGTTCAAAGAGGAGGAATAATCTATAGTGTTAAAAGTAGAGAGTATTGGCTATCCTTGGGGAGCACAGAGAAAAGACAGGAAGTGGAGAGTAGTGTTGAAAAGGAGAACAAGGGTATTAGTCTATGTCTTGATCTTTGTATTGGAAACAAAAGTATGCTTTCTTATGATAAGTCATCCAACTCCAATTTTAAAAACTACAAAAAAAAAAAAAGGCAAGGATCACCAAATCAGCTTTTAAGAAATCTAACTATTTATTATACATAAAAAATTTTAAAAAAAGCACAAGAGAGATTGAAATCAAAGTCTAGAACTAGACATAAAAGGCAAATATGAAGCAAAAGAAATCTGGCAAACCTATAAAACAATTACACAAAATAAGCTTTAAAATATAAAATATTTATAAATAAAGAGGGGGTAGTAAATAAAAAAATAGAACAAATTGAGAGAACTATAAGAAAAGCTGACAAATCTTTATCATCTTTATCATAGTAAGTCATGTGAACAGGGGAAATATATATAGTATGCTTGCAAAACACAATTAATTATCCTGATCTGAAAGGCCTATGTAGAACTCTGTCCCCCCAAATTAGAAAATATCCATAATTTTGTCTCACCTAGAATATTTTATAAACTGATTCTGTAACATCCCATGAAAAAAAAGGCTTGCATATTTCTAAGAAACAGCATCATTTAGAACAGATTTTCTGACCACAATACAAAGAAGTTAGAGTCAGTAAGGAAAAAAAAAAAAAAAAGCCCCATCCATACCCCCCCCCAAAAAAAAATCCATATTTCTTAGTTGAAAGAATAGATCTTAGCAATAATTAATAAACATTTAGAAATAAAAACTGCAATACAATGATCTGACTCAGGGAAAGTGTTGTTAGAAGGAAATAGTCTAAAATGTATATATTAAAAAGAAAAAAAGACTGAGATTTAATGTGTTAACTGTTCAATCTCAGATTTAACTGAAAAACAAGTAAGCAAATAATCCAAAGGAAGGATATAAGATAATGGAAAACAAAAATAAAATTGTGTGGATTTACAAAGTGGAAATGTTTGTTCATTTACATTTTGAATAAAATACAAAACAATGAAATTATTAAAAATAAAAGGGAGTTCCTCTTTCTCTTCTACCTTCAAAAAACAAATCTGTCCAATAGCCATCAAGTGGACTAAGCAAAGTGATTGTGTCAAAGAATGAGGGAAGCTATGCTGGCCCAGAGGAAGATGTTGGAGCCCGGGGATAGTGAGGAAGACGTCTCTGCTGAGGGAAGGCAGAGTATTGCATGTTGGATCACTGCATAGTATGAGAGCTCTACATGGAAAGGTGGCCAACTACATGGTGAAGAGTACCCCTACTCTCAAGGCAACCTAAAGAAGGTGCGAGTGGAAGGATCTGAGCTCAAGCTAAGTGAAGAAAGAATCTGTATGTGTACTCACATATGCTCTCTAACATTCACTGTTAGATCTTAGGTTATAAATACTGTTTTCTCCTAAAAGGAACCAAGGATATTTGGAAAAATAGTAGGTTCCAGGGCTAAGACAATGAAAGTAACAAATAACCCTGGAACAACTGATTAATGCCAAAAAGTAAGGAAATGCTGAAAATATAGTGAGGACATGTCAAAAGTACACAAAATTCAGCTTGACAGATTCCTACCAGCCAAATCTGGGACATAACAAACACCCAAGAAATTATAATAATGTAATAGGTTGAAAAGTGTCCCTCAAATTTATGTCCTCCCAGAAACTCAGAATGTGATCTTATCTGGATACAGGCTTTGCACAGATAATTAAGATGAACTCATACTAGATCAAGGTGGGTCCTAAACCCAATGACTAGTGTCTTTCTGAGAAGAGGCCACAGAGGGATACATTCAATGAATGACATGTAAAGATAGAGGCAGAAATTGGAATGGTGCACCTACAAGCTAAGGAATCTCAAGAATTGCCATGGGCAAATAGAAGTTAGGAAGGAGCAAGAAGGGTATTTCCCTAGAGCCTTCAAATGGAGCGTGGCCCTGATAACAGCTTGATACTGGTCTTCTAACCTCCAAATCTGTGAAAGAATAAACTTCTCTTGTTTTAAGCCAACTTCCTTCTGGTACATTTTTTTTTTTTTTTACAACAGCCCTCAGAAACTAATATAGATAGGGACAGATTATAACTCATAGAACAGGAAGATATGGCCCCATGATGATATAAATAAATAAACATATAAATTGAAATTTGAAAGGAAATAGAATATTTATGTAGTCTCCAATTACCTTCCCGTGTTTTATTAATTAACCACAGAGGGAAAATATAATATTACAAAAGAGAAGGCTGGCAGATACTGCTTTAATCAAGTTATTAAATTTAACATTGGTAATCGGACAAATCTAAATCATGTGCCCACAGATAGGATGCAATGAGAAAAATTCTAAATTAAGGGAAAATCTACAAAATATTTTGCCTGTAATCTTGGAGTGTTAGGATAGGAGATGTCAAGAACAGGTGGAGGACTATGTCAGATTAAAAAAGTTAGAGACATTGTAATGAAATATTAACACATTGTTCTAAACTGGATTCTTGAGCAATAAAGAACAACATAGGGACAACTACTAAAAGTTGAAAAGAGTGTTAGACATTAGTAGTCTATGAATTTTAATTTTTGAAGTTTGATAGTTTCAAAGTTTGTGAGAATGGAGGAGAATGTCATTGTAGAAAATACATACTAAATTATTCAGGAATGATAGGGCATTAGGTCAGCAGCTTACTCTCAAATGGTTCATGGATAAAATATGCTTTGTAGTATACTTGAGACTTTCTAAATTTGAGACTGAAAAATTGAAGGGTACTTATGTTGTTTCCTTTCTATTTCTTCTCTAAGAAATGCTGCATTACATTATATATATATTTTTTTCTATAGAATTAATCCTATGAGACAGATTTTCATAAATGGGAATGATCCATTTTTATTTTTTTAATAGAAGTCATCATTTTGCTTCTAAAATTGCTATCTTTATACTACCATCAGTTGTATGTAAACTAAATTTTCTCTGATTTCATCTGTAATAGGTATTATCTCAATTTTGAAAATAGACTGTCTCATGGGTATAAAATGTTTGTTCAATGTTACTTTAATTTGCATTTGTTGACTACTAATTAGGTTGAGTGTCTTTTCATATGCTTATTCACCATTTGGTTCTGTTCCTCTGTGAATTGCCACTTCCTATGGTTTCCACATTTTCCTATTGTGCTTTTTGTCTCTGACTTAGAAAACTAATTTTCTATTTGTGCTTTGAGATGTTTCTTTTGATTTGATATTTTAGACCAAACAATGATTACATCTTCCTCAAATCTTTTACTAAACCCTTCACTGGGAAATATCTTTTTTTATATTTCCTAGTTCTAAAATCAGTGCTTTCCATATGTGTGCAGCATTCAAATCTAATTTTTTGTCATTGCACAAGTTGCTGCACATCAGTATCAATGGCTCTGTTTCCTTGCCCTGTATTAATACTGCTTTAACTGCGGTTTCTATCTTGTTACCTATCTTGTTTGTTATTATCATATGTTTATGTTGGTTTGGGGGTTATATGCTTGGCTGGTGCCACATTACCTGCCCATGGGCATTTGGAATGAAAAGCATTCTCTACCTAGTATGGCAATGCAGCAATAGTCTGCCACTTTTCACCTACTAAGGCACTAGGAGAATTGTGTACCTCGGTCTCCTTAATCTTTGGCTTTAGCATTGGGGAGCGCCCAGTCCATTTATTCATGTCCCCATTATCCTCATTGAGTTGACATTTCACATTTGAATCAAAGATCCCAGAGGACACATTTGAGTCAAAAGATTCCAGATTTTTCTAGGATACACTGATTCTAATATTCACCTGTAATTCCATAGGACATCTACAGAGTTTTGAATAGGCAGAGAAATTGTGAGGTTCAGAGGGAAACAAAAGTCAGATTCAGCTCCAATCTCTCCAGCTTTTGTATTTTCTTTCCATGGTTAAATATTCAGTTATTTAGAGTAACTCATAGTCACTTGGATATATTGACATCTTTAAAATATCTCATTCAAAATGGCTTCCAGCATATAAACACAAAATGAGAGCAATTGACTTTAAAATAGATTACTAGTAAAGTTAAATAAGTAAATGTTACTTTGTCTCAATGAAATGCAAATGCCATGTTTAATCCTCTTTCTGTGTATTTAAAGAGAAGAAATAAAGAAGTGAGACGAAGTAAACCTTTTTATATAATTTTTATTTTTTAAATATAAATTTCAGCAAGCAAAATTCAATAGCATTGAAGTTCTCCTTAAAATATAGTTTGTCTTGAGAATTCACACAACAGGAAAAATTCTGTGAGTGATTTATTATGGTGTTTCAGTTTGACAATAGATTGATAAGTGGTAGAAGTCATCCACACTTTCTAAATCTTAACAAAACCTTTTCTTTAGAATACATATTTTTCCTTTTTTTGTTTATATTTTACCAGTTTTTCAAAATTCAGAGTTTTCTAGCAAACATATCAGAGCATCATCTACTTTTATTCTTTTTTTTTAATTTTATTTATTTATTTGATAAACAGAGATTGCAACTAGTCAGAGAGGCAGGCAGGGAGAGAGAGGAGGAAGCAGGCTCCCTGCTGAGCAGAGAGCCAGATGTGGGGCTTGATCCCAGGACCCTGGGATCATGACCTGAGCTGAAGGCAGAGGCTTTAACCCACTGAGCCACCCAGGCGCCCCATCTACTTTTATTCTTGCAGAAATCCTTTCAAAGAGAATGACTACAATTTTCACCTTTCCCTTTAAAAACTTTGAGGGGGGTTGCTGGGGGGAGGTGGGGTTGGGAGAGGGGGAGTGGGTTATGGACATTGGGGAGGGTATGTGCTATCGTGAGTGCTGTGAAGTGTGTAAACCTGATGATTCACAGACCTGTACCCCTGGGGATAAAAATACATTATATGTTTATAAAAAAAAAAAAAGAAAGGATGAATACCCAACTTTTGTAGCAACATGGATGGGACTGGAAGTGATTATGCTGAGTGAAATAAGTCAAGCAGAGAGAGTCAAGTATCATATGGTTTCACTTATTTGTGGAGCATAACAAATGACATGGAGGACATTGGCAGATGGAGAGGAGAAGGAAGTTGAGGGAAATTGGGAGGGGAGGCAAACCATAAGAGACTATGGACTCTGAAAAACAACCTGAGGGTTTTGAAGGGGCTGGGGTGGGAGGTTGAGGGAACCACGTGGTGGGTAATAGGGAGGGCACGTATTGCATGGAGCACTGGGTGTTGTGCAAAAACAATGAATACTGTTACGCTGAAAAAATAAATAAATTTAAAAAAATGAAATAAAGATACTTTGAACACACACAAAAAAAAAATCCCACAAAACTTTGAGGTGGAATTGAAGATGCATGATTATAATTCACATTTCATTCATGCCTCCTTTTTTTTTTTTTGACTAGGAGTTTCCAAAGTATCAAGGCTATGCTTTAATCCTGCATATTAATGATATGCTAGTAGGTTGATGGACAACATTCTTATTACAAATAATCCATTTTATAATAGACACTCTATGGATAGTCTTAGGCTTTGTATGAATCACATTGTATAGACTGTCTATTCCAAACACCAAGGGCTACCTATCTAAAACTTCAATGTAAATAGATTAGCTTCAGGATAATTTCTACATTAATAACATAGTAAGGAAAATATAGTGGCCATTTTAGAAAATCAGATGTCATATTAAAAGTTTAAATGAATCATGATATTACACATGCTTACCTGATATAAAACTTAAGAAATTGTTCTTTCTGCCTAAAATAAACAAGCAAGATGACTATAAAAAGTCATTTAAAGAATTTATAAAGATATGCAAGTAGAAAAATTAAATAATAGCAACAACATTCAGTAATTCTGTAATGTAATAGTAGAAATATTTCATCTATGCTGTATTCCTGACAAGTAGTGGATTTATAATCTGAAGACTTGTGTTTAGCTTTGCCTCTAGTCTTTAAAAAAAAATGATTTAAAAACTTTTGGAAAATTATTTTATAGATTTTGGAATCTCATTCTCCTTATCTGTCACCAGTGAAATCAGATTATCATAAAAGAAATGAAAGACTTGGTCTATATTTCTTTTTAAAAAATGAGAGAAATAAGAAAGTGGGGGAAGTGGAGGAGAAAGAACAAGAAGATTAAGTAGAAAAAGAGGAGTGGGGAAAAGAAGGAAGGACAACAGGATGGAAAGAAAAGAGGAAGATAAAAAAATAATAATAAAAATTTGAAATCAAAAAAACTTTTCAGACTGGTACTTTACACTGTTTACATTTTTTTTTGTTTGTTTGTTTGTTTTCCATTTTATTTATTTTTTCAGCGTAACAGTATTCATTCTTTTTGCACAACACCCAGTGCTCCATGCAAAGCGTGCCCTCCCCATTACCCACCACCTGTTCCCCCAACCCCCCCAGCCCTGACCCTTCAAAACCCTCAGGTTGTTTTTCAGAGTCCACACTGTTTACATTTTTTTAAAATGGAAAATAAGAAGATGCTAAGTTCGTCACATGGACAACAAAATTAAAAAAAAAAATTTTAGTTTATCAGTTTTTAACACAAATACTCAGTGTTTGTAGGTTTCACATTTTAGCATTCATATTAAGTCAAAAATGGCATCTGAATCATCTGTAACAGTTTTGGTGTCATGCTGTCATTTGTGAGAAGAGTAAGGGATTTATTCTCTAGCCAGATATTCTTTTGAGTATTTTGTATGGTATCTTAACTAATGTTTGCAATCACTCAATTACATATGATTTCCATTTCATGTAAGAAGAAACTTCTAATTACATTTTCAGTATTCTGCATTTAAGAAGAGGTGACCTTGTTACTTGAATGCCAGTATTACTGAGTCCAAAGACATTTTTAATTCATTATACCATTTCCCTTTTGTATATGCTCATATTTTTTTTAATAAATAGGTAAGAAATAGGAAGGGAGTTAGGTTGATTTGTGTACTATTAGACATGTAATTTAACAAGTACAAGATTAACATGATTTCGGCAATATTTCTAACACTAGTAAACTAAGAGAAAACAAAATCAGCAAGATCAATAGTGTAATTTCCACATAACCCTTCAGATAGTTTCCTATCATTTGATCAAATGAAGCATGATTACCCTTAATTTGAATATGAATATCTTTTTATAAAAAAATTAAGGTTTTTTTACTGATTATTGAATTCACAAGAAAGTTCCAATGCAAAGTTTTCTGATCTAACAGTTTTCCCTTTGGAAATTAATAATAATGTTATTGAAATCATAACCAAATTTTTTTTAAAAATTGAAAATTTTCATTGATTGGGAGGATGACAGTTGCACAGATCCAATTTTTGAAACACTTCAGTTTATAGGAGTTATCAACATCTGTGTGTGTAAGATCATACTCTTTCTTGAATTTATTTTATTTTAGATTTTTCCTTAATCTACATTCTCTAGTCACATCTAACACTTCATAAAATCCACCACAGGCACTGCGGTTTGATATGTGTCCTTAGATAATGACATGTCCTGTTAAAGTAATATTTTCTTATTTGTCTCAAATTTAAAGTTACAATAGTAAGTGTGCTATGTACCCTTTTGTCCTGCTTCTTACTTTTTATTTGTAAAACTATATTTTAATATTTATTTATTGTTTTAAGTATACCTTATATATGGTTTCTAAATACATGGCATTGGAGAGAATCTATCCGTAATATTAATTTATTTATTACCCTAGAGATGAAAGCATAGGTTATTTCCAAACCCTTAACTACCACAAAAATAGTCGATAAACAAATGTTACATGGTCCCTTATGGCCCTATTATGCAAATCAGAGAAAATTTCTAGTACATATAAACAAAGCATGAAGTTGTTGGATTAAAGGAAACACAAATATTCAATTCTGCTAAATACTGTGGGATTGCTTTTTAGAATGGCTACTGTTTCACTTTCATCTTCAAGTAGTATGTTCGTTATAAATAATATTTGCAGAGGTAACCAGTCTTTTTTTGGGTGTAGCTGACACACAATGTTACATTAGTTTCAGGTATACAACATAGGGATTCAACTTCTCTACATATTATGCTGTGCTCACCATAGGAGTAGCAACCATCTGTCACAGTACAACCTTATTACAATATCATTAACTGTATACCCTCTACTGTGCCTTTTATTCCTGTGACTTATTCATTCCAGAACTGGAAATCTGTATTTCCATGCCCCTTTGCCCATTTTGCCCATCCAGCCAAAACCCTCCTCTCTGGCAACCATCAGTTTGTTCTCTATATTTATAGGTCTGATTCTGTTTTCATTTGCTTTCTTATTCATTTCTTTGTTTATTTGTTTTTAGATTCCTTTTTTTAAATTTTTTTTGTTTGTTTAATTAATTTATTTTTTTTCAGTGTAACAGTATTCATTGTTTTTGCACAACACCCAGTGCTCCATGCAATACATGTCCTCCCTATTACCCACCACCTGTTCCCCCAACCTCCCACCCCTGAATGTCAAGATCTCATCTTTTTTGTGGATATATAATATTCCAGCGTGCGTGTGTGTGTGTGTGTGTGTGTGTGTGTGTGTGTGTGTTGAATCTTTATCCATTTGTCTATTGATGAACACTTAGGTTTCTCCCATACCTTCGCTATTGTAAATAATTGCTATGATGAACACAGGGTGCATATATCTTTTCAAATTAGTGTTTTTATTTTCTTTGGGTAAAGTAGTAATTATCGAATCATATGGTATTTCTGTTTTTAGTTTCTTCAAGAACCTCCATACTGTTTTCCACAGTGGCTGTACCAATTTACCTATCCACCAACAGTGTACAAGTTTTCATTTTTCTCCACATTTTGTCAGCACTTGTTATATCTTATCTTTTTGAAGTTAGCCATTCTGACAGGGGTAAAGTGGTATTTCACTGTGAGTTTTATTTGCATTTCCCTCATTATTTGTGATGTTAAGCATCTTTTCATGTGTTTGTTGGCCATCTATATGTCTCCTTTTGAGGGAAAAAAGTCTATTCAAGTCCTCTGTTCATTTTTTTAAGCCAGATTGTTTGGATTTTTGTTTTTTTGTTTTTGTTTTTGTTTTTGTCTTTTTGGTGTTGAACTGTGTAAATAAAAAGCTTTTGCACAATAAAGGAAATCATCAACAAAACCAAAGGTGACCTACTGAACAGGAGAAGATATTTGCAAATGATATATCCAATGAAGGGTTAGTATCCAAAATATATAAAAGGATAAATAGTCTAAGCTACCTGATATTTTAGAAGCTTCCTGGCCTGAAACTGGCTGCCTCTGTGCCTTGCCTTCACCCCAGGGAGGATGTGGAAAACAAAGGCAAAAGAACTGTAGCTTAAATTAAAATCTCCTTACAGTTTGCAGCCCACTGATAGATACCTGAAACATATATATCTTGATCTTCTTCAAAGAACTGGTGGCTGCCTTAGTACCTTAATGTTTGAAAGTAACCCTATGGGATGGCTGGGTTAAGTTAGCAGGTTAAGTGTCTGCCTTCAGCTCAGGTAATGATCCCGGGGCCTGGCATCTAGTCCCATTTCCAACTCCCTGCTCAGCGGGGAGCCTGCTTCTTCCTCTGTGTACCCCTTCCCCTGCTTCTGCTCTCTCTCACTCTCTCTCTCTTTCTGATAAATAAACAAATAAAATCTTAAACAAACAAAAAACAGTAACTTTATCTTGACTGGGGCATCTGGGTGGCTCAGTCAGTTAAGTGTCTGCCTTTGGCTTGTGTCATGATCTCATGGTTCCCATTCAGTTGAGAGTCTGCTTCTCCCTTTCCCTCTGCCCCTCCCCACTGTTCAAGCTCTCTCGTGTGCGTGATCTTTCTCTCCATCTCTCTCTCAAATCAATAAATAAAATCTTAAAAAAATAACAATCTTATCTTGATATTAGCTGTCACTTCTAGGTCCTGAAAGTCTCGATTCCAGATTACTTGGAGACTTGAGGTACCCCTAACCCCCCACTAATTAAAAAGCATACAATTAGTCACTCCTTATAACCCCAGTATAGCTCTTTCTTCCCACAGGTCCTCTCCCATGAGTAGGGAAGATATAGGCAGGGAAAGGTGGGAAGCCCCTGATTCCCTTGAGTAGGCCCACACAGCAAGGTTACATAACCAGGTTCACAGAAATCCCAAATGTGGAGAAATGCTGAGGTGTACAAAACCAGAGATAAGGGAACAAGCCAGATCACCTGGCCCTGAAAACCAAGAGGACACAAGAATTTCAAGGTCACAAGCTTTCTGGTCAGGTCTCAATAAAAGACTGCCAGTGAAAACCCACAGTGACAATCCATCTGGGACCCCTCTTACTCTAGAGAGCTTATAATTTTTTCCTTTCTGCTCTCCGCTTCATTTCATAAGCTTTCACTTCGTGTTACCCCCTTGTGTCCATTGCATTCATTCTTCTACTCTGTGAAACAAGAACTCTGCAGCCCTGTAACGGGGCAGAGGGTGTACCCAATCATAATTTCTCTTGGGACTTATGGCTCTCTTTCCACAGCAGGGAGTTCTACTTCCCATACAATTCTGATACTCTCCCGAGGTTGAGAAGCTTTTTCCCAGTGATTGCATTAAATTGCTCTCATCTGATGTGAAGCGGTCATCCCATACAAAGAGAAACAGTAGGAGATACTATCTAGTGCATTCAGATCAACTTTAGACCAAGTTATCCACAAGTTGTCAAGAAATCAGAGAAAAGTGTACCTGCTACCTTATGTCTCTGAGATTTAGCAAGCACCCAAGCAATGCCACTGGTGTTAGTGCCACTGACACTAGGACATATAAGTGCTTTTTTTTGGAACACTTTTAAAATATTACTCCATTATCTGCTTGCATTCAATATCCTTGGAAGATTATTTGAGCATAATTTGATTCTTGTTCCTTTGGAGGTGATCAGCATTCACTTTCTTTAAGCTCTTACAAGATTCTATCTTGTTTTTCTAAAATTTCATGACAATGTAGAGATATATAGAATATTCTTTTTCTTTATAATTTTGTTAGATTTCACTGTAAGAGGATTTTTTTCTGAATCCTGTTTGGTATTGTATGATATAGCTCCGGCAGCTCTTCTTCATCTTTATTTTAGGAACTTCTTTGTCATTATCTCAAATATTTCCTCATTTCCAACTATTTTTCTTTTCCTTTTCTTCTGCTAATACTATAAAATGGTCTGCCTTATAAGGTATTAATATAGCTACTCTTGCACTTTATTGATTATATAGCATAACTTTTCCTATGCTTCTACTTTCAATTTACCTATGTCTTTAAGTTTGAAGTGAGATTCTTAAAATGAGAATGTGATGGATCATTTTATTTTTATTTTTATTTTATTATTTTTTAAAAATTTTATTTATTTATTTGACACACACAGAGAGAAATCACAAGTAGGCAGAGAGGCAGGCAGAGAGAGAGGGGGAAGCGGCTTTCTGTTGAGCAGAGAGCCTGATTCGGGACTTGATCTCAGGATGCTGAGATCATGACCTGAGCCGAAGGCAGAGGCTTAACCCACTGAGCCACCCAGGCACCCAGATCATTTTATTTTTTAATCCACTCTGCTAATTGATGTCTTCTGATTGGTGTATTTAGACCACTTACATTTAAGGTAATTACTGATATGACACCTTAATATTTAATTCTGCCACTTTATTATTTGTATTCTACTTGTTTCCTCTCTAAACAGAGATATAAGAATCCTCAGATTCTTTTTTTTTTTAAATATTTTATTTATTTGACAGAGAGAAATCACAACTAGACAGAGAGGCAGGCAGAGAGAGAGGAGGAAGCAGGCTCCCTGCGGAGCACAGAGCCCGATGCGGGGCTCGATCCCAGGACCCTGGGATCATGACCTGAGCCGAAGACAGAGGCTTTAACCCACTGAGCCACCCAGGTGCCCCGGAATCCTCAGATTCTTATATCTCTGTTTCACTTGTACTAAATTTCTCAGGTTACTTGAATATTTTTCTAGGATTACATTTGGATTAATTTATACTGGTTTGAGTGTATCTCTTTAAAGAGTTGTTATAGTTGTTGCTCTAGGTGTTACAGTATGCAGACACGACCTTAACAGTCTCCTTTCATCAAGATTTTACTATGTGAAGCGTGGAAACCTTTCTTGCATTTAGTTTCCTTTTTTCCACTTTTAAATGTCATTGTCTTGTCCATCAAATGCTGCTATAATTTCTATTTCTATCACCAAATATGATGCTATAACTCATAAAGAATGGGATAATCTATTGTATACACCATATTTTTGCCTTTCTGGTCTTACTTTTTCCTATCTGATGTTTTGAGATTCCTTCTTTTATTATTTCCTTTCTATTTGAAAAAAAAAAATTAAAGCCAATTTTTAAGAGTAGACTTACTTCAAAAAATTGTTTTAGTTTTCCTTTAACTAATCATCCCCCCACCCCCCACTCTTGCTTCCTAAAGGATAGTTTCACCAAATAGAGAATTCACAGTGAACATTTTTTTTTTCTTCCCATCTTTGAAAGATATTCTTCCATGGTTTCTGATAGATATGCCTGTCACTTGAATTCTTGCTTCCCTATAGGTTAACGCATCTTTTTCTCTGGCTTCATTAAAGGTTTTCTTTTCCTTCTTCTCTTTAGTTTTTGAAAGTTTAATTACGATATGTATTTTGGTGTAAGTTTTTGTTATTGTTGTTGTTTTATTGTTTTGTTTTGTTTTGTTTAGGATTATCCTGTTTGAAGTTTGCTTAGCTTCTTGGATCTACAGATTTTTGACTTTCACCATATTTGAGAAGTTTTCAGCCATAATTTCTTCAAAGTATTCTTTCAGCCCTACACCTTTTCTTTTCTCTTTCTGGGACTCGTCCATATACTGGACCTTTTGCTATTTTCCTAAGGGAAGTTTGTTTTTTTGGGGGGGAGGGGATTTAGTTCCTCTCTATTGTTAAAGCTATATATAGCACTAGAAAAGTGCTATTTTTCTTCCTTCCAGATCAATAATTCTATTTTTTTCCTTTATCCTATTTTTAGTCTATCCAGTGATTTTTAAAAAATTGCTATTGTATTTTAAATTCTATAATTCCCATTTGGTTATTTATTATAGCTTCTATTTGTTTATTGAGAGTTTCTATGTTTTCACTTATTTTAAGAGAATTTATTTTTTTCATAGTAAAAAATGTCTATTTTATAATTTAATAGATATTGTTGCACTGCACTAGTAATTAATAAGGGTGTTTACCTTATCTGTACTAGCATTGGATTGTATTAATTTTTTGGTGGATTCTTTTAGGGTTTTCTAGTCTGAAAGATACACTAATTTTTGCTATGGTTTGTATTTCTCTGGATAGTAATCAGGGCAAGTACCATATAATAAGTTAATAGTATTTTGATTTTGCTCTTGTCTGAATTACCCCTTCTTTCCCTTTGTCCACTTGATTGTTTTTGTATTATCCAGGAAACTACTTTTTCTCTAACATAATATTTTATAGAATTTCTTTTATTTCTTCCACATATGTAGTTCCATCCCCTTGGTCAATCCTAGAAATGTAAAATTTTGCTTTTTTTTTTTTTTTTTTTCCTTTAGCCAGGCATTCTCAGGATTGATTAACTATGTTAGTTGTTTCTAAGAAAGCTTTTTTTTTTTTTTTTTAATTTTGTATTGGTTGTCACAACAGGATGGTACTAAGCTTGGCAGTACAACAGGTATAGTTAAGGAAGAGTTTCAAGGGAATTTATAATTGATTGTGGAAGCAATTTTATGATGAAAGCTTTGAAGTCTTTATCAGATAATCCAAAGATCAGAAACACTTTGATATTGGTGTCGGTCTTGTCTCAAGTTGTGATTTTCTTGGTTCTTAGTATGACAGGTTGTTTATTATATTCTGGACATTTTGTTGATTATGTAGGGAGATTCCAGATCTGAACTATCTTATTTTAGTAGGCAGTTACCTATTTAGGTTTGACACATGGATTTTGACATAGTTTTGTGGGCTATGTTTTAAATGGCAGTTTAATTCTCTGAGCCTTCGCAGTGCTGTGTTGGCCTGTTGGATGTTTTGGATGCTGTGGGCTCCCACTCTTCCCTGCTGAGACTGCCTGAAGTGGGAAAAGAAGTTTCCCCAAATCAGGCCTCTGGTGTCTCTTGGTGAAGAAAGATGCAGTGGGCTCCAATACTGGTGCCATGCTCCTGTATTCCTCTGAACAGAGAAGAGTCTAGATCCTATGAGGACGAAGAGGTTTCCTAGACAAGGCCACCTGTCATGGCTATGACCCTTTTGCTAGTTCCACATGCTTGCCCAGATGTTGGACATCAACTCAGAGGAGTTGATGAAGAGAATCTCAGGCTCACTGGGATAGATCAAAAAACCTTACTGGGCTTGACCAGATGCTCAAGAACCTAGATCTCTTCTTTTGGTTCCACTGAAACACAGTGAAAGTCTCAAGCCTGTCATGGAAAGAGAGTGCCTCTCTCAGTTGCTTATTTCTGACAGGGCTTCCAATAAATCTTCCCTCCCTTTTGTGTCAGGTTTATCTGATGATCCAGAGGAATTCCTCCTTGAAAAGGGGAGGAATCAGACTGTCTGGGTTGTCTTCTGCTCTGGGTTGGGTTTCATAAATGCTGGGTCTGTGAGGTCTTATTTTCTGGAAAGAGGTCCCAAGAAGCCCTGCTACTCTGCTGTGCTTGTTTTAAATGTTTATAGTTGAGTGTTATTCTTACATAAGAAACAAGCTGTTAGTGACAAATAAAGAGTAGAGGTGATTCACCTAAACATGGTGGATCCAAACACAGACATTAAGCTTTTTCACCTAAAAAGTGAAAAAAAAAACCCTCAAAAATGGTGTTTTTCACCTAAAACACCACTAAGATGATTGCAAAATAATACAGTAATATAAATCTATGAAGATAAGATATATAGGAAGAGGACCAAAAGAGAAAAAAAGACTACAAATAAAATTTTGGTAGCTAGGTTAATAGAGAAGTGACAGTTGAATTACCCATCCAGAAAGAGCTGAATTTGAGGCCACTGATCATGCATGTGGCAGCAGTGGTGGTGACGTCAACAAGAATTAGAGTGATTTGATTTTGAGAACTTCATGTTAAACAACCCCAGAATTAAAGAAAAAAGATGTTACTTGAAACAGGAATGGGAGACACTGAAAGTAGAAAACTTTTAAAACATTTGCATAAAGAAAAAATAGATTCTCAGACACTAGCCTCCACTTAACACATGTAAGTAACAGTCTCTCACTCATCCCAAAAGCAAAGTTTTTCTCTCTGAAGAAGCAGACTAAAGAAATGGTGAATTTTTAGATTCCCAAGCATAGCTGAGGTTGGATATGAAGTGTCTGACTGAAACAGAGAAATTATATAAAATTCTCCAAACAAAAAAATGAATCTCTAAGTGTTTTTCTGCAAGTCATATCTCACTGTGCTATCTTGTAAGTTTATATGACCTTAGAAAGAGATTGAACTATTTTGTTCTGGAAAACTGACTTGACCATTATACAAGACCTACAGTTGTAGACATTTAGAAGGACCACGATGAAGAAGCCAATTCACTGCCATATCTTGTAATAAGAACTCACCTTTGACAAGCCTTATCCACTCACAAATGAGCATTGTCACCAAAGATGATCCCAGATCTTTAAGGAAAATTTGTATTATGAAAGATAGCAAATCAAACATAAACCAAGGTGTTGATGTGGGAGGATCTAATAATTAGTAATTAGAAGAAAAATAGAGGTAAAGATCAGGAGATAATTTATATATATATATATATATATGCAGATATACAAAAATATATTTAGATTACTCATAGAAAATAAAAGACATAATGCAGCCATGAACAAAGCCACATCAAAACAAAACAAACAAAAATTTTTGAAAATTAGTGGCTTAATATCTAAGCTGGGGAAAAAGTGTTGAAATTGACCATAAATTAAAATTAAAAGGAAAAGGTAAATAGAATGTAGGAGAGAAACGTTAAGAGAAGTAAAAAATTAATCTAAGAAATCCAAAATGTATCAAATAAGAGTTCCAGGAGACAATAAGTTTAATTGTAAGGAAAAAAAATATCAAAAGTATGAGAATAGAAATTCTTCACTTGTTTCCATATTGAAACTTGAAAAGATAACTTGTTTCCATATAGAAAGGGCCTACTGAGTACTAAGCATAATGAATTTAAAAAGAAAAAAAAAAGCATAATGAATTTAAAAAGAAAAAAGAAAAAAAGGGCCCACTGAGTACTAAGCATAATAAATTTAAAAAGAGCCTGGGTGGCTCAGTGGGTTAAAGCCTCTGCCTTCCGCTCAGGTCATGATCCCGGGGTCCTGGGATCGAGCTCCACATCGGGTTCTCTGCTTATTGGGGAGCCTGCTTCCTCCTCTCTCTCTGCCTGCCTCTCTGCCTAGTTGTGATTTCTCTCTGTCAAATAAATAAAATATTAATAAAAAAAAGGAAAAAAGGGAGAAATATTAGTGTACCAAAGATAGAGAGTTCATAAAATTCACCTATGAGGAAAAACAAAAACAAAACAAGATTGAATATAAAGGACCAGGAGTCAGACTTATAAACAATAAGATTTATTTCTTGCAGATAAAAATATAGTGTCTTCAAAATACTAAGCAAAAAATATTGCCAAACTACAATAATATATCTGCAATATTAATAAATGTATGAGTGGAATAAGATAATTTTAAACATGCACAGTTTGATTAAATATTATTTTCCACATGTCTTTACACAGGAAGATACTAGATGACATGCTCCAGAAATGCAAGGGAATACATGGGAAAACTCAAAATAGGGGATCCAGGTAAGAAAAAAAAAATAAAATACGGAAATTATTTTAAAATATTAGAGAATTTATGTATTTTCTATTACTTCTACTAATTATTTCTATTTCATATTTAAAAAATAAGGAAATCCCCAAGATGGTGTGAAAAAAGCATCAAGATAACATGGAGGGAGAAAGCACTCCATACTGGATTCAGGGAATAACTCTCTCAGAGGAATTGCTCTGAGCAAACCAAAAAGAGGAACTTCCAGGTAACCTGATGTGTTTGAGGAAAGAATTAAGTATAGCTATCAATAAAACTAAGGCAACAGAAAATAAAAAAAAACAATTGTCCCAGGGAAATTCAAGTTATAAGAAAGGAAGTATAATCATGTTTTGATACATGGCTTGGCTATTGAATATTATTTATGTATCTATAACAATATAGAAAATAAATAATCTACTAAAAGAAATTATGTTTTTTTTTTCTCTTTGGGGTTAAAGAAACTGTATGTGTATGTAATAGTGAAGAGAGGCAATTTTCATGTTTTGTGATAAGAAGTCCATAGAAAATGACTGCCTTTTTTTAAAATTAAAAAATAATGGTATAAAAATATTTAGAAATATGAAGAGAAATGACATGCAGAAGAATGAGCTGAAATAATTAAGGTGATGATCTCCTGCATTCCAAAATCAGTCATATCTTGGGATGAGGCATTTTACTGGGGTAATGAGTAAATTGGTATGATGGCAGGATAAAGAGATGGACAGTCCTGAATAATCGATTTGCAAAGATTTTTTTTAGTAGGCTTTTCCCTATCAAAATAGCAAATCGTTGTAACTGTCCCAACATATGACAGCATAGATTTATAAAGATAGCCAGTAGCCACAGGCAGCTGTTTATGTTTAAATTACCAAAACTAAAATTAAATTAAAAACTCAGTTTCTCAGGCACATTATGGCATTACATTATTAGTTGTATCATATTTAGAATGCTAATATGCCAACACAATCCTAAGTAAAGATTCTAAAGATTCATGGTTGATGATTTGAAATAAGCTCAACAATTTACTTTTCAGGTATGGTGGATTGGACTAGAACTAGACTGATGAGGAAGTTTTGTAATAAGTGGCATGGTAAAGTCTTGAGATTACTCTTGCTAGGGAACACAGCTAAGGCAGTTAGATGAAATGATTTCCGTTAGAAAACAGTTGAAGTGAATCTTTCTCAAGAGCTATGAAAAGTATTAGCTTTCACCCTACCTTCAACCTAACAAGTTAACCTGCCATGGTTTCCTGCAGGCTGGCAGAAAACAGAACACTCCTAGGTCAGAGACAAAGGATTTCATTACTCACAGCATACTCAAGACACAGCAGGCAGATGAACTTCAAATTACTACCAATTCTCCTTGCACCCAAGTCCTACAGAAGTGACACAGAAAAGGGTCAAGGTATACGTCACATGCATGGCAGCTTCATTCCAGTGAGGACCCCTGGAGCCCATCCCTGGCAAATTTTTTAAAGAAGCTCCAAGCAAATGTAATCCATCTTCACCCGGAGGTAGACATCATCTTTATTATACTGGTTAGCAAGCAAATCTTTCCTCTGTCCTGGATAAACATTCTTTATCTTCCAAGGCTATTTTCTTGAAATCTTGAAAGATGGTCCAAAACCAAAACTGTCAGTACCTTTGTTCACAAGACATGCAGAAATGTGAGAGGTCTATGTAAAATTGTCTCACAATCATCTTTACACTGAAATTATGTGCATTTTTCTATAAAATACCATGATGAGTTCACTGTGTGATATGCATGTGCTAAGAAAATGAAAGTATCATTTTAAAAGTCATGATGCTCTTAGATATGTGGGAAAATAACTAGTGAGACCACTAGAAAACATATTTTATGAGTAAATGTTGCATTTGACATTACATAATTACATTTTCAGTATAGTCACAAATAGGAAAATGAATTTTAACTGAAAATAAGATAACATTTTTAAAAAGCTCTAAATTAAGACTAAATCTAAATAGGATAATTTCTCTTTTCACTAAAGCAAAAAATATTCAATGCGGCGGATCTGTAACAGATGAAGTTATCAATAAATAGCTACTAATGAAGAAGTCCAATAACAGAAAACAAATTCTTAAAGGAAAAGTAAGACTATCACTTAAATGCAATATACTTTCTCCATGTGTTTTGAACTAGCTTTTGATTTAGTATGTATATTTCATGACTATGATTTTTAATGTAATTTCAGCAGCAGTATGTTCCCTTTTTCTTTAGCTTAGTCAATGCTTATTTTTGCATCTCACAAATGAAAAAACAAGTTCTATGTAAGATAAAGAGATATATAAATATATTATCATATTCACATCATACATTTTCAAAAGGGATAATCGATCTATGTTATCTACATTTTCTGAAATGCAAGTTAATGTTGTCTAATATTAAGTTAATTACAGGGACTAAAATGATCACATTGGATATAGTGTCATTCATATACACAATATATTTATAATATAAAATATATAATATAAAACATTTACAATATTTTCTATACTAAAATACTATGTAGTATAACATACTTTACTAAAATAACTGAGCATAATTTTCCAAGTGAAAAATATAACAACCTGAGGGTTTTGAAGGGTCAGGGGTGGGAGGTTGGGGGAACAGGTGGTGGGTAATAGGGAGGGCACGTTTTGCATGGAGCACTGGGTGTTGTGCAAAAACAGTGAATACTGTTACGCTGAAAAAATAAATAAAATGGAAAAAAATATAATTACTAACTCAACATTTTGTTGAGTTTATAATTCCTTAGAAAGGTCTTAACACTGTCTTTTTTGTGTAGATATTGAAAATATTCTTCAGTGCTACCACAGAAAACAATGCCCCCTCCTTCAGTTAAGTAGCTAGTACATACTAATACTAGATAGAAAAAAGTTCCACCAAATTGACTTGGCTCCTTATGTTTTGTTTTTCCCTTTCAACAGGTATCAAAATAACTTATTTCTAACAGTTCTTGGAGTTTGAAAACAAAATTACATGGTCAGGCCTCAACTGAATTTCACAAACTGTCTTCTACGAAAGTGTGAAAATGTATCCCTTCATTCTCAACATCACAAGGGTTCCCTCCTTGTTGGGAACAAAACAGTCTTTAAAAGAGCCTTACATTTGGGACGAGTCAAGATGGCGGAGAAGTAGCAGGCTGAGACTACATCAGGTAGCAGGAGATCAGCTCGATAGTTTATCTAAATATTGCAAACACCTACAAGTCCAAAGGGAGATCGAGGAGAAGAATAACAGCAAAATCAAGAAACAGAAAATCAACCACTTTCTGAAAGGTAGGACTGGCGGAGAAGAGAATCCAAAATGATGGGAGGATAGTCTGCGGGAGGATGGGCTGGCTCCTGGCAAGTGGCAGAGCAACGGAGCACAAAATCAAGACTTTTACAAGTCTGTTCCACTAGGGGACATTGCTCCAGAGACTAAACGGGGGTGAAGCCCACGCAGGGTCAGCGTGGCCCCACGTCCTGCAGGGTCACAGAAGGATTGGGGGTGTCGGAGTGTTGCAGAGCTTGCAGGTGTTAGAATGGAGAAGCCGGCTACAGAGACAGAGCCGAGGACTGAACTCTCAGCTCGGGGTTACCTTGAACAGGTCGCAGGCTGGGTGAGCTCGGAGCACGGCTGGAGGCTGGGGATACGGGAGTGATTGGGTGCTGTCCTCTGGGGGCGCACTGAGGAGTGGGGCCCCGGGCTCTCCGGGCTCCTTCAGGCCAGAGACTGGGAGACTGCCCTTTTCATTCCCATCCTCTGGAACTCTACGGAAAGTGTTCATGGAACAGAAGCTCCCAAAAGCGAACCCGAGCGGATTACTTAGTCAGGCCCCGGTAAGGGTGGTGCAATTCCACCTTGGGCAAAGACACTTGAGAGTCACTAAAACAGGCCCTTCCCCCAGAAGATCAACAAAATATCCAGCCAGGACGAAGTTCATCTATCCAGGAAAGCAGGTTCAATACCTAGAACAGCAGCGGAATTCCACAGGAGGAGAAAGCAAAGCATGGAACTGATGGCTTTCTCCCCATGATTCTTTAGTCTTGCGGTTAATTCAATTTTTTTTTCAATTATTTTTTCTTTCTTTTTTCTTCCGCTGCTAAATTTTTTAAAAACGTTTACCCTTTCCTTTTTTAACGTTTTTTTGACTAGTTTATCTAGAATATATATTTTTTCTTTCTTTTTTATATTTTTTCTTTATTTGCTTTATTTTTTAACTTTTTTCTTTTTTCTTTTTTCCTGAACCTCTTTTTATCCCCTTTCTCCACCCTACAATTTGAGGTCTCTTCTGATTTGGTTACAGTGCATTTTTCTGGGGTCTTTGCCACCCTTTTAGTATTTTATTTGATCCTTCATATCCTCTTATCTGGACAAAATGACAAGGCAGAAAAAATCACTACAAACAAAACAACAAGAGGCAGTACCGAAGGCTAGGGACCTCATCAACACAGACATTGTTAATATGTCAGATCAAGAGTTCAGAATGATGATTCTGAAGGTTCTAGCCGGGCTTGAAAAAGGCATGGAAGATATTAGAGAAACCCTCTCTGGAGATATAAAAGCCCTTTCTGGAGAAATTAAAGAACTAAAATCTAACCAAGCTGAAATAAAAAAAAGCTATTAATGAGGTGCAATAAAAAATGGAGGCTCTCACTGCTAGGATAAATGAGGCAGAAGAAAGAATTAGTGATATAGAAGACCAAATGACAGAGAATAAAGAAGCTGAGCAAAAGAGGTTCAAACAGCTACTGGACCACAAGGGGAGAATTCGAGAGATAAGTGACACCATAAGACGAAGCAACATTAGAATAATTGGGATTCCAGAAGAAGAAAGAGAGAGGGGAGCAGAAGGTCTATTGGAGAGAATTATTGGAGAGAATTTCCCTAACATGGCAAAGGGAACAAGCATCAAAATCCAGGAGGTGCAGAGAACCCCCCCTCAAAATCAACAAGAATAGGTCCACACCCCTCAACTAATAGTAAAATTGACAAGTCTTAGTGACAAAGAGAAAATCCTGAAAGCAGCTCGGGAAAAGAAGTCTATAACATACAATGGTAAAAATATTAGATTGGCAGCAGACTTATCCACAGAGACCTGGCAGGTCAGAAAGAGCTGGCATGATATATTCAGAGCACTAAACGAGAAAAACATGCAGCCAAGAATATTCTATCCAGCTAGGCTATCATTGAAAAAAGGAAAGATAAAAAGCTTCCAGAACAAACAATAACTGAAAGAATTTGCAAACACCAAACCAGCTCTACAGGAAATATTGAAAGGGGTCCTCTAAGCAAAGAGAGAGCCTAAAAGTAGTAGATCAGAAAGGTACAGAGACAATATACAGTAACAATCACCTTATAGGCTAATAATGGCACTAAATTCATATCTCTCAATAGTTATCCTGAGTGTTAATGGGCTAAATGCCCCAATCAAAAGACACAGGGTATCAGAATGGATAAAAAAACAAAACCCACCTATATGTTGCCTACAAGAAACTCATTTTAGACGCGAAGACACCTCCAGATTTAAAGTGAGGTGGTGGAAAACAATTTACCATGCTAATGAACATCAGAAGAAAGGTGGGGTGGCAATGCTTATATCAGATCAATTAGATTTTAAGCCAAAGACTATAATAAGAGAGGAGGGAGGACACTATATCATACTCAAAGGGTCTGTCCAACAAGAAGATCTAACAATTTTAAATATCTATGCCCCTAACATGGGAGCAGCGAACTATATAAACCAATTAATGACAAAATCAAAGAAACACATTAATAATAATGCAATAATAGTCGGAGACTTTAACACTCCCCTCACTGAAATGGACAGATCATCCAAGCAAAAGATCAACAAGGAAATAACTGGACCAGATGGACATCACAGATATATTCAGAACATTTCATCCCAAAGCAATAGAATACACATTCTTCTCTAGTGCACATGAAACATCCTCCAGAATAGATCACATCCTGGGTCACAAATCAGGTCTCAACCGGTATCAAACGATTAGGATCATTTCCTGCATATTTTCAGACCACAACGCTCTGAAGCTAGAACTCAATCACAAGAGGAAAGCTGGAAAGAACCCAAATACATGGAGACTAAACAGCATCCTTCTAAACAATGAATGGGTCAACCAGGAAATTAAAGAAGAATTGAAAAAATTCATGGAAACAAAAGATAATGAAAACACAATGGTTCAAAATCTGTGGGATACAGCAAAGGCAGTCCTGAGAGGAAAATATATAGTGGTACAAGCCTTTCTCAAGAAACAAGAAAGGTCTCAAGTACATAAACTAACCCTACACATAAAGGAGCTGGAGACAGAACAAGAAATAAACCCTAAACCCAGCAGGAGAAGAGAAAACATAAAAATCAGAGCAGAAATCAATGAAATAGAAACCAAAAAAAAAAAAAAAATAGAAAAAAATCAATGAAACTAGGAGCTTGTTCTATGAAAGAATCAATAAGATTGATAAACCCCTGGCGAGACTTATCAAAAAGAAAAGAGAAAGGACCCAAATAAATAAAATCATGAATGAAAGAGGAGAGATCACAACTAACACCAAAGAAATACAGACATTATAAGAACATACTATGAGAAACTCTATGCCAACAAATTTGAGAATCTGGAAGAAATGGATGCATTCCTAGAGACATAAACTACCACCACTGAACCAGGAAGAAATAGAAAATCTGAACAGGCCCATAACCAGTAAGGAGATTGAAACAGTCATCAAAAATCTCCAAACAAACAAAAGCCCAGGGCCAGACGGCTTCCCAGCGGAATTCTACCAAATATTTAAAGAAGAACCAATTCCTATTCTCCTGAAACTGTTCCAAAAAATAGAAATGGAAGGAAAACTTCCAAACTCATTTTATGAGGCCAGCGTCACCTTGATCCCAAAACCAGACAAGGATCCCACCAAAAAAGAGAACTACAGACCAATATCCTTCATGAACACAGATGCAAAAATTCTCACCAAAATACTAGCCAATAGGATTCAACAGTACATTAAAAGGATTATTCACCACAACCAAGTGGGATTTATTCCAGGGCTGCAGGGTTGGTTCAACATCAGCAAATCAATCAATGTGATACAACTCATTCATAAAAGAAAGAACAAGAACCATATGATACTCTCAATAGATGCTGAAAAAGCATTTGACAAAGTACAGAATCCCTTCCTGATAAAAACTCTTCAAAGTGTAGGGATAGAGGGCACATACCTCAATATTATCAAAGCCATCTATGGAAAAACCCACCGCAAATATCATTCACAATGGGGAAAAACTGAAAGCTTTTCCGTTAAGGTCAGGAACACGGCAGGGTTGTCCATTATCACTACTGCTATTCAACATAGCACTAGAAGTCCTAGCCTCAGCAATCAGACAACAAAAAGAAATTAAAGGCATCCAAATCGGCAAAGAAGAAGGCAAACTATCACTCTTCGTAGATGATATGATACTATATGTGGAAAACCCAAAAGACTCCACTCCAAAACTGCTAGAACTTGTACAGGAATTCAGTAAAGTGTCAGGATATAAAATCAATGCACAGAAATCAGTTGCATTTCTCTACACCAACAAGACAGAAGAAAGAAAAATTAAGGAATCAATCCTATCTATAATTGCACCCAAAGCTATAAGATACCTAGGAATAAACCTAACCAAAGAGGCTAAGAATCTATATGCAGAAAACTATAAAGTACTCATGAAAAAAATTGAGGAAGACACAAAGAAATGGAAAAATGTTCCATGCTCCTGGATTGGAAGAATAAATATTGTGAAAATGTCCATGCTACCTAAAGCAATCTACACATTTAATGCAATCCCTATCAATATCCCATCCATTTTTTTCAAAGAAATGGGAAAAATAATCCAAAAATTTATATGGAACTAGAAAAGACCTCAAATAGCCAAAGGAATATTGAAAAAGAAAGCCAAAGTTGGTGGCATCACAATTCCGGACTTCAAGCTCTATTACAAAGCTGTCATCATCAAGACAGCATGGTACCAGCACAAAAACAGATACATAGATCAATGGAACAGATTAGAGAGCCCAGAAATAGACCCTCAACTCTATGGTCAATTAATCTACAACAAAGCAGGAAAGAATGTCTGATGGAAAAAAGACAGCCTCTTCAATAAGTGGTGCTGGGAAAATTGCACAGCCACATGCAGAAAAATGAAATTGGACCACTTCCTTACACCACACATGAATGTAGACTCAAAATGGATGAAGGACCTCAATGTGAGAAAAGAATCCATCCAAATCCTTGAGGAGAACACAGGCAGCAACCTCTTCGACCTCAGCCGCAGCAGCATCTTCCTAGGAACATCAGCAAAGTCAAGGGCAGCAAGGGCAAAAGTGAACTATTGGGATTTCATCAAGATCAAAAGCTTTTGCACAACGAAGGAAACAGTTAACAGATCCAAAAGACAACTGACAGAATGGGAGAAGATATTTGCAAATGACATATCAGATAAAGGGCTAGTGTCCAAAATCTATAAGGAACTTAGCAAACTCAACACCCAAAGAACAAACAATCCAATCAAGAAATGGCCAGAGGACATGAACAGACATTTCTGCAAAGAAGACATCCAGATGGCCAACAGACACATGAAAAAGTGCTCCACATCACTCGACATCAGGGAAATACAAATCAAAACCACAATGAGATATCACCTCACAACAGTCAGAATGGCTAAAATTAACAAGTCAGGAAATGAGAGATGCTGGCGAGGATGCGGAGAAAGGGGAACCCTCCTACACTGTTGGTGGGAATGCAAGCTGGGGCAACTACTCTGGAAAACAGCATGGAGGTTCCTCAAAATGTTGAAAATAGAACTACCCTATGACCCAGCAATTGCACTACTGGGTATTTACCCTAAAGATACAAACCTAGTGATCCGTAGGGGCACGTGCTCCCGAATGTTTATCGCGGCAATGTCTACAGTAGCCAAACTATGGAAAGAACCTACATGTCCATCAACAGCTGAATGGATAAAGAAGAGGTGGTATATATACACAATTCAATAGTATGCAGCCATCAAAAGAAATGAAATCTTGCCATTTGCGAGAACGTGGATGGAACTAGAGAGTATCATGCTTAGTGAAATAAGTCAATCGGAGAAAGACAACTATCATATGATCTCCCTTATATGAGGACGTGGAGTTGCAACATGGGGGTTGGGGCATAGGAGAAGAATAAATGAAACAAGATGGGATTGGGAGGGAGACAAACCATAAGTGACTCTTAATCTCACAAAACACACTGGGGGTTGCTGGGGGGAGGGGGGTTGGGAGAGGGGGAGGTGGTTTATGGACATTGGGGAGGATATGTGCTATGGTGAGTGCTGTGAAGTGTGTAAACCTGGCAATTCACAGACCTGTACTCCTGGGGATAAATATACATTATATGCTTATAGAAAAAAATAAGAAATTAAAAAAAAGAGCCTTACATTTTATATTCTACAAAAGAATGCCAATGATTTGATAGTTCAGGAAATAACATGAGAAAATCCCCAGTTGTTAGATGTTCAGTATTCTTCTTTTTTTGTTCCAGAAGATATTTCATTTTCTTTAAGATTTTATTCATTTATGTGAATGAGAGAGAGCATGAATTGGGGGGAAAACAGAGGGAGAGGGAGAAGTAGACTCCCTGCTAAACAGGGAGCCCAATGTGGGACTCAATCCCAGAATTCAGGATCATGACTTGAGCCAAAGGAAGAGGCCCAACCGACTGAGCCACCCAGGTGTGCTCCATAAGATATTTCAATCAATGTGAATGTTCCATTTAAATTTGGAGTCTGTGCCATCGTAGATGACAACAATACAAACAAGTGAGAAACAGCACCATTCCCAGGATAACAAAGTGTTTAACCTAACTTGTCATATCCATTGCATTTTTCTTTCTCATCAGTTATCCAACTAATTGAAGAGTAAGGGACACTCAGATGTTTAAACAAAATCTAATTCAGTCAAAATTGTATGTAGAAAATTTTTGCCTTTCTCTTTTCAACTTTTTTCTTTCAGAGGAGACTAGCTGCTTCTGCTTTTAACTTGTGGATATTCAGTGGAAGTGTCCCGTTTTTCTAGGTATTCAAATGTGGACCCAGGACCAGAAGCACTGGCATTAACCAGCTCAAAGCTATTGAGAATGCAGAATCTCAGATTCTACTCTAGACTCACTCCATCACTCCATCAGAAGTTATAGTTTAATTAATTCCCTGGCAATTTATAAAAATGTTAAAGTTTTAGAGGCATGATCAATACCAGGGATCTGCACTCCGTTATCAACACCAAACCATAACCAGTACTTCATTTCAGTTCTAAAATGTGCTTATTAATGTTTTGTGACAACAAGAAAATATAATTAATAAACCTACCCATGTGTCTATAGCTATTTACGATCTTTATGTTGTTCTTCTGCATGAAACTATTATGTCCTCATTTTTAAGGAATTCAGAAACACAATGGTTTGCCCTCCAAACACCAACCTCAGGGGTTGTAGTTTTTTTTTTTTTTTTTAAAGATTTTATTTATTTATTTATTTGACAGAGAGAAATCACAAGAGAGGCAGGCAGAGAGAGAGGAAGGGAAGCAGGCTCTCCGCCGAGCAGAGAGCCCGATGTGGGACTCGATCCCAGGACCCCGAGACCATGACCCGAGCCAAAGGCAGCGGCTTAACCCACTGAGCCACCCAGGCGCCCTCAGGGGTTGTAGTTTAAGGCAGTGTTCCTGGTCAGCAGAAACTTTTGGCTCCTTATGCAATTAGATGGCTTCCCAACCATATTCCCAGGGTGATTCAAAACTTTAGTATAGAATTTCCACTCTATATTTTGATTATTTTATGTGCTTGCCTCCCATAAGTAGAAATATCTATGTCTTACCCATGTTATATTTCCAGGGTAAATGCCTAAATGACTTTCATTTTCTCTGTGCTTATCTTTCTCAGCAACCCAAATCACTTGCCATTTTTTATAGGTCTCATATGTAAATACAAATGATCCTGCGATGCAGATAATTCTTATTAGGATTAGCAGTAATATGTTATTTACTTAACCTTACTATCACACCAGAAACTGTGATAAGTCTTACTGTCAAAGACCCATGCGTCCATTGTGTGAACCCAGGGAACACACTTCCCACTAAGAATCAAGCTTTTCCATAACACATTAGGCTCATCACTCACAAGACCTGTTCTTTATTCTTCAGCTAACCTACCTGATACCAATTGTTCTCCTCCTCCTTCTTTTTTTTTTTTGTCTACATATTTCTGAATTCTTGACTTACACCACGTACTTGACATATCTGCTAATGATATCCAGACTCTCCCAGTTCCCTGAATTCTGAGACACTGCAGTGATCCCTCTGTGAACAAACATCTTGCTGCCTGTCAGAGTTGTGGCACTGCAAGCAACCTGGAATTCTCCTAACACCATGCCATAGACTTCATCAGAATGCCTCAAATGGCAAGAATTTTATAGAACATATTTTGTTTTATTAACCCTTTTATGCACTATTCTTTTTCACCCACCACAGCTGGGTTGGTTTTGCCAATCTTTATCCAACTTTTTGGATCCTTTCCATGTAATCAACTTGGAAAGGTCCTATACTTGAACTCAAGCTCTTTTAAACTTACATGCTGGGACATATAGCCGGACTTACAAATGAATAAATAAATGAATCTTGGGGCACCTGGGTGGCTCAGTGGGTTAAAGTCTCTGCCTTCGGCTCAGGTCATGATCCCGGGATCCTGGGATCGAGCCCCACATCGGGCTCTCTGCTCCACAGGGAGCCTGCTTCCTCTTCTCTCTCTGCCTGCCTCTCTGCCTAGTTGTGATTTCTTTCTGTCAAATAAATAAAATATTAAAAAATAAAATAAAATAAATGAATCTTACATATAAAGTTGTTATTGTAGGCCATGTCCTTGAAATTTTAATTATTGGCCTGGGATATTTTTATAATCATCTTAGTACAAGAGTTTTCTATAAACACGTAGACAAGGCTGAAGTGCAAGGCATGGAGTTTTGTCTCAGACATAAACACAGCAGAGGAGACTTAGTATTGTCTAAACATTCAGGGAAGTCTCCCTGAAGGAAATGATTTCTGAGGTGAGACTTAAGTGTGATAATGAGTTTTTCCGGGTATAAAGGGAGTGGTGGGCTCACAAGGCGGTGAAAATGTAGAACCAGAAAAAGTAATGTGTCATGAAAAAACTATCACCATGTTGAGGGAAGTATAGTTAAAATGATTTTAACTTAAAGGTATATAAAAAGTAGAAAAAGTGTGACCTGAAGATGGAGTATTTTACATACCCTGTATGTGAGATTATATTTTGTCCTCTTCAGCTGTGGACTGTGAATGTTATATCAGAATTCCCTAGGGAGATCTGCTATGTTAGAGGGTGCCCCTTCCATAATTTTTCATGTAGTGTCTCTAACTTTGGAAACTGGGGGGGGGAGAAAAAGACAAAACAGTCAAAACAAAACTCTGAAAATTATGTTTCTTGTGACCAGGTTTGAAAACAATCCCTATGTGAAGGAGTTATTTGAAGGTTTTTAAGGATATGTGTGATCCAGTCAGACTGATCTTTCAGACTGAACATTAATAGAAATATGGTGATTTTAAAGTAAAGAAGGGAGGAGCCGAGATGATCTCCCTGATATGAGGACATGGAGAAGCAACATGGGGAGGTAGGGGGATAGGAGAAGAATAAATGAAACAAGATGGGATTGGGAGGGAGACAAATCATAAATGACTCTTAATCTCACAAAACAAACTGGGGGTTGCTGGGGGGAGGTGGGATTGGGAGAGGGGGAGCGGGCTATGGACATTGGGGAGGGGAGGCGAACCATAAGAGACTATGGACTCTGAAAAACAACCTGAGGGTTTTGAAGGGTCAGGGGTGGGAGGTTGGGGCAACCTGAGGGTTTTGAAGGGTCAGGGGTGGGAGGTTGGGGGAACAGGTGGTGGGTAATGGGGAGGGCACGTTTTGCATGGAGCACTGGGTGTTGTGCAAAAAGAATGAATACTGTTACGCTGAAAAAATAAATAAAATGGAAAAAAAATGGAAAAAAAATAAAAAAATAAAGTAAAGAAGGGAAAGCTTTTCACCATTGAATTTTTTGTATACTTTAATTATTTATTTTGCTCATTATGGAGCTTACAGTATTAGAATATGTGTCTAATATATTTAAAGACTCTTGCATATTTTGTTCATTGATTTCATTGTTTTTAGTATTTAAAAGTACATGTGACATATCAGAGATGTCCAATAAATATTGGTTCAACTAAATGTGGCCAGTTCATGATGAACAGGTAGAAAAAAAACACTAATTTTTAATCATAATCTAGCAAAAGTGCAAATAACAAATGTGATTATAAAATATTGCGAAATAGTCACTGACAACTCTAAATACCATATGGAAATTTAAAATTGTATAGTTCAGGGGCATCTGGGTGGCTCAGTGGGTTAAAGCCTCTGCCTTCAGCTCAGGTCATGATTCCCAGGGTCCTGGGATCGAACCCCACATCGGGCTCTCTGCCCTGCAGGGAGCCTGCTTCCCTTCCTCTCTCTCTGCCTGCCTCTCTGCCTACTTGTGATCTCTGTCTGTCAAATAAATAAATAAAATCTTTAAAAAAAATAAAATAAAATTGTATAGTTCAGTTTTAATCTGTGCATTACTCATAAAGTTGCTCGATGATATTTATTAAAGGAGAATCTGAGCAAAGATATTCTCTGAGAAGCAGAGAAGCAAAACTACAACGAAACAATTGATTATAAGATATGTCTTTTTTATTAAGATAAAAGGGGGGATTTCTAAAGTTTGAAATACATAAATATGTGTATTAATTCCCTTCCAGAATATTCCCTTTAAGATTAATTAATTAATTAATGAGAAAAATATCCCAAATGATTCAGTAGATGGTATTCATATCTTTCAATCTAGCTCTCTCTGGTCATGAACATAACTGCATAGAGGTTACCTATGGTTGTATTTAAAGTTAATGGAGCTTTTGAATGTTGGAGTCACAGGGGACAGGCTTGAAATTCATGTTCTGTAATACATGGTATTTGTAAAATATACCACGAAATACAAAATTGGTTCATTCTCTGGTTTTCATTGTCTTTGTAATAGTCACTGTTAGGTTTTGATTATATTTATATAATCTGATGAAGATTATCTGCTGCAAATTTCATGGTGATGAATTTGGTTAAAAATAGAAAATTTAATAAAAAATACAATTTAACGGAACTCTAAAGTAAAGTGTCTTTTATCAAAATGTTACTGTTTATGTACATTTTTCTTTTTCTTTTTTTTTAAGATTTTATTTATTTTTCAGAGAGAGAGAGAGAGAGGGAGAACATAAGCAGGCCGAGCAGCAGGCAGAGGCAGAGAGAGAAGCAGACTCCCCACTGAGCAAGGAGCCTGATGTGGTACTCGATCCCAGGACCCTGGGATCATGACCTCAGTTGAAGGCAGTGTCTTAACCAACTGAGCCACCCAGGCGTCCCTACATTTTTCTTTTTTAAGTTACTTTGCTCAGGTATAATATGATGTAATAAAATGCCAGTTTTTTGGTACAGATTGAGGTGTTTTGACAATGCAGAGGATGATTAACTGTTTACATACATCCACAACCAAGATCAAAGCATTTTCATCACCTTTAAATGTTCTGGTGTTCCCCTTTGCAGTTAATCTCCCCTACTTCCAGTCCCATACAACCTTAATGTGTTTCTATCACTGTAGATTAGCTCTGATTGTTTTAGAATTTCCTATAGGTGGAGTCATGATTTCTTTTGTGTCTGGCATTTTTTTTTCCTCCCTGCTCAAGACAAAATTGTTGTGATCCATCCATATTGTTGCATGCATCATGAGTTCCTTTATTTTTATTGCTCAGTAGATTTACATTTTCTGGTTATAGCACAATATGTTTATCCATCCACCTATTGGGAGGCATTTGGGTTGTTTTTAGTTTCTGGCCATTATGAATATGAATGTTATAGATATTTGTGTATAAATTTTTTGTTTAGAGTTGTAGACATGTGTCATCATTTCTTTTAGATAAATACTTAGGAGTTGAAAACATGAGTGAATATTTCACTTCATAGAAAACCATCAAACAATTTTCTAAAGTATTACACAAATTTACCTGTCAATCAGTCAAGTAAAAGAGTTTCATTTGCTTCTAGAGTTTTTGCAAATATTTGATATCAGTATTTTTATTTTAGTTATTCCAGTAGATGTGTAGTGGCATCTCATTGTGCTTTTAACTTAAATGGATAATGATGTTAATCATCCTCTTTTACTAGTTTATTCATTATTCCATGTATTTTTTGTAAATTATATGTTCAAAACTTACCTATTTTTATGAGCTTGTTTTAATATTTTACTCATTAACCTTTTCATAACAATTTTACAATTTTTCAAGTTCCATAAAATCACCTTGACATTTTTATTTGCATGTCATTCATGAAACAGTTATTCAAAACTATTTATATGTTTTCTATATTCCAGACACTTTTCAAGGACTATGGATATCACACTGAATAAAGCTAACACACTCCTTTGGTTTTGGATATTATATTCTAGTAGCAGAAGAAATAATGAAGTAAAGATAGATTGGATAAATATATATTTGCATACATACATACATTAATAGTGATAATACTGTAAGGCAAGTAGTGGCATCACAGATTTCACTTAAAAAGTGTCATCATAGATTTCATTTTTTAGAAAGTGAAATTGAACATAGAGCAAAATGAATTTGGAGATTAAGCTTTTTTTGATAACTGGGGGAAAAAAGAGGTCTGAACAAAGGGGAGAACTAGTGTCAGTGGCTGAGAGAGGTGTATGTTTGATGTTTCTAGAGACACTGAGAAAGCTAGTGTGGGTGAATAGAAATGAGCAAGTGTAAAATGACAGAGAAATCAATATAGATATATTTAACAATCTTTAAGGAATCACACTGAACTCTGTGGTGACAGGTTCATGGGATGGATACAGAGAAAAGAAGCTATTTCAAGGTCACTTGGGTGGCTCAGTCAGTCAAGCATACCACTATTGATTTGGGCTCAGGTCACGGTTCCAGGGTTGTGGGACTGAACCCTGCATCTGGCCCCCTGTATAGATCCTCCCTAGAATTCTCTCTCTTCCTCTCCCTTTGTCCTTCCCTGCTAATTCTCTCTCTCTCTAAAGAAGGAGGAGGAAGAGGAGGACAAGAGGAAGAAGGAGAAAAAGGAGGAGTAGGAGGAGGAGAAAGAGAAGAAGGAGAAGATGGAGAAGCTTTTCCTATAATTAAAGAACCCATTATAGGTGGCAAAATGGCTTCAGGTCTGCATATTTTTAGAATACAGAAGCAAGAGAAATGTGTGATGGCTGGATATAAGATGATAGAAGCATTTGTCAACATAGACTGGTGGAACAGAGCAGAGAGCCCAGACATGGGCCCTCAACTCTATGGTCAAATAATCTTTGACAATGCCAGAAAAAAAAAATACACATTGGAAAAAAAGACAGTCTTTTCAATAAATTGTGCTGGGAAAATTGGAGAGCTATGTGTAGAAGAATGAAACTCGACCATTCTCTTATACCATACACAAAGATAAACTCAAAATGGATAAAAGACTTCAATGTGAGGCAGGAATCTATCAAAATCCTAGAGCAGAACATAGGCAGTAACCTCTTCAACATTGGCCACAGCAACTTCTTTCAAGATATTTCTCCAAAGGCAAAGGAAACAAAAGCAAAAATGAACTTTTGTGGGGCGCCTGGGTGGCTCAGTGGGTTAAAGCCTCTGCCTCCAGCTCAGGTCATGATCCCGGGATACTGGAATCCAGCCCAGCATCAGGCTTTCTGCTCAGCGGGGAGCCTGCTTCTCCTTCTCTCTCTCTGCCTGCCTCTCTGCCTACTTGTGATCTCTCTCTCTGTCAAATAAATAAATAAAATCTTTAAAAAAAAAAAAAAAGAAAGTGAACTTTTGGTACTTCATCAAAATCAAAAACTTCTGCACAGCAAAGGGAACAGCCAACAAAACAAAGAAACAACCCACCTGGGACGCCTGGGTGGCTCAGTGGTTTAAGCTGCTGTCTTCGGCTCAGGTCATGATCTCAGGGTCCTGGGATTGAGCCCCGCATCAGGCTCTCTGCTCCGCAGGGAGCCTGCTTCCCTCTCACTCTCTCTGCCTGCCTCTCTGCCTACTTGTGATCTCTCTCTGTCAAATAAATAAATAAAATCTTAAAAAAAAAAAAAAAAGAGAGAGAGACAACCCACCGAATGGGAGAAGATAATTGCAAATGATGCTACAGACAAAGGTCTGATATCCAAGATCTAGAAAGAACTCCTCAAACTTAATACACACAAAACAGATAATCACATCAAAAAATGGACAGAAGACATGAACAGAAGGTTTTCCAAAGAAGACATACATATGGCTAACAGGCACATTAAAAAATGGTCATCATCATTAGCTATCAGGGAGATTCAAATCAAAACTGCATTGAGATATCAGCTTACACCAGTTAGAATAGCCAAAATCAACAGGACAGTAAACAAGTGTTGGAGAGGATGTAGAGAAAGGGGAACGCTCTTACACTGTTGGTGGGAATTCAATTTGGGGCAGCCACCTTGGAAAACAGTGTAGAGATTCCTTAAGAAACTAAAAATAGAGCTACCTTATGACCCTACAATTGTACTACTGGGTATTTACCTCAAAGATACAGATGTAGTGAAAAGAAGGGCCATCTGTACCCCATTGCTCATAGCAGCAATGGCCACAGTCACCAAACTGTGGAAAGAACCAAGATGTCCTTCTGTGGATGAATGGATAAAGAAGATATGGTCCATATATACAATGAAGTATTATGCCTCCATCAGAAAGGATGAATACGCAACTTTTGTATCAACATGGATCGGACTGATGGAGATTATGCTGAGTGAAATAAGTCAAGCTAAGAGAGTCAAGTATCACATGGTTTCACTTACACGTGGAGCATGAGGAAGAACACGGAGGACATTGGGAGATGGAGAGAAGGGAGTTGGGGGAAATCGGAGGGGAAGACAAACCATGAGAGACTGTGAACTCTGAGAAACAAACTGAGGATTTTGGAGGGGAAGGGTTTAGGGGGTTAGGTGAGCCTGGTTGTGGGTATTATGGAGGGCACGTATTGCATGGAACACTGGGTGTGGTGCATAAACAATGAATTTTGGAGCACTGAAAAGAAAAAAAATAAAATGAAAAAAAAAGATTTGTTAAAACCTATAGAACGTGCAACACCAAGAGTAAACTCTAATGTAAACTATGGAATTCAGGTGACAATGATGTGTCAATGCAGGCTCATTAATTATATCAAATCTACCACTCCGGTCCAGGATGGTGATATCAGGAGAATGTTGTATATGTGTAGAGATAAGGGAGTATATGGGAACTCAGTAGTTTCTACTCAGTTTTGCTGTGAACCTAAAATTATTCTAAAAAATAAAGTTTATTAATAAATAAATAGATGAAGGTTGTCTAAAGTAATTAGGAAAATGGAGTTGCCATTTCTGAAGATGAAGATACTATGAAGAAAGATTTCCTATTATGTTGAAACTCATGAATTTAATTGTGGACAAGCTAAGTGGAGTATATCTATCAGGTTTGCAAGTGGCAATATTACACAGGTACTTAGAAGTATGACTCAGAAGTTCAGAAATAAGATCTAGGCTGGAAATAAAAATTTAGAAAATGCAAGTGTACTGATTGTTTTTACATTTGTGGAGATATCACCACTTAAAAATTAGTAGAAATAGAAACTGCAATATTTCAAGATCAGCAAGGTGAGGAGAAACCACCCAAAGGAAATAGAAAAGGAGCTGGCAGGGAGGAAAAACAGCCAAAATAAGACACAACAACTGATCATTGGATTTGGCCACTTGAAATTTATTGATATCATAGACAAGGGAATTTTTGAAGTAGTGGGGAATGAAAGTTTAATTGGTTTGTATTCAAGAGGGAAATGAGAGAAAAGTTGTTCAACTTCTATAGGACAAACTGGATAAACCAGTTTATTCCAGGGTATCTTCAAAATACATATATATCAGTAAAGAAAACTACCATTACAACCTATAATCTACAATTAATAGTATGAAAAATCATAAAGACAGAGAAAGCAATAAACTTTAACTTCATGTGAAAAATGAGGAAATGAATTTCTAGAAACAGGAGAACCAACCACCATGCCAGAGCATAGAACTGGGAAAAAACTAGGCAGGAAAGAATATAAATTAATATGGATTATGTTCTTTCTAGTAGCTACTTAGAAATATAACTTCATGATTCTTGTGTGTGTGCCATCTGGCCAAAGTTGTTACATAAATAACCTTTGCATGTGTATATTCTTTTTGAGACTTATTGATGAAATATTTGTTATTTCATATAGATAATTTAAAAATATTAGCCATTGAAAACTGATTTCTTTTGCTATTCCCCAAAATTAATGCTTGATTTATGCAAACAGATTTTTAAAAGCTTATTTATTGAATCTATCTTATGGGAAACTAAGTGAAAGATTTAGCCTAAATTAAATTTCTGTTGTGTTTGTCTCACATGTTTATGTAAAAATTGAAATTTCCAATTATAAAACTCATAATGAGAATTTAACAGAATTTGACAATTATGTTATGCAACTTGAAATGCTTAGAAAAATACTGCATAAGTATATATGTAATTTGAGAATTTGTTTCTAAATAACATGTAAATAATGTGGCAATTATTCCAGAGGAGATTAGTTTATTGTTTCATTAGCCTGCTTAGATACTGAGATTTTATTAATGCATAAGATATATTCAATCTTCCATGACGATATTCAGCTTAGAAAATGAGAAAGATTAATAATGTTTTTATTTTAAAACGAAACTTTGTATATATACACACAGTAGGTAAAAAATTAAAATAGCTCTTCCATCATGCAAAGAAGGAATCCAGTGCTTTGTTTTCTCTTTGTTTTTGTTTTTTGGTTTTGTTTTATTTATTTATTTATTTATTTATTTGAGAGAGAGATCACAAGCAGGAGAGAGGCAGGCAGAGAGAGAGGGGAAAGCAGGCTCCTTGCTGAGCAGAAAGCCCGATGAGGGGCTCAATTCCAGGACCTTGAGACCATGACCTGAGCCGAAGGCAGAGGCTTAACCCACTGAGCCACCCAGGTGCCCCAGTGCTTTGTATTTCTTATTTAACTTACCTAATTGAAATTGCATACTAAAATAAAATGTCCTTTACAAATATAAACATTGTCAAAAAATAATCCACAGGTTGCCAAAGAAATGAAATCTCAGAACTACAATTAGAGACTATGTGAGTTGAGGGGAAAGAAATGGAAAGTTCTGAATTTGAAATTATTAGGCTCTACTCCCTTGATAGCAAATCATACCATTTCCTTACTAACTTAAACAGGTGTAATAATTACATTAAAGAATGTGTGGCAGAATATTTTAGAAAATACAAAACCCTAAAAATATATATCTGATATTACTAACTTTTACATAATATATATGATTTTTATGTATCAAATGCATCACAGGTCAGACATAGAAGAAAATGCATATAACACAAAGCTGCAGAGTATAACATTTGCATACTCAGGTCTTATTAAATAAAACTTTGAATATGTTTATACTTATTTATATTTTATATTACACTATACATTACAGGTAATATTTATATATTGCTATTAATGCAATCCTTTGACTTGATTTTTTTTTTCTTAAAAATAGAATAAGCACTGTGCTCAGACTAAAACACAAGTAGACCTCAGCCAGAGGAGCTAGCCACCTGGTAGCAATGAAATAATGCACTGTGGTGAGTCCATCTCAAATTAGTTCTATTAATAAAGTCCATAGATTTCAGTGTTTCAGTGAAATTCACTCTCCAGGAATGGTTATGACAAAAATGAGACTTAGAGATGCGTTATCAGGGTGCAATTTAGGTAGATTGAGGATTATAGTATTACAGTATTGTTAAATTGAGGGGAAAAAGCAAATGCATTCCCAAAACTCTGCCCAAATTACTGTTTTGGACAGGGTAAGGTGGACAAACTCTAACTGTGGGATAAATCCATGTGGAAAAAGAAGCAGATGCCGGGGCGCCTGGGTGGCTAAGTGGGTTAAGCCGCTGCCTTCAGCTCAGGTCATGATCTCGGGGTCCTGGGATCGAGTCCCACATCGGGCTCTCTGCTCAGTGGAGAGCCTGCTTCCCTTCCTCTTTCTCTGCCTGCCTCTCTTGTGATTTCTCTCTGTCAAATAAATAAATCTTTAAAAAAAAAAAAAAAAAAAAAAGAAGCAGATGCCTTCAACACCAGTAGTCACTCCTTTTTAGCACATCACTATGTTACAGGCCTTCTAATCCTTACCTACAACTCCATTACCCTGACACAATCAAAAACCCTTTCATATTCTCTAAAAAATGGTTAAAGTCCATTTGCCTGAGGCTTAGTCTTGATTTGATTTTACAACAACTCCCTACACCTGCCCCCATACATAACAAAAAATCTGTCTATCAATGTGTGGTGGTGGTTACATATGGTTCCTTTTCTTTGTGACAAAGCTTTTTATTTATTTTATAGAGATACAAGGCACAAATGTATATGTTAACTCACAAATGCTCATTTTTCTTAAAGGGTAATAAAAATATCAAATGTAAAAGACTAACAAGAGGATTTTTATTTTGCTTTGTTTCTATTTTAATAGGGAAAATCCTTTAAAAAGGTAAACATCATTCTGGATTCCAACAGAAAAGAGCTTTCTGCCTGAGGCAAGAACAAACAATGAAAAGGCTTCAGTAAAAGTAGTTACAAAATAAGTGACTTTTGTAGATTCCAACATTTTTATGAGTTAGATTTACTTTCATCTGAGTTATAAGGCTAGATACAAGCCTCAAAGCTCGTGATTATGATGTTATTTTTTCTCATTTAAAAGAGTTCAATTTGTTATAAAGGTATTTTATTCCTAGAAGATTCATTAGTCCAGGTATTAAGGTATATGAGATAGTACTTCATAACTCTGCTGTACATAAAAATAGTCTAGAAGGCTTTTTTGTTTGTTTGTTTTAATTTTTTTTAATTTTTTAAATAAACATATAATGTATTATTAGTCCCAGGGGTACAGGTCTGTGAATCACCAGGTTTACACACTTCACAGCACTCACCATAGTACATACCCTCCCCAATGTCCATAACCCTACCACCCTACCCCCCTGCCCCTGGCCCCACTCAGTTTGTTTTGTGAGATTAAGAGTGTCTTATGGTTTGTCTCCCTCTGGATCCCATCTTGTTTCATTTCCTTTCCTACCCCCCCAAACCCCCTACATTGCATCTCCACTTCCTCATATCAGGGAAATCATATGATAGTTGTTTTTCTCCGATTGACTTATTTTGCTCAGCATAGTACGCTCTAGTTCCATCCACATCGTTGCAAATGGCAAGATTTCATTTCTGTTTGTTTGTTTTTAATACTGAACTTCTTGGCCCATTCTCAGAGATTCATAAGTCAGAGAAAAAGTAAAGTAGCCCTTGTAATTCTGATATGGGTTGTCCATAAGCACCCACATGTTGAAAAAACACTGCTTTTGACATTGTTTACTGATGATCACATAAAAAGCCACTTCTTTGGTGTGAGCACTGAGAACATTCTTTGGCAATTTTCTCTGCTATGAGCCTCATTAAAAATAACAAACATTTTTCCTAGGTGTACTACCTTGTTGAAGCCTCACAACTATCATGTGCTAAAGACATTATCTTTATCACAATTTTTAAATTGAGGGGACTGAAACTCAGGCAGTGTAGGTAATATACTCCTATTCACATTCATTCAGGAAATAACAATCAGGCACCTTTTATGAGGTCAGACATTTTTCTTGACAGTTAGCAAACTGCTGTGAATGAAACAAATCCAATCCTTGTTCTTAAGGTGGAACATAACTACAGACAGAAAAAATAAAATATAAACACATAAATGTAAGAATGAGATCATTTCAATGGTTTGCAGAAAATACTGTAAGACAATAAATGTAAATTAGGTGTTCAGAGAAGGATAAACTGAAAAGATCTTCTTTGAGTGATACCTGAATGACAAGAACCCCAGCCATAAAAGGAAGCTAATAGGTAATTTCACACAGAGGAAGCAGCAAGTGTAAAAGGCTGAAGGGGTTTATGTTAAAGGCTACAACTGTAACTCTTTGAGATGGATTTTTTTTTTATAATAGCTGACTATTTTATTTTTGTTCTTCCCTCAATTAAGCATGCACACCTGGAGGGATATATCTTGAATTTGTATCCAAAGAGGACTCTCACACTGTTTGTCAAGTAACACAAAAATATTTTCTCTTGGCAAGCTGAACAGAGTGCATTTTAATCAGGTGACAGTGAGTCTGTGTAAGTCACAGATGCGAGTGGCTTGAGCAATTACTCATTCATTTTTACAATATTGTAAGTCAGGGAAGGGTGGGCAAAAATGGAAGAAAAGTGAATTCTGTGAACGTAAAACAGCTGAGTAGATTCAACAACCAGGGAGTTCTGGGTAAACATATTTGGCAACAAAGATTAGGGAGGGAATTACTAAAACTAGAATTTTGAACTCTGGGCTTCTGACAAAATGGCTATCTAAGCAGCCTATAATCAAAATCAAAACAGAACAAAACAAACAAAAAAAAGCAAACAAAACAAAACCTTTATCTAAACTTTAATGGCTTCTGGAATTCATGGAAGTCTTGGTATATGAATTGTGCTTCTATAAAGTAAAATAGTTGAATATTGTGACATAAGCCTGAGTTAGAATCAAGATGATTGGTTCACTGTGTGGCAAAATAAAAGTGATTTGTTCAAAAGTCTTTCAAATGGAAATACTAGTCAATAACTAGTTACTAATTAAGAGTAAGTTAAGTGCTTCTTTCTAAGGTTTGGTCTCATCTTTTATATACTGTCTAATACATAAAGCTAAAGCCAATTTCAAGGAGGAAAATATCTACTGCTACTCTGGAGAATTAAAAACAACACAAAACTGACTTGGAGCCTGATGGATTCTTAATACTTCTGCTTGAACACTTTAAAAATGCTCTGAAATATTAATAACATTTGAGTTCTTCGTAAGTGGGATAATGTTAATTTATCTAGAAATTTTTCCTGAAATAATGATAACTTAATCTTCTCATTAAAAATGAAAATATTATGAACAACATATTTCCAAAATAAAAAGTTATCTAGGTCCTGAGAAAATCCCAAATTCTATCCTGGTTAGAAATTGAAAAATAGGGGCACCTGGGTGGCTTAGTCATTTAAGCAACTGCTTTCAGCTCAGGTCATGATCCCAGGGTCCTGTGATTGAGCCCTGCATAGGACTCCTTGCTCAGTGGGGAACCTGTGTCTCCCTCTCCCTCTGCCTGTTGCTTCCTCTGCTTGTGTGCTTTCGCACGCTCTCTCTCTCTATCAAATTAAAGAAAAAAAAAAGAAGGAAAATTAAAAAGAAATTGAAAAATAGATGAGGAATTAAAGTCAAAAGGCTACAAAGTATTTCAGGGTTTCTTACTCTGTCCACTTTTATTTGAAGACTCCCAATATTCTAAACTAATGTCATTTAGCCATCAACGGGCTCTGGGCTTAATCTGATTACCAGCGATTATGGCATCATAAATCTAAGCAGTTCAAGGCTCAGCCTCAGCTATGCCCCACTACCTTGCAAGAACAATGCTTCTTTTCATTTTTTGCCTTATTCTTCAAATCCACTTCTTTGACTTTTGTGTTATAATCACTGAGAAACTTTGCTACACAATTACCAGTTTCCTTAATTCAACCTTGTTTTCTGGCATGGGGTTCTGCCCCTGGAACCTGGTCCCCAAACCAGGCTCCCCTACTTTTTACCACATCCAAAAGTCACCCTCTGCTACCATCCAAATTTCTACATCTATTTGTCAAAATATGTTAAGTTCCTATCCACTTTTGGATTACCTGACACAGAGGCTAAGTTTTATTCTAGATGACATTTGTCTGCTAAGAAAGGACTTCTTAATCCTGACAACATATAATCACAAGAGGGGCTGATAAAAACTATAATTTTTGAAGCAGATATTCCAAGCCTATTGAATTAGAAACCGATCCACAGCACACAAATCAGTAATTTGGAGGCCCCCCATGCCCCACTCAGACCACCCTGTGATTTTCTATTTTGCAAAGACTATCAAGTCTGGATATATTTTAGAATTACCAGAGAAGCTTAAAAAAATCTATTTCTGGAATTCACTCGGATATATTTAATCAGAATCTTGGGAGTAGATCCAGGTTGAGGTAGCATTTCTAAGTTTGCCAGGTGATTCTAACGTGTAATCAAAGTTGAAGAGCATTTTATCATAACCAGCTCATTTAGCAGTGTTCCAAGATACCTTCTAGTCATCTACTGCTAATTTTTCTCAATGCTACCTTCCCTTCTACTATTTGCTGTTTATATATTTATTAATTTCATTCATTTCTTCATTATCTATTTTTTTTAGTGCTGAAAAGTAGCAAGCATAATGCAAGCAGGTCCCACTGCCTCCCCAGACTTGGTAAATTGCTATAGACTCTGGGCTGTGATTGTTCTAGCAGGAAAGAAAATATATCAATAAAACTTATAGGGGGTATTTATAAAAAATAAACTCCTGAGACCCTATAGCCAAAGAGTAGCTGCGTGTGTGTGTGTGTGTGTGTGTGTGTGTGTGTGTTTGTGTGTGTGAAGAACAGTATGGTTTCAAATTTAAAAGCAAAAATTTTGCAACTAATAATAAGCCTAAAAGTGTGTACTTTCTTAAAAGAAAAGAAAAACAAGAAATAGCCGCATGCATAAGAGGAAGACAGATGAGAGAAAAGAGAAGAAAATTCAGCCATAAGCAAAATGGGGAAAAAGAAGCAATTCCTTGGTAACTGGAATATGCATTTTTTTTTCAGTGTCTGATTGATCTAAGGTATATGTCTTAGGTTCAGTGTAGATGGACGTTCCATACCAGCAATTGTCTTCTCCCCCAGGGGGCATTGGCAATGGCTGGAAATATTTTTGGGTTATCACAATTTAAGCTAGGGTGCTACTAAGATCTAGCGGGTAGAGCTCAGTAGTACCACTAAACATCCTAACAATGTAAATAGTATTCCCCCCTCACACACATACAACAAAAATCAGCCAATCTAGAGTACCAATAGTGCTGCAGTTTAGAAACCTTGATCTATAATAGAAAATCAGAGAGAGTCAGATATAAAGCTGAAGAAAAGATTGTTGAGCAATTAGAATCAGTCATAAATCTGAGTTTATATAAAAATCTCATCACAAGGTTAATATTCCAGCCAGACTGACCCAAGATGTGGATTGAAGGAAGAAAATGGAACAAAGAGAGTAAAGTAGGAAAGGATCCAAATGAAACTGTGACAGATACAGTTAATGATTTCCCCAAAGAACACTGTCTGCAATCATGGGCATATTCTCTTCCTGCTCTGTCTAATACCATAGCCCCTCATGGTTATTGAGTACTTAAAGTGAATCTATTGAACCAGTGTGAGTGAAGATTTGAATTTTTAATTTGATATAATTTTAATTAGTGTGAACTAGATGTGATTTGTGTCCACCAGTCAGATGCATTCATGTGAAACTTAAATTTAGAACCAAGTAGGGAGAGAGACAAGGCATGTGGATTTTTAGCCAAGGTGACTAGGTTCTCAGGGCAATAGCTGTAATGACAATTTACTAATTTGGGAGGAAGCCACACTGCCATTGGTGGCTGGCCCATTTATGCAACATGAGCTTTGTGAAACGTTTTTTGGAAACTCAGCATAAAGCCCACTTATTCATTCTTCCTGAAACTTCTGTGAGCTCTTTGACAAAAGTTTCCAATGTTTCTATGACAAAAGTTTCCAAACTTACTTGGTTCAAAGTGCCTTAGTATCTCATTTTTTTTTCCCTCAGTGCTCCTAAGAATCTAAACTCTCTATCTAAACCCACATAGTGTTCATATAGTGTAAGCTTTAACACATATATTGTGTTCCACTTATTAAATTGGTCAAAACAACTTAACATAGTAGTTTTCCTGGTCTCCAACACATGTCACTGTTTTGGGCTCAAAGCTGGGAACTACCGTTTGGCATCCCTGTGAACTGGCTACCATTACAGCAGCACCACAGGGTGTTTTAGCTATGGTTGGGAAACTGTGGTCCAATGGTAAATAGCATTCTGTTCAGAAAAGTATAGAGTCTGTTTATTCAGCCTTTTCAATATTTCTAAAAGCTCTTTGGCGTAAATTTATCTGTTCTACCAAGTTAGAACAGTTTCTGTATTTGCAGCTGAATCTATATTGATACAAGGTAATCCTGTCATCACATCCTTTAAACAGATGAAAGAGGTGCATTTCGAGAAAACAATAATTTTCTCAAACAGCTCCCAGGTGTCAGAACTGGGATTCAAAGTCAAGTAATGTGCCCCTAGAACTAATAGCAGTAATCACCATTCTATTCTACATCCAACTACTTGGGAGGAAAATGAGGTTCAGTGTTCATTAATGGGGTTGAAATCACTCACCTTCACAGTAGTGGTGATGGATTTTGAAGCCAGGTGTGTCTAATTATGAAATTTATCTCTTTATGATATTCTACCCTTACTATTAATTATTTGGTAATAATGGGCAATTTTTTTTTTCAGTTCAACAAGTCATTAACATGTAAACATCCTCCCATGCCTACTGCTTCAAGGATATTGTACATGAGTTACATGACTTAATAATAGTCCTCAAACCTTGTTTCAGCCCAATCCTGAGCAGAAGGAGGAGTAATGCTGTCCTGTTCCGTTTTTTTTTTTTTTTTTAATAACTGACATCAAAGTGGCCACTTTGATTATGTATAAAAAAGACATGGATTTCTGCCTTTAGTTTTCTATTTAATACTGTAAACTAGAATAATTAGATTTCTGGTTTTTGCCGAAAATGTTCTTGGCCACAAAACTCCATTTGTTCTGAACCACTAAAGATATTCAAACTAAAGCATAAAAATTTGTGCATGTCTTGGAATTCTCTAAATTTTATTTTCAGAATCAAACTCTTTATAATCTTAAATCTAATTTATATTTACATGTTCAAAATTACTCTCCTTGCAACTTTTGCAATGTGTTATTCCTAATGAATTTATCTGCATCTGTGCCACTAAAACCATATTACAGATTTTTAGTCTTCTTATCTGAGAGCACACATTGATTCAAATAATTTTCTCTAAAATTCATGAAAAACTTCACAAGAATGCTCTAGTTAACAATGCAAAATACTAACTGAAATACTGAAGTATTAAGAATACTTCAAATGTAGAAGTACCATTGATTCTTTTTATTCATGGATTATACATTTGCAAATTTGCTTACTTGCTAAAATTTTTCTTTCACCCAAAAATCAATACTTGCCTTACTTTCACAGACGTGAACAGAACAATGACTAATTTGAGTCCCCTGATACACATGTATCTACTTGAAGTCAAGTCAATGTTCTATGAACAAGTATCCTTTTTTGTGATCTATTTAGTGCCATATTTTTCACCTTTTCGTGCTATTTGTTAGGGATTTTGCTATTTAAAATGACTCTCACGTGGAGTGCTGTCTAATGCTCCTAAGTACAAGAAAACTGTGATATCTTTATGGAGAAGTTTAGTTCAGGCAGGAGTTATAGTACTGTAGGTAGGGAGTTCAATGTTGATAAAGCAATGCTATATATCCAATGAGGTAAGTGACTTTAAACAGAAACACACATAAAACAAAGATATGCATTGATTGATTGACAAAAATGTTGTGACCAGAAGCTCACAGGAACATAATCCCGCATTTCTCCTAAGAGCAATGTTCAGTATTCACCAATCCATTGTTAATGAGGACTTTATAGAACATAACTACCACAAATAATAAGAATCAGCTGTATTAGAGATTAGTTTCTTCCAACTAAAGCAGAAATGATACTGCTGAAACTTACTACATCATTAATGAATTGTTTTTTTGTATCTGACCAAGTTGCTCCCATTGACATGAAATTGTGAAAACTCTCAAATAGTCATTTATTTTTAAATGAAAAGGGCAATAGTAAAAATTTTATTAAAACCTAATTAATTTACAAAAAATGATCATTTTTATTTTTTAAAAGATATTATTTATTCAAAGAGAGAGAGAGAAAGAAAGATAGAGCATGAGAAGGGAGAAGGTCAGAGGGAGAAGCAAACTCCCCAAGGAGGTGGGAGCCCAATGCAGGACTTGATCTCTGGATTCCGGGTTCATGACCTGACCTGAAAGCAGTTCTTTAACCAACTGAGCTACCCAGGTACCCCATCATCTATTTTTAAATGAGAAAGATAATAGCAAAAAAATTACTAAAACCTATTAAAAATGAAACATTTACTTAGTAATTTTATGTCTTTGGCCTCCTCTAGATATGATCTAAAAATCAAGAAGACACTGAAAAAAGATTCTATAGATTAAATCTACTCTGATACTCTGTGACAACCAGAAAATTAAGTTATTAAATTGTTTGATCCTATAACAACTGTATAGTTAAGTTGTTTGGAGTCATTTGAATTCTAAAATTTCTGGAAGAATTATGTAATACAATTTCATTTTTTAAAAGATCTTTTTTAAAGATTTTATTTATTTATTTGACAGAGAGAGATCACAAGTAGGCAGAGAGGCAGGTAGAGAGAGTGAGAGGGAAGCAGGCTCCCTGCCGAGCAGAGAGCCCAATGCGGGACTCAATCCCAGGACCCTGAGATCATGACCTGAGCCGAAGGCAGTGGCTTAAACCACTGAGCCACCCAGGCGCCCTCATTTTTTTAAAAGATTTTATTTATTTGATAGAGAGGAAGAGACAGCAGAAAGAGAGAGAGAGAGCACATGAGCAGTGGGGAGGAGTAGAGGGAGAAGAAGAAGTAGATTTCCCATTGAGCAGGTGGCCTGATGTGGGTCCTGGTGATCCTAGGATCCTGGATCATGACCAAATCCTAAGGCAGACACTGAACTGACTGAGCCACACAAGAGCCCCTATAATGTAGTTTTATACTTACTACTTTGTTACCATGTGTATTCAGCTTAGCTTATTATTATTGAGGTATAGTTGATTGAGCTTAGCTTTGTGTTCATTTTTCCACATTTATGAGCAACTGTAACATCTATGTAAAGAAAAATCTTTGCTTGTCATTGTGGTTGATAGAAACACATATGTGACTCTGCCAGGGTTCTCCAGAGGGACAGGACCAATAGAATAACTACATACACACACACACACACACACACACACACAACATATATATGCATATGTATGCAAATATACAAAAACATATACATATGCATATACAAATACATATAAAGGAGAGAGTTTCACTATGAAAAATTGGCTGCTGTGATTATGGAGACTGACAAGTCCTAAGATCTGCAATTAGCCAGCTGGAAACCCAAGAGAGCTGATAGTATAGTTACAGACCAAATGTTTGTAAGGTTCAAGATCCGGGAAGAGTAAATGTAATGCCCTGAGGTAACCATTATTACCTCCATTATACAGGTGAGAAAACTGAGTTTCAGAATAATTATTCAGGTGCAAAAAATTAGAAATATGGTTAACCCAGGACTAAATTCTCCCCGCTCTTTTATTTTCACAATGCCTGACTTATTCCCAATTGTAAAATGGAAGCATTGGCTAAAATCATTTTTCGTTGAGATGTTATACTACAACCTATATAAGTGGTATATTCAATGTACTTAAAAAATAATAATGTGGAATCAGAATTTCTGAAATAATTTTCTTTTGCCTGTTACTGGGTTAGTTATTGAGTTAATATATCATCAGGACACGATTGCTCTAATTTTATAACAATGCGATTTATCATCACAAATATACTATCACACTGATAATGTATTACTCAATAAATTCACAAGAGCTGGCAAGCACATCCACAGGAAAAGGCAATGTGTGAGTTTATGTGTTTTATTATTTAGTTTATTCAATTCAGTGTGAGGGAGGACAACATATTTGTAAAACCTCAAGAGAAAGTTTATAATTTCCCAAATTAGCTTTCCTATTGTTTCAAAAGCAGAAAATGTAAAACTAAAATGATATTTATTTGCAAGCTTTGTATGTGCTTGTTAACTTGATAGCAGTCATAAGAAAATCTCTACACTATGAACTATTTGAAGATCTCTGGTATGTTTAGTGTCTACACCTTTGATAGCCTAAATAAAGTTTTGTTTCCATCCAGTAAACAGAAGCTCATAACAAAAGAATTTTAAATGATTTTTGTATTCTGTGCCATTTTTTATGTGCAAATAAATATGTACCAATTTGTAGCTAGGTTCGTATCCTATAGACTTGATTTCCCACATGAGTCTGTAAAGTTGTGAATAGCTAGATTGTTCTTACAATTTCCAAAGCAGACATCAGATGTGCTGAGATGATACATCTGTATAACAATAGGAACATATTTTGTTTGATTACACTGATTTTCAAACATGAAATAACAAGCTCTGAAATCCTAGAAAGAGTTCACCTGCACACCTGCTCTATTTTTCTCCCATAACACATGCTTAAAAGGACTATTTCCTGCAGGTTTCGGTACAATCCTCCTCTAAATAAATAATGAGTTTGTAAATTGACCCCATTGAGGGGCATAGCTATATTAACTGTTTACTTTTATCTTATTTGTGGTCTATTTCTGTCACCCACACAGAACTGAAAACTGTCTTTGACTCTTTTTCTTTCCTTTGCTCCATCACCAGCTCGACTGATAATATAACCTTAACTTGGGGCGCCTGGGTGGCTCAGTGGGTTAAAGCCTCTGTCTTTGGCCCAGGTCATGATCTCAGGGTCCTGGCATCGAGCCCTTCATGGGGCTCTCTGCTCAGCGGGGAGCCTGCTTTCTCCTCTCTCTCTCTGCCTGCCTCTCTGCCTACTTGTGATCTCTGTCTGTCAAATAAATAAATAATATCTTTAAAAAAAAATATATATATATAACCTTTACTTGGAGGATCTTTAAAACCTGATCTTTGGCATACTTGTGCATTTCTGGAGCATTGCATTTGATAGATAAGAATGAGCCATTAGAAACACCATCAGCCTTGGAGTTAAGACAAATCTGCATTGTCTTAGATCTCCCAATTAAGCCCCCAAAGTGCTCACTGAATCTGTTTCCTCAAATGACATCCTGTCCACCATTAACTTCATAGATTTTTATGAAGTTCAAATAGCAAAAATAATAATAATAATATTCTTGAACCTCAACATGTTATAAAACTATAAGGGAGTCTTTGGAAATGATGTGTAATATATTGGAAATAGAATTGGCTTTGACTCAAACAAAAAAAAATAATTGAATACTGAGTTTAAAATGAATGAGTACAATATCTTTCTGGGATCTCTACAATAGAAGCCATTAGTGGGAGACTTTTTCTTCTCCTAAATGATCCCTGAGTAATTAATCTGTAGTCACTTGAATCTATCCAACACACCTCTTCTAAGTGGGGGTCATCATAGGAAATAAGCCTTGCAAACCTTCAGCTCCAGGGAGCAGAATTAACTAATGGCCCCAACTGCTGCGGTGAAATCCATCATGACCAGGCTTCACATAGGCTCCTTCTCAATGACTGGACATGGCAGGGATATGTAAGGCAGTCCTATTCCTCGAAAACATAAAACTCCTTTGATGACGCTAAGCCTGTGGGAAGACCTAGCTAAACATTCCTCGGATACTAAGGCTGTTCATCTCCTTCTTTTGGAACATATTTGCATGCTGTCCGACAACTCTCTCAGCCTTCCCTGGATTCTCTTACCATTTTCTTTTCCACACAGTGTCCTTAGCAAAATAGTCCCACATTTAATCCTATCTTGGCATATGGAACACCTCCCAAAAAGCTGCCTGATTATTACTTTCTGTGAAAAAAAGGAGCAGTAACATCAAAACCATAGCCATTTCTATGGCCATGATTCGTCAATCTCATCTTTATCAATAAAATAAAGCTTTTTTCCCAGATGCATAATAAACCTTCAAATATACTGTTTATACTTCACTACTATCAAATGTGACAAGAAAGTAAAGAAAGGACTCAGCAATATTAGGTAAATAGTCATTTTCGTACATAGCTAATAGATGGCCAATCAGGAATATAACCATGGGCTGCCTGATTCAAAAGCACAGCTTCTGAGAGCAGTGAGATGCTACTTCCTAGATGTCACCTGCCCTACGTTTCACATAATTCAACTCAAAACTTATTGCCAGCTTTATCAACTGCCTCCTCAGCCCTTTTACTCTTCTCTTTCTGCTTAAGGTGTTGACAACATTGCCACATCCTGCATAAACGGCAGTTCAACAAGGTTCAAAAGTACACATTAATTAATGAATCAACATGTAGTGATGGGTAAGTTGGCTTTCTAAAACTTATTACCTTTCTATATATTGAAACCCTACTCATAAATTCTCAGATCTAAATGTCTCTGACCAATTTTTTCCTTTCAAGTTGTATGTTATATATTTGATACATGGGCATTCTAGAGGGTACATTCTTATGATATGTGGGTACAAGTTCTTTGTTGATAGGTGGGCATTCTTGTCATTTGACTGACTATCTTTGTAAAATATTTATATCTTCATGTGATTTTATTTTTGCATAGAATTTAAACAACTACTGGATAAAGAATAATTTATAAAAAATCCCATTTACACCTTAATTAAATAGGTCAAAGTAGAATAAAGGCAAAATGCTGATATGATGTCAACAACATATTTATCTCTAGTCACAACTAAACATCTATGCATCTTTTTTCTGCGAAATATGTGACAAACTATTTCTCAACTTTAATGATTGTCAAAAGGAAGTTTATTGTAAGAGCCAAGCTAAATTTCTGGAATTTATTTTCTAACAGAAAAAATGAACTTGTATGAATAAAGAAAAGTGTCACTTTTATCAAAATGTGAATTTTAGAGTTCTGGGTTTTCATTTCATTTACTACTATAGAAATTACTATTTGCCAAACTGCATCACTGTGGTGTGAATGAATCAGAAAAGTACAAGTGTATTCAAAACTGTCATACTTAACTTAGCACAAGAAAACTTGGAGCTCATTCAAATGATAATCTAATCCTACTATTTACAAAACAAGAAATGTGCTATTAAGTACCAGGTTTATGGAATGAGAAGAAAGGTTAATGCATTTTTTTAATTTAAGGAAGGTAAAACATGGTTGGTTAAACATAATGTAGCTCTAAACTGAAACTCTAGGCTTAAATAGTCATCAATGCAATAACCTGAAATCACTGTATTACATTCATTTCGTTATTTTTTCCACCAACTTTTAACTGAGCACCAATTGTAAGCAGAAAACTTTTTTAGCTCTCTTGGATTCAGTCTGCAAGAGATGCAGGATCCAGTATGGAAGGTAAAACATGTATACAAATAACCACATATATAATTTTAATTTATAAATAGTTCATAACAAGAAGAATTCTAGTAAAATGACAGCTTCAATGAAAAGATCTAAATATTTCTTCCCAAAGTTAATGAAATCACAGATTTGGTCCCTCAAAAGTTTCAAAATAAAATGTGAGCTTAATTTAGCAATTAAAGACTGTCTGTTGATTGATAGGGTATAATTAAGAAGTGGATTTTATTGCCATTTACTTCCTTTATTTCAGGGCACATCCATTTTCCTCTATATGTTATCAAATAACCTTAGGATTCCAGGAGGTATTGAGAGAGAGCTGGGCTAAGAATTACTTAAATGTGTATATGAACACCATTGAGCCTATCTGGTTTACAATAACAAAATTATTTCAAGTAGTATTTGCTGAATAAATTATTCTTAATGAGAAGAACATTCTACATTTAAGCTATGATGTAATTCCTGTAATAGTCAAAATGCCAATTTTCATAAATTTTACTTTTAACCCAAAGTTCCAATTAATAAAATAAGAAATAGAATATAAATAAGCATGAGTCTTTGGTGATAATACCATTCATACCTGTAAGCCACAAATAAATAATTTGAAGATTCTTATAATTAACAAGCAATGTAGTATTGAGTAAAGTCAACTGCTTACCTATGGATCAATGGTAATTGACTGGAGGAAATACTAAAAAATATTATTCATAAGTGCAATGGAAAGGTAACATTGTAATAAAAAGTTTACAAGGAATGTGTGCAGCATATGACTAAAAACCTTCTAAATGCAAAGTAAAGACAAAAAACTTTCATAAATGTATCAAGATCTGACCCATGGCTAAGGTCCATCTGAAGCTCCAACTAGGAAAGAATATGCTTCTGGGCTCATGCAGCTGTTGGCAGGTTCAGTTCTTTGCAAGTTGTTGAACTAAGGGCCCCATTCCTTGAGGAGTGTTGAATGGAGACCCCCTCAGTTCCTTTTGTGGGATCCTTGCCAGTGTGGCACCTTATTTTATCAAATCCAGCCAGGGCGAGAGTTGCCTAACAAGTTGGAAGTCATGGTCTCATGTAGTTTAAACATGGAAATAACATCCCATCATGTATGTAATCTATTCATTAGAAGCAAGTCACTAGACGAGTCTACACTCAAGGGGATAGGATTATACAAGTGTGTGAATGCCAGGAAGAGAAGATCACTGAGGGCCATCTTAGAGTCTGCTTCTCACAAAGTTGATCTTTTCATAAGGACCTGGTAAACACTAAGTTCAGAGTCAACAAATTATAAGGAAAAAGTTGGCTCTGGAAGAATTATGAGGTTAATACTTTAAAGAGATATGCTTAGGAAATAACATACAGGCACTTGGGTGGCTCAGTCAGTTGAGCGTCTGCCTTTGGCTGGAGTCATGATCCTTGGGTCCTGGGATAGAGTCCTGCATGGGGCCCCCTGCTCAGCCAGGAGCCTGCTTATCTCTCTGCCTACCCCCTCCCCAACTTGTGGTCACTCTCTCTCTGTCTGAATCAAATAAATAAAGATATAAAAAATAAATAAATAAATAACTTACATGGTGAGGCTCCTTCCCAGTATCCTACATAGATATAGATATCAACATTTTCTATTTTCTTTGAGACTAAAACTGAATGACTACCATTCATTAAAACTCAGTACAATTGAAATATAAGGATGGGATATGAATGAAATTCATATTGAGGGAAATGTTCTTTCACCTTGAATGAAATATTGTGAGATACTCTGAAGAGAAAGGATCCAGCTAAGTTATGCCTGATTCCTGAGTCACAGAAACTTAGACATAATTACTGTGTTTTTTTTTAAGCCTCTACATCTGTGATCATTTTTCACAGTGACAGATGACTAACACGTTTTTATGTCACTGTATATCATAAGACTTGTCCTGTAGTGTGATTTGGTATTTTTGGCAATATGAATATTGAAAATTGCTCTTCTACTCATGGAATTTCTTTTTTCATTTCATCATACAGTTACAAATTTATTATGATAAATACTAAATAAATAAACATATAGAGAGATTGCCTGAAGACACCTCTTAACAGAGTTTTGTGTCCAAGTAGAGAAGTCAGAGACATTTGTGTCCATTCCAGAACTCCAAAATAAGCTTATAAGAAAAAACAAGGAAAAGAATAGAAAAACAGAAAGAAAGAAAGAAAATAGAAGAGGAGAGAAGAGGAGAGGAGACAAGAGAAGAGAGTTATGAATGAAATGGTTATCTCCATATGAGATGTATGTGTGTACCATTTGTATCAATATCTAAACTTGTTTTGTGCATCAGATGAGTTTCCTTTCTGGTTTGTTAATTTATTTAATCTAGATGGATAGATAACATGGCATTTGTAGGGGATAACATATTTCTAAACTGCTTCTATGACTATTTTAAATCATTTTTTTTAAGATTTTATTTATTTATTTGACAGATAGAGATCACAAGTAGGCAGAGAGGCAGGCAGAGAGAGATGGAGAAGCAGGCTCCCTGATGAGCAGAGAGCCCGATGCGGGACTTGTTCCCAGGACCCTGGGATCATGACCTGAGCCGAAGGCAGAGGTTTTAACCCACTGAGCCACCCAGGCGCCCTTAATGATACTCCTATAGAAAAATTAATCTCACAGAGATATATTGATAGGAAAGGGAGATTTTATTTTATTTTTTTTAAGATTTTTATTTATTTATTTGGCACACAGAGATCACAAGCAGGCAGAGAGGCAGGCAGCGAGAGAGAGAAGGAAGCAGGCTCCATGCTGAGCAGACAGACAGAGATCACAAATAGGCAGAGAGCCAGGCAGAGAGAGAGGAGGAAGCAGGCTCCCTGCCTAGCATAGAGCCCAATGCAGGGCTTGATCCCAGGACCCTGGGACAATGACCTAAGCCAAAGGCAGAGGCTTTAACCCACTGAGCAACCCAGGTGTCCCGGAAGGAGAGATTTTAAAGTAATGTTTGCAACTTCAAGGAATTCTTGTTTAACTTTCATATCAAATGATGCAAGCAATATTATATTCTCAGGCTTTATCTTCAACCTTTTGTAAATAGCAAATTTCAACAATTTACCTTCTCGTTTGATATTTCAGTTCAAACTATATTCTGCATAATTAAATGGATTCTAAGTCTTTGAATTTCGTAATTACTCCTTTGACCAGAAATCAAATTCAACACACTGATTTACAAGTTGATCAGTAACAAATTTTACTAATGTTCAATATGAATGTTCACCCAGTTTACAGGTAGTTGTTGATAAATTATGGAACTTTTTGTGACAATTTGTGAAAAATCTGTTTTCTAATATTATAAGCTTTCTTGAAGACTTTCCCCCCTTTGCTTTTCAATGTTAAGACCATTAAAAATAATTTTAATTATTTTGATAATAATATTGAACATTAGTAAAATTTGTTACTGATCAACTTGTAAATCAGTGTGTTGAATTTGATTTCTGGTCAAAGGAGTAATTACGAAATTCAAAGACTTAGAATCCATTTAATTATGCAGAATATAGTTTGAACTGAAATATCAAACGAGAAGGTAAATTGTTGAAATTTGCTATTTACAAAAGGTTGAAGATAAAGCCTGAGAATATAATATTGCTTGCATCATTTGATATGAAAGTTAAACAAGAATTCCTTGAAGTTGCAAACATTACTTTAAAATCTCTCCTTCCGGGACACCTGGGTTGCTCAGTGGGTTAAAGCCTCTGCCTTTGGCTTAGGTCATTGTCCCAGGGTCCTGGGATCAAGCCCTGCATTGGGCTCTATGCTAGGCAGGGAGCCTGCTTCCTCCTCTCTCTCTGCCTGGCTCTCTGCCTATTTGTGATCTCTGTCTGTCTGCTCAGCATGGAGCCTGCTTCCTTCTCTCTCTCGCTGCCTGCCTCTCTGCCTGCTTGTGATCTCTGTGTGCCAAATAAATAAATAAAAATCTTAAAAAAAATAAAATAAAATCTCCCTTTCCTATCAATATATCTCTGTGAGATTAATTTTTCTATAGGAGTATCATTAAGGGCGCCTGGGTGGCTCAGTGGGTTAAAACCTCTGCCTTCGGCTCAGGTCATGATCCCAGGGTCCTGGGAACAAGTCCCGCATCGGGCTCTCTGCTCATCAGGGAGCCTGCTTCTCCATCTCTCTCTGCCTGCCTCTCTGCCTACTTGTGATCTCTATCTGTCAAATAAATAAATAAAATCTTAAAAAAAATGATTTAAAATAGTCATAGAAGCAGTTTAGAAATATGTTATCCGTAACTGAAAAATTTTTTCTCTGCCCCTCTGAGATGTAAATCTTCTACCAGCTTCTTGCCAGTTTTAGAACCCAGCAATATCTCTCTCAAGGACCTGGGACCCATTCTTTTGAAATGTAACCATCTAAGGAGACAGTGTTGCTATGTCCCAGTCGTTGGGGGAGAGAAGGAATTTTATTTTCATAAAAGACAAATATCAAGCACAAAAGGCCTAACCATGTTGACCAACCTCCATTAGCTCACTCCAACATGTAAAAATCCTCTTGTCTTTTGTTTCGGCAGAACTGAGTTGAATCTATTTCCTGTTGTGCAGTAGTCTTGCAAAAGTCTCCCTTGCCTGTTGAACCCTATCATGATGTAATTTGTTTTAAACTAGGTATCTAAGAGAAATGGAAATATTTATCTACACAAAGTTTACACATGGATGTTCCTAGCAGTTTTATTTATAATAGCCAAAAAGCTGAAGGAATCAAAATGTCTATCTGCTGATGAATCGTTAAGTATATGATATACCCAAACATAGGAATTTTATTTTCCAATTAAAAAAAAAAAAACTACTATGTGCAACAACACGGCTGGTACTGAAAACAGTATGCTAAATGAAAGAACTCTGTACAAAAGATCATGTATGGTATGATTCCATTGACACGAAGGGTCCAGAGTAGACAAAGTGTCTAGGACAGAAGAAGAAAGAATACTATTGATTGCTTAAAGCTAAGAAGCTGAGAGGCAATGGGAAAGTCACAGCTAATGGGCATAAGCTTCCTTTTAAGGGGGATTAAGATATATCAAAATTAGACTATGACAATGACTGTACAACACTGTAAATACACCAAAAGAATTGAACTGTGCTCTTTAAAAGTGTTAATGATATGGTATGTGAATTATATCTTAAAACTTTAAAAAAAAAAAAAAAACAATGGAGATATCTTTTTTTAATATTTTATTTATTTGACAGAGAGAAATCACAACTAGGCTGAGAGGCAGGCAGAGAGAGAGGAGGAGCCCCTCCTGTGAGGCTCAGTCCCAGGACCCTGGTCATGACCTGAGCCGAAAGCAGAGGCTTTAACCCACTGAGCCACCCAGGTGCCCCCAAAACAATAGAGCTATCTTGATGTTTGTTTTACATCTTTAAAAATTTGAGATTAAACTTATCCCTACTCTTGAAGAAACAGAGTCCCTTTTGTAGATCAAATATTCTTGTGAGAAACATTCCCCTTACTAACCATTTACCCCAACACATAGTAACACTTGCAGTTTGGAATCTTTAATTCTACACATAAACATACCCCACAAAACACAGTGTTTGACTCAGCTGAGCTATTTTTCATAAAAGATAGTTGTCATGAGGAGACTAGCGTGTTGACATACAGTCTGGCACAAGCTCCTTTTTCTGTAACTACTCCAGAATGTTTTCCAGTCACTACATCTGTGCCATCAGATATACTTCTAAAAACGCTTAAAAGTCCACCAACATTGTTGGGAGTGTAATCCTTCATAGTTTCATACAGATCAGAGTTAAAAATATATATTTCTTCATATCACTCTCAGGCTTAAATCACTTAACTAAAGGATGTGCCATGTTAGCAATACCTTTGGGTTAACAAGACATGAATTTGTCTTATGAGTTTGTCTTCCTTATCATTAGTTAGTTAGTATAGAAGATTCACTAAACTTTTCCAAAACAAATAACTGAGAAAGAAATTGTGTATGTGTGTGTGTGTGTTAGCAACCTGATGTACCCTTAGAAACCAGCAAACACGTGTGTTTACATGTATCACACTGAGTATTTGCTTGTTTCCATATTTTTTTAATTCAATGTTCTTTCAATGAACTATTTCAGTTTTGAACTCATTTATGTTCTATATATAAATGTCACTTGAGTTTTAATGGCTTTATTGCTTCATTAACCAGATCACCACTAGCATGCTGTGCCTTAACACTTCACACTGAATATGTTCACAAAATAGTACTCAATAATGTGGGTTCATATTTCTGGGGGGAAAAAACTAATTAAAATATTTGGTCTTCTTGCTCTTTTTTTTGGAGGGGGAACATTTCATCTTTAACATTTGGACTAATAATATTACTACAGGGGCACCTGGGTGGCTCAGTGGGTTGAGGTCTCTGCCTTCAGCTCAGGTCATGAACCTGGGGTCCTGGGATAGAGCCCCACATAGGGCTCTCTGCTCAGCGAGGGGGCCTGCTTCCCCCCCTCTCTCTGTCTGCCTCTCTGCCTACTTGTGATCTCTGTCTGACTTGTGATATCTGTCTGTAAAATAAATAAATAAAATCTTTAAAAAATAAAAAAATAATATTACTACATTTACCAAATATCTGTTTTTACTTGAAAAAAAAATCAGTGAAACTTATTTAATATATAAATAACGGTTAAAAAAAGAATATGAAATTCTTGTACCAATACAGTTACTAGTGTCAAATTATAAAATAAAAATAAAATTTAAGGGGTGCCTGGGTGGCTCAGTGGGTTAAAGCCTCTGCCTTCAGCTCAGGTCATGATCCCCGGGTCCCGGGATCGAGCCCCACATCGGGCTCTCTGCTCCGTGGAGAGCCTGCTTCCTCCTCTATCTCTGTCTGCCTCTCTGCCTACTTGTAATATCTGTCTGTCAAATAAATAAATTAAAAAAAATCTTAAAAAAAATAAAGTAAAATTTAAAACTTTCACTTCCACTCTTCAAAAGACACCATTAAGGAAATGAATGAGCAGCAATATATACCTGATAAAGGACTTGTATCAAGAATATATACAATTCATTAATAAGAATCCAAATGGTCAGATGTTTTACATGAGACAAATATGTACACAGTAACTTCACAGAAGATGTATGACCATAAGCACCTGAAAATTATTGCTTAGAATCTTTAGTGTTCAAGGCAAAGAAAATTATAACTATGAGATAATATACACAGCCATTCTAAGATTAAAATTAAAATGATGAACAATATTGTGTTTGAGAGAATTAGAGCAATAGAATTTCTCAAGCATTGCTGATAGAAGTGTAAATGATACAGGCATTTTGGAAAATGGTCCCACAGTTCCCTGTACACTTACCATATAAACCAGAATTCCCCCTCAGAGTAAATGCCAAGAGAAATTTAAAAACATTGCATAGGGTGCCTGGATGGCTCAGTGGATTAAGCCGCTGCCTTCGGCTCAGGTCATGATCTCAGGGTCCTGGGATCGAGCCCCGCGTCGGGCTCTCTGCTCCGCAGGGAGCCTGCTTCCTCCTCTCTCTCTGCCTGCCTCTCTGCCTACTTGTGATCTCTCTCTCTCTCTGTCAAATAAATAAAATAAAATCTTAAAAAAAATAAAATAAAATAAAAAAAATAAAAACATTGCATAATTCTAAAGTATATTTGACTTGAAAATACTTAAGACTACAAGACCTCTAAATAAAAACACATATTTGAATCAAAATATTTTCTCTAAAATTGTTCTTTGGGTAATAACCAAAGAAACTAAAACCAAAACAAAATATATAAAGCAAAAGTTTACTGATTAAAATATAATGAAAAATTTCTCTCTTAGTGATCCCTTTGGTTTAGCCAGTATGCCTAACCAGGCATGCCTGAATTCTGTTTATTAATGTTAAAAATATAATACCTAACAATTAAGTTAATTGATCTTTTAAAAATCTTCAGATAATGTCTAAATCATTCTTTGCTTCTCTTTGTCTCTGTCTCCATCTCTCTCCCTCTCAATATAAATACACTTTTTTTTTAAATTTAAATTCTATTTAGTTGACATATAGTATATTATTAGTTACAGAGGTAGAATTTAGTGACTCATCAGTTGCATATAACACCCAGGGCTCATTATTATATCAAATGCCCTCCTTAATGCCGGTGACCCAGTTACCCCATCCCTGCACCCACCTCCCCTCGAAAAACTCTCAGTTTGCTCATTATAGTTAAGAGACTCTTATAGTTTGCCTCTGTTTCTGTTTTTATCTATTTTATTTTTCCTTTCCTTCCCCTATGTTGATCTTCTTTGTTTCTTAAATCTCACAAATGAGTGAAATCACATGGTATTTTTCTTTCTCTGACTGACTTATTTTGCTTAGCATAATACCCTCTAGTCCCATCCATGTCATCACAAATGGCAAGATTTCATTCTTTTTGAAGGCTGAATAATATTCCACTATATATGTATACCACATCATCTTTATCCATTCATCTGTCCATGGACACCTGGGCTCTTTCCATATTTTGGCTATTGTGGACTTGCTTCTATAAACATTGTGGTGCATATACCCCTTTAAATCACTATTTTTGTATCCTTTTAGTAAATATCTAGTACTGCAATTACTGGGCCACAGGGTAGTTCTATTTTTAGCTTTTTGAGGCACCTCCATACTGCTTTTCAGAGTGGCTGCACCAGTTTGCATCCCCAACAAGAGTGTAAGAGGACTTCCCTTTGTCCACGTCTTTACCAATATCTGTTGCTTCCTGAATTATTAATTTTAGCCATTCTGACTGGAGTGAATATTCAACAAAGCAGGAAAGAATATCCAAATAGAAAAAAAAGACAGTCTCTTCAAAAAATTATGTTGGGAAAATTAGATAGCCACATGCAAAAGAATTAAATTGGACCATTTTCTTATAACACACACACACACAATTCAAAATGAATGAAAGGCATAAATGTGACACAGGAATCCATCAAAATCCTAGAGGAGAACACAGGGAGCAACCTCTTTGACCTCAGCCTCAGCAACTTCTTGCAGGACATGCCTTCAGAGGCAGGGGAAACACAAGTAAAAATGAACTATTGGAACTTCATCAGGATAAAAATCTTTTGCACAGTAAAGGAAATAATCAGCAAAACTAAAAGGCAGACTACAGAATGGGAGGTGATATTTGCAAATGTCTTCAGATAAAGGGCTAGTATCTAAAATCTATAAAGAACTTATCAAACTCAACACCCAAGAAATGAGCAGAAGACATGAACAGACATTTCTCCAAAGAAGACATACAAATGGCTAACAGACACATGAAAACATGCTTAACATCACTTGGCATCAGGGAAATGCAAATATAATGCTTTTTAAATCTATATGTATTTGTTTATCTTTAACTGTGTAACTATTACCTTAGATTCATTAGTAAAGTCCTGGAAACCTAAGGGGAAATCATATAAATTTAAAAAAAAAGATTATTTGGGCTGTTCATGAGACCAATGTCAAGTAAATGCCATGTAGGCTAATATCTTTAGTATAGATACATGGACTAGATGACAAATATACATGAGTTATTTTAAAGATTATTAATCATGATAAATTTAAGCAGTCATTTAATCTACTATCAACTAAATATGTTAAAAATATTAGCAATGCATGTAATAATGTCTTAGGAAACTCCAGTGTTGTGGACCTATCCATGACAGGAGGTCTCAAACTAAGGTTCAATTTTCCCATATCTGTGCTTCACCAGTTTTCCAAATTACTTATTTTATCCAAGCTTCATTTTCATTTTTAAAAAAGGGTAATAATATTGTAGCTAGCTTCAAAGGGTATTTTAATGATAAAAGTATATCATTTATGAAAAAATGTTTTTGAAATGCTCTTGAAGATATACAATAGTAAAAGTGAGCTCTGAAGTAGCTCACAATGTATTTAGAGTATCTAGAATACTCTACAAAGTACTCACAAAATGAGTATATACTGTATATACTCTATAATGAGTGATACTCTATATTCTCTAAAGACTCTAAGTACTTAGAATACAGAAGTAGATAGACCATGCTTCTGCTCTCTGCCCTGCTTACTCTAATTCTGAGCATCCCCTTTCCCAAACCTATCTCTTCTGTGGTTTATCTTCACCTCAATGACGGATTAAATACTTACAAAGAAAGCCTGCAGCATAAGCCCTTCTTTCTAGTAATGTAGATCAAGATCTTTAGGTTCAGGATCTAGAGTCCCAAATGTGTTCATCTGAATTTTTCCTGACTCCCGAAATTTTGGATAAACTCTCAGCCCCAACATAGTACCCACATGCCTTGCACTTTCTCAAACCTTAGGACTAGAGGTGTGTCCTGTTCCTTGTAGCTAATACATATGTTAACAGCCCAACCCCCTTAAAAATAATACCCTGAAGTCCAGCCTTTCTGGTTTGAGTAGGAATGTTCTCTTTAATTTTTACAAGTTTCTCTCCTATGACCTATGGAATGACCCACATAGGTCTCCTAAAAGTACCGAAATCTTTCCATTTACAGACATATATGTTCAACAAAGATACAGAACCTTTTTATCCCACCAGTCTCAGGACTCTGTCTTTCCTGTCTACCTAAATGGATCATGATTTTGGCACTGTCTTATCCAATTCCGTGTAACTACAAAACTGCAGTTAAGCACTGTTAAATAACAGTGTTTAACACTGTTCTAGGAACTGAATAAGTCATTTTTTCCAGGTCACCCACAGTTGGCTTCTCAGGCTTCTCCTCCCACAACCTGCACTGGCAGTTGGTCTAAAGTCTAGACTGAACAGTGGCCAAGTGAGAAGGAGCATATGTATGCTTAGGGGAGAATCAGGCACCATGTTGGTACAACAGCTTTACATTTTGTGAATTTTTGGAAGGGATGGCAGGAATTCATTTTTTGAAATTTCTTGATCTCTGTGTCAAATCATTTATAATGTGATTATTGAATCAATTTCAAGGCCTCCACAAACTGGAATATTCTATAATGTTTGATATCTTGTTTCATCCAATATTCTATGTCTTAAATATTGGTTGAAAAGTCAAAAGCTGTAAATGTCTACAAGTCATTTGCATTTGTTAATGAAACATTAAAATCATTTACTAGTAATGTTACATAAAATTTAAATATAATTTTATATGATGGCCTGGGAATAAAACTTGACTATATTTTTTTTTTACTTCAGTCTTTTTTGATATTTATTTTTTGGATAATTCTCAGAAAAAAAAGTAAATCCATCAGAAGTCAAAATTTTAAGTGTAATAAAAAATACAATAAACATATCTTATTTGAACATTCTGAATTTAAAGATATCTGCTGAAATTTAACTTCTTTTTAAAGTACACTCTACAGCCAATGTGGAACTTGAACTCACTAGCCTGAGATCTACAGTAGATCTACAGATCTACTGAAAGCAGAGCATGGAGCTCCTGAAATTTAACTTTTGATGCCAAAATACATTTTTAATCATATATTTAAACTGATTTTGTGTAGGTTTGATCAACTAATATTAATGATGACCAGCATTTCCTTTTCCATTTGGATGTAAATTCAAAATCAGTAGGCTCATTTGAAATAAAGAATTCTGAAGTATTAGCAGAAATTTAATATACTCCTATGCAAGATATTGGAAGTCACTAAACTGTGTATGTTGTATGAATAATTTTTTACTTTGTTATGTCTTTCTAATTATTAGTTCAAAATTCTTTAGCAAAATTATTAATGAAAGTACTTTTTCAAGAATTTGCTAGCTAAAATCAATAAAAATAAGTCAGCTGCATGGTATTCTTGTCTCCTTGTTGTTTACCTTAAATCACTAGATCAAGATGAAATTACCATAACTCAGTTGATCTAATTACATAGAGTCTATCAGACAACTATAAAGAAAATGGAGGGATGGGAAGAGCACTTAGCCAGAAAATTAAGAATTGAAGTCTGGAATGATCACCGTATGTATATGAATGAGATATTGATCCAAGTGGCAGTTGAGACTAGGCAGTGGGACACAGAGTGAAAGCGCCAGTCAGGGCTCTGAGTATCGTCATCAAATGACAGGCAAATTTGAGTGCCTGAGGTAGGTTTCCAGGTTAGATACATGCATGATGTCAGAAGTTCCTCTGGACATTTATAGATACAAAGACAGAGCCACTAATACACCATGGAATCAATTTTTAGGTCTTTTATTAGAAACTGGAAGATATGGGGAGACTGCAGGTGGGAAATCCTGAAAGAATGTAATGCGGAGACTTGTAGGAAAACATGTAACCAAAACAGCTTGCCATAATTATTCCACAATTAAACTTTCAAGGAATTTGGGTAACAGACTGGTGGAAGAAAGGATATAATATCCTGTCCAAATAGAGCTAGTAAAAATGAAATAGAAATGAATTTACTCTTAATTTATTTAGTCTTATGTAAAGCAAATATTTAAAAACACATTTTTTTCAATCTACAGATATTATCCAGAAGTATAAAGATGGCACAAGTATAATTTTTTGCTTAAAAAAGACTGTTTTGGGGCGCCTGGGTGGCTCAGTGGGTTAAAACCTCTGCCTTCGGCTCAGGTCATGATTTCAGGGTCCTGGGATCGAGACCCTCATCAGGCTCTCTGCTCAGCAGGGAGCCTGCTTCCTCCTCTCTCTCTCTGCCTGCCTCTCTGCCTACTTGTGATCTCTGTCAAGTAAATGAATTTAAAAAAAAAAAAGACTGTTCTGTCTACTTAGCAGCTCTCTTTTTCATCAACTATTCAAACTAGGCTTACTTAACTTATCTTTTTAACTGAATAAATGATCATCTGAAATTTCTAAATGGATTGTTAGTGTAGTCAACGGCCAAAAATACTAATAGGAGTATGTACTATCATTGTTAGTGTTTTTTTCCATTGAATGTTATCTTGACATCCTCATGGGTAGAACTTTCAAAGCCAGGTTCAGATGTACTCCAATCAAGCTGCTCACTAAATATTCCCTTCATCTAGTTTCTTTTATCAGTTAGGACATTAGGTTGTAAGCAACTAAATATGTGACTGAGAAGAAAGCCTCTAATTAAGGTTTAATATTGCATACTGCTTTAATGGCCTTATCACACGTTGCCTTCTTCACTGTGCTCCCGTAGTGTGATTCCACTAGCCAAAGAACTATCCTTACCAAATGGACCAAATGCAGATCCTGCTAATCCCTGTGTAGCAAGTTTTAGTTCACAGATGATTCAAACAAGCCAGTCACATATTCTTTGTGAACCAGGGAAGCACTTCATCCTCTTGGTACTGCAAAGCATGCTATCATTACCCCTGATTGTTCACTCCATTTCCCCCCATAACCCTGCAATGGCATGCAGTATCAGTGTACCCAGGCTGTGATTATGTGACTTATTAATTGCTGTTGATCTCATCTGTCTGGAGTTGGCTGTCATATGTTCAGGCATCTCCATACCCTAGAGTAGGAATCCTTTCCACACCGGTGGATAAAGAGGGAGTGGTTAAAACAATTATTAACAGTGGCTCAACCAATAGAGATTTAAAGATTTAGCCATTTCACACAGGAGAAGACAGTAATCTTTTCATGGCTATTTTCACGTCTCAATATAATTATAGACCTAAGCCCTTTCAAGCATTTTCAAGCATTCAGTTGACTATCTACGTACCTACTAAAGCCTTAATTTACTTATTCCCCCACCTTGGCTATCTTTTTTTTTTTTTTTTTTTTTTTTTTTTCAGTGTAACAGTATTCATTCTTTTTGCACAACACCCAGTGCTCCATGCAAAACGTTCCCTCCCCATTACCCACCACCTGTTCCCCCAACCTCCCACCCCTGACCCTTCAAAACCCTCAGGTTGCCCCAACCTCCCACCCCTGACCCTTCAAAACCCTCAGGTTGTTTTTCAGAGTACATAGTCTCTTATGGTTCGCCTCCCCTCCCCAATGTCCATAGCCCGCTCCCCCTCTCCCAATCCCACCTCCCCCCAGCAACCCCCAGTTTGTTTTGTGAGATTAAGAGTCATTTATGGTTTGTCTCCCTCCCAATCCCATCTTGTTTCATTTACTCTTTTCCTATCCCCCTACCCCCCCATGTTGCTTCTCCATGTCCTCATATCAGGGAGATCATATGATAGTTGTCTTTCTCCAATTGACTTATTTCACTAAGCATGATACACTCTAGTTCCATCCACGTCGTCGCAAATGGCATGATTTCATTTCTTTGGCTATCTTTAATATGAGACATTTTGCATTCAAGCTCATTGTTTTGTCAGTGTTGCTCCTGGCATCACCATATTCTCACACAACCACATTCCCTAGTAAAACGTAAATATGCCAGATGGGGAAGGAATGGCATTCCTCTGCATCTTTCTTTAACTCAGAGAGGAAAAATTTTCTTAAAATTTATCATAATCTCCACCCTAGGGAGTGAAGATAAATGGCATTTAAAAATAAGTGATAAATAAGACCTACCATAATTTAATTGCTTCAAATCTCTTGCAGAATGCATTGTATGAATTCGGTTCACCATGTAGAAGATGTATCAAATTCACCTTTCTATCAGAGAATTTCCACTGAAAGACTTACATGTTTCAGAAGTTTATTTGTGTTTCCTATAACAATTCTTAATAAATGTATGTATCATTGTTTTCTGAAAATCCAAAGATTATCTTAATTTTTTTTTTATGGTTTTCAAAATAAATAAAGGTGAAACCATCCACTTACTATATTTAATATCATTTTATTTGTTCTATTAAAGCTCAAGTTATTTTATAATATATATTTCTTCTTCATTAATAACATATTTGCTTTTGTTTAAAGTTAAATACTTTATATTTTTGCTTTATGCTCTTTTTCTTACTTGGCTACATACTAGATGGGTGAACAGGAGCATATTAACTATAAGTAAGTACATATCTCCAGCAACAGATGCATTATAATATGTAAGTGTATATACTAATTTATAAGAATTTCATTTCTTCTCAAAATTTCACTATTTTTTAAGATTTATTTATTATTTGAGGGAGAGCAAGAGAGCATGAATGCACAGGATGAGGAGGGGCAGAGGGAACATGAGAAACTCCAAGCAGATTTGCGCTGAGTTCAGTGCCCAAGGCAGGGCTGGATTTCAAGACTCCGAGATCTCGACCTAAGCTGAAACCAAGAGTCAGATGCCCAACGGACTACACCACCCAGGTACTCCTCAAAAATTTGCTATTCTTTTAAATAAATTTTAGAAACAGATTAATTACCACAGGTAGATTTTTAACTGACTATAACTTTCATTAATCATATGCTATACCCATAACTATATTGTATTACTTACTAGATTAAATAGGTCCATATATGCAAAGCCAAGAGAGCTCAGCACTTAGTATTACTTGATAAATGTTAGCTAGTGTAGTAATAGAGGTAGAGCACTTTATTTAATCAGTATATAAATCCTATGAGTTAGGCTCAATTTCCCTCATTTTATAAACTAGGAAGCATAAAGACAGAGAAGATTAGACAACATTTTCCATATTCAAACCCAGGTAAGTTAAAGTCAATACTGAAATGCAGGCCTATAACATCCTAAATGGTTTGATCTTTTAATACAATTAGGGGAAGACCAATAGTATTCCTGATCTTATAATGCAAACTCATCTGTTGGGAGAGCAAAGGGTATTCATCTGGCTTATAAAATATATAAATTGAAAGTTCTGGAGAGAAAAGTATTTTCAGCATCAATAGAAATAAAAACCCTCTTCAGCCTTACTCTCTTTATGTAGAATACCATGAAATATTCGATTACCAGAAATGGCAAATATTTCCCCTCCATTTATTTTGTTCCCACTCCCACATCTCCTTCTCAAGGGCCCATAAATGACTTTTATAAGTCATTTCCCAAGTCCATATGGCTATGCCCCAGAACTGTGGGTAATTGGCCTGATCAATTGTGCTAATTGGGGTCTCTCCTTGGAATTTGAAACTAGAACCTAATGTTCATAGTTGGTCTCTATCAAGCTTGTGAATATAAAATCATGCGGAAGGAAGGCAGGACAAGGTCCATTAAAAAAAAAATAGGCAGCTGGAACAAAAGAATGAAGTAGATGAAGTAGAGAAATAGAAGAGAGAAACAGAAAGAAATCTTACTACTCTGGGTACTGAGAGTCAGAGATAATGAGGGAGAACAAGAACAAAATAAGGAGTGAGCAGAGAGCAATATTCTTGGTTCCTCATGACTTACTTGTTCTTGGAATCAGCCTTTCCAAAAGCCTTACGGCGATTTATGACAATGGTCCCTATTTCTCATTCCAATAAAACCCCTTCTGAAGTTAACCTGTTTTGGCCTCTTTCTTGGAGCTAAAGGAGCCCCCAAAGAGAAAACAGAGGAGTATAGTGTAAACTAAATTGAGTTCTGCAAAAGTTAGAAGATAAATGAGTTTTGTATTTTTAAAAATACTCATTTTATTTACATAATGCATACTGTATTTTACCACAGATTATACTGGATATATTTTACTCACTGTGCTTATTTTATATTTCCCAGTTGACAGGGGAGAAATCTATGTAGATCCAGCTTACTCACATGTAATCTGGTAATTATAACACCTTAATACAAAATCTGAAATAAATTACAAAAAGCAATTTCCACAATAATTAGAAAAATGCTCATGCATATTTATTGTTTTGAATTCTTCAAAGATTATTCTTTTCACATTTGCCCACTTCCTGAAAATCATAAAATTCGAAAAAGAAAAAGAAAAACAAATGAGTATGCCAAATGTGTGGTATTGATATAAGCACCCTCTTTTTTTTTTTTCCTAATGCTTCATTTTCAATCATTTTCCAGAGGGGCAATCAACTGACACATATAATATGCCAATACATTTTACACACTGAAAAGTTGGCATATTTGGCACTCAGTTGTGTTAAAATTTCACAAGCATCTAGATTTTTAAGCACATCACTGACAAATGATTTTCAGGAAGCAGTCCACTCACATAAATTGTGTTAGTTTAACAGTATAAAATAAACAGGGTAAACAGACTTAAGTTTTGGAAATATTTTCAGGTTCAGTTTAAGAAATCAACAATCATTTAATTCCCTTTAGTTCCTGACATATATAGTGAAAAGTGCTGAAGATAATATAAAAAAATGAGATATAAGATCAAGTGATTATATTATAAATAAACTCTTTACCTCTCTACTGGAGATATCAGACCTCAAGAATATAATAAAAATCAGTTATGCTTGGGGTTGAAATAAATTATGAATCAGTTTTATATGATAATAGGACACGAAATGAAGCATTTGTTCAAATTGGATGAGAGAAAACCTCTCTACTGATCAGAACTGCCCATCTCTCCAACATCATTGTCTGCAGCTCTCCGGCTTAAACTTCCTGGTTCTGTTGCCCAGAATGGCTCAGGGTTCTCTATATACATAGCATGCTATTTCAGTCCTATACTGTGCTCATCTTGCTCTCCTTCTCTGGACAATCTTTCAGAACTTTTTCTTAAAGCAAACCTCTACACTTCCCAGGTACGTTAAGAAGTGTACTTTACTTTTAGTCTCCCATAGTACCTGGCTTTGTCACATCAGATGATATATTATAACAATCTCATTATGCTCCAGTTTCACAGGAATGTCTGGTAGGTCTTTGAGGACATAGGTTAATTTCTGCCCAGTCTTGTAATCCCCTTCAACTCCCTGGGCTTCTATTGTTCCTTGTAGTATCATAAAAAAAAAAAAAAAATGCATCCACACTTCTCTGATGTATTACTGGTATAGTTAATAGTCTCACTATCCCAAAGTCTGCTCCCAGCTGGAGGAGATGAAAGAATATCCTCTCTTGCTATCTTCGCCTGAGAGTAATCACACTAGACAGCACTCCCTTCTCGAGCTTTCTTTCCCCATCACAGGTTTTCTAGGCATGGCTAACATAGTGCACTAAGGTGCACTATGATTCTACACACTGACCTCTGAAACACTACCTAATGGCCCTCTTCCCAGAGCACCAAAGCAACCAGCATGGTCATTTCCCTTACATTTACATTTACTAATGATTCCATAGTGTTTGAGGTTTTGGTCACATATATTGATATTCATTCAAAAATTAAGCTTTCACTTTATCAGAAAAACTCATTATTCCATGTCTAAACTCTTGTGCTGGCAAGAAAGGCAAAAAAAAAAGTGAGAGGTTCTTTTACCAGCTTATCCAGTATTGAAAGGTACTCAAAGTCTTCTAGAATTATGGAAAAATATCTCTGGGGTCCTTCTAAAAACAAAACCTATCAATGACATCACCATTGGCTAGCAGAGTGTGTTGTTATCCACATAACACTGTGGAGGTATAATTTCTCACTCAGAAATATCAAATTAAATGTCTATTCAAAAAGACCTCAGGGTCCCAACTTTATTGAATTTTCTTAGTTGACATACTACAACATATATAAGAAACCAGGTATATCTTGAGAATCCATTGCCAAGTAATACACAATGGAGAAGAAAGAATGGAATAAGCCAAAAATGTCCTCCTGGCCACTTGCTTGAAGAAAGCACTGATGAAAAGAACCACCAGCCTCATCAAATTAAGGGACTGGTCAATCAGGCAGTTTCCTGAAGAATCACTATACTACACAACTAAAACTAATGAACACTATTTGTTTATTATACTGGAATTGAAATAAAATAAAAATGAAAGAGAACATTAGACAAAAGGATCATCAGAAATAAAATGAGATGGTTCAATATCGATTTTTACCAGATTTTGATTTCAGAAATTGTGCTACTAGAGTTTTAGATGGGCATTCTAATATGCCACTTGGAGAATTAATGAGACCCCAGCTGCTCTATGAAAAATGTGTCTAAAGAACTCCAACACATTCATCCTGCTAAATGGATTACAAAGTTTCAATCCACAGAAAAATTACATAAGGCAAGGCCATCTAGATTAGCTTTCAAAAATAGTCTAACATTTGATACTTAACAAAGTATTCCTCAAGTGTGTAGTAGAATGTCTCTCAATTTAGGTTTATAGTACATTTCCTTATTATTAGACTGGGATTTTAAAATTTTGGAAAGAATATCTTTCTCATATATAGACTGTACATGTTACTGGTATAATTTATTACTGGTGATGAAAATTTTGATCTTTTGGTTGAGGAACTATCAGGCTTCTCTCATGTAAAATTAAAATTTTTCTCATGCCATTCTCCATTCATTAGAAGCAAGTCACTAAGGCAACTTAAACTCACGAGAAGGATAATTAAGCTCTACCTCCTCAAGGAGTCTCAAGGAATTTATAGATATATGTTAACTCTATTATAGTAATTAGTGCAACTTTGGAAGAAGATAATTTGAAATTCTGCAAATATCTTGTCTCTCCTTAAATTTTTGTACACTAATTTTAGCATTCACCAATGTATTTTACTGGCAGCAATTAATACTGTGTTGTTAGAATGTTTTCTGTTTATCTCATTCTTTCTACATTTATTAATTAGAATACTCTGTAAGGAAGATTTGTGTTTTCACCCTTTTATTTACTTAATCATTTATTTATATCATATGGACTCATGGGCATTTATTTTATTCTTTGGTTTATAAACCAGCACATTATTTGTTTATTTATTCAACTTGTTTCTTCTTAACCTAATAGAAACTCTTTCATGTTGACTCCTATGTCTTTTTTTTTTTTTAAGGATTTTATTTATTTGACAGAGAGAGACTCCTTGCTCAATGAGGAGCCTGCTTCTTCCTCTGCCTGCTGCTCCCCCTGTTTGCGCGCTCTCTCTCTTTCTCTGAGAAATAAATAAATAAAATATTTTTTTAAAATGTGCTCTTATCTCAATGTGGTTTTACTTTGAATCTCCCTGATGGCTAGTGATAATGAACATTTTTTCATGTGTCTGATAGCCATTTGTATGTCTTCATTGGAGAAGTGTCTGTTCATATCTTCTGCCCATTTTTTGATATGATTATCTGTTTTGTGTGTGTTGAGTTTGAGGAGTTCTTTATAGATCCTGGATATCAACCTTTTGTCTGTACTGTCATTTGCAAATGTCTTCTTCCATTCTGTGGGTTGCCTCTTTGTTTTGTTGACTGTTTCCTTTGCTAAGCAGAAGCTTTTGATCTTGGTGAAGTTTCAAAAGTTCATTTTCACTTTTGTTTCCTTTGCCTTACCTCACACCAGTTAGAATGGCCAAAATTAGCAAGACAGGAAACAACATGTGTTAGAGAGGATGTGGAGAAAGGGGAACCCTCTTACACTGTTGGTGGGAATGCAAGTTGGTGCAGCCACTTTGGAGAACAGTGTGGAGATTCCTCAAGAAATTAAAAATAGAGCTTCCCTATGATCTTGCAATTGCACTACTGGGTATTTACCCCAAGGATACAGATGTAGTGAAAAGAAGGGCCATCTGTACCTCAATGTTTATAGCAGCAATGGCCATGGTCACCAAACTGTGGAAAGAACCAAGATGCCCTTCAATGGACGAATGGATAAGGAAGATGTGGTCCATATACACGATGGGGTATTATGCCCCCATCAGAAAGGATGAATACCCAACTTTTGTATCAACATGGACGAGACTGGAAGAGATTATGCTGAGTGAAATAAGTCAAGCAGAGAGAGTCAATTACCATATGCTTTCACTTATTTGTGGAGCGTAACAAATAACATGGAGGACAAGGGGAGATGGAGAGAAGGGAGTTGAGGGAAATTGGAAGGGGAGGTAAACCATGAGAGATTATGGCCTCTGAATAACAACCTGACAGTCTTGAAGGGGCAGGGGTTGGTAGGTTGGTGGGTATTAGTGAGGGCACGTGTTGCATGGAGCACTGGGTGTGGTGCAAAAACAATGAATACTATTACATTGAAAAGAAATAAAAAAAATTTTTTTTTAAATGTGATCTTATAACAGCACTGAGGAAGAACTAGATTACATGACAACTATCTCTAATACATCAGAAGAAGAATATGTTTGATGAATGTGTTTGATCTCTTCAAATATAATAAAAGCATAAAAATGAATATCAAAATAAGATTTGCTGTATATATTGAAAGAGATATTGTTAACAATATATCACATATATTTAAAGTACAAAGTATTAGTGACAAATAATTTTTTACTTTTTAATATACTTTATTTTTAAAGTAATTTTAGGTACACAGCAAAATTGAGCAGAAAGCAAGAGATTTCTCACAAACCTCCTGTCCCCATACATAAATAACTACTCTTGGTGTTATACATTCTATGAATTTAGACAACTGTATAATGTTATATATCAACATTATAATGTGAAATAGAATAGTTTCATTGTCCTAAAAAGCCTCTTCTCTCTACCTATCCATCCTTCCTTCCCCCTAACCCTCAGTAACCATTGATCTTACTGTCCCCATATTTTGGTCTTTTCTAGAAAATCTTGATGACTCAGTGACAATATTTTTTTGGATTCAACACCAAAGTCACAATTCAAGAAAGAAATAATGGATAAACAGGACTTTGTCAAAATAAAAATTTCTAATCTAAGAAAGGCACCGTTCAGGAGACTGAGAGACAAGCCACAGACTGAGAGAAAATAATTTGCAAAAGATCTCTCTGATAAAGGACTGTTATCCAAAATATAAGAAAAAAAAAAAAAAGCTTTTAAAACTCAGTAACCACAGCACAAAAATCCCAATGGAGGGGTGCCTGGGTGGCTCAGTGGGTTAAAGCCTCTGCCTTTGGCTCAGGTAATGATCTCAGGGTCCTGGGATCCAGTCCCGCATGGGGCTCTCTGCTCAGCGGGGAGCCTGCTTCATCCTCATTCTCTCTACCTGCCTCTCTGCCTACTTGTGATCTCTGTCTGCCCAATAAATAAATAAATAAATCTTAAAAAAAAAAAAATCCCAATGGAAAAATAGGCCAAAGGCCTTAACAGTCACTTCAGCAAGGAAGACATACAGGTAGTAACCAAACATAAGAAAAGTTTCCTCATCATATGTCCTCAGGAAAATGCAAATTAAAACAATGAGATACAGGTGCCTAGGTGGCTCAGTGGGTTAAAGCCTCTGCCTTTGGCTCAGGTCATGACCCCAGGGTCCTGGGATCCAGCCCCACATTGGGCTCTCTGCTCAGCGGGGAGCCTGCTTCTTCCTCTCTGCCTGCCTCTTTGCCTACTTGTGATCTCTGTCTGTCAAATAAATAAAATATTAAAAAACAAACAAAGAACAACAACAAAAAAACAATGAGATACCATAGCACACCTATTAAGAATGGCCAAAATCTGGAACACGATACCAAAGGCTAACAAGGATGTATAGTAACAAGAGTTCTCATTTATTGCTAGTGGGAATGAAAAATGATACAGTCATTTTGGAAGCCATTTGGTGGTTTCTAGCAAAACTAAACATACTCTTGGTGGGAGGTTGGGGAAACCAGGTGGTGGGTAATAGGGAGGGCACGCATTGCATGGAGCACTGGGTGTTGTGCAAAAACAATGAATACTGTTACACTGAAAAAAAAAAATAAATAAATAAATAAAAACTAAACATACTTTTACCATGCAATACAGCAATTGCACTTCTTGGTATTTACCCAAAGGAATTGAAAACTTATATCCACATAAAACCAGCACACAGATGTTTATAGAAGTTTTATTCATAATTGCCAAATGGGGAAGCAACCAAAATGTCCTTGGTAAGTAGATTAACTGTGAATTAGTTAATAAACTATGGTACTTTCAGACAATAGAATATTATTTAGCAAGAACAAGAAATGAGTTATCAAACCATGAAAAGAAATGAATGAAAGTTAAATGTATATTACTAAGTGAAAAAAGCTAATCTGAAAAGTCTCCATGCTCCTGAGAGAAGATAAGAAAAGATATTCCTATAGATTAACATAATTTTCTAGATAAGCCACGATGGAAATGAAAACATGAGAAACAATGATAACTTAAGGCTCTAGAATTTTACTTACCACTGAAGATTTCAGGGAAATGGACAATGAGGTCTGAGAATAAGTAACTCATATAGTAGGTTAGAAATTAAATCAAAATTTTTAGTTTCATCAGAAGTTACTAATATAAATAGGTATCAACTTTAAAATAATGGAAAGAAAAGTTTTCCTCTCCTGCCTCCCCAATTGTTCATACTTGATGCCAACAAGATGTACTTGGCTGGAACTAATTAAAACTATATATGCCAAAAGACTAAAAATAAAGGTTAAAACTACCATTATAGAAGAAAAACATATCTTCAGAAGGGTCATTAAAATAAGAATATCTTACAAAGAAAGCAGCATAATCTGCCATCATAAATCAGTTGAATAAGAAGTAAGACAAATCAGTTGCAGTAAGAAGAAACCAGGAGTTCTAGAAAGGCTTTATTAGCATGACCTTTTTATTTTTTTCCTAGCTTTCTTAGCCTTCACTGTAAATGAAGTAAGTACTGGATTATTTCTGTTATAGCTGGATATCATTTTACCTTTGTTAGGAATCAAAAAATAAATTTGATATTTAGTTGAGAACTAAAGTATAAGGATAAAGACTATTAAAGAGTAAAAGGGAAGATTTTTCTCTAACTTTGGTAGTACTATGTTCATTGTCTGTAGAGGAAGAAAAGTTTTATATTGTGATGATATAGTTAATGGTATGTACATGTGACCACATAGGACTTAGCAGGATGGTTCAGAACAGGCTATGCTAATTATAGCAAAAGTCTATGTTCCAGCAGGAAAATATGATCCATTAAACTTCTATTAAACATATTCACTGACAGTTTTCATTAATAATTTTAAAAGTCATATTCATTTTATAGAACTGCATAACAAATTGCCACAGCCTTGGCTTTAAAAAAAAAAAAGAATTTATTACCTCACAATTTCCATGAGTCAGAACTCTGAGTGTGCGTTAGCTGAGTTATCTGCTCAGTGTCTCACCAGCCCGATACCAAGTTAGCACCTGGGGGCATATTCTTACCTGAGGGTCAGAATTCTCTTCCAAGCTCAAGAGTTGGCAAAATTTGTTTTCTTGTTGTTGTGGAACAGCTCTCAACAACAAGAGGCCCTCCTGTTTTCATCAACGTGTGTCTTCTCCTTTACAAATATGATGGTTTGTTTCACTAAGCATGATACGCTCTAGTTCCATCCACGTCGTCGCAAATGGCAAGATTTCATTTCTTTTGATGGCTGCATAGTATTCCATTGTGTATATATACCACATCTTCTTTATCCATTCATCTGTTGATGGACATCTAGGTTCTTTCCATAGTCTGGCTATTGTAGACATTGCTGCTATAAACATTCGGGTACACGTGCCCCTTCGGATCACTATGTTTGTATCTTTAGGGTAAATACCCAGTAGTGCAATTGCTGGGTCATAGGGTAGTTCTATTTTCAACATTTTGAGGAACCTCCATGCTGTTTTCCAGAGTGGTTGGACCAGCTTGCATTCCCACCAACAGTGGAGGAGGGTTCCCCTTTCTCCACATCCTCGCCAGCATCTGTCATTTCCTGACTTGTTAATTTTAGCCATTCTGACTGGTGTGAGGTGATATCTCATTGTGGTTTTGATTTGTATTTCCCTGATGCCGAGTGACGTGGAGCACTTTTTCATGTGTCTGTTGGCCATCTGGATGTCTTCTTTGCAGAAATGTCTGTTCATGTCCTCTGCCCATTTCTTGATTGGATTGTTTGTTCTTTGGGTGTTGAGTTTGCTAAGTTCCTTATAGATTTTGGATACTAGCCCTTTATCTGATATGTCGTTTGCAAATATCTTCTCCCATTCTGTCAGCTGTCTTTTGGTTTTGTTAACTGTTTCCTTTGCTGTGCAAAAGCTTTTGATCTTGATGAAATCCCAATAGTTCATTTTTGCCCTTGCTTCAATCGGAGAAAGACAACTATCATATGATCTCCCTGATATGAGGACATGGAGAAGCAACATGGGGGGTAGGGGGATAGGAGAAGAATAAATGAAACAAGATGGGATTGGGAGGGAGACAAACCATAAATGACTCTTAATCTCACAAAACAAACTGGGGGTTGCTGGGGGGAGGTGGGATTGGGAGAGGGGGAGCGGGCTATGGACATTGGGGAGGGGAGGCGAACCATAAGAGACTATGGACTCTGAAAAACAACCTGAGGGTTTTGAAGGGTCAGGGGTGGGAGGTTGGGGGAACAGGTGGTGGGTAATGGGGAGGGCACGTTTTGCATGGAGCACTGGGTGTTGTGCAAAAAGAATGAATACTGTTACGCTGAAAAAATAAATAAAATGGAAAAAAAAAATAAATCTTTAATAAACAAAAGTGACTAACCAAGAAAAAAAAAAAAAAAAAAAAAAAAAAACAAATATGATGGTTTGCTTTGTTTTCCCAACCTGTGGAAGAGTGTTTCTCATGCTTTGGCCTCTTTTGAAGGACTCATTTGATAAGGTCAGGCTCATTCAGGGTAATCTCCCTTTTATTAGTCTCAAAGTCAAATAATTAATGATATTCTATCATATTCATTGGCCCTACCCACATTCAAGGGGAAGTGATTATACAGGACATGTGTACCATGGGATGGGAATCTTGGGGAGCATCTTAGAATTGTGTCTATTATAGCCAAAGGAAAAGAATTTGGGTCTATAGAATAATTTAAAAAATGGATAAAGTGATACTCAAAAATTAAATTAGAAGAGCTCTTTTCCCACATGTTGAAAAGTGGTATAAGAAACCAAAACGAAATAAGTGATGCAAACCCATTTAATGGCATATTGAACAGCTATTAAAAACATGCTGTCTGACAATTTTTAATGACGTGAAAAAATGTACAGAGTATAAATTCTAAGTAAAATAGGAAATTTCCCATAATAGGATCCACTGCAAAAGTTAGTAGTTATATGTGGGAAGTTAAAAATTGTGAAAATTTCCTTTCTTTGTGTTTTTTTGCATATGTTTTGGTTTTCCATGATAATAGGCTATTTTTATAACTGGAAAAAATAAACATTATAAATGTTTATAAAACATTATAAACATTATAAATAAACATTATTATAAATAAACATTATAAAGGTAATGTCCATGTACTTTGGCAGCAATAATCATTTTTTTAAAATATGTTACATATTTTAATGTCCATAAATATGCACATTACAATAAGCATAAGAGGGAGTTAATGGAATCTTTCAAAGAATTTAGAATTTTTATTTTTAAAAACAGCCACAACATAGCAAAGCAAATAATTATAGGCTTAGGAATAGAAAGTAGATTTAAAAATTACTGTATTCAGAACTAAATTCTACTGCTACAACTAATATTGCACTATATGTTAACTAACTAGAATTTAAGTAAAAACTTGGAAAAAAATAAAAATAAAAATAAAAATCATCACATTCAATAGAAAAATCATATGAAACTTGGATGAATCAAAATTGTCTTCCTATTAAGAAGGAAATTTTTAAATTAATTTTTCTTGTAACTGAAAACAATGTATAAACAGGATTTTTGAGTTATGTATAAATCACAGAGCCAGTTCTAGTTTCTCATGTGACTTCTACAAGTTACAGGAAATGTTAGAGGAAATATTAAAATGTCTTTGTATAAATTTATACTTAAAATTAAATTCGGACTTGCACAAAGCTAATCTGGAAAAAGAGTTAACTATTTTTAGAAAAATTATTCCTTGAGAATATTAACTCTAGATGTATTAAAAGTTATATTTCTAACTAATGCATCAGAAATTTTTCCAATGCTTTCAGAGCTTATAAAATACTCTTTTTTTTTTTTTAAATTTATTTGACAGAGAGAAATACAACTAGGCAGAGAGGCAGGCAGAGAGAGAGGAGGAAGCAGGCTCCCTGCGGAGCAGAGAGCCTGATGTGGGGCTTGATCCCAGGACCCTGGGATTATGACCTGAGCCACCCAGGCGCCCCTTAAATACTCTTAATAAACCATTAAAACTTGAATCAACAAAAAGATCTTAATCTTTCTCAAAATGAAAAATTATCAAAAATTATTTGTAATATTATATTTGTCAAGAATGAGTGACATTGATTATAATATTAATTGAAATATGAATTTGCTAAAATATAAATTTTGATAAATTAATTTGCAGAAAAGTGAGTCAGAAAAATCTTATAATCAAGAAATGACCCTGATAAAGTCTTACTGATTGTATTAAATAAAATAATGAGGGCAAAATCATATTTTCTTGTAATTGTCTATGTTGTTATAATACTATAAGTTAGAAACACTAATCTTGGTATGTTTATAAATAGTAAAATACTTAAGTGAGAAAGAGCTTTATATTTTAACACCTTTAATAGCACTTTTTACCAGCCATGTGAGCAAGGGGCCTTGCATTTTCATTTTACACTAGGCGCTGCAGGGGTACATGGATGGCTCAGTCAGAAGAACCTTTATCTTTTGATCTCGGGGTTGTGACTTTGTGCCCCATGTCTGGTGTAGAGATTACTTAAATAAATAAACTGTAAAAAGAAAGAAGGAAAAATATACTAGACACCGCAGTGTATATCTAACCAGCCCTGCCAATGGTTTAAAATCCATTCCTACTGTTATTTATTTTGATACACAAATTGTCCAAAATATAGTCAATGGGAGCCCCTCCAAGTAGACTCCTGTATCTTGACATGCCTACAAAAGGCAAACACACAAAGGCACAAAATAGATTAGTGGTAGATTAGGACTGAGTGCTAGTTAGGAGGGAGTGAAGGTGGGATTGATTGCTAATGGGTAGGGAGTTCTTTTTGGGGTGAGGAAAATTTCTAGAATTATATAGTTGTGCCAGTTTCATAACTCTGTGAACATAATAGAAACCCACTGAATTATACATTTTAGAATTATAAAGTAGATGGTGTATGAATTATGTCTTTTTAAAATATTTTATTTATTATTTGAAAGAGAGAGAGAGAGAGTGAGCGAGCTCAAGCCAGGAGGAGGGGCAGAGGGAGAAGCACACTCCACAATGAGTAGGGAGCCTGACATGGGGCTCAATCCCAGGGTTCCAGGATCAGGACCTGAGCTGAAGTCAGACACCCAACAGACTTGAGCCACCCAGGCACCCCTGAATTATGTATTAATAAAGCCGTTAACAATTACCTATGTACTTGGTAAGATTGCTCAGTATAATAAAAGGTCTGCTTGGTTCCAGTACTTCACTGGGTCTCTCCATATCCTGTATGCATGCCCTCCTCACCTCACTGAGACTTTACACCCTGCTCTGGATCACTACAAATCTTGTATGTATACTCTCTGTTCTTGTATATCAATACATAGGAGTTCTAAGTAAGTTTTTTAGGCTGTGCCTACATGCAATTGTTCATTTCAGCTGTCATGATGGTTCCTCTGGCTCATATCATGATAAATGAAATGTAAGGACATTGGTATTCAAGTTATATAATTTCCTTAGTGTGAAACTAGGAGTTTTTGTCAATATCCATAACATAATGCCCCAATTAATCATTCTAGTTCTCTCCACTTTCTCAGTCTTCTATAAATCCCCTTCTCCCCCCTGCTCACTACAGAAAATTAATTTCATATGAGGAAATTGATGAACTATGTACATATTTTGTGGAAATGGGGAACCAAGTTCATTATTGCCAGAGAAGGGAGAGACAAATATAAAAATAGAGAAATCTAGAATGAATATTAATGTGCTCTACTGCTTGGTTCCAGTACCTACACAAGGACTTTGCCATACCCTGAGTGCACATTGTTCTGTCCCACTGAGACTCCTCTCGTGTATCCCTCCTCACTTTTCTTAGCCTTCAACACCCTGTACTGAGTGGCTTCCTTGTAGAAATGCCCTCCTCACCCACTAGGACTCTGCTGGGCTGCTGCCCTGCTTTGCCTATGTCCACTCCTGACCCCATTCAGACTCCATTAGCCCATAGCATCACCATTTACCCCCATTTCACTACCATGTGGTGGATCTCTTTGAATAAGTAAGCCGGAAGAATCAGAAAATGTGGTTCCTTGGGGCCAGGGATGGGGGTGGAGGTGGAGGTTAATTCATGATTTTGGAAGATAGATAATTGCTGCTGGAAATGATAAAATTCAGAATATGGATAAGAGTGTCATCACCATAGTGATGAGCAGATGTTATTGCTGATAAAAATGTAGAACAATAGGTATATAAATTGTCAAAGGCAATGTCAGAGAAACATATAAAATATTGTCAAGAATATCAATTGTCTTTAAGGATTTATTTGTATTGTCTTTGATCTCTGAACTCAAGTTATTAAAACCAGAGAGAGATAAAACAATCATTTAAGGTAAAATATTTGATTTTGTCTCAATTTCTGAAATACTTATCTATACTAAAGAAATTACAAAACATGACTCTTATGTTAATGATACAGTCACAAAACACAATTAGAGTATACACCAAGGACTTAAAATAGACTACTATAATCAACATGCAGTTTATAATGGTTGGTTGATTACTTTTTGGATGTAATTTAAATATAATAAAAATGAGAAACATAAAAACTAATTCTATTAGAATGTGAGTTTGGAATTGTAGTTTTTAATGGTTGAGTCCACACTGGTAATAAATAATATCATGCTGTTTAATTACTTGGAGAAACTCTAGCTATTTAAAATATATATTTCATGACACCAATAATTACAACAGAGCAAATATATTTTAGGATTGTTTAGTTTAGTCATTTATTTAGCAAATGAAAATAGATTATATTTATATATAGTAGATTTAGATAGATATAAAAATAGAATAGAAACAATGGACTTTACAAATAAGTCCATTCTAGACTTGCCTAGCAACATCTAAATCATTCCTTGACAGGATTTATTAAAAAGAATGAATTAAAAATATTGTGAAAATATGATGAAGAAGTTCCTAAACATTAGAATTGCAATGAAAGGAAAACATCCATAGAAATTAATTTTATGTCTAAAAAAAAACATAAAATGGAATAATATAAAGATCTTAAAAATATTTTCTTACCCTTAATCTTAAGTATTTAATATTTGGGTGCTACTGTAAATAGTCTTGCTTTGTTTTATTTTAAATCTTTTTTCCATTTGTTCATTGATAGTGCTAGAAATACAATGTATTTTCCTATATTGATTTTTAACTATGATACTACAAACTTCAGCTGATTCTAATCACTTTCTTTTGTAAATTAATCAAGCTGTATTTAATACTCAACATTGTTTTCTATGAATAAATACACTTTTTCCTTTCCAATATTTATGTTTTTATTTCTTTCTCTTTTCTTATCATACTATCTGGGAAGTTAAGAAAATGTCAAATAGAATTTTGAAAGCAGTAATACTTGCGTTGTTTCAGATTCTAAAGGAAAGCATGAAGATTTTCATTACTATGTATAACATTAGCTCAATGATTTTTGTAAATGCTTTTTACTAAATCACATAAATTTTCTCTTCCTTTTCCTGAAAGTTTTATCATAATGCAATGTTGAATTTTGTCAAGTGCCATTCTGTAATGATTGAGATGATTACATAATTTTTCTTCTTTATTAATTAAGTGTACTATACTGATGATCTTTATATAGAAAAAGTGCCGTATATTTGGGAGGTATACCTACTTGTTCTACATGTATTATTCTTTTTATTATTGCTAGATTTGTTCTGCTAAGTAATCTCTCTGGACACATCTTAGTGTTTGGACTGCTATAATACAATGTCATAGATTGGGCAGTTTATTAACAACAAAAATTTATTTCTCACAGGTCTGGCAGCTAGAAGTCTGAGATCAGGGCTTCACTGGATAGGGTGAGGCTATTCCAGGTCAGTCTTTGAGTTGTATCCTCACATGATTTAAAGGACTAGGAGGTTTTCTCAGGTCCCTTTCAAAAAGGTACTAATCCCATTTATGAGGACTCCTCCCTAATAAGCTAATCTCCTGCTAAAGGCCCCACTTCCTATACCATCAACTTGGGGATTAGAATTTCAACATATAATTGTTGGGGATGCACAAACATTTGACTTATAACTCATGTTGATGTTTACAAGTTATACAACACTTTTCAAAAAAAGAAAATGAATAAAATATTAAAAAGAGAAGAATGCATGTCTTGTGCAAGAAGTGCCATAAATACAAAAGTGGGTGATCAATTTACTCCAGAACACAGATAAAACATCATCAAACAAACAGTACTTAAAAACGTTTTAAAATAATTTTAACATAGTATTTTGGAGAAGCCAGTGACTAGAACAGCATTAGTAAATAAATACATACATACATACATAAAAACAATGAAAATAAACAGGCTTATTTGAAACAGAAAAATTCTGTAGTCGAATAATGGATTTGGTGGAAAAAATCTAATAATGGTCAGACTTTAGAGTGCTATGAAAAACCTACTACAAAGTCCAAGTTCACCCTCTCAATAATTAGTAAACATTTCCTTTTTAAAAGCATTGTAATTAAATGATAAAATAAAAGTTTTAAAAATTTTTCTCCGTAGCGATAATAGGAAATTTTAAAGGAGGGTAAGACTGGAGTGAAGATAAATTCTGAGGGTTATCGCAGCAATCCCCAGAAAACCATGGAAAGAGAGCAGGGCATGCAAGACAGGCTGTAGTAGATTTGACAAGATGTGGTATCTCTGAGTTTGAAAGATGAGCAAGAGGCCAGGAGCAAGGATTTTTTCAAAATTTTGAAACTAGTTGATAAGGGAAATAGTGAGACCTATTTCAAAAAAAGTAAGATGAACTGTGGAGAACAAACTGATGGCTACCAGGGGGAGGGTGGGTAGGAAGATGGGGGAAACGGGATGGGGATTAAAGAACACATACAGCATGATGAAAAATAATAAAATAAAATTAAATGAAAACAAACGAACAGCAAAAAAAAAAAAAAAGTAAAATGGTAGAGAGGTAGCTTGTTGGTCAAAGGAAATAAAATGTTTCATTAAAGTGTTATGTTTGAACTTAAGGCAGTGATGAGGCATCAGAAATATTTATCTACCAAACAATGGAAAAAGATCTTGAAAAGGGGAACATGCCTAGAAATTGAAGGCATGAAAGTAAGGCTAAAGCATTTCCAAATATATTAGATATTGCTTAAGTGCTCAAATCGTGAATATTTCAATCAAACTGATTACCTGGAAATTAGCTTTGTAAAAACACATTTTCAAAAATATTATTTATGAAGAAAGACTCTGAGGCTGTTTTAAACTCTGGTCATGAGGATTTTTTAATGATATAAGAAAATTCTAGAACAGAAACTGAAAATCCACTTTTCTACCATCATATTTTCTATCATCCCATCCAAATCATCACCAGGCCCAGAAAGTTTTATAAATGCAGACCTTCAATCATGTATTGTTCATATATGTTTCCCCCTCATGCCACTTATCACTGCGTATTGCATATAGTAGGTGCTCAACTCTTTTACGTGGTATTTTTATGAGAAATAAAGCATAGAAAGAGAAAAGACATATTTTTTAAAAGATTTTATTTATTTATTTGACAGAGGGAGATCACAAGTAAGCAGAGAGGTAGGCAGAGAGAGTGAGAGGGAAGCAGGCTCCCTGCCGAGCAGAGAGCCCGATGTGGGACTCGATCCCAGGACCCTGAGATCATGACCTGAGCCGAAGGCAGCGGCTTAAACCACTGAGCCACCCAGGCGCCCGAGAAAAGACATATTATAATAAAAATTTGTAAATAGAGCACAAAGCAAAAATATACAGAAAAATTATAAATATTGTTACATTGAAATATAAAAATTTCTTTAGTGCAAAAGAACCATTATAAGCATTAAAACATTCTACAAACTGGGGAGAGATATTTGCACCTTAATAAACAAAAAATATTGACATCTATAATGTTTTAATTCTTCAAAGAACAACAACCAATAAAGACAAATTAAACAATTCAAATGATAAAAATAAAAATGCTATCAATGTGAAATCCACAGAAAAATAAAAACAAGGGGCTCATAAAGCTGTGAAAAGATGCTTAGTTACACTAGTAACCAGAGAAAAGCAAAGCAACCATCATTTTTTTTTAAGTTTTTTATTTTAAGTCCAGTTAGCATACAACGTTATGTAGTTTCAGGTGTACAACATAGTAATTTAACACCTCCATACATCACCTCAGGGCTCTTCACAAATTCCCTCCTTATTCCCCACCACCTATTTCACTCATGACACACTCCCCCAACCCCACCCCCACCCCAGCCCAGTAATCATCAGTTTGTTCTCTACAGTTAAAAGTCTGTTTCTTGCTAGCCATCATATTTCATTTTGGCCTTTTTAAACTATCGTATTGGCGAACATGAGCATCTGATAGCACTAAGTGTTTCCAAGAGGGTGGTCAAACAGGAGAGCTTACACAATTCTAGTAGAAGTATAAATTTATACAACCACATTGGGAATCAATTTCCTATTTAAGTTTCTAATCAAGAGATACTCTAACACATGAGAAAAAGTTGACATGGCCAAGGTGGGTCACTGTTTACTAGTTACAATTGTGAAAAATTAATTAAGGTAATTGATATATTTTATTCAAATAATGGAATATTTTCATAGATAATTGCATATATTCACACAAATAAAGATAAAAAACACATAATGCAGGAAGAAAAAAATTGCAAAGATTTGTATATAGTATACATTCATTCAAATAAAATGCAAAACAATGTAATATTTTGCTATATGAATGCATAATTATGGGCCCCCAATATTTTTAAATACATATGAAAAATGCACACAAATATCAGACTTCAAAAGAGTGGTTATTTCTGGAAGGTCAAAAAAAGAAATAAGGATGGGGCTTTGTAATACTTGCAGTTATTTATTTTTGAAGGAGGAAAACATAATATGCAAGGCATAGAGCTAAGCATATGTTTAGTTTGCTTAGTCGTAAAAGTGAATACTCAAGTATCTATTATGTTCTTCTGAACATAATATTTCAAAATTAAAATAAATCACTTCAAAATAAATAGTAAAGGTGAATATTATATTTTCTCTAGCATTAGGTGAGCTGGATTTAAACATTATTTTCCATAGGGAAGCTTCAGAAATTCCAAATGCTTTGTAGATCCAAAACATGACTAGAGTTTTCAGTATGCAAAATAAGAGAAACTTCCCTGATTAAAAGTAATAAAGTCTCTGAAGAGCAACTACATATAAAATTTCTTTTTGATTCGTCTTTGGCCCAATTAGAATGGGCTGTATTAAAATTTAAGTATGGCTTCTAAGCCATACACATACTATTAAATTTGCAGGAATAATGAAGCCAACCAATTTTATTCCTCTTTAATAATACATTTCTATATTTGCTCTTAAGGTAAGGTTAGCATTTATTTATTGATCATGATGCATTATCTACACAGTGGAAACTACTAAGCAGTTTTCATCTCCTGTGATATTTCTAAATAATTCAGAAACTAATTTCTGTTTTCTTTTTCTCATTAAAGTCTGTCTCTTTTTAAATGTAGAAAATTTAAGTGACCTATGGCTTACTTTGTTTCTGTATTGCCCAGATGGCACAAGCACATAAAGTAGCCAGATAGAATTTGCAGACATGTATTTCCCCTATAGCTTCATCTTTTTCTGCATTATTGTCTTTCCTCTCCAAGTATTTAGGAACAAAGAACACAAAATAATGAAAGAATATACTCTTTTTCAATCTGTCTCTACATCTAAATGCTATAGTCTCCTTCATGGTAGTCATAGCAGATATTCTAAAATATCTCCATTTTCTCACTTTTCATAAACTCCTAGAAACTAGCAATCAGGCTTTAGCCTCTCTTATAAATCCATTAAAACTCACCTTGCTATCTGTCCTTTGGTATTTATTATCTTATTTAACTTATTTGTTGTGGAGGTGATATGGACCATCCTCACTTCTCCATGAAAATGATACTTGAGGATGGGTTGTGATTCTAAAAGAAAAGATGAAAGATTGAGATGGTAAAATAGTATAGGTACATGAACAGTTGAAAGAACATTGAGTTTTCTGCCCTGTTATTCCCATGCTTCACAGCTCATGGTGTGTAAATTACTCTGTTATTGTGTTTTGGTTACCTAGAATTCATTTCTTAAATATACTCTCTTTTCATCTCAACCCACATCTCTGCTTGTTTTATTTATTTATCAGAGCTTATGTAATGAACTTGCCATTGACTAAACAATAAGACTTTTATAGAGTAACTTAACATCTCAATGCCTCAGTTTTCTCAACTATAATGAGGGTACTAAATGGTACCTATTTATTGTGTTGTTGCAAGGATTAAGCTTCTTAATGCCTGTGAAGTAGTTCAAACAATGTATAGACACACTAACTAATGGAATAAAATTAAGTCCAGAAGCTGATTCATACATATATTAATAACTGACTTATTACAAAGGCAATAGTCAAGTCATGTGCAGAAATCGTGACCTTTCCAATAAATGACTGGGTTAGTTAGAAAACCATATGGGGGGGATAGAATATAACCTGATTCATACACATCTAACATCGTAAACACAAAACAATTCCAAATGTATTGTTCTAAATGTGAAAGGTAAAGCAATAAAGCTTTTAAAAGAACACATAGGAGGACATCTTTATGACTTGGAGTAGACAAAGATTGCTATATACACACACAGTATAATCAGAAAACAAAAGATTAAATCAAGTATACCAAGATTTAGAAAGTAGATTCATCAAAGGTACCCAGTAAGAGAATGAAAAGATACCCCACAGAGTGGGAAAAAATACCCATGACACATATATTAAACAAAAAAATTTGTATTCAGTGTGTATAAATGATTCATACAAATTCATTAAACAGATAACAGATAGGGAAAAATGTTTATACATGCATTTCATAAAGATGATAAAAACAGATGAAACTAATTATACTGTTGGATAATGATGGCTTATCTTGGAGGTAGAGTTAGGTGGTGACAGAAAGGGAGGACAAGGACAACTTGAGGGTCCCAGCAGTGTCCTATTGGAGCCCTGATTACATTAGGGTTTTGGTTTTCAAAAAATCATCAAGCTCTAGACGAATGATATGCTCAATTTTTTAAATCTTTTTTTTGTTTGTTTTGTTAACATACTTTTTTATTAAAGTATAATTAATGCACAGTGTCATATTAGTTTCAGGTGTGCAATATAATGATTCAATAATTCTATACATTACATGGTGCTCATCACAATAAGTATACTGTTAGTCCCTTCTACCTATATAAGTATTTTAAATGAAGTCCCAGGTATATAGTGAATACTATACAAATGTTAGCTGTTACTATTATTATTATCATTATTATTATTATTACTACTATTAATTAAACAATGGCCACATTTTCTTATATCTTACTATGAACATGGCAGACAGTTTTTCTGTTTGCTTTAGAAAATAGTTTCTAGAAGTAAGCTTTTCTTCTAATTCTTTTTCAGGGTGATACTCTCCTGTTCCTTATGCTGCAGAATTTTTATGGACCTCATGTTGACTTTTTTTCCTGTTTGTTCATCTTTGAACAAAGGAACATCTGCTATGCTGAGCTCCTGCCAACAGCAGGATGTACCGATTGCATTTGACCCCCACTTACTGTCCACATGAACATTTGTAGACTTTCCCACATGGATGTAAAACAGAGAACGGTGGAACGCAGAGCTCAGTTTACTTTTTAGAGTCTAGCAGAGATTCATGTAGTGCCTTTCTATCAAGTTGAAGGGCATCCTTTCCTGCTCTGAAACACAAGGAAAAGGATCTATGTCCCATATCAAAGTCTTCTTTGGGTCAAGCTGAAGTGTCAATTCAAAGAGGCCCTCAAAAACTCCATTGCATAGATGGGAATACTGCTTACAATTTGACTTTTAAAAGAATTAAAGAATATAATTCCTAAAAATGGTTTTTAAAAGAAATAACTTATAAATAATACAAATTTCCTTTGAGCAGTTCCAGCACATGAAAACCTACAATACCTCCCCATTCACCTCTAAACACCCCCATGCATGCACTGCTCAAAGGGCTACTCCAATCATTTCAAAACTATCATGTTGGCAAAAAAGTATGTTTCCCACTTTATACCTTTTCATCTTTGGATGCTCAGTAAGTTGTGTCCTTGAAACAGTTAAAGCAGAGGAAGAAATGCAGTTGGCAGTAAAGATCTTGCATTTGACATGCAAGGCAAGTCATTTGACATGACATAATGTCATGACATTAGGCTGGTAGACAGTCTGCTTTCTGGCTGGCATAGACCCCAAGCTTCTGAAGTATGGAGAAGAGGTAGGAAGAAGAAGAGGGAGGAGGAGAAAAAAAAAAGGACCGAGAGAAGAGGAATTGCATTTCTGTTAGTGGTTTAAATATCCAGCATGGCTAATAAATATTAATTTGTTTTGTCTGGCAGTAGGCTGACTGCCTTATACAGATTATCTCAATTATTTTTACAAACCCTTATGAGATAAGTGTGCTAATATCCATTTTACATAGAAGGGAACTGTGAATTATAAATGATAAGCAATTTGCCCAAGACCATACACCAAGTAGGTAGGATTAAACTCCAGACAGTCTTCATCCAAATGCTTACCTTTTTGTTTCTGGTTGTGAAAGTTTGAACAGAAAGGTTTAAAAATATGTAATAGATGTGCTGGCCTCGTAGTATGCTAATCACATAAAGCAATATTAGAAGAAATAGTGCCATAGTTTGAAGACAGTCACCAAACACTAAGTCTGTTGGAAAAATTTGGGGAAAATGAACGTGATATATGAAGGACAATTTTTAATCTTTTTTTTTAAGGATTTTATTTATTTATTGGCCAGACAGTAGTAGGCAGAGAGGAAGGCAGAGAGAGAGGAAGGGAAGCCGGCTCCCTGCTGAGCAGAGAGCCCAATGTGGAGCTCGATCCCAGGAGCCTGGGAACATGACCTGAGCCGAAGGCAGAGGCTTAACCCACTGAGACACCCAGGTACCCTGAAGGACAATTTTTTTTTTAATTTTTTATAAACATATAATGTATTATTAGACCCAGGGGTACTGGTCTGTGAATCACCAGGTTTACACACTTCACAGCACTCACCATAGCGCATACCCTCCCCAATGTCCATAACCCCACCACCCTTTCCCAAAACCCCTCCCCCCAGCAACCCTCAGTTTGTTTTGTGAGATTAAGAGTCTCTTATGGTTTGTTTCCCTCCTGATCCCATCTTGTTTCATTTATTCTTTTCTTACCCCCCACACCCCCCACGTTGCATCTCCACTTATATCAGGGAGATCATATGATAGTTGTCTTTCTCCGAATGACTTATTTCACTAAGCATAATACCCTCTAGTTCCATCCACGTTGTCTCAAATGGCAAAATTTCATTTCTTTTGATGGCTGCATAGTATTTTATTGTATATATATATACCACATCTTCTTTATCAATTCACCTGTTGATGGACATCTAGGTTTTCCCCATAGTTTGGCTATTGTGGACATTCCTACTATAAACACTCGGATGCACTTGCCCCTGAAGGACAATTTTTTACTCATTTTTTTAGTTTTAGCACCCCTCACAAGATTTGACCCATAACATTATTTAATACTTATTGAATGAATGTACTATTTTTATGACTTGGAGTTTACAAAATACTCATACATATTGTATCAAATGATCTTTATACAAACCCTGTGAAGAACGTTCAGAAATTTCTGCCAACCATGATTTCCTTTTCCATAAGTTTTTCCATAGACAAATTTACCCGTCTCAATCTGTTGTTCAACCATTTAAATACTGCTGTCCATAATCATTGTTTTAGTTGTTAACTAAAACTAAAGCAACATGAATCTCAACATCACTCATCACCAGGGAAATACAGATGAAAACCACAATGAGATACCACATCCATGAGTCAAAAATGGCTAAAAGTAACAACACAGGAAACAACCAGTGTTGGTGAGGATGCAGATATATATTTTATAAATGTTTATCATGGAATACTACTCGTCCATCAAAAAGAATGAAGTCTTGCCATTTGCAATGACATAGTTGTAGCTAGAGTGTATTATGCTAAGCAAAATAGGTCAATCAGAGAAAGATAAACCATATGATCTCACTCATTTGTGGAATTTAAAAAACAAAACAGATAAACATAAGGGAAAAGAAAAAAAGAAAGAGAGAGAGGAATACAAACCATAAGAGACTCTTAACAATATAGAACAGACTGTGGGTTGATGGAGGTGGATGGGAGGATGGGTTAAATGGGTGATGGGTATTAAGGAGGGCACTTGTCATGATAACCACTATATGTTATATGTAAGTGATGAATAACTAAATTCTACTCTTGAAACAAATGTTATACTATATGTTAACTAACTAGAATTTAAATAAAAATTTTGAAAAAATAAAACAATAAAAATAAAATAAATAAATTGCTACACATTTTGTAACGTATTTTAGACAATTCCACCCATAAAAGACTCAACCAAGTCTAAATATATAGTATGTAAGTATGATATGATCCTACACTATGGTTATCAACTTCCATTTCAAATCTGTTCCTGTTTCCATGTTATCAAATAGAATAAGAATGACATGAATGATGCTCCCTGCAACTGCAGGTGCTACCGTAATCATATCTAGACATCATCATTATATACTATTCTTTTCACCTATAATTCCATTGTCTAGTCATGTCAATTAATTGTCTGCAACAGCTCTGCTGTCTGACAGCATCACTCCATGGTTCATTTAAACCAGGTTTTTGCTAGAGCATGTCTGGGTAACAGCTTCCTAGCTCAACTTAGAAAATTTCTTCCTCTTTTCAATTCTTGCCACATGACAGAAAAGTGATTGGATCACATAAATCTTCCCTGCCATGATGGCCAGACCAGAGAAATCTAGACTTCTTTCCTTGACTCTGAAGGCCCTTCATAATGTAATTTTACCAGTTCTATACCTCATTTCTATTCACCATGCACTTTCTCCCCTGGTCAGATCTAACTAATCTCATTTACCACCTGCCATACTATTTCCAGATGTGAAATTTTAAATTAAATACATCTCCTCTTTCTAACCCGAATATCCCCCTTTCAGATATTCACATTTTCATATGCTTACTCTATTTTAGGGGAGGGTTCAATTGCCATCAGTTCCAGTGTCACATTTCCCTCTTCTGAATGTCTGGAGCTTTTTGTCTAACCTTTAAAAAAAAAAAAAACAATGACACTTAAAACCTGGCAAAAAAACCTGTTTAGATACATGTCTTGTTCCAAAGGCAGGATCAGCATCCAATACAGCTGTGTGCTATCTCCATCTCTTTTCAAACCACTGAAGGCACCTAGTGTCTTATTATGTGCTCCAATAGTCAATACTGAATACATTATCCATAAATATACCAAGGCATTTGATGGACATAGTGTTGAATCTTAGTCTTCATATTTGTAGCTATGCAACCATGGATTATTTATTTAGTATCTCTGTGTTTCTTCATCAGAAATGCAGAAATGAGTGGGATGCCTGGGTGGCTCATTCAGGTAAGCATCCACCTTTATCTCAAGTCATGATCACAGGGTCCTGGGATCAAGTCCCACATCGGGTTCCTTGCTCAGCGGAGGCCTGCTTCTCCTGCTCCCGCTGCTTATGCTCTTTCTCTTTCTGACAAATAGATAAATAAATAAATAAGCAAACAAGTAGAATAAAATATGGAAATGGGTAACTGGGAGACACAAATTATATATCTACCAAATCTACCAAGCTATGCAATAAACACTTAATAACTATAAATCATCTAAATCTAAATGTTCAATATAGATTTTAGGATACTGTTAAATAATAGATTAGAGTGTCTTCCCTTCCTTTTGTACATATTGTCTAAATAACCTGCTTATTGTTTATCTTTAAATTTTTCTGATATTCTAGAATTTAACTTTATTGGTCCCAGAAAAAAAATTAGTGTCTGAAGTTTCCCTCTTTGACCAATATGACCAAAAAGTAAATATAATTCCAACAAATCTGGATCTATAATATTTTCCTTCATTTTTTTTTAATAAAACAAGTGTACCTTTTAAAGAATAAAAACTCTGCAAATTTTCTAAGCACATAAAGGTGACTGTTGAAAACTTCACATGTGCCTATAGACTTGTGCACATGGCTTCAGAAAGGTTAAGACCATGGCTCCTCCACTAAGAAAATAGTACTCCAAAAGGATTATGCTCATGAAATACCTATAAATTTCCTATAAAGAGTGTTACAAATGACTTTGTTGAAATGATTGGAATCACAAATTAGAGGTGAGAGGGAATCATTCCCTGACATGGTTTCTCTGAAATGTTTAGCTCTGAGCACTGAAAGAAGCTTTTGACACCATGGCTCTTTGTCCTTTTTCATCAGTCATTTGTGTCCCCTCCCCAGCCTGTGCAGGTTGGAGGCTCTGAGAAGCTGTCAAGGCTCAAGAATGAGCCCTGGCAATGCTATGGCTGCATCCATCTCAGTTTTGGTTTGGCAACAATCAGAGTTTCAGCTTCTGTGGTCCCAGGGCCAACAGTTCTGGACCCCCTATGGAATGTGGATTGCTGGTTGTTCTTTCACAGTTTAGTGGTTGTTGTGGTCATATATAATCTGGAGAAGCATTTCACAACCCACCATTTTGGCAAAGAGAACGCCAAAAGCACTATAAGCCTTCAATATGTGGCTTTTTTAACCCTTCAAGGGTATCTAGAGCCAACAAAGGAGACCTTCTTTAAGTCTGCAAGCACAGGTTAGAAAAGACCCATAACAGGTTTCTTTGTTTTTGTTTTTTAAGATTTTATTTATTTATCTGACACACAGAGAGAGCACAAGCAAGGGGAGCAGTAAAGGGAGAGGGAGAAGCAGACTTCTTGCAGAACAGGGAACCTGACATGGGCCTCAATCCCAGAACCCAGGATCATGACCTGAGCTGAAGGCAGTTGCTTAACCCACTGAGTCACCCAGGTGCCCCAACCTATAACAGTTTTAATGAAAAATGACAAATTTAACAGAAAAATGTTTAGTAGAAGGGCAAGACCTAGCTTGAAAACATAAGGGCCTTCCAACCATGTTGCCCCAGTGAAGAACCATTTCCTCCCTAGATGTGTACTTTTATAATATGATTTTTTTACTGTTAATTTTTAAACACTATGTTAGGTAAATCTATAAATATTATGTCTTTTTTTAAAAGATTTTGTTTATTTATTTGACAGACAGAGATCACAAGTAGGCAGAGAGGCAGGCAGAGAGAGAGGGGGAAGCAGGCTCCCTGCTGAGCAGAGAGCCCAATGCGGGGCTCGATCCCAGGACCCTGGGACCATGACCTGAGCCGAAGGCAGAGGCTTTAACTCACTGAGCCACCCAGGCGCCCCTAAATATTATGTCTTAATATTGATTTAAAATCATGCTAACTTCAATAGTTCATATATTTATATATTTATAATTTATATTTTTTATATTTAAATCATATATTTATAATATTCTAGAAAAATTTAAAATTTTTCTAGAATATTAACCTTTATTGTTCTCAGCATTCAGTTGGCCTATAGTTGTATTTTAGGCCCTTCCCATTTATTGCCTGCATTCCTGTAACTATTCTCTTATTGGTCTGTCTCTAGTCTTACATACCCTAAACTTCTTTCACAGCCATATTCCTAAAAGGCAAGCCTGATGAAGAATTCCTTACTTTAAATCATTTATTTAATAGCTATTTACTCTTTTCAAGACAAAAATCTAAGATTTTCACCAGATTGTACTAGACCCTTCATGATCTGACTCCTATTCATTTTCTTTTCCAAGTTCAACATCTTCGCCAAAGGAATACGTACTCTAACATAGTACTGTAAGTCTGCAGTAAGCAACATCCTTTCTCTTGCCCTGATTTTGTGATAAGTTTTCACTGCACCTAGCATACCCTTGCCCCATTCTCTTCTATAACCTGCTACCTTCTTACTTAATTGTTATGATTCTTCTCACGTGTTACCTCTATGAAGTATTTCCTGACCCATTCACATATTTGATAGGTAAGTGTTGTACCATTGCTATTAGTATGGGTAAGTCAGCAATACAGTGTTGCTTAAGGATTTCAGCTGTTTTTTTTTTTTTTAATCATTTCAATCTATTCTTTGGTTCTGCATCTTCAAATCCATTGAATCACTGGGAGAGAAATTTTCTTTCCTGTCTTTCAAAATTTATCTGAATATCAGTTGTGAAAATACTTTGAGGATCTATCAGTTTTATTCAAACAGAAGTTAGAAGTATCATCATCATGATGGTGATGATGATGATCATCACCAAATATAAGCTTGTAGTCATAAAGAGATTAGCTGATTCCAGACTGACCTTTGTCACTGGATGAGTTAAATGGAGAAGATACTAATTAGGTTAGGGAGAGTTTAATACACCCTGGACACTGTTCTAATTGGCACACATGAATGAATTCTCACATTAATGCTATTAAGTGGGTAATATTTTCTCCACTTTATAGATGAAGTGTAGAGAGGTTAAATAACTTGCCAAATGTTACAAAATGAGTAAATGCAAAACCAAGATATAGGAGCAAGATATAGAAGGTATTTAACATTATGTCATTCTGATTTTTAAAACTATTTCTTTCTGTAATAAGAACATGTTGAGAATATATCCTGAAATTGTAAAACATACACACAACAAATATTAATAAGAAACATACTATTAAAAGGAAAAATATTTCCTAAAATATTAGAAAAAACAGTATTTTCTAAAACTATCTTACAAGTAACCAGGATAAGTTGATGACATGTTTGTTAATTCTCACAGAAATTATTTCTGTGAGAAATTTATTTCTGTGAAAAACAGAAATAAAAAATATTTTGCTATATCTACAATATTTATAAGCAAACTGTTGTTTATAAACTGTAATTTATTTTTAAGATTTTATTTATTTATTTGAGAGGAAAAGAGTGCATGCATGGGGGAAAGACAGAGAGAGAGAGAGAGAGGCAGAAGAAGACTCCCCACTGTGTAGGGAACTGGAGGTGAGGCTGGATCCCAGAACCCTGAGATCATGACCTGAGCTTAAGGCAGACACTAAACTGACTGAGCTACACAGGCTCCCCTACACTGTAATTTAGATGTAAGAATTTTGTTAACAAATTATTTTTGTTTTCTTCTGTCATGATAAAATATTGGCCCTCTAAGATAGTTCAGTGAAGATATCCAAATAGAGTTGTAGATATTATTATTTAATGATCTCTTAAAGGAATTCATGTCTTGAGTGTAGAATTAGACTAAATGATTTCTATACTCTTTTCTGAATATCATGTGCTATGATTTTGCCACGCTTCACTATTTACTTAAAAGATCTTCCTAAAAGAACATGCCCTAGGCTTAAATGAGCATGTGCTTTCAATAAATGGTTAGTGATAGGACCCAAAACTGAATGAGGAGTTCCCAAACCCCACCTCCACATTAATATAAACTCTGTTCATTAAAGGATTTTCACTGTCCAATTCCCAACTAGAAATTTGTACTGATGAAAAATAGGTTCCCTGAAAAGCCCTTTGAGACTGGCAGATCTCATCGGTAATTATCCGATATTATACAAGGCAAAGCTTGCCAGGAAAAGACAGGATATAAAATTAACAAGAGACTGCATGGAGCACGATTTTCTTCCCAGTACTAATTTTAAACTTGAAAAGAAAAAAAAAAAAAAAAAGAAAGAAAGAAAGAAAGAAAAAAGAAGGAGGAAGAAGAAGGGAGGGAAGGAGGAAAAGAGGAAAAAAGGAAAGGTGAGAAAGAGAGAGTGGGAGATTAACTTTAAAGTTTCAGTTAACTTTAAAACCTTATTTAGCAAACTGCCCAACTTAGAAATTTTGTATTCTCTTTACAATTCTATCATTTTAAAAGTGCTGATAGCCAGACTTCTTTATTTTAGACATAGCTGTCTGACTCTTAAACTGAGCATGTATTTGAGATCCATCGATCATGTACAATAAAACTTCCTTTTACATTTTAATTTTGGAAGGCTTCCATGTTTCGTGCAAATCAACAAAGTTGTTCTCTCTAGCTCCTAGGCACGCTAGTTGGGCTGATATGTGGAGGTAATACTTGGACATGCCCTAATGTGACCTTGATAGGTATGATTCTCCCAGCTCTCGGGTGCATGACAATGTCACAGGAGTCTCCCCATGCTACGCAGCAGTGCAGTGACTGCATACCGATGGCAGTGATGTGAGGCAGGAGCCTGGAGAAATAGAATGCCAATAGAGAAAGGATGCATTTAAAGGTTCCTTTAAAATTCTGACATCATGATGCCTGCTTCTCGGTCTCAAAGCTTGAGCCTGTAGAATTCTGTTCATTGCCAGGACCAACTTAGAGCCTCAGAAAACTTTTGCATATTTATGGTGAATTATCTTATATCATTTCTAATGGAGGTGTACACTGCCTGTATTTGCACTTGCATAATTCTCTTCCTTCTCATGTCCCTCACTGCTTTCGGCCTTAAACAATAAGCAGAGTATAGGGAAGGTATCTATCAGCACTTGAATTGTGGCTCATCAGCTACTGTGGACAACTGTCCTTGATTAATTTTCAAAAGGAGACTGACTTATAGTTTCAAGGTACTCAGTGGCAATATTCATTGAATTAATTACCTGTCATTTTTCTCTCTTGACGATGCTTCTGTGTCAAAAAAAAATATTGCTTGAGAGATATTACATTAAGTTAGATTTGACATGAATTTATGAAAGAGGAAGAAAGGAAATACAATTTTAAAAGTATTTAAAAAACAATGTTTATATACTGAATACTCTATGATTTTCAAATTCTCAAGTTAAATGGCTAAAGAAACAATGGAGTGTCATAAGTTGTGGTGTTTCAACGTATTTCCTCATTTGTACTATTTGTGCCCTGTGTGTTTACTTACTAAAAAGACAATGTATTTTATTTTTTTATTATTTTTTAAATTTTATTTTATTTTTTCAGTGTTCCAAGAAGACAATGCATTTTAAATACAAAGATAAAAAGACAGTGTGATGCCAGGGAAAGATCAGCCATGTTGGGGACTACACTACTTGTGCAAATTATTCGATCATATGAAAAGTCACTTAGAAAAAAGACCTCACCTGGGCTCTACTGCCTGGATCAAATAACTCTTTCCGGTATTTTCTGAAACTGGAACATCTACAAGCACCTTACTGGTGCTTGCCAGAGATGTGGTTAAAAATACCCCCAATAGATCGAGTCCCGCGTCGGGCTCTCTGCTCAGCGGGGAGCCTGCTTCCCTCTCACTCTCTCTGCCTGCCTCTCTGCCTACTTGTGATCTCTGTCTGTCAAATAAGTAAATAAAATCTTTAAAAAAAAAAAAATACCCCCAATAGAGGCGAAACAGAAGAGACTATGGACTCTGAAAAACAACCCGAGGGTTTTGAAGGGTCAGGGGTGGGAGGTTGGGGGAACAGGTGGTGGGTAATAGGGAGGGCACGTTTTGCATGGAGCACTGGGTGTTGTGCAAAAACAATGAATACTGTTACGCTGAAAAAAAAAAAATAAATAAATAAATAAAAAATACCCCCAATAGACACCCGCTGAGGCCTTTCCTGGACCAGCATTTTTCATCTGGAACTTCTGTTGCTCCTGGAACATCACTGTTGCCTAGAATTCTGCTGCCTAAAATTCCTAGTATAGTTCCGTATTCAGAAACAAGTCCTCACTGGACAACTTTTGGAGCACCTCTGCCCGCACCCCAGTGAATCTTCCCCTCCTCCCTCTGTCACTGCCTGCTGAGTAGCCACACCTGCTTAAACCATGTGCTTTCAATGCTGAGTTCCTAAAATCAAAGTTAGGGACCTAATTCCAGGGCAGCCCACCCACAAAAGACAAAAATTCAATGTTGTGTAGGATCTGAGATTAATCCACACCCTCTCCGGGAAGGTGGAATTGGGAGACTGAGGAACTAAATCTAGAGAGCTGTGGCTGGCTGAGCGGAAACGCCATGCAGAGGGTGGGTGGAGGAAGATACACCGAGTGGCTTGCAGATAATACTGTTCGCAGGAAGGAAAGTAGAACAGCCCTTACCACTGTCTGTGCCTGGTATTCATGAAATGTATGTAGATTCATGTTCATTAATGACAAGAAGTAAGTAGTCCTATGTTATTGAATCCCTCCATTACCACTATTATTTTAAACCACAAGGAGTGAGGATTGAGATACAAAGTCTTCTGATTATCCCAGAAACCACAACTGCTCTTTCTATGCATCCTCCCTAGGCTAAATGGCTTGGGAAACAAAGCAGAAGATGGGGTGTTTAAGACACAGAAAAATGAGGTAATTTTCTTTCTTCACTATTTCTATAGCAGAAGGCCTACAAGCCTGGGGCTCAGTGACTATGAGGCGTCATCCAGCCCTAGAATGGAGGAAGACAGAAGAACAGGAAAGTCCTATCCGTGTCTTTTGCTCTAAACTACCACATCCACATAAATAGGCTTCTCTTTTAAGAGCATGGCTATCAATCATGCTTGCTTGAATTCACTCCATACCAGTTAGGAAGAAATTTAGAAGTCCTAACCAGTGTGAACCTTCTCATCAGTGTCATCAATGTCACGGAAAAAAAAAAAATGACAAAGGCATAGTTCCATATAATAGCTCACCAGTTCTATCTCCTTCCTCTGGGGAGGCATAACAGACATAAAAAATAAATGCTTTGCAGTGGTAATGGATTTAGCTGAGACTGGGCCAATGCAATAGTCACTGTATCTGAAGTTGAAATCAAGAACCCCATTCCAGTTTTGCCATCAAGAAAATGTTTAGGGAAGTTGATTAACCTCAGAATCTCAGTTTTCTCTTTCTTAAAGAGATGAGACACACACTTGGCTGGGTTACTACAGAATTAAGACAGATAATGTTTCTGGACCATAGTAAGTATCCAAAAAACGTAGTTATTAATATCGTTATCACTTCTATTATCTATTCCTTTGCCTGACTCCAAGGTCCCAGAAGACAGAGCAGATGACTTGTTATTCTTCGTATTTGTGGAATCTCACTCAAGCTCTGCGACCAGGTAGATGCTGCCTAATTATTTGCTGCTTTTAATAGAACTGCCCCAGACAAAACTGGGACTTTATGTCAGCGAAGTGAGAGTAACAGGCTAGATGGGAGAGTTCTATGAGACCAGCCGTGCTGGGGGAATACCAGCCACACACAAAGCAGCAGGCAAGTAGAGGAAATTCACACAGTTGCAGAGTGCATGCTAACCTGAGGGAGCCATTCCCAGAAAATGGGATGTGATGAACACACATAAATCAGTGAGGACCAGAATGAGGACATTAGGTAAGTGCATTTCAACAAGCAGGAAAAGCCTGAGCACTGATAGCCATCAACATGGGATATATACAGACAAGTAGGGACAGCAACAGGGAAATCTTCTAGAAGTTCATGTAGAGTTTCCAGGTAAAATACAGGATGTCCAGTTAAATTTTAACATCAGATAAATGACAAATAATTATTTTAGTATAATTATGTCGCATGCAAAATATTCTCTCTATTCTTGCAGCAGCCTTTCCAAGCATGTATAACTACAAAATTTCTAAGGAAGAGGAAATTGAGATTCTGATATTCCTAGATAATATTTGGGACACACTTACACACACACACACGCACACACACACACCTGTTTGTTGCTTATCTGAAATTCAGATTTAACTAGCATTTTGCATCTTATTTGTTCAATGGGTAACCTTAAATTAGTGTATAAAGGCTAGGACGCCAGGCTGCAGCAGGACCCACATATAACAGCTCACTAGATGAGTAGACAATCCAAGGATGACAAGACCAAGGCCCAGATGCTGCAATTCAAACTCAGTCCAAAAACCAGTTCATTCTTTAGGAAGTACTGTAAAGAATCTCAGAGTTTCTAGTAACTTAATAAGCTATGTCTGAAGGCTGCTTTCAAGAATCTAGGATTTCCTTACTTCCCTCAGAGCAGAATCTGCTTTGGCACTCACACCTGGGTTAAGACAAACTTGAAACTGCAGAAATGGGAGGGTTCAGGGCCAGGAATGCAGGTAAGTTGTTATTTTTTATATTTTCATGTTTCATATTGTTTTAATTCTGTAAACTTCCTAGAATCTCTTTAGAACATAAGCTCAGGTAAATCCTAAAAGAATGAATAAGTAAATAAGTGAAACCATGCCCAGCTCAAGGCAATTATAGGAAAACCAAGATAAGGAATCCAGCCACAATCTAAGAAGCAGCTTGCTTGTTTTTTTCCTACTTGAGTTAGCAACCTGAGTCCATTTACCCCTCTAACCCTTTGATATCCTAGGCAAATTAAATTTGAAGTTCCTTTTTGGAGCTTTTGATTAAACTCTGGGGGATAAGAATTCCAGAGACTAGCTTGAGTTACAGTAAATAAATCAAGCAGATTTGAGCAAAAATATCCTGAAAGCTGTTTTCCCATCTTGAAGTTTTTGTTGTATTCTCCTTAGTTTTTTATGGTCTCAAATGTTTATCCATAAGAGACAATATGATTGAATTTCCCAACATTTTCTGGGAGTGAAGGGAAGGGAATGACTTTAATGGACTATTTTAAAAGAATATTATTATTTTGTAAGGTCCGGGACCTCTTTTTAAGGTGACAGGAGCATATTATTATCCACTCCCTAGATCCCAACTATACAGTGTAAGCTTGCAACAAATGTTGCTATACTTACTTAAGTGACATATAGTAAAAGTTTGACTCAGCTCAACCCATTATTACTCCCATTAGCTACACTTTAGATCTGTTCCCTGCAAATAAAATCTTTTATTAATAATATTTTTATGATGTTCATTATACAATAAGACATTTCTATATATTTTTTAATTGCAATAAGTTGTTTCATCTGTCACCTGATCCTGTGCTAGAGGTCCACATAAGGATTGGCCTTGGAGACCTGAGGAAAACCTCTTCAACTGAAATAAGAAAGGAGTGTTAATAGCAGATATTTGTTAGCAGAGCATTCTTTCTGGGTTCTTTTAAGAAATGATAGTGTCCCTAGAGATAAAAAATTATATATATAATATATATATATATATATATGGCTATGAAAACTCAGGATCTTTTTGCTATCCAAATATATAAATATTAAGCTGATTCAAACACTAAAAGAATGAAAGAAATGGCTGATACCCTCTTTATTCCACAATTTGCCTCTGTATGTCTGTAACTTACTCATTCTTTTTGATTTTCCATTTCAACTTCAGATAAAGTTCAGATACTGTGATACTTTTCAGTAAGACAAGGTCACTCAAATTGCTTGCCTTCCCTGAAAAATTATGGACTGGGAATCCTGAATTCTCCCTTTGCTGTAAGAAAAGAGGAGATTCACTTGTAAGATGACAAAGGTAAGGAAGAAGAAGGGAAAAGGAGGTATCTATTTCATTTTTTTCTCCCACGAATAGCTCATATTATTATTAATTGATTACTACTTACATGATTATCTGCATACTTGGAAGGACTTGGATGCAATGGAGGTAGATATCATTTTTAACTATCCAGACTACAAAATAGCTAAATACCAAATTAGAGGCTCTCCAAATTGCCTCTTCTGGAATTCCCCAATCTTGTTGACTATAAAAGAGCTCTTATTCACATCAGACTCACAAATTTTCTTTTTTCAAAAACAGAAAAATATACATGAAATAAGAAAAGTGTTCTCTTATTTAATATCTCCATTGCATTGATTACTGTTTAGCTGCAAATAAAATAAACAAAACAAACAAATAGATAAATATAGAATTCACTCTAGCTAGTACAAGCACAAGGGATCTATTACAGGTATTAAATTGTGTATAGAATGAATGTGGAGGTTGAAGGAAGACTACAGACTAAACTTTTAGTGAGGTCTTCAAAAGTTATACTATAGGACTTGGTTACCGAGGGAACTATGAGTTTCTTCCACAGTCACGAAGCAGTCAGATCAGCAAATATCAAGATGTTTACCCTAGAAAGGCAGACTCTCCTATGATTGAGTTTTACCAACAAAGGCTGCTGAAGGATTAAAAAAAAAAAAAAAAAGGCTTCCAAATACACTCTCTCACATAACTATGTGCAGTTAGTGAAAATAAACACACCTAGGTACAAGCAAATAAGGGAAATGTGGTTTTAGCTTTCAGTACTTTGCAGTATGGGCAATGCATTAGAAGGAATTGATGCTGTGTTCTATACACAGCTTTGCCCATCTGGCTACTAAAAATCTGCACACACCTTCTACCCATGTTTAAACTTCTACTGCTTTTTTTTTTTTTAAGATTTTATTTATTCATTTGACAGAGAGAGACCCAGCAAGAGAGCAAACACAAGCAGGGGGAGTGGGAAAGGGAGAAGCAGGCTCCCTGCCTAGCAGAGAATCTGATGTGGGGCTCGTTCCCAGGACCCCGGGATCATGACCCGAGCCGAAGGCAGATGCTCAATGACTGAGCCACCCAGGCGCCCCCATGTTTAAACCTCTAACAGGAATATGGTACCATTCAACATAATGCAACAAGATTAAAACAAAATGAAGAACCCTCTACTCCAAAAGAGATGATCCAATATTCCAACAAACACGGAACTCATTTCTGGATGAAATTCACTCTATTTTTAATGAATATTCCCACCCTCACATTCTGTAACCTATAAACTAAATTTTAAAACTATCCACCAAAACTGAATAGTACATAAAATATTAAAAATAGAAAAACAAGAACTTTCAAACAAAATAGATATACGAAAGATCAATGGTGGATGACAAACTGAAGAATGCATTATGAATAACTAGTAAAATCTTTGTTTTGGTGCTCGCTTCGGCAGCACATATACTAAAATTGGAATGATACAGAGAAGATTAGCATGGACCCTGCGCAAGGATAACACGCAAATTCTTGAAGTGTTCCATATTTTTCAGATGCAAAAATTCTCACCCAAATACTAGCCAATAGGATTCAACAGTACATTAAAAGGATTATTCACCACGACCAAGTGGGATTTATTCCAGGGCTACAGGGTTGGTTCAACATCCACAAATCAATCAATGTGATAGAACACATTAATAAAAGAAAGAACAAGAACCATATGATACTCTCAATAGATGCTGAAAAAGCATTTGACAAAGTACAGCATCCCTTCCTGATCAAAACTCTTCAAAGTGTAGGGATAGAGGGCACATACCTCAATATTATCAAAGCCATCTATGAAAAACCCACCACTAATATCATTCTCAATGGAGAAAAACTGAAAGCTTTTCCGTTAAGGTCAGGAACACGGCAGGGTTGTCCATTATCACCACTGCTATTCAACATAGTACTAGAAGTCCTAGCCTCAGCAATCAGACAACAAAAAGAAATTAAAGGCATCCAAATCGGCAAAGAAGAAGTCAAACTATCACTCTTCACAGATGATATGATACTATATGTGGAAAACCCAAAAGACTCCACTCCAAAACTGCTAGAACTTGTCCAGGAATTCAGTAAAGTGTCAGGATATAAAATCAATGCACAGAAATCAGTTGCATTTCTGTACACCAACAACAAGACAGAAGAAAGAGAAATTAAGGAGTCAATCCCATTTACAATTGCACCCAAAACTATAAGATACCTAGGAATAAACCTAACCAAAGAGGCTAAGAATCTATATGCAGAAAACTATAAAGTACTCATGAAAGAAATTGAGGAAGACACAAAGAAATGGAAAAATGTTCCATGCTCCTGGATTGGAAGAATAAATATTGTGAAAATGTCTATGCTACCTAAAGCAATCTACACATTTAATGCAATGCCTATCAAAATCCCATCCATTTTTTTCAAAGAAATGGAACAAATAATCCTAAAATTTATATGGAACTAGAAAAGACCTCAAATAGCCAAAGGAATATTGAAAAAGAAAGCCAAAGTTGGTGGCATCACAATTCCGGACTTCAAGCTCTATTACAAAACTGTCATCATCAAGACAGCATGGTACCGGCACAAAAACAGACACATAGATCAGTGGAACAGAATAGAGAGCCCAGAAATAGACCCTCAGCTCTATGGTCAACTCATCTTCGACAAAGCAGGAAAGAATGTCTGATGGAAAAAAAGACAGCCTCTTCAATAAATGGTGCTGGAAAAATTGGACAGCCACATGCACAAAAATGAAATTGGACCACTTCCTTACACCACACACGAAAATAGACTCAAAATGGATGAAGAACCTCAATGTGAGAAAGGAATCCATCAAAATCCTTGAGGAGAATGCAGGCAGCAACCTCTTCGACCTCAGCCGTAGCAACAACTTCCTAGGAACATCACCAAAGGCAAGGGAAGCAAGGGCAAAAATGAACTATTGGGATTTCATCAAGATTAAAAGCTTTTGCACAGCAAATAAAATAGTTAACAAAGTCAAAAGACAACTGACAGAATGGGAGAAGATATTTGCAAACGACACATCAGATAAAGGGCTAGTATCCAAAATTTATAAGGAACTTAGCAAACTCAACACCCAAAGAACAAACAATCCAATCAAGAAATGGGCAGAAGACATGAACAGACATTTCTGCAAAGAAGGCATCCAGATGGCCAACAGACACATGAAAAAGTGCTCCACATCACTCGGCATCAGGGAAATACAAATCAAAACCACAATGAGATATCATCTCACACCAGTCAGAATGGCTAAAATTAACAAGTCAGGAAATGACAGATGCTGGCGAGGATGCAGAGAAAGGGGAACCCTCCACCACTATTGGTGGGAATGCAAGCTGGTGCAACCCCTCTGGAAAACAGCATGGAGGTTCCTCAAAATGTTGAAAATAGAACTACCCTATGACCCAGCAATTGCACTACTGGGTATTTACCCTAAAGATATAAACGCAGTGATCGGAAGGGGCACGTGTACCCGAATGTTTATAGCAGCAACGTCTACAATAGCCAAACTATGGAAAGAACCTAGATGTCCATCAACAGATGAATGGATAAAGAAGATGTGGTATATATACACAATGGAATACTATGCAGCCATCAAAAGAAATGAAATCTTACCATTTGCGACGACATGGATGGAACTAGAGGGTATCATGCTTAATGACATAAGTCAATCAGAGAAAGACAACTATCATATGATCTCCCTGATATGAGGACGTGGAGATGCAACATGGGGGGTTAGGGGGATAGGAGAAGAATAAATGAATAAATGAAACAAGATGGGATTGGGAGGGAGACAAACCATAAATGACTCTTAATCTCACAAAACAAACTGGGGGTTGATGGGGGGGGTGGGATTGGAGAGGGGGAGGGGGTTATGGACATTGGGGAGGGTATGTGCTATCGTGAGTGCTGTGAAGTGTGTAAACCTGGCGATTCACAGACCTGGACCCCTGGGGATAAAAATACATTATATGTTTATATTTAAAAAAAAAATTGGAAGGGGAGGTGAACCATAAGAGACTATGGACTCTGAAAAACAACCTGAGGGTTTTGAAGGGTTGGGGGTGGGAGGTTGGGGGAACCAGGTGGTGGGTAATAGGGAGGGCACGTATTGCATAGAGCACTGGGTGTTGTGCAAAAACAATGAATACTGTTACTCTGAAAAAAAATTAAGTAAAATTTTAAAAAAATCTTTGTTTTGGCAATAACCTACAAGCTTATGGTTACTATTTATGATTTCTTTCTTTTGTTACAAATTTTAGGTGTCTTTTGCTTTCAGTACAGCCTCAGTTCATTGAGATTCTTTAAATGGGATAAACCAGTAATTTATTCCTAAATAATTTGAACACCTAGAAGTCCTAATATTGAATCATAGTTTAACACTAATTTGCCCCCAAGAAACACAGCAGTTGGTGTCACTTTAGAGGATCCCCTTCCACCATTTACATAAGGTTCTCTTGAGATTCTATATCAATCCTCCATTATTTTGGTAAAGCCCATAATTACCTTATTTATTTATGGGTTTTGAGTTGTGAGGAGCTCACAAGTATATTCTCAGTTTTAAGTTCCATGGAATCATCATTGTGCCTCCTGGTACAATCATCATTGTGCCTTCTTCTCTTGTGCACCAAGACCTCTGAACTATAAGAGCTTAAAAGCTGGAAGATAGGGAACAAACATTTCCCTAGTAAGTCATTTAGTACAATTTTGGTCCCACTCCCTGCTTTCAGGCTCCATGTATTCTATAAGAGAAATGAAAAAAAAATGGATTTTTCAGCCTCTAAGATAAAAAGCTGAAAGAGATGTCATGCACAGGTACACTAGATACCATTAACTTTAAACTCACGAATATATTGCATGAGCTTAGTTTTAATGATTGGTGATTTGGTGTTTATTAAAACAAGATTTTGAAATGCTATTCTAGTTTGAATACTCCTGAGAAAAAAGTTTCTGAATGACATGCCATCAGAATTCACAGAAACATTGCCTTTCTCATTATTCCTCATTTCTTTCTTTTTTTTTTTTTTTAAAGATTTTATTTATTTATTTGACAGACAGAGATCATAAGTAGACAGAAAGGCAGGTGGGGTGGGGGGAAGCAGGCTCCCTCCTGAGCAGAGAACCCGATGTGGGGCTCAATCCCAGGACCCTGGGGTCATGACCTGAGCTGAAAGAGGAGGCTTTAACCCACTGAGCCACCCAGGCGCCCCCATAATTCCTCATTTCTAAAAGATATATCCTTTCTGAGTTTCAGATTGTTTATATGAAAAGAAAATTGCCAATAGTATAATATATTCCCCAATATATACTCTCAACATGACTGACACCTGATTAAATCCTTACAAAGCCTATTCCCTTTATGCCCCTACCAGAATTCCATCCTCAGATATTAACTTGAGAGTCATGTTGATGCGTGCCTTTCCCTTGCTGTTCTTCAATCAAGATCACAAATATTATCTTTATGTAACCTAAATATCTTTTGAGCCACCTCACCTCTGCCCACGTTTCCAGCCTTGTCTCTTTCTAAAGATCCCACCTCCCGTTCCAAATGACTTTTCGTTTTCTAGCAACTTCATGTTCATTTTTTTTCCATTTGGTTATTTCACTTTCTAGTTCCATTGTCAAAAACACTCGTCTTCCCTTCCCACATACAATCCCCTCCTGCATCCCTTCCCTTTACAGAAACCATTCCTTCCCACAGACACCCATATGCTTGAATCATATCATCCTTCAAATATTAGCATTTAAAGTAATTTCCTCCAGGCCATCTTCAGTGAACTCTTACATTTGGGAGATGGGTCCAATTGCATTCTGTTCCTCCATATCATGTCTTCAAATTGTAAAACCCTTTCAGTCAAATTTATGTCTCATTATACTCTTTGCCATAAGGCTGATGGGATAAGCATTAGTCATGTGCATGGTGATAAATTTGAACCTAATGCAACTATATAAACCTGTCGTGCCCGCACGACAAACAGCAAGGGGAAAAGAAAGGGGAAAAAGAGGGAGAGTCCCGGGGGAAAGGGAATGCGAAGAACACGCGAGGGACACCAGGCCGATTGACACAAGTGACAAAGTTCTTTATTAAGCACATACTCTTATAATCTGTTTCATAAGTGATTACCATAGCATATTTCTGTTTCATAAGTGATTACCACAGCATTTTTGCGCAAAGACGAGACATGTCTCATGTACAGGATGTGTCAGTCATAATTATAGAAAATGCAACTGCAGGGTAGACCACAAGGTCTGCTTTCAGAATGACAGCAGAACATGGGAGAATAATCTTAAGGCAAACAACAGGGCCTTAACGAGCCCAGGGGATTAGCCATGAGTGCCCTCCGACCGAGGACCAGGGAGCCTTTGCTACCACCTGCTCAACTCGCTCTAGGAGAGCCGCTCACAACATAAACCCAATATTTTTTTAAGTTGAAAAAAAATTAAGATTAGTATTAATTCCCATGAAGTGTGAACACAAAATCATGATGTATGACAGTGTTTGTCTTCAAGTCAAAAATCTCAAAGGTTGTGTTTCATTAAAGATAACATTTTCAGGGGCGCCTTGGTGGCTCAGTGGGTTAAGCCGCTGCCTTCGGCTCAGGTCATGATCTCAGGGTCCTGGGATCGAGTACCGCATCGGGCTCTCTGCTCAGCGGGAAGCCTGCTTCCCTCTCTCTCTCTCTGCCTGCCTCTCTATCTACTTGTGATCTCTCTCTGTCAAATAAATAAATAAAATCTTTAAAAAAAAAAAGATAACATTTTCAATATGCTGTGATATTAATGGGGTGTTTCAGGTAAACTTTGATTGACAACCTAGGCAATCAGTGACTGGGATTGCCTAGGTTGTTTGAATGATAGTGCTTCAAGGCAGAATAGAAACACCCACATTGGAGCAGAATACACAGTATGAAAATAGATGTCTCTTCACTTTTCTGACAAAGTAATTTCCAACAAGTTTCAAAATAAAATGAAACCCAAGAATCCTTGGTCATATCAAGATCCAGATCAAAACTTGGCTCATTGAGGAAGTTTTCATTTTAATTAGCTGGGCTTTTTCTTAATGTCAAATGGTTTGGATTATGGAAAAATCTGGAAGCTAAACAATGCAAAACATGTAGAAAGCTTAAGTTGTCTGTGTTACATTGAAATTAAAAGACAAATGGAAATAATTATCATTAGGTCTTGCTCTGATAACTTTTATAAAGTTTTAGACAGCTTGAATGTTATTTGAGGGAAAGTAACAGATTGAAAATACTGCAGGGATTTGATATAAATTTCTATCCATTTCTTATAATTAAAACAGTGCTTAAATTCTGTTTCCTTGATCTGTCAACTAGAACAAGCAATTTTTTTTTTTACTAAGTGCTTGCATTAAGGGGCACCTGGGTAGCTCAGATGGTAAAGTGTCTGTCTGCCTTTGGCTCAGGTCATGACCCCAAGGTCCTGGGATCAAGCATTGCATCTCACTCCCTGCTCAGTGGGGAGCCTGTGTCTCCATCTGCCTCTCCCCCTTCCCATGTTCTCTCTCTCTCAAAGAAGTAAATAAATTTTTTTTAAAAACTGCTTGCATTATAAAAGAGTATTCTGGTGAAGCAGTAAAATAAAAATCAATGTATGCAAAATGTGATAAGATTATCCAATGAAACCAAGAAGATTTTTTATAAGACTCACATTATAATTATTTATGCTATTATTATATAGCTACAAATTAATTTTAATTGTATTTTAAATTTTTGGAATAAAAGGACTTACTAATTCTAATGATGGAGATCAAGAGTCTATTTTGTCAATTTTTTTCTATACCAAAATCTATTTTATGCTTAAAAGATATTTCAAGGGCACCTGGGTGGCTCAGTGGGTTAAAGCCTCTGCCTTCCGCTCAGGTCATGATCCCGGGGTCCTGGGATCAAGCCTCGCATCCAGCTCCCTGCTCAGCGGGGATCCTGCTTCCTCCTCTCTCTCTCTGCCTACTTGTGATCTCTGTCTGTCAAATAAATAAATAAAATATTTTTAAAAAAGCTATTTCAAAAAACTGATATATATTTGGTATCACAGACACATACTAAATTGGCATTAAAACTAATATGCTTTGTGGAAGCATTCAAACATATTCTCGAATAGGTATTAACATTTGGTCTCCCATGGCTTAAGCTTTGGATGCAGATTTAAGTCTTCTACACAACTATGATAGTTAATATCATAGTTAATATGTCATTTTTTGGCTTTAGAAAATGTACTGCCATTGCTAAAAATCTGTTCACATTAATAGTGAATCATAATATTGTTCTTATACCAAAAAAGGAAAAAAAATTAAGGCTGTCATATATGCTCATATTCACAGCTAAATTTTATGTTGAGTTTATTTTGAAAGTTCAAGAAACAGTAGAACAAAAGCTCTTAATATATATTCTTTGTAATGCAGGGATCAGTTGAATCATTTGAAATCATTTTTCATTTGAAAATCATCACTATTATAATACATAAGCTTTTATAAGAAAATACTGAAAAGTGAATCTTAAAAATATAAGCAAAATCAAGAAAAAACAGAATCAAAGAAATAAAATAATAACTTGGGAAAACTGAAAACAATACAACAAAAGAAAAAATGGGCACTCTACTAAAGTAAACAGACATTAATTTACAATCTAACTTCTTTTCCTTAATCAGAGCTGTATGCAGAGAACAGGCAATTCTCTAAGTAGTATTATTTGCAGTATTCTGAAAAGAGTGCTCATGAACCAAACATCTTCTTATAGTCAAACAATATCATTTACAGACATTAAGTTTGTTTTTTTTTTTTCTCATTTTATTTATTTTTTCAGGGTAACAGTATTCATTCTTTTTGCACAACACCCAGTGCTCCATGCAAAACGTGCCCTCCCCATTACCCACCACCTGTTCCCCCAACCTCCCACCCCTGACCCTTCAAAACCCTCAGACATTAAGTTTTTAAAGAGAGGGTCTCTATAATAAGCATGAAAACAAACTCATTGCAATGTGGTATTTCAGCCTCACAAAAATTTAAAAGAACTCCTGTGGTAGACTGTTCACACAAGAAGAGGTGGAAGATATAAGGGAAAAGAAGGGAGCCCTGGTTGGCTGGTACAACTAGAGTGCTTGGCAGAAGGCCTTGAATGGTGCCATTCAAAGACCAACAAAGCACCACAATTTGAGAGAATATTTCCCCCCCAAAAAAATATAAAATCCAACTTTGTCTTAGTTCAATGTGTCCTAGGCTTTGCCTTTATTTCCCTTGTGTTCAATACACAAAGCCCCAAGGAGTGTCTCTTATAGATAAGGCAAGTGTACAGTTAGAATGTTGTTGCTATAGCTATCTTTGTTATAAGTACTTCAGGTAGACATCATTAGAACTTACTCTGTATCATAATACGCCTTTAAAGTGTTGGATATTTAAAGAAATCAAAAGAGAGTTTTATGAACTGACTCTCAATGAAGTCAGGGAGAACATTGAATTTCAAATCAGATAGATACCAGACATATTCTGATTCCATCTCTTAGTCATTGATCTTGTAAAAGTTAACATTTCTGAAACTCAGTTTCTTCGTTTGTTAGATGGAGAATGTGATACTTTCCTTGGAAATTTTCCTTGAATGTTTTACAAGCGCTGTATAATAGTAAGATAATTTATTTAAATTGATTTATACATAATTCCTCATTCTCACAAATGATATTATTACTGTTCATTCAAAATTAAAGATAGAAGTTTAATTAAAGTTCAATGAACATAGCTTCATCTCCTTAAGATTCATCCCTTTGAGTTCCAAACCATACCCTAAGCATTCTAAGATGCATAGTATATTACCAGTATTCATGTCTAGCTTGTTTCTCACTAAATTAGACATTTACTGAAGGTAAAGAATTCCTTCTTCATCTAGATAATTTACCATTAAGTCTTCTTTCTGTTGTGACAATATGAATGACAGAGTCAGTTCTTATCATGTGTAGGACTCAAGTCTGAGCAAAATAGTTTTTAGTATTTAGCATAAAAAACTCAGTATTTGGTGCATACCACTGAGATAAAAAAATAACTGTAAATTAAGCAAAATTTGTTTTCAATTTTAGGGGAAAAGATGGAGAAAAAATGAGAAAATATTTCCAATCGGGAAATTTTAATAAGATATTGTTATAAAGAATATAGAAAATTCACCAAAATCAGAAATATTGAAAATTCTGATTGACAAAGGTGGCAAAGTACAATTAAGATGGAAGAAAGAACATGAGTACAGATAAATATGAGGCTATTTTGAGAATGATGATGTGTTTGGTCTGGAAATTACATGAGTGAGAATAAGAAGTTAAGACTCTAAAAGATGTCTAAGTGAAATCCTGGTGGTGCTGTCTAGAATTTTAGATTACTTAGCTTTTCAGCAAACCTCTTTTCTCTACATCCTGAGTACATTTCTGGACCACATCCTTCTCTTTTGTTTTTTATTTTTGTTTTTGTTTTTGTTTTTAACAGATGAAACGGGTTTGTGATCACAGCCTAGTGAAGAGAACGAGGATGGAACTTTTACTTTCCACATTAAAGCTTGGTCAATATAAACCTCATGTACAGCATTACCTTCTCTTCTCCTCCACTGAGTGTGGCCAGGGTGACCTTGGGAACCAAGATCTGAAGTTGGAGAACGTCTGTCATCTTAGGTCCCTGAATCTATTTTGTCAAGCCAGGGAGTGAGAATCTGTTTTACCAAGCCATTAATATTTCAGGATTTATCTGTTATGGGGTGTTGCATAATTTTAATGCACTATACTATATTCTGTGCTGAGTCATCAGGTACTAGTGAATAGGTTAGAGGCACCATTCTGTATTTTTAAAAGATTGCTTTTGGGGCACTTGGGTGGCTCAGTAGGTTAAGCATCTGCCTTCAGCTCAGGTCATGATCTCTGGGTTCTAGGTTCTAGCCCCACATCAGGATCCCTGTTCAGTGGGGAGCCTGCTTCTCCCTCTCCTCCCCACTCACACTCTCTCTCGCTCTGTCTATTGCTATCTCTGTCTTTCTCTCTAAAATAAATAAATAAAATCTTTTAAAAAGTGATTACTTTGTTGGTGGCACATAGGAAGAGTTTAAAGAAAGGGTTTTTCTTTTTTAAGAAACTTCTAAAATAGAATACACAAATGACTAGGGAATGTCAGACTAGGGAAAATACAGTGGAAATTTAAAAAGGCAATTTAGTGACTACCTATATGAATCCATTACCTCCGTGATAATTGTTATTTTTTAATGTTATATTGGAATTTATCTGAGGCCATCTCAATGCTAAAATGAGTAAACTAGCTTCATGTATTTAAATTGGAGAGAATCTAAGTTTAGCCAATAAGAGTTACCAATATCTAAAATTTGTAAAATACCATATTTATTCATTTTCCAGATGGTTTCAAAGAGCGAGGTTTGAAAGAAAAGTATAGAGAGTTCAGAATATAAAGAAAAAGCAAGCAAACAAGCAAGAGAGAAGAAGGAAGGAAGAAAGGAAGGAAGGGAGGAGGGAAAGAGAAAAGAAAAGAAAAGAACAGAAGGAACAAAGAGAGGGAGGGAGGAAAGAAAGAAGGAAAAGAAAGAAAGAAAAGAGAGAAAATGAAAAGAAAGAAAGAAAAAGAGAGAAAGAAAGAAAAGAAAGGAAGGGAGAGAAGAAGGAAGGAAGGAAGGGAAAGAGGGATGGATGGATGCGGGGCAGGTAGGAAGGGTCCCATACACTGCTTGGACAATGATCCTTTATTAGTCAGAAAGCCTCTTTAAACAGCACTTCAGATGAGGCTGGAGATGGGTATTAAGGAGGGCATGCATTTCATGGAGCCCTGGGTGTGGTGCATAATCAATGATCTTGGAACACTGAAAAAATTAAATTAAATTAAAAAAAAAAAAAAAGACAGAGAGAGTAGGGGGAAACTGAAGCCAAGTCAAGCAAAAACTTGGTGGTTGGGCCAGTGGATGGGGTCAGGGGGTTGAACACCGTATCAAAATAAATAAATAAATAAATAAACAAATAGCCCTTCATAAGCTTATATGATTTTATTTCTTCATTATTAACTACTCCATGATATTTACAGATGATAATTTGATATTGGACAGACATTTTAATGTCAGTCAACTGTCCCTTCCTTTCACTACGATCCACAGTTCACCAAAACTTCCATCAGATTTTCTGAAATGCTCCCAACTGACAATAACCTAGTGAAGTACCAATGTGGTGGAAAAGGATAGAGGGGAAGAAAGCCAAATGGAGTCAGGAGCAGAGGATAAAGGAAGTTGGTCAAGGGAAGGAAAAGGGGAGTTGTTAAGTGTCTGCCTTTGGCTCAGGTCATGGTCCCAGTTTCCTGGGATTGGGCTCCTAGGTGGGAAGCCTGCTTCTCCCTCTCCCACTCCCTGGTTGTGTTCCCTCTCTCACTGCCTCTCTGTCAAATAAAATTGTGCAAGTAAATAAATAAATAAGAGAAGGAAAAGAGGAAATATTTCTTCAAAAGTTAAATTTAAATCATTTTCTGAAACAGTGATTCACATAGTTGTTATTGAGCCAGATTTAGAATGAAGCTCTCACACAGCCATCCTGCTGCCCACAAAAAAGTCAAAATTCCCTTTCAAGAGCCAGTGTTCACACCTGGTTTAATTCATCTTATCTTCTCATTCTCAAATCCTATCTCTTGTGCTTTCTGAAGAAATTTGTTACACCAAGGTATTAACATACATACAGAGAAGTATACAAATCATAAGTGTATGGATCAAAGATTTTTTTTACAAAGCAAATACAAAAATATGAAATATTTCACAAATATGTGTGTCAGCCAGAAGAGAACACATACTAATATTTTTAGTGTCATTCAAATATACATATATATAAAACCAGAGTGACTGTCCCTGTGTGGTTTTGCTAAGAGGAAAACAAAACATCTGAGACTTCAAGAAATGTGCAGGATAAGAGACGGCAGAAGACAGGAATTCTTATTTAAACAATTACAAATAAATCTCTAAAAAATAAAAGCTCACCATAGATGTAACCACTATCTTGTTTTCTCTTTCCTTTAAGACTTTTTTTTTTTTTTTCCAGTGAATGAAATATGTGTCCTTTTTGGGTGAGGTAGAAAAAGAAATTTTAATATGAAATCATTAATGTTTAAAACTGACACTAGTGATATCTGGAGACTTCGGCATATGAGAGAATTGAATGTTACTTTTGCAATATTCAAGTTCCTGACAGTCTGACAGATAAGCATAACAACATGGTAACAGGAAAGAAAACACATATTTGCTTTCAGTCATTGAGGTAACAATACTGTCAAATCTTCAAAAGCAGCTACTTCTGTTTCAAATCAGTATTTGTCATTAATTGCTAACTTACTAGTATATACACTTACCCATGATTTTTAGCAATCATGGTTAAAATTAGTTTTCCAAATTACTTAATAACCTTGGCATTTAATAACTAACTGGATTAAAAACTCTTGTTTTGAACATCCAGGTATATTTGTTACTGGAAATTGTCCTTGGGTTATCCCCATCTCAGCAACGTTATTTAAATAAACATCACCTAATCGTGAGAATTTTCTTAAAGTATAAATACACTGTAAGAACTCTAAATAATTATTTCTATATGTAATTATTAAAGCTTTTACACTTACACATATTTCAACATGATATAAATTGTGTATATGAAAAGGATAAATGGCATACAATCTATCATTCTGATGTATTGTGCAAAGTATTTGACCTAATCCCTGATATTATCTTGAAGAATTTTCCCTCAAATTGTTTTATAGAGCAGCCAAATTCTAAATTAAATATTTATTTGCATTTTTAGAAAATATTTATTTATCAGAGTTTGCATTTAAAACCTAATTGAAAGCCTAATATTATTTTGTCCTTATTGATAGCTTAAAGCGCATGATAAGACATTTGGTCCTTTTTATTAAATATTGGCTATTTGGTTTCCCTTGTAATTTTGTTATTAAATACTGAGATATACTTAGAGACCAAATTCTCTAAGTTGTTTATTACACACACACACACACACACACACACTTATGCATTGTGTATATATAGCAGGCAAGACAATGTAAAGCATGTTTATAGATACTATAAGACAAGAAAGAGTTAGCAAAAGAGGAGACACACTACAATATAGTATGTAGTATATAGTATATGAAGAGGAAAAATATTTTCTTCTGGAAGAAACTGAATACTCAAATATTCTTGCTACTCTCAAGAAGCAATTATGTAGTTTTGAGGAGGTAGAAAAATATATACCTCTAATGTCCCAGTTCTTCAAGTGTTCTTTTAATTTTATTACTTAGCCTCAAGTTCACATACGCCTCAAGACACTATCAGAGGCAAGAACATTACCAGATCCCTCTAGAACTTTCTCCCTATGTTTGTTAAAGAAAAAAAAAATGTTTTAGTATCTTAAGCCTTAAGCAAAAGTAACACAATTCAGTTTTTAACTATGGGGAGGGAAAAACAGTAAAAGCATGCAAAACTTGACAAAAGATTTTCTTTTGATTTTTATTTAAGCATGGAATAATCTTCTTTCAGTCTTAAATAGGATAAGATAACAACAGTTTTAATTAATTTCTAAAAACACATTCAATCAATTTCTCTCTGAAAGTAATAAAATTGAGCAAGAAGTAAACAATAGAGCATTTTTAAAAATCTCTTTTAATGATTCTTCATACAAAGAAATTTAAATTTGTCCAGTGAAAGTTTTCTATCTCAACACTGTTTTCTTATGGGGATAAGCTTCTGTAAACCGATGTGTACTTGAAACCCTTGCAAGGGGATCTTCTAGTCCACCTTATGAAAACAAAAGTAACCTTTTTTTTTTTTTTTTGGTTGCAGAATCACAATGACCCACCTGGACAATTTCTTCTCCCATCATTATAAGCATTCAAGATTCAAGAGCATGTAAATGTCTTAATATTTGCAGCTAGGATTTTTTTCATTAAAATACTGCAAAATTGGGATACTACTCTTCTGATTTACCTAAAACAATACTACTGAATTCTTGAAAAGTTAAAGACATATAAAAATTTTTTAAAATGCCCAGAAAATCAAAATACTTGCAATATGTCAGGCAAATACATAAACCTTATGTAACCAGAAGAACTTGTCTAATTTTATAAAGTTTGTATTTTATTCAGAAGCAATGCATTAGATAGTACTTTTGTATTTTTACATAACAGCTTTATTGAGATATAATGCACACAGAATGGACTTTGTGCATGATTACAAGCTCATTGTTCTATCGTTTTCGTCAATGGGCCTTGGTGCATAATTTGCTCCAAATAAAGTTGCTGCCCTCAGGTAGAGCCTGGTATTACTAGTCTTTGAGGCATGCTCCCCACCTCCTTTCTTACAGGACAGAACAGTTGCTCTATGAAGCAGGAGCTGAAGGTGGAATTTACCTTTCACTGTCTGTTATAACAGGATCCTGCCTTAGGAGTGGGGTCTATGTATGTGAGAGAAAGAAATGGTGCTACCACCCAGCTATCCATCACCTACCAGTTGAGACTGTCCTCAGCACAGAGATGGAATCTATGGGATGGCCTGAAATAGCCTTTCCATGTCAAAGATAGGAGCTTCCACTTGGTTGCTAAGTTGTCTAGGCTAGCTTTTCCCCAACACAGAGCTGGGGGGAAATGGGAGACTTCCCTCTTTACCAGCCAGCTGCCTTGCCAAACTTTCTCTAGAGAGTAGCAGCTGGGGGTGGGAGGATGGGACTACCTGGCTACCATCATCCACCTCATCTAGATCTTTTTAGGGTAGAGATGGGGGAGATGGAATCTACCACTGTTTTCTGAGCCTGCTAAGATAGCTTTTTCTACACCAGGGATTTCAGGGGAAGTGAGTCTCTCAACTCAAATGTTATTGCTTTTCACTCTTATTACTAAGTTTCCAAGAGACCATGTTGAAAAAATGCTTCTCAGTTTGTTGTAAGTCAATCTCCAGAGACTATGAATAATTGTCTTTGATGATTTTGACCAATTTATAGATCCCTTTTTGGGTGAGACCTTTTGCCAAGCTGCTCATGCTGTCATTCCGTAAGACCCACCTGGGTATTTCTTTCTAGTTCCAAATGCCAAGTTAGATCAAGTTATAAGCTTAAAGTGTCTACAGTATACCATAAATAAGAAAAAAAATCTCTAACTTTTAAATAATTGGAAGGAGTGAGCAGACAGAATGTTATAAATAAGGTATCATTTTGTTATGAACACTCAGCCTTTTCCACAAAAAATCAGAATCATTCATGACTTTTTTGTTTTATTTTGTTTGTTTTTTAAAGAGGAGGGGTATTAATTTCTAAAATTTCTTACAGCAAAAAAGATCTTTTATATCTCTGACCTACTTGATTTTTAAATTGCTTCCTTGTCTTGGGCCCTTAAATTTAAAACTAGTAAAGTTTTATTTTATATTATTACAATGTATATTTATAGTACCTCTATAAAATTTATTCTTATTAGATTATATATATATAATATATAATATAAGAATATTATATTCTTATTAATATTTTTATTATTTCTTATTTATAAGAAAAATAAATTTATTCTTATTAGGAATAACATTAGATATTCAGTATTTTTTTAACTTTGGTATATTAATTTTATTTGGAGAAACTTAGTTAAAATTTAGACTCCTGATATCTTCATATTTGAACTTTAAAATAAGGTACTGTTGTTTTTATTGATCATAGGGACTTATCTCAATGGTTGCAAGTTTCAGTTCTTTTCATTATTTTTCACTGTTCTAAATAATTCAGAAAATAAGAATTCCACTGTTACTCTTCCATAAGTATATTACTTTTAAATTACGGTACATCTATGCACTCTAATTATAGCAATTTAATTTTCAAAAATTTTAATAATTTTTAAAAATCCTCACAGAATACCTACTATATGTGTGCTTATAAGCTAATTAAAAGGGAATAGAGTCCCAACCCAGTAATTTTCACTACCTAAGAGGAGGTACAAAATTTAGTTCAAAATAAAATCAAAATGATAGTGTCATTGAAGATTGAACACAAAGAACGATGACAGTTCAAAATAAAGAAAAATTACCTCATGTTGGGAAAATCAAGATAGAAAACTCATAGGGTATATGATATATGTTTATTTGTTCATCAGTCACCTTCTGCTGGGCAGTGGGATATAAGATGTACATACAGAGAGGTGTGCGTGTATGTGTGTGCATGTGTTTGAGAAGAGAGAGAACAAGTGAGATCATACTTGTTACTTCAGAGTAAGAACATTTGGACATATTTATGTTAGGTTAAGTTGGAAGCAAAGGCTTCGCAGAAAGAAAGCTCTTAAATACAAATTAAGGCACTGAATCCAAGAAGGGATCACAGGCCACTATGCCCTCAGAGCCCAATGGATTACTGTCATTAAGTGGAGTGGGCCACATGTAACACAAGAGGCGAAGTGAGCACATGTACCCTGCAAAGAGCATTGCATTTGCTCTTCCCCAGACAACGATTTTCATGCAGTAAGTATATAATGTTGTAAGACAGATTATCTGCATATCTTAGTTAGTTACCTCTCATTGATCATCTTCAAGAGTCAAGAGAGCTTTCATGAAGATACTGTTTAGTTGTTTGTATTCATTGGCCCAGATACCAGATCATCCTCTCATAAAAAATCTATGGTTTTACATATCAGTGAGAGTCTTATTATAAATACTTTAGAAAAAATAAATTGTTTGCTCTTTATTTTGATAAAGGATATTCCTAACAAAATTCAGTTCAAATATTTGGGAACTTAAAAAAGAAAAGTTCATTTTTACAAATTACTCATAATGTAAAAAGTAAATGATGTAATGGACAAATTTCTGATGTGAATGTGGCCTTGTTATAATAGTTTATAAAACACAAGCATCTCTTGGGTGCCTGGGTGGCTCACTCAGTTACGTGTCTGCCTTTGGCTCAGGTCATGATTTCAGCATCCTGGGATTGAGTCTCACACCCAGAGCAGGATGCCTTTTCCCCCTCTGCCCCTCTTACCATTCATTCTCTCAATTTCTCTCTCAAATAAATAAATAAAATCTTTTAAAAAAAGTACATCTTGAGTAATTATTTGTCAATATCATAGACATTCTATCTTGATTCTTAATATTTTATTTTTTTAAAGATTCATTTATTTATTTGAGAGAGAAAGAGCACATGTGCATGTGCAGGCGGGAGGGGCAGAGGCAAAGAACCTTCAACCCGAATGCCCACTGAGTGCAGAGCCCTGTACTGGGCTTGATCTTGACATCATGACCTGAGGCGAAATCAAGGGTTGAACACCTAACCAACTAAGCCATCCAGGTGCCCCTATTTTCAAAACAAATTTCCAACTGTAGTCCTTATTATTCCATTCCCTAAGTAAGTAAAAAAATAAAATAACACACTATGTCTAAGGAGATTCTCTGACCATATGTGAGATTAAATTCTAAAGTGAATTTGTATCTTTGATACTCTTCCATTACACAAAACATTTAGTCACTAATAAACTTATGTTTCATAACTTTACTATATTAAAAACTTCAGTGATAAAAACTATCTGAATTTTTATCATATCAAATATCTAAAAGTTTTCAATTTGTTGAAAATTTTCAAAATTTATATAACTGAATACAAATTACAACGTATTCAGTATATTCATGGAAAATGTTCAATTAAAATGACATTACCAATTAGTGAATAAGTAAAAAATATATATGTTATTTGATTATCTTGAGGATTTTTTAAAATATCACACATAATTCATATTTGGAAAAGACAATGATTCTATAGTGTTTTAATCTAGAAAGATCAGATTATAGAGAAAAACCCTATGTGTTTCCAATAACAATAATGTGTTTCCAATAATAACTACAAGGTATTATTAGATACGGGGGATCTCAGAAAATACCTATTAATTCTCAAAAAGTAACTTACTAAAATTTAATAATTACATGATGAATGTAGTCCATTTTGTAGTGACATATACACATAATCACAGATTTGTTACAAAGAAAACTGAACCGGTTTTGAAGTAAAGACACTTTAATTGTGGAAATGGAAAGCAAAGTTGAGTATTTTTTAAATTGCAGGGACTGAAATGCTCAAAGGAAATATGTGCATTAAAAAAAAAGCATGTTATCAACTTGAGTAGTATGCCTAAACTTGCCTATTTCTAAAAAGTGATTTGAAGCTGAGAATAACTGCAAGAATGGAACATTAACTATTACATTTAGAAAGGGACTACTAGAAAGGTGACATTTCTGCTTCACGTGTCTTCCAGTGGGAACAATGGATTCCTAGCCTCCTAACTAATGTCATCATGAACATAAAGTCGTTATGCCACACTGATTGAAAAATCACTGCCTCATAGTCTACGTTCACTACAGTAATGGCTACATTCCCATATCACTATTCTTGAAGCACCTTCAGCAATATATTGGTATTTAACTTACAAAGATAGTTTCGTAGTTGCTATTGTTAGGGAACTACAACTAAAAAAATCTTCTTTCAACATAGAAAATCCTCCCCGCAAAGATAGTAGAGGAAAAAAAAAAGTTTTATTATTGAATAAGCTTTTATAGGCAATCTGCTAAGAGGTTCAAGGATAAAAAGAAATCTCCCCCTTTATATAGCCTAGCAGAAACAACCATTACCTGTACCCAAGATAAACCATCCCCAGTTCTCAAGTAAAAGAACTTGACAGCACCAACCATTGCACATGCCTTATTCTAACTTTACCTGGTAAGTGAGGTGACCACCTGTGTTGGCTGATTGGCTTTCTCTGGAGGGAAAACAAATTTCTTACATCTTTATGACAGAGGTAGTTCTTTCTTCCTTCCTTCCTTTCTTTTTTTCTTTCTTTCTTTCTAATATTTATTTGAGAGAGAAAGAGAGAACTATCATGAGAGGGGGCAGGGTCAGAGGGAGAAGCAGACTTCCTGCTCAGCAGGAATCCCAATGTGGAACTTGATCCTGGGACTCCAGAATCATGACCTAAGCTGAAGGCAGTCACTTAACCAACTGAGCCACCCAGGTGCCCTGACAGAGGTAGTTCTGTAAGTTGGAGCAAGGTGCACACACCTACCCTCAACGGAAGCGTGGAGATAGGGGTGCTATTTCCCTTGATGTTTCCAGGTCTTTGAGAAAGACATTATTGAGTTATAAGGCTGACAAAATGTCTATTTAATTATCAAAAAGTTTTACTGATATTTCAGAAAAAGAAGAAAGTACTACAACTGTAACTTTTCTAAAGTAAGTAAATGCTCTGAAAAAAAAAAAAAAAAGTAAGGAAAAGCGATCTAGATCATTACCTGAGCTGAAGGCAGAGGCTTAACCCACTGAGCCACCCAGGCGCCCCTATTTCCTTATTTTCAAGAGGGAGAATTAAGCCTCTTATTTTTAATTTGTCCTTACACTATATAAGAAAATACATCATAAAAATTTCCTACAGGCTTAAAATATATGCTAAAACAAAAACTGTGTATCCCATAATTATGGTACAATGAAATTGATGTTATTTCTCTTAAAAACCTACTTCTAAATATTTTTTTAAATTCTCCAAGAACATATTGACATTAAGCTTCCCCCTTGAAAAAGACAGTGTAATATGACTTTCAAGAAGTAATGCCATTTTTGGTACATGACAAGCACCCTATGAATGTGGAAACAGATTGGCATCCTGTTTTTTCAGAGGCCAGCTTTTCTTCAGTAACTGACCTATGAGCATGTCAGAGAGGAATGGGGTAGGTAGTACCATGAATAGTTCTTTTCTTTTTAACAACCCTTTCTTGTCTCAGGAAAAGTCTATTTTACCACTTGCTAGAATAAATGAAACAAGATGGGATTGGGAGGGAGAGAAACACGCCAGTCATTTTTGCTGTTGTAAATTTTTTTTTTTAAAGATTTTATTTATTTATTTGACAGAGAGAGATCACAAGTAGACAGAGAGGCAGGCAGAGAGAGAGAGAGAGGGAAGCAGGCTCCCTGCTGAGCAGAGAGCCCAATGCGGGACTCTATCCGAGGACCCCGAGATCATGACCTGAGCTGAAGGCAGCGGCTTAACCCACTGAGCCACCCAGGCGCCCCTGCTGTTGTAAATTTAATTCACCCTTTCTTTTCCAGAGATATTCATTACTTTAAAAGAATAGTGCTTTAAAACCTGTGTTTCTATCACACATTTTAGAAAAACATAAAACAAAAACTATCCTAGGGGTCATCTTTTTTGTTTTTAAGATTTTATTTATATTTTGATAGAAAGAGACAGCAAGAGAGGGAACACAAGCAGGGGGAGTTGGAGAGGGAGAAGCAGGCTTCCTGCTGAGCAGGGGACCCCATGTGGGGCTTGATCCCAGGACCCTGGGATCCTGACCTGAGCCACCCAGACACCCCACGGGGCCATTCTTTTTTTAGTTTGCATTGTGACTAATCTATTAGCTTGTTTTGTTTTATATTATTCCTATGCCACAGTGGTATCATGATATAAAATATTAAATTTAATATGTTCATATGAGTTTAACTAAATTTGCAGAGCAAGTAAAATATTTGTTTTAATGCAATATACATTATTAACTATTTTTATCATGTGAACATGAAGTGACTGTCAATTTTTAAAAGCATCTTCAACTGCTACAAAACTTTAATTTGGATTCCTTGAGGCAACTAAATTGGTAAAATAAAATAAAAATTGACAAATCTTACTAATCTTCTTTAGTAAGAAAATTCTTACTAATCTTCTATAGATTACATCAAGGAAATGGCCACTTAATTGTAACATTCCTATTGTAATGACTTAATCCAGATAACCAAAGACCTACTTTGTTTTTTTGCTTCATGCTATTTCTTGGTTGTATTAGAAGGTAGAAAATTTGGTAATGTAGAAAGAAAGACTGAGAAATACATCCCATGGTACTTACTAGTTTTTTGGCTCTAATACCCTCACATTTGTGAAATGCATTTCAACAAAAGCCACTGTTGCTTCTAAACAAAAGACATATAATACCATGTTTATTAATGGTGGATTAGCCATCCCATTTATATTTACTGCACTCAGTATACTCCATTAGGGGAATAGTCAAAAAGAAAGAAACAGTAGACCCAATTTTAAAAATTTTATTGAATGTACATTGAATGAATAGACAATTACAAAGAATCTTTGGGGCCTCTGTATTCTTGATCATGAATTTTTAAATTTTGACATTTAACATTACATTATATTAATTATTCTTTCGATTTAATAATTATAATTTTAATAAAGTATGTTTATCTATGATATGCTACAAGTCATCACTGCCATATGTTCTCTGAAAGAATTCAAAATGGATTAAGGTTAGTTCCACACTGAGTAGGGTTTGAAGACTCTAATTAATGTTCAGAGAGAGCAGCTAAAATTTCTGGCATGTGCTCTATAGAAGTACATGCATGTTATTGCTAAGTAAAGGAGTATTAATTTTTTGGATTATAATGATGGTGGAAATCAATTGAAAACAAAGCCAGTCATGTAAAGGGGATAATCCTATCAAATATTTCTTAAACATTTGTTTCATTAATGCTAATATTTACCTATTTTTCTTATTCCAACAGAAAATTAAGTTCTTAGTCATCTGTACTAATAATAGCCCAGCTAAATTTGAGAACTAATGGTTGAAATGCTTAACTTTGAATTTTAAATGATAGACCTTTTGCTTAAGTCTAAATGTGAAACATTCATGTACTATGAACATAGGCTCATGAAAATTGTGCTAATTCGACACCCATGTGTTATCTGAATGTTTTATTTTCATGTAGAATTGAAGAATTTATGAAGAATTGAAAGTAGAAATCCATCATTTTAAGAAAGACTAAAAATTTTAAACACATGCAAACAATTTTTACCTGAATTTTAAAATATAAAAACATTTGTTGAAATATAATTGAATATGTCTGTCATGGTAAAAGATAAATCATGGTTTCAGAAGCTTGTGTGTCTCTGCATTGTTAGTTGTAAATTTATGGCCCAGCTGCATTTAGCTTTATGTAAGGAAAACCGAATTATTTATAAAATAAGCAAGTTAGACATTTCAGTCTGGAAATTATAGCAAACAGAAGCTAATCATATTATTTTAGTAAGGAATGACAAAGAAACCTCAACATAGTGATTCTGCATTTTCTTTTCCCACCAGTAGACCCTCTAGCACACCTTTCTCTCACTTCTGTACTCTTTCCTTTTCATTCAGATAAGACTTTATTCTTCTAGTTCCCTACACTTAATCGGAGGTCCCAAATTCACTGTTTGAAATATCACAGCCATTTGGAGTGATCCCCAAGAAACCCAACTGCTTCACCTTCCCTGTTTTATTGTTTACAGGAATTTCTAGAAGACTAAAAATCTTCATTTGGATTTCCTCTTACTTCAAAGACAACATGAGCAAAACTGAAGAATGCTTCTCGGCAAACTACCTTCCACTTCAGAATTTCATGATTCTATAAGCGTTATCACCATTCTTTAATGTTTGCTCTTCATTTTACAGTTGTTACTTTTAAAATATTTCACCAAACCTTGCTGACTTTTTCTAATGAATTCAACCTTCCATTTCTCTTTTTACTGCTGTCACCAACTGCTTGGGTCTGCTGCATCCTCTATTTTCCAAATGGTTTTTCATAATATTACCTTTCCCACATCTTCACTAGTCTACATATATCATATTGAAATTTTTAATTGAACATTATTTTATTGGCTTGCTCTTCTATTCAAGAACTTTAAAAATCATATTAATTATTACAGCAAAAATATAATTTGCTGAATCATTGTGTTTCAGTCACGGTGGTGGACACTTAAAGTACATTATCATTTAAGTACAATCTTTTGAACTAAGTATTATTCTTACAATTTACAGAGATGTTTTTAGCAGGTCAGTTAAGCTAAGCAATTTACACACCTCAAACAGTGCATACCAGGGCCCAGTTAGTAATGCAGAGTTTCTGTTCATTACTCTACCATATTATACATAGTCAAGGATGTTTTATTGCCAACCTCAATAAATTCTGTCTCCTTTTTTTGGTAAAGTAATGATTTTCAAAGTAAACTTACAACTTTTAAGTAAAAACCTTTTTTAACTTTTAAATTAATGAGCAAATCAGTAAGATGTCATGACTGGTTCAAAGAGCATCTAAGAAGCTAGGACACACAGACAACAAAGAAATGTTATATATTATAACATATAATTCCTGAGTTATATATGAAACGTTTAAAGTTCCAAAAGCCACATCTCTTTAGGATTTTCTCTTCCACTAACCAAAATTATTTGCATCTCTGTTAGGCAAATATCTAGAAGTTGACAAATAACTTCAAAAAGTCTAGGACTTTTAAGAAATTAAAAATAGAGCTTCCCTATGACCCTGCAATTGCACTACTGGGTATTTACCCCAAAGATACAGATGTAGTGAAAAGAAAGGCCATCTGTACCCCAATGTTTATAGCAGCAATGGCCATGGTCGCCAAACTGTGGAAAGAACCAAGATACCCCTCAACGGACGAATGGATAAGGAAGATGTGGTCCATATACACTATGGAGTATTATGCCTCCATCAGAAAGGATGAATACGCAACTTCTGTAGCAACATGGACGGGACTGGAAGAGATTATGCTGAGTGAAATAAGTCAAGCAGAGAGAGTCAATTATCATACGGTTTCACTTATTTGTGAAGCATAAGAAATAACATGGAGGACATGGGGAGATGGAGAGGAGAAGGGAGTTGAGGAAAATTGGATGGGGAGATGAGCCATGAGAGACTATGGACTCTGAAAAACAACCTGAGGGTTTTGAAGGGGCAGTGGGTGGGAGGTTTGGGGAGCCAGGTGGTGGGTATTATGGAGGGCACGCATTACATGGAGCACTGGGTGTGGTGCAAAAACAATGAATTCTGTTACGCTGAAAAGAAATTTTTAAAAAATTAAAAAAAAAAAGTCTAGGACTTTTCACCAATAGTAATTAATAACATGAACTAAGTCCATTCCTTATACCAGCACATTGCGATAAAAATATAATACAAGCTATGCACACAAATTTTATTTTTAGTGGACTTATTAAAAATAATAATACAAACTGGGCTCCTAAGACAAAATAAAAAAAAAATCAACATGATTTCTTAGTTTTTTTTTTTTAATTAGATGTTAAAATGACAATCTTTTGGACATATTGAGTTAAATAATATATACTAAAATGAATTTCATCTTTTTTTATATTGTCTTAGGAGCCCAGTTTGTATTTCAACTCACAGCAGTTTGAATTCAGACAAGTCATAATTTAAGTGTACAATAGCCACATGTGGCTACTGCTATCTTAGTGGACAGTGTGGCCCTAATAATCCTTGGAATGACTTCTGCCAATGCATGAAATGCCACCCATATTTTTCCATATTGTATGGCCTTATACAAGTTTCAGACAGTTTTTCTGAGAGGGTGAACTTCCAACACCCTTCATAAAGTGGAAATCGTATTGTTCCAGGAATTAATTACCATCCTTATAACTTAGGTCTACTCAACACTGACTCATCACACAAGCCTGGCTGTTTCTCAGTGAACCATCATCACTCATATTGTTCCATTATACAAGGTGAATTTTTTTGAGTGCCAATTGTTCTATATGCAACATCTTATTTAATCCTTTTAACCATCTAATGAGCTGGGTATAATATCATTCCTATTTTATAGATAAAAAACTCAATGAGTGCATTGCAGGTTAAAAAACTTGGCTAAGGTCACAAATGTATCACATGGAAGAGCTGGGATTTCAACCCGGGTACCATATCTGCAAGGCTTCTCTCTGAATTTTTTCTATCTCCTTATAATACTCTCATATACCACTCCAGCCAGGATTAATAGTTTCTGGGCCTCCATGTGTGTTTTTAATGAGTGCTGTATAACTTAGCACTTACTTTTAGATAACTGTTATAGCTGAACCATTTCTGTTTCCCCTATTTTATTATAAACTTTATAAGGATTAAGGTCATGATACATTGTCACCAACAGCACACATTGCATAGAGAACCTGCTGGACATGTAACTGATGACTATTATGATTATAGACCCTTACTGTCTCCTTTAGAATTGATGCTTATCTTGCCTATATTAAAATGCCAAATAGCATGCCAGGCTAAACTGTGATCAGGAAAAACAGACTCTGCAAGTAAAATATGATGAAGAAGTCAAGCAATGGGTCATGAAGCTCTTCTAAAAGGTTTTCAGCAAAAAGGGATCAAGAATATTGAGAGAACTAGAACTGATGAGAACATTCTTTTCTCTGTTCTTGGGCCTATATTTAATTCTTATTGGCTAGTGATGGGAAATGGTTATTAAGTGTGGCATACTTGACAAGAATGGTGAGGGAAATCAATGACCTCATAAGTAAAGTGATTAACTTTAAACACATTTTATCATCTTGCCATTAACTTTAAGCATTCACACTGCTTCCCTCAGGTTCCACACTTACTTTGTGCCTCAGGAGCATTGATTACATTGTTGTAGTACCAATGGACTTATCAACAAAAGCAACTCTTTACTTTCCAAGTTCTTCTATTGTCTTCAAGTAAATTGGTACTAAAAGGAAAACTGTCATATAAAAAGTTTTGGCAAATTTATTTGAGCCTGTTAAACTATGTATACACAGAAGATCTTTTGTTTATTGATATATCTAGATATTGATATATCTACATACCAAATTGTTTACCCTTTGTTATTGTTAATGCACAGTAGGTGGCCCAATCTCCATGATCAATATTTTCAGAAATCAATCTTTCTTTCTTTCCTTCTTTCTTCTTTCTTTATTTCTAAAATTTTATTTATTTATTTGACAGAGAGATCACAGAGGCAGGCAGAGAGAGGGGAAAGCAGGCTCCCTGTTGAGCACAGAGCCCCATGTGGGACTTGATCCCAGGACCCTGAGGCCAGGACCTGAGCCGAAGGCAGAGGCTTAACCCACTGAGCCATCCAGGAACCTTTCTTTCTTTCTTTCTTTTTTCCTCTCTCTTTTTTTATTTCTTTTTTCTTTCTTTCTTTCTTCCTTTCTTTCTTTCTTTCTTCTTTCTTCGTTTTTCCTTCCTCCCTTCTTTCTCTCTTTCTTTCTAGAAAACTGGGTAAGTTTGTTCTCAAGATTTTAAATTTAAATATTTTTATACACAGGCTTATGTAGATGTATTTGCCCAGACTAGTCAACAATTTACTAGAACAAAGATGTTTTAAAAATAAATTATTGACGTAAACATTTACTTGAAATTTTTTATTGAAAAAATTATTTCATTAGGGTCCTAGAAAGAAACATCTATTAAAATACTTTAAATCATTTTCTAATAGAATTATTTTCCCATTATCAGATCCTTTATTCTGCAGGGGCAAAATTAGTTTATTTTTCAGACTACTACTTTTCTGAGTGTATGACTCTTCAGCCGGCTTTCAAGGCAAGTATATTGATTTTATATTTCTAAATTTTTAACTTACTATACAGTATATATTATATTAAGTTAATGAGATAGTCTTCAAAAAATGAATAAGCCATACTTTGTTTAACAATATTTTAAAATATGCCACATTTGTTTAACAAGTTTAAAAATAGTAGTTTTCATGCAGAACCATCCCCTTAACCAAAATTTTTCTTTATTTTCTCCAGCTACCTTCTGTTAGCTGAGAAAACTCCAACTTTTGTGCTAGATACTAGATCTGAGATGATGATGCCAACTGTATTAATAGTTGATCTTCCTATTATCTTACAAATCTTGGATCGTAAAATATCCTTACTTTCCCAGTTCTGAATACTCATTTAACATGCTTCATACAATATCATTTGAAATGTTGAAGACCTAGATAAAGCACAGAAATATAATAGACCAAAAATGAATTATACATAGAAACTTGCTTATTGACTTGAGATTTTTATGAAGGTTTCCAATGTGACCTTCTCTGTAAATGTAAAAGTAACTCTCACAAATCTGAAAGAGTTTTTAATCTCAAGGGAGATATGTGTCAAAGAATACCATGTACAAAATTTAGCATAATTTTAAAAAATATTTTAAAGTTTCAAAGTGACAGATTTTATTTCAAGGATCAATCCATTTTTGTCTACTATTCTTCAATCTGGTGTACTCTGTTTTGAACGCTGTGCATATGTATCACATGTCAGATTATATCTTTTGGTTAAAGGAAAATTCTGATCATTTTGTTTTAACTGTGAAGAATATTTTAATTATGAAAGCTTTATTTAAAAATACATAGTTCTTATTATATTTGCTTCTTCTTAAAGAAAAATAACTATTCTTATTTATGATTCTTAATATATATGTTTCTTACTCCCCTAACATTTTTTTCTTTTTTTTTTTCAAGCTTCAGAATCTTTATTGACTCTCCAAGCACTTAAGACAAGCAAAGTGTAAGGGGTAGGGGGTTTTCAAATATAAAATCATAAATGAGTAATTTTCACCTTTCCCCCCAGCCCTTTTTTGTCATCACTTGTTCTCTTTGAGGGCGTAGGAGCAGGCATGCCCCAGAAGAAAAATTGGTCAAATAAGAAGGTAGTGGAGGACCAATTATCGGGGGTGGAGCAAAAGCAATAGGCATAGCAAGAAATGGACTGAAACTTGGAGGTCCAGGAGGTATAAAGCAGTAGGCAGTAGGGTGAGAAGGTAAACTGGAAGTACTGAAAGACAAGGAGAGAGGCTTAGGCCAGTTCTCCACTGGGTGCTGGGAGCCTCCCGGTGGGAAAGAAACATGAGCCAGCCTTTCCTTGCCAGCCATTCTTGTATTTCCTGGAGGCAGCTCTATCATTACCCCTGGTCTAATGGTGGGGATATGTGGGGGGGTCTCTAAGTTGTGGATGGAAAAAACCCTTGACCTGGCAAAACCATGTGTAACCTTGCCACATCTCTGGGTGCCCCCCCTCACACTTGCCCCCCATCACCAGTGCGGGAAGACTGCCAAAGAATTCCGGGAACACATTAAGAGAATACTGTCCTCTACACCTCCAGCCTGCCAGCCCCTCAGAGCTATTTACTTCTGGTGTTGCTAGGGACTCATGGGTAACAGCAGGCAGTGGCCCATAGGGGTGTTTGTGAGCTCTGGAACTGTGGACAGGAATGCACGCTCCTGCCGTCTCAGAAGCGCGTTGCAGCTGCTCTCTCACCAGGTCAGTCAGCACATTGACAGGACGGCTCAACAGGATGCGGTGGTGGCCCCAAGTTCCTCATGGTACTTGGACACTGGAGGGACACGTCCTCGGGGCATGGCTCCCGCATCCCACACTCATCTGTGACTACTCCATTAGGTGAAGGGGCGTGCCCACCAAGGACATTTTCAGTACAAGCCATGCAGAAAGTATATCAGGAAAATCTTTGTGAGGTGATGCAGAAAACCAGCAGAATGTCCATGTAGGCCAATTCAGTCTGGAGAGAGGACTTGTACTTCGGCCTTAGAGCTGCTTGGCAACTCGAATGAAGCCAGAGACCAACTGTTTCTTTCCAGACTTGGAGTTCTCTTTCTGAGGTTCCATAACTTTGCTTTCTAAAGAAGTTGAGAATATAAGAAACTAAAGGCCCAGTGAGACTGAAGTCAATAAAATCAATGTTGAAGGGCACCTGCATGTTCAGTTGGTTAAGTGTCCAACTCTTGATTTTGACTTAGGTCATGATATCAGGGTCTTAAGATCGAGCCTCATGTAGGGCTCCATGCTGGGCCTGCTTAAGTTTCTCTCTCTCCCTCTCCCTCTACCCCTCTCCATTTCTCTCTTTCTCTCTCTCAAAAAATCAATGAAATCAATGTGGAACTATAATTCCATCTTCTTTAAAAATTTACTATAACTTAATTTCATTCTGTTATAGAATTATTTCATAATTCCATTATGATGAAGTTTAACCTTTGAAAGTACTGCTTTTGAAAAAAATAGTAATAGTCATAATCCCATGTGTGGTTTTTTTAGGGCATAATACTTCTGTCTGACAATGGCTGATGTTTTTAAGTTTTTTGATATTACAAACACATTCATGGGAGTTATGAATATAAAAGCGAGGAATGTTTTCAGCAGATGGTTGATACAACCCTTATCCTTATTTAAAGTAACCTCTGTCACATAATTCCACTCTGCACCTGTTGAGAATGTGATTATTCAAGTCCTTGTTTTGCTTGTAAGACAAAACACCCGGCAATGAAGTGAGATGCATTGAAATTTCAAAATTTAAAACCCTTTTAAATTTAGAAAAAAGTATTTAGAAACACGCCTTTTTCATAAGTTATGTCTTAGAGATTATGGATGATATTTCTATGTAAGATCAAAGACATTAAAAAATGAGAAATAGATGTGGGAAGTAACTTTATTCTCACCAGGTGTTTAATGCACTCCTAGGTCTCAGGTACAACCACTAGTTTCATTTTCATTACTTAAAAGCAAATAACAAACAAACAATATACCAAAACAACAGAACACATTTTGCACTCAACTCAGTGATTAAAACCTGAGTTAATTTAGTATGGGACTGAAGTTGTAACTCTCAAAATATTTAGAGGAACAATATAAAATAAAATCTGACTTGTAAAAACAATTTTAATATTATCACCCCTAATACAGTGGACTAATTATTATCCAGATAATTGTATTAGACTAGTACAGTTTGTCCAGATAATTGTATTAGACGACTACAGTTTGTCCAGATAAATTGTACTAGGCTATTGCAACATTTGTAAATGTTGAATAAACCTGTTGTTTTAAATTTAAAAAAAAAGAAGAAGAAAGAAAGAAAAACTGAAAATTCAATCTTGACTCAAACATACAATAGTTTTGTGATCCTTGGACAGAGTACATCTCCAGTCTCACTGTTCTCCTAAAGAAAGTGACAATAATAGTTCTACATTTTTGTGATGTAGGTAAGTCTACCTACCAAGCCAGGAGCTCCTGGGGAGGCCTAATTCCCCTGTGGGTGTCATTTGCTCCCAATAATGATTATAAGCACTTTTCTATATACTGCATATTGTATATACACAAACTCTAATCTAATGTATAGATTTTATTAGTATCAGTATGATGTTTCACTATGAGTAGACTGATAGTGGAGTGATTGACATTTTGGACCAAATAAGTCTGGTGTGCTGAGCCGATGTTTAGTACCATCCTCAGCCTCTGCCCACTAGATACCAACAGATGCATCCCTTTGCCCCCACCACCTTAGTTATGGCAACCAAAAATGTCTCCAGACATTACTAAATATCCCCCAGTATGCAAAATTGCCTACCATTGAGATCACCAGAGTAAACAGCAGTTCAGAAGTGTGCCAGAGCTCTACTGGATTTTAGTGGCATAATATATTAATATTCTGAGGCACCTGCCTTCTGCTCAGGTCATGATCTCAGGGTCCTGGGATCAAGGCCTGCATCTGGCTGTCTGCTCAGCAACAAGTCTGCTTCTCCTCTCAGCTCTGTGACCTCTCTCACTCTCTCTCTCAAATAAATAAATAAAATCTTAAAAAAATTACATTTATTGCTTCTCCATGTCCTCATATCAGGGAGATCATATGATAGTTGTCTTTCTCCGATTGACTTATTTCACTAAGCATGATACCCTCTAGTTCCATCCACGGGGGGGTTAGGGGGATAGGAGAAGAATAAATGAAACAAGATGGGATTGGGAGGGAGACAAACCATAAATGACTCTTAATCTCACAAAACAAACTGGGGGTTGCTGGGGGGAGGTGGGGTTGGGAGAGGGGGAGGGGGTTATGGACATTGGGGAGGGTATGTGCTATGGTGAGTGCTGTGAAGTGTGTAAACCTGGCAATTCACAGACCTGTACCCCTGGGGATAAAAATACATTATATGTTTATAAAAAAAAAAATTGGAAGGGGAGGCTAACCATAAGAGACTATGGACTCTGAAAAACAACCTGAGGGTTTTGAAGGGTCAGGGGTGGGAGGTTGGGGGAACAGGTGGTGGGTAATAGGGAGGGCACGTTTTGCATGGAGCACTGGGTGTTGTGCAAAAACAATGAATACTGTTACGCTGAAAAAATAAATAAATTTAAAAAAAATACATTTATATTTATATTCTAACATATTGTTTGATTGTTTAATTTCAATAAAACACAGAATGAACAAGCTTAACAGTGCTTTTCTTCAAGTGAGATGAAAATTAGATTGAATAACAGTTTTCAGGATACAAAATTGAAACAAATTTTGAAAGCAAGATAAAGAAAAGTAGGATTTAGGGGCACCTGGGTGGCTCAGTGGGTTAAGCCACTGCCTTCGGCTCGGGTCATGATCTCAGGGTCCTGGGATCGAGTCCCGCATCGGGCTCTCTGCTCAGCAGGGAGCCTGCTTCCCTCTCTCTCTCTCTCTCTGCCTGCCTCTCTGTCTACTTGTGATCTCTCTCTGTCAAATAAATAAATAAAATCTTTAAAAAAAAAAAAAAAAAGAAAAGTAGGATTTATAAAAGTGACCCAGGGTTCAATTTTGTTCAAACGATCATGCATGTTATCCCAACCAACATTTATCTTAAAAATGTTAAATTGGCCCTGCAAGGTAACATTTAATGAAACAGACCAGAAGTTCAGGGCAAAAGTACAGAAGTTATTTTACAGACCTGAGTAATTTTCTATGACTAAGGCCCCAAAACTTTCCTGGGCCTAAGAATTGCCTGCAAATCATTTTATAAAATAAACTCTCAGATACCAGAGATTAGATTTAATAGATCTGTGGTGGGACTGAGATTTGTATCTTACCTGTGTCCTGCAAAGTTCTGATGCAACTGACCCACTACATTTACAAAACCTTGGAATTTCATATGAAAAAAGTCCTGAGCCTGGAATTATTACCACCCCCAGATCTGAAGCTGAACCTCTATTTCTCAGTATCAAAATGGAGCAAGAATAGGGTTTTGGTCACTATAACCTCTTTTTTTCTTTTTATGAAATTGAGATACAGTTTTATGTTTCAGGTGTGCTATGTGGTGATTCCACATCTATTTACATTACAAGCCTCTTAGAAAAGTTGTGTGAATCTGTGTGTGTGCTTATTTTTGTGACTGCTGTGACTCTATACACTTGATTACTCTTGTAGAAGAAAAATTGCTTTTCAATTGAAAATTAACTATGTGTTTTCTGTAGCATACAAGGTGGATTACCAGATTTTGTTATTTATCTTGGCAATTCTACCTCATGTGATATGAATTAACTGAGTCCACTTCCCTTCCCAATCTTAATTTTCTATGGAAAATGAGTTTTGTATCCATTTGCAAGTCATCCAAAATTCCTTTATTTCATGTGCTGTTTTGACTTTTCTTTTGAACTGGTTATAACATCTGCCTAGTTCTTTTATAGCATGTGAGTAAAATAAATTCCTTAGCATGCATTCATTTTGTATCTATATAGGAATCATGACTTTACTTTTTTCTGACAATTACCTTTTCACATTTTTGAAAATTTTGCTTCATCATTTTGTGATACCATGAATTGAAGTTATTTTATTTCAATATTTGGGACTTCTTCAGATACAAAACGTGGTTCAAAAAAAAAGCATGGATCTAGATGGAAGAATCCTATTATTGTCTGTGTTTACTCAATCATAATCTTTAATTTTCAATCTGATCCATAAATTATTAAAAAGTTTTCATTGGATTTCAGTTTTTATGGATTTAGTGTCCATGATTTTGAATCAATCTCACAAACTAAATAGTTAGCATTTTCATATTTTTAAAAAAATAAAAATTAATTGAAATTTTTCTTTTGTAAAACCTTTACAAAAGATTTAGAGACTTCCATTTAATAGTTTTTTTAAAACTGTTTTTTTAAAGACTTATTTATTTATTTTAGATAGAGAGTGTGTGAGCCTGTGGGAGGGGTATGGGAGGGACAGAGAAAGAGAGAGAGAGACAGAGACAGAGACAGGCACCCTGCTGAGTGCAGAGCCCAGGCACAAAGTTCGATTTCAAGACACCGAATTCCTGAGCCTGAGATCATGACCTGAGCTGAAATCAGGAGTTGGACGTTTAACCTACTGAGATATCTAGGTGCCCCAGTTTTTTTTAAATTAAATTGTAGAAGTTTTATAGGTGACTATTTTTTTTTAAGTATTAAAATCAGATTATTATGGAAACATTTCCAAATGTCTGTTTTCATAAAATTTACCAATGAAATGATCTAATTACTACTTCCATTCAGATAATTTGGACCTGTCCTCTTGCTGAGTACAACTAGCAATACCAGAATGAAATTCTGCATGAAAGCTTCAAAAAGTTAAATCAATGAGGTGTTTCATAATCTGTAGGAAGGGTAAACATTGACAGAAAGTTTAACTACAAAACTAACAGTGGGAGTAGAAAGGAAGAATGAGAGAGGAAGGAAGAAAGAGAGAAAGGAGAAAGAAAGAAGGAAGGAAGGAAAGAAGGGAAGAAAGAGAAGGGAAAGAAAAAAAATACAATTATAAACCCAAATCTAAGGGAAAGAAAGTAAAACAAGGCTTCAAAGGAAACAGTCTGAAGGGAGGGTCTTAGAACAGTGAAAGGAAAAAGAATAGAATTGATGGGATCAGGTAGAAAAAAGATTCATATTTTCTTAAGAATTTGACTCATGTAGAGGCACCTGAGTGGCTCATTGGTTAAGGATCTGCCTTCGGTTCAGTTAATGAACCCAGTCCTGGGATCAAGTACTGCACTGGGCTCCCTGCACAATGAGAAGCCTGCTTCTCCCTTCCCCAATCCTCCCTCTTGTGTTCCCTCTCTTGCTGTGACTCTCTCTGTCAAATAAATAAAATCTTTAAAAAAAAATTTTTTTTTTAAAGAAGTGAGATGAGTTTTTGTTGTTGTTGTTTTTTTAAGAGAGAGAAAGAGAGAGAGAGAGATCACAAGTAGGCAGAGAGGCAGGCAGAGAGAGAGGGCAAAGCAGGCTCCCTGCTAAGCAGAGAGTCCAACGTGGGGCTCGATCCGAGGACCACTGGGATCATGATCTGAGCTGAAAGCAGAGGCCTAACCCACTGAGCCACCCAGGTGCCCCCCCCCCAAAAAATTTTTTGATTCATGTAATGAATGTCTTCAAAGTTGAATGGAGAGAATTATCTAGAACAGTGACTCTTAAATTTTGAATTAGTTCCAGAAGGCTGGTAACTAGGTCATTTATATAGCCTACCTAGGGCTCAAATTTCTTTTTTTCTCCTTTCTTGCTTGCTTGCTCTTTTTCTCACTTTCTCTTTTTCTTTTTTCTTTCTCCTTTCTTTCTTGCTCTTTCTTTCTTTTTCCTTTTTCTTTTTTCCCCTCTCTTTCCTTTTCTTTCCTCCTCTTTCCTTTTTTCTTTATCTTTTCTTTTTTCTTTCTCTTTCTTTCTCTTTTTTTCTCCTTCCTTCCTTTTTTCTTTTTTCTTTTAATGAATGAAAACGTAGTCCAAAATGTATTTTATATTGTGTGATTCCTTCACATCCATTTTGACTCCCTGCCTATTTCTGAGCTATTGCTCCATCCCTCTATCCCATAATCATAGTTACAAAGATGTTTATTTCTGTCTCTCAGCTGTCAGAGTTATAATCCTGATAACATTGTTTTTCTCTCTTTTCTTTCCTAAAAAGTCAACATATAAACAAATGGACTTACAGTGTTTATCTCTTGTCAATAGTATAAAAGAACGATAAAACAGTGAAGAAGAATGCATCACCTTGCTTACTGTGTAAGTATAGTTTTTATTAATAAAAATCCACAATAAGGTCTATAAACTATTTCATTTGTCTTTGACTTCTCTTTAATAATCTGTCTAAAACTAATTTCCTGATGGTTGCCACTGAATATCCATTTGGAAACCATCAGTGTAAATTTGCAACAAATGTACTCACATGCCCAAGTTGGAGAAAACATGTCTCCTTTTGAATATAACTCTTAAAGCTTTGAAAATATCTGCTACTGTATCCAATTACCTACAGAACGGGGGTGGGGGTGGGGGAATATTTAGTCTTATCTAAAATTATTGCTGAGATTGGAGGGAAATTTCTGGGTAAAAAACAATGTTTCGACAATAGCTAAAAATTCATTTCTGCTTGGTTCTCCCAATATTCTGTTTATTCACTTAAATATAAATATTTAACAATTACGTGTAGATGGAACTGTTACTAAAATGACAAATATTTATAATTTATGAGAAACAAAAGTTATAGCAGTATTTTTTATTGAGATTCTTGCTATTATTTTTTGTCAGCTTAATATTCATCAGTTCTTAGAATTCTGCTCATCCCTGTTATTAAAGGAACAACATGAAGAAATTGCCTACTTTTATATTCCCATAAAAAGAAAATATTTTTTGCATGTTGAAACCAAGTAATCAATTAAATTATATGTTCACTAATTTTGACTGTAAAATGTGTAAATAATAAATATAATTTGTCAGAATGAAAAAGCCAAGGGATGAGGAATCTGATAGCATAGGTTTTGTGATGAGCTTATATCACACAGCTGTGGCCTCACAGGCAAGGCATTTGACAATTTTTCACAAATTACATTTTGTTTTATTTTTCTACCTAATTCTTGGTTTCTGCTAACTGAAAAGAGTGAAATGCATCTTACTGCTAAAGGTCTTCTTGAAGGATAAGCTTAACCCAAGGCTACAATGTTTTTTGCTAACCCCAAATGTTAGTTACCAGCATTAGGGCTCATTACTGATTTGATCACAAGGACTTTCAACTGCCTACTTCATTATTTTCATTGCATCAGTGAAACATAATATTAAGAAGAATGTAATATTTTAATATGAAACTTTGTTTTGAAGACAATAATTTTACTACACAGTTGCTTCTTCTATGTGGAAAAAGTAATATGCTTTTGGTTGAAGATTGTTAAGTGAAGGGGTAGGTGTTAATGATATAGTCAGAAGTAAAGAAAAAGATCAGGAGACCAAATTTTTGACAATTCACAAGTGAACTATCCTGCATTATAGTTCCACATAAGGAAGTTTGCAATAATCTATTTAAAATATCAAAAGTCAAACTAAATAACAAGATATTTTAGACTGTTAGGGACTGGAGGATTTAGTATATAAAGATATAACTAAAGTATAGCTACTAGGAAAAACTTAGCAATATGAATATATGATTTTGTATTTCATTAGATTATTATTTGACATATAAGTACATTCAAAGATTATGAGCATTCTAAAAGACAATAGAAATTTTTGTTTATATTTTTTAAGAGAAGAAAAATGAAATTTCCTAGGAAAGAATTCTAAAAACCCAGAAATTCCTTTATTTTGAAATATTCATTTCACTTATTAAGGAAAAATCTCGTGTGAAATCTTTAAAAGATCATATATATATATGCATGTATATGTATATACTGAATCTGTGTGTGTGTATATATATATATATATGCTGAATCTGTATATTCTTTGAAACCTTCCGTAGCTACTTAGGTAAGGATTTAGCATCTGGAGAAAATTAAATCTGGAAATCAAATTACAGGTTTGAATTTTGACAAAAAAATTAAATATGAGGTGTGTAAGAGAATACTATGCACCATGAAAAATTAAATAACTTTAGGGTGTGGGCATAATTTGTCATGAGTAGTTGAAGAAATTTGTCAATTTCTATATTAATGGATAGAAGCTTATGATCTTATTCAATTAAAGGCTCATAGCACCATAATATTATAGAAGCAGCTATGTATTAAATACTTTTACTATGCTACCTAGATACAAATCCAAATCTCTATATTATATCTGTATCTACATATTTTTATTCATTTCTGTATCTCTATATTAACCTTTTAATTTTCAGTTAACCTGTAGGAAGCAGATGTTGTCATAGATTAGGAAATGGATGTTGAGTAAGCTAGGACCTCCTTCCAAGACCACACAGTACATAAAAAAGACAGAAGCATAATTTCAATCCTAGATCTGTTTGTTTTGGAAACCCTTCATTCATATTTATTGTATGTCCCAGGTGTTTTTTTTCCCTAAACCTACCCAGCCTTCATGCCCATTTTCTACCTAGTATTCTGAAAATTTCAGTTAAAATGGGCTGTCCAATTCACTTCTTTATTTGTTCCAACGAGGGCACTCCCAGCTATTGTGATAAGGACATCTCACCATGGCAACATGTGGCTGAGGCCCATTCCTCCTGAGTCCCAACATAGCAGCATTTTTACTACACCATAAACTGATAAGTAAGGCAAGGTTTAGTGTGTTTTTAACATTCTGTTAATTCACTGAGTATATAATTTAGGCTTCCAAACAGGTACATTTATTCTTTCAAGCTTCTAGGAAGCTTGCCTCTATAATGTTCTGTGCTGCCTCTATAATGTTGGGGGAGAAATAAAGTTTATATCTTAGCACAGCTGTCTTCACAAAGGATACGAACCACTGCTGTCAAATTGTCCTTGTGGCAGCACTCATCGATTTTTAAGGCAGTCGAAATAAAGAGATCACCCATGCTGTGCTCAGTTAATTTTGCATGTATAGACACGATGCCTTATAGAACCCAGTGATTAGTTTACAGCTGGTTTAATTAAAGGACAGCATGTGTAAAAGCAGACCCTACTTGATTCACGTTAAAAAAAAGACATACAGCTAGTTAAAACATTCCAATATTGCCTAAAATTCTCAGTATTACCTCTTATAAATAAGACAAGGGAAGAATAACAACAAGCAAAACACTGTGTATAAAGGATTTACCACCATTGGAAAACCGGTAGTAAGAGATGTTTACTTTAATGTTTATCTGACCCTAACAATTAGCCTGAAAATCTCTGATATAGTAAAGAATATTAGTTATTAGAATCTTTTAAGAAAAGAGCAGTTTTGAAAACATTCACCAGAAAAGTAATTAATTTGTTTTTATTTCTATATTAAACTCCTTCCCTCCTCCTTATACCTTTGCTATGGTAACATGCACAGGAGCAGAATCAGCCTTGAGGTTAAAATGAAGATAGGTCTTTGAAAAGACCGATGACTCCTATGTAGGAGGTGCAATTTTATGTCAGAACATTTAAATATTCTTTTATCATTAAATGTTGCTGATTCTTCTACCTAACTCTTAAGAACAAATTTGATTCATCATGCTATAACATTTCAAAGTAGGAGAAGTAGAACCGCTTGAGGAACGAGAAACCACCAATCTTCATAGTATAGGTGAATTCTAACCTAAAGCAAAATATTCTCATAGGTTTTACTATGTGCAGGAAACATTACTAATTATCAATAAGAAAACAGAGATACAAGCATAGCACTTTGAATGTTTTGCAAGTAATTTTAAAGAATAGGATAAAGAAAATGTGATAGTTTCTATTTCAATAAATCAAAGTGCACACAAAAAATTAAAAATGAAATATGTATATATAATGTAACAGAAATGTAATGACCAGATCTGCAAAGAGAATTTCAATCTTATGACAACATAGTTTACAAATTAAACAGATGTAATAGAGGGATCCTTGGGGTGCATGCGTGGCTCAGTGAGTTAAGCCTCTGCTTTTGGCTCAGGTCATGATTTCAGGGTCCTGGGATCAAACCCCGCACTGGGCTCTCTGCTCAGCAGGGAGTCTGCTTCCCGCTCTCTCTGCCTGCCTTTCTGCCTACTTGTGGTCTCTCTCTCTCTCTCAAATAAATCAATTAAACCTAAAAAACAAAAAACAAAAACTAGAGGAATCCTTTACAAATATGTCAAAATTGGAACTGGATGGCATTTATTCTTATAGTAAATCCTGAACTGCCAATGGGTAGATAGATTATATTTGTTTCAGCATGTTTATATAATAATATTTGTACCTATTTTTTTGTCATGAGATATAGATTTACTCAATTTTATTTCTTAAAAAAGTAAGTAATGTTTAATATTTATTCTCTTAGGGTTTTGTGTGTTTGGGTAGGTATACTACTTTACTGGGGTTTCCATAACAAAATACCAGACTGGGTGGCTTAAATAACAGAAATTTATTTTCTGTAAATTCTGATAGTTCAAGATCAAGAGCTGGCGAAGATAATTTCTTTAAAGGCATCTCTCCTTGGCTTGTAGCTGGTCACCTTCTTTGTGTGTCCTTATGTTCCCAAATTTAAATTTTTTCTGTGTTCACTAATCTTCCTCTTCTTATAATGACATTAGTCATATGGGATTAGGGCCCCACCCTTATAACCTCATTCTACTTTAATTACTTCTTTAAAAGCCATACCTCCAAATAGAGTCACATTTGGGGTTAGGGCTTTGACATATTAATTGTGGGGAGTGCACAATTCAGACCATAACATCAAGAAAGGGAGAAACAATTACATTTTCAAATGCTAGTGAGTAGATGTGCAGTAAAGAACTATCCTTGCTCAAGGAAAACTTTGGTGCTTGATCAGTTCTTGATCAGTTGATCAAGTTCTTGGTCAGTTCCTGGGAGGTGACTTCTAAGCCCTTTCATGCCCTGTGTATTAAGAAGGTCTTTGTTTACTAGGGAACCTTAGGATGCAGATAATCTATGCTAGCAATCAGATCTATGGTGGGGGAAGTTGACCAGGTACCACCAGCCCTGGATACCTCTGGAGGGGCTAGAGACCTAAAATACAAAGAATTTTAGCCAAACTTGAGATTAAGAGCACAGTCCTGCAGACTGCCAAGTCTATCCAAGACTTCTGACATAAACTACATATTTGGGACTTTTCTAAAACCACCTTTAGGTTTAATAATTTGCTAGACTTACTGAAAGTTCTTATATGCATGGTCACATTTGTTACAGGGAAAAGATGCAGATTAGAACCAATCAAAGGAAGGGACACAAACAGAGCAGTGGACATATATGATCTGAAGTGTGTCTTTTCCATGTCACTATCTTGAGGGTGGGAAAGATACTGAGAACTATCACTGTGCAATATTGTTTTGGGTTTGCCCATGGGTCAAAGAAACAAAATTCCACTAATTATTTTATTGCATCATGATGACGCAGAAGATAATTCAGAAGATCCTGAATCACTTTGCTAACTCATATCTCCCTTTAGAGAGATATATGAGAAGAAAATCAATCTGATGAAACTTCTAAGGTGAGACATTTAGTTCTGGCAAACCAGAGATGTTACTTGATGTGGTCAATGGCCAGTGCAATTTAATGACAATACACATTTGCTACTATTCTTTAGTGCCAACAAGAATACTTGAGTCAGAGATATTGGGATTTGTTTTTCTGTAGAGAAAACAAACAAATATTTCCTAAGCTATAACCACAGGGGAGAGAGTGAATTTAAGCCTAACTCACAAAATGTGTTGAATTTGAAGACACAGAAGATGTTAATTTAACTTCAAGACTTACGTGTATCTATGAATGTACATAAGGTATTCATATAAGTGTTTGTATATACATATATACAGACCAGCAAATAGCTATCCTTGTACACACATGTCTTTTAAGCACTTTTTACATGTATTAACTCATTTATTCCCACAATAATCCTATGAGTTAAGCTCTACTATTAAACCTGTTTCATGGGCAGGGAAATTTAAGCAGAGAGTTTAGGTAATTTATTTCAGTATTTTATGATAGATAACTTTTAAGTAGTAATATTGTGATTCAATTCAAATCTTGCCAGCTTGGACCCAGAGTATGAAGTCACTATATTCTGGTGACTCTTAGATAAATAGGTAGGTAGATAGATAGATTGATAAAATTTTGTCCAGAATCAATGTAGATCAGTTTAGTATTTAAGAGCGTAACATGGGAATTGAAATCTTGGCTACCACATTTCATTCCTGTATGTTTTAGAAGTTATGATAACCACACTGTGTCTCCGTTTCCTCAGTAAAAAATTAGTGCTGTCATAGTAATTACTTCAGGGTGGGATATAATGATTAAGTGAGAAAATGTATGTCAAGCACTTTGAAATTTTCTTAAAGCATAGCAAACACTTGAGTGATATTAAACTTATAGTTTTATAGTTCAAGTTCATAAACAAATCTTGGACAATTCTTAGACAATAATCCAGTATTGGAATTGTGCCATATACATGTATTCAGGTTTTATACAACAGGAAAAATTCAAATTAGAATATTTATGAGGACCTCTCTGATCACATTTGATTCTGTTTGAACTTTAAATACGGGCATGCATATCAGGAAGGTGTCCAATGCTTGTATTATTTCTGTACTGTGCAGATTATAAATTCTGAGAAAATTCCAGAGTCACCTAACTCCAACAGCAAACAAGCATTTCTCTGAATTCAGATATAATAAGATTTCAGTTCAGCCTTTTATAGTAAATGCTGCAAACTCTATACAAAATTTGACATTCTTAAGTTTGCACAATTTCGTCAAAAATATGCAACAAAAATCTAATTTACACAAACAAAGGTGGCCCCTGAAAGTAAGTGACCTTGGTGTAAACCTATGCTCTTCTTTCCCAGTGGGAGTTTTGTTTTGTAGACTGGATAGCAGATTTGACAGAGCAGTCAAGGACCCTGCATGGTGCTGGAGTGTCTTCTGGGATGAAACCTTATCCTAAGATAAAAATAAGTCAGAATTTTGACTTTTACCTAGTAATAAATCTTTGTCAGATAAAAGAATTTCTAAGTTCATTGTGTATACAATGTCCATTTGTTTAAAAAAATCTAAAGTGACTTGAACCTTGTAGAATATAAGGTATCTGTAGATCTCAAAAATGTGCTTGTAACACTAAAATAGTAAACTAGGATAAATTAAGACCTGCTAGTTCGTCACTCTAATGAGAAAGAAGACATTTTCTGAGTAGGCTTATTCTGGAGGATGCTCTACTGGTCAAGAAAGTCAGTGATTTTATCAAGTTAGAAGAACAAATTTTGGAAGAATACAGGAATTTAGAGAGAGAAGCGCAACAGAGTGATAAGAAATAGACAATAGCATCAACATTTTCCAGAGCATAACAGATCACAAATATCATCATATGGAGACAAATAATAAAGTGCCTATTTATAAAACCTGAACTATTAAGAGCTAATAGTTTATTATGAAAATTTATTCTTTCTGTTTGAAATTTTAAATGATGATTCAAGGAAGACAGCATTCCAAGGAGAGCCAATATATGGCCCAAGAAATGCATGGAATATACAAATGGATAGAATAAAAATGTTCCCTTTGGCCTCTCATGATTGAGGGTATCTCAAACTTGTCTACAGGTGAAGTATTGCCAGTTAGAAATCACGATGAGGCTGTGAGGCATGTTAATGTGACTGAAATATTCAATTTTGAGCCATTCTACTTTTCAGAATGCCTTGGTTTTCCCTTAATTAGTAAATAAAGCAAAATCAAGAGAAGTTTTAATACTTTGAGGAGAAGCTAAATGACACTTTTGTTCAAAAATGTTCCACCTTCTGTGATACTTCCAGGCTTCAAGGATTCTGTCTGTTGCTGTTATTTAATAATGTGAAACAGACTCACTCCACTGCCTCGATTTGTCCTTTGCTGTCCTTATAGTACTCTGCATTCTACCTGCCCTGCTTTTGCACCCCCGATAAGAGATTGCCTAAGAATGCTGCTGCCACCTGCCATTGATGGGAATTTCACCCCAAATAGACGATTGTTAGAAATGCAACTCCACTGCCAAGCATGTGACTGTATTCTCAGAGGTGGCCTAATATAGTTGAAAGTGAGCAGGACTTGAAGCAGGGGCTCTCCCTCTGTGAAGGTTCAGACTCAACCTAATGGGGTTAAGACTCAATTTCATAGTTTTAAATTCTGTGCACCTTCCTTCTTGAAATTTCAGGAGTGCCAGTTTAAAAAGTGCTTTAAGCAACTGTACATGGAATCCGCAGTAAAGACAGGTTTTCTGGCTTTGTGAACAAAGAATTCTCTGAAGAAAAGTACATATGACATGATTACCTCTCTGTTTTACTTGAAGCAGCTTCATTTTGGTGCTGAGGTTTATCTATAAAGTGTGTGCATTACATTAAAATTCATTGATTGATAGCTTTCTATAAAGATATTTCCCAAGTAATTGCTATATATTAATAGTGATACTGTAATAACCCTGTCAGGTAAAGGCATAAATGATGAACTACTGTTGACTTTAATGATATGGCTGGCAGAAACGGTCAACATTTTATTCAAATCTATGAGCAAGTAGTGTGGTCATATCTAATTGTTAACCATTTATGAGGTGATAAGGCTTCTCCAGACTGCATTAAATCAAAGTTTATACCACAAGTAACTACAATGTATTAAATAAATGAGCCTGTGGAAACTCGAAAATGCTCTAATTTTCACTGTTAGTTTTATCATGCTGCTGAGTTTTGCATCCATGCAATAGAGAATTCACTTAGTAGTATTCACATGGGAGCTCTTACTCTAAGTTTAGGTCGTACAAAAAGCTCTATTGGGTATTTTGCTACTTTCACAGGTCAAATGGGTAAATTGAAAAAATTATTCCAAAGCAGAAATAGACATGGAGTTGACAGTTCATGTTGCAATTTCTAGTTCAAAATAGAGAAGGTAATTTTTCCCCCTGACTTAAGAAGATCATACTTAGCTCATAGTCAGTTTTTCACTTTCATGGGATCCATTTACATGCCAACTGTCCTATAATTTTAATTTTCTTCTCTTTTGTTACTTTATGAAGTAATTGTGCATTAACATTATATCCTAAATTGCTTTTCTCCTGTTCATTATAAGTCTATTTCTTTTGAGGGGAAATAAATTCTTATATCAAGAAAGATTTAACCTTCGATTTCTATCCCATGAACACTTCCATGAAGATGATATAATGGCATATATATTAAAGCATTAATTTTTTCCAAAAATGCATGTTTTTCAACTAACTTTTAATAAAATATACAAGGGAGGGGAAAGAGCTCTGAGATAATGATTGTAGAGCCTATATATTAAAGAAATAAATATATGTCAAAACTAAAATTGTTACTGAGACAAAATAGAAATCCATCTAAAGAAGTATTTTTCCCAGATAAAGAGAAAGAGTTAATGATTTTTTTTCTCTTCAGTTCAATAAAAATAATGTTCCAGTTTCCTCTTCTTAGAAAAATAAACCAGTTTCTATATAATAATATTCCTTGGGAAATTCTCACTATTTCAAGGAAAAGATTGTTTGTTTGTTTGTTTATTTTGTTTTTTTTTTTTTGGTTTGCATCTATTTTCAAAACAATTTACTTTTTTTTCTACATATATATTTTTATTACTACTTTCACATTGGTTTCACTGCATATGTCTTAAATCAAGTAATTACATTTTCCTTTGTGATTTTTTTTCTCAATCATCCATAATTAGAAGTGCTGCTAGGAGTAATGTGTTAAGAATTTATGAAGGAGGAGCAAATAGGATTTCCAATACTTGGAAACTGGAGGGCACATATTGAAAAATGAGAAATATATAATTTAAATAAACTGAAGGTTCCCTTTCTATTCAATATTTTCTTTGCCAGGACAGCATTTGAGCATCAGAGAAACTCATTTTTAAAATGAACTTATAATGACAGCTAGCTTGTTACCATTTACTTGATAGTACAGTTTGACTTCTACTATGGATGAATAATCCAGAAGAAAATGGAGATTATCAACTTGGTTTCATATATATATACACATACATATATATATAATATTTACATATATAATGTTTACATATAATATTAATTTATAATTTATAAATAGTGTATAAGTATATAAGTATATATATATATTCACAACCTAACTCAGAGAATTTTCATGTTTGCTACTGAAGATGTATGTGTGTGCACGTTCTCAAGTATTTCTAATTTTTAAAAAATGGCAGAGCTGGTATTTACTAAAACTAATACCAGTGACTCATTATTAACAACAGGAAGTCTTAGCATTGCATTATTTTCATTAATTGGTTAACTTTCTATGTATATTTTAAAGCAATTATATGGTTCTGCCTACCTGGCTAGGAAGTAAAACCTCAGATATTTTGCCCACAGTATCATTAAACTTCTCTCATTTTAAGTATCTTGAACAGTCATGCCTCTTGATACAATTCATGTCCCAATCATGAAGTAACATGACCCCCAAGAGCCCACTTTCTTCAGTGACAAATACAAAAGGCTTCGTGAGTTTATAAATTATGAATAAAATGGTTTACCAATGGGCACATGTCTTATTAAAGCAATGCAATGCTATTAGCATGTCATACCTTCACCTTTTTGAGATAAGATCAAGCCAACTACAAGAAATAGAGCAGGAATCATTTTAATTGAACATATAAAAAATTTCTTCACAGAAAATAAATAACACACATTGGGAGTTAGAAAGTCTTTTTCAATAATAAGTAAGTGTTGAAACTCAATAAAATGCAACTTTTTGAAAAATTTTACATATTAGTTTTAGACATAAATGTTTTCATTTTTATAATTAGCTCTCCATTGTTCTCTCTGCACATGAACAGCAAGTTCACATGTATTTCAAGTACAGGAATTACTACTTAAGTATATTAAAACAATTGCTCTAACATACTGAACACGTTTTTTTATCAGTGAGGAATTATTTGAGGGACTGAGAGAGAATATATTATTGAAATAAAATAAAACCCATTGTATAATATTTCATTGGCAATATCCTACTCATATTGGGCAAATTTTCCAGATTTTACATAATAAATAAGTTTAGTTATCTTTCCAGTCATCAGCTCATCATCAGGCTTATTCATTTTAATGGACACCCTAAGGCAATGGATTCTTTGCACATATTCTAGTAGACCAAGTCATTATGTTACATATTTTTATTATCTAAACCACATACCAATAAAACATGAAGGATTCTTTCCAGTTAATTACTTAACACAAAGTGAAAAAGATGGCTTTAATTTCTACCAGGCCAGAAACAGAAGATACAATCCATATATTAATATTTATCAGTATAGATGTATTGCTGGTAAAGTTACCATGTAAATAGGCAGGACCTGAACTTGTCCTCACAACCATTTAATTAAGTTTACACACAAGTACACACACACACACCAAGTATCTAAATATGTGTTGAGTGTTAATAAAGAATTGTAAGATGCAGTTACACTCTTAAGTTAGTTTATAAAGCCAATAAAAGTGAAAATGTTACAAAGGGAACATAAAATTAAGTGAGCAATATATAGAGTCACAGTCACATTTACTATGTATCATATTTTGTCTGATTAGAAAAGAGATTAAAAAAGGTGAATTATATACTTTAAAGTATTCAAAGAAGTTAAAACAATTAGAAAGTTTGAAATCATCAAAGATTTCTAAGCAGAGAATCCCTATATATCCACAACTTTACTACACAGTATTGTAATAACATGTATGCCTATTACTCCAGTCATATGTTGAGATCCTTAAAATCTAAAAGTTAATTTAATTGATCCTTGTATCTCTGTTAACTAGTAAAGTGACAGATGGTAAACATTGATGCAAACCAATATTAATAACTCCTTTTCAGGAAACTGACACCTAATCCACAGGGGGTCTATTCCTTAGCCATGCTGATTTTTTATAACCCATTCCTAACCACCAACTCTGAGCATGCCTAATGGATTTGGGAGTTGGGATTATACTCACTACACAACTAAACCAGTCAGAATTATTCTCTCTGAAATTTTTGATCAGAATTTTCAAATAGCGTTTGTGGCTAATGGAAGAATTGTGAGGGGCGGGGAAGAACCCAAGGAGCTATGGGATAGTCATATTTATCTATTAATTCAGGAGGCAGAGAAGGCAAGTCTATAGAAAGAAACAGAAAGCAGATGGGGAGGACTTTCCAATTCTTAATTCCAGTGTCTCCCTCAAGTCTGGCTGACTGGAGACCTCCACATCTTAGAGGAACATATGCATATTCAGATTAAGTTGCCCCTTTGGCTCAACTATTTATGATGGAATACATTGTTAAAAAAAATAAATAAAAAACACCTAAAGATTAACATTATTCAACTGAATAGGGATGCCTGTGTAGCTCAGTAGGTTGAGCAGCTGCCTTTGGCTCAGCTCATGATCATAAGGGTACTGAGATCAAGTCCCCATCCAGCTCCCTTCTCAGAGAGGAATCTGATTCTCCCTCTCCCTCTTCCTGCCATTCTTCCTGCATGTGCTCTCTATCTCTCTGTTAAATAAATAAAATCTTTTTAAAAAAAATTATTCAAATGAATAATAAACTTTGTGACTTAGGTGCAAAGATCTGTTGGCATTATATAATAGATTGGAAGGAAGAAAAACAGGGTAAGCTAATTAAAATCAGGTAACGAACTACTGAATCTTTGTTATGAAACTTCTATTCTCTCTTTTTGTAGGTCCCCATCCCCAGTAGGAGTCTGTGACTTCTCAATTTGAGTATGGTACATGACTTTATTTCCTTAAACTATTCTTAATAGTAAGTGATCATCTTTTTGTCGAATAAGCAAATAAGACTAGATTCAGTTGTTCCTCTATTATCTGCAAGTTGTATAACTTTGGGACACTAAATATTCTGAATATCATATCTCCTACTCTAAAATAAGACATTTGCTTAAAGTTTTATGAATGGCTTAGAAAATGGAGAATTAATATCAGCTAATAAGAATAAAGCCAAAGCTGGGGCACCTGAGTGGCTCAGTGGTTTAAGCCTCTACCTTCGGCTCGGGTCATGATCTCAGGGTCCTGGGATCGAGCCCCGCATCGGGCTCTCTGCTCAGTGGGGAGCCTGTTTCTCCCTCTCTCTCTGCCTGCCTTTCTGCCTACTTGTGACCTCTCTCGCTGTCAAATAAATAAATAAAATATTTTAACAAAAATAAATAAATAAAGCCAAAGCTAATTATTAGTGTGATTTTATTTTTTTTAGAAAATCATTTCTCCAATCTAAAAAAAAAGCATAATTTGTTAAGAGAAGTTTTTGGATTACAGAAAAATTAAGCAGAAAGTACAGAGCATTCCCATGTATCTCCTCTCCTCCCTGCACACATTTTCTTATTATTAACAACCTGAATTATTGTGTTACATATGTTACATTTGTTGAACCAATAATGAACTTTATTATTAACAAAAACTCAAAATTTATATTAAGACATTCTTTGTGTTGTTCAGTTCTATGAGTTTTGATACTTTTTAAATGATAACTTCAGGCCAGAGTAAATTCTTAATCCTCCAGTCTTATTTTAAAAAAATAACATCTGTCTTGTTGTTGGTGTACAGAAATGCAACTCTCTATCCCTACACTTTGAAAAGTTTTGATCAGGAAGGGATGCTGTACTTTGTCAAATGCTTTTTCAGCATCTATTGAGAGTGTCATATGGTTCTTGTTCTTTGTTTTATTAATGTGTTCTATCACATTGATTGATTTGCAGATGTTGAACCAACCCTGCAGCCCTGGAATAAATCCCACTTGATCGTGGTGAATAATCCTTTTAATGTACTGTTGAATCCTATTGGCTAGTATTTTGGCGAGAATTTTTGCATCTGTGTTCATCAAGGATATTGGTCTGTAGTTCTCTTTTTTGGTGGGATCCTTGTCTGGTTTTGGGATCAAGGTGTTGGTGGCCTCATAAAATGAGTTTGGAAGTTTTCCTTCCATTTCTATTTTTTGGAACAGTTTCAGGAGAAAGACAACTATCATATGATCTCCCTGATATGAGGACATGGAGAAGCAACATGGGGGGTTAGGGGGATAGGAGAAGAATAAATGAAACAAGATGGGATTGGGAGGGAGACAAACCATAAATGACTCTTAATCTCACAAAACAAACTGGGGGTTGCTGGGGGGAGGTGGGGTTGGGAGAGGGGGAGGGGGTTATGGACATTGGGGAGGGTATGTGCTATCGTGAGTGCTGTGAAGTGTGTAAACCTGGCGATTCACAGACCTGGACCCCTGGGGATAAAAATACATTATATGTTTATAAAAAAAAAAATTGGAAGGGGAGGCGAACCATGAGAGACTATGGACTCTGAAAAACAACCTGAGGGTTTTGAAGGGTCAGGGGTGGGAGGTTGGGGGAACAGGTGGTGGGTAATGGGGAGGGCACGTTTTGCATGGAGCACTGGGTGTTGTGCAAAAACAATGAATACTGTTACGGTGAAAAAATAAATAAATTAAAAGTTAAAAAAAATAACATCAATTGGATATTTTAATCCCCCTTCTCTTTTACTATAGGCTGAATTATTCACAATGGAAAATGTTTATAATGGATATTGGAAGGCTCTAGGGAAATGTATCTCTGTATGTGTGTGTGGGTGTTAAAATTCATTATGAAAAAAAACTTTACATATCTATACTTAGCTTTGTCTAACATAATTTTTATAAATATAACATCATCTCTATGTTTATTCTTGAACCCATAGAGATATTTTGAAAAGTGATGCTTTGTAAATTCCAGTGAGTAAGAAAATAATATACTGAGCTCTTGAAAATGAAAAATGACAACGGGTAGCAAAATCTCCTTGGACTATCCCAATGCCCCATTTCTTTTCAGCCCAGATGACAGAACTGTTCAGAACAAAACACAACATAGTAAGATAATCTTGGTACTTTTGAATTCAGTTATTTTCTGTCACCATAGGAATTTCTAAGGACTCTTGACATTATAACTTAAAATTTGAAGTATCATGATTATTGAATCTTTTGTGAACTATTTCATCTGTTTGAAAGCTGAGACAAATGAGACCATCAATACTTAAATGATTCTATTCCACATGGTGATTTCAAAATGAATCTGAGCTTACATTTGAGGATCTAAATAAACATTTTCCATCACTGGCTCAGCATATCAACAGGGAGGGATGGATCCTTGCAAGCATCTGAGATGTTTTTAAAATGAGCATAGATAGTGACTCTGGCAAAGAAAAGGAAAATTCAGATTTTGAAAAGTGGTGATTATTTAGGGTAATTTTGGTTATCCTAGAAGCAGAAAGTGTGTTAGAGATTCAGTTTATGGTAATTAAGGGACAAGATGTGACTTTCAAGATGTGCTTTAATTTTCAGTGCTGGTCTATATCTAAAGGCTGTGCCTTAGAAGGTGGAACTGCACTACCCTTTGTGTCTCTCAGTGTTTGACACTGGTAATATTTTTAATTTTTCAATTAGAAATTATTAACAGTACACTAATATTTCATGGTCTTTCAAGAAACTATTTTCTGAGGTGATGCTATTAGAATCCACATACTAATATCCACATACTTCCAACATTTTCTACTCCTACCTTTACATAATTGTCTATGGTTTACCTTCTATTAGCTAAATTATTGCTGTTATTATTCTCTCTCTTACTATGAAGTTTTCTGTACCTTTCCCCTGGGTTAATTCTAAATGTTGAAAGAGAAATAAATGACAGTTATCTTGTTGTGATTATGTTATTGTTTTTCACTATTGGTCAAGTAGGGTTCTAAGGTTTTATTATTCCTCTATGAATAATTTATCTAGATTTCTGGGGGACTTGAAGGAGAATTTTTTTCTAGATTCAAGACCAAATACAAGTAGGATTCACAACTAGATATTATAAGGGCAGAATATTTTCCTTTCTGGGTGAAAGGACTGTTATTTGACTGTTCAAATAATTAAATTGACATAAGCCTGATTAATAAGAGAGAAACATTTAATTTCCTACATACGGGAGCCCCATAAAAATGTAAGAGTCAAAGATAGTCAGGCAGTTGTGGTTTATATAATAACCTGAGCTAGGGAAAGGGAGAGTGCACTTCAAAGGTGAGGAAGGAGATTTACAGGAACATAAGAAGAGCAGAGGTATATATATATATATATATATATATATATATATATATATATATAATTTTTTTTTTTTTGCTTTCTTTACAATTTTGGGATTTAGTTTCTTCTAACATACACCAAAGATCAAGTGGACCATCCTATTTTGTCCACCTGGGAGATTATATTCTCTTGTTCCCACCCTGCTCTTTTCTTTTCCTTTTTTCCTTTTTTGGTTTCTGACCTCTTCAGATTTGTCCAGTGTGTATTTTGTTTGGGTCATAATTGATATTTTTGATTTGATCTCTTCTTCTTCCATTCTTCAAAATGACTATAAGTAGGAATTCACAACAAAAGAAAGAACCAGAGGTATACTCTGCCACAGATCTAATCAACATGGATATAAGTAAAATGTCAGAGGTGCAATTCAGGATAATGATTATAAAATTATTAGCTTGACTTGATAAAAGCATAAAAAACACTAGAGAACTCTTAGTGCATAAATAAAATCTAATCAGGCCGAAATTAAAAATGCTCTAAATTGCAGTCTAAATTGGATGATCTAACAGCTACAGTAAACAAGGCAGAGTCAGTGACAAGACAAGTTGATGGAAAGGAAATAAGCTGAGGAAAAGAGAAAAACAACTAATGGACCATGAGGGGAGTCTTCAAAAAGCATATCATAAAGCAAAACAATATTAGAATTATTGGGGTCCCAGAGGAAGAAGAAAGAGGGACAGAATGTATATTTGAGCAAATCTCAAAGATGAGAACTTCCCTAATCTGGGAAATGAAATAGTATTCAAGTCCAAGAGGTAGAGAGAACCACCCTTGAAATCAATAAAAAATAGATCAACACCCCAACATAAAATACTGAAATTTGCAAATTTCAGAGATAAAAATTGTGAAAGCAGTTGAGAAAAAGAGGTCCTTAAACTACAAGGGAGGGAACATGAGACTGGCAGAAGACCTATTCATAGTAACCTGACAAGCCAGAAAGGACTCGCATGATATATATTCAGGGTACTAAATGAGAAAGATGATATATATTCAGGCTGCTAAATGCAGCCAAGAATACTTCATTCAGCAAGGCTGTCATTCAGAATGGAAGGACAAAGAGCTTTCAGGACAGATAGAAACTAAAAGAATTTGTGATCACTAAACCAGCCATGTAAGAAATATTAAAGGGGTTCCTCTAAGTGAAGAGAGAGCCCAAAAGTAACATACACCAGAAAGAAACAGAGAAAATCTACAAAACAGGGATTTTATAGGTAATACAATGGCACAAAATTCACATCTTTCAATAGTTATTCCAAATGTAAATGGGCTAAATGCTCCAATCAAAAGACACAGAGTATCAGATTGGATTAAAAAAATAAGATCCTGGGGCACCTGGGTGACTCAGTCATTAAAACAGCTGCCTTTGGCTCAGGTCATGGTCCCAGGATCTTGAGATCCAGCCCCACACTGGGCTCCTTGCTCAGCGGGGAGTCTGCTTCTCCCTCTCCCACTCCCCCTGCTTGTATTCCCTATCTGCCTGTCTTTCTCTCCTGATCAAATAAATAAATAAATAAATAAAATCTCTTAAAAAAAAAAAAAAGGCAAGATCTATCCAGATGCTGTCCACAAGAGACTCATTTTAGACCTAAAGTCACCACCAGATTGAAAGTGAGGGGGTGGAGAGGCATTTATCATTCTGGTAGTCATGAAAAGAAAGATGGGTAGCAATCCTCATATCAGACAAATTAGATTTGAAGCCAAAGACTGTAGTAAGAGATGAAAGGGACATTATCATATGTCTTAAAGGGCCTATCGAGCAAGAATTTCTAATAATTATGAAAAAAAACTATTCTCCTAACTCGCAAGCAGCCAACTATATAAACCAATTAATAACCAAGTTAAAGTAACACATTGATAATAATATAATAATTTTAGGGGACTTCAACACCCCACTGACAGTTTTGGTCAGATCATCTAAGCAGAAGATCAATAAGGAAACAAGGACTTTGAATGACACACTGGACCAAATGGATATATATCAGAGATATATACAGAGCATTCCATCCTAAAGCAACTGAATACACATACTTCTCTAGTGCACATGGAACATTCTTCAGAATAGATCACATACTGGGCCACAAATCAGATCTTGCATATTTTCAGACCACAATGCTTTGAAAAGTGAACTCAGTCACATGAGGAAATTTGGAAGGAACTCAAACACATGGAGGAATGGATCAACAAGGAAATTAAAGAATTTTAAAAATTAATGGAAACGAAAATGAAAACACAAGTCTTCAAAACCTTTGGGATAGAGCAAAGGCAGTCCTAAGAGGGAAGTACATTGCAATATAAGACTTTTTTAAAAAATTAGAAAATTTAGAAAAATAAACTTTTAATCAAAAAGTATATAAATCTAGAATAAAAAATACATAAGCTTAGCTCCTTAAACCTAAAGGATCTGGATAAACCATAGCAAATAAAGCCTAAACTAAGCAAGAGAAAAGAAATAATAAAGATTAGAATAGAAGTCAATGAAATAGAGACCAAAGAACAGAAGAACAAATTAGCGAAACTAGAAGCTGAATCTTTGAAAGAATTGGTAAGATTGATAAACCCCTAGCCAGAATTATGAAAAAGAAGAGAAAGGGCCCAAATTAATAAAATCATGAATGAAAGAGGAGAGATCATGTCCAAAACCAAGGAAATACAAACAATTTTAAGAACATATCATGAGCAACTATATGCCAATAAATTAGGTAATCTGGAAGAAATGGATGTATTCCTGGAAACTTATAAACTACCAAAAGTGAAATAAGAAGAAATAGAAAGCTGAAAAGACCTATACCATCAAGGAAATTGAAGTAGTAATTAAAACTATCCCAACAAACTAGAGCCCAAGGCCCAATGGCTTCCCAGAAGAATTCAACCAAACATTTAAAAAACTAATATATATTCTTCTGTAGCCAGTTCAAAAAACAGAAATGGAAGGAAAACTTCTAAACTTTTTCTATGAGACCAGCATTACCTTGCTCCCAAAACCAGACAAAGACCCCATCAAAAAGGAGAATTACAGATGAATATCCCTGTTGAACATGGATCCACAAATTATTAGCAAGATACTAGCCAATAGGATCCAATAGTATTTTATACTCTTACATTTTAATGGGATTATTCACCACAACCAAGTGAAATTTATTCCTGGGCTATAAGGGTGGTTCCACATTAAGAAATCAATCAATGTGATACATCAGATTAAAAAAAAAAAAGGACAAGAACCACATGATCCTCTCAATTGATACAGAAAAAAAAATGACAAACTACAGCATACTTCCTTGATTAAAACTTTTCACAGTGTAGGGATAGAAAGAACATACCTCAATATCATAAAAGCCATCTACAAAAAGCTCACAGTGAATATCATTCTCAAAGAATGGGGAAAAACTGAGAGCTTTACTCCTCAGATCAGGAACATGACAAGGATTCCCATCCCCAATACTCTCGTTCAACATAGTACTATAAGTCCTAGCCTCAGCAATCAGACAACAAAAAGAAATAAAATGCATTCAAGTTGGCAAAGAAGTCAATTTCTCGCTCTTTGTAGATAACATGAAGCTTTACATGGAATACCCAAAAGACTCCATATCAAAATTGCTAGAACTCATACAGCAATCAGCAAAGTGGCAGAATAGAAAATCAATGCACAGAAATCAGTTGTATTTCTATGCACTAACAATGAGACAGAAGAAAGAGAAATTAAGGAATCAGTCCCATTTACAATTACACCAAAAACTATAAGATACCTAGGAATAAACTTGTCCTAAGAAGAAAAAGTTCTGTATTCTAAAAACTGCAGAACACTTATGAAAGAAATTGAGGAAGACACAAAGAAATGGGAAAACATCCCATGCTTGTGGATTGGAAGAACAAAAATTGTTAAAATGTCTATGCTACCCAGGGCAATTGACACATCCAATTCAATCCTACCAAAATATCATCAACATTTTTACAGAGATGGAACAAATAATCCTAAAATTTGTATGGAACCAGAAAAGACGTTGAATAGCCAGAGGAAGGTTGAAAAAGAAAACCAAAGCTGGTGGCATCACAATTCCAGACTTCAAGCTTTATTACAAAGCTATAATCATCAAGCCAGAATGGTATTGGCACAAAAACAGACACATAGATCTATGGAACAGAAAAAAGAGCTCAGAAATGGACTCTCAACTCTACAGCCAATTAATCTTTGACAAACCAGGAATGACTATCCAATGGAAAAAGGACAGTCTTTTTAATAAATGGTGTAGGGAAAATTGGACAGCCACATGTAGAAGAATGAAACTGAACCATTAATTTTTACACCATTCACAAAGATAAACTCAAAATGGATGAAAGACCTAAATTTGAGACAGGACTCCATCAAAATCCTAGAGGAGAACACAGGCAGCAACCTCTGTGAACTTGGCCTCAGCAATTCTTGCTAGAAATATCTCCAAAGGCAAGAGAAACACAAGCAAAAAGGAACTATTGGGACTTAATCAAGATAAAAAGTTCTGCACAGCAAGGTAACAGTCAATGAAACTAAAAGGCAGCCTATGGAATGGGAGAAGATATTTGCCAATGACATAACAAAGGGCAAGTATCCAAAAGCAATAAGGAACTTATCAAACTCAACACCCAAAGAACAAATAATCCAGTCAAGAAGTGGGCAGAAGACATGAACAGACATTTGTCCAAAGAAATATAAATAGCCAACAGATACATGAAAAAAAAAAATTCCATATCATTTGGCATCAGGGAAATACATATCAAAACCACAGTGAGATACCACCTCAAACCAGTGAGGATGGCTAAAATTAACAAGGCAAAAAACAACAAATGTTGGCAAGGATGCAGAGAAAGGGGAACACTCTTATACTGTTGGTAGGAATGTAAGCTGGTACAGCCATGCTGGAAAACAGTAGGAGTAGGGAGGTTTGTTAAAAAGTTAAAAATAGAACTACTCGGGGCGCCTGGGTGGCTCAGTGGATTAAGCCGCTGCCTTCGGCTCAGGTCATGATCTCAGGGTCCTGGGATCGAGCCCCGCATCGGGCTCTCTGCTCTGCAGGGAGACTGCTTCCTCCTCTCTCTCTGCCTGCCTCTCTGCCTACTTGTGATCTCTCTCTCTGTCAAATAAATAAATAAAATCTTAAAAAAAAAAAAAGATTAAAAA